>NC_136467.1:152075088-154475088 GCF_902686455.1 Sciurus vulgaris
AGAGAGAGAGGAGATAGGGGAGGGGGAGAGAGAGGGAAGGAGAGGAGAGATAGAGGGGGAGAGAGATGGAGGGTGGGAGAGAGATGGAGGGAGGGAGAGAGAGGACATAGAGTGGAGAGAGAGGAGATAGAGGGGAGAGAGAGAGAAGATAGAGAGGGGGAGAGAGGAGGGAGGGGGAGGGGGAGAGAGGAGGGAGGGGGAGGGGGAGAGAGAAAGGGAGGTAGAGGAGAGATAGAGGGGGAGAGAGAAAGAGGAGAGAGAGAGAGGAGTTAGAGATACAGAGAGAGGAGAGAGAGGGAGAGGGAGAGAGGAGGGGGGAGAGAGCAAGAGCGAGAAAGCGAGTGCCCTTCTCTTGGCCCATGGGATTTAGCAGGGAAGGCGGGCATGGGCGTGTGCGCCCACGAATACGCCCACCCCCAGGGGGGCTGGGCTGAGGCTGGGATCAAGGCTGCAGACCCGAGTCACTCTCAGCTGCTGCAGAGAACGTTATCACAACACCACCGCGAGAGGCACACCCTGCGTGTCTTCTTTGTGCTCTCTCCTTCCCGTGGTCCTTCCTCCCGCGGATTGCCCCTCTTCTCACCTCCTCTTTCTCTGCGTCCTCCTTACACTCATCTGTGCAGTGGGGTGGGAGGACCTACCTGCTAGGCACACGGTCACTTGTATGTTGCTTGCTCATGTTGGCCACACACACACTCACACACAGGCTGCTGGGTTGTGAGCTCACACTACCTGTTCCCATTGCTAAAATGGGTGAGACATTTTATCTCCTTTCTCTCTCAAAGCCTTTTTGCTTGGAATGTGTGAGTTGTCATCTTTTTTTCTTTCCAATAATTAGAGGAACATCCCTGAGGCAGGGAGGGGAGCCGGGAAGCCGGTGGTAGAGGTGGGTTCCCCTCGCCTCTGCCCTCCTCTCAGCTCGAGCTGTGTTTGCCCCGCAGATGACTGAAAGGCTTCTTCCCCCTGCAGGGTGGCTGGGCTGCCGGCTCAGGGCACGGTGCCCAGGAGCCTTTCCAAGCTGTGCCCGTCTCTTGTCACTGCAGATGAACCAGAAAATTCTCTGAAGTGATGAGTCCCGGCAGATAGGGGCTTGATTTCCTTTATGCGCACATTTTTTTGTGTGTGTGCACATGTTATGCATGAGAAATCGTTATCTTTCCTTAGACTGGGGTCATTTTCTTCCTTCTTTTACTACAAAGCTAAAAATTTAATTATTTGGTCACTGCTGCTTTAATTAAAAAGTCTTACTTATCTTTCGAGGTTTCTTTTTTGAATTTCTGGAGATTAGGAATATCCACAGCATGTCAGTTCTTTTTATGTCCATATACTATATGGTTTCTATAATAATATAAAAATGAATTACCGAGATACTAGAAGCTAATCATGTTCTGCGTTTCTCACCCAATAATCCCAGATTACATTAATCATAAATGTCAGCAGTGTCTCTGGATGACTTCTTGACTTTTGACAAAAAGCCTTCATTCTGGCCCTTTAAATTCCAAGGTCAAGGAGAACATAACATTCAGAATAATTATTAGCATTATTTTACCTTGACATTTCATTCCTGCTTCTAGTTCAACATTCCACCCAGCAATGAAGACGAATGTCACCTTTCGATTCACTGGAGGGAATTGCCCCAATTAAACCTGACTTAAAGGCTATTGGAAACGCTGTATTAATTTGCTGTTCTTTAAAATAGAAAATATTCCATGAAGGAGAGGAATTTTCATTAAAAGCATTAAGGATTTACCATGACGTGAACAAGCAATTTTTGAACTGACTCTTTTTCTCTCCAGGCGTGAATAATAATCACCGCCTCGGCTGGACGAGGGTCTCCCGCCTGCAGCGTTCCACTGCATGAGTCCCCTTCCTGTCCTTTTAGCCCAGAGATCATGGTACAGGTCTGTCACATCAGGGACAATTAGAAGCGTCCCTTGGAGGCCCTGGCCTTTCTGGGAGCAGGCCACCTGGCCCAAGCTCTGGACTCCACCTTCTACCCCTGCAGTTTCCTCGACCCCATTTCAGTCTGTTTTTTGGGGCATGCTCTCCAAAGAACTCTACTCCGACATTCCCCCTCTGGATGGGAGTGGTAAGCTTCTTTCTAGAACGTTCCTGCCAGGAAGTCAGGGTGCTCATTAGTTCTTTCAGCGCTCCATCTTCAGTACTGAAACAGAGTCAGTTGGACGACTTGAGTATTTTTGATGAGAAAGAAAGGAAACTGTAAATACAGGGACTGAGATTGTGAGCTCTGGAATCAAACAGGTTGGGAACTGACCCCATTTTCTAAGCCTCGGTGTCTTCATCTATAGTACCCAGAGCACTGGGGTGTTGCAAGTATTAAATGAGATGTTGGATGTAGGTGAGAGACCGAGTTCCAAGCTTGGCCAAGCTCAAGTCCTCTCCAGGTAGGCCCGGCTAGGTCAGGGCTCTCCCTGCACACCCCCTTTGCTCCCTCTTTTGCTGGCATTTTTCCTGGGCTGCAGGGAAGGCTGTGGTCACCAGGTCCCAGTTAGTTTGGGGCAGCATTCATTCTCCCTGCATCAGGCGTGAAGCCGTGGGAATCCGGGCTCTTCCCTAGGACTCTAAGGCAAAGTTCGAATCCTGCTTGGCCAAGCCGTTTCTATTCAGATACTGGCTCATGCCCTGAAGTAGGTGTGTCCCTTGGATGCCTGTCTATCTGGACAGCACTTCTGGGCCTGGCTCACCTGGGTCTCACCTACACCTGGGGCACAGACTCCTCCTTCCTGCTGCGCTTGACAGTGTCCCCTCGACTCATGATGCTGTGGTCCTCTGCCTGTTGTAGCCAGCCTGATCCTCCCACTCCTGTGACTGCTGGCCTGACAGGCAGCATGCATTCCCATGCAGATATCGTCTGGCCTGGCTCCTACCTCAGCCCTGCAGTTGTCCTTTCTTATGGCCCCTGCCTCTTGGTGCCCCTCGAAGTATTCTTTATTAGTAGTATTATTATTTTGTGGTGCTGGATTGAGCCCAGGACCTTGTGCATCCTTGACATCTTCACCTGAACAAAATTGACTTTGCCTTGAACAGGCATGTCCTGATATCTAGAGTTTACTATAGCAAGGAAGACTTCTTTCCTAATGCTTCTTTCTTAAATAAACAAGCAAAGGGTCTTTGAAATAGTTCAGACACACAGAGCAAAAGCAGAGAATAAATGATACCCACCGTGAACACTGGTGTGGTTTGAAGGTGTCCCACACAAGTTCATTTGTTCGGAACTCAGTCCCCAAAATCAAATGTTACCGTATTTGAAGGTGCGCCTTTGAAGGTGATTAGGATTAGATCAGGTCATGAGGGTGGGGCTCGATGAAGAAGTTCGTGGCTTTAACAAGAGGCAGACACTCCAGTTAGCAGCTTGCTCTGCTTCCTTCCATGATGCCCTCTGAATACATCGTGAAGCACCATGCCCCCAGAGGCTGGGCAGTGCTTTTGGGATTCCCAGCCTTGGTACCATGGCCCAAATAAACTTCTGTTCTTCATAAATTACCTGGTTATTTTTTTTCCTTTTTTTAAATTGGTGCATTATAGTTTTACATAATGGTGGGCTTCGTTGTTCCATATTTTACATGCACATGATATGACAAATAAAAAAATGATGTTTATTTATCTATTTTTGCAGGACTGGGAATTGAACCCAGGGCATTGCGTGTGCTAAGCAGGTGCTCTGCCTCTAAACTACGTCCCAGCCCTTTTTATTTTACTTTGAGATTGGATTGCCACTAAGTTGTGGAGACTGGCCTTGAACTTGCAGTCCTCCTGCCTCAGCCTCCTAAGTAACTGGGGTTAGAGGTGTGCACCACTGTTTCTGGCTGGTCATAGGTATTATGTAACAGGAAATGGACTGAGACAGACACTTGAATGTGGACATTTAGTTATACCTGTTTCATATTTTATAAGAAATGATAAACATTCAGCTGACTCTTTCCAGATCTTTCTCGATGCCATTTCACACTTTTTCTCCCTGTTTGGAGAGTAGTTCTGTTCGAGGTTGCTTTCCCTTCCACACGTTTTCTACTCTCACTATGCACGTGTGTTTTCATAAATGATATGCTACATTGCTGTTCGTTATAAAATCATACGTGATTCAAAATTGAGTGTTTTATAGGATCCATATGCTACCGATTGGATTGTGTCATCCCCCCTCCCTGAATCCACATTGAAGCCCTTGTCCCCAGCACCTCAGAATATGACCTTATATGGGGCTGGGAGGGCTGGTGAGCTAGGGGAACCATCTAGAATGAGGTGGTGACCTGGGATTTGCATATAAAGTCAACAGGGAAAGGTCAAGGGTAGTGTGCTTGAAGACCTGAGTGTCTGGCTGGTGGCTTCTGGGGACAGGAAGGGACCCTCGTCCAGAAGGTCTTGATCTGCTGTTGCTGGACACAGTTTCTCTCCCCCAGGACTTCGGCTTTAGCAGCCCCTCAGTGACCCTGAGGGCTTGTGGAACAGATGACCGGGTCCCTCTCCCAAGGTCCCCAGTGCCGGAGAAAGTGCATTTCTAGCAAGTTCCCAGGCAGCGCCGATGCTGTGGGTCCAGGGAGGACACTTTGAGGAACATTATGTTGCGTTTGGGGCTCTCATTGTACTTTGTGTAGTTTGTCATTTTTTAATATGGACTTAAAAGCACATCTTTGTCATCCCTGATCGTAAAATTTTCCTCTGATAAGTGTTCGTTGGTGGCTTCTGGTGGGGGCTGCTCTCGAGGATCCAGGGCTCCTGAAGCAACATCGTGTGCTAGTTTCTTAGCCCAGGCTCCTGCACCAAGCAGCGCGAGACGGGGTCAAAGCCCACGGTGGGAACTTCATAAGGCTGGGTTTCTATTTCTCACTGGTGAGCTTCCCCCTCCCACCTAAAGCCAGTGATAAGCGGCACGGTTTCTTAATCTTTCTTGCTGCCTCTTTGTAGGTTTTTTGTTGACCCCTGCTATGGCCCTCCCACCCCAAACTTATATGTCGATACCCTGAGCCTCAGGCCTCAGAACGAGGCTGCGTTTGGCAAGAGGGCGTACAGGGAGACCCTAACCCAGCACGGCAGAGGCGCTTCCACGAAGGGGAAGAGACACCAGGGATGCAGACACACAGAGGAAAGGCCAAGCGAGGGACAGGAGAGGACAGTCCTCTGCAAGACCAGGAGAGGTGGAGAAGCCGGTCTCCTACAGCTTGACCTTGGGCCTCCAGCCTCCAGGACCACGTGGACACACGCCGTCACCAAAGCCGCTGGGCCCGTGGTATTTCTTCACGGCAGCTCCAGTCAATGGAGATAGCTTCTTTCAATGGCCTCAAGACTGTGCCCTTCCATCTCCCTCTAGAGGCAGACTCTCCCTGCTCCATCTCCGCAGGCATGAGAAACTCAGCACGCTGCATCCGGGGCCGGGAGACCCGGGAACAGCCAGGCTGGTCCGACGCTTCCAGCTTTGCTTTCTTTGTTTCTGGCCCTTGGGGGTTGCCCTTGCTTTTCCGTGGAGCTTAGCTCTCTCCTGCAATGTTAGACTGTATTTTAGCTCTATGTGAGTGTCCTTGTGACTTGAAGAATCCAGTGCCCCTCGGTTCACATGCCCTGTGCTGGAAGTGCCACACTCCATTCTTAAAACCATCCAACAGCTTCTTGCTTCCTCCTGGTGATTGCTGTAAGTCGACTCCACCACCCTCACGGTAAAGATGGGAAATGGAAACCCAGAGCGTCTGGTGCATTTCCTGGTGTCACCTCCTAGTCGTTGATGGCGCTTGCCCTGGAGTGGCCTGGTGCTCCTTAGCTGCGCCTTGCTGCTAACCCCCAGGGCAGTGGCCACCCTCCCTCAAGCTGAGAGCAGATTCCAGGTCTACAGGATGGTGCTTTGAAAAAGCCGTAGAATATGCTAGAAGACTCCAAAATTCAGGCAACACTGCTAAAACTCTTCCAAGTCAAGCTGTGGGGTGCTGCCAGGGAATATCTACCTTTGACTGTTCCTCCTTTGTAGATAGAAAGACATTTTTTGAGAATTTGTAAAAAATTTCTTCTCCACATCATCCATGCCATGAATCCCAAGAGACAGATTTTTTTTTACCTGTTTAAGACTGAAATTTAGCCAGCCTCCTCTTCCTCCTCCTCCCTCTCCTTCTCTATCTCCTCACTCTTGCTCCCTCTTTCTTTCTCTCCCCCCCCCCTTCTTTCTCTCTCTCATAGATTCTAGTGTCAGCACTGAAGGATTTTCCTCGTTGGGATGTGATCCTGGAGCTCCGTAAAATGCCGTGTGTCTTATAGAATGAGGGTGATGTAGATATAGCGGATCTGCTAGGAGATGGATTTCAGGTGCTTAGCTTAGAAATAGATTGAAAGTGTTTTCTCCATGTCCCCACGGGTTTAGGCATAAGGGGGATCCTTTGGGGAGAGGGACTTTCCCTCGTTCATGTGACCCAGCTGTGAATTAACTCACCCTTACTGCTCTGGACTCTATAATCAGCATCTTCTGCTGCTGTTCTTAAATTTTCCTTTTTCATTGTTACGTAGTAATTGTATGCATTTATCGGGTGCAGTGTGATAATTTAATACCTGTATGCAACATGCAACGATGGAATCAGGGTAATTAGCATTTCTGTCTCCTTATCATTGTTTAGTGTTTGGAGCCTTCAAACTCTCTCACCCCAGCCTGGGTCCAGCAAACTGCTCACAACCCTTCCATCTGTGAACTCCAGAAAGATGCTCTGGTTTCCTCAGGCTCCTGCTGGGCTCCAGCCATGTCCACCCTGCAGCTCCTTCTGTCTTAATCTCGGGCACCCCTCTTGCCCACTGGTCTCAGGAGAGTGGCAGCGAATTTGCTTGTGACTCCCTGTAACTGCTTGTCCTTCCCTTCACACCAGCTTCTAAAGGGCCTCCAGTGACATTTGGGGCCTGGCGCTGGCAATGTATTAGACCTCAGCCTATGCATCTTACGACTAGAGTGACAGGCTTCGTGCCGCTGCTGCCCGTGCTGATCTGTGGATCTGGTGTCCTGGCTGACCTTGTCTTGTTCCGTCCAAAGGGCCTGCCAGGTTGGTAGGCAACGTGCTCCCAAGTCCAAAGCTTTCATTAAGGAATAGCAAAGATCAGCAAAGACTGTCACCATGCTACCTTTTAAAAAGTATTTTTCACTTTTCATTAAGTAATGCACAAACCAGTTACAAAAAAGCAACTTGTGAGTGGGGAGTCATTTCATGGATATAGAGTTTCAACTTTGCAAGATGAAAAAGTTGTAGACACTGGCTGCACATTCACACGAATCTACTTAACACGGTGTGATTGTGCACTTAAAAATGGTTAAGATGGCATCTATCTCATGAGTCATGTATTTTATCTCAATTTAAAAAGCAAACTAACACCTCATTTTAAATTATGTCTTTTTATGAGCTGCCCAAATCTTCTCTGGAACCAGAGAAATATTACCAAATAAATATCTAGGTCTGCATTGCTACCATTTCATCGTGTCTACTGATAAGTAGCACACAAAGCCCACCATTGCTTCTAGATGCATAAATATTTTTATAGATGCCCAGGTACGGTTATAGGATTTTTTTTTTTTTAAGGCAGAAGAATTCCTCACTCATCTTGGCACCTTTGCTGACCTTTCAGTGCTCCAAAGTCACCTGCCTGGACAGATGTCTGTGCTCAGAGCAAGGCAGTTCCTTCATGCTCCTGAGTCCCTGGATTACCACATTGCAATATGCCGTTTGCTGTGTTCTCAGGAACACTGCTGCCATAGATGATTGTGGACAAGAAAGTTTATGTCTTTGGAGTGATGTCCTTTGGCTCTGTTATCCTCTAATTTATTAAATGTGAGAAAAGAAGGTTGGGGCCAAATCCCAGGTGATCTGAGTACAAAAGGCCTTTTCCAACAGGATCGCTCCAGAGCGCCACATGGACTAGAAGTCATGGGGATATTATCAAGACTCTTCCAGGGGGAAGACGCTGCTCACACCTGCGAGGCTGCTCCTGTTACCTCCTCTGCTGCATCTCCTTGCTCCCAGGCCACCCAGATGGCAGATGGCCCCGGCGATGCCAGGGATCTGTTTAATGGTCTAACGTGAGTTAAAGCTTCTCAGGAGAGTCCAGTGATTATTTCAAATGGCAGGGATATTTTATAAAAATGATTGGGTGGGGGGATCAAACAAATTCAGAAACACAACACTCGGATCGTTTTTGAAGTGCATCTATTTTTGTTTTCTGTTTGATACCGAAGTGCTCCTGGCAGTCAGTCCCTGAAATGATAAATATCTTAAGTCGTGGAGTCTGAGAGGAGACAGAGGCCCCACTGCACTAGGAATAAAGGGGAGCAGAGTCTGAATTTCAGTGTAATTCAGACTGGGACAGCCTGGTAAATGAAGCCTGGAAAGACACTCTGAATATTCATCGAAACCCCCACCCCCACCCTCCTCACGCCATTAGTCTCCAGCAAGTTCATGTGAAGCTCTAAAGTCTCCCATCTGCTAGTTAAATAAGTGCTCTTGGAGTTCTTTCGACAAACTGCAAAAACACCCCGTGGATGTTGCTCTGGAGGGACTGGCTTCTTAGATGACCTGGGGATGTCTGTGGCCCTCTTAGGGGGCTTGTCTTTCCTCCTCACACCTGTGTACAGAGGGTGGGGAGCAGGAAGTGTCAGCAGGTGACACACTGTATTCCACATGCTGTTTTGCATTTCTCTGATTTCTTTTACATCTATTTGGTGAATCTGTTTTTCGGTTTCTGCTGGTCTTGGCTCAGTTTGGAAAGTTCTGGCACTCGAGGTCTCTGACAGGCCACATCTGACCCCTGCAGCTGCTCTGTTAAGCATTTGGGGCTTGCGGGTATTTTTTTAGTTTAGTTTTTTTTTTTTTTTTTTTTTTTTTTTTTTTTCCTTTCTTTCTTTGAATCAGTATTCCTCAATCCATTCTGTTAAAAGCAGACAATACCAGGGATGTGTGCCCGGCACACATCTTGGTGTTTCAAATAAACCAGCTCATTCGGTCCTCCTGTGGCACCTACGCTATCATCTTGCAGAGAGGGAATAGGCCCAGGGCTTGGGGACTTCCTGTGCTTGACACTAGTGGACAAGGGCCGGGAGGGGAACCCAGGTATTGGGGCCTGTTTAGCAACAGGCTCTCGAATAGCCCGGAGAGCCCCACCGTAGTCGCACGGGCTGCTTCCAGTGGCTGATTTCAGACCCTGGGGTATTCCCCTACTCCCGAACTTCCCAAAATGAATCATCTGCTTTCAGGGGTGGGTGAGGCAGCTCCACTCGGAGCCTTGAAGTTTTCTGAGTGAGGAGTATGTGCTGGGGGCTCCAGGCACTGGGACAGGTGGCCACTGCCACTTCTGCACCGCCTCCCTGGCCTGCAGCTTGTGGTGCTTCCCTTTGTGACAGAGATGGATCCCTCAAGCATCGTGCCAGGGGAGTCGGGTGTGGGCCCCTGGGGTCAGCTGGGGAAAGAGCGTGTCAGGGACAGGATTCAGGAAAGGCCATCCCCACATATGGCACCTTGGCATTGGAGACAACAGCCGAAGCAGGAGGGTCTCTCTGCCCTTCTCCCACCCTTCTCCCCTGAAGCAGGTCTGGGCAAATCCTCGGCCGTCTCCTGAGCAGGCCACGAGGCTCACACGAGAGGTGGCTCTCCATGTCTGTGGGGCACAGGCTTCAAGTCCCTCCAGCTCGTCCTGCACGCCCGGCTCTGCCTGCAGGTGTTCCTCCACCAGTGTTCACTCTTCATCGCACCCGAGCACAAAAGTGCACAGCTGTCCCTGGTCCCTTGGGGCTGCTGCCTGGAGGCTCCCATGTTATGTAAAATTTACACAAAATAAAAGTGGGTGCTTGGGTGGGTCTGTCATTTGGTACAGGGGCCAGTGTGAACGATGAGTGGCATCTTCTCTGAGGAAGGTTACTTTGCTAAGGGAAGGAGACGGTGGCTTCCTCCAGGGCTCACCCTTCCCCACCTCCCTGGGTGAGGACCTTGGCCTACTGGACAACCCATGTCTAGGGAGGGTGGTTAATTCCCAGCAGACACACTTCCCAAACCCAATTTATTTTAGGCCTGTTAATAAGGCGTGTATGAGAGCCCGGCCTTAGTTCCTCAGTTCCCAGTGGTGAGCTTGTGTGGCCCCATCAGAAAGACACAGCAGGAGCTGCCGTGGCCTCTCTGCTGCAGGGTCCCCAGAGGCCCCGTGGCTTGACCAGTTTCCTTGCATCGGTTAGACTTCAATTCTCTGGGGGCTGACCTGCAGCATTTCTGTGGTCCTCTGTCCTGGGACTCGCCCTGGGCTTTGCCTGATGCCCACGAGATGTGAGTTCCTTCCAGGCAGGGGTGGGGGTTGTTCCAGCAGCTCCTGTTGAGGTTGCAGGACGAGGACACACAGAGAGCACCAGAGGGAGTGCGTTCTGCCTTTACCTGTTAAACATGCTCGGCTGGGAGGTGGAGGGTGGCTGTGGAGGCTGTGGCCAGTGTTTCCTGGTGCTGCCCCTGACTGTCTGCCGACTGACTTCGGGTCTGGTGTCTAGATTCCAGACCTTTTCCAGTCTCCATTAACACTGAGAGAACAGCACGTTCACTTCCCAGGACAGCAGGGGAAGGGAGAGCTCGGGGAGTGAGTGGTGGGCAGGCCTCACCTGCAGCGCCAGTGGGAAGTGGCCCTCTCCCTGCAGGCCCAGGTGGACGGCCCTTCATCACTGCTGCCCTGCGGCTTCAGCACCTCCTCTGCTTCTAGACTCTTCTCTCTGGGCTGCAGACAGAGTGATTAACGGCTCCTCGGCCAACCCGAAACGACAGAGGAGACAAATACACCTCATTCTTGGGGAAACAAGCCCCGGGACATACATTACCTTGGAAAAATGGGGCCGCCAATGAGCTATTTCCTTGGGTGTTCACCAGCTGATTGTGGTATTTTATTTGAGCGTGCATGTGTACAGGAGAGGTCTCTAAAAGTACATATGTATTCTTAAAATATATAAATAGTATATGTAGTACTTATTAAAAACAGCAAAAGAAACCACTAGATATTAGAATGCCATAAGGGATAGTTACAGTATTTTTTCTTATGATAGAAGGTGGAGGAGACTGAGAAAAGTAGGTCTGAAAAAGAAAATAATCTGTACATTTCTATTCAGAGAAATAAACTCAGTTCCATCATTCAGTGCATATCTTTCCAGTTATTTATCTATGCTGACAGAAGCATTTCTTTAAATGATTAGAATTATTTGTACATGTAGTGTTATAAACACGTTAAAAAATTTATTATGCATATTGTGAGGGTTAAACAAAAGAATTTATTTAAAAAAAACCTTTTAACGTGCTTCCTGAAGTATGTGCTAAATAAAAGCTGAGTGTTGCAGTCATCTCTCATTTCTTTCTGGATGGAATTTCCTTGTGTTTTATTTTCTAACACCATTGTCCAGCCTTCCAGTGGCTTCCAGTTGTGGCTGTGCTGTGTGATGGTTCTTGCTGGTCAGTCCCTGCACACACCATCACGGTTTCTGGAATACAGGTCCTCGCGGGAGGACTGCAGGGGTGGAAGGACAGTCACACATTCATTCAGCTATTTTTCATCAGGCACTTACTGTTTGCCAGTAATTATTTTAGGGACCAGGAATAACCAGAGTGGCAGAAGCGCTGGACACCTGCCCTGGTGGAGCTTATTCTCCTGGGAAAGAAAAACAATTAAGCAACTTCGGGGAATTCAGAGCAAAGAAAATTAAAATATTCCGGAAACATATTGAAAAGATGTTCGACTACCCCAGTCACGAGGAAGATGCAGGCTAACCATGAAGTGCCACCCTATACCCATTAGCTGAGGAAAGAAGACGGAACAAACCTGCAACACCAGCCAGGCGTGGGGGAGGTGGAGCTCCTGGGTCCACCTTGTGGGCCAACGAGAATTACTGTTCCAGGCCAAAAAGGCAATCTGGTCACATCTACCAAAAAATAAAATGCAGATACGCATTAACTTGACAACACAGGGAATTCGTTGCATACAAATAGTATTTAAGGACAGATAATCGGCGGTATCTATTGAAGCTTTGCTCATAATGGTAAGAAACAAATCAAGAGAGGAATTATGATATGATCACACCATGAGAACTTTTAGGCATTCATTATTTCTCATATGATATTATCTCATGAAAGTGATAATATATTTGTTTTTTACATGTGCATAAAGAATTAGGGCAACTTAGATTCAGGGCTGATGATTATCATCCTGATGATGAAGTGCAGGAAACACTACCCCAAAACGTACCTCCCTGGCTTTTGGGAAAATGGCAGACGCAGGAGGGCGGTAGGACCTTCTCCTTCTCCCCTGAAAAGCCTTATGTGACAGGGGTCCTGCCTGTCCCCAGAGAAGAGGAAACTCAGACGCAGGGAAGAAACTGAACGAAAGAGCATCACTGAGTCCCCAGCGGAGGGATCTTAAGCCCAAGCCCTGGTGTGCTTTGCCCACTGGCTGCTCTCCCGTCGCTGAGTCTCCACTGGTCAGGGCTCCGGGTTCGCAGGACACCTGCTCTGAATCCTTGTCTATTAATCTGTTTTTGCTGTTGAGTCTCAGCCATGAACTTTGCATGGGTGAAGAAAAAGTGTCACCATTTCTCTACCCTATGGAGTTGGATAATATGATGGACTTTTAAGCAAAAAGAAAGAGCGAGTCAGTCACAGAGTAGCGAGAAGGGTACGATTCTCTTTTAGTGGAAAAGAAGCAAATTCATAAATACATGTGAGCAGCATGTACATTTGTAGGATCAGGGAGGAGCATGTGTACAGGCACCTGGATCACACAGGTGTGGGGACATGGGATAAGGGAGAAAATTAGCTCTTTGTTTTTTCACCTCATTTGGCCTTACTTTATAAAATATCAGATGAAGATAATCTGAGCAACCAGCAGTTTTAATAAAGTATGACAAATGCTGCAGAAAGGTGGGGAGAGGCTTCTAGAAGCTCATAGAAGAAACTTAGCTCCCTTCCTGCAATTTCAATGCCTGCTGTCCCTCCAGAGGGCTCTGTACAGGTCAGACCCTTGACCAGCAATAAAAAGGCCTTAAGTGGGCACAGATGTCAGTTGTGGCCCTAATCCCTGGTGGTTGCTTAGATGGCGAGGTGTTATTCACAAGCAGGTGAGTGGTCCGGGAGAAGGGGTGGCTTTGCCTTCTGAACATGGCGCCCTCTGGCCTTCCAGCTCATCACGTGTGGGGATCTTCCCACCTCACAGGACAGCCAGGGGGATCGCATGAGAGAAGCTCCCGGAAAGTACCGAGCTCGGAAGCTGTCACGAGGTGAACGCTGACAGCATGTCACTCTGTCTTTCAGGGTGGTCAGGAGCAGAGGTGACAGTGCCTGAAGGTGGAGGCGCAGCCCCAAAGTGAGGCTGATTGAGAG
Source organism: Sciurus vulgaris (assembly GCF_902686455.1). NCBI lineage: Eukaryota > Metazoa > Chordata > Mammalia > Rodentia > Sciuridae > Sciurus > Sciurus vulgaris. The sequence goes on from NC_136467.1 coordinate 152,088,450, forward strand.
GCTGCAAGCGGGTGGCAAAGACCAGGCGGGACCCGCAGGCGCCCACAGCTGCATCTGTTTTCAGTTTGCTTGACGCCGACAACTGTTACTGCAAAAAGTTTCACTAGTTCAAGAACTTGTCACTCACCCCACGGCCAGAACGTGGCCCAGGATTAAGTGGATTGCTCTAAAGGAATGTCTGGCACAGAGTCCCTGTTTCCAGAACTTTCCAGTGCCGGCAGGTGTGAGATTGTGCAGTCACTGAGGGCCCTGCCAAGGAGATTGGGGGCCGACTGTGGAACACACAGGGAAACGTCCCTTGGCGGGCATGTGTGCTGTTAAAGCAAGTGGAGTGAGAGGTGCAATAAACACCAGATCCAACGGCACTCTGAGGCACCAGACTCGGCCCAGGACGGAGGCCAAGTGCTGGGCAGCTCTTTGGGGTGGGGGTGGGGGTGGGGGGAAGTTGAGAGACCAGGCTTGTCACCCAGCATTCTTTTCATCATGTCCTGTGTGTGGCGAGTGTCTCCCAGTGCCAGGGAGACACTGGAAGAGGAAAGAGGGATTGGTCTGTGTTCACGAAGCCAGGGCTTGAACATCCCCTTCCCTCTCCCCGCCCCCATCTGCCACAGTGGGCTTCTGCCTTCTTTCAAATCCAGCTGTGATTAGGCCACACACTTTGATTTGTTGTAAGCTTTGACCTTGAGCTGGAGATCAGCTTCCAAACAAATCCCGGTCTCCATATTCCAAAGTGAAGGGAGGAGCCAAGCCTGTGTGGTATGGGGAGCCCCAAGGGGCCCCCGCTGTGCAGGAGTCTGCAGAGTCTTGGGTCTGCAGTTAGGTCCAGGCAGAGGGCCAAGGACGTGACCCAGAGCAAGCTCCGGGCTCGGGCTCGGTGCTCCGGGTACACATCTTGCCAGCCTGCTTGCTTAACGCTCTCTAAATGCCCCTTGCTGGATGGCATGAGCATCTCCAGTTAGGGTGGCAGAAACCCTGGGAAATGACCTCAGACGAAACCCCCTCCTGTTCCTACCTCCTGTGGTCAGCCGACTCAGGGAAGAGAGTCCTCAATTACCCTTTTTGTCCTTGATGTTTCTGGTGGTCATAAGGACACAAAGCTGCCGTGCAAACAGCAACCACTAGTCACCGTTCAGTCATTTGAACAAATATTCAGAAAAATTGAGAGCCTTTTGTACTAAATAGTTTTTTTTTTTTTTTTTTTTTTTAAATCAGTCACAAAATTGCTCCCATAGAAAACGGGCTCTTTGTGGGATTCGGGCCCGGCTCTGCCACCATGGGTGAGGCCTCCTCACTCCTCAGCTCCTCTCCTCATACATACGAGGAAGGAAGCAAAGGAGAGTCCACAGTCCCTCTTCCTTAAAAAGAAAAAAGATCTGTGCTTCCATGATCCCTCCACTTCCAGCAGTGATCTAGGAGGGATAGATTCAGCAATATTTGGGACATGCTTGTTCTAAACTATTTGTCATTTATTTGAAACTCAAATTTAACTGGGCATTCTGTATTGTAGCTGACAACCCTATCACAATTAGAATACCGTTGGGAAGAGAGCAGACACTCCTGCCTCTGTCCCCTAATCCAGGCAGCTAGGGGGACAGAGAGCAGGTGACGGTGAGCAGGAGGTCTCCTCCTGCCCCTAGATGTCAAGGCACACCCCACCCGAACCCACTGCAGAGCAGGAAAATCCTCCACTGTCCCAGCCTTTCTCCAACTCAGGGACAGGGAAAGCAAACGCTCCCCAGTGTTGAGTCAGAGAATCTCATGTGACACTGTGGTCCCTCAGCATCCTGAGGAGGTGCTTCCAGGATCCACCCTGGATACTGAAACCTGCAGTTCTCCACTCCCTCACATAAAACAGCGGCATTTGCGTTATGTCACCTACCCAGGCCTTCCTGTGCACTTCGAAGCATCTCTACTTCACATGGACGTGGATGCTGTGCATCTAGTTGTTCTGCTGTACTGTTTAGAATTGGTGTCGGGAACAAGTCTGTACATGTCCAGTACATACACAATTTTTTCCCAAATATTTTTGATCTACAGTTTTGAATCATGGGTCCCTGTGGGTATGGAGGGCCAGCTGTACCTGACTTTTCTTCATTTTCAATCAGTATTCTTAAAAGATCCCTTTTACAAGAAGACAATTCTTTGTCTTTCTCCATGGAATAAAGTTCCAATGCAGGACAAAGTGGCAGATCAGTGCTCAACAGAGGACCCCGGGTACTGTAAATGCTCTGTGAGGATGCGGTGTCCAGCCCCTTGTGAAAGCAAGAGTGCTGTGGATGAAGACGCGTGATCTGTCTGAAAGGCAGCAGGGAGGAAAACCATGTCTACTCAGCATTCGAGAGCTGGTAACATTTTTAAAATGAAAATTGTTTGTTTGTTGGTTTTAATTTTTACAAGTGACCCAACGGGAGATATTGCGTTAGGAACTTGATTTGGAAATGCTAAGTGACTTACTCAACTCATTCACCTTGTAAAAAGTCTTGCCCAACCCAGCCGGCGAGGGAAGAGCGACTTACCCAAGGCCCCCGGCTGGTTCTTGGGAGACGCGAGGCTTGGGGCCAGGTCTCAGGCACGGCAACCTCCCTCTTTCTTGTGTTGACGCTGCTCTTTGGGACTCTTTCAGGAGGCAGCCACATATTTAGAGGGTCCCTTCAGGAGGAAGACTTGGGTGTTCTGGGCAGAAGGGGACATGCCCATCTCCACTCAGGCCCTGATGGCTTCCCTGCTCTTCGGGGCCTCTGGGGCAAGCCGCAGCACAGGGCTGTTCCCAGCTGACAGGCAGGGACCAAAGGTCTGATTAGCATCACTTCAACAGACAGAGTCTAGGCTGTCCAACCTCGGCGTGCCCTGTCCCACCAGTGGTCGTGCTGGAAGCAGCCCTGATGACTCGAAAAATATGCTGGGAAAAGGTGGCCTCCAGACAGGAGCGGAGGGCCGGACCCTCCTCAGAGAGGCCCTGAGGAAATGGGCTGGTATGCTTCTCTGTCTCACCTTGTGGACGTGGGCATCCGCCCTACAGGTGGTAGATCCGTGACTGGCAACGGTCCAGTGGCCATTAGTCGGATTCACTCCTGGGGTCTCTAGAGGGTTGTTTGCACTGGGAACTACTAGACTGAGCCAGGACTCTTATTAGATGTTTTGCTGCACTGCCCTCAGGACAGCCAGGGTTAGGGCTTTGCATGCTACATAGCATCTCTGTTTTTGAATGCCTAGCCCAAGTGTTTTTCGATGTATGTAAGATTCCATATTTTATTTAGTGCAATTTTTATGTATTAGCTCCTGAAAAAGTTATTTCCTCTCCTGTATCCTCTGTGTTTATATACACACACACACATATACATATATTTTGGTCACTTATGAGGAAGAATGTAAACTATTGAATCCGCCTTGGACAAATGGCTTTAAGAAAATACATGCTAGCTGAGATTGTGGGCAGCCTTTGGTTTCTTCTTTCACTCTTCTAAATACAAAACTGTTTTTAATGGGTATTTTTTTTAATTACAAAGGAAAGAAAACCTTTATTGCCCAAACCTACATCTAAAAACCAATTTCCCCAACTGCCTCGCAGTCCCGTCTTTTCCTCGCTGTTGACAAACAACGCACATTACCATAATCGAGATAATTAAGGGCAGTGCCAGGTACTGTTCTCCAGGCTTCTGTGGCTCAGGGACTGCCAATTTCCGCTCCCTTCTAACAGCCGAAGGCGTGGAGATTAACACCTATAAAGTGTGGCGGCTTGAATATAGATGAGGGGAGAGAGACAGGCTGCCTCCTTTGATTAAAACATTAGAAGAATAATTATTACAATAGTGAAATGGCTTCAGCCTTCTGTTGAGATTTTTTTTTTCCCCTCCCCAGTTTACTATGTATCTCTGCAACTTTTTTTCATGCCTCCATATGGCAAATTACTGTCGTTGAAGATCTTACACTTCAACTTGAGCACCTTTTGCCTGGGTCGAGCTAGTGGCCCCCAAGACAGGTTGGTTTTCATTGTTGCTGAGGAGAGAATATTACTTCTGGAGGCCCAGCAGGCAGCTTATTTGACAATTGTCCCAGCTGGAGACAAATTATTGCCTTTATTGGAATCTACCGTTCAGGAGTCCATGCTTCTGTTTCGGTGGGACGTAGGTGCTGGGACCCGCAAGGCTCTCCGGCGGGTGGTTTCTTAGCAGGCCGAGCTGGACCCAAATCAGGACTGGCCCTGAGGCCACAGGCTCTTCTGCAGCAAGCCTGTGATTACTGTTACTGTCACTCCTTCCTCTGTCCGGGGCTCTGGAATATTTATGAAGGCACAGAGGGAGACACACACACATCTTGGGCAAAATCAAATGCAATATTAATGCACCCCTTCTTCAGCTTCAGCTGTGATTCTACAAAACTCTACCATGTAGATTCGCTGCAGCCCCTGGGGCCCAGTGTGAGGTCAGAGAAGAGGCAGGCACCATATTTTTGCAGAGGAAAAGAAATGTTGGCTGTTAATTCTAAAGGTCTTGTGATCCAGAACTTGGTTCTGCTCTTGGAAAAAAGAAAAAGAGATGCCTGTGCCAAATGTAGCACGGGCCATGTTATCAGCTAATACCTATCTCCATTCGGTGTGTTTAGTGGGAAAATAAAGATCACTGGGGACAGTGTCATTTAGAAGGGTGGAGAGAGTCACAGAATTTCCAGGGCAGGGGAGAGTGCTCTTTGGTGTCTTTTTGATGGAACAGATCTGTTCTGGCAGTAATTTCCAGCTTCCTTTTTCCTCCCTGTCTGCATAGTCTTTTTCTTTTTCTTTTTTTAATTCTCTTTTGTAATGGAAAAATACAGTGCGAGACCCTGAAAGTTGAGAAGTGACTACTGGGAACACCCGATTGCTTTCTTATTAGAGTTTGCTTACTGCTTGCTTCCTGCTGGACACCTGCTTATTAGAAAAATTAAGTGCCTTCCTGCCGGAAACGTAATTGAACTGGGCTCGTTCAAATCCTGGGGGGGAAGTGCCTTTTGGTCGTTTTGTGCCTTCGAAATCTGCTATGCCTTTTGACCTAGTTGATTAAAACAAAAAAAGGCCTCCATGTAACTGTGCGAGTTGGGAGCCCAGGTAATTTTCTCAACCAAATCGTCTCAGTGCTGCCCCTCAGTTCACCCTGGCTCTGTGGTTTCTCAGTGGAGCCAAAAATCAACTTTGGGTAAAGGTTTTTTCCTGGGATGATGAAATAGAAGCGAAATTAAAATATTATCCTAGATTAAATGGGGAGGGAGAGGAGAATGGACTTCAGAATTTGGATCCGGGAAGTGGGCCAGATGGAATCCTTTTTGGTAGCTCAGATGCTTGCTCGCTGTGGGCACACACGTCCCTGCTGTTTTGGGCACACAGGGCCGAGCTGAGCTTGGTGGCTTTCCCACGACTGTTTCTGTTTCCCTGATGAACGTTTGTGGCCGCCTCTGCTCCATTTGATTTGGCCTGTTGGTTGGGTTCCCTTGCTGGTCACCTGCAGCTCCGCTCCCCACCCAATGCCTCTCCGGAAGCCCAGGGATGCCTCCCACCTGCTCCAGAGTCAGGAGTGGAGCTGAGGCCAGATCTGCGCCACAGGCCTGGAGTGGGGGCAGGGTGCTTGGAGGCTCAGAACCACGGGTCAGTAAAGGTGAGGCTGTGTGTGGCACTCTTTGAAATCTAATGGAAGTTCATTTTTTAAACAATGGCGTGCTTATATTTACTCCATGTGGTCACTGTAACAGATGACCACTAACTGGTGGTTTAAAACGGCAAAACTTCATTCTCTCATAGTTTTGGAGGTCAGGTTTTAAAATCAAGCTGCCCCCAGGCTTCCCCTGAGGGCTTTAGGGAGAGGTGGGGGCCTTGCCTGGGCAGGTGGCTGGTGACAGGGGCCCCCAGCTCGCGACTCCCTCACTCCAGCTCTGCCTCTGTCAGTCTCTCCTTGTCTTTGGATTCGGGCCCACCTGGATAATCTGGAGGAATCTCCTCCTCACATGCTCTTTCATCATGTATGGAAAGACCCTTTCCCCAGTAAGGTCCCATTCGCAGGTAGACTTACTTAGACCATGAGCCTCAGCTGTGGCCCCAGCTGGTTTCGTCAGAGAGGCCAGCGCTGGGGGTCCGGGGCCTTGTGCCACTAGTAAGCATGTAGCTTTTGCTTCTCATCCTGGCCCTGAGTACAGCCCCTTCCCGGAATCCTGTAGGGAATGGGTTGTTTGTAGTCCGGGGGCAGATGTCCCTGGGTTGCCAGTCATAAGCCTTTGACATCTCATCAAAACCGCTTCTGGGGGACGCCCACTTCACGGGCTCGAGGAAACATTCTACTACCAGCCAGGGCCTCTGCCTCTGCCTGAGAGACTGCAGGCAGGGACGGAGGCCTGACCAACAATTTGGATTCTGACTAATCAGATTAGCAAAAGCAAAACCAAGAAACTGACCAAACAAAAGCCCAGAGGCAGTTGTCGTGTCCTGAGAGTAGGACACGGTTTTCTCCCTGCTCCTTTGGGTTGCTTTGGTTTGACTGAACCTGGGCCCAGGTGTGACAGATGCTGTCATTGAGTTTCCACTCTGCCAGGTCAAGGTGTGGTGGGAACTTGGGGCCTGTCTGAGGTGGACTGCCACGGGATCACTACCTGTTGGGTCTCAGTCTAACATTTCCTCCTCAGACGCCCTTTGCTTAGTGAAGGATTTCCCAGACTCAATCCAAGAAACATGAATACTAACAGCTTCTTTGACAAGAAGAAAAAAAGGATCTGGTGTCTGATATGTTTGGAAGACTCGGTATACAGTAATACCCTCTTAGAAGTTTCACGGTAAATATGAAAAGCCTCCTCTGACTTGGTTAATGGGGAGTCTCCAAAACTTATTTGACCCCAGAACTTCTCTTTTACCTAGCACTATTACATAGGGAGAGAGAAATTCTGGAAAACACTGGTGTGGCAGTGCATGCATTGGACTTGGAAGCACAAGACTGTGGCTGGGTCTCCACCCTGATTTTCTGACTGTTCATATCAGTGAAGTTATTCGTGAGCCTCAGTTTCCTAATATGTAAAGTGAGTGTAGGACCCTGGCCTCACCTGCTTACCTTGTGTGTCCATGAAAGCTCCTCTAAGATAGTAATGGGCTATTCTAAAATATCAGCACATACATGCATATATCATATTAAGAGGAGTCAGCCAACTATGCCCCCACACAAGATCTGGCCCGTTGCCTGATTTTATAAATAAAGTTCTAGTGGCACATAGCCAAGATCGTTTGTTTATGCATCATCCAGGCCTGAGTGGCAGAACTGAGCACTGGAGACAGATTAGTAACCCCTGGGAAGGTGAAATATCACAGGCAGTGGTGATGGACTGAGAGCAAAACACTTTTCTCTCCCTATGGCTCACAGAGCCCAAGTATTAACTTATTTGACTTTTACAGAAAAAAAATCTGATCCTGAACTACAATAAGAAAGAATTTATGTTCAAGGACATGTTTCGAGGGAAGAGAGAGGATATAGAAGTGGCTCTGCTCTACATGTGGAAAGGCCCTAACGTGGCAACAGGGCAAAACCCTGGCCTGGATCCGGGTCTCAGGTGCCCAGGCGGCTCAGTCCGCTCCCCAGTCCTGGCAGGAAGGTGGTGAAATAACCACACAGACTCTCCAGACAATAACCTGGGTGGCGAACGTGCCTGGACACTCGTGGTGAGTCCTGGGGGTCGCCAGCCCACCCTGAGGAGGAGGAACCAGAGGGCACCGGCTCCAGGCTGTTGAAGGGGCAGAGGGACCGTTTGCCACAAATGTGAGGCATAATTGAGAGTGACTCTGTGAGTTTCTAAAAACCTTAGGGACCAAAGACAGAGAGTCACCTGCAAGAGCACATCTCAAGGGGTTAACAAACACGGAAACCTTAGCGCGCTGCCCAAAACCTCATCCTCAAGCCCCCGAGGACCACTGGGTCCCCACTTTTGGAATGGCCAAAATACTCAGAGAGAACAACATTCTGAAAGTTTATCTTAAAGACTTTCTAGGGCTTGGCACCCTCAACGCGGCTGGTGCACGTTCACAGAATACTCGAGGCTGTTCCTGGAAAGACGAACGCTCTCCCCTCAGCGGGTGGTGGGTGGCGCGACGCAGCCCGAGGCTGGATCCCCGTGTTCCGTGCAGGTCCCTGTTTCTGGTCACCCCCCGACTCGAGCTGCCAACAGCATCTGGTGTCCACAACCCCGGGCGGAGGAATGCTTGCCAGGCTATTTGTGGCGCCTATCTCTGAGGGGGCCCTTGGACGCCTCAGCCGTCCTGCCACCCAGCACGGGGGTCAGGCTGGCCACATCCCTGGCAGGGAGAGATGAAATGTCTCAGAGTCCCTTGTCAATGCTCCTTGTCTTTCGAGAATTGTTTCTGTGAGTGAGTACTTACCTCTGGGCCCTAAGGATTTCAGAAACTCCTAGAAATGGAGTAAAAGTCACGTCTCAGGATCGGAGTCCTTATCGCCTGCCTGTCTCCCCCTGCCCAGCTGCCACTTCCCATTGCAAGTGACAGGCAAAGGCCTTCCCTGTGGCTTGGAACCCAAGTCCCCCCACAACCCAGAAGAAGGGGTGCTCCCTGGGGCTCTTTGGCCTCACTGCTGGGGGTGGGTGCATTAGTGTCCCCCATGCAGCGGTCCAGCTTCAAGCCCTGGTCCCTGTTCTGCCTGTGACCATCCAGCTCGGGAACCTGCTGAAGTCCCCCAGGACCTACGGGCTACACTGCACTCTAGCACTTAACTGGATGCTATCGTTCATGCTCCGCTTTTTAAGATGTCTGTGTTTTACTTTTCCCCAGCTCTGGCCAGAGCGTCAGCTCCCTGGGCCCCTCAATACCAGTCTCACGTAGTGTTAATGTGTGGTTTTAGTTGTTGGTAAAAGCTGTTGAAAATGAGCATTTTGAAGGGCGGAGTTTCTGGAGAAGGAACACACCCTCAAGGAAGGGTGAGTGAAGCGACAGGGTGCGGGGACAAGGCCCGCGTGCCAGGGGACAAGGGAAGAGGGTATTGATTTCCCAGTCCTACCCATAATAAGTGACCACAAATGGGCAACCTCAAGTGACAATAATATGTCCTCCCACACTGTGGAGATCAAAAGTCTGACATCAAGATACCGTCAGGGCCATCTCTCTTCGAGTCCTCTGGGGAGACCCCAGCTTGCCTTTCCAGTGTCTGTGTCCCAAGCAGTACCGGGTGGTGCCAGTGTGATCCCGGCCCCTGCCTCCGTCTGCGGGGCCACCTTCGGTGTGGCTGTGTCTGCTACACTTGGCAGTCTCCCTCTGTGAGGGCGGCGGTCCTGTTGGCCGAGGCCCATCCTCTGACCTTGTCTTGACCCGAACACCTATGCTAAGACCCTACTTCCAATTAAGGTCACGTTCCCAGGTACCGGGGATTAGGACTTCAGCGTGACTTGGTGGGGGTACAATCCAACCACCAAGAGACAACTGCAGAAAGAGGTGAGTACTTTTCTCAATGTTCTTCCTTATTGAGGGCTGCGATGAAGCTCTCGAGGAGCCATTGGAATGGCAGGTCTTCACAGAGCCTTGCTTGTATATCCTTCTATCTTGCACACAGAGGCTACGGCACCGTCTCAGAGCTGTGACGTGCAGGCGAGGTTCTGGCCATTGCCCCTCCAGAGACTGAAACCTGAAGGCCCCTCATGGCGGTGGTCTGAGCCCGCGCTGCCTGGAGCAGCTGGGGAACAGGCTTCAACAGGGCCCTGCGGCGGCAGCAGGAGAGAGGTGGGAAGCACCGTTCGAGCCCCCCCACAGGGAAGGCTAGCCCACACCGGAGACCCTGACGGACCCCCTTTCCACCTGCCTCCAGGCTCCCCGCCGCTGGGCCTCGTGGTGCATTCATGGCTACTTGGGAGGCCGGGTCAGGAAGATCACTTGAGTCCAGGAGTTCTGGGCCAGCCTGGGCAACAAGGCGAGGCCCTGTGTCCAAACGACAAACAAGAACACCTGGCCATTGCTTCTCTAGGGTACTTTAGAAAAATCCGTTTGTCTCACCTGCGGACTCTGCTTTTTGTGGTGCCTCTAAAACTGAATGCACATTGCCTTCACTCAGGAATGGGATCACTGGTGGGTGCTGTGGCCTGGCCACTTCTTTTTTCCGTGCTGGGGATGGAGCCCAGGGCCTCACACACACGAGGCAAGCTCGCCCTCACTGAGCCACTGAGCTGCACCCCAGTCCTACTCTGCTGCTCTGCGTTCTGGCCTGCCCAGTGCCGTTCAGGGGTGTACACCCTGTTGTAGCTTTAGGTGGAAAGAGCCATTTCCACAATGAGCGTGACCCCACCGCCCCCTCTACCTGCGAGGCAGAGGACGGGTTCCTGGATGCTTCTGGTTCCACCATGGCCCTCTGACTGGAACAGCTCTCCTTCCTGGCAGAACGGTGTGGGTCAGAGCTGCCCTGGCTGAGACCACTCTTAACTGTCCCCACAGAGCTCTTCTGTCATGCTCTCACCTGGTTACGGGTGTCCCCTTATCAGACACAACATAGAAATTAGACTACTCTCTGCCTTTCGGTTTTGATGCCCTGATTTGTGTCTTGGGTCCTTAATTTGGTATCCTGGGGGACAGCTGCGGTGGAAGACTGATCTCTGGGGCTGCCAGGGAGGCGCTTAAAGAAGGCTGCAGAGGCGGGTGGCATCTGCAGAAACACAGCTGGGGGATCTGCAGAGCCAGGCCTCTGGGGACCTTGGACTGGAGGAGGCTCAGCTGGTCTCAGACGCCTAAGGGTGGAGAGAACAGGCAGGAACTCACCCCGCCTCCCCTGGCCCTGTGTGTCCTCCTCCCTCCTGGAGGCCCAGGCCCTGGGCAGGCTGGTGCCCATGGGGTGGGCCTGCCAGCCAGGTCAGGTTGGCAGAGTACATAATCAGGGCCGGAGGAGAGCCTGCCAAAGCAAAAGAACAAAGGGAGTCCCAAGATATGAGATGATATGTAGGAATTAAAAAAAAATCTTTGTTAACGTGAGGGTGTCTGTGGATGATATGTTCCTGCTTACATATTTACTTACAGAGGCTTGATCATTAAATCATGTACCCCTAAAGATGTTCTCAGCAGTGACAAATCTCTTGGCATGAAATACATCATGGCAATAAAAATCACTCATGACAGGCAGGATGCTGCTGGAGTGTGTAAAATAAATTCAAAAAACGGGGTTAAAACAGCAGGAGGCATGATAATCTAGCAGAAATAAAATGACAGCTGGAGAGAGTCAAATCTAGATCCTTTTTTCCCTGGATAATCAATGAACTATTTTTAGCTTGAATTTTTTTTCTTTTATCCTGACAATGCCTTGTCTCCCAGTTCTTGCCCAGAGCTTCTTTATATTCCTCAAGTCTGGAATCGATGTCATGTTAAAAAGAAGAAAGAGGTCATTAATGGGTGGATTGATACATTGATTTGACAAACTGGGTTAAGAATAAATGGTAGGTTGGGGGAGGGGAAAGAGGACACGCTGGAGAAATAAAGCTTACTTCCAGGGTCTTGAAGGATTCCCGGCTGTGTGAAATTGGCTCTGATTTTCAGGCTGGCCTTGCTTGGTCGAGATTGATAATAATACTGACTGCGTGGTCATGATGAGCGTGGTGGCTCATGGGATTTCTCCTCCAACACTCAGCCACACCACCTCCTGAGGAAGGCACAAACATTCCCTGTCTTTAGATGAGGAAGCAGACTCAAAACATGGGGTCATGTGCTCAAGGCCACGTGAAGGGTGATGGAGGCTGACCAAGATAGCACTGGATGAGCTGAAGTGTCTTCCATCTTGGTATTGAGGCCAGGAGCTCCCTGGCTCTTTCAGTCCTCTTTAGCCTACCCCCCGCCCCCAGAACCCTGCCCTAAGTGCTGTCTCCACTTCTGAATTCCGAGCTGCTGAGCTGAGCCCCCAGAGAGAGACTTGTCCTGCAGTCAATCAGGAGAACCCGTGTCCAGGGTAGCGTGGTGGCTAGAGTCATCTCTAGACTCACGGTCCAGAGAGTTGCTGCTTTCCCTTCCGATGCTGAGCAAGGTCTGAAGGGGACGCAGTAACGCTGCCCCAGGGGCAGATCCTGGGGAGTGTGAGGACCTGGCTGTACTTAACCGTGGGGTCTGACATGTTTACCAAGAACAGCCGGAGAGAGGGCGCTGTGCTTCTTAGTCTGCTCTGGAAAGGGTAGTGTGCACCACTTGCGAACACCCACTCCCCGGGTGGTGCGCTGGCCTCTGTGGTCCTTTGCTCCACGACCCAGAGGAGATCCTGAAGGCTCTGCTTCTGAGCTGTCTCTGTTGGCAGCAGAGGCTTTCTGGTTTTTGCTTAGGGGATGTTTGAAAGCATTTTCACTGTGGAGGAGAGGAGGGCTCAGGTTGTGGGGGTTGGCCAGGGTAGTCCCCACATCTAGGGATGGAGTGACCCTGAGCCTTATGCTCCTTAGAATGGCTTTTGGGTCGTCCCTGGAGCTGTTCCTTGATAGCCACTGGGAAGTACACTGAATTCTGCTGCTAGGGTTTGGGAATACTGTGCACACTTCAAATTAGTCTCTTCAGAAATCTGCTGGTGAGGTGTCCAAGGAGGCAAGGGACTGCACCCGCCTTCCGGAACCTGGGTGTGTCCAGCTGCTGTGTACTAGTTAATGTTGGCCGCATCAACGCAACTTCAGGGGTTATCCAATAATGAGCTGGACTGTCCTCAGAGTTCTCCACTTTGCTCCATCCCAGCTCCCTGAGAAACTGTTCTCTGAAATGAGTTTGGTCCTTGGAATCGTTTTAAAACGAGGCCTCTTCCAACTGTGCAGTGAGATAGTGAGCAGTAACTGTTGTCTCCAAGTGTCCACAGAGAGCACAGGCCCACCCAGCCCATGGGGAAGCGCACCAGGAGGCGTTGGCTGAGGCCTGTTTCCTTTGGAAGTAAGACAGTTTTAGAAAGAAGCGGAGGACCCAGGTGTAATAAAAGAAGCAGGCACAAGGCTCTCTCCTTTCTAAGCAGCACTTGTAACTTGTCACCCCGCGTTTGACGCCATCACACGCAGCTTGCACTGGACGCCCTGCATCTGGCCCTGTCTGGTAAGAATGGCAGATCTCACTGGCTAAGCTAGTAGGCAGGGCAGTCCCTTCCCTGAAAGCCCATCAGGGATGCCTGGACAGCCTTGCTGACTTGCTCAAAGTCATGCTTGTGAGAGGGACTTTCACACTCCAGAGCCGAAGTGGAGCCTGCTGCCGTAGCTCTGTGGAAGACCGGAGCCTGTCGGCACCAGGAAGAACTGGGAAGTGAAGTCCCGTCCCCACGCCCACCATCGGCCTTCCGATGGGGGTCAGGGGCAGCAGTTCCTGAGCCGTAGGACGGCCCAAATCAGAGCGCTCGGGCGCCTTTGCAAGCAGGCCTCCCTTCTCCTCGTGTGGACCCCAAGGTGGACTGCGGGTGGACCCTGGTGAAGAAACGCACGTGCTGGTTCACACGCCGGGTCAAGTGCGTCCCTCAGGTGGGGGCTGTTGAGAATCGGGGAGGAAGGTCTCTGTACCTTCCCCTCATCTTTGCTGTGCACATAAAACTACTTAAAAATGAAAGTCTACTTTGAAAAAGCCAAAGCTTTCATTTCCCGGGAATGGTGGGGAGAGCCGAGAGGACCAGAGCCGTGGCACTTGGACAGACATCATGAGTGCGTGCGGGGATGCTCCGGACCTGCAGCCACTGGAAACTGGGTCTGGGAAGGAAACCAGGGGAAGCAGGGTCCCCCCAATTGTAACGGTTCTCTGTCAACAGCGACGGGAGAGAGATCCTGCAGTTATGATGGTTCCTTTGAGAAGATCATTTTCTGAAGACTTATTCTTTTCAGCGTGGTGCACCCATGGGGATAAATAAAGGTAATAGGTGGGACAGTGAGACCGTCGAAGGCCATGTGATCTGCAGTGTGAATCCTTCCTGGGAGCCTGCAGATGTCTGGTGACATCCATAAAGGAAATTAAATCATCAAACACCTGCTGTGAGTGGGTCTATTAAGGGACGTAGAGAGGAGCTAGGTTCCTGTCCTGGGTGCCTCTGGGACAACGCCTGAGGGCTTCTGAGAGCGAAGGCAAATGAGGAGTATGGAAGAGGACCTGACTGTCAGAGGAAGGAGGATGGGATCAGCGCTGGCTTTCTTAATCACGGTGGTCAATTTTGAGAATATTATGACAGCCATAACCACCTCCGAATGTAGATTTATTGTACCCCTCACCTAGAAATGGCTGATGCCAACACTCAAAGCAGATGGTGGTTAAACGGGTTTAATAATAGAATTCAGATTTATCCCAGAAGAACTTTCAGTAACCAGACCAGTTTAATCCCCAGTGATGCTCAGATGGTGAGAGGGAAAGAAGTCTGGTCACATGGGAAAGTGCTCATGATCTCCGAATTCTGGAAGACTGTGACAGAGACACCATCAGGGCACTGCCTCTGCTCTACCTAGAAGAGAGATGAAGCCCTGCTGGAGGGAGTTCTCTGCTAGGTGCTGTGTCGTTGGCCGGAAAATTCTACCTCTCTTCATGGTGACTGACCACTCCAAAATGACTCTGGTAGGACTTGCTGCTCTTCAGCATATCCAACACGGGACAGGGAGGAAGGTGGCAGATTTGAGATGCACAGAGGGAGGGATGGAGGAACACAACCTGTGCCTTGGTCTTCTGCTGGGTCTAGATTAAATCTGAAGAACATGTTTGTCTTGGATCCATGGAGACGAGGAAGGATGATGGCGGAGTGAGTTGTCATTGGGCAACTGGGCCACCACAGATTCAGCCTCTGAGGTGGCTGGGCACGGGGACCACAGTGCTGTGATCCCTGGTGAGAAGCTCAGCACTGAGGGAGCAGAGCCAGCCACGGGCCATCTGACTCTGAAGGAAAAGGACAGCTGTCTGGCTACTACAGACTGAGGATCTCACCTTCTTGCAGCCTCCTGAATACAAAGCCAGGTTTCACAACCAGACTAGTTACAGCTGCTCCAGCATCTGCATCGAGTTCCACCCTCATCTGCCACTTCCCATGCCCCCTTTAGACAGGCATGATCCATTCCTTGTGCCTAGTGAGGGTCAAGTACCTGCTGCCCATGGCGGAAGACCACTGTCTTCCCCAACTGGAAAGAGAATCTTTAGCTGGACACATCTCAACTGACTTCAATTAGCATCACCCGGGGAGAATTTTAAACATAATCCCATGTCCCTCTTTCCCTTCAAATTTGGAATTGGCTGGTGTGGACAGGGGTGGGATATTGGATTTGGATGTCAGCCTGGCCCAGGTGGCCCTGTGTGGCCATTGCTGAGTCCACTGCTTAACTAAACCTGGGTCTGAGCTGTGCAGGGTTTATCTCATGCTTCTGTGCTTTCCTGCATTGAGCTGACGCTGCATTGACCCCCTCGCTGCCTGGGCGCCAACCTTTGGAGGCGTCTTGTCTGCCTGGTCTTGTCTACAGAGACTCCCAGGGTACGACTGCTCTGCTTGGCCTCTGCAGCTTGTTTGATACAGCTTTTCCTAGGGAAACGCGGCCACGTCAGAAGGCAATCGTAGTGGAAACTGCTTCTAGTGACCAGGTCATGTTTTCTTGCTCCCCCTTCAGTCTCTGGCTCCGGCAGTAACCAAGAACTAGGGAGGCCTGGAGGTGCAACCTGTCCTCAGGGTCTCCCTGTCAACACGACTCCGTGTGCTCCAGATCCTGAGAGGGATGCGTCTCCAATTTCTCCCGCTCAGGACTGGCGCTCCTGTTACAGAACGACACACAGGCGGACAGACAGGTGATCAAAGTTCACTCCGTGCCTGTGGGAAAGGCCCCAGCACATCTTCCCTGCATGCGCCTGCCTGTGCCCGACTGAGGCTCTCCTGTGGCAGCTGGTACTTCGCCATTTCATGATTGAGGACCCAGGACAAGGGGTGTCTCCAGAATCTAGACACAGGGCAGAACTCCGTGAGGCCTCACCACGCCTGCCCCACCTGGAGGCTGTTATCCTCCACCATGAGCTTCTCCTTGGTGCTGCGGTCGAGAAGAAAAAGAAAAGTGAGACTTCACCTCTCAATGCTTAGACCCCTGGGAGGATGGATCTCTCAGAAGTGAGAATTGAAAACCATGTCTAAAGGTTGTGAAGTCCTCTTCAAAATTCTCATTTGCCTTTGAACATATACTTCCGCCTTCCAGAGAAAAGTCACCAACCTTTCCCAAAGCCAAGGCTTAGAGAGGGAGTCTCGGATCTATAAAACTACCCATGACCACCCTTTTCTTCTTTCTTACATGTTTTTACAATGTGGGGGTGGTGGTGATCAGGTGTATCAGCCCTGGTTTATCTACCTGAAGTACAGCTTTAAAAATTCAGATGGATCTGGGCGTGGTGGTACATGTCTGCAATCCCAGCGGCTCAGGAGGCTGAGACAGAAGGATCACAAGTTCAAAGCCAGTCTTCACAACTTAGCAAGGCCCTGAGCAACTTAGAGACCCTGTCTTAAAATAAAAAGGACTGGGGATATGGCTCAAAGGTAAAGTGCCCCTGTGTTCAAGCCCCAGTACCAACAAAACCAAACCCAAAACAAACAAACAAAAAGAACCCAAACAAATCACCCAAGTAGGTATGGTTGTATTTGGAAAACAAAAACCTAACCAAACCAACCATCAAATAGAAAACTTCCAACTAGACTTTTAAGTGAAGTTGCCCTCAAAAGTTATTGAACCAAGTATTTGCTAAGTTAGACAGAAATATTATTTAATGCTTTTCCCCAGGGAGTTGGGGATTGGGCCCAGAGCGTCCTGAGGGTTAGGAGAGCGCTCTACCACTGAGCCATGCCCTCAACCGGGAGCAGTTTTACGCATTTAATGTGCAGTCCCTCTGTTCTCTATGAGTGGGACCTGGGAGTTTGACAACAGTGTCCTACGCTGGCACCCCTAGTGCTTACTGGTCGTGGTACTAATTTTTCAAGAAGCCGGGATGGGGATTGCAAATGAAATATGGGTTCAGGCTGCAGAGTGAAATCCAATGAAATCAATAGGAAGCGCCTCTCTTTGCCTTCTCAGCGTTGGAACTAAGGGGGTGTCAACGTACATACATTTCCCAGTAATGAAACTTCAAGATGTGCTTCTTAATGGAAGATAATCAACTGCAATGCAAATTTAATGAACTCTGATGTTGAAATGCAAACCGAATCCAATAGCCCACGGAAAATTAACCTAATCAATAATCTAATTTGAAGCTTTAAGCTGCGAACAATCCGCTGTGCTGAGCCAGCCTGCCTTTTCAGATGTCACCCCACGGAGGTGGCCAGTCCCTCCCAGGCCTGCTGCTGGTTTCTGCATAGCATGGCATTGGCTGGATGCTCGCTGATGTCCTTGACGGGGATTCTATTTAGCTTATTGCAGCCACTGATGAAACGCTGGCTTCTGAAAGACTCTGTAGAAAGGAAAATACAAAAAAACTCACAAAACAAAACAAAAAACTCACGTGTGCTCATATAAAAGAAACTAGAGGGACAGCCCGTCTGGGCCACGCGGCCCCTGGTTCTTTCAGGCCTCCCTCTCCCCACATGGGCTCCCCTGCCCCGCCTCAGCCCTCCACAGAGGCAGGTTTCCTCGGACCTTAAGGAGTTGGTCCCTCAGCCCCTACGTCAGACATAGGGTGATGTGCCTGGCATCTGCCCTTCAGAGGCCTCTTGTTTTTCCCTCCAAGGTCCCCAGAGAAGGCTGCCACCACTGGAGCGCTCGTCCTTTCTGTGACGGCAGGTGCTGCCCCTCCCACCGGGCCTTCCTAGGAGTGTCCCGCAGGCGGGGGGCCAAGATGCTTTTCTGGCTCTGTCCCCTGGGTAGAGAAGCAGCTGATTAGGCCTGGGACGCAGCAGAGGGAGCACAGCTGGAGACCCATCCGATCACCCCGCAGAGCCGGGTTAGTGGACATCCTAGCAGAGGGTGAGACTTTCAGCTAAAGAGATGGAAAGTGGAAAAAGTGCCCTCAGTACCCTGAGTCCTGGAGAACCGGTGGGCAAGTTCCATGAAGCCTGACGTGAGAGAGCGCGCAGCCCTCGGAGCCTGCACCACCAAGAGAAGCCTCACCAAAGCACAGAAGTGGAGAGCGCGATGGATTTTTGTGCGACTTTTTCCTGAATTAGTGAGGAACATGGGTTATTAAGCCTTTCAAAGCTTATTCTGGAGGCAAACAACGGCTTCTGTAGCAGTTAATTTATAAAGATTGACAACTGGGGCTGGGTTGTGGCTCAGTGGCAGAGTGCTTGCCTTGCGTGTGTGGCACGCTCCGTTCCACTCAGCACTGCATGTAAGTAAAAGAGATAAATTAATAAAGGTCCATCAACAACTAAAAAAAATATGAAAAAAAAAAGATTTACAGCTGTACCTGAGAAAATGCGTAGGGGAGATGAGCCTTAGCATTATGGCCGGGAGCAGTAACGGGCCGGCTGGTGGGATTGGTGGCTTGCAAACCACCCATGGGGTGCACCGGGGGTGGGGGGGGGGGGGGGGGGGGGGGGGGTGTCCAGGCTCGAGAGGAACAGAGGCTGCTTCCCAGGTAACACCAGACAGAAGCTGACCCCTCCTCACCCCCTAGTTCCTTAAGGAAAGGAATTGGGTGTCTCGACCCACCAGGCAGACCTCGTGGCTCATCCTGTCAGCGACCACAGAGTGCGGAGCGAGGTGGATCTGGGCTGCCCGGCTCAGCGCATGAAGACGTTCTGGTTAAACTGAAATTTCAGATAAAGAATGAATCCTTGTTTTAGTGTAAGTATATCCCACGCAGTAGCCTCCCCGCCTGGTACTGAAAGCTCAAACTGACTCTAATTGCCATTGGAGAGCTGTGGTGTTCTCAAGAGAACCTGCTGTGGCCTCGTGGGGCCCAAATTAAAGGCTGTCTGGCCGTCGTGGTTTTGTGTGGACTGGCCCTGTGTCCCTGCTGCACCGCATCAGCTCTGTAAAAAGCTCCCTTCCCTTGGCTACCAACCACTTAAAGAAGCACTCCAGGTCTCACCTCCCAAACCCGCCGGGTGCTGCTTCCTGTGGTCTTCAGTGGCTGACCCTTTCTTCCCGTCACCTGGTCTCCCACCGCGTGACTTCTCAGATGGTCCCCGTTTCCTAGCGACCCTCCTCTCATCCTAGGCCTCTGCTGCCTCACACCCACAGCTGGGAACAGACTCACCCGCTGCTAGGGGCAGCTGACTTTGAGGGTCACGGGCCAAGATGAGCTCTGCTCCTGATTCACCCGGCTCACCAGACAGGTCTAGTGGATCCTCCCTAACTCTTCAATCAAGAATTTCATGCCCACTGGAGTCGGGATGAGGAGAGGAGTCACTCTTCCTGAATGCTGTCTCATTAGGGCTGGGTTCTGTGAGGTCTCACGGCCACGGGGGCACGGCCACGGCCCCGAGGGAGTCAGGAGCCATCCTTGGCCATCACGTGGTTAAGGCAGAGGCCTGCACATCTTGCTGAAGCTGTATTTTTATTTTATTTTATTGTATAAACACCAGAATGGGGAGTGTTGCACAATTTCCTTAGGAGTTCTCAACTCAAGCTCAAAGCTTAATTCCAAAGAACCCTTTCACATTTATTCACCCTGAAATAAAGAGATTTTAATTTGAGCTGACAATCTCAACATTTCATTAGAATTAAAATGATGTAAAATCAATTCAGTTTACTAAGATTGTTCATTACAGACAGGAATAAAAATGTACTATCCACAGTGGCAGATTTAACCCAGTGGTTATGGAGAGAAGACGGCTCTGTCTGCTACTGATGTACGTGAATCCACCTGGTTCCACTGAAACCTTTCTCTGGGGCTTGTCTGTGGTGTTATCTCAGCATTTTTGTGTGACCTGGAGCCCTGGGACTTCTGTTCTTGGGTCTCAGAGGCATTTTCACTCCCGCCCAGCCGACAGTGTTAATTGCTTATCTTTTTCAACAGAGGTTATTTCTACCAGAGTTCTGCTAAACCCTCTCTACCGCTTGATACCTCAGTGTGGCTTCTGCAGCAGCCCAGGGTGGGTCAGATGCAGGCAGAAGCAGGGCAAGCCCCAGAAACCACTCCCAGCCAGTTAAAACATTATTTCCATGTGAGCTAATGCCATTCCTATGGCTTTGATGGAAACAGCTCAGCATTATCTAGCAACATCTGGAAGAACTCTCTTTCTCTCCCTTTTCCCCCAAAGCATGACCCTGCGGGAAATTTTCCCTTCATGTGACTCTCTGCCCTGTGAATGTGAATATCGTTGTGACTGCATTTATCCTTGTGGACAAATGAGTTTGTACATGTAAAAATCTTTGAGGCTGAAGCCAAACAAGGCCCCTTTCAGAAGCAGTTTCCCACCCTTCATTCCTTGTAGCTCACAGCTATTTTTACAGCAGCATAAGAGTCTGGAGTTTGGGGCCCAAGCCAAATGTTCTGGGTGTGTCTGCACAGACTTGGAGATCTTTGGAAAAAAGCAGTAAAAGCAAACCATTTTCTTTTCTGTGGCTTCTAAGCATTTCTGTTAATATGGATCATATATGTGAGGCTTAGGCTGAAATGTTTTACTTTTGGGGGAGGCAGATGTATTTTAATATTTTTTATAATCTCGTTTTTCCATCCCTCTGGAGCCCTTTATTCTACTGCCAAATTATCGCCCTGTCTAACCTTCACTGTAGGGATAAACTCTGACCTTGATGGAAATTCCAACATCTCAGTAATAGGAAAACTTCAGTTCTAGCCAGGCATAGAATCCTGCAACTAGGGGAAGCTGAAATGAGATTTTTTTTTTTTTTTTTAATAAGGCACTCTCATGTGGTTTACTCAACATGAACCTTTAAAATAATTTATTTTGATAAAAATCATCTATAGCATTATTGTTTTGAAATATGTAGCATTTAGATGGTAACTGGAATAGAACTATAAAAAACAGCCAAGTAATAATAAAAACTCAACGTGATCTCATAGGGCCCAGAACTGAACTTCAAATCCTACAACTTTATAATCAGGACTACAGTTCCTAATGTCACTAATATGGAAAGCTACTTCATGAGTAGTAGTCTTTCTCTTCCCTACCTACCCAAACCCCTTCCTGGTTCTGAAGACCATTTGTGGCCACTAAAGATATTGTGATATTGCTTTTTCTAGCTTCCAATTCCATAGGCTGTGGAGACTTATTAAGATGGGCATGATTCCACAGAAAAAGTATTCTTTCTTGGTGATGATAGGCTGTCACAAATCTATTATACTTACTTGCCAAAGTGTTACTTAATTTCTAAAGGAGAATTTACATACCAGTTTGAGGTAAAAGAGGCCTCAGCTAAGAAGAGGGAAACAGAAGTCTGCAGGCGCTGACTCCAGATCTAGACCCACCTGCCACGCATGCTCAGTCAAGGTTTGTCTTTCCAGACCCACGGTCCAAGGGGCTCTAGAATATGGAGCAGAATCACCACTGACAGGCTGATAAAATGAGTCAGAGGTAAAATGCTATCAACATGAGCCCCTTCACCCACCCATTACCCCCCGGGATTTCCCAACACCTCTTCATCAAAAACAGGAGAAACTACCAAATTCATATCTATATTGAGCAACGACAATGCTGTAAGATACTTCAAAAGCAGAACGACTGGGCCCTCGCCTGGCTGCCCAGTCTTGCTAGAAGGCTGAAGTGCTGCCCAGACCCAGATTCTGGTCCGAACATGTCTACCTGCTGGATGAGCCATTCCACATGTGTGTGCTCTGAAATGGACATCACAGTGACCACGGAGCCCTGAGGAGCTTGTTCAAAATGCAGACTACCAAGCCAGGTATGGTGGTGCACAACTATCATCCTAGTGGTTTGGGAGGCTGAGATAGGAGGATTGCAAGTTCAAAGCCAGCCTCAGCAACTTAGTGAGTCCCTAAGCAACTCAGTGGACCCTGTCTCTAAATAATAAAATATAAAAATGGGCTGGGGATGTGGCTCAGTGGTTAAGCGCCCCTGGGTTCAATCTGTGGTACCAACAACAACAACAACAACAACAACAACAACAACAACAACAAAAGACTACTGGAATATCATCGCCAAAGACTTCAATCTAATTAGTGTGATGCAGGGCCCAGAATCTGGATTTCAGGGGGAACCATGGTTTGCAGATGCAGCTGATTGAACCTGGCTCATTTACACCAGAGGTGCTGTTAAAAAAACGTGGTCAGGGGAGCTCAGCTCCACCAAGCACGGTCTACTCGGTCTTACGGTTGCACTGAAAGTGGACTCGGGTCTTATGTGCATGTGCGGGGGTGGCACAGTGACCTCACAGAGACAAGCGTTGCTTTGCCTGCAAAGCCTTGACTTAGGGTTTTCATCTCTACAACCATTCTGCTTTTGACTTTCTGTACAGAACTCCATAAACATAAACAGGCTGCGAGGGAGATCGCCCTAATGCCAGTCTGGGTTTGGAGCATGTTCAGGTAGGCCAGACTGAGCCAGGATATTTGGGAGGTGAGGTGTATTAACTGTGTTTTCAACTCGTGATACATTTCCAATTTACGATGAGCCTACTGGGACGTGACCCCATCGTAAGTTAAGCAACATCTGTGTAAATCAAGGTCGGAAAATATTCATCCCTCTTGCTAAATGCACCATATGAGAACTATTTTTGGGGAAAAAAAAAAAAAAAAAAAAAACAAACAGCAGGGGCCTGTTTCCCAGACTCTTTTAGCTGGATTCTAAGAATCTGTTGTGGAGACTGTGGCAAGAAGTATCCCGGTTCCGGGTACATAAGGAAGTCGTATGCATATAAAAATGTACATAAATGGCATCTATATTAGGAAGAGGAGGAAGAGGAGGACCCAGCTCTGCAGAGCTTTGATTCAGGCCCTAGCTCCGACCAGTGCATAAAGTTCGATTCCCTTAGTGACTGTGGGCGGAAGTTCAAACCCAGCAGGAGGGGTGGCCACATTCCTGAAGCAGCCTCTCTTTCAAATGCTTGGCAGCAATCCTACTTTCAGAGTTTCTAAATTGGCACAGGTTTGGGGTGCCAACTAGTCAGAGAAGGACCTATTAATAGACTCAGGTGGTGTGACTCAAAGGCGGTGATGTTCACGTGATAAATAAAACCTCTGTTTCTCAAAATGTCCCCACCCGACCCCCGGCCTCCCACACTACCTGCAAATAGACCCTAAATCTTCAAGTTCCTATAAGGGAGGATGATGCTTTCCATTAAAGTCCCTGCGGGATATATGATTCACGTTGACTTTCCCCATTCCCTTCGTCAATTGTGTCCTCTACATCAGAAAACCTTTATATTTGAAATTTCAACTTTAAAAAAAAAAAACAAAAACATTCCCTGAGATGTGTTGGCCCATGGACCAAAATGCATGCTGTGATCAAGAAAAAGACCTCAAACCCTACTCCAATATCTGCATCCTGTGAAGCCAGGAATTTGCATTTTAACAAACACCCAAGGCGTTTCTGATGGGGCGATGCTTGGACTACAGCTGGAGACAGCTCTTCCTTGAGGTGTGCATGCCTGGGCTGGGTCTTTTCTCCAGAAAAAGAGGGAGCTCTTGTCCATAAGTCCCGGGGAAGGGCAGGGATCACAGTCACAAGCATGGATCCCAATCCCTCTTGGTTTGCAGTTTTTCTCAAGATTAGCCTTAGATAATCCGCTGTCCCAGACAGGAGGTGAAAATGTGCAAACTGGGCTGGGGTGTGGCTCGGAGGCAGCGTGTGTGCTTAGTATGTTCCACCCCCAGCACCCAACAAGCAAACAGCAACAAAAAACAAATAAGAGGAAAAGATCTTGACTTCCTGCACCTGTCAGCTTGGATAAGATGGGGCTCTTTGTGTCAGGGAGGAGGGGTCAGGACTGAAGCCTTCCCTCCCATTTGCAGCTGATATGGAGAAGACGGGATGCAGAGGCTGGAGCACCGCGGAGAGCCAGCAGGGGCATGGGGCCTCCTCCTCCTCCTTTTCCAGGAGCAGGCCACTCGGGGTTGATCCTGAGGGCACAGCACTTGAGCAGAGGAAGATCGTGGCTGAACTTGTGACCTAGTCTGCTGGTGAGCTTTAGTGTGAATCAGACTTTCCAGAAGCAGCCAGGCCTCAGAAAGGCAGGCTGGCTGGCTGGGTTGAGGCTGCTGCTGGGTTGGAAGGGAGGGCCTTCCTGTGGAGATGAAGCATCCAGGAAGGACTGTGGGCCAGATGACCTCCAGAGAGGAGCCATCTGGAGAGGTGTGGGGAGCTCACCCCAGAAAGGACCTGGGCCCTGGCGTCAGAAGCTTCTCACCTCTGCAGTATCCACCAGGGACATGGGCTGATGCTCACAGGTGTCCCCTGTTGCTTAGTAGGTGCTCAGGTCCAGGGAAAGGGGACACTCCCTGCTGCTTTTACTTCCACCACTTAGGACCAGTGGTTTCTGTGACGCATAGGTCATTTTGTGCTGATAAACCTAGGATGGCTTAGTTTGCACATCGAAATCCCTAGTGTGCACATAACTTATTTTAAATCCCTAGTGTGCGCATAACTTATTTTAAATCCCTAGTGTGCGCATAACTTATTTTGATTCCACATTTGAAATCAGAGTTAGGGGCCAATTAGGAAAAAGTTGGGGGGAGGATCAACTTTTCCTTTTGATGTAGGCCATCGTGTCCTGGAAGCATGTTGTCCTGGTTGAAGAGCTGGTAACCCAAAAGGGGAAACAGCAGACTCGTTCTGTAACAGCAGCGCTGTCTCAGGGGTCGGCAGACACAGGGATGACAAGGTCGTGACGTGAAGGTGGGAGAGACTTCCTGATTAGGTCTTTAGTGTCACAGGGGAGGAAGTGCAGTCCCAGGATGACCAAGTGACAGGTTCTATGGGAGCAGCTGTGGAACCCAGGGCCCTTGACCCGGCTGAAGCCAGGGCCTCGGATGTGGCGGGTGGGGAGGACCCAGGACCGGCCGTGGCGGTCTCCAGGCACGTGTATAAACAAGGCAAAGTGGTTTGCAGAAGAGGTGGGAGGGGAAGTAGCTGCCACCAGTCCCAGCAACCCAGGGCAGGGTGGGACAACAGGGGAAGTCATAAGAAGGCCATGAGGAACCTTGTCTGCGGAGGGAAGTTGGAGAGTGCCAGGGACGTCGAAGTCGGGTGGGGACAGGAGCCCACACGCTGTGGAGACACTTGAGAGCTTCTGATGGCTGTTGTCACAGACAAGACTCAGAGACTGGCAGGGGCCAGCGCAGGGAGGGCTTTTGCCGGGCAGCTTGAAGGTCATCAGTGTGCGTGTGGCCGTCGCGGCCAGTGAAGGCTGTCGTCTTCCATCTGAGGCTTCACTTTCTGAGGTTTCAGTTGCCCGCAGCCAACCAGAGTCCGAACACATCGCACGGAAAGTCCCAGGCCATCGAACCCATAGGTGTCAAATCGTGAAGCCCTGCATTGTCCTGCTGAGTCCCTCCTGGGTGAGTCCCCGTGTCCAGCGAATCCGTGCCATGTGTGCCACCCGCCCCTCAGTCACTTGGCCATCTCAGCTGTCAGATCGACGGTCACAGTATCTCAGGGCTTGTGTTCCAGTGACCCTTGTTCTACCTAACAGTGACACAGAAAGTGACACAGGAGGACAAGACAACTGGGGGACCGCGACAGCACTGCAGGCACAGGGGATAAAACGTGGGCTGCGCAGGGTTTAGGACTCTCTGTGGTTCAGCCCTCCCCCGGGGGCTGCGGCAAAATCAAGCTCATGTTTTAGGAGCAGCAGATAGGAGGGACTCACGCAGGGCCAGAATGGAGTCTGACCTGAGAGGTTCTTGTGACAGTAAAGGGAAGTGTCGGTTCGGGTCTGGACGAGGGCAGGGGCAGGTGTGGTCTCTGGGACGTGAGCTGGAAATGAAGCTGGGCACCTTCCAAGTTTGGTTTTGGGCCTGTTGCATTTGAGTTGCTCATAGGCTGTCCTCACGGAAATGTCCAGTTGGCATCTGGAAAAGCAGCCTAGTGGTACAAGCCCTGGGTTAGAGGTCAGAGCCTGGGGGGCTGCCTGGTTAGGGTCAGGGAGGGAGACAGGGCAGGGGCGTCATGTGTAGGACACTGGGAGGCAGCACAATACGAGCCAAGGATTTCCAGAGGGGACAAGGAGGAGGTAAGTGGTGTCACCGGCTGCTCCAGGCCAGGGCCCATGGTCCCTGGGGTTGCAGACATAAGTGGCATTAGCAGTACAGACAGGTGTACAGGATAACTTGGAACCTAGGCCTTGAAGTGAGGGAGGAATTTATACTAAGGCCAAGGGAGGAGTAGCATGGGAGGAAGGATTTGAGAAACGGGCAGTGTATTCATCATTCATTCATCCATTCATTCATTCATCCATCCATTCATTCATTCATCCATCCATTCATCCGTCCATCCATCCATCCATCCATCCATCCATCCATCTGTCCGTCCGTCCATCCATCCATCCGTCCGTCTGTCCATCCATCCATCCATCAGTTCATCCATCCATTCATTCATTCATCCATCCATTCATCCGTCCATCCATCCATCCATCCATTCATCCATCCATCCATCCATCCTCATCCATCCATCCATCCATCCATCCATCCATCCGTCTGTCCGTCCGTCCGCCCGTCCATCCATCCATCCATCCATCCATTCATCCATCCATTCATTCATTCATCCATCCATCCGTCCGTCCATCCATCCATCCATCCGTCCGTCCGTCCATCCATCCATCCATCCATAGGCATCTGCAGAGGAAAGACGCGGTCTCTCCTCAGCGAGGGATAGGAAAGTGTGCCGAGACGGAAGACGGAAGCTGGCCATACCCCTGACGATGGCTCTGAGATGGCTGGACGGGGGGAGATGCGGAGTGAGGAACCAGCCTTGGCACAGGACAGGTCCCCTTCCCTTCAGACACAGGACGGAAGCCACTGGTGAGGCTGCAGAGGATGGAGGTCAAAGGAGAAAGGCCGTCCAGGGCTGGTTTCAGGCTGGGATGGCGAGCAGTGTCTGGAGGGTTGGCAGGAGGGTTGCCATGCTGCAAACGAGCCAATGCCCCGGGGGTGCACTGGCGGCAGCTGAGATGGCAAGGTTTATGTCAGGTGTGTGTTGCCACAATCAAATGCACCTGAAGAGAGAAGGTGGCCTGGTCTTCATCAGGTGGAAGGTGCAGGACGGCTGAGGACTCAGGAAAGGGGACTGGAGGTGCCCAGCTGGGACGGCTCAGGAGGCCCGGCCAGGATGCAGGGCTGAGAAGGGGGAGCTGACCTTCTAGCGTATCCTCGCCCATCGTGACCCTCCTTTGCTTGACTCTGTGGATGGCGCCCTTTTCTCTGAGGAGAGGATGTAACCCAGCCAGGAGTTCCTGGTGGGGGGCAGGAGCTGGCTCCACCTGCCTACCCAGCTGCCCACCCCCTGAGCCCCTGAGGCCCCTGCCCTCAGCCACGTGGGCCTCTCAGGCCCCCAGACGACCAGGCTCTTCCCCCAGGGTTCCTGCACGCCGTTCCCTTTGGAGCCCTTGGACCCTGCTCATTGGACACCTTGTGGACGTGCTTCCCTCTTCCCCATCTTCCAGCCCCGGCCATTTCCCTCTGCTCTGGCCGCACTGTGGGGGAACGTATGTGTCGATTGAGGGTCCCCGCCCCCCGAGTCCGTGAGTGTCAATGGTGTGGGAACCTTGGTGCCTGTGCCGTGTCTGTCCCCAGTGCCCAGTAAAGATTTCACACGTAGGGGAAGCCTGGTGAGTATCTGCTGAATGAATGACCAGATCAGCCTGATGTTCTGCAACACTGCCCAGCAACGTGGGCCTGAGAGAAAAGCGAGCAGACAGTGCTGGTTACCCAGGACCAGGGCTGAGAGCCAGGGAAGGCAGGGGCCATGCATGTTGGCAGACCAGAGAAGGACGGGTTCGGAACAGGTCGGAGGTGGCAGGAAGAGGGAGATGGGCTGGGTCAGCAAGCACCTTCAAACGAGGGAAGGGGCGCTTACGCTCATCGAGACAATTCTTGGTGCCTCGTGTCTGGTTGTCTATGTCCTCTGCCGAGTGGAGGTGGGGGAGAATGTGCTGGAATGTGGTGGGGGACAATGTTCCTAGGAACCCACTAGGACCCCGAAGGGCTGCAGAGATAAAAGCACCCCAACAAGGAAGGATGTGAATACCTGAGCTGATCGCATGCTCCTGCTCTGCAAAGGAAATCGAGGGTTGTCAGGCCAAACTGGCCCATCAGAGGCTCACTCTGTACTTACTCTGGACCAGACACCCAGTGTCTGGAACAACCAGCAGCACAAGCAACTCCGGAGCCCTGCTCTGAATCCGCCCTGGGACCTGCCCGATAGCCCCCAGTCCTCAGAGGGCCTCCAGAGGTAAGGGCTTTCCTACAGACGGGACAGCAAGCAAGGTGACAGAGGCCCCATCAGGCCCAGCCTGCCTGCCCACGGACACCATTCCCTCTACTCGGCTGTTGCCCAGGGCGTGGGGCTCCACCTTCCTGCTCCCTGCTCTTAAGGCGAGCACCCCAAAGCTCCTACAGAGAAGATGGAAAAGAAGGGACCCCAGAAGCCTGAGGAAGATGAGTCTGCAGGGAGACCCACAGCGGGCCCATCACACAGCATCCCGGGCCCGTCACTGCGGCCTCAGTCTTGCAGACCGCTCAGAGGGACAGCCTGGCGTGGTTACCGGCTTCCCTGATTGGAACCCCGGGGGTCTTCCCACGGAGTCTCAGTCATCTTCCTCCCAGTCGCCAGGACCAAGTGCTGTCTATGGCGCTTTGCAGACTGGACCTGAGGCACGGCCCTGAGTTCTGATGCTCTTCCCTGTCCAATGGTGCACCTGGCCTTCGTTTTCTGCTGGTGGACAGTATTAGGCTTGGTTGTGCTGGGGGCAGTCTTTGGGTGGAGTTTTGCTGAAAGTTCAGCTTGGGAGCTTGGCAGGAAAAAGTCAGATCAAAGGGACATAATGTGAGGACATGTATCCACTGGGGTGATGGTGGCAGCCATACCTGGGTCATGAAGGGGATGGTGAAATGCCCGTCCACTGGCGGCGGATTCCAAGCGCAGCGCGGGTCATGTCTGGCTCACGTGTGAATGGTCAACCAGAGGGATTACTTTTGCAAAAGTAAGTCCAGAAAATCTACTTGATAGCATCCATTCCGCTTGCTCTGCTTTCCTAAGATGCACAGAAGGTGTGGTTCCAGGCAGGAAAATTCCCAGAATCGGTCTCCTGGGGGAAAGGGAGAGAAGGTTCCATTTGGAATCTGCTAGCATCCGTTGGAATCCTGGCAGTAGCCATCATGGACCCCAAGGGAATTAGCTGGTACTTTGGAAGCTTTCTGCCCCTTCCTGCCTCTTGCTGAGCCCCTTAGCGATCAGCAATAAAGATGCTAAGGTTTGAAGCAGACTCGAGGTGGCATGGCGGAGGAAAGGTTGATGTCACAGGTCTGTGGAGTGTTCTTCCTTATTTTCATTTATATCTATACTGCTCTTTGGGGAGGGTGGCACAGAATAAAGGATGGTTAAGACCCTAGCATGATGACTCTGTGGCACTCCTGGGCTTAAGGGGACCAGTCCCACCTTTATCAGGCATGGCCGTGTGGGAAATAAGCCAACCTGGCAGCCACCCGAGGTGGACACGTCTTCCCCAGAGGGCAGGAACTTCTAGGTCTTTACATTTTGCTTTTATCATAGGCAATGAAGATTTTTACTCATTACCATGAGACTCACACACTATTCTGGAAGTTCAAAGCTGAACTTGAAACCTGCAGAAAGTCGTCTAATGACTCTAAGGGTAAGAGTCGCAGGATTTTTGAGTACAAAGAGGTGTAAATTTGCTGGGCGGCTATAACAAGGTCTCTCACACAGGGTGGCACACTGCGTGGCTTCATGACAGACATGGATTGTCCCTCCTGCCTGGAGGCAGGAAGTCTGGGATGAAGGTGCTGTGGGCTCAGTTCCCCTGAGGGCTGTGGACGAGGATTTGCTCCACGCCCTCCCCTCTCTTCCGTGGTCTGCTACCCATCTGTGGTGCCCTCTGGCTTGTCCAGCACCACCTGCTCCCCACCTCCATCCTCACCTGATGGCCGTCCTGTGTACCTGGGTCTGAGTTCAAATCTCCCCTTCTTATAAGGATGTCAGTCGGCTTGTATCAGGTCCCTCCCCCACGGCCTCCTTGTAGCTTGATGACCTCTGAAAGCGCCAACTCTAAATCAGGTCACATTCTGAGGTACTGACGCTGAGACTTCAAGGTGTGAATTTGGGGCGAGAGACCATACAACGTAACCCTTAGCGGAAGAGTCAGCCTCCTGACTTAGGAGCCGGTGAACCAGTTGATGGGTCATGCAGGTCCTTGATGGACCTTTCTCACAGAATTGTGCTGCCCACAATCTTCAGATAAGCATTAGGGAAAGGAGGGGAAGTCGGGACCCTCGAGCCGGTGCCTCTGTCTCCCTGCACGAAGCTTGGGTGTGGGGCTCTGTGTGTGGATGGCCTCCTTCACCGTCCTCCACACCGAGTGGTGGCTGAGTTAAATCTGAAATGCCAGACCCAGTGACAGTGACAATGAGGAAGTAAGGGTTGTAATCTGATTTGATTTCGGGACCCTCAACATGCCGTGCGTGGTCCCGTAGCCAACACCACTGATGGGTGGCTCGGTGGAGTGACGGCTTTGTGGATGCTGTGCAGGTGGCCGGCCCTGCTCTGGGCTGTGAGGGTGGGGAGAGGGAGGCCCCGGGAGCCCACCCTCCTGGGCAGAGCTGTGGAGGCTGCTGCAAGTGCCCCGAGCTGGGTATGGACTGGGGCACTGAGCACGTGGGCAGAGCTGCTGTGACTCACAAGGCCTTCCCTCTCCCAGAGGCCTTGCCCAGACCAGGCCTGCTCACTGCGTCCAGGTTCCCACCCCTGCCCTCCTCTTCAGGGAAGTAGTTCTAACAGCTTTTCTCCTAGGGAAACCATTCCGAAATTCCAACCACCAGAGTTTTTCCAGAACATTCTAAAAGGCAGCAGTAACTCCCGAAGGCATCCAGGGGCAGGCGCTCAGAGAATGACATTTCATTTTGCTAATTGCCGCACAGCCCGGCGTCCCGAGGGCTGTGGTCTGGATTACGGGAGAGAGGGAGGCGGCTGTGTGGCTCCGCCACCCGGCTGCAGCTCAAGAAACAAAACCAGATCCCAACTGACTAACCATACCTGCGTCTTTTCTGGGAAATACCCCAGAATACCAGTTTGTTTGTTTTTTAAGATGGTTTTCCTTGCCTGGGAGAACAATCCCGAAACCTAAGTCAATAAGGTTTCAGAGCACACAGCATCTGGCCTCCTCGGGTTGGGCTTGGGGCCCTTCCTTCTCAAACAGACATCAAGTGCCTTCGACGACAGTGTGTCCCCGGCAGGTGATGCAATCTTAATCTTATAAATACGAACACAGCAGGCGTGATCAGAGCTACAACAGCACGCTTTGTTTTCAACCAGAGGAAACAAAACCAGCAGCGGAGAAGAGAAACCGACCGGGCTCCTCCGGGGGCAGTGTCCTCTGTCCTGGTTCCCGCTCCTCCTCTCCATTTCCCGGTCTCCTTTCCACAGCCTCAGCATCCTCTATCTTGTTTCTCGGGTAGTTCATGTTGGAATTCTGTCCCGGCTTCTTCCACCGAGATAACGAAATGTACCGTGATGTCATTCTGACAAAACCTTCTCCCCTTTTTCCAAGATTACCGGGAGCTCCGGAGACGAGGTTTAACCAGCCAGTGAGTTGCTGGTGCAGGGAGGGGCCCTGGGTGGCCGAGGGGGCCACGCCTGCTGGTCTGGGCCCTGTTCCCATCTCTTACGCGCACGTCACATGCCTACGTGTACGCCTGCTCTGCTTTATGAGCATTCCATTTTGCAAGCCAGGAATTAGAGCGCAGAAGGAATGAGGTGACTTGTCCACAGTTGCTCACCAGTCCCAGCAGAGCCGGAAAAGGAACCCAGGTCTTTCTGGCCTAAACACTAACTGTGCCCGAACGTCTTCAATAATGGCGGAAGTGCTGGGAGAACAGGGAGGTGAAAGCAGATTTCTTCAAGACTCACGATGGCAGTGCCAGGAGAGTCATTAAGTTCCAGCATTGGCCATTCTCCTGGATCTCTAAGGAAGGGTGACTGTGAATCTGTTTACCTATGAATCTGGAGAAAGGTGAAAACTGAAGATAAAACTTCAGATGTGGGCCCAGGATGGAATACTACTCTGTCTTCAAAAGGGAGGAGGTTCACTACCTACACTAACACAGATGAGCCTGGAGGACATTCTGATCCATGAAAACAGCCAGTCACAAAAGGACAAATACTGCATGATTCCACTTAAATGGGAAACCTGAAATAGCCAAACATGAAGTAGCAGCTGCCAGGGGACAGGGAGAAGGAGAGTGTGAACCAGTGGGCGTAAAGTTCCATTTAGGCAAGGTCCTCAAGTTCTGGAGGTCAGCTCTGCACACGTAGCTCAAAAAACTGAACGGACCTCGGAAAAACCTGTCAACAGGGTGAGTCTCACACAAAGCGGCATCACAATCACCAAGCAGCCCACCAACATTCAAGGAGATGGAGTCCATCGATATGGCTGTGAGCTCCTTCCAGGGATGGACGGAGTTTGGAGGCTGACCCTGAGGGAGAAGACCAGGCAGTGGAGCTGGAGTGGTGGGCCAGTGGGAGGAGCACCAGAGGGAGACCTGGACCCGGAGGGTGCTGCAGGGACGGCGGGTCCCGCAGGGAGTGGAGCGAGCCAGGGTGACAACTCGGTGACGGGCCTCCAGCTGCCAGACCTGCTTCTGGAAGAACAAAGACTTCAGGCGTGTCTGCCCCTTAGGAGGCGAACACTTTCAAGAACACCCCCAGCAGACTCGAGCTTGGCTCTCAGTGGTCAGAATTATGACTCATGGCCACCCAAGGCTGAGAAGGAGGCTGGGCAAACAAGCCTTCAGCTGGGATCAGGGCTACAGGGGAGAAAAGAAGCAGCAGCCAC
The DNA here is from genome assembly GCF_902686455.1 of Sciurus vulgaris. Taxonomy (NCBI): domain Eukaryota; kingdom Metazoa; phylum Chordata; class Mammalia; order Rodentia; family Sciuridae; genus Sciurus; species Sciurus vulgaris. Next base: position 152,121,291 of record NC_136467.1, read on the forward strand.
CAGCCACATCCCCTGCGGCTCCCGCCTTATTCACACCTCCCTGGAAATAACTCCTGGGGTTGCCTCTGGCCTCAAATTGGTGATGCCACAAGAAAGGAATGTTTGACAGGTGTTGAGGCTGCAGATAGACCAAAGTGAGGAACAAGATAGCGTGGACACATTGTACACTTTAAGAAAACGGGCTTACGAGCAGCTCAGAGTGCAGGCGGGTGTGCAAATAGCACACAGCCGGGGGCTAGAGCGCCCAGGTGAAGTTGCCAGGCGAGGGGCAGGGACAATGAAAAGCAGGGTGCATGACAGCGGTGACGAACCTGGGTTACTTGTAATGTCAAGATTGACAGTGTCTCTGGGGTGCCAGTTGCTAAAAATGTCCAGTGCTTGCTTTCTTTGTTTTTCTGCACACATTTGCCTTCCTGGGAGCTTGTTGTAAAGAAGCACACCTGGGACAATTTCCCAAAGTTAAGAGAGAGGCTGGCAAAGTGCAGCTCTGTTAGGGCTGCGGGTGGGGGCCTGGGGGACTGGTCTGTCTGGTTGGGTCACAGTTGCTCTGGGATTCAGCCTGGCCAGCCCCTGAGCTGTGTGGCATCAGGGTGGGCCAGGACCACCCCCTAGACGCACTTCCCTGAGCTCTACCCATCTAGGGACAATCTCGAGTTCATGAATCGGGAACAGGGCCTATCATGAATCAGTGCAGCAGACCCAGCCAGAAGGAGGGAGATCACGAATCATTCCATTTAGTATCCGTCTCTTGTAACTTTTCCAGTTAATTTTCCTTAAATTTCACTTTGGAAGTTTCCTGGCTGCGGAGGTGCGGGTTTTCCCCACTGGGGTAAGGCACTGGTCCCTGGAGAATCACGTGAATGCTCAGGCTCGTGATGGACAGAGCTGCTGGCAGCTTGCAAAGGCAGACAATGACTCTTTGTGGACACCACAGTGGGTGACCTCTCCTGCAACTTGCCAAAGGTCACTTATGGAGGAGGGAAGAGCTGCCAGCCCCAGGACCCCTGGGTGACCTGGTGTCCACAGAAGGCCAGAGAAGTTTTTTTTTTTTTTTTTTTTTTTCCTTTTAGTATAGCATTCAGTCACTGGAAGATGATTTTTAATACTTGTCTTATTCTAAGAGATTCTACTGATTTTTCATGCTAATGCTGTTACTTTGGACTTCCAATATGCAAATAAAGGTGATCACTGGAAACCTTTCTTTCTTCTAAAATTTTTAACTCCTAAACATGGGTCTGTTTTTCTTCTGTGTCTCCCCTTAAGCCACTTCACAATGGGCTGGCTGCATGCACTGCCCACCCCCCATGAAGTCAAGACCCCTCTGCAAGGTGAGGTTTTCCTGCTTGATGGTTGAATATGATACTCTCAGCTGTGTTTCCAACTAAAAATGTGGCAAATACAGTAGTTGTATTTGGGGAAAGTCAGATCATGAAGACTGTTCTACTTATTTTAGAGTTTTGATATTCAAACGAGGTTCATCTGTTAAGAAAGTTTCATTGAGTGGTACATTAGGCGTTGTGTAAGGAAACAGTACGTGATCCTCCTGGAGTAGTTTTCCATCTAGGGAATGAATTAATGATTTCTGGTCAATTCCACAAAATTAATTTCAAAGTCATTTGGAGAGTATCATTTTTTTCTTCCTCTAGTCTCCCAGATCTTTGTAGATATCTCCATTCTGTCATGCACCATATTGAATTTCAGCAGTCACTTTTTTACCATCTACTGTCCCAGTAAGTAAGCTGTGAGATTATTTTGGACAAATAAATAAATGTCTGGGAAAGAGAAGGAAAGTAAATTTGAGCGAACAGTAATGAGTTCAAGTGGTCCTCAAGAAGGTAGCCATTACCAGAGTGGAGATGCGCAGTCCATGGCACAGACTAGGCAGGAACATACAAGTGCATACATCCGCTTCCCTCTCATTTACCGAGGCCCCTCTTGCTGGTGGAAGGCAGGGTGGCCCCAGGGCCATTTCTCTTCCTGCCCACCAGTATTCGCCCCTGGGGGGCACAGAGACCTGCTGGCATCCACAGGTCACCTCTAGGGGGCTCCCCTGCAACCCGCCTACGTGGATGCTGTGATCTGCATGCCTGGGCACCCCCAGAATTCCCCGGTCAGGAGATGGGGCTCTTGGGGATGAGAAGTTCACTGTCCTGCTGATGGGGATTAGTGTCCTCTGAGGGACCTCGCGTGCTCCCTGGGCCCTCACCAGGTGAGGAGACCGTGGCAAGGAGCCTTGTTCACAAATCCTGCCCTTGTTAGATTCCACATCTGCCTTGATTCTGAACTTCCCAGCCTCCAGAATTTTGAGAAACGAATTTGTTTTTATTGGGTACCTGGTTTACGGTGTTCTTTCATAGCAGCCTTAAGGAGCCCTCACCCTCTCTCCCCCTCCCCCATAACCTTCCGAGTCACAGGCCTGATTATGTCACCCTTCTATTTAAACACCACCCAATACCTCATCATCATCTTGAAATGAAGAAAAAAACCTCTCTGCATGACTTGCCTGACCTGCCCACACTCACCCCGTCCACGGCCAAGCCCACCTGAGAACCTGCAGCCCCAAGCTGTCATCCTGGTCCCCACCTCTCTGTGGACTCTCTTTCCTTTGCCCTGGTGGTAACCCCCTCCCCAGTCTTCCAAGGTCAGCTCAAGGTTAAGGCCCTGAGAACCTTCCCTTCCTTCTCTTTCTTCCTGAGTCTGACCTTCCTTCTCTCGTCCTCCAGCCAGGGGATGGTCCCTGGGGCCCCTGCAGGGACAGGTCTGGTTCGCCCACCCGTCCCAGGATCCACGCAGCATCTGCTGCCTTGTGGGTGCCAGACCCACATGTGGGAGAGCCAGTTGTGAAAGGAAGGAGACTCGGGAAGAGGACTGCAGATGTTTCAGGTGGGTGACGAGGGGGTAGCCTGGCCTTGAATTCTGCAGATCCCAATGCAGCCTGCCCGTTTTGGCAAAGTCCCCTTTCTGGTCGTAGAGTGGGGCTCTCCAAAGGGTACTCCCAGTCCAGCAGCGTCAGCCCCAGCTGGGAACTTCTAAGAACAGGGAGTTCTCCAGGGCCACTCCAAACCCACAGAGGCAGAGACTCGGGACCAGCCCTCTGAGTTTGAACAGTCTCTCCCTGGAGATTGGGAGGCGGTTCCAGTTTGAGAACTTGGCCCTGGGGACAAGGAAGTGAGGACCTGATGACATGCTGGTGAGCCGGCCCCGGTTCGGGGCAGCTTGTGCGTGGATGCGGGTCCGCCTGCGTGAGGAGCCCCCCAGTGACTGCCTGCGGTTCACTTTAGTAGCCCACCCCCACTCGGACTGGATTTCCCACACTGCTCCGCTTGCTTCTAAAGGCCGAACAGAGAGTTCTAGAGGATAAGATCTAGAGCTTTTGATTAACGTGGAAAGAGAGATCTGGAATGAAAAAGCCTGCTTGTGTTGGAACGGCTCCACTGGCCTCTGGGTTTATCCTCTCCTTTGGGGAGAGGGAGGGAGGCAGCTGCGAGCCACGGACAGATCCCGCCGCCAAGCTGGGACGCCTGAATACTGTTTAGACAAAAACATGGTCGTTTATCTGAAATTCGACTCTGACTGGGTGTCCTGTGTTTCTGTTTACTAGATCTGGAGACTGTGGGGTAGAAAGAGTTTCTGGGCATGTCTTCTCCTCCTCCCTGATGGTTTAATAAAGGCGACTTTGGAATGGAACATACCGGGCCCTCCTGATAGTAAGACCCAGCCCTGGAAAGGCGGGGCAGTGTGGAGCTGGAAGAGGAATTCCATCCAGTTGTCTTGGGACTCTGGAGGGACAGGCTGCTGGTGACGGTCACTGTGCCTCAGACCCTCGTCTCCACCAGCAGGACAGGAAGTGCCCTTCCCCTGGCTCCTCCCCCAGGTCCCTCTGGAGGTGGCTCTGGTCCTGGCCTCCCTCTGGCCTCTGCCACACAAGTCAAGTCAGAGGCATGAGCAGCAACGCCTGTGCTTTGCGGGATGCGTTGGTGTTTATTTTTATTTTTCAAGCTGGTTTTTGTAGGGTAAAGAGGCTTTACTAAATCTAAGGAGCAAGTTGGATCTTAAAATATTTGCTTATTTTCACCCCTTTGAAAATGGTTAGCAGTGGAATTATTTAAACTAGAAAGAGATGAGGGAGTTGGAAAGGAGGGCTGCCTGCCCCAGGCACAGCCGGGGAGGGTGCTAAATGTGCTTATCAAGAGATCAAAGAGCCCAGAAGAGACTCCTTTGATCTGATGCTTGTCAGAGTTGCAATTAAATCTCCCAGTGGCTCCTCCCTCCTTCATTTCTTCTTTCTTGTGGACACCTGGAAGTGATAGACCAAGGCCTGTGCTGGAAAACGCCCGGGCGGATGCTGTGGGAAACCAAGGGCGCCCCAGCACTCCAAAGCACAGCCTCTCCCTGAGGAAAGCCCCTTCTATAAATAGGGTGCTTTCGTTCATTATTTTTGAGGGGTAAGAAACGTGACCCCCGGCCCCACCCGGTGGCACCTGCATCATTGTGCCCGATCGCCGCAGGGTTCGCCCTTTGATATGAATGGGAGAGGCACCAGGTGGCAGACCCTGACTTTTGGTAGCCTGGGTTTTCCAAGTGTTTGTTGAGGGCAGACCCGGAGGAGGGTTGTCAGCTCTAAGCAAAGCTGGCCTCCCCCTACCCCCTGCCAATTGGTAACCTTCTGATTGTGTGACTTTGTATTTGCTAAGCAACATGGAAGTGCACAATCGCACTTGGAGCGCGTCTCTCTTCCCGTGCCCAGGAAAGGCCTTGCTTCAGCAGGGCTGCGGAGAGCTCACTTATGGTGACCCTCTGAGGACTGCGGTTTTGGGCTGAGGATATTCTGCAAAACTTGTTCTGGTCCAGAAGCCTAAGAATAATGGGTGCATTTCTGCAACTGAGCCAAACCCGTTTCTATCAGTCTCTGCGTAACACAGAATGTCTGGGGGTTTCATGTTTGTTTCTCTAACAGACAAGGTTTGATATGTGTATTTCCTCAGCCCGAGCCATTGAAATATTGGTTCCCATCCTGACCTGGCCTCCTGGGAACTGAGCCAGCATATCTGAATCTCTGGGCTCTGAATTTAGACTGTCTCCCTGCTGACCTGGCCTGTGAACACCAGGGTGAGATTAGATTTGCTTGAGGGGGTGGAGTATGTAGATCCCTGTGAAATAACTGTCTGGCCTCATTTCTGTTTGGCAGACTGGGGCAGCCACTGCTGATGTTTTAGCCCGAGTTACCCTATGTTTCCCCTGACATCCTTTCTGTTTTATTTTTTCCTATTTGATTTTAATGTACATACGCTGTTCAGTGAAAATAAGAAGAGAAATCCTGGCTGAAGACTCACTTGGACTTGTGAATAACATCGTCTGGAAAATGTCAAATGTCTCACACAGAAGCCCAGGAAGGTGAATGTCCGGAGGTGTGTGTGGACGTGGAGAGGTGTGGGAAGCCCTTCCCTCACTTGGTGATCTTGAGTTCAGGGGAGGGTGGTTGGTGCTGTGCTGCCACAGCTGGTGCTGGACCCAGCGTCTGACGGGCTGTCTCTCCATCCTAACTGAAGCTGCGGCAGTGGGACTGGGCGCCAAGTGACCATGTCGCAGACATCCGCCAACCTCTGTAGGGCTTAGCAGTATTTAGGAAACAACACAGGTGAGGCCTGAGGAGATCCCGGCCTTCTCCTAACATGTTCGGTGTCTTCTAACCATTGCTGACTTCTTTCCTTTGTCCTCGTCTCACATCATTTCCCCAGCTTGAGCAACAGGCTTGTGCACCTGGAACAGGGCGATAAATTCCTAACAGGCCTCCCTTCTCCCAGTCTTGGCCTTCCAACGCTTTTCCCCCATACTATCGCCAGGACGAGGTTTCAGAAACACCTCCCTGTGTGCAGTCCTCTAAGGCTCCCTACTACCTCACCATCTTCACCTAATGTACGAAGCCATCCACCACCAGACCCTCCTCTCTCTGCACACCTGGCTCCCTCCAGCGCCATCTTGAACGTCACTTTCTAGAAACACTAAAGAGCTGTTTTCATGTTTGCCTTTGGTGATGCGGGTCATTTTCCTGGATGGGCCGTTCTTTTCTCTTTCTAGCCTGTTCTCCTTTGGGACTGCACGGGGACATCCCCTCCAGGAACCCTTTCACAGATGCCCCTCCCCCTCTGATCAAGGCCCATCTTTTGTCCCTCTCCATGGTCCTGGGTTGGCTTCCCTCGCCAGCCCTACCATGTTTTCCGATACCTTGGTTCATCCATCCCTCTGACCACCTGGCAAACTCCTTCAGAGCGGGAGCAAGCTGTGTTCCCCTTCCTGTCCACAGGACGCAGTGGCGAAGCAGAGAAGGTGCTCAGGAGGGCTGCCGAGATAAATCTGAGACGATGCTGAGAGTAGAAAAGGGGTGATAAAGACAAGAGGAAACGGGCATCGATGCTGTTCTGATGTTGTTCAGGAACCTTGGAGGAACAATTACCATCTCCATTGACTGATGAGGAAACTGAGGGTCCTAGAGATCAGGAGTTTGGTCAAGTGTCAGGATCAGACATGGAGAAGTCGTTCCTTGGCCGTGACCACCTTAAATACCTCCAGGAAAGCCTCCATAAACAGCTGCTCAGTTTAACTGTTACCAGAATATCTACAAGCCTTCTTCCTGAGTGGGCTTATCATTGACTCACAGGTGTGAATGGATTTCCTGAAGGCGGTCTAATTTGTTCTCTTCTGAGTGTAGGGCTTTATCTTAGTATCGATCTGACCTAGTAACATTTGATGCCAGTCTTCTGAATTAAAAACATTTATTCATAAGTCCATGGGGCAAATACATGCTGAGTATTCACTGTATGCCAGACACCACGCACCAAGGGATGTTATTTAAAGCAAGAAAACTTGCCCTGATGAAGCTTTGGTGAAGAATCATCTGCCTAGAAAGATTCCTCTCACAATGCGGGGTGCACTAACCCTCCATTCCCAGTGGCTGCGCTGTTTTATCCACTAGACTCAGATCGATCACGCATGATGGTGGGTAGGAATAACTAGAGCCAGAGGCACTCACAACTGCCAAGGAGCTCCCAGAACTTCAGGGCTTGTTAACTGCGACAGAAAGAACTGAACGCACAAAGGAAATTATTGGATTTCCTTTGTAGTTGGCCCAGAGAACCTCTGGACAGCTGGAGGACCAGACTTGGGAACTGGGCAGGCATGGGGGCAGCTGAGCCTCTGCCCCTGGGCTTACCTCCTCTGCAGGCGGCCGTGAGGACAGGGCTGCATGCTGCTTCTCAGTCACTGGCTGACGCAGGTGCTGATGCAGGTACTGCCGGGACCTTGCTGCCACCAGCGGGGAGCTCTGTACCCAGGCACCCCTCATGTCACAAGCTCCTACTCCCCAGGGGACCTCCCATTGGTAAGCCTGCGCACACCGGCCTGTGTCCTGGCTGCAAGGGATGCTGGGAGCACGGTACCCTACCCTGTAGCACCAGAGAGGATGCGGCTCTGCCTCCCCAGAAGGTTATGCAGGGGAATCCTCCAAACACAGAGAGCATCTGTACTGAGGAAACCAGGCCCACGTCCATCACGGCCTTTAACCTCAGGATTGAGACAGCTCACCAAGGGCCGCCTCCTCCAGTGTGAAACAAAGAAATAGTCATCTTTCTCTAAAACTGTAACTGAATTGCTGACCTGCCTTTGGTGATCAGGTTCACCTAATTTTATAGAAAGTTCCTATAGAAAGAAAGGGTTTTATGGAAATAGTGATCGAAATTTAACCACATGCCTTTCTCTCTGGAAGCCATAAAAAGGCAGGAAGCAGTGGGGTAATGGTGTATCGGGGCAACGCCCGTCTCTCTTCTCTCCTTGCCTTCTTCTTCCTCTCTCCATCCCCCTCTTCCCTCCCTCCCTTTCCTCCCTTCCGCAAACACTCAGCAGGTACTGATCGTATGCCAGGCACTGTACTTGGTATTACAAAACCAAAAATAAGCAAGACCGGCTCTTTGCCCTCCAGCTGTCCCCAGCGACGTGGCGGAGAGACGGACTCCATGCTGGTAGCTGCCCTGAAATGTCACCGTGCCGGGATAGAAACCCACACGGATGCTGTTTGGAAAGTCTGGGGTGTGTGGAAATGAGCAGGTAGAAAAACCTTTGTGGAGAAGAAGATCCGACTTCTTCTGTGGGTCGTCACCAGATGGAAAGCAGAGGGGCAGACCCAGGGCCTTGGCGGCCGAACGAGGGCGTGAAATGAGGCCACCAGTTGGGCGACCTCCGAGGGTGGGGTGGCTGGTCACAGAGCTTGGGAAGGAGGAGGGCGGTGGCCTGAGGAGCTGGAGTGAGTGACACCAGGAGAAGGCGTCACGGGGCCCTCGATACGGCCACGGGCCGGAGCCTCTCTTGGGGGCCAGAGGACCCCGGGGAACCCCACCAGGGAATGCCACGATCAGACTCCTGTGTTCAAAGGACTGCTCTGGGGCAGGCAGCAGAAAGGCCCAAGGGGGAGCAAAGCCCAGAGGGCCAATCAGGAGACCATTACAGTCCAACAGAGGGAGGTGGGAACGGGCGACAGGAGAGAGCGTGTTTAGAGTGTGTTCAGGAGCTGGGCTCCAGGACTTGGCGTGGCTGGGGAAAGGCTGAGGCCTTTCAAACAGAACCTGGGAGCCGCAGTTTGCTTTGGCAGAGGGCAGCTGGGTAGGGCCTGAGGTAACACACTGGGTTTTGACCAGGCTGCTCTTGAAGGACTTGGGAGATGTGACCTTGGTGGTCAGATACAGAGGGCAAGAGCTCGGGAGAGAGACCCAGGGTTAGGGCAAAAATGAAAGAGATTTATTTCTGGCGCTATCTTAGGGCTCTCCAGTGACTACAGGAAACCTAATAATACAGGTCTCAGAGTGGGAGACTGGAAATCCAGGCTTCATCTCTAAGTCCCAGTAGAGAGCTAATGTTTATATCCTCCTAAATCTCAGACCTACTGTCTTCCTCCCTCCCTCCCTCCCTCCCTCCCTCCCTCCCTCCCTCCCTCCCTCTCTCTCTCTCTCTCTCTCTCTCTCTCTCTCTCTCTCTTTCTTTCTTTCTTTCTTTCTTTCTTTCTTTCTTTCTTTCTTTCTTTCTTTCTTTCTTTCCTTTCCACACTGGTGATTGAACTCTGGGCTTCTTCTTACTCACCTCTTTTCAGCTTTTAGAGATAGGGTCTGTGTTGCTGAGGCTGGCCTTGAGCTTGCAATCCTCCTGCCTCAGCCTCCTGAGTAACTGGGATGACAGGGGTGGCCACATCTCTCACACTCTTTGAAGTTGAAAAGAAAGATAGCTTTAGGAGGCGTTCCAAGTTTTAACAATGGCAGTGTCTAGGTGGGCAGCTAGCTCTGGGTCCTTCTGTACAAACCTTCCCATCACTTGCTTTGTGAAGGATGTAGGTTAATCTGGACTTGGTTAGTTCTTCTCTGCCAAATCAGAACTAAATGATCTCTGTGGTTTTGCTTGGTACCAAATTAGCTGGAGTGACGAAAGTCCCACCCCAGAAATAAATGAGGCTATGTTCTTTGTTTTTCAAATTAAACATGACTTGAGCTTCCAGAGGTTTGCAGGGTATAGAACCCTTCTCTTTAATTCATTCGGATTAGCAATAGCACCTCCTGGAGGGAATAAGAGATGTACCTGACCAGCCCCTTGGCAGCCCACAGGGGCTGTTTTGGCCTCTGCCACACTTAAAGCTCGGGGTGCACTGTCCTCCCGGGACGATGCCCTGCTGGCCCAGACCTTGGCATGGTGACTCTTCAGAGATGGGTCACCTACAGCTCTTGGTTGCATTTCTGTGCTCAGTGGTCTCCCAGAACACCATCCTGTCCCGGGGCTGGGCCTGGAGAACTTTGCAGGCCTAGCCACACCTAGGCCAGATCCCTCCTTCATCCCTCTGCTGAGCAGGGTTTGGTTGATCTTCTAGACTTTCCCTAAGGTTGCCAGAGAAGCTTCTCTGGAAAGAGACTGTGGTAGTTCTCATGGGGCCCAGAGTTAGTTCTTAAGAGAGGTTGTTACAGAAAGGAGCACACCACCCCCTCCTTGCGCCCAGCTTCCTGTCTCTCCACGAGGTTTCTCCTTGTGTGTGCCCCCACCACTGCAGTGCCACGTGCTGTGAAGTCCTCACCAGAGCCCAGCCGACAAGCCTCGAACCTCCAGAACCAGGAGTTGATAAATATCTTTTCCTTATAAGTACCCAGCCTCAGGTGTTTCCTTATAGTAATGGAAAACAGACTCACACAGTCCACTCCAGTTCACCAGACAGTACTTTGTGGACTTCCTCCTTTAAAGTTATTTTTCCAAGATCAAGGGGACTTGCTTTCTTTAGGATTGAGAGGTGGTTGATAAATTTTCAAAGGCTACCTTCTTTCGTTTGAAATTAAAAGTTAAAAGGTTTTGATTAACAACTGTAAGAGGAAAAAAGGACACAAAAGGTGGAATGAGGAAATCTCACTCTGGGAAGTCAGCATCCCTCTGAGCAGTGACGTCCCTGATTGCAAATCATCTGCCAGAGTCCAACGTTTCAGCTGAGTCTGTGGGAAATGCTTGTGGTCTGTGGGTAGTGGGTGTCCATCCTCATGACAGAAGGATGGATGGTGGTCACGACCACCCCCCGGGGCTTCTCCATCTGCATATTGTGGCCACATGCCTGGGACCACCTTTCCTGCTTTCTCTCTCCTGGGAGACAGAGGTGCAGGCACAGAGCCAGAGAACAGGCTTCTCCTGGGTGATTTTTGATTCCTTAAATTTAGATGGCTTTATCTTTTAATGATAACCGTGCTACTATCCTGGTCTACTTTTTGAAATGAAGGTTGGGTTTTATTGGGAAATCCATATTTCATCTTAAATCTGGAAGATACTGTCTTGGACTTTCTGAAGAGGCTTCTTTGAGAGCTGGGGTGCTGTTCTGCTCTGTCCCTCCTGTGTGTGGGCATCCTGCAAGGACAGAGCCCAGCAGGCCAACCTCAGCTCCCGAGGCTGGTTTAAGGGGCATGAAAGACACAGCTGTGGTTGCAGGGCCCCACATTCCACCTAGTGCACCGAGAAGGTGACTTGCTGGTCCCCGGCCTCAGCATTAGCAATGTACTGGAAGAAACCTGGTGAAGAGGAAAGGTACATTTTTATAACTAGCGGTTTCTATGATCAGAGTTAGTAGTTAAGGAAGGACTGCTACTTGGGGCAGAAGGATGAGGAGGAAGTTTCAGCAATTAAGTGGCTCTCCCTGTGGTGGAGAGGATTCCCTGGCCTTCTTTCTGCAAAACAAAACAGCCTGGGGCCTGTGTGCTGTGCTTCCCAACCAGCATCCTGACTCTGCTGCGGTCAGCGCGGTCAGCAAGCAAACAGCGAACCTCGAGCTGGGCTGTTGACCCTCCCGGGAGGTTAATGAAGGAGGCTGTCAGCGACCAGCCAAAGCACGGTTCTCAGGTCCTATCCGCGGAATCATGACATCGGCAGAAGCGATGTTTGTTCAGCACTAAGAAGAACATGCTAGAGGCATTGAGGGGAAGAGGCTGACAAAGAACTCTTGAGTCCAGCACAGAACGTCCCATTGGGACGTTAGCAGGGGGCGGGTTTATCCACGTGCCATTTCGGCTCCTGTGAGCCGGGTGCTCAGGGCCCCGGGTCTCCTGCCCCGCCAGCCAGCAAGAGCCATCACAGGGGAGCAGCAGCTGGGCCTTGGGAGACAGGCTTCCGGTCCTGAATCTGCAGCTCAGGGGCCGTGTGGTGGAAGGGTGGGCTTGACTCTGCACGTACCTTTCTAGACTCCGTGGGCCTTGAGTACAGTCCAGACTCAGAAGCACCCAACCTACCTGCCTGCGTGGCCTCTTCCTCAGGGAGGGTGGACGCAGCCTCCGACGTGGGCCAGTGGGAATTCGGGACCACAGCACCACCTCTGCACGGGATGGCTCAAAGGGACAGATCCGTCTGGCTGCTGCTGGGTCCGGGCAAGGACTGACCAGGGCTTGGAAGGGAGACTGTTGGGCTTTCCTACATACGTGGGTCTTGGGACCAGGGAGGCTCCTGGCTCCCTGGCTGAGCTGCATCCCACTGACCCCTGGTGGGCTGTCCCTCCTCTCTTTCCCCGGCCAGCACTCTTTCCCCTCCCCCAGAGTTTGTCCCTTGGAAGCCCATGCACCTTCCTCCTGCTGTGGACAGCACACAGGACATCGCTAAGGGGGAATGGGAATGGAGCAGAGTGCCCGCTGGACCCCAGGCTGGCCGACACGCCCTCCGCCCTCTCACCCTGGGAGAGGTCACCACTGGTCCACTCCCAGGCAGAAACTGGCCCAGAGCAGGAGCCACTCGAGAAGGCCAGAGAGAAGAGGAGCCTCTCAGGCCCCTGGGAAGCGACTGCATGCGCCCCTTGCCGTTTACACAGGTGACTCATGACCTCAGATGCGGGTCTGCGGCAAGATCTCCTCAGGCCTGGGCTTTCTGCCAGAATATGAGTTCCTTTAGTGACCTAAGTTCTAAATTTAACCCTGCGATAATGTGGGACTTTGTAAAGTCTGGGAAAAACTCTGACAAGGATGAGTTCAGAGAATTAAGAAATAAAAATAAATTTAAATAATCCTACTTCCCGTGGTGCATAGGAGCAAGGGTATTATGTGCCTGGACAAAGTGACCGGGTGGCAAATTGAAAGACCCAGTGAAACTGAGAGGGAGGAGAGACCCTGTAGGTGCGTGGAGGGGCCCAGGGCGTCCTTGGGGGAATCTCAACAGCAAGGGCAGAGGAAGGGGCCCAGAGGTGCTGAGAGGAGCCCAGCTGGGGAACGGGCCAGGAAAGTGCAGCAGAGGTGGCGACTCCCTTGGGGAGACAGAATACACAGGAAGTAGGTGAGGTCCAACCCAGGGGGAGGCTCTTGCCCAGGGGAGGAGAGGACGCCCTGCCTTTCAGCAGGATGGACCTGAACGGCACGAGGTGCTCCGGGCTGTCATTCACCCAGGGCGCACCTCATATTTGCCCCTCACAATGGCCAACCAGAGGCTGGCGAGAAGGGCAGAGGAAGCACCCCACGCAGATGGAGAGGACGGCTCTCAGCCACCTAGGCCCACACGAGTGACAGAGAACCCCAAAATGCAGCCCGTCTTGACAGTGCACGGAAGGCCCCGTGGCAACCCTCGGTGCCTTGTGGACATGGCCAGGTGTCCACCCGGCCCCTCTTCCCCTCATCCCTTTCCTCGTGAGCATCCTTTCATTCATGCATCCGTTTAGCCCACGTAAAGACATACTCCTTGGGCAAAAAGCAGATGCCAACAGGTTGAAGAGCGATCAAAATGGCAAGCCAGCCCAAGGGTGGAAGAGCAGAGCTGGGACCTGGGTGCTCAGTGGAGCCCCGCTGCAGGAACAGCTAGCTCTCCAACAGGCCAGGACTCTATGGATCCCACCCACCATCAGTTACCGCCAGCCTTCCAGTGATTCAGCCCAGAGCCGTTTGCACGGTGACATTTGTTACGTTTTGCATGGGTATCACCCAGAGGATGGCGTGTCGAAGGCTTGGTCCAAGGGTTGTGCCATTGGCAGTGGCTGTGGATCTTTAGGAAGTGGGGCAGAGCCTAAGGTCACTGGAGTGCGCCTTGAAAAGACTGTGGAACCCGCTCACCACTGTCTCTCTCTGCTTCCCTCTCACGATGTGAATAGTCTGCTGTACCTGGTAACTCGTGCTGTTGCCATTGCCTTCCCCAGAGGCCCCCAAAAACATAACTACCAGATCTTAGACTGGAACCTCCAGAACTATGAGCTAAATGAACCTTTTATCTTTATAAGTAAATGCCTCAGGTATTTTGTTTTAGTAACTGAAAATTGGCTAATACACCATTCTACCTTCATTTTCTGTTTCAGTCTCATTCCTACCTGGATCTTAGCATTGTGGTATCTTCAGTCAATACACTTATATTTCTCTTTAATTAACCCCATAGTTCCCTCTCTCTGTCTAGCTATTGAAACTGTATCTATGAAAGCCTCTCCTAAACCTCTTTACCACAAAGAAGCCTTTCTTGATAACCTACTTTCAATTCTCAGCAGCCAGAAAGTCTTCTAATCTTTGAATTCCATGGGCTTTTGAGTAGTATAGTCCTCCTTTGGCATTCAAGGGAAATTGGTTCCAGGACCCCCAAGGATACCTAATCCAGGGATGCTTAAGTCCTCTTGGTAAAATGTCATGGCATTTGCCTAGAACCTATGTACATTTTCTCATGTACTTGAAATTGTTTCTAAATTACTTACAATACCTAATGAAATGGAAATTCTGCCTAAAAATTCTTATAGTGTATTATTTAGGGAATAGTGACCAGAGAAGAAGTCTGAACATGTTCAGTACAGAGGCAATTGAAAAATATTGCAATCCACAGTTGATTGACTCTACAGAAGCAAAGACCATGGGTGGAGAGGGCCACTGTACAGCTTATAGGCATTTTTTAATATTCTAGTTTGTGTCACAGATATTAATGTGACTATCATGTCTGTTACTAACTAGAGAGTTATTGAAAACAGGGACTTTTTAATGTATATTTCCATGTATCCACCCCCACTTAGAATAGAGTCTTGTCTTTAGTATAAAGCACTCTAAGTTGGTTAAAGGGAATCGGATACTACTCGATGATTTGCCACTCATTCTCTATGAACTCAGAAAAAACTAATTGGAATAATAATAAAAACAAGAACACTAATTAGGCAGCTGATTTTTTAAGTGCCACCTCTACACAAGAAGTGTACTAGGATGAAACTTTAGCAATATGGTCTCTCTGGTAGGGCTGATGGAGTGAAATTTAGTGATTTCCGTTGGTTTACACTGTAAACGATAGCACGGATTGCGGGGGAGACCTCTTTGCATTTAAACTGTAGAAACAAATCATCTCGGTGGCCTGGCGGTGGTTTTCAGAGAAACAGTCGATACCCAAATTCGCAGCAAAATGGGAACAGAAGCCAGTGCGGAGTGTGCTCCCCACCCATCTGATGGAACATTGGTCGATATGATTTATTATTCTGTGACGAACCTAATGAATTTGGGAACTGCCATCCTGGTTTGAGATAAAGATTTTACTTCATGCCAACAAGTGGCAAGAGAATTACAGCCCTTCCCACTCAGATATCGTGGGTCATGAGCTCCATGTTTCTGTTTTATGAAGTCTTTTTGGAACAAGAACATTATTCACTAATCTCTGACCTCTGTCTCACTGTAAGGGTGTGCCCTGGGCTGGAGAGATGTTGTTTAACTTCATCATGTTTTATTACTTTATTTTTATTTAAAACATTTTGCCCTTGTACATAATCTCAGAGGGTACGAGTGTAGACACTCCATATCCTGCATCCTGATCCAACATGATGGCTTTGCTTCAGTTGCTTTCAATTTTTTTTAATGAGTTGAAACACCCCAGGTGGGTGGGCAAATCTCCCTAGCCTATTCCTCTCTCCCAACCAGAGGTGGCCGCTGTCCTGAAGCTGGCCTCTTGTCCTGTCCACGCTTCCCTAGGTTTGCCAGGTAAGGTGACTCCACAAGGAACACACAGCACTGTTTTGTGGGACAGCCCGTGTGGTCTGAGCCTGTCTGCCTGGATTCGCCTGGAGTCTGATCGCTCATGAGTCTTGTGGCCTAGGACAAAGTGTCCAACCTCCCTGAACTGCAGCTCTCTAGTTTATAAAAGGGTAAAATACTTTATTTCCCAGAGCTTTTGTGATCATTAAATGAGTTAAAATGCAGAAAGCACCTCACAGGGCACCGGCTCCCAGGAAGAACTCGGTAAGCACCTGTGGTATGGACGGCCTGAGCTCACGGCTGGCACCTACTGTGACATCTGGTGACAACTCGCTCCTCTGAGATCTATCAGTATTGCTCTGTGTAGGTCTCCTTCCTTCACCTAATTACGCCTTCGTGCATTAGGACTGAAATACGCCCTCCATTCCTCGTCTGTCCATCTCCCATGGTCTTCTTATGTCATTTCTGATTTTTAACTATTAAAAAGCAAAACAAGCCAGGCACAGTGATGCACAGTTGCAATTCTTGTGACTTGGGAGGCTGGGGCAGGATTGCAAATTCAAGGCCAGTCTCAGCTACTTAGTGAGGCCCCTTTGCAAAATAAAAATAAAAATAAAGAGGACTGGGGTAAAGTGCCCCTGGGCTGGGTTCAAGCCCCAGGGCCGAACAAAACAGAACAAACCCCCAAGCCCCAACCCTTTCTTGGTTCTATTTATACACCGAACACATCTTTATCTTCATACTTCAGCAACAGTTTGGCTGGGTATAGAATTCTTGGCTCAGAATACCTTTGAAGCTATTGTTTCTTGTATTCTTTCATCAGTATCATCAGGGTCTAATCTTAATCTGATTCTTGTTCCTTTGTAGGTTTGTATGTTTCTTTCTTGACATTCTTCTGATTGACTTTGAAATTTTGCCATAAAATATCTGGGTAGAGGTTATTTTGTAAAAAATGATTTATCATATTCATTCTATAGTTGCTTTCAGGCCAAGACCTAATGTTTTCTTTCAAAATTGAGAAAAAAAAATTTCCATTATTTTCTGAAATATTGGCTCTTTTCATGTCTCTATCAAGTTAATTTAGAAATTGTAAGTGATGGTTTGAATCTGGAAGATTCCCTAAAGGCCCATGTGTGGAAGGCTGAGTTCCTTCAGTGCAACGATGTTCAGAGGTGGAATTCTGGGGAGATGATCGACTCAGGAGAGCACGGGGTGGACTACGGGCAGTTGTAGAAGTGGTGGGCATCTGCTCTCTGTCTCCCTCTCCCTCCCCCTCTCTCCTCCTTTCCCTCCCTCCCTCTCTCTCCCTCTCTCTCTCTCCCTCTCCTTCTCTCTCTCTCTCTCTCCCTCTCTCTCCCTCTCTCTCTCTCTCTCTCCCTCTCCCTCTCTCTCTCTCCTCCTCTCCCTCTCCCTCTCTCCCTCTCTCTCTCTCTTTCCACCCCCCTTCTGCCATGTTCTGCTTCACTCAGGCCCAAAGCAATGGAGCCACCCGACCATAGACTGGAACTTCTAAACCAAGAGCCAAAACAAACCTTCCTTCTCTAAGCTGTTCTCGTCAAGTTTTTGGTCACAGTGGTGAAAAGCTGATTAACACATCCTATGAAAAGATTTTTGTTACTGGTAGATCTGTTATCTCAATATTTTATATTTCCTATCTCTTATCCTTTTATACTAAGAATGAATTTCTACTCGAACTTTGAATTCATTAATTTATGATTCAGTTATGTTCTTATGGCTTTCTTGAGTTTTATTTCTAATTTGGTAAAAATTCATAGAGTGAAATGTATAGCTACTAAGTATAGCTGCAAGGACTTTTGACAGACACATGCACTGATATAAACAACATCTCAGTCAAAAGGCACATTCTGATCTCTCTAAAAAGTTCCCTTGTAATGTTTTGCTGTCAATCATCCTTCAAGAGGCAAACTCTTGATTTGTTTTGAGTTTTGTGTGTAGTGCAAGTCATTAAAGTTCTGTGTGTGCGCGCTCGTGCGGGTGCGTGCGTGCGTGTGTGTGTGTGTGTGTGTGTGTGTGTGTGTACACTCAATTGTTAACAGTATCATTGCTGAACATCAACGGCTCCTTAGGCACTCTTTGTACTTAAAAAAAATGTTGCTGTAGAAATGATATTATGAATTCTTATCACATTAATATACCACTTCATATATGAGAATCTTGAAAAGGTATAATTGCATGTATTTCTACTCTGTTATGAATTGTTGTTATATATTTTACTTCTAAACATGTTAGAAGATCCAAAACACCATGTTTTTATACTTCATCTAAATATCTGATTTTCTTGTAAAGAAGTTTTAAAGGTTGGAAGGGCCGCAGTCTTCAGTGCTTACCCACATATTGCGGGTTGGTAGCATTCACTTCCTTCTGTAGAGCTGACTTCCCATCTGTTATCATTTCCCTCCAACCCGAGAAGCTTCTCTTGGCCTTTCTGCAAGTGGGAAGAATTGTCACGCCCCTGTCTCGGGCCCGCTTGTGCCTCTCCACACGGTTCCTGCCTTTCCTCTGCCGTTCCCTCACCAATTCTAGCTGCCTCCAGAGCACTTTTTGAATAATGGTGGTGGTATTTGGCAGCTTCATCTCATTTCTGACTTTAATGGAACTTTTCCTAGTACTTTCTTATTGATTGGTTTCTGATGAATCCCATAAATTAGTTTCTACCTTTTAAAAGAAGTTCCTTTCATTTGCCTAGAACTTTCCCCATGAATGCCTACTGGATTGTGTTAAATGCCCTTTGGTCACATATCGGTCTAATCCTGTGTTTTCCCTTTAATTTATTAATACAATATGTTGCTAAAATTTCCAGTGCTCTGTTATTCTTGGATTCCTATAACAAATTCTTGTGTTATATGCAGTTAAGGTGTGCTTTTCAAATTTTCAGACCCTTAACGTTGAAATTATGAAAACAGAATAATAATATGCTTTAAAATAGAGTGCTTAGAAAAGGAAAAGTACTTAAACCTAAAAAGTAAGCTGATTCATGACAGCGAAGACACTTATTCTGCATTTCTCACTCTCCCTCTAAGGCCTATTAAAGACCGTGTGACTTCTGAGAAGGGGAAAGAACCTAGTGTCCTTGCTCTGCCCACTTATGAGCCAGATGCTTTGGTTTACTCTCTTATACTCTCTGAACTTCAGTTACCTTCTCTGTAAAATGCCAGGCACGGTGGCACACACCTGTAATCTCAGGGACTCTGAAGGTTGAGGCAGGACGATCGGAAGT
The DNA here is from genome assembly GCF_902686455.1 of Sciurus vulgaris. NCBI lineage: Eukaryota > Metazoa > Chordata > Mammalia > Rodentia > Sciuridae > Sciurus > Sciurus vulgaris. The sequence goes on from NC_136467.1 coordinate 152,139,981, forward strand.
TCAAGCTCAGGGTAGGCAACTTAGTGAGAGTCTGTCTCAAAATAAAAATACAAAGAACCAGGGTGCACCTCGGTGGTTGAATGTTGGCTTAGAGCGTGTGACGCTCTGGGTTCAGTCCCCAGAACCGCAGAAGGGGAGGAAAGGGAGTGGGGTCATACCCACCTTGCAAGGGTCCTGTGGACCTCAAACGAGGCGACGGACGTGAAGAGTAAGTTTTTGGACAGCGTCGATGGTCAGAGCGACCCCTCTCCACTGAAGAGAGAGGAGAGGAGACGAGAACCACCCTCTGTCCCTGTGTGGGGGAGTAGGAGAGACGCGTGAAGGAGAGCTCTTTCTAGGGACAGGGGCTGTAGCAAGGTCGAGTCCTCACCCTGCTTTCAAGGTCCCTGGTAGGACTATTTTGCTGGTTTCCTCCCAGAAACAATGAGAAATTACATCAGAACTCCAATTCAACTTGCCTACGGGATTTCATCAATTTCCACGCACAGGCCAGGATAAGGAACCACCAAAATAATTTTGTTTTTAGGAAAAAAAATTTATTCTGAACTTAAAGCATTTTTACAAAGATCTTCCAACATGACCCTCCTTCCCATTTCCATCCAGATCCTTTAAGTGCCGGGAACAGCTCACACTGGACGCGCCCACATGTGTGACGGTGATGCTCAGCAGGGTCTGTGAGGGAGGGGCCCTGGGAATGTGGACAGCAGGGGAAAGCCACTGTCCTGTTTTGGAAGGTCGTGGACACACTTCAGAAGAGCCTCAGCAAACAACCACTGAAGCGCGGAGATGCCCAGAGCCGCCCCGACACCAGACAGACCCACTGGGGTTCCGCGCCACTCCAGAGTTGAAGGTGCCCCACTCCAGGTGGAGGGCCCAGGCTGTGCAGGCACCCAGACACAGCAAGTCAACACAGCACCCTCACCGAGTCTCTGGGCAGGCAGACTACCCAGGAGAACACTGGCACTCGCTGGGACGGAGTTCTCTTAGGTTTTTGATAATTGGTCAGTAAGTGCTGGGGACTCAGCAGCTCTTCCTCCTTCCTTGACTTTAAATCCTTGTACACCTAGGGGTTTCTGTGTTCTAAGAGACCTGATGTGCCAACATTTGAGGCAAAGGGAAGTCCTCTGCATTTATAACTAGAGCCGAGCTCGTGCCCTGGAGGGAAGGCCGGGTGCCTCGGTCCACACACGCTGCAGAGAGCTGGCCCGCAGGCGCCTGGGTGTGTGTTGGGGGGGTGCTTAGACACCCTCTGCTTCTCATGTGTATCACGGCGTGTTGTGTTGGTAACCTGGCTATCGTTTTTCAGCAGAATAGCCACAGAGATGAAAGTGAGCTTCCATTCCACTATGCTCTTGGCTTCCACGATCCACAAAACAGGCCTGCCTTCTCTGCAGCTGGTCCCTCTTAGGAGATTCAAAAGTGATTCGTGTGTTGGATTAGCTGGGTTGATGCAAAGAGGTCAGACACCATTCCAAAACAGTGGTGGAAAGGAATTTTTTTTTTTTTTTTAAACCAAGATGGCAAAAGAAAAAAAAAATAAGAAGTGGAAATGATGATTGATGTTGATGATGCTGTTTTTAACTGAGACTTTTAAAGGCTGCAAAACATTGAGAAATCAAATTAATGACCTGGAAAATAAACTCAGATTCAGAAATGTCAGGTTGGAGAATCATCACGATGGGGTGGAAATAAGAGAAACACTGACCTTTCCTCACTCCCCCCACAGACGAGGTTGCAAAACTGCTTTGGATGAATAATTTTTAATTCTTTCCATAAGCCATATCAGCATTTCCCCATTTCAGCTTAATGCAGTGACACAATCTCTCCTTCATATGTGGGATGAGAGGGCCTCGCAGGGGACAGGCCCGTGTCTTCATCTCTTCTGACTCCGATGGCTCTTGTCTCTGCATACAGGCTGACAGAGCCACCCACTTGGAATAAGGGCTTCAGCTAGAGCTCAGAGAGCTAAGCATGCTGATCACATTCTGACCTGGCCAGTTTCTCTTACCGTGTTTAAAACATCCAACTCCTTGGACTAGCATCTGGATGGTCATCTTTTCAAGATTTTGCTGAATCAAAAAGCTTGTTAAGTGGCAAAAAGGGGAATGAGTTTTAGAGAAGAAGTCAGATGAAGAACATTATTTTTCTTCCGACACTACCTGGAGATTTCCAGGATCTGTTCTGCAGCCAGTGAGCGAGTGCCATTTTATCAGTTGGATTGGGCATGGCGCATGGTGTCAACCTAAGTGTAGATAACAGGAAGCAATTGAGCACCAAGTTGGCGCCAGACCCACGCTCAGTGCTTTGGCAGCGCTACAGTCAAAAAAGGAAGATCTTATTATCCCCGTTCTAAAGATGGGAAACAGTGAGCCAGCAAGGGCTAAGTCCTTGCTGGTGGTCACTCAGCCACGATAGGTGGGGCAGGATGATCCGCATCCGGGCTTCTGTGGCTCCAGAATCCACCCTTTCAACCACAGTACTGTGGTCCTGCATTATATATAGGCACTGAAATTTTAAAAATAATCTACCTCTGGCCATTTTTGGAAAAATATATTCGCTAAACCCAGGAATAGTTATTTTAGCCATAGTAAATCTCTTTTCCGTCACCCCTTCATTTCATAACAAGTTTAGATACAAAACAAGCCAGAGTCTTGGTTCTGCCCAAAGAGTACAGTAAGGTGTGGACTGAAAACAGAAGTGCTCTCTCAGGAGGAGCTCTGGACTGCCTCCCTGGCCTGGGTAGGGATGAGTTTTGTATGTGCCTTTTTTAAAATGTGGAGATAAAATGTGAATAACTGACTAAAAAGTTCATTTTGGTGCATCTCCCTGGACAGGACGCCTGGTTGATATTAGCAGTGGTGAATGACACTTCACATCTTTGGAAGGATGTCAGTCAGAAGCGTGGGACTCTCCCAAGTTTCTAAAGACGCCCCTAGAAGAAAGCAATGCAATGAGTCACCAGGGCCACAGGAAGTGCAGGGTCTCTGGACACGTGGGCCCCTCAGCGCCCTACGTTGAGAATAGCGACTGTCTCTCCCCAGATGGTCAGGGAGACTCTACACTGGGCAGTGTCCTGGAAAGGTGGGGTGCTGTGTGAAGCAAACCAGAGAGGAGTTTGGAAGCAAAGGGGAGGAAATGGAGAGCAGGAGGGAGGGTTGTGCAGAGCCAGGAGCTCAGAGAGAGAGAGGGAAAGATGGCCACTCCCAAAGATGGCTATTACACCCCTCACTTTTTCTTTCTGCTTGAGGCATGACATTTGCCGCAAAAATGGAAGAGAGCATCCTTGTGAGTTTGAGAGCTCTACTTGTTGAGGGGAAAGTCACCTGAAGTAAAAATAATAATTAAGGAATAATGAAATTCCATTAAAAACTCAACAGTGAGAGCTGTCCATCTTGGGCACCATTACTCAGAGTTGGGTTTTGAGTTAGATCTCTACACTGTCCATGTTGATAATAGGGAAAGTATAATTTTCCTTTCTACAAAGTATTCTGGCTATGTGGAAAAATATTCCTCAAAACTATGCATGAGAAGAGGTGGCTCAAATAACCTTAGGAGTTACAGTTTTCACAAGAAGACAGTGTCCTTGCAATTTTATTAGCTTATTTGCTTATCATGAGTTAAACCATGTTTGGTAAAAATGTTACCATCCAGTGATCCTTACAGTGGGTGAGGATGTGTGTGGAGATGTGGGTAAATCGGTACCCAAGTCTCCTGGCAGATAGAGTTGGTGAAATGGGGACACCATTCCAGGGGCTTTTGATTCCCTGGACTAACGAGATGGTGACGTTCATACTCATTAGCACCTACACAGAGTCAGCTGACAACCCAGGAGTGCCCTAAGGGGCTGGACTCTACTTGAGGTTTTTTAAACTGTGGAACTAAGAAGAGCGTCTCCTATTGCAGCTGGTACATGAGGCCTCCCAAAGGTATTTTCTCGGTGCATTGGAGCATTGTGAAATGATGATCAGCTTTATGCAAATCCAAAGAAAGAATGCAATTTTGGTTAAGTTTCACGTGAGGCATGGGATTTCAGGATGACCCACATTTCTAATGTTGCCAACACAATGCCAATTTGCAACCAGGATGAAAAATGAACATTCTACTAATGATTAATGTTCTTTTCTCGCAAGGTACATTTTGTACATATTTTCCAAACTTATGCACCATATGATTTATTGTAAAACCTGGGCGTTAGGGTTCTCCAGAGAAACAGAACCAATGTGAGCTGCGGTGTGTACCTGCACACGCATGTGAGAGTGAGGTGTGGGGAGGAAGGAGATTTTCTGTAAGGCACTGGACCACATGGTTCTGGAGGGTGAGAAGTCCCAAGATAGGCCATTTGCAAGCTGGAGACTCAGGAAAGGCAGGTGTCCGATTTCAGTTCAAGTCCAAGAGCGGGAGAGGACCAGTGTCCCAATGTCCCAGTTTGTACCAGGAGCAGGCGGGAGGGAAGCCAGTCCCACCTTCCTCCACTTTTGGTTCCATCCAAGCCCACACACATTGGTCCAGCAGTTCAGATGCTGGCCGTACCCCAAAGCACCCTCACCATGATAATCAACCACCATGATACCCGTCCACTAACATTTATAAAAATTGAAAGAAACATAAATCTCTAAGAGTCAACTACCTTGACCATTTCCACAGATAGAGGTGGAGGCCAAGTTAAGAATTCGGACAATTTGATCTTGAAGCCAAGGTTGTATTTAGTACATTACAGTTTAGTGTCTAGCTAAAATAATATTGTGCCTTTTTATCTCTTAACGTTGTGCCAAAGCTCATTGGATGTTAAACTTTTCAGGGGGAGGTGTAATACTGTATCAAGCCCCCTGCCAACAGCGTTTTAGGGGTGTAAGAACGTCTCTTGGAATACTGGTGTTCAGAGTAGAGGTCGGGGTGGGAGGCCAGTACTGTGGTTTCTGGACCCTGCTGGGAATGGGGTGCCGTAGGACTACTGCTTCTTCTCAGCCTGGGTGGGGGCTGCGCTCTCAGTGGGAGGGGTGAAGCCAGCACTTGCCTTATTTCTAGGAAATCAGAGGGCACTTGAGTATCATCTAGGGGAGGGAGATGAAGTTCCTGGGAGGGATATTTAGGTCATAAGATAAGGACATGGAAACTTATTTCCTGGGGACCCCTGAAGGAAGAATGGAGAAAAGACCACTTGCCTGTATGTTCAAGGTGTGTCTTTGTGCTAAAACGGGCAAACGCGAGTGGATATTCATTGTTTCTAAGCTGTAGATCTGTAGGGAATGGAAAAAAGAAAAAAAAAAAAAAACCCTCCACAGACAAACAAACAAACAAACAAACAAACAAACAAACAAACAAAACTAACCAGAACCATTCAACATAACCTGTCAGCAGCCGAGGTGACGGGCTTGCAGCTCCAGTGCCCACAGCTCGCTCTAGGTGAGACGTTGCACAGGCAGGGTTAGCTGTCTGTCTTCTCCCTCGCTGTCCCCTCGGGACACCCCGGGAAGTGCGTCAGCTGTCCCGTCTTGGGCTGTGCAAAAACCCTCTTGCTGAAAACTCTGCCTAAAACAACAAAGACACACGTGGTCCTTGTTAGGCACTCACCCCGCGTGCAAGTGTCCTCCGCAGTGACTGTGCCTCAGACTCAGTTAACAGTTTGCAGATTAATTTCTCATCCAGCCTCAACCCCGCAGCAAAGCCTTTGTGGCGCCCACCTCCTGCCCCACAGTAAGCAGCTTTCTCTGCAGCGCGCCCACCAGCCCCCTGCTGATTGCCACTGCCCGGCATTGGCTGATCACCACTGTGTTCTGTTAAGTGAGGTTCAGAGATGCTGATGGCATTTATTGCATAAATTACTTCATTATTAAAATCAGGTCATTTGAGCCCCCAAACCATTAACATGAAGGCTATTAACATAATTTCATAAGCTAATAAATCAAGCACAGGAAAAGAATTAAAGGGTTCTTAGTGATAAGTGTTTCTTCAGAGATTAAGGAACACAATTTTCTTGTGCATATATTAGCATTTTACGAGCAGATTCACGCAAGAGCAGCCTTTTCTCTCTGCATACACGACTCACTCCGTCTTCTCCGCACTTGGGCCACTGAAGCTGACTTTCGAAATTATGGATTTTTTTTTCTTTTCAAAGCATTTTTGAACTGAACCTATTAGCCTTCTGTGATGAGCACTACCTCTGAAATTCTCATCTCTTTGCATTTCTTAGACTGCTAAAGCTCTAAGGTAGGGAGAGGAAGCCCAGGAAAGCTGGAAGGAACAACCTCCTTGGCTAGGTCTCAGAGAACGCAGTCTTCATCCTAGGTGAACTTCAGATGTGTCGCTGGTCGTGAGAGGTTCTAGCGCAGTGCTAATTATCTCTCTAATTACAACTCATACTGAGGTTAAGTGTTCTTATCAAATGATGCATTAAAAATGGGTTTTATTCCCAGGCTGGGTGTAATAGGCTGTGATACTGGTCTGAACACGTAGAAATGGGTTCCCTTGCTCATTTCGCTTACCCGGTTGTGAAAGATTCTGAGGGTCGGAGCCATCATTATCCAGTGTGATGATGTTGCCTAGAAACGAAGATAAGTTCCGATATAAATGAGACTATAACAACTTTATCCTTCGTGCAATTTGTGTAATGTCTTTAGCAAATAGCAACTTATGGATCATAATTGAAAACTGCAGACTGCTATTAGCAAGCATCACATGTGATTTTATAGGTGGATTTGGTGGAGCTGATGGTTCTTTCTGGGAATGAGTACCGTGACCACTTTCTCCTACAGTGACTTTAAGTAGTGACCTGAATCAAGTAAAACTCCCCTGGCCCTTTCATTCTGCCCATTTAAAACCCTTCAACAGTTTCTCAACACTCTGAATCAAAACACAGCAGCCAGACATTTCCCAGTGTGGCCTGCAAGCCCCGCATGGGCTAGCCTGCTCTCCTGGGTCCAGCCTTATTGGTCACATGGCCTCCTTTGCAGTGCTGCTTCTTTCAGCTCTTTCTAAGTGCTGTTCCCTCTATCACAGGGCCTTTGCACAGGCTTCCCAGCTAAAGTGCCACTTCTTCCAGGAAGATTTCCCTGGCCAGTCTGACTAGCTCAAACCTTTCTGGGCTGTGATAAGACCATGTATGTCTAGTTTGTATCTTTTCTACATTTGTAATTTTAAATTCTGTGGTGCTAGCACTTTTAAAGTTATCAATTTGTTTACATGGTAAAGAAATATAAATAAAATAGAAGAATCTATGCTAAACCATCTAGTTTTGATTCCTTTTTTCTTTTATCCCATCACTCCATCTTGTAGAGATCAATGTTATTTACTAGTTTCTTATCTTTGCAGTATTTTTTTTTTTCTGGCAAAGGCAAATTTCCCCAACATGACACAGAAGATAACATATACCTCCATATTCCACATCCTGATTTCCTGCCTTTAACAAATACTCTAGAGTCTGATGTATGTGAAGACAGAGAGAACCTCCCCTCTCCTTTATACAGCTGCGTTGTGTTCCACAGTAACTCTTCTATTTCAATGCTGGCTGTTGGGTAGATTTCAATCTTTTGCTATAACAAACAATGCTGCAATATTATCTGTGTGTGCTCTTTTGTGCCCTTGTAGGTTCTATGTTATTTCACACAGAGGTTGGCTTGCTTCACTGGGAGAGGAGAAACGCATCAGTGAAGCTGCTCTGCGCTGTGGCTCTCCCGCTCCACGCTTTCACCAGCAGAGCAGCCTGTTTCTTCAGGGCCTGGCCAGCAGTGCTGTGCAGCTTCGGGTGGAGGTGAGAATGGCCAGCAGTGTCGTTTTAGTGGCCTCTTTCTGATTTTGAGTGAGGTCGAGTATTTTTTCAGTGTGTGAGAACCATTCTCTGCTCTTCCCTGTGTCAACCGCTGGCCCACGTTCCCTGTCATTTTCTGTGGGGTGCTTTGTCTTTTTGTTCAATGGGTATTTATTCACAGGGACATCAGCCAGTTAGCTGTGACATGTGTTGCAAGTATTCCCAGTTGGTTGCTTGGCTCGGGATTTTCCGTCTGGCCATCTTGGATGCCAACACTGACCTCCCTGCTCAGACCCCTCATCTTGGGGAGGCAAGTGCACATCCCTTCTGCCACCGTGATGTCCCCAAAGTCTGTTTCTCTGAAAAGAAAAATATGTGATTGTTAGGGATGGTGTGCAGAGCCCCCCTCCTCCTCCGAAAGCCTAGGATTCGGCTGTCTGTTTCTACGCCTGGCCTGTCAAGACTCCCCTTTACTGTCCTCCCTCTGCTCTGAGCCTGGGCTGGAGGGGGCCTGGTGGCTAAGGTAGTGGTTGGTACCTAAGGGCTGCTGGGAAGTCCCCTCCTCCGGGTCCCCGCCTCCTTCTCAGCTGACACTCCACCACTAGTGACAGTCTCTCTCTCCCCGCTCCCTGAAGCCTGTTCTGGCCTTCGCTGTCTTTTGTCTGGATTCAGGGCAGCGACCAAGTCTGCTGCTTCCCGTCCTCCTGCGACCTTCAGAGAACCTTCTCATCGCCGAGCCCTGCTCAGGGCTTTCCCCACTGAACTTTCTTGTGCTGCCTGTTTCCATTATTTCTACAGTTTCAGGGTCCTCCATGGTAAGGACCCAATCCACACTTTGAGTGACAAGTCTACTCCAGCCTTCCCTGACCCTCAGGCTCTGTCGCATGGGCTGTTTGCCATCATCCACCTCTGTGCCCTCTGTAGTCTTCTGCTTCCATCTGGGATGACCTGCTTCTCCCCAGGTCCAGCTCCACCCCTGGACCATTGCTGTTTCTCACCAGGACTAGATTCTGCTCTCCCAGGACCCCCAGAACCTTTGAATAGAAGGGCATATTGTACGTTTTCCTTGGGAGGCATGTATATGGCTCTCTCTCTACCAGAGTAAGACCTCCTCGAAGGCAGACATATATGGTGTTCTTTGTGATCCTCATGGTGTTCTGCAAGAAATGATCTCCAAGGCATTTATGGACTAGAATCGGAGTAACACTCTGATTGAATTTCAGTGTAATTGGTACAAGACCCCTGAATGTGTAGCGAGTTTCCTTAAGGAGCTTAGAGTTCGTAGAGCAGATTGTTAGGGTTTTACATTTTGGTTCATGAAAACAGTACATACCTCTGTGCAGGCGTGTGTGTACACACGTGTGCGCACACAATTCCATGCTGGAACGTGAAGGGAGGGACACGTATCAGTTAGAAGTGAAGGACACAGAAAACAAAACTCTCTTTACTTGGTGTTCTTTGCCGAAGAGCAGCTCTGCTCATTCCTGAAACAGCTTTCCTCACTATTCTGCCAGATTATATCTTTACCCTAATCCGTTTTATTTTAGATAGAATTGATCCCTGAGTGCTTTCTGGTTAACCCATAACCACTTCTCATCTGCGCCACCTGGATGCAGGTTGACACAGTTGTGCTTGCGTGCGTTGGGATGTTGTCGAAGCCATCTAACATCCCGATTTAATCTTGAAGTTTTTCCAGAAAAAAATAGCTCATACTCATAAACATTTGACAGTGAAAGGATTTGTCAGGATGTGTGATCTGGGATGAGTTCCTGGGCTCCTCCCCCACAATGTGCCCGTGAAACTCTACCCTTAACAGCTTGAAGACTACCTTTCCCAGCCTCCCTTGCAGCCCTGTGACTGAGTTCCAGCCAATAAGATGTAAATGGAAGCATCACATGACCATCCAGAAGTGGCCTTTAAAGGGAGAGGTACCACTTTTCAGACACTTGCTTTTTCCTGGTGAGCAGGATGGTGAGGTATGAATGAAGCTGGAACAGCCAGCTTGGCTCTGAGATAGAATCCTGTGCTGAAAGAGAAGTTTAGTTAGACAGAAGAGCTGAACGGATGAACTTTCTGAAAATGCCTTCTAGATCTCCTACCTCCAGCATTTCTTTATGTGAAAAAGAAATAAGAATTCCAACCTTTTATTTAGGGTTTATTTTTTATTTAGGGTTTTATCATTTGCAGCTTAACCTGATCCTGAGTAAATATAGTCATAGAAAAAAGCAGGATTTGGAGAATTATGAAGAGCCCTCCAATGAGACCCAAATTAATGTTCTGTTTGGAAAAAAAAGTCATTAAAAGGGGGGAAGATCAGCGTTGCATGCTATCGGGCATGTTCTCTTCTCCTCCGCCAAGGAGGGAATGTCAGCTCATGTGCTGAGGCTGCACAGTTGGCACTGAAGGACCCCCGAGCCACTGTCCATAATTCATCTGGAAGATGCTGGATAGGCAGCAAGTACTGGCAGACAGCAGCGTGAGCAAGAGGAAGAACAGGGTGGTGTTCAGGAAGCAGGGATGGAATGATCCTGGCAGGAGACTGGGTTAAAGCATGCAGGACGGGGGTCTGCATTCATCAACTGTGGTGTTCACTTTTGTATATGGTAATGAGCATAGTAAGGTGACTTGGTAGTAAAATACCTCTCCTGATTTAAGCTACCCCCAATGGAACGTTATTCCAGAGCAAACTGCCCAAGGAGGTTCTTGCCAAGGATGTGGTGACCTGGTCTTACACACCCGAGACAGGAGGAAAGAGATTTCCTATTCCAAACAGGAAGAGATTTAGCTCAGCTACCTACAGAGCAGGGCTTTGAACTCGCTCTCTTGCGGCTCCTGGGTCAGTTCTTGCTCTCGGCACCCTGTTCTATCTGCCCATGGAATTCACTCCTGCTCAGGAAAGTTGATGGGAAACTGGGCAGTGGAAGGCTCACCTTTCCCATGAGCCCCAGAGGAGTGACCCTCCAAGCTGTCACCTTCCACCCACGAGAGAGAAATTCTGCTTTCAAAATTTCTGCTGAAAACTCTTTCAAGTTGCATCTTTCTACCGTAGGATCGTTTGTGACGAAGCATTCACCTGCTGCGAGGTGCAGAGCTCGCCGTGTCTTTCCTACAGAGTTCCAGAGCTCCAGGGAGAGGGACAAGAGATGGGTCCACCCCAGTGACAGGCCCAGAGCTTTGTTTTGGATAATGAAATGAAAGAATGGGCATAACTAACATCTTTGGTACTGGATGACGATTTCCCAAGGCACAGAGCTCTTCAAAAACCAATCACATTGTCATTTTTTAACATAAAAAATAACATTACTTCTTTCTACTAAATCTTTCAGTGTATTCCTTACTCATTACAAATTTCCCACACCTGTTTTCGTACAGTGGTGCTAAATCCCAGCTGGGTGGCATTATAAATGTCGGATCACAGAGCTGAGCCTTCCGCCAGCTCTCCCCCTTGCACGCTTTGTGAAAATTGCCTATCAGGTTTTCAACATTGGAAGAAACCTCTTAGTTCAATATATAAATAACCCAACCTCCTTGTTTACAAATGAGAGAAATCGAGGTCTGGAGAGAAGATTGTGCCCAAGGTTACCCAGCTCCTTGAGGTTTTAAGAAGTATCTCTTATTCCTTTTATGTCTTTGCAGAGTAGATTAAAAAGAAATATTTTCCCTCCCCTTTTGTTTTCTTACCTTCCAAACATTCCAGATGAGGTCCCATGTTTGCAGCCATAAATGTGGCTTAACAAAGTAGCACTGTATACAATTTATCTAATAACATTTTTGGAGGAACGAAATGTCTCACAACCTTTCCTTCTTTCTCACTTGTGGACGTTTTCATGTGTGGGTTGCACTGGCTGTTCTTTGCACTGAGCTATGTGAAATGTCATGTGTTAACAGCTAATTAGTAGATTTCAGAGTAGGAGATCTTGCTAATGCAACAGGCTTCTGTATCCCAGAGGTGCTGCAGGCGGCTGCCACTCTCAGGCATCAACAAAGCCCAACACAACAGGGAACGCTGGTCCAGGGGTGGGAGGTTCCTGGGAGCAGCCAACATCTTCCTCTGGGGCCTGCCCAGTTGCTGTGCTGAGCCAACTGTGCATGGGTTGAAGGCCCCTGGTAGCTCCACGCTGGCCCCAGTGCGTCCAACAAACATCATTCTAGGGTAGACTACTGGCACCCAGAGGGGCATCAAATACTTGCAGAAAGAAGAGAGACTGATGTGGAAGCTGCTATGGTGTCTAACGGAGCCCCATCCACCTGGGGTGGTTGAAAGAGTATTTGGCCAAATTTCATTCCACATATAATGGGTGCTGTAACAACTCAGTGCTTCTCAAAAACAAAAGGGGACTTCCAACAAGTAATGAAAGAGCATGCCCTGGTGGAAAGGGGCAGCAGGTCACCATCAGTGTTACTAGGAGACGAGAAGAGCCACGTCTTCTGCAGACAGTTCATCCGACTTGCTTCCACAGGATAACCAGCATGTAACACACCAAACTCTATCCAGTGCTTCCCAGAGAGTTCAATATTGTGCCTTCATTGAAATTGATTGGGATGTGGTACTTTTCACCACCTGCTGAGGACATTTGGAATGAGCGCTGAGCTTGCTCTCCTAGTTTCAGCTCACAACGAAGCAATGAATGACTTCATCAAGTACTTATTTAGCACCAGCTTGATATACATGAGCCTGTGCTTAGAGATACTGGGATTAAAGCTTGGACCTATATGTCTCCTGGGGCCACATTTTGAGCATCATGTAATTCATACAAATGACCCACTCAGCACCTTCCCTGGACCAGGCAAAGTAGGCCATTTTTGCATTACTATTTTGAGATTGCCACTTGGTATTACCACTTTTATTCCATTTTTTTTCTTCCTTCACAGGGAATACAAAAATATCTAAACTCTTGTCACTGGTGTTTAATGAAAACTAATGGAAACTTGTGGTCATGCAGAACACAAAGAATATAATTGGTGCCACAATAGCTCAGTGCTTCTCAAAAACAAACCATAGGGACTTCCAGCTAAGTAGAGCAGCTTTAAGAAAATGAATTTTCCTCCAACCCCTCTCAAAGTCCCACTAGGATGATAGGAAGGAAGGAAAAATCACACTTCAATAAGAAGTGTGAAAAAAAAAAGAGGAGAGAACAATGTTTTGAAAGTTAAATAGTATATGGATGGGCAATAACTGGCTCGCTAGACAGAAGAAGGCTGCAGAAGCGTCGATAATAAGCAAAGTCACAAATCAGGCTGAAATAGTGCCAAAGAGCCCCGGGCAGGCTGAGCAGTACAGGCACCAGCAGCCTCTGAAGGGACCTGGGCAGGACGGGAAGTAGGAGGGGTGGTTAGGAGTAAGTCGGACCCTTGGATTGCCTATGGTGTCTGGGGTTTCCAGCCACCGTCCTTCCCCCTTGGCCATGACTGGAGCTTATTCAAAAGAGGTTGATTGAGAAGACCTGGGCTGGAGGACACTGGGCAGAGCTGGGGGTGCTGGTATCATCTGGAAACCTAGGAGACTACCAGGGCATCTGCTAATCAAGCAGTGGCATCACCAGCACCAACTACCATCCTAGGTTGCTGGCAGCCAGGCTCATACAGGCTCTGCTGGAGAAGAGGGGCTTCCTTCTTGGGAAAAGTGATTAGCCCAGGAGAAAGTGTCTATAGAGAGACGCTAGATCCCAATCCCTGAAGTATATAGGTTCCACGGCAAAGGGGAATTAAGGTGGCAGATGGAATTAAGGTTACTAGCTGACTGTTACACAGGAAAACTCTCCAAGATTATCTGGGTGGGCTCATTGCAATCACCAGGGTCCTTAGAAATGAAAGAGAGGGAGAGAGGTCAGAGTCATGTGATGTGAGAATCACAAGCCCCCTGCTGCAGTTTCAAGATGGAGGAAAGGGGTCAAAAGTCAAGGAATAGGGGTGGCTTTTAGAAGCTGGTAACGGGAAGGAAATTAATTCTCTTCAAGAGGCTCCAGAAAGGAACACAGCCCAGTCAACATCCTAATTCTACCCAGTGAGACGGTATCAGACTTCTGCCTTGTAGGATTCAACTGTAGGATAATATAATTTGTGCTGTTTTAAGCTACCAAGTTTGTGGAAATTTGTTAGTACTGCTGTGGATAGCTGAGGCAATGTGAGGGACCCAGCACAATGCCTGATCTCCCTACGATGAGTCTTAAAACTTGCAAATCCTGTCCACAAACTCTGGGATACCATTAACATTTGAGGACTTCTCTTAAAAACTGACAAAGAGTAACAGATACTTAACGGTAATCCCCAACACAAAAGGCAAAGATCAAAATTAATAAACATAACCGAGAAAAGAACCCATGCAGGGAGCAGTTAAAAAAAAAAAAACCTTCAGAGATACAGAAGATATTGTATTCATGAAACAAGAATAGAGTGTTCTTAAAAAGAAATATTCAGAAAATTTAAAGAGCTCTTAGAATTAAAAAAAAAACATAAAATATATTAAATTATAAGGTGAGAAATTAAATTTAAAAACCTCAAAAATGGAACAAATTATATTAAGAAAAAATAAGAAAATTAAAATATCTATAAAGGATATTCAAGAGGAGTCTCAAAGTAAAGCATAGAAGATTGAGTCATAATGGTTTGGAAAAAGCTATAGATGATCAAAACAAGATGCTCAATATTAAGTCATGTTTTAGTAGTCAGGACAGGTGAGGGTATGCCACAGTAAGGAAAAAGCCGGAATTCCTGTGTCTCAACATTTCACACTACATATAACAAAGTGGGTCTGCAGAGGGAATCTGATTATCCAGGTGCCTCAGGGGTCCAGGATGACCTATGGTCGCTTTCTCTCAAAGCTGACCTGAAGTTGACGATCATCACTTCAGCTCATGTTTCATTAGCCAAAGCCACTTACGGGCCTTGTCTAAATTCAAAAGGTGGGGAATGCAACCCTACCACACATGCAGGAGGAGGCCTGGAGTATTTGGGAACCGCAGCAGTGGTGGGGAGTCCTCGCAGCTCTTCTGTGATAGGTAGAATGCAAATTAGTTGGGTTTGTTTTTATACAAAGTCTACTTTTCCTCCATGTGTTTCACTTGGGGTAATTATGAGCTTTAATGGCAGATGGTGGATCTGGCTGGAGGGAGGCTGGCAAGGTTATTTGAGGTCTTCAGGTGAGTTAAAGCAATGTGGCTTCTTTTCTGTGTCCCATGGTTGAACGAGGAAGTACGGTATTTGCAGAGCAAACCTGGTCTTCCTTAAGTGGTTTCTATAACAAGATAATTTTTTTCTTCATCCATCATGAACCGATTTATTTTTGTTTGCAAGTGGAGTCTTACTTGTGCCCGACAGTTGAAGGTTGTGAGTCCAAGAAACACCACCTTGTGCCTGTTTAAGAAACAACCCGAGGTGCCCTTGAAATTAAATGCAAATTTAATGCAAATGCGTGCGTGGGAGAGCTGTATTTATCTAACCCTCAAAGCACTCTGAGGAGACGTGTGGGGGTGCAGGACCTGTGGGGTGGGAAGCTCAGAGAGGTTTGAGAAGGGCTGGCGCAGGGCCTGCCCTGGTTCTCACTGAGCAGGGCTTTCCTGCAGGTCCGGAGGAACCTCGGTGGGGAGCACCGTGGGTGAGGACACATGTGGATGAAGAGGGAGGACTGGGGCTTCGGAAGCTTTCACCAGAGTCCCCCAACAACCTCTAATCCCGGGCACACCAGAGCCAGATATGTTATTACCTCATCATTACATCCAAACAACCAGAAGGCTGAGATCATCAGAACTCTGTATTGCTTTGGAGGAAGAAAGGACAGCTGAAATCAGGCACACTTTCCAGAGAAAAGCCATTTCCAGAATGTTCCAGGGTGAGGAGTGATTTTGACCAACGTCTTAACTTCCTTTCACAATATACCACGCTCAGGCAGAAAGAGACTTGGTTGGGATGAGTCACTTACCAAACTGGGTTCTTTCTGAATTCCCAAACCTTTATTACAGAAGCTCCCAACCGGTGTGAATTATAAGCAGCAAGGCCTTGAGCCTGGGACTTGATGAGACTTGTGACTACTCAAGCCCTCGAGCATGTGCCCCAGACTACAAACCATCCGTCAAGGGTTCTGAGTTCTTCCTTGGCTGCCACCATGTCACCCTGGGGTCTGGTTGAGAAGTCTGTGCTGGGATGCTCTGGCTTCTCTCCTGTGAAGCCATGTTCCTTTGCCCCACCCCACATGCATGGATGCTTCTGGCCTCAGGCCTCTTCGTTGCAAATGACAGTGCACTTCCAGATGACAGGGTCGCAAATATTCCATTCTATCACCACAGGTCTGAAGATCATCACCTCAATCCATTAAACTCTTTTGACACGTTAGTCATTGATTTCTCTAGACCAGGGTCTCTCAGCTTTGGCACCATTAATATTTGGAGAAGGTAAATCTTTGTTTTTGGGGAAGGTTGTCCTGTGCATTGTAAGATATCCTGGGTCTTGAGTCACTTGATGACATAGCGCCCTCACCCCAGCTGACCTCAGAACGCCTCCAGACACTACCAGTGTCTCCTGAGGACCCAAGTTGCCCCCTTTGATAATCACAGACCAGACCACCAGTATCCAATGAAAATGTCATTTAAGACATAAATGCAAGCTACAGAAGTGATTCTTAATTTTCTAGAGGATACATTAAACAGAAATAAGCTAGCACCATGAATTTTAATGGTGCTTTAACTTAACCCAATAGACCTTAAATACCCTCACCTCAACATATCATCAATACAAAAAGGATGAATGAGATATTTTCCTTTGTTTCTGGGGAACTGAGTTTTCCAAGATTTGTGTGTATTTTATGCTCATGATGCATCTGGTCTGGCAGGAGCCACATATGGGTTCAGTAACCACATGTGGCTTAGTGCCTATCTTCTTAGACAGTGCAGGTCTAGATAGCTGCCAGTTTATGTCCCAAATGGATGGTATTAGGAGCTGGGACTTGGGGAGTGACCACATTTTGCGAAAGCATGTGGATAGAGCCCCACTGTGGAGTTAGTGACCTTGTAAGAAGAGAAGGAGACTAGAGTCCTTCTCTCGGCCTTGTGAGGACACGGTGAGAAGACAGCGGTCTGCAAACCAGAAAGAGACCTTTACCGGCGCCTTGCCCCTGGACTTCCACCCTCCAGAACTGTGAGAAATGAACATTTGTTGTTTATGCCACTCAGTCTATGGTATTCTGTCAAAGCAGCCCAAACTGACTGAAGCAAGGGCTTTGCTTCCCCCGGTCTCCTGAGCAAGCACTTGTGTGTTCTGCTCATTGACCTGGATACCCTGTTACTGTGATTGAGCCATGAGGGGATCAGCTTATAAACAGAAAAGGTTTATTTGGACTTCAGTTTCAGAGGCTTCAGTCCAAAGAGGCCCTTTGCTTTGGGCCTGTGGCAGCACATCATGGCGAGAGTGTGTGGTGGAGTAAAGTCACTCAGCTCATGGCTGGGATGTGAGAGATGATCCCCTCGTCCCCTCCGAGAGCCTGCCGCACTGGCTTACAAACTCCCTCCAGGCCCGCCTCTGGAAGCTTCCATCATCTCCCCACAGCATCAACCCAGGGACCAAGAGTGAAACACAGGGGCCTTGGAGGAACACTCCAAACCAAACTCAAGCAGCATGCCCTCCATCTCCCCAGCTAGAGTGCTGGAGATGGACTCCGGACAGGCAGGGACCACACCCACCATGTCTGCAGCTGCAGCTCGATTCCCAGCACAGAGCCTGACACGAAGGTGCCCTCCCTGCTGACTGAGAGGGATCATATCCACACTAAGTGAGGTGCCTGCCGGTCAGCTGGACCTCTTAATGGCTACAGTAACCACAGACAGAGCACTGATGTTTCTGCTCTGCCACTCTGTGCCAATCACGTGTGGGTGACGTGCACAATGAGGACTAGAGCTACGGATGACCGTAGCCCGGGCGATTTAGCCCTTGGACTATACTCAGGATGTGTCCACTGATAAAAACATTATGTGGCGTGGCAAGCCATCCTAATTACCAATTAATCACAACGTTGAATCAATTGATATGCTCTGCCGAGCATCCTGGAGGAGCAAAGTTTTTGTTTTGTTTCATTTGATCACATTTTTGGATGGGTGCTATTCTTACACTAGTTAAAAGACCTGTGTGATTGCACTGGTTGATAGACCTGTGGGAACGGCCCCGGAGCTGGCCACCAAGAGTCGTTGTCCCACTGAAGACCAGGGAGAATCAACGTGGGTCAGCAAATGGCACTTGGAGATGGGCTGGTGAGCCTGGGTCTGTTTCTTTGTAAGAATTATTTCCTCTTGCCAGGCATGGTGGTGCAGCTGCAATCCCAGCGGCTCGGGAGGCTGAGGGAGGAGGATCACAAGTTCAAATCCATCCTGGGCCACTTAGACCTGGTCTCAAAATAAAGACATAAAAGGGGCTGGGGGTGTCTCTCAGGGATAGAGCACCTGGGTTCATTCCCCAGTATCAAAAAGAAAGAGAGAGAGAGAGAGAGAGAGAGAGAGAGAGAGAGAGAGAGAGAGAGAGAGAGAGAGAGAGAGAGAGAGAGAAAAGGGAAGGAAAGGAGAGGGAAAAGGAAAGTCCCCTCTTCCCCGTGTGCTTCAGGTGTAACATGCCTTCTGAATCTTCTTGTCCAGACAACCACCTCCACAAATACCAACAAGCTGCAAGAAGATGCTCCTGGCCCAAATTGCTTCTCTTTCCTGGATGTTTTATATCCAGAATCACCTGCTTCCCAAATTTGCAAGATCCTCAACATCCTTTGGGAGGACCTTTTATAAGACTAAAGGGACAGAAAATGTAGCAAGTGAAAAACAACAAATAGACAAGAGGGTCACAAGAGCGGGGACACCTCCAAACAGGAGCCAACCAGTGAGTTGGTTCAGGAGGCCAGCAGTAAACATCCCTCTCTCCTTTCTCTCTCTCTCTCTTTTTTTTTTTTTTTTTTGAAAAAAGAAGTGTAAAAGGACTCCTCCTCCAGACATCATATTTCATCAGCTCGGGGGTAGGACATGATTGCTGCATGTCGTAAAGCCTCTGAGTAACTGGTGATTGACCACCTTGAACGTGAAGAGAGGTATGTGCTAGGGAGATGCGTCCTAAGACCTTCTGTTTTCCCTGGTAAACCCTACTCCAGGCTCAGTAAGATCTTGCCCAGTGCTGGTGACATCCTGGACATAAATGAGATTTTGTGAAAAGAACTTTGAGCTGAAAGTCAAGACAGCTGATTTGATTTTGCGTGTTATTGGCAATCTGTCTTTGGCCAAGTCATTTATTCTTGCAATCAGTTTTTCTATCTGCAAAATGGATTTTGTAAGCAATGACTCTTACTTTATGTCTGTTGGAAATGTGATTTGGAATGTATTTAGGCTGCAGAGCATACATTCATTAAAACTGTTATGATTCTTCACTGGTCTATAAACAAAAGATCAGACTCTTCTCAATGGTTCTCCTCAAACCTGCTCTGACAGGCTTATTCCTTGGTAGAAGATCCCTTTTTTTATTCCAGAAGAAATCATCTTAAGACTCAAACTCAGTATGACCACAGAAATACAGTAGAGGTAGGCACAAATACATCCAGCTTCCTGTTCCCTAGTAAACTCTCAAGTTCACATAAAATTAATCCCATAAGAATACTTCTTATTGTTTCATGGCATCTTTTAAAAATATCTTTTATTTGTATAATATTTTACATTTAATGCATAGAAATTTAAAGCATTCTTTGGTAATATTTTCTAAACGATAGGGCTAATAGCAATAAAATTGTGGTTAATAACTAAGTATGGAAACATGGCTAGTTAGAATTAATCTGCATAAGTAAACTTAATTAATGTTTATTTTATTCAAATTGAGTAATTTGCATAAAATTTGAAAGGTGTTTATTTTATGGCATGTTTTCATTTTGTTAAAGATGTGATACTTTATAAATATCACAATGGCTCCAAACAGTTATTATTTTGAGCTAATCAGGATGGTATCATGATACCTCAAGTGGGGTGGTAAATTTATTTTCATGGATAGCTATTCGTACACAATCCATCAAGTGTATTTAGAGTTTGTCTCTGGAGAAAACTCATCCTAAGCTATCTTGGCAATCTAGAGATCTGGAAGGTTTCTGTCCAGCTCTGGGTTCAGAGGGTGCTTCTCTGCTTCTTATCTAGCCTAAGAGAAGACCCCAGGCAGGAACATCCCAGACCCCAGGCAGGACCATCTGCCCCTCACAAAACACCACCTCCTTGAGCCGTCCCCAGCCTTTTTACTGCAGCTTCTGTGAAGCCACCGAACTTGGGGAAAGAGAGGATGTTTCACCTTCTGGGAAGCAGGATGGGCTGCCAGGCACTGCCACCACCTTCTCCTGACCTCATCGTTGGGTGATTCCAGCCAACGCAAGCCACCTCATCCACTGGACAGCGGAGAGGAATAATGGAGAGGGAGTCCTGCCCCAAACTCTCCTGGGCTACCTCCCTCCGCACCACATGGAGTACGAAGGCCTGACACCACCTTCAGAGGCTGTCTGTCTGTCATTGGGCTTCACCCTGCCTGGGTCTCTCCCTAGCCAAACTGGTCTCACCGATGCCTGAAGACTCCGCTCTGCCTCTTCACCGAGATAGTTGCTCTTGCCTGTGTCCTTCCGGGGGCAGCCCAAGTCTCAAATAGCAGCAAAGTCCCCCCGCAACTCCTCCAGTTCACACTACTACACCAGTTTCTGACCTCACGATTTCATCTCTGACAAGGACTTTGAAGACTAATCCTGTGTGAGGCTATGTTGTCGTGGCCTGTCCTGTGTGAGTTTTAGTTTCCCCGTGAGATTCTTTATTTTCTTTCTTTCCACATTTTTTTATTGGTTGTTACAGTTGTACATAATGATGGGATTTGTTGTCACACATTCATACACACACAATATATAACAATATAATTTGGCCAATATCGTTCCCAATTCCCAACTTCCTCCCCTCACCAACCTCCTGGTCTCTTTCCCCAACAGATTTCCCTTTGATGTTCATGAGATCCCCCCCCAACACCTTTCTTTCCCATTTTCCTCTCTATCTTCTGCATATGAGAGAAAACACAATCCTGGTCCCTAGTAAAATTCTAGGCTCCTTAAGAATAGCTTCTTTAAAATATTTTTCACATTTTAATTGACATATAATAAGCACATATTTATGGGGTACAGTATGATATTTTAGTATGTATACATTTTTTCATGCCTGTGATCAAAATGCCTGATATGAACAATGTAGAGGATGAAAGATTTATTTTGACTCAGTTTCAGAGGCTTCAGGCCTTGGCCGGTTCACCCCAAGGTAGAAGCATCATGGCAGAAGGGTGTGGCAGAGGAAGGTTGCTCGGAGAGAGGGCGGCATGCCCCCGTGACCTGCCTCCTCCAACGCGGTCCCCACTCCCAGGAGGCTGTTCAGCTATCAATAGATTAATTCAGCTGATGGATTAATCCACTGATGAGGTCAGAGCCTTATGACCCAGTCATTGCCTAAAGCCCCACCTCTGTACACATGAGGTTGGGGGACATTCCAGGTCAAAGCCATAATGTATACAATGTGTAATGATCAGACCCGGGTAAATGGCATATGCATCTCTCTGAACATTTATTATTTCTTTGTGCTGGAAACACTCAAAATCCTGTCTACTAGCTCTTTTGAAGTACATATGCAATTTATCCTTGTCAACCACAGTTACCCCACAGTGCCATAGCCACGGGAAGTGGTTCTTCCTACCCAACTGTGCCCGGGGAGGCTGTTAACCAGGCCTCCTGGACTCTCCTGCCTTCACCCCCGGCCCAGGTCCTGGCTTCTGCTCTTCTGCCCTCTACTTCCACGAGACCAACTTTTTTATCTTCCATTATAAGTTCCATATAAGTGGGAACTTGTGGTATTTGCCTGGTTCATTCACTCAAGGTAATAAGGTCCCATTCCAGAGGATAACTTTTGTAACTAATGTCTGTTTGATAAACTTTTTTTCCTTTTCCCCATTATTGAACACCTACCATGTTCAATAATGCAACTGGGATTTTTCAAGACCAGTTAATAAACAAATGAACACTGCTGTATTCCTGATCTGCCCTTCTGCCCTCTCTCCTCCCTCCTCCCTCCCTCCCTTCCATATTTAGACAGCAGGGAAACCTTTCCATCTATAACTTTTATTAATTTATTCATTCAACAATGATTCTTGAGCACCTGCTGGCAGTAGCCCCTGCTTGTCTCTGGGGCTACAAAGATCACCGAGACCTGGCACAGTCTCTTGGAAAGACAAAGCAATAAACACAGTACACCGTGGAAACAACTGTGCTAGAAGGTAGGTTTCAAGTTGCTGAGAGCACCTGGCTGTCTCCGAGGGCATCTGCTATGTAGTCCGGTGAGTTCAAAGCAGATCATTACTGAGGCTTAACTGGCACTGGTGGAGTCAGTCAGATCTGCTGCACAGTCACAGGAGAGAAACAACCAAGGCTGACTCAAAATCACACAGGAAGTTTGCAAATTAGCAGCCAGCTGGGTCCCAACCGTTCATTGCTAAGAATATTCTTTGGAACTTTGGAACACCTTTCCTAATTCAAACAAAGTTTTGCATAGTGATTATGTCCTTGGTCTAGGAACACATAAAAGCCTATTATATCTGCTGTGTACCTAAAGTGCAGCGTAGTGTGATATCAGTGCGTTGCCTTGGGCGGCATGTAAACTGATTTGTTCAGATGGTGAAAGGCTTCCAACCCTGCACCCTACCCACCTCCCCTGCTTTCCTGGGCTCCCTCACCTACCCTTTCAGACCCGGGGGTGGGGGTCCTCACCTCTGTGTCCTCCATGTGAACGGCATTGGAATAGGGAGTCACCTAGCCTCTCCCAGGGCAGCTGGGGACCCCCCAGCCGGGGACCTAGGTTTGGAGGAGATGGGAGGAGATTGACAGCTCTGTGCCCTGCACATTTGGTCATCCTAAATGAGGCTGAGCAGTGTGGCAGGAGGCTCTAACTGTTTGCTTGGTGGAAGAAGTCATCTGGAGATGTCCTTGTGTCACCGACTTCTAGAATCGCTAAGACATTAGCGATTCCTGGGTGTCCTCAGGATTGGAGAAAAGGTATGTCAGGGATTTGCCTGTGTGGAAATGACAATGGGAAGCTAAGCAAGTGTCGTGCTTACTGAGAGCTTATTAGTACCGACAGTTCCTAATGAGAGAGTGTGGAATGTCAGAAGAGATGGACGCAGTTCTGGACCTGCCATTATGGTATGGATCTTAATTTTCAAAACAAGGAGCTGGGGTGTGGCTCAGCGGTGGAGCACATGCCTGGCCTGGACCTGGTCTAGGGCCCTGGGTTCCATCCCCGGCCACCCACAAAAAATTAATTTACAAAACAACTGAGGCTCAGAAGGCTAGGAAAGGTCACCAAGCAAATCAGTAGCAAAACCGAGGTTCAGACCTGAGCATCCTGAGGCCAGAGTCTAGCCCTCCAGCCTCTGCTGCTGGTGTCTATAGAGCCAGAAGAAGAGAACTTTCGAACAGGGATGTTCTCTTTCTCTGCTACTGCACAGGCCTACTTTCAATCTCCAGGTTCGTGCCTACGTGGGGTTTAGGAGCCAGAGTCCCCTCCCCGGCTCTCTCCTCAGAGCGAAGCTGGTGTGTGCGAGCATCACCTCCTTCCTGGTCCTGTCCACTTTCACCAGGAGGGAGACGATGCCCTCCCTCACCAAAGCTAACTGCAGGCCATGCTCAAACACCACCGTCTAAAGTAGGATGCCAGCCACAGGCGCTGCTGAGAACTGCTTCCAGAAATTTCCAGAGGAAAAGAAGCATCAGAGGCCGTGGGCGGGCCCTGGGAGGAGCTGAGGAGGGAGGTGCCGCGGGCGGGCTGGGCGGAGGAGCGAGCCCCGGCTTCCCCTGACCTTACCTGTTCTCAGGTCACAGGTATCACCCTGGCCCAGCGCAGCTGTGATAAGGGGTCCATCCGGCAGCAGCAACCATCAAGAGGAGAGAGTAAGCGGCCAGCCGGTGCTCCCAGGCCTGGTCTTGGGTAAGGAACAGACAGAAACTGGCCCAGATTCACGCTGGTCTGCAGTATTTTTTTTCCCACAAAATTCAAACAACCCATTTCAGGTTTTTAAAAAGACACACAACGCAGAAGCACTGCAGAAAGATCAGGAGGACTGTTGATTTAGATAATGCTTTTTCTAACCTATTTTTATCCCATGCAAATAATAGAATCTGCGGTCATCTGACTGACCACTCCTCGTGTGTGGTTTTATGGTAACTTCAGATTTGAGGGATGCTCTTAGGTTTAGATTGCCCTGGGCTCATGAATATAAAGGACTTCAATAACTCTCTTACTTCTGGTCCAGGCCAAATCCAGAAAATAGAATAAAATCAGTAAAAATAAAAATAACAAGGTGAAGTTCAAGAACCAGCATGTTCACAACTCGGTTCACTCTCCTCTCCCTCATTCCTGCCTCTTTCTCTCTTCTCGGCATCTCCCACTTCTCTTGGTGGCATTGATAATGGATTTTTCCAAACAGTACAGAAATCATTTGTCTTAGAAGAAGAATTCAATATCATAACTGATAGCCAGGTAGGGGGCACACACCTGTAAACCCTGTGATTTTGGAGGTTGAGGCAGGAGGATTTCAAGTTTGAGGTTGGCCTAGGCAACTTAGTGAGAGCCTGTCTCAAAATAAAAATAAGAGTCTGGGGTTGCAGTGAGCATGTTAAAAATAGTGTTAGGCCAGCCTGGTGCTGACCAGAGCATGCTTATCCATCTGCTCCTGTGCTGGACACCATTCCTGTGGTTGAGGGAGCAAGTGGAGGCTAAGCCCAACTTATCGGGACACACCTAGGACACCAGATGTGCGTAGCCACAGGGTGGACACCCACAACCAGCACTGCGCCGAACCCCAGGCCTTTGGAGCAGCAGAACCAGAGCAGGATTGGATGACATCGAAGAGAACTCTGCCTGTTGCTGGGCTCCCCTGCGACCCGCCATGGCCCAAGAGGAGACTGACCACAGCGGGGTCAGCACATGGAAAAAGTTAGGTGTAGAATAGGTGTGAAGAGATGTGCGATACCCCGGGTGATGCATAATAAAATGAGTCAACTCGCCAACTGACTCCTAGTCAGTAAGACACTTGCCCCGGGGCAGAGCTCTGTGGCAGCGCTCCCTGGGCTTCAGTCCCCAGGATGACATACAGGCACAAACATCATGACAGATGGTGTGGAAAATGAAGAGAGAATTTTATACGGCTGAAAAGTGCCTCCATTGACAGCTAGATAATATTCCATTGAAAGTTAGATAATATTAGGGCAGATGAATCCTGAACTGATAATGGAATTGTGTTCAGGGGCCCTTGAACTCCCAAAGAGCTTCTTGCAACAACAAAAATTGATGTTGGCAACAGACAGCCTTTTGTGGGGAGAGGAGAGGGATGTGGCACCAGACAACCTCCTTCCCCAGCTGGCCACTCACAGTTTCAGGGGACAGGACACCTTAGGACTGAGATTCTGGGGACTCCGCACTTCACATGGTTGATGGGGTGAGATTGGAGGAGTGTCTTGGTGAGAAAGACCACCTTCCAACCAAGCTGGCCCAGCAGGTTTGAGTCCTCTGTTCCTGCTCAGGAAGTCTGGTGACTGGCGTGGAGCAGGCAGAGATGGTCCAGATTTGCCTATGGTTTGGATGTGGTTGGTCCTCCACAGTTTGGTGTGTTGGAGGCTTGTCTTCCAGGGTGGTGGTGTTGGGAGGTGGTGGGACCTTTAAGATCCTGTGGGAGGTGCTCAGGTCCTTGGGGGTGTGCCTCTGAAGGCATTAAGGCTGCTCTCTGGGGTCCCCCGGGTAGCTCTCCAGAGAGAGGTGTTATCAAAGGCTAAGCCCGGCCCTGGGCATCTGCCTCTGCTTCTGGTTCGAGGAGTGACCACCCGAACATGTGCTCCTGCCACGGTGTGACACCATCCACCACTCTCAGCAGAACCCCAACCAAAAGGACCATCTGGTCTTAAATTCTGAATCTTGAAGACGAGGGACTAGGTAAATAAGCGTCTTTTCTTCTCGAGCAGATTGCCTCTGGTATTTCATCATAGTAATGAAAAGCTGACTGATCCATTTCCTCTTACAACTGCAGTGCATCCATAGGCATCTCAAAGGCACTATTCAACTCCACATAGTGAGACCTCTACAAACTCTGAAATAAACACGTTTTGTTCAACCAGCGCTTGCTGTGTGGCTATCCCGTGCACCACACTGTGTTGGATGCTGCGCCAAATGAAAACCGGGTTTGCCATCTGAAGTCCTCCTGGCCCTAAAGGCATCTCCTGGATCTTGATTTGCAAAATAAATGGAAGGCTACACGAAGGGAATGTGAAGACACCATTTAGTCTGAGGGGAATGATCTTCCAACAGTTAGACGCCATGTCTTTAGTTGGAACCAAATCAATCACAAGCCCACACTTTGCTTCTTAGCTAATGGCAGGTAAGCTTTAAAAGCAAAAGACAATTAATGGAGGAAGAATATTACGGAATCAAGACTGTTTACAGGACCTGATTCAGGGCAGCTTCCTCCCGGAGATCCTTGATGTGTATATTCTGCACTGCTTTCCCGTTGCCCAAAAGGTAATTAAGAGGTGATAATGAGACAGACCCTCCTAATCAAAGTCATTAACAGGTTGTCAACGTTCATCCGAAGCAGCTGGCTGCTGCTGCGTCACGGCGACTCGCTCCAGGTAGTCTACCGGTTTTCTGGGATGTCTGCTGTGGTGGCGGAACTGCAGTTTGGGATGCATTAGCAGGTCACATTCCCCTGACTTTGATGTCTTGTTTTCTGAAAGCCTGCAGTGTCGAGAACCCTCCAGGGCCATTCTTACAACTGTCCTCCTTTCCAGACCGACCTCTGTGAGCCTTCCTGCCCATGGAATTGCACATCTGCCACTGTACTGGAAGCTCTGCTGGCCGACCTGTCCACGGGTCTTCCATGTCGGAATCAGACTCCAAAAGGAGACTCCAGGTTCTCCCGGCACTGATGATCTCCCTGCTTGGGTTCACAGTGCC
The DNA here is from genome assembly GCF_902686455.1 of Sciurus vulgaris. Classification (NCBI taxonomy): domain Eukaryota; kingdom Metazoa; phylum Chordata; class Mammalia; order Rodentia; family Sciuridae; genus Sciurus; species Sciurus vulgaris. The sequence goes on from NC_136467.1 coordinate 152,166,735, forward strand.
ACCGTGTGTGAATATCCTCTCAGACAGTGGCAAAGGTCTTGGGGTTGCTCTCTTAAACATCTAGGGAAAACGTGGGGTTATCCATGTAGGCAACCTCTTTGCACTTGGAATATTTCTACAAATAGAAGAGGCAAATACATTTGGATTGGTTTGGAAGTCTCTCAGGCTTTGTAATGTTAGAATAGTCTGTATGCTTTCCTCAGACTGGTGTTTAAATTGTATAATCCTCGAGGGCAGAAACAGATCTCATTTGTTGATCACGAGCTGCCTTAGTAATCAATTATTGTGGCTTAATGTTTTTAAAAATCAGTGTAGATTTATATGAATAAATGCACACATTTAAAAAATCAAATATTACTAAAGAGATTTAAGAAATAAAAGGAAAGAAAGTTCAGTTATTTCCCTGGTCCACTCTTCACCACCTTTCCTACTTCGTAGAGGCAACTACTTTTAACTACTTTAGATTTCTTTTGGTATTTACCTCTGAATTTTTAAATGATTTATGTACCCTACTGATTCATTGTTTAGCGACTATTCTAATTGGTGACAATTTAAGTCTAGCCCACAACACCGTTTCCTCTCGTTCCTCTTTTTGGTTAAATCAATATTCTAGGCTTATATTATTATAACTATGCAAATAATGTTCTCTGCTGACCTAACATTACACTATAATTACTTTTCCTTTCTTGTACAGCTTTTTGTTTTTGTTGGAGTTAATAATTGCCTTGGTTTTCTTTTTACCAGCTTGGCTTTGCTTATAACTGACCCTATGTCCTGCCACAACTCCCAACACTCTCCCCTAAATTTTCCACATATTCATATATAACAGATAATCTCTCAGTGTCTCAAGACCTCCTTTCAGAGACGCTTGTCTTTCTTTTTTCCAACCTTGACTGGTTTTTTGGGGCGGACACCACTGTTGTCCCAGGACTTCCCTCTGCCATCTGGCTGGTGACTCTCTCTGCTTCCTCCTTGTGTTGGAGCCTCTCCTTCCTGGCTCCCATGTTTTTTGTCGTATGCCCCCATTTTGGCGGCACACCCTTCCTGAGAAAGAGTGCATGTGAGGTAAGTTTACTGGGAATTTTCCTGTCTGAAAATATCTTGGTTCTACCCTGGCATTTGTTTGGAAGTTCATCTAAAAATAACTCTCGCTTTGAATTTAAAGGCATTGAATCCTTATCTTCTAGCATCCAATGTTTCTGTTTACAAGTCCAATGTCATTCTGATTCCCTATCACTTTTTATTCATTTATGAAGTCGCTTGAATATAACAGCAATAGCCCCATTTCCTGTTAACATAAGTAGTGTGTTATCAATGGAAAAAAATACTCTCAAAATCAGTGAGAAGAGTGGTATTGCTTTCACAAGTTCTCAAATCTCTTTAATGCATGGTTTAATAGAAGACAGCTGGATTCTCATATTTGTTTCTGCTTTCAATCTGTTGCAATATGTTGCTTTGGTTGAAATATAGGAAGAAAAATCTGGTCTCAGATAGGTAGTTGGAAAATGGAAGAATACTTTAATAACTTTTTCAGATAGTTGTGGGATTCAATCTTTGATACCTCACCAAAACTCAATGTGTGATAGTTTCTTAAAGGTGAGTTGTAATATGCAACCTGAAGTCAGATCAGTGAACTTTTGGTATTGGGTTACATTAATCCATTGATCTTTTGTGTACTTCAAGTGGATTTTGAGTGACTTACTTTGTAACATCATACATTTGTCACTTGGAAAATGGTGGTTGATTGATTTCTGTGGATCTTCCAAACACCTGTACTATCTTTATGTGAGTACTGTGTTGTTGTTGTTGTTTTGAGTTTTGAAATTTCAAAAATATGTGCTTGGTTTTTTCTTACTTACCATGTTGGGCACTTTGTGATCATTTAAATCCAAAAACCTATTTTTCTTTACTGTTTTCTTACATTTTCCCTTGCTCTTTCTTGGACAGCCTCGCTTCCTCCCCTTTCCTGTTCTTCTGTGGAGCTATTATTGGTCATCTGTTGGCCTTCCTAGATTAAGCTCACATTTTCCTATCTTTTCTGTCCTAATGCCTGGCTCTGTCTTCTGAAAGATTTCTTCTACTTTATCTCCCAAACTTTCTATTAAAGTTTTAATATTAGGGCTTCTATTTTTAATTTCTAGGAAATCTTCATATTCTGGGATTGTTCCAATTTTTTATGGCACCTATTCTTGTTTTATGGATGTGATGTTTTTAATCTCTATGGGAATTAGTCATGCCTTATCTGAAGGGTTTTCTAATCCGTCTTGTTTTTCTTCCTTTGATTACCTTGTTTGCTCTTTCCTTGTTTTTGTCTGTGTTTTTTTCACGTTGCACACTGTTCTCAAATCTGCCGATCCTTGGCAGTGAGGTTCAATGCACTGAATGAATGAATGAATGTTTTTCAGGGCTCAAGACAGAGGGATTCAGTAAAGGACAGGGAGACAACCCCTCTTTCTAGGCTCCCCTGAACTCTACATGTCTTTCCCTTAAAGCCCTTTCACTTCTCTACAAAGAGAACTTTTAAATATCTTGGGAATCACAAGCCTGCCTGTGGCCTTTGGGATCACGGTGGAAGAAGAGGTCCAGAAGAATTTGATAATCGGACTTCTACTAATAATCCATTGCAGTGGTTAATTTGACCTGACCTGTCAACTTGATTGGATTAAGAGAGGCTGATGATTAAGAGGTTTCTGAGTGTGTCCATGAGGGCGTGTCTAGGAATGACTGGCATGTGGGATAGTGAACTGAAGTTGAGCCCCTTCCTAAGCAATGGCTGCACTGCCCAATAGGATGGAATAAAAGTTGGAAGAACAAGGGAGCAGATGCAGATGCAAACTCTGCTCTTCTTGAACGTGTTCTTGATTGCTGCTTCAATCTTCTGAGGATATCGACTCTTGCTTCTTCACTCTTCCAAAGACTGTGCCAGTGATTCTCTAGGTAGTTTCCAGAGCCTTGGTCTGGGACTAGGGTAGCACTGTTGATTCCTCTTGTTCTGGGGCTTCCGCCTCTTGGACTGCGCAGCTGCTGGTTCTTCCAGCTCTCCAACTGCAGACGGCCATGGTGGACTATCCAGCTTCTGGTCTTGTAAGCCAATCTAATAAATCCCTTTTTTTATAATCATACTTCTTGTTGATTCTGTTCCTCTAGAGACCACTGACTCATACACCCCTCTTCTGTGCCTTGGGTCCAGGGCCTGTCTGGTTCAATTTTTGGAGAGCATAAACCACCTGTCTCTGGTGATAGGAAGTAATGATGATGGCTGGATCTAAAAAGCTAACTGTGCTTGGTATTGATTTTCAATCCACCCTTGACCTTATGCCTGCTCCTTCTGCAGGCCCATGCCTCTGGCTCCTGAGCCTTCCTGGAGTTCTAAAGAATGACAGGTTTGTTTATTATGGTGCCACCTCTGTGGGCCCAGAGCAGCCTTTTCTGTTGTGCTTAACCATTATCACTCTTTCAATAGCTTTCCATCCAGCACACATTTGTTGACATTCTTGTCCATTGATGTCCTTCCTCTTTGTTGATCTGTTCATTCTGGTGGATTTATGGTTTTGTATTTTTTCACTGACACCTAAGTGGGCTTCCAGGATGGAGTGGAGATAAATGTGCCTCTGTGTGTGTGTGTGTGTGTGTGTGTGTGTGTGTGTGTTTGTGTGTTCAATGTCCCATATTTAAGTGGCTATGAATTTTCTAATTGTTGATGTTTATTTCATAATCATAGTTTATTATTAAAAGGATGTTGACCTTAACATAGTGATAAACAGGAGTGGTGGTTTAGATGCCATACTTTCATAGCACTTATTTCAGGATTGATACCTACCAAGACAGGTTTCCCTGATAAGCCAGCTTGGATGTTCTAACCAGGGCCAGTCTGTCATTCAGTTATATGAAGACCTTTCTCCCAGGACTCAGTATGGACCTTTATAAATAAACTTAGAAACAAAACAAAAAGTAAAGAATTGACAGGATTTTACTTTTTCCTTCAATAAACATTTTAATGGTCATCTACTATGTGCAACTGGATGAGTTGGAGGTCCCACTCGGAATAGAAGAGTTCTAATCTGGAGAGCTGCATGATCTAGTGAGGACACCTCACAAGAAAATAGGAAAGGATCATGCAAAGTAACTAGTATTGTTGAGGAAATGTGCACCCAAAGCGATGGAGGAATCAGTCTCCTTTAAGGGGATAAAAATGCCCAGGTCATTTCTTCTTGATGCTCCTCCTGTGGGAAGCATTGAAATCCAAGGGTCTGGGAAGGTTGAAAACGGGTGAACGGCTATAACGTCTTAGCAGTTCACAGAAGACCTTGCCAGTGATGGCGGGAAGCATCAGCTACATATCTTCCCACGGGACTCCCCAATCTTTGCCCTTTAAACATGATTCAGTGGCATACGTGGGTTCCAAAGTCACCTGCAGTGCCACAGCAGCCCCAAGGAGGTGACCTGATGGCAATCGTATTGCTGTTATTATTTGTAAGCATGTCTGTGTAATCTCTGAGGGCAAGGTGGAGGTCATTCATTTTGGGGAAACCACATAGGGCAGGACAAAGACCCTGCTCTTTGGAGTCAGTAAGGCTGGGCTTGAACCCTGTGTGTTGGATATGTGACTTTGGTCAAGTGACTCCATCTTGCTGCACCTTGATTTCCAGCTAATAAAACCAAATTCTTGGTTTTTTCCATCAAACAAGCACATGTTGGCCAAGGGCCCAGGCAGTCTGGAGAGGACATGGGTGCAAAGTAAATGGTAGATGTCTTTCTTCTTTTACCATCCTGGCCTGAACTTTGCAGATGCAGAGACCTCTTGCTATCTTGGTGAGCCCCCTTAGCGCGATGCTGGGTTTGGAGTTGGTGTTCAATGCCTATCGTTGACTGGATGAATGAATCAGTACTTGAATTCCATGGGTTGAGGCCTCTTCTGCTACGTCAATCACTCATTGTCCCATCCTTCCTTGGAGTGTGCTTTCTTAACTATTTGCTGGCACTGAAGAACCAGCCTTCTTCTCTGAGCCCCTGGATTAAAGATGGAGCTAAGGAACACTTGTACTTTTGTTAAATGTCCAACTGGCACTTCAGATCCGGCCACGCGCAAGTGCACTGTGGCAAGGAGGACGGAGCGTGCCTGGGAAGTGAACAAGGCATCCCAAGCTCCAGGTTGTCTCCATCTCAGTTCAAAAGACCACTTGGCAGTCCCTGCTCTTGGCAGCCCCTCCGCTGATAAGAGAGGCTCTGGCTGGAGGCCCTGCAAAGAAAGGGCAAGCGGAGTCCGTGAGCTGTGGAGGCCGCGGGTGTTCTCGTGGGCTGGTGGCTCTCACCGCCCAGCTGGACTGCGCCGTGCTCCCGTCCTGTCTCCACTCGCGGTCGGGTGGTGACTGCGGCTGCAGAGTTCTGTCAAGCCATTCTTTGCTGCAGTCTGGCTTAAGCAGCTTTTCTAGCTGGGCAATTCGAAAACATCCTGGCCTCAATGCCGTTCTCACTGCAGCAATCTGGAGAGTGTCTGTCCCCGCTCCCCACGGGGCCAAAGTCTCCTTGGCAGCCGCACCGCGGGCCATCACAGAATGCCCCCGCTGCTATCAATGGTAGCAGATAACGCAGTGTTGAGCACTGAATTTCCATGCCACGCTTTTCTGCTCCATTTTGTCCACTGGATTGTGTGGACAGTTCTGTGTGTGCAGAGGCTGGGGCTCTGACTTGGTGCTCTGCTCTCCCTGCTCCCAAGGGACCCACAAGCCAATGGTTTCTCTTTTACTGATTCCTGAGCGCTCCGCAGCACCTGACTCTTTTAAATACCCTTTTTAAAAATGAAGTCCCTCATAGGAACTATTCGAACCTATGCCTTTTGGCTGTCCTCTACTGGCTCGAATATTGCTTGGTCTTGGCTTCAGTTTTATCCCCCACCCAGGGGAAGTTCATCTACTCCCTGGGTCCCATTATTACCTCTATGCTAATTGCAGTCAATCTGCACACTCATTTCTATCTCTCAGGAAGTTCATGCCCAACACACCTAAAAGCAAACTTCTTATCTTTTGACCTGGATCAGTTTTCCCCTCGTTTGGAATTTTTTTCCTACTTCATAGTTACTTAATTACTTTAGTATGTTTCTCTTGGTTTTGAACTCTTTTTCTCCAACTACGTGGGTTGAGCATTCTTGATCTAATATTTCAAATCTGAAATGTATGAATCTCTGAAACTTTTGAGCACTGAACCAATATCACAAGTAGAAAATTCTGTATCATGGAACTATTTCATCTACAAAATAATTTGAAATATTATACAAAATTAATTTAGGCTATATGTATAAGGTGTGTATGAGACATAAATACATTTTGTGTTTAGACTTGGGTCCCATCCCCAGTACCTCAGGACATATATGCAAATATTCCCACCCCCAAAATCCAAAATCTATACCACTTCTGACTCCAAGCACTGAGGATTAGAGATGCTCAACCTGTACGTGGCAACCTGGATCTGTCTCTACACCTCCTTCTCTATCTCTCTATCATCACTGTCCTGTGTCAATGCCTAATGAACGTCGGATGACTAATCATGAGCGATTTTTCCTGTCCTTACATGTAAATGAAGTCAGGCCAGAGGGCAGTGCTTGAGCCTGCCAATCCCATAGGAAAAGCAAGGTCCTTCCAATCCCATAGGAAAAGCAAGGGCTGTGTGTGTCCTCCAGAGAATGTTACAGGACTTCAGACAAAACAGGTATAGAATAAAATTTTAAGTTCACATACACACAACTTTTTAAAGTTGACTTTACAGGGAACTCATCAGGCCACTAAACCATCTCAGCTTACGAGGTGTCTAAATTAGCTCCAGGTTGGTTTTTTGAGCCAGCTGGTGCTGAAATGAGAAAAATTGTATGCATCTTATAGAGGATGTGAATTAAATCCTCTTTTTTGGAATTGTTTTGGAGAACACTAGGTTTCACTACTCTCCAGAGCTTCAGGTGTGGTGGGAAAACTCAAGAAGAGACAAGGTTTTGTCCTATAAGGGCAAGGGCTGTACAGACTCCCGTCATTTGGGGTCTTGGTGGGTAAGACCTTGCAGTGCATCCCCGAGCCCTGTGGGTGCTGTGAACAGCCTGGATCCCCTGGTAATGCAGAGCAGAGCTGTGCTTGCTGGCAGAGGACCCCAGGACCACCAGCAGACCCCTCTCCTGCCTGCAGTCTCCCCAGAAGCTTCAGACTCACCAGTGTCTTAGGTGCCCAAAGTCCCAACCGTGGAAAGACTGAGAGGGAGGGAGCAGCACTTGGTCACTGCACCTGGGCGGGTCTCCTGCCATCTGGCCTCTGTTTAGACTAGACCTTACAGGCTAAGTGTGGTGCTGTTACTCGGTAAGATGCTTGACAGGGGGCTGTGAAATCTACAGCGCCCCTCGTATCAGGGCGAGGATATTGTAAAACAGTGGCTTCCCGTGTGTAGGAGAGCGGGCTCGTCTGCCGGGATTTCTGCTGATGATCCTCAGGATGTGGCGTTGGGATCGCAGGCCACACGTCTATGCTTTGGGTTTGGAAGTGCTTTGGTTGCAGGAGCTGTGTTATCACAGACTTTGCTGCATTTTCAAACAATACACATAATAAATGACTTCTCCGAGAATCTTGGCAAGGCTCACCTGCACCTTTCCCTTCTCGTTTTGCCTGCAGTAATCTGTCGCTTCCCTTTGGAAGCCTTCTGGAGACTGCTCTCATCTAGGTCCTACAGAGGAGTCCCGAAGACTGGGTTGTCCTAGTGACTCCAATGCGTCTCCCAAACTCCTGGCTCATGGACTCTGCCTACCAATGTGTGCCTCTGCCCGGGTTGCCTCGGCTCACCCTCCGTGACGGTGGTTTTGGTTGGATTCTCAGGCCTGTAAGCGAAGGCTGGCGTGCCCTGAATCTTTTCTTTCTCCTTGGTATTTATACCTGCAACCTCTCCAGGCAGATCTTAGGATTTCAATTTTAGTGGGAGAAATTAGAATCCACAAAACTGTCCTTGACAGAGTGAGGTATTAAAGGGAGGGTGGCAGTTGCCTGGCAGCCCTTGTAACAGGAGTCCCACCTGACCGACCGCAGCAGTGCCCACGGCCAAGCGGAAAGGCTGACGGACTCACGGATCTTCTGAGTCCGGTTATCACAGAGCAGCTCTCTGCTTCAGCGAGACTCAGGCTGTCTGTAACCAGACATAATTAAAAGATTAGAGAGACATTTGGCAATGTGAAACTGGTCACTTTTTAATCAGGGAGATTGATTTTCCAATCCTGATGTGAAGGTGGAATTTTAAATAATTTATAGGGTAGAAATCAGTGGCATGTCACAACTTGGCTCAAGGAATAAAGGCGTGGGGGGAGAGGGACTGCACTTTCTTCTTCTCTAAGTGCCTCATGGAAAGGAGCAGAGGAGGGAGCCAGGTTGGGCTGTGGTGGGGGAGACGTTGTCCAGCCTCCTGCCCCTTCTGCCCCTGGCGGCAGGTCTGGACAGACTCTCCTCACTACTCAGCAGTATTTCTCTTTTATCCTACAGATACCAGTCAGCTTCCAATCAGGCTGAAGCAGAGTCTCCTGAACAGGGACGGTGACTGTAGCACCAGGGTGTCTCCATTACCAGCAGGGCACAGGCCAGGGGCCTGATTTATCACACGCTTCATAATAATCAGAGTCAGACCCCATAGGCCATGCTACCCGAAGCGTCACACAGATTCAATGCAACGCCCACCAAAATACCAATGACATTCTCCACAGAACCAGGAAACACAGCCCTAATGCTCATTGGGAAGAATAAAAGACCCAGCCAAAAAAAGAACAGCCAAAGCACTCCTGAGAAATGAAGGAGGCTGCAAGCATCAAAATTCCTGATCCCAAGTGACACCACAGAGCTGCAGTAATAGAAACAGCATGATATCAACAGTAAGATAGTCACGAAGACCACTGGAGCAGAACCGAAGAGGAGACAGAGACAAAGCCACACAGACAAGGTCATCTGATACTCCATAGAGCAGCTGGAAATATGTGGCGGAGCAAAGACAGCCCTTTTAACAACCGGTGCTGGGAAAACTTCATTTCTGTGTGTAGAAGAATGAACCTAGGTCTCTCTCTCTCACCCCACACCAAAGTCAAATCAAAGTGGATCAAAGAATATTTAGAGGATCCAAAAACCTCCTCCAGAAAACTTCTAGACCTCATCAATGAATTCAGCAAAATAGCAGGCTATAAAATCAACACGCATAAATCTAAAGCATTTTTATATGCAAGCGACCAAACGTCTGAAAGGGAAATGAAGAAAATAACTCCATTTGCAATAATCTTAAAAAAAAAAAAAAAAAAAAAAAAAAAAAAAAAAAAAAAAAAAAAAAAAAACTTGGGAATCAATCCAACCAAAGAGGTAAAAGATCTCTACAATGAAAACTACAAAACATTGAAGAAAGAAATTGAGGAAGACCTTAGAAGATGGAAAGATCTCCCATGTTCTTGAACAGGCATAATTAATATTGTCAAAATGGCCATACTACCAAAAGTGCTATACAGATTCAATGCAATTCCAATTAAAATCCCAATGATGTTCCTCACAGAAATAGAGCAAACAATCATGAAATTCATCTGGAAGAAAAAGAAACCCAGAATAGCTAAAGCAATCCTCAGCAGGAAGAATGAAACAGGGGATATCACAATACCAGAACTTCAACTATACTACAAAGCAATAGTAACAAAAACAGCATGGTACTGGCACCAAAATAGACAGGTAAATCAATGGTACAGAATAGAGGACACGGACACAAACTCAAATAAATACAATTTTCTCATACTAGACAAAGGTGCCAAAAATATGCAATGGAGAAAAGATAGCCTCTTCAACAAATGGTGCTGGGAAAACTGGAAATCCATATGCAACAGAATGAAACTAAACCCCTATCTCTCACCCTGCACAAAACTCAACTCACAATGGATCAAGGACCTCGGAATCAGACCAGAGACCCTGCATCTTATAGAAGAAAAAGTAGGTCCAAACCTTCAACTTGTTGGCTTAGGATCGGACTTCCTTAACAGGACTCCCATAGCACAAGAAATAAAAGCAAGAATCAATAACTGGGACAGATTCAAACTAAATAGCTTTCTCTCAGCAAAGGAAACTATCAGCAGTGCGAAGAGAGAGCCTACAGAGTTGGAGAAAATCTTTGCCACTCATACTTCAGATAGAGAACTAATTTCCAGAATGTATAAAGAACTCAAAAAACTCTACATGAAGAATACTAATAACCCAATCAACAAATGGGCTAAGGATATGAACAGACACGTCACAGAAGAAGATCTACAAGCAATCAACAAACATATGAAAAATGTCCAACATCTCTAGTAATAAGAGAAATGCAAATCAAAACTACACTAAGATTCCATCTCACCCCAATTAGAATGGTGATTATCAAGAATACAAGCAACAATAGGTGTTGGAGAGGATGTGGGGAAAAAGGTACACTCATACATTGCTGGTGGGGCTGCAAATTAGTGCAGCCACTCTGGAAAGCAGCATTGAGATTCCTTAGAAAACTTGGAATGGACCCACCATTTGACCCAGCTATCCCACTCCTTGGCCTATAACCAAAGGACTTAAAATCAGCATACTACAGAGATACAGCCACATCAGTGTTCATAGTTGCTCAATTCACAATAGTCAGACTGTGGAACCAAACTAGATGTCCTTTAATTGATGAATGGATAAAGAAACTGTGAACACACACACACACACACACACACACACACACAATGGAATATTACTCAGCTATAAATAATAATAAAATTATGGCATTTGCAGGCAAATGGATGAAATTGGAGAATATCATGCTAAGTGAAATAAGCCAGTCTCAAAAAACCAAAGGGCGAATGATGTCGCTGATAAGTGGATGATGACACATAATGGGGGGGGGGCAAGAATGGAGGAAGAAGGGACAAGAGGGAAAAGAGGGGTAGGAAGGGTGGGGGGGAGGAAAAAACAGAATGAATCAAACATCATTACTCTATGTAAATGTATGATTATGCAAATGGATGCTGTTACTTCATGTACAAACAGAAACAACATGTATCCCATTTGTTTACAATAAAAATAAAAAATTTTTAAGAAAGTGGATCAAAGACTTGGGGATTAGACTGGAAACTTTCCAAGTGCTAGAAGAAAACACCGGGTCAACACCCTAACATATTGGTGCAGGTACTAACTTCTTCAACAAGACCCTAACACTGAAGAAGTAAAGCCAGCCACAGCGGCACATGCCTGTAATCCCAGCAGCTTGGGAGGCTGAGGCAGGAGGATCACAGTTCAAGGCCAGCCTTAGCAAGGTCCTTAGTAATTTAGGGAGACCCTGTCTCAAAATAAAAATAAAAAGGGCTGGGGATGTGGCTCAGTGGTTAAGCACCTCTGGGTTCAATCTCTGCCGCCCTCAATCCATACTCCCCCGCAAAAGAACAACAATCAATAAGTGGGATGGCATTGAATTAGAAAGTTTCTTCACAGCAAAGGGAATGATTGACAGCACGAAGAGAGAGTCTACGGAATGACAGAAAACCTCTGCCAGTTACCCCTCTGACAGGGGATTAATATCAAAAAGCTTAACACCAAAACAAACAAACAAACGAAAACCCAATCAATAAACAGGAAAAAGATCTAAATAAACACTTTTCAACAAATTGCAAGCAAATATATAAAACAACGTTCAACCTTGCTAGCAATGAAAATCAAAACCTCCTGGAGATTTCATCTTGCTCCAATCAGAAAGGCAGTCATCAAGAATACCAATAATAATAGACGCTGGTGAGGATGTGGGGGGAACAGTATGCTCATACATTTTTGGTAGGACTACGAATTAGTACAACCACTCAGGAAAGCAGGGTGGAGATTCCTCAAAAAACTTGAAATAGAATCATCATATGACCCAGTTACCCAACTCCTTCATATTTATCCCAAAGAACTAAAACCAGCACACTATAGGGACACAGTCACTTCCATGTTTACAGCAGCACAACTCACGACAGCCAAGTTACGGGACCAGCCAGGTGCCCAGCAACAGATCAGGAAAATGCAGGATATATACACAGTGGAGTCCTAGTTATAAAGAAGAATGAAACCATGTCCTTTGCTGGTAAATGGATGGAACAGGAGAACATCACGCTAAGAGAAACAAGCCAGGCCCAGAAAATCAAGGGTTGAATGTCTTCTCTCGTGTGCACAAGCTAAGTAAGGGGGAAACCGAGGTGGTGGGGGGCTCAGAGGTGATGAGGACAGAGGGAAGGGCAGTGGAGCAGAAGGAGGAGGTCGAGGGGGAGGCCGGAGGGCGAGGAAGGGGAGGACACGCAGAAGGAACGTGACAAAGTATGCCGTGTGCATGTGTAAACAGCACAGTGAATCCACCTGTATGTACATCATAAAGCACCAAATAAAAATAAATGGATACATAAATAGAAGGAAGAGCAGTAGAGTAGAAGAAAGGGAAGAGAGGCAGGGAGGAGGGGAGATGAAGAGGAGGCACCAGGGACTGAAATGGAGCAAATTAAATTCTATGCCTGTCTGTTTATGTCAAAATGAGTCCAGCTGTTACGTATAACTATAACACATGAATGAAAGCAGTTTACAAAAGAAACTAGTGTAGAAGGAGTGTTCTGTGATGCTGGCTCAGGGCACTTCTGAGATTAAAAGAAATCAAGTTGTCCAGTACTAATGCAGGTTCCAGAAGACTTTTGCGAGAAAATAAAAAATATGAGTTTAGAGGTCTCGGCGCCGTGACAGGCAGGTTTGCACCCCATCAGAATGCATCCACTGGACAATTTATTCTTAGGAGATTTTCTCCAGAACTTACTGTCTGGAGGTCACTGTGCAGGGCCTAGAGCTTCTCCATGCGAATGGGCTTCTCCTCGTGGCTATGTGGTGGAGGCAGATAGATCAGGGTTAGAACTGAAAGCCTGCTCTTCAAATAGCGGCCAGTGGGATGATTTTCTAAAGAACAACACTCAAGGGCCACATTTCACACTCTTTGTTTTTACCCATTCGTTTCTGTTCCTGAGCAAAACAAACTAGTTTACTGGTCCCTCGTTTCTGGCGCTTGCCTATGACTCCAAGAGCGTTTCTCACCTGCAGCCCTGTTGACATTTTGAGCTGGAAAATCCTTTTGGGGAGAGGCTGGGTGTTACAGATGTCCAGCAGCATCCCTGCCCACTACCCTCCAACCCAGGAGACCTCCCCAGCCTCCCAGTTGTGACAACCCAAAACATCTGCAGATACTACCAGTCACCTCTGGGAAAGTCGGACAAAATTGGTCACCAACTCAATCACTGTCTCCAGAAACCTGCAATTTGTATGGAATTAGCGAGCCAAGGCCGAGCCAGGCCGAGTATTTATTACACTCTCATGTAAACAAACCCTGAGGCCAGGGCAAGCCCTGGTGGTCCCTGCCTCCTCTGGTGCATGGCTGTGAGCTTCTGCCCTGAGATGGCACCTTCGTGTCGCCTCTGCTTTCTGTAGTGCCACCCGCACACGGTCTGGGTTGCCACAGTGACTGGACTATGATGCCCTTGGAAGGCCATTTCCCAGAAGGCAATGCTTAAGTGAAGATGTGACCCAGGGGTGCGCTGAGGCAGCAGGGCCCCAGTCCTCCAAGAGAGAGTTCCGTGGGGGACCTCTCCACTCTCCTTGAGGCCCAGTCCCCCAGGCCCTGCCTTGCGTGGCCAGTGCAGTGACAGCCGGTCCTGTTGCCAGTTCCCACTCACCACTGGCAATGGCTGGAGCGTGCACTAGCTTTGCTGAGAAACGTCTGGCTCCAAAGAGAAGGGCCCTGTCGAAAGGATAGGGAAGAGTTTTGCCCCAGGAAAGGAATGAAAGCAATCAACGGTTCCAACGGAGCTTTCTGCTCGAGTAATTTTGGTCGGATTAAGTGTGTCAGTAAATTAGAGTGTAACCATCCCGGAGAAAGAGAGGCAGAGCCCGATTTTAACAAAATTACCAGGAAAAGAGGGAGCTCTGGGTCCCCAGAGGGGAGCCTGTGCAAGGAAAAGGAAGAGCTCCTTCTCTGGACGCTCTGGGAGAGAGGCAGCGCTGTCTCTGCGTTGCAAGTGCAGTTAGGTTGGCGGCGGTGTGTTGTGGGTGGGGAGCTCTGACCCAGGGGTCTTCCGGGACTTAGGCCAGTTAGAAGGGGATGGGCATCTGGGGCCACTGACACCCCATGGTAGCCAAACACCAGGTTCGTTATAGCTAGTCCTTAGCATTCTGCTGGCTGAAAAGAGTGGAGAAGAAATGGCCCTACTGGTCACATTCTCATGCTGGGAATTCTAGAAGTTTTTTCAAACGTCTGACTCAAATGCAAGTGTTTATTCCAGACAATAAAATGGAATCGGCCACAGAAGCCACCCCTTTCGTAAGGTGGGACACCGTTCCTGGATGTGCCTGGAGAGGCCTTGGAGGGATTGAGCTGCCGTCAGTGATGATCACACCTCTCCCTGCTGGATCAGCCCTCTGTCCTGGGAGACCAGCCCCTGCCCCTGTCACATGGCTTGCTCTTTCTTGAACCATTCAAGATGTCTGCTAAACACCTGCTCTGTGATGACTTCTTCCCTCCGCGCATAAACCATCTGTTTAGTGGACCACTTGGGGTTGATTTTCGTTTGATTTTCAAACGTGGGAGGCTGGCTTCATGGGTGATCTCGTTCAGTTTTGTGGCCTAACTGCCCTCTGTTTGCCGACTTGAACCTAGTGCACCCAAAACTTAATTCCTGATTCTCATCTAGCAAACCCGTTCTTCCTGCAACCTCCCCAGCTCAGCAGAGCAACTCCACTCTTTTGTTCCATCGAGACGTACACCTTTGTGTCCAGATCCCATTTCTTATTGCCCTTGTCCAAACCACCAGCACACGGTTGGCTCCCCAGTCTAAGAACATCTGGCCAGAATCAGGCCATGTTGACTGCTCCACTCCCGCCCCGGCCCAGCCTCCCAGCACTGACTCACCTCCCCACATCTCGTGGGTGGAGCCCTTTTCCTCACAAAGCAGCAAGAAGAGTCCTTTGAAAATCACTGTTCTGCTTACAATGACCCCAAGTCCTCCCACCCCAGAGAGTCGGTGTCCAGTGGGTGATGAGGTCACAGGCGATGCTCCGGGCGGCATTTCATGACCCTCTTCCTCTGGCTCCTGGTACTGCCGACCGAGGGTCCTCCCTGTGAGGCCTGGAGCTGCCCTGGAATCCTGCCCCTGGGTCTTGGCCCCTCCTGACCGTCCTGGGCCGCCCCTCTCCAGACACGGCAGCTCTCTCCCGCTCTCACTGACTTCAGTTCTCTGACCACACGATGCCCCCCTCCCGCCCCATGCGACGCTACCTGCCCCTCTGCTGGTTTTCTCCGTGGCCTGCGCCACTTGCCCTGCTGTGTTCCTCATGCTCTGGATCGGGGGTGTGAGCTTCCCCGGCAGGACTCAGTCCACACGGTACCGGAGGTAGCCTGGCGATGGCGGCTGCCTACTAAGTGCCCAGCACACAGCAGTGCCTCCTGCAGCGCTCTGGTCCTCTGCCCACGGGCCTCCCTGGCTCCACGGTGTCCTGCCTGACCCACAGAACGTCATCGGGCGGAGCCAGTCTTCCTCTACATGGGGAGTAGTTGCCATGTGGCTGGCAAGAGGTTGGCAGGCAGGTGTTTGTTAAATTCAAAATATTTTACGTTCAGTCCAGTACACATTTTATAAGTAATGTACATCGTATGTGATTCAAAGGCATTTTTCAGGGTTCTGATTTTTTAAATTTCATGTGCCTTGTAACAACTGAGCTCCGTCCCAGTGAACTCTCAGTAATGAGTCCACATTCTTTTCTCATTCTGCGAGGGTTTCTTGGGTTTTGTTTTTGCACCTTTAAAAGGCAGAGTCACAATCCACTTAGCACAGCATCAAGCATCTTAAATATATACTGATTCAAAGGTGTTTAGAGGAGCCACAGTTTGGTGCCATTGTCCCTTCTGCCCGGTTTGGGAAGGAGCCCTGGTGCCTGGGACACGGCCACTGCTCCGTTCCCCCGGCCTGGCACCCTCCTCTGCTTCCCATTTCTGTGGACCTGCCTATTCTGGAGACTTCGTCTAAATGGAATCACATGATATGTGTCCTTCTTGTCCATCTAGGTGGCCAGAGAAGGTCTTTATTCCAGCAAGACTTCGTATTTTATCCTCCTGACGTGTGGGGCAACAGATTTACCCAGATTTACCTCTTTCTCTCCAGTACAGCCCCTTGAGAAACCAAGCCAGGAGCACGGAGCCTCTCGCACATTGTGGCACGCAGACCGCGAGCCGTGGCCTGGGACAGACCCGTCAAGCCGTCACCCGGCCTCTGGCTCTGCTCCATTCTCTCTCCCATCCCGCCCTCTCCACCTTCCTCCTGCCCCACCAGGGACTGAAGCAGCAGCCATAAAAGACCAAAGCGACTGGTGAACGTCCGAGCCGTCACGAAAGGAGGGGAACACGTGTCAGAACTTGTTCCGCAAATTCCAGAATCTTTTTGAAGCTTAAAAAAGCCAATTTAAGGGGAAAAATAAAGAGAAGTCCTATTTACATAGTGGATGGCACACATACACAAGTTGTTGCCGTGGTGAAAAGACAAATAGCTCTAGGGTACAGACAGGCATTGGGATAATAACCGGCAAGCGAGGGGAAGCTGGGGAGGGGAGCCACCTGGGAGGGCAAAGCGCCCCTCTTGGGCAGGCACCTCCGGGGCCAGGGTGGTGTCAGCTGTGGCCCCTCCATTGATCTCACACTGGCCCCTCCTCAGATCCTCCTGGAGGTGTGCTCAGCTCAGCTCAGTCAGTTCCGGAGGCCTGACTTCGCTCACTCTAGATGAGCTTGGCCTTCGATCCGGCATTAACGTGTTTCTAAATTAATTAAGGTTCGTCTCCCTTTGGACTCTTCCAGAACTTGGATGCGAGAGACTGACAGTAGGAAAGAAAGTCATCAAAACCAACAAATTATTTTCCTTGTTACCAACAGTAGATTCAAATTTTTATTTGGCCTCCTAGACTGTACTTTTGTCTCCTAAGACAAAAGTAAAGTTGTTGTATTTCTTTAGCTTTTTTTAAAATTAGTAGCTCAGTTAATTACCAGGGAGCATTTGAGAATTAGCAGAATAGTTTCAAAACATTGCATTTGATTCGATACCCATGCAAAACAATACTTCCATTTCTACGATTTCACCTTAGCTTACTTGTTTACTTTTCGGTTTTAGAGTAATTTATAATTTGGGGTGGGGATCAGCAGACACAGTGTCAACCTGAACCTGCTGTACTGTAGCATTCCCGGCGCTACTAAAACCCACTTGGCACAAAATACCCCGTTGTTTACCCGGCTATTGGTAAAATACCGGGCTAATGGTAATAGGTGTGGTCTATACTCGAACACGACAAGGCTCCTCTGAACAAATAAATGGACACTCAGCGAATATTGTTTCCCTTTGCCAGTGAAAGCAGATGGCCACACGGATTAGGCCGAAGATAACTAACACCAATGCAGTGAGAGGGATTTTCACCAGCTTAGGTGCCTGCAAAAGGGAATTAGAAAAACTGAGCAGTTTTTATTTCTGAAATTGAGGGTGCGCTGGTGGGGGGATAGGTTTAATTTGGTGAAATTTAGCATAAAAGTGAAAATAACATCAAGATTCCAGGCACCATGGGGAGACTATTAATCTGGGAAGCAAAGGCATCTGGCCAGTGAAAACAATGATTTTAAATGAAGACAACGACTTTCCAGCAATGGCCCAAACCCAGTGAGGTCTTTCCAAGTGGAGTTGTAGTTCATTCTTCCAGATTATGCGGTTTGGCAAAACCAAGGACCAGTACATTTTCTTAGATGGGGAAAATACAATCAAAAGAAAATAATGTCTCAGAGCAGCCCGCTCCTGGCCAGCGTCCATGACTGTGGAAGGTACATTTGGTAGTCGGAGGAGAGAACCTTACAGCCAAGAACCGCACCATTGCTGGAGAAACGTTGGTCCAGAGAAGAGGGTTTTGATTGATTTGCTTCCTAGGAGGTCAGCCATGCACTCATGTTTATTTAGCATCTACTTCACTAAGCTTGTGTTGGCTGATCTGGAGAAAGTTCTCCCTCTCATCCCTCATCACCATACAGCCCCATTTAATGAGCACCTACTCTCTACCAGTCCCTTTAGATCTATTTTGTTGAATCTTGGCAAATTCCTTCCAAAGGAGACGTGATTTTTGCCCATTTTCTAAGAAGGAAAACCTACTTTCAAAGAAATGAAGCGACTTGCCCGAAGTCCTCTGTCAGTGGGAAGGTGGAGGTAAAATTCAGGTGTGAGCCCAAGTCTTATCAACTCCCCATGCTCAGTGCTGTGGAGCAGAGTGCACTCTTAGGTCGATCGTGGGACCTTGAACTCTGGGTCACTGTAGGGATTTCCGTGCCGTGGATTCTTCTCGTTCTCCTAACTAAAATACAGCCCAAGATGATAGATCTTCAGCAGAGCCATGTGCATCCCATTGTAAGTGAACAGAAATTCAACTCCAGGGGTCAGAGACCTCAAGGCCCAAACAGTCAACAAAACTGTCTTTCTTAACATTAAAAGCAAGCACTGCATTTTCAATTTCTACTCATCTTAACATCTATCGACTTAAAGCATCCATGTTAAATCTGTTGGTTTGAGTCCTCAATTGTTTTGGCAGTTTTAGTTCAAAGAGAAGCACATTTTGCCTTCTCCATAAAACAACAGAGGGACATTCTCCAGTTATGTCCACGTAATCATGTTATCAGCACATGTGACAGCTGTTTTGAGAGTATCATTCACGTAGTATGCAATTCACCCTCTTCAAGGGTGCAGGTCAGCGGTCTCCAGTATGTCCACAAGACTGAACACCCATCACCACCAGCCAGTTTCACAACCATCTGCAATACCAGTCCCTCCCCACGGCTCTCCTCTCCATGCCTGGTGGCCACTACTCTACTGTTTCATGAGATTCATCAATTTCATTTAAATGAAATCACAAAACATGTGACATTTTGTGTCTGATATTTTTAGACACAGTAAAGTTTACCAAAATTCATCCATGGTGCAGTGTCAATGACTGATCCCTTTGTGTGGCTGCATACTATTCCATTACATAGATATACCACATTGGTTCATATACTCATACATCGATGGTTTGTTCCACTTTTGGTTAGTATCAATAATGCTGCTATGAACATTCATATGTAAGTTTTTGCATATGAATATGGAAAATATGTTCTTAATTTTCTTAAATATGTACCAAGGAGTGATATTGTTGGATCATCTGATAATTCTATGTTTAGTTTTTAGAAGAATTGCCAAACCTTTTTATATAGTGGCTGCAACATGTCATTCTCCCATCAGTAAGCGGTGAGATTCCGATTTCTCCACACCCTAACTGACCTTTGCTATTACCATTTGTTTTGTTTTTACAGTAGTTGTCCTAATGGATATGAGGCACAACGTCATGGTTTGATTTGCATTTCCCTCCTCACTAATGATGTGGGCCACCTTTACAGGTGCTTGTTAGTTATCATGAAATTTTGTCTGGAGAAGTATCTATTCAGGTCCTTTGCCCATTTTTAGAATGGGACTGTTTATCTTTGTGTTATTGGGTTTTAAGTGTTTTGATATATTCTGGTGACTAGATCTTTGCCTTACTAGTAAACCACATATTTGCAAATATTTTCTCCTATTCTGTAAATTGTCTTTTCACTGTCTTGATAGTGTTCTTTGACACATCAAGGCTTTTAGGTTTTATGGAGGTCAACTTTATTTTTTTCTATTGTTGTTTGTGCTTTGGTATCATGTCTGAGAAGGTGTGCCTAATCACAGATCTAAAAGATCCACACCTATTTTTCTCTCTAAGTTTTACAGTTCACTCTTAGATTTAGAGCTTCAATCCATTTTGAGTTAACTTTTGTATATGGTGTGAGATAGGGTTCCAACTTCATTTTGTTTTTCTAATTCTAAAATTAAACATCTTGGCAGAATAGAATAGGGAGTAACAGCTGAGACTCTAGAGCCCAACTGTTGGCATTTAAATCCATCTTCTTCATTAGAAGTTGTGTGACCTTAAGGAAATGCTCAATTTCTCTATGCCTTACCTTTCTCATCCATAAAGGGGGCTATATTAACACTGAGCTCATTCAGATGCATGCATGAAAATTCAAACCACAAAGTTGTCATAAGAACTGAGTCTGTGCACATAAAATCTGATGCTTGTCTCCAAATCACCCCCATGGTACTGGGGCTTAGACTTCAACGCGGTTCCTTGGTGGGCAGAGCACAGGAAACAAGGCAGTCCTCGTAGCAGAGATACTGCGCCTGGCGGTATGCAGAGCGGAGCGAAGAGAGGGGACCACGTGGAAGACAACGGGGCCAAGAGATGGGGAGGATCTGCAGCGGCGAGTGAAGGAACGTGTGAGGCAACTTGTGGTTCACCAAGTAAGTCTGGAGTGTGCCGCGGTGACCGCAGGGTGCTCTTGCTCCATGGAGACGATCCTGTGGTGCAAGGAGGCCCAGGGCTGGCTTCACGGGCGTGTGCCTGGTGCCGAGCCCAGAGCTGGCAGGACCCGCCACTCGCTTTCATGCCAGGTTGTCCCTGTTTGGAAAGTCTTAATAATTTCATTTTTTAATTAATAGCTTTACTTTTGAATCTATCCTGTGTTAAGTGAAGTCTGATGGGACAGTGGCACGTCCCTGAGCGAGCAGACAGGAGCGGTCCGTGCGCCTCCGCCCTCTCTGGCTGTGCCGCTCACATGGACAGGTGCTTCTGGGCTTCTGACGGGTTATGTCCGATAAACCCTCATAAGTCGGAAGTATCATCGGTGGAAAATGCTCTTCGGTCCTTATGGACCTTCCTAGTTCAGTGCCACAAAGCACCGCAGAGTGTCAGCTGTCACCCTCGCGGTCACCTGGTGGACTGGAAGCTGCGACTCAGGGCCACTGTCCAGCATCAGGAAGGAGGATCCGGCCATGTACAGTTAGCCCGGGAAGAGATCCAGATTCCATTTGCAGTATGGTTTCTACTGAATACGTATCGCTCTTGCACCATAGTTAAGCCAAACCGATTGTGAAGATGAACGGTCGCTGGCTGGGGAACAACCGTACTGCTTGCAGAAACCCCTGGCACAGGATGACAGCCAACCCTCTCCCACAGCTGTCCAGCCGGGGGGGCAGTGGATCCTGTCTGCCGCTGAGTGAAGCAGGCTCTGGGGCCCCCGGAGGCCACCCTGTCCCTTCAAACCGGAGCTTTCTCAAATGTTCCAGAAGGCAGTGCGTACCCAAGCAACCCTGTCCTGTCCTTATACACTCTCGCCTCTCTGGTCCCTTCCCGGCGGTCCTTCCTGGTGGGGTGGACCTCAGGAAGCATGGTACAGTCCCTGATAGCTAGCATGGGGTTTCTACAGGAAGAACGAGGTAATTACATCTCATGCGCCAATTGCATAATGTTGGCGATTAAACAAGTTAAGTGCCATTTAAAATTGTCATTGCTTTATAGAAAGACAAATGGTAAAATTCATGCTAATAATTTAAAATGTCAAGTTTCCTTTAGTTAGAACAATATCAAATAGTGAACTTAGAAACATATCATGAGGGGCTGGGGCTGTGGTTTAGTGGTGAGCGCTTGCCTAGCACCCGTGAGGCCCTGGGTTCCATCCTCAGCACCACATGAAAATGGAATAAAGGCATGGTGTCCGCCTACACCTGACACGTACGCAGGAAGTGTATGTATATTAGATTTTACGTGAAATATATACGTACGTATCATGACAATGTAAGAGAAGCACCTTAGGAGAAAGGAGAGTGCTTTCTGTTTGAGCGCCTTTCCTGACCCTTTTATTCTTGCTTTGTGAACAAAGAGCACTGTGCTTTCGTCTTGCCCTGGGCCTTGGCTTATGCCGCTGGCCCTGGAGGTGGCTGAAGCCGGGAGGCCACCGGGTAAGCAGAGATGTCAGAACACGGTCCTGAGCCCGAGAGGCTGCCTGCTCTGCAAGGCGCGTGCTGCCGTGAGCCCTGTCCTGAGCCGCACCCGTCTCCACGAAGCTCGTCAATGCCAGGTCGCGGCGTCTCTGTTCTCTGCATTCAAGAGGTACCTCGAGAACGGCAGGTCACTCTTATGTGGCAGCCAGGCCATCAAAACCGATCCAACAGAGATTTGCCTGCAGCCTCCCCTTCTCTCTCATGCCACCAGCACCACTGGGATCACAGAGAGCCACACAAAAATGCCTGTCACAGGGACACGAAGGCTGTTTAAAAGACCAGCTGACCACCCGCTCACGGAGGTGGCCCCACCAAGCAGGCCCACGCCCCATCCTACAGATGCCAGTGCTCAGGTGGCATTCAGAGGCCTGGCAGGATGCCACAGCTCAGCCGGGGCTCCACTCGGGCTTCCCGGGCTGCAGCCATCCAGCCTGGCACCGGCTGCCCCAGAGCTTCAGTCTTACCCCCCAGAGCACCGTGTGGCCCTCCCGACCTGCCTCTGATGGCCCCCATTCACGCGGGTAGGGTCAGGGAGGAATAAGAGGTGGATTGTTCCAGGGGCGGTACATTTTGACACGGAAAGGACGTCTTTATTGTGAAATGCAGACTTACACGACAAGCCAGTAGAGTCGATTCAGAGAGGAGACATTTCGAGAGTCCTCTGATGGTCCCCGGGAGGCGGCCAACTGCCTTCGCCAGTCAGACCTACGGAGGTGAGCGGGCCTCGGCTGGGCAGCTGGAGGAGCTATTTGCCAGGAAGCTTTCAGGACAAAGGACAAGAAGCTTACTTGCGGCCTGACGCGGACCTAGCGTTCTTACGAAGACAAGTCAGGGTCGGTGCTTCCCGGGCCTGGCTTCCAAGAACGGAGCGCAGCGGTAGCTTCCCCCAGGGGCGCGGGCAGGGGTGAGAGGTGCTGCCTTTGGGAGCCCTGTCAAGTGGGTCATTCAAAAAGTCATTCCTTTTGAGCGTGGAGCCATTAACCCCTCTAGTAGCCAACGGAGAGAGCTACGTTTGAGCTTGCCTTGGAAATTGCTTTTAAAGAGGAACGGACAAGGAGGCTGCTGACTTGGCTGTGGGTTTATTCACACGTCTCAGGCAAGACGCTGCACGCACTTGTTTTTAGGCCTGATTGGAATACTACTGTGCTCTGCGTAGACGCCCGCCTGCTTTAGCATTGGCCCCTGCTCCTCGGGGCTTGGGCTCAGCAGTGGCTACGCCTCCACAGTAACTCACTCCTTTAACTTGTTCCATCCAGGGAAGGTAATATTAAAATGCTTGCTCTTACACCCTCCATCGCTCACACAGCACAACTCGAAAGGAACTTCGGGTGGGCACACTAACTAGAGCCCGTTGGAGACGTGGCCGGCGGGCCTGTCCATCGCTGCTTGACTCTGGTTGATGGACAGGGGGAGGGAGAGGGACATCCAGCTCTCCTGGAGGGTGAGTGTGGGCTCCCTAAGGTCACCAGCCGCAGACAGTGGCTTCAACAGCAAACATGGATTGTCTCATGTTCCCTGGAGGTGGGAAGCCTGAGACCAAGGTGTGTCCCTTGGTTCCCGGCTCGGGCTGTGGGGCGAAGGTCTGTCAGGCCCTCTCCCTGGCTGGTAGACGGCCCTGTGTCTCTCCACACTGACTTTCCCTCTGTGCGTGTCTCTCGAGGTCTGATTTCCCCCTTATGAGGACCCCAGTCCGACTGCACTGGGGCCAACCCTAACAACCTCATTTTAATTGAATTGTCCCTAGAAAGATCCTGTCACCAAACAAGTCCAAACGTTGGGACTTCAAGTGTGAACTTGAGGGGATGAACTTGGACTCACCCTGGTGGGGAGAAGTGGCCGCAGAGCCCCTCCCACCCGGTGAAGGCACTGAAACCCCAGCTGATAACCAAAGCTTCCCAGGTCTCAAAAACGAGCCCCGAGAAGGGCTGAACCAAGTCCCTACGGTCCATTAACTAGTGCACAAAAGTGTTCACACACATTTTGCTCAATAAATGTCATCCGTTCCCACTCGGTCACGGTATTTCCCTTACATCACAAGATGGAGGATCAGGCCAGCGCTCAGGGTCTGTGTCTGAGAGCAAAGGTGGGCTGCTTGTCAGAGGGAGAGCGTCTGAGTCAGGGGGTGCTTTATAAGCCAGGGAAGCTGAGTGATGGCCAAAGGGGGTGCCGTGACCCATACCCCTGACTCTCTGCACATCTCTGTGACCTGCACACTTCACGGCATCATTGATATGGTTGGGTTTCCCGTGGAAGCTGGTGTGAGGCGGAGTTTGGCACGAATCTGGCATGGAGTACAGGGTAGAGACAAAGTCAGAGGGGAGCAGAGACAGGAAGCCAGGGGCAAAGAAGATCTGACATCCACAGGGTACTGACCCCTTGAGTCGCCTACAGATAGAGGCGTGGATGAGGAAGCAAAGGCCACACTCTCCACACTAGTCCGTTATTTATTTATTTTTTTTTTGAGTATAACTTCTCATTCTTCTGGTTGTACATGAGGTGGAGTTACACAGGTTGTGCAATCATAAGTGCACTTAGGGTAATAATGCCCGAATCATTCTACTATCATTCCTACCCCCACATCCCCTCCCCTCCCTCATTCCCATCTGTCTAATCCAAAGTACCTCTATTCTCCCCATTCCTTATTGTGAATTAGCACTCACATATCGATGAAAACATTCGGCCTTTGGTCCTTTGGGATTGGCTTATTTTGTTTAGCATAATATTCTCTAATTCCATCCATTTACTAGCAAATGCTATAATTTCATTCTTCTTTAAGACTGAGTAATACTCCATTGTGTATATATGCCACATATTCTTTATCCATTCCTCTGTTGAAGGGCACCTAGGTTGGTTCCATAATTTAGCTATTGTGAGTTGAGCTGCTATAAACATTGATGTGGCTGTGTCATAGTAGTATGCTGATTTTAAGTCCTTTGGGTATAAACCAAGGAGTGGGATAGCTGGGTCAAATGGTGGTTCCATTCCAGTTTTGAGGAATCTCCACACTGCTTTCCAGAGTGGCTGCACCAATTTGCTGTCCCACCAGCGATGTAAGAGTGCTCTGTTCTCCCCACATCCTCGCCAACACTTATTGTTGCTTATATTCTTGATCATTGCCATTCACATTCTTGGTTGATCTGTTGATAGAAGATCAGAAAACTCTCTGCAGTTGACTATGTTCCTTGGCCAAATTGTCCCTGGCTTGGTGACCAATGGTCCTCCCAGCGCCCGCTTTCTTGGCCTGGCTTGTTCTTCTAGTTTTCTGGTCACTTGTTTTCCCATCCACCTAACTAAGGTCTCTAACTCTCTCCGCTCCGGTGTGTGCAGGGATTCAGGTTGCATCCTTTATCCTCCTCTTCACAATCACCTGGAGTCCAGCTGGGAATGCTCTGCTCAATGGAGAAGTCCGCTCTGCTCAGCAGACATCTGGAAGCATCCGGAACCTTCCCCCACACCATCTTCCCAGCCTCAGTCACCATCGTTCCTTACAACAAACCCTGTCATCAGGGCAAATACGAGACTGAGCACCTGTCGTCTTGTTCCCTGGAAGAATACCGTTTGTCTCCATCTCTCCCCCACCCACCGCCTCCCAGGCGAACTGGAGCTTCCAAGTGCCCCCCTCAAAAGCCAGCCCCTCAGCCTTCCAAGAGGACGCGGCTCCCCCGGGTCTGCACGGCGTCTCCTGCAGATGGCATCAGGCATCTCGTGGGCAGGTGCTCTCGGCCTCCTTCTTAACCCTGCTTGGTGAGGCGGCAGCGCCCCTCCTCCGAGCCTGCTCGCTGCGTCAGGAGAGCCCGGCCGTGGGAATGAGGGGTAAGTGAATGGACGGACGTGAGCGTGGTGGGGAAACCCAGCCCCTCGCATAGTCCAAAAGTCATCTCTGACTCTGGAATGTCGCACTCAGAGAACATCAAACACAGACTTCAAAGTCAAGGAGCCTGTCTCTGCAGATCCCAGTGGGGTGGGGTGGCCCAGAAAGAGGGTGGGAATCCCGACAGGAAGGGAGGAACTGGCCCACCTACCACCTTCCCCAGCCTCAGAGGCTCGTCTGGAAACCGGAGAGGACCTAGTGGCTCAGGGCTCCAGAACACGGGGCTGGGCAGTTCAGGATGATTGCGGTGCCTTGGAAGCAACAGTGATATGTGAGTGCTAAACTGTAATAATAGAAAGACAGTTATCCGTCACCTTCTTCTCTAAGAGCTGAGTGGCGTACTCCTTTCAATCTAAAGTGGGTTCAAGAAACAGCAATAAGTTCCACCCAGAGGTGCACCCATGATCGTGCAAACCCCTTCTGCGTTCTAAATGCAATTACAGTGCTGACCATCAACCCTGAAAACAAATTACGGCAGCTAATGACAGGGAACAGTAATCAGAATGTTTTGAGAAAATTGCTTGGAAACCACGTTGTCAACAAAGACCACTCAGATACAGCCGTAAACAACTTAAATCACAGAATAACGCAGTGACCCCTGCCCCACATGACATGAAGAAGACGCAAAACACATTCCAGGGTCCCAAGTCACTGCCTCCTAAGTGGCTTTGTAACATTGTTTTTAACCTCCATCTTTCTGGGTCATTCTAAATGTGGCGAGAGGCGGGTGCCCTTGAAAGTTCGGCTGTTTGGTAAGTCTTATCCTGTTCGCTCCTGGACTCTGGATAAGGCCCTCTTCCCCTCTCCTTTGCATTTTTGTTATCTCTGGCGTTCATTTTTTGAAAAACATGTGCCTCACTTGGAACAGATCCACTAACGCAAACAACTTGAAAAGTCTCCAAACAGCCGGACCGAGCGATAGCCCAGCATCTCCCAGGGCTTGGGACTCCGGACTCACAGGGATGCGGGCGGGAGAGGTTCTCCTCAGCCCAAACGGCAACTGACGTTTCCCTATCTCCGCTTTAATTCCGCGGAGACTGGTGCAGCTCAAGTCTGTGATAAAGTGAGTGGGGGGACCAGGTAGAGGAGGAAAACCAGCGTGGGGGGAGGAGGGTCTGGAAGAGGAGACCGGAGGTCAGAGTGTGAGCGCTGAGACTGGAAAATGGTTCTCAG
This sequence comes from Sciurus vulgaris, assembly GCF_902686455.1. Lineage (NCBI taxonomy): Eukaryota > Metazoa > Chordata > Mammalia > Rodentia > Sciuridae > Sciurus > Sciurus vulgaris. The sequence goes on from NC_136467.1 coordinate 152,193,740, forward strand.
TTTGCTTCATTAGCAACAGAGCAAAAGGAGGAAGGTCTGTGAACTGGTTGCTTCCACAGAAATTGCCATTTTCCAGAACAACTCAAGTTTTAAACAACTCGTTTTATTGCCTGTAATGGAGGAGCGAGTGAGTGAGTGGGTGGGTGGCTCTTTGTCATTCTGGGGATGGTACGTTTGGTCATTTGTAGGAAAAACAAGCACCAAAAATATACTTTGAAAAGAAACCATCTTAAGGCTAATTTGTTCTAAAATGAGTATTCCACGTGCTTCTCTGGCCAGACAGCGTCCCAAGCGGATCAATGCCTTGCGGTTGAGGACTTCAATGTCCTCATCACAGCCAGAGGCCATAGAAAATGCTGGAATGTAGTCATGCTTGGCACCCAATATTTAGGTCATTTTCAAAGTACTTGGTTCACCTTAGGTGAATTTCAGCATTAGGCTGAAATGCCACTTTCTGCAACCTCCTGTCTCCTCAAAGCAGTGCTCCTCCCGTGCTGTGGCTTAGAAATTCCAGCCCCTTAGAGTCTGGGCAAGAATGAGCCCAACGGGCTGCTGGCGAGGCCCTGTACGTAAAGCGTGTGGGCCCTGACCCGCATTTTGCTTGTGAAAATCCTGGGATTTTCCCTATTTCTTGACCACTTTCTGGAGAGTCGAGTTGACCAGTAAATGGGGTGCCATTGGAATGAATAAGAGATGAATTTGCAGCACAAGAATTTCGGTATCTGCTGGAGATTCATAGGGGAGGTCCAGACTGTCCATGACCTTATCAACCTCGACTCTTCAGCTTGAAACTTCCTGTTTTCAGGATGACCCAAGATGTTAGAATTGATTTTATCTTTGGCTAATTTGATGCGTAAGTTTACGATGATCAGAACTTGTACGAGACTATCCCAGAGGCCCACGTCCCGCCAGCCCGACTCCACCAGGCTCCGCTTCCTCTGTGCTTCTTTCCCTGTTTCCTACACGCGTCCGCAAACACGGTTTTCCGCCCCTTACTTCCAGCTTGGCGTCCTGTGCTTAAAGTACCCGAGCTCGCCATTGGCTCCCTCCTCGCTGTATGTCTTTGCACCTCCCAGGACACAGCTTTCATTTGTTAATGGATTGTCTTGAAATTATTCCTCAGGCAGAATACGGACAACTGAGAACCGACTCTATAAAAAGGGAAGTTTGGGGTGGGGATCAGTAGTTCTTGGTCCTTAAGTACAGTTTCGTTTGGTGAGAAGAAAACAAAGGAGTTATTTTAAAAACCAAGAGAAATCCTGTGCCCAGTCTCTCAGCAGGCCTGATGTGGAAGACGGTTTTGGTTAGAAAAATGATCGGGCTTCTTTGGCAGAAAGAAGTTGCAGCAAAGATAATGAAATTGTTCCATATGATACATCAGTAGAGAAGTTGAGTCTCCCCTGGGGGTGAGACAAGGTGGGAGGAGCTGAACAAGGCTTAGGGCTCTGGAATCTCAGAGTGGGAAGCAGAGAGGAGTCGGGGAGAGGATTCTCTGGGTCAGAAGGGGGAGGAGGTGTGACATCATCCAGGCAGAGAGGGACCAGGAGGAATGCCCGAGGTCATGGGTCACGGGGTCACGGGGTCAGGAGGCGGGACTCTTTGGGGAAAGGGTGTCTCTATTCAGTTTCAAGGTGTTCCCTTAGCTCCCGAGTCTTTCGGGAAAGGCAGCTACTCACAAGAGTAGCTGTTGCAGTAGTGGAACAGGGTCCTGGAGACGTGTGTGTGGGGAGGGGCCACAGCAGCCTTGGGAAGCAGGAGGCAGAGGTCAGGGAGGTCAGGGTGAGAGAGGACCGAGAAAACACGAGGCTCCCGAGAATCCCCGTGGGTAACTGGGGAGAGGCTGGAGGCTCCACATCACTCCCAGGTTATGTGGAGTTTAAATGAATATGTGGTTAGTAAGTGAAATGGAGACTCAATGCTGGTGCACAGGGGTCCCCAGGCAGCGGAGGGGGGAGTCACAATGAAATTATTAGGCTAAGGTCCAGGTATTCCAAGCCCACGAATTAGACTATGAATCGTAAGTGAGATTCTAACAGCTGTTTCATAAACCCCAGAATTAATATTTCAGAGCAAATTCAATAATGGTGCTCTTCTGGTCCAGACTTGCATTAGAATTCTGAGTGGCTAAGGCATGGACTTTTTTGTAGTCTCTGTGTTGTTGCATGACAGGCAGGTGGATCCTGCTTCCGGGGCCCCCTCCTGCCACTCCTGGGCCGAGCCAGCCCTGTGCCCTGGGGAAGGTGCTCCTGCTGGCCAGGAGGCTGGGGGAGGGACTCGGCTCTCAGGAGGGCTCAGCTCAGTCTGAGGACGTGCAGCGTGACATGGCCCAGGTGAGTCCTCCACCGACCGCCTGCCAAGCCACAGGCCTGCTTTGTCTCAGCGGGGTCATGGGGGACCCCCTGCTGCACACGCACAGGCGCACAAGTCAAGGCTGGAGATGGTAACTCCCATGTGCTCGCTTGAACCCGAGACCGAGGTCCTGGCCGGGAAGCGGGCTCCGTGGCTGGACTGCCTTCAGGTCCACGCACTGTGTCACAGGGTCACGGGAGCAGCCATCAAGAGGCCCCGCCAAGTGTTACATGAGACGGTGTGGGAAGTGCACGGGAATCACTCGATGAAGAGTCAGTGACAAGGGGCAGGAGAGCGGAGATACGGTTTCTGCCAACTTAGGAGCATGCGAGGTGGACAGCTGACCCGAGGGGGTCTGCTAGAACATTCCAGACTATTTAAAGGACAAGATAGATACAGGAATAGCTGCCACTCACAGAGCATGCAGGGGGCGGTGGACCCTGCTCTAGCTCCTTAGGTATTATTTAAACGTCTGTGATGATGCACACAATTATATATCAGAACTCTAAAGATTCAGCTTCTTCCGATTCCTACAGCTGGTTAAGCACAAACTTAAACTCAATTTTCTGAAGCCGAAGCTCCTGTTTTCTCTATTCCATTAGTTTTTGACCTTTGGGGGTCATCAGCCCCTTTGAGAGTTTCATGAAAACTGTGGAAAAAAAGATTTGTTACCATAAAAATGCCAATGTACACGGAGAGGGGAAGACACATGCCCGATTTCAGCGGTGCCTCAGGCTGGGGCCTCAGCGACCAACCCACGCTACATCGCTTGCTGCAAAGCAAAGCTGAGGGCATCGCCATCTGTCCCTCAAGGTCTTGCAGCCAAACCCAAAGTTTCTTTCTTTCTTTTTTTTTTTTTTGGTACTGGGGATTGAACCCAGGGGTGCTTAACCGCTGAGCCACACCCCCAGAACTTTTTAATATTTTATTTAGAGACAGGTTCTTGCTGAATTGCTTAGAGTCTGGCTAGGTTACTGAGTCTGGCTTTGAATTCTCGATCCTCCTGCCTCACTGGGATCCTCCTGCCTCACTGGGAATCACTGGGATTATAGGCGTGAGCCCCGCACCCGCCTGCCAAGCATACTTCTTGAAATAATTATTTATTTTATATTAAATAGGTCTTCTTTTCATTCCTCGCCTTCAGTGGAAGACTTCGTGCTGTGCAGAGGCATTTTCTGCCCCAGCTTTCCTTCCAGGGAAGGCCGCGTTAGAGCTGGACAGTGCTTACCAGGTCTTGCCCTTGCCCAGGCACACCCACCTCCTGATGGAGATCTTCATGTCTGCCTCCATCAACCCTGCCTCGACACCATGATTTTGCAAAACCCTCTTCACCCATTTTATGCCCCTCTTTTGCTCCCTAACCAAAAGTACATTTAAAATCTGAATAAACAAGGGTCTGGTAGGAAGCCTTTGGTTTAAAATGCTATTTTCTTCTATGAGACCAAACCAGCATTAAAAAGTGTGCTACAATTAAAACACATCACAGAACTTGGTAATAACATACAGTTTTCTTCTGAATGCCAGGGACTCTAAAAGTTCGTTTTTAGCTTTCTATTTGAAAGTTTACAACACAGGAACCTGTGCAAATGACTATAATTGCTGGTGTGTATCCTCTTGTTAAACACACTTGGCTGTTACAGATGTTTGGAAAATTACAGAATACACAAAGAAGAAAATGAAACTTCACCCTCATTACCCTGAGGTAATCCTTGTCAGCCTTTTGTGAGTAGAATATCTGAGTTTTCCTTGTGTATGAGTGTGTGTGTGTGTGTGTGTGTGCACGCACACACAATTAAATGGCTTTAACAGGGAAGGTAACTACATACGTTTTCAAAATGAACTCTGTTTATATATGTATTGACTTTTTCTTTAAGATGCAGATAAAAATTATAATAATACTAAGAACACTAAATAGTACTTATACTAAAAAACTATAGTACATGTTAGATAATTCAAGATACAAAGTTATAATATTAGATCTGCCTAGTGGAGCTTTTTATTTAGTGAAAACAATGTAAGAGTGATAACTTCTTGATCCTTTTTTGACAATGTTTTCCTCAGTTTGAATCATATGACCACACTCCCTAGGAGTTTGGAAGAAAAAATAAAATAAATTTTATGTGAGTCAGGTCACAAGGAAAACAAACAGAGAATTCCAGAATAATCTGTCGAGTTTCACACTGTCATGCTTACAATTCACAGAAAACCTGGGGGACGAGACTGACATTTCCAGAGGGGGCACCCAGGGCGGGAAGACCCCTCCTGCTTTATTTCACTAGTGTTTGAAGAATGTTGGTGGTCTTGCAAGAGAACCCAGAGAGACAGGGAACCAGTCAACATCAGGAAACAGTCTAGGCAAAGAAAAACATTTCCTTTGTCTACCAGAAAACACAGTTGCTCAGCTGAGACCAAAGCTTTTCTTAGGAAAGACCATTTCTTAGATCTCAAAAAGAAGAAAACCAACATATTAAGACTTTCATTTTAAAAATATTTTCTATGTGTTAGTCAGGTTTTTTTTTTTTTTCTTTCTTTCTTTTTTTGGGGGGGCGGGTGGGTCACTGTGACCAAAATATCAGACAAAAACAACTTAGAGGAGGAAATGTCTACTTTGGCTCATGGTTTCAGAGGTCGCGTCCATTGCTCTGGATCCAAGGGGAGGCAGCACATCATGGTGGAGGGCGGCGTGCAGGAAAGCTGTACCACGTGTCAGGCCAGGAAGCAGAGAAAGGAGAAAGGCCACAGGGAGACGCTGTGCTGGGACACAGGCTCTATGACCCACCTCCTCCAGCCACGCCCCATCTGCCCATGGTACCTCCCAGCCAGTCCATGTGAACTGGGCTGGGCTGATTAGGTCACGGCTCTCAGAATCTCGTCACTTTACCGCTAGACATTGCTGCATTCGCACTTTTGGGGGACACTCAGATCCAGACTATAGCATTCTATGTGCCCATAGTTTCTGTAATACATACAATATTGATAAGTAGAGCATATACATATTTTGTAACTGGGCATATTGGGGGATAACTAAACATCTGGTATTTGGGGTTTAAACTGAATTTTCCTGTACCTGTGTGTGCCCAACGCCTTCTTCAGAAGAACCATGCCCAAGGAAAGCATGTGGGGGTCACCCCTTATCCTCCTTCAGAGTCCCTTACTGGAGTCCTACAGGAGGTCAGTAAGCAGTGGAGGATTGTGTCCTCCCTGGGAATCATTTCCGGGTGTGTCTTTTTGACAGCTGGGCTAATTACAGAATGGAGTCTGGTTCACCTGGAGGATTATCAGCCCGTCCGCTTCCCCATGCTACGTGACATGGGTCTTTCCTCCTTCAGTAGTCGTTGAGGGCCACCCTTCCCAGCACTGCTCTGAGGACTGTGAAGGAACAGAGATGACTGGGTCAGGGCCCAGGGCTAGAAACGAGGCTCAGGGTGGAGCCCTTGCCCCGCATGTGCAAGGCCCTGGCTTCCACCCCCAGTACTGGAGAGAAAAGACGTGGTCCAGATAATAAAGGGTTCGGGGGAAAGTGAGCCTCTGCTGGAGGCTGCATGTCCAGAAGTCATGCAGAGCAGGAGGCTCCTGGTGCACAGCACAGGTGTCAGGAGGTTTCCGAAGGTACAGCAGCACCGGACAGCTATGGACAAGAAACCCAAGAGGGCCGTGGAGGTACTGAAAGTATTTGGTCTGTTGAAAAAGTGACTAGTTCAAAGAGGCGAGGTCCCTCGGGGCTCAGAGTGAGCTCAGTGGATGGGACTGGAAGGAGATGGTGGATGTCCTGATATCACGCTGGAGTCTGAGCCACGGCTCTGGAAGACAGCGCTAGGTAGCCACCCCATTTTCATGCATGACGAAACTGAGGCTCAGAGAGCTCGCAATCGCAGGGCAGAGCTGGCCTCCAAGGCAAGTCTTTTCAGTTTTAATTGATAACACAAATAAAAAACAAAAATGCCGTTCACAATGCTTTGTTGCATGAGTGGTTAGTTGTCATGTGGGTAGAGAGGAGGTAGGTTGAAGCAACTAATGAGACTCAGCAGCAGTGGTATTGATCCTTTTAGATCAATGCATCTGAAGACTTTCTGCAGAGCTCACAACTCAGTGGCTACAGCATTGATGATACTGAGAGCTGCGTGCTTTCCTGTCCCTGGTGCTGGACACCAGCAGGTGCTACATCAGCACAAGGCAAATAGAACCAGCTCTCTTTCTGTTTTAGGGTGAAGAAGCCCATTAAGTTTGAATTCAGCTAAGCAGGCTGATCAGAAGCATGCACATGCATACACTTGAAGTGCATCCACGTCTCTTGGCTCCGGATTTGGAATCTTAGTTATGAAACCCAGGGTCCTTGCATTTCCTGCTGGTGGCTACCTAGCGTCTGTCGTATTGAGAGAGCACAGCAGTGCAAAGTTCTCAGAATTAGGAGTGAGATTCAAGTTCAAGTCTTGGTTCTACATTTTTGTGGGGACAGGGATTGCTGGAGATGGATCCCGAGGCCTTGAGCATGCTAAGCATTTGCTCTGCTACTGAGCTACACTGCCTATCTCTACACTTATTAATTCCTAGATGAAGTTCTGTTTAACCCTGATGACTTCCATAAGTTTCTGATTTTTCATCCTTAACAGAAGAACATTAGCACTACTTTTCAGGGTCGATGGGAAGTATTAGAGATAAACTACACATCAAGTCCTGTCACATAGTAGCTACACAATAAATCATGCTTATTATTACCATTTTCCATTTCATTTCCATTTTTTTGGCTCTGTTATATATCCTGACAGATAGTGATTTTGTTGGGAAGACTGCTCCACTTGAGAAATCTGTGAACATGTTCTATAGCATATAATTTTCTTAAGGTCTGAATACTAAAATTAAATACAGAAGAATCTGTAGGTATGAATCACTTCGGCTTAGCCGAAAAAAAAAAAAATCACCATTTGTTTAAAAACTGATGTCAGAAGAGAGTTAAAGTAACCTACAGAATAATAGTGGAACTGGGTTTAAACAAATCTGTTTATGTTTAATTCCCTCCACTTTCTGATAGAGCAAACAATTTATTAGAAAATAATCAGCATGTGGATCTGTTCTCCCCCTGCATCCTCTCGCCCTCACTACACAGGCCTCTTAATCTCCACGATTCTTGTAGAGTTGGGTTCTTAACAGATAAGGATGAATTTTAAGCATAGTAGTTACTGCATTCTTCATTCTGCAGGGAAATTGATTTGATGGTAACCATAGATTTTTCAGCTCCAACCTGGGGCGGTATAGAGAATTTACAGAAAAAAAAATAGATAAGGTGGCAAAGTAAAGAATATCTTTAGAGAACCCATCATTCCTTCTACAGAAAGGCAAGCAGGTGCTCTCTGGCTGTCATCTTATTTCGTCAGAGACATAAATCTGAATTATAAAATCCAGGGAGGACTCTGCCATCAGACCCTGTGAAGTGGAGGCATCAGAGCGTCCTCCTTCCTCCCCTTCCCCGGGGAATGTTTCATTAGAGGCTTGAGACATGTGAGTTAATGGGGTTCGTGATCCCTGGTCTGTTTTTTGTTTACGCATTCTATTTCAATAGAGACTTTAACACAAAAAAAGGTCAAATTATAACTCACAGAATTTTTGTCACTTATTAGACACATCCCAGTTGTCAAGTCCCCCTCCACCTGAGACTTTGGTGTGAGATGAGTTTCAACCTCTCCACTGGGATCTGTGCTGAAATCTAGTGCTCAGATGATTGTGTGTGCAAATCCCAACCTGTAGGCAAAGTTACCTTTTAACCTTCAGCTCCACCTTCAATTTAGACGAGTTTCATCCTGTTTGGTTGCAGACACTGGTTAAAGCCTAACAGTCCAATTTGTTTGCCTTTGTATCAGCCATGAGATGCTCCCAAATGGTTTTGAGTTTCTAGTAAAAAGGAATTAGAGGGAACAAAGGAAATATTCCACAGTGCGATGGACTCTCATTTGGGGACACAAGTCCAGAGTTCTTTCCAGAGGACCCCTCGGAGTTTGCTAGACTTCAGCCAGTCCCGCTGGAGGAAAACCAGAGTGGAGGATTCTGTGCCTATGGGCTCCTTGCCTGCTTCCTGCTCCTGTGGAGCCAGCAATCCCAGGTGAAGCATGGTCCTGCAGGACCCCACGTCGGAACCCCACTTAGAGGTTGGAGAAGGAGCACCCTGACTGATCAGAGGACTCCCTGACTGCACAGGGAGACTGAGTGGATCCTTGTTCCAGTGCCCTCTTGTTCTTTCTCCTCAGAGTCCGCCTACCTGCCAGCTGTGGGCCTGTGGCCACTGGTTCGAACCTGAAGCAGGAGGAATTGCCCATCTCCCACCCTCTTTATCACTCGAGGTGGAAGTCAGAAGGATGGGTATGTAGGCAGAGCCCCAGAGCAGCACTGCACCCCAAGTTCCCCCTCCTTCCCTTTGGGTTTGACTGACTGGCTCAGCCTGATGGCCCTCTGCATCCAGAGTCCTGTGGAGCACGGCTGGAAATGGTCTTCGGGAACCTCTGTTTTGGATTCCTATTGAGGGAGAAGGGGGACGAGCGCTCAGATGCTCTATGACCTCAAGGCCCTTGCTGCACTGTGACGCTTTTCCCAGTGAGCCGCCCTGCGCAAGCGTTTCAAGGGACAGCATCTCTCCCACCCGAGGAAGAAGACCTCAGTCACGTCATTTCCCTTCTCTGCTCCACACTCCTCCACGGCTTCACACCCCAGAAGGAAAAAGATAATTGGGATGGCCGGGGGTTCTGTAGGATGGACTCCCGTGTCACTTTTCGAGCCCTCTTGCCTCTTCCCTCTCTCCCCTGGCGAGTGTACTCCTGCCTCAGGCCTCGCCGTGCTCTGGACTGTGGGCGCTTTTCTGCACGTCCTGGTCTCCTTCCCGTCTTCACTGCACTGCGCCTGCTCAGGTGATGCGCCTGGCCCACGCAACCCAAAATCACACGTACGTCTCCTTACACACCCCCTCCTGCTCTGTGTCATTTTATTAACAACACTCGTGACATCTGATGTGCAACTGCTAATTAAAGCAAAACAAGCAGGAGACCAGGAGTCCAGGCTGTCTCCTCTGTAGCCTCATATGTTAAAAACAACAACAACTTGACTTAGTAGCATCTTTTTTTGGTGATAAATAGTCATGTTTCAGGCAGTCAGAAATAGCTGGGTTCCACCAATCACAGCCAGCCAACTCATCACACCAGCTCCAAACAGAACAGAAGCCTTAGCAGCCGCCTGGATGATTTCCTCTACTTTGCTCCTGAGTGCAGCTGGGCTGCTCTCTGAATTTCGTCTGGTTCTGGAATTCGTGGATCAGTCTTGGCTCAGGTAAACTCTGTTACATGCGATTGGTTGAAAGGCTTTTCTTTCAATAGGATGTAGGTTGAAAATGTCGTCTTTTTATCTGTTGGCTTTTAAAATGTAAGTGCAGGCAGGAGCCCCACAAGTTTGAAGCCAACTGGGCAACTTAGAGAGACCCTGTCACAAAATGAAAACTAAAAAGGGCAGGGGTATAGCTCGGTGGCAGAGCACTCCTGGGTTCAATCCCCAAAACCAAGTAAGCAAATGAGATGTGAGCCCACGAGAGTGGGGTTCCCTTCCTTTTCATTGATCCTTTCATCTGTTGCACCGAGATTAGCGGGTGGCGGGTATCGGGCACTCCGTGAAACTTCGTTGAATAAAAACACAAGAATGAAGAGAGGACCACTGACTGCCAGACCTCTGTCCTCAGCCAACAGCCACCTGGATCTTGTGGCACCTGCAGGAGATCAGAGGTGCTGCCCAGCTCTGGTGGGGCCCCTGGAAGCCGGAAGTCTCCTGTGTCTTCCGCTGGCCCTTCACCCAGCCGGGAGTGCATCCGGTGTTCCTTGGTTCTCCGTAGGAGTGAACCAAGTGTCCCAGGGCTCACCTGCTGCGGGTACAGATGAGATGGTTTCACAATGACCCGTGAACGAGGCTGCCCGTCAGCCCAGTGGCAGGGCCTCTGTCCATCCATCCGCCTCAACTTATTCTATCCATGCCAGCATTGCCAAGGCACCACCCTTTGAAGGAAGGAGCCTGCTGTGCCCAACCCCTGAACCACTGGGGTCTCCTCCATGCTGTGCCAGGCTCCTTGGGGCTCTGGAGGAGGGAGGCGGTGGGCAGCCAAGTGTTTCTGCTTGGGCCTCTCAGTCTTAAGGACCACTTCTGGACCTGGGTCTCTATGTTCTGATGACAGAGTTTGCAGGCACCTCCCCACCTGCAGGCCGGTGGGGAGCAGAGGACTTGCATTTTGCCCTTGCACCCTGGTTTCTCTGATCCTTTCAGGTGCTCATGCAAAATAACAGCCCAGGCTCCCTGTGCCCAGTGTAGAAGTCTCTGTGCAAACGAATGCGGAGACTGAGCACCTGGAGATGTCACCCAGGTGCCCGAAGTTTCTGGTCTCTGACTTCGTAGGACACCCTGTTATCCCCAGTCTACCTAGAGGGCCCCTCAGTGTGCCAACTGGTCTCAGTCACTGACTCTTAAGATCACTCAGACTTTATTAGGAAGCCGTTCCTACTCTCCCCTATCTACTCCCTGGAGAGAAGGAGCTGCCTCTTGAATACACTGCCACTTCTCTCCGGGTTTTCTGGGAGAGTCTTCCACAGATTTCTGCACACGAACCCACTTCTTTCTTTCTCTATACGTAAGCTCACTGATGGAGCAAAACTCAACAGGGCCCAACTGGACTGAAGATCACTTGCCTCCTTGAAAACCAGTTTTCTTGTACATCACAATGAAACATTTCCTGGTAAAAAGAGAAAAAAATACCACCCTGAAATCATTCTCTTGTTTTCCATTTTGGTTTTGTTTGTTTGTTTGTTTGTTTATTTTGTGGGGCTGGGGATGGAACCTGGGCCTCGAGCATGCTGGGCAGGCGCTCTGCCCTGAGCTACATTCCCAGCCTCCACTTTGTTCCTAAGATTGCAAATGACGACTTTCAAATCCATATTGTCATAACACAGATCTTAGCTACACCTTCACGTCCCCTTACTGTTCTGAGCATCTATTGATGATCTGGCTAGAGCTCCGAGATGCCGATTAGAAAATCAGCAATGGAGCTAGGACCTGTTGTTGTCTAAAGTCACCAGTGTTTTGTGGCCACGTTGGAATCCTGGAAAACAGCAGTTGGCTGCTGAGGTCTGTGCATAGCTGCTCCTAAGGCCACAAGGTCACCCGGCAGCTCCTGGGCCTACCTTTGCCCATGCCACATGCCACATGCACTTGTCCTTTTGCACATTGCTTGACACATGTCTTCTCTAGCTCTGGGACAAACAGAAATCTGCCAAAGCTTCTGACATGTGCCTCCCTTTGAAAATGGCTCAATGCAGAAAAAAGAACATTGAGGATCCACTGTTCTCAGTGGAAGAAAAGGAAAAGATATAGGCTCTGTCACTTCTAGGAAGAGTGCTGCTCACTCTCACCCAGCACTGTACACTGTGCTTGTGCAAAGGCTTGTTCTCACGTAGCAGACCGTCACCCTGAAGGAGCAGGAGCCTGCAAGCTGGGGCCAGGGCCGGCCGGTGTTCTTTACAAGATGGTGGCCTCTGTCTGCTCTGATACTTCAAGGCTCTGTTCAAAGTCCACGATTTTTACAAATCAATGTTTCTTGTGAAAAGTGTGTCCTAAGGTTGCTCCCTTGAGAATCTGTTTTTTTTGAAAATGTGAGCTGTTTTTATTATCAAATGTCTTTTAGCCTTGTGACCTGAAACAAAGTTTCATAAAGCCTTGGACAGTTATAAACTTAAAAACAAAACAAAATAAAACCTGCCTGCTTCAGCATTTTAATAAACGAAAATGTCATTTTGTAGTCGAGGTTCGAATTTGCAATAGCCTAAGTGGCTGACACAGATTCTAGTTGGAATCGCTGCTGATTTATTTATCCTGGAATAAATGCAATGCCATTATGTCTTGGTGACAACAGAAACAAGCATTGGCCAGGTCTGTGCATAGTTTGGGGATGAAGAAAATAAGTTTTGAAAGCCTATGGGCATTGCAGATTATAGATTCTTATTAGGAACAGATGTGGACTGTGGTGTTTAGTGGTAGACACACTTATTGAAACGAGTCAGCTGACGACGAACCCTAGCGTCTTCTTTTTTTAGGAAAGAGAAAGACTAACAAATTGAGTTCATCATCTTTTTCTTTAAGGCCCTGCCCAGCCGTCAAGAATAAACCGAGATGTTTATGTGGAATAGGGAGCAGCGAACAGGGGCTCAGCGCTGGATACACAGCTCCAAGCTGCAGCAGAGGGTTAGAAAGTAATCATGAATTTTTTTCCCAGTGTGCGCCTGCTTCAGGCCCCTCCACTCAGCCTCTGTTTATGGCAGAGCCCTCTCCTCTCGTGGTGTAGGCTGTGGATGCCAAGTTATACGTGGCAGGCTGGCTTTGTGTGCTCCAGGGCTGCTGTTCTCTTCCTGCAAGGACAGTGCGAGCATTCATGATTCCTTGCTTCCCAGCGAAGGGGGCAGATTTAGGTATTCTGGATCACGTCCATCCATCACTCTCTGACATCCACCTTTGTTCCCCATCAGTTACTGAGATTCCCTCAGTTAAGGAAATGCCCTGGAAACTTCAAATGACACTTCCAATCATATGACACGGGCTGGACCTTATTCACATGGCCACATCTGGCTACAAAGGGAACAGGAACATGAAGTTATCCTGAATGGTCACATGCCACTGAAGAACCAAGATCAGCTTTGCAGAAGAGGAAATGGGTGTTAGAAACGACTAGTGGTCAAACCAGGCCTGGACACACTACTCTCCTCTCAGTAGGGTGCAGGAGACCCTTTCCTTCTCGTTCTCACTAAGACTTGGAATTGTCAGGCACTTGGACTTTTGTCACTCTGATGGATGCTCAGGATTGCTTAAATCCTTATATTCATATTCAAGGCCGATCTCATTCCCTCACCTCACCCATCAGCATCCTGATGTGTTTAATATGTATCTTTGTTTATTCCATAGATAATGGGTATTATTTGGAATGCATTTATTTTTGATTCTTTAATTGGTAAAGTCCACTCATTACATCTCCTCTCCACTAAGCACTGAGCTTTAGGACTTGCCTGTGCTGCTGTTTGTCATCTGCCCTGCTGCTTGATGCTCTGGGACAGTCCCCTCACCCATTCCCAGCGATGCATGCTCAGCCTGTCTCTGACTGACTCCCTCGTGGCACTTACGCCTCATGATGAGCCCATCTGAAGGGCCATCATCCCAGCTTTACAGAATTTGCCCCGGGTTCCATAGTTAGAGGGAAGGAGAGTCCCAGGGCCAGTCACTTGTACGTGGAAAACATAGTTGTGTACCACTCACTGATATCGGAGGTGCCAGGTGAGTTTTCCTGCTCTCAATATCTCCTCCATTCTGCCCCAGTGATGCCTGGTGGTTAAAGGTAGAGCTTCTCGGTCTGGAGGTGGCTCCTGATGCCGAGCCCTCATGAGACTCTGGGTCCCCCCACCCCCCAGCACTGCAAAACAAACCAGAAACAGCAAAATGTAAAGATTCTGCAACAGGAAGTCCATCCGAATGGACAAGGGAAATGTGGGACATATCCAAGAGGGACACTCTCCAGCCACAGCAAAGAATGAGATCTTGTCACTTGCAGCAACACACAGGGAGCGGGGTTCATCCCGCTGAGTGAGACAAGCCAGGCCCAGAACGACAAATACTGCATATTCTCACTCCTATGTGGAAGCTGAGAAAGGCTGATTTCACTGAAAAGAGCAGAGTGGTCACTAAAGGCCAGGAAGGGTGTGGGCAGAGGGTGAGGGGAAGGTTGGCTAACGGCCAGCAAAATAGGGCTAGACAGGAGGAGTACGTTCTAGCATCCTGCAGCACCACAGGGTGACCACGGTTCACGACAGCTGACTGTGTATTTTATGAAGATGGCGAATGTTTAAGAAACCGGAAATGCTAATGACACTGATTTTATCATTAAGCCTTGCACGCACCTAATTATCACTCCATACCCCATAAATGTGTGGAATTATTATGTATGAAAAAGAAGAGAGTAATTAAATTTGGTTATAGACAAAAATAGAAATATTTTGATTTATTATTCCTCTCTGATCAGTAAACCTCCTTGGGTGTTGGTTTCTTGTGATAAATGAGTCCAGAGCCCTCTCTGGAGTAAAGGGTAAGGTGAGTGGGTGGCCACTGAGGATTTAGAAGTTGGTGTATCAAGTGGGACTGTTCAGCTAGGAGTGTGTGAAAACCCGACCAAAAATCACTTTGACAATGGGTGACATTGGCATCACTGGGCCTAGGGGTGTGAGGTTTCAAGCCCCCACCCAGAAGGTCTGGATCCTAGGAGTCCTCCAGGTGAGTCATATGGCCTCCCAAGCCTGGGAACCATAGGCTTCCTGAAACAGAAGGTAGGGGAGTGGCGGTCAGGGCTGGTGCCTCAGCACCAGCAATGGCACTGAGAACCCAGTTCCTTCTGCTCTGACATGTTTAGCTTATGGCTTTTATCTTCCTGGGAGAAAGATAGATTCAGTTGCCCCATCTGCATTCCAAGTCAGAAAAGAGGATAAATTCACGATGGGTGTTGCCCATACCAAGAAATCTTTCCCAGATGTCCTTTGCTTGTGTCTTTGGCAATAAAAGTCACAGGGTCATACCCAGGTGCAGCAGTTTGCATAGGCAAATATGTGATAACTGTGCATGTTGCCATGGTCCTGTGTGTTAGTCAGCTTTCCATCACTATAACAAGATGGGTGAGATAATCAACTTAGAAAAGTGTTCTTTGGTTCACAGTTCAGGAGTGTCTAGCCCATGACTAATTGATCCCATCGTTTTGGGCCTGTGGTGAGGCAGGAAGTCATGGTCAGAGCACATGATGAGGCATGAGCCAGGGAGCAAGAGGAAGAGGAAAGGACCAGGGTCCCATAATCCCCTTCAGGGGCACATCCCCAATGGTCTATCACAAGGCCCTATTTCTGGAAGGTTCCACCACCTCCCAATGACACCATGCTGGAAACAAGTCTTTAACACATGGGACTTTTGGGAACATTCCAGATCCAAATATAGCGTCCTCTGACTCCCAGACTGGGATTCTGTGAGAAGGAAGAACGGGCGATGGTAAGCAAGGCAGGAGACTCCACCATCTGCGCCTATGGAGGAGCCAGGAGAAGAACGTGGGGCAGGAAGCGGTCAGGAGCAGCCTTCTCCTGGGTTGCGGCTTCCTGGGTCGGCCTTACATGGAGGGCAGGAGGTGAGCCCTCAGCCAGCCTGCACACTGGAGATGCCACCTCACTCACGTGAGCAGCAGTCCCCTGTCCTCGGAGACCCAGAGCTGTTCCACAGATCACAGCCTCTGACTCCAGCCCCAGCCTCAGCACAGACAGCATCTGTCCCACAAAATCATAGCGAGCCGCGGGACAGAAGCAGATTAGAAAGGGCTTGTCACGAGGCGTTTGTTTACACCGGCTCCAGCCCGATCCCGGAGGAGGGCTCATTTATTTTTGTCTCCCAGCCTTGAGCCTGTTTTTTCCCCCTGAATATCTCTTATCTCTGCATGTTGACTTAGTCTCCAGCTCAGGTTTTGTTGTGTTTTTTCCTCTTAGCTTTCTAGGTTCACTCACAGGCTCCTGCATGGAAAGAGAGTGTGTATGTTTACCTCAGTCCTCCTGGGCTGTCTGTGAAAGGAAACACCAGCCGCCTGCCTCTGGCACTGGGCAGTGACAAGGTGCCACAAGCTGGCTTCCAGTGGCCAGGGCCAGGTACCCCCCAAGGCCTCCCCGTCTCCCCATGCTAGGAGTGGGTCGTGCCATCAACACTATAGGTGGGTCCAGAGCACGTGCCAAGCAGGCGGCTGCAGAGCCCAGGGACTGTGGGCTGTCTGCAGCTCGCCCTTAGAACCCCTGCCAACTCACACACACCTGGGACTCCTCCAGCTGCCTCCCTGCTGCAGCCCCCTTCCCGCCCTGCGACCTAATCCTCATTCCACCTGCTGCTCTTCAGGGCAGCCAGCCCCGTCCCACCTTGCCTAGGCCAGGCCCCGGGAGGTCTGAACAAGACCTACCTTATTCATGCCCCAAACAGCCGACTCCCACTAATTTCACGGCAAATTACAAGAGATTAAGCTACACTGGGAAGAAAGGCCAGCCTGGCAGTTAATCAGCTTGGTCATTTGGGGATCTAATTAAATTGGACCCAAGGCCTCAGCTCTAAAACAGAACCCTGTTCTCTCTTTTGGCCTGACTGGGCTCTGCGTGGAGAGAACACGCGCAGCTGTCCCGGCTCCCTTCTTGGCACATGGGTGTTGGTATAAATTCTAAAATACAGCAAGGAGAAGAGGCAAGAGCTGGGTTTCGTCTTGGAAGTGAACGCAGGGCTTCTGCAGAGGAAGTGCTGGGGTCAGGCCTCACTGATACCTGATCTGCGTCTTAGGGAGGTGGAGATCCAGTGGAGAAGACTGACAAGCTGTCGGCAGACAACTAACTTTCTAACACGGGAAGAAAGGACAAGCCCTAGAAGCTACTCATTCTGTTTGGGTTTCAGCAACCTTTGGCAGAGAAGGTGGAGTCTGAGCCGAGATCTGAGAGGCACGCGGTGAAGTGTCCTTCTGTCCTTGAAGATGCTGTCCCGCGACCTGTTGGCAGGACGCAGCCTCCATTGTGTCTGAGGCCGTCACACAGCATTATTGCCCCTGACCTTCTGGCATGAGTGCCGCCCAAGGCTAACAGTGGTAATCACCTTTGGAAACTGCCAGCAAACATGAATAACTCTTCTGGGGCTAATTTTTCTCAAGGAAGTCATAAAGTAGTCCTGTGGCTCCTGGCAGCAGGCGCGACGTCTTTCTTGGGTTCCCTCGCTGCCTTGTGACTCTGGACGGGCAGTCACTCTGCCAATCCACTGCCTTTGGGAAGGTGACCCGATTGATTTGCACCTCTTTTTGATGGTGTGAATCAATTGACAAATCATCTGGAAGCACTTGCTGTGTGCCCGGTGTTACCACTTCTTTGGGTCTCAAAAGTGCAGAAAAGATGAAAAACGGGGAAGAGAAGCATGCTTTTGGGATCTCTAAGTGAGCAGATTTGTTATTTTAAATAGAGAATCACTTTCGGAAGTCACTGGAGTGACCACTGCAGTTTTTACACAGTTTGCAAATTTTAGACTTCTGGCTGTCTGCTGGTGCTGTTCCCTTGATTAGAGATCACCCACTCCGGCAGAGCAGGTGCCGGTGGTGCTGGTTGCTCATATTTCCCGTCCTCTCTGGAAACACAAGGAATTGCATTTCTTTAGCTCCCTGAGCTGCAGCCTGGCCACAGGCCTTGTTTTCATTGGTGAATGTGCACGGAAAGGACATTTCACATGAGTTAACTAGTCTCCAGGGCTCGGCTGCACAACCCTCTCTCCCTGCCTCGCATCGTGGAAGTCTATTTTGATAAGGAGGCACTTTGGTGGACCATTGTAGAAGGAAACCTTCCCTGAAGAGGCACTGGGCCTGCAATGGTCTTTGCTTAAGAAAAGTAATAAAAATAGTCATAGTGGTAACAGTGGATGTTATTTGTTTCTTTGCTAACTACTGAGATTTAGGGGTTGCTTGTTACTGCAGTGTGACCCAGCCTATCCTAACTAAGGCAACAGCCAGATTAACCATCAGGAACGTGCTGACACATCAGAGAAGGGGGTGAGTGGGCACATGCCCATCTCAGGAAGGCCGACGCACAGAATCCATCCAGGTGCTTCTGTGCAGGCTGAGGCCCTTCGCTGTGTGAGAATTAAGCCTGGTAGATAGTGCCACCCACCTTCCCACATTTCACAGAATTCACGTCACTTGCTCAAGATCACGTACAAGTGGCCAGGGCGATGCTGCAGCCCAGGTTCCTTCCTGCATCCTTACTGCCTCTCGGGAAGCTGGTCTAGAATGCAGCCCCCACCGATTCAGGTAGTTCACACACACTCTCACAAAGCCAAAGCCCACAAGGACAGGCCATTAGCACTTCTTTGTTAATGGGAGTCCCCACCTTAGTCTCACTGAAGTCTGAATCAAGGGTCAGGGCCAGGATTGGGTGGGGAATCCTTTCAAACTCAAAGAAACAGGCAAGAGAATGTGAATGGAATGGGGCAAATTAATTTCAACATCTGCAAAAAACAAACCAGACAATTGGTCAGCAGGGTCCTCCTTATGCATTAAGCATGGTCAAGATTTCTATGTGACATGTCCATTAAACAACAACCACCTCAAACCCCCACAGAATTCCAAAAGCCCTTGAAATGTTGTCCACTCTGTTTTTCTAGGAAAAAAGTGGTTGTAACCCAACCAGGGCAAGTGTTTGTTTTGCTGGCACCAGGACATGGGCGAACTCCCAAGTTTCCCTGTCCTTGAAATGCCTTGTAGCCCGCCACAGGGCCATGGCACATGACAGAGAGCAGCTCCATGAAGACAGGCTGTGGGGACCCTGTCCTGGGATCCAGTGCCTGGCCAGCAGTGAGTCCCCTGGGCATTTGCTAAACAAGTGAAGGACCACTGGCTCCCACCAAAAAATAAACACAGAAATAAGAAGGTGAAGACAAGACTTGCTGTAGCCAATCACATAAAAGCCAGTCCCCTCAGATCTGGTTAGTCACTGTAACCAAGCTTCCAGGTCTAGTTGAAGTCCAGACTCAAAGCGAAGATGAGCGCCTCCTGTACCTCCTTAGGTTTTTCCGTGCACAATGATTTAATAGTTAGAAAGGTTGCACTGCCGTCCCCGAGGTATTACTCTAGTGAGGAAAGAAATCTACACTAGGGGCCTCAGAGAAATTCGATGAGGGCTGTGGTCACATCTGGACTTGGCTTGCACTCGTGGAAAGCAAAGCACGGCTGAATGTGCGGGAGGCGGGCCCTGCCCGAGCTGGGTAGTGAGCCACGCTCCTCTCCCAGAGAGAATCCAGCAGGCCCCACAACAGGACCAGGCAGATGGACATTTTGGAGTATCCATTGCTTTAAGTAAATCATCCCTAATATGGCAAGTCTGATTCCAATATATGTGTCACCATTCCATAGTGAAGGTCAAAGGTAAGAGTCCCCAGAGAGGCTGGACCACGTCTACAAATATGCCCGTGTGCTAGAGCTTAAAGATGCCAGCCAGGTGCTGTGGTGCACACCTGTAGTCCCAGCAGCTCGGGACGCTGAGGCAGGAGGAGCTCATGTTCAAAGTCAGCCTTAGTGAGGCCCTAAGCAACTTAGGGAGACCCCCTGTCAAACTAAAAAATAAAAAGGGCTGGGGATGTGGCTCAGTGGTTAAGCACTCCTGGGTTCAATCCCTGAGACACTTTGCACACATGTGAGTACGTGTCAGAGGAGCCAGGCCCCAAGAATCTATGGTTTGCCACAAATGCGACTGCTCTCTTTTGCACTGTCACATCAACTGTGGACCCACAGTTGAACTCCCCATCTTCCTGCACTTATTCACATTCATGAAGTTTTGAATAAATGCTTTGTCCACTAGAATCACATGCAACGGAAGTGCGATCAGGGGCATGCATGTAGGACAATTAGGAACTCTCTGCAAATAGTCCTGTGAAACTCATTTATTAAAAAATCCATTTAGCACCTTGCCTCGCATGGAATAGGTGTCTACCACGTGCCTGTCCTGTGGGCTACATTTATGCTCGTACCCTACAACAAAGCCGAGCGTCTACACATGCAAACTCTATAGCAAGTAGGTTGCTGTCAGCTTTCTGATGGTGGGAAATTGTTGACTTTGCTCTTAAGATTTACAGTGATTTTTTAGACTTGTTATAGACAACACTTTATTTTTAATTTTCACAAAATAATCCCCAAATTACAGAAACGCAGGATGGCAAGTTGGGGGCCTGATGTCCCATCACCCAGAATACTTTATTGGAGGTTTTCCTACCATCAGGGAACGTTCTCCTGCAGGACCATAAGACATCCATCAAAGTCAGAAAACTAACACTGACACTCTGTGTCCCCGAGTCCTCAGATACTACTAAATCTCTCCGATGGCCTCAGCAATGTACACTAGGACCGAAGGATCCAGTCCAGAACCACGCATCTGTGCGCAAGAGCGGCGGCAGCCCTTCACCTGTCTGGTTGGAAACAGCTGCTCTGCTCTTTCCTCTTCCTGAGCCCAACACCCTTCTGGAGCAAGCAGGAGCCACACAGGGCAGGGTGCTCCTCCGTGCGGACGCTGGCTGCTCCCCAGGCTAGGCTTGGGCCGTGCGTCTTCTGCAGCACAAAGGGGCACTGGGCTCCCTTCACGCCTTGCTAAGCGGTGCATGATTTCACTCTGTCCCTTACTGCTGACCTTAAGTCCCTGCTTCTGACAACTTTGCCAGGTTTCTCCACAGCAAGGCAAGTTTTCCCCTTTCCCATGAAAAACTATGTGGAGGAGCGATACTTCCATGTTCAAAATATTCACTTTGCTTAAGGATTCCTATTTCCTGTTTTGTTCGATAGGTTAAAACCAGTTATATAAGTTTGGGTCATAATGCTCAAATTGTCCTGGGTTTGGCCAGTTGGAACCACGCCAGCTGGCTCTGTGCCTGCTCACACGATTTCCTCCAGCTTGGAGCATTTTCCAGCCTTTGGCATACGGACACCTTCCAGGGTGGTGCCCATCCTGGCCACGGAGCTGGTCATTCTCGAGGAAAGAGCCGGAAGGAATCTTAAAGACAGTCTAATTGAACCATCTTTTTTTAAAAATGCAGTGACTACCGAATTTCTAAGGATAATTTTGCTTATTCTAGTAAAAATTGAGTTTTATGTTTTATTTTAAAAAAAAAACTTTTACATAGCCACTGCTTTGTAAAAACTCCTTTTCAGCTACAGAAGGTTCAGGATCACCTGGAGTGACAGAGGGATCGCTGCGTGGCATTTTCTACGTGGCCGACGGCTAGGAGGCAATGTCTTTGTCCCCCCTCAGTGTGTTTGGGAGTCTCAGGGACTTGCAGAAGCAGGTGACTGGCACTGTGAGTCACCAAGTTGTTCTGCAGAGAAATTAAAAGAGGAGGAGTCAATGACTATTCTTCAAGCTAATATGGAACTAGGAGAAAAGAGATTCATTCCATTATTGTTACCCGCCCCCCCCACACACACACGTATTCAGGACATGCTCTGACACCTGCCATCACACTTAAGGGGACAATGAGAAGTAGCTGCGTTCGGGACCTCATGGGGACCTCTGACCACAGAGGGACCACACAGAAGTGTGTACTTGGGAACTGTGGTCCAGGTGGTGTCCATAGCAAAGGCTACAGAAAGCGATGAGCCTGCGAGGATGCGGAGGACCCAGGGATGGAGGTTGACTCGGGACAGGCAGAGGTGGGTGACAAAAAAGGCAGCTCCTTCAGGAGACTGATGTGCTTGGGGATGGGAGGAGTTTGTAACAGTGCTGTAAGAACACAGCTGTTAGGTGTTGGGGGCTGTGCCATGTTGACCACGCCAGAAGGGCGCCTGATCACATTGGCAGTGAGGAGGTTAATTGACATAAGCACTCTCAGGTGATTTATCATCCACGCACACAGTGTATGCACATGTGTTCTCAAGCACTCCTAATCGTGCCTGCTCGGACATCTAGCGTCTGGCCTAATCTTTGCGTAAGAGTCGTGGCCCTGCTTTCCGCCTCCTGGAGGTGATAAAAGCGTAGGTGGAGCAAAACAACACACACAGCAGCAGCCAGAAGAAAGGAAGAAGAAGCGGCTAGCCGATAGAAGCAGCGAGTAGGGGCAGCGGCAGAAGGCAGAGCGCAGAACAGAGAATTGAGACGCATCACTAAAGCACCTTAGGCAGATGCACCCTTAGTTCACAGGATGCAGGACGCACCAGTAAGAAGCAGACCTTAAGTGAGGCGTAGCAAGTCTCTCTTCCTCTAAGCTCTAAGCAAAGCCTGTCCTTCTCTCAAAGTCTCTCTTAAGCAAAGTCTCTTTCTCTCTGATAAGCAAAGTCTCTCTCTCTCTCCTCTCAAAGCAAGTAAGCCTCATTTCCTCTATCCTCTATAAACAAACAAGTAAGAAAGCAGTGCACTAAAGAGAAAGGTAGAAGTGGCTCAGTTTCCAGTTCACCACCCATAAGACCCGGGCAAATTGTTGCTGCAAGTGGTGACAAATATCCGCGAATTTGGTACCG
This sequence comes from Sciurus vulgaris, assembly GCF_902686455.1. Classification (NCBI taxonomy): domain Eukaryota; kingdom Metazoa; phylum Chordata; class Mammalia; order Rodentia; family Sciuridae; genus Sciurus; species Sciurus vulgaris. The sequence goes on from NC_136467.1 coordinate 152,216,172, forward strand.
CAAAGAGCCAGCGACAGTTAGGGAAGTCAATGGATTTGTTTTTTCAGCTACATGAAATCTTCTAGGTAGGTCAAGGTCAGTTGCAAATAATAAAAAACCCAACAAGCATGACCTAAGGGAGTAGAGGTAGAGTTTTCTTAGAAGTTCAGAGGTGAGAGGTTACTGGTGGGGGGTCAGCTGATTCCTTGGGTCTTTCCCTCATGACCTCAAGATGGTAGTGCAGTTCTGGGCATCACATCTGCATCCAGGACAAGAAAAGTAGCATTGCCAGACAATTTGTCATCTTTTATCAGGAAAATCAGAGGCCTGCCGCACACTCGTAGGCATTTGACCCACAAGTTTCCCCATCTTTCCTCCCAGTTTCCTCCAAAGCAAACTGGGAAAGTGAGTAACTCCTCCAGTTCCCATAGTAGAGTCAGGAAAGTAAAAAGTGAGTAGGAATCAGGGTTGGAACCAGCAGCCCTTCGCCAGCCACAAGACCAGTGGGTTATTTTCCACATATATTGAGAAGGTAAGAGAAGTTTTGCTTGGACAGAGCCGAATCTTTCTCAACTGCAGGCCGCGCCGCTCTGACCTCTGTGTTTCAAGAGCGTCACGTTGAGCAACACTCATCGTTATGTGACTCAGAGATTGAGATATTTGGTTGCATGAAACCTGGAGATCTGGAGATGGACCAGACGATTCTGTTAGCTCTGTGATCATTCGAGTCACAGTTGCACATACACATTCTCTACCCCTCAGAGCCTGTGAATAGCTGAAGAATTAGGACGGCCACCCCCTCGGCTCTGCCTCCCTGCACGATCTGCCTCACTGGAGAGCTGGAAAGCTTGTGTTAGCGATTCTCCGTGGAGGGCTGTGCCTCTCAGTCAAATGTGGTTTGAAGTACGCAAGAAAAAAGTCCCCAATAAATGAGATATAAGTAAAATATCAGGAAATCAAGATGTGTTTAGTTTACCAAAATGCCCTGGGATAAAGCTGAATGTTCCTCCTGGATAAAAGGAATGACTTGCATTTGCCGTGGACATGTTACAGTCCTCTAGACATAATATTATACAAGGCTGTGTGCTGTGCTTATTTTTAAAGTAAACACATTTGTAAATCACTTGCAAATGTGTTGAGAGCCCACGGTTTATTTCTGTTTCGCATCACACTGCAGACTTGGCTGACGTGGGATCCTAACGGCAGCAGCCAACCTTTTCCAGACAACCCTCCATGCCCCAGAGGAGGGAAGACAATGCAGCCTTGTGAGCTTACACAAGATCACCAATGTGGTGCAATTCCGGGTACCAGTGGCCTGAACTTTGCAAACCCATGGAGGATTCCGGCCAGGTTGGACTCGTTAGCCAGAAAGCATGAGAATGACTGACATAAAGTCGCCATGGTGCACCATGCTTAGAGATGACCTACAAGGTACTTTCTTCTCCTCCAGTCTTTGAAATGACCAGAAAGAAAACTAGGACCGGTTTCATAATAACCAAACGAATGATCTCTTTCATGCGTATTTATTTTTACTGTAGGACCAGATTTGTTTAGGGAAACCCATGAACATCTCTTGCCCCTGAAGTTTCAATAGCGAAAAGGCCCAGTTTGCACCGCACGCCAGGCTCTGGACAAAGTGCACTGTGGGTCACTTCTAATGCATTTTGGCCAGCCAGCTGATTTTTATTGAGCACCTTCTTAGGGAGTGTTCTACATGTTGGATGTGCACAGCTAACATTCATGACATTACAAGGAGTTGCTAGTCCCTACATTTTTAAAATTAAATAACTGAGGCTCAGAGAGAATGAACAACCTCTCAAAGCCACACAACTAGTCCCAGGCAAAGCTCGGTCAAAAGCCTGCCGTTTCAGCCCACGTTGCACACTTTCTGCCTGATATCTTGATGCCTCCTCCTGTAAACTGACCTTACCACAAAGGCCCACCATGGCTAACACCTGGAATCATTTTTTTGAGACTATGACTCAGGAACATTTTAGTCTAATAAAATAGTCAGTGTTTCTGGAACAAGAAGTAAAGGAAGACCCTGCCTTTGTTGGACCTGGTGGTGAAGTTTACTCAACTCCCATCTTCCCCAAATGGCTCCTCTTCAAAGCTTCTTTCTGAAAGCTTTAGTTCTCAGGATAGCTGGTCTGTGCCTCCCCTGGTGTCCTGCAGGCCACATGACATTCTTTTTGAATTTTAAGGGTGAGCAGTAGGGATTGAACCCAGCAGTGCTTCACCATTAAGCTACATCCCCATGACTTTTCATCTGAGTTCTTATTATGAGACAGTCTTGCTAAGTTGCCTGGGCGGGCCTCAAACTTTTGATCCTCCTGCCTCAGCCTCCTGGGTCCTCTACGAGCCACCGAGGAGGACTTAGCAGAGCAAGCTGTCTAGTGGGAGATGGATCACAGCCTTCAAATGGAAAGTTCACAGTGCCTGCAGGCGTGGAGGGCGTGGGGCGCAGGCCTTCCGGAGTGGATGTTGAACCTTGAATCGCCTCTGCGTGGCTGTGAGCAAGAATCCGAGGCAGGTTTTGCGGGGTCTTAGGCCTAAAAGGTAGACATGGAGGAAGGAAAAGCAGAATGATTTCTGTTGCCGTAAAGCCCTCTGTAAAAGTGGCGTGAGAGCTCTGACCTCCTCTCAAACCCAGGGGCATTTCGTCCACCCCTTGCCGTCTCCTAAGCCCTGGTCTTCATTCCCATCCCTCACCAGGCTGCTCCATGTCTGCATCGGCTCAGCCTTCTCCAGGTTTTACGCTGCTATCTCAGCCTCCCCTAACACCTCTAGTTAAAGGGGTCCATCCTTGGCCAAAGGCACATGTGGTGTCTTCCAAAGATGGAGCTGTGTCACATGAGAAACACGGCCGTGTGCCAGGAGCAGAGTCAGGGGACCCAGGCCCAGTCCTGCCTCTTGACGCCGCAGCATCTTGGGCGAGACCTCTGGCCTCCCTGGGCCTCAGTTTCCACATCCTCACTTGTTGGATCTGCACCAATTGAGATGAGTGCAGAAATGCTTGAGAATGCTACAGCAGCCAATGGTCTTGCTTCCCCCAATGCGCCCACAACAAATGCAGTCAGTCAAGAAAGACGATCGAGCTCCAAGGACAGGCTGCAGTGGGCAGGCCCTGGAGTTTCAGGAAGTTTCCTTGGAGCTGGGAAGAGCTAGGAGGCGGGGTTCACAGGGAGTGGACTATTTATTCTAACACCTATCTGTTTCTGGCCTTCTAGATAGTTTCTTGACAGTCTGCCTGACTGATAAAGTCCATGTCACTTTCTCATGTGCAGATTTGTATTCTTTGTTTAGATACTTAATGATTAACTAGCTCTTGGGCTTATCAATAAAGCCATCCCCTAATTGAAGTCTTCTGGGATGGAGTAGATTATAAATGGAAATTTATACTTAATGGTCGATTATATTTAATGATCAATTAGCTTGGCTAATTTTGCTTTTCCTCCTTTCTCTAGTTACATTTTGTCAGAGATAAATAGAAGAACCAGTGGACTTGAAAAATACAAAGACTTGGAAATATAATATGGGGTATACAAAAACCCTTGAACCTATCTCTTTGTTAGTTCGTATCAATTCCAGAAATCTATACTAAGGAAATTGTCAGGAATACTAAGTCACACATGAAGAAGAGTATTATTTAGGAAAGGGACATGAATTTCTCCTGATGCTTGAGCACTGTATAATCTTTCTAAATAAATCAAGGATAGTGTTTCACCACCAGCCAGAGTTGGTGACAACCTTTCTTTCTTTTTTTTAGAGTTCCAGTTTTTCTATTCCACCCCTTGAGATTGTGGCCAATCCTTGGGTTCACGGTACAGGAATTTAGGAAAGGCAGTTGTGTGCATAGTGCGTGGCCAGCCCCTCTGCGGAGGCCTTTACAAGGCCTCAAGATAGAGGGGAGGCCCAGGTGGCCACCTGCCTCCCCAGGACCCCAGGCTTCCTGAGCGTGCCCAGAGCACAGCCCCCAACCTCCCCTACCTCTGACTCCCAGGTGTTGGGACTCCCAGTTTGCTCACCTCCCTGAGCACACACTTTTGAAAACAAGGGCCTGTTATTTTGCCTCTGGGACTAAGGAAAGCTCACACTGTCCCAGTCTAGCCCCTGTGAGGGCTTCTGGGGAAAGTAGGGGAGAAAGACCTTGTTGTTTTATGATTAACCTACAGCCTAGAAAACAGCCCAAGTGTTCCCAATATATTCTCCATATTCCAGATTAAAATTCTAAGAGGTCATCCATCTACCTTTATAACAGTAAAAATCTGGAAAGACCTTAAGAGTCCTATAAGGGGATCAGACACTGGAATAAGACACTGTGATCAAAGAACTCGGTTGAAAAAAACACCATTTCAGTGATTTGGAAATGTACTTGATATACACATTTTTTTAAAAGTAGGTTACAACTGGGTGTGTTGGAACACACCTGTGATCCCAGCTAAGGGCCATATTCCCCATGTATAACTCCAGTCATCTGCTGCATTTCCCAGGATAAAAAGAGGAGACGATGGTGTAGAAAGCTAATCTTGCATGATGTTACTCTCTGACCCTCCTAGAGGGAAAGGCCCCCTGCTTTGTCCCTTATTAAAATAAAATTCTAATTATACTTGCACAATTTGATTTTGTGATCTTGAGTTCTGAAAGGCCCCTCTCCTAGGGGACACCTGGGGAAAATCTGGAACACCCACCTGGAGGAGTTAATCATTCATGGGCTCCACCCTGGGCTGAACGCTGGGGATGTTTCTAGAACTGGAAGAAAGAACTTGAATGGGAGCTTCCTTGGGACTAGCAGACGTGAACCCTGGAAAGGCAGGCAGCATGTGAGGCTCCAATAGAAGACCTAATGGAGGGCCAGCTGCTGACACCATTAGTGCACAGTGATGAAGAGGGGGCCGGGCACTGGGCTAGACACCTACATACATACATACATGCACATAGGAGCACACGTGACATGCTACGTATGTGCACTGCATATATACACAAATGTCACTCACAACTCGGCAACATGTTTAGGAAATAAAGCTTATTCACTAGGCTGCCTGGAGTCATGCTGCTAGTTTAGTTGCAAAATAGAAGTTACAATCCAGGTTTGTTTTGCTACAGAACCTGAACTCTTAGCCAGTCTGTTATATCCAAATACAAGTTTATGAAAATGGACAAACTGGAAGAATAGGCCTCACGTTGACCTCTGGCAAAAGCTGTAGGCATGATGAACTGAGCGGAGCAGGCCCAGGAGACAGCATCCAGCAGGTGCTGCCTCCTGTAGGTGCAGCAAAGCCTGGGAAAGGAAGCTTGGGAACCTCCCCCTCCCGGAAGCCAAGGACAGGCGCAAGGCCTATGCTGCTCCTGAACACGAGGGCTCTGGACTAACCTGGCTGGAAGCTGCAGTCTGTGACACTCGTGCATTTTGGAAGCACAGAGAATGTCCCCATTCTTAGGAGGCACAGCGACACCCGAGAACGGGTTCAGTTAAGACAGAAGTGACTAAAATCTCAGGTGCAACCTGGAGGCAGGAGGCGACTCAGTGAAGAGGTCTCCAGAGGACCATGCCGTCTCACTCAAGCTCGGATCCCGTTCCGAGTTCAGTGACTCTTGGATTCCTCATCTTTGCTTCCTGTAACCATTTCCATGAAAATACCTGCTGTAGAGTGACTTGGAAAGTGATGAGATTTGTACCCTGGAGAAAATCAAAATGAGGAAGCAGAAGGAAATGGAAAAGAGAAAGGCAAGCAGGAAAGGTCGGGGAAGAGAGGGAAGAGCAGGGAAGCGGGTGGGAGGGGAACAGGCCATGGCTCCCGAGGCCCCTGGGCTGCCTCTCCTGTGCCCGCAGGAGAAGGGATGCTGGCCAGGAGCAAGCACAGACCCCGGAATCACTGGGGCAGGCGCGGGCCAGTGATGGGCTTGCGGGGTGGCCGGGGAAGGCTCATCTGCTGCACCACAAATGCTTCTCTGGCTAGAAACGAGGGATTTGTGCCTTTCCAGTTATAATATAGGATCCTGAGGGTTCGCATCCCGCCCTGGTTATAGTAAAGAGGTGGTTTGTGCCGCACAGAAAAACAACAGTGCTTTCAGTCCCCAAATTCTATCTTCGTCATAAACAAATTCTACTTAAAAGAAAGCACTGTAAACAAATGTCAAGCACGTCAGCAAGCCTATCCTTAGGGGTGAATAGTATGGACGTCTGCAACTGGCTTTGAAAGGCATCCAAAAACTAAGAGGGATGGATGGGTAAACCCGGAGACGGGCAATCGTGGAGACTGATAGAGCCAGCACGGTGGAACGCTACTCTCAGAGGCTGGGGCTGGAGCTGCTTACAGCTTGGATGTTGTTTGTTTTGTTTGTATTTTTCTAAGTTTGAAATTTTTCCTGATAAGATACTGGAAAAAATGCCTACTACAGAGAGAAATTTCTTTTAGGGGAGAAAAAAAAAAACTATTTACAGACCAGAGGATTATCAACCTTTCTGATCATTCCATTGGGAAAAAATACGTATCTAATAAGAGTGTCTTCTTCTCACGTCACCCACTTCTTTTATCTTTCCACTTTTCTTCTTTGGCAGGGAGTATAGCACGAATGTTGGTATTTGGTAAAGGCATGCTTCATGACTACCGTTTAAAACTGAGGAGGAAATACACTAGGCCGTTGTTCCTGTAAAAGAGTTTGATCGGAGAAATCCAGCTGCAGTTGCTAACTATGAGCACCCTATTTGATGTTAGGTGAAATGTAGGTGCTTACCATGGCATTTCTAACTAGCTAACAGACGTGCAGTAAAGATGCTGTCCATGAACCATTTTGATTGTTTAGTTCTATTTGTTTTGGGTTTTGCTCCAAGTTGAACTTCAGTAATGAGATGAAATCTAACATAAATTCGTGTGCAGAAATGACCTTGATTATCGTGATGAAATTTGCACGTTCAATCTTAAAGGATAATCATGTGGATTCTCTGACTGTGTTTCTGGGTGTTTAGATTTTAAATCATTCCCTGTGACTATAGCTGACAACTCTGGAGTGACTAGAAGTTAGGAGAAAAGAGGGAGGGGGTAATTTTTTACATGTCTTTCTCATGTTCACACACAAAAAAAGAACGAACCCCAAAATATAATGTTAGCCACTGTTTGAGATTTCACCTGAATTAACCCCTGCTGGTATGTTTTCATGGGTGATTTTTTTTTTTCTTCAAATAATAGGCCTCGTAGTCTTTTTGACTTACCTCATGCTTATCTAGAGCAGTATAAGTAAGATGTATCCACAGAAAGAGTCGTCGATAATGGATTAAAATTATCTAACGAACTTCTTTTAAAATATTATTCTCAAAGTTTGAAAAGAAAATTTGACTTCAAAGAAATAGTAGAATTCAAGATTTTTGAGGCAGCAGGTCTATGTGATGAATCTTATTTTTGTGGCATAACAAGTGAATCACGATCTCATCAAACACTAGCACACAAGAGTAAATTCTTACTCATATTTTAAATAAAAAAACTAATATTCTGACCCTTGAATCCTAAAGAAACAAAGCGAACCTCATTGCCCAGAACTCTGAAGCATAAACGCTTAAATCATAAAATAGTAAGTTCCAAACTTGCTGTGTTTCTCCAAGGAACATAATTTGTTTCTAATGAGTTCTCCCTAAGTGACAGAGGTCTGATTTTGAATTATTCTTAGATGATTTTAGGAGACCTGTATTCCTTAAATACCAGACTGGTACAGCACGCTGCTCAGTCAATTGTTATTCTGCTCAAACTTCGACTATTTAAAGAGACATAAGATACCAGAAATTAAAAACCCTTTGCTGAATATCAGCACTATGTTTTAAGAAAAACAGAAAACACTTTGGCACAGAGGCAGCATGGGCTTTTGAAAAGCCTTTTGTCACTATGCAGTCGAGCTTCTTTCTCAAAAGATAAGAATAATGGGCTCAGTATTAGAAATGAGAGCATTCCAAAGAAAACAATATGGAAACATAATTGATATCCAGTGAATTGCTTACTATTTTTGAACAAATTATTCACGAAGTAAAACTGTTTCCTCCCCTCCTTTGAAAAGCATTAAAACCTTGAATGTATTTAGTTAGATAAAGAGAACAAAAACGATATTTAAATCACTTTTAAAAACACCATATTTTCATTTGAACTTAGAAAAACACAGAAATAAAAGAAGTTGTGAGTTATCCCTGGGGGGCAGTAGGAATAGCAAGTGGGAAGAACCGATAACAGGACCACCAAAATCAGACGGTGAAGAGCTCATTGGTTATAAAATGATTGGAAACACAACTTACCTCTTAATGACAAGGTACTTGTGGGTGCTGGACATGGGAGGGGTGAAGCCACGCTAATGAGTTAGAGAACATATCAGAGCTAAGAGTCCCGAACCAAAACCCCAGAATACCAGACCGGTGTGTTTGAAACCTTCCTTCCTCCCAAGTGGTCACCATACCTCTGAACCCCACTTGAGGCCAAAACACTCAGAGAAACCGTGATTGGCGGGGACCCACGTGCCATCTTCCTGCTATTGAAAGGAACATTCCAAAGTCATTGTACCTATGAAATGGCTACAGTCTGTTCTCCAGGGAGGATTTATGATCCACTTCACCTTCTCAGGAAGGCACAGTTGCCCCCAGACCAACAGGGCAGGCTGTCAGGGAAAACCTTCCTCAGGAGCCCAGACTTCTCCACGGTGAGCAGACACAGACCAAACCGGAGTCGCAGGAGAGCTTCCTTTAGTCGCTGGCGTGAGCACATGGATCCCAGTAAGGGCTGCGCAGGGTGGTCATCGGCTGTGCCACCTGTGCTGCTTTTCAGTCTGGGAGGATTTTAACACCCTGCACCAAGATGACGGCCCCCTGAAAGGATTTCTAACCTGGCAGCAGACAGGGGTTTCAAAGAAGAAACAGACACGTCCACTTCATCTTGGCCGCGCTATTAAGCTACTCTCACTGAACAGAATCTGTCCTCCCTTCTGGTAAACACATGCCTGTATGTATTAAAACAAAGACGGTGTCTCAATTAACAAGTCAATGCTGTCCCGGGACAAACAAACCCCCTCTCCAGGACAGGCTCACCATTTCCCCCAAATAGGAATATAGGATAGTGGCATTAGGAAAAAGACGCAAAAATGCAAACCAATTGAAAGAGACGCTGTAACCCAAGCGCGTGCTCTTTGCTGGGCGCTCGGAGGTAACGGGACACACGCCACCCCACATTTGTTCCAGTGTGAGATGGATCCTCGGAGGCTGGGCATGGTGACATACAAGTGGTATTAAAACCACAATCAGTCTTAGCAAATTAGGTGAATTAGAGATGGTCTGAGGGTGCTTTATTGCTGCTGTCCTCATCGCCGTCATCATCCCGGGAAGGGTGCTTGGTGAGGGAAGCACAGCTCTCGCAGGGTAACTGCAAAAGACACCCAAGGACGCCAGGATGCAGCATCTGCTTTTAAAAGCTCTTCGGATTCAAACAAGCATTTTACTTTATCTTGGAAGTGTATTAGAGATTCAGATCATGCCGGCTGAAGTGGAAAGGTGAAAGCAGGGTAATCTCGACCTATGAATTATTCAATCTCAGCCTGGCGAAACTGCCATCCAGGAACTGACGCCCTGACAGTCCCCTCCCGCAGCCCCCAGCACGCTTGCCATTTTTATTTCTTTATCTGCGATCTCTTTCTCGGCTTCCGAGCTTGTCCCTTAGGGCTGGGCTTCACAAACCCAGTATTTCAAATTGGCAATAACCTAAATGTGCTGCTGTCTCCAATTGCCGTCTCCACAGGCTGTCTTTTTTTTTTTTTTTCCAAATCATTAAAAACCACATCCATGATGATATCTGTTTGGCTCTTCGATTAAATGAATTAAAATACGCCACGCACCATACACACACACACACACACACACACAGACATCATCAGGAAGAGTTATGTTCCGCTAACATCACAAGAGAAGACAAAGTGCTGCTTTCTGCTTCCTCCTTTGTTGCCCGCGTGCCTGTCCTGGCTGCACAGCCTCATGCAGGAGGGAGCCAGCGCCAACGCTAGCTTGCCTGGCGCTCTGATTTCCAGCCAGGGTCGATGGGGACTGCATGGCAGGAAGACACATCCAGACCACCCGACACGTCGCGAGCATGATTATTTGGGAAAATTAAAAGAAGCCATCAGATGACCAAAATTAGACTGCCACTCTCCCAGGCTCCACCTGCAGACTGCGGTCGCAGCGGCTCTCCACTCGATGGCTGGTTGTGCCGCTGCTAGTCGACAGCTGTCCTGCATCCAGAGAGGACTGGGATTGATTTAGGTCAGTGAGTCTGGTTTCTCCTTTAAACCGTGTTCTAACTGAGGAGCGTGAATCGCACCAGCCCCGTGACCAGCCTTGAATGTGAGCTGGGGCGTCCCACAGCGACTATGCGGTGAGGCGCCCAGGCCCCAGCCAGACCAGCCACGGCCAGCCTCCTTCCTTTGTCCTAGCCTTTATTCCTGCAGGTAGAGCTGCGTGGCATGTGCCACCCCCGAACTGTTGGCACTCGTGGTGGGAAGCCCGTCGTGCTCCGTCACAGGCAGCTGGGTTCCGAGCAGAACCTGCCCAGCTGAAAATTCACGCTGCCGAGTTAGAAGCCCTGGTGCACATTCAGGCTGCATCTCCGCTCCTGGCTAAACAAAGGTGCATGGTCCTGGTGCGAGGACCCTGAGTAGTAGCAGGAAAATGAAACTTTAAAACTGTCGCTTCCCGCCTGGTTGGCTGCCTCTGCTGTGCCGCAGTGCGGCCGGGAAGCTGTGGGAGCCGGAGCTGGCATTGGACGTGCTGCAGAAAGCAGCAGCTACGACACGGCAGTCAGCTGACTTGCAGGGTGTCATCATCCAGTGTCCTCTGCAGAACCAGGCCAGTTTCTAAGGTGGCACCGGGCGGACCACCTCGAGTGCGAGGAGGGCAGTCCCCTCCAGTCCCCTGGCGGCACCTCAGGCACGGCTCTCCTCTCCTAGCCTTGACTCAGCCTCCGGGACTTAACCGTTTCTGTACCGCGTGCTAAGAGGGCAGGTCATTCTTTAGGTGACCCTTCCAACGAGGAACCAGGTTAAAACCATCCCTGTCCCTGTGGTTTGGGTTTATTTCTGGGAAAATTCTTGTCCGGTTTTGGTTTTAAAAGCACACTTCTTTTTTAATTTTTTTTTCTTTTTAACAGGTGAAACTTGCCTTGCACCACTGGTGAGCTGTAATGAACTCGTCATCGTACCTAACAGAAGGGTGAGGGCAATAGGGAAAACTCCAAGGTAAACCAGTGCAGTAGTGGCCCTCCCCCTGGTCGGCCCTGGAGCAGTGGTGACCGTGCTGGGCTGGGGACTTGGGCTGCGCCCCCATCAATCTGACAACGGAGCAGAAGCCGTACAAGGCACTGCCCTGGTGGTCTGAGGAATTGCTAAAGTAAGAAGCCAGTCATTACCCAGCATTTGGTTAATGACTGTAATCATGCTGACTTAATTTAACTTGCTGCAAAGTTTAACAGAAAGTTGATTATAAATTCGCGCTAAAAGAACAACAATGCTAGTATTTGCCTAGCACCGTGCTCTACGGAGACATCCTCTGAAGAGAACCAGGAGTCCTTGTGATTTCCAGAGCGCTGGAGTGTGTTAGGGGCTCTGTGGACCAGCACCCCAAGGACAGGTGCTTGTGGTTTTGAGCCAGAATCACGTGCTACCTGAAGACCTTGCCCAGGATTCCCACACAGACCCACCCAGCCTTCTCACTGTAGGAGGGTTTTCAGTGATTTTTTTTTTTTTTAATTTCTCTCTATGAATTTTATTTTTCAGTTTGCCTCTCATTTGGTTCTATTGACATGACTTTCACTGGAAAGAGAGATAGCAAACACAGAGGTCGAAACTAGACAAAAGACAGACACAATGGTGCATGCCTTTTATCCCAGCAGCGGGGGGAGGCCGAACCTGGAGGATTGCAAGCTCCAGGCCAGCTTCCGGCAACTTAGGGAGACCCTGTCTCAATTTTTTATAAAAAAGATGAAAAGACTGGGGATGTAACTCAGTAGTAAAGCACACCTGAGTTCAATCACTGGTGCCCAAAAATTTAAAAAAAAAAAAAAAAAAAAAAACTAATTAAAAAATTAAAACAAAAAGAGACAGGGGAGTGGAAAATGGTAATACATTTTATGAAAGATCGCCAACTGAAACTCTCCAGGGCTAATGTTGTTCAGCTGGTTTTATTTTCCCCTTACATTTTGGAAAGAGAGGTCAGTGAGGACGTGGCTTCCAAAGCCTGCTCCGGTTTGGATCTTAAATGTCTCCCAGAGTCCGTGTGTTGAAGGCTTGGTCCCTGGGGAGCGTTGCCACCAGAGGTGGCCCTCGTAGGAGGAAGTTGGGCCAGTGGGGATGTGCCCTTGAAGGGGACATCAGGGTCCTCCCCACCCTGGCCCCCTCCCAGGCCACCTGGACGTAGCAACTTTGCTCCACCACTTGATCCCGGTCACAATGCTCAGCCTCATCCCGGCCCTGAGGGACGGACGGGGCCAAGCAGCCACGGACCAGAACCTCTGAAACCAGGAACCACCCGCAGCACCTCTGCAAGAAACCTGCCGTCTTCTGCATGGAGAAGCAGGAAAATTACTTTCTTCAGCCTTCTGGAGCCCTCCATTCTGGTCTTATTTTATTTTTATTTAATTAAACTAATTTGCTGTTGGCCACATTCTCTCTGGCAATCTTGTGAAGTCCGTGGATCATTCTAATACTGCTTTTCTACGCACACACAGTACCGTAAGTAGAACTGCAAAGGAAACTCATTGTATTAACTACCTTGCTCAAGAACCTTCGCCTTGGTCAATCAAAGCACTTCTAAGCTGACATCGTCAAGTGTCATGGTCCCGGTGATTACTCAACAAGGAAGCAAGTTCAAGAAGAACCCGGTCAAGGGAAGGAGACAGAAGGAGAGTAGAAGAGAAGAGTTAATGAATTCATTAAGCTTAAAAATGAATGTGTGTTCTTATAAAGACCAAATTAGGACCAACAGATGACAATGACCACAGTTAAAAAATACTGTACTTTCCAAACTGATTAATTCACATGCACAGATCTTTCGTAAGGTTCCTTGGGTGCAGGGTATGGAGGCGATTGATTCTTTCAACTTGCACAGCTGAGGGAGGAATTGACGTTCAGAGAAGGATGAGTCCAGCCATAGCACTAAGCAAATAAAGAGGCAGCAGTGGCCAAGATGTTTCCTAACCCTACATCAGACTTCTTCCCATTATATTTCCAGATTTCCAGTCAATGGCATGTTGGGACCAACTGATGAGAGAATTTTTTTTTTTTTTTTTCTTGGTACCTGGGACTGAACCCAAGGGGGCTCAACCACATTCCCAGCCCTTTTTATATTTTTTTAGAGACAGGTCTCACAAAATTGCTGAGGCTGGCTTTGAACTGGCTTTCTTCCTGCTTCCACCACCCAAATGCACCCCAGTGTTCCGCAAGTGAGAATTCTTAAGTCTTCAGGAATTCTACTCAGTGCTACCCCATTGGCAGCTAGAATCAGCCCTATGAGGGGCATTTTCACCACAGAAATTGGCAAACAGTACAAGTCAGGGTTATTGATTTCCTCTGGGCAGCTGATTATATGCTGTAATATATTTATTTATTTCACAGGTTCCTTTATTTTTACTCCAGAATCCAAAATGCTTCAGAATAAGAAGCACAATGGTTAATCTTGAAGTTCTCAGGCCAGAGGGCCTGTTTTAAAAGCTTGCCTTTTGCACCGATTGTCAATGTGACCTTGGGCAAGTTAATTCACTTCTCTGGAATTAACTCCTCCTATGTCAGACAGGGTTAGTAATACCCTGAGCATTTTGGGTCACTATAGGTATTACAGGAAGTGGGGCAGAGCTCCTGGTGGCTACCACATGATGACTTTTCTTTTCCTCTTTCTCTTCTCCCTCCTTTGTCTTATTCAGTCGATCATCGTGGAGGATCAGCATTGTTTGTACTGATAAAAGGAAAGATACTTTTAAGAGAGTATAGGCAAAAAACACCACATGACAGTACCACATATAACGAGTTTGGGGGTTCTGGAGACTGGAAATCTTTATCCTGTGGTTCCCGATTCTTCTGGGTTGTAGAGATTTGAAAGGCTGATGTTACTTCTACATGAATTCTGTAAGCTAAGAGATTATAGATGGACATAATTTCAGCATGATTTTAGAGGTTTTAGAGAAAACAAATTCAGGTCATCTACAGTCAGTTTTCTACAATCACAGGCTTTGCATTTCAGATTCAACCAACCTTGGACTGAAGATAATTGGAAAAAAATTCATCTTTACTGAATATATACAGTCTTTTTTGTCATTATTCCCCATAAATGATACAACTATTTACATAAAATTTACATTTTCTTAGATATCATAAGGAATCCAGGGGCGACTGGAAGGACACGGGAGAATGGGCCTTAGGATCATACCGTTTACTTAGGAGACGAGCATGGAGGACTTGGTGTCCAGGGATCCCAGCATCCCCTGTGAGCCCTGGGAGATGCCAGTTTGATTCGGGGTCACTGCACCAGAACTTAGCCTAGGCCTCACACCCTGTTCTCACGTGTGGACTCTGTGGTCATTTGCACACCCACCTGGACCCACCATACTGTTCAGAGCTATAAATTCCTCTGCTAATGAGATTAAACTCCAGGAGAAGAGGCTTTGCCTGGAGGTCCCAGAGATCACAGTCCACAGAGGGCAAGGAGTTGGGAGGCCAGCCAGCCCTGCCGGTGGGTTGGAGACACCAGGTCCACCTTTCCCTGGGCTTCAGTATGTCCATGGCATGGGCCCACAGGTTCCGTCCCTTCCCTTTGACTTCTCTCCAGAGTGCCAACCAAAGGGGAGCCATTCCCAAGGGGAGAGACCAGAGAAGCAGCTGAGGGTGGTGCAGAGCCTAGGAACTTCCATCCACCTGGCCAAACAAAGAGAAAAGAGGAAGCAATGTGAGCATCATGGCCCTGGGCTCAGATCAGGGCCCGCAGGGGAAGGCAGAGCAAAGCTGAGTGAGTGCCCGCTCATAGTTCTGTGGGTCGCGAGTAGGCTGAGGGTGCCCTGCTCTCCTGCTCTGCCCTCGGGCAAGCCCTGGATCCCCTGTCCCGCCCATCTGGGCTTGCTCATTTTCAGACTTCACAGTCCACTCCCCAAAATGGCATCAGATGTGACAACAGGTGCTCACTAAATGGCCAGACTGTGGCCCAGGAGACACCAGCCTTCCAGTGCCCGCAAGAAACAGACATTTAAAATCAAATACCAACTCTGTATAATAACAGAACTGCAAAAAGAATGAAAACATTCACCATTTACCAAGAGTACCAAGAGTCCATAATGTGCCAGGTGCACATGATAATCATAGTATTCCCCATTAATAAATGCAATAATAAGTACACGTATAGGACTCTTGTTTTTTCAAAATCATCGATGTATGCCTGACAAAAGCATGCATATTTAAGTTGTGCAATATGAGGTTTTGATATATCCATACATTGTGAAATGATTGCCACAATCAAGCTAATTAACATTCCTGTCAGCTCCCACAATCGTCATTTGTAGGGCTCTCTAAGGCCACAGCTCCAAGTGTTTTGCATACAGTAACCCATTTAATTCCTACAACAACTCTATAAAGAAAATACCATTATTATTTCCACAAGGGCTCCATTAGGTATATTTATGCCTTTTTTCACATAAATCCAAAAGCATGGAGAAGTGAATACTGGTAAATCATACATCTAGTGAAGTAGGTTAGTGGATTCAAATCCAGGTGTGTCTAATCTGGGTTCAAATTCAAATCTTGTTCTCTTAACTGTTAATATTCAAATATGAGCTTCCTAAAAATTAGTGTATAGTTGTAATAGTCTCTGAGTGGTATGGGGAAAAAAAACTAGAGAAGGAAGGAAAGATTAAAAATCAGACTTAGGAGTCACTTAGGCAAGGTTTAAAGTGTGAGTTGGTCAGTAGAGAGACGCATCCATAGAGTCATCAGAAAATTGGGTCATTACCATACTCCTTTAATGATATTTGACTTCAGTACTGCTACTGAAGATAGCAGATGGCTGAATCCATTGCTCTGGGCCCACGATGAGGCAGACTATCATGGTGGAGAGATGTGGTGAAGGAAAGCAGCTCAGGACATGACTGTCAGGAAGCAAGGAAGAAATACATACCCCACAGGCACACCCCGTTACTCACGTCCTCCAGCCACACCCCACCTGCCTACAGTACCACCCAGTTAATCCATTCAAGTGAATTCATGTACTGATTAGGTTCAGGCCCTCATAACTAAATCATTTCACCTCCACGCTTCCTTGCGTTTTCTCACATATGAGGTTTTGGGGGGACACCTCACATCTAAAGCATGACACCCACCGACCTTTTTCCTTATGGCTAATTCCAAACAATATAAAATTAACTGTTTCATAGCATTTATATCACATTCTCTTAGGTATTATAAACAATCCAGAGCTGATTTAAAGTACATTGGAGGATATGGGTAGGGTGTATGCAGATACTATCTCATTTCACATGCGGGACTTAAGCGTCCGCAGATTTTGGTATCTGCAGGGCATCCTGGACCCATTTCCCATGGACATTAAGGGGTGATTCATGTTCAAGGTAGATTTTTACTAGATAGAGTTCCCTGGCCTGTAATAGCCTTAGTTACACTCCAGTATTTTTTGTGCTGTCTTTCCCAAACTTTGTATTAAGGATTTACTCCTGCTATTTAATGATGATGGTTTTACTCTTCTTTTTCTTGATTTTTAAAGGAAAGTTGAAACATTTATGTTTCTTTTCCCTTGATCATGGACCAAATCTAACAAATATGAGTTGCTTTTTAAATGGGATGGTCCCGAATGGACTGGGCGAAAGGTTTCTTCAGCCTGGTGAATTCGGGCAGCCTAGGGGAGAGCTGAGGAAGCCGCAGTGTGTATCGGTGCGTGCACACACACACGTTCATTCCACTGTACTTATTGCAAGCCCTGTACAAGTCAAGAGCATGTGAAAACACAGAGAGCTCACTAGGATGGATTTGTACCTGTTCCTAAGGGCTTTCCCATGGTTTAGCCCTTACAATATTTTGAGGCCCCAACAGCCATGAAAGGCACCCTATAAGTACATGATTACCATGAGGTCATGATATGAATTCAGAGCTAGCAAATTAAATGGCAATTACCCTTTGAGAAGTCATGTAACTCCAAGGATAATCACCATGTTCCTATGTAATTCTTTTTAGATCTTTGGGGACGCTAATTTGTAAAGCACATATAACCAAATGAATAATTACATAGCAAGGGGCTGAAAGGTAATTGCAAAATAATTGCATGCTATTTGATCCCTCTATGAAAACACGTTTAAGAGAATATTCACCTAAACTATTTCTTTTACCTGAGCAACACTTTCAGGCTATTCGTTTTCCTTAGTTCTGTTTTGTGCTAGTCATAATTCTTCTGAATATATTGTTTGGTAAAATACACTAAAGCGCAGGCTGTAAGTGTAGGTTGAAAAACTAGGTATAGAGCTTGTTTTCTCCCCGCTACATTGTGTAAATGTTATTAGCTTTTAAATGCTGGTTGTTAAATGCAGTCTATCTTTGGACAAATACACAGTGGTGTTGGGTTTTGTTTATTTAACGTAGGGCGCATTCTGACATCAGGACATGCTGGGAACTGTGGTCCAGATACTACCATAGGCTAATGGTAATTCCGGTTACATTTCTCTCTCTCTCTTTCTCTTTCTCTCTCTCTCTCCTCTCAGTTCACTAGAGGAATGGAAATTAATGGAGGGTCAGAGATGAAATTAAATAAACGTGTGTGTGCAGCGTGGGAGAGAATCCTGGAGCTGGGAGGCAGGAGATGCTGTACAAATGGCTTACCGCCTCCATCTCAGGCTTATAAATTTCTAGCTGGAAATGAAAACATTGTGCAAGTAGAGCACACAAATGTATAATGCATGAGAATGTGCTTTTAAAAGTTTTAAAGTGCTAGTTTAAAATACAAGTACTGACCTGATAGTGGTCCCTGACAGTTGGAGTAACTCTATCCCTCTGAAAGAGTCTAGTCATGTGCCATTACCTCCCTCCCTCCCCATTGCTGCCAGACCCTGCCTCCTGTTCCATCCTCTCTTTAGCAATTTCTTACTCTCTCCATGCTCAGCAGATGACCAAGAGCCAAAAGTTTCAAGAAGACCAGTAAGTCTCTGGTAGAAATTATTCTCTGCATCTTTGCAAAATATGAAGTGTTGGTTCACTTCCTCTTACTGGTTATCCTTCAAGGCTGTTGCTCCCTAAAATTGCTGCATCCAGGAGTGGCCAAAGAGTTAAAATCATCAAGACTTAGGACTCTCTAACACCACCGGCGTTCTTCGTATGTTTTAGACGGTGATGTTGAGAAGCATAATTTTAATATACACGTTTTGAAGTTATCTACTTTCAAAATGTTTTGCAAAATGATTCAAATATGTTCCATTTTCAAGGGATGTGGAGTTGGACATCACAATCCAGGGCAGATGATAATCCTGGGGCAGATGCAGACAATGGATCTTCTTTGCTCAGATCCTATCACTCATGCCTATGCCTCTGATAATTCAAAAGGGAACCAGCTACTTTTTATTTGCCATTATCACTCAACACATCACTATTCCTATGAGAAGTTGAAGACAGTTGCAGTCACTCATTGCCTGAGTGTAAAAGATCCAGTCAGCCTTCTCATGTGAAGAATAATGTAACCAGAAAACTAGTAGCAAGCCAGTAAAATCACCCAGAGGTCAGGCTTACAGTTTAATGATGAACTAAAAGTTCTGTTGATTTGTAGAAGAGCACATTCGTGAAAACCAGACATCTTAACATACTTATGAATGCCTTCTGGATGCACATCAGATAAGTGAGCAGCCCTTGAGATACAAGCATACAGTTGGTAAACTTCTTTGACTTATAAAGACAGATGTCACTGAGGAGGAATTTGTATTTGGCAATTGCTGGGGATTCCGATGTGCATGGAAATTGAGGAGAGTGAGAAGGAGAGGCAAAGAGGCAGAAGGAGCACGTGTGTGTTGGACTCTCTTTGAAGAAGTGAGGTGAGCAGACTCATTAAAAGCAGTAGTGTGAGACACACATTTCCACAGAGATCACAGGATTATTTAGGGGAAAATTCTGAATAAATCTAATGTCTGAAGAAAAAAGAATTAAAATGTGCCAAGTTGGAGAAATGGGGGCTAGAAGGATAAGTGATAGAATTCCAGAGGAGACAGAGGAGACCATGAGCATCCTCTTACCCTCTGAGGCAGCAAAGGTGGTATGGATGTAGGAAGAAGCTCACTGTTCCCGTCTTTGTGGGGGTTCTAGAGCTGATTGCAATGTCGCACATATGTTCTGATCAGAAAAGACAGTGACTACCATCTTTTCAGACATGGCTATTATGATACTTTTAATATAGTCCAAGATCTAGTAAGCTTTTTAGTTAATACATCATTTTTCCTTGGGGAATATATAAACTAGAGGTCATTAATAACAGCTCTAGGATTAGGTTCCAGTCTTGATTTGCTCACCTACCACCTACCATGAGGCCATGGTCAAATTACTTAAAATTCAGGCTGGGGATATAGCTCAGTTGGTAGAGTGCCTACCTTATGTGAACAAGGCCGTGGGTTCAATCCCCAGCACCACACACACACACACAAAAATTACTTAAAATTCTTAGTTTTCTCAAATATAAAATGTGGGTTATAATAATAATATATCCCCCTCAGAGGATTACTATGAAAATTAAATTATCTGACAGTATACATTCAAGTAATGTTAGATATTATTTTGATTACTAAGAATATTCCTGTGGCACATTATGATGGTAAACAGTTTTATAGGGTGCTCTTCAGAAATATTTCTCCCATTCTGTCTCTGGAATTCTACCAATTGATCTTTCTGTCTCCCATAGGTCCAACTTGATATCTCAGCCTCAGGGGTAAGACTGTAATTTAACCTTCCTGAATCCTGCATGTTAAATTCATTTTGTTATTCTACCCTCCTGAGGTCCTTTTGAATTCTCTTATCATTCAAGGTATTTATTGTCCTCCCTACCTGAGTCCTGTGGACGGCCATAGCTAATGCACACCTGAGAACCACTTTCACCTTCCTTACTGGCAAATCATCGCTTGGTTCTATTGTAGCAGTGAATCCAGTGAAAGCGCTTTCTCTCCCACTCACTTGCTGCTAGGAGTGGGCATGCGATTCGGTTCCGGCCCTGTGGCAAAAGCAGACGTCTGGGAGTGTGCCTCCGGGGAAGTTTGTTAAAGAGGCCAGGCCCGTGAGGTTGCAAACCGGATTCTAAGATGGCGGAGCTGAGGCCGGAGGCTGCGTGGAACTGCCTCGGTACCCCTCCCTGGGCCTCTAGACTCCTTGCCAGGTGATAGAAACAGCTCCTCTCTGATGAAGCCTCTGTCACCAAGTTTCCAGTACATTTGCAAGTCCACCAACTGGCTCCAAATGCTATCTACATAGTTGCCTCAAAATATTTAAGGGAAAAGTAGCCTGAAGAGAACAAAGCTAAAGGCAGAACACGAGGACACAGGCTTACAAACCAGGCTGAGGTGTTTTCACACCCTGACCTTGTTGGTACGAACTCTCACATCAGGAGGCAACTGCTCTGCCTGTGCTGGCCTCGCCCCATGGTCAGAGGGGGCACAGGCTGTGTCTTCTTTCCTGTCTGGTTGTCACAGTGCCTGCCCTTGATCACGTGGAAGGTATGCATTCAGTGTCAATTTGCAAAACTTAAAGCCGCCTTGCAAAGATCCTTTCCTCGTACCGATGAGGATCCTGGGGCTCAGGTGCCTCGTCCCAGCTCAGTCCCAGAGTCCTGGAGCTGGATCATGTTCGCATTCTCATAGCCTGTGGTTCTGGGGCTACCCCACACTGTTTGAACAAATCTTCCGTTTGCATTACATCGTCTCTTCAAGACCTCCTTTTACCTTGCCCCAAATCACACTGTCAACCTTTTCAACATCCCTGGGCATGAGTGCAGGATTAAAGGAAGTTTCTGTTTTTCAGGTTACTATGGCCCTGAGTACCTGAATATCCTGCTCGTACTCAGGAACCAGAAGGAGTAATGAAAGGAATACTTAAAAGCTTTTTGCAACTACAGTGGCCACAGTGCCATAAAGGAAGTAGACAGATCAGGGGTCCCCAATTCCCCTTTGGATTGCAAAGGGGTTGCAATGCCTTTGCACCCATTGCTGGGACCTCAGTATGAAAGGCTCCTCCCTATCAACAGCTGTCACTTGAAGTGGAAAACAACTTGCAAATTTCTGACTTGAGCAGTATTGCATAAACATTTCCTTGATACTTAATAACTCCCTAACTCTCTCCAACGGCTGCAGCTGCTGCTCTGCAGACAGGGCAAGATTAGATATGGCATTTGCACCTGGCCAGCCATAAACTCTTAGTTACATGCAAAGGTTAACAGGCCCCATTGCCTTCTCTCCTCAGATCCCAGCACTGAAACATGAAAGAGAGCTGTAACTATTCATAAACAATAAAAACGTCTGTGGCATGTATGAAATGAATGGATTTATTTGCCTACTCAAAGTGGAAGTCCATATTTTCCTGGTTATGCTCAGAGGCGCCTCCTCCCTTGGCCTCTGTATTTGAGGGTTAGACTGCAGGTTTCCTTTCTATCGGAGTGAGGGGCGCTGGGGACCAAGTGTGGGCTCTGGGTGCTCCTTACCCACTAGAACCCAAGAAGCCAGCACCTGCTCTTCCTCACTTTGCCTTGGTGATCTCTGCTAGACTCGTTCTGGCCGGGTTCTTCTCTCATGGTTCTGGATTTCCTGACCCAACACCGGTCCCAGTCCTGGGGTGGGAGAAGTAAGGATCAGCTTGGAAAATGAGGCCGAGTTGGACGCATTTCACTGGTCAGGATGCAGTGGAGCCCGGCTGACTGAGGCCACCGCGCAAGGAGGGCTAGACCTCTCCAGCACAGCTGCAATGTGGTCATTTGAGAGCATATAAAACAAAACTAAACTCAAGGACTCCCTCTCGGCTGGCGATTTGAATGTGCTCCTTTCCCCATGAGCCTCTGTCTGGACTGTTGTTTCCAGCATGTTCTACCAACGCGATTCATTCTTAGAATCCATTAACCTGATCATCTGAAGTTCAAAGGTAGGCAAGGAAATTCCATTGCACTGGAAACTTGTCATGTTAGTGACTCTTTTTACTCCTAATTTTTAGTAGCTTCCAAACTTTTCATATATGAGAGCCCATTTTTTTATGTAATATTTCATTTTAGTCTCTGTTCTTGGAAGCCCAAAAACTACCATGAAAGCATCATATTTTCTATTTGCTTATCATTATAGTAACTACTTACACACAGAAAACAGTAGCACATGGCTTGCAGCACATTATTTATTCTGTCCTTGATAATACTTGGGGTAAATATAGATGCCGGGACTCCTAAAGTAACCCCAAGGTTTTCCAGGAGTTCAAGGCCCAAATTATAAGTATAGTTACCCTTTGAAAGAGGTGATGTTCCTACCAGGGACTTAAAGGGAGGGCTATTCAAATCATCTTGCAAAAACTTGCAGAATAAGATCCTTTTGTACACCACATTCTATAGCACGAAAGGAGAGAGCTCTTGGGAGACGGCTTCTGAATGTCCAGTGACATCTTTAGCAGCTAACCCATGGATCCTGTGCTTTTTAATGGACCAATGCAATTACATAAAATTCCTAATCAGCTTAATTTTTTAGTCTTCTTGTAGTGCATAACCCTTATGTAGTGTGATCACTGCATTAGTAGTAGAGAGTTACCCTTGAAAATCCCTATTTAGTAAAACTACATTAGGTAAAATACAGTTGTGATGAGCAATCTGATTTAATTTTTGGATGAGATTAACATATTGAGCTATCATCTCTCATTTTAAAATCATGTTCTCTCTACTTAGATCTGCAAAATAATCTTCAGGCAATTGGATATGCAATAAAAGTTATTTCTAGCTTCATTTGCCCTTTTATTTGGACAAGCAATTTTTTTCTAAATGATTCCAAATTCACATCTTAAAACAGGAAGCAGAATTCTAGGATAACCGATAGTCCTTTCTTCTCTAGAAAATGTTGGGGAAAGAATACACCCTATCTCATTTTCCAGAAGTTCTCGACTGTTTATATTTTCTCCGGGAAGTCTACTCTTCCCAGTGGATGTGTATTCAGTTTGCAATCTAACGAGCTGATGTTTTCACTGGGTAAGAAGACATGAGAGGATCAGCATTCCACTTCACCAACCTGTTTCCTGGATAATCTTATCCAGACAGCAAACACCAGAACCAACAAAGATACACTCTGGGTGGCAACCCCAAGGCTGTGCATCTTAAAGAACACTCCAGTACAAGAACAGGATGGGCCACAGGCAGGAAAGACACAGTCCCGTAGAGAGTTCATACAGTTGAATAGAGACCTCACCAAGCAGGCAGAGGTCTTGATAACCTCCCTGCAAAAACCAAAGCCCAGCGACATCAGTTCAACTGACCTGACAATATGCACCTGACGCACCAGCATGTAATGGCTACACGCCATGCAGATCTTCGAACACAGTCCTGCTCTGAGAACCCAGTTGCCCTGGCAACATAAGACTCTAACCTCCTCTCCCAGGGGGCCACCTCTGAGCCACTCTTCCCAGATTTGCAGCCAGGTGCAAATTCATAGTGTGGATGGAATCCTTTGTCCAAATATGTAAATCATTGTTGCAAGATCTAGATTCTTTTGCTCTAGGACGGTAGAGGCTTGTCTCTAGGAAAATTCATATTTTGACTGGTAAGATAGGCATAGCCTGGATTATAGAAAGGAAGAGACAGAGAGATGGTTACAAAATCAAAAAACAAATGAGATACAAAGGTACTCTATGAACTATGTTTTTGGAAGCAAAAAGAAACTAGAATTTAGAATTCTGAAATGCATCCAACTCAACAGGGGCAAAAAATAATTTTAGTAAATCACAACACAACTTGAGATGCAGACTGGATAATTAGTCTCCATTATTGTGGCTCAGTGGAAAGCTGGTTTGATTGAGTGCCTTTCCCATGATTTTGAAAAAAGTGACTATATTTTGGATTAAGGGTTGCGTATAGTTTGTACCTTAAGACAGCTTAGTTATGGAGCTCTTCCAGCTAATATTAGACGATTTTGAAAACGTCTTCATGCAATATTTTTAAATGACTTGCTCATACAACAGAAGACAATACATTCTAGGGTATGAAAAAAGCGAGATAAGAATCTTTTCTCCACATGTAGTCCCACATATTTTTCTTTGCAAGTCCTGTGTTATTTCATGCTCTGGTCATCCTCTTCAATCGGAAGGTCTCGTCACTGAGAAAACAAGCTGTCTAGAACCAGCGAGGTGGCTGAGTCTGAGGACAATAAGGAAGGACAGACAGGACAGCATCACCAGCAGCCTGAGAGGTGGGGTGGCGAGGGTCCTGGTCACGAGGACACAAAGTTGGGTAAAGACCAGTGTCACGCACCCTCGACCCCTGAGGCTGATCCAGACATCTGTCTGTGTCCCCAGACACATGGAGTCTTATCCTCGGGAACTTTGAGGTTGTGCATTAGCCCTGCGCACACCTGGGCACCTCCACACAGGATTAAAAGCAGATAAAGCCTCCGGGGAGATGCGGCTGCTGACATGATTTCCAGAACACCTCAGATTGGCCTCAGATACCCTGCAGGGTGGGGGACACTGATGTGCTTTCCTGTCTCTGGCCTTGCTGCATACAGTTCTAATTGCTCACAGCATTGGCGCTGCCAACACAGGACCCCTAGGATTCTGATTTGTCTCTGCAAGTGGGCTGCAAGCTTCTTAGAGCAAGGGAAGTCCCCTCCGACCAAGTGCCTGACATTTGACCTCTGGATCATTGCCTATAGTGGGGGCTCTAAGGTGGGCAACGAGAGAGACCCTGTTTGGGACCATTTACTGTGGCTGCTGGCCCATGATGATCACATGCTGGTCTCTTGTTCTCTCTTTCCTTCTTCCTGAAGCACCTCGTGGGCACACTTGAGTGACCCTCCTCGTCACAATGGACTGTAGTTGCAAAGCTCTTCCTTATCACCAAAGACTTGAAAGCCTTATTTTTATAAAAAGTAACAAAAAAAACTTACCTCACCCGCAGATCCTTCACCCTTCTCTTCTGGCAGCAGAACTTCACGGGGCCAGCGGTGGAAGCAGGCTTCCACTTCTGCCAAATGTGATTTCACAGTGCCTTCCCTAAACAACACGACACTGTGTTTTCCCACCTACTCCTTCTCCAGGGTCAATACTGGGCTCAAAATCAATTCTATTCCAAGGTTTGCTGGCATGCTTGTGTGACACGATCTATTCAGGATGCACCAAATTCAATATGGCGTACGTGGGCTCGCCTGGTGTGGGCAGTCCTGGGTTCCAAGCCCAGCACTGAGAACTAGTTGGGCATCTAATAGAAGTTCTTTTCCTTTTGGCCCCTTATCCTTAAAGCCACCTGAAGGTTGGACGTAGCTTATACTTTATGCTACCTGTAGCACTGGGAAAGCTCATGCCATTACAAACCATCCGACGGCTAGACCTCTTCGGACTCTCAGTGATTTTGATTTCACCTCCTTAGCTGTTCTGGTGTATACCAGGGTTGCCTTCCTTCCATGGGTCATTCCGCAGACATTCCTGCAGGGAGTCCAGCCTCGTAGAGTCGCCGAGAAGAACTATCATGCTGTGGTGAAGACAGCAGGCACAGCACTAGTCTCTAGCAAGTTGCTTCAATGCTGTTCCTCAGTTTACCTGTAAAATGGAGATAATTATAGCACCCGCCTCACAGGGTGGTTGAGGAATAATGGTCGGGTCCCGAAAATGCTCAGAATAGTCTGCCATATGCCAAGCACTGGGTAACCGATAGGTATTTTGATGTTTTCAGGGGTTAGTGGGGGGATCTTAGGCATCCTGAGGTTCACAGATGGATTCGATGTGTCCCAGAACTCTTTGAATTTACTTACAAAACGTAGGTAATTTGTCTAGAATTTAGCAGTTTCATCAGATTTCAAAGAGGGGATAAAGCAAAAAAGAGAACCAGGGCAGTGGACACATAAGGCAGAATTCTTTCCCTCAGTGAGCTCAGTCTAACCTGGGAGATGGACAGTTAGTGACTGTACAATGTGATAGTGGTAACACAGAAGTGAGGTTTGTAGGCAATGGGACGAGAGAAGGCCACCCAAGAGATCAAAGTGGCCTAGAGCAGGTGGCATTGAAGAGACGACTTGAAGTGTGGATACGAGATTGCTGGGTGAAAGAGAGGAGCAAGAGTGTTCCGGGAGAGCCAGGGTGGTCTGCTGGAATTCACGCAATGGCCGCAACCAGAGGAAACCAGAGAGCGGGAGGCTAGCAAGGTGGACGGGGACTGGCCTGTCATGAAGGACCTTTCCTGAACATGTGCTGAACTCATGTCTTGCACAGAGGCCATCACGACATGAGAAGGGCTCATGAAGATTTCCAGTGTCCTCCTTCCCCACTAGAGGAGACATTTCCTTGCCCCCTGCAGCTGGACACAGCCACGTGACAGATGGTGACCAAAGAGAACGCTACGTCGGGGGACAGGTGTTGTTCCAGGGCCAGTCCTTCCCAGGCGAGGGTTTGAGTCTCCACTGTTACCTAGATGGTCGACTTTAAAAACTTATTTTGCATGTGACAAAGGAGAGCAATCGTGATGGAGAATAGAGCAGTGGTTTCCCGGCCGAGAAGGAAGGACTGCAGGGCGTCCTTTTAGAGGTGATGAACGTGTTCTTAAGCAGGCCGTGGGCAGGAACGCAACCCGGTGAGCTTGCTAGACTCTGCGCTTTCCGCCAGTGAACTGTGGTTTAAACAAGAGGACGAGTTTTCACGAATAAGATCTCCACGAAGCTACGGAAAGACCAAGCAAAGCAAAAGGACTGGCAGACGTGGCTGCGCCCTCCCATGAGCTCGACAGACTTGAAATGAGTGAGAAACCAACAGTTGCTGCGCTTCGCCGGTGAGAACTGGAGGGCGCTCATGACGTTGGCGTCTCTGGACATAACCGGCGCGGGCACAGAAGGCCACTCAAACACTCGCCCTGTCTTACAGGTGGGAGCTGCGGTGTTACAGGCAGAAGGTGCTCAGCGCTACTGCAGGGTCGGCCCCAGGGCGGCAGCGCCGCATCTGGGTGTAGATCCCTCTGGCAGCAGCGTCAGCCACCCGGGAGTGAGGATGCCGTAGGCGGTCAGGAGGGGAGGCTGGTGCCCAGGGCACACCGAGAGCCCATCAGTTCTACCGTCCTTGTCTCTGATTCTCGTAGTAAAATTTGGGAAATTTTTCAAAGAGGACAAGGGAGCAGTTTGAAAACCGACTTATTTTAAAAAATAAAACGTTCCCAAGCCTATCACGACTTGTGTGGCAATCCCGTGGGGATGAATTTGTGCATTCCTTGCACATGGAACATCAAATGTGCACCTCTGACCATTTCAGTGACGGTGACTGGCTTTGCATATTCTGAGGCTGAACATATTGATTCTGTAACTTCCTAATTATCTGCTTTGAGGAGTTATTATTCCTGATGGCAATTAATCAACATTAAAACAGACTGCATGGAATGAAGCAAATCCAAACATCCGGCCTCAGTTCAAAACGCCTGCACACTAAGATGAATCATGGGCCCTGCCCGAGTGTGACAGGTTCATCAATAGGACGGAGAAGAGGGAAGGCAACACGTTCCCGGAGAGCTCCAAGGGTACTTGAGCCCGACTTGAACAAGACCACATACAATCCACAGTGACCCACGACACTGAAATTAAAATTGTTTTCTTCCCAAAAGCTTAAGTAGTTGTGGCAGTTTGTGCTACAAAATCTCAATTGCCAAAACAAGGTGGGTGAGTGAAATGCTTGCTTCTGTTTGGTTTGCCCTAGATGGCATCATAAAGTAGGCAGACATTTACCACTACGTGTTCCTCAATTTAAAATTAAAAGGTGCTTTTGTGTTTCCCCCAAACTTTGTATTTTATGTTCATTCTTTTAATTGTCCTATCAAGTCATGCCACTCAGTGGTAGAGCTGGAGAGTAGGAGCAGCATCGTCATAAGAGTCTGGCGTGTGATGAGTACCTTAAAATTATTTGTGATTGCAATAGTGGTTGCTGTTCGGCAAGTTATTTTAATTTCTCTAGGCCTCAGCTTCTCTGTAATATATACATAGTGGTATCACCCACAATATAGCATTATGGAGATCACATGAGATAGTGTAAGGGTTTATTTTTCAACTAACAGATAATGTAATAGCAACAGTGATGCTAACGATGATATTTTTTGAGTGCTTATTATATGCTAATCTCTTTACACACGCTGTCTCAGTATCTTCATTGCAAGTCTAAGGTGGAGATACCACTTTTTTAACAGAGGAGGAAACTGAGACACAGAGGGATGAAGGAAACTGCCTCTGCTCAGACAACTTACCAACTGGTAGAATCAGGACTCTAAGCAATAGGTCTCAGTCTACAATTTGTGCTGTTAGGATCTATCCCACAGTAATAAGAAAAGGGGAAAGTAAAATAAAAAGTGGTTTACGTTGGTTATGGTTTGAATATGGTGTGTGTGTTTTCCCCAGGGGTTCATGTGCAGGAAACTTGGTATTGTCCACTGTGGCAATGCTAAGAGGTGGTGGGACCTTCAAGAGCTGGGACCCAGTGGGAAGTGCCTCGGTCGCTGGGGGCGTGGCTTCAGAGGGACCATGTTCCCAGGGGCTCCTGAGCTGGCTCCTATGAGAAGGCATTTGTAAAAGCAAGCTTGGCCCGTCTCCAGTCACTCTTGGGCAACCTGTCTCACCATGTGATCTCTCGCCCCCCTCATCGTGGGAGGTCGCCAGCCATTAAACGATGCAGGGTGGGGGACCCTCCATCAGGGCTGGGACTCTGCTGTTTGGACTTCCAGCTTCCAAAACTGTGAGTCAAACAGATCTCTTTTCTTTATAAGTACCTAATTTTAGGTATTTTGCTGCATTAAAAAAGGAGACAAGTACATATCCTTTAGCTGAATGCCTACATTACAAATAATATGAATCAGAGTCCGGGCTACCCATTTCCATCAATGTAATTAGAATACATACATACAGCTTTGGAATACTGTTAAATGGGAAAAGAATGCCACTGGATTAAAGGCATGGGTAAAAAAAAGTTTTAAAGTTCAAATTTTGCAAAACTGAGTAAAAATTATAACAGTAACTTTTTTCTTTTAAAACATAAACATGTCTGCCTTAACAGAATTCAAATGATAATACACATTAGTGAACTGAGATGAAAAAATAAGTTTACAGTGAACTATCCAAAAACAGAAACCAATAAAATGATCCCATTTTCAATAGCATAAAATGAAACAAAATACTCCCGGAAAGATCTATACATTAAAAACCAAAAGACATTAATGAAAGAAATTGAATAAGATACAAACAAATGGAAAGGTATTCCATGTTCATGGATTAGGAGAATTAATATTGTTCATACTGCTCAAAACAATCTATAAACTGAAGGCAGTTCCTATCACAATTCCAATAGTATATTCTACAGAAGTAAAAAAAAAAAAAAAAAATCCTAAAATTTAGATGGAATCACAAAAGACCCTGAATAGCCAAAACAATTTTGAACAAAAAGCACAAAGAGGGAAGCATCACACTCCCAATCTCACAACATACTACAGAGCTACTATAATCAAAACAGCATAAAAACACAGAGACCGATGGAACAGAAGAGAGAGCCCAGAACTAAACCTGTACATTTGTTGTCAAATGATCTTCGACAAAGGCTCCAAAAACACATGAGGACAGAAGAGCATCTTTAATACAGTGTTAGGGCCACTGGATATTGAAATGCAGGAAAATGAAAGTGGATCCCTCACTCTTCTCGTATTCCAAAACTACCTCAAAAAGAATTAAAGACTTAAATATCTGAAACTATAGAACTACTAGAAGAAATTAGAGTAAGAGCTTCTTGACGTCCATCTTGGCAAAGAGGAGGAATGGGGAGATGTTGGCTACAGGACACAAAATTTCATTTAATGAGAAGGAACAGATAGATCTTCTGGAGATCTATGGTGAGCACGGGGATCCCAACACAGACCCAAGAGGCTTAGGATAGTAGTGACATAATCAAATCTGCATATTTAAATGACCCCTGTCCTAAGGGAGGAGAAGGTACTGAAAGGGACGATACTAAAGGGAGGCAGGGAGGCAGGGAGGCAGGGAGGAGCTGGTTCCAGAGAGCCAGGCAGTGGGAAGCTGGGAAGGGGAGAAATGGCTGCCTTCAAGATGGGCGAGAGGTGGGTAGAACCTGGGAACAGACTGGAAGAGGGGAATGGAAAGTGGACAGAGGAGATTGACTGATTTCCCTCAGAAGGAGACCTCCAGGCAAGGATCACTCATGTCACTCATTTGAGGAGAACAGGGAATATTGGGAGGACAGGGAGGAAGGGATACGGAGGAAAGGCCGCCCGTGCCGCGGCAGCCTGGGGCTGATCCAGGGAGGAAGCCTGAGAGATGGCAAAGGACAGTGCGCTAGAGTGAGCCACCCAGCAGGGCGAGGAACGGGGGTGAATCCCAGTTCCCACCAGTCACTGGCTGGTGGGTTTAATGTCCCAGCATTTCCAGCATGTTCTGCACAAGGTGGCGCAGCTTCCTGTTCTCAAGTCCCTCAGGCAGAACAATACAGATTCAGGCCCTTAGAAATGCACAGGGGCACAGAGGTGTGGGAAGGCCCGAGAAATACCTGCCGCAGCTACTTGTCTGGTTGGACCACTGTGGACAGAACCCAGGAGTCAAGCAAGACAGGGGGGACTAGGGAGAGCAGTTTGCTATTGACCTGGCGCATTCGCATGTCCACGGAACATTTAAATGAAGCTGTCTGACCAGCACTTGAATATGCGATTGTGTCTCCACAGTGATCTAAGCTACAACTATGGATTTGCGAATTAGCAGGAGTAAATTCGCCAGAGTTGAAGACATCCCCTGGGAAAGTGAGAAATAAAGATGGCTAAAGACAGAAGCCACACAATGTTCGAGAGATAGTGAGTGAGAGGAAGAGCAGCTTATAAAGGAAAATGAGAAGACATATCGTAGACAGTAATAAAACCAGGATCTTGGTGTCAAGAAGCCAGACACCAAGCAGAACTGGGCATGGTGACGCACACCTGTAATCTCAGTGGCTGTGGAGGCTGAGGCAGGAGGATCCCGAGTTCAAGGCTGGCCTCAGCAAAAGTGAGGCAGTAAGCAACTCAATGAGATCCTTTCTCTAAATTAAATACAAAATAGGGCTGTGGGGGTCTCAGTGGTCGAGTGCCCCGTTACCTCACCCTACCCCCCCCCCAAAAAAAAAAAAAACAAACCAAGCACAGAGCTTTTCAGTTTAAAAAAAAAAAAAAAAATAGCACATGCTGAAGAAAAAGCAGGTAAAACCAGAGAAGAAGATGCCACTGGATTCAGCGACAAGTAGGTGGTTAATGACCTTGAAAAGGTAGAACGAGATATCCTGCTGAAGCTAAGAATAAATGTGTGTACGTATAGATAGAAAACAAAGATAACTCAAGAGGCTTAACTGAGAATGAGAGAAGAGAAAGTCACAATCAAAGGCAGAGCACTGCAAAATACCGAAGAGATAAAGCATATTATAGTGATTCTTTAAACCCGAAGGTGAACAACAGGTTAAAGGAGGGTCTTTGGTGAGGGAAGAATTGTTCATAGAAAATGAAAGAGATTTCAAGTTCAATGGGGAAGAGTCAGTGGAGGGACTGGAGAGTGAAGGACAGAACCATAAACAGGCATGGAGCAGGCCAGAGGACAGAAAGGGGTGGAATCCAGAGGCCAGGGAAGCAGCTTAATTCACAGACTCCATTTTCTTTGTTGAAAGTGGAAAAAAGGAGGCTACACATGAAGGTTAATTTGCAGAATCAGGGGTTTGAAGCTAAGAGAAAATTCCCTGAGTATTTCCTCCATGGATTAGGAGTTCAGGAGAAAGGTGTGCATGAGGAGCATCTGGCAATGACACAGACTTAGGGTCTAACAGAGGGGGGAATGTGTCTTTAGAGAATTAAAGAGAAAGATGAACCAGATAAATGGTTGTGGGATTTCCCCTCATAGTGCCCAGCTACCCAGCTTGAACCCAGAGACTAGAGAGTTGGACTTATTCAAGGTTGAATTCCAACCTCGAATCAAGAGCAAAAGAGAATATGCTAGTTAGCTTTCTGTTACTGTAACAAAATTCCTGAGATAATCAACTTACAGAGAGAAAAGGTTTATTTTGATTCAGTCTGAGGTTCCAGTCCAGTGGGGATTGGCCCCACTGTTTTGAGCCTGTGGTGACACAGCCCTTCCTGGTGGACTGAGCAAACCCACTTCAGCACAAGCCATGACTTCACGCCTCCCACTAGTCCCCTTCTCAAAGGTTTACCACCTCCCAGTAGTGCCTCCCTGGAGAACAGGCCTTTAAGACTGAGCCTTTGAGGTAGAGAAGGATGGCAGGCAAGAGAGCTGCCAGGAGGTGATCTGCATGACAACAGCAAGGACCCTAAGTAGAAAGAATCGAGGGCAGCGGGGAGTGATGGACAGGAGCGACTCTCAGGGAGGAGCTTCTGGTTCCAATCAGGGATTCTATTTCCAGGGGCTGGGGTAAAGGAGAGTGTGCTGAGAGGGAGACTGTCAATCAGACCCTGTGGAAATAGCAGGAGGTTGACACTGACTAGTTAGCCACCACGGATGAAGCAAGGCGTTGCCCAGAAACCAAAGCGAGGGAAGAGGAGACAGAGACCATGGCTGGGACGAGATGCGGCCGTGCCCCAGCCTGGCCAGTGACTTCGGCACCGGTGGTGGTGCACGTGCTGTCCTCTGCTGGGGGTTAATCACGTCCCGAGAAAGACACGCTGAAGTCCGACTGGTCCAGCCAAGAGCAGGAGGTTGGGTGGGTCCTAGTCCAACGCGACTCCTCTTAGAGGAGGAGAGACGTAGATGGAAACCAACTGAGCAGAGACGGAGGGGGCGCAGCCTCCAGCCAAGGAGCCAAGGACGCCAAGGACACCAAGGAGCGCCTCGGCCCAAAGTTAGGGGAAAGCGTAGAGAATCCCCCTGAAGCCTTCCAGGCGCAGGGCCTGCCGGCGCCTCCGTTCCAGACCTTCAGGGTCCAGAACTATGACAGGGCAGAGTTCTGTTCTCCAAGGTCAACAGCCCTAGGACGCTAGCCCACCCCTCTGCCCACTTGTGACGTGGCCAGGGTGGTGGGCACCTTCCACTCACAGGGTACCATCAGGGCACCGTGGTCCAACAAAGACTGGGACAGCCCTCCATCTCTAGGTAGAAACTGGACGTTCCCACTGGAGGGCGGTTTCAGCTGTCCTTCACTGACAGGGCCACTGGGTGGGCTCTTACGGCCAAGCGAAGCAGTCCAGGGGCACCTCGTCCTACAGGAAGAGGGCAGAGAATGCGGTTCTTCAAATTTAGAAGGGGCTGGGGCTGGAGCCCAGTGGCAGAGCGCTTGCCTGGCACGTGTGAGGAACTGGGTTGGCTCCTTAGCACCCAATAAAGGCAAACAATAAAGCAAAGGCACTCTGGCCATCTCCAAATACAAATTGTTTTAAATTTAGAAGTATTAGGATATTTTAGCCTCGAAGCAGTCACAGTGCCAGAATACCTGGTGTTTGCTCTATTTTCACTCTCAAATAGAAGCCAGTGTGCTTTTCCTGGTGCCCGACCTGTGTACCAGAATCTTTTTTTTTGGTGGTGTTGACACAATTTAACGTTCCCGTCTCCACTGATTGATTTGGCACAAACAAGGCACGTATGTGCCAACGAATAAGACGGATCTACGTGACCCCCTTCCACACGAGCAGAGAAAGGAAAATGTGTCATTGTTTGGTACGTGAGCAAATATTGAGAGTGGCATTTTAATTAATTGGTTAACTCATTCACCCCCACCCTGGTCCCCAGAGGCTTGAAGTCGGGGTACTTCCGTTAGCCGAAGGCTTGGGGGGAGTTAGGGATTGTTGATGACTTTCAAATTTTGTCAGACTTTTTTACTAAAACTTTTTTATTTAAAACTTTAAGCAGTCAACAGCTTATATAAATCAGAGAGGCGCACAGGCTGCCCTCGGGGGCTGGGCAGGGGCGAAGTAACGGTCTGCGCCACACAGCATTCTTGGGACACGCTTTGTTCACTCATTGAATGGCTCTCCTCCTCCGGGGAGTGGGTGGACTCCCCGTCCCTCAACCACAGGCCCTGCGGGTCCACCTCGCTCTGTGCTCTTTGTGCTGCCCGGGGGCACAATTAGCTCACCCATTTATCAATGCTGAAGGACAGACAGACAGCAGGGCGCCCGGCAGGGTGAAAGCCACTCAGGAGCCGAGCGGGAGGTGCCCACCCAGCCTCGGGGTGCAGGCCTTCCCCAGCACCCTGAGCCACTCCCGGGAACGCGGGCCCAGTTTACCTGCAGCCCACTTTTGAAAAGGGGTTCTGTATGAAATCCTCAGCCCTTTACGTGTTGGAAAGTATTCTCCTTTTTCTTTATGTACACACGCACACACACACACACACACACACTGATACCAAAAGGGTCTGAGGGCACAGAAAACATGTCTGAGGGCAGACACAGTCAAGGGGCTGCTCGTTCACCACCTTTGCTAGCCCTGGCAGCTTTTCAAATATGTGTAAGAGGAAGGTCATCGTGACTTTTGTGAGGGTGAACCCCTGCTGCTAGGATTAGTGCCCTTACCAAGAGGCCCAGAGGGCTCTGCGCCTCTTCCCACATGCAGGGGACAAGAAGGTGCCATCTGTGAAGCAGGAAGTGGGCCCTCGCCAGACTGGATCTCCTTGAGCCTGGATCCTGGGTTCCCAGCCTTCAAACAGTGAGAAGCAGTTTCTGCCATTGATGAGCCACCCAGTCAAGGCATTTTCCAACAGCAGATGATGCGGACCAAGACACCCACGTAACTGCCTCTCAGTGTCCACTTCAGTGGTATCCAGCACATTCAGCGTTGTGCCATCGTCACCACTAAGCAATTCCAGAACTTCCTCATCTTCCGAAACAGAAGCTCTAGATTCTTTAAATCGCGTGTACTTTTATGATTAACTTTACATGAAAACGCCCCTCACCAAGTCACCATATTTGTGGTTAAAACAAAGAAGAAAAGAAATGAGCGAAGCGGGCAGACCTGGGGCTAGGCCTGTGCCTGGCTTCTCCGAAGCCCCGCAGGAGCGAGTCCATGGCCAGATGTGCTGCCTCTGCAGGGCCCGCTGGTCCCTCGCAGCCACCTCCCTACCCAGGCAGGCTCACCTTGGGTGTGGGAAGGGGTCTCTCCCCTCCAGGACTCAGACTGCACAGCTGATTCACGCTTTCCTCCTCCTCCTCGCTGTCACCAGCTGTCACCGCTCCCCTGCTCGACGTCAGCACCTGCCCGACACTCTTCCAGTCCACCTCTGCCTATCGTCATCTTTGGAAGCTTGAACACCTCTTGAGTGACCATCCAAAAGACTGAGCTGCTGGTCACTGGACGCCCAGCCCCGCGGCCTACAGAATCTCAGCCCCAGGAGGCAGGCGCCCGCCGCTTCCACCGCGTTCCCTCTCAGACTTCCGGCCACAGCCCGAGGCTTTCTGTGCCATCTCCTCATCCTCCATTCCATCTCCGTTCATTTGGGCACCCTGAGTCCCTGCAAACACTGTAGTAATCACCTCCCATCTCTCCCCCCGCCAAGCACCCAACTCCAACCCCAGATGAACCCGGCCATCTGTCTTCCCTGTTGCCGCTCAGGCTGCAGAGAACACGGTGGCACTGATGGGTATCACTGAAAAGTCAACATCCGCAGGCCTCGGCATTGCTGGGCAACCTAATCACGGCGCTCTCCTGAACTCAGCGGTCCCTCTCCTAAATCATGACCTTGTGCTTCTCTCTCTTCCCAGATCTCCCTCTCCTGCCTCACCTGCCTGAAAGAGCCGTCACTGGGTTACCCAAAACAGCCCCACTTCTCTCCTTCACTTCTACCCCAACCCCAGCCCCATCATCTCCGGCCGGGACGACCCCCGGGGCCTTCTGAGGATTCCCTCTGCCATCCAGCTGCTTCTCGGGAATTCTCCACACAGAGGCAGGGGGATGGATGTTTTAGAAATAACAAGCAGAACTGGACTTGCCCGTGTTCTCACGTGAATACACGCCAGGTTAACTCCACATCACGTACCACCACAGAAAGGGGAAGCCATACTCCATGCATGCATATATCAAAATACACTCTACTGTCATCTGTAACTGAAGAGCAAGAAAGAAGAAATAATAAGCGAGTTAGGCCATTCCCCTATTTTTTTAATGCGTCCCTGACTTTCCATTACATTTAGGGAACCTTCAGTGTTTTGAAAACAACCACAGTGCATGTATTTGGGCTGGAAGAGAACTTGCTATTTCCACATTTTATAGCAGACGATATCTACATGACTTATTTTAAACACGGGGTGATATCTTTGCTGATGTTTTGCAGCAGGAGCTGATGAACCTGCTGCTTTGTAAGTGACCTTGGTTGCAGCCAGTGGCACCTGAGCCTCCATATTTCATGGACTTGCTGTCCAGCTCTCTGCAAGAAAGGTTCGCTGCCTCCCCGCTTTGCAGAATTGAAAAGTAGGACTGAGTGTTGGTTTGGATATGGTCTGAGTGTGTCCCCGAAGAGTCACATGCTGGAAGCTGGGTCCCCACTGCACGGCTCAGAAGTGGTGAGACCTTGAGGAGGCGGGTTCAGTGCAGGTAACTGGCTCACAGGCCCTGCCCTCAGAAGGGCGGCATGTAGCTCTGTGGGACCCTTGCTAGTTCCTAAGAGAGCACGTTGTGACGGTGATCCTTGACCCTGAAGCTCTCTGGCTTCCAGTCTCACCATGTGATCACTCACCCACACTCCCACCATTGTGAGGTCATCCACCCCAAAGCTCTCACCAGAGGCTGAACCAATGGGGTCACATGATCTTCAACTTTCAGTCCCCAAAACTGTGAGATAAATAAACAAACCTCTTTGCTTTATAAACTATCCAGGCTCAGATATTTTGTTACAGTAACAGAAAGTGGAAAAATACAGACTTAAAAAATACCTTTGCCTTTTTCTGATTTGTTTTATTTCTTTTTATTGAGATATATATACAGTAAAGACAAACAGCACTGATCTTTAGTAAAATCCTTGAAAATTTTTACATATGTCTGTAAGCATTTCTCAAATGATTATATTGAATGTTTCAAGTATTCTAAAATGTTCTCTTATAACCATTCCCATAAACCCCTCATAGAGAGGTAACCACTACTCTAATTTCTATCTCTAACAATTGGGTTTAATTTTACCGACTTTCAAATAAATGGAATCATGCAATACTCTTTTATGTTAGCTTATTTGCCAAAATACTTTCTGTTCTTTTATTTCTGTGTAGCATTCCATCCCACAAAAATGCCAGAATTTATTTACGCATCCTTCTGTTAATGGACAGTTAGGATATTTCCAGGTTTAGGGCATGGACATGCTTTGTACGTCTTTGAGTGGAACTATATACTTGTTTTCTGTGTGTGGGGGGGGGGGGGGGGGTAGTATAGATTTAGGTGTGAGTTTCCTGGACACGGCAGCTTAGTAAGTAGTGTAAGTTTCCATAAAATTGTACCAATGTATTTGGCC
This sequence comes from Sciurus vulgaris, assembly GCF_902686455.1. Lineage (NCBI taxonomy): Eukaryota > Metazoa > Chordata > Mammalia > Rodentia > Sciuridae > Sciurus > Sciurus vulgaris. The sequence continues at coordinate 152,253,819 of NC_136467.1, forward strand.
TCCAAATGTGTGAGAATTCCAGATAGTGTTATTTTATCCTGTTATTCTCTTAATATCAGCCATTCTTGTGGGTGGTGTCTCATTCTGGATTAATTTTGTATTTCCTGGCTATGTATCTTTTCATAGGATTCATGGCCATTTACATAACATCTGTGAAGTGACTAGTCAAGAATTTTGCCTGTTTTTTTTTTTTTTTTAAATGGGAAAAAAGGACAGCCCTCATCAGATATATGTTTTATGCATCTCTTCTTCCAGTATTTGGTTCCTTTAGTGCTTAGTGGTTTTGTGTCCTGTGCAAAATCTCTTTCCTATCTTAAGTTCATAAAGATATCTTTCTGTATTTTCTCTGATGAACTATTTTCTATGCGTGGTGTAGAGGTCAAGCTTCATTTTTGTTTTGTTCAGTTTGTTTGTTTGTTTGTTTTGCTCCATGTGAACCTACAGTTGTCCCAGCACCATTTATTGGGAGAACCCACAGACGGTTGTGATGTCTTTGTTATACCTCAAGTTACTTTATAGACGGAATCTATTTCTGACTCTCCTTTCTGTTTCCTGGGTTTATACTTGAGTCTCCTACTAGGCCACACTGCCCTAATCGCTGTGTGTCTTGAGCCTTGGCACATAGCAAGTTCTCCACCTCCGTTTTGCTTCTTTGGGATTGTTTAAGCGATCCTTCACATTTCTACCCAATTTTATAATCAGTTTGAATATTTCTGACAAATAAACAATGGATAGGTTAGTTTTGGAGAAATTTGCCACTGACAAAATTGAGTTTTCCATCCCAAAACATGGTATACCTCTTCATTTAGGTCATTTTAATTTCTCAGAAAAGTTCTATGGTTTGAAGAGCAGAGGATTTTCACTTCTTCGGTGTAATTTATTCCCAGGTGATTTTCTGATTTTTTTTTTTTTTTTTTTGATGCTGTCTTACCTGGCATATTTTTAATGTCTTGGTTTTTTGTTGTTAATTTGTGAAAATAGTATTTCTGTTTCCTGAGTATGTTACACACACCTATTAATCTTGGTGTTTTATGGATTGTGCTAGTGATCTGCTATCCGAGGTGATCAAATGAAGAAGAGGAAAGGTTTATTTTGGTTCACAGTTTTGGAGGTTCTAGTCCCTGATCTGTTGACTCCCCTGCTTTTAGGCCTGTGACGAGGCAGCTCATCGCGGTAGGGGCACCTGGCAGAGCAAACCCCTCACCTCATAGCCAGGATGCAGAGGGGTAGAGGAAGAGCCTGAGGTCCAGATGTCTCCCGTGACCTACGACCTCCCACCAGGCCCCACCTCTTCAGTGGTCCACCTCCCAATAGCCCTTAATGTGTGGACCTTCGCAAGAGATTGCAGATACAATCTACGGCGTGGATTCTTTGGAATTTCTATGTATAAAATCATGTCACCTATAAATAAAAGCAATTTTACTTTATTCTTCTGATCTTTGTATATTTTATTACTGTCTTTTGCCTTATTATTTGGGTAGGAACTCTAGTCCAAGATCTGCATAACAGTGGAGAAAGTAGACTTCTTGCAATGTTTCCACTTCAGCCAAAAAGTTCAGAATTCTACTATGTGTACTGTTTTAGGTTATGAGCTTGACACATTCCCTTCTACCTCCAGTTTCCAGGGAGGCTTTTTTCTTTTAATCCTTACAGAATATGAATTTTATCAAATGCTTTATGCGAACGTATGGAGATGATTGTATGGTTGTTCTCCCTTAATCTGTTAATGTGATCGATTTCATTGATTATTTCTAAGTATTAATCCAACCTTGCATTCCAGGGGTACACCTTACTTGGTCATGATGCATTATCCTCGTACATACTGCTAGATTTCACGTGCTAGTATTTTGTTCAAAATGTTTGCATCTATCTCCTGACAGGTTTAAATGTATTTTTGTATTTTCAAAAATGAACTTACAAACATTCTAGATCTGCAGAACTAAAGAAACTGAAAATGTTTAAAAAAAGAAGTTTGCATCTGTGTTCATAAGGAATACTAGAAAGTAGTTTTCTTTTCTCATAATATCCTTGCATTTCGAGCTTTGAAATTATATGGCTTCAAAGAATTAATTGTGATGCATCCCCCCTTTCTCTGGTCTTTGAATTTTATTTATTTAATTTTTTTGTGAAACTGGTGTTATTTCTTCCTTAAGTTCTTGAAAAATTCTCTAGAAAAGTCACCTGAGCCTGATGTCTGGGGGAAAGGTTTTTAAATTATGGATTCCATTTACTTAAGAGAGGTACAATTATTCATATTTTCTTCCTTACGTATCAATTTTTATAAATTGTGTTTTATAGGTAATTTCCCCATTTCCTTCAAATCATTAATTGATTGGCCTGGAGCTATTAATTATGCTTCTTTTTAATAAACTTTCTAGTGTCTGTGTAATTTGTATGAAAGTACCCTTTCCATTCATGATATTGGTAATTTGTATGGGGGCTTTCCCTCTCTTAATTTGCTAGGAGTATTAATCACTTCCAGGAACCAACTTATTTTTCTCTGTGGTACATCTTGTTTGTATTTCATTGATTTATGCACTTATATTTAAATTGTTCTTCCTTTTACTAAGGTTACTCTTTATACTTTCTGTAGTTGCAATCCAAGAGGTCTTAGGTTTTCTTTTGTATCATACGTATATAAAGTTATAAATTTACCTTTGTGTATGTACATTTTGATATATCATAATTTTATTTCTGATAGGTTCAAAATAATTTCTAATTCCTAATTTTGAAGTATGTGTTATTTAAAAGCATGTTGCCTAATTTTCAAATCTTTGGGGTATTCTCATAACATTTTAACCATTCATTCATTTTTACTTTAGTCCCACTGTGGTTAAAGACATATTCTGTGAAACACTAGTCTTTTGAAATTACTGAAAACTTCACTTAAGACACAAAATTTAATAAGGATTTTGAATCTGCAGTATTGGGTGTATTATTTTGTCTTTGTTAATTAAGTCAAATTAGTTGACAGTGTTCAAATCTTATTGGTGTTGGTTGTTTTTATCTATTAGTTATCATCTTAGTCTGTTTGGGCTACTATAACAAAACAGCGTAGACTGAGTAATTTATAAACCAGAGAAATTTGTTTCTCACAGTTCTGAAGGCTGGAAAATCCAGGATGAAGGTGTCAGTACAACCCATGTCTGGAGAGGGCTAAGGCCTCTGCTCACAGAGGGCACCTCTTGCTGGGTCTGAGAGGTTGGGTGGTGGGCTAAGGCCTCTGCTTCACAGAGGGCACCTCTTGCTGGGTCTGAGAGGTTGGGTGGTGGGCTAAGGCCTCTGCTTCACAGAGGGCACCTCTTGCTGGGTCTGAGAGGTTGGGTGGTGGGCTAAGGCCTCTGCTTCACAGAGGGCACCTCTTGCTGGGTCTGAGAGGTTGGGTGGTGGGCTAAGGCCTCTGCTTCACAGAGGGCACCTCTTGCTGGGTCTGAGAGGTGGGTGGTGGGCTAAGGCCTCTGCTTCACAGAGGGCACCTCTTGCTGGGTCTGAGAGGTGGGTGGTGGGCTAAGGCCTCTGCTTCACAGAGGGCACCTCTTGCTGGGTCTGAGAGGTTGGGTGGTGGGCTAAGGCCTCTGCTTCACAGAGGGCACCTCTTGCTGGGTCTGAGAGGTGGGTGGTGGGCTAAGGCCTCTGCTTCACAGAGGGCACCTCTTGCTGGGTCTGAGAGGTGGGTGGTGGGCTAAGGCCTCTCTCACAGAGGGCACCTCTTGTTGGGTCTGAGAGGTGGGTGGTGGGGAGAAAGGCTCCCTCGAACTCTTCTGCAAAGGTACGGATACCATTCAGGCAGCTGGAGCCCCACATCCCAGTCACCTCCCCCTGCCATTTCATTGACTATTAAGCTTCAACACATGAATCAGGTAGGGGACACAGGGAGACCACAGGGGTTACTCAAGGCTGTGAAGTCTTCAACCTCAATTTACATTTCAGTTACATTATGTCATTATGAACTTTTTCTCTCTAGGAATATTTCTTGCCTCAAAGTCTCTTTAATATTAATGTAGACACATCTGCTTCCTTTTGGCTAATGTTTCACAGCATTGGTCTATTTATCTATTTATTCTTAAACTTGTCTTATTTGTGTAATATTTGAAATGTGTCTTTTGTAAGCAGCATAGAGTTGGGTCTTTTTATAAGCCAATTTGGTTCTCTTGGTCTTTTGATAGGTGTGTTCCGTCCATTTGTATGACAGATTTGGTTTGCTTATAAGTCTGTGGTCTTGTTCTTTGTGTTCTACTTATTCTATCTATGCTTAGTTTCTTGATTCTGCCTCCCCTGACTACTTCTGAATTAATTGAATATTTTAATAAACCATTTTATTTCCTCTATTGGCTTTCTAGTTAGAACCTTTTGCATGGTTCTTTCCAAGGTTCAGTGGCTACCTTAAAACTTGCTTGTACGTATTTGACGTTTTACTGTCCTCTTCCCAAACACTGCAGGAAATCTACAGCAGTTTTACTCTGCCAGCGTCACCCCCAACAGTCTTGGTGCTATTGCTCCTGTTTCACTGTTGTCCATAAACCCAAAAGCCACAGTTCCCAGGGTGGCTTTAAATAGTGTCCCTTCAGATCTACCCACGTATTTACACTTTCTTACTCTTTTCCACTTCTTCCTGTACTTCTGTGATTCTTTGGGGGATTCAGCCGAACAGCCCTTCAGTCTAAACATTTTCCTTTACTCTTTCTTTCAGTATATGTCTGTCAAAACCAAAGTCTCTTAGCTTTTGTCTAATTTCTTTATAACCATCATTTTTTAAAGGATGTTGATTTGTATAATTTTAAAAACAGTTTCTTTTTATCTTTCAGCACTTTAGAAATGTCCCTAGATTGTCTTTTGACTTCCATAGTTTCTGTGAAAAGTTAGCCGAAAGTCTTATATTTTCTCCCTTCAGATAATCTTTTATCCTAAACATACTCTGGTATGTCTTCCCCCACCCCCCAACCCCACTTGGAAGTTTTTAAGATTTTTTCTGTTTAATGCTGGTTTTCAAAGATGTATTTAGGAGTAATTTTCTTTGTTTTGAAGCAACTTGGGGCTTATTAAGATCCTCGGGCCCATGGGTTGATACTTACGATTGATTTTGTAAAATTCTCAGCAAGCATCTCATCATGTGTTGCTCCTGGCCCATTCCCTTTCCAGGTTTCAGCAGTTCAAGTGTCTGTATCTCGCAAGCCTCTTGAACTCTCTTATCCTTTTCATTTTCTCCCTGGACTTACATTTGGATATTTCCTATTGACTCTTTTTGGATTCACTGATCCTATATTTTTCTTTTTCTTATTGTATATAAAATCCATTCAATGAATTCTTAAAATAGTGTACTTTCTAGAAGGGCCATTCATTCACTTTCTTAAAGATTGCAATTCTCTATAAGTCCTTCATCTTTCCCTCTACTTTTTCCATATTGTCTTCTGTTAAAAGCACTCGTAACAGCTACAGCCCACGTCCTGTAACTCTAACACCTGGGTGCCCAGCTGGGCCACTGCCACCGTCTACTTATTCTCTCATTTGATTCTATTTTTCTGCTTCTTGGTACATCTCATTATTTTGTGTCTTATGATGTACAGTGTATGTCAAAGAACGTTGGAGATTGAAGTCATTTCTTCCCCAGACAGAGTTTGTAGTCCTGTCTGTTGGGCAGACAAATTGAGGGGCTGATCATTGACACCCAGCCTTTGGGTTCTGGCTTGCCTCTTGAGTTAGACTCAATCAGGCTGTGGGTTCAACTGTTTCAAGGGACAGGACCTTCTGTGTTTGTTGCAGATACCAACCTCCAGTGGAACTTTGTCTTCTGAGTAGCAAGAGACTTTAAGAAGAGATTTTAGTCTGCCATTTTAGATTCCAGTCCAGCCCTTTCTTGGGCATGGCCTTCTTGTATTTGAGCAGGGGGCAGGATGCTGGGGATTGAACCCAGAGCCTTGTGCATGCTAAGCGCATGCTCTCCCACTGATTTAACCCCCAGCCTCCTTCCTGTGCTTTTGACTGAGAATCTGCTAGGCTGCTGTCTCTGAGATGTGGAACTTAGTTCCTTAACTTCCCTCCTCATCCAGGTTGAAAATTTGGCAAACATTTTGAAAGGGAGAGGGGTGTGTGTGTGTGTGTGTGTGTGTGTGTGTGTGTGTGTGTGTGATGTTGTATAACAAGGGGCTCTGCCAGGCAGGGGGTGCTGATTTGTTTTGCACATCCCTTCCTGTAGCATGACTTGGTCCACAGCTGACTTCTGTCTTTGTAACCTACCAGCCTCATGCATTGCCCTAGCACTCAGTCAACATCCTGTGAGGACAAGTGGCTGGCCATCTGATGATGCTGTAACTGCTGCGTGCGCGTGTCCTCGCCAACCCACCCAGCCATAAGGCCTTCTGTAGTTTCCCTTCAGGATGGTTGTCTGCTCCATCTGTGAGCACCCAGGAGCCTCGGCTCAGATAGCACGGCCTCTTCTCTTTCTAGTCTTATGTGCTTTATTTTTATTTTCTCTAGTCTCATGTGCTTCTCTAGATCTCTAATCTTTTAAATAGTTTTTGTACTATCTTTTCTTCTTGTGATAGCTCTCTGCTGCTACTACATCATACTCGGAAGTAGAACTGTTTATGTCTCTAAAGATTGTTTTTTAATCTCAATGTGATTTAAAAATATCTTCTGCTGGGGATAGTAGCTCAGTGGTGCAGCACTACCCTAGCATGCATGAGGCCCTGGGTTCAATCCCTGGTACTTCAAAACAACAAAACACATTATCTTAAAATATTAGTCCAGGTTAAAAAATTTTTTTTCCTGGAAGAGCATAACTGATTTTTATTTTGCAGCTGAAAGGGCAATAGTATTTATGTGAAGGTTTGAATATGGTATTCCCCAAAAGCTCATATGTAAGCAGTGCAAGAATGTTCAAAGGTGAAAGGATTACGAGAGCCATAACTGCACAGTGGATTGATCCACTGCTATGAGTTCCCGAGGGTAACTAAGCGGTGGGGTGTGGCTAGAGGAGAGTCATTGGGGCATGCCTTTGGGGTGTATATTTTGTAGTGAGCGGAACTCTCTGCTTCCTGGTTGCCACATTCTGAGCTGCTCTCCTCTTCCAAGGCCTTCTACCATGATGTTTGCCACACCTTGGGCCCAAGGTTATGGAGTCCAGGGTCTATGGACTGAAGACTTCTAGAACTATGAGCTAAAATGAACTTCCTCCTCTATGTTGTTCTTGTCAGCTCTTTTGGTCACAGAGACAAAAAAGCCGATGAAAACATTTAAATTTCCATAGCTGAAGTTTATCAATTCCATAGGTAATCTGGAACAGCTGAATTTCCATAGCTGAAGTTTATCGATTCCATAAGTAATCTGGAACAGCTGAATTTCCATAGCTGAAGTTTATCGATTCCATAGGTAATCTGGAACAGCTGTCCAGTATTCGCCCATGGCCAGTTTTCCTCTCAGCTGGGATACAGAGGTGAGTGGATCTCCAGTCCCTCCAGGCAGCGTGATGAGCCTAGTCAAGCACAATGGGCTAGGAGCACAAATGACACAGGTCACTCCAGGAAGAGGCGTCTGAAGAGTGAGCGAAGAGGCGGGTGTAGCGCAGTGGAAGAGCGCTTGCTTAGCACCTGTGCTGAGCCCTGGGTTTGAGTCCCAGGATGGGGGGAGAGTGCCCTACACCCCCTCTTTCATGTCAATCAGGGAGCTCACCTGTCAGCTGGAGAGCCCTTGCCTGACTCTGGAAACGCTGCTGAGGAAGCAGTCCCGAGAATCTCTGGGCCTGCGCTGGACTTGGCATCAAGAAGAGGTAACTTCCACGAGCCCAGCGTCTGAGCTTGGTCCCTGCAGGGTCCATGCTTTCCGGGAGGAACTGTAAGGGACACCTAAAATAGCACAAAGACATATTTTCTCTGATTACTCATTTAAAGTGCCAAATTCTAAAATCTAGAAACTGTTATTTGGACTATTGCATAGGCCATGGTTATCATGATAAAATCACTTCTAAAGGAAGGTTAGTGAAGAATATCCTCCAATCACATGGTAGGGTATGGATTTTCCTCAGGAGCCTTTAAAAAATTTTTCCCTTTGAGGCATATACATGAAAGGGAAAGCTGTATCTATTCTGAGTTAAGCTACAACATACCTTAAAGTCTAAGCAATTTTAGTGATACTATCTTGCATATTAACATCAGGGACTTTCCAGCCTCAAGAAATTAAAGTTATATGTTTACAGAGGATAGCAAGTTTTAACCTTTGGTTCTTCCTTTTCTATTGTCACACCATGCGCGGTAGCTGCGGGCCCTGTGCACAAGCCACCCCTGGGCAAGACTCTCTTTCACTCTCCCTGACTGCTCCCACCCATATCAAAACCTTCCTGAACCTGCTGGAAAAGTCACTACCTACTGTAAGCCATTATTGCCTAATCACAGTTTATTGGATAACACACATTTTAATTAGAAAAGAATATACATTCTAATTTGAGGGTAAATTCCAGTTATTGGAGCTTTCCTGTTACTTTTGGTCAGAGGTGCCAGATATCAGAAAGGAGGGTTAAAAAACTTTCCAATTTCCCATCAACATATCTTCTTTGGATGGCTACTTATTTGACCATGCTCAAAGCCATTCTTGAATAAAATCATTTTTCTAAGATGGAACTGTAGTAACCAGTTAATGTGATGGTTAACTTTATGTGTCCACTTGACAGGGTCATGAGGTGCCCAGATAACTTTCTGGGTGTTTTTATTTTGGGGCAGGGTATTTAATGTTTTAACCTATGGGGCTCAGTAAGGAAGATTGCCCTCCCTGATGTGGGAGTTCCTCATTCAATCAGTTGAAGTTCTTAATAGAATGAAATGGCTCATTCTCCCCCAAGTAAGGGAGCAGTTCTTTCCTGTCTTCAAGATGGACCTTGGTTCTTCCTGCCTTTGAACTGGAACCATCCCATTGACACTCCTGGGTCTGCAACTTGCCAGCTACACATCTTGGGGATGGTTTGCCTCCATAATCATGTGAGCCAATTCCTTGTAAGAGCTTGCTAGTGTCCCACTGGCTGAACCAAGTCAGTGATCAAACTCAGAGTTAGTGAGGAAAAGTCCACATAAAGTCACCAATTCCAGGAGGCTAATCAATCTCAATCTCCTAGGTCTGCTATAAAGTAAGAACTCCGGCTATCAATACTGCCCGCATTATTTAGAACTTGCCAGACACCCATCGTGCATAATTCACTTCTGGGCAGTAGTACTCCCTAGGGAGAATTTTGGGTTTTTTGGGCAATTTAGACATTCCTGTGAAATACAGCCCTCCCATACACATTTGAAGTACATACTGTTTTATTATAAATTTCGTAGGTTGTATTTCTCTATCATATTGTTTCAACATTATGTTTTTTGAAATACACATTTGACGTATATACTGTTTTATTATAAATTATGTAGGTTGTATTTCTCTATCATATTGTTTCAACATTATGTTTTTTAAAGTACCGATACATGCATAGATTATATCATCCACACATTTTATTTCAGTATAGTGAAGGTATATTACAAAATAGGTGTTACATCAAGGCAGTATTTGGGGTCTGACATTTATAAAACTAGTTAAATTTGAGGTAAAGACTAGCCTTTAGTTATTTTCCTTGAGAACTAAAGTCATTAAATGATTTTTTAACTTGTTTTAAATTTTGATGGGTGCGTTGGGAGAATGTGGGAAAGGAAGCGCGGAGTCTCAGAGAAGAAAGTCACAGAAGTCCACAGGTTAGTGTGCCAGATTCCACAGATCTCAGTCGCCCGCCTCGGCCTGGCCGCTTTGCTTATGAATCAAAAGTTGGATTTCTTTTACAATGCACACAGGATTCTTGTCTAGCTTGCAGGACATCAGAACAGTACAGTTCGGGGCCCAGGGTGGGGCAGAGCGAGGCTGAGCTCGGCACACAGTAGGAGCATTATAAACCTAGAGTTCACCGTGGTCCCAGACGCGAAGTCATCCGCTCCCTCTCACGCCGCATGCATCTTTCTCCAGTCCGAGAGGCGGTAGCTGGGAGCAGATGGCGAGTCCCGAGGCCAGATGTGCAGCTCACCCAACACTGAGCGGGACACTGGATTCCTTGGTCCCTCCCTTCCCCTCCCCGCTCGCCTCGGGAACAGTCCGCTTCCCACGTGACATCTGCCTGCTCTGCGAGTAGGGGCGGGGGACCACAGAAGAAAAGAGATCCAGTGCCTGGCGGAGCCCGGGCGTTCCGCGCCAGCTGCCGGCCACGCGCCCGCCTCTCTCCTCCTCCGACCCACGTCACTTGGCAGCCGGTGCAATCTCCATGTCTTCCCCTCTTTGCAATCTAGCGCTTCTTCCCCCTCCTCCGCCGCCTCTAGTCCTCTGCCTTATCTGACATTTTGCATTGCTTCCCTCTACCCACTCTCCAGCGGGTTCCCTCCCTGGCAGACGTGGCCGCCCCAGCCTGCCCTCGCCTCCAATTGCAGGTCAACTGGTTTGCTAACGCTGGCTGAGGGTTGCTCTTGTTCAAGCATTTTTCCATAAGTGAAATCAGCCGCTTTCCTCAAGGGGTTCCAAGTAATTGCTTCTCCTTGGCTGTCGGGCTGGGGGCGGGGAATCCACGGGGCGTGTCCCCACCCACACCGCGTGGTGAGGCCACTGGGGTGGTTTTGGACCGCCCGGATCGGGCGGGGAGCCCTGCTCCGACGCCTGCGCCAGGCCTGATTGCAGCGGTTGCTTGCGGAAAGGCAGAGAGACTAGCCAATCCAAGAGGACAAAGCAAGCGCAGCCCTTCTGCAGAGCTTGGCTTCCAAGTAACTGCGCCCGAGGCGCAGCCTGTTATCTACCTGCCATATGCTCCCTTCTCAGACCTGAAGCCGCCTCCTCCAGCTGCTGGGGGCCAAATCATCAGGAGCGTAGGCCGCGCCCCTTGGCAAGGGCTCCTGGCACCCTGGGGCGCCTCCGCACACCGCAGCCTTTCTGCCTTCTCCGCGCGAGTGGGGGCACCAAGGCACGTTCGCTTATCTGCGGTCCCCGAGGAAGGGACGTTTGAGGATTCGGGTGCAACCAAATTGTCAACCTCCCTGCGCTCAGCGCCTTTTCCCTCCCGCCGCGCGTCGCACACCCCCCCTCCCGGCCCCCGCGCTCTGCCCTCCAGAAGAGAGACCCAGCTGCTGCGCGCTAAACGGGGCCTCCGCCTGCAGGGACCGGGGAGGGGTGTCCAGCCCGCGGGCAAAGATCCGGTGCTCGCCGAAGTGTGGGTCCCAGCGCGCGCGCGCTACGGCGTCCACGCAACGTTCACACCACGGGGGAGTCGGAGTGACCCGAGAGGGCGGGGTCCAAGCGGCGCCAGTTCCGGTCAGTGGCGGAACTGGGCATCGTCGTCGGGGGCCAAGCTGGCTCTGGCCGTGCGGGAGGAGGAGCCAAACGCTGGGGAAAGGACACCCCCACCCGCCCCGCCTCGAGCGCCAGCCACGGCCCGCGCAACTTCAAAGGAGGCTGGGCGCGCGCAGGGGCGCGGCGCGCCTTCTCCCCGGTGGATGTGCGCGCGCGCGCGCGTGGCCCCGGCTCATTCCCCGGCCGTAAAACCTACACGGACGACTGGTGATAAAATGCTGCCGACAGGATCGCCCGAACATGTTCACAGTAGGACAGACCTTCCTCCAAAAAGCACAGCCTGAGTCCATTCCAGTTTGTTTCCTCCCTGTAACTGCGATCGAAAGGCGAGGCTCAGGCGCGCGAGCTCCGGGAGGAGGAGAGCCGTGATGCGCGCCGCGTGGCTGTGCTCGGAGAGGCTCTGGTGCAGGGGAGCCATTTCTTGTAGGAGAAGGGGTGGCCTTCGGGAGCCCCGAAGCGGTGCGCGCGGTTTCTCTGCAGCCGCTCTCCCCAGGCGGGGCCGCTGTCGGAGAAACTGCCTTCTGAGCCATCCCCGACTCCGCAGGACTGTGCGGGCGCGGGGGCCGATAGCCTCCGGGCTTGGGCTGCTAGATCCGAAGGGCATGCGAGCTTGGTTTCCCCAGTCACTGGGACCTTCTGACAAGTGAACAGGAGGCGGCAGTTGGTGGCCCTGAGCTTTGATTTATGGGGGGAAAGATCAGAATTTACCAACACGCCTTATTAGCCGCTGAGCGTTTCAACCGCTACCTAAAGAAGGTAAAGTGCTGGAGGGTGTAGCAGTTCGGGAGAGGAGGAAGAGGGAGAAGAAAGAAATCTGACCGTCCCCACGTTTCCCAGCATCTCCTCGCCCGCGCAGGGAGGCTCAGCGCTGCCACCTGGCGGCCGCTCTCCCCAGAATGGAAGGCGGCTGGCTGCAGAGCACCCCACGCTCTGTGTGGGTGTGCCGCGGCCCTACCCCCGGAGAGCGAGCAGAAGCTGTATTTCTGCGTCGAATCTACGTGGCCAACACTCGTTTTCTGCTTGTTCTCATGAGAAAATTGAGAGAAAAGGAGTAACGAGTTGCCATTGATTGGCATGGTGTGCAGAGCTTGCTTGCGTCTACTATGGCTAGTGAGTGGTTATGAGGGAGGAGAAAGTGGAAAGAATGATCAGAAATATGGGGTTCTTGTCTCAGTGTATTCTCAGAGTAAAAGTAAATCAGATTTAATTTATCCCAGAATTATGTTTTGATACCTTGCAAATAAGAATTGCTTATGTATATTATTTTTCAGTACAATCCCCTTCCCCTAGTCCAGTTCCAAAACAACCTTATCAGCCCAGACACATGAGGTGCAAGTTACGTTTGTCTCCTTGACTGAGGAGTAAATCAGCCTTGGATGGAGGGTCTTTTTCCATGAACTGAAACAAAAAGCCTGGGGCCTTTCAGGGGACAAAGGCCACTGACATCATGTTTCCCAGGGCTTCTTCCCTGTCAACTAAAGTAAGGACAATAGGGTTTTTCCCACTCTTTGTTTTATTTGAACTGAATGCCTGTCAGGTCAGACCAGCTCTTACAATCACAGTTTCTACATCCAAGGCAAGCCAAAAATCGTGCAAATCAGTGCAAATCCAAGCGATTTGTTCAACGAATCTCCAGTCAGGTTTTCCTTCCCTCAGTTCTATAGGAATATATTAAGGGGTGGGACAGAATCTTATTTTCATCCATACCCCCTACCATTTTATGTTGTGCAGGTGTGTGACAGAAGAACTGCATTAGCAGATGTTACACTTACATCTCAAATGGATTCCATTATTTAATGGAATGATTTATTATCTATTTTACCTTCATTCGAAATTTGAAATGTCTAACATCATTGCCAGGAAAGACAATTAGTTCCTTATTCTAAAGCAGGATTATTTATTTTCATTTTTTTTTTGCAAAATTATCTTGGCTTTTTGTTAATACAGCTAAGAGTAGCATTAAGAATTACTTCATGTACTGCAAAACCAGCAGAGGGAACACTGAGTACTGATCAAGTAGGGGCCACTGAAGAGCTGAGCTGGTATTTGGGGAAAAAAAATGTCAGTAATGGAGAACTGATTACAAAACATATGAAGTTAGGTAATGAGAACACAGAAATCTTTTCTCATTGTTTGGTTTTCAGAAGCCTCATACATTCCCATGTGCACGTGCTTTACCCCGTTGAAGGATGACTTTAATAAGAGGCCCTTTGTCACATGTTTTCTTAACATTCCACGAGATCTAACATCTAAGAACAGACCTACTTCAGAAGTCTAAGCACTCGTCTCTGTACAGGTAAAATCACCTAGTAAAGTCAATGGAAGTTATTAATTCCACATTTCACTAATTTTAAGAGAAATCTTTTCATTTCACCAGGGAGGCATCCATGTAGAGGGATGGAAACCGTTTTTCCATTGGTGGTTTTTCTTCCTTAGTGGTATATAAAATAAAGGTGTGTCTTGAAATCTACTCGATGTGTTAAAATACAGAAAATACATCTAACCACAGAATTAGACCAGTGACTACTTTTTAATACTCTCTTTAAAAAAAAAAAAACCTGTCCTTTAAACATGAACATAATTACTATGACCGTTTTGATTAACTTTCATTTTTTTCTCCATCATATTCAATGGTGAAGTGTGAATGTGATTAGAAATATAATGAATTACGTTGAAACTTAGTTCAACTGAATTATCAAACTAGCTACACCCTCCAACCATTCTTTAGTACAAATCCCAAAATAAATATATTTATTTTCTTTTATTCTAATGAAAACATTGACCTCATAAATAACTGACTTCTTAGGATCATTTTTATATCAGATTCATAACATTTACAGGTATGTTTCTGTGCATAGCAGAAAAAAAATAAGGACAAAAATTTAGTAGGAGGACGTACTAAATTTGCTGTGCAAAAAAGATGTCTTCGTGTTTTTAGTTTTTGGGATTTTTTGTTTTAAGATTCCCTCTTCTAGGAAAAAAAAAAAAAAAGTAGTAGTATATACCTGGGGTAGCTAATGGCCAAAAATTATTTGCTTTTACCCACTAAAACATTCTTGCTTGTGGTTGATCCTTAGAGAGCCAATCAGCTCTCTACAGTATTTTTTCCAGTAAAATTCTAAACCTGACAACCTGGGCCTCTTGCCAGCCCACATACTTTAAAGATTTGACAAGAAAACATGGAAATATACTATCCAGCCCTAGCTTGACCTGAATGCAAAGCTAACCACCTACCATTGACCTGAAGAAAATCAGCATACTATTACAGTGTTATGGAAGGCCAGTTTTTACTAAAACTTGAAATTTCAGATCATGATTTGTGTGGCCAAATGCACATGTATTCTGAACACCTAGGCACTGTTTCATTGCCACATGCTTCGATATTCTTCATGAAGTTCCTTTCTTGGGATTGTCATCTTGGAACATCCTCATCATGAGGATGCTGACCATGTTGTCCTGTGTGGTCAACATCTGTGATCCGTGATGAAATTCCCACATCAGTGATCATCCTGTCCCGTTTCAGCCTCCGGAACAACAAGCTGCTGTTTGCTAGACCCAGTGTGTGAGGGACCAAGAAAAGGGTACTAGCATCTGCAGAGGGCTTACATACAGTCCCCTACAGCCCCAAACTCACTGAACACTCACAGCAATCTACAGAGGAGCTTCGGTGTTCTGATAACACAGATGACTCAGCTGAGACAGTCCCAGACCCCCGGTGACAAACCCAGTAAGAAAGATTGGCAGCCAGGCCTCACATGAATTCAGAGGCTCTGCTCTCTTCTGCTGCCAGTCACCACCTCCTGCTGCAATCTCTCTTAACCCAAGTAACACACACACAGGAAAATATATGAGCAAGAGTTGGAGGAGGACTTTGTGGGGAAGAGGGGAATAGAAAGTGAACCAATCTTTCCTTTGGAAAAGGTGGAAAACAAATATTTAGAAAGTAAAGTCAATTTCCACCCTGTCCTCACCATTATCATCCTATACAAAACTCTATGGAAAGTCTCCCATCGAGGTAATTATGGAACACTACCTAATGTGTTTCAAGGGAAAGCGCCTGTTTGGGCTCCACAGGATTTACAGGGGAGTTTAAATCATTGTAAATAACCATCGTTAACCCCTGTTTGGTTAAGAGTAAGCAATTACTGCAAAAAGTCATCTTCTCTGCCTTCCACAAACAGCACAGAAACTGTTCTGAAGGGATTTACACAATACATCAGCATCTGTGCTGTACCTAAAGTTGTTAAAATAATTGTGATGACAGGTGTCTAGGTACCGCTTTCTTAATGGTTTTCAATATCCACTGATTTATTGTTGTGGCTTTCCCTCCCCCCTCACATCTTGGGCTTTAAGAAGGAGCCCAGGAACAGATTTTGCACTGGAGTCTGACTCTTTATTCCAATGCTGAAAAGAACTAATAAAAATAATCACTCGGCTTTTAAGCAGAAAGCTTCCATTTACAGTATTTCACCCTTACCCCCCTTTCCAAGCCCCTTGTTATCTAACATAATGGTTAGAATACATTTCCGTCTCTCCCCTTAATAATTTCATGCATTAACATCCTCTTCACACACAGCGAGAGAGAGAGAGAGAGAGAGAGAGAGAGAGAGAGAGAGAGAGAGAGAGAGAGAGAGAGAGAGAGAGAGCGCAAAACGAAAAAAGAGGCAGCAGAAATCTCAGCTGTACTTCTAGCCCTTTTAAAAAGTTTGCTCTGTAAATTGGAATGAGGTCAGATTTGGAGCTTCTCATTGCACGCGGAGATTATTATTGCATCGGGTTCCAAGCCAATGGGAAGCCCGGGGGAGGGGCTTGGCACGAGGAAGCGTTAGTTACAGCGGCTGATTGGCGGAGGCCAAGTCTGTGAAAGGATAAAGAAGCGCGAGGCGGAATTGGGGTCTGCTCTAAGCTGCAGCAAGAGAAACTGTGTGTGCAGGGAAGAGGCCTGTTTCGTGGGTCTCTAGCTCTTGCACGCTCTTTAAGAGTCTGCACCGGAGGAACTCTGCCATTACCAGCTCCCTTCTTGCAGAAGGGAGGGGGAAACATACATTTATTCATGCCAGTCTGTTGCATGCAGGCTTTTTGGCTTCCTACCTTGCAACAAAATAATTGCACAAACTCCTTAGTGCCGATTCCGCCCACAGAGAGTCCCGGAGCCAGAGTCGTTTTTGCTTTGCATTGTAGGAAAGGGACTGAGTGATAGAGACTATGTCGCTTTCCTGAGCTACCGAGTGCGCTCGTGAACTGGAATCAACTGCTTCAGGGGAAAGAAAGAAGAAGAAGAAAAAGACTTGCCTGGGAGGCGGCTAGAAACTTGCATTGGAAGAAGCCTCAGCACCAGCATTCAAGAAACTCCTCTCCACCTCAGCACGGTCTCCAGACCCAGAGCCGACCCACCGAGCAAACTGCAGCGCGGTGAGACACAGAGAGCGCGGCGGAGAGAGGCTCTCCAGTCTGGGAACTATAACTCCTCTGCGAGCGGCCGAGTACTCCTTTCCCGCATCTTTTGGGGACTTTTCTCTCTTCGCCCACCTCCGCCTCGGCAAGGAGTTGAGGGGCCCGCCCGGCCGCCGCGCGCGTCCTCCTGCTCGGCGTGTGCTTGGCCCGGGGAGCCGGGAGGGCCCGGCGATCGCGCCGCGGCCGCCGCGAGGGTGTGAGCGCGCGTGGGCGCCCGCCGAGCCGGGGCCATGGTGCAGCAAACCAACAACGCCGAGAACACGGAAGCGCTGCTGGCCGGCGAGAGCTCGGACTCGGGCGCCGGCCTCGAGCTGGGCATCGCCTCCTCCCCCACGCCCGGCTCCACCGCCTCCACGGGCGGCAAGGCCGACGACCCGAGCTGGTGCAAGACGCCGAGCGGGCACATCAAGCGGCCCATGAATGCCTTCATGGTGTGGTCGCAGATCGAGCGGCGCAAGATCATGGAGCAGTCGCCCGACATGCACAACGCCGAGATCTCCAAGCGGCTGGGCAAACGCTGGAAGCTGCTCAAAGACAGCGACAAGATCCCTTTCATTCGGGAGGCGGAGCGGCTGCGCCTCAAGCACATGGCTGACTACCCCGACTACAAGTACCGGCCCAGGAAGAAGGTGAAGTCCGGCAACGCCAACTCCGGCTCCTCGGCCGCCGCCGCCTCCAAGCCCGGGGAGAAGGGAGACAAGGTCGGTGGCAGCGGCGGGGGCGGCCACGGGGGCGGCGGCGGCGGCGGGAGCAGCAACGCGGGGGGAGGCGGCGGCGCGAGCGGCGGCGGCGCCAACTCCAAACCCGCGCAGAAGAAGAGCTGCGGCTCCAAGGTGGCGGGCGGCGCGGGCGGCGGGGTCAGCAAGCCGCACGCCAAGCTGGTCCTGGCGGGCGGCGGCGGCGGCGGGAAAGCTGCGGCCGCCTCCTTCGCCGCCGAGCAGTCGGGCGCCGCCCTGCTGCCCCTGGGCGCCGCGGCGGCCGCCGACCACCATGCGCTGTACAAGGCGCGGACTCCCAGCGCGGCGGCCTCGGCCTCCGCCGCGGCCTCGGCCTCCACCGCACTCGCGGCCCCAGGCAAGCACCTGGCCGAGAAGAAGGTGAAGCGCGTCTACCTGTTCGGCGGCCTGGGCGCGTCGGCGTCGCCCGTGGGCGGCCTGGGCGCGGGCGCCGACCCGAGCGACCCCCTGGGCCTGTACGAGGATGGGGGCGCGGGCTGCTCTCCCGACGCGCCGAGCCTGAGCGGCCGCAGCAGCGCCGCCTCGTCGCCGGCCGCCGGCCGCTCGCCTGCGGACCACCGCGGCTACGCCAGCCTGCGCGCCGCCTCGCCCGCCCCGTCCAGCGCGCCCTCGCACGCGTCCTCCACCTCATCCCACTCCTCTTCCTCTTCCTCGGGCTCGTCCTCCGACGACGAGTTTGAGGACGACCTGCTCGACCTGAACCCCAGCTCAAACTTTGAGAGCATGTCCCTGGGCAGCTTCAGCTCGTCGTCGGCGCTGGACCGGGACCTGGACTTCAACTTTGAGCCCGGCTCCGGCTCGCACTTCGAGTTCCCGGACTACTGCACGCCCGAGGTGAGCGAGATGATCTCGGGAGACTGGCTGGAGTCCAGCATCTCCAACCTGGTCTTCACCTACTGAAGGGTGCGGGCGGGGAGAAGAAGGGACGGGGAAGACAGAGAGGAAAGAAAGAAAAAAGAAAACAAAAGAAAAAATAGAAAAAAGAAAAAATAGAAAAAAAGGAACAGATGAAGAGTTGAAAGAGAAAAGGAAAAAAAAAAAAAAGAAGAAGAAGAAGAAGAAAAAGAAAAAAGTGAGCAGCGCTGGCTTGGAGAGGAGCGCGGGGGCGTTTGGACCCGCGCCGCATCCCCACCTCCCGGCCGGGGCGCCGGGGCCCCGCGGGAGGGACGCGCAGGAGGCGAGGTAGACAGGGCGACCTTTATTGTTATTGATGTTGTTGTTGATGGCGAAAAAGCGACTTCGAGTTTCCTCCCCTTTGCTTGAAGAGGCCCCCTCCCCTTGCAGCGAGCTTCCGGACTGGCGCGCACCCCCAGCCAGGAGGCAGCGAGGGAGTTTGCTGGAGACTGGAGGACCCTCGCCCTCTCGCCTCGCCTCCGCGGTCTTCTTTTATTTTACTGGGTTTCTTGGTCGAGAGAGGAGGGGGCATGCCTGCCGCGCACCCCCAGCCCCGGCAGCGCCCGCGGGCGAGGAAGGCCGGGCGAAGGTCTGCGGCCCGCAGACGTCCAGGGGAGCGCTGGGACCGGGACTCCACGCTGGCGGCTGCCCCTTTGGGTTTTTCTCTCCCCGCTTTCTTTTTCCCTTGTCCCTGCAGCCGGAGGCGGAGACGCGAGGCAGGCCCGGCGGTGCGGCCGCGCGGGGAAGGGACCTGGGGGCGCCCGGAGCCGCGGCGGCGGCGGCGGCGGCGGCGGCGGCGGGCGGGGCGGGGGACGCGGACCCTCGGGTCCGGCGCGGCGCGGGTGCCCGGGGCGCAGCGCGAGCGCCCGGGGCGCGGCCGGCGCCGGAGGAGACTGACGCGCGGGCGCCGCGCGGGGCGAGTGGCTTCGGGAACGGTTTCTTCTCTTACTCGGAATCGTGATGGTGTTGGATTATTTCACTGGTGGGGTTAATATAGCATGTTATCCTGTCTATCTTTTAAAGATTTCTGTATAAGACTGTTGAGCAGTTTTTAAAATAGTGTAGGATAATATAAGAAGCAGATAGATGGCGCTATGTTTGATTCCTACGACAGAATTATCACCAGCTTTTTTTCATTCTTAACTCTTTAAAGGATTCAAACGCAACTCAAATCTGTGCTGGACTTTTAAAAAAACAATTCAGGACCAAATTTTTTCTCAGTGTGTATGTGTTTATTCCTTCTAGGTGTAAATGAGAAGACGTGTCTTTTCCCTCACCGATGCTCCATCCTCGTGTTTTTTTTTTTTATTGTTGTTTTTTTTTTTTTTTTCCTTGTAAATGTAATCAGATGCCATTTTATATGTGGACGTATTTATACTGGCCAAACATTTTTTTCTTATGTTATCCCTTTCTTTCTTTCCTTTCTTTGACTTCTTTTTCTGTTGACTTTATTTCTTCCTTTCTTCTTTTTTTCCCTTTTTCTTTCTTTTCCTTTATTTTTTCTTTTCTTTTCTTTCTTTTTTTTTTTTTTTTTTTTTTTGTAGTTGTTGTTACCCACGCCATTTTACGTCTCCTTCACTGAAGGGCTAGAGTTTTAACTTTTAATTTTTTATATTTAAATGTAGACTTTTGACACTTTTAAAAAACAAAAAAAGACAAGAGAGATGAAAACGTTTGATTATTTTCTCAGTGTATTTTTGTAAAAAATATATAAAGGGGGTGTTAATCGGTGTAAATCGCTGTTTGGATTTCCTGATTTTATAATAGGGCGGCTGGTTAATATCTCACACAGTTTAAAAAATCAGCCCCTAATTTCTCCATGTTTACACTTCAATCTGCAGGCTTCTTAAAGTGACAGTATCCCTTAACCTGCCACCAGTGTCCACCCTTCAACCCCAGGCTTGTACAATGGGGAGGAGAATTAGCCAAGCATTCTGTGCTTTTAAGGAAAACAGATATTTAAACGAAATACTCTTCTGTCCAGAGGCTTTAAAACTGGTGCATTTACAGCAAAAAGGGATCCTGTAGCTTTAACTTGTAAACCACATCTTTTTTGCACTTTTTTTATAAGCAAAAACGTGCCGTTTAAACCACTGGATCTATCTAAATGCCGATTTGAGTTCGCGACACTATGTACTGCGTTTTTCATTCTTGTATTTGACTATTTAATCCTTTCTACTTGTCGCTAAATATAATTGTTTTAGTCTTATGGCATGATGATAGCATATGTGTTCCGGTTTATAGCTGTTGTGTTTAAGATTGAAAAAAGTGGAGAACATCTTTGTACATTTAAGTCTGTATTATAATAAGCAAAAAGATTGTGTGTATGTATGTTTAAAATAAGGACAGGCACCAGGACGTCTGCCTTTTAAGGCAGTTCCGTTAAGGGTTTTTGTTTTTCAACTTTTTTTTGCCATCCATCCTGTGCAATATGCCGTGTAGAATATTTGTCTTAAAATTCAAGGCCACGAAAACAATGTTTGGGGGAAAGAAAAAAAGAAAAAAAAATCATGCCAGCTAATCATGTCAAGTTCACTGCCTGTCAGATTGTTGATATATACCTTCTGTAAATAACTTTTTTTGAGAAGGAAATAAAATCAGCTGGAACTGAACCCTAAATCTTGACTTTTGTCATTCTTCTGCCCAGCACTAGAGATTGGGAGGGCCCTGCGGTGTGGCTAGACCACCCACTCCACCTGCCTTGGCTTTGGGGGAGTGGGCCCTGGGAAGAGCCTGTTCCTGCCACCTTATTGGCAAGTACTAAGTTCCTCTTGGCCAGATTTGGCAGGCCTTGACCCCAAAGCGATGGCGTCAGCTTAATATGTGTCAACTCCACAGGCTTTCTAGGAATTTTCTGAGTTTACTACATTTAAGTGCGCACACCCTTTGTCTTGAAATTCGAAAGGGGGGGAGGGGCGTGGTGGGTGGAATTCTTCACTGATCACTGGCTGGTTTTTTTTTTTTTTTTTTTTTTTTTTTTTTTCTTTCTTTCTTAAGTCTTAACGCTTTTGAAGCTGCTTTCTCCTTACCTTGCCAGTACTTAACCATCCCGCAGTAGCTAGGGTTTGTTACCCACAGAGGAAGAACAAATGAGCCTGGTAAATTATTAGTAGATGGTGGAGAAAACCTTTGCCATTTAGGAAATACACAAGGTGTATATGTCTTTAGTGACAGGAAGGTGAACGTGGGCCCAGATCCCCATCTTGTGCTCTGCCCAGCATGGGTAATACCATAAGAAATGGCACATCAGGGTGCCTTGCTGGCCCACTCGGTCTGAACAGCACTTCGGTTTTGTTCTCTGTGAACACTATTATTGAGGCCTGTATGCTAAGGAGACAGAGTACCTTGGATTTACTTGGCACATTACTGTTTGGTTTAGGACATGCAAGTTAAGTAGCATTATTCCCTGTTTATTTTTGGGGGGCGTCACCAATTTCCACTAGCTGTAACAAAAGCCATCTTCACTTCCTAATGCCTATTAAGTAAAAATGTGTAAAGTTTTGTGTCTCAGTCATTCAGCACTGGAGAGGAAGGGTTAATGAGCAGATGTGTTGGGGACTAATCCCCTAGTCTGGATTGCTCCTAGGTAAGGGAGTGGCCTTCGTCCTGGAATGTACAGCTAGAAGAAGAGATTCTTGGAGGCTAGGCCAAAACAAGCATTTTTGTTCAGTAAAAAGCAATAGCTTCCCCCTCTCCAAAATAATATGTATAATGATTGCTTTAATATGATTCATCTCTTAAAGATAGCTACTAATTTCCAAATTTTTCATATGTGCTGTTAATGAATTTTTAATTACAAGTGTGTTCTGCAGTTAGAATATCTTATTTTTTTAAAAAAGATCTTGAAACAGCACAGCATCTTAAGTTTCTTCAGCGGTCTTTGGGGAAAGGAGAAAGGACCCATCTGCAAAACAATGCTGAAGTTCAATACATCCTTGCCGGGATGAGCCTGTGATCAGCTGTATTTTCTTTTCCTTCAAATCCAACGCATCTAAACCTTGTCGTAAATGAGGCCTGTGTGATGCCTGTTTTTAAATGATGCATGTCAAGGCTATTTTTATTTTGTAGGGTTCTCCTGCTAGAACTATTTATTTTCCCTTGATTTTCTGTAAGAGCAGATGTTTAAAATATTTTCTGTAAGAACTTTGGGACTGGGGATGTAGCTCAGTGGTAGAGGGTTTGCCTAGAATGCAACATGCCCTGGAATTGATCCCTAGCACTGAAAAAAAAAATTTATAAATTTTTTGAAAAAAATTGTAAGAGATTTTGATAGATATTTAAGCTTTTATTTTTTAAAAGTGGTGTATATTATGCCCTTCCTAGCAAGTAGTAGAATACATGTAAATATTTTTGGACTTTTTCTTCTGAATCAATTTTCATTTAAAAATGATACATGGCAGGTGGCTCAAGGCAAAGCAAACCTAAGAAACCCAACAGTTTAGTGTGCCTTTTTATTCCAGATAATTTGGATCGATAGGAAAAAGTAGGTTTCAGATTTTCTTTTAAGAATATCAAGCAATTTTTCTTAAAAGACGCTGCTTCTGGCCCTGGGTTCCATCAGAAATGTAAATCAGTGATACTTGCTTAAGTCAGTTTTATCAATACCTAGCTAAAACCCTTTAGGTACCAGGAAACAAATGGGCAGGTGCCAGCTGATGCTGTGGCTGGTGGGCCAAGTGCCGGGAAAGGCCATCTGGATCTTTGCTGACACTGCTGGGGGCACTGGGGACACTAAGGGACTCTGGAGAAAGTGGAGTGGACACCACCGTTGAACAAGTATGTCCTGTGTTGCAGGATACACAGGAATTTGCAAACATGATTTGATACATACCATGATCAGAATGCTTAATCATAAATTTTATTTTTTTTCCAGTTTTGTGACTGGTTTATTGAGCAGTGTTAGTTTCATGGAATAACCAGCATTAATCATAAATTTTAAACAATTTAGGGTCTCCAAGGAAGTATTTGAAAGATGCTTATGTCCAGAAAAATGATGAATTCCAGGAATGCAAATCCCTCCCGTATTTGGATTTGTCAGGGTGGAAGGTTGGTGTACTTTCTTCTTCTCTCTGGTGTTTTGCTTTGTTCTCCTCCCACCCCCACCCTGAGTCTTACAAAATCCCTCTCTAGCCCTGTTCATTCACATTTACCCCTGCCCCTCTGATTCAGCCTTGAAAATACCTCCACACACATTTCTAGATTTTTCACTCTAGCTGTCAGAAAGCTGCAGTGGGCAGGGGCATCTCCACGGGCCAAAGGTCTACCTCGTTGCTTCTTTGCCTAGAATAAAGTTCAGGATTCAAATGTGGCTGGCTGGTCATGGCCTTGCACAGAATCATTTTCGTCCACCTCTTCAGGTCTCCAGAGCTCCAGGATAACCAAACCAGACCCTCCCATTAGACTGGAATTCTTGGCGGACAGGAACTAAGCCTGGAATCTGTGTTGTATCCCCAAGTTTTCTTTCCTTAGTTCTTTTTACATATCAAGAGTTTGATTCTTAGTTGTTGGCTTAACATTTGCATTGTTTCCATGGGGCCCTCAGAGCAGCCAAAATGCATTTGCATCTTAGGCTGTCTGTGGGAAGTGGAAAGGGGAGCCCTGGACTTGGTGGAACTCACACACTGGCCCTGAGCTCCTAGGAAGAGGACTTGGGTCAGCCTCTTGGAACCTCAGGATCTGAACTCATTTGCTACCTCAGGTGTAAAGATTGTGAGGATGGAGTTCCACAGGGGTAGTGCCCGGCTGCTGTCCGTGCTCAGCAAAGACCTCATCCAGGTTCCTTACCTCATGGCTATTGGAGAAGGTCATGCCTGTATAAGCCTCGCACCCTGCCAGCCACATGGAAGACACTACGGTCTTAGCAATAGACCCTGAGTCCATGTTTCCCAGTCTGGTACACGAATTCCCCAGCATGAGAATTATTGAGGGATTCTTTTTAAGGGTAGAGATTTTCAGATTACCAGGCCCCAGTCAGACTGTGGAGATAGGAACCTAATAGGCTACCCATGTATTTCCAGTACTCACAAAAGTTTGGAAATGACTGTTCCCGTGGCATTTTAGCAAATTCTCTTAAGAAATATGCAGATGAGGGGTTATCCCCCCACACTTTTTTTTTTTTTTTTTTTTTTTTTTAACAAGGAGCAGTGAGTTGAGAATGATTCAGTGACTGGTCTGAGGTCACAAAGTCAGAAGGGAGGTGTTGCTCCATGATAGAGCACTTGCCTAGCACGCTCAGAGCCCTGGGTTCCTTCCCCAGCAGGGTGGAGGTGGCACTGGAACCCTGTTTCCTGGGCGCACAAGTCAGCTCAGAAGTGATGCCTTAAAATAGATGTCCTCTCCATTTGAGTAAAGGAGAAATGAACTTCCCCAAGGCTCAGCCCCCCGGAGGATCGGTAGTGTCCCACCCTGGCTTCCCTCAACCTGTGACCCCCACCACTTTCCCAAGGGTGTTTTCCTACCATCCTGGCTGCATGTATAAGTTTTATTAATTAATTGGGTTAATGTGTGTGTGTGTGTGTGTGTACACTCCCCTTCAAATGTGTGCTAACAGAGGAGCACAGGGACTGAATTTAGACAGCAGAGGAGAAGAGAAAGGGTATAAATATAGAGTGGAACTTCTGCTTTGTTGACAGCTTCCAGCAAGTGTGAAAACTGGAAGTTGTTCCGGGGAGTGCGCAGGGCCTGCTGGAGGGCCACGGTGTAAGCATTCTCTCCTAATGAGATTGACCGTTGGCTACAGTTAACTTGAAGGGTTTTATGGTTTCCTGCATGTGTTGTTTTCCTGCTTAAATGTTAAAAAAAAAGAAGAAGAAGAAAAACCCCTCACATCACCAAACGGTATTTCCCAGGGGGCTGTGGAACCCGACTGCTGCATTTCGGGCGGTGCCTTAGTTAACAATGCACCTCTATGTGTGGATGTCTGTGGATACAGGTGATCGTAAATTTAGCCCATTTTATTTTCTTCTGACAGTTTCAATTCAGGGCAATTGGTTTCTGGAGTCCTGCCAGACGAGCCAGGCCCAAGTCAAGTCATGGCAGGAACCTTCCAGCAGGGCCTTCCTTCACTCTGCAGATTTTTTTTAAGGCCAAAGTTGTAACTCACTTGTGCGCCTGTTCACAAAATTACTTTGCTTTACGTAAAAGGCATTCAAGTGATGATTCCCTTTAAGGTTTTTGTTTTGTTTTTCAAGGGTAGGACCCAAGAAACAGTTGAAACACGATTGATTTCGCCTCCTCGGTTCTGGAGATATTTTCCCAAATACATAATTCTACTTTCAAACCCAATAAACGTGCTGTTTCCTGACACAGCATGCAGTGGAGAGCAGGGCTGCTGACCTCTCAGGCTGTCCCTGGTGAATGGCCAGCATGTCTGGTGATGGCGGGCTCCCTGGATGCTGCATGTGGCTGCTGTTTAAGAGCTGAGCAGCCAGGCCCTGGTTAACGATCAATTAGTTCCCATTGTCTGTGCGGTTAATTGCCACTTTCTTACCAGTGCCTGTCCTGACTTCCCCAGCCCCAACACCTAACCCTGTGAAAGCTCTCTTCTGGAGCCCCTGCCTCCATTTCGCCTCTGCTTTCTCCCTCCCCTTTCCCACACTCCCTATGTGGGCCTTTTATCTCTCCTGTTTGCCAATCCCTGGAGAAGAGAGACTTTGAATAATTTATTTGAAGTTCCTGGGAAGTTGTGGGGCTGTAGTCTCAAAACACACTGCACTTTGTTCCTCCCCTGGGCAGGAGGAGGTTCAGAGGTCTGTCTTTGAAAGAGGTTGTGCTAAGTACATTTGGAAGTTTGCTGAGAGCTTTAGTTGAAGTTTTTGGATGAGCATCCGATGAATCCAAAAGTCGTAGGGGGAAAGTTGGGGGGTGGGAGCAGAAGGATATTACTGAGGTTGCAAAAAGTACTTTGCATTTCCCAAACAGTGTCACCCAGATTATCCCTAAATAGTGTCTTTTAAGGTATCATGGGTGTTCTGTGAAGTTCATGGTCAAGTAAATTAGGGAAACACTAGCTAAGAAAGAGTTCTAACTTTTATGGTTATAACAATGTATTTCTATGCATGTCTTTTCAACTGTGTGTGTTTTTCTCAAGTAACCACTAGAAGTGGAAAGATGCTAGATTTTAGTGTAACAGACACAGCTCTTTTGACTGCTTTCTCACCTTGGAGGTTTGGCATAAAGTGGGTATCGGGGAGAAAAATTAAAGGTAAGTCTAATGACTTAATTTTGGTTCAAAATGAAACCAATCTTTGAGACAATCATTTTATCCCCCACAGAAAGTGAATAGATTATTTTTAGCATGTGTGCAGAGACATCTGTAAATCATGCTGAGATATTTTTCTGTCCCAGTCCGTGATTACATGAGAATTACATATGAAAACCCAGAACGCCAGAGAGCCTTGCCTTGGCACAGGGATTTCAGCACTGTTGCCCCGAGTGGGAGAGCAGGGATCAGCTCTCTTGGTCTTTTTCTTCTTCCATTGGAACTCCTCGGCCGCTCCTCATCTCTGTGTTACTGGCCGTGGTTTGTTGCGAGGCTCTGTGATTGCACGAGAGAGAGATTCATTCGGGTAACCTGAAATCGTGGGGCTTTATTGCCAAGAATTGTATGACTGTAAGGAACTGGAAGTTTCACAGGGGCTCTGGGAGAAATAGCACTCAAGATGCAGGCAGCTCCAGGGAAGCATCAAGCTGCAGATATCCATCTTGCTTAGGTCTTCCTTTCATCTTCCTGTGTGCCTCCACTGACTTCCAGCACCAGATCTTCCTCTCTCTGTGTCTCACCTTCACCAGGATAGCTATGCACGCACAGGGGTCTCCGTGCTCACTTGCCAAAAAATGCACCGGCTACCTGTGGGCTGCGGGACGCTTCCAGACCCACTTCTCAGCATCTACCCACTAATGAATTGAGCATATTCTTCACTTTGCTGTCCCTGACCTTTGCATCTGCTCCTGGGATCTGATGGCCCCCCTCCTCACATTCTGTCTTTGGCTGGCATATTCTGAGGGAGAGGAAGTCCCAGGTCTCTACCCTCTTTCTTAACAGCACCCCATCTCAGTCCAAGGAAGTGTAAGGCTGGAAAAGAAGGGAGAAAATGAAGACTCATTCCAAAGCCAACTGATGGGAAAATTTCAAGGTTCTCTCCAAAACAATGATTTGGGGAGGCTGGGGTGCCCCTAAGAAGGGAGGTGGGTGTTCGTTCTCCGTTGTCACTCGCTGCTCCAGAAGCTGCGTTGTTCTGCCAGAGAGAGATGCGGGAGAGGAGAGGGAGTCTACTCTGCCTTGCAGCACTCAGCACGGCCAGGGTGAGCCTATGGGTCAAGGAGGCTCAAGTAGGAGTCCAAGAAGCAAGAAGGCTGCGGAGGGTACTCTGGGGGCAGAAATCACAATGGCCAGGAAGAATTCGGGCTGGAGCTCTCTAAGCAGAATGGAACTGTCAGAAAACCCCCGCAAGTGCACCTGGGAAAACCAGCCGAGGGCTGCCACCCGCGAGGAGGCCACCCACCACCGCGGGCGTTGCGGGAGAATGGACTCAGCGATGGACACCCCGGACCCTAACGGTGGCCAGTTAGGTCCTCTCGCTCCTTGCTTTCCCCACACCCTGGAGGAGCCAGGCTTTGGAGCAGGGAGGAGTGTCCCTCCACTGCACGCATTCCACGCTGACCTGGGAGGAGAGGAGGCTCAGTCATGTCTCAGGATTCACGTCCCCACTGGGCTGACTTCTGATGACCGAGGGACGGAAGCATGTCGGCAGCCACTCTTGTCTGGTTTCTCTCAGGGCCCATGATGCCAATCCCATCAGTCCACATTCCATAGGTGGGACATCTAAGGGGCAAATTGGCACAAGATTTCTTGGGCTAGGTGTAGGGACACCCTACCTAGAAGTAAAAAGCGATCCCACTTTACCTAGTCATCACGAAGCCCAAGATGCAACACCCCTTTCGTCTTCTTTAGACAGATGTGCACAAAGAAAATCTGCAACACAACCAGAACAGTTCCTCTTTCATCTGTTTTACATAAAAGATTCTTTAAAACGAAGAAGAAAAAATTTAAAAATACACACCTGCTGCTTTAGGATATCATCTTGGAGTCACTGATCATGGAATTTTCAACTCTTCAGGTTAAAAAGGAACTTCAGAGGCCATTTGACCCATCTCTAGAGTGAGCCTACCAAATCCCCAACACCTGTATGAAATTTGGGGCCCTTCTGTCCTGTAAAGTCATCTGCGATCCAAAGTTAACTATCATGTCAATGTCAAACAAAACTGTCTTTCCTTTGGAACCCTGTTAGGCAGGTGTTATAACACTAATGATTGAAATACTTTGATTAAATGGTACTCAGCCTTACCTACTAGATACATTCATGGTTTAAAATGAAGATGCTAGTTAGGTTCAGTAAAACTGTTCATTTGTATGACTGGGGTGGTTGGACAAAATGATGTAAGAACTTTCAGGAAGCATGGGAGGGGCTGCTGACCTTCAGCGGAAAGTTGGTACCTGACCTCCATGTCCGCAGGCTGACTGGTTGTAGGCCTTGGGAATCTGCCAGAGGGTTGATTCCTCTAGGTTGTTTAAACTTCTCCCAGTTAATTCCCCTAACCCTTCCAAATGCACACGTCATCCAACAGAGTAGAAGTCAATGTTTGCAGGTTCAAGTAGGTATTATTAGCAGAAGAGGCTGTAAGAACTGCTCAGTAAGCCACAGTACTTTATGAAAAAATATATAGCCCCAAATATTTGGGGAGTGGAGAAATTCCAAAATACCCTGTTGCCACTATGCTCATCTGTAAGAAGTAGACATATGCAAACTAGAGACTGCCGATGGCTTCCCAGTCTTCAACCTACTGGAAGACCCCGGAAACTATTCACCTGTAGTTCTAATGGACAGGGCGGGAGCCAGGGGCTGTCCAGCCTGCAGGTGCCATCGCCACCCTTGGATTTGTGCATGCTCTGTTTTGGGAGGATGCAGACTTCCCTGTTTCTGTGCCATCTCTGATTCAAGTTGGTCCATCTGGAAATGATATTACCCGAGCGTTTATACCCTGCGCCCAGCTCTCCACAAGTGACTGCTTGTTTCCTGAAACCAGCGATTGGCAGCTGTTACATAGACATTTTCTCCTTTTTAGATACCTATAATTACACCAATTATGCCAATCATTGATGTTTATAAAGGATTTAAAATTTTACACACCCAGAAGAGTCTATCAGAAAGCTACATCTGAGGCAGAGCGACACCCCGCAGAGGGGCCTATTTGGCCATCACAATTGCTGCTGAGAGTCCCTAAACTAAGCGTCAGCACAGTAAGTGAGGCTTCTGATGAGCCTCTATGTCTTAGGCAAGTTAATCCCATCACTGGAATAAAATTCTGTCTGGTTAAGAACCAGGGAACTCAATTTAATGTTCCTTTTCAAAGGAAAGAACAGTGAGTCCAAGTTAACAGAATTAGGCCCTCACCTTCAAACCCTCTGGACCACCAGTGGGAGCAAGACCGTTGGCATGTTTCTGTCCCTGGCTCCTCCTCCAGATAGAATGGAACCTGGTTAGCAAGCTGACTGGGGAACCAAGAGCCTTCCTGGCTGAGCCACACGGGAGCCTGAGGCAAAGGAAAGTTTGAGGAACACTGATCCTGCCCTTAAGATGTTATCATGTTTTTTTTTTTTTTTTCATGCAGTAATTTTGATTTTTTAAAAAATATTGCGTGGGGCCCTGGGATCAATCCCCAGTACCACACACACACACACACACACACACGGGCGCCTGCGCACACACATAGGTTGCATTAAGATATTATGTATCTCAGTTACTGAGTTTTCTGGCTCCCCTCAAATTTGTGTGTATCCCAACCTTGGGCTCACAGTGGCAGACTGGATGGGTGGTTCGCTGACTCAGAGATGGGTCTGTTCATCTGACTCCTTTTCACATGCTACATTTTACATATTTGCCATTGGCCAGCAGCCTCCTGGGAAGACTGTATTTTTAGTTGCCCCACTGAAACATCAGAACAACCATCCTTAATTGTTAGCATGCATAAGGATCGTCTAGGGCGCTTGTTAAAAACATGTATTTCCAGTCCTCATGCCTGAAAAAGTGAATGTATCATGCTGAGGTAGAATTTGAACTTCTGCATGTCCGTATTTTCAAACAAACAAAAATGTTTGTGACGCAGATGTTTTGCAAATCACACTTGAGAAATTCATTGGAAATGTTTTCACAGGCCTCTGTGTTTGGTGGGTTCTCCCCTCTTCCATTAGGGGCAAAGGGGATTCCTGGGAAAGGGTAGCTTAGCCACCACAAGGAGCACAAAGTTACTCTAGAGCCAATCCTACCTGAGACAGAGTAGGAGTCAAAGGCCCCAGGAAGCTGACAGTGATCTCCAAGAAGCAGAGTTTTCTGATAATCCCGCACGCAGTAATTAAAGCAGCACATGTAAGCATTTAGTGTCTACAGGCAGCTCACAAATGCGAGGGGTTATTGTTATTAGAGTTATTCAGTGTTTCAGAGACACTCCACATCCTACAGTACATTACATTCCTTTACAAATCCTTGTTCTGCCAAATTCTCTAAATTTAATAGGATTATCCCCTCATGGAATGCTCTAACAATATTTCTCAAATTGAGCTCTCAAGACCACCTGTTTCTCATGCAACCCACAAACCGCATGCTGACCTTTCCTGAAGGTGTTATCGGGAGCTCCCCAAATGCTTCTCTACAGCCTCAGGCCCTCGCGGACAGCGGCAGAATTATCTAAATCAAGATGGGAGCGACTCAGAAACCTACCATAGCACTCCCAGTTTGTGCAGGCAGGTTCTACACGTCTGCGTGGATTTCCTGCCTCACTCAGTACCCACAGAGCAGGCAGGCACTTTATCCAGATCATGGAAACCAAGAGGCAGCAGAGGCAGAATGGGATCCCAGGAAGGAGGACACCAGGAAGCCACTTCATCAGGCTAGTGGTGTGGAGGGTGAGCTCCTGGGAGCTGGGTCTCTTCCTCTTCAGGGCATTCATTCCCCACGAGTTTTATCAATGCTCTTCACTGGACAGTAGGCCAGGTGACCCCCAGCCATCTGAGTTCTCTTGGTTCTCCAGAAGGGCCTTTGAAGACAGATGACCTCATTTCTCAACAGGAAGCCCACGGGTATCAGCCCCAACTTTCCCATCTTCTTGGAGGTTGGTCACACCAACACTGTCTTGAAGCGTCTCGTCTTCCACCATGAGGACCTTTTCTCTTGTGGAGTCTGAACCTCAGCGCTCTTCTGTCGCTGGTGGGCCCCACCGTGGAGCCCACTCATATTTTACTCTTGAGTGGTCTCAGCTGGTGTGGAATAATTCGATCCTGTTTCTTCAATGGTGTGTAATCACTGACCAGCTCTCCAGCTGGATTCCATTTCTGGGGGCTGTGTCGGCTCTTGGAGAGGTGAGCTGTGTACCTGGGATTCTCTATTATCTTTCCACAGCAAGATTGGTCCAGGGCAGCTGGTTAGACAAGTCTCAGAGAGAAGGGGGTTTAAAGGGCACCAGGTACTTCCTTGAAGGACAGGTTAAAGGGGCTCTGCTCCTGTACTCTTAGACAGGGTTCCAGCTCTGAGGATTTCTGCTTTACTTTTTCGCAGTTGGAAATCTTTGTAACCCCCTCCTACTGTTTTCTTTTTTGACAAGTGGGGCATGGAAAATACACTCGGATCCTCGAATTGCCAGAAGGTCTTGCTGTATTTGTTATATTATGTTTGGAAGTTAAAAGTCGAATCTTATTTTTCTTAATCCACACTCTACACACACACACACACACACACACACACACACACACACACACACACACACACACACACACACTGGATCCCTCTGGTCCTACTGTTTCTCCCACTGTCCTCCTGCTGTTACATTGCAGCAAGAGGAAGGTGATATTTTGAAAGACATTTGATCCATCTACTGGAAGAGGAAGAAAACAGGGAGATGAGATCAGGGGGATTTCTGAGAAAGAAACTCTGGAACACAAGGGACAAAAGAGTGAGTCATCCATCCAAACAGTCAGGAGCGCCCATCTGGCCCAGGGCTTCCCAGGTTTTTTAGGGATGTTTGTAAATTCTTAGTTGGTTGACAAGGATCTGTTCTGCTGCATTTGGGAACGGAGGGTGTTCATGGATCTCTTTACCTCCACAATGAACATTTGTATGGAGGTGGAGGAAGGGCATATTGTGGCCTGGGCAACTGAAATGAGCCTTTGAAAATAACAGATCTGGCTGATAACGAAAAGGAACGAGAGAGAGAGAGAGAGAGAGAGAGAAGGAGAGAGAGAGAGAGAGAGAGAGAGAGAGAGAGAGAGGGAGAGAGAAAGGCAGAATAAAGTGCCAGACTTCGGGTCACCTTCTTCCTGCTTGGCAGATCCCCCTCCCGTTGTCTTGGCTGAAAACAGCAGATCTCAACTTCCAGGCTCCTCTTCCGCTCTCAGCAGCCCTGCAGCCCGTGTCCCAGAGGACGACCCCGGGAGGGCTGCAGGGAGGGGAGGGGTGGCAGGGCGATTTCCCAGCCTGAGAGTGGGTGAGAGGGCACGGAGGCGCTGTCCCGTTTCCTTCCTCCCTAGCAGGTGGAGGGCGTGAACTGCAGAGAGCTGTGACCATCCTGTAGTCAGGAGGGAAAGCTCCAGCAAGAGGCCATGGACCACATGCAGCCAGCCCTATAACAGCACCCTGGGCTCCTGGTCATGCAGAGGGGACAAATCCTCATGGACCAAGCCCCCTGGAGGCCCCTGGTCGGCCACTTGCCTGAGACAGAGAACACAATTCTCAAATCGGAAGTCATCGGCTTTCTCTGGGGCACATGAACGTCACTTCTAGACTTTACACCACGGATGGCATCAGCAGCAACTTCTGCTAAGCCCCTGTTATATACTTGCACTGTATATGTAGATATATTGTTTTATTTAATGTCAACCTTAGGAGATAATTATTGTCATGTCTATTGAATGGATAGAAGATAATGTACAGAGGGGCTAAGCAATCTGCTGCAGACAATGGTTAACCAGAAGCAGAACTGAACCTAGGCAGTCTGATTATCCTCCTCACCCTCTTTTCCACTGGGCACAAAACAAAGTATGGCATATGATTTAAGGTATTTTTTAAAAAATGGGTAGTTACATGTATTGATCATACATAATATCAATAGCCATCATATTTACAGGGACCCCCACGTCCATCTGAATGAATATCTTGAATAACAATGTATTGGATTTAATTTGCAAGACTTCCCCATGCATTAAGGAATAAAAGTTTGTTAAGAACGAACTTCTGTGGAAGCTAGAGAGGGAGAAGGAGAAGAAAGGTGGGTGAACAGGTTAAGATGGTCGCTTTTAGGTTACGTGGGTTTTCGCACTATTAAAAATGGACGAGAGATTCTGAACACACACAAAGAGAACCCCAGGGTGGGCTGGGATGTAGCTTAGTGGCAGAGCACACGCTTAGCTTAGCACGCAGGAGGCCCAGTCTCCATCCTGGGATTTAAAAAAAAAAAAAAAAAGAGAAAGAAAGGAAGAGAGGAAGAAAACAAAAGGCACCTGTAGGAATCCTCAAATCTGAGGTGAAAGGAGACCTAGAGAATTGAAAAATGGCAGGTGACTTTAGAAACATTTTGCTCAAATCAAAATTGGCCTTAAGTACAATAATCACATCCACCAGATTAATAGCTCCTATTTGAAAATAAAGTAACAGGCAAGTCATGATTCTGCCAAATCTAGTTGGGCCCCATGTCACTGGTAGTTCATTTTTTTCCATGAACACAATCGTCTTAATAGAGGAAACGCTTGAATTTTTCCGGAGTTTACTGTACCTAATCTTACTTTTTTTTTGTACCAAAGATTGAACCCGCGGGCAGGTACTTAACCACTGATCCACATCCCCAGCCCTTTTTATTTTTTTATGTTGAGACAGGATCTTGCTAAGTTGCTGAGGCCGGCCTTGAACTGGCGATCCTTCTGCCTCAGCCTCCTGAGCGGCTGGGATTACAGGCAAAGGCCACCAAGCTTCTCTGCCTTCTTGGAAATGGAGGATGCTCATCTGGCTCCGCTGCCTGACGCCAGAATTGCGCCTAGATGCTCAGGGCCGCCCTCTGTCCTGTCAGCCTGACTGGTCGTTGGGACTATTCCTGGGCCTGGAGGCGCAGGGCCAGCACGGTGACCGGGCTTTTGCTTCAGGCGCCAGGACTCCGGATGGTGCAGGTGGGAACAGGGAAGGGAAACCGCCCTGCTTTTTCTGTAACCCGAGCAGGAGACCGTCCCTTTCTTCCCGCGCTTCGTTTCTGAGCCGCGCATCTTCCCAGGGTCAGGCCCAGGGTGCCCTCCCGCCCTGGCGGTCCTTGCTGGAGAGTCCCCAATTCCATCTTCAGTGCAGGCCCTTACCACCCCGGCGCCCCAGAGCCTGCCCACGCCGCTTCACCCGCATGTCTACACCTTTTCCTCCTCAGGTGAGTTCTGATAACTCGGTCACAAGTGATTCAGTTTTTGGAGTCCTCGGTTCTCTTCCCCCTTTCAGGTTTCCAGGCCCAGGCCCTCCAGCTGTCTTGTGTCAATTTGGAAATCTGCTCTGCTGGTCTCTGACAGAGCAGGTGGGCCTCTGCTTCGTGATTTTCCTAGCCTGGTGCATGGCGCACGCCTGTGATCCCAGCAAGTCCGAAGGCTGAGCAGGAGGATGGAAAGTTTGAGGCCAGCCTCAGCAAATTAGTGAGACCCTGCCTCAAAATAAAAGTTATCAAAAGCTTAGGGGGTGGAGCTCAGTGGTAGAGAGCTTCACTAGCATGCAAGGCCCTGGGCACTGCAAAGTAAGTAAATAAAATAAAAATTAGTTTTCAGACAAGTATTAAGCCCACAGAGAACATCCAAATTTCACATAAGGAAAATTCACTTATTTCAAAATATTAATTAAAATCTCAGAGCAAAGGAAAAAATTGTTCTTTCTTCTTAAATCAATTCTATATCCTCTTTCTTACAAGAATTAATATAACTGCTCCTCTTAGGATGTTACAGTTTATAACTATGGACCAAAAATCATGCATAGTTGTGTCGATCTGATTTAAAGGCTCTGAAATAGGGCTGGGTTGTGGCTCAGTGGTAGAGCTCTCGCCTCGCGTGAGGCCCTAAATTCAATCACCTCACCAAAAAAAGACTTTAAAATAAATTTTCTTCTGTATTTTTCATCTTTTAAAATTCAATGGGCATGAAACTTTGAAGTTCAAGATGTCTTTTATTATTACATGTAACTAATTCTCTTAAAAGTGCCATAATCTGGGGGCTGGGGACATAGCTGAGTGACAGAGCCCTTGTCTGGCATGTGTGAGGCCCTGGGTTACAGCCCCAGCACCACAAAAACAGACAATGACAACAAAACCACACTTTTTTACTCTTAGTCACACTATGGCCAAAAAATCACGTTTATTTTAAAGAATTTTAATGTGATTGTTTTCTGCTTTTTTTTTTTTCTTTTCTTTTTTCTTTGGTACCTTAGATTGAACTCAGGTGCTTAACCACTGAGTCACATCCCCAGCCTTTTAAAAATATTTTTATTTAGAGACAGGGTCTTGCTGACTTGCTTAGGGCCTTGCCAAGTTGCCGAATTGGCTGGGCAGATCCTCCTGCCTCTGCCTCCTCAGCCACTGGGATTCCAGATGTGCACCACCGCACTCGGCTTCCTGCTTTTTTTTTTTTTTTTTTTAATGTAAACTGTTTTTCTACCCTAATTTTCATCAAAGTAGCTCTTATTACCTTTGTCTTTGTGTTGGAACAGGGCAGCCTTTTCCAAACTCTTCCAAGATTGATTTTGACTAGACGGTGCACCTAAGGGGTGTGACTAAAACCCCTTTGCTTGCTAAGTCCCAAGTGCAAGTCTTACTCTTCCAGAGCCCGAGGTCAAGTCCTCGAGTGTGTCTTGCGCTGTGTGTGGTCCATAAAATCAGTTCTCCACCAAAAGGAATCAAACACCCTTCTGAGAATGGGCTCAATTATGAGGTCACCCTTTCACCCAGCGAGAAGCCGAGGGAGCAGTTTCTGGCAGTCGGAACGGCTCGGCAGCCTCACCAAGAGTCCCATCTCTCCTCACCTCTGTGCCATCCCCAGAAGGAAACAAGGAGCTTAGCAAGGCTGAGCGCTTACTCTTAGTACCCAGGCAGGACTGGGGCAGAGGGAGGTTTCCCCGCTGTCCTTTCTCTGTCCTCTTTCTCTCTCTCTCTCCAGGGAGGAATCATTCTAAAAAGCACCTTACACCTACATACACACACACACACACACACACACACACACACACACTTCTTATGTCTTGTATACATGTATTTATAATATTATTGAAATTCATGAGCATAGGCTGCAGTTTTGGCAATGCCCTGGAACATTACTACAGCAAGAAAACTTCATTTTATAGTCATCATTAATTTGGAAATTAGATAAGTGGACTGAGAGGGGAGAAAAAAGGTCTTTGAAATAAAGCAGGAGGGGGGGTCATCAATACCTTGACTCAGGTGTGCTTGTTTATAAATCACATTCTTTGAAAGAAAATGCTATTAGCAAAATCCTAAGAGAGACAGCATGAGTAACTATGCTCTCAGGGGTTACTTTTTTAAAAAAATATTTTTTTAGATGTCGAAAGACCTTTATTTTGTTCATTTATTTATATGTGGTGCTGAGATTCAAACTCAGTGCCTCACACATGCTTGGCAAATGCTCCAGCCCTGAGCCACTACCCCAGTCCCTTTAGGGGTTACTTTTAACCTCTGGCATCAACACTCAAAAAATAGTTAATTCTATGAAAATGATCTTTGGAGGTGTGCATACCTGTGGAAGATGAGAGAACTTTTCAGGACTTAGTTTTTAAGTAATCACAGTACTGTGATTGCAAACACTTAGCATTGGAATCACGTTCTAAGTTTCTTCTAATTACATTCCACAGAAGCAAACTGCATGAACTGATTTGAGTTAACGATAGCTTTTGCCTGTAAGCCCAGCTTTAACGCAATGCTGCAGCAAACCCATTTCACAGATGGGGTTGCTGTGTATGAAAATTAAGAAATCTGTATTTAAGGAAAGCATGTACAAGTGCTTTTCTTTTTTAATTGCTAACTAAATGAAATGCTTGGGAAAAAGAAGTGCAAGCTTCGCTATTGGTGACCGCCTTTAGCCAATGAGTTATGGATGACTTCTTTGTTTCACTCAGGAAATTCTATCAGATGAGAACCCTAGCGTGCCGCTCATTCCCACAGCCCTGCTGACCCAGCTCTTGCCAGGTCTGTCCATGTCATCTTTGTTGCTAAATCCACTGTGCGCGCCGCTCCGTCTTTGCCTGGCTGGTCCTGTCTGACGCACTGGATGCTACTGACCATGTCCTCCTGCGTGAAGCCCTTGGCCTCCGTGACACCATGTTCTCCTGGTTTCCCATTCCTCTTCTCTGGGGCTTTTCCACTGGCCACCACTGCTTAAATACTGGTGGTCCACGACTCTCTCTCCTCCTCTCCCCTTCTCCAGTGAGGTGCTCTTCTTCACTTCCGTGGCTTTCAAAACGACACACCAACTCTAGACCCTGAGACTCTGTGTCCAAGGGCCCTCGCTTCCCTCCCTGGACTCCTGACCACTCAACAGCTCCACTGAGGTCTCCCCCGTTTCCTCCAGCCGTCATGTCTGAACAGGAGCTCCTGGGCTGGCCCTCCTGGCTGCTCTTCCCTGGAGAGTCGTTCTTTCTGATGAATGATGCCATTGTCAGCCGCTGGTATGGGTTAAGAAAGGAATTCTAGATTGCTCCTTCAGCCCTCCTTCCCTCCCAGTCCAGGGATGCACAACGTGGTCTCCCTCCAGGTCCCTGGAATGCGTCTCTTCAACTCTGTTCCTTCTGCCACCACCATGGTAGAGGCCCGTTACCGCTTTCCATCCGGCGACTTTGTCACAGTTTTTCAGCTTTCTCCCTGTCCAGTCTTGCTGTGTGTCAGTCCACGCCTCACTCTGTCCCCACACTCCCAGGGCTGGGCATGTGGTTCAGCGCTAGAGCAGCTGCTTAGCACCACGGGGTGCTGGGTTCCATCCCAGCACCAAAAACTAAGTGAATAAGTGACATAGACTCTCACGGTTGGGGCCCACATGCCCTTCAGCAGGTTCACACCTGCAGCTGGGTCTGGGGCTCCCTGGGGACCTGGGCCTGGCGTAGCCTCCTGGAGTCAACTCCTTGTCACTCCCCCCCGCCCCCCGGCCCGTGCTCTCAACCACTGCTGCTCCTCCTCCTTCTGTCCTTCTGTTTGTTCACACTGAAGCTTATTTACTTTTCCTCCACGTTTCTTTTTATTGGTGTCTTATAGTTGTCTGCTTCTTATTCTCCAGGGGCACACGGATACTGTCTATTCCCAGAATATGCAGGGATTTCTCCCTTCTGCGCTCCTGGATGCTCCGCGGGCTTCCTGGTGTCCCCTTGGCACCTCTTCATTTGCTCAACTCTCTTCTTTTAGGACAGATGTCCCTCCGGTGACCTTCCCACCCCTGTCTGGTTTGGGTCACCCCTGTAACTGTGAATGTCAGAAACCTTGTAAGCTCCTGCCTTATATAGGCCTATTTTTAAATGTATGCTCACTGGGTTTTTGCATCAGTGAGGCAACTGTCTGGTTAAGAAGTAAGCTTAGCATTTTTTTTTTTTTTTAATGAAACAGGACAAATTAAAGGAATTTACAAATGACTGTTTGGAATCACATTTTGTTAGGGAATATGCATATTTTGATTGTACTAGGACACAGTTTTGCTTTTTTGTGTGTTTGTTTGATTGATAACTATCCTTTGATGAAGGGAAGTAATCCGTGGTAGAAGCCCCAAATCTTTCTTTAAACACCAACCCAGTGTCTCTGTACTTGTTTGCTCTTAGAGGAATTACTTACACTGCAGAAACTCATTTTATCTGTTAAATGAGGATTGTATTCCCTTCAGAGTGTGTTGTGAAGGTTAAATAAGAGACCCAGAGGAAGTATCTGGATATAGAAAGTCTTCAGTAAATATTGATTATCTTTCTCTTCTTGAAGTAGCTTATTAACCCAGTAGGTTAATAAGTTATGTCATTTTCATGTGAGGGAAGCACATCATTTGGCCTTTGCATAATGCGGGTTATAGAATACGGGTACCTAAAATTGGGTCAATTTGTTTAATTCTTTAGTTATGGTAACTTTGTAAGATGTGGAATAAATTCATTTTATAATAATTAATATTATACACATAATTTTATCAGTATCTCAATATAGAAGAATTGTCTACAATTTTCCTGATTATTATAATAACTAGCCTATTATATTGACAGCACATTAATAAATGTAACCTAATTTCATTCCCCTCTTGAAAGCATTTTTAAGTACACTAATGTATAAGTGAACAGAGTTAAAATAAGACCAAATGATAATCCATATATTGAAATTTACCATGTGGAAAGTCACACATTTTATAACTTGTTTCTTGGTATTGAAGTAATATAAAGCATTGCTGATAATTCTGGAAATCAAATCACATTAACATGGGGAACTGGATTAAAAGAAAAACTATAATTTAAATGTTGCTAAAATAAGTTTTCAGACAAATAAGCTAAATCTGGGTAGTAAGTTGGAAAATTTAACATTTAAAAAAAAATGTTCTATAAACATTTTTTTTTTTTTTTCCAATGCTAGGATCAGACTCGGGGCCTCATGCATTCTAGGCAAGTGCTCTACCACTGAGCTCCATCCCCAGCTTGCAAATGTTTTACAAATATTTGGGATGACTTTTTAAAGTTTTCCTCAAGCCAGCTCTGTCCTACCATTTTTAGGGTAAATAATTGCTTGACTTGAAAGTCTTTGCAGAGGAAGCAAACTCCTGGTCCCAATCCCTCTGGCTTATGAGATGGCTAGCAGGTTAAACAGGCTACACTTTGGCTTATTTTCACAAGATATGACTAATTACTTTAAATTGCTCAGGTTTATTAAGTGAAATCCAAAGTAGCTTCGGTGCCTACCTGACATTTAGTTAATGAGCACAGTGGAACCTCCAGGAGATTAATGAACCTTTGATAAAGGGGTAGTTTAATTGGCAAAATAGCATATCTGGATTTCACTGGGAAAGGGGTGAGATAATCCATATATTTGAATGCAATTTAATGTAATTACATCGTAATTTTGGTTATTGCCAAAAGATGGTCTGTCATTTGAAGCCAGAGCTGGAGGTTAACTCATATAGATAATTAAAATCTATCAACAAATATTAATTGAATACCTACTATGCTCAAGGCTCTGGGGTATATTTTGATAGCTACAAAGAAACAGGGCTTAGTAGGTGTTCTCAAGCCACACTCCCTATAGAACACAAATCAACCGCGACACGTATGATATGCATAGGTCTGCCTGCTGGCATCCTGGACATGTCTGTGTGTTTTGACATGATATTTTAGTAATCAAGGTTTACTCATTTCTTTGCATAGGACATTGTGTTGGTAATGCCAAAACCTAGTGGACGTGGTTTATTATTTCACTTAGAGTTTGTTTCTGGCAATAAGGGCATTGAGGTGAAAAGAAATAAGTCAAAGGCAGCATGTGATG
The DNA here is from genome assembly GCF_902686455.1 of Sciurus vulgaris. NCBI lineage: Eukaryota > Metazoa > Chordata > Mammalia > Rodentia > Sciuridae > Sciurus > Sciurus vulgaris. Next base: position 152,294,804 of record NC_136467.1, read on the forward strand.
TGGCCAAAAAATAATTTTTTATTTGCATAATACTTGAAAACTGCTTTCCCATATGCCATACATTGAAATTATCATTCTCAGTTCCACTTTCTCCTGAACCTACACGACTACCTCTTCTTTTTCTGTCTGTAGCTCAGATTGCCGGAAAGTCTGATCTGTACTCAGGTCCGCACTGCCTCCTCTTTCTCTAACCGCAGAACCCACTGTGGTACAAATTCCCTCCTATCCTTCTGGAACTTTTCTCCCATTAGCCAAACGTCATGGCCACTCTCGGTTTGCTTCCTACTGATCTCTCTGCCATGACTGAAAGCAGAAACTAGTGCTCCTGTGACCTGCTGAAACCCCGGGGCCTGCTTCCATGTCCTGCAGGAGTCTGGAGGAACCGGACACCCAGAAGGCTCTCTGCTGACGCCTCTCCTTCCAGGGTGTCCCTTGCATCCTCTCCAACACCAGTCCTAGTTTCCTCCCCTCTGGTTGCTCAGCGACTCTACAGCCCAGGGAGACCAACGTCCAAGGGCTTGGGGAGGGCACATGCCACATGAAGCGTGGGTAAGTGACTGGGGAAGACCAGGGTTTCTACTCAGGGTTTGGACCTTGAGAAGAGAAGAGTGGCCCTGAGCCAGGCGCCCCGTCTCAAGGTTAAACTCAACTCTGCCTCTTCCAAGGCCATGAAACCAGGGAGACTTGCTCAGACCAGAACCAAGGAGTCTTTCCTGCTTCTCCTCCTTCACCCCAAATCCTCCCCCACACACCAGCAAGCCCAGCTGATGCCAGCCTCAAATCCCTGCTTCCTCTCCATCCCCAGCTCTGCCCTTCTGCTCAGGTCACCATCTCTTTTGGCTGAGCCAGTACGCGGCTGCTCCTTACCTTACTACAGTGCCACGTCCCCATGAACCTGTAGTAAACTGAGACCCCTGGATGCTGAAAATACGCTGAATATGCCCCACCTACCAACTGCAACAGCTTAGCGACACTCTAGAGTGTTGGTGTTTCCCCTGACCATGGCTGGGTGGACAGACTGTGGCTCACTGCCCCTGCCCAGCATTGGGGGAGAGGATCAAACAGCATATCACTACCCTTGGAAAAGATCCAAGGATGCCATTCAAAGTGTGACTTCTAGTGAATGGAAACCACTTCTACACCATTGTAACATCAAAGAACGGTAAGTTGGAAGGCCTCTGCACAGGTTTGAACTTTGTGTTTTCGTGTCTTCTTAACCCCCCTCCCCAAATACTATGTTCCTCACACAGCACACAGGAGGATGGAGGCTGACTCTGGATGGAACCCAGGGCTTTGCGCATGTGGAGCTCATACTGTACCCCTGGGCTATGCCCCAGCCCTGAGGAGTATTTAGAAAGTGAAATCAGATTATGTCACTCCCTCCAAATGTTTTCTAATACAGAGAACAAACTCCAACTCCTCAGCAGAGCTATAGGGCTCTGTGACCCAGGTGGTGCATTCCCCATTGCTCAGGAGATTCCGGCCATGCATTATTTGTTTCTGGAAGATGCCATGTGTGTTCTTGTCTCAAGCACTTTCAGTAGCTGTTTCTCATGCCTGGACTGCTTCCTGTCAGTCTTCCTCAGACTACACGTGGCTGTCCATCCAGAGCTCAGCTCCAGCGTGGCTTCTCAGACAGGGTCCTTCACCACCCCTGCACTTCTTCACAGCTGACCACAGCTGGACATTATCTTGAGGATTCTTCCATCTCCCCCCAGCCACTGGGGATACACATGACCCCTGTGTGTCTGTGCTGCTTGTCTGTTACCCCAGTGCCCAGGATGGTGCCCTGGATGGAACCTAGGGCTCTGTGCATGTGGAGCTCATACTGTACCACTGGGCTATGCCCCCAGCCCTGAGGAGTAGCACACAGTCTACCAGTGTTTGCTGACAATCCAGTGAGGTCACTAGATCTCTTTGAACCCGTTTCCACTGAGAGAGAATAAATGAGATTTCACATTTATATATGAATATATGATGTGTTACATGATCCCCATTAGTATATATAATAATCTCATTTCCTATATATTTATCTTAATCTAATTGTCATGCAGATTTATATAAGTAATTATAGAAAAATATAAAATGATATTAAGTATATATAAAAATGAAATAAAATATGAGATGTTTCTCATTTATATTTTGTATGTGACACAGTCATACATACATGCATTACATGTCTATTTAGTGTATATGTAGTCATACACATATGTACTTATCGAAGTGCCTAGCCCCTGTTCAGAGTGTGCTAAATGGCAGCAGTTATATTTTCCATGAGACATGGTAATCTCGGGATCCAGGTGCAAGTTCTGAAACTTTATCCCTTCCACTGATAATACTTACTGAAACAACTTGTAGTTTATTTAAAAACTTCATCTGAGGATTGTACTGAAAATAGTTTCAAAATTATGAAGATGTCCCTTGATAAATGTTCTTCGGAAACATTTTCTCAAACCAGACACCGAGGATCCTGGGCAGGGAAACCCTTTCCTGGGGCTGCCACTGAACCCAACCAGTTCAGAAGGCTTGGCGTTCACCTTACAAGGTGAACTATTGGGGAAAAGATCTGTCAAACAAATGCCTTCTTCAATTTGATTAGGAATTAATTCTTAGGATTCACTTTTTCCTAAGAAGGGATAAACATCTCTTGGATATTTGGCTCATTTTTGTCAGGAACTAAGAAATATTGAACTCAATATCCATTTTTTATATGGGCTGGTAAGAGAGACAAAACTGTGCTTTTATTCTCTCACCTTATTTACAGATGTACACCTTTGCGAACCAATTAGGCTTGTCATTACTTGAAGATAGTTGTTTTATTATTTTATTTTAAATTACTCTGTTGTGGTGCTGGGGATGGAACCCAGAGCCACATACACACAAGGCAGGCTGTCTACCACTGAGCTCCACCCAGCCCTGTCTTATTGAATTTTTAAAATTAACTAGTATTGCTTTGTTTTCATGGAATTTGCTCTTATAATTATTTTCTACTTGCAATGATATAGAGTTTATGGTATGATATAGTATCATTTAAAATTATTTGAATAAAAAGTGATTTGCTTAAGAAAGGTACTGAGTAAGCAATAAAGTTGGTGTACAGATATGGAAGGATCGTGAGAGTGGTATATCACCACTGAAGTTTGAAAAATGGAACTCTTGAGTACTTTTTAAATTGGGGTAAAGAACCAGTTTGGAATCTTAAATTTCCAATCCATTGCAGGTTCTCCTATAAGATACAATAGAAATGAATTACTAGAAAAAATAAAAATAAAAAAATCAATGACATTGAAAGGATATGCTTCGATTTTAAATTATTACATTAAATATTCATGAAGTAATTCTCAGATTGCTATAGAGGTTTTAAACTCTTCCTTTCAATTTCTAAACTGACCTCCTGTGTACCACCAACAATCTGCAGACCGGCAGTTGGTCGGTGGCCCAGACTTTGAAGGACACCACCCAGAGAAAGGGCAGACTAGACAAAGGGCAGCATTTACGGGTGAAACAGAGGAAAGGCAATGGCACAGTTTCCTTTGCAAATCTTTGCTTGCACAGAGTCACACTATTATTGCTCACGCTGGCCTCTCTGTTTCTATTGTCTGAATTGAGTATAAGTGTATTGTTTTGTAATAATTTTGTTCTTTTTCATCAAGTTATTTTAAAAACAAGATCCAGAAAGACTCACTGAGAAATTATCCAGGGCTGGGGTGCAGCTCAGTGGCAGAGTGCTTACCTAGCATGCCTGAGGCCCTGGGTTTGATCTCTAACCCTGACAAAAGAAAAGAAGAATCATCCAATGACTGTTCTGTATATAGTTCAACATCTCTTTGAAGGCAAATCTGTAAAAGTTTTCTTTTTGAATCTGGTAATCAGGAAAATATTAGCTTCTCAAAAATCAATTTTCTCCCTTTTATTACTTTAAAGAAACAATGACTCATATAACACATCCTGCTATATACCTTATGGTTGGTTGCAGGAAAAATTAGGAATTGAGGTAATATATAATCATAGTAATTATGTTCGTATTTGATCTGTTTATATTCCTTTTCTTTTACATAGGTTTTTGTTTCCTGTTATATGAGTCCCCAAATTGAGAAAAGAAATACCCATTGCAATATTGAGGATATAATTATTTTGTGAGTACTTGACTTCTACCCAAGTGGCAGAGCAGAAAAACTTAGATCTTCAGAGAAATTAATAGGGAATGAACTGAAAAACAAAAATCCATGATTCTTCCTGTTTTTGCAGATTTCTGATGTCTTCTGAGAGTCTGGGGCAGATAAAACTGCAGAACTAGAGAATTAGGTGTGTGCGTGTGTGTCTGTTTGACCGGCATGGAATTGAACTTGTCCCCTGAGATCGAAATGGTTAACAAGAAGACTCATGATGCAAACACTCCTGCATGTATTTTCTGGCCATTGTTGGTAGATGGTTGGAAGTGGACCTAATTTTGCTCAGGATATGAAGTAGGCATGATTCATCCCACGATTTTGAAAGGGTTGTCTGTCCCAGTTCCCGGAGAGATGTTGTTGTTTGCCTGTTCACTTGAAGAGGAAGGCAGACAAGAAGTGGCCTGTGTGACACTGTGATTACTGGCCTTAGGGAAGGACAAGAAGCTACAGTGTCAACTCAAGGCCATCCAAGCAAAAGGGGGGATGGGGTAGGGTTTGTAAATACCAGGAAGCAAAATGCTTGCCTAATGGAAGCTTAAACCTCTTCCCTTAGGCCCAAGCCTGTTTCCCTTAGGTTTCCTTCTGTTTCTTGAATGAGTTCAACCAGCCACACGTTCTTGTGGGAAGCCCAACATGACTCTGATGGTTCTGCGCTCTGTGTACCAGCTGTTGAAGAAGTGCTAGTGTTCCAGGGCCACCTCGCAAGGTGGCCAGGGAGGAGCCAGTGGACTAAAGGTGAACTAGGGTGTCAGGGAGATTGGAACTAAAGGGGATTTACTCAGGAATGAGATGGAAAAGTGGAGGAACGGGGTTTTGATGAATTTATTGCCATCTGAATGAGGTTTGGATCTGTCATCCATCATGAACACTGACTGAGAGTCAGAAAGGACCCTCCTGTAGCATCAAGATCACCATGGTTCATTAGTAAGGTCAAGATTGTTGGGCCTGAGAAATCTTCATGTGCTGCTCAGTTGAGTTAATGAAGAGGAGACGAGAGAGGAGATGAATTCCTGAAATAATTATCTTATAAGAAAGCACCTACTGCTTGCTCTTCTAGAAAATTTCAACAATAATGCATTTCAGACACTGGTATGAAGTTACTTTAGGTGGTCACATGTGAATCCTGGCTGTATAGGATGTCTGTTTTCATAGGAAAGAGCTTTAGTACAGAAAACAGTGATAAATTAGTGGTCTGCCTATGATGCCTGAGATAACAATGAATGAGGTAGCGTCCTTCAGCCTCCCCGAACAGAAGAAAATCTCCATTCATATGAGAGATGTTCTGTGATAGAGCTCCAACAACATAGCAAGAAGTTTTGACCATTACACCAAACATTTGGCTTTATAATTCAAAAAAATATGATAAAGAGAATGGGCTTATTGAAGAAGCAATACTGTTGGTTGAAAAACAAAACCAAACCAAACCCAGTGCCACATTGGCAGAGGAGTTAAGTGGAGTTTGTGAAGTGAGTCTGCAAAGCTCTGGACCCAGGAGCTGCTGCCCAGCACACTCCAGCACCCAGCTTGGATCCCCAGCACTGAAATATAAGAAAGCTTTACCATCCGGTTCCTACCGGGTGTGAGGTTGCTCCCCAGATGCTGTCCTCTGTTGCTCGGCTACATGGACATGACGAAGCAGAAGTCCTGAAGTGAGAGTTAGGAGATTCACAGGAACACCAGGATTCACTGGTAGAGGAAGTTCTGATTTTTTCTTATGCTTTTGGAATGTTTCATCAGAATAGAAAACTGTCCAGGGAACCTGGGATATAATAAAGAAAATGATTTTGTATGAACACAGAAGTACATGCACAGAGCATGGTGGTCTCTACCTGTGATCCAATGACTGGGGAGGTTGTGGCAGGAGGATTCACTCTAACAGAGTGAGGCCCTGTCTCAAAATAAGAAATAAAAGGGGCTGGGAAGGCAGCTCAGTGCCAGAGTCTCCCTGGGTTCAATCCGCAGTACTGAGGGTAGTGGTGAATGCTGGTTGCATTAGTGAGTGAGGACTCTTGGCTAACAATAGGAGCACATGTTATGCATCTAGAGCTAGAACATCTTTCACATTCGGGAAACAATTTTAAAACTGGTACATTTAAACACTTGTTATAATTCCTGAATATTTATATTGCCAGAATATTCATATTACCTAAGTCTATTCATTGGACCAAAACTAATGCTTCTATTGTTATAATTTTAAAAATAATGTGAGTTAAAAGCTAAAATAGCAAAATAATAATAATCCCTTCTGACCATAATGAAAACTATTTGTAGTTCAGATCAATCCCCTTAAATTATTTTATGTTCCAAGATACGGATATCTATTCCTTTCAAGCTAAATGATTACTGTGAGATTCACTCTTTGGTTTGGTTTGGTTTTGCAGTTCTGGGGAGTGGGTTGAGCCTAGGGGCACTTCACCACTGAGCTGCATCCCCCGTCCTTTTTTGTTTTTATTTTGTGACAGAGTCTTGTTGAGTTGCTCAGAGTGACCTTGAACTTGCCATCCTCCTGCCTCAGTCTCCTGAGTAGGTGGGATTACAGATGAACACCACCTCACCCCTGGTATTCACTTCTTAACTAATATATGCCTTGACATTAATTTCACTGCCAAGGTGTTTTAATATAAATTAAATTTATCAGGAAATTAGGAGTCCCAAAAGAAATGTTTTTTTGTTTTTTTCATATCCTACATTCCCTGGACAGTTTCATATTCTGATGAAAGATTCCAAAAGCATAAGAGAAAATCAGAACTTCCTCTACCAGTGAATCCTGGTGTTCCTGTGAATCTCCTAACTCTCACTTCAGGACTTCTGCTTCATCATATCGAAGTAGCCGAGCAACAGAGGACAGCATCTGGGGAGCAACCTCACACCCGGTAGGAACCGGATGGCAAAGCTTTCTTATATTTCAGTGCTGGGGATCCAAGCTGGGCGCTGGAGTGTGCTGGGCAGCAGCTCCTGGGTCCAGAGCTTTGCAGACTCATTTTGCAAACCTTCTTAATAGACTTGTTGGCAGCTAGAGCATCGTGGTTTTCGCCCTTAATATCTTCACAAAATTGCTTGACTTTCTTGCCCAAGTCCCTTGTTATTAAAATGCACCAAATTTGTGTGGGTTCTCAGGGGAGTTATCTCTGGCACTAGTTCCTTTTCTGTTGAGTTATTTTCTATGTGAGACTATCCATTCTTGTGTTTTTCTGGCTCTGTTCTCACTGAGCCAGATAGGGTCGTCGTCGTCGTCGTCGTCGTCTCCTCCTCCTCCTCCTCCTCCTCCTCCTCCTCCTCCTCCTCCTCCTCCTCCTCCTCCTCCTCCTCCTCCTCCTCCTCCTCCTCCTCCTCCTCCTCCTCTTCTTCTTCTCCTCCTCCTCCTTCTTCTTCTTCCTTTTCTTCTTTTTTTTATAAGTTCCACCAAAAAAAATCATTCCCAGAAGGTGTAGAAATCTTTCCTGAAGATTCTGTCACAGCAGAAAGACTTATTCATGAAAGTGCTCATATCTTCCAATGGAGTGCTAGGAACCTCTGGCTGCAAGATCTTTTGCCCTTTGTCCCTTTGTCAATACTGGCTCTAGCTTTTGGCAGTGAAGCCCTTCCTTTCCCGGGTCCTCAGTGTCTCAGGCCTACAACCTCTATTTCACAGAGCTGCTGAGTCACCTTCTGTCCCGTACCTTGGAGCCCGTCATGGAGCCCGTCAGAGCCATCTCTCACCTCCCCACTGGTCATTTAGCAAGAGAATTCACTAAACAATAGTTTCTTCCTAAACCCACTTCATTCACAGTAGAGGATGCCAAAGTGACATTCCACGCCCTCTGACTTCCTCCTTCGCGGTTCTGTGTAGGACGTCCAGTACAGTATTGAAAAGAAACCGTGAGATTGGCATCTCATCTTTCCCCGGACAATCGGGAAAACTCACCACTCACCATTATGTGCAAAGCTGGCTACAGTCTTGTTTTAAGATATCATGTGCCACACTTAGGAAGGGCTGATTCATTCCTAACTTGCTAAGTAGTTTGTTTATCAGACTCACTTCTAGAATTTTAGTAATTGTTTATCTGAAATCATTAAAAAGATCTGATCATTTTTCCCCTTTAACCTGTTATGTTAAATAACTTTAATAGATTTTTCTAATGCTCAATGATTCATATATCCTTTGGGTATACCAGACCTGTTCATGATTTATTACTTTTTAAAATACAGTGATAAATTAAGTTTTATGCTACTCCACTAGGGTTTTCAGATCTATATTAATAAATGAGATTAAACTATACTTTTTCTTACCCTGTCCTTTGTCAATTTGAGGACTAAGGCTATATTCCATAAAATGAAGTAGGAACTAGCTCATTTTTTCTAGTGTTCAGTTTGGAAATAGTTTATGAAAGATAGAGCTTATCTGTTTTTTTTTTCTTATTTTCTTTGATTTAGTAAAAACTATAAAATTGTATGCCTCGGATGCTACTTTTGTGAATAGATTTATGTTTCCTGATTTCCTTAGTGATTACAGGCAAATTCGGCTTTCTTTTCTTCTTGAACTGATTTTGATATTTTAAAACTTTTCAGATTTCTGTTTTCAAACTCATTGGCATGAATATTTGCTCATGATATTTTCTCATGGTTAAGTAAAAGACGCATCTGGACAAGTCTTACATCCTCTCTTCTTTTTTTCCTGGATCAGTGTCGTGGAGGTCTTCCTGTGTTCGTTGTCTCTGATGGCTGTTTGCATGCACTAATTTCTGGTTTATCTTGGTTTTGTTTTCAGGTAGGTAACCAATTGTTTCTGCACCACTGGTTATAAAGGCTTTTGTTTCCCTATTTAATTTTGATATGTTGTTTGGAAACCAAGTGACTGGGCCAGTGGACCTTTCACACTCTTCATTCAGTTATTCTGGCTGGCTGTTTACCTTGATTGTTACCGGGTGGTCTTATTGCCATAGTATGGAGTTTGGGAATTAACTAGTGTTAGGAGGACCCTTACATTTAGCATTCATATGGCACCTAAAGTCCAAAATTAACAGCCCCAATCTTCTTCTTCCTGAACAACACAAAAACTATTAGAATGTTTTAATTTCAATCTCCTCTTCCAATATTTGATGTTATACAGTTTCCCATTTTGAATCCCCCCATCAAGTCTTCTAATTGCTTATCATTGTTTTTTTTTTTTTTTTTTTTTGTGACTGCTTATCTACATTTCTCAAGGCCTAGTAATTGCTTTGCTTTTTTATCTGTTTATTTATTTATTTATTTTTTGCTGCTCTTTCCATCACGTGTCAATTCCTTCTTGCTCTAAGTAGGTAAATGGCAAAGTGTCTTTGTCTTTTTAAATTTCATTTTTATTGGGGATTGAATCCAGGGCCTCACAGGTGCTAAGTAAGCACTCCAACACTGAGCTACTTTTCCCAGCCCCCTTTGTCTTTGTTGGTTTGAAATATCTCAGTGTGGCCTTCATTCCAGAATGCTAGTTACACTGACTGAATTCTGCATTACTTTCCAGAGCACTTTGATGATATTATATCACTTTATCTATATTGTTGCTAATGGAAGTTTACTATTTCTCTCACTAGCATGCTTTTTGTGTGTTATATATGCACTTATTTCTATTTATTTATTCTTTCTAGATATGCATGATAGTAGAGTAAATTTTGACATATTATACATATGTAGAATAAATATAGCTTGTTCCAATTAGGATCCCATTATTGTGGTTGTACATGAGGTGGAGTTACATTGGTCACATATTCATATGTAAGGATAGGAATATGTATTTATGTCAATCATCCCCCTGGTTGCATTAATAGTTTCCCTTGGTCTTTTCATTCCCATTATGCTGTGGCTGGACTTATTTTATTTACCTTGACGATTTGATTTTTCAGTGTGTTGGTTCATGTCTGTCATCAAAACTAAATTCTTAGGAATTTATAAACACATGAATATAGAAAAATTTCTCCTCTTCTTTCCTGTACTTTTCTTCTGGAAAGTCTATAATATATGATTATCTTTCTCAGTGTAACCTCTAAAGCTTTTATTTTCTCTTTCATGCATTTTATTTTCATCTCTCTGTTTCATTCCGGGATATTTCCTTTGGTCTTTCTTTCACTTTGTAACATTTACCTTTAGCTGTGTTCCTGTCTGCTCTGCAACTCATTGTAGAATAAGCAGCTCACCCATCCCCTTGGGATGGTTCAGTGTGTTTTGGCTGACTTCCAGCTGTGAGTATTGCAGTATACTTTTTTCCCCTGTAACTAAAGACTGGAAATGTTGGGAAATAAATACTCCTGCCACCAGCCCATGACTCTCAGGAGTTGGTGGCTGCTTTTCTCTCCCAGGCCATTTTCTACCTACCTGCAGTTGCATGCACTTCTCTAATAAGCTACAAATGTGTTCCGTCGGAGAGCCTCCTCTTGGGAGAACTCAAATTAAGGCACCCATTCATTACTTCTCAGTTTTAAAAGTTCTGTTACTATATTTTCCATGTGCCTACTTTTGGAGACTGTTCTGCTCACTCTTTATGGTTTTACTTCCTTTTTCATGATTTTACTTTAGACACTTCATTTATAACCTCTCTGTTTGTGAGCTCCTGTTCTGTGAGGATTCTGTTGTCCATGGAAATCCTACATGGCTACAAACGTCCATGGAGTTTGTGAGCATCTGCAAAGAGCAATTTTGATTGTTAATGCCAGAGTTCCAGAGTTTTTACTGATTGGATACCCCTCTTATTGAAATTTTTCAGCTTGGATTTCCTGCCTCACATGGGTAATAGAAATGTGCACCCTGGGGCTGGAGATGTAGCTCAGTGGTAGTGCAAGTGCTTAGCATACGTGGGCCCTGAATTCAATCTCCAGCACTGCAGAAAAGGAAGAAATAATATTTTAAAAAAATGTGAACTCTCAGTGTAGGCTCAAAATTTGATTTCTTTCAAGACTTTTTTATGTGGGTCTGCAGGCTGGTAAAAACACCTTGCTATGTCCCTTAGAGGGAAAGTAGAGGGTTTTTTTTGCCTCTTTTTCATAACCTGGGCAGCTGTAATAAAGAGATCTTAGCTCTAGATGCAATATTATATGACAAATATTATATCTCCTGTCCTAGCACAGAAATGCCCCATGGACCAGGGCCTGCAACTCCTCTAGTCTCTGTTTCCACAGATTACACTATACACACACACACACACACACACACACACACACACACACACATGCATGTCACACACACACACACACACGCATGTCACACACACACACACACACATGCATGTCACACACACACACATGCATGTAGTATTTCTGTTGCCATGGTGATTGGGGAAGGAGAGTTCACTTCAGTTCAGTTTGCCTGTCCGCCATATTGGTGAAAATTCAAGATCTTCTCATTAATAAATAAATTGGCATTGCAGCCACTCCAGAGTGATTTTCCCTGATACCCTGTGCATGGTGACTGCTATTCCTGAGCTGTGACAGGCTGCCATGTCCATGATGTCATACCACCAAGCATGGAGGTATGGATGATAACGAATAGGAAAAAATACTGTGTTTGAAAATCTCAGAATTATAGTGGAACAAAAAGCATTTTGCCTCTGAGAAGGAGGAATTCCAGGATTACAAATTAAAAGAAAAATGGGTGGAGAAATGACTTGGCCACGGCAGAGGCCACACTGACCACTTTTTCAGCAAAGGACCTTGACAGATTAGTCTTTTCTTTGGTTTTGACGGTTGAAATGATAGGTTGTATTTGAAACCCCTAACTGTGCATCTATGAAGATTCCTTGTGAATGCAAACATCATTTTTAAAAATTGTATGAATTTTTGTTTTTTGGGTCTTGCCTCAAACTACAAACACACTTATTAATTAAGACTTTCGGTAGAAGATTCTGTCTTTAAGTCCATAAATTCCTAGAGTTTTAGATTCACTGTTATATCTACTACTTTTAGGTAGTACAGAAGTTTTCAAGTGATGGAATCATGGCAATAGATACTTAGTACATTTTTCTGTTTATTCAGTTAATGTATGGTTTAAGTAATAGCTTTCTAAAACCAAAATGCACATCTTTCTTAACATATTTTATATTTCATATTCTTTATCATACTTTATGTGCAAATATATTTTTATCACCAGTCTTTTTTGAAGTCAATATGTCTAAATTATGGCAATATTATTATTCTGGAACAGGTCAGGTTCCAGGAAGACCTGTTAATACTCTTCATTATTAACCCCAGAGACCTGGGGATTATCTGACCCTGGAATCTGTGAGTTACATAATGGCCATACTAAGGCAGGTCCTGACAGACATCAGCTTGGGGCCTAGATCCACGGTTAAATGTCAATCCTTGGCGTTGCTGCCTGGTTGGGATTCTACAGCTGCTCACCAGGAGTGGTACACGAGTGCCTATCTTTCCTCACTTCTCAGTTACAATTAATCCACTGTCCAGTCCTTTTAGTGTTTTCTTTCTGTCTTGACACAAATTATAGTCAAGAGCTCAAAGTTCAAGTAGCCATTTCACAGAAAAGTAAAATATTAAATAATATCCTGTCAATTTATACTGAAGAATGATTTCAGTGATCTCAGTGTAGCAATGAAAGAATAAATGAAAATTCAAGGGAGCACATCTGGGTTGAATTCCCGTTTTGTCTCTTGCAAGCTGGCACAGGCTTCTTAGTGCTACGGCTCGGATCTGGAATGTTCCCCAAAAAACCTGTGTGTTAGAGGCTTGGTCCCCAGTGTGGCGCTATGGGGGGCCAAGTCACTGGGGCTGAGCCCTTGAGGAGGACACTGGAGCCCCAGTCCCTCCTCTTTCTGTGTTTCTACAGCACCCTGGCCACTGCCAAGGTGATGAGCTGCCACTCTACATCCCCAAAGCAATGGGGCCAACCGTTCATGGACTGGAACCTCCAAAACTGTGAGCTGAAGAAACCCTTCTCCACTTACAAGTTGGTTCTCTTGGGTACTTGTTATAGGTACAGAAAGGTGACTAATATTGTCAGCCTCTCTAAGCAGCAGGCTTGATAGACAATGCCTACCTTTCTGGGTTCCTGTAAATATGACGTGAAATCAGGCATATGAATATTGCAACATTCCCTGGCACTCTGAGAATCTTTTCTTTCCTCCTGTTTCCAGCATATGTCCTACTCTTCTTATATGTTTAGATTTTATGGTAAAATCTGCCCACAGGAAGCGTTTTATTGTGAATTTGTTTTCAACCAACATTTAATGGGTACCTGTCATCTATCAGCACAGGCGACAAAAGAGTAAATAGTAGAGGTTCTCAGGGAGCTAATAAATGGTGCCTGAAATTGATCTATATCTCTATTTAATGTATTAGCTTTCATAAATGAACTTAGGTTTCAAGTGAGTTGTATTGATTTACCCATACTGTTTCACTCTGTCCTCCATGTGACCCAGGTTACACACATTTCAGAGTGGCCAGGACAGAGGCCAGAGGCAGAGCCTTGCTAGGGAGAGGGCAAGGTCAGGGCTAGCCTGGGTGCTGGGGTCAAGTCCATGAGGCTAGGACACTACCTAGCCACAGTAACTGGTGAGGCTAAGGTTTGCATTCAGGTGGTACATTCTCACTATGCCCCAAATATCAAAGCAAGCAAGTCATAGTTAAATATTTAAGATACTAGAAAAAGAAAATTAGTTGCAGAGGAAAAAAGACTCCATTACCTGGATAAAAGGACTTCTCGTGGACAGGAGAGGGAGACACTTGCTGGAAGGAAGACCGATCCTCTACCTGAGGAGTGAGAGTACCACTCTTGGGACCAGTCTGTGGGGCCTGTGGAGGTGGACGGTCCGTGAGGAGCTGTTCCCTACAGTGCCGAGCTGCTGTGGAGGTGGCAAGGTGTTCCGGAAGATGGAGATGGTTATGGACAATGTTGTAGGCGTACCTGAGGCCACTGAATTGTGGACTTAATGGTTAAAACGGTCAGTTGTATGTTGTATCTACTTTACCACAATGAAAAATAATCAAAAGCACAAAAGTGGAAGCTGGCTAGCCACATCTAGGTTTCTCTAGGGTCCATTGCCTGTCCTTCCTTCCTCTCCTCCTCCCCTCCTCTTCCTTCTCCCTTCTTCCTGCTCTTTTTCTTCTTCTTCTTTTTTTAATGGTACTGGGGATTAAATCCAGGAACATTCTGCTTCTGAGCTACATACCCAGCCTGTTTATTTTATTTTGAGGCAGGATCTCCATACGTTTCCCAAGCTGGCCTCTAACTTTCAATCCTCCTGCCTCAGTCTCTCGAGTCCCTGGGATTATAGGTGTGCACCCCTCCACCCAGCCCCCTTCCTTATTTCTATGGCTACAGTACCATATTTATTTTAACTTAATAAGCCTGCACAGGGATACATATTTATCCTCCCTGTGACCTGCCCCACTTACAGAAGTCAGAAGCTTTGTGTATAAAATACCATTATGTGGAGATGATAATGATGTGTTTTCTGACTCAGAGCCATTCTCTATTAATCACATAGCACTTCTTTCTTAAAGTGCCTTTGCATCTATAGTCTCATGGAGCTGTGGAGGCCAGAGGCATGTACTCCCTCGTTCTTACAGATATGATGAAATGGAACTGGAAGTAGGGGAGGGTTCACCACAGTCTCAGGAGAGGTAGACCTCGAGCCAGTGACTTATGGGTTCTGAGTTAAAATTCTTTAGACACTGTGATGTCTGAACTTCAATTCTGGGCTGAACACTAAAACTTTTATGAAAAGAGTGAAGAGAATCCACACGTGTTAGATCAAAATGATTCTAGGGCTGGGAGTGCAGCTCAGTGGCAGCTCAGTGGCAGCTCAGTGGTGTAGCCTGTGTGAGGTCCCGGATTCCTTCCCAGCACCCAGAAGCCCCCCCAAATGTTCTGAACCCTGCCTTACTTGCTTCATAGCTCTCCAGCGTAGGAGGCAGCCTAGTAAGGCAGGCATCATGGGTAAACCATCATAAACACCTTCAGTAAGCTTATTAGTTCACGAGGGTGTTCAGTTTCCCTGCTTTAAAAAGAGACCGAAGGTTATTTATTTCTTGATTCATGTGCATGTTTTACAGAAATACAAAAAAATAAAACTTAATTTTTGAGATAATTTGTTAGACAGGAAATAAGGGTCTAGAAAAATGAAAGCAAGGGATAAGATGAGCACACCCAAAACTGTCTACCTTCTATCTTGAACAGGTGCACGGCTAAGGCAGTGAATCTGGTTCTTCATTTTTGAGGAATAAAGCAAAGAGGGGGCCAGCTCAGTGATAAGACTTATCCGTAAGATTAAAGCTGAACTGTAAAGGAAACACCATTTGATCCCCAAACCTGTGAAATAGTCCTCCTGCAGACTCTCATAAAGAGCACATGGGTTGATAGAGTAAAAAATGTCCTTGGTGACATGGCTGCAGTAGATGCAGAAATAGTTCTCATGCCTGGTTCTTTGATAGCCCTGGATAAAGGGCAATGCCGTTGCACCCAGGCACCTCCTTCGAGGGGTCCCTGGGAACCCATGTCTTCAAGTCCTAATCCTATGGGTAGTGAACATAAAGGAAATATAGTGCGATTTGAGCTTACACTCAATTTCAGAAATGCTTAAAACTTTTAAAGAAACTTTTATAAATCCCAGTCAGTGTCTGTGGAGTAAATACTGGTGTGCAGGAGGAACACAGGGGACGTGGAAAGGCAAACAGCACCATCGCCAGCGTGACGGGTGGGAAGCTTTTGTGACCAGGTGGACCCTTGGTGGATATAGTTCATAATGGGCTGAATGGCAGCAGAACTCACTGGTAAGTAAGCAGGTGAAATGTGAAGGTAATTAAAGAATCAATATCGGAATAAAAGGAGGTTTTCAAATGGCCTCTCTCTGGGATCTGACCAGGATTTATTAATCCCTTTGTGAAATCAATAACTGGGTCGAAGGTGCGGAACCTGTGACTGGCGGATCCATCACATTAGATCTAAATGCCAAAAGGAAAAAAAAAAAAATCCCAACAAACTGGAGTGATGAGGTCATTCCAGAGAGGTCAAGGTCAACAGAGATGAAAGGAGGTCGGAGGCTTTCCGCAGAGCAGGAAGGGAGACCTGTCTTGATGTTTGCCCCAGCCTTTCCCTCCTTTTTCCAATTAAACAAACACTGAGTGCCTACTGTAGGCCAGACACTGATCAAGGTGCTGGAAATGCCTTGGTAAATGGCCTCCCAGGAATCCGACAGTGTGGGCGCCTTCTCACAGACATGCCAATAGGTGCCCTGGTGGCGCGAAGTGAGGCAAGCTTCAACTCCCTGCAGGTCGAAGGACAGGGGAGGCTACAGGGGAGAGACCCCAGCTAAAGGATTGACCGTCACCAAGGTATGATGTGATTAAGATGGGTGCAGATGTGTGTTGTGTGAGGGGAGAGGTAGGGAGGTAGATATGGCCAGAAGAAGCCGAGTTTGGATTCTGGCAGTGGATGAAGCCATTGATAGCTCCCCACTTCCCCCGTAAGTGCAGGCATGATGTGACTGGCATGGCATTTTTACGAAGAGCATGGTGCGACAGTGCTTCAGATATCTTGGGCATGGCACTGTGCTGATAAGGAAGGAGACTGTATGAGTCAGTGTGGGCTGCTATAACAGGAACCACAGACTCAGGGCCTGCAGCAACAGAACGTTTCTTTTCTCACAGTTCTAGAAGCCGGGAGTCCATGATCAAGGTGTGATGGGTCAGTTTCTGGTGAGGCTGACTCTTCTTGGCATCACTGAGAAAGGAAATGCATTAATAAATAAGGTTCACGGTCTCAAATGGAAGACATGACTAGGAATTGCAGACAGTGTGTCAGGGTTCTGGAAAGGTGTGAATTAGATACAGTGGTTCATGGGGTATGAGAATGTTTATAGTGAGAAGGTGACAGATAGCCACCTTCTGACTGTGTCCTCACCAGGCTTCTCCCTGGGCTCATGGACAGAGGGGAAGCGGGGAGACCAAGGTCTTCAGTGTCTCTTCCTATAAGGCCACTAATCCTAAGGCTCAGAGTCCCACCCTTATGACCCGTTCAACCTTAATTACTTCCTTAGAGGCTCCACCTCCAAACATATCCACATTAGGAATTAGGGCTTCAACACAGAAAATGGGGATGGGACAGGGACACTAATGTTCAGCCTGTAATGAATTCTATTACAACTGTTTAGGTGAAAGGCAACGAGGGAGTTAACTGAATGGGGGGCAGAGGGGAAGAGGGGAAGGATGTCAGAGATGCCAAGGACCTGAAGTGGACAGCCTTTGTTACTGTTTCAGTGGGGACGGGGAGAAGTGCTGAGTAGGCGCCTCGTGTTCAGCTGGTGTTTCCTCCGAGGGGCGGGTCTTAGTATTGCCAACAAGAATAAGCAAGGTGGAGGAGAGTTTCTGGTTCCGAGAGAAAGCTGATAAAATCAGGGACGATATGTCAAGCATGAGGCATGTAAGAGACATGTCAGGGAATGTCCAGTGAGTGGCTGAATTTATAGCGTTTGGCTCAAGGAGGGGAACCTGGGCTGGAGGTCCAGGTGTGGGAGCCGGAAGCCCTTGAGAGCACAGTGGACTGGCCAGCTTGGGTAGGCGGGTGAAGAATGAGAAGATGGCCAGGGAAGGACTCTGGGGGGAAACTGAGTATAGAGATACTAAAAGACCCTTCTCCCATGTCTTGTTCCCACATTCTAAGCCCAGGAGAAAAATGATCTCTATTTTTCCACGTCAGACTCTCACCTTCATTCCTAATAATTTTGTCTGAGCACATCCCACTTTTATTGCTGCCTCAGAGTGATATTTTTGCTAATAAATGAGAGAATCCTCTGGAAAGTGCTATAACAAGTAAAGGATTGTACTTAGCTGTAAATTTAACCTCTGTAGCTCCAGCTGCAGAATGAAGTCATTTATTACAGGGAAAAATTGCTGGCTGTGAAGGAGAAGACAAATGGTGGCCTCTTGGCCCGAGTTTAAATAGGATGATGACCCCAGTATCGGTCCCTGAAGATGAGGGTCTGTCCTCCGGGGCTACCAGCAGCTGTTTATGGGGCCACCTGTGATGTGGGTTGGGAAGGTCTGCCGTCAGAGTTCCTGCCTGCTTTCAGAGAAAAGGACCCGTCTCCAGCTCTGTTTATGAGGGCTGAGCTTGCCAGCAAGTCAAAAAGCAAACTCAATAAGTAATGAGAGAGGAACATGCTCTAAAAGCAAGGGAAGTCCCTTATGAGATTAACATCAACCAAAAGGGAAAGTGAATATTGGAACAGTGTAGAGAGTCTGCTGCCACAGGGCAGGGGAGAACCCCTGCCAAGGCCAGGTCACTGTTCCAAATCGTAGCAGAGAACACGCAGTCCATGTTACTCCTGAAACAGGGTCACAGAACACAGCAGAAGAGAAGGCTCCAGGTGGCTGGGCTGGGCGTGGTGGTGGTGCACACCTGCAGACACAGCTACATTGAGGCTGAGACAGGAGGATCACTGGTTGAGGGCAGCCTAGGGGACAGCCAGACCCTGTTTCAAAAAAGAAAAACAAACAAACAAAAAAACAAATCAACTTAAGAAAGCAGGTGACAAGGCCAAGTTTCTGTCTTCTCATTGTGACTACCGGTGAGAAGTTTTCTGGATTAGTCAAAGCTATAATAAAAATGTCTGTCTGAGAGACTTCTAGGGCCAGGATGACTTTGAGAGGTTGTGTGTGTGTGCAAGTTTTGAAGCCTGCAGGAGAAAATCTAATAATACCTTTCTCCACAAAGGAAAATATTCATTCAGTTCTATTCTTGTTTAAGGCTGTTATCATTTCAAATAAGAATTTCCACAGGAAATAAAAAGCCATGACAAAGTTACATGAATTTTGGAGCACACAGATATTGCAAAATTGAAAGAAAGCAAGTAAGGCCATTTGCATTTAACTGCACTGCCTTTGGGTTGAAGATGTTGTGTTAGATATGAGGGATGCATGTTATGAAACAGAGAACCAGGACTCACCCCACAGTTGTGCCATTTAACGAAGAACAGGGTCGGGTTCCTCCCTCTCCTGGGAAGCCCTCTCTGCATCTGCCCTGTGGTGTGGCTGGGAGGCCTGCCTCCTCCATGCAGGACAACCAGCGGGGACATGTGCTGTGATCCCATCCGGAGTGGTGAGGGACATTGTACTGAACAAGGTCCCGCCCATCTAACTAATGCAGAGGTTTCAGAGAAAGTTCTGGAATAAACAGAAAGAATTCTACAGGAAGTGTAGCAGCATCAACGAAGGAATGAAGGGGGAGTCATAGGGTAGGAACCAGGAGAGCAAAATCAGTACGCATAGAGGTGCTGGGGAGAAAAAGAAAGAAAGGACAGCGGGAAGCATTTTAGTCTGTGATGAAAGGCTATCGTGTGGGGCCGGCTGGCTCGCCTGACGCCCTGGGTTCCATCCCCAGCACCACACACCTGCCATGCCATTTCAGGGTCTGCTAGGATAAGGACATGGAGTTGCTTCTGATTCAGGCATCAAGGGAGATGACAAGGAGTCTAACTCAAGAAGAAAGGCCTGCCAGGCTGATGGGCTGTCATGCAGAGAACTGAGGCGGAGTCTGTCGGGACCTCCTGTTCCTTCATAGGGAGAAGCACTGCCATGACCCATGTGAGAATTTGGCGACAGGCCCGTTGCACCAGTCTGTTCCTAAATGCAAGGTGAGCTCTGCCCCGTGAAAGGTCCTCCAGGAAGAGGGTTTGTCTTGTACAGAGTTGCCTCTGAGGTAATCGCTCCTGTTGTCTTGAACTTGGGGCCCTAAGGAGCCTCGGTCTGCATTTGTTTAGCCCCTCTGCATGCTCACAGGGACCACCTAACCAAACAAGCAAGAAAGGAGGCCAAAATGCCTTGCTCGGACTTAAAAAGTGATTGAAGTCTGGGTGTGCTGTCGTGACCATCGAGTTTCGCCTCTTTGTACATCAGTCTGAAGGTACAGCAGGGGCTGTGTGGTGGCTTCCTCAGCCTCCCGTCAGTAAGGAGACCGAGTGATACTGCTGATGTCGTCTGAAGGAAAATTTGAAATACGGTTTCTCATGTCAGGATCATGGGCACAAAGAGCTGTGTTTTAGGTCACTTAAATGAGACTAAAGAAGCTGAGCTCTGGTTAAGGGAGACAAATGATAAATATGTGCGTGCAGAGAAAATCAAATAGTTTCATAAACTGTGAGTGGCCAGAAAAAAGAGAAATGTTACCAAATTATGACTTCTACATTTATTATTAATGTGACTGCCTTAAGTAATCACAGTCAATACATAGAGATCTGACTTAAAAATGTGTATATTCACCTTAGTCAAAATAACTTATAAAACAATCTTTTTTATTGGGAGAATGGGGGCCTGCCTTCTGTTAGTACAGACTGTTGGCCCTTCGTGTCTGTGGGTTTTCATCCTCGGGCCTAACCAAATGTGGATCGAGAGTATCAGAGATAATTGAGTCTGTACTGAACTTATGCAAACTTTCTTCCTAAATAACACAGCATAAATATTTACATAACCATTTGCATTATAGAAGGTGTTATAAGCAACCTGGAGATGATTAAGGGTATGTGGGAGGATGTGGGTGGGTTGTATGCAAACACTGCCCCATTTCCTACAAGGGACTTGAGCACCCACCGATGTTGGTATTGGCAGGGGTCCCAGGACCAGTCCCCCTGTGGAGGGACAACTGACAGAGATCCTGGAACTCCGTAGCCTGGATGAAATACTCTCCAGTCGAATCTGTTGAACTGAGTACTTTTGACTCTGTTCCCTTTCTCAGTGTTTTGCTGATCCACTGTTGTTTCTATATTTTGATATATAGAATATAGTGCTGTAGGGGCTGGGCTTGTAGCTCAAGTGTGAGGAACTGGGTTAATCCTCAGCCCCACATTAAAATAAATGAATAAAGGTATTGTGTTAAAAAAAAAAAAAGATAGGAAATCTAGTTCCTGCCGTGACTTCTTGTACCCAGAGTCTGAGTAGCTTTTGTTCTCAATGCCATCATCCTTAAGGAAGGTCATTTATTGCAATTCCAGAGGTTTAGAACTGAGAACCAAAATAAATTCCATCATCTACCGTTTTAGTACCTTAACTTTCTTTGTTTCTAGTAGAAATAATATGTACTCAATACATGTACTCAATACATGAGATACATGTATCTCAATACATGAAATAATATGTACTCAATTCATTACTCCTCAGGCTCACGTGCTACGCACTTTTCACTTCTGGTAATGCTTGGTCTTGACGAGCCTGTGATGTGGGTGTAGTGTTATGTCATTTGACACAGGGAAGTGGAGGTTCCAAAAGGCCAGGGGACCTGACACAGCTAGCGAGTGCCAGAGTCTGGTGAGACCCACCGAGCAGATTCCTTTCTTAAGAAAATTCATTCCCTCCTGAGAGGACAGAGACTGTGATAGGACCCTGGAGGAGGGACAGTTAATGCCACTTGGGGGTTCCAGAGGGTTGCCACAGGGAATGGTGGCTGGAAGAGGTCCCAAAGCCCTAAGGATTGAAATAAGAAGAAGCGGGGCTGGGGTCTGGGTGGAGCTCAGTGGTAGCAAGCCTTGCCTGGTTCCACCCCAGCATCAAACACAGGAAGCACAAACAGGAAAGCAAGGAATTTGTGTCTTCAGAGAGAACAGTGTGAGTAAACAGGTAGCCCAAGGAAGCACTGCCACCCGCAGTTCAGCCTATCTAGGAAATATGTGGGGTCAGGGGCTGTGTGCTGTGGAGCTATGTGGCTTTACCCCTAGAAATGGAAATAATTGGAAGCAGCAAAATCGTAACAGCAGGAGTACAGGCAAATCAACCATCTGTAGGACTTAGAAATACAACAGCATTTCCATTTTCCAGATACCTTTCAGGAAAGGAGAAAGATGGTTATTCATTATCTTAAAAATATTTTTGCAATAAAGTGATCATTGCCAGGAATTTAGAAAATGAAGAACTTCTCCAAAGAGGCAATGTTTCTGATCACAGGGAACTTGCTAGGCATGCCTGGGAGTATTTGAAATTGAACGGTAGCTCTTATTATGTGTAGCCCCCAGATTAGCACTTTTAATTTAGTATCTCATTTAATCCTCATCATAACCCCACGAAGAAGGTAATGACTTCTCAGTTTTATTAGGTAAATAAAAACCAAGGATTTGCCTCAAGAAATGTAGTTTAAAACAGTTAGATAAAGACTCCCAGTATTGGTCCAAGTGGTAAACCAACAACACAGACCGAAGCCCCCAGCTCTGTGTGGGCAGTTGCAAAATTACTCCACAAAGTTCTGCTCATAGTCTTTTTTTTTTTTTTTTTTTTTCTTTTTAACAAAATAAGCTAATATTTGGTTGGTGGTCTTTTTTTTTTTTTTTTTCAACAAAGTAAGGTACTATTTTTAAAAGAAAACCATTTTCCTAGCGCAGCTTTTATTTATTACTGAGGTTGAGCCGCAGCTAGAAACTACTGTAAGCGGTTCAAGTGAGCTTCTGTATAAATGCTCAAAGATCTCAAACCCATACAAGTACTGTGTGTGTGTGTGTGTGTGTGTGTGTTGGTGCAATGGTAGGTGACAGAGAGTATCTGGATAACAGTCACCCAGGTGGTGCGGGAAGCAACCCCAAAATCTCAGTGGCTTATGACAAGACAGGTTATTTTTGATGTACTAAATGACCATTGAGGGTTGGTTGGGGGTTTACTCTGGGTGTTAGCTTTTCATCGCTATGACAAAATACCTGAGAAAAATGCTTAGAGAAAGAAAGATTTATTTTGGCTCATGTTTCCAGTCCATGGCCACTTGGCCCCATTGCTTTGGCAAGGCAGAACATCATGGTGAGGAACATACGGTGGAGCAGAGTTGCTCACCTCTTGGTGGCCAGGAAGCGGAGAAAGAAGAGAACAGGGGCCAGGGACAAGATATATCCTTTAAGAGCACACCCCAAGTGATCTGCTTCCTCCCACTAGACCTCAACTCACCTACCAGCTCCCAATAGTGCCACCATCTGTTCACCAAACTTTTGGGGGACATTCTAGGTCCAAATTATAGCCCTCTGGTGCCCAGGATGATCAGCTCATGTGAAAGTCGCACACTGGCTCTTCAGGCTTCCGGCAGGAAGAGACATACACACAATTTCTACCCACACCTCACTGGCCAGAACAAACCACATGCCTGCCGCTAAAGGGGCTGGCACTGCCATCTCTGAACTGAGAAGGAAGACTTGATGAGTAGCACTAATGACGGCCACTGGGAATTTCAAAACAGCCAACGTGAAAGTAACCAGCTTAGATTGGAGAAGGTTCTAGAGCAGGGATGGCCCTAGGGAGCTATAATTACGTGGACATTAGATGACTTGTTCGTGATGGTGGCTAACAGGAAAATGAGACAATACATCATTTCATAGAGCATGTTGCAATAGTGGGCAGTTTATGCTGTGAGAAGCTTGCGGAAAGGCGCCGTGGATCCCGTGAGGTCATGTTGTACAAGATGTGTCTGTCATCCTTCACTCGCATCTGAGGCTCCATCAAAAGCCCTCTATGCTGCCGCTGCTTCTTTTTCATGTGATGCTGGGGATCAAACCCAGAGCCTTGTGCATGCGAAGCATGTGCCTCACCACTGAGCTTGGCCCCCATCTCCCTTCTATGTGACTTCTAACTCGTTTTCTAATAAAAGTGATTTTAATAGTATTTCCTGTGGCATTACTGGCTGCCAGCATAACATGAAGGGAGTTCTTTGTGTTTGTTATGAATCTGTGGACAAAACTTTCACACATGATATATGATTCTACTTATGGCTACTTCTGTTTCATTAAGATATCTGATCCTAAACTCTTGCGTAGAAAATGAACTAGATAACTCAAAACATTTTTTATTACTAACATAACTTCTAGGAAAAATCTGATCTTGTATTTTCATTCTTCAAGTTGACTGCCCCCTTCCTTTAGAAAGAACATATGTGAGAGGTGTTCAACTTAGGTTGAGTTCTAAGGAGCCAAGCTTGAAAGTAGGAATCGAGGGCAAGCCCTGTGGCCTAGTTGGGTCGTGATTCTAGAAGCATTGGCAGTGAAGAGAGTAAGGGAGTAAGGAAGAGAGGAAGGGAAGAAGAAAAAGAGAGAGGACTGAGAGAAGGCAGGAGAAGGGAAGAAAGGAAAGGAACAGGGGAAGAGGGGAGGGAAGGAGGAAGGAGACCAGCAAGCCTACACTGCTCCTTAGAGAGGTCACTGCTGTAGGTAACTAAAACTCAAAGTTGGGTCCCCCGGAGGGTCTGTGGAATGCGGTGGACTGTTATCCTACCTCCCTGTGAGAAAACTGTCTGATTCATGGAGGGCTGCTTTGAGGGGCATGGCTGCCTGGAACTTTCTGGCTCATCCCTCTGCATCAGCTAAGTGGGGTCTAGAGCCAGAGCAAGCCCTTGGACAGAGAAGCAGAAAGGGGAGGGACATGTAGTGAGATGCCATTGGTGTACCAGCAGGAAGCTGTGAGAGAGGGCTCCAGCGCTATCAGCACATAAGAGATACCTGGGGTTTGACCACAGATGGTGTTAACTTTTTAAAACAATGTTTAAAATGTGACATCCAAGCAAGGGTGGCATCCTTTTAAAATGTAGCCGTGAGTAGGCCATGTACTGGTCCACCCAGGAGTGGGCTCTGTCCAGCTGAAGACTTGGGCGCTCTGGCTTTGTCCCCAAGCAGGCAGGGAAAGAGGGACCCCTCCAAAAGCCATAACCCGAGTATTTCAGGGACAGAAACCCGAAGGCTGCCGTCATTTTCACCTAGCAAACGACCCTTATTTCTTGAGAAAAGAAAAACAATGAATATTTTCGAAGGGTCTGCCCCGGTTTCATAGCTTCCACGAGTACCCAGTAAGTCGCCTACTGGGTGTTATTTAGAAGTTAGAAATTATCCTGGTTGCTCTACTTTATTAACTCGAGTACTTCGAGGGGCAGCGGCACAGAATCGTCTCCAAGTACTGACTTTTCATTATTTTCCACGCAGATCCTTGAGGATAGAAGGGAAGGGTTTGTCCGGGGGAGGGTAGACTTCGCCTAAAAAGAGAATTCTGGAAGTCATCTTAATTAAACAAAGAAGAAAATGCGCCAGACAGGAGTGGGTGGGGGCTGTTTTCTCTTTGTGGTTGGTTGTGGTGCGTTCAAGATTCCTAACCTAAGATGAGGCTTCTGCGCTTCCAGTAGGCGAGCTGCTGCCCCAGAGAGGGCTCGGCGAGGAGGCGGCGCAGGTGTCCCGGCTCCCGCAGGTGAGGAGGCGCGGGGTCCGGGTGGGTCCCAGGTCTCGAGGCCGCGGCCTGGTGGAGGCTCGCAGGGAGCCCAGGGCGGATCTCGGCGCGCAGCAACTCAGCCCGACGGGCGCGGCCCGCGCTCTTTCCTCCTGCGCCCTGGGCTTCACGCAGCAGCCGGAGCCGCCGCCCTCCGCCTTCCTAGCGGCTGCTCCTTTATCTCTTTGCCACCGTTACTCTCCGATCCGTCTGCCTAGCACTGCGCGAGTCCAAAGTAAAAAAAAGAAAAGAAACTCCTTCTTTGGAGGGAGTCGGGGAAAGCGCGCGCTCCGCGGCCCTCGCTTAGGGGATCGCCCCGCACGCGGGCAGGGACCGGTGGCCCAAAGGGTGGAGGGCATCTCTGGTCCGGGGAGGCGATTGTCTGGGTTTCTTCGGGGCCCGGTGCCGCGCGCGCAAACTCTGGGGGAAGTTGGTTACAAAGTTTCCGAGTGCGGCGTGGGCTCGAGCGAGTGAGGCACTGGGCGGGGTGCGCACGCCCAGAGCCAGGACAGAAGCGCTCCTCGCGGCGTCTTTGTTCTGCTCTAGGGGAGAGACCTGGCAGGGAGTCGCTGGGCGAGTACAGAGACCCACACCCGCGACATTCCAGACCCAGCAGGGGCCCTTTGCTCCCCGCTCTTGGCATTTCCCCAGCCCTAGCCGGAACACGGCTCCCAAGTCCCCAGGCTTCCTTTTACCCCAAGTCTATCCCCAAACTTCACCAGCCCGCTAAGATCTGCAGTCTGGGCTTGGGCAAAGGCAAGAGGCTGGAAGCCAAGGTGCGCAACGAGTCGTATACCAGCTGCAGGGTGGGTGTTCCTTTCGGAATGTTTTTTTTCCCTTTGCCCTAGAAACTGCCTCCTCGGGAGGTCCCCATTCTTTCCCATCTCTCCCACCTCGCTGCTTTCTTCCTAAATTCTAGTGAGATCTAGAAGGAAAATTAGCACTGCTCCAGGTCACTCAGCGAGCCAATGCTGGGGCCCAGAGTTGGGTTGAGGTCGAGGGGAGGGGTATGGTGAGGATGGGGTCCCCAGTTCTGGAGGTCAAGCAAAAGACCTGGGAAGGGTCGGGAGTTGTTCCTGGTTCCAGACACCTGATGTGCCCGGGACAAGGCAGCGGGGGAGGGGATGGTAAGAGGGGATGCTGCTCTGGGACATGCCAGCACCAGGGGATATAAAATGGGGAGGCTGTCAGGGACCCCGAGTTAGATCTTTGAGGGCGAGGACAAGATAGTGAGTAGGGAAGGGTAAGGGAGCGGAGCGCTTGGCTCGAGGGTCCGAGCGAGCGCGGGTATCCTGAGAACCTTCCTTTGATAGTTTGAGATTAGAGGGAATTTGGGGTCTGAGGGGGTGGGCGCGATGCTGGGGCTGGAACTCTGTCCTTGGAGCCCCTGGACTGAGTTGTACAGTGCCTGCAGCAACAGGTAGCCCGAAGGGGTGGGTGGATCCCCGAGCTGGCCTTTGTCCTGCCGATTTGAGGGCGCGCAGATGGGCGGCAGGGGTGGCTAGGGTGGGCGAGGGAGGGCCGGAGGAGAGTTTTCTATCACTTAGAGCCCCTTCGAGTTGTTTGGTGAGCTGGGTGGAGCAGGGTGAATCGAGTGGAGGATCAGGGATGGAGAGGCTCGCGTGCGCCCCACCTCCGATTGTGTGAGCGCCTTTATCTTCTAGGCTTGACCCCCGACCCTCCGCATTTTGTCTCCTGAGATGATGAAAAACTGACGGAAACTCGATGCCAAAGTGGATCTTTCACACTGATTGGCAGGGAAAGTGCAAACAAAGAGGTGCATCTCCCGGAAACAATGATTTTGGAGGTCCCCTCCCCCGCGTGGACTTGAGCGCCTTGGGAAGCTGGGGGTGGCCAAAGGGTTGGGGGGGTGGGGACCCGCACCGGCGTCCCCTGAGAAAAGTTTGGAGCGAGGTGTGGGGAGGACGAGTGGGGCGGACTGGCTGGCAGCGGGGCCGGAGCAGCCCCGGCTCGCGCGGAGGTTCCGAGCCGGGCGGGAGATGCGGGAGAGGGAGGGGGCGGGAGGAGGAGGGAGAGGAAGAAGGGGTGAGAGGGAGAAACCTGCCGCGCTCGCCGCCTCTTTGTCTGCTCGGGACTGGAACAAAAGGGGAACTCTGATGAACTCTCTCCTCCCCTCTCCCCGGACGCCCGGGTATCTCCCTCTCGCAACTTTGCCTACGCGACTTTCTCTGCTGTCAGGCCACCCAAAAAGTGTCCGAGCGCCTCGCCGGCTGCGACCAGGGGAATAATGTCTGTCCAAAGTGCGACCAAGTGGGGAAGAAGGTGAGTGGGGATTGTCGTCCTGTTTACCTCTCGCCCCAGCTCGCCCGGCTCCCGCCCTTCCGAGGGCAGAGTGGTAGGCTGCTGGCAAAGTTTGGCTAGGGAATTGTGCCTCCGTCCCCTCCTCCCTCCCGCCCTCCCTTTTGTTCTGGAGCGAACTTCCATAGATCGTGTTATTTTATTTTACGTTTTAAATAGGCAAAACCCCTGTGCTGCTGAATCTGAGGAGCTGGGGGTGGGGCGGGGAGGAGGGTATCAGCGAGGGGGACATGGACTCACTTTCTCCCAGTTGCGCACTTACGGGATGAAAATAGGCTCATATTGGCGGGGACCAGACCAGTCTCGCCCCCACCCCAGCCCCGACTTTGCTTCTGAAAAAAGAAGGGGGACGGATTGGGGGTCTTTTCTAAACCCGTTTTGTAACTTAACTGTCTGCGGAGCGCCCGGGTCTTCAACGCACAACACAAAAAGATTGCAACAATAGAGTGCAGAAGAGGTTTGGGTGTGAGGCACCGGACTGTTGCCTTTGTGGTCAGGGGCTTACAGCAAACAGAGGAGAGTTCGTAAAGTTTTCCTGGGGGCCGGGGTGGGGTGGAGGAAGCCCCAGCTCCCAACTGTCAAGAGATGCAGGATGGAGGGATGGGCCTGGACCACTAGTTAAGAGTCGGCCATCCGCTGGCCCTTTTCAGTTTCAGGACCCACCCGGAGTGACCCAGGCTGTCCTTGGGACCCATCCTCAACTCTCACTCTGCATACCCCTCCCACTTCAGGGTGCTCCAGTGGAAGGAGGACCAGGACCCCGGGAGCTCCCCTGACCTCGTCCTCTGCCCCGCCTTTGGGGTTTTAACCTCTTGTTTTTCCGGGCCACGCCCGCCCAAAAGAGGGATCGCTGCTCCAGCTCCTGCGGGGTAGAGGCCGGCGCTCACAGGCGGAGGGAGGCTCCTTCACTTTGTTTCCCAAGTCGCTCCACTTCCGAATGCTTCTAGGTTGGTTCTTGCCCAGATGAAGGGGACACTCAAAAACTAGCCAACCTCTTCACTTGATGTAGGATTTCTTTCTGCTTTTTTTTTTTTTTTTTTTCCACTTCACTACAAAAGCTGTTTGTCCTTTCCTGTCACTTGGTTACTACAAGAGGCATCCTGGAGACCTAGTTTACGGGTGTTTTGAAAGGGAGCAAAGGTTTGCTCGAGCTGTTGGGTCGTATTTAAATATTAAGATGTGTCTTGGTTCTACAAGACAAATTTAGGTCATTATTCTCAGGTGTGTTTTGTGGGTGGGGTCCAAGCAGGGACGTCATTTATCACCTTCTCCACTTCCCTCTCTTTTCTGTTCCCCAGTGCTAGAGGCTTTCTTCACACTTTTGGATGTGTTCACTCTTGACAGGAAAAATGACCCCTCAGCCTGAATGCACTGCTAAAAACTTGGGGAGACACCCAAACACAGTCTTTTAACTTGTTCAAGTTACGATTTGGTATGGTGCTAGCTAGAGTCCTGTATCTGAGTTTTCATGGCAAAGACTGAGGCATATTAAGGCGACAGTTGCTTTTGTCTGGAAAATAAGTGTGGAGAGTGACTTGGAAGTTGACCTTGATTAATTTTAATTGCACAGGTGTGAAAATTAATTGTGAACCTCTAAAAGCATCACACAGTGGCTGGAGAACCTCTGGCGAAGACCTTCTGGGTCTGCGTTGTTCTTACTGGATCTACCGGTGCACCCCCTGGAAGTGCCAGCACATCAGCTCCTTCCTGGAAGGGAAGCCATCAGACCTCTTCGGTTGGAGTTGCTTCAAAGTTACATTGCTGGGACCTGGGGCAGTGCTTCCCTCTGTGGATTACTTCATTCTGATGACTGGGAATTCTCCACCTGGAAAGGTTTGTTCTCTAGACACTTGGAGTACTTCCTCTTGGGGCCCAAGGGTAGGTCATTGGAGAAGGGTCTCCCTGTTGTGAGCTGTGGCCAAAGTGGTTTACAACTTCATATTTCCTCGTCTGGAACTGGTTTTTATTGATCCCTTTCATTTGCAATGATGACCTGAGTACATCTGATGAAGTTTTATTATTTTTACAATGTGTTCTTCAACATTTACACATATAATGAATGTGAATTTATGGCCACTATGAAATTTTGTAATAGTCACGGGTCCAATAGGTCTAGTAGACAAATGCCCTATTTTATTAATGGTTGATTTTCTTCATAAGTGTTACAGTGGGTGTTTCTGTTTCAGACGAACTTAAGTGGTTTGCATTATTATTGTTTTTTTTTTCATTTTGACACTTCATTTTGGTACAAAAATCCAAAAGTGGTCAAAAGCATATGAAATTTTAATAAGGAGTCAATCTAAAGTACAAGTTCTATCAGAATGAAAACTTTGACTAATGATGGAACCTGTAGATTTGATAGACCTTCATGGTATATACTAGGTTTTATAGTGGATACTGAGTTTTATATTCCTTCTTTTAAGTCTCATGATTTATTTTTGTTTATCTCTGTGAGAACGCGGTTAAAAATTCATGAAGATACTGTTGGTAATGCAAAAGTTAGCTCTGATATAGTATTTACTGTCTTTGTTTAAGTGGTGATTTGTCTTAGAAAGTGAGAATTTTCTTTCCATGGTCTGGCGAAAGGAATTACTTGGAAAATGAAAATATTTTTATCCTGATGTAAGTAAAAAAAAGTATTGTGATTTTCTTATTTTTAGTTGTATAAACTTAGCTCCTTAGCCATCCAGAGCTTCAGTTTATGATCTCTAAAATGAAGGTTTAGTTAAACTTCATGAAATCTTTTTTGCTGTAAAGATTCTATAACTTGTTGATTGCCTCTATAATTAAGATACATCCTCTCTATGAAGTTTATTTTCAGATTGTTGAACAATAGGGGTGCTGACATGGAAACTTTATTGAGACTTAGTTATGATTATTTTGTATGAATGCTCAGCTCAGGGAAGATTACTTCGGGAAACACACTTTACATTTTCTGTAAAGTATACTTTCGGAAAGTGTGCTGAATGGAATTTTGGATCCCTTTATGTGTTTTTACTAAAAGCTTATCTGCTGGAATCTTCTTTTGAGGTGGAGAGTGCAGTATTACTTCCCCAGCAGGTGTTTTATCCACCAATATCTGAAGTGTGTATGTTTGAATTTGTTTTAATGGCAGCCCAGTGTTGGTCTCAGAGGTTTAGAAACAGACTTTGAGATGAGACAGAAGGGAGTTGGGAGCCCAGCCTAGGCAATTACTGTGTACCTTGGCCAGGTTCCTTGATTCCCTTGGGTCTCAGTTTCCTCACTTGTAAAGTGAGTATCCTAACACCTATCTCACAGCGTTGTTGAGGGGACTGTTTTTAAAAGCACATATGTAAGAAAACACTTTGTGGTGAGGGCTGAGCATCTGTAAAATATAATAGGAGTAACTGTTTTTAGCTTTTGCAGTGAATTAGTGATGTTTTAATACTTCAAATGTTCTTTCTTAACTGTCTCACAAATTTCAAACCACATTAACTAGAAATATTCAAAGTCCATTTGGACAGTTTGCATGTATTTTAATTTTTTTTTCTCTATATATTCTGTCAATTCTTTTATCCAGTTCGTTGCGTATTCAGTTAGTTCATTGAACGCCCTTTAACTCATCCTGACCATGTGTGAGTGTGCTGCCGAAGGTCACAGCTTCTTCTCAGAGCTGGTGGCGGTTTTGTTCCCAAACACCTGCAAATTGAGATAAGGTGACTTTCTAGAACTGGTTTACTCAAATACTCTTATTTCTAATGCTATTGATGAATAGATTTAGGAATAGACTTAACAATTTTATTTATTCACTTATCAGCTAAAATATAAAGTAATGGCTGAGCGGTTTCTTGATAAGGGACCCGAGAAATATACTAAATTTTCTAATATTAGTCGTTACACAATGGTCTCTATGTAAATAAAAATCTCATGGTTAATATAAATGGTACTTGGAAGACTAGTGTATCATTCTGAAATGAAGGTCCAAGTCCCAGAATTTTCCATTTCTAGATCTGTAATTTAGCTGGATGTATTGTTTTCTGAGTGATTATTTAGCTTGAAGATTATATTCATTTTACCTTCACAAAGTTTCTGACAGGTATGTTCCAGTATTGCTTCTTCACATTTGCAATTTACTAGCAGATACTTGCCTGGTGATGATAGTGTTAAAAAGAATTGATCAACATTAAGATAGGAAAAACTTTTTAAAAAAGTCGTGTCCAAAACTTTGTTGAAAACATTTGTTTCAGTTAGTAGGTTATATGTCACTACCATCGCAACCACTAACATAACAACTTGTAATGGCAGAGTTTAAAATGATAAAATTCATTAAGATTTATTTTTATGTTGTTACTTCTTGAGATTATGACCAAATATACTTAATAACTTTATTATAGACATCAACTTTTATGGTTTTGGATATTTAAAACTGCTGTCAACTCAGAATAGTTCACTATAATCATAGCGATCTACCAAGGTGTTTACAATAAGCTTACATAGGAAGAAAATCTGATTATTTAATTGTGCTTTCAAGAAATGATGACTATGATACCAGTTTAAGATCTTGTAATAAGAAGCAATATATTTAATGTTGGCCTTCACAATGAGTCCCAGACATGATTATCTGTGTCCTTAGTTGTATTCTGAGTGCCATTTCTACTTACTTATTTGCTATGAGTATTTTAAGGTACTTGTGTTCCAATTTTATTTTGATTTCTCCTTATGGCCTCAAATTTGTTGATTTTTTTTTTTAATGCCAGCCATCTCTGAGAACTGTGATCTCTCTGCCCTTTATTGTTAAAGACACATGTTTCGAAGTGTATTTATCATGTTCTAGGAAGCTACTTTGTTCATTCATCCTCTTCTCATTTTTTTTTTTTTCTGAGCCTAGCCTTGATTTTGCAATCCTCCTGCCTCAGCCTCCCAAATCACTGGGATTATAGGCGGGTGCCACAATGCCCAGCTTCATTAATCCTTTTAGGTACTATCTTTGTAGAGATTTCTGTGTGCCAAGCATTGCAAAACATCGAGTCACACAAGTAAACAAAATTCGTGAAAACCCTGCATTCTTAGAGCTTTTGCTAGAAACAGTCAAGTGTATGTTCAAAGGCGGCAAGTACTGTTGAGGAGAGGAGAATGAAGCAGAGGAAGGAGACTGGGAGCGGGGAGGGAGAGGTGGCAGATTTCACTAAGAGAGCCGGGGACGAGCTCATGGGGAAGGTGGCCTTGAGGAGGGATGTGAGGAAGCCAAGAAAGGAGCTCCGGCCTCAGGGAGGGGGTCCTCAGGCACAGGGAACAACCCGAGTGAGACTTAACAGAGGTCAGCCAGGAGGACGCACGGCCGGACGAGCTGAGGGCAGGGACAGTGGGAGAAGGTGAGGTCGGAGAGGTCAGAGGTGCGGTCTGCAGGCAGCAGGGGTCTTTGAAGACCAGGCCTTTGGAGTTGACACCAGGAGAGTGAGACGCCCTTGAAGGTGTTGGACCCGATGTAACTAGCGTGTGCAGGTGACTCTGGCCGGTGGGTTGGGACCAGAGCAGAGGTGAGCAAGGGCGAGAGGGGGAGACTCTCTCAGGTGACTTGGACCTGGTCAAAGCAGCCTTGGGGGACGAGGAGTCCAATTCTGACTGTGTTTTCTGGTTAAGGCCGGAGGCTTTCCTGGTGGTTGGGTGGGAATGAGAGAGTTAGAAATCTTCCGTGATTCCGAGATTTTTGGCCCAAGTCCCTGGAAAGACTGAAAGCCATTAACAAAGAGGATGGGCTTGCAGGTGAGGACACCAGGAGCTCAGTGGGGACACTTTGGGATTAAGATACTTTTTAAACGTTTAAGCAGGTGGTAGAGTGATGGGTCCTCAGGCACGTGATCTGGAGGTACAGATGTGAGTTGGAAGGAGTAGGATGGTCTTTAAAGCCATGAGACTGGGTGAGATCATGGGGCCTGAGTGTGGGAAGAACAGAGGGGTCAGGGCCCCGCGGCTTCCATCGGGAGGATGAGGAGGGACAGCACAGGACAAGGGGAAGGGCGCCCCCTGAGGAGGAGGCCCAGGAAGGAAGGCTCCGCAGGGGGAGGCGGCAGGGTGCTGCTGAGCGGGAGTGAGGGAGACGGGAGAGCCCACCTCTGGCTCTAGGGCTGCTCCTGGCCTGGCTGTGTGAGCTCCGGAAAGTGCCGAGAGCCTACCTGCTGCCTGGATCGCAGGCCCGTGGAGGACCTTTCCCTGCCGGGGCTTTCTGACTGTGAGAGGTACTTTACATAATCTCAGGTAAGCCTCGCAGCCCTGTGGGTGGCAATGAGTTTTATCTCATCAGGAAGAAATCGGGACTCAAAAGTGCTGTGACTTGTCCAAAGTCACCCAGATATGACTCAGAGCTGTGTTTTAGCTTCAAACCCTTTGTCATTCCCAGAAGCGGAGATAGTGACAAGCAGCCAGGTCCCAGGAATTGATGGTGGATGTGACAACATGGCAGAATTAAAGGAGGAGGGAGTCGCTGGTCACCGGGGCTGGGAAGGAGGAGTTGCAATTAAGAAGACGCTCAGCTTTTCTTCTCTCTTTTTCTACAGGAGTGGGGATTGAACTCGGGGCCTCACATGTGCGAGGCAAGCACTCGACCACTGAAACACATCCCAGTCCTTTTATTTGTTTATTTTTTATTTTGAGGCAGGGTCTTGCTAAGTAGCCCAGGCTGACCTTGAACTTGTGATCTTGCCTCAGCCTCCAGAGCTGCTGTGATTATAGGTGTGCACCACTGTGCCCAGCTAAGATGCAGAGCCTTTTGTAATGTGGCCAAAAAAAAAAAAGGAAGAGCATTCTAGGTTTGGAAAATGCAATGTGTAATACGGTGTTATCCCAGCCCTGTCATCCCAGTGACTTGGGAGACTGAGGCAGGAGGATCACAAGCTTGAGGTCAACCTCAGCGACTTAGCAAGACCCTGTTTCAAAATGAAAAGGGCCAGGGATGTGACTCAGTGGTAGAGCACCCATAGGTTCAATCTCTCGTGCTCCAAACAAAACAAAACAAAAAAACAAACAAAAAAAGAAAAAAGAGAAAAAAACTGTAATATGCAAAATCCTGGGGGGAGTGAAGCATCATGGGATGATACCTGGATTACCTTCAGGGTGCTAAAGCCATTTGTTTCATGCTGCACATGAAGAGGAGTGGGTAGGAGGTAGGTCCCAGTGACGAGCGCCAGTTCAAGCTTGGACTGAAATTGGGTTTAGCAGAATAAGTAACTCCTAGGTAGCATCTTAAATGTACCTCAGTCCCATAATAGTTAATCATAACATAGTTAGAAATGCCTGAAAATACACACATCATCACAAATGTACATTTAAAAAATTATATTCTTCCTCCAAAATTAGAGGTGCATCACATATCACTGAGCAGGCACTGGTGAGGGCGATTCTTGTCTGGATCAATCAGGTTGCTTTGAGCCACAGGGGGAAATTTCCAATTCAAAGTGGCTTCGGAAGTAAGGATCTTATTTTACTTTTGGTTTCCCACTAAAGGAGTTCAGAGTGGGAGCAACTACTTGAGTGGCTCGGCAACGTCTTGCTTTCTAGTCAGTTGGCACCTGAGGTAGGAGGATGTATCTTTGAGGTGTTGCAAGCACATAATCAGTGACTCCATGATTTGGGGGTAAATGTCAGGAAGCTGTTATCATTTTTGGATCTTTTCACACCCTAAGCCTTTTAAGGAACTGTCTGTCCTCCAAGATGACACAGAAAGGTCCTCTGTGCCTCTTTGTCCTTGATTTCTGTTCCCACCATGGTCCAGTCAACCACTCTTCTGCCTCTATGGATGGACGTTCCCCGGATGTTCACCCGAGCGTACCACACAGTGGTCTTCTGTCTGTCTGTCTGTCTTTGCTTTCCAGTGAGTTTACGCGGTCCCTCCATGTGGTAGCATGTGCTGGCAGCTTGGTCCTTTGTAATGTCTGGTGGTATTTCGTCCTACGTGCTTCCTGGGTGACCTTGTTAGCAGGTACTGGCCGTGTGAGTCGTTTCTGTCTGATAGCTATCGTCAAAAGGACTGCTGTGAACGTTTGTGCATTAGTCTGGACCTGTGCTTTCATTTCTCTTGGGCGATACCTAGGAATTGAACTGCCGGTTGGTGTGGTCACTTATATTAAGCTTTTAAGAAATCACCTGTCCTCCAAGTTGGAAATATCATGTTACAGATTTGAGCTTACTACCAGTGGTATATGAGGGTCCCAGTTTCTCTGCATCTTGGCCTTTTATATATATATATATATTTTTTAATTTTTAAATTTTATTTGTTCTAATTAGTTGTACATGACAGGAGATTGCATGTATACATTTTGATAGATCATACATAAATGGAGCGTAATCTCTCCTTTCCTGATTATACATATTGCAGAATCACATCGGTCATGTAGTCATACATGTGCATGAGGTAATAATGTCTGTTTCACTCTACTACCATTTATATATTTTTAATGAGAGAACACCTTTCAGAGAAACCTGAGCTGACTCTCTAAGAACTAGAGTAGCCCGAGACAACTAGTCATGGCCGAGGGAATTCTCAGAGAGGCCTGGACTAATGGGCTAACTTCCCGGCCTGGGAGGGGCCCGCACTGCTGTCAGTGCCCAGGGTCAGAAGGACGTTGGAGGGGGCAGCTCCTGGCTGTCCACAGGCCTTGCGTGGGGGGAGGGGTGTATCATTGACTTAAGGATACAAAATAGAGCCTCGTGCTGTGTGTACACAATCATGGCTTAAAAAAGTTAGCCAGAAATGCACACAGAAGTAATCCATCATTTTGGAACCCAGGTTATTAACATAGTCTCTGCTCCTTACATTAAGAATTTTTGAAAATTAACCAGTATAAACCAACAGCAAACCCAGTGCAGCCCTGGCGTGGGAGGGCAGTTGCTAAGCCCAGCATTCCTTTGCTATGAGGTGACATGTAACTTTCCTGGCATTCCAGCAACAGTGTTTCATGATCTTGAAGTGTAAGCTCACAGCCACCAAATCCCTGGCTTAGGATACAGAAAGATATTGAGACTGAGTTAAGTGTTGGGTGACTTGGCAGCAACTGGGGAAAATTATTTGAGCTTGGATTTTAAAAAAAAAAAGTGTGTTTCCATAGGCCTATCCTTATTCTTTTATACTTAAAAAAATACATTTTTAGGTCTGGGGATGTGGCTCAGTGGTAGAGCCCTTGCTTAACATGTGTGAGGCCCTCAGTTCCATCCTCAGCATTGAGGGGGAAAAAAAAAAAAAAAAAGATTGTGAGGTGTAAGGATTCTCCATAGGTGGAGAATATTGATACTTTTTTTTTCCCCCGCTAGAAAATTGAGAACATGTAGATCAACAAGTTGATGATCAGAGGGATGATGTTTCACATGCATAGGGGTCTCTGAAACTCTGAATCCAAATCTTTATTTTTAGGATGCATCAGTAAATAATTGTAATTTAGGCTTAGCTTCAAATCACTGTGGGGTCTTGAAATGGATTTCTGGGACACTCTGGCTTTAAAAAACTTTAGAGTAAGTACTATATAGACAGTGATGTCTAAAATTTTGAAACTGTGGTTTTAATAATACTATTTTGAATTATGCAGTGAATATTTAAAATCCGAACAACCTCAGTACTCTTATTGTGGGTAATTTTATTTTAGAGATGGAAAATGACAAAAAGAGAAATTTAAGCTTCTGCTTCTGCTCTCCTCTGCCTCCCCCTCCCCCTTGTCCTCCTCCCCCTTCCCCTTCTCCTCCTCCCGCCTCTTCCCCCGTTTTTTTTGGTGCTGGGCTTGAACCCAGCAGTGCTCTACCATCGCGCGACATTCTCAGCCCTTTTTGTTTATTTGGTGGCAGGGTCCTACTAAGTTGCCCAGGCTGGAATTGCCATCCTCCTGCCTCACTTGGGATGATGGGTGTGCACCGCTACCAGGCTGAACTTCTTAAGTCTTACTGGGTGTGAAGCACATCTTAAAATGCTTAGTTTGGAAAAGTAGTGATCATTACGTAGACCTTAGTTTGGACCACAGTGTCTTATACTCTATCTTATTCGGCTCTCACTGGAATCCCACATATTAAGTGTTAGTAATGTTTTCATTTTACAGGTGATGAAATGGGGGTTCAGAGAAGTGTCTGGTCCACGGAGTCAAACTGGTAAAGGGCACAATGGCCATCTGTTGGCTACACTAGATTAGGGATCCATAGTGTCCGCCAGGAAGAGGAAAGTCCCCTCGGAGTGCCGACTCAACCTGAGCAGTTGTCTAGTTCCATGTTGATCAGGTTTTCTCTCATTCTGCAAATACTGAGACTATATTTTGAGGTCAGCCATTTAATCGGGCTTAAAAGGAGGAGGTCTACTCTGCTGGATTTGTGGACTCCTGAGGGAGTACGTTGCAGGCAGCCCTGTGGGCGAACTCCCAAAGACGATCTGTAACAGTGTACGTAGAATCCCCATTCTGCTGCAAAATAATAACTTTTGGATCTTTCTTTCTTTCTCTTTCTCTCTCTCTCTCTCTCTCTCTCTCTCTCTCTCTCTCTCTCTCTCTCTCTCTCTCTCTCTCTTTCTCTCTCTCCACATCCCCAGCCCTTTTTTGTGCTTTATTTAGAGACAGGGTTTCATTGAGTTGCTTAGGTTGCTGAGGCTGGCTTTGGACTCACCATCCTCCTGCCTCAGCCTCCCGAGCCGCTGGGAGTGCAGGCGTGCGCCACCACACCCAGCTCATCCTTTCGTTTTGTTTTCTTCAGGTCAGGTTCCAAAGCAGAGCTGTGGACGGGCTCCCAGTTCCTCCGCTGAAACCTCAGCTTCGGACCTCCTTTTGGCTCCTGCCTGCTTTTGTCCTTGAGCTTAGTTCTGCCTCCCCACCTGTCTCTCCCTTAGCTCTCTCCTTCTCTCACACAGATCCAGTGGTCCCTGAGGATCCAGGGGGGCTTTGTTCCAGTACCCCCTTGGATACCCAAGTCCAAGGTGCTCAATCCCTTCTACACACGGTGTGGTATTCGGGTCGGACCTGACTGTGCCCTCTCTGGTGCTACACATCTCTACGTGGCTACCACATTGTAAATGCTGTGTAAATAGTTGTTCTCCTGTGGTGTTTAGGGGCTCATGATGAGGAAACAAGTCTGCAGAGGCAGTTTTTTGTTCTGTGGCTGGTTGAACCCGGGAACGTGGGACCCACAGGTGAGAAGACTGGCTGCACGCTCGGGCAGCCTGAGCCGCCTGGTTCAAGCCTTCCCTCTGCCGGGATGGCCTCCTAGTAGCCTTCTAAGTCTGACCAGTCCAGTAGTGGGAACAGGACCTCTTTTCAAAAAGCCTAGAGCAGAACTGGGCCCCAAAAGGGCATCCTGGTTTGTCCCCCATTCCTTGGGTCTGGGTCACTGCTTGAACTTGGCTAATCCTACAGTAGCATGGCATCTTGAATTGGAAGATTTCTTGAGTCCTTTTCTTTCAATACTGGCCTGGTGTGTCACCCCAGGATTTCCATGGCCGGTGCAAATGCCTTGCTTTGTGTCATTGAGGTTCAAGGTGGCCTAGACCCAGATCTGCACAGCTCCTGATGTGCTTGAAGGGTGATCCCTAGATGTTCCAGCAGGTGAGTCAGCCTAGTAGGGTGCATTGTGGAGTCCCTTTCACACGCTTGTTGGGATGCAAGAGGTGAAAGAAAGAAGGCTGGGAAACTCAGCATGCTCCAAGGTGGTTGGTTCTTTGCTCTCAGACGTTGTGTGGTAACCCTGGTGTCTGCTCCTTCTTCTTTCATTTCTCACCACAAATTGACGTTCTGGGGAGCTGTCCTTCCTGTCTGCTTCGTCCTCTGGAGAAATGTCATTTAGCACTGGCACTGCCAGGGTGCTAGCTCCTAAGATCGGTGTGGACTGGAGCACCTTTTAGGGTTGGCACAGTCACTGGTGTGACAACTCTGCTGGAATAATTCCTACTAAGTTTGGCTGCAGCAATTAGAATAAAAGAGATGGTGATGTAACCAGAAGCTACAAGCATATGTGTTGAGCTTCTTTAATTTTATTTTTTGCAGATTAGTATAGTTCAAAGGACAAACAAATTTTGCTTGCTGTCATCCTGTCTTTAGGGTAAACAGACTTGGTTCTATCATAATAAATTTTCAGCATTTGTCTCAGTGTGGGGATTTGGGTGAAAGTTCATGGAATGTTTTTCTTCCAAAAATTGCCATCAATTTCTGCCCAACTCCATAGCCAAATTCAAAATTCTCGCTTTACTATCCTGGTTAAACTGCTCACCTAAATATATTGCACAGGTTTCTAGCCAATTGGCAGTAGGAGTCTATTAGTGAAGTGAGCAAACAGACAAGGGCAAGAAGTATGTTATCAGGATCCTAGTGCCAGCATCTGGCTCTGGGCTCCATCTCTGGAGTTCCTGGGGTTTGTGCATGCTGAGGCCTAGAACCAGGAGTCAGATCACCTTTGGAACACAGGAGTCAGTCCAGGTGCCTGGAAAAGGGCTCAGAGTGTGAGTGCTGGTCCTCTCAGATGGACTCCGTCTTGTTTCTGACTGTGGTCTGCATCATGCAGTCTCCATTTACCTACTAGTTCTGACGTAGTCATGCCCGTCTCTGGGCTTGTGTCCTCCTGTGCACATCCTGGCCTTGTTCTTCCATTGCTTTTACACCCAAAGTAGCTTTGCTCTTCCTATTCTGATGCTGCTTCTTGTTCTTGGTTTTTAATCTTCTTTCAACCTTCTCCTTAGGGTTGGTTAAGATCAGTGGATCCTGGCCAACCCCACTGGTCTCAGATTCTGCCTCCCATTCTTATGGAATAATCTTGGATCCTAACATGTTGCTAAAACCCAAGCAGAGTCACCCAGCATCTTTCCAAAACCAACACTCTTTACTTGCTGTCTCTTCTGCCCTTCTGTAGGGTGTTGGTTGCCTTGATTCGCTGTGTGTGTGACATTGAAATATGGCCCAGCACCAAGCAGACCCTCTCAGTCATCTGAGAAGCATTGGGCTGTGCTGAGGACCATTTTTATGTCAAATGTATCTCAGTGTTCTGAGCCTTTGAAAACTGGTGATGGGTGAATAATCTATGTGGTGGTTCTTCATTAAGCAGACTGCTTGATGAGTGCACGGGAGGGATCGGAACAGCTGGGTGACGCGGGCTGGCCCCACTGGCAGGCCTGGAGTGACTGAAGGACAGTAGAGTGCTTTGTTTCGAGTTGCTTAAACCCAGAATGAACAATATTTTATTGTGAACCTAATTTATAAGCAGCTGGTGATTGAAACCCCATCACTCATAAAATGGCCTGGGAATTGGGAGCCCAGGGGACAGAAGGAGAGTGTTCACTCTGTGCTCTTATGTATATTTTGAATTTTGATTCAAG
Organism: Sciurus vulgaris; assembly: GCF_902686455.1. Taxonomy (NCBI): domain Eukaryota; kingdom Metazoa; phylum Chordata; class Mammalia; order Rodentia; family Sciuridae; genus Sciurus; species Sciurus vulgaris. Next base: position 152,335,741 of record NC_136467.1, read on the forward strand.
TAACTGTATTTAACTAGTTGATACAGGAAGATAAAAGCAAGAAGGGAGGAAGGGAGGGAGGGAGGGAGGTAAGCAATGATTAATTATAGGGAACAATACATCAATTAAGTGGTATCTCTAAGTGACAGGCTTATGTCCAGCACTTTGTGCAGATCCTGGGAGATAAAAGTATCTAGTGAAAAGGAGCCCTTCAGAGATCCCGTATGCCAGTCTTGGGGGACACGATTTCTAAACCCGTCAACAGCTCCAGAAAGCAGGGATGGTTACCCACATTTGCACGTGAGGACGTGGCCGCTGTGGACGGTGGAGCTGGGAGCTGAACCCAGGTGGTGCCCGGCCCCAGACACCCTACCACACCGACCCTGCATGGAGATCTGTGATCCTTTTTTCGGGATCCACTACCTGGTCACAACATTCCCCCGGTGACACTGTTCAGGGGGAGCGTGGAGGCCTCTGTCTGCGTGTCTCAGTGTCTCGCTCCTGTTTCTCCCTCTGCCCGGTTCTTCTGTGTCCTCTTCCTTTTTTTTGATGCTTCAGAGCAGATGGGTCTCCGCGGTTGCCCTCCTTCCTCTTTCCTTCCTTCCCTCCCTCCTTCCCTGCTATCCAGCCACTCCTTCCCATGCCACCAAGTACCTGTCACCTGTTAGGACTGGACTAACTGCAGCAGACACAAGGCTGAGCAACACCAGGCCTGGCTCCTGCCATCATGTCACTTAAGGGGGCAAGTGGCTTCTGTGTACTAATCAGTTTGGAAAACCACGAACATACGTGTGTTCTCTTAGAATTGACCAGGCCCTCTGAGCCTGGCCCTGCGACGTCTGGTGGTTAAAGCTTAACTTTCTTAAAAAAAACTTTTTGACTCTGGAATCATGCTTTCTGCTAAGTTTTATTTTGCTATTTTTATTGTAAACTCACAGAACATTCATTAATATAATGTTACAGAACCAGCCTTTTGACAAACATGTATTTGGGAAATAATGACTGAAGATTTCTTTCATGAAGAATCTGAAACTGTGGTTTAATGTATAACCCACTACAGTATATATTTATATTTTTAAATTTACTTACTTATTTATTTATTTATTTATTTTAATTTTTTTTTTTTTTTTGAGGGTACTGGGTATTGAACCCAGGGGCACTCAACCACTGAGCCACATCCCCACCCTATTTGTATTTTATTTAGAGACAGGGTCTTACTGAGTTGCTTAATGCCTTGCTTTTGCTGAGGCTGCCTTTGACCTGGCAGTCCTCCCAAGCTGCTGGGATTACAGGTGTGCACCACCTTGCCTGGCTTACAAAATAATATTTGACTTTTTTTTTTAAAGTTTGATGCTAGTCATCGAAGGGAAAGGAGGGTTGTGAGGAATTTTAGGCCTTGTGGTGGATCCTAAAATATTTTAGAGAGCATCAAAATCTAAAATATTTTAAAATATTTAATCTAAAATATTTTGGAAAGCAGAAGCATCCTTTCTCTATGGTCTTATAAGGTAATTGCTCATATCAGCTGAGCAAAGACAGGCCCCAGACCAACAAGCACACCACCAAGCATCAGCAGCACAAACTGTATACCAGCCCAATGAATGGAACAGAGGTGGGAAGGAGTCGCAGGAGAATAAGGACGACACGAGTGGGAGACCAAGAAAAGCAGCCAGAATGGCAACCACGGCCAGAAAGGAGCCACAGGGTCACCGAGAACATCTGAAAGAAGCTAGGCAGCGCCTCATGACCCCACGAGGACCACAGGCCCGAGCTCCAGCAGAAGAGTTCTCCATAGCTTGCCTGTTAACACCAATGTTGGTGCTGCTTTGCTTGGTTTTTGGCTTTTTAGTTTTATGGCTGGAAGCCCCAGCTTCCCATGAGGGCTGCAGAGTAGTGGGTTGGGCCGGGCCCTTCCCCCGACACCCCCCAGAAGGATCAGGCCTAAGTTCTGGAACCTGTCACTTTGCATATGTGATTAACTTGCCCTGGGGACGTTGACTGGGGTGTTCTAGGTGGGCCCTCAATCCAATCACAAATGTCCTTAGAAGAGAGGGTGGGAATATTGTCCCCACAGGGCAGGTGTGAGGACACAGGCAGCGGAGGGGGTGATGTGGCCACAGCCACGGAGTGCCACAGAGTGCCAGCACCCCACAAGCCAGTGGCGAGGAACACTTTCTTCCCTGAGGGTGGCCCTGGGACACCAGGAGCGGTGACTCTTCTGCTGTTTTTAGCCCCACAGCCTGGGGTCATCTGTCACAGCAGCCCTGAGGAGATACCCAGGTTGTGGCCTTTCTGGGGGTCTTCCCTCTGTGTGGCTTCTCCACTCCTCAGACCCTCCAGCACGAGTGTTCAAACCCACTCCGTACTGGTTCAGAAATTCAGAGCCTGAAGATTTGTATTTGAAATTTTATTGGAAGGAAGAGGGACAGCAAGATATTGGCATTTATTTGCAAAAGAAGAAATTAATACCCCTGAGGCTTAGTACCTTATGAGTTTATTGCAACTTGAAGCTTGGATTTACACTGCGTTTTAATGTAGCAATTCCTTTGCTGTGCTAGAATATTAATAAAACCACCAGGAAAGCCTCATCTCGCAGAACAAGATGAGCAAGTCCGTCAGGGCAGGGGTTTGATGTCTTAATTAGATACTAGCTCGGTGCCTGCTCTCTGCTTCTGCACCGACAATATCTAAATGACAGCGTTCTGGGATTTCTGGATCCAAGCCGAAATGTCTTCTGCTCAAATCTTCCATGAAATGTAATTTTGAAGCTCTGAGCTTGGTTCTCACTCAAGCAGAACCCTTTCTGTATTTACTGGGACTTCAGCTGAAAGGGAACATGGAATCTTATTCTTTGGGAAGTATAAACAGTTTGTTTTTATGTATGAGGAAGCCACAGAAAAGTATCTGGGATTTTGACTTAGTAGCCTGTCTGGCGGTGAACGTTTTCCTTTCTAATAGTGTGACATTCTTACAGGATTTTATTTTCTCCCATAGATTCACAAGGTCTCTTCAGACCATTCACCTACGAGGCTCAGTTACATTGTAAACTCCAAGTTGGAGTTAAAATAAATTGCAGGAACATTTTACCAGTATTGTTAAAACTAACGGCAAAGGCCAGGGAAATCACACACGGTGCAGCTTTGTGGTTAATGTGTTCGCGATTTTTTTTTTTTTTTCTATAGAGCATAGCTAGGAGTTTTTTTTACAGGTTTCCAGTGAGATTTATTTTTTATTAGCATTTGTATTTTTGCCCAATTCCTTGGAAAAGTATTGATACACTATTAGATTTTGCAAGGTTTAGTCATTTTCATTGTTTTTAGTAATGAACTCTAGCTGGTACCTACAGTAACATGACTAATGTAAAACCACCTTTGGCTGCGTGGGGGGTGAGGATCTGATTTGAAAGAGACCTTTCCCCCCACGGAATTGAACTTGTGTTTGACCTTCTATTCTGATTAAGGTTAAATTTGACATTAGGGAGTTCAGCTGTAAGACTCCCCACCTCCATGTCCAATTAATGCCATCACTGGGTTGGGGTTAGCACCAGCTCTTTCTCTGCCATACTTTGATATGTCCCAATGCCATTCACTTTAATTACTAATAACTCAGCCCTATTAATTACTAAAGATTTAAGCGGTGGGATCACAGACATTGTCTGAAAGATTTTGTATGAAATTCCCTAGAGACAGGTCCACATACCAAACCTCATATTATTTTACCCAAAACATAGTAATTGCTCAATAAATAATTATTTATTTTCTGAATGAATTTATGCTTGAATAATGATTAAAATCAATACATTTTGATGTCAGTGAGGGCTTAACTAGTAATTTGAGTGTCCCGAGCTCTTGGGTCAATGTAATAAGTAATCTGTTCTTTTCTTGGTGCTGGAGATGGAAGCTTAGGCTCTGTACCGCTAGGCAAGTGCTCAGCCCATCTACCCAGCTCATCTCAAGCCCTAATAACTAGCCTGTGTCTCACACGAGTGTATTCTTTAACAGTTTACTTAGCTTTCTCCTAAAGAAATGTGACTTGAGCCACACATGTGAGCCACATACGGGATTTTAAATTTTCTAATAGCCATGTTAAAAAAGAAAAGGAAAGAGGTGAGATTATTTTTAGTAATATATTTTATTTAAATCAATGTACTAAAAATATAATTTTAACATGCCATCAAGATAAAGATATTGATAAGTGTTCTTGATACTTACGTGTATTTTGTACTTAGGGTACAGCTACATGTGGCCTAGCCTCATTTCAGATACTCTAAAGCCACATATGTTTAGTGGCTACTATGTGGACAGCCCACATTTATACCATCTGGAGGCCCCTCTTTTAAGTAATTATTTTTGCTAACTAGATGTAAGACTCAGATTTTAGAAGCCATCGAGTGTGGTGTATGAATTGTCCTATCAATTCATACACCTCATTAAAGCAATTCATTGTTAGCTGGGCGTGGTGGTGCACACCTGTAATACTAGTGGCTTGGGAGGCTGAGGCAGGAGGGTCTCAAGTTCAAAGTCAGCCTCAGAAACTTAGGGAGGCCTAAGCAACTTAGTGAGACCCTACTCAAAATAAAAAATTAAAGGGCTGGGGATGTGGCTCAGTGGTTAAGTGTCCCAGGTTCAATCCTGGCACCACAAAAAAAAAAAAAAAAAAAAAAAAAAAAAATCATTGTTTAGATAGCATATAAAGAACATAATGCTCTCTACAATTTTGGGGCCATGGTAAAGCTTCCATTACTCTAAGATTCAGATGTCTCTTCTGTGCTTTTTTTGGAACAAGGTTCTTATTCTCTCTTAAGCCTCTGTTTCCTTTTCTGTGAAATGGGAATAATATTTGTCTCAAAGTATAGGGAGAACATTTGCAAAGAAACATCGAGTACTCATTATTAGTTGTAATGAATTTTTATTTAGTATTTTCTTTTGCTTGCAAAGCTATAGAAAAAAACTAGCTGATTCACCCCCCCCCCCCCCATGTGTGCTAGAGGACATTTAGTAATCTTTTTCCCTCAGAGACACCCCCCTGCTGTGGGAAGAACTTGCTGGGGTTGTCTGGTGGAAATGAGGTACTGGACACTTTGAATCAGTCCTCGGGACTGCTTCAGGTGGTTCCGCCCGGGGCTGTGGAGGGTGCTGAGTAAGGAAGACTGGCGTGACAGGCGGGAAAGCCCAGCAACCTCAGTTCGCCTCTCTGAGCTACTGAATGGACTTGCAGGCTCCATTAATGCATTTCAGGGAAGCACATGCTGATATAAAGCCAAAGTCGAGTATCCAGCGTGGAAAGGTGGTCTAGAGGGGCAAAGACACAGGTCTTGTCCAGGCCACCCATTTTGCACAGGGCTCATCCAGCCCTCTGCTCTCTTCTGATTTAATGTATTTTGGCAACATAAGATTGATGATAGGAAAGTGTTTTCAGCCACTGTTGGTTTGCCTTGCTTCGGGGAAGGGTGAAAACAAACAAATATCAAGTTACTGGAGATGGTAGCCCAGATTACCGTTACCTACCAAAGCTCGCCCAGCTACGCTTGGTCAGATAGGCGTTTTCCTGTCTTCAGGTGGTACAGCTTCTGAAGAGTCTGCACAGTTGAAGTACCTTTCTTTACTTGATTCCAGGTGAGATGACCCTCACCATGAAGAACTGGTGAGCGGAGTCTGTTGGTGGGAACCACAGTTCATTGCTGTAGCTTCCACCATAATTTGGCAATGTTCTCGTCTTCCTTTAATTGCGGACAAACACTTTTCATGGGAAGGATTAATAATTTCAACAAAGTTTAACAAATCCCTGACAGCTCTAGGGAGAAATTATGATTATTGAGGCTGGTGTTGACTCAGGTTCTACTACTGGTATGTATTTATTTTAAAAACCTTGTCTGATTAATGTCAAATCTTGGTCCATACCCAGCTGGACATCCCAAAAGAATGGTGAGCTGTTTGGTTAAAACAAAGCTTTAGTCGTAGCAACATACCTTCTGTTAAACATTAAATTTTCCATTAAAATAAATAGATATGATGTTATTTATATTTATGTAGGTTAAAAACACACCTCCCAAATACAGAAAAGTGGCCCTTGTATTTTTTTCTTTTGTGCAACATGGTTTAAATAGACGCACTTCAGCTGGGTATTGGCGAGTGTCCCAAAACTTGGGAGCCTGAGGCAGGAGGATCACTTGAGCCCAGGATTTGAGACCCGCCTGGGCAACATTGTAACTGTTGAAAAGAAGAGAAAAGAAATAGATATTGGGGAAGAAGGAGAAACTCTCTTAAGTGCTGCCCTTAAAATATTTTGGTATTTCATGATGGTATGATGGTAAGGCTAGACTACTCTGAATTCAGGTACTCTTTTCTTTGAACCTTTGGTTTTTCAAATTGTGGATCTGGCTTATCTTTGAATAGGGAACAGTTGGCAAGGTTAACGAATTTTCTTTGGAGGAAATCTAACTAAGGGTCCCTTTTGCTGTGAGGTTGAGGTGTGTGTGTGTGTAGGGCTGGTATTGAACTTAGGGCATCACACATGCTAGGTGAGCGCTTGACCACACCCCCAGCCCTTTGTGTGTTTTGAGACAGGATCTCACTGAGTTTCCCAGGCTGGCCCGGAACTCGGGATCCTCCTGCCCCAGCCTCTCAAGTAGCTTAGATTAGGAGAGGGCATTTTTTGGATCTTTTCTTTGCGTAGATGACCTTACTGGAGATGTGTGGAAGTCATCTCTGTTGAGAACGTATTCTGTCTGAATCCCAGGGGCACAGTACTCTACCAGACACTGAGTCTGATTTGGCCTTGCACCGGATCTCCTGAAAAGACCATCTCTGAAGAACTTCTGGATCAAGTGTTCTCTCGCAGTGGTATTGGAAGGCTGAATCGGATGGGTGTGTATTTTCCCTCCCTTGGAAATAATTGCTTGCAGGTTCCTGAGAGTAAAGAAGCAGTTGCAAAGCCGTAGATACCATATCCAACTCAAGAAAGATGAGTTTATATGGACGACGAAGCAGTAGGAAAGTCAAAAAGCTGGTGATTTGTAAATAGAAGGGTTTGCTGTCTTGTGTCTGTATGTAAATACGGTTTTCTTTTGTTTGTAAAGAAATGTAAGCAGAGCAAACCACTTTTCCTCTGGTAATTGTGTGTTTTGAACCTCTTTTGGCTTTGCTATGACAATGATTGGGAATGAAGTAATTTTCTCATCATCAAAGAAGCGAAGAGGCGGGTCTGGTTAATACTTGAGGACCTAGGAACTATTTATTATATGAGGCATGTGCGACTAATGGTTTAACTGGAAATCCTGGGGTAACAAGATTCCTTCACGTCTAACGAGGAAACCTATCTCGGTTTCTTTTCTAGAAAGTTTTTATTTTTGTATTCTGATCAACCATAGGTTTGAGATTATGTTTTATACTAAATGACAGTAATGAATACCAGTTTTATTTTAGCTTAGAGATACTTGGTTTATTCAACAAATTAATAGTCTGTTCTTGAAAATAACTGTGAGTCCAGACCCCTGGGCATCTTGAGCGATAAAGCTGTATTTGCTTGCTCTTAAAAGCTCAGATAGAAAGGCTAGAGAGTAGGGTAGCAAATATGTCTAATGAAGAATTTCAAATCTCTTTCTTGGAAATAAAGCATTGGCCAGTTTACTTATTGGTTAAATCTCTTTCTTGGAAATGAAATGCCAGCCTGTTTACCTATTGGTTGTGAGCTGTTAAAGCAGCTCAGTTGATGTTCACCGTGCATGGTGCTCTCAGAAGTGGTTCGTTCCAGCACAGGTGGATGAGAGAGGACGAGGGGGTTTCTTTCTGCTGAAGCTCAGAGACTTCCTGGGGACCCAGGAGAGAGCCTTTCCCTGCTCTGTGGGCAGTGCCCCGCACTGACTGGTTTTCTGGGAACCTGTGCAGGAGACACAGATGAGGGTCACTCTGGGCACTCATGGTGGTGTGACTCAAGATGGCTCCAGTCAGGTCACACTCAATCTCTACCTTTGCCTTTATGATTTTGGTGTTCATCCCAGGGAAAGTGGAATCAATTTTAAGGAATATTTCAGATTAGTCAGCCAAGTTTTCTTGCAAGTCTCGGTTCATCTTGGCATGACTTGGCTAAGTTTCTATATTTTTAAGCATCGCCTTACAGGTGTTGAGTACTCTGTAAATATTATGTGTATTCCTATATGCTAAGATTTTTGTAGTTACCATTGCATGCAGTGAAATCACTCAAACCCCACGAATTGTTAGGATTTCTTGGACTTAGTATTGCCTTGGGGAAGACCCTGGCTTCTTGAAGATCAGTCTCTATACTGTGTTATTGTTGTGGGCTGGGGAGATGGCTCAGTCGGTAGAGTGCTTGCCTTGTAAGCACAAAGCCCTGGGTTTGATTCCCAGCACCGTGCAAAAAAAAAAGACTCGTATATTGTGTTATTGTTGCCATTGATCTGTGTTCCCCAAATAGAAATTCTGTAGCAGGAGTCCTGGCTTAATTTCAATTGATATTTGGTTAGAGGTAACTTAATTAGAAAAGACATTGGTGAAGTTAAGTCCATGCAAGGATCCAGGATAACTGCTGGTTGTACCCCACCTGCCTTTCAGAACAGGTGTGGGCTCCTGGCCGGTGTTTGAAAGTCACTGAATGTGCAGTAGCTGCTCCCAGCACTGGAAGCTTGTATCCCACAGGCAACTTGGATTCTTCGTGCTGTACTGGATGGTATCTAGGAATGTCTGACGTCCTCCGATTCTGCCCAGGGTGGCTACTGAGGATTAAAAACATATGCCTGCAAACATTTTAAATGCTGTGAAGTGGACAGACACCTCATTTGTCATCTTAAAACTGAGCACGCAGACCTGTAAGGGTCCCTCGTTCATTACAGGGCTTGACATTTCTAGGACTCACCGAGGAAGATGCAGTTGGCTGTGAATCACGTCTGCCCGAGCTGAAGTGGCAAGCTTCTGTTTTATAGCACTGAAGATCAAGTTCAACGGAGCAGTCGCTTTGCTCAGCATTGGGAGTTTTTGCCTCTATCAACTTGCTGATGCAGCATTTGTATAATAAAAATGGACCTCTGCACCTCTTGGAAGCATTTTAAATTTAGACAAATTTATGTTTTATCAAAAGGTTAATCTTGACAAATTATTGTAAATAATTTCCGGAAGGTCTGCGACAGGTGCAGCTGAATCAATTCTGTACACTTAGGAAAGCCGTGCTGTTATTTTCTTTGGTTAAAGTAGAACTAGGAGACTAGATGCTCAATAAACCACAGTGGACAAGTCCTTGGTCCTTCCACACAGATAAATGATGTTCCTGGGAGGTCAGAGCAGAGCTCGATGCTGCTGGTTCTGCGACTCTGCTTTTTTGGGGTAATCCATTTTCCCTCCCTGTCTTTGTGACCCTCCGCTTTTCATTTTTTCTTTCTCTCTCTCTCTCTTTCCCTCTTTTTTTTTTGTGGGAAGGTAAATCCTGTATTCATTTATCTTGTGGAAAGAAGTACTCTTTGTCTTCTCATGACAGGCATTTCTCATACTGATCGTTCTAGGAGTAAGAGGACTTTCTCATTTGATTCCTGGGTCACACAGAGGCAGAAAGAGGAGGAAACCAAAGTGGAACTTGAGAGAGGAATATGAATTAGCTGCTCCAACAGAACACACACGTACATAAAAGTAAAGAGGTTCAGAGTGCACACCAGCAGGAGGTGACTAGATGAGTAGAACAGCTACATAAAGCCCTGTGGGTGCAGCCCTGCCCTAGAGCTCATTCTCTCTCTCACACACACGCACACACACACATGCACCCCCACCCCCAACCCCCCCATTTGCATACACACATACACACACACCCACACACACATGCACACACACGCCCACATACACACACATGTGCATGCATACAGTCACACACACACACACAACCATGCTCACACACACACACACACACACACACACATGCACGTACACACAGACAGCAGAGCGTCAACCTGTGCATTTGTTTCTTACCTTTCCTCAGTGAATGAGCTGCAGTAACAAAGACCCACAGACTGGGTGGCTCAGACAACAGAGGTTAACCTTCTCACAGTTCTGGTGACTGGAAGGCCATGATGCAGGTGCTGTTGGTAGGGCTGGGTTCTTCGTTGGGCTGTGAGGGGGGTGCGTCTTTCATGCCTCTCCCTGGCTTGTAGAGGGCCGTTTTCGGTCTCCTCATTCTCTTTCCTCTGTACAAGTCTGTGTCCAGATTTCCTCTTCTGTCAAAGCAACCTGCCACACTGGATTGTGGCCCACCCTGTTGGTCCTGTTATAACCTCTTTAGAGACTCCGAGGGGCTGGCGATTGGCTCCGAGGCAGCGTAGCAAGCACAGGACCTGGTTTGGGCCCCCAGCACTGCAGACTTTGCGGTGCAGTCCAGTTCAGGGGCCCGGGAGGCCCGTCTTCGGCCTGTGGATCTGGTGGGCCCTGGGCTTACCTCTGACGTTGTCACTCAGACCTCTCTCATTTCCTCCAGCCGTTCTGAGTGTCGGAGAAGACGGCACCTTCAGTGTTCTGCTCTTCTGCTCGAAGGTTCCATGCTAATGGTGTGGAAATTGCTTTAGGATTCTCAAAGACGCTGGTGTTCTGTGGCGGCCCTCATCGGTGGGTCCCGCTTGTTGACCTCCCTTCTTCTCTGGTGTCCTCCCCTGGCCTCGGCTTTGGTGGTGGTGGTGGTGCTGGGGAGTGAACCAGGGCGTTAGTCCTCTGAGCTGCCTCTCTAGGCTCCTCTTTTTTAAATTTTAAGACAGGGTCTCACTAAGTTCCTCAGGCTGGCCTCCGACCTGCCATGTTCCCATGGGGCCTCCCGAGCTGCTGGGATCACAGGTGTGTGCCTTGGTCTGATGGTGAGCAGAACAGTGAGTGAAGATAGGAAAGAGCACGAGGCAGCCCGGGCGCCGGTGCCTATGAAAAGCCTCTTCATCTCCCACACTTTGGGAAAACCTGCCATATCTTTCTGTCCCCTCAGGTGTGGGCTGAGTTTAGAACTCTGGGGAGAGGAGAGGATATGACAGTGTCATTTCTTGGGTGTGCTGTTCCCTAAACTTAGAGTTCATGTGCACAGAGAAGAGCAGAGCGACTCTGAGCACACCCGAGTCCCGGGGTCAGGGGTGTCCACAGGCTCCTTCTCCTCCTGTCCCTGTTACTCTCACGGCGAATCCTGTGGAGACCCTTGGCGCCCCACGGAAGTTGGTCTTCCTTCCGGGCACACCTGTGCAGGTGTGCTCTGTGTCCTGGAGTCTGGCTCCTTTTCCTCAGCATTTCCCTCGTGGGATTGGATTGCGTTGCTGGGTATCGCTGGTGGAACGTTCTCGTTGCCGTGCGGTGTTTCATTTTGAAACAGGCCACACCGTGTTTGTCCCTTCTGCTGTTGGTGGTCATTCGGGTTGTTTCTGGTGCTATTAGGGATAGTGCTGCTAAGAATGCTTTTTTTTTTTTTTTAATCAATTAAGGAACATTCAATTGACAAGTGAAAATGGCGTTTATTCAATGTGTGTGGCGTGATGAACTGGCAGCCGCAGACGCTGTGTGACGGTGAGGGACGTTCCAGGGACGTGTCTCTTGTGAATGTGCGTGTGCGTCCCTCTCGTGAGAGGCAGCTGCTGGGACGCTGAGCTTTGGTGGATGTGCAGTTTTCCAAGGGCGCCTCTTCCCACTTACCCTTGGCCAGCAGTGCACGGCAGGTCCCTGGTCACTGCAGCTTTGCTAGTGCCATTTGTAAGTCGTGCCCTCAGATGAGGAGTGGAATCTCACTGTGACTGCATGTTGCATTTCCACGCAGACAAGCGGATGTGGGCATCTCTCTATCTATGTCACCATTCACATATCCTGCGTCGTGACGCCATTTTAAGTAACCCTGCACACCACACTGTCCCCGGCATTCCCAGACTCTTGGAAACCTCCTGCACATGGACACTGGGCTGATCTGCAGCTTCCTGCTGGGGTGAAGGGTGGCTTTGCTTTGGACAGTTGAGGTTTACACTTATTTTTAGAATCCTTGCTTGCTCCCAGAAGTGTGGGAATTTGGATGATTAATTCACTTCTCCCTGTTTATAGCCGCCCCCTCTTCTGCAATACTTACCGCTTCCTTCATTTATTCTGTCATCGTTGAGTTCGGACTCTACCAGATAGTGGAATCCAAAACTGGGGATAGAAAGGCACAGAAGGCATTACTCTCCCTGAAGCCTCAGTACTACGGCAGAAATGGATCAAAGAAGTGTTTTATTGACTTAATCACAGCTCTGTAATCATGATTCCAGATTCCAGTGGAGCTGTGTCTATGCAGGAACATCTATGCTAATGAAATGATTTGTTATACCCAATAGCTTCTGCTGATCTCCCAGATATGCTGCTAATAGTGACTTAGCGGTCATATTTGTTCTGACTCACTTAGAGAGTTTGTGGTATGTTTTCCTGTCTCTTTGTGAAGGCCCTAGTTTAAAATGCAGCTGGGTATCCTTGGGGGAATGGGGCCTTCGATCCTCTCACACCACGATCCATGGATCTCAAGTCCCTCCTGCAAAATGGTGTAGCATTTGCATGCACCTCGCCAGCTTTCAGACTCCAAATCATCTCTAAATTATTTATACTACCTAATACAATGGAAAAGCTCTCACATTAAATATTTGTTACATTGTTTAGAGAATAATGACATGAAAAAAAGTCTGTGCAAGTTGAGTACAGACACAATTTTTTTCCCAGAATCCTTTTGATCCACAGGAGGAATCTGTGGGTGTGACCTTGAGGCCGACTGCATATCCCTGTGGTGTCTGTTGGTCTCAGGATCCTCACCTGTGCTGTCTGTGGTCCCAGCATTCTACCGTCATTAGCTTCCTGAGTCATGTTTGGGACAGAAGCATTGAATGTTTGGATGGTAATGATAAGGGGGTCTTGTCTTCAGTTGAGATGAATGTCCTTGTAGAGATCATCCTAGTCCCTTTGTCCTCCAGCTGGCCCCGCCGTGTGCAGGAAGGAGGCCCACTTACCTAGCGGAGCACACTGCAGTGTTTAACTGTGCCAGTTGTCACCTCTGCCCAGGCGCCCTGCTTGTGGCAGACAGTCAACACGGTCTTGGAATTGTCTGTCCACCGGTCCACTTTCTAGACCAGATTGTCCTCAGCTCAAAATCCCTGACACCCAGCCTCTTGCAGGACACGTTGGCTGTTCTGGTTGGTGAAAACCTATCAAATGAATGAAAACAAACAAATAGTGTTAGAACCCAAACACCCTTGCTCACTCGTCTTCTTTCCACATGTGATTACGCACCAGGAAACTGTAATGTGGTGGCGCAGAGCTGGGTGTGGGTCTGTGTCATCTCACCTGAAAATGGCCATCACAGCTGCTCTGCAGGCTTCCGGTGTGGGGGGGAAGCAAGGAGAGACGGCCCTGAGGGGGTCACTGTAGGAGTGTTCAGTTACACTGGGGTCAGGGCGGTGAGGCAAGGGAGCATGGGACACACAAGCCTGACCCTGAGTTTGGGGACTGGGAAGACTTCCTAAAGAAAGTGACCTTTAAGATGAAGTCTTAAGGGTGCGCAAAAATGAACTAAGGCCAGAGGGAAGAGACAGGAAAGTGTTTCGGCTGAGGTAATGGCCGTGCAAAGGCTCTGTGGCAGGAGGGAGTACGGTGTGCCAGACCACTGAGGTTTCCAGAAAGGATAGTCCTGGGGAGGCAGACCAGGCCCAGGCAGTGCATGGCCTAGCAGCCTCTGTAAAGGTGCTGTAGGTTATGTGGGAAGATTTGCACTCTAGATTAGCCTGTTAGGAACTAAGTCATTATTTTGCAAATGTAAATGAAAAGGAAGAATCCAACCTGTATCCATATTTGACCACATAACTTGTATCTCACAGCAACCAAATAGCAGAAGAGAGGCTTCCAGAAGTGTTCCAGGTGGTCTGTGAGGAGGAGTGTGTTACTACCATCACTCTCAGCCCTTAAGGAACTCATGTGTCTGAGCAGAATTATCAGCAGGTGCTGATTTTCAAAAGACAAGATTCTTGGAAGCACATCCTACTGCTGTTTGGTGGAGTTATCAGAAAAATCAAATGTGAGTCTGACCAAGCCTCAAGAACCTGAGTAGCACGTTTTCAGGAAGCCTGGGGTTGGATAACTGCTGCCCACATCAGGAGGAGCACCCAGTAAATCCAGGTCCTGGGAGAGAGTGGAACAAATGACTCAGATTAGTTCAACAAGGAAATTATAGAGGGAGAAGGAGAGAGGTGGAGGGGAACCTGTCAGTTGAAAGAGACTCACGTAGATGCATAGGCCCCGTGGGACTTCTGGTCTGGACAACTGACTGGGCTGCGAAACATTTATGATATAGCTGGGGTAAGTTGAATAGTGGCTGGGAATTTGCTGACATTAAGGGATTATTACAAATTATTCTTAAATGCGATGATGTTATTCTGATTCTGTTTAAACAACAACAACCAGTCTGTATTTTAGAAGTCCTTTTGGTCCTGAGCAGGAGATGGTCAAATTGAATGATGGATCAATGGGAGCTCATTTTCTTTTCTACTTTTGTGTGTGATTGACAGTTTTCATTTTTAAAGAGTTTTGAAGTTATAGTGAAAAAAATGTGGTCCCCATGGGTCTGACTTTCCCTCCACCCCTCAGAATTCTCAGTATGCTGCAATTAAACTTTATCGGCTGGTCACATTTTATTGTACTAATATGCTAAAGAACTTACTTTTAGTATCTTAGTATGTTAACATATTTTAGTAACCATTAGACTGTTTTTTTAAAAAACTAACATATGATAATATTGGAAAATTTGGATATCTATGAGAAACTCAGTGAAGATAATAGTACCAATACTCATCCCTGGAGAAGAGGGGTAGTTGATATTTGGGGTATTCAATTTCATTAGAAATGTATTCATGTTAAAATATAATTTGAATCATAAGCTGATGAGCTGCCTGCTTCTTTTTTTAATGGTTCAATGTGACCATTTCTCAAGACATTAGTTTTTTTACAAGCAAATGTTAAAGACTATTTAGTATTATATCAGCCAAACATTTACAGCGAAATTTAATCAATTTCTCCTGTTTAACATTGTTTTTTAAAAAAAATTCAGTGTATCAATGATGCTGTAGTGAATAGCTCTCTCTCTCTCTCTCTCTCTCTCTCTCTCTGTGTATATATATATATATATATATACATATTTTTTTTCTTCTGCATTCTGATCCTGTATTTCCTCAGGGTAAATACATGTAGTTAAATTACAGAGTCAATGAGCACACATTTCTGTAGCAATTTTATAGCCTTTTGGACTATTGGCCCTGAGTCGTAGCCTCACAAGCTGGCTCTAAGCAGGCTTGTTCACCCTGTGCTCCACCAACTCTGAATATTATCTGTAAAATTTATTAGCTACTTTGTTGATAAAAATGGCACTCTGTTATTTTAATTATTATTTTTTCTGATTACCATTGTGCTTAAATATTTCCCCTATTTTATTTTTCACTAGTCTTGCAGTTATTGAACATACCGTGTACATTTCTGTATGTGTACATACTTTTTATTCTTAGTTACATCTATTTTCTATTAAAGATGTTCACTTTGGGAGTCATGTTGCAACAATCGACCCTATGTGTTTGAAATTCAGTGAAGGGGGCTTTCTGATACATATTTGCATATACACACACACACACACACATATGTATACACATATATATGTACTAATGTACATATGCTAATGTATATATACATATATAAGGTATATACATACATATATACATATGTACATTATATATGTATTATATATACTAATGTGTATATGTAGCTACACACATTGTCTGTTCATAAATTTTCCTTTGTGTTTTAATCTCTTCCATTGCAACATTATTATGTTTATCTCCTTTTTCTTTTCTGTTTGCCTTCTTTTACTTCTGCACCTCATTTGGGTCTATTGATTGGAATAGGGATTACCATTATTTTTCTACTAGGGACCAGTCATTCCAGAAATTGAACAATTTTTCTGCCCTCTCTTGTATGTTAACATCTTTTACACGTGGGTTTTCCGTACTGCTTCAGTGTCCTGCCATCTAGTCTTTTATGAGTATCGCACATGATTTAAACTTCGCAAATCCTTAGATTGTTTTAGTTCAGAAGCACCTACCTAGCTGATTCCTAGAGGGCCCGTACTTGGTGTAGTTATTGTGAATTGGGTCTAGTCCTTCTCAAGCATGATTGTGAGCACCCGTTGTTGTATATTGGTTTTTTTTTTTAAGACAAGAAGCAGGGTTATATACTGTGGAGATCTCTGAATTAGGCACTTAGGAACATAAACACTAATCTCTATTTTGTCATTAACTGTCGGGGAAATGCTGTACCACTGAGCTACACCCCTGGCTCTAGATCTGTATTTCTAAATATATAGTAAGGCCTCAAAATCAAGCCTCATGATTTGTGTTCTACAAGGAAGGAAATCAGAATGTAAATGGCATCCTAGCAAATAAAACATTATTACAAAAGTGAAATTCTACATATATTTTGTGTTTCCTCCTCTTTTGGCTTTTTAATTGTTCAGAATATTGGCTTTGCGTCCTGAGTCTTAATCAGGCATGATTAAGACTAAAGCATGACCTCACTCTGCAAGGACTCGCCACCTTCTAGTTCAGATGTTAGTCTTAACATTTCTGAGGGGAGAATGCATTTTTGTATTAAGGTTCATTTTTATCACAGATGACCCAACTTGAGTATTTTGAACCTGGCCACATCATTTTCACGTAAGCCGTTTCTTTTCTACTGACATGAGAAGAGGTCACTTAAGTCTGAAATAAAATCTGCAACACAACTTGAAATCTAAAATGCATATTGATTATGGGAAAGAATGGAAAATTAATGACTGTAGGAATCCATGCTGCAGTCTAACCAAGTGGTGTGTCTGCTCCTGGTGGGCGTCGAGGGTTCTGGGCTTCGATTAGTCGCTCTTGGTTTACGCCACTGCACATCCAACCACACGGCTTTCAGAAGCAACTGAACTTGCAGAAATAGCTCATGAAGTCATTTTCTATTTAAATGGTCTGCACTTTTTAGAATAAATACTCTTTAACTAGGATGATATTAATGTATGTCTTTGACAGCGACTGCATTGAGAAGTCAGCCTTTGCAGACACTTTTGTCAACCATCCAAGTGTGGGCCTTTTATGACAGATTGTTGTGTGTCTGAAGGAGCTATTGTGTCAACAATGAGCATCATAATGAGTCTAAAAATCTGACTCAATGGAACAAATGCATTTTAATGGCATGCCTTTTACTTTAAAAGGATGTTCCAAAATAGAGAGAGAGTCTGAAAGCAGGGCATTATTGTATAATGAAAGACTGATATATGGGTAGTTCTTGCTTAAGCAAGAACGTAACTAGGAATGAAAATCGACTTAGTGGGGATGAAGTCTCTCCCATCAGCAAACCACAGATGCAGGGGCTGAGATGGAGGAGTGAGTGGGGCACACAGCTCACTTCCTGGGGTGCTTGAACCTCCTCCAGCAGCACATTAAGGCCTCCCCAGGTCACGGCTGCTATATTTACTAAAAGGCCACAGAAGCCATTTGGGTACAACCCATTTCATTTGACCTTTACATATTACCTGTTAAGCTGGGCACGGTGGCACATGCCTGTAATCCCGGTGTCTTGGGAGGCTGAGATAGGAGGATCACAAGTTCAAGGCCAACTTCAGCAACTTAATGAGGCCCTAAGCAGTTTAGTAAGACCCTGTCTCTAAGTAAAATATGAAAAAGGACTGGGAATGTGGCTTGGTGGTTAAGCACCCCTGGGTTTAATCCCCAGGTCCAGAAAAACAAAACAAAACAAAACCTTTTAAGTGTGTTATTGAGGGAGAAAGGAGCAAGTTAGAGACTGAGCTAAATATCTAGCTGTTTAGGAGAGTGCTTGAGGGGTATCGTTTTAGAACCAGGGCTCCAACTTGTCATATCAAAGGTAAAAATTATATAATAATAATAATCTCATTTTATATTGACAGTCCTACACTTCTGGAATTGATTTTGAAGGACTATATTGTTTATATTATTTGTAAGAGAACTAGGAATTTGTGGAATGATAATGTAGTACATTTGCTGCATTTATTTTATTCTATTTATTAGGGTACCTATCTCAAGGCATTGGAGCCCTTGCAACCCTGTATGCATATACTTCTGTCCTGAAAAACCTGGGCATGTGATGTCTACTTTGGGAATATTTCTTCTTTCTTTCCTTCCTTTCCTTTCCCTTCCCTCCCTCCCTCCCTCCATCCCTCCCTTCCTTCCTTCCTTCCTTCCTGACTATTGACCCCAGGGATGCTCTGCCACTGAGCTACAACTTTATCACTTTTATTTTTTATTTTGAGGCAGAGTCTTGCTAAGCTGCCCACACTGGCCTTGAACTTGTGACTCTCCTGAGTAGCTGGAACTATAGGCATGCACCACCCTACCTTGCTTATTTTTTTTTCTTACTGTCTATGATGATCCACTTGGTTTTTTAATGTCATATTTGCTGGCTAAAATAAACAACAACTCTATTTCACTCAAGTCCTCTTGGGAGGCTGAACCCCGTTGGCAGGACGGAATAGAGGAAACTATAAGAAGCATGTCATGTGAGTCATTTTATTTTCTGGCAGGGTTTCCTGCTGACCAAGCGGCCGTGGTTGTCCTGGGCACTGCTGACCTCCGAGCCGGCGTGCTTGGGCTGTCCCTCAGATACCTCCTTTTGGCTCCTGGCCGCCTTGCAGGGGCAGCGTGCAGTTGCAGCAACACTGTGAGATTTACGGTTTCAGGGGTGAAGGCCGAGAAGAGAGAAGCAGCTTAAGAGTCAGAGTAAGCCCTGCCCGCTGAGGGGGAGGCAGGTTTGTATGCATGGTGGTCTCCAGGCAGAGTGACCCAGCACAGGTGCTCTGTGATCCGGGGCACACATTTCCCAGTCTCCCCGCTGAAGGCGGTAGGCCCCGCCCTTCCTCAGGAAGGTGGCATGGGGCAGCTACTTGGGGGTCAGTTACGGGACCTTAGAGCACTCAGACCGTGCCACCAACTGTATAAGAAAATGGCCCATCAGCTGTGGCCCGTGTGCTCCCCCGAAGCCCAGTGGCTGCGGCTCCGTGCCCCCGGCTGACGCCCCATGCAGGTTGTGTGAAGGAAAAACATTGAAGAGCCCTCTGCGTACTGTCCCCACTGAAGGACCCTGGAAGGCAGGCACAACACAAAGAAGACATTCTTTTCCATTGGCTCGAGAGAAAGAGGGCAGAGGTTAGGGAGAGAACAGGGAAAGTCCAGCCTGGGGCCGAGGTGGACGGAGAGCCGTCTGTGGGGCAGGGAGGCCCCTCGGGAAGGTCACGCTCCTGCCTCGCAGAGGCCCAGGAGCAAGCCTCTTCTCACAGAGTCCCTGCCTGTATTTCAGGAGACAGAAAGGAGTCTTTTGTGTTTTGGCAAACTGCACATTCCAGAGACTAATTTGGAGGAGCAGATTCCTGAGTGATGGAAGGGTCCTTTTAAGGGAAAGGCATCTTTGTCGCAGATGGACCCGGGCGGGGTCAGGAGGTGAGGCGAGGCAGATGCCCGTTCTGGGATTGCAGCGTCCATCCGTTGTCCAGGCCACTGTGAATACAGTTGGTGCTTCATGCTTAGTCTTCGACTGGATACTTGATGATGGTCTTCGGGGTGTCATTTGCCACGTCTGTTTTAGTGACCAAGTATCAAAGGAGTCTTAAAACTTTTCTGCACCATCCGAGGGCCTCATCGGTGAGTGACAGATGTCTTTCCAGAGTGAAGCTCACCACCAGGGCGGAGCCTGTCTTCTTGGAAATGTGCTGAGGTCTGTTTTATACTTTGCATTTTCCTTCTGCCAGGAGATTTCAAAGTGCCCTTGGGAGTGGCTGGCAAGGAGGAGCTGCAGCAGAGTGACCAAAGGCCAGTGCTGCCCACGTCTAGCTTAGACAAAGATAGAAGAGTGCGTCTGGTCCTAGTCACCCCTTCCCAGGCCAAAACCACTCTCTGGCCCCAGGATCTTTTTCTGTATTTTTAAAATACAGCCTATAATTTTGTGCACTAAATCTGCCCGTGTTGACATTGGCAGCAACTGACTCCGTCTGTTTTTTCTGAAGCATTGCACACGTACTGTGTGACCCAGGAAGGTAGCCTCAGAGTCACTTCCAGGGTGGAGCTGTCCCAGAGCAGTGCTCTTGCCGGAGACCCTGCCCACCTGCTCAGCACCCGCTGGCTCGTCTTTTGGGTTGTTGGAGCTGAGGTGAACTTGCTGAACAGTAGGCTCCTGGCACAATGTGGGAAAAATTGGGGACAGGACCCTTGGGAAACATGGATTCACAGTTCAGTCAACACAGGGTGACGCCAGTGTCGGGTCGGGGTCCCTCCTGTGTTGGGGGCTGTGGGTGTGAATCCCACGGCCATTCCTCCCTTTAGGGACAGGTGGGGTGAATTTTGCTCTTCTCTGAGGAAGCAAGTTCATGACGAGAAGCAAGCTCACGGATGACTTACTTTTTGGTGGCCTCTGTGCGAGCCCTTCACAGACCTTTCTTACTAGATGCTTGGGAGAACTCTGGGAAGGATTTCACAGTAGTGGAGACTCAACTTTTGAAGGTCTGATTGTCCTGCCCGGGGCCATTTTGACTCTAAAGCAAGGAATCTCTGGCTCGTCCCTCCCAGACGCTCCTACCATTCTGATGGAATCGACCATGTCACATCCTGGGCCATGTCACATTCTGAGCTACTACACAGTGAAGAAGACTTCTCCAAAGTTCTGTCTCTGCACCTGTTTCTCAATTCTGCCTTGAATGTTGGGACTCGTAATTGACTGGGCCACAATGTTCTCTCAACATGCAGGTCTTGAAAAAAAATCTTTGTTTTCCTGAGTGCCTGGTCAAAATCAATTTTCATAGATACAAATGAATCAGCCTGATGTCAAGAGAAAACACTTGTTTTATTCTGGGAAGGAAACCTTGGAATTTAAATCTAAATTTCATTTAAATTATTGAAAATGAGATGATTTTCAGTAGTCATTTATTCTAAATGGATTGTTTTTCTATTTAAGAATTCAGAGATTGATATTATCTTGAATGGCTGCATTTTTCTGAAGTCAGTTCAGGCATGAATAGCTACGTGTTTGATAAATCGTGTGTTTTGACAAACTAATAAAATGACAATAATCACTAGCAGAAAACACCAAGAGAGAGCCATCCATTTCCACGACTTGACATACATCTTTCTCCATTAAAAAAAAAAAAAAAATTCAATGTGTTAAGAACAGTTGACGTGAGATCTGAAACAAAACTTCTGAACACATTTCAAAGTGCATGGTATAGTGTCATTCGCTAGAGGTACAGCCGATCCCTGGAATCTATCCATCTTGCTTGACTGAAGTTCTTTATAGCCGTTGATCAGTAGCTCCCCATTTCTTCCCTCTCTGTCCACTGGCGACCCTCTTTCCACCGGCGACCCTCTTTCCACCCTGCATGTGTGAATTTCAACGCCGTAGGTGCCTCTCCTGAGTGGGATCTGCAGCTTCTGTCTTTGCCTGCCTTAGTTTACTTACTGAATGGCCTCAAGTTTGCCCGTGTTGCTCATCATTGCAGAATCCTTCTTTGTGAAGGCTGAGTGATATTCACGCATCTGGGCGTACCCCCTTTTCTCTGTGTTCACCTTGGGTGGACATTTGGGTTGTTTCCACCTCTTGGCTGTGGGCGTGGGGGTGCTCACGGGCTGCTGGTATCTCTTTGCCATCCTGATTTCGGTTCTTTTGGATTAATCCCCAGGAGTTGGACTTGGCGTCCTGTGGGAGTTCTCTTTAAGTTTTGAGGCTCCTCTGTGACCACAGTGGCCACCCCAGCAACAGTGCCCCAGGTTCCCTTCCTCCACAGCCCCACCAACACCTGCCCTGGCTCGTCTGATGTCACCTTCCTAACGAGTCTTCCTAACCAGCACGAGGTGAGAGCTCATTGTGGTTTTGATTTTCATCTTGCATTTCCTGGAGGATCAATGGCATCAAGCAAAAAGCACAGAAGACAAAATGTTCAGCAGAGTGCAAAGGCAGCGCCTGGAATTTGAAGATGTTTGCAAACCACACATCTGATAAGGCGTCGCTCACTGTAAGAGTTAAGGAACTCCCACAGCTCAATAGCAGAAACCCCAACAACAGACAAAACCTGCAAACCTGATGACAAAATGGGCTAAAGACTTGAACAGACATTTCTCCAGAGATACACAAATGACCAGCAGGCACAGGAGAAAATACTCGGTGTCTCAACAGTTCCTCTGAAATCTTTTTTTTTTTTTTTTTTTTTTTTTTTGGTACCAGGGATTGAACCCAGGGGTACTCCACCCCTGAGCCACATTCCCAGTCCTTTTAATTTTTTCACTTTGAGACAGGGTCTTGCTAAGTTGCTTAGTGCCTTGCTGAGTAGCTGAGGCTGGCTTTGAACTTGTGATCCTCCTGCCTCAGCCTCATGAGCTCTTTAAAATCTTAGTACGCATTCTTTAGGTGCACAGTCACGGAATTGGAAGGTGCTTCCTTCACAATTGAGTCGGGCATGCCTGCCTTCCCCTGGAGGCTGTGGCCCACCATATTTAATATTAACTACTCTTTTAAAAACACACTGTTTTAGTACCGTTTTAAAATGGTGGCTCGTTTGTACTTTGTATCCAACAACTGCTTTGCAGGAAAAGGCACTGCCCTGCTCATGTACCACTCCAAGACAAATGCGTGTGTGTGTGTGCGCGTGCGTGCATGCACGCTCTTGCCACCAGTGTGGGTCCGGCACATGCCTGTGAGCTGGTGCCCCGGGAAAGGAGGCATTCCCTGGTGGTCGAAGGCTGTGGCGTGTTCGTGGAGGACCGCTCCACATGCTTCATGCACATCTCGTTTGGTCTGGGGACTGCTGCTCAGAACTCCGCCATCTGTAGTGGGTGGGAACTCAGTCTCAGTCCTGAAGAATTCATCTGTTAATTTTCTTTTCTCTCTGACTTGATGACACCATTGTGGTCGCTTCTCCTCCCTCTCCAATCAATAACATCTCATTTTCCATTATTACATCTTAAGTCTACTCGGTGGTTGCAAGCTGTTACATTTTCAGTTTGGAAATGTGATGGCTGGGAAAATGTCAGGAAGAAGGAGCAGGAGTTGCAGACAGGCTGTCTTCCCCGTGACTGTGCTGAGCTGGAAGCTCGCCTCCACCTGCCCGCAGACCCAGGCCCTGCGGCCCTGTCATAGGCGAAGACCCTGTGGAGCTCCGGACAGAGTCGCGGCCCGAGTGGCAGGTGCAGCTCCTGAGGCCTGCTCCCTTCCATCGCTGTAGGATGTGTCTGTGCTTCACCTTTGAGAGAATGTCGGGGGATTTTGGAAGCAGAGGCTTATTTCTATTTGGATATCAGGAAGGAAATATTTGACCATCAGTAAAAATCACACAGTTTTCTACGCTGCTCTTCTTACCTAATGGTGAGAATGACTGGATTGGGGCCGCCAGTCGTCTTTTGGCAGAGAGAAGAGATTTCCTGAAGGGTAGTTTCTTGCCAGCCTCTTGGAGTTAGTGGTTCAGTGCTTTCTTTGATGTCTAATGGAATCACTGTTGGGTGTGAGCTGGGACCGCGTTTCTTGCCTTTTACCAAATTACTAATTTTGTCAAATTTAGACAAAACAGAAGAGCCCGTGTTAGAAAGGTCATGTGGCACCCTCCTTGTAAAGAACGTGTCCTGAGTGGAGGGAGAGCGTGCTTTAAGATTGGCCTGGGGGACGGTGCAGCCCAGGCCTGCAGAACCAGCAGCCTCACTGTGGGGCCTCTGTCCCTAAACGCTGGGGCTCTGGGCTTGGCCAGAGGCTGGCCCTGGGCCTGGCCTTCCTCTCCCCTTCTTCACCCATGTCTGTCTTGGGGCCAGGTAGGGCCATGGTGGCTCAGGCTGGGAACACGGTGGGGAACAGCAAAAGGTCAACACTTGGGACACTGAGCGGATTCCTTTTCAGGGAAGTGTGTCCCTGTACTCTGAGTTAAAATGCAAATGAGGACTTATTTCCTCTGGCATGGTGCAGCACGGTGCTTCTTTTTACAACAAAGAAAAATCCTCAGGTGGAGGTTTTGCCTCCAAGGAGCAGATTGAGCTCATTTCAGTGGTAGGAATGGAGCCAGTCTTGTGGACATGGCTGCTGCCTTCTTGCTCTGTCTCCTCTGTGCTCCACCTCCCCCAAGGTCCTTCTGTCCACCCACAGCTTTTCCTTTCCTAGCACTTGTGTGTGTGTGGGCATCTTAACATAAATGTAGCATGTGTGTCTGTATTCGTTTCTTGTTGCTGCTGTAACAAAATTCCACAACAGAGGCACTCCCTCCCGGCTCTGGAGGACAGAAATCCCAAAGCAGTATCACTGGGCTGCGAACGGGTGTTCTCTCTGAAGACCCTGGAAGACCCTGTGCCCTGCTCTTTCAGCTGGCTGCCATGCTCCAGTCTTCAAGACCAGCATCTTTATGTCTCTGCTTCTCGGTCCCATTGCCTTCTGCCACCATGTTGATGCAGCTCATCTTCTCTGGGACTCATGCTGGTGGTGGGAGGTGGGACCTGTAAAAGGTGATTCGGTCGCTGTGAGCGACTGCCACCTTCCCTGTGGGCCGGTTTTCACCCACTTGGCCATTACGAGTGGGGTGTTACAAAGCGGGGCTACCCTGGTGCCTGCCCCATTTGAGTGTGCAGGCCCTGTTCTTCTGACTCCCTCTGTGCTGTGAAGCAGCTGGGACCCCCTCAGATGTGGCCATCTGTCCTGGACTCCTCAGCCTCCAGAACTGGGAGCCGAAGTAATTCTCTTCTGTTATAAGTTACCTAGTCTTAGGCATTCTGTTAATAGTAACAAAATCAGAGTAGCAGGGCATGGGGACCTCTGCCTGCAGGCCCACCTGCTAAGGGGGCTGGGGCAAGGAAAGACTCTCCAGCCCCGAGCCCCGGAGTTTGACACCAGCTGGGTAACAGAGTGTAGTGCTGTGTTATGGTTTGGTTGTGAGGTGTCCCCAAAAAGCTCATGTGTGAGACACGGCGAGAAGGTTCAGAGGGGAAATGATTGGGTTGTGAGAACCTTAACCCAATCAGTGAATGAGTCACCTGATGGGATTAATTGAATGGTAACTGGAGGCGAGGCGGGCGTGGCCGGAGGAGGCGGGCATTGGGGTATAGGTTTTAAATCTGGTGAGTGGGGTCTCTCTGCTTCCTGATCATTATGTGAGCTGCTTCCCTCTGCTACTCTCTCCCACCATGTTGTTCTGCTTCAAGCCCTGAGAAATGGAGCCAGCCTTCTATGGATCGAGACCTCTGAACCTGTGAGCCCCCAGATAAACTTTTCCTCCTCTGCTGTTGTCCTGGTTGGGTCTTTTAGTCACAGCCGCAAGAAAGCTGACTCAAACACCCTGCCTCAAAAATGAAGCCTGGCTCAGGCATGTGGTCATCTCTCTTCCAGTGACATTTGTGGCCAGGGGTGTAGCTCCGTGATAGAACGCTTGCCTAACACCCTGTGACAGTAGTGAATGTACTTAGGGAACACCCGATGACCCAGGACAGTCTCCCCATCTGAAGAGCCTCGTGTCAGTGGCACTTGCCAAGATCCCTGTTCTGAGTAAGGAGACATTCACAGCTGCCAGGGATCAAGATCTGCTGTCTTTGGGGCCATGGTTCAGCCTCCGATGGTCATGCAAGTTGACTTTTAAAGAAATCCCACGGCGTATTTTAGAGACCCCTCCGCCACCCCCACGCTGGTTAATGTAGACCTTTCTCACTTGATGTCATTGTTAGAGTTTTTCCAGGACGCTCATTCACTATTATGTTTTTGGGTTCCTAAGTTGGTGAGCAGTGTTTTAATTTTTTCACTCTGACCAATGTGCAGCAATGATTGACAGGGGTGGCTACGAGGATGATCTGTGCTGCCTCTCTGGGGAAGGGGGTGAATCCATGCGGTCTTCCTAGGCTTCGCCCTAGACCGCTCTCCTCACCCAGCTAGCTGCTGTGGAAGCAGTTTGCAGTACCAGCTGGACGTCCTTGGTATTGACCGCATCTCCCAGGGCGCAGGTGCCTCAAATAGGCCTAAGTGTGAAGCCGGGCTCTTGGGCTCCGGTGGGTGTTGCTGAGCTAGCACCTGTAAAGCCCTGAGGATAGGCCCACAGGCAGGGCTCTCAGAGGTGCTTTGCCGTTCCCGGGGATCCATTCTGCCATCTTGCCTCTTCTGAGCCTGGACGACCTCAGCCTCCCTCCTGTCCTCTCCCTCTGTGGCCTCCTGCTTTCTGTCCCTTCTCTTCCTCTCTTCAGATCCTTTCTCTCACCTTCCTCTCCCCCCAGCAACCTGCCTACTTATTATTAAAACAGCTTCAATGAAGCCAGGAAGGTTTTTCGCACCTCCAGTGAGAGTGTGTGACTAGAAAGACTAAAATTCACATCAGCCCGAAGCCGGCTGAGAGGAATCTGAAGCTGCCTCACCCTGCAGCCTGATAAAACTGACCCACACCGAACAGCCTGTCGCAGCGATGGGTACAGCTGGAGAGGTATCTAGGGTGAGAATCTGTAAAACAGATTTTACGTGGTGACCTCAAAGAATTTCCTCTTCATTTTGTGGGAAAACTATATTATAAATTCCAGAACTTTCTATCTATAGTTAAGTGTGCATGAACACATGTTCATATTTTAAAGTCATTTACTACAAATTTGCTAAAATTAAATAGTGTGTATTGCCAGTCTTAGGGGGATATTTTAATACCACATATTTACATGTTCTCAGGAAACACAATATAGCATTTCTGAATAATCTCTTTGTTTTCATTTCACTCTTCTCCAAACTCCCTGTAAATATGACTACTAATAAAGGTGAACGAAACAATTCTCTGGCACACCAATAGGCTTGTTTAAGAACTGGCTCACAGTTTTTGTCTTCAAATGACTTTGGGTGATAAAGTCCTACATACTTAAAATTTCTTTTTTTTTTAACTCATCTAAAATTAGCGAGACACTGAGGTTTGCAGTTGCGTAATACCCAGAGCCGAAGATATAAAAAGCGAAGCTAAAGCAGCAGCCCCTTGGAACAGGATTGTCGGTGGAGGCCTTTCTTTTTGACATTAGTGGGGACCTCACTGGGGGAGGGCAGGGGATCTCTCCAGGAGGCCAAGAGACAGTCACTTGGTCCCAGAAGCAGCTGAGAGATGTCTCCTTGGCCTCCCCAGACATGGAGGGAAGTTCACGCTCTGCCCATGTCTGCCCTGTTTGCTGTCACGGTCCTCTTGCCTGCTTTTGATGTGGAGCTGGTGAGGGCAGATCAATAATTCATGTCATGGCGTCCGCCTCCTCAGAAACCTAGGCAGGTGTCGCTGAGGATTGGATCCAAAAATCTTTCTGAATTAAGCCCTGAATCATTATGAATATAAAACTAGGGTAGCGCTCTTGCCTGTGGTGTACACACTGCTGTATTTTGAAATAGAATTATTTGCGGATCTCTTTACTGGTTCCTCTTTTTCAGTCTAATGCAGATTGCATGGAGGAAATGGAAAGTTGAGGTTTTTTGTTTTTTTTTTTTAAGCAACAACAACTAAGTATCTCTTATGGGTCTGATAAAATTCAGTAGGCAAAATTAGTAGTCTCTTGGGCCTCAGTTTTCTAATCTGTAAAATTAGGATGCACACTGAAGATTCTAGCTTTAAATTCTGTTCTTTGAGAACTCGTGCGTAATGTATTATATTTATGGGACTAAACTGTAAGAAACCAAAAAGAGGCAGAACGCAGGTTATCAGTCACAGGGTTATTTTTTCAGCCTAGACTCTGCCAATCCAAACCTTGTAATAGCCACGGTGCGGCAAGATCTGATGTCCCGTTATTATTTCTTTCGCTGGAGGACGCTTCAGCTGGATGGATCTATCATAGCCGTTGATACGCTGGTGAGCCCCCATATCCATCAGAAGAAAATCCATCACACTTTTGACTACTTTCTCCTCTCCAAGAAAATGATCTTTAAGAGAATGACAAGTAATATAGACTTTACCGTTCTTAAGGTATTGGAGAAACTGCGTCTGAAATAAAATCAATACATGATGCAGTAGTTTATTTACATTTAAAATATTGAATGGTGAAGCATTTTATCAAAGATTTTGGTACCAAATACACGTCCCAGACTTAGATGAAGTGGAAGGACAGATGCAATAGGAATACAGGTGCCCGGTACCTGGTTGTGCTTGGTAGCCGTTCTGTCTCACTACAGCAGGAGACCAGGTAGCCTCATGGCCACTTAAGTGTGGATGTGAGGGTCTGGAAGTTCAGGGACTCGGTGTGTTCTCTAAAGTTCTATCCCATAATCTCATTCAAATGACAAAGATGGTTACCAGGGAGATTCTGACTTGGCTGTGCCCTGAGCTGCGCACTTGGCTAGACCTGTCCCTGTGTGGGCTTCAAGCCCCCATCTCCACACTCTGTGGGAAGTGAGGTCCTGCAGTGCTTTCTTTTGCACTGTTTGACAGATATGGCTAGAAATTATGGGGTGTTTTTGCATCTTGAGATTTTCTGTATTTAAAAAAAAAAATGTTCTGTAGCAGTTGAGTGTGGAAAATTACTGGTCCTTGAAACTTAATTTAATTGGCCAATAAAGCCAAATGGGGACTGAGGCTTTTCCTTGGTGTAAATTACTTTATATATTGCTTTTTCATGTTTTTGTTTTTTGTTCGATGCTGGGCCTTGAACCCAGCATCAAACCCTTTTGTTTGAACCCAGGGCCTTGCACATCTAGACTGACTGACATTCCCCAGCCCCTGCTTTATGTATTCCTTAATTTCTTCTGGAGCATTGTTTTACTTTTTTCTTTGTATTAATAGAGCTTAATGGTTCTATGTAGTAGCTGGGTTCATTCTGACAAACTCCTACCTGCATGGGAATCGATTTCAGTTCATGATCCCCCGTTCTCTATTGGTTTACTTTCGAGCATTGAAATCTATATAGAAAGCCACCACTTTCATTAAGATTTAAAAATCCTACCATGAATTTACGCTAGATAATCTTGATTTATTAAATTTTAAGCATATAATTCTACTTCTGTTTCTTTTCTGTGTGGTCTTTCATCTCCACTCCCTCCAATGTGGCTAGTGTATTCCAGTGGCCTCTCTTCCGAGGGGAGGTGGTCTGGTGGAGTGGACGTGCCCCTGTCCGTGTGTGGTCTCCAGTGCAGGCGTGTGGAGACAGGTCCTTGGGGAGGTGCGCGGATTCCCCAATTTGTGGGCTGTTGCTGGAGAAGCCTGGTTGGGAGAGCGAGTGCTCTTGTGTGTTAGCTCTGTCCTACCATGTGGGGCCCTGCACGTCTCTGCAGCATGAAGCCCTCGTCAGATGCCAGCTCCATGCTTCTGGCCTTGGCAGCTTCCGGAATCATGAGCCAAATCAACCTTATTCTTTAGAAATCACCCCATCTCAGGTGCTTTGCTCTGGCAACAGAAAATGGACTCAGTGGGATCACATTCACAGGTGGACCTGGAATCCACTGGCATGTGGCCCTCAGGTGGGCACTGCAGACCGTGGGGCTCCCCCGTGAGTCCTGCTCTCCTTCCTCCTGCTCTGGAAGGATACTGGAACTCGCCATCTTTCATGTCTGTGCGGCGATTTCCCGCCCATCCGCGTGGCCTTCTTAGGCTCCCTGCCTTTGCTGAACGTGGTCACAGGCTTGCGGCCACCATCACTGTGCTGGCTTCAAAAAGGGCTCTTCTTCCTTTTATCACTCCAGCGTGAGCTTCGACAGACTCTCCCAGGGTTCCTCAAAGACTTCTAAATCGAGGCTGTCATGTTTAACGTGACTTCATTGGAGGTGGAGGAGAACAGAGGACTGTAGCACAGAGAATAACTTGCAGCCGTCTGTGAGAGATGGTTATCACTGGGATGCATAGGCCCAGGCCATCCGTAAGGCTGGCCAGAAAGTCCTACTAGAATCGGAAAAAACAAGAGTTTTCCTTCCTTCACCTCCTTTCTCGAGATTTGTTCCTTCTCAGGATGACCCGTGGGAAGAATACGCATTCTCTTCAAGGAGTTGCCGTTGGTTTACCTGGAGTGCCATTAGCTTAACTTAAGCTCCAGCCAGACACCCACATAATGCAGGAGTCCACAGAGTTCTGAGCATGCATGTTGAAAGTTCAGGGAAGTTGATCAGGGGTCTTCGGAAGCTGTGTGTAATTCTTTGTGGGGGTACACCTGGTATTGGAGGGCAGATCTGCGGCCTTCCTCCGGTTATGAAAGCAGTCTAGCACTTCCCCAGAAAATGAAGAACCACCTCTGGTGGCCAGCGCCAGGTCATTGCTTCAGGTCTGGCTTGATCTTGTGGAATGTCCACGGTCCCATCTAGGTGGACTTCACTTCAGTCCTTCCTCTGCAAATGGAAGAATGTTTGTGTCTTCTCTTCACACATCTGTTTCCCGTCTTTGACGGACTGCTTGGTAGCAGTTTTATCTGGGGAGTGCTTTGCTGACACTATCCTGTGGTCCAGATCCCCTCCTGGGCATGAAGCAGTGCCCCAGAGCCTGCCTGGTCTTCACAGCATGACCTCCTTACAGCTGGCATTTCTTCAGAGGTCTTTGAATAATTAAACTCCATATTTGGTCAGTCTTCCTCGGATGAAGGAGTAATCTCTACAAAGGGACATTTAGTTTCTATCACAAGAGACTCTTCTCCCAAGGAGTAGCCACCTCATTGCAATATGTATTATACTTTCAAAGAGACTTTAACATCCCAAAGCCAAGATAGAGCTAGTCTAAATTCTTATCTTTTTTTTTTTTTTTTTTGTGGTGCTGGGGATTGAACCCAGGATCATGGTAGAAAACTGCTCTGCCACTGAGCTACACCCCCATTTCTTTTTATGTGATTTATTTTGAGTTGAGGTCTTGCTAAATCGCCCAGGCTGGCTTTGAACTTGCCCTCCTCCTGCTTCAGCTTCCTGAGTCACGGGGTCACAGGCGTGCACCACCACTGCTGGCATAGCTACTTTATGATCTTGAAACCACGCACGCTCCCAGCTCCCAACAGCCTTTGCAAGATGGCATAGGCTTCTGTGAGGACTTGGAGCCTGGCTGGGGGTGGGTTCCTTTCCTTGTCCGGTCTTATCTTGTCCTGGCTGTCTCCACTGTCTCCTCTTAGAGTTGGAGCCCAGGCATCCACCCTGGCTCCACGTTGGGTTCCCCAGATCTGTCTCATGTCTCCTGGACACTTTCCTTCCTGAAACCACAGGCGGCTTGATCTGTCTTGCAGAGATGCCAGTCTGTGGTGCCTGGCGGTGCGTGTACTAATGGCTGCTTCTCTTCCCATGTGTGGGACTCATTGCTCCTCTAAGCAGTGCAGGATGCTCAGTCCAGCCCAGGCCTGGACTCAGGTGTTGAGGTGAGGACACGCCCCAAGGGCCTGCTCCCTTCCAGTAGGTCCCACTTCCTGTTTCCACCATCTCTCAATACTCTACTGAACTGTGGATCCATCAGTGGATTAATCCACTGATGAGGTCAGATCCCTCATGATCCAAACTCCTTCCCCAAAGCCCCACCTCTGGACTTTGCTACATTGGGGACTAAGCCTTCAACACATGAGCCTTTGATGGACCCTCCAGATCCAATCCAAAACACCTAGTAACTTTCATAGTGTGATGTTTCATATAAATTAAGCATAAAACTTGGAAGGATCTAATGGAATTTAAGATGAAAGGCTCTTTTGAGTTTGACGTCAACTTGTAAGTTAGCCGTTATTTTATTGTCAAGGACTTGATAGGTCCCTCAGCACTGTGAGGTGTCCTACTTTGAACTGGATTGAGATATTTTGCAGCCTTATCAATACCTTAGTTTAAATCATAGAAGATGTCAAGGAAAGTGTCGTGGTGAGCCCTTCCGTCATTTGGGTCCTCACTGAATTTCACTCTCTCCCCTCACCTGATTACCTTCGATTTGTAAGTTGCATCTATGTTCCAAAAAAGGGGACAGTTCAGAGTTTTCAGACCGAGTGGCAGTCCTGGCCCCAGCTCCTGTGGCTGCCGAGTGTCCACCAATCGCAGTGGTGTGGCTGGCCCGGCGCTGTGTCTGCACGTGCGGAAGCTGAACCCCTGTGGCCTCCGCCTTCGGGCATCCAGGCCTGCGCCCGGCCTTCATTTCAGGTGCTGGTGAGGCTCTTGTTTGGGCTACTGGTGCCCAGCCTTGGCATCTAGGTTCTTCACGGCTGGCCCCCCGGCAGGGTGGTGCAAGGAATGGGTTAAATGTCATGTTATTAGATCTCCCAGACAAAGCTTGGGGTGGAGCAGGGTCAAGAGCCAAAACCCTAGGGGCCTGCCACGTCATGGCTCCTTCTGGTCACCTTCCACGTGCGTCGGCCCGGGCCCAGAGTTTGGGTGGTTTGCACGTTGTAACCCAGCTGGTGGCAGCAGCCTGGGGGCCCTGGGGTTCTCTTCACCCAGAGTGATGCTTAGCCAGGTCTCCCTGCACTGCCCACTGTCTCGCCTCGGACTTGGGTGCACATGGGCATCCATATGGCAACACCTCCAAGCGCATCAAGAACAGCATGGCCACCCCCTTGAGGGATATGAGCTACAACCTGGGTTCCCGTTCTTCTCTTTGGGGTTTTTTGCATTTTGAATACACTTGTTGTAGCAGAGGCTAGGAGGCTAGGAGGCTAGGAGGCTCTGAAGCATTTTCAAGGGTAAACTCTTGAGGTATTTCAAGTACTTTTGTTCATTGGTATTGAGAACACATGTCATTTCTGCCCCTTTAAGTGTGCGTTGCCTGGGGGGGCGGTTTGAGGTTTGGTGTCCAGTGTGTGGGTACCTTTATTCAGAAATCTGTTGTGTGTGTAGTGGACAAAGGTTAAGGGAAAACCCCTTCTGAAGATTTGGCAGAGGTCCTAGGGTGCATGCGTGCCTTTGCCAAGCGTCGGGGCTCTGAAGTGCACCTCGTGTCCCAGCCCCTGCCTGGCCTCCTTCAGCTGACGAGGCCAAAGGAGGAGGATTTCTTTTTGGCTGTTGGGGATTTTACTGTAGTAAAATGCTTCTTAATAATTTAAAGAGGTTATTGTAAAATACAACATAAGAACCACAGTATTCATGTATTCAAGTGTATGAAATGCATGTACCTAGGTGGGCTGCTGTCATCCCCTTCAGCTCCCCATTACCCCATTTCCCTTCCTCTTATGAAGTTCCATGTGGTCAGATATTTCATATATACAAATAAATCTCAGGTGGGAATAGTAGAATTCTCATGGTAGAAGGTGCAGGAGTGACTTATCAGTGCTTTATAGTCTCCATTTTGTCAACACTTCAGCATCTTCAGGTACCAGTGATATGGGGCTTTATTGTAAATATTCTCACTTAATATTCAAAACTTGGGAGAGGTAGGCATTTATATTCCCGTTTTGTAAATAAAGAAATTGAAGTGGCAATAGAAGCGAGGTAGTCAAGGTATCAGGCCTGGCTTAGTGCTGCTGAGCTGAAATCTTGGGTCCATTATTCTGCATTTCTAAAGACTGATGTGATGAGTGTGGACTTGGTCTGTCTGTCTGTCGAA
Source organism: Sciurus vulgaris (assembly GCF_902686455.1). Classification (NCBI taxonomy): domain Eukaryota; kingdom Metazoa; phylum Chordata; class Mammalia; order Rodentia; family Sciuridae; genus Sciurus; species Sciurus vulgaris. The sequence goes on from NC_136467.1 coordinate 152,369,215, forward strand.
TCTATTTTGTGGGCACAGGGTGCGTGTTGGGAGGGAAAATTGCTGGCGTTTCTGGTACTCTATGGGTCTTGCCCTAACAGCAGAGTCCTGTTCATCAGCGTGGGTGTCTCGCGGGACTGGGGATCATTGTGCTTCTGGTGAACGCTGAGTGGAAGCAGCAGATGTCAATTCAAATATCACTTTTAAAAATGCCTGGGATTGTATTTAAATTGCTTCAATTATTCACTAATTAAATTGCAGATCATTTCTCCTGGGGATTTTGCACTCGGCTGAGTTTCTTTATTGTTTGTGTTGGACAGTGACACAGTGAATCTTTCGCACTGTAGCGTCGTGAAGAATCCTGCTGAATGGTCTAAATAAGTCCCCAGTTGTCCCACAACAGACTTATTTTTAATACAACCATCTTTTCTTTTTTGGTGAGAACAAGCTTGGACAGAGAGTGGGCTTTTGTTTGTTTTTATTTCTGTATTTGATTCCAGCCCTTCGGTACCTGGAGGGGTTGCAGACACAGTGGAGGCCCATGTGTTCTGTTGAAAGCACCAGCTCATTGGCTCTGCTTGGGTTTTACCAAGAACAGCACCATGATACTCAGTCATTTTAAAACCACATGTGTGTCTCACGCGTATGGCCACCGCAACTGGAGCCTTTAATCAGTCTTTTCAAGAGGCTGGACACAGCCACCAGCTTGCCCTGGGATTTTACCCAGAGTCCTTATCATTGTTGTTGTCTTGGGACAGCCTTGACCAAACTTTTCTCCCATGTGCTGTTTTCGTTTACAGAGAGAAGGAGGAGGAGAAGACAAAATGGGGGGAAGGGAAGCAGCCAGAAATCCAGTGTTTCTGCAGACTAAAGTCTGGTCACAATGGACCCTGGGTGCTTTTAAACAGGAATGCTTGCTTGCTCTTAAAATGTAAATTAACCCTTTAAAAAGAGAGAGCCCAACAATTTTGTGTTGACATGCACCCTTATCCACAGTCATGAAGACTGTTCTCAGAATCAGTGAAGACCTGACTCTTCAGAGCGAGGCTGTGGCCCCCCAGCCGTCTCTGCTCAGCCTCCCCAGCCAGCTATGTACTTGAAGCTCACCACCTGGTGAGGAAGGTGGCGTTCTCCCCACTTGACAGACATGGAAAGAGAGGTTTGGGAGGACAGGAGACTCGCTCAGCCGTCGTGTGGCTGTTCACTGGTGGTTCCAGGCTTGTGTCCTGTCTGTGACAGGAGCGCTCAGCATTTTCAAACAGCAGCATTCCATTTTTCCAGGCTTATTCCTGATAGGGATGATCTTTGGCCAAGGGGACGGATGTGGGAGCAGCTCAAGCACTTGGCGGTTGGAGACAGTCTCAATGACGTGGAAACATTGCGTTCCGCTCACCCATGTGCTAACACTGGCAGAGCCACAGCCAGGGAGCCGGAGGAGGACCAGAATCCTGGGTGGGAAGCAGAACATGTTTGCCAATCGGCGCCTCTGAGTGACCCCAGACAGTTGGCGAGAAAGTTTGTCAGCTGTATGAGTCACAGAAGTGGCGTTCAACATGTCTGAAGCCGTGGTGGAGACGTGGCATGTGAGGAAGTCGAGGTTGCTGGGTCCAGGGGGAGGAGGCGGCAGAGAGCCCGACCAGGGGCGCACCTGCTCCCGTCTCCACCTGGATGCCAGCAGAGGGACGCCCCTCACCTGGTGGCAAAAGCAGATAAATCGCCCGTCAGGTGTGGCATCAGGTAAGGCACAGGACAGGTTGCATGAGGGCTGTTCAAGTGCACGTCTGTGTGGTGACTGACCATCCCCGGCAACAGAAATGACGTCGGTGGAGACCCCACTGAGTCCCATGTATCTGGTTCATCCAGGCAGACCTGCTCCTACCCAGGGAGTCCAGATGCTTCTTCCTGCAGAATCCCCTTTACTGAGAGGCACGCGTCCTCTCCTTGCTCTTGGAACGGAGTGGGGCCCTGTTCTTCCTGTGGTCTCCCAGGTCGGGATGGAGGCACCTCCCTGCTGTTCTGCTGCTGGGGAAGTGCTGAGGTTTTCAGGAACCTTCTGTGGGATGGCAGCGGAACTCGGGCCTGGAAGGTGATTTATAGGTCAACAGGAATAGAATGCTGCTTATTTCTGAATGTCAAGTCCGTGACCTACTTTTTCCTTGTTTTCTTCCTCCATGATTCAAGCTCTTTAGGCTTCTCTTTTCTTCTCTTTTCTTGCTGCTGCTTCTCATAGGATCTTTGTGTTCTGACGCTGGCCTGGTGTGTAATGTGGATCTGGCGATCATATTTTAAGTTAAAAGGCGTGGTAAAACATTTTGCCACGTTTGACTGGACAAATGGAAATTGTGTCACATTTATATATGAAGGTATTTCCCTCACTGAAACTAGCAGAGGATTTCATTTAGAGGTGTGAGAGAGGTGAGGGGACCTCTTTCGAGGATTTCTTGAAAGCCAGAGAATCTTGCCTCAAGGAAGAAAAAAATCAGTATCATTTCATACACACAAGATTTTCCCCTATAATTCCAAATTATGATTTATACTTAAACTTTTCATTATAAATCCTTTGTTTGAAATATCAAGGGTCATTTTGGGTTTGGGGCATTGGCTGTTTGCGTGGTCCCCAAGAGAGGTGGACATTTGAAGTCCTGCGACTTAATAGGAGCTGTCTTGACGTCCGTGTAAGGGAAGAGAGACATTGTGTAGGCTGCAGGGGCCACAACTGGCTAGAGGGAGACACATTGAGTTTGAGAGAATGCATCATGGGGATGTTGGATTGATTTAAAAAGAATGGGGCTAAAGAAATGTTTTAAGCACAAGAATAGGCTGTTGCATTTGGCTGTGTTTCTTTTATTTTTATTTTTTTATTTTGGAACATACTCAAAACCTGAGGGCTTAGACTACCTTAAATGTGATGAAGACAAGTGAAGGTAAATACTTCAGCTATGTTAGACCTTGAGAACGAGAGCACAGGTCCTGCAGGGCAGCGGCCGAGTCCTGGGAGCTCCTCTGTGTGAGTAATGGGCTCGGGGCACAGTCCTCCTCCGTGGCTCCTGCCAGGGGGTGAGCTTTGGGCCCGAGCTGCAGCTGGAAGTTTTGGGGTGGCTCATGGTGTCTGGGCACTGAGCCTCCCAGCCAGAGAAGAAGCCCGAGGAGTCCCGAGCCCTGCGTTCCTCTTGCGCTCCAGGCAGAGGGACCTCTGCTCTCCACTGCCCTGGCCGCCTCCTGGCAGGAGCATATGCGCTTCTTGGACTGCATGTGCCATCATGCCAGTAATATGTAGAAAAAGACCACAGCACTCTGACTTCAGCCTCTTAAGCCTCAACCGCCTGTTTCTGCCACTCACGAGTAAAGGCGTTGGTTGGCTTCATCCTTTCTACACTGGAGTCGGGGATCTTTTCCAACATGACACTTACTACCTACATGCTATGGTTTAAATATGGCCCCCCAAAGTTATGTGCTGGGAACTTAATTCCAAATTCACATGTTAATGACATTGGGGGATAATTAAGACTATAAGATGTGAGAGTGCGGTCTCCGTGAGGGCGTTGGTGGCTTTATTAAAAGAGGAAACCAGACAACTCTGACTCTGTCTTGCCACGTGATGCTCCTCACCACGCTCTGGTGCCCAGCACATGCCAGGACCATGTCCCTGAACTCCTGCTTCTAGTTCCACAAGCTAAATAAACCTGCACTCCTTATGAATTGCCCAGCCTGTGGTATTCAGTTACCCCAAAGGAAAACAGACCGAGACAAGGCCAGTCGTGTGTCTTGCAGGTATTCAGCAAAGAGTTGCTGAGCAAATGGTCAAAAGCCCGAAAGCCGGTGCTACTTAAACTCTCTCATTGCCTCTTGGATTATCCCAACTCCTGATCAAGTTGGAGCAACAGCTCAAGGTTATGTTGTCAGAGTCTGAGTCATTGGCTTATCATGACTAGTTTTGTAACTTACCCTCAGACTAGATAGCAAGCTAATTATAGTACTTGTGTATTTGGTTTTCTGTTTTGATTTTTAATGCTATATAAAATAAAGATGGGCAGAGTTATAGTCACATCCTGACCATTTCAATGTTGACCTTCATTGGGTGCAGGACGAAGCAGATCCATTCATTAAATGACCATTCATTGATTACCATGTTGTGGGTATGATTTTATGCACTGAGGAAATATGGATATGATATGTGCTTGTAAGGAGCTCTCAGCCTGCTGGGGAGGTAGATACAAGAGCAATAATTGTGATCTCTAATGTGTTAAGGGGCTTGAGACATGTTAAAAAAAAAAAAAAGGAGTCAAGAGAAGGACTAATGGGTTCTGCGTGGGGGTGGGGGAGAGGCTCCGAGGTCCAGGCAGAGGGTGCTGGGCACCAGACAGGGTGCGGAATGAGACCGGAGTGGTGGCATTCCAAGCAGAGGGAGGAGCCTGTGCGAGCAGAGAGGAAGGATGGGAGCTTTCTGAGCAGAAGGCCCGGATCCTAGCACAGGGCACGAGGGCCAGGGAGCAGGCAGAGGTGAGGGTGGAGAGCTGAGGGGACAGGATTGTTGGACTCTGTCTCGTGGGCGTTGGGTGCACTCGAACGGGTGAAAGCAAGTTCTGACAACTGACTTGTTTTATAGTAAATATCTAAACCCAGATCTCAGCTCTTGCTGAGGCAGGAGCCTGGGGTAAGTGGTAAACAGAGGCTGTGATTGGCCAGAGTTGCTATTTCATCACTCTTATTATTCAGATTATCAAGGAAGCTTAAACAGGCAAAATTCAGTGCAGGGCAGGGGTGACACGCCATTGGGCAAGGTGGCAAGATCTTGTTGGATTGATCTGAGAGTAATGGGGTGAACTTGGTTTCTCTCATTTAGCGTTTGGCTGGAGAGTCTGTAGAACCAATGGTGCCGTCAGAGCTATCCTTTGTGGGTGGACGTCTGGAGCAGTGGCCAGGAGTATAAACAACAGGCAGCAGCAGAAACGTCCAAACGCCGAATCCAGGCCCCCGTGCACTGGGTGGGGGTGGTCGAGTCAGGCCCAGCACCGGCATGACCAGTGGGACTGGATTCCCATCCTCCTCAGTGTCCGGCAAGTAGATTTCAATAGAAAAATTCCACTCTTCAATGTAGTTAGTGACTTTGTGGCCCGAATTATTCCTTTGTGCAGTAATAAATATTTATTGAGCACGCATTGTGTGTTAGTCTTACAGGTTAAATTTTTGGAACCTTTTTTTTTTTTTTTAAGTGACCCTTTTTCCTACTCATTTTCAAAATAACCCCAAAACCAAACAAAAACAAAAACAAAACAACCCGCCCCTGCCAGTAACAACAACAGAAATGCAGTTGCTGTGGAGACTTTAGAGACTGTTAAAGTGAAAATTCTAATAAGGCGTTTGAAGTGATTCAACAGATATTTATCATGAACAGTAATGAGGGCCAGACACCAGCGTGAGGAATTTCATAGTGACACTTACAGACTCAGCCCTGGCCTTCATGGAGACTCTGTTCTAGGGAAATACAGAAAATGAATAATGGCTTTGGAGTATAACTTGATGAATGCTCAGCATGGGTAAATACAGGGCGTCATGGGAGGGTGTGTGTTGGGGTGAGGGTGCAGGTCATCTATCCCAGTCTTATGGGGATAACTGGGAGGAAGTGGCATCTCAGTGGAGACTTGATGAGGAGTTAGGGTGAGTTCAAAGAGGAGGGGAGGGGCTGGCCCGGGGAGGATGCCACCAGAGTCACAGGGTGTGTGTTGGGGTTAGAAGCAGCTAGCCTGGGTGTGCGCTGGGGCTTGAGGCAAAAGCAGGGAAGCTTGCTGGAATGTCGTGTAGATCCCGATCCTACTTTAGCTCCATTCAGGTGTTCAGAGTTGATCCTGTTGCCTGGGATACTGGTACGCACCTGTATCCCAGTGACCCTGATCCCAGTGACCAGGGCGGCTGAGGCAGGAGGATCACAAGTTTGAGGCCAGCCTTGGCAACTTAGCAAGACTCTGCCTTAAAAAATGGAAAGGGCTGGGGATGTAGCTGAGTGCTGAAGCATTCCTGGGTTCAGTCCTCACTCTTGGTATCTAGATAAATTCTGATGCTTCCTAGAAAGATCCGTGTCCCCAGCATGGGGAGATCGAGGCAGGTAGACGGGTTGGGAGGTTTCTGTCCTACCATTATGGGAGTCAGAAGTAGCCCCTCAGGGCACCGACCACAGGAAGGTGGCAAAGTGGAGTGGAGAGTCTTCAGGGCTGACTGGAGCTGGGGTCTGGGGAACGAAAGAAGGAGGTCTGATCCCTGGGCGGACAGATGTGATACTGATCTGTGAAGTCAGGCATGGTTTGATCTAAGAAACCTTGACGTTCCCGGCTGGCCCAGCCTATAGGTGCACTGGAGAGAGAGAAGGAACCAGTGCGTGAGGTGAATGTGCTCCGATTTTGATTCTTCTGTCCTCCACCTTTCCAGGCCAGTTGCCTGTGGCTCATTAGCTCGACGGAGACCTTGATCTTAAATCTTCTCATTTCCCAGAGAACAAAGGAGATGTTGAGCTTTCTTGGAGCAGATGGCTTTCAGCCTTTGGATAGAAGCACTTTGGGTTCCACCGTGAGCTGATCAGTGTTGTCGGATAGCCCCCCGATGCCACCTAGGACGCTTACGTCCAGGCACCCCAGCACTTAGATGTTACTCCTGCCATTTAGAGCTAGGTAATCTCCAGTGGTCCCCAACTGCTGGGCTCTCAAGATCCCATTCTCTTAGGTCTCCAGATTTTTTAAATTGAAAACAAAATCTCTTATAGAAGAGTACACTTGATTTATTACTGAATTCCTAAATTTTCCTCATTCTGATCGTGTCATCTAGATCATTAACAGAAAAAACATGGTCCATGATGTGGCAGGGCTCAGTCCTTTTAATTTTAATGTTGTAAATATAAAATAAGAAAATTGTCTGTGCTCTGTTCAAAGAGTGTAGAGGAATTTTAATTTGATTATCGTCCCCAGTTTTCCCAACCTTTCATAGGCAAGGACTTTGTTTGAACAGCTGTACTCTGGTAAATCTCAGAAACAAATGAATCAGGAGTGATTTTGTGTAGCAAGTCAGATGAAAGGAACTTCCTTAGAAAGACGGGTCATTAAAAGAAGGAAGGAAGAAAAACTAGCAACAATTTGAGAAATTTAACCACAATTTTTCCTAAAATTAGAGCAATAGCTCTAAGAATTCTTATCTAATAATCTTATCATGTGCTGTTATTAATACCAGAGAATACTCCTTATGTCTTTTGAGATTTTTATACAAGGAAAAAAGAAACTCTGCAGTGAAAGTCAATAAGAGGAGAACAATGCTAAAAATTAGGCAGCATACAAAATGGTAACAGAGCAGTGTGGTCAATTTCCTGTCCTCTGTCGGTGAGTTATCCATGGCTCGGTGGGACAGGGAGGGGCTGAGATGTCTGCCCACACTCACAAAAGATCAAATCCTCCATTGGCAGGAGCCATGGGGTAGAAGGGCTTTTGGCCCTCGCCGTCTCACCTGGGTAAGTTTGAGAGCGTACAGTGAGGCTGAACTCAATTCAGGGAAGCATCGATTCACCCAACTGAATAAACAGCTTCCTGCATTTGCTAATCTAATTAATCAGACTCTACTTCTCTTTTCCAAAGGAGATTCACAGGCAGTAAAATAAATTAAATCAACATTTTTTCCCCCCACTTACTAAAAATAAGCTTTCTTTCCCTGGGTAAATCGGTCATCTAAATTCCCAAGGCTGTACTCCAGTAGTGGGCTGACAGGAAGCAATTGCATGGATGTAAAATTTTCTCTCTGGATCACAGTGGAGTTCTGAGCATCGTGTCTTATCTCTACCACCTAAACCAAGGAATAAAATAAATTTCAACTCGAGTTATTTTTTAGAAATAAGTGGCTTATAGATGATATCAAAGTGCAGGTTAGGGAACCTATGTATGAATGAACCTCTTATGGATCCAAACTATGTTGACAGGAAGGAATAATGACTTTGGGCAAAAATCCTGGAAAATTAAGGATACTGAGTTTGAAAATGATTGTAATTGTGGAAATTTAGATACAGAAGTAATAATAAACTTGCAGTTTGGTGTCTGCAGAGCTGGTACTCAATGTTGGGTTTACCTAATGCTAGATCGCTAGCAGTTTTTAGATGGCACCTGTATTACAGATGAGAGGAACTCACGGACACACAAAGACGGTGTTCAGGAGCAGTGAAGGTCGGAGTAGACAGGGATGACTCCGATCCAAAGATCACAAAGCGGTGATTGACAGGCTTCCTGTAAGTCAGGAAAAACGCAAGGGCCCATCCTTGGTGGCGTGCTCTGTGAGTCAGGGCTGTTCGCTGGGTCTGTGCCTTGTGGAAGCATCGTAGAGACACGGTCAGCGGCAGCCTGCTGGCCAGCCTGAAGAGTCACCCTGTTCTCAGTTCTGCTCAGTTCCTGGGGTCCTTACAATGTCACCAAAGGACACCCTTCCCGGGAAAGATCTGCGGAGGCTGTTTCCAGAGGGCTCATGGTGCTACCACCTTGGCTTTGGCTCCGGGACTTCCTGCCCCTCTTCTTAGCCTCGATCACCCTTGACTATTTCACACTCAAAATTCATTTAATCTTAATTAAAATGGAAAGGAAGATCTGGGCCCGATCACGCTGAGTTCTGAGTATTCTGGATGGTGGCAGCCATGTAGAGGGTGTAGCGGTTTTGGGATCGCCCCTCTTTCCTGCCGGTGGGCCTGCCTGCCTCTTCCTTTCTCAGTGCTCTCCTCTGGCTCCACCTCCCAGCCAGGGCTGGGCGTGCAGGCGAGCGCTCTCCACTTCCGCCTGACTCTGCTGTCTAGTTGATGCTGCTTTCCTCGGGGGCTGACTGGAAGTGTTTGCAATCATGGGTTGTCCTCGGGTGGGCTGTGGAATGTCACATATGTCATGCCTCCTCCTTGCTGATGGGGGTGGACTTCCAGGTGGGTGGAGCGGGGCTGGCTTCAGCAAACCTCTGCAGTTTCCTTCTGAGCCCTGAGCTGTGAGTCTCAGTTGACACCCTTGGGCATGGCAGGGCAGCCACCTCAAGCTGTGGAGGACAGAGAAGCAATTTCTTTTTGATATTTTAAATCCACCGCTTTCAAACGGTCTTGTGGTCAAATATGCTCCAGACGGAAGGAGAGCTTTCCAATGTGTTTATCACAGATGCCGTCACATCGTTGGCCAAACTGGTTGCTAGGAATTCGTTTTGTAGTGTATTAAATTTTCCTTAATATTCAAATTCAGGAATTATTTCACCAGATGCAGGTGAAGACAACAGGTGTCCTGTCTAGTTATGAGGTGGCAGAGCCTGTCTTAAGTCATCCTTAGGAGCTGACCACTCTGCCCATGGTGACCTCCCCAGCCTCGCTCTCCACTGCCCAGTGGTTAGCACATGAGCAGCCCAGCTGATCCTGAGCGCCATGTCTAGGACCGCACTATGTGACATCTACATTTACATGCTCTGTGCCCTTACCTGGTGACCTGTGTGTCATACGTGCGTTCAGTCAGCTGCCCGCTGTCTTTTCTCATCTGCATACCTCCAGCCTGACACTGGTTCTGGGAGGGGTGGCGCCAGCACATTCCTCTGTGTTCCATGGACTTGGGCACCTGCCCAGGTACTGTGAGTTTACTTCCCTAAGGTCACGGATCGAGCAAGGGTGGCCTGAGGGCCTCGATGCAGGTTTCCTCGGTACAGATCTGCTGTTTTCAGCCATAGACCATTTTGGCCTGAATGCTGCTCGGAGAGTCGAAGGACCCCGTATGTGTCCACGTGGAAGAGACGAGACCTGTTGGGAATGTGGTCGCTGTCTTTACGTGTCTGAAAACCCAGCCTGTAATGCCGTGTTCATCTTATTCTGGAACTTCTTAGGTAAAACTTCAGATGTGGCTGCTTATGTTTACTTGCATTTTGGCTTAATAAGGCAGTTTCTTTTCACGCCACTCGAGACCAGGGGTGCGGCATGTCTAGCCATGCCTTTTGTGCTGGCCTCTGCCCTCTGGTGTGGTGCATTTTATCAGCTTCTTTTCCCTCGGTGCCTCTCACCTTGTTAATTCTACCACAGGGTCTTTGCACGGCTGGGTCCTTTGCCTAGAATACCATGCCCCTTTTCCCAAAGCTTTGCTTGGTTGAATCTTATGCATCTTTAGGACTCTCCCCAAAGAGGATGAATGTCATGCAGTTCATGTTGGAGCCGTGGTCCCCAGTTGCAAGCAACAGAACTGGACTGATGAAGCCAAGATGGAGTCGGCTGAGCTGCCATTGAGAAGTTCACAGGTCTCCCTGGGAACCAGAGCCATGGCAGGGAACCGGCCTAAAGAGGAAACCGCTGCCTCCTGCAGTGCCCTGCTGGGCCTGAGCTGCGGTTTGCGCGGCTGCCAGGAAATCCTCTTCTTGAGTTTGGTGCCAGCAGCGGTGCTCCTTCTGCCCTGGGAACGCAGCCTGGTGGACATGGTGGGGCCCCTAGCTGGACAGTCAAGCTGCATCCTTCCAGGGAAGTCAGATTTGCACCCGTTTCCTTCTGCAAACTGCCCGCGTGCAGGTCCAGGGCTGTGCAAGGCTGAGCCTCGTGGGTGATGCCAAAGTTGCCCCAGGGGCCAGGCAGGCGGCAGAACTGTTTTCCAAGTTCTGTGCTGGGAGCGGGCGAGGCCCTGGCTGAGAGGCACCCAGCCCCACCAAGACGTTCGGAGCGAGCTGGCCAGCGGGACACACGTCCCTCTCTCCTGCCCCGGGCCCTCGTGTTCTCATTGGATTGAGGACCGATCGCACGCACCTCACAGGGCTGTCCTGAGGACTGATTAAGGCAATTTATGGTAAACTGCTTGATAAACTATACAGAGACATAAGTATAAACTGATATTACTTTTCTAGTTTGATTTGCCTCTTCGGCCAGAGCATAAAATAAAACGCTCGATAACTTGGCATGTCTCCAACTCACTCTGCCTGTTTGTAAAAGATGAAGGATGTTCTCCTCCCTCCCCCCAAAGGCGTTTTGAAAACTCAGGAGGTACCCGGAGAGAAAGGACTCATCTCCGTGGTCCCCTCCTGAATTTCTGTCATCCCCACATTTTTATTTTGAAGTGGAAATGCCCAAAATGGTGCCAAGAAATTGTAGGTTGAAAAACGTGAGTGGGTTTTCAGCCACTTTTGATTCGTTTCTGCATCTCAGGGCTTTGTTCTGATCTGGGGTCCGCCTGGTTCCGTGACTCGGCCCTCTTATTCAAAAGCAGACAATGGGCTTATTCAGCCCAGTGCCCTCCGCTTGGGTTTCCCTGCCATGACCTGTGGCGGCCCCACCAGAGGTATTGTTATCTTGGGAAGAAACGTTAAGATGCGCAGCTGAGTTTGAGTGGAGGGTAGCGCAGGGTAGAAGGTGCTAGTGCCGGTGGTGGCCCTTGCTTTGAAGCCCACACGGTGGGAATCCCATCCTCGGTGACTGAAGGTCCAGTCCTCGGCGCCGGCCTTCCTCTCTGGAAGGCCAGAGGCCAACCTCCCGTCACTTCAGAGGAGCTGTGGTGGGAGGCCATTTCCCTTTTGACAAACGTTTCCCCGTATAATAATCTGAATTTTAAGTGGCGCTTAACTCGCACGCTTCCTGTTCAGTTCCCCCGGCCCCTCCCCTTTTGTTGGTAAACATGGAATTAAAATAACACATTGCTAGAAAGTCAAGCATACCCCAGTCTTGCCATCCTGAAAACTGAGCTTTAATTCTCAGACCTCGATTTCTGCCATTTGAAGCTGTGTCTGATTCAAGAACGTGGAGAATTCCAACATATGTGTTTTCAGATGCTTTATTGCTTAGGGGATGCTTCAGACCAGATTCCACTGTCCTGAATTTCCAAATAGCTTGTGTTGAGTTTGAAGGAATTTCCCCTCAGTACCCTCTGCTGCTTCTTCAGCATCTTTACAACCTTTTAAAATTTCCTATGTGCACACGTGCGCACAAACATTGCCTCATTTACACTTAACCTAAATAGGACGTTTATTTCAGGACATTGGAAGTCTGGAGTCTACACCGTGGCTTGGTTAAGTCTGAGTCTGGAAGCAGAGATTGGATTAAAATGGAACTGTCGTAAATAGAGCTTATTCAGGGTAAACAGAGCACACTAGGAAGTCCTTCAATTTGGTGGTTTAAGATTTAGCTTGATTATCTGAAATGTATGAATGTGACCTGTGGGCATTCTCCAGCTGCAGAAATTCCAGTTTCTGCTTCCCAAATGTACAGCCACACCCTGCACCTCGGAGCATAGGCAGCGAGCTGACCATCAGTAGGAGAAGAGGCAGAGGAAGCTGAGGTGCTCATGGAGAAATCTGCGGGGGCTCTTGCTTTAACTGGCCACGTTGAAAGGAACTGGAAGCTTCCCCTTGGTCCTCCAGGGACGAAGGTGGCTGTGTGGGTGTCTCATGATTGCCTTTAATTTTATTGACTCACTAAATTCTTAGATTACTCTCTACCATTTGATATTGACAAGCCATAAAACTCTTATGGAACCTGCTCAGTGGTGTCTTATAAAGAATTATCTTGTTAATAAGCTTAGCATCATTTGAAACTCAAGTTTAATTAAAATGGAAAAGTAAATGGTGATGTAAAGATTTTTCCTCCTTTATGTTCACATCCTTGTGTTGTCTCTTTGCCTCGTTTCTAAATTCAAAGAGGGGTTTTATTTTAAACCCATTTTTGCAAGGTGAGTGTGTTCAGAATCTGTTGTAATGCCCCCTCTGTTATTAGCTTTTGCTTTAAATAAATGTGTTTTTTAAATCAGAAAGGTTGGGCAGGAGTTCTGGGGCAGGAGTTCTGAGGCAGCGTGTGAGGGAGGTGAAGGTGAAAAATCCATGTTATCCGGGGACTTTAGATTTTAGGATCTTGTTTAAAGATAATGATTGTTTATGGATGCTTTAAAGACTTCACGTAAGAGTTGCCAGATAACAGATTAGTTATCAGAGGGTGGTTTGAAAGGCCTTTTGAAATCGCCTGGGTGACAATACTACCTCATGGTACTAGAAAGCTCCTTTGAGGATGGCTTTTCCTATTGGAAAACCAGAAGAGGTTTTTCTTTTATTAAACAAAAAACGATACATGCACAGAGGTTTAGTAAAATTCAATAGAAGAAATATACTGGTTATGTTTGTGATCAACTCCAAGTGTTCATCTTTCAGCCTTTGTGGGTGGCAGGGTTTTTCTGAATTAAGATTCGTTAAGATGAAGAGCAGCAGTATGCTGCTGCTGTGAATTATTGGAGTCACCAAGTGCATCCTCTCAGGCCTCCATTTTGAGGCCTGCCTCTCTTTTCTCTTTGCTCTCAGATACTCTGGTGCAAAGCCTGCAGTCCCCAAGCCTGGTCGTTAAGAGAACTTTGGATTGAAATAGATGTTGTAGGGCATGTGACATTTCTGCAAAACCTTTGTTATACACAGTCACCCTAAAAGAACAGGGCAAAAGCAATGGGTTGTCAGGGGTCAAGGCTGGAAACCCAGAGGCAGATACTGCAGTCTGCATAAGCAGGAGTTTACGACTGTCCTCTTCAGTCCAAGCTCCCTGGGCTCACAAAGGAGATTCACGCTCCGTTGCCTTGCAAAAGCTATTCGGGCAGGCACTTCTTTTTCCCCCCAACTAGCTTTTAAGGGCTCCTGGGGCCCTCAAGCCTATTCACACAGGCCTCTCGGATTATGAATGCATAAGCCTTAATGATTTTGGAGTCCTGAAGAAGGATGCACTAACCAGTGCATCATCAAAACACGATTCTGCTGAGAGAATGCACAAATACATTTTAGGGTATCACAGATTCACCGCTTCTAGTAGTGAGTTTAAGTTTTTGCAACACCCGAGAAGCATTCATTCTGTCCTCGCATTGATAGGGTGGTTGGTATTGATTTAAAATTTGCATTCAAATAGTAGGAGCAGCAGCGTGCTGCATGTAACTTCTGAGGGCAGCAGAAATGATTTTCGCTCTTGATGGTTTGACAAAGTGTACAAGACATTTGATGAATACACAAGTCGGTTGTTGCAGCATTTGGGAGCTTCAGTCCTCTCAGGCCCAGCCCTTGTAGAGATCACGCATTTTGTTTTCCCTTTTCAGTTATAATTTGTCTTTTAAAATAAGAAACTATTAGATTATCGTAAGCACATCGAATCTCTTCATATGGTTTAAATCCTTGGGTTGTTTCCAGCGATGTTCGATACAACCCAAATCCAGCTCAGGTCCCTTCATGGGAGGGTAGAAGCAGTCGCTGGAAATTTGATAGAACAGGATTTAACCTATGGTGCTCTGATTCTCTCTTCCCTTCAACTTTCATCAGGTGTTTAATTGCCCACCAGATGATTTATTTTAGAATTGGCCTACTTTTTTTTTTTTGGCATTGATGCCTGTGGGCAAATGTAAATGTGCAGCTGAATTAGCAAACCTGGGATCTCTGTATCAGTTAATAGCCACAACAGGGAATCCAGGAACTTTGATTTCCCTCTTTTTCTAGATTGGCTGTGGATATAAGATGGTAGAACGAGGATTGGGAAGTAAGGGGGGGGCGCTTCTGGGGACATGTTTAACTTTAAATGGTTTTATTAATATAAAGGGAATGTGTGTTTTTTGTAGACAGTACAGAACAGAAAATCTGTCATCTTCTACTCAGCCATCAGAATGTAACTATTTTTATATCTTCATTTCAGTCCTTTGCTTTTTGGAAATATTATATAGATGAAAACTGCACACACATTTCTGAAATAGACACTGTGGAGATGAGCCTGTGGGTGTCTCGGTTCCTCTGTTTGGTTTACCTTCCCGTCATTCCTCCTTTCTTTGCTCTTGACCAGGCAACTTTTCCTGTTAAAATTTCTTTTGAAATTAAAAAAAAAAAAAAACCATTTTGATTAGTATGGACGCGGTCTGTGAGCATATTTCACATAATTCCACGCCCTGGCTTCTGCATTTTTCACCTTCTCCCCGGTGTGTCCCCAACGCACAGCTGTTGGACTGTGCGTGTTTACGGACTTGAAATGGGATTGCCCGTTTCTTCTGCTGGCTTTCTGGATGGAGGTCACTTGCTCTGTGACGTGTGCAGCTTCAGGGCCTCGCTGTCACCGCGCTGAAGTGTTCCTTTGTGTGGAGGTGCCACAGGGCCCCTGCTTCCCGTCAGAGCACGCCGCGGCTTCAGCCCTAGAGGGCATTCTGCAGAGCCTCGCCCAGGCCCCATGGATCCCACTCGGTGCTTCCTCAGCTTCCAGAGGCTGCCCTCTGCGTCTGGGCCTGAGGGGGCGCTTCTCATCCCTCTGCAGAAAGCCGTGCTCCCAGCGCACATTGCAAAAGGCCACGAGTGCCCTCGGGAGCAGCTCTGGCCAGTGGCTCTGGTGCCCTCAGACCCTGCAGCCCCCATGCCTCCCCATGTGATGACATTCCGCCTGCCACTCGGGTTGGTCTAATGGTGAATCCTTGAATGGCCGCCTTGCACGCCCCTTCAGTGATCCTCTTCATTTTTGTCTTAGGGTCTGCTTCTGCGTGCAGAGAAACTAAGTCAGTGTTTGCAGTTTTAACCACGTCAGAGGCTGCTGCTGTGACCCTGGACGCCGCGAGCGTTTCCCTGGGGTATATTCCCAGGTGGAAGGCCTGGGGGACGGAGCACATATATTCAACTTTTACATAATACTGGCTTGCTTTCCAAAGTGCTTGGAACAAACATTCATGAATAGGGAATAAATATTCCTGCTATTTAAGATCCTTGATAATTTACCCTTGGTGCTGTGGTAAACAGAAAAAGAGTTTCTCAGGGTTTTAATTTGTACTCCTGGGTACTAATGAGATTGTATATCTTTATATAATTTGATATCTTTTTCTTCTATAAAACACTTCTGCACCTTTCATCACTTCCTCTGTACTTTGTTTTTGTATAAACTCTTTATATATTTTGACCTTTAGTATTTTATGTATTCTGTAGACATTTCTTCCCCCACAAACACTTTATTCTTTGGTAGCAGGGATTGAACTCAGGGTGCTTAACCACTGAGCTATATCCTCCCCGCTTTTTTTTTTTTTGAGACAGGTCTCACTAAGCTGCTTAGGGCCTCGCTAACTTGCTGAGGCTGGCTTTGAACTTGCAATCCTCCTGCCTCAGCCTCCTGAGCCACTGACATACAGGCATGTGCCACCACGCCTGGCCCCCACAAACACTTTTGAAGAACAAGCATTATTATTTTGAGGGGACAGTGGTCCACTATATTGCCCAGGCTGGTCTTGAGTTCCCAGGCTCAAAGGGATCCTCCTCCTCACCTTCCTAAGTGGCTGGGATTAGGGTGCATGCCACTGTGCCTGGTTTCGTGACAACCAATTTAAAATAGGTGAGTTCAAATGAGAACGCTCATTCTTTCGGAATGCAGTGTGGTGCTCCGCTTAGGTTTGCCTTGTTTGCCATTTTAACTGGAAGGCATTTGGTGCAGTGATCTGCATGGTTGGGTTTGGAGTCTGCTGTCTCATTGCTTATGTTCTCATTCTTTCCCCCATCTCCTCTCCCCTCCTCTTGCCAATGCATTTAACACTTTATCCACAGAAGCCCAAATCCAGTACGTCAGTGGTGTTTTTATCATGTAGACAGTGGAGGACTCCTTCCCGGGCTGGAATTGCCAGATGTGCAGTAGGTAGTTGGAGTACAGTGTTCCTGACAAAATGTGTTGGGGTGTCACTTGTGTGGTGGCATGTTTGAGTGTGGGTTTGAAATACTGAGCCACCTTCGGCCTGTGACCCTGTCTGCTAATAAGGTGGTTCTTGAAAAGCCACATAACTAGGCTGGCACGTTCGAAAGTCCCACATCTTTTCATGTGATACCTGCCTTTGAGATGAGTGACGGGCAATCTTTCCATCTGTCAGCACATTAGAGGAGCAGCTGTGGTTGCAGCTCAGACCCAGGATCCCCTGTTCTCCCCTGGGGAGTCCCGAGCAAGAGGCCCAGGCCCTGCTCATGTCACTTAGCAAACAAGCAGCGACTTGCGGCTCAACCTCCCTGTGTTAATTTTCCTACAGGTTCAGCAAACCTCACTTTGTTTTTAAAAAACATAATTGAAATTACACGAGAAAGCTTTATCAGTCGACCTAAGTCCTGCTTTCAACAGCTCAGTGTAGAAGGAATTTTCATGGTGTTTATAAAATGAGGTTGTGTGAGGTCACGCAGAGGCTGTTTGCTTTTCTTGAGCTGTTTCTGTGGCAGTTGTGTGCTGCCGGGCCAGCTCCGCTCAGGGTGTGCGATAGCAGAAGCCTGCGCTTCCCGGCCTGGGCCTCTTGAGCCACATGTGGCTCCAGATGTGGACAGCGTAGTGTATGATAGTTCTTGTGCCGATGATAGTAGAATTCCAACACGTGAGACCGTGATGAGTGTTAGACAGCTCCAGCTGCCTCAGCGTGGGACGTAAACAGGGAGGAAGAAGCTGGAGAACTCGGCGCCATCACCCCAGCTGGGACAGCCTGGCAGGTCACGTAGAACGGAGATTCACTCCACAATGTCATCAGTGCCATCTCAAGTATGAGCACGTCTGGCTGTTTGAGGAGAATGTCTGTTTCCCGGGGGTCTGGGGGTGGTGGAAAAGGGTCAAGGACTATGAACCCAAGTTTACGGTGTGAGAGGCAAGCTCATTGTACGTCAAGGTCAAGTCTCAGGTCTGTCTTTGTGTGGCCCCCGTCAGAGACTTCATTTAACGAAGAGAAAGTGCTTAGGTATGGTTAAAATGGTCAGCTTTATATCACCTGTATTGTGTTACAATATAAAAAAAATTGCAAACAAAATAAAAGGTGGTTGTGGATTTGTGTCATTTTTCTAATTCCTGGGGGAAAGGGCAGGTCGGGACTGAGGGCACAACTCCTGTGACTTCCCCAGGGCTTGCCAACTCCTGAGTTCAGGCACCTCTTTTGAAGGGAGGGCTGAGGGAATGCTCAGTCGTGGAAACCAAAATGGACCTGCCCGCCCAGACTGCTCACCCGCCTCTCGTTTCTGCCATGCTGAGTGAGGACTGGGCTCTGTTCTCGTGCTGGGACTTCGGCGGCGCACCTGTGCTCTGGTGACCAGCTCTAGGACGCAGAGCTTTAGGAGAACTAAAAGCTTTAGCTTTTGGTTCAGTTGAGCGGGGTGCTGGGCAGGGTTCTGGGGACTGCACAGCCTTATCCCAGTCCTGTGCTGGGTGTGGCGTTGTCCCTAATAAGATTCCGAGAGGTCAAGTGTGTCCTTCAGACACACACAGGAGCTGTTCAGGGTTAGAACTGAGACCCACGTCTCTGCTTTTGAAAGTCCTCATCTTTCTACTCCAACGCCATTAACTGCCTCTGATTTTTATTCAGGCCAAGTTGAACAAGGGCAAGAATTTAGTACCTAGACTTGGCATAGAGTATTGCAGGGGAAGTATGTGGAAGGAAGAGGATTTTGTCTGTCATGGACTATTTCATTCATTCATTAGAATTTTAATAGGAATGGTTGTGCCAAGCTTGTTCTAGATACTGGTGATCCCCAGCCCTGAACAAGACAGATGTAGTGTCTGCCCCCTGGGAATGACCAATTATGAAATCGCTATGTAAACTCACTTCATCTGCACGCAAGCATTTATTTGAAAACGAGGGACAGAAGTAGAACTTTTAACCATTTCTCTGTTATTTATGTTACCACCAGCTTTAGAAGGAGCAAAATAGATTAATTCAGTGAAACATCTTTCTTTGCAAATCTCTAAACATGCAGATAATGAAAATAAATGCAATGGAGTCTCATTATCCTAATAGTTGTGTAAAATTGCTGTGAACATGGCATTAGTGAATTCTGCTCCTCAGGGAATCCAGGCTTGGATTCCTTTGACATTCTAGCTGCAAGTTTGTTTGTTTTTGGTACTGGGGATTGAACCTGGGGCACTTAACCGCTGAGACACATCCCAGTCCTTTCTATTATTATTTGTTAAATTTTGAGACAAGGTCTTGCCAAGTTGCTTGGGACTTCTCCAAGCTACAGAGGCTGACCTCAAACTTGTGATCCTCCTGCCTCAGCCTCCCGAGTCTCTTGGGATTATAGGTGTGATACACCCAGGTTGGCGGCAAGATTTTTGTCAGCTGATCAATATGTAACCTAGTGTTATGTGTGTTTAAAAAAATACATATATATGATATTTACATTTAAGATATGTATGCTTTATTTAATACACATCACCAATTCATTAACATTGAACTTGTGGCTAGTAGCACTGTAACTGAGGCCTAGAAACTTATCTAACAGGCATTTCTCTGTAAGGAACACCCATCTTCCTACACTGAGGAAGAGCTGCACTACATGAAATCACCAACTCAAAGCACAAAAATTCAAAACAGCACTAAAAAAAATCACTAAACAGATCACAGGAAGGACACTTCTTTAGTGTCAGAGCTGAAATAAGGAGGCAGATCTGTCACCTGTTCCAAGTCCACTGGGAATGCACGTGTGGGGAACTCATTCCTCCGTGGGTGTCTGTGAGATTTTGCAAAATTTTTGCACTGTGTATGTTGATCGGGGTTACAGATTAATCCTAGGCAAGTGCATTTACAACACAAAATCTGTGCATGGTGAGGACTAAGTAAGTACTAAGTAATTGCACCGATTTCAGCAGAAAGTGGAAAGAGCAAGAAAAATATCAGAGTGCTCTGCAGAGTGAAGGGGGAGATGGGAAGACCCCGGGTGGCTGTGGCTGATCGGATCAGGCGAGATGTCTGGGAAGAGGCCTCACGTGAGCTGAGCTCTGAACCACAAGGTGTCTGTCCTGTGAGCACCAGGGGTAGGGCGTCTGAAGTGGGCACCGATCGAGCAAAGGCCCTGAGGCAGGTCAGGGTTTGGTGGGAACCCGAGGGAGGCCTTGTGGCTGCCTGGGATGGGGAGGTGGGTGCGGGCTGGCCCCTGGGGCCTCATAGGCAGGGTGAGGGTTTATTCTAAGTGTGCTGGGGACACAGGTGACAACACTGAGTGCTGCCGGGTGCTGGCGCTGGGAACGGCGTTCTGGGTACTGCAATGCCTGATGGTTGCACAAGAATTCAGCGTTGTTCTCTTCTGCCCTCGCACGAACCCCCTCACCCAGATCGCCCTTCCTGGTTTTCCCAGCAAATCCCCGGGATCCTTCCCTCATCAGAAGCTCAGCACCCTGACCCCTGCCTCGCGGGCCTTGGCCTCCGCTTGGGTTTGGTGTAGGTCTCTGTCGATGTCACTCCATTAGAAACGTTTCCCTGACACCCTGGCTGTGTGGGAGGGTGGCTCTTGACTTCTTTGCTCCTTTTGGTGTCCTGGATAGAGTAGCCCCACGATGTGTGGGTGACACCCTGCTTTTGTAGGCTGGTGCTGTAGGATTTTGCCAGCCTCGGAAAATTAGGAACGGGAGGGACCATGAGTGGGGGCTATCATGAGGGGCGACCTGCCGGCTGGGAGGGCCGAGGAGGCTCCGAGCGTGCGTGTTTTCTAACTGAGGAGCAGCAGGACGGGCTGCGTGTCCCTTACCTGGAACGCCTGGGCTCAGAGGGTCTCAGATTTTGGAACATTTGCGGGTCTCTAATAAGCTGTCTTGGGGGTGGGACACAAGTGTAGATGTGGGATTCGTTTGTTTTGTGCACAACCCCGCCCCCCAGCCTTCGGGTCATTTCTGCAGTATTGTCAGGGCGCCTGTGTTTTGACCGGGACCCATCCATCAGGCGAGGTCAGCTGTGGAGCTTCCCACCTGGGCCTTCATGGTGGTTAGGATTCCACATGTTGGAGCATGTGGGATTTTGGACTTTTGAGTTAGGATGGCTTAACCTGCATCTCTCAGGAAACACAGGACTGGACCGGGGGAACTTCTAAAGTCTTCGGCGATTCTTCGTATCTGTGGTTCTGTGATGGCCGCAGGACTGTGCGGACAGCTCCGAGCCTTGGGGAACGTGGCAAGGTGGCGCACCACCTCGCGGCGTGTTGGCGACTCGGCTCTGCTGCTTGGAGCAGATGATGCCTCATTGACCAGCTGTTTGCTTCCTGTGGTTCTAGCTCCTTTCATGTGGGTCAGGACCAAGGGTGGGTGGGTGGGTTTCATTCCACCTCCCGCCTGGGTTAAGAAACAGACCGTGGAAGGATTTTTTAATTTCATAAAACACGGTTTGCATGTTGGCATTTGTTAAATGTCCTTCAGCCTGTTTGGTGAAGGTGGGCAAATTAAATTTGCCTTTTCCAATATCCTCTGGATTTTTAATGAGCTGCTATATGTCTTGTCACTTTTCCTGCTCATAGCTATTGTTTTCAGTGTCTGCGTATTCTATAATTCTTTTTTTTTTCCAGAAAGGTGATTGATTTCTTTTTCTTTCAAGATGGCTTCCATTTGTCTGAATGCAAGGTCCAGATTTAGTATAATACAGGGTTTATGAGACACCTTTTTTTTTTTAAATTGAAAATTCATGGAATCAATATATCCAGTGATATAGCTGTGATATATTTCTCTGAGAAAGAACATGTTACCACAAAGACTGGGCTTTTTTCCTTTGGGGAAGTTTTCAAATGTATCAGTGTTTTAAAAATTGTCATTGTGTTATCCAAATGTGTGGGTGATTTTTTTTTTTTTTTCCCTCCAGAAAGGAAAAATGTGTTCCAAATAGATCTTAGTAGATTTCTTTAATAGTAAGTTTCATATTATGGGTCTTTTTATTTTTTAACAAGCTGAATGTTTGTACTAAACACCGTGAAAATACAATTATAAGCTACTGCGTCAGCTAGGAAATAGGAGTTCTTAGAAGAGTGGATTATTCCATAGCTCTGTGAGTGCAGTAAGTCTACATGCTAAAATTCATTTAAACATAATTAAGGACAGAAGTGCTGATTTTAACTCTTTCATTGCTCACTTTTGACACCATCAACTATGATTGAGTTTAGTGAGATCAGATAATCGACTGATTTAACAAAGGTCTTTAAAATACAAGTATGAGACAATAGCTAACTTGAGTCTAAAAAGTCTCCTTTTACACAAACACGGTGGTTGTGGCAAGTGCCCTCATTGATTTGCACACTGGTTTTAAACCCTGGATGGTCGGGACCAGACCCGCCTAAACGAGGGAGAGCAGGTTGAAGTCCCTGCGTCTGTGGACAGCTCTGCTCCTCCAGATGTTCGAGAACACAGCCTTGGTTGTGAGGCAGCAGCAGCTTGGGACCACGGACCAGGCAGGAAACCATGGCTCTGTCCTCGTCCAGCTTCCTCCATGTGTCCCCCATTCAGCACAAGGCCACAGCTGATATGGAGAGGACGTGGATGCACCTCTGAGGACGGGGCACGCATCTCAGAGCGTGCGGGTCGCTAATCGTGACTGTAATTCCTTGACAAGTTCATATCCATGCGTGATCTTTGTATGTTTGAGAGCTTCTGTTATCAATTGGGTGATTTTATGAAAATGTTGCCTCTCTACCAACAGAGTGTGTGCACCTTTGTGACTGTGGCAGTAGATAGGCAGACCCCATCTTTTTTCCTTTTTTGGTGCTGGGGATTGGACCTAGGCCTCCGGCATGCCAAGTAGGTCCTCTTCCGGTGCGTGACATCCCTGGTTCCAGTTGTTTCTTTTTTTAAATAAAATTGCAAGGTCTGGGCTGGGGTCTGGGTGATGCTCGTCTTTATAACAGACGCATAAAAGCCACATTTGACCTTTGGGGGGTTTCAATTTGAGAATCTAAGGGAGGCTACTTAAAAGGTTGTGTGGAGTGAAACCAAGCCTCACCTTCGCGTTGTGCCACCCATGTCTGCAGCTGGGACATGTGTCTGGCACACAGGACATTCATGACCTCTGCGTCTCACGCTATGCATGCCGAGATGGAGCTAATGACCTTCTTGAAGTGTAGACGGCTTCCTCATGTCTTCCTCTCATAGATTTTGGAAGGCTGAAGCCCACTCCTCCACACCCATGTCAAGAGGTCTTGGACTGTCCGGGGGTCTTCTGGCCGCTTCTTGCCTTGCTTCCTTCTCCCATGGAACCTGTCGCCCCCTACCATCTCAGCTTTCCTAGTTGGCCTCGGCTCTGTGCACATGCAAACCTTAGTCTCCTTCTCATGGTTTGCACAGGAAAAAAACCAACTCACACAAGGACAGCGATTTTGTGGAGACTTGGCGGGCCCGAGGGCATTCGGATTGCAGCGAGACTGCTGACGTTCAGCCGCAGGCTGGACGTCCCTGTGCCTTGGTCTTATGGACCCCCTTTTCTCATAGACTTGGCTTTGCAAATTGCCTGTTTTTTCCCTCTCTCCTCTTCATCTCTCCCTCTTGCTCCCTTGTTCTCGAATTTCCACACCATTTTGCAGTGCGGTTTGTTTCCTTTCTCTCCTGCCTCTCCTTGCCCTCAAGTGGCTCATAAAGATATTTTCCTAAATAATGTCAGCTCCCTCCCCAAGATCAACTCTGAGATCAGCTATAATAATACTTATTTTCCCCACAATAAATAAACAGGACGTGCAGATACTCCCTAGTTTTAAGCCCTTCAGCTCTCTTTCTCTCTCTTGGAGTGTCTCTGTTGGTTGATTTTTTTTTTTTTTTTTTTTTTTTTTTGGGTTTTATATTACAGCAGGCTTTCATGACTTGGACCATCTGTGTCTGAGGAGGAGAGCACTGGTGCTCACTGACCCAGCTGCAAAGTGGAAGAGTTGTTTTGGCTACTTCTCATGCTTTTCCACATTTTGGCACATGTGAAATGTTTGTAAGGGACACTTGCAAGAGTAAATGGATCAGGTTGCTGGTGGCCAAAGATGACAGGCCCAGGGAGTCCTTCCAGCTCTTCCCAGGTCTCTGGCCACCCTGACTCCAGCCAGCCAGTGCAGGACTGAGGGGGTAGACATGGAAGTGCACCTGGAAACATCTAGCAGCCACCTGTTGGGATGCTTTGGAATACAGTAGCCCCGCTCAAGCCAAGGTAAACCAGAGCCGCTCCCCGTCTGCTTGGGCCCTATTATTTCCAACTCTGGGACTCTACCCTTAACAAAACAGAACCTGTTTTATGATATTAGCATTACTAGAGGATATTCTACCGTGGTATTTCTAAATAGACCATATTACGGTGCAGCCTCTAAGTACACTTCTGTGTTGCTGTTTTAATGCTGCACTCATCGCTCATTTTAATGAGCTGGATAATTCACAGGGTCTTTGGAAAAGTCACCCAGACTGGGGGTGGTGAGTTCCAAAGCTCATTTCCAATGGTGTGGTGTGCAGTCATTCATTTGTTTTATTCCCTGGTGCATTCTAGAAGTTCGGGCTGAGGGTCTGGTATGTGGCATGGAGGAAAAATAGCAAGCAGAGTTGTCCTGGCAATGGCGGAGCCTCGACTGGGATGGGGGGGCGGTTGCTGGATATTTGGGGCAGGAACGTTATGGATGACCAGGTTCATGCAGGGATGTTATGGATGACCAGGTTCATGCAGGGACGTTATGGATGACCAGGTTCAGGGTTCTTGCTGAGGTACTAGATGGTCGCAGGAGTTCCTCACAAAGGTGCTCGGGTGAGGGGCGTGTGATGGAGCTCATCTTCCCAAGGTGTGTAGGAATCGGAGTAGCGAGCAGCACCCGGCTGTGGATTCTGGCAGAGTGTGGCGGAGTATGAGAAAGGGCTTGTTCCAAGATGAATCACCTTCCAGAACCTGGGTCTGCAGAAGGACAAAGATTTTTTTTCTGAGTGAAATTTTGTTCTTAATTTTGGCAGTGCTGGGGATTCAAACCAGGGGCGCTCTACCACCGAGCTCCACTCCAACCCCTTTTTATTTTGAGGCAGAGCCTTGCTAAGTTGCTGAGGCTGACCTGGAACTTGATCCTCTTGCCTCAGCCTTCCTAGTCCCTGGGATTACAGGCATGCACCACTGCACCCAGCAAAATTATATATTTTTTAGTGAAAGAGAATAGGGAAGAAATGATCAACCAGTGTTGGCAGCATTCTAGTGTGAAGTGATCCAGCATAATTTACTCACTGAATATTGGCAAAGGGTTGCGTTTTAGCTGTAAAGATGGGCAGTTATTGTTCTGATAATGAAGAACAAGTGTTTCCAAATTGTTGTCTACTAAGAGAACAAAAATAGGAGCAAATATGCATTTTTTAGTGCCTGTAAATATTTTATTTGTTCACGGCCAGTACCTTTGTTGAAGGGAAGCTCTGTTCTACTTGCGGGACGTTTTCTCTTTTGTTAGAGGTGCTGTGAGTTGCGATGGATGACATCAGAACTGAGTTGTCCGCTGCCCTCTGACCCCAGCCGGAGCAACCGGTTCACAGGTTATTTATTTTCTTTGTGTCCTCAGAATAGCTTCTGGGTCTGCCGTAGAAATGTCACGAAACTGTTTGTATTCCTCTGGGCTTGGGGGCCCAGACTATTTTAAATCCCTAGAAAGAAATGCCTAAATTCTGGTTGCTTCTCTCCTGAATAGGCTAGTCAGAATAAATGCATGAGTTTTGAAAATTTTACATGGGAACCTTGCTCACGAATTAGAGTATACACGTGGGAGGGAGGCAGGGAACCCAAAAGGAAAATCTCTGATCTTTTTATGTTTTTAATCAGTAGGAAAGTTAAAAATGGGGGAGGTTCTTTTACCAGTTTTCAGGAAATGGACTCACACCTGTAAAGCAGGTTGAACTTGCTCCCGAAGGGTTGTGGTGTGGTTTGTAGCCATGGACTATTTCTTTTACTATAGCCAGATCCCAAAGTTCAACTGGGTCGCACACAAACCATTACTCCGTTTACGAACGCGTGTTCAGAGCATTTGCTGCTCACTCATGATTCCTTCAGTGGTTGGCTCTCCCCATGCTCCGTGCCTGCTGACCAGCTAAGGCTGCTCCAGAGAGCGTGGGCTCCAGTGTGTAAGGAGGTATCTCCGTAAGCAAACGGGACCAGGTTTTTTAGTTCTGTTGGTGGCTTGTGTTTGCTTGGCTGATAAGGGGTTGGTGTGATGCACCCCTCGCTTCTCTCTGATGTCACCAGCAGCAGATTGTCATCTGGGTCCTTCTACACGTCCTTTCTCTCTTGTGTAGACACGTGACTTATCCAACTACAGTGGTCCCCATGTGCTGAGGTGCTGTACTATGGCGCTGCTTGCCTGATCCCACATGTCCATGTTCTGTGATCATCTGGCACTTCTCACTCTTGGGCATAGTATTTGGTGGAACACAGTGGATGGATCATCATTCCTTTAAGGAGTTTCCTTTAAAAAGTGTAGCAAGATGAAGCCTGGCATGGAGGTGCACGCCTGTAATCCCAGCAGCTTTTGGGGAGGCTGAGGCAGGAGGGTTGCAAGTTCAAGGCCAGCCTCAGCAACTTAGCAAAACCCCTGTATAAAAATAAAAAAAAATAAATAAAAAGGGCTGGGGATGTGGCTCAGTGTTAAAGAGCCTCAGGTTCAATCCCCAGGATCAAATAAATAAATGAATAAATAAAAGTTGCAAAACTGATCAGTTCTCATAATTAAATGATGCTTAGAAAAGGCATCTAATATTTGATTTAAAGAATTCCACAAGCTTATAAAGGGGTCTTGGGTATGTAAATGAGATATAACGGGTGACATTTTTCAAATAGAAAATCTGAAGCTAATGTCCCATAAAGGATAGGCACATTCTTCACGGGGTCAGAAATGGTGACAGGGAGGCTTTCCAGTGGCTGTCCTGAAGGCTGTGGCAGCTTGGGCTTGACTGCACCCTTATGGATGTCCCATGGAGGAAACTGTGGTCTGAGGCCTTCTGTCCCCTGCGTCTCTGGCCACCAAGTGCTCTCTGTAGCCAAGGGACTGCTTCCAGCCACTTTTATCTCAGAGCGCCCTGCTTATGCAGTGGTGTCCCAGAGGAACACCCCGCCCACCTGGGTGTCTTTTATTTAAGAAGTATTATGGTGAGTAGACCAGAGCTACTCTTCCTTCAGTTTGTCATGAGATGTGGTCCTCATTTCCAAGAACTCAGCCCTTACTTTCTTCCAGCATCCAGTGACCTTGACCTCTAGGCCTGCCTGCATACAGTCGAATGTTGCTTAGTGACGGGAGGGGCTGTGAGCAGTGCATCCTTAGGTGATTTTGTCACGTGCACATCATAGAGTGCAGTTGTGCACAGCCAGGTCTGTAGCCTGCTACACACTAGGGCCACATGGTGTAGCCACCATTGTGTGCATGGTCTGGCCTGGACCGGAAGCTGCCATGTGGTGCGTGATTGTACAATGATTCTGTCTTTAAAAATCATACCTTTATGGATGAAAAATTTCAAATTTATCTGTTCATCTTTATATTAACATCATTATGTAAAAGTAACTGGAAGGTTATTTTTTGTGCAATGAGAATAATATGTATTTTGGTCTCCAAGCTGAGTGAGAGCTGTTGTAATAAAATGGATTTATTGGAAAATCAAATTGCCAAGAAGGAAATGTAGTGTGTATTATCCATTCAGGAGTTTTCAAGAAGCCAGTCCCTTTTGTAATCTAAGGAATAAAACCTCCCAGAGATGCAGACTTCCTCTTAGCTCGGGAATTACTTAATGGAGAGGACACTTTTTGTTCAAGGCTTTCTGGGGAAGCCTGATCCTTTGCTCTGAGTCCACCTGGCTTTTACGGCGTGACTCCCATTCTTTAAAAGGGAAGGACAGTGGGTCAGTAGAGAGATAAGTGTTTAATTTCTCTTGAGTTAGAGGAACTTGAGAAACCTGTAAAGTACTTACCTGAACTCAGGTGTTTCCACGGATTTGTAGCTAAGTAATTTAAAATAGATGGGTTTATTTTGGAAATGTAGAATACGGCACTAAGATAAACTTGTGAGCTAGGAAAGCCTCCTGAAGAGAATGGAGAATTTTACACCGTGCCCCGAGGTAATGGTCAGCCCTGACACGCTGTGGAAGGACAGGAAGCGGAGCCAGTTCTGATCATGGTGGGAGAGGAGGAAATCGGAGGATTAGGTACATTGGAGCCGCTCTCGTGGACAGCATGGTAGACTGAGGCAGGGTGGCTGGCAGATCTGCTGCTGCCGCCCTCGGGCCCTACACCCACCTGCAGGAAGCCCAGGAGAGCTCCCTGGCATGGTGAGGCTTCACCCGATTTTGGTGCAGTTCCCACTATGGCCCTTTGTCTTTCTGAGCCGGGCTCATCTCATAGGGAAGACGCAGCTCGTTGCAGGCTGGGTTAATTCAAGAGAGATGGCACACACATTGCAAATCATCACGTTTTGATTTGTTTTAGACTCATTTCTTCCCCTCTTGGGTTTGTGGGCGATGTGATGCAGCAATCCCATTTTGATTTCTTTCCTACATTTCTTATGCAGAAAAAGCCCACCTTCAATTTATTGTTTTTATTTAGTTCATTCTGGTGTGCTTAAGAACTCAGTCGTTTGTTCAATGATAATTTATGAAGCACCTACTTAGTGCCCAGCACATTACTGTGTATTAAGCTGACGACATTTTCAGTTCTTTCCCATCATTTATTTGATTTATTTGTATTTATTGACTGATTTCTGCAGTACTGAGAGTCAGACCCAGGGCCTCCTGCATGCGAGGCCAATGCTGTACCCATGAGCTACACCCCAACCTTGTTCGTCTTTACAGGTGCATATTCGTAGACTTTTGGAGTGGAGGTTTTATTTCTTTTACCATTGCTTCTTTATTTTAATGTGAGTTACATGGTTTTTCTTGTCCTCACGCCATCCGCCCTTCAGACTGTTCAAGGCGTGGCCATGGGGTTAAAATGAATGGATCTCGGGGTGTGGGCCAGACTTGTGGCTCAGGGGCGCTTCGCGATGCTGTTGGCTCCTGATGAACAGAATAAATCTATGTGGAAGTGCTGCTTTCAGGGAGAGAAATAGAGTTGGGATTTATTTTTCTCCTGAAGATCTGCTTTGAAAATTTGCCCCAGGCCAGGCCTGCTGTGTCCTTGTTTGGGGGACTCCCCAGAATTATCGCTCTTTTCTCTTTGGGAGTCACAGAAGTGGGGAGGGAGGACTTGGGTGGACTCAGTCTGTTTTGCGATGGAATCACTTGGTGAATGAGTTTTTTCCCCTTACCACGTTCCTCCTGATTCCTGTGTGCCCCAGTTAGTGGGCACAGACCGGTAGGCAGAGCCTAGCTCTTGTTAAGGTAAATGGAGGCAGCCCTGACGTCCTTGGCCTGCCCTCTGCCACCAGGCCTTGGTTCTCTGCGTGACTTCTGAGTTCACATTAACCCGCTCCACTTTCAAACGTCACAGAGCTGCCCAGCTTTCTTTTCAGTGGTATCATTCGTCAGTGGAGTTTGCAGGATGCACCCTGCCTGAATATCTCCCTGCTTGTAGCTCTCCCCTCTCAGGATTGTGTTCTCTGCCTGTGTCAAGCTTCCTCTTCTCTCCTCATATGTCACTCTTCCAGGATCTGTGTCCAAGTTCCCATCATGCACTTAGAAATGGACTGGGGCCAGAGGGACCCGTGCGGACTTTCCCTCAGCCTGTGGAGTTTCAAATGTACAGACTTGCACGGGGAAAGGAGGGAGGGGGGAGAAAGAGGAAGGGCACACCTCCAGCAGAGGAGGGGTCTGCTGCTTTTTCTGCAGGAGGGTTGTCCCCGTAAGGCGCTGAGGTGAACTCTGAGCTGAGTGTGCAGAGATAAATCAGCTTGAATTCTGGGGAGTGAGACAGGAGTTTGGCTAGTGCCCTGTGACAGCTCATGGTCAAGGGAGAATATGTAAATTCACCGAATTCCCAGGCAGTTCAACCCCAGAAGAAGAGGGTTAGGGGCATCCAAGAGTCTTGACCTTCCTCTGAGGCTGAATTACAGCTAGCGCCTGTTTTCAGGAAGGCAGCTTGAGTCTCATACTTGAAATAATGCTGAAATAAGAAAAAAAAAACTCTCCACTCTTACCATATTCTGGTGGGAAATTTGCAAAAGGCTAAAGTCTAATGGAAATGCAAACATTGCTTTAAATAAAACTGTGCAACATCATTTAATAGTGTTTATAACTCGAGTGGCGGAGGGTCTGGTCCTAGTAACCCCATCGGGGAGGGCATCCCAGGACCCTCCTTTCCAATGGGCTCTGTCTCACAGAGTTTATTTATACTAGGTTTTCCAGTCTGAAAGTCGGTGGCATTGTTTAGACTCAGTGTGAATAAACACAGCGATAAACTTCCCCTTCAGGTGAGGTTTGTGGCTTAAACTGGGCCATGGCCCATCTGCCAAGCCTTTCCTGCATAAAGGTCCCCAAACTCCATTCAGCAGTGTCTTCCGGGGGCCCTACTGTGTGTTCAGCCGTGTTCTTTTAAGAATAATGACAATAATAAAGACAACATAGGCTCCTGCAGAGTTACAGTCCTTTATGGAAAGTCAGTCAGGTAGACATAAATGAAGACACTCTTGAAGAAAATCTGAAATGTCTATGCTAAAATGTCATGATGTCAGATGTCAAATTCTGCTCAAGCAGACATTATGTGCTTTGTTGTCAGGAAGAAGAAAAACGAAGGTAGGCTTTAGTCGTATGGGAAGAATTGATGGAATAAATGGGATTGGAGATGGTCCTTGCAGAATGTGTGTGCTCTTGGGTTGCAGGTTTGAAGAGAGTAACCAAGAACATTTGTGGGGAGCTTCTCATTCAGGTACTGTGCGTGACTTACAGGGATGCGGATCCATCCCTGCCACCCTAGGCTGGGTCTCGGGTATGGAGTCCCCAGGTTGCTCAGCCCTGCCCCAAACTCTGGTCTATTTCCCCAATAGGCTACATAAATACCATTATTTTCTCTGTGTGCATGATATGAATAATAATTAGGTAGCACTCGGAGATTTTATGTGGAAGGCAAGGGGTCTAAAAGCCAGGTCCCACGAGGAGTCGTTGAGAGGTCTTGGTGTGTGAGCTTGCACAAGAGAAGATTAAGGACAGGTGATAAATGCTTTTAAACCTTGAAAAGACATGTTCTTTTTAAAACAGAAAAAATTCGTTATGGACCAGCCTAAGATACAGAACTGGGCCCGTTGAGTGACCATATAAGAATCCAGCTCCAACAGAGCTTTCTGACCATTACAGTGCTCAACAGAGTCCTGCTTTTCACAGAAGTGAGTCTCGCTTCCCCAAAGTCGCTAGAGAGAAGGTGGACATCTGGACAGCCAGCTGGGGTGGCAGGGTCGGACCAAGGAGGCGCCAGGGTTGCTGAGTCTGTGTTCAGGGAATGCGGGCGAGCAGAGATCGGAGGCTTTCCAGCAGGAGGCGGTGACAATGTGAACAAAATGGCCAGGGAGCTGTGTCCTCAGGACCTGGGCAGGGGGAGGAAAGCCTGGGGCCTGTGACGGAGGACTTTGAGTGTTCCTTGGGCTTGGGGACCGCCTTGCTTCCTGTCCGGGAGAAGGGCACCGGGAAGCCTGTCTGAGGAAGCTCTGCCTCTGTCTTGTGCCAGCAGCACGTAGGAGGGAGAGATTCCAGGCAGGGAGACCATGCCGGGACTTTTGTTCTCCTGCAAAACAGAAGGAAAGATGCAAAGCCAGAATTTATCGGAAGAACTAATATGGGTTTCCTCAATAATGGCCCCGAAATAGAATTCTCTCAATTATTAATGGAGAGTTAAGTGGTCAGTCTGTTAAACCAGCAGACCAGAATCAAGAATTTACACCTTGGTCTCTCACTGAAGCTGACCAGTGGCCTGAGAAGAGTCGTTAACATTCCTCATTTCCTAATTCTCTTGCAGTGTTATCCCTGCTTGAGAAGATGTTTACAAAGCATTCTGACCCCTGATGAAGGCGGGCTTGTTTTAATACTGTACTGTAATTATTCTTATTATTGAGATTGCTATTCTCCGTTACAGTGTGTATGCAATTTAGTATTTCCTACCTTAGGGATGTTTTTGTCTTACAGCAGAATTCTGGAAGTGGCTTTCTTTCTTGGGAGATGTTCTTTGAAAGACTGGCAAATCGTTCAAGAATTTGTTTTAATATCAGTCCACCAAGGGAATGTGAAAAATATTCAGGATTATCACTCCTATTTCCTAGCTTGATCTAATATCCGGAATATATTGAAAACACTTTGGCCTCTTCTATTTATAAAGGGCTATAATGGTTTTAGATTGGTGCTGTCCTGGGGTACTGCTTTTTTTTTTTTTTTTTCCTATGGAATTCTCTGAACAGGGCTTTCCTGAAAAGAATACATTAAGACTGTCAGAATGATTCTTTTCAGCAGATTAAGCCTTGCAGATGCCCTTTGTTGAGGGGAAAAAATGCATTATTCTGAAAGTCCTTCTGATCTTCAGGAAGACTGAAAATTTCAAATGCTCGTCTACCATTTGAACTTCCCTACAAGAAAATCCCAGATATTTTTATTTTCTGGGCTACCATAATTCAGAGCTCATTGTATTTCAAAACATGAAGAGACGTGTCTTAAGGAAAAATTAACTTTTTATGTATTCATTTACTGAAAGATGACCCCCTCACCTGCTCTTGAAAAGCAAAAATCATCACACCCATTTCTGTGTCTCAGTTGTGTTTCGTACCTAACATTCCCCTGGATGAAGCCATGTGTATGCAGCCCTGGAATGTCATTATTTAATGTGTGTCAGTGACACAGTTCGGGTGTTTATTGAGCTCTGCTTGGCAGTGTCCTAAACGAGCCCACTCCAAAACGGCTTCCCACAAGAACAGCTCCCAGGCACTGAGGAGGAAGGGGAAGGCTGGTTTCACACGTGGAGAAATCCCTGCCTTGCCCACCAGCAGAGGAGGCCTGAGAGGACTCTTTGATTTATAGGAGCTTATAACATGTGCTGTGCTTTGTCCCCAAAGCCAGGGACCTGCTGTTAATAGGGCATGCACTCTGAGTTTTTCTGGTGGTCAAATTTATAAAACCAAACAATAATCTCTTTGGGAGGCTTCTCAAAGACGGGGCCCAGAGTCTGTGAACTCCCGTCCCTGCGTCGGCGAGCAGAGGGCCACATGTTGACAAGCCTCATAAATGTCTTTGTTGCTTTGGTGGATGAAGGATGGAGCCTGGAAGAGCCTGCGAGCAGCGGGTGTGTTTTCCATGATAGATAGGAGGAGAGCTGGGGAGGGGAAGGATAGACCCGTGGGTCAAGGACATGTTTTGGCAAATGCTACTGTTACTCTTTAAGAGAAAGGAAAAAAAATAGCTCCACTTATCTGTGGTGCCCTGGCCCTCTGCTAGGAAACCCAGTCACCGACTGAAGGTGTCTGAGGCCTCGTGTGCAGAGGGGGCCTTCTTGGGGGCTGGATTCTCTGCGCCTGTCCGTCTGCCCAAGGTCTGTTCGGCCCCTCCCCCTCCCCCTGGCTCCCCACTGCCTCCCCTCCCCTTCCTTCCCCAATACTGATTCAGCGCCCCTTGCTCTTCCAGACTGTGAAGGTCTCATTCTTTTCCTTCCTGTAGCTGGAAGCCATTCAGGGAAGGTGGAAGTACTTCCCATTTTCATTAGGAGCCAAGTTGAGACTTGAGTGGGAGAGCTACAGGAAGTAGTTTCTAATGTGCGATTTGGCATATTTTCACATGGATAAAGCAGTATCAGAGACAGAACATCCTGTCTAAAGAATGAATATGACCTTTAGCAGTGTTGTACCTTATGAGTATGGCTTTTACTATATAAAAGCCCTTTTTTTGCTGGGAAGATGTCTCAGTTGGGGGGAAGGATGGAGCGTGGATTCCAGGACGCATCAGTGATATCGTTGAATCATCCTTGAAGTTGCAAGAAAAGTAAAAGACTTCTCTCAGATGGTTCTTTGCAACTGAACGAAAATTCTACTCTGCACAAATGTATCTTTGAAAACTTAATTAAGGACCGAAAAGTCTTTTGTTGCTGAGTCAATGGTTAACCTAATTCTGGTTTGTGTAGAAAGGATGGCTTCTAACTGAAGAAAGAAAAGATGTGCTTTGTTATGGTTTTAAAAAAGATTTTGCTTGCAAAAATTTGATTTTTCAATGTCTTTATTGCTATAGTTTGAATATGTTCCTCCAAAGTTCATGTGTTAGAAATTAATCCCCAAATTGGTATATTTTGAGTATTTGGAGATGAAGTTTTGTGGAGGTAATTAGGATGAGAGATCATGAGGTGGGGTCCACATGATGCTAATAGGGTCTTTATAGGAAGAGGAAGAGACCCAAGCTGGCACACTTGCTGTCTCACCCTCTCCCATCTTGGGATGCAGTATGAGGCCCTCACCAGATGCTTAGCCATGCCGACACCATACTCTTGGAGCCTTCAGAACCATGAACCAGATAAACCCCTGTTCTTTATAAATTACCCAGTCTGTGGTATTCAGTCATAGCAACAGAAAGCAGACTGAGACGCTTGTTTTAAAGATGCCTCTCTATCACGTACTTCCCAGAGCTTTGTTGAGTGGGCACTTTGTATGTTGAGCAGCATGCACACTTCTGAGCTGTCTTCTCACAACATGACCGCTGTCCATCTCCAGAGCAGTGCTTCTTAGAGCAGGTTTTACCTTTGTCCCACACACTGGATGGCATTGGGGACCTCAGAGTCACAGGTGGAAACTGTCACCTGTGGCTGCTTGCCACCCTCCTGGGTGAGGTGACATCCTTCAGTTCTAGGCCTGTTCTTTTCCAGCATTGGGCTGTGCCCTTTGCCCCTGAAGTTGTCCAGTGACTGTCATCAACATGTCCCCCTCAAACCTGGCTTTCCTTAATGGCTAAAGCGACTTCACACTGCTGCTCACCCAGGACATTCCCTCTGGGCAGCTGTCCTGCATGATCATCCCGGGATGATCCTTTCCCTCTGGTCTGTTCCCGAGTTACCGTGGGCATCAGAGGAGAGGCCAGGTCCCGAGCAGCTGTCTCGTTAAACCCAGCGCAGAGGGCCACCTTGTCCCTGCTTCCACATTCATGAAATCAACCAACCACACTTAGAAAATATTAATAAGAGTTGCAAAAGTATTGAACGGCACGGACGTTTTTCTTCTCATCACCCTCTAAACAATACAGCTACAACTCTTTATATAACATTTATGTTATAATAAGCATTACAAGTCTCTAGAGCTGATTTAAAGTATACAGTAGGATGTGTGTGGATGCTATGCAGATATGATGTCACTTTACATAAGGAACCTGGAACTGGTCCCCTGTGGATCCACGGGACGGCTGTGTGGCTGTACCGGGGAAGAAAAACCATTGTCTTTAGAACTTGGTAATAGAGGGTCTGCGGGAACAGACCACTGACCTGGGCAGGGGTTGTCAATTATTCACTAATTGATTGCTCCCACCTATTTTGTGTCATATATAGTTCTGGGTGCTGGGAACACAGAGGTGATGTAGCAGTCACTGCCCTCAAGAGGCATATGTTCGTCAAGGGAGACTGGGAATAATAAAAAACATAATTATGATCAGGCAACAATCAATGCTATGAAGTAGAACATGGAGAGAGAGGTGTTGCCGGAGTGCTGTTGAGATGGGGTGGCCAGAAACGAGTTCCAATGGGGAGATTTGAGCTGCCATCCTATTCAGAAGGATGCTGTGCAGGCAAGGGCCCCTTACTTGCTCTCTGAAGCTCATGGAGTGTCATGAAACAGGTGAAATGTGTGGAACCTTCTGAGGGAAAGGATAGTGCAGTGGTCCCCAATCACATGGGACGTGTTCCAAGACCCCAGTGGATCCTGAACCCCGTAATCCTATGTTTTTCCTGGACATCCATATCCATGAGCAAGTTTAACTTACAAAATAGGCACAGTGCAGTATTAATAATAACAACTTCTGATCAAATAGAACAATCATAACAACAGGCTGGAATGCAAGTTATGTGAAGGTGGTGTCTCCTGAAGGCAAGACAGACGCTGGTGTGTCCAGGCTGTGGGTAGCCGGATGCAGGAGTGGCACAGTGCTGTGCCCGCCTGCTCTGTGTGCACTGTCACCAGGTGCTAGGAACTGCTCTCTGCAGCTCCTCTCTGTCCCCACCATCTGACAGCATGCAATTTCTAGCTGGTGTGCTGCCCAGCTCCATGTTCAGGCCATTTCAAAGTTCTGAGAGGTTTGGAGAGAGGTGGGCATTTTTGAACAAGGTGCAGCCAAATAGCAGAATGTTCCCTGTCAGCTACATGGCCCTGTAGGGGAATTCCAGAATCCCAGAATTGTGGGAAATTCTTCTGATGCTCCAGGTCCTAGTTTGGAGCTTTCTTCTGTCTGAGAGGATTGTGACATTTCCTGAACCTTAGAGAAGGCAATGGACTCCTACGTCCAGAACCTTCAAATGTCACGCCAAGCCCTTTGCCAGCTGTCTTTCCATAGTTCCTCTCATCTCTGCAATGGGGATTTCCATGCCAGTGCTGGACTTCACTGAGTAAACGCAGGGACAGATGGAGGCAGCAGGCAGAGAAGAGCAAGAGACGACATTGCACCGGGAGCTGTCCATAATAATGGTCTGTCTGTGGGCTTCCTGGGGATCAGGGCGTGATTAGCACGTGGAACTGCCACCCAGTGGAGCCCGTGGCATGAATGGGCATGAATGGGCATGGATAAGGTAAAGGTGAGCCGATTTCTCTGAAAAGATTTGAAATACAATTCTGTATTCCGTTAAGAGGTCTGCAGTCTAGCTGGACGCGATGACAGATGCCCATAATCCCAGCAACTTGGGTGGCTGAGGCAGGAGGATTGCAATGTTGAAGTCACGCTCAGCAATTTAGCAAGGCCCTGAGCAACTTAGGGAGGTCCTGTCTCACAAAATACAAAAGGGGGAGCTGGGGATGTAGCTCAGTGGTAAACTGCCCCTGGTTCAATCCCTAGTACCCAAAAAACCAAACCAAAACCAAAAAATTCAGTTAAAAAAGAATACTAATTCCAGTCCTTTAGCATGGTGGATTTTCTTGGTGTGGATTTTATAAACAATTTTAAAGAAGTAACACTGAAAGACTTGTAGTAACTGAATGTGTGAGTGACAAGGTCAGGTTGGGTTTGTCCACTGGCCCCCAGGGTCTGAACTGCTGAGGGGATTGGGGATGCGACAGCTGGCTGCTGGTGGGTCTATCCTATATATCTTTGTCCAGCCATCTGTCCTTCCATGCATCCGTCCCATAACCCACTGATGCATCCACCTATCTATCTATCAGTGTTTTACCACTGGAAAAGTTCCTGGTGCTTACAGGTAGTGTATTTTCCTCATTTCACCTGGACTCTGTTTTCTTTTTCTAAGGAAAAAAAATCTAACATTGTTGAGGTTATTTAAAGGGTCCTTCCTGTTAATTCAGGAATCCTGAGCTTCTTGCAGGTCTGTGTAGAAGACATTGGAAAGAAAGCACTCGTGCATTAAACATATCCCCTGTCCCTACCCAGGTGAACAGTCTGGTCGGTGTGCTGACATATAGTAGTATGGTCACATGGCCAGTGGAGAGTGACCAGGACCCAGCACAGCTGCAGCTAAGGTGTGCTAGGAGTTTACACAAGGGGAGATGATTTTTGTCTGCAGATGTTAAGGAAGGCTCAAGAGAGATGGGAGGGGCGCAGCTATGTTGGAGTGGAGCCAGCTGAAACTCAGCAACGGTTTTAGTTGATGAACATTCTCATTGACTATTCATGACCATGAGTGTTGTTCACTCTGATTCCGCTGATCAAATAAAGAAACTGAGGCAGGAAATGAGATTAAGTAACTGTCCCAAAGCCGCATGGCTCCTTAGTGGCAGAGCTATAATTCAGGAGGAGGTCAGTCGACCCCAGCCCCTGTCGTAAACACCAAGTCGATAGGATGGCAGGCCATTGGCCTGCTGGGTGGCGAGGGTAGAGGTGCCCCTCTCCCCGAGGAATGGCACCCGTGGGGACTGGGCCTGGCGGATGGCTCGCTTGGGTGTGGTGGAAGGGGCTCCTGGTTGTCTGCTACCAGTCCTGATCTTTATTTGGCCCAAATGGAGATTTTGTGCAGGGCAGGATGTGATCGGAGAGCAGGGTTCAGGATGTTTGATTCTAACCACCCTCCTGCTCTTAAGCTCTTCCATGGAGGCCCCGGAAGCTGCCCTCCCCAGTTGTCCACCGCAGCCTAAGCCCCTGAGCCTTTGCACCAGGCTTCCGTGCTGGGCAACACAGAGGCCCCGGCCCCGCCCTCCTGCCATTCTGAGCACCTTTGAAAACCCCTGCTCAGTTCTTGGGATTCTAAGAAGAAAGCTCCTTAATCTTCCCCCTCGCGGATACTTCCTAGATTTTAACCTATTTTTCTGCTCTTTCAAAATTTCTTCTCTCCGATAAATGAATAATTAGATCTTTGTGGGCCTCACTAGCAAAGAATATACCATAATATTTAGATTAACACAGTGTAATAACTACACTAGGAAAACACATCCTGTTACAAGATGAATTCCTCATTTTGCTTTTTATTCCTGGTATCCTGGGGTGGCCTGCTGGAGAAAAAAAATACTATTTGATTCTCCCTGGGTGGTCAGGGAGGACTTGTAAAGACTCTTGTTTGTTTTGTGAGCCTTCAAAGGCACTCGGCTTCCCTACATAAAGATGTACTAAGAAAATAGGGGGGGTTTTTTTGAAGTTGCTTCGTATAAAGGGAAATACAGAGCAACCATCTTCCTGTAGAACTCTAAGCTAATGTGATTAGAGCTCTCTTCACCAGGCATCTTTATTGTGTCTGCCTCTGGTCATTACCCAGGCTTAGGGGGAGATTTATGCTTGTAAAAACCATCTCCACCTGGTTTTTAAAAAAATTTAACTCATCACACAAACGTGTAGTTTAATGGTAAAACCTACATTTCTTGTGTTCATCTGGGTTCTCAGAAAGCTGAGCAATCCGCTCCTCTGTGTGTGAATGTGATTGTGTGTGCGTGTGTGATTGTGTGTAGTCCAGGGTGCTCCCGAGGTGTGTGCTGCCACAACCAATTTCGGGACACATGTTCTGCACATTCCAATTAGCTAGGGCCTCCTGCTGTGGCAGGGAGACGCGTTTGGTTGGCGTTAGGGCTGGCTAAGTGTGGGATGCTTTTTCATGCATTCCTAGCAGAACTCCCTCATTAGCACCTCGAGGTCAGTGGGAGCTCCAGAAGCTGCCGTCCTGCGCACGGTTGGTCGGGTCTGCTGTGCTTGGTGTATGTCAGCCATTTTATTTACTCAGGCTTATTTTCTCCATTTCCTAACATTAATTGTACTTAATGGGGGAGGTTGATGATGCTGAATTATTTGAGAGCTGAGCAGCTGTATCCCAGATCAGACCACTGATCTATCTATCAAATAGGTTGTCTTGCCACCTGATTCACTGGACGAATGTGCTTCACCAATTATGAGCATCCCTACGTGGAGAGAAAGATGACCTTGAGCCCCAGAGAGTTGCTTTATGTGACACTACTGAGGCTGCTTCACCGCCGTGGCCAAATAGCAATGCAGTTTATTTCTAATCCTTACATAATTATTTCTCCCGGAAAAAAAATAAGGTAACTATTCTGTGAAATAGTTGAATCTTTCATGAATGACCAAGAACTTTGTTTTTGGAACCAAGTTCTTAAGAAATAAGTTCTTTGGAGTGTAGTCTCTCAAAATGTTAAGGGATAGCAAAACTTGCAACTTCCTTTCTTGTATTAAGACATAACCTGCTGTTATCAACTGTTTTTTTTTTTTAATTTATAGGAGAATATTTAAGCAAAATACAAACTTTTAATTAAAAAGAGTAGGAATGTTACAAACAAATATTGTTGGATATTCTATTGGATAGTTATTTTGTAATGAAACACATTTGCACAAATGACCAGATTTTTTAAAAAGATAAAGCAAGGCTAGGCACAGAAATTGGATTGACTTGATGTGATCTTGAAGCTCTTCTCAAGGTCTGGAGTTGAAGTTCACCGTAGCTTTGTTGTGATGGCAGCCACCGGGTTCGGCCCATGGAGTAGTGGGAACAGCCTCCTCTTTGAAGTCAGCTGGCTGGGGGTTTTCAGTTGCTGCTACTGCTCATTCTGGGACCTCGGCAAGCTGTGGCACATCCTCAGTCACAGTCTCTTGTCCGGAGCTTTCTGTTGCTGTCCTTCCTAGCTCTACAACACTGTGTTAAAGAGTAAGTGAAATAAGTTCTATAACATAACTCTGAGTCTAGCATGCACACTCACGCTGGCTGGCTTTTCTTCTGATGACATCTCAAGTGTAGAGTCACTCTGGAGAATATATAAAACCCCTTCACTTTCCAGATCATGACGTCTGGGCCTAGAAGGCTTCACGACTTGCCGGCGCTGCTTTAGAATAGGGGTGTCAGAGCTGGCCAGGAACCCCTGCCTCTCTGAAGGCTTCTAGCCTTGTCCAGGACTCGTCGCTCTGCAGCCAGCCCCTGGCCCTGCTCCAGAATGGTCAGGTGTACTGACAGTCCAAGGGCAGAGTTTGACAAACCGCCCTGAGGTGGTTTCCCAGTCGACAGACCTGTGTTCTGCAACCTACCCATGCTGTGCTCTCCTTCCCTTGAGCCTTCCTTGTTTGACTCGGTTTCCTTTCTCTCCTAGCACCCCAGTGACAGTGGACGATCCAACACATCCAGCATATCCAGGTAAGAGGCGCTGTGGATGGATGGGGATTTCCGGATGGAAGGTCGTCTGATTCCCTGGCTGGCTGTTCCCTGGGCTGCCCGTGTTCCTAATAGATTTCTCCAGTTCTCCTTTGTGCATTTACTTTTTTTTTTTTTTTTTTTTTTTTGCATTTACTTATCTATGCTGCTTTTCTGTCCTGTTTCTGTTTTTGTCTTTATGCATTCATACCTACACATTGTGTTGACATAAAACCTGCATGGAATGTTAAGTCCCAACCTTGGGATGAGGGTTACCTCGGAGAGGGGGCTGAGTCCTGCCCGGGTCCGTCCTCTCTGCAGTGTTTTCAACTGTTTTTCCAATGTGTATTTCTTAAAGGTAAGGACACACTCTTTAAAAAAAAAAATCAATACGTTTTCTCATTTTAAACAGTGGTTCAGAGTGAGTCCTTTGTATCACATACGGAGGGGTGCTCAATCATCCAGTTGTAACTACAGAGGTCCTAAAGCCAGTTCCTATTTGGTATTTCCAGTGTCTGGCAGTGCCAGAAGTTGTACCCAGATGAGTTGTTTTCAAAATGGGGTTCTGAGACCCCCCCCATTGTGAACTCCCAGGAGAACTGCCAGAAAAATTAGACCCTAACCCAGGCTGGCTGATTCGGGGATCCTGGGATGGGGTGGGGCTCGCCTTCTAGGTGGTTCTGACCACGCCGTGGAGGTCTGGAAGGTCTGGGAGGATTTGGTAGGGAAACTAGCGTCTCTTTGCTCACATACTTCTAAAGCTGTGGTTCTCAACTGCTGGCTGGATATTGGAGTCACCTGAGGGATTTTGACAGCCACAGTGCCCTCCCTTGACCCCAGGTGATTCTGGCTTACATCCGATGGGTGGGTGGGTGGAGTGGGGTCTCCACACCTTAGGGTTTAAAGCCTCGTTGATGGCAGTCCTACTTTGGAGCCACTGGTGGGGCCTCGCCTTTGGTTTGTGGTTCAGTTGGGAGGAGACATGAACATATTCCATGAGCGGGTACTCTTGGGGGGCTGGCCCTTTTCCAACAAGTAAGTGTCTTCCTTCTTCACCCACTGGCAACGTGACTTGGGGCAGTTTTTCTGCCTTCTCTAGCTGTTTGTGTGTTTGTTGTTTGATTTGCTCTGGGGTGACCCTTTCTGCCACTTGTCTGCCCAGTGGGTGTCTAGGGGAGGAAATTGGCTAGGCGTGCCTGTAGGTGTCTTGGGCAGAAAGCGTATGCATTTCTGTAGCCTGCAAACGATACGGCTCCCTGGCTTGCTGTCCTTCTCTTTCCTGAAAGAGGATACGGCTCCAGGAAAGGAAGTCGGGGAGACTGATACTGCATTTCACAGTGCGAGGCATTTTTAATTTTTCTAGGACTGTGGACCGGGCCTGAGCCGTCCTTGCGGTCCTGAATTAAGAAAGGAAAGGTTGAGTGAGCAGTCTTCGTTGCTCGAGTGTTGAAATAGTCTGTGGAAAAAGGGAAGGGAAGTGAGTTCCCCTGATGTTCTTGGCAGGGCTTTTCACCTTTGCCCCCCAAGTTTCTGGCCAGCGGGATTAGAACTTGTCTCGTGGGATCTGCTGGCCCCGGCTTCCCAAGACGCCTCTGCCTGCTCAGCTGGCGAGCAGGGGCTGGTTTGCTGTCCCTCACATGTGCTATCCAAAAATCACAGCGCTCATTAGAAACAAACAGCATGAATTTGGTCGGTCACATTTGGAGGACTGGCCAGATGTAAATCTAAGTCGCACTTGGGAGGTTTCGTGTGCCTCACTGAAAAACAAATAGAACTCTAGCCTTGAGGAAAAACAGATTAAAAAAAAAAAAAGAAATACCTTACTGGAAAACAAAATTTATTTTTCCAATAAAAAATATGGGGTGGAGGTGTTTTCTTTGACGCCAGTGCTTATTTTCTTTCTTGCCCTTCTCTCCTTGCTGAGGGCAGATGGGGTGGAAATGAAGACCCGATTTCATTTGCCAAGATGAGAAAAAAATCTAATCAATTCATAAATTTACTTATTCTTAATTGATAGCGGACGTTTACAACCTGATTGGTCAGTTGGCTGTTTCCTTTTAGGATAAGAAACCTGCATTTACGGGTTTCCCAGCCGGTTTTGTGGCGTCTTCACTGGACGGCAGGTTGTTGGAGGGGTGCTGGGCCTGAAGCTCTGATTCCTAGGCCTTTCCACAACTCCTTCTAAGAGAAAATGAAAGAGCTGTTTTTTTGTGTGTGATTACAATTTATGATTTATGTGATTAGAAAATTTCTGTTTTCTGGTGATATGTAAATTTGCTCCCAGCAATACCAAATATTCATATACCACCTGTTTCTAATTCCAGTGAAAACTGTAATCAGAATGAATAAAGATTACCTTACCTGATAAGAATCAGGAAAATAATTCAAATCGATTGAAGCTTTCTGTTTATCCTTCCAGATCATACTAAATCAGGAGAGGCCCTAAAAGCCCAGGGGCAGGCTCCACCAAGTAGAGACTGTTTGCTGTGGACAGCTGAGCTAGAGATGTGACTCCCAAGAGCTGCTTGGATCGTGCTGGGCTGTGGCATCCCCAGAGTTCGACCATTAGAGATCGTGCTACCTTCTGATGTGTGTGTGCTTTCTTACTTTAAAAAAAAAAAAAAATGGCTTTTTGAAACCTGCCATCCTAAAAATACCAGGACAAAACTTTCCTTGGTCCTGTGACTTCACTCACAAAGAACTGCCCTTCCCTTGTGAGCTCTGCAGTGGCAAGGTGCTGTAAAATGTCAATAAAAAATTGACTACAGGGAAGGACAAAGAGAAAGAAGAAATGTGTGTGCCAGGAAACATGGCTCTGTCATATTCCCATCGTGTC
This sequence comes from Sciurus vulgaris, assembly GCF_902686455.1. Taxonomy (NCBI): domain Eukaryota; kingdom Metazoa; phylum Chordata; class Mammalia; order Rodentia; family Sciuridae; genus Sciurus; species Sciurus vulgaris. The sequence continues at coordinate 152,412,388 of NC_136467.1, forward strand.
TGTAAGACCCAAGAAACGGGTGTCGAAGCGCGGGAGCCAGCTGCCCCTTCCTTCCTGTGACCTAATTAAATATATTTTCACTTAAAAAGATAACAGTGTTATGATCTTAATGGGGATTACCGCTAACTGGAATTCATCAGGCTCTGCTTCCATGGTAAAGATTATGAATGGCTGAGTTCCCGTCTGACATTGTGGTGTCTGATGATGTCATCTCTGCTGCGTCCCCTTCCTGTTCTGCTCTGCTGAAGGTGTCCAGATGAACACACGAAGCTCTGGGTTCTGTGCTGGGGCATGGAGTCCAGCCTCAGTGGCGAGTGAGTCATTTTTCCCTTTAATTTTCAAGGCAGTGGGTGCCTGCAGTACATTTTCTTGTTCTGGAGTGAGACAGAGGGGAGATTTTCTCCTCCTCCTCCATCAAGGAGGGTCACTACCTGGTTCCTTAGGATTTTTCTTGCTTGGAATTATCCAGATGAACTTTCTTTGGCCCAAGGTCACTGATGACGGCCTGCTCCTCCTTTCCCTTTGTACGAGTTGCAGGCGCTCACTGATATTGTGTGTTGGGTTAAAGTACATGTGATGTAGAGCTCACTGTTCTAAACGCATATTCACCGGCCTCAAGCTCGCCTGGTGCTGAGCACCATTGCCTTGTCTTCCCAAGCTGAAACTGCACCCGTCAAACGCAGGCTCCGTGGTTCCTGTCTCTGGCCAGCCGCTGGCAGCCACTGTGCTGCTTTCTATGTGGAAAGGTACCATTCTGGGCACCTCTCAGAGGTGGAATCACACAGTATTGGCCTTTGGCACCTGGCTGATTTCGCTCAGTGTGATGTTCCCAAGTTATCCATGTTGAAGCCTGTGCGGGGACTCCCTGCCTAAGGCTGCGTAATATTCCATTATGTGTACAAACCACACTCCATTCATCCACACATGCCACTTGGGTGGCTCCCATCTTTTAGCTAATGTGAACATGGGTACTTAAGTCTGAGTCCCTCCATAGTATTTTGGGCATTGTTTATCCAGGAAAAAATGTTTGTATGCTACTACTCCTTGATGACTTAGTGACTTAAAATACCATGTTTATAATGAAGCTTTTTAGGAAGCCTGATTTTAATGACTATCATGTGACTAGGTCTTGTCACCCTCTTCTTTTGGGAAATATGCATGTTTTGGGAAATAAGCGTGTTTTAAATCATCTGATTTATAAAGGTACGTGCTTAGGAATTCTTGTTAGAATGTTGCTGCATGACACTCAGTAATCGGCATCCTCTGGTGGACCCAGATCCTCCGTATAAGAACCCTAGGGCTTGGGGCGCAGGCCCCAGGCTTGTCTCCTGGAGAGGAGAGAACCTGCCCACGCTGCGTGGTCAGTGCCCCACCTCCGCCTCCCGTCACCCTGTTCCTGGTGTTTACGGTGTTTTTTCTAGGTTCTGGAACAAGTGTGAGGCTCTGATTCTTGCAGAGCTAAGCCTAACTAGCAAGAGCTCCTTCTTGTAGCCACATCTGTTTATGGAGCATGTACTCTGTGCTGGGGATACGTGTTACTCCTGCCGCTTACCCAGTGCTTGGTGCATGTTGAATACGGTGCTAAGCTCTTCTGTGTGAGACTTACTTAACCCAGCATCTCCTTGTAGTGGATGCCTGCGTAACTTCATTTTACAAATGAGGACAATGAGATGCAGAGAAGCTAGTTTGTCCGAGGACCCGGGAGTTTGGCGGAGCTGGGACCTGTGCCCAGGCATCCGACCTCGGGTCACACACCTTTGCTGTGTCTGGCTGATGTGGTGCTTTGCTGCTGATCCCATGGACATGAGAATGGGCACCGTTTCCTGGAGGCCTCGTTAGTTTTGATGGAAATAGCAGAGCTTTTAGTCTTCAGTTCTCTGCATCTGCCTGGGAACCCATGCTGTACCAAATGGTCATGAGGTAGTTCAAAAGTTCAGCGTCGCGGGCCTGAGGTTTCTTCTGAACATAGTGCCCTTTATTTCACCTTTCAAGGTAAACACATTTCATAGAAAAGGCAATTTAAAAAGCCATGCTTAGGTCATCTAAAAAATAATTTAATATATTTCTATAAAAGGTATTACTTCCTTATGAATTTGTGTTTCACAAATGTGAAAGAGTTTACTAGAAGCACTAGAATCGGTCACACTTAGAAATTGGGCATTAAGGAGTTTGTAAGGGATATCTGCCTATGCCCGCTTATAACAGGCTGTCTTATTAAAATCTGTTAAAATTCCTTTTTGTTTTATTTCACCTTATCGAGGAGTAGTTGACACATGGAAGTTGTGTTTACTCAAGGTGTACAGCATGAGGCTTTGCGGCGTGTGGGGTAACGGTCACCAGGGTCGGATAGATGAACACGTCCTCACCACCCAGTCGCCAGTCTGGAGGTGAGGACGCCGAATAGGCCTGCTGTCTTAGAGTTCAGGTCACCAGCACATCTCGTAACTGCCACCGTGCTGTCATCAGATGCCCAGAAGTCATTCCTACTTCCAGGTGGAAGTCTGTATCTATCCGCCATCGTGTCTGCATCTCCCCTCACCGTCACCGCCAGCCTCCTGTGAGTTTGACTTTTTAGAGTCCACAGCACTTGAGGTCACACGGCGTGTTTCTGTCTCTGGTTTATTTTCCCTAGCGCCCTGGCTTCCAGGTTGGTGCGTGGGCTTTCCTTCACTAATGCTGAAGGTCTTCCATCACGTGCTCTTCATGTACCCACGGGAGCCTTGGGTTGTCCATATCTTGGTGTAAGGGGCGGGGTGCCATTTCCCCTGCATGTACACCCAGAGGTGTGATTGCTGGGTTTGTGCTCGTTCTAGTTTGGGCTTCTGGAGGACCCTGCAGTGTTTTCTAACGGTCCTGTAAGGTTCTCTTCCTCTGCAGGCTCCTCTCCAACACCAGTGCTTACCCTGAAAACCGCCATCCTGACGGGTGTAGGGAGGTCTACTGTACTTTGACCTCCCTGATGACTGATGTTGTCAATACCTTTTTATGTACTTGTCGGCCATTTGTGTCTCTTCTTTGGAAAAGGACCTATTCAGGTGCTTTGCTGTGTTTTTTTCCTATTGTATGAGTTCCTTATGTCTTTTGGATATTAGCCACTTATCAAATAGATGGCTTACACATCTTTCTCCACTTCTGTGGCTTGTCTTTTCATTCTGTTAATCATTTCCTCTGCTGTGCTGAAGTGTTTTAGTTTGATGTAGTTCCACTTATTTTCTTTTGTTGTTTGTTTTGATTTCATATTTTAAAAGATCATGGCCAAGATCAAAGCCAAGAGATCTTTCCAAGTTTCTTCCAGGGGTTTTACATTTTCCAGTCTCACATTTAAGTCTTTATTCCATTTTGATTTGGTTTTTGTGATTCAACAGTCCAGTCTTGTTCCTTGGCACGTGGAGACCCAGGTTCCCCACCGTTCATTGATGAGACCATCCTCACGCGTGGATCTTGGCCCGTTTGAGGTTACTGACCATCCATCCATGGGTTTGTTTCTGGACTCTATTCTGTTCCATTGTTCTGTGCCTGCTTTTGTGCTAGAGACAGACTGTATTGATTAAAGGTTGAAATTGGAAAGAGGGCTCCTTAATAGAAGAAATTAGGCTTTCAAATGTTCACATAGCCACGTTTGTTTAAAAACATCTGAATATCATTATTAATATCTGTAGCAGGAAGGTGTGAGCCTTTTAATAAAATGTCTAAATTATTAACATTCATAATGAGATGTAAAAGGTGTATTTTAGCCAAGGCAGCATTCACTGAGCAACAGTTCAAGTTGACGGGCATGTTGCCAGGTGCTGGGGACTTAGATTTCCCAGAAATGGAGAATCTGCAGCAAACTTACCTAGGTCCTGGCCGCCTTCTCCCTGTCTGCTGCAGACACAATCCTCACTGGAGAAGCCATGGCACTGTGGGGACCTGTGTGTGCGTGTGCGGGGGCTCAGTGCACACGGCCTTGGCTCTTACTGAAAGATAATTGAGCACACGTGGGCATTGCCGTTGCGGTCACATCCCTGTCCTTCAGAGAGTGGTGTGTAGCTCTGCCTAGCAGGATGTTTTTGCTTAGGGTGAGCCTGGCGGTTGAGGTGTCTGAGGAACATTTGTATCACAGTGACAGACGGCGGAGCCTTCTTTCCCGTTATGGATTGCTCGGGAATTGACTAGGATTCCCTGAGGAATCCATCCATGCCTCTCTCAAGACGAGCCAGTGACAGGGGAGGGCGGTGGGGCGGGAGCTGCTTCCCACGTGGCGTGGCCTCCTGTGAGGCGGCCCGTGGAGAATCGCTGGAACTGGGCAGGAGATGCTCAGTCCCATGAGGGCATCTTGGAATTCTCAAAGTAAGAAAGGAAGAAGGGGAAGGAAGGAAGGGCCATGGGAAGATTGGCTCTCAGGCTCCTCAGGAGCTTCTGTGACATAGAACCAGAATGAATTCGCGCAGCTGGTGTCAGATCAGGATGGAATAGAGCTCCCAGCTCTGCAGCCTCGTGGAGACCTGTTGGAGTTCCTCTTTTTAACCTTCCAGATGATTCTTCTGTACAGCCAGAATGAAGAGCAAGCACCTTGACCAAAAATACCACGCCACGAGTGTCAATAATTAACAACACAGAAGCCCCACGTGGTGGCTGGGCCCCAGGTCTCCTGGCGAGGCCTTTGCCTCTTCCCTTGGCGATAGTTTCTTTTCCTCGGATCCCGAAATCCACTGAGCGGCTATCCTGGGGATGCCAGTCCCACCCCACTCTTTGCTAGCCGGGGGCCCTGCTGCTCTGCCGCCTCGTGGAGGCGTGGAGGTTCCCTCTGGAATCATGGTTTCAGGCCGGGCCTCTGCTTGAGCAGGAAACCGGCGTGATGGTCTGTGGCACATGGTGTTTAATCTTAATGATTTCTCTCTATCACAGAAGTGAAATAACTGTCGGGTGGACAGAAACCTCCTAAGAAATCCGTGTGTTTCACATTTACTACGAAAATCATTCCCTCTCAAAACCCTAATTGGAAGTCACTCATTCCTGTGGAAACCGGAAGCTGCCTTCTCCCTGTGAGGAGGCGCCGTCTTGAGGTTCCTGTAGGTGAAGGCCTGGCCACCACGTAGTGGCCGCCCCTCCAGGAAGCCCTGCAAAAGGCAGCGGGCTGTGTTCTTTTCTCAGAGGCTTGTTTCTCCTCCATGTCCAGCACGATGTCACCCATGTGTCCAGGGCATCCCAAGAGCTTTTGCAAGTGAAATCTACGGAGGAAACGAGGGGTTGGGTGCATGGAGTCTAACTCAGGGATGGCCTAACGGGCCTCTGCAGAGGCACTGAGTTCCAAAGTCCTCACCGGCCTTGTTGTCCTACGCGGATGAGTGGATGTCCATCTGATCACGGGAGCCGCTGTGCGTGGCCCCGCCTGGCCCTGATCTGCACAGAGCCTGGGGACCGGCCACGGTCTGGGTTCAGGGAGGCTTGGCGGAAGCGTCCTCAGTGGGGCTCGGTGATTGGTGAGCGCCCTTCAGGAAGGGAGATGCTCCAGCTTCGCTGGTATTCTGTCTTATCTGGAGTTTTGGCCTTAATTTTCTATTTCAGCTGAGAGTGATCCCCTTCATGCTAGTAGCCATAATTCACATTATAGGGGATTTAGAATTTGTCTTTCCCAGCAGTATTCTAACAGTGTAAGGCATTTTTTAAAAATTTAATGTAGGATAGTGCTCTTATTTTATTTTTAAAACACTGTGAGAGGTCATGGGCCCAGCATGAAGATTTCCTAATTTTGAGAACTGAGGGTGAGCTCTGGTCCAGTAGAGAGGTTGAGGGTTGACCACAGAGCCCTGGACTCTGGCATGGCGGCAGCGTTGGTCGGGAGGCCCAGGAGGAGGCCTTGCCACGCCCTGACAGGGGCGTCTGAGCATCTGGCTTTGGATAACGTGGGATCTAGTGAGGTGATCCTTTTCTTCCTCTCCTCTACCTCCTCCAGTCACGTTTGGTTTAGCGTCTTCTGAAATTTACTCTAGAGACAGCCACTCTTAAAGGCGCTACACTATGCTGCCCGAGAGGACAGGCCCAGAGGTGCAGATCAGCTGACCATTGGTAGATGCCCGTTTTCAACTTCTTTCCTAAAGGAAGACCGGCGGGGGTGCGGGGGGACATGCAGCTCTGCTTTTCTTTTTTATCCCCCCCAAACATAAAACTACGTTTGGACAGGGTAAACCCCTAGGTGCTGTGAGCCAGGCCAGTCACAGACCAGGGTGCACGAGGACTGTGTGCCTCGGGTCCTTGAATAATCGTGCTCAGCTTTGTATTTCTCTCTCTCCTCTTCCATTCCATCTTTCCCTCGCAGAGTATCTTGACTGGTGTAGTATTCATGGAAGGAAGCTTCTATCTCCTGGGCTTAGGGCATGTACTTCACTAGGTCTTTCTCCATTCAGTACCAGGTATGGAGAGGCTCCCTGCCTGTGGGCAATATGTGATACTGCTCAACTGATGACTTGTATGACTGCTGCATATTGGATTTATAGATACTGCGGATAGTGTAGACAAAACTGTCATCAGATAGGCAGAGGGTGCCATTATATTGTTTTTTATTTATTTATTTTTGGCCCTGGGAATTGAACCCAGGGGCACTTAACCACTGAGGTATAGCCCCAGCCACTTTTATATTTTCTTTAGAGATGGGGTCTTGCTAAGTTGCTTAGGGCCTCACTAATTTGCTGAGACTGGCCTTGAACTTGCAATCCTCCTGTCTCAGCCTCCTGAGTCTCTGGGACTATATCGCACCATCGCACCTGGCTAGTGAGCCAGTATTTTTAAGTAGCAAGAATATTATCTTCAAGTAGAGGTGTCTGAGCAAGACCAAGACTGTTCCAGGCATGTCCTTAATTTTTAGGAAAAATGAACCAGAAACACTAATCATATTTGTGTGTCTGAGCTATGGTAACAGCTTTGTGTTACTATAATGAAATACTTGAGATAATTTTAAAATGCAAGTATTTATGTTGGCTCAGTTTTCAGAGGGTCCGGTTCATGACTGGATGGACCCACTGCCCTTAGGCCTTTGGCGGGGGTGCTGGACAGCAGTGGTGGGGGGTACGCGGCTGAACCCTGCTCACCTATGGTAGCAGCAGCAGGGAAGAGTCCAGGGTCCCACAGTGCCCTTCAGGACACGCCCCAGTGACCTAGTGACCTCCCACAAGGCCGTGCTCCTCATCGTCCACAGCACTCCCAGTAGTGCTACCCTGGGCACCAAGCCTTTAGCACGTGGGCTTTCGGGCGACATTTGGCTTCTAAACCATGGATGGGTGATGCTGGAGATTCCAAGGGGGCATCTCACGGGGCTTGTCACCTCCAGGCCATGTGATTCTAACTCATAGAAAGATCTGGAACACAGGGCACTCATCTCCCTGGAAGCTTATGTTTCGTTATGTATTTTCTACTTTCAGGGTTCATTTCCCCTGGAGGTTCTAGGGACCCCTCGAGGTGAGAGTTTTAGATGTAGTTTCTTTGCAGACAGACAACGAACAGAGTTCAAATTAAGTTCGTAAAAATTCTTGCCTGGTTGCAAATAATTACATACAGGGTCACGATGGAGGTGAGAGGACCCTGAGCGGCCCAGGGCAGGCAGGGGAGCAGAAGAATCCAGAAGCATTCAGATGGGCCTCGAGGCAGGAGGTACCTTCCCTGTTTCCTAGTTTGCCTGAGTTCTAGCATCAAAACTGAAGCGGTTACTTGGTGTTCTTCTTGGAGTGGTCAGTTTGATGGACAGGCCTGCGTTCAGCTGTGAATCTCCTGTCTCAGCCTGAGACTGGGAAATTCAAGCCACAGAGATGGGGTCTCCAGCCCTTAGTTGATTCTTTCCTGCCTGTCTTCCTTTTATGCTTAAATAGTCCTGGAAATAGAGAAGGAAGAGTCGGAAGAAAGAAAATTGGATTTCCCTGGGAATTGGAAGTTGGCATCAGTGATTCTTATTTTCTTTTAATTTGAAGAGTAAACAGAGAGTCGTGTACGGGAGCTGTAAACAAACAAAGGAAACCACCCAGTGTGAGCTCAGTTGCAGCAGGTGCAGCAGTGTGGCGTCTGTTTGGGACTAGATGCGTTCTAGAAACATCTCAGTTAGTGCCCGTGATGTACCAAGTCATATTTCCATTTTAAAACCCCCAGTGGATGACATGTTACAGCATTGGTCTTAAATGAATGCAGCCTAAACCTGGATTTTTTTTTTTTTAAACAGTGAACCAAACTGACATTACATAAATTCTCCTTCTTTGGCTATTGTTGGGTCAGTCGAGAAAGTCTGAGGCTTTTTTAAAAGAAAAATTCATGCACATGCACACCCTGGGTTTTATGGTTAGATGACCATCCCACAATAACTCTAATTAAGACCAGGACGTTGAGAAGAATCAGTTTCCCAAGATGAACTACAAAACTCTGAAGAAGTTAAAAAAGAAAGAAAGGCCAGCTGGGGACTTGAGGGGGTGGAGCTCCGGGCGGCAGGGTCCTGTGGCTGGGTCAGCGCTGCACCTTGTACTTTTTCTCTCCACTTGGACAGAAATGGAGGTGTTGGGCCTGTGATCTGGTTTTCTGCCCAAAGCCAAGTTCGCGCTAGGCAGAGTTACTCTTTCGCACACACTTGTCCTTATTTTCCCTCTCTCTGCCTTCCCACTAGAAGGGAAAAAGGATCAGAGGTGGTGTTCGGGTGGGGCCCTCTTTGATTGCAAGGCCCCAGGGTGTTCTAGGTTAACAAACTGGAGCTCTTGCTCGGGTGAGTGTGCCCGTGTGTGTGTGTGTGTGTGTGTGTGTGTGTGTGTGTGTGTGTGTGTGTGTGTGTTGGGGGGCGGGGGGGTGTGCTGCAGCTGCTCTCTCATTCCTTCTTCTTCCTTCTCCTCCTCCCTGCCTCCCTTCCCACTCCAGAAGAGAACACAGAGGCCCATTTGCTGAGGACAGGCAGCTTTAGGGAGCCCAGGGTCTGTGGACAACAGCTGTGTCTTTTTGTGGAGAGAGGGTTCCAGAACATTCTAGAAAGGTGTGGGATGAAAAGCGGGTACCTTTTAGTTGGCCCTGAAGTGGTGCCACCCCATGTGACTCTGGGCCAGGACACACTGGGGTGGAGAGTGGATGGGGAGGAGGAGAAACTCTCTTGAGAGCCATTGGAGCAGAGACTAGCGTCCAAGGAAAGAGAGACAACCTCTGGCTTCTGTCCTCCTGCTCCTGGGTGGGTTAGAAAGGGCCGCGGTCAGCTGCGTGGGAGTGTGGAGAGCCAGGGAGCCCATGGTGAGCCCCAGAGGGACGGAGGAGTGGGCCGCCTCCCCTGCTCTCTGCTGGGGATGTGAACACGCAGTGTGGGTGTGGGAGGCTTTCTGCTGGAGTTTATTGAAAAAACAGCTGCCCTCTGGCCTTCCCCTCCCTCCCTGCGGCCGCCCCTCTCTGCGCGGGACAGGCTATGCTGTCAGCTTTGGCAGGGGTGAAGCCTGCTGAGACTTTCTGAAACAGCAACTTTTTTTTTTTTTTTTCTTTTTGGCATGGAGCTGTTAGTTTAAAGCTGGGCAAAAAGGGACAAATAAAATTTGATACAGTCATTCTAGAAAGGATTTCTATGGGTCCAGAAAAGGGTCAGAGTTCAGTGGCTTGAACCCAGAGGAGACCCGTGAGAAGAGAAGGTCCGGGGCCAGTTCTCCACCCTGGCAGATGCATGCCAGGGCCGGAGAGTGACCGCTCTCTTCCGTTGTTGTCCTAACCTCTTGAACAGAGCACGCCATTTGAAAGGACAGTCGGTCCCGCTCCGTGGACAACTTTACCACCCAGTTTCTGACCAAGAGTGCTTGAGGGCCGGGCAGTGCGGGGAGGAGCGCAGGCCTTGGCGCCCCGGCCCAGGTTGTCGCAGAGCCCAGCTCGGGCTCCTCGGAGCCCCATACACGCAGCGGCAGCTGTTGGCCTGTGAACTTTTGCAGCGAGGGTTTCAAGAGGCTGATTCTTCTTGGAAGTCTGTTTGCAGAGCGGTTCTTTCCTGGCGGCGGCCCCATCCTCCTTTGGAGGCCGAGTTTCACTCAGTGGGAGCTCCTGTGCCAACCGGGGCCTTGACCTGGAGTTCCCTGGGCTGCCAGCTGGGCTTGACCCTGCAGCCTGGAGTGTGTGGGGCCGAGCAGACCCAGGAGGGAGGAGGGTCCTCTCGAGCTCTGCAGGCTCCAGGTGGGTGCCACACTCCAGACCTGGAGCCCAGGAAGAGCAGCAAAGGGCGAGTCGGGGAGGGAGAGAGAGAGGAGAGATTCTCCTGCCCGCCCTCCCTCCTCCTAAACCGTCCTGGCCGCCTGCCTCCCTCCCGCTTTCCCGTGAACTCCTGGACCCAGCCTCACCCACTCCTCTGCACTCTGTTAAAGCTGAACTGGATTTCTCCTTCCCCTTAAGACGTGAGAATGTATTTTTCAGGGAAAATTATGAGAAGCGAATTAAGGGCTCTGGAGTTCAGGAATGACAGAGGCCGCGAGCTGTGTTGACGAGTCCCTCTTTCCTCCTCCCTCCCTCGCAGCTGTTTCTCTCTCTTCTTGGCCTCCCACTCGTCCTTGCTTCCACGGTGGAGCTGCTCAGCGGAGCCGCGCGTAGCTGGATTTGGGAAAGTCCACGGACCTGGTGCAGCCAAGGACCCCGGAAGCTGTGGAATCAAAAGGGCCAAAGTTACCATCACTTGTTATTTGGTCGTTTGTTATAAGAGTTACTTCAGTGATGGAGATTAGAGAAACTTCAGATTGCACATTCCTATTTTGGAAAGCACATTTTGTGTACCTCAAAATATATACTTATTTTTATCTTCTTGGTAGACACATGGAATCTATGTGCAGAGAGCTCTTTAAATGGGAGAGGAAAAGAAATCCCTAATGTCCACCCACAGAGAGATGATTATGTGAGTGAAAGTGTGTGAAAGACATTAAACATCGAAGCTATTTACGCAGTGCTTTAAATTCACAATTTAATTTACACTGGAATATGTAAAAGGAGAACTAAAGACTGCATGTGCAATCATATCTGTGCGAAAAACAGTTGAGTAAGCACTAGTGGAATGTGGATCATGAACATTTAAAAGTGTTTCCTTGCCAGGTGAGGTGGCTCACGCCTGGAATCTTAGTGACACAGGAGGCTGAGGCAGGAGGATTGCAAGTTCAAGGCCAGCCTCAGCTACTTTGTGAGGCCCTGTCTCAACAAGGCTGGGGATATGACTCAGGGGTTAAGAATCCCTGGGTTTAATCCCAGTATCCAAAAAAAGAAAAAGCGGGGGGAGGAGAAGGTATTTTCACTTTCCCCTCCATTTTCCCACAGTGATCAAGTAACCCTTTTAGAACATCCGACCTTTAGGAAAATACTTGAATGAATGAGAATGAGAAGGCCTTTTCTGTTTCTCTGCCATGGTTCACATGAGTAAAGGAATTCCAAAGGTTCAAGAGAGTTTTTATTTTTTAAGCGTATTGGTGTTTTGAGGGCGTCCACCTCAGGAAGAGGGCAGGTGTCCCTTGCTTAGCGTGGTCACTGTGCTCCATCCACCGGTTTCTGAAGAGCTGGCTCCCGGACTCTGAGATGGGGATTCTTTCTGGCCTCAAGGATTACTCTCTCTGTTCCCACGGTGCTGCTGTTTCCGGCAGGACCCTCGCCCGATCCCACTCTTGTCTTTGCTTCACTGCGTCTCCTTCCCTCCGAGGAGGAGCCGTCCCCCGTTACTTCGCTGAGGATGACTCGGAGGGAGCAGCCAGTCACCATTAAAGTTAATAGTGCTTCTTAGGGACCCTGTTTGTGGCAATAAAATTTGCAGCTAGGCGTGAGCAATTTCAGTTTACAATACCGAGTTTTAATTGTTCAGAGACGTCTATAAAAATAGAGTACGGCAAATTAAAATCGTTTATGGACTGCTGAGATTTTTCTTACCAAAAGAAGGTGCTCCCTGGAAGGCACTTTCCTCTTCAACAGTGACGCAGCGGTCGCTGGCTCAAGTGGCCGCGCTGGCCGGGTGTGAGGCGCTAGCTGCTTCCTCTCGCAGTTGGGGGGCCAAGAAGGGCATCACCCAGGTTGGTGACTGCAGCTGCTCCGGCTTGCCTGGCTGTGCCTCTTCATGTGCCACCTAAGGAAAGTGAAACGGGGATTCTGGGGAAGAATTCTCCCACCTTCCCTCTTAATCCTGAAGGTGCATGTGTGAGATTTCCTTGTCATGGAAATCTCTCCTTCCCTTAGGTTTGCCCAGTTTCCAGATTTTAAAGGGAAAGAAGTCTCTGCAATGTCTTGCTGTCTCTAACAATAACACGTGTGGCGTATGTAATGTTCTGGAAAGAGAAAGATGCCCCTTAACTTTCAGTAGGTCTACGTGTCAGTAAGACCCATCATTAGTTGAAAATATATTAAGTAAAAAATGTATTCAGGGCCCTGTATTCAGGGCCACGGAACGTCACGGCTCAGCCACAGGGTACACTGCAGTGTCTCCCTCCTGATCATAGGCGGCTGGGATCTGTCTTCCTGCTGCTGCCCAGCATCACCCCCAAGGATGCTGGTACCTGTCACGGGCCCAGGAAGCCATCCAAAGGCTAGAACTGCAGTCCAGTTCCTGCGGAATGCACTTTGCTTTCACCTCATCTGCTGAAGGTCACGGGTTGAACCAGTGAGACGAGGGACCCTCAAGATTTGTCTCTTGCCCGTGAATCTTACCTGATTTCTCCTCTTTCTTGGTACCACCTCCCTTCCCCCACTCCATTCCCAAATCCTTTGAAGGGCACATGTCGATCAGTATCTAGGGTTATTGTCTGCCTGTACTGCCTTTGATCCAGTAATGCTTTGTGAGGCCGAAACTCTCTAATGGTGGCCTCACTAGCTAAGCTCTGACCTATCAATTGTACCAGAGTCATCTTCCTTAGTGGGTGATCAGTGACTGTTTGGGCCGAATCAAGACGTTGTGGCTGGCGTCTACAGTACTTTCTCCTAGAAGGGAATTGAAGATGCAAATTGTTAACTGGATAAGTCGCATAATTAACCAACCCCTGAAACGTAACAGAAGCAGCAGACTTTGAAGGTGAGGTCTGGAGAGACCTGGTTTGTGGCATGTAAATGTGACATGCAGTTTCCACTTTGGAGTGTGCGTGGGTGTGATGCTACCTGTTGCCAATGTCCAAAGAGCAGGAGGCACTTGAAGAGCAGCAAGGCGCTTCCTTGGTGGTCCCCAGTTCTCGGGAAGAAGCACAGCCTAGAGAATCTGTGGCGAGCCAGTGACCAGAGAGGTTGCTGGAGAGGAGCCGGAAAGGGCTGCTCTGGAGTCCAGGTGCCAAGTTCTCGCTTGTCCTGTGAGTCGCTTGACCTTCTCTGCTTGAGTCACCTCGTCTCTGAAGGACACTTCACGGGACGTCGGCAGTTTGCTCTGAACGTGATCAGTGAGCCCTGCCTGAGTGCTCGGGGCCTGCAGGCTGGTGACGATGACAGAGCGGGTTCCTGCACTGGCCTTGGCCTTGCCCCCCTCTGTCTTCTAACCTCTCGGATGAAGGTGGCTTCCCTTGTTGAACAAAATGGCGGTGCTGTGGTCTTTTCCCTAAAAACTTGGCCTGAATCCTAGGTCCGAACACTGCCTTGTACCCTAATGACCCTGGGGAATGATTGAGGGTGGAGGGACAGGGCCACGGGCCACCTTCACGGTGTCCACCATTATTCACAAACCAGTGGGTAATAACCCACTTCCTGGGTCCCAAACACCTTCTTTCTTACAGTCTACCCATGTGATTTTATTACTTGCAAACTGCAGAGGAGATTTCTGAAGGAAAAAACAATCCATGGTAATGTTAGAATAACACACAAACATTGCCAGGGCTGCTGGTGCTTGCTCTACAGTAGGAACAACAGCCCCTATCCTGGTCACCCGGTGGACATCCTCCTCCTTCGGTCCCCTGGGTCTGACTTGACTGTGGGCACTGCACTGTGGGGTGGGGAGGGGTCCCTGTGCCCTGGCCTGGTGGAGAACAGGCCCCATCTGTCCCCACTCTCTGAGACCCGGGACAGCCTGCGGCACTACCCCCCCAGATATGAGATCTTTGTTGACTCTGAGTCTTTAGGGAAGTCTCCTGTTCACTGGCCTACAGAAAGGAGAAGAAAATTAGTTTGTGTCTACCGAGTGGGTCTTGGTCTTTCACGTTCACCCTTCCCGTGGTAGCTAACTTGCCAGTGATTAGATAGAGCCCGGGTTGGGGAGGGCTTCCTAACTGCCTAAACTCTATCCACCTCTTGCAGATTTTCTAATTTAGAGAACAAAAAACCTCTTCTGTGGTTTTGGGGAATAGAATTAATAATGACATGTTTTGTTTAGCATCTTATCTCAATCAACTGAGAGATGGTTTTCCTGTGAAAAGAAGATCTTGCATTTTTTCTCAAAGTATTTTTTCTCCAGCACCTCAGAACTGTGCCGGGTGCAGAGCTGATGGTCAGGTCGCCACGCAGTTATTCACTGAATCAGTGGAGGCGCGAGGCCTCCGGACCTCGCCCCCATTGTATCATGCCCTTCCTAGCACAGCGTGCAGGAAGCCTCTGCTACGGCACACCAATCTCTTTGGCATTTTTTCCACAGAATGATTTGTTTCACTTTGCTCAAATTCTTCTCCCTAGGCTGTCTCTTTTCCCATCTGGTAATGTTCCTCCCTGAAAAGTCTTGCTCAGAAACCAAACCTTCCTGCAAAGCCTGGCAGGGAATCAGCCCGTCTACCCACCGGGCACCCCTCCTGACCTCCCTCCAGTGTCGCCAGACTTCCACGCCCACACTTGTGCTGTGTTTGGAACCCCTGGAGGCCTGGGTGTGTCCTGGGGTTGGAGCAGACTGTTCCCCAGGGAGGACTGGAGACGTGGAAGCTGAGGGTGGGGGGCAGGAGGGCCAACTCATACCGCTGGACACCCTGGGGTGAGAGACTGCAGGTGGCATGTTGTGGCAGCCAGGGCCCCTGGCCTGTGTGAACGGGCTGCCAGGCACCTGAGATGAAGCTCATTGCAAGGGTGACTCCTTGACAGGCCTGCCCCTCTCTGACACTAGTCATTAAGAGATTAGGTTTCTTGACATATCAGCATTGCTGAAGGCCCTGGCTGAATAAAGATCTGTAGCCTCAGGACGAGGGGATTTCTCAATAGATTTTCAACACTAAAGAGGTGCTGAGTTTTAAAAAAAATAGGCATTCCTGGTGTAATGCTCTTCTATCTGCTGTGAAGGGCATATGCTTTTCAAAAAAAAGTCAGAGGTCAAGGGCATCTGGAGGTGTTTGCAAAGGCGGGGAGGGGAGGGGGAGAGAGCTTCTTGTTTCTGACCCTCATTGGAGACCATCAACATGGTATTATCGGAATATGCCAATTAATCGTCCAGTGTAAACCTTTTGTCTGGAAGGGAGTGCTCAAATGGTTCAAGACTTACCCACCCTTTTTAAAATCGATGTTTATAGGTGAAGAGTTTGAAGGCATCTTCATGTCTACAGTGATTCTTTGGCCTGTTGTTGAACCACAGGAATGCTAGTGTTTAGGAATGATGGCCTGTGTACCCACTCATAGCACAAGGACTGAAATCAGGGTGAAGAATCAAACTGGTAGCAACGTCTAGAAGGCAAATGGGGTAAAAGTAAACATTACTGCAAGGAGTGTGACCACGATGTCACTCTGAGGTCCTGGCTACAACTGTGAGCCACTTAACCTAAAAACGGGATCAGAGAGAGCGCCTGGGCACTATGAGCAAGGTTTTGGGCCAAAATGTACAGCAGGCAGTTGAAGTTCCTAGCTGGCGGTTATCTTGCCTGGGAATCGCTCAGAGGGTCAAGCGGTATTTTCCATCAGCGTCTTGACATGTCTGGCCGGTTAAGCAGACGTGTCTGTGCAGGGTCAGCCTTTGCCGTGAAAAGGGTTAGGTCCTGTTGGGTATACTTGTAATTAACAACAGTCCACCCTCCCTCTTCGTTTTCCCAAAATAAATAAATACCCGAAGTAGAATAAAGTCACGATTACACAAAGAAAAGTGTGGCTCTCTTGTGCGGGCCTGGCGAGGTTCCGTACACATCAGTGCGTGGGTTTCTCAGGAGCTTTTCCCTCTGTGGGATCCCACACTCATTTGAAGTAAACTTGGCAAGAGAACATCAGCTCCTCAGACCTATAAAGGATATTTTGAGCCGGAATATAAAAAGCACATGTAATAATTAATGTAGCAGCAGCTGCAACTGCCCGAGGACAGTAGTTGCTACATCTATATTGCATGTAAACAAAGTATTAGCCAAAATTACTTTCAGAGGGCCCTAATTACATCTGTTTTAATTTAATTTAGTCTGATTTAATGATACCTTTTATATGAATTTGCTTCATGGTTACTCTGCTGATTGCCATTTCCTTTCCCTGAGAAGAATGTGTAAGACAGAAATGGGATCATTGTAAACTTTTTTTTGACCATTGAGTCTGGGGACTCTGGGTGTAGCTAGAGCCGAGGTGTCCTGGTGTGCAGATCTGTCACAGGAATGTCGCCCTATCCACAGGCAGTGTTTCTGTTCTGTTTGTCCCTGTCCCAGATGAGATTTGCCCGTCCTCCAGCTTCATGGAAATGCAGTCTCATGATAAGTACTCCTTTGTTTAAGGCTTATTTCCCTCCTCAGCTTAGATCCAATGAATAGTTTTCACAGTATGTTTAATGGAAGTTACGTGATAACCAGTTGGGGTAGGGGGGAAAAATACAAGCAGTCTTGTTTCAAAGAGAAAAAAAGGTAAAATGAATAAATTATTAAAGTAGCTGTTCACAAATGCTTGTTTTTGATCTGTTTAATTGAGATCATAATCGCGTCACAATTGTAAGAAACACCATAGCCTTACCCGTTCCCTTTTGGGGAAACGGGCAAAACTCTGCTACAGTGTCACAGCCAGGATATTGACGCTGATTGAGTCTATCGGTCTCAGTCCCATTTCTGGTTTTACCTGTGCTCGTGCGTGTGCATATGGATTCCATATAATTTTACCACATGGATATGTCTGTGTTTTTACCACCACAGTGAAGGACAGGCGAGGTGCTGGGATGCTCCACCTCCCAAACACCCCTCCTGCTGGCCGCTCCTCCACTGTCTTCCTGTGTTGTCCCGGGAAACCACTAATTGGTTCTCCATTGCTAAAAATCTTTGTAGACATAATGGAATCATATAGTTTATAATCCTTTGGGCTTGGCTTTGAAAAATCTCCCTGATGCTCTGGGTATTCGGGGTCACCGTTGCTCACCTCGATAGCTGATCCCTTTATCATGAAGCAGTGTTCCATGATCTGTATGCACCATGCAAGTTCAACCACTCACCTGTTGAAGAGTATCTGGGCTGTTTCCAGATCTTGGTTATTATGAATGAAACTGCTGTGAACATTTGCGTACAGGTTTTTGTATGAACAAAAGTTTTCATTTCTCTGGGAGAAATGCCTAAGAGTGAAATTGCTGGATCAAATGATAATTGTGTGTTTAGTTTCATAAGAAACTGCCAAACAGTTTCCCAGAGTGGCTGCATCATTTTACATTCCCACCAGCAATACATGCATGATCCCATTTCTCTGCATCCTTGCCAGCATTTGGTATTATTGCTTTTGGTTTTAGACATTCCGATAGGTGTAAAGTGGCATCTCGTTAGAGACTTAATTTGCCTTGCCCTGAGAGCTCATGATGCGGAACATCTTTTCTTGGGCTTCCCTGACACCGTCAAGTCCTCTTTGGTGAAATCTTTCAAGTTTTCTTTCCCCCCATTTTCTAATGGAAAATAAAAGCAAAATCTGTTTAAAAGACAGATCATAGGAAGCATAACCAAAACAGCTATCAAGAATAGTAAAGAGAAGTATCTCAAGTAAGATCTCAGTTGGCTTGAGAGATCCTAGTGGATACATAAATGGAGTTATGTATCTACACGGGTGCAGAGAAGTTCATGAGGAGTGGGTCAAAAGGAGCCCGGTGAGCCCTTGAGGCCCCCTGGTTCTCTTTGATGGCGTGGGCTTCCTGCCCTGTCCCTGCCCCAGGCTTTGGTTCTTCTGCCCTTTCCTTCCATCCTTCCCTTTCTTCACAACTAGCCATGGTAGGGACAGACAGATCCCTCCACTAGATGAACTCTGGAGTGTGCCAATGGATTCCTTAAGCAGGTCTTGTGGCCTGAATTCTGTTATTCTGTACCACCCGGGGTTTGTGCATCTGTCCCTGCCATTTTGTAGTGTTTGATGCTGTCACTCTAAGAGTGACAACATGTCAGAGTTATCGTGATGGAAGGATAAGAAAGGAAAGCAGCCTAGAGACAGAGCAGCCAGCCTTTCTACTATACTTGGAAATGAACCTACCCCAGGTGGACACATCGGGGTCACCTGAACCTTTCCCTGGATGGTGCATTTCTGACCAAGTAATGAACTAGGAGAGAGCCCGTGACTTAATGGCAGGGGACTTGAGTTTGTGCCCTTGTCCTGCCCTTACTAACTGATTGACTGGGCAGATCATGTGACCTCTCTGAACCTCCTCTGAGCTGTGTGTGAATGAGGTCCTAATTCCCATACTATCTCGCACAAGCGGTTACTGCAAGGATCAAATGGGATAATGGAATTATTGTTTGATTAGAGTGACTCTTTTTTGTGTTTGGTAGGCAAGAAACTGCTGGAAGATGAATCAACAGGCAGTAATTGTACTTCAGTTGGGTCATGGTGTGGCTCCTGAGCAGCAAATCCCCAAGAGTTAAAACACTTGCTTTGCGAGCCTTCTGATCTTACCCAGTTAAATTCTAGTCTTAAAGATGGGTTAGGAGTCACCTTGCTGGTCAGAGCCTTACCTGGTGTCCTACTCTCCTCACCCTTGTCTTTACTTAGTAGCTAGATTAGCTTCATGCTACAGAGTGGAAGCAGATGGAAGTACATCTGTGCATGGCCTGCTATTAACTGTGTGTGACCTTGGACCAGCCCTCAGGTCCCTCTCTCCACTGGTAACGCACATCCAAATGAAATTGTTCATTCACCACCCACACTACCTGGACTCCTGCTTTTACATCATAAGTTCACTATGTGCGACAGATGCCCAAAAGAGCTATCCCTGGGTCGACATTGAGACGTGCACACAAAGGGTTTCCGAGGGTCTGCTCTGCAGTGAAATCACTGTTCTCCAGCATGTTACAGGAGCAACCAGTTCCGGTTTGGATGAAACCAAAAGCCAGTTTGCATGCATGAACTTCTGAACCCAGAACTTACTTGGGGAACTGTATTTCCATGATTTAGGAAATGATTATAAGGCTGCTGTGAGCTGCAGATGAGGTTCGTGGACATGTCCATGCTTTGGAAATCATGGGCAGCTGTGGGGAGGGGACTGGAGGAGCTGCAGTTTTAGATGAGCTGGTGTCCATCAAGCTCCAAACCTGTCTTTGTCTAAGAATATTTCCAGTTACTGGACAGTGTGGGAACTTCAACTTTGTTTCTAGACTCCTCGTCTGTGGGCACCACCCTGCCCTTGGAAAGCACAGCCAGGAATTGAATCACTGTCTCTTTTACATTTTAACAATTCAATTGTATATAGTGACATTTATAAAATTGTCCCTTAAATCTGGAAAAACCAATGCAGTGACTTCAGCTGTGCAGCAGGGAGAATCTTAACTTAATGGAAACCCAAGCAGTGATTAGATTAGGTGACAGGAAGGGGTCAGATGGATTATGGAAAAATGAGGAAGGAAGTGGATTGAGTCACTGTGCTTTTAGTTACAGTATATTTTTACAATTGATTCTGTGGGTGGTATGTTGTTTAATTCATTACAGCTTTTAAGGACCGATTTCAGATTAAAAGCATGAATGATTGAAGCTCTATCCAAACTCTAATCCCTGCTTTTGAAAGCAACGACTTTATTATGTCTTTTAATCTGAAATAGATTATGACTTTTCTGTAACTGTGGACTTTTCAAATGTTTATTTCCTTTCAGATATCAAAGGCTTATTTCACTCTCTTTGCAAACTTCTGAAGTGTTTGCTTCCTGTCCTTTAATATACGATATTGGTAATTTAAAAAACGTGCATGCTTTAAATGAGAATTATGTTGGGATTTGGATGTGGACGCTCATCCTTCCTTTATTAAGACTAAAAATGGCATCTGATCATAATTACAATGGTACAATTTTTGTAAAATTTCATAACACGTTTATCTTGCATCTGATGTATTCAACCATTGTCCTGAAAAAGAGGATTTAAAGTAATTGGTCAAACAGGGGCTTTCTTGGTTTCCCTGCTCTTCCTGTGTGTCTGGTTCCAGGCCCCTCTGCCAGAGTCGACCTGTGAGTGATCTTGGCCAGCTCCTGTGCTTGGCCTGAGCAAGGGGATGCCCCTCTTCCTGCGCTGTTCGCTTGTTTCTGGAGCAGTTTGGTCTCAGGTCTTTCTTCCTTTCTTCCCCTAACATTCCTAGCCGTTCTTCAGTTCGCTCTGCATAAGCCATTTGCAGCTTTCGTACTGACCTATTTGGCGGCAGCTCTGGGGTGGAGTTAGTATTATTCTCACTGTTGTTCTGGTTCATATTTAATTGAGCAGCTGTGTAGAAGCTTTTTCTGACTGCTTTATTTAAAATGGCAATGTTGTCCCTGAATACCTGTCGCGGTCCAGCCCCTTTGCCCTGCGGTGTCTTCCTCTGTACTCCTACCACCGTCTGGTCCTGGGCTGAGTGTGCTTACCTGAAGGTTTAGTGGTGGCTTCTCTGCTGGGATGCAGGCACTATGTTGCAAGGACTGAAACTTTATCCACTCAGAAGGGTGCTGGGCCTGGCGTACGCTCCACTGTGTTTGGTGACTTAACGTAATCCCGTGGAGCAGACCCCACCAACGAGCTGATTCCCTGACGGTTAAGTTAGGTTTAACAGCCCGCTTATTTCAGGTCCTGAGCTTGGTACCTTTGGACTGTTCTCCTTTCTCTGGCCTCTGTAACACTGTCTTTTGTCACCGGAGAGGAAAATCTCCTAAAAGACAGTATTTGGAGAGGAAGAAAGGCAAATGCCTACGGGTGTCAGGGTATCAAGTAAATCCTGGAACCATTTGCAGCGCACGATTGGGAGTGATTATTTTGTTTGCATGCGCATGAGACCTGGCCTGGCCTTAGTTGCTTATGAAGTTGCTTAAATGGTAATGAATGTTTATAATGTGGACCATTCGCTGAAAGCACTTAAAATATAAATATTTAAGCCATATGTTAGAAGCAGCTCTTTTGGATTGGGGAGAGAATTGCCTGATTTATTGATGAGCGTCGGACGTTTGGACTCCTGGGTTCTATTTCCATTCCTGCCTTTGACAGCTGTTCACTAAATCTGTGTCTAATACAAGTTTCATAGGACAGCGCTGGTTGCTGAAATCATGCCTTCGTATCACTTGGACTTCAGTTTGTGCTCCAGTTGCTCTGACTGGTGTTGCGGTTTTGTTAGCCTGTTCTTCAGATCTTCTCTCTGTCTTGTTTTTCTTCACACCTGTTCAGGTCTCCACTGCAGGTGTGTGTGGGGAGTCTGAGTCCATCTGCTCCTTGTTCTTCTACCTCACATTTGTATAAAATTCACCTGAGAAAACAAACATGGTACTTAAAATTTTAACTAGTGTCACTGTATAGAGGACAGCGAACGTGATTTATGAAAGAACAAAATCAAGAGAAACTACAGAGATGGTGGTGAGGAAAGAAAGGCTCTCTAGAGTAGAGGAGACCACGGTGGCCGTGTCCTGTGAAGCAGGGGCGCACAGAGGCTGGGCCTGAACACATCTGAGCACAGGTGGCCAGCTCTCGCCAGGGCCCTGCCCAGAGAAAGCCCCGGCACCACGCCGGTGTCAGGAGGGCGTGCGTGAAGCCTTCTTTCTGCCTGTGGTGTGCTTGGTGAATTTTTAACTGGGCCGCCTTTACACTTGCAGCTAAAGGAATAGATGATCAACAATGGCTAAGCCACGGAAGATTCCAGAGTCCTGACTCAGCTCCACCTCTCCCTTGGTTCTTTCTCGGCACTCATCTCTCTGCTGGGCTTTCTCTGGGTGTGGTCCTGGGACCACCAGCGTCTGATTGGTTGTGGGCGCTTGATCAAACTGCTGCTGCTGGCCTGCACCATGGACCTGCTGAATCAGAGGCCACAGGGGTGATCCGAGAGCCTCTTTGCTAGCGGGTGTTTCTCAGGTGATGCTTAGGCAGGTTCAAGTCGGAGGAACATGGAGATGTTCTCTTAAGGTAGCAGCTGACTTTGTCTTCCTCTGGACTTTCCCAAGATGTGAATGGAGGCGATAAGACCAAAATAAGAGCAAAGACTTCTTTTCTCCCGAGTCCAGCTTATAACGTCTGTAGGAGGACAGAGAATCCATGCCCTCATTTCTTCAAGGTGCCTGCTGTCTAGTGGGACACCCTGTAGCCACTAGATTTTAACCTATTGTTTCACCTAAGCAAGGGATACTGCACACCAGTGAGAAGTTCTCTGAGCTGCTGGTGTATGTTACCAGGGAGGGTGTTTCTATGGGACCAGGCCAATGTTTTTCAGATTTAGGGTGACTTGGGACTGAAACTTCAGTGTTGGGTGATATCAGGGCTTCTAAAGGCGATTGATGGACATGGAATCTCCATATCTGTGGAGTCTCTGGAGAGAATGGGGTGGAGATACCGTCATGGCTTCCACTGGACCACATGTGTTGAAATCTTCCCTGAATGAAGAATCTCTGTGAGGGTCTCAGTTCCCAGTGTGTGCAGAGCCCCAGCTCTTTGGGGTGCGGGTGAGGACATGCTTTTCCTTTTTTTGTTTCTTCCCAGTGCTGGGGATCAGACCCAGGGCCTGCTGCATGTGAGGCAGGCGTTCCACTGAGCAGCACCTCCCGCCCTGAGGACAGGAGGAATTCTCCAGGGTCCAGCTCATCGTGGAAAAACTGAGTTTTGCTGCCTTCTGTTGCACACCTGTGGTGAGAAGAGAAAAGGCTGTTTCATTGGTTTAGGTCAAAAAAGAAGGACGGTGTGCGGCTTCCATTGCATCATGCCGGGAGTCTGTGCGTGAGCTCAGTCTGTCGGGCTGCCTGCAGGAAGCGACGGGCTGGCCGAGCTGCAGAGCCCACCTGCGCTCTTGCCCGTGACCACAGCTGGTTCACAGGAGAGCCATGAGTCAGGGTGCAGTTTGGAGAATTAACGTGGTACCGTGACCAGGTCGTGAAAAGCTGTTGATGTGACTTACTAAACTGATGAAGTAATTTAAAAAATATAGAAAAGGATTTGAAGAGGCCCAGTGACTGGTAGGCATACTTTCTAACTCTGGTGTGATGAGCCTTATGCACCCATTGACCAAAACTGTGGAGGGAGACCCAGCTGGACAGAGCCGTTGGAAGATTCCTGTGAATCCAAACTGGGCACACAGAGATTGGTGGCCGCCCTCCTTGCTCATCTCAGAACTTCCCGCTGGTGTGTGGACTCAGGAAGTCACGATTTAGCAGTGTTCATGGATTTTCCTTGAGATGCAATCCTGACTTAAGGTCTTGCCAGCTTCTTCTAGGATAAAACCTTTGTATTACCAGCTCAAAAATTCAGATTCTCTACCTATTTTGCAGGCCTTGTGGCATGAATTAAATTGAACCATATTTATAAGGTTCCCTCTACTTCCTGGTGCCATTTTGGCAAAACAAGCTCTCCTCCCCCTGATTTAAAAAAAAAAAAAAAAAAAAAAGAAATGTCCAGTTGGAGAAGAAGGGATTATTCCAGAGAGCTTGCCCAGGGTCTTCAAATGTCTTCTCCTTCTTCCACCAGTTTTCCTCTGAATGAGGGAGTCCCTCAGAGTCCCCTTTACCTGTTAGTAGCCATGACATTGTGTGGGGGGAGGCAGGTTCTCCTTGCCTGTCTCTTCCCTGTTCCTACCCTGTGGAAGGAACCATCCAGCTGAGCATCCCATGAATACCGTTGCCCTGGGCTATGATATCAGCAAGTGGCAGAACTTCTGCCCGAGGTAGCATGACTGGGTAACAGTCAGCAGTGAGAGGAGAGCCTTTTGTTCCTTATAAATGAAGAATCAAAGCCACCAAGACCTCAGACACTATTTTTTTGCCATGCTGGGCATGGAAGCCAGGCCTCATGCAACCTAGGCAGATTCTGAGCTGCAGCCCTGCCCAGCCTGGACATGGAAACAGAGCAGTCCACGGTACCCCATCTCCCAACTCCACCACGTGTTGCTTCACTGTTTTCAGGCCAGGTGCAGCACACCGGTGATGGGGCTTCAGGAACACCAGCCTGGGGACCGCCCGGGTCTGGTGGTTAGAGAGCGAGCCTCTGCTGGGACAGGAGGAAGGACAAGCGGACAGCTGCAGGCCGAGAGTGGCCGAGGCCAGCGTGGGGGCTGGCTGGTGCTCCCGGGCAGAGTGATCCATCCTGCGAGACTCCGTCAGTGTCCGTCCCACGGTCCCACAGTTTCGAGGTGCGCAGGTTGACTACATCAGCCGAAGCGGCACCTTAGTGAACACGTCCCAGCCCTTGGGTGACCCAGTCTCCTTACCTTCGGAGTGGCGGATTCCTTTTCTGTTCTTGGGTGCGGTTTTCCTTGTGCTTTGAACCTTACTGGATGTGGGCACCCGACTGGACCAGAGGAAGACGTCTGCGTTTGTGTGAACCGACGGCAGGCCGCTCCTGCCATGGACGCACTGTGCAGCCCGTCTCGGGGGAAGATGGCGCCTTCCTGAAGGTGCGCACCGTAGGGTCCCCTCGGTGTGTTTTCAGTATCGGCAGCAGCGGCCCAGTTTCGGGTCGGAGCAAACTCCACCGACTAGACAAGGATCGGTGATGTCAGGAAATGGGGTGGAACGTGTAGCTGGACTCGAAGACCATCCTCCGATCAAAAATAACTGGCATCAGTCTCGAAGCGCGTGCGAGCTACCTGGGGTTGGCTCTGCCCGTGGTGTCCTCACTTGGAGCGTAACGGGGACCTGCCAGGCTCTCGATTCACTGCAGACCTTCCCGTTGTGTGAGTTTGAAGATGATGTGAATCTGGACCTGTTGCTGGGGGTCTGACGCTCACACTGTGGCTGTCTGGTCGCCTGCTGTTGGTTCCTGGGTGTGGTTTGGATGTTGGTTTGAGTCGTGCCCCCGTGTTTGGGGGCTTGGTCCCCAGAGGGTGTGTTGTGATCTTCGTGTGGGTTTGGTGCAAGGTGTTCATGCGGTCGGGTTGCTTGCCCTGGGAGGGGATAGTGCTGGTGTCCAGGAATCAGTTGCGAGAGCCAGTTGTAAAGATCAAGTCAGGCCCAATCTGTTCTCTGACTTCCTGTCTCACCATGTGATCTTCTCCATATGTGCACCTGCCTTGTGAGGCTGTTGTCCTGAGGTTCTTACTAGTGGCTGAATGAATGTAGCTGCCTGATTCTCAACTTTCAGTGTTCAATACCCTTGTGAGCTAAGAAACCCTTTTCTTTATACATTACCTCCAACCTCAGGCATTTTGTCATAGCAACAGAAAACAAAGGAAGACAGTCACTTTGGGGCAAAACACTTAATATTCTTGAGTCTCAATTTACTCATCCTCCTTGATGGACTGTCACATGATCCAATAAGATAAATATATTGGAAATGACTTTGCAACTTTAAAGGCTTTATAGATAGAATTCTGTAATTAGACATGTAGAGAAAATATAGCCTAGGTTAAGCGCAATCATATACATGCTGTGTTTTCAAAGACCAATCACTTATCTGCCAAATAAAATATTTGCTAGGGAAACTCTCACCTCCAGTGCCCATCCCTGTGCTTCAGTCTACCTTTTCCCTTCAGATCACTGCATCTGCTATTTGGGGACCTTAGGTGACACAGGTTTGTGGAGCACACTGACAAACTGTTTAAAAGCATTGCTGGCCCAGATACCATGGCCAGTTGGTGGAAGCAAACCCAGCTTTCTTTTCTTTGTCTCTCCCTTTTCCTCTTCCTCTTCTTTTTTGAGCATATGTACTAAACTAGAGTATTAGTACAAATTGTGGATCCAGGAATCTACATCCATTTTACCCAAAAAGCGGACACTTGTATTTTGTTTTCCTTGATCGATAGGCCACTTGGTAGGCACTTGTCATGTTTTCTGCCTCTGAGGCTTCAGAGCTTGACTACATCTGTGTTCATTTGACCTCGCATCCACTCTGTGTTGAAGCTGGGTTTCCCTGCATCCGTGTCCCCTCACTTCTCAGGTACAAATGGCCCCACGCCCCACGTGGCAGGCGTGTGCAGGCATCCGTGAGCAAGCCGGTGCTGAGAACGCTCCTCCCGCTGCTTGAGATGGGTTTTGTTTTGTTCTGTGCAGCATCAAATTTACACTTGTCCTTTTCTCTTAGAGACGCGTGTGGGAAGAAAGGACAAGATCGTAACACTGAGGCCGAGTGTGTTCCTCCCTCTCCACATCCTGAACTGGCTCCTTTGATGCACTTGGGTTTGCTGTAAAACGTGGGGGGGAGGAGGGCAGGCAACAGTGATAATCACAGGGGACGAAAGAGCAGGGTAGGACTCCGTGACATTTGAGGGTAAGTTTCGGAGCTGCGGAAGAGTTATTGCTGTCCGGCCTGGCTGCATGTCAGAGCCATTAACTCCAGTCTAACAGAGCCTTCAAGAGAATGTACTCTTTTAGAAAACTCCTCATTAATTTAATTTATGGAGGGGGTGGGAGTTGAGCAAAGAGCTAGAAGCATGGGGTGCCTGGAATTCAGGTTTAAAAAATGCACCAAGCTGGGAATGCTGGACTGTGTGAAAGAGTTTCAGCACTGCCCCCTCTGCCTCTGGTGGCCTCAGAGTCCTATCCTGCCTGCCATGGACTCGCCTCCTCCACCGTGGGTTTTGGAGCCCAGCCTCTGACAGGGCTCCCAGCTGGGGACTCTCCAGAGCTCACTAAGCCCTGGCTTGTCTGGTTCTCCCACAGTCCTGGGGGTGAAGGGGCTGTGGGTCCAGCCTTCTGCTGAGGACTTCTCCCTCAGCCAGGGAGACACATGTTACAGCGTGGAGCCTTACCTGCGAGTCTCTGGCTGCCATCTGTCTCCCAGGAAGTGGCTGGATTCCTGCTCCCCCACCGCTCTGACCACACTGGGGCGGAGTGGAAGCAGTTGCCATTTTCTAGAAGAGCAGGAAAGAAGTGGTGTCTTGGTACCCGCACCCCGGAACCACCCCAGGGCTGGCTGTTCCTCTTCACTCTGAACCCCCTCCCATAGAGAGGTAGGGCAGAGGAAGGAGATGGAGTTCATTGAATAAACCCCACAAACGCAGTGTGCAGCCTAGCTGCCGTCCCACAGGCCAACTTCCTAAGGAGGGCCAAGCCCCCGACGGCGATGGCGGCCTTGCCACGTGCCAGCAGAACCCCCAGAGCAAAGAGGAAGGAGCCCGGCAAAATCATGAAGTCCTTTTGATGGAGAAGGAGGTTTTGAGTAATGGTACGGTGTTCGCGTGGAAGGAAGAGTCTGCCACACACACGGCGCAGGAAAACATCTTGTTCCTGGAGATTAAAGCAGTTCACGCTTAAAAAACGCCCTTGCTGAGTTCACTCAACACCGTTTGTGGGGCTCCCGCTCTGCACCGGGGCGCATGGGAAAGCTGGTGGACAATCAGTGTTCAGTAGAGTTGGTGCTGGATCAGACGCGGGGGTCTCGCGGGGACTCCAAGCCGCCTCACGCAGGATTGGACAGATGGAGGTCCACTCCTGAGCAAGGAGGCCCAGCTTCAAGGAGCAGCAGGCGGGCTGGTGTGTGGGTGGGGGCTTGGGAAGCGATTCGATGGAGCCCTTTGTGACATCTAGGGATGGTAGGGGAGGGAGGAGTCACATCTTGGGGCTCAAGGCAGAGGCTGGGGTGGGAGAAACGTGTTTGAAGAGCCGAAGATGCGTGAGACGGGGTAACAGCAGAACAAAGAGGACCCGAGCCGGGCGCCCTCAGCATCAGCCTTTCTCGGGTTTGCAGAGGATGTGCAGAGTGAGAAATGAGAGACGAGCAAGCCCCAGAGCCAGGGGCTCCGGGGAGACGCCAGCTGCAGCCACATGCCAAGGATTTAGAGATGGAGGCCACTGTCACTTTAATTAGTTCTTGTGGAATGTTTGGGGCCGACTCTAGACTGTTGGGGAGATGAGGTTGTACACTCGGGGATGTTTTAGAAATAAATGTGTGTTTGGGGGTAACACGGGCCTTCGGTGAGCAGAGCCCATGAGACTGATGGCCAGCGATGCTCAGGTTGTACCCCACACAGGGCAGGGGTCCTGTGCCGCGCATGCTTTTCCAGCATCCCCACAGACGTTTACACAAGGTTAGAAACAAAACCCGTTTACAGGTATTTGATTGGAACCTAGCTTCGTTTTACATATAGGCACAAAATATGTGATTTGTAGACATGAGATTTCCAAGGCATAAAATTGTTTGGGTATGCCGTGTTCCCCGAGATTCTCAGGAAGCAAATGGCTACACCGTGGTTGTGAACGAGTGAGGTTTCTGTAGTAATGTTCTAGATGAAGAATTTGGTGGAATGCAGCAGTAATAGACAAGGGAGTCAGGAAGCATGGAAAAGCAAAATGGTACCTCGTAGCAATTGCTCTGGGAACGAGGAGGAGGCGGAATGAACGGTGATCCAAGATGGTTTCTGGCGGGGTGGGTGGAGGTGCCTCTGATCAAGTTAAGGCTTTCAGGAGGGTGGCTGGCTGGGCTCTGGGGTGTGGCTTGGGCCTGCTGATGTGAGTTGCCTGTGGTACCTGTGAGTGGAGGTTTGGGTATATCAGGTGTCTTGGCTTATGACAGGGCCATGTCTCAGTAGGCCCATTGTCAATTAAAACTAGCAGAAGCTGAAGGACATTTGATATACTTAGCCTGCTGGGGGGGATGGCTAGGAACCCGGTAGAGTCTCACTGCGGCTACCCAGTGTCGCTGGAGAGGACTGTGCTGTGTGTCACCTGCCCAGGGAAGAGAGCACTTCCAAGTGGGAAGTGCCTTCGCTACGGAATTCGCATTGCTTCGGCAGCGTTGTGAAGTCCAAGACATCATGTCAGCCATTGTTAAGTCAGGAACTCTGAGCATAGTTGGCTTGGGAGAGATGCCGCTGAGCGGGGGGAGTTTTAGAGGCTTACAAAGGAGGCGATCGGAGCTGTTCGGGTGGTAGAGATCACTCTCCAGGGCAATGTGCAGAACTTTGATGGACGGGCATGTGCGTGTACAGATGTGTGTATATGTAAGTATGCACACACTTCTACATACACGTCAGTTTGCATATGGGCTTTTCTCCCTGTTTCTAAGCACATTTTACTCCTAGAGTGTTAAGGACTCTTTTTTTTTTTTTTTACATTGAAAGAAGGGAAACTCGGAAAGGGGACCTCTCTCTGCTGAATCAGCATCACTGAGGTGCAGCCTGGGAAGCCCATAAACCTTCCGACATATAATGTGCCTCTTGTTTTGCTGCCTGTTCCAGCCTTGGGACGAAGAATGTGCCTGGAGGAGCCTAATGGCATGGTTTATGGCACGGTGAAGAAAGTTATACTGGAAACAGCTGCCCGTCCACAAAATCACGGCTGTTTATAGAGGCTGCGTCTATGAGATCAGTGGACCGTGGAGTCTTCCAACCTCTGGGTTTTCACTCGCCATCACTTTCTTTTCCCTCAAGAATGCACATGCCCTGGTCTTGCAGATCTGTGTAGAATCCGTGTAGATCTTAAGTAAGGAGATTCTGCTGCTGGTGTTTGATGGCCGTCTCCACGCTCCTGCGTGTCCGAAATCCAGTCTTCTTCCTTGTGTTTTCTTTCTCTCCACCAACATGACAAACATTTTGGCGTTTTTTCCTTACGTGTAATTCTCTTTTCTCTGATAATTCAGCAGCAGATTGGGCCTGTGCCTCTCAAGGTGTGTTTCTTGGTCCTGACTAAGTGGCTTTAGTTCAACTATTTGCTATTAGTGAGTTTTTCTCTCCTGGCTCAGCCACCACTGAACCCTGGGCCTGGGGACGGGGTGCACAGGGGAGGCCCCAGCACACTTGGAGCATTTTGTAGCGCCAGCTGTGACCGACATGTCCAGGTCTCCATCATCGTAATTCCCGGCCTTCGAGGGTTTATTACGAGACTGTTAAGTTTCACCACACACTGAAGCTCGGTATGCAAGAGCTGAGCCCAAAGCGAACTTTTTCATCTAGAAAAAATGTAGTCTCTCTATAAAGCCACTAATAAAAAAGCACAGCCAGCGATTATTGTTGTTACCGTACCCAGACCGCTTGGTTTACTCAATACTGCAGGGACATTAGACTGTAACACAAACCAGTCACTCCGGGAGTTTGGGGAGAAGGATAGGAATGTGGGAGGCATTCTGTTTTGAAGGGTCTCTGTTTAAACATTCTCTTCTCAATTTTAGGATGATTTTCAAGGCTTGTTTGCCTAAATGTCCTGCAGGTAAACAAAAGTTGTTTGAGGGCCACAGTCTTGAATTCAGTAGAAATATGCAGATGCTTAGGGCTTCCGTTGTGTCCCTTTTGTCCATCCCCTCCCCCTCAGCGAGAGAAAGGATGTGCACAGGAGTCTGCAGCAGTGCAGGGTCTGCCCTGGAATGCAGACGGTCTTCATTTAATGATGCGCTTTCACCCCTGGGTGAGGCTGATCCTGGAGGACACATAGGGAGAGCAGGTACCTAGAGGTGGGACTTCTTTTGCAGCAGTGATGATTTTATGGCTACCTCCCCTTTCTCTGGCTCTGGCCTCCCTTGTGACTAGTAGGAGCATATGTGAGATGCTAATTTGAATTATGCACACAATCTATGGCCCTGAAACAGAAACAGCATGATTCACATATGGATGAACCCATGGCTCTGGCTTCGTTAGTGCTTCATGCTTAGAGCACCTGAATTGCTCAGCTGGCGTGTTAATGGGATGAGAGTGCAAATGACCTTGGGAGGTTTAGTTTGCCAGCCTGGTCCTCCCTCTGCCTGGCTGTCCATAGATATTCCTTTCATTTTTCTTCTCTTTTCCTTGAGTTTGTTCTTACTTCCCCTCTCTATCCATCTTCTCTGGATATTTTTTCCCCCTCCTCCTTCCTTACTCCAAATGATGCAGACAGAGGAACTCTAAGTACTAGGTACTAAGTACTATCTTTCTAAGTACTAGGTGACCAGCTCAGCTTTCACCTGTATGCGTTACTAGATCCGAGTTGTATGGAATCCGGTTTATGGATATTGAAATGATATGCAGGCTGAGCATTGCTAACTGGAGAATCTAAAATCTAATATATTTCAAAGCCCCAAACCTAAAACATTTAAATAGACACCCTTCAAAATTAAACACCACTCACATTTATGCTTTTCCCTAAACTCCTGGAGCGAGTGGTTTGTGTTACACCAACATGATAACACAAGCAGAAAATTCCACAATGTGAAGCTTTGTTTCACAAGCAAAATTATTAAAAATATTGTGTTACATGATCTTCGGGCTATGTATGTAAATTATGTATGAAACGTAAGTGAATTTAGTGTTTAGATTTGGGTCCTATCCCCAAGATAGCTCATTATTTATGTGCAAATATCCCCAAACCTGAAAAAGTCTGAAATACTTCTGGTTCTAAACATTTTGGATAAGGGATTCTTGACCTGTACGCCATTTATAGAAGCACATACATAAATTACACACAGAATAAGTGTGTATGCATATTTATAATTTGCAGCTAACTCTGCAGCTAAATGACATACCGAGCTATGTGGTTCAGATTACAGGGTGGCCAACAACTAATGAATTAGGAAAAGGTATTCCTTCTGACTCTGGGGCAAGGGCTGGGCAAGCAGGCAAGGGCTGCACCTGTGCATCTCCACACCCGCCTGGGTGTGGGGCACATCTTGCCCAGCCCTGTGAGACGGCCTGAGCTGCCATTGATTGGTAGTAATCCTGCGTTCAATGTGTGGGGTTTTCTCTGTTACACAAAATGTGACTCAATTTTTCAGAAAAGTTACCTCAAGGGATAACAAAGCCTTGTTAAGATAAGTCTGAGGTTTTTTTTTTTTAACTATTAGAAGCAGCAAATGGTCTGAGATATTGTGTCTGGCTGTTCATATTAGAGATGTGCAAGCCTCCTGAGTGTCACCTGTGGTTATTTTCCCCCTCGGAATATACAAGGTACACCTCCAGCATCCCACCTTATGTGCTGGACAGTGTCTGAATGCCATGGCCAGGCCCCTTCCGTACCTGGACTGTGATGGCTGTCAATTAGGATCATATGCCTGAGTAAGTAAATATTTTAGTAATTGCTTGATGTTTAATGAAATTCATATTCTAGTCTTCTTGCAACCTAGTATTTAGCTATGATGGGGCAGAAGGTGAGAACCCCGGGCGCCTCGTAAGCCAGGAAGAAGGATTGCTGAGGACATTGCATATGGGTTCCTGAGTGTGTGTCAGAGGAACGGATCCCAGCACCATGTACACGTGCATGCACACACACACACACACACACACACACACACACACACAAATTGGCCTCTCAGGCCACCTTCACTGTGCCTAGTGCTTCTCCATGCTTTTCTTTCCCACCACTCTATTGAGCGATGATTGACACGGAAGCCTCCACGTGTTGAGAGTAACATACAGCGCACAGCTTGACAAATGTGGTGGCAACTGTGCACCTGTGAAACCATCCCCACGGTCCAGGTTGCAGACAGATCCGTCGCTCCGGAAGCACCTCCAACACCTTCGCTTTTAATCACAAGTGTCTTCTCTTGTGGTGAGAGCACTGAACGTAAGATCCACCCTCTTCGTAAAAAGTTGAGTGTACGACGCAGTCCTGTTAACTAGAGGCCCTCCCTTTCTACAATCCATGCCTCGTGTGTTGCCAAGGAAAGCGGTGCCCTCTGGCTGACTCCTGTTTCTCCTCCCCAGCTACTTTTATGGTACCCACTGTTCCACATTCTGGTTCTGTGAGTTTGACTCTTTTAGGTTCCTCATCAAAGCGGCATCGTGTAGTGTTTCCCTGTGTCTGGCTTATTTTTCTTAGCAGAATATTCTCCATTTCCCTCCATGTGCTGCAAATGGCAGGATTTCCCTCTTCTTCAAGGCTGAATAACATTCCGTTCGTGCTCATTTATTTTCTATTTTTTCTGCTGTGTGAAAAACATGACTCATTATGCTGATATAACCATATCCTCCTTTAATCTTAGCTAAATTGATGTTATAAACAATTCTCTGTTGACACAGACTGTAAATATAAGGGAGAGAGTCGTGAATACGAATGTGAGTCTGCTACTCGCATTTGGAGATCTTGGTTTTACATGGAAAACCAACTCTTCCTGGGCGGGCTGCAAACCATTTAGATGAAATGTGCAAGAACAGACCTGGGTCATTATAACAGAATGGACGACTTGACAGTGTCGGCGTGTGTGGTTGTAGAATAAGAAGCTAACTCTGGAGTTCCATGTCTTTTCCTTTGAAAACTTGTTCAGCTCTGTGACTCACTTCCTGTTTTGGGGGACAGGATGTTAAATGAACTGTGAGGCACATACAGGTCTAGTAACTGCAAATGGAAGGAGTCTCCATTGCTTATCCAAGGGACAGGAACAGTTGCCTCCTGTCAAACTAGAGGAAGCTGCTTAGGAGGAGGCGGCGTGTGACCTTGGCCTTGCTTGTGATAGTGCCTTTAGTTGGTCTTCTCTATGTGTAGCCCCGACCAAAGACTAATCGTGTTATCCATGAAAAGAGGAGTGATCTGTTTCTGTGTACGGATGTATGTATTTCCCCTGCATCCTCCCCACCTGTATTGCCAAAGCCTCCAAGTCTTTTTAGTGTGATTTTTTTGAAATTTTATTTTCCCAAATTTCAACCTTTCTTCCCATGCATAGTAAAATAACACCCAAGTTTGAGTTGACCATTGATTTGTACCAAACCAATTTTTTTTTCCTGACTTTTTTTTTCTATAGGGGAAGCAGGAAAAGACAGTTGATGTATTGTTCTCATATTTGGGGAATACCCCTTCCACAAGCATATTTTCTTAAAATTTTCCTCACAAATTTCCTCTGTGAATTTCAGACATGATGCTTCTTCATTCCTCACGAGGGATTGCATGACCAGAAAACATGAGATTGGGTTGATTTGGATGAAAAGACAAAGTGGAATGAGATACCGTGAATGATACTTATGTGCCAACTGGTAGACAGAGGAAAAGGAATTCATCATGAAGACACCAAGGAAGCAGATATTGGGTTACTTAAACACCACGGGCACTTTCTGTAATTTTCATCAAAAATACGATTTTAGCCCAGGTTCACCTTGTCTACTGGACCCAATCTAGGAGACAGGTTTTCTAGTAGTTTGCAGCTTCTTGGTAAGTGCTAAGTGTTTTGTCTCCAAAATCGGAATTAGGGTCCACATTCTGCCAGCCATCGGTGACTTTTGTGAGTGTGTGCCGTGAGTGTGTCCGTCCAGGGCAGTTAGAGATCCCGCGAGGGCTGAGTGGCCGCCCTCCTCTCTGAAGAGCTGGGGAAGCAGAGGATCATGCAGGGGCCTTGCTAAGGGTGTGATCATGACAAGTAAAGCAGGCGGCTGCCGTGCGTGGCCTCATCCGGTGCCTGTCACCTGGCCACGTCTGGCCACACCTTTGCTTGCACCTCCATGACATCATTGACCAACCTAGACCCATGGATACTTAGCAGCATTTGCACCCTGAGCTGAGGCTCATTGTCACCACCTTTAGCTGTGTGTTGGTGACTTACCTAGGACAATTAAAAACAACATCTGTGAGTGACTTTGCCAGCCGGCCATGGTCTGCACTTGTTGGTTTGTGCTGAGGGAACATAAAAATTTTAAATTTTTCTAAACTAAACTTAATTAGGGAGGGAAATGTGTAGCCAACTTACCATTCCTGTGTAATGCAACTAAAACCAAATTAAATGATTTTTGGATGATTCAAATTAGTTCTCCCTTCTGCCAGCTAACATGGAACACCAAGACTGGAGCCACAACGGGCCTTCTAATAGGGACATTTTGGAGGGGATTTCGTTTGCATTAGGGAAGAACATTGGGAAGAATGCCCTTTAGAAACATTTGCCTACATTTATTTTTGGATTTATGATACCAGCATACTGACTTTTAATTTTTTGCTTTATGTTGAGGGCTCAGATTTTCATGTCTGGCTTTTTGTTTTGTCTTTGATGTGAATTTTTATAACTTTCAAAATGACAACACCCATTGCTTAGCATATGGGACAAAAGCAACGCTTTCCCCCTTTCTCTTGTGCTGTATTGTTATTTTTTAAAAAGTCATCCGAAAAGCAAAACCCAAAGGAGACCTCCCCCAGCCTCCCTGCCCCAGATGGCTGAGGTTCCAGGTCAGATCCATGACTCTGTCTTTCAAGGACTGAGTCCTTCTCACCTGGTGCTCCTCCTGACCTGGGCGGGGCTTCTTCAGGCAGAAGACTCTGTGGGGATTGTGTGTGGACATCTAAGCTGCTGCACATCCAGAGGAATCTTTATGCTTTGGCGCGGTCGGGTGCATGTAAGAGAAATGAGATGATTCTAATTATTATTTAGCTCCCAAAGAGTGGGAACCCCAATTCTGTTAGGTCCCCCTTCGAACCTATTTCCCAGTTAACCTTTGAACGAATTGTGAAAAGGGACATGCTGTGGTCATTTTATTTAGATGTTTTGGGCACCCAGGAGAAGTAAGGAGTTTTGGTGGGGGGAGCGTAGTTTGTTCAAACCGAAGGCAGCTGATAGACATAGAATTTGCTCTGAGTGAATTAATTTTTCCTCCTTGTACACTGTTAAATCTGTAGGAAAGAAACATCAGCTCAAGATCTGTCACTCACTTTGGCTCCAGGCCAGCTTGCCAAATTCTGTCATCTCTGCTGCATGGCCAAGCATCTTTATTACATATTATAATTCTGATTTTTGAGCTTGATCCAGAGATCCTGATATGCCATCGGATGGTTAAGGGTGTGGAGGAAAACACAGGCCATGTTCATCTCTAGATGAGGTTTGAAGAGTCATGGAACAGTCGTCTAGGGCAGGGATTTTTCCTGGATAATACAAACACCTCCTTTATGCATCCTGGAATGTGAAACACATTATTAATTTCTGTTCACATGGATTGTTGAATTTAGATTGAGAATTTGAAAACAAATGTCCTGGCCATGTCTCCCAGCTGCTCAGTCACCAGCCCTGGCCTTGAGGAAAGGCTCTGTTGTAGATGGCAGCATCTGTCCCTGATTCCTTGTTCCTGGGGTGTGTGTGGGATGCTCGGCCTCTGTGGATCTGGGGGAGTGCTAGATGCAGCTCCTGAACTGTCCAGTCTGCACTTGACCTGGGGTTGACCAGGGCAGGGTTAATTTTTTCACTGCTTTCTCCAGAACTACTTTAGAGGGTCAAGAAGTAGCGGGAGTAGATAAAAATTAAAAATAAAGATGGTTGGGAGGGGAAAGTGGGGCCTCCATTTCTTGAGCGCTCAGAGCCCCGAGCCTTCTTTTTGCACAGTCTTGCCTGCTGCCGTTCTTGGGGCTTGCAGGTGAAGCCTGGGCTTTGGCTTGTCAGTGAAGGGCTGTTCAGAAGCAGGAAGCAGCGACCCGGGTCCCAGCCACTCTCCCCCGTCTTCCACTTATTGTTTCAGAATTGTCAGAAAACAGGCTGGAAGAGGAGGAGGAAGGGAGACGGAGGGATTTTTTTTTTTTTTTTTTTTTTTTGGCAGTTTGGCTGTCGAATGAAAGCAGGCACTTTATTTAGAAGTGAGTAGGGAGGGAAATGCAGCTTAGGGTTGACACCCTTCTGGTGCTTATCCATAAATATGAAATGGTGTTAGAACATCAGACACCAGAGAGCTTTCTGATTGGCTGTTGGTGATGTCATCTTGTCATTAATACTGTGCTCAGAAAATAAACTGATCCGCCTGTTTTCTTTCTTTCCCTTTTCTTTCTCTCTCTCTTAAAAAGCTGAGATGTATGAAATTCATTTTGTAACCTAAACTGAGGCACTTCAGTTAGGACATGGCAAGAATCACTGTATTATTACTGTATTTCTCATGTGCTGGTCACTCTGGCCTTCACTTGGACACCACAGCCACACCCACCGCCTCTCAGCCTGCCTTGCCTTATTGCTTAGAAGTAAGGCAGACGCTTTTCACCACCTGGGCACCCACAGTTGACATTTACCCACATCAAGTGCTGATTCAGGGGGCGCAAGTTCTTCCCACCAGCCTTTGAACAGCTTAGCATGTTTGCAGCCAAGGGTGGCACTTTCAGGGTTGTGAGGGATGTGGGGACATAAGGAAAAGTACTTTCTCTAATAATTTTTTCAAATCCTAGCTTGTCTCTCCATCTCTGAAAATTCTGCAGTCAGAGCTAAGCCCATCTGTGCCTGCACTCAATGCACGCTCATCTAAGCTGGAACTTCGCAGATTCGAGTTTCAGTAGGAGGAACACTCTGTGGCAGCCCCAAGCCTGTGTGCACTTGTGTGATGGGGAAAATCCCATACACAGGAGAAAAGTTCTCAGGAGGAAAGACATTGCCCCAAAAGTCTGACACCTGCATTTATTTTGGATGCCTGGACATCTGAAACTTGGACATCCTCCATCTATCCCTACTGGTTCACTCTGATCCAAGGAGAAATATAGTTTTAGTGAACGCTTGGGAAGTTTTGTGTCTAGCTATAGTTTTGTGTTTCCTTTAAGTGGCATACATAGCTGTTCTTTAGAAGGAAAGCCATGATTCTTTGCTTAGAGTAGCCTCACCCTTTCCTGGAATATTTGACTTTGCTTGTGAATAACCATGGTGTGCTCCTTGAAATGCCCGGATTGTCTTGTAGAGGCTCTTGATATCGTGTGGAAATGTTATGTAAGTTCCCCTCCCTTTCCAACCCTTTCTTAAGTGGAAATGCCTCTCCCCTCCCATTCCATCAGGGATGGACTGGCTGTCCAGGGTTATGTTACACATGCCGCGGACCGTCATTTGGATTAGCAAATGTCTAGCAAGCAGGTGTAGCTGATCTCCGCTGTGCAACTGTATCTTCTGTTTCAGGGGCTGCCACATTCCTTTTCAAGTTCCTCCTTTTCAAGTTGTGCAAGGCTAGAAACCATAGATTTAGCAACCTTCGGGGTCAAAGGGAAAAGGGAGAGACAATGAGTCCCATTCATCCTTATGAGTGCTAATGAGTCAGAGAGATAGTCTTTTTTCCAGGTTAAAGCTCTGTCTCTGGCAGGCTTTAATTATCTGAGCTGAAACAAGACGTGATATAAACATGCAAAAGCATTTCAGGAACAGGTTTTTAAAGATGAATCACTCAAGTTGGTGTCCTGCTCAGCCCTTTTGCGAGGGGCTGGCCCCCACTGTTCAGCTGCCACTCGATCACGTGACAGCTGTTTGCAGACTAAAGGAAAGAAACAATCATTCACTAGCAGGAAACCTAATCCCAGGCAGGTGCAGTTTGAGTAAGGGCTCTGGGCCTGAAGGTCAGGACGGTTGCAAAGACCTGAGCTTTTGCAGATGGTCTGAGTGGGAGGAGCCAGATTCAATAACCCTTCTCCCATCTGCAGCCCCCAGATCCCCCTTCCTTGGGGAGCTGGCTACCACTTCTCCAGATACAGATGAACTTTTGAACCCAAGTGCAGTACAGTATTTAGGACATTGTTTATAGGTTTCAGATAAGGCGGTAGCAGATTTGAAGGAAACAGTAGACAGATCCATTTTCTTCTTCCTCCAGTGAGGTTAGAGATCCAATTAGAAATCAGTGGCTTAGCAGCTTCCTCTGCGTGTGCTTTGGGTTCTTTAGTTCTGAAAGGCTCTTCTGGATGGGAACAAAAGCCGGATGTGGCCCCAGGGCCTCGCCGTGTGGGATATGTCCGGAGCTCGCAGACCGTGCTTTCCTCTGCTCAGACCAGCAAGATCCTGCAAGCTTTCGGCTCCCTGTTTTCATCCTGGGGTCATCTCTCCCCTGTCTTTAGCTCTGTCTCTGCCATTTTATTTTCTATCCATTACTGATGGCTGCTCTTCTATTTATAGTGCTTGCAACTGATGGAGATGCCAGGTGCATGGGAATGTCCACTCAGGGGCCTGGATATTTGGGAAACTGTAGTGATACTTCTAGAAGAAGCCATCAGCAATCACCATTTCGGTGGTGGCGGGGAGGGGGGGGACCCCAAAGCCAAACAGAAAGCCTCAGTACATAAATTAGGAGAGAGAAGAGTCTAACATTCTGTCAGTTGCAACCTAATTGATTGGGAAAAAAAAAAAAAAAGTGGTGATTTTGGGTAAAATATAGAACATTCGAGAAACGAATCCACTTCTCTGAATAGCTCCTTCGTTTCTTGTGGCTTAGAGACTGAAACTTAGGAATCCACAATTATACCGTATAGATGGGCCTTGTTCTATATTTAGTATATAATCTCCACGCTCAGGGGCTACATATGGCCATGATCACCCACTTTAGAGCTAAAAATGGAAGTTACCTCCCACTTTGTCCTGATTTGGAATCATACATAATTACGCTATGCTTTAAAAATCTTCCTTTGAGGAAAGAGTTCAAGATCAAGTTGTTAGTGAGCAGTCTTTTCTACAAAACTGAGTATCAGTTCTGGGAGAAGCTAAGTCAATTCTTGTTGAACAAATAAAATAAATGAAGAAATAATGTTTTCCAGAAGGAAAACATTCATGCCTCTATTACTGAATCAGAAGGTGCCATGGGGAGTTGGAAAGCGCTGGACTCACCAGGGAGGGAAATGCCCATCATGAAACAGGAATGGAATGTCTAGAAAGGGGAGCTGAGAGCCACGCTTCCAGAACCAGTGAAAATGGAAAGAAGGCCGAGTCCAGGGGTTCCAGACCGGCCGACCGTCAGGGTGCACATGGGTGCTCTTAGTATGGACTGGCTGAGCTGGCCTCCAGAATCTCAAGCAGAGCTGGGAAACCCCCATCTTGGTCCCTATAGACCTGAGATGCTGGGGCAAGATCTGCAGGTGATTTGGAGAGGGAACAGGCCAAGGAGGTGGCAGGCTCTTCCAGTGCAGAGCGAAGGAATCACGCCATCCGGGCTGCGTTTGAACTGGTTCAGCAAGCGTTTACTGAGTGCCGCACGTTGCATGACGTAATGCGACGGAACTCTAAGAAAAGGATTCACTTCTGCTCACCTGGAGTAGAATGGCATGCAGCCTGTCTAGTGACCTGTGGACCTCAGGGCCTGATTGCTGCAGAAGCCTGGAGGAGCCTGAGGGACAGCTGGGCGTGAGGAGGCCTTCGGGGGCGGGGTGATGTTCGAACTGCTGTGCCGAAGGGGAATGCAGCTCTTCCTGCAGCAGGGAGGGCAGGAGAGTGGTCGGGAAGGTGAAGGAGCAGGAAGAGCATGTGCAGAGACCCGGAAGACCAGAGGCTGGTGTGTGGGAATGGCGGAGAAGGCAGGAGGTGCTGGAGGCCAGAGCTGCGTAGCTTGCCAATCCCTTTGCTTGTGAGGCTAAGGAGTCTGGGCTGTGAGCTGTACCCAGCGCTGGTCCCCCTGGACAGGGTGCTTGCTGGTGTTGGCTTCACTGCTCTGGAGGGTAGAGAAGCTGGGGGGAGGGTTGCCCTCTGGGAGAAGGAGCTGTGAACAGGGAGGCGCAAGGGTTTGGTCTCTAACATAAGCCCTCCCAGGTGGGCGGCGTAGCTTGGGAAGGTTGGCTTCCTCCTGGGCAGCAGGCAGTAGCCACTGACATCTACACTTTGGTTAATTAGAAGATGTTTAATGTGTGCCTCATTCAGCAGAATAATCAGCTTCTCTGAAAATGCATTTGTATTTTATTTTTCTCCTTTTAATAAAAACAAAAATAAGGGGACAAAAAGATCACTAAGGGCAATCTGTCAGCCCTCCCCTACCTCATATGATAATTCTCTGTGATTTTTTTTCCCCATAACTACATATCGCATCTCCCTGGACCCAGCTTCCACTGATGACATCCAAGTTGGCTGTTCACAGAACCCAGCCAGTGCAGAACCTGCCAGAGCTGCTTCACTTAGCTGTCGAGGTGGAGACCCAGGATATGGGAACTGATGGATTTGAAACATTTGCGGTCCTTACCCTCTCCGTCCTGAACACTGCAAGGCTCTTGGGTCCTCTTAAGATAGGCAGTGGCCCTTCGGCCTGGATGAGGTGCTGTTTCTAAATGCTTGCTTTGTGCTTAACTAGTTTGCATCTCTGTAAAATATTCATGGGTAGAAAGGAATCCCACCATCCCCTTTAAGGACGTCCAACCCAGGTGGGAAGGAAGGAGATTTTTTTGTGGGTGGGTACCAGGGATTGAACACAGGGGGCACTTAACCACTAAACCACATCCCCAGCTCATTTTATATTTTATTTAGAGACAGGGTTTCCCAAATTGCTTAGGACCTTGCTAAATTACTGAGGCTGGCTTTGAACTCTCCATCCTCCTGAGCCACTGGGATTACAAGTGTGTGCCACCACACAAACTGGAGGTAACGATCTTGAATAATTCTATCACTTGTCAGTTTGTAAATGTTCAGGGAAGACAAATGAAAGAGCAAGGATGGGCTCTTTGATTTATGTGTGACCTGCCATTCTTACTATAATTTTGAAGTTGAGGCTTGGAACGGAGGAGTAGACTTCCAGCGTGAAGCACTGTCAAGCCAGAGGGATCTTCGGAGCCCTCGATAGGTCAGTTTCCTAGTTCACGTTCATCTTCGATCACCTCGTGACTCAAATTGGTTCTATCATTGCTTTCGTCTGTCTGCTAAACATGTACTGTATCGTGGGAATTATGTCTGTCCCTTTCTTTCTCTTACTGATTGTGTTGATTGTCAATAAAGCTAGACCTGGATAGTTGAAATATCCTAGTCAGTTCTAAATCTTTTTTGTTTTCCCTGGAAATGTTTTCGTTTTCCCCTTCAGTGTGTTCATGGTATAGGATTTTCATTGTAAGTTAGAATATAATAAAACTTGTTAATCCCCAGTGTGAAGCTCCAGTTTATCTTTTCTTGGCAAACCTTTCTCAATGTTGCAAATTAGTAGCTAAGTAGTAGTGTGCTGGGTACTGGTGGTGGGTGTTAAAAACCCTAGAGTGTAAGCTGTTTTTAAGTGTCCCCAAGTACGTCTGAAGTCCCCATTTCCTTAGCAGCACTTGATATGGTAATTATATAGGATTCTCCTGTGTTCAAGAAAATATGAGCCTAAGGGCTCCTCTGATAATTTTTTAGCTTCCCATAGGTTGAAAGTAATAAAATTGCTTTGCTTTAAAAAAAAATATCTGCAGTTCAGTCCTTTTCCTAATTCAGATGGGTTTTCTCTCCATTCTTTTCCCTACCAGGTAATGAGAGGATTTTTTTTTTTTTTTTAATTACCTCCGAGGACATGAGCACTGTCCAGCCAGGTGGGGCAGAGAAGACACGGGTTGTCTTGGAAGGGACTGTGGTTTTGCTGTTGCTTGTGTTTTCAGAGCATGGTAGCCCCTCCATAGTGCCTGCAGGTCACCTCTCTGCTTATCCTTCTAGAAGGATTAGTCT
Source organism: Sciurus vulgaris (assembly GCF_902686455.1). NCBI lineage: Eukaryota > Metazoa > Chordata > Mammalia > Rodentia > Sciuridae > Sciurus > Sciurus vulgaris. The sequence goes on from NC_136467.1 coordinate 152,454,730, forward strand.
GTTTTCCCAAAACCAAAATAAAAGTTCCCATCATCTCAAGACAACTTAAAAAAATAAAATAAAGCGTAAAAGCAAATCCAAAAAGTCTAAGCAACCCTGGCGTCCAGAGCCGAGGAATGGAGAGACATAATGAGGGATGTGTGAGTGTCTGTACACACAGTGGAATACGATTCAGCCTTAGAGAGGAAGGGACTTCTGTGGCCTGCTACAGCGGGGGGAACCGCGTGGATGTCATGCTCCGGGAGGTAAGTCAGATGCAAAAGCATGAACACCGCGTGGTTCCTGTTCTGTGAAACACCTAGACCAGGCAAGTTCACGGAGACCAAGAGAGGCTGGCGTGGGCCTGGGAGTTGGGTGGGATAACAGAGTTAGTGTTTAATGGGTTCAGTTTGAAGTTTGCAAAATGAAGAGTTGGTGGCTAAATGGTGACATTGGGAGCAAAATAATGTGGACTTAATGCCACTTACAGATGGCGAAACTGGCAGACCTCACACTTCACCATGATCAGTGTAAAAATCACCCGGGGAAAGCAGATACCTCCAAGCCCACAAGTCATAATCATATCGAGCAATGGGTTATTTTAGCTAATTTGCAATTTTTATAATGTGCTGTATAAATCATAAATATGAATACCATCATGCCACCACCTCAGTGAAACTAAAGGTAAAGGAAAATGTTTATAATTAATAAAATTATTGCTTAATGTCAATCCCCCCCCCCAAAAAAAAACAAACAAAACAAAACAAAAAAACACCCAAGTTCAATTAGGTTTTCTAACTTGTGGTATCTGTGTGTCTCCTGAATAGACAGTTTTTAACTTGGTTCACTAAACTATTGTCAGTTGCTATTATTGTTCTTTCTTTGCATTTGGAATTCCTGGAACACATGTTCAAGAGCAAAAATGAAAGGCGTGGGAGGGTCATTAGTGTGGCGTCTGGGGTTCGTTAAGGTGGGTGCTCTGATTAGGGCCTCAGTGTGGGCTGAGTTCTGCATTTCTTTCTTTGTGGGGGGGTGGGTACTAGGGATTGAACTCGGGGGAACTCAACCACTAAGCCACATCTCCAGCCCTGTTTTGTATTTTATTTGGAGATGGGGGTCTCGCTGAGTTGCTTAACACCTCGCTTTTGCTGAGGCTGGCTAGGAACTCGCCAGCCTCTTGCCTCAGCCTCCTCGGCTTCTGGGATTACAGCTGTGTGCCACCACCCCGCAAGGTTCTGCATTCCTGATGTGCCACCCACGTCCCTGCTCCAGAGGTCCTTGGAAGCTTTGGGGTGGTTCTCTCTCTCGCTAGTTAAGACTCCGTGCCAGCGAGGTACCTCTCGTCTGCACCGATTCCGGGATGCGCTTGGCATGGTGGAGCTGGTCTCTTGGCTCTCGTGGATGGACTCCTGCGTTCTGAGACGGTCCTCACGTTTTATCTGAGGGGATCATGAAAAGAAGCGAGGTAGCCCTGCCTCTACGAGGCCGTTTCCGATCCCCTTTCCTTCCCTGAGGCCATGTGCTCATGCGGGGGGACAGCTGACCAGTCCAGCATGGTCAGGGGCACGTGTCAGCACTCCCCTGACCTACGTGTCATTTAGAGAACCCCTTACCAAGCACGAAGTATCCAGGGCATCATGCTTGTCCTCTGAGGAGACAGATGTAGCCCTGGCCTTCAGGGAACCCGACAACGTGCCTGGACCCGGGTGAGAGCTACCTGCTGCTGCACCGGCTCGGTGGCTTCCGTCTCATCTGCGGAAGGTCCTCTTCTGCTGCTTCCCAGGTTCGCCACCTGGTTGCCACATTGATTAAAGAGGAAAGAATCTCTCTCTCTCTCAGTTCCTGCCAACGGTGCATGCTCGCTTCTGTGAGAGGTCCTTCCACCTCGTGCTCATGTCCCCTCACCATTCCAAACGCAGACAATTACCTTTTGTAATTTGGCAGTCTTGAGAGAAAAAGCATTGTGTAGAAGGTGGCATTTTAATATTGACCCCCAGGGTCCCTTCCCAGAGACCCACTGGGTGCACACCCGAATAATCTCTAGACTAGCTGTCTGATAATTTTCCTCCTGCAATTAGTTATTTTATCTGGCATAGTTGCCCTAAGATATGGAGATGATCCAATGAACCTGCCCGAACATCAACCCTTTAAAAGCAGAGGGATTTGCCTTGCTGCTTGAAGAGAGTCAGAGTTGGAGAGGGATCAATGGGCTGTGGCTGGTGGACAGGTGGAGGGGGCCGTGTGGCAAGGGCCTTGGGCGAGTCACCTCTGGAAGCTGACTGCCTGTGTGGATGTGCGACCTCAGTCCTATAGCAATGAGGAGCTGGATTCTAACGATGACCAGGACCAGCTCAGAAGTAGAACTTCCCCGGAGCCTCTGGGGATAAGAACTCAGCCCGACCAGCACCTCAGTTCCAGCCGTGTGGTGTGGATGGGGTGAGCCGAGCCTCGGCGGGCTGGACTCTGACCTAAGGAACCGTGAGCCCATGTAGGCTGGCTGCTCGAGCCACCGTGTTTGCAGGAATCAGAACAAATGTGCGTGTGGGCGGGAGCGTGCACTCAGATAAGGCCTACAAGGCTGCTGGGGTCCAGCTCCCAAATGTGCCCAAGGCCGTGTTCAAGCTGGTCCTGGTGCTGCTGTTGGGAGGTGGTGGAGCCTTTGAGGGGCAGGGCCCGGGAGGTCTTCAGGTCACCGGGCTGTGCCCTTGAAAGGGCGTCAGGGGACCCTGGTCTTTTCGTCTTTCTGTCTTCAGCTTCCTGAGCCTGAGCTGAGTGGTTTTGCTCCACACATTCTCCTACCTTGATGTGCTGCCTTTCCACAGGCCCAAGAAATGGGCGACCACAGACCAAAACCTCTGAAACTGCAACACCCCCAAACAGACCTTTTTTCTTTACAAGTCGATGTTGCCAGGTGTTTGCTACAGTGATGGGAAGCTGACTAACAGGCTCAGCCGTGGCAGCCACAAGCTGCTTCAGCTTGGCCAGCTCAACAATACAGTCCAAGCTCCCTTACATAGAATGAAAATCAAAAAGTCACCGATGCACAGGAATTCTCAAACGGTGCAAAGAACATACATTTAGCAAGAGGAAATCTGAGCAAGTCTTGGCTCTGTTACTTCCTAGCAGGGGCAGATCACTCACTTGTCTGAGCCTCATCTATAAAACAGCAGGTTGACCATTTGGTATCTCACCACCTGGGAACCTCTGCTTTTCTTTACCAAGTGGTACTCATTTCCATAATTAATCAGGCCATCCTTGACCCACCAGGTATAGCCAGAGGGCTGTCTGTGTGTATTTTTGGGAAGAGTTATAAACAGTTGAAAATGTTCTATACAGTCCAAAAGATTCCCTGCACCAAAATGTTATGTCAACATGCCCTGTGGCTTGGAAACTGTAATGTCTGAGCCCTGTTCTAGATCCAAGCAAACTAATGGCTGTGCAAAATTTTCTTCCCCTTAAAGTCCAGGGTTCCCTTTTTGCATGTTTAAAATGAACATGTAGAAATTAATCTGTAAAATCTGTTTTTGAAGCCCAGGGTGATTTTGACCTGCAGCGTTTCTCTCTCCATGTGGACTGTAGCTCATCCGAACTCATTCTAGGTGTTTCCTGCCACATTTTGGGGAGGGCAGGCAGCCTCCTCTCATGCCTCACTGTGCTCCAGTCTGGACTTTGAGCCCAGAGTCGTGTTTATATCCACGCCTGCGTGCTGGGGTTCTAAAGGCAGAGGCTGTGTGGAGCTGAGTTGCTTTTCCTATGGGATGACTTTTCCCTGCATTCAAAGATCTTGTTCACATTGCAAAATAAAAATCTGCAGAAAATTAAGGGCCCTTGAGTTAGAATATTTTAGGCATATGATATTGCAAAGGGAAAATGCTAATTATGGAGAGCTTTCTTCTCCGAGCACCTGAAACTTCTTTTCCTGTTATCAGACTAGCTGCTGATCTGCACAGTTGGACTGTAAGTGGCAGGAGGGGAGACCCAGCAGCTCAGCCACCAGGAGGATGGCGGAAAGCACCTGTCAGTCATTAGAGGGTGGGGGAGGACCACTGTGCGCCCTTCCCACGCGCGGGGCCTGGGGGAGGCTGAACATCCCGCCTGGAAAGTGGTCGCCTGCATGGCAATGTCTTAGGAGCACGCCCTCTGGGTCCTGCTCTCCTGGACGGTCTAGAATACATCATGGAAGGGCCAGAGGTGGCAGTCCCTCAGTTTTGCAGTTGTGGCCCCACCACCGACACCGGTGAGTCCCTCCCGTTCCCCAGGGCCATCCCCTCTGCCGCACAAGGGTCCCCACGGGGGCAGACCTGTGGTGGGTTATTGCTCCCTCCTTCACTTTTAATTTTGTCCAGCCTCACTGTCCTTGCTAGATGTTTGGCTTCTAGAAATTGTTTTTAGACAATAGCAGAGGACAGTGGGAAGGGCGTCCCTGCTCCCCAGGGCGGAGGCCTGTTTGAGAGGCACAAAACAGTGTGGCTCTGTGGGAATCGGGGAGTCTGTTCTCTTCTCTGCCCGTTCTTCACAGCCGGTACGAGCGACATTTTCCGATATTGGTTCAGGGACCCAAATCTCAGGCCACTCACGATCCGCCACATCTTTGAGACTTCTGTCCTGCGAACGTTCCCCAGGACAGTCCTTAGCCACTCCTGCCTTTCCATCCTAGTCAAAGCTCTCCAGCCTTCTCTGCTTGTAGGGCTGCGGTGGATGACTTTGGGTTCGTAGTTTGGCAAAAGCTTCAGAAAGGGTTAAGTCCTGTACAAATGACATTTTAGTCATTTTTTTTTTTCAATTTACAGTCAACTCTTAATTCTCCCTATTCTTCATGCTTATGTTTTGTGAATTTCAGGGGAACTAAGGTTCAAAAGAGTGGTTTGGGTCATTGGGCTACTGGAAAGCAGTACAGAGGTTCCTTAGAAAACTTGGAATGGACCCACCATTTGACCCAGCTAGCCCACTCCTTGGCCTATACCCAAAGGACCTAAAATCAGCATACTACAGAGATACAGCCACATCAATGTGTATAGCAGCTCAATTCACAATAGCTAGATTGTGGAACCAACCTAGATGCCCTTCAACAAATGAATGTGGTATGTATACACAATGGAATATTATTCATCCATAAAGAAGAATAAAATTATGGCATTTGTAGGTAAATGGATGGAGTTGGAGAATATCATGCTAAGTGAGATAAGCCAATCCCCAAACAATAAAGATTGAATGACTTTTCTGAAAAGTGGATAATGATACATAATGGGGAGGGAGGGGGTAAGGGAAGAATGGAGGAAGGATGGATTGTGTAGAGGGAAATGAGGGATGGAGAGGGGGCAGGGGGAGGAAAGATAATGGAATGAGACAAACATCATTACCCTATGTACATGTGTGATTACACTAACAGTGTGACTCTACTTGGTGTACAACCAGAGAAATGAAAAGTTGTACTCCCTTTGTGTACAATGAATCAAAATAAAAGTAGTTTGTGCATTCAATTCTCTGCAGAATCTCTGGTAATCTATTCTCACCGCCTTAACCACGGGATTGGTCCACTCCTGGGACCCTGGGTGGACGCCATGCCCTTGGGCACCATCTCCTCACTGCTGTCAGGTGCTTCGCCTGGAGCTATTTACAGTAGGATATGGAAAGGTAGTACTTGGGCAGAGGGCCGCCAGACCCCTCTATGTATTGATTCTGACTGACTTTGTACAAGATCCTGTACAGGAAGCAGAGATAGGGAAGTTATGACCCTGGCCTCAAATTATATGGTAGACAAATAGGACTTCAAGTTGATGTGAACATAAGACAACAAAGGCTGGGGAAGAGGGTCAGGTGGAGGTTAGCATGGGATGCATATTAAATTAATTGAAAATTTAAAGGCTTGGTTTGCAAACCAAAGTGCTATAAAAATGGACACCTGGAGACCATAACCCACTCCTACCCCAACTTCTCAGTTTTTGTCTGAAAAGGAGAAATACTGACCCAACAGGGGTGGTGGACGGCTGGGGAGGACAGTGCGCCCCACCGCTGACCAGCTCCAGGCCTGTGCTGGGCAGCCTCCCGGGACCCCTCTGGGTCCTGACGGTGTGCTCATGGCGCTGCTCCTGCTTCATTTACTTACCCCCGACCCCCGTCAGGGAGCACAGAGTTGGGGGCATCGGGAAGCTCCTCCGATCGCTCCTGGGGGTCGTGGGCTGGGGGCACCTCGTCCTGCATCTCCCTGTGGCAGGAGAGCAAGCCGCAGCTGGGCAGAGGAAGAGTGGGGGCCAGCGTCTGGCAGGCGGGTGCACCCGAACCCCACAGGCGGCCCGGCCGTCCACTCTGCAGTTCTAAAGCTGCGGAGGGCTCACTCCTCGGTTTTCTTCCACGTAGTGACCACAGGGGCTCTTCGAGGGTTGAAGGCCATTGTTGATCAGCTCCTAAAACTCACCCGAGCCGCTTTCATTTAGTTCCTTTGACATTTCCTCAAAACTCCGCTGCATTCCAGTGCTATCCTCCCAGCCCCCCTCTCCCTCCTATTCCTGCTGGAATTGGGGCGGGGAGCCAGCGACCTTTCAAGGCTCTGTCCTTTGAAGTCCTGATCCGGGAGGATTTCCCCTGCTGGCCCGGGCTTCCTTCCTGGGCCGATTGCTGTCTGTGCGGCTGAACTGGCCTTCCCGTGGGCTCTGGGCTCTGGGGTCTGCGTCCTGGTTTCCTTGCGGGGAAACAGGGATGCAGGTGCCTTGCAGTGAGTTGTGAGCCATTCACGGGGCCAAGTCCTCGAAGGGCATCATGGGCCTTGCTTTCCTCTTCTACCCTCTCTGTTTCACACCCCCATTTCCAGGAGCTGAGCAGCCTTCCTCTGCTACCTGCCCTCACCATGATGTAGTGTAATGGGGCCGATCTGTCTGGGACCAAAATCTCCCAAACTGTGAGCCAAAGTAAACTTTTCCTCTTTATAAATTGTCTTATTGCAGGTATTTGTTATAGTGACGGAAAGCAGACTAACAAAGGATGACCATGAACCAAAGCAACACCAAATTGTCTCCTCTATGATGCTTTAAAAAGAAATTTTTTTTAGTGGTTGATGAACCTTTGTTTGTTTGTTTATTTATGGTGCTGAGAATCGAACCCAGTGCCTCACACATGCTAGGCGAGCACTCTACCACTGAGCTACAACCCAGCCCTCTATGATGCTCTTGGAATCTCCCTCAACACACATGTTGGTAGCACCCTCTACGCCTTTGATGTTTCTGAGAATGTCTCTGGGCAAGTCACAGAGGGCACAGCCAAGGAAGATCTCCACAAGGATCTTGCCATACCTTTGGGTGGAGAGCCACGCCCGTCCCAGGCATTTCTGGCTGGGCCCCTTCTCCATCTCAGTGAGGGTGAGCAGCGTCCCTTAAACAAACTGGGTTTTAACTGCTGGCTGCTTAAGGTCTGACGCCATAGATGGTACAGCTAACGAATAAATGAACATGTCCACCTCTTCTTCCCTTTTCAGAAGAGGGACGATACGTGTGAACCGTGGAGCCAATTACTAGCAGTGGCTCAGGGAACATCTTCAAGGTCAAGGCTTGAAGATGAATGAAGCAATCATTCATGAAGCAATGAAGTATCAACATATCAAATTAGGTTTCAATTCGCTGCCCCCAGGCAGACCTGTCCTTCCGCCCAGGGTTGTGTGGCTTCTCTGAGGTTGCCTGTGCCTGGCAGGGTGCTCAGGATTCCCACACCGCCCGCACCTGTCCCATAGCCAGGCAGGAGGGTTCCCTCTGTGGTCTCCAGAGGAGTTTGAGAACTTCTCTTGCCGTCTGGGATCCTGTGTCTGTCTCAGTATGTTCCTGCTGCTATAACAAAATACCTTGGAGCGAGTAATTGGAAAATAATAGAAAAATTTTCACTATTATGGAGGTCAGGACATTGAAGATCAAGGTCGCTAGCGGTTCCAGTGTCTGTTGATGGTTTCCACGATAGTGCCTGGTCACATCGTCCTTGCGTGGTGGAAAGCAGAAGGACGAAAGGGGCCGAGTACTGTGTCCTCTTGTGGCGGAAGAGGCAGAGGGAGTAGCTGTGCACAGCCTGGTCCTGGGCGTTGATCCCACTCACAGGAGTGGAGCCCTCATGGCCTAATCACCTCCCAAGGGCCACATTTCTGTGACCTTGACCTTGAGGATTCAGTTCCGAGGCACGAACTTCGGAGCTGCAAACTGCAGCAGGGTCTCGTCTGACCCGTGGTCTCTGCTGCTGGCCAGGGCACTCCAATTGCCCTTTTCCTGAGAGACGCCTGGTCTCCCTGGGCCCAGTGCTCTCGTGTGTCCCCTCATTGTGGGTTTAGCTGGCTGTGGTCCTTCCCTGCCCCATTCCTCCTCTCCTCCCGGGTCAGGCCCCTCACTTCTCGTGGCAGGAGGGTCAGGTTCACGGGCTCCTGGGAGCCGAGGCCTTGCCGACGCACTCGTCTCCTCCTCTCTCGATTTCCTGGGCTCTGCATCGGAGGGCAGAGCGCACTCCTCAGTAGTGCGGGTCTGTTGGACAGTGGGGCAAATGTCCAGCAGAGGGGAACCTGGGGGTCTGGCTCCTGGCACGCCCCCCTGCTGTTTTCCAGTTGAAGACCTTTGACAAGTGAGCTTTCCTAAGATTCAAATTCTTCATCTATAAAATAGCCTGAATATCTATCTTATCTCACATCTGGGGCCACAGGGAAACCACCTGAGATAAGGTCTGTGGAGAACCTCGTTGGTCGTAATGAGTAACCTGCCCGTCCCGGGCAATGTGCTAAATGTCAGGGGAGGGCGTCCACCCCAGTGGCGAAACCATGCAGGGTTTGCAGTGGGAGGACCTGGCTTTGAGTCCCCAGCATGGCCGCATTAGCTGTGATGCTTTCAGCAAATCATTCAACCTCTTAAAGCTACTTTCCTCATTTCAAAAATTAGGGTTATTAATGTGAGGCAAATGGTGAACACAGATCCTTACACATCAGATTACCACCTGTGGTGCAAACCTTGGCCATCTAGTTGTTATCCCCCAAATCATTTATGTGATGATTCAAAGGAACACTTTGTACCTGAAAATAGGGGGCTGTTGGAATCCTGGAGGGGAATATTTCTTGGAATTCAGGTCGCTACTAACATAGAGTAAGGGACCTGTTTTTGAAGCCTAGACCCAAACAGAAGGACACTCAGCACTCAGTGCATTCTGGGTTAGTTGTTGTTTTTTGTGGATCTTGAGATAAAGGAAAAGTTCCTTATTTTATCCCTCCTCATATCCAGCAAGCCTAAAATTCCCTGTGATACAACTTTTCAATCCTTTGGTATAAAAATATGTGTTTCACTGTAAGGCAAGATGGTTATACAGACAGAGTGAAATAATTGAAAGGCAGATTTTGGAAAATTAAAGACTCACAAACATACTTTTGTCATCTTTCCCACATATTTCATACTGAGCAAGACTTTTGTGTAAAAGCTTTCTGTTTTGGACTGGCTTAAAATTACTAAGATGAATCAGGATCAGTTTTTTCAAAATTATTGGCAGTTGAAGGAGGCCTTTGAATTTCAGTTCAAAATACTATGGAATATAGTTTAGACTATCTTTGTGAATAACAGAAACAGGGATTATAATACTGAAACTTTATTGGTAATAATACCTACTGGCAAACCTTAGAGCTGTAACCAGAAACATAAAGAAATCAAAAAACACAAATCAACACAAACTCAATTTTAAGGAACAGGCAAAGCCACGTGATCAGCTGAGTGAAATGCACAGATACCAAGCTGGGGACGCACGGAGCTGATCATGTCATTACCGAGCAGGACTTAGGGGTGCTGTCCCCTGTGTGGTGCTGGGAGTGGACTTTACACGCCCAGACCTGTTTCTGGGATCCGCCATGCTACCGTCGGCCTGCCTGGATGAAAGGGAGGTGCTGGCTGTGGCATCTGGTGTGACCGAGTGGCCTTCTCCTGCCCACTTCTGCTCGGCGCTCAGCTCTGGACAAAGAGGAGGCTTTGGAACCTGCACTGTCCAAAGAGCGCCGTGCCCACTTGGGGCCAGGAACCTCCCTGCAGAACTTAAGAGAGAAAGCAAAACTGGCCCTTCTGCTGCCAGTTGCCATCTCCTGCCCTACCCTGGCCTTTTTCTAGTCTAAAGAGACCTTGGTGGGCGGGGACAGGAGAAAATCTCATCCACTGTGTACAGCAGGTGAGAGGGACAAGCCCACCTGACGGACCCAGAGAATCAGGGTTGCTGGGCAGCGGCTTCCCTGTTGACTGCCCTCTGGGCTGGGCTTCCCGGCCTGCCCTGGGTGGGAGGGGAAGCACAGAGAGAAGGCCTGCTGGCGGCACACCTTCACGTCCTCCCGTGAGCTGGGAAGCCTCCTAAGTTCCCCAGGGATGAAGTGGACGCTGAGTGGTGGAAGGTCCTGGGCCATCTTGCTGGCACCATTCCTGAGATGCTGGCTTTGTGACTGGGAGCCAAGGGGTTGGGGGAGAGGTCAGCGGCAGCAGAGGTCGGGTGTCCACAGAGGGAAGGGGTCCAGTGAGGGGCCCCAGGACCTCAGCACAGCGCACACCCAGCCAGCATCGGCCTGAGACAGTCGTGGCTGGTCCTGGCCGGCCTGTGGCGGGGAGCTCGCCCTTTCTCTCCTTCCCAGCTCCTGGCTGGTTCTGTAGGGAGCAAGGAGGAGAGGAGAAGCCAGCCTTCCATGCTCGGAGTCCAGCTAACGGCTTGGCCTGGTCAGGGCAGGGGCTTGTGTAAGACCAAAATCAAATTTGAGAATAAAAATCAAAAATGACCTAGAGTATAATCACCCCCAAAATGACCCCCAAATTATGGGATTTGCCCAAGATGTTATTAAAGATGGGAAAGGGGTTTAAAAATAGCAGTTGGGCAGCTCGGACGAGTGAAGCAAACCATCCCGTGTTAATTGCTGGCTGGGATGGAAACGCTCAACCCCGTTTCACAGATTCTCCTTCCTGTGGCATGATGACATCAGATAGCATGCCCTGTCCAAATGCATCCCAGAAGTGTCAGCAGGAAGTGGCAAGCACCTAGAAAATCGAGCATCACGAGGTCGTAGCCTCCTTGCTCTTGGCTGGTGCGTGTCGTGTGTGGGAGGAGGAAGACCCCAGCCATCTGCTTCAGGGAGTCCGTGGAAGCCATTTCCCTGTCACATAAAAGATACTAGGCAAAGCAACCCTGAGGCGGGTACCCCATGATCATGCGGAAGGCCAACCCTGATGTGCCTTGATGTGCTTAAGGACAACCATAAGCATCGTGCGACGCCATGTCTGCAAGCTGAACAGAAACCAACTCTGTAAAGGGACGAATGGATGCAAGACATCTTCCCTAATGTTCTCCAGACTCAGGGAACCAACTGGGAAGTGGGTGCAGGACTTTGTGTCTCAGCACCCTAGGTTTGTTTTTGGTGATAATTCATATAACCCTTTTTCCCGATTGTCAAGATTTTGAAGGAGGATTATGGTGTGAGTTAAAGAGAGTATGCGATTCAGGCGCACCACACCGAGTCGTTAACTCTCGGAGGCTTGAGATGTCCTGGCTCCTTTTAAGCTTGGAAGCAGAGCACTCCTGGGGAATGCTATTAGGACAGGCTTCATGGCGAAAGCGTAGCTTTTGGGCAGTTAGCCTTTGAAGCTGACAGAGGATAATAGGTTGGTGCACAAGAAGGGGGAAGTTGCTCTGGGTTTAGAAAATAAAGGAGTGAGGAGGTGACAGTCTTGTGCAGGCTCTTATTGTAGTGGTTCTTTGCGGGACCAAGTGGTTCTCCAGATCGAGCTCAATTTTCCACTGAGTGTCTTTTCTGAGTAGTGATAAAGTCCAGGTAGCCCTCTTGTGAAGCATAAGATCTTTGTGCCAAGATTGCTAGGGCTGTGCTATCATCTTGGCCAGGTGCCCATTTCCTTTGGGTTTAAAAAGAGTAGTTCATTTTAAATCAGATTGTACAGATTTAGGACTCGGGGGAAAGTAAAGGATATGCAGTGACTCTTCTTCTTTGTCCACCTCCCACCACTGGAGGGTCCACATCCTGTGGATGAGTCAGAAGGCAGGTTACGCACAGAAGCAAACACAGCAGGTTCGACGGGCTGAAGGGCAGAGAGGGGAGCCATCCCATCTGCCCCCGTCCTGAGCGGGAAGTGTGAGTCTGGGCGTCTGCAGAAGAAGGGAAAGGGAAGAGCAGGAGAACACGGACGTGGGACTGGGTGGGGAGGGCGTCCCAGGACAGTTTCCCTCACTGGTAAGATTAAAGGACTTGCTGGAAGAACAAAGCACTTGGGAGGCCACACCTGAGGCTCTGCAGACTCATGTTCTTATTGCCCAACAGGTGCTGAGTCACCCCATTAAGTGCCATGCCTAATAGAGAGGCAGACTTATTCCTTGCCCCCGAGCTATGGGAAGCCTCTCTGGGAAGATAGGCACCAACAGCACCAGAGGAGAGTGTGCTGTCGCCGTTAAGTGGCATGTCAGGTGGAATGAAGTCACCCTGCTGGAGCCCTCTGCCAGAGGCTTCCATCCAAGGGGCCATCTGAGGAAGCCAGATCACGTCACCAGTGATGTTCTGGACGGTGCTCATCCTGCTGCACGAGAGGGACTTGATTCTTGGCCTAGAGGCAGGGAGAGCTAAGGATGCCCCTGCATTGCACAGTGCGAGGGTCTTTCCTCTCCTGGTATTTTGGAGCCGTTGTAAGAATTGTGCTTGATACATAGTTGCATTGCTGAAGCCACCGTATTAAGTCGTCTTAAAAGCCCACAAATGTGCTCGTGAATGTGTCTTGGAGACTCCCTGTGCCAGACAGAGGGGGACATACCAATAGCTTCAAGTTTCAGTTTCCATGTCAGTTAGAATTCTGTGCTAGGAGAGAGCATCTGCTCTCTATTTTACAGATGAGGAAATTTAGTCCCAGAGAGAACTTGATTTGCCCCTTCCCTGGAGATGAACCGGCAGAGTCAATATGAGAAATCTGGGTCTTCCGATTCAGCCCAGTGCCTCTCCCAGTATGTCACACGGCTTCCCTCATTATCTGGAGATTTGCTGGATGCACAGGCCCACATAATGCTGGTGCATATGTGGATTTCAGTGCTACAGCTGAATTAACTCATCGTGTCACTCTGCGTCTGGAGCCAGCTCCCGCTGCACGCAGTGAGCGCCATCCTCCTTGTGGTCTAGGGTTTGGGTGCCGGAGGATATCATCACCCAGGAGATCATTTTCTGCGGCTGCCTGGTGCACAGGTCTCTGCTTCAACTTGTCTGAAGCCTGGCTGGGGCAGGGACTGGAGGGGCGGGGCCCACGGAGCATGTGTAAAGGCACGCAGCCCCAAGCCGAGCCTAATTTGAGCCCATTGAGCGGTATTAATTTTGACTCAGTGTATGTTTGCAAATCCAGGGTGTAGTTTGAAGGTGGATTTAGTTCCATTTTAAGAACACTGCTTTCAGGTGCTCTGAGACAGCAGGGAGGGGTCCGCCTGTAGCCACAGGGATGAGGAAGCCTGGCCTCAGTGGAGCAAGTGCTGCTTGGGAGCTGGCTCACGCTTCATAGTCAGGACCACCCCCTTTATTGGTTGGTGGGTTTCGTGCATTTGATCCACAAGGAGCTGAACTTCATTCTTGCAAATGTATACTATGAGCACTTCAAGAGACTTTCACTGTTTACTTTCACTACAATCAAATAAATCCCAGGTCCTGCCCAATCTATGTCCGTGGAAAATGTGAAGTCTTAGAGTTGTGGACTGGTCACCACGTCTAGGTCCTTCCTCTAATGCACAGCACACTCACATCAAGGGGTGCGAATTCCGGGAGATCATTCGTTTTTCTGCAAAGAGCACTAGGCCCTGTCACTTGAATTCTGCTAGCCCCACGAACAGCCTGTCTTGATCGTATGCCAACTGTTCTCAGAGGGAAAATGGTCTATTTCCTGGAAATATTCCCTAGCTTTTCCAGGGTCCAACTGCAGTTGACTTCCGTTACTCTTGTGCAGGTAGGCCTGGTTTCCCAAAGCCTGCAGGGTGGAGAGGGCACAAGGGTGGGCTGGCCAAGGCATCCGAGCTCTGGGTGGGGTGCCCGGAGCCTTCTGTTCTTGCTCTCCGCCACAGCCACCATGTCCCACAGTTCCTGCTCCCTTGACAGGTACTGGTGGCTGGTTTGGCCTTACTTCTCTTGGAGGTATGGGCCCTGGGAAACAGGGATGCCTTCGTCTCTGCTTCCTCTTCCTTCCCCAGGAGGACTGGTATTAAGGAGGGGCGGGGTGCAGGGAGGCAGAGGGGAGCCTGCCTGGCCAGTGCCCCTAACGTCGCTGGCACTCAGAGGCACAGCGGGGAGGGCCAACAGAAGGCAGCCCTGAGAGTCCTCCCCTCCGCTGCACTGCCGCAGGCCCTCCCTCCCTCCCTTCTGGCTCTGGTTCCATACATTGTAGTATTTATTACTTCAGGTATACGTGGAAATTTTAAAAATGTTTCTGGAGGCTGGTCTGGAAACCTAATCCCTATTTATGGGATCGTTTCTGCGAGGGGCTGTGTTCTGAGTTTCAAATAAACGGTGAACATTCCTCAGGGATAGGAACCATCTGGAAGTAAAGGCAGCCTTTGTTTCTGGGTCTTTTGAAGTTTGTCTGCACTTCATTTTGGAATCGAGAGTTGTGACATACAGTCTTGAAGACACCAGAAGGGCACCAAACACATTCTTTTCCAGCACTGAGTCTCTTCTGCCACCTCCCTAGTTCTGAGACCACCACATTTTCCCGGTGGTGAGTGTCCCTCCGAGGAGCGAGCCTTGGTCTGTGGATCGTTCTGCTTTCAGAGCACAGTGTGTGTTCAAGGACCCGCTTTTCCAGCACGACACAGTCTTCTCATTTTAGAACACGTTTCCCCCCACCCCCGGCTGACTTCTCTACAGACTGCAAACCCATGAAGAGCCCCATGATTGCAGATCTGGTATCGATTATCATTAATTCTTCCCTTTATGACTTTGCCACTTAAATACACATTTAGAAACAAACCAAATAAACATTAAATGGAATAACTAGATTTTTAACTTGGGTGGTCCAGTTAGTTTCAACATGTGCTTAGCTTTCAAAGGTGGTTATAAAAACACTCTATTTAACCACTCCATTAAAGGATTGCAATTTTTCTTATTTTTAAATGTACGAATTCAGATATTTTAAAAAAGAAATCTTGGGCTCTTCATAATATATTGCTAGACAAATTAGCTGGGAAGGTGAAGTGCATTTGCTTGGTCCTCATATTTCAGTTTGGCTGGTAAACTTGACTGGTTGGTCTCCAGCTGTGTGACCAACACAGCTGTGTGACTGAGCCTTGTCATCTTTGTCTGTGACAAGGAAGTTTACCAGTGGATGCACGTCATGGGTCCTTTGGCATTTCTGAAATGCTAGGACTCTGCAATTCTATGAATGTAGAAGGTGCTGTTTAGGGGAGATGCCAGGTTCTGGAAGGAGGAGAGAAGGCTTAGCTATAGCAGATGATCCTCAACCTCCTTTAAAAGTCAGCCTCTTTGTTGCCTGTTGATTGAACTCTGCATGTGGTTGGGAACATGGATGGGGCATCTGGAAGAAATGTTTTACTTTAGAAATATTTATGGGAGAGATGGTGCCTCAGTACCTCCACATCGTACCCTGGGCAGTGATGCTGCTCTTGAGCTCTCTGACAGTCACTGTGGATCTGGCCCTGTGGTATTTTGGTGGTTTCTGGGTTGCGTGGTAGAGGTCAGAACTTCTAGGTAGATCCTTTACTCAGACAGGTGGGCACTGGCATGCCACCCTCCAGCACAGAGAGAAGTCCTTTTCCTTTGTGGTTTTGCTTTTCTTTCATCTTTTCAGGCTCATCTTTCTTCTTCTCCTCAGTGATCCATTCTTCCTGGCGATTCTTTCCCACCATGCAGTAAGCGTATCTCGGTGGGAATGAGCTGCCCTCAGTTACTTCCATGGAGGGATCGTAGCTGGCTTCCTTGAGTCAGGATTAGAGATTAGATGGTGATCTCGAAGCCATTGTAGAGGGTGACTATAGGGAGAGCGAATATATTCAATGTCAAAGGAAATGGGCCCTTCTAACATTTATGTGTTTTCACAACCAGACCTTGAGTGTTATTTAAATCTGGTTCCTGTGAGCCCGGGGCAAGCCATTTTGACTTGTCACAGAGGCAGCCCTTGGGCAGATGCTAATGGCACCTGAAGGAAGAGTGACCACAGCATGTCATTTAGGTTCCTTTGATCCAGCTTCCTGCTGGATTGGGTTTCTAAGCCTCCTCTAGGAGTTCTCCTTTAGAATCTTCAAGAACCAGATAAAATCTAAGTGGCCGGAGAAGTCAAGGGAGGAAAATAAACCTTGTTTTTTCTTTTCACAAATTCTGTAAAGGTAGACTAAGCATTTGGGTTTATGCTTGTGTGTGTGTGTGTGTGTGTGTGTGTGTGTGTGTGTGTGTGCTGGCACTGGAACCTGGAGCCTCCTGCATGCTAAGCAAGCGCTACCACTAATCTATACCCCAGCCTAAGTTTATGCTTCGGTACTCACACCTAGTAATGGGGAGTTGACAAGAGAATTAAAACACGTAAACCCTACTTCTTGGTAACAGGCTGGTGAGTGTGATTAAATGCTTAGAAATCAAAAGAAGTAGGCAAGATTGAAGGAGCTGTCTGTCCTTGCCAGGAGAGTGAGTCGCCCCAGGTGGTAGGGCTTCCATCTGGGCTGTTTAAGAGGCACGGGTTGGTTACCGTCTCTGCTTGACGCTGGTCGTTTGGGTGCGTTTCTGAGTTTTATTGGCATACTTTGGTTATTGTTTTGCTGCTTTCTTGCTTCGATGGGTCTTTTCAGGCGTCTCAGGGATTTTTTGTTCTGCCATCCAGGCTTTCTGATTCTGATCAGTCTGCCGGCTGCCTGTGCACCGAGCTGCCGCCAGAAGCCCAGGCCTGTTCAGGTTGTCCCTGCACCAGGGAACCTGCTGAGCTTGAAGGCTGAGCTTGTGTTTGTCAGTTACAGTTAAACAAGTTACAGGTAAAACCCTACAAAAGCCTCTGTCTGGATTCTTATCTCTTGCCAGCAGAACCAGACGGAGAGAAATGAAGTTGAATGCTGGGTGGTCTTTGTTTAAACAAGACTCACTGGGGGCCAGCAGGGTGGAGACACAGACCTGAACTGGGGCTGGAGATGGGCAAAGAGGTTGTAAAGCTTGACGCGAAAAGTCTCGGTAGGTCTTGCAAGACGCTGTTCCTGAAAGGCCCCGAGAAACTCCCTGGGCCGTGGAGATGCTCATTTCCTAAGTTAGGTGGAAGGAGATCTCTTGCAGTGCACCTGAGGTCCCAGGAGTTAGGAAAAACAGAATAGGTATGAAGCACGATCACACCTAATGCCCCCATTCCTCTGGTCTCTGGTTTGTTTTGTGATATCCAGGAGCAAAGTCTCCACGCTGAGACAGGTCCGCTGTGCAGGTAGCAATGAGCCTGCCACGTGGAATAGTTGGAGAGGATCCGAGTGACTGTGTGGCTTAGTTTTGCATAATACAGAGCCACCCTTTCCAGGGGCAGAATTGGGAAGGATGGAAGAGTTAGTAGCCAACCCAGCCTGGAGTTATCTATAGTTGCCTGGAGCCTGAAAAAACTGGAGGAAGGAATTACTCAATAGGAGCTCACGGAAAGCCTGCTTCTCTGATTCTGTCCCAGTGGCCATGTCTGCTCTGCAAACCTCCCAGCATCATCCTTCACAAGCCCAGAGTTTTAAGGAAAGTGATCTGGGCTGGAGAAATTATTAATTATATTTTAGCTCACCAGTTCCCCCTTACTCCTACCTCTTTAGCCCAATTTGAACTCTGTTAAGTTTTTGTTAAGTACAGAAACTGATACCTAAGCAAGGGGAAGATGAGGTCACTTATCTCGCAATTTCTTTAAACCTTTAATTATTGTGAACAAAAGATCTCGTTTCTTCAGAGCTTATAGCAGTGCCTTGGTTTTGTGGCTGTTGCAGTTTTGATTATCAGATTGAGTCATAGTTTGACTTGAAGATCTAGAATAACATTGTCTACAAAGAAATGATCACAGTAATTGGCCATGACAGTCCCAGAAAGAATTTTATTTACAGAATTATATGAAAGGGTTTTCTCTTTCTTTATTGCAGCAAGCCTGGAATGATTCTGTGCTGCATGGCGGCACTCCAAAGGAGTGACGTGGTCCTGTCTCATGGGACTCTTGGACCTGTCTGGCCCATCTCTGACTGGGTACTAGACTCGAAGCCATCCCATCCCTCAGTGAAAGGAAGACGTTCAGGGGAATATGGAGTCCTTGGCATCCAGTGGAGGCTTGGCAGACACTCAACGGGCAGTGGATGACAGGTGGCAGCATGGGGGGTGGATTCTGGAGTAGATGGGGAATGAGGCCAGGCTTCGAGTTACCAGTTCTAGTTACACTGCCCAGGCTCACATGGTACGATTCTGCTAGGCTGACTGTAAATGGGCTTTTATGATTCTTTTGCAGACTCAGCTAAGAGGACTTAGAGTTGACTTTGAGTGTTGTCTCATGATGTCCTTCCCTGGGGTCACGATTTTAATGGCTTTTACTCTCTGATGAAAGTTGTCCTCCTGGCCTGGTTACCAAAAATTGGCAAAGGATCAATGCGGAAGCCTCATGTTCCAGAGATATCATGTGACTGAACTGGTATCAGGGCACCGATTACATGCAAACCATTCCCACACTAAGAGCTTTAAAAATGAGATTTTTCTTTGAAATTTAAAAGAACGTGAAATAAAAACATGCTTGCTTTCCAACTTAGATTGATTAGCTGGCGTGGAGGGAAGGCTGGCCTTTGAAATCTATAGGCATCCTGTTGCAGGCCGACCCTGCTGACCCTGGCAGATTAGTAATGGTCTACGCAGCCTGCTCTGTCAGCAAGTCTGGCAGGGCGTGCACAGATGGTGCCAGTTGGAGAAAATCACTGCCGAGCCCTGGGCTGAAGCCTCTGCCTCCTTGGAGGAGCTGAGCTGAGACTGGCTTGTTTACAGATACGGGCCTGCCCATTGCCTCGGAGGAGACCTCAGAAGGTGCCAGTCTGGGTTGAGGATACATTTGCTGCTTATTACTTAAGTAATGCTTTCTTGTTGAGCCGAGGCCTTCCTGAGCTGTTAGGCATCTGGGGTTTTTACAGGGTCTATGGCCTTGGGGTTGTTCTGCAAGGGAATTTGAAACCAGAACTGATCTCATTCCAAGGAGTCAGGCATAATGCAATACTTGTTTTCCTCGAGTCGGTCAGCCTCAGGAAAGTGCAAGCAGGCCGGAGGGGTGAGGAGGAGTCTCCAGAGTCTGACTCATCAACTTACCCAGGGGTAAAGAGCATCTTATTATAGAAAGTAGCACACATGAGCTCTGTCCTGCCAGCTGCGAGTCTCTGGGTTGTCAAGGGATGCCCTGAGTTTATAGTCCACACCTCTTGTGTGGGTCGCACCTGGAAATGGTGACTCTGCTCCCAAAGATAGCAAGGAAAATACCTCCGTAATGCCAAGCCAAGGACCGAAACGTTCTCACCCAAGGTTGAACCGAGCTGAGCCTGGTAGCTGGCTCCCCCTAATTAGGTGCTTTATTCTTAGAAATTTTCTCTTGGAGTTGCCTTAAAAGACCCAGGTTGAGGAAATGCATCCTCCTGAGATGCTTCCAGCTGGGCTGTACCGCAGCAGGCTGAGGACAGGCTAGAAGGATTCGGGTGTCCGAGGGACCGGGAGTGTGTGGTCTGTCATCGCTGAGGGGCCCTCGCTCAGTGGCGGACTCTTACTATTGCTGCCTTTTGGGGACTCATTTCTGCCTCCTGGGCCTTTTACGTCTCCATCCAGGTCTGTCCTGGCTCTGCACCTCGTTACTGAGGAACGGACTAGTTCTCTCTGGGTTGCTGCGTGAAGCGAGTTCACAGTTCATTCTGGAGGAATGTCCCCCGGACATGCTGCTGTTGGGAAACGTGAGCTCTTTCTCTGGCTCCGACTTCAGAAGAGTTTCGGGTGGTTTCATAAAGTGACCACAGCCCCTCCCCCATGATGTACGACACAGGTCCTGCTGATTGCACCCTCGTGCTTGTGGAACTGGGACAGAGGAGCACGTCCTGGAGGGAGAGTGGAGAGACGAAAAGGGCATGTGGGCACGGGCAGAATTCCGCACCGCTCGCTGGAGCCTGGGAGAGAAACGCTCAGACGCTCTTCAGTGTGACGGCGGGACATTGCTTCTTGCTATAGAGCAGAGCTGGGGCACCATGGCTTTATGACTGTATGTGAGGTCGGAGGAGAGAGCCGGGTCAAGGAGGACGCCAGGAGTGGGACAGGAGCGCTGGTGGACGGCGACACGAGCAGCTCAGCTTCAAGCAGTTTGCTTTTGAGGCATCCAGAATGTTCTCGGGTCTCTGGCTCTGGGCTTGAGCAGAGCACCCAGGGAGAGTGACTTGGGGGTGTGGTCACACGTGAGTGAGATCGCAGTGACAGCAGGGGACTGGAGAGGGTGCGCTGTGGTGTAGAACAGGAGCTCACCGTGGCTCCCTCCGTGCCAGCAACCGAACAATGATCCTGTGGCCCAGAGAAGATGATTGAGGAACATTCGTTACTGATTGAGTTAGGCCCATGCGTGCTGTGCACTTGATAGGAAAATTCACAATGATCTCTCGAAATGTAGAAATGAATTCTTGTAACTAATGCTGCAGTGGAGTTTTGCAGAGCTGGGGTGCATTTCACAAATGCTCTGCCATTTGTAGTAGATGCCAGAACAAACCAGCAGACAGATAGCCAGGGTTCGTGGTGTGTGGAGCAGGTCACCACGGGTGCATTTAGTAGTGGGAGGAGGAGGAACTGGGGACCAGAACTCTGCAGGAGCCAAGAGCCAAACCTGGTCAAGAGGCCACATCAGCCAGGCTTGGCAGACGGGCCTGGTGGCTTTGGTAATTACCCTGGTGCCTGCTGTATGTGTGCCTTTTCCACTGAGTTTAAAAAAGACTTTCTCTAACTACCGGTCTCCCAGGAGTTGGGCCGCCTCTGCCGGTGGTGGTTTTCCCTGTGGGTCTTTGCTGTGTCTGAGCCCTGGCTCTGTCAGCTGCCTCTGCTGTAATACCCTCGCCCTGCGGCCTCCCGGCTCCTGCCCTCTCCTGCTCCCGACTGAGCTCACAGGAGGTTTGTGAGGACATGCCCTTCAGGAAGGGTCCAGCAGAAGCCACGTGACTGCCCAGCCAGACGCCCACATGTGGACTTGACCAAAGCTTTGTCTCCCTTCCCCTCCTCCCTTTTTCTCTGCCTCGACTTTTGGCATTAATGCCGGCAAACTTCAATCTATAGAAAGTTTGTTTTAGCCTACTTTTGGGTTGCTGATAACACAGAACCACAGACTGGGTCCACTGAAAGGGTGTTCTGGCTCACAGATCTGGTGCAAGGTTGAGGGGCTGGTGCAAGGTTGAGGGACTGGCCCTGGTGATGGGCGTCATGCAGACAGATTTCCAAGGAGGTGCAGAACATCCAGGGGGAGAGACAGGGAGTGGAGAGAGAGGGAGGGAGGTGGGGGCGGGGAGAGAGAGAGCAGAGCAGTAGCCCTGCAGGAGGGCGATCAGGACCTAGTATTCCAGGCAGTCCCACCTCTTGAAGTCCCTTCACCTTTCAGTACTGCCACACTGGGGACCAGGCTCCCAACACACCAGCCTCAGGGACAAGCCATAACCAACGATGGCATATTTTACGGCAAGGCTTCTAACTGGTGAGGAGGACCCATTCAGCACTGGATTCTCCTTTGGATTCATACTTTTATTATGAATAATGTTCCCTTTGGACCCCATGTTTGCCACCAAGTCTCATTTAAGGAATCCAACTGTGGTAATGACACAGGAAGAAAATAGACCCTAAGATGTTGGGGTGATGAATCTCAAAAGCAGTGCAGGTAAATAGGCAGAAGATGCTTCATTTTTATCCACAGCTGGGGATTTGCTTCCCAGAGGGACTCTCATAGCCCTGGCTTATAATGCACTGTGGCCCTCTGTCAATCTAACAGCCTCTGGAAGGGACGCAGACTTGGTTGAGACCAGGATATCCTAACTGTCTGCAATTGGAAATACTTCTGGCATTCATTGAAGTTTCTGTTGTTTTAAAACTGCATTCTGTTTTTCAAAAGTTTGTCTTTTCTTTTTGCCTTAGACTGTTTTTTTTTTTTTTTAAACACTCTCCCGCAGTCTCCTCTATATAAATATTAGGCACTGATAAACAGTTAAGCCCAGCCTTTTCATCTTTCTCCCCTTGATCTGCTAGGTGCCACTGTGCTACCTTCTGGAACTCAAGGATGCACAAGAAACATCTCCATCTTTAAAGAGCTCTGAGTCCAGAGGGTGGGTGGTTCGAAATGTAAGTGGTCTTTCCGGACAGTGCGGGAAGGCTGGGGGAGTAACTGTTCCATTCTTCAGGGGCAGGAACTGGAGCACCGTTGGGAATAATGCTCTTCTGGCATCTTAAGAAGAGGCGGAACTAATCTTACCCAGGAGGAGGGGCTGTCCCAAGGCAGAAGCCATGTGAGCTTGAGACGTCATGGGGTAGGCCAATGACTGCGGCCTCTTGTATTGTGGGTGAGAGGAGGGGACGTGGTGGAAGACAGGGCTGCGGAGCAAAGCCAAGGTCAGGTCTTGAGCTAGGGGATCATGTGTCTGGTTGGCGATGTGTGCGTGACAGCAGAATCACTCTTCCAACAGCACAGAGGACAGACGGAGCTGGGGAATGGGAAGGGACTTGCGAAGCAGGACGAGGGCCTGGTTGGAGACCGGGGCCTGGGGCTGGTTGGTGGAGCTGGATGGGAGGTGTCAGGGTTGGAAAAAGTAACCCCAGTCCCATTCATCTGTCCTCCTCCTGTGTCTGCTAGTGGGAGCAGCAGGTTGGTCGTGGGATGTGGGTGCTCTGGGTCCTGGGCTGTGGCGCTGTGTGGAGCAGGCGTCTGCACCAGACCTGGGGGGACAGGTCAACCCCCAGCTTGATTCCCCCTGGATGGCTGCTCCTCAGGCCTGTGATGGCCCAGCTGGTGCCACCAGACGCGTCCCTAGCTCACTACCCATGCTCCAGCCCTTTCCGCTAACCCACCACAGCTTCTGGCAGGGTCAGGGGGCCGACTGCAGCTGGGGAGTCAGGTGGTCACCACCTCTCCTGCCACTTTCCTCTGTAGCCACCTTATCCAGCTTGCAGATGTCACTTGGACACGTCCAGGCAAGGTGGTGCTGTTCCAGGCTCTTGTACTTGTTTCCATTCTGTCTAAATATCACCTCACCCTAGGGGACTCCTGAGAAGACTGAATGCACCTCCCTCATGCTGTCCATCCCGTTACCCTTGGGACACATGCAGCCAGAGGACTTGGACTTCCATCCCTGTAGGAAGGGGAGCTCTGTGCACCTTTAGTATGCTGATCCATGGTGCATCTTGACGTGTTTTGAAGTCTGTTAGGGTTGAATGCAAGGTGTCCTCCAAAAGCTCACAGGTGAGACAGTGCAGGAAGGTTCAGAGGAGAGATGATCGGGTTGTAAGTCTTCACATAGTCAGTGGCTTAATCCCTGATGGGATTAATTGAAGTGGAAGGGTGTGGCTGGAGGAGGTGGGAATTGCAAATGTAGACTCCCATAGCCATGGAGTGTATATTTTGTATCTGGAGAGTGGAGTCTCTCTGCTTCCTGATGATGCCAGCTGCTTCCCTCTGCCACACTGTCCTGCCATGCTGGCCTGCCTCACCTCAACCCCTGAGGAATGGAGCCAACCTTCTATGGACTAAGACCTCTGAAGCTGTGAGCCTTCAAATAAACCCTTTCTCCTCTATAATTGTGCTGGTCAGATCATTGAGTCACAATGGGAAAAAAGCTGACTAAAACGGTCACCCTAGGGAGGATGTCCTCTGAGGTTGCTCTTCTCTTCAGAAGTGAGCATTCAAAGATGTAAATTGCAAGTGAAATATGAGTTAGGGGGTTGTTGATATTTAGGGCTCACAATCACGAGTCTCTTACATTGGTGAGTTCACCTAGAATATTTTAGATGTAATGAGATTTACAAAAAAAGACTTTGCACATATGTCAATTTTCAGCACTACATCCATTGAATAAAATAATGTAAATTGATCGTATGTTGTAAGGTTTAGTAGTTTGTCATGGCAATATACTCTTATCATTGGACATGATTCCATTGAGATAAATATGTATTCATCTGGAGGCAGCAATTATGCTATTATTAATAATTCAGGAGAGTTTTCAATTAAGCTTGAACAACATCATTGTCTTTTGGTCTGATCTGACTCCTTGAGCTCATAGTAACATCAAATTCTTTTTTTCAGTGAAGATAAACCCCAAACAGAACTCAAAAATCATTGGTCTTTAACCAAGCTGTGCTTTCTTTGAGCATCTCTTAGGAGACAGACATATTAAGGACTTTAGGTTTCATATGCTTTCCCGGGCTTGTGCTGGGATCTGTGTCTCTCTGCCTCGGTGTCCCATGATCACATCTGCAGTTCACAGCATGTGGGAGATTCTGACTTCAAACATGACCTCGTGATACCTGAAAATCACTTATCATCCGGGAAAGATGAAGTATGTCCATTACAGGGAAACATTAATGCTCTTCCTCTGGGTCTTGGTGATCACCACGGAAAGGCTCCTCCACTGGGTGGGGGCTTTATCTGTACTGTCCCAGCCAACTCTCAGATTCTCTGATCCCCTACAAAGGCTTAAACCACAGATGATTTTCTTGTTAACCTTCAACAAATCAGAAACCTGGTTTACCGAAACACCTCACTCAGTTTAGTGGCCTAATACTTTAGTACATGTGCTTTTGTCAGAAGAATTACAAAGTATGGCGTTTGTAGACAGGAGAGTGAGTCTTTTTTGATTTTGGTAGAGCAAAAGGTGACACATCTGCATTTCAGTGTCTACAGTGTGACTCCACAGGCTACAGCAGTGGCAAAGGTACTTTTGTTACTTGTGTGTGTTTGTTTGTGTGTGTAAAACAACACAGTGTTGCTCTTGTTGATTTCACGATTTTGTTTTAGCTGTGGAACGTGTTTCCCTCTAGTACCCTTCCCGTAGACTAGTCTCACTCTCCATCCTTCCTATCCTTCACCCCTAAGTTTTTCAGAAGACATTTTCCCACCCCAGACCCTAATTATTAAAGTTGCCTGATTTGCCAGACAAACACAACTCAGTAGTGGTATTTGAGCAACAGATCAATGAGCAAATATTGATGCAACACACATGCCACATAAGCACGGCACCATCTGGGGCTCGGCACGTGATTCTCACAGGGAGACGGGGAGCTCCTCCGCCTTTGAATGGCTCAAATAATGGAGGAGAAGCAGTAAACTCCTGAGCCAGCTTTCCCAGTGAGGGTGTGGAGTCGTCATGCGTTCCTTCATTACTTGTCCTGCTACAGGTCACAAAGTGTGCTGAGGGCCAGGGTGGCTGAAGCGTCTGACGTCCTGGCTCTGCGAGAACTTGCCATCTTGGACCAGGAAGTTAGTGACCTGAAGGGAAGCTCTTCAGAATCTAGAGGTGATGAAGTCACTAGGCAGGGCACCTGTAGGCCAGCTGCCTGGAAGGTCTGCTACCTGACTTCTGTAGAAAGGGTGGTCTTCATTGGCAGTAACTGGTAGATTTCCTGTGGAACCCCAAAACATAGGGGTGTGAGAGAGAGGGGGGATGGGCATTACTGGGGAGAGGACTTGTGTCGCAGCTGAAGGTTCTGCGTTTCCAGCTCAATCTGTGATCTGCGTCTGCTCTTGAAGGTGGCGAGCCGTAGTGAGAACTTGCTGTTGACCTTGCAGTTCTTGCGTGTGAATTTGACCTTATAATTTATCAGCTGCATAAAATGAGGCAAGTAACATAAGCCCCTGAGCCTCCACGTAGTGTCTCCAGACACAGGATGGTGGGACTCTACCCACCTGCACCACCTGCCATGTGAAGGTTCAGGGGAGGGAACACCGGTGAAATGAGAGACTTTCCAGAGTCACCAACGTTCTGTGGTTAGGAGTTGTTAGAACCAGCAGTGCTGGAGGGAGACTGGTCCTCTCCTGGCTTGATTTTCTGCTTTCTAATCAGGCCGTGGCTGCCTCCAAGTAGATGTTACTGTTTGTGGGCAGAATGGTCGTCTGATGGCAGCGTGAGGGCCCATCTCCTGTCCTTTGAGATTGGCCATTGATAAAGGAAATTAACCGGTCTGTTGATAACTCTGGGGCTCTAATCAGGCCTGGACTTCACATCCGAATTCTAGAGATTGTGTAACAGCAGGTCTAGGGCGAGGTGTGTGTGTTGTTTCTCTGAGTGTGACTTCCAGGCTGTCAGGAGAGAAGGCGCTGGTCCTCTAGTGTCCTTCCATCCCTCCGCAGGAACTGGCTGGACTGTCAGCTTGCCAGGGGCTGGCACTGGTGTGCGCTTCCTTCATGGCCACCAGCCCGGCTCCCAGGGTAGGGCTTGCTGAGTACCAGGTGCACCGTGGATTTTCCCAAAATTAATGAATGGCCCTGCTGAGGACCTGTTGTGTTGGGTGGAGGGGCACATGGACATGTTGGGAAGGTAAAGCAAGGGTCTGTGACCTTCAGAGAGGAAGAAGAGTGACAGAAAATGACAGCCACAGAACAAGTGCCAACTGTGGAGCTGGAGTGTGTGGGGGTGGCAGGGGGCAGCCAGGCGACCCCAGGACGGTGGTGGCAGTTATGTCCATGTGCTCTGGAGATCTTGAGCAGGGGCTGCGGGAGTGCCGAGCCCCTCTGCAGGCAGCAAGAGGCTCCATCGAAGGGAATTCATAAATAATAATACTGACTAAAATGTCCATTCCTCTTGTTGCCACACCCAGGGAACACGCTGAAGAGAGGAGGTGAGGAGCGTCTTCCTGGCTGCTCCCTGCCCTCACCCCTGGCTCCGGCACCTCTTCCGGGTGGCATTTGTTCCCGTGAGACCCTTGGACCTCAGAGACCACAGCCTTCTGAAAGCAGAGCCTTCAGGCTGGGTAAGGTAATTTCACAGATGCGCTTTGTAAAACAACAGCAGCAGCAAAATACTGAAAAGCCTTAACTCTGGCCGCAGGAGAAAAAGGAAGCGTGTCTTCTGTGACTCTCAAAGTTTAGAAAGGCTCTTTTTTTCTCCTTCTCTCAAAGAGAGATGATCTTTTAAAAAATCTCCTCTATCTCAAAAATGTATGCTTTCTCTGGTCAACGTCATGTGCCATTACACACGTGTTATCAAAGGGTGACCTTTCATTTGCTGAAAAATAACTTCTTATCAGAAACTGATATTGGATTCCACCATGTTCCTTTAATGTGCCCTTTCAATCTACCAAGCGTGCTATCCTGATAGTTGGTCCTTTTTTCCATCTAGACTTAAAAAAATTATCCTTTCTCTTGGACCAGTCAACTTCCTCTCTGAATTCTCAATTCAGTCATAACCATTTCTTTTTGTTGAAATTTTATCTTTTTAACATTGTGCAATATTTTGGACAATGGCTTGTAGGGAATGGCTACCTCAGTATGTTTAAGGTATTTAAAATAAGGTGGGAAATTGGTTTCAGTACCTAAATCAAACAAACAAAAAATCAATTTAAGGAAGCACTAAGTGAACAGGTGTGGAGAACAGTGGAATAGTATAGAAGATACAGAGATAACACCACATACCCACAGTCATCTGATGCTTGAGAGAGGTGCCAAAAATAGACATTAGAGAAAAGGCAACCCTTTAAACGGATGGTGCTGGAAGGCTGGCTATCCACATGTAGAGGAATGGAACTAGATCCCCATCTCTCACCCTGCACAAAAGTCAGAGCTAAGTGGGCCACAGACTCAGGAATTAGGCCAGAAATCTTGCCACTACTAGAAGAGAGGTCGGGTCAGCACCCCATCATGTAAGTGCAGGTACTGACTTCCTCAAGCCCCTCAAGCTCAAGAACGAAAACCAGGAGTCAATGAAGTGGGGTGCCATCAAATTAAGAAGCTTTGTACAACCAAGGAAATAGAGTGAAGAGAGAGGTTTTGGAATGGGAAAAATCTTTGCCAGCTATTCCTCTGATGGGGGATTAATATCCAGAACATACAAATAACTCAAAACAACTCAATGCTAAAAATAACCCCAATCAATAAATGAGCAAAAAAACTAAACAAAAATTTCTCAAAAGAAGAAACAAATGACCAACAAATATACGACAAAATGTTCAATAGCTCTAGGAATCAGAAAAATGCAAATTAAAACTACATTGAAATTTCATCTCACTCCAGTCAGATTGGCAATTATCAAGAATACAAAAATAACAAATGTTGTTGAGGATGTGGGGGAAAAAGGTACACTCATACATTGCTGGTGGGACTGCAAATTCGTTCAACCACTTTGGAAAGCAATGTAAAGATTTCCTTCAAAAACTAGGAATGGAACTACACCATCTGACCCAGCTAGCCCTACTCCTCAGTATTTATCCAAAAGAACTAAAATCAGCATACTACAGTCACACAATCACTACAGCGTTTATAGCAGTACGATTCACAATAGCTAAATTATGATATCATCCCAGATACCTGTCAATAGATGAACAGATCGAGAAAATGTGGTATATATACACAATGGAATTTGACTCAGTCAGAAGAATGAAATAATGGCATTTGCTGATAAATGGATGGAAATGGAGAAAATCATGCTAAGTGAAATAAACCAGACTCAGAAAATCAGAAGTCAAATGTTTTCCCCCACATGTGGAAGTTAGAGCAACATAAGGGAAAGAAGGTGGGGGGAGGGGATTGGGTATCATAAAGATCAGGGAAATCAGTGGAGCAGAAGGAGGAGGAGAGGAGAGTGCCAGGGAATGTGGAATGAATCCAACAGAATCCTGTCCTATGCATATCTAAAGCTGCCAAAGGGGATTCCACCTTTACATGTAGAAGGTACCAACCAGTCAAAAATAAATGAATAAAGCAGCAAAAGGAAGATCAGTGGAGGAGAGGAGGGAGAAGAGGGAGAGGGAGGAAGGGATAATGGAGTGGGGGAGTGGGCATAGAAATTGGATTTCTTGCATGTATGATTTGGTCAAAAGGAACCCAAAAACTATGTGTGATTATAATGCTCTAATAATAAAGAAGAAAAGCTGTCAGTTCCCTCGGTAAATGTTCATTCCTTGGAACAGCGACTCACCCAGCGGTACCCAGAGCCGTGTGCACACTCGCACCCGCTGGAGCAGCTGAGTTACCCTGCTGGGTCTGCAACACTGATTTTTGCAGAGCGAATCCGAACAGCCTATTAACATGCCATTGTGCTGGGCCTAGAAGTAAGGGAGGGCATTGCAGAGGTCAGAGAGCAGAAGTAGGCTTCAGAGTGTACTGTTCAGAGAGGGACCAAGTACCAAGGAAGATGCAGGGCCAACCTCAGGTGGGTCACTTCCAGAGGGTGCTGCTGAAGAGCCTGTTATTTTAAGGCAATAATGGAACAGAAGCGTACTGTTGTGTAACTTGCTATTCCGTGACATGGTGTGGTGAATTTAATCTGCAACTAACTTACTCTTCACCCAAATTTAGCAGCCTTGAGTGATCACACACTTTTGGAGCTTCCTCTAATTTCGTGGGTTAGGGTTTCAAGGATTAGTTCAATTAGTAGTCGGAGGACACGTAGGAAGATTGCAGCGTTCTCATTTTAGTTAATAATGCCTTTGTGCTGGGGTGCGGCATGGCGGAGATCTGAGTGTGACGCCGAGCGTCACACGGTGAAGCTTTTTGACTGCTTAGCTCTTCCCTGGAGCCCACC
This sequence comes from Sciurus vulgaris, assembly GCF_902686455.1. Taxonomy (NCBI): domain Eukaryota; kingdom Metazoa; phylum Chordata; class Mammalia; order Rodentia; family Sciuridae; genus Sciurus; species Sciurus vulgaris. The sequence goes on from NC_136467.1 coordinate 152,484,412, forward strand.
ATGGCCCTTTGCTGGCCTTGCATGGCTAGATTGTTGGGGAGATTTTCTCACTGGAATCTGGAAGAGTTCTAGGAACCGTGGTTTTGAAGGGGAGGGTTTAGTTACACTAAGATCAAATTTAACGAGTCTTTGTGAGATTTACTGCATATATTGCGTGAGGCTTTGAGAGGTGTATGGTAAGTAAGGTAGACTCTCCACCTTCATGAACTTGTCTCCAGACGGCTCTGGAACCGATCACAAAAACAACCCTGTGAATGTGCAAAATGAATTTAAAGTAAATATAGCTTAACTACTTAGTCAGTCATTAATTAGCCATTGTTTTGGCGGAAATTGGGGAAGAAGAATCCGTTTCTTAAGAACATGATAAGGAAGGCGTGGTCAGACGATAGGATTACCAGGAGAAAATGGTGTCCCGAAAGCGGAGGGAAGAGGTAGTGTCCAGAAGGCAAGGAGGGTCAGCCATATCACTTACCGCAGAAGCCAAGTGAAGATAAGCTTGCCAAGCCCAGGAACGGGACAGGGAGGTGACCGTGACCTCTGGGGAAAGCCTGCTTGCGGGGTGTGTGAGCTATCTAGGCAGAAGAGCAGAGTCCGCGTGAGGCACCACTTCATCCATCTGCGGATGCGCCATCTTGCAAAAGGCACTTAGTGGGCCTGGACCTCCGCTTCCTTGCTGTGGAGCAAGCACTAATGTGAGTGCCTGTTATTCCAGGGAACGCAGTAGGTGCAATAGTACGCCAGTGATTCCTACCAGTCAGCACCGAGGATGCACAGGTAGTTTAGAAGAGAGCAGCTAACTCCAGTTTGCCAGCTTAATGTATTTTTCTTTTTAATTTATTTTTATTATGATTAACATACACATAACATAAAACTCGCCCTATTCTTTTCAAGTGTATAATTTAGTAGTGTTGAGAATAGTCATGTCCTTGTGCACCTAATCTCCAGAGCCTCCCATCTTGCAAAACTAAAATGCTACACCTACTCACCAACTCATGGTTTCCCTGCCCACAGCCCCGGGCGGGAACCACCATCCTTTCTCTGTCTGAGTTTGGAATCATACATTGTTGGTCCATTTGTGACTGGCTGATTTCACCTAGCATCATGCCTTCAGGATGCCTCCATGCTGTGGTAAATGTCAGAATCCACCTCCCATCCACACCTGCCACCCCATCTTTAAGGCTGACTAATATTCCATTGTATCTGCCATACTTTATCCATTCAGCTGATGATGGGCATCTGGGTTGCTTCCATGCTTGGGCTGTTATCATCATTATTTTGTGAATGATGCTCTGTGAATAGGGGTGTACAAGTATCTATTTGTTTTTTTAAGCAAGTGATGAGTTCACTCTTTGGCTGTTCACTCTTTGGGCCAGTGCAAGAATGTGTCTTATGGGGGTGGTGGTGTGGCCTTCAGGAGAGACCCAGAGATGGAAAGGCTTTATTCCCCTGGACCATGGAAACAGGATTCCCAAGAGTGTTGTGCTTGCTATGTTTGCGTTGGTGTTTTGGGTAGAAAAGGGAAGGGCCCCTGAGTTCCCTTTTAGGCTAAGTTGCTGGGGGCCTCGGGCGTGTCCCATCTTGTTGGGCTGTAATTTTTCATTACTGTGCAGCTTATTTTTCCTTGTGTCCTAAGTAGCAATGCTAATGAGGATGAGGGAAGGTCAGACAGGTGAGAGCAAGTTAGGGAAGTCCTGCAGCAAGCTGCCCGCAGTGCCTGCTCACCTCCTGTTGGTCTCTGGGCTTTGTCTTTAATTCTTACTTCTTTTCTCAATAAGGAGTGACATCAGAAGAGGAGCAGAATGTTCTTGTGGTTGTCTTTACCCACCTTTCAAAAGTGTGGTTGTGTCTAGCCCTCCCAGGGATGACGCTGTGCTCCCAGCCAGCTCCTTAGGGACTTTCGCAGACCACAGGGAGTGTGGTCCCAAGAAGAGTGACTTCAAAATTTACCCTTCAGCTTCCTTCAGGAGTAAGGAGCAGGTGGTCTTCAATGTCCCTGGTGTGGCTTGAAGTGGACTAGGTGAATGCAGAACTGTCGATCAGGACTCCATTTCTAGGTAAAAAGGAAGAAGGAAAAGTGGGAAAGGGCCCTATTTACCGTCCCCCTTCCTCGATGCTAATTTTATGGTCTCTTCCACAATTTGGAGTTTCCAGAACGGGTCTCTTGCCACTTCCCTGGTGACCTTGCTTATGTCTCACTGCCACTCCTTTGAACTTTTGTTTTACCAAGTTCCTGGGCTTCTTTAGTCGTAGCATTTGATGCATAAAAGGAAACAGTATTTCCTTGTTGACTTCACCTGCTACGTCGTGTCAAGGACGTTGAGCAGTGTTGCTCCAGGTACCTCTGAAACTCCGCCTCATCAGATTCCGCATCCCATTCCCTGAAAACATTGAGAATTTCCAGGTTGAAGCTGAATTGCTTTGCATGAGAATTGGGGTCTCTTTGGGGAACACGCCTGACTGCTGAACGCAGACGCATCCACCACAGGGCCTCACTTACACAGTGGAAATGGGGCAGGATTCTGCCCCTCCACTGCCCGGATCGTGTCATGCTGATATTCGGAGGTTGAAAGCTGTTTGGACGTGCAGTCAGGCTGAGGCCTATGCCCACCCTCGTCTTCCGGATCTGAGCGAATGTCTTCCTACTTTTAAAAAGGCCAGTACTTTGCTGTTTTTGTAGGCTTTTAGATGTTGGTGTGACTCCTAAACGGAGGTGACTTTTTCAGACTAATACCTTGTGAGAGACAGTCGGTCCTGGATAAAGCCCAGATGAGGGTCCCCAGACCACGTTTCCCTTGTGTACTTCGAGGTCAACGTGGCAAGACGACTTTCCCTAAATGCTAATATTTTGGGTAGATGAGGTTTCTAAAAAGATTGTGCCTGCCTTGACTTAGAGGATTTTTGTTCTTATTTCTGAAATGTTATGAAAGAAGGGGATTTCTTTCATTCTGCGTTTACCTGATCAAAACATAAATCTTCTGCTCTCATCCACCGTCAGAAGCCAAGTCTCCACATTTTCTACTTCAAAATGGAGTACAAGATGGCCCATCCTGCTGGGGTTTCCTGGATTTACTTGTTTCCTTGCTCCTCCTCCTGCTGGGGTTTACCTGCTCAGCCGATCCTGCCCTGATATGGTTGGCTCTGGATCCCTACAGGAGGCAACTTCATGTGAAGGGTTCAATAGCGAGGAATTTCATCCAGCGAATTCCACCACCTAAGTCATCAAACAGTGGCGGGGGATCTGGATAGTTGACAAGCAGCCTAGGAAGAGGTTTTGGGACAGACTTGATGCTCCTGAAATCTTGTGGGTATCTGCATAGTGAGACCTACTTAAATATGTTCTGCATAGTAAGAATAGTTGTAAAAATACAAAGTTTTCAATTAACATTAGAGGTTCTCATTAATTATTAGAGCTGGAAAGGAGCAATATTCACAACATGAGTTCCTTCAAGAGTTGGTATAGGTAGCTCTCCTTGTAGTCTGTGAACTAAGAGAAGGTGACTGAAATTCTTGAGGCTCTGCCTTTCTCCAGAAAGAAAGGTGTGGCCAGTGACTTGGAATTGGCTGTTGTCTGAGAACGTTACCAATTTGGTAGAGCTGTGATTTTGTGCTCAGGTTGTTTACATAGCTGGCATTCATCTGGGGCCTCTGTTCCATTTGTTAATTCTGAAGGTTGTTGAACATTTGTTTAATACAAACAAATATATTTGGAGAAATCCAGCATTCCAACTTTAGTAGGAATAAGATATTTGGTATAAAGGATGTTTCCAGACATTAATCCGTGATAAATAAAAGAAGGGCAAAGTATCTTTTGGAAGGAAAATTTCAAATTAATGGATCAATTTTTTAAGTTTATTATTTTGTTTTGGCAGAATACTAGTGTTTCTCTGAATATAAATGAAGCTGTAATTAAGACATTTGCAATATGCAGTGGAAGATATAAAATTTTAGTTTGCCAATTGATAATAAAACTAGAACAACTTGAGAAGACTTTGATACGAATCATTTAGACTTTCCTGTTCCTGCGTGCATGAAAAGGACCAGGTCGAGGCAGTTTTGAATAAGCACACAGAGTTTTATTTAATCAGTTATTATCCTGGAAGGGGACACTAGAACTGTTTCTAACAGTGTCTCTGCCCTTCAGTAACTTAGGGGTTTGGTTTGGATTTCAGAGAGTGTATTACCATCTTGAGGATTTCAATTTCCTCACAAAACTGTGCAAGACAAGAGCTTAATTGAGCTTGAGCTTGAGAATTGGCCCGAGTTACCTAAGTGCCTGCTGATTGGGTAGCAGTTGTGAACGTTTATTGAAACATGCTAGGAGTAAAGCTGTCTTTGATAAGAAGAGAGGGTGCAGAAAAGGGTCATGTGAGCGACTAAAAACCATGTTTCCTTTTGGACTTGTGTTCCATCAAGGACTTGGGTGCTTTATCCCAGTTGGTCAGGTTCTTTTCGTGTGGCATGTAAGTCTTGAATTGTTGTCAGTCAACAAATGGACAACAAATGTTCAGCCATCTTACTGGTGTCAAGCCCCCAAACTGGCAAATTCCATGAACACACCAAATGCATAAACAAGTTTGCATGAGCCCAGTACTGAGAAGGGGGAACGGCAGCTGCTGGCCTTACCCTTCAGAATAGAAATGCCCTTCATCTTCTCATCTGTTCTTGCCCCAGGTTGGGAAATGCTCGCTGTGAGATTTATAGATTCAGCGCTCTGGAATGACAAAGTGTCTCTTTGAACTTTTTTAGCTGCTCGTTATCCAAATGGACAAAGGTAGAGAGACATATTTATGCTTCCCTGCCTGGTTCTCGAGTCATTCACAATGCTGGTGGTGGGTAAAATCTGTGTCTGTTTTACTGATACACACCACTCCCCAGCAACCCAGTTTCAGCAGATTTTCGGCTGAAAACTCACTCTGGCACCTTGAGTTCAACCCTAGCATGGCACCAGATTTCAGTCTGAGCTTCATGGAACCTAAACAATACCCTTAGGGCCATGGAAAAAAATCTCCCTGCTCCCCCACACCACCAATCCCTTTTTTTGTTCTCATTCCTTTCCCCAGAACTTTATAATTTTGGTGTTAGAAAGACGGTTTTAAGCTCTGGAGGATGGTGATCTTCTGGTTGAGTATCTGTGGTTTATTGTTTGGTGCTGAACTTGACATAGGAAACATGTCCTGCTTCATCAGTGGATCTGGCCCTGGTACCCGCCTGGGAGCAGCCGAGTGGCAGGTAGAAGGGCCTGGTGACCTGGTCAGTACTGAGTGCTCTGAGTACAAGAAATTGGTCAACCGCTCTGTCTATGAATCTTCTGTGATTCCATCTTGCCCGGAGAATGGTTCCAGGGACATTTTATTTAGACAGAAAAATGAAACCTGAATCTCAAGCCGCCCTTTATAGAACCCACAAACTCTAGGCTGTCATTTAGGCTGCAGGCTGGGAGCCCCCGTTCTGGTGCCTTCCATGTGGGGGTGCATGGTGTCTGAGGGCTGCATTTTGAGAGCAAGACGGAGCCAAGGAGGTGACTTCCTGACATCGTGCTGACTGTACTCTTGCTCCCTGTGTCTCTTTATGGATTTTACTATTTTAATGATGCTCCGTTATCTCTTGGCCCTGCTCGGGGCAGGCGTTGCATACATAATGGCTCAATAAACATGTCTGCCACGACGCTGGCTGTTCTTCCAGCTCTAGTCCTGTTTTTTGACTGTGTGTGTGAATCAGAGTACATTTAACAAGTGAGCTGACTAAATGCCATTAAATGAGTTGTCCTTATTTTGGTTTATGTCCTGCCCCAATTTTAAACTTTCAAGTTGAAATCTAGCACTTAACTACCACTTTTAACTCTCTGCCTTTTAATTTTGAATACCAAATATGGCAGAGTTATTCAGGTGGCCAAGTAGACTTTTTCTGACCTTGAATGTGGTTTACTGGTATTACATTAAAAGGAAAAAAAAAAAAAAAAAGGATGTATTTGCTGTTTTAGGGAGCATAAGCCCTTGAGATTTCCCAAAGATCATTTTTAAAGTCTGACATGCAGCTGCCTGACATCTCCATTTTTAGCTAAAAGGCGTCTTCCCTCTGTCTGTATGCGAGTGAGTCAGGAATGCCATGCAGTGATGGGTGGCTGTGGGTTAATCTTTGGACACACTCCGTGTCTGACAGGCAGCAGCATCTGTGGTTTATATTGCATTGTTCTTTAGGTCTAGAAATAACATTCTCCTAAGCCTGACGAGAGTCAGGGGGAGTGTTTACCAAGAACGCTTCCTCCCATTTGATCAGTTTTAAAGCTGGAGGTAAAACAAAAAGCGTGATGAAAAACAGATAGAGCATCCAGAGAGTAATTCCCGCCCCTTGGGGTCAAGGCAACCTGGGCACTCGGCTTTCTTGGAGGAGTGGCCATCCAGCTTATGTCCGTGTGTTTTAGTATGGATGCTTTATATGTGCTCACACTGGCTTCCCGGGGAGACACGTGTCTGTGTGTGCACCCACTTTCAGGCTAAAGCGTCGTTATTGCTGTTGCTACAGCTCATCCCCCAGCTCAGTGGAGATGCCTGTGCTTTAGCGTGATGATGATGTAGTCTGGGGAAGAGAGCCTGGTGCTGAAAGCTGAGCAGACCACAGCTCATTCACATGCAGTCAGAGAGCTTTGGGCCCTACCAGGGTGGACATGTAATCTTATTAGAAAGCCCTTTAAAATCAATAAAATAAATAAATAAATAATGCAAGCTTAAAAGGGTGGTAGCATTGAGTTCATTCTTTTACAAAAAAATCTATTTTCAATTACCTTACTCTATTTAAAATGTACGACGCTGGTTCTTATTTAAAGGAGACTTCCATCCTCTGTCCATCTGCCCAGCTGTCAGAAATACATGTCATTCTTTGTCTTACAAATCCCCGCTCTTTGCCTGTCTCAGAGGCTGACCTTCGAGGCGACCATCTTGCTGAAGGCAGTGCAGAGCCTCTGTCCCCCCTCCTGGTCCTTGCTGAAACAGTGTCATTTCCTCCCCCAGTGAGAGCTGTCATCCCTAAAGTTCCAATGGGGTAAAACTCAGGTCACCGTGGCTGAGACGGAGGAGCCAGGAGACCGCTGTACTGTTGTGTCTCCCGATGCTGAGCCAAAGGTGTATTGAATGGGAAGTGCTGGCGTGTGTGAAGGGCCACTGGTAGTAAGGGCGCAGCCTCCACAGAAGGGTTCAGTGAAGCCTGTGGAGGAGCTTCCTGTCGTTTGGCCTTGTTCTGTTGGCAGGTGCTTTTCTGGGCGAGGCGCTTCCCTCTGTAGCTAGGGGTCTGTGCCTAAGGTCACTGAGCAGGTGCTTCTGCTGTAGGCTCTCCCAAGGCCAGCAGAAGCGGTGGTCCTGGACTCCCTAAGACTGTCCATGTCGACTTGGGTAATTCATACCCACCTGGAAGCAATGTGCATTTTTTTTTTTTTTTTTTTTTAAACAATCAGAGTAAAAGAAGGCTCTGTGACAACTGGAAACCTCCTTTGCTCTTCCTGTTCCAGATGTCCTAAATGGGTGCATGATCCTAGAAGATAGGGTAACCACAGGTATTTTTCTTCAGTGTTGATGGTGCATTTTGATTCTTTACTGCTTCTCTGTAAAGTCAGATAGGCTCTTGATCATAGTTAGATAGCATCTTAGAACATATGATTGGTCCTGTTTCTGCCCTGCAGAGTTTGAGAGGAAGGTCAACCCAACCACAGGACCAGTGGTCCTAATTAAACTCATGCCCAAATGGGTGAACTTGATGTAGATATTTGGTCTTAGTGGAGCCTAGGAAGGTACTGAGTACCGAAATCTTCTGTTTAGAAAGCTTTGCTCTATAAAATCTGCCCTGAACATGGCTGCTGACCCTTGATTCGGGCAACACACTTGCTGGTGTGATGTCTGTTAGCGAAGAGCAAGCCCTGGTGTGCCTGGGCGGTGTTAATTTTCACGTATCCAGATGCCTTTCTCTGGGCATGGTGTTCCTCAGTACCTGTCGGCTCTGCTCTGCTGCAGGTGTGAATCATGGTGACATGTGCAGGGTAGTGATTTACTGCTTTGGAGGGCATGCCTGTGTATGATTAAGGGATATAAGTGCACCACTCCAAGATTTACTTCCTTCCTGTTCCCGCAGGGTTACCTGAGGGAGTGAGTAATGGGATAATTTATAACACCGCAGGCCCTTCGTCAAGAGCCCACTAGTCAAAACAGGAAGATAAAACCGGGGTTTCAAATGGGAGAACACAACTCTTGATACTGTCTGGACGTACCTCTTAATTGCAAGCAGAAGTGTCTTCCAAATTTTCCTTTTCATTTTCTCCAGGAGATGTCTGTCGAGAGGCTAGTGGCTCCGTCCTGGTCCAGGCAGGGACACAGTGATGGTGTCTGCATCACTCCCCCGCCTTTTGTTCCTTGAGATGGTTGGAAAACCTAGTGGCCCAGTTATCGAATTCAGGTTCTTTAATAAGATCAAAGAATTATTGTGCATTGGGGGTGTAATGACACATTCCGCAACGTGTTTTTGAGGGATGGCGCGTGCTTGCTAGTCTCTGTTTCTTGGAATCTTTCGTATATATATATATATATATATATATATATATGTATTTATATGTACTTCAGTTTTGAGTTGGTGCAATTCGGGGGGATAGATAATCTTTTCTGGGTGCAGCTCAGTGAAAGAGTACGTGCTTAGCAAGACCCTGGGTTCAATCGCTAGCACCCCTCCTACCCCCACAAAAGGCTCCATACTTTCTTTCCCACATATTTAGGAGGAAAGCATTTAGCTGGCCTCGGCCAGGGCAAGATCCGGGGCAGCTTTTCACACTGAGGACCACTCCAGGAGAGTGGCGTAGGGCATGTGGCGATGTTCAGGTGGTTTGTTTTATTACCAGTGGCTCTAGATCTAACCTTCTGTGCTTTATTTATTTATTTATTTATTTTTATTTTTTGCGATACTGGGGATCGAACTCAGGGCCTTGTGCTTGTGAGGCAAGCACTCTACCAGCTGAGCTTTATTTTTATACTTTAAAAAATTCCAGATCCAGCATCGAGAACAAAAATCACCCCATGGTTATAAGTATATCACCACATTGGAATTGGCTGTTATTTGGAGGTTTCATGGCGTGGTGTCACGTGACGCTCTTCTGACTTGGGTTCGTTGATAACATTAGATTCATGGACACTGAGTGCCACGAGCGATATTTTTATGTTAAAAATATTAATTTCACCTTTCACTTTGGAATGCTTTAGCAGTTGGCAGTCAACTTCTTATATTAGAGATCGTAAAGATAATGTGGGAACAGGTCCAAGCTCTTCCTTTCTCCCATCTGCCCTAGGTGACTGAAGAATTCCCATAAATAACCAGTACCCTTTTGAACTGACCTTCAGGTTCAGGAGAGGTAAATATCGATGGCCTTGACATTTATTTATTTATTTATTTGAGTACATGCTCCGTTCAGGAGGTAGGATGGCTCCGGATAACTGAAGGCAGGTGGATGAGTGGGTAGACAGCCCTGGACTCTCACTGAGCCCATCATCCCCAGGGAACCTTGCCAGAGCCCTGATTCAAGACTTTGTGGGAGAAAATGTCTCATCGGCAAAGGTCAAGTCCTTGCAGCATATTTATAGCCAGATCTTTCAGGATCAGACGCTGTTAGTCTGGCCTTTGTAATAAGACATAGGGCAAATAATATATGAGATTCCCTCCCTTTTGCAGTCAAATGCTCTATCACTGAGCTATACCCCCTCCTCTTCCCTTTTGAAATTAAGGAATCCAGGACTACTTCCAGGAAGCAGAGTCCTCAGGTTCAAATCCTTTGCTGACCACTTAGTAGCAGTGTGATCTTTGGCAAATTATTTTACCTAGTTACCTCAGTTTCCTCAACTGGAAATGATAATAAGTCAATAAGAAGTTATCTTTGACTTCTCTTTCTCTTTTTTAAGGAGTTAAATAAGAGCTATCCAGTAGTGATGCGTCTCTGAATAAAGATTTATTGCATGTCCACATGACAAGCTGTGCTTGGGAGAATGATCTCCAGCCCTGATAAGACCTACAGCTTAAGAAAATCTTCTGTTTGGAGGGTCTCACTCTTGGAGTGGATGTTCAGCTGCATGAAAATCATGTACGGAATTTAAAAAAAAAAAAAAAGATGGTACTAATTTTGCAAAAATGGTTTAACAATTTTATTTCGCTACTGGTTGTAAAGTGATTTTTCTGTTTTTATGTGTATACTGGAGAAGGGAATGTTGAGTATTCACTTGGTCGTATCGGCAAGTGTTATTGGTAGTCCTAATTGATATATCCATGGTGCTACAGAACTACTCCCGCAGGGATGAGTATAGCACTCGAGGGGTGGAATTACTGCACTCTGCTTTAGGGCTTTTTTTCACTGAGAAGCATGGGCACCAGGAGATGGTACTTGCCCATCTGTCTGTCAAAGCATTTGTATGTATATTACCTGAGCACTTAGGCACACCACCGAGGGAGGGGATCTAAAATGGAGGGGAAAAGGGAAAAATTGAAAATAAATTAGCATGATGGAAATAACAATCTCCTTGAAAAGAATATTCAAAGTATTCTTAAAAGCAGACTTAATAGCCAGTAGCAAAACCATTCACTATTGTCTTTTAGAAACACAAGCCATCCCACAAAGTTGAGACTGAATTGCACATCTGGAAGGTTTCCAGGGAAGACCCGTGACATACACTTCCCGGTCTCAAATTTAAAGGGAAAAAAAATCCATTGTAGAGAGTAGCTTATTGCATTGATTGTGAGCTGTCACTGTTTGATGGGCAGATCCTGAGACATTAACTGATTAAACTCCTCCAGGCTGTGACGTCATACAGTGGCCCCCTAGCTCTGAGCTTCTCAGTTTGTGTGTTGACACAGGAGACATTCACCCAGCGAGGAGTGGAGAAAGCTGAGCAGCCCAATTTGGCTTCAGCGTGGTCTTTTCTAAGGAGAACCTGTGGAAAGGTGTGGGATTCCATTGAAATGTTATTTATTGATTGCTTCTGTTTTATAGCATCTAATAAATTGTCCATTCCCTTAAAAACACCCTGTCTGCCCATTTCTCCTTTTCCAATCACAAAAGATACAAAAAGACCCTGCCTGATGGCTCCAGATGATGTCAGGGCCTTTTCACATCACTGGACTCCCTGCTAGCTCTTTTCTTGGGTGCTTGTGAGCGCTCACACTTCTCAGTTCCTCTTGGGGTTGAGAGATGGATATCTCTGCAGTTGCCTTGACTTTGTTTCCAAAGGTGGCCCTGCCCCCAACCAGCGTGCCTCCTCAGAGCTCACACCGAGTGCTGGGGTGGGGTCTGCCCTCTCAGAGGCTGTGTTCCGCTGTGTACTCGAATGCCTGTGGGCCAATGACCACAGGAGAATTTGGGGTGGTGCACGTCTTCAGAGATCTGCTTCATTTTATGGATGCAGAAACTTAGACCCAGAAAAGCAGAGAGATTTGTGCAAGATTATTCAGCTAACACATGCAGGACGATGCGTATTAGCCTTACAATTTTAGCTTCCCCTAGGGTGTACTGAGGGGTATCCTATAGAGAACTGGGGTGCCCTGCAGTTAGTGGGTGGCAGTAGGTTGATGAACAGATGAGAGAAAGAACAAAATAAAGTTAGAACAAGGAACCAGGGTTTGGGTTGGGGTTCATTTGAGGTTGTATTAGAGAGATACCCTTGGGTCAGGAAGCAGGAATATTCTTTCTCTGATATAAGAGAACCGGAAGAGATTAAAGCGTGACAAAGATCAGATCTTTTTTTAGTAGCTGTTTACTTTCTATTGAAACCAGGGAACAATGAATATTTATTCATCATCAGGTAATTTAGGGTAATGGAGTGTGGACGATTTTTGATTGTACCTTCATGTCTCCTGTGGTCTGTGCTACCTTTTGTTTTGCTAAAAATGGGCTAAAAGAGAAAGCAAGTAAAGCACTTTGCAGATCTGATAACCTCAGAGATCTCTAAGCTCAGAGATCTCAGGAGAAGCCTCTGGCTCGCATCCCACGGTGAGATCACACGGTCTGTGAGTTGGATTTATGTTGGGGTGTCAACCAAATGCAAGACATGCTGCCGCGATTCCTGTGCAGCCCTGGTGCTGGGAGAAAGGAGAGGCACGGGGTCGGCCGTGGGCTTCCTATTGCTGCTCAGAAGCATAGCCCGTCTGTCCGTGGCATATGCATCTTTTCCAGTTGACAGTTTTAAATTCACAGGGGAAACATGACTTTTCGTGGTTACTGTATGATGGGTTGGGCCTTATCTCTGCTCACTCATACTCTCGAATCCAGACATGTTTGAACCTGTCTGGAGGTCTGGTGTTTTGTGTTCCACAAGATTCTTTTCATGACTGCCTGAGGATCTGTGGGGAAGACCTCATTTTATGGGACGATGTGTCAAATTGGACAGGAGATATGCAAAGGGTAAGTAGCCCTGCTTGTGCCTGTAGAATCAAAACAAAGAGTAGCTGGGTGTCATGGCATGCCCCTATAGTCCAGATACTCGGGAGGCTGAGGAGGATCACTTGAACCCAGGTGTTCAAGACCAGCCTGAGCAATGTAGCCAGACGCTGTCTCAACAAAACAGAACAAAACAAAAAACATGAAAAAACACATGCATATGCATGCATGCACATATATATGTATGGGTACTTGTTAACTGTGTGTGTATGGAATTATGTTCATGGTAGCAATTAGTGCTTATTGAGTGTTTTTTGCAGGCTATATATTGTTCTAAGAGCCTTACCATTCTTCACAGCAGTTCTGTGGAATCTGTGCTGTTAGCCCATTTTACAGACAAGGAACCGAGGAACAGAGAAATAAAAAGAGACATGTACACTCTCAGAGAGCTTACAAGGGGTTAGAAAGTTCACACTTCAGACATCGACGTGTCGAATGCGCGACTAGCGACCTGTGTCTATGAACGTCGCACCACCTAGTGTTGCCCAAAGGAGTCCCCAGTCAAATGGAGGAGTGCCGATGAACACCAGGCTTTAATGGGTGATAAAGGGGAGGGGGGACTGTCCCAGGGCAGCAGCGTGACAACTCCCTGGATAACTTCCCAGCTGAGCCCCTGGCGTCGTGTTGGAAACCCAAGAAGACGGAACCCTGCTAAAAATAAAAGCAAAAAGCTCAGGAGAACCAACTCAGCAGGGGTGGTGTGCCACGTTGAGTCTGTGAGGCCAGGTCAGTCCTGGGCGGGGTGGGTTGGCGGCAGCAGGAGGAGGTAGCTCAGGCATCCCTGGGAAGTGCCGCCATGTGTCTCTGCGGCGGAGTGGACACCCTGGGGGTGACAGCCGGGACGCTGGTTCTCAGAGGCAGTCACTGGATGGGACCAGGTAAGAGAAGAGGGAGTGACAGAGGCTGTACCATGACGAAGAAGCAGTGTTGCTGGGCTTCTGTGTCCTCTCGGGGGGTCTGTGGCATTCGCTCATGGTGGTGGGGAAGCCAGCCCGCTCACCGTTAGGGAGATAGAAGATGCCTGATTTTGTGGGGCCATGAATTTCATGAAGTGTCCTTTAGCCGATGTGTGGGGACATGATTTCATGAAGTGTCCCTTAGTGGACGTGGGTTCTGGCCCCAGCCCCGCTCTCTGTGAAACGGTGCCGCTCACTGGGCTCTACCTCACTGGCCCTGGAACTTCAGTAGCTTGACAGAAGCGAGGAGCTCTGGGCAGTTCCGTTGGCCGTCCTCTCGGCCAGCTGTGCTGACCCTGGTGAGGAAGGAATAACTGCCTCCGGTGGTTCAGGTGGAATCGTCTCAGGCCCACACCAGTCTTCTAGAATCCAGGGGCAGGTCTTCAGCCTCCTGGAAGTTTCGCTCCATGCCAGGTTGGAGAAATAAGACACCCCCCGTTGCTGATGTGATTCTTAACGCCTGACTCCTGTCCCCCGCACGTGTCCAGCTCTGCGTTCCCTCAAAGGAGCTGCGTGCGTCCCCACTCTCTGGGGACAACCCGGAGATCCGGGTTAAGTCCTCTTCCATCCTTACGCGTCTGCAGAAGCCCTTATCAGTCCAAGCCCCCTTGACCTGCCTGTCCCCTCTGCAGTGTCCCTCATACTGTTGCCCAGACCCTCCTTCTGTTGTCCACCACCTTGCCATGGCACCTTATCCACACCCTTGGGAACATCGTTTTAGCTGTGTATTTTGCTACTGGATTGTAAATTCCTTAGACATTTTTTTATAAATTTTCGTATTTCAGATTCTGTGTGGTTGGATGTATTGAGTGAATGAATATTTTTCTAACTTTGCTGTAAGCTCCATGAGACGGTATGTACCCACCTTTCTGAACCTCAGTTTCCTGGCCTGTGAAATAGATTATTTAATATGCAGATAATGCCGTGGGTGGCACATAGTAGCCACTCACTAAATGTTGCTATCAGGAACCTGACTTTCAGGAATGTACATCCAGCGCAAGCTTGCTATTTTGGCCATATGAAGATAACAGCAATGGCGTCCCACAGGTTTCATTCTTCCTGAGCCCTGACCTCCCTTATCTGTGAACACGCTCTTCTTCCACTTCTCTCAGACAGCTTCCCTGGGGCCATTTACCTCCCACTAAAAAGCAAATGAGCCCAGTCTCCAGGGCTGGATATTGATTCCATCTAGTCCAGAGAGAATATGCTAATCACCTTGGCTAAGTGCTTTTTGGTCAAAGGTGTAAAAGGCTGATTCCATTTGGGGGAAAAAAAAAGTTGAAATTTCTGTCTTAAAATTTGTGATTATGGAATTTACCTCTCGAAAGGCAATAGTATCTCAAATTTAACGATAAGCCATTTGCAGTGGACTGAGCATAAATTTTTCATGACCCGTTTGGTTGAAAGAACTACAGCAAGGTCTAGAATTTTGTAGCATGGTATTTAATTTTGTTACATTCAGTGGGATTGCTAAGAAAATACTGCAAATTTCTTTTGTCTGGTATTTCAGTGGCTCATTTTTGGTGCATGTTGAAAGCTATCCATTTTCAAGTAGCAAAGATTGTTGTAAAGAACCGTACTTAAGATTGTCAGCCTGCCTCAGTTTCTTCGTGAGTGAGCGTGACCCTGGACACCTGCGCACCTCCCTGGAGTGTCTGCAGAAATGGGTCTAAGACTGTGAAGTGCTTTGAATTTCTTGGATAAAAGGGTCTTGTAAGCACAGGTCTTAGGGAGGTATTATTCGAGGGCTTTCTCAACTGCTGCACAGCCTGTTTGGCAAGAACACTAATGCACTTCTGGTTTAGAGTTGTAAAGATGTACATTCAGAAGCCTCGGGCTTCATCTTGTGAGGTTCCTGCGGCATGCGCGGTTGCTTGCTCACCTCTCACATAGATTCCATCTGCAGCACGGGTATCTGCAAGTGTGCACATGCAGGGCGACCGTTGAGACAACCATCTCCCGCATTGGGCCACCGTGGTATCGGGGAACAGCACAGGATGCTAGGCGGAGGATGGACCCTGCGGTGCTGGACCCACGGCCTCCCCTCTGGGAGCCTCCATGGCTGCTATAATTATGTCCCAAGGGAGCATATGCAAGCATTTTGTAAGTAGTCATGATGAGGGAGGGATTTGCCCTGGCACCAACACCCATGTTGCGAAGAACTGGATTTGGGTTCTGGGTCTTCTGGTTAGTGGTCCTGTCCCAGTTAAGTCTTTCTTGGAATTCCTCTCGGGTTGCTCTGCCCCTAGGGTTTGTGAGGCCAAGGGCTACAATGTGAATGGATGCCCACGTACTCGATATTTAAATAGTTCTAAGTTATTAATCAAACTAATGAACTTCCCAAGAAAGCACTTTCAGAAGTTTTAGGCTGACAACTCCCTTTTTAAGGAACGTCAAGGCCAAATTTGAATTGTGCATTCTCTAGCTCTCAGAGCTCCATGCCTGGCTGGGGACCCGAGGAGAGACCTTGGGGTCCTGGAGCTTGGGGAGAGAGTGCCTGGGGCGGGTGCCTTTGCAGGCCCGATGAGCCGCTCAGGCTGTTTGGACAGGGAACTGCAGGGTTCCAGTACCCAGCACGAGGCCCCAAAGGGGACATTGGGGTTCTGGTACACCTGAGCCTTTGGCGCATCTTGCCTTTTCCATGTGGGCAAAAATCAAGCCAGGATGGAGGTGTCTCTTGTCCGGGTCTCGGTGGTGCTGCAAACAGGGTTGGAGAAACATGGTAAAATGCACGATTATGCTTTTACAGATTGTTCCTTGCACATATAGAAACAAAAGTTTCCTTAATGGGAAAGCTTCAGGTCAGCCTTAATCACATGTGATGAACGGGAGATCATTTTCTGGTGAGTAGGTTGATATGTTATTTCCCTATCTCTGGAATCTAGCACAGTGTTCTGGTGTTACTCCACATTTAATTCATTAGTTCTGTAACACAAAGTCAATAAATATTTATTGGCTACTTCTTTCCTACGTGTTATCCGCATTATCCAAGGTATGTTGGCAGTAACAGTAAGCAAACATGCAATTTCCTGTCTTTGTGGAACTAACAGTTTGGTAGAAGGAGACAGAAAATGAAGAGGGCACATACATAAACAGTGTAGTTTTCTTCAAGGTGGCTTCCTCCGCATTCATTCGTTTGCTCCTCAAAGGTACGCTGTGTCTGCAGGCCAGGGGCCAGACACTCCGCCCTAACAGAGAGAGAGGCAGAGTTCCTTGGGGTGCAGCCTTGGGGTTTATGTGGAACACTTAAAATACTTCGGTGCCCTGCAGGAGATTCCTGGTTTGTTGGAACTGTGTCCTGGGATTTTCTTTCCACTCATCTAACATTTATTTAGTCTGTGTTGTATTTAAGACATTGTCCTCGGCTCTATGAGAAGTGAAATAAGAACTTTTATCAGTTGCAGGAGATGGGAAGGTGTATGTAAAAGCCTTAGATGTCAACTCTTGTCACTCCTGACCTGGCCTGCCGGGTCCCTGTCCCGGAAGGGAATGCTGCCCCTCTTTTAACTCTGCTCTTTCAGTGGGTGGGAGAGACCTTCTTGGGCCCCGGGGGGGGGGGGGTGCCCTGAAAGGGTTCTTTGCAGCACCCTGGAATGCTGTCCTTGGGGTTTAGCCCACTTCTCTCAGTGGGGACTCTTACATCTAGTGAACAGTCCTATAATCATCTCAGCTCCTGGAAGGCTGCTGAGAAGAACTTGCTGAATCTGGATGTCAGTTTATTGTGAAATTTAACAAGGGAAAGCCACCTCCTCCTCTTCCTCTCTCCCCTGGCCCATTGCCTTTTGGGAGCCCTCTGGTTAGGATGAATGCATGTTATTTGATCTGTTACTAAAGGGCCTGTCCTTCCTGGTTTGTGATGTGTAAATAGCTCCCTGAACCTATGAGCTGCCTGGGCTGTTTACACCCCTGTGTGGTGGTAATCGTGTGCTAGTTCTTCGTTTTGATAATTAGAAATAAAATGAAAGAGCTATCTAGGGAAATATAACAAATTGTGGTAAGCCATAATTTTGATCATCAGGAACCTCTCGCCCTGTTGGTGAGAGCGCTGGCCCATGTGGACTGTGTATTTTTGATAATCAGTTCTCCACCAGGGTGCATCACTGTGAATACAGTTACTCGAATTTTTAGGTAGATAATTTAATTTTTGCCTGAGCTACAAAAGATGGCGAACTTCTGTTAGGAAGACACTCAGGAGGTGGTAGGAAAGACGAAGATTGGTAAACCCAACTTTATGATTTTTTTAAAAATAAAAATTATGATTGAATGGGGGAACTTTAGATTATGTAGAAGGAAATGAGAGGGGGTATGAAAAATGGTGGAATGAGACAGACATCATCACCCTATGTACATGTATGATTACACGAATGGTATGAATCTGCATTGTGTACAACCATAGAAACAAAATAATGTACCCCATTTGTGTACAATGAATCAAAATGCAGTCTGTAAAAAATTTAAAAATAGATAATTACAAAAATTGAATCAGGGTGTGGACTGTGTTTCTAAGGAGCTATACAATCCTGCCAGTTGCTCAGCAGATCTGGCTCCATTCTGTAAGAGGAGTGGGCTGATTTTCTGATCTCTAGCTTTTCTCTCAGGTTTCAAGTTCAGTGATTAAATAAAAATAAAAGACTAATGAAGGGAAGCTTAACCCTAGTTATACATTATAATTACTAGGGCTTTTTTAAATTCACATTCCTGGATCCTGCCACTATTCCAGTTTAGTTTATTATAGTGTGGCCTTGGGATATGTGTTGTTTATAAAATTCCCCTAAAGATTTTTTTCAGATACACAGCAAGAATGGAGAACCACCAGTGTGCTATCAGGGATTCTAAAATGGGTAGAGCCTATGCGTCTGCGAATTTAAGAACGCTCTAGAATTTTATCCTGAGAAAAATGGTGATGTACAGAAATTTAAAAACCATAACTTTAAGGTGTTCACGAACCACCTGTGTTTAACAATCTTGGATTAACAGTGCCTGATCTGGAAGTCCCTCCTAGGGCACCATTTCCATGAACTTCTCCTAACTGAATATCTCACCCCACACAAGGACACAATTGCCGTGAACACCCATGTGTGTCTGGTAGGAAATTCCATTGAGGGTGGGAGGCATAGGAATCTGTGTGGAAACTAGGAAATAGGGGATTTTTTGAGGGTGGGAGCTCGGCCTTATTTACCAAGATCTGACCTTTCTGATAGGTTTCTTGACTTCGTCGGAATGCAAAGTTAGGGATACTAATATTTGCCACCAGGTACTATTTATTTAGTGATGTGGGAACCCAGGGCATTAGTTGACTGCAAGTGTGATCATTAACAGGCCCTGGGGAAAGGCTACCCGGAATAATGGCACCTTTGTTATCTCAGTGACTTTTTTCCTTCCTTCCAATGGCACAGAGGGAAAAGTGATATTTGTTATCAAATCAGGCAGGGAATTTACAAATGATAAAGAGTTAGAGAGGCTGCATTCTTTCCTGTATCTCCCTCCTCTGGTCACAAGTATCTTTCTCCCATGGAAAGATAAAAACACTTGACCAGGGCCATAAATTTGCTCTGTCTTCTCTCACCAAGGCCTTCGGAAGTCTTGAACAGCCTTGACCTCCTCCGCTCCTCCTTTTATTGAAAGGATGCTTATTATGTGCTGATAGTTTAAGGAGGGCTGAAGAAAAACAGCAAAGACATCAGCACAGTTTGCCAAGAAGAGAAGACTCTGGCCTTTCGAGGGCAGAAGCAAATACTTGGTGTTGTAGTGGCAGAAACTGAATCCCCTCCCGCCCCACAGTCCACACCAGAGCTTTGTGCATGGAACTAGACCGTAATTGGTTTGACCAAGAGAAAGTATTAAAAGCAAACAATTAAAAAGTGCTCATGCTCCCTATTTTTCTATGACTTATAACCACAGTTCTGCTTTCCATGGACCCCTGCTGGAGGCTCTGGCAGGAGGGTCGACATTGCGGCTCCACCTGGTCAGGACGGGAGACCACAGGGGTGGAAATAGAGTGGTTCTAAAGGGCTTAGCTATTTTGGAAGTGCCTGCAAGTTCCTTGGAGGCACCTTCTGGGATTCGAGGATGGGATTCTCCTGTGTGTGTAGGGATTAGCTTTTAAAATGGCACAACTAGATATGGTTTATTACCTCACTCTGCGGAGTGGGAGTGTTGTTCCTGTAGGTCATTAGCAAGGCTGCAGATGTGTCCGGGGGAGGGTCCAGGCAGCTGGGCCTGGGGGCTGGGCCTGCCAGTCCTTGTCCTTAGCTTCCGGTTGCACTGGGGTTGACCTGAAACTGGCGGCTGACATGACATCATCATGGGGGTGGCTAGAGTGGTACTAAATTATTTTTGCCCTTTCAAAACACAGAACTAAGAGAATGTTGGCTTGCTTTGCATACCCTATAGGTATGTCTGGCTGTTTCTGATGAGTGAGCTATTGTCCTCTGGTTACCTGTTTCCAAGACAGTGTCTGTTGACACGATATGCATTTCAATCATCTTTATTATACAGCTGTCTAAAAAGCCTTTAGGGCAAATCAGGGAAGTCCCCCACCCCCACCAACCTCTGAGTCCCTCAAAGGCAGGCCAAACCAGACACAGCCAGTTCATATTTCTGTATTTTTAGAGATTTCTCTAGTGATAATGAAAGACCTCACCAAAGAGTCAAACATTTATTTGAATTGCATGTTAGGTGAAAGGAGCAAAAGTCCCCAGGTGTTGCTCTTCCTCTTGGAGTACATCAATCTTGCTGCCACAGAGGTGCCCCGAGATGGCTTTGTGGGAGGAAAAATGAGGCGGCAGAGCCCAGGTAGCCTTAGGATTTGGGCCTCCTGCCCTGGGCTCTTTCCCAGTCCCTGATCCCTCAGGACCCTCCATAGCCTTTGCTCTTGCAGGTTCGGGTAAGAAGCGCCCTGCTAATCACTTCAATTTCGAATGCTTCGCCGTGTTGGTTTTCCTGGGTTCTGCAGCAGCTGAGCGCTAGCTTTTCTGCTGCGGGGGCCAGGGGGCCAGGCACCGTACGTAGGTTGGCTCAGGCTGGCACAGCCGTCCTGCACTGTCCCCCACCTCTGTCCTCCTGCCACACATCACACACATGGGAGGTAAGCTGGGTGGACTTGGCTGTCCCAACAGCCACCAGTGAGGAAGCCATTTTTACTAGGATCGCGTGGTGTCTCCTCTAGTCCTGGCTTCTCGATTGCCTTCCCACAGTGATCAAAAATACAATTCATCCTTTTCCTATCTATTTCTTAATTTGGTGTATCATCCGGTGTAAGGAGTGCTAATGGCCATATGGATGTATCCTACCCCTTCCAAAAAAAAGCAAGGGGAGGGCAAAGGTCACAGGTGGGAAACAGGATGGATGCCGGGGTATCCACGGAGCTTGGTCCAAGAGTGCGTGCCCCCTGCTGGTCCTCTTCACCAGCCGTGTGAGGGGCAGGTGGCAGGCCAGTTTCCCACCCCATCTGGGGGTGGGGTCCCTTGTCACGGTAGACTTCACCCCATGGTGGACTCTTCTAATGACCACTTTGGACAGTGTGTACAAACCCTTAGAAACTTGACAGTTAAACTTGAAATCAGCTCTTCAGTCAGTGCTTGCTAAGAAAGCATTTCTTACAAGAATCATAAAAATGCAGTCTCCATATTCGCTGTCCCCTCTCGCAGGGAGGCCACTCCTATGGCCACTGACTCCTAAACCTTCACTTTCCATCTTCTTCAAAGCTGGTCCATGGACTTCTTTATTCAGCCTTGTGTTCTCGTGTCCTCTTGAGAGTGCTGGTCATCCAGGTGGAGGATGGGACCCCTGACTCCTTATTCCTCAGGGTGGAGTGGACCCTTGAGTCTTTGCTACAGGATCTGCTGAATGTCCCTGGAAGGTGCGCTCCTCTCCCCATTTTCCAGGCTACTCTTTAGTTCAGCCCCCTATTTCTTGCTGCAATAGGTCTACCTGGCTCTAGAGTTAGGATATTTGGGAAGATGTCTTTCGTCCCCTGCCTCAGAGCCTCCAAGATGCTGGGGACCCTGGGTTTCCTGTGTCCTTCCCCACGCTCTGAGAGTGCACCATGCGTCTCTGGCTCCTCCGTCTCACTCCCTGTGGGAATCGTCCTTCCCACTCAGAAGCCTGGCCTGCAGGTCTCTGTGAGGGCTCTGTCAACATGCCATTGTCTGTGGCTGCTTTGTCACAGCAAACATGGTGAGCTCTAACAGTTTGTTTATGTCTGTCTCCACACTGGATAGGGTGTTGCTCAAGAGCAATGACTGGATCAGTCTGGCACCCAATAGACAGTCAATAAATATTTGTTGAGTGAATGTCAATTGGGGATGGAGGCTGTGGTCCTGACACCTGCTCCTCTATGTGGACCTGGTCAGAAGGCCTGGCAAGTCTGTTAGTACTGCTCATACTATTTACTTTTTGGCTTATTTTCCTTTTACCTATAACATAGGTACATTGCTACCTGTTGGAGATAAGAGTAGAATTTAAAATGAGAAAATGCAGGAACACTGGCATATACATCATAGCCAATTTCTTCTCTGACAGTTTACAGAGTATCTTAGCCCTGACCTCGGCCTCATGAGGTCAAGCCTTACTTCCTCTAGACCAGGAAGTCTCCTCCCTGTCTCAAGTGTCTGAAAGTCGTCCCCTTTTAGAAACAGAGAGTCTTCAATCCTAAAGTGTCTAAACTTACCTAAGGGTAATCGAGGCTGGGCGGACTGGTTCAGGTTGGGGCAGATAGAATCTCAGCATTGACATAACTGTGTTTTACAGCACCGAGTCCTTAAATGAATATTTCCATTAGCAGCAGAAAAACGAAGGTGAAAGAGGTCCTATTAAAAGGCAGTCCTGTGCTGATGATGTAGCCCATCTCGCACGGTGCTTGCCTAGCTTGCGCAGGGGCCGGGGTTGGAATCCCCAGGGCCCCGGGATTGGGAGGAAACAAAAAAAAGCAGTCATTTTTGAGTGACTTCAAAGCAGCGAGGCATCTGCCTAGCGTGAGCTAGCGCTCCTAGAACCTGGTTCTTGTGGTCCCTCAGTGCTGCGCCCCTGTGGTGGCGGCCCGGCAGTGCGCAGCCTCAGGGGAGCGTGCAGTCTCCAGACAACTCCAGCAATTCCAGAGACCGCCCTCTCCTGATTTTTAATGTACATGGGCCTAATTACCAGGGGTGTATAAGATTGCAAATATTAAGATAATAAAATATTCAAGAAACTAGGTGAGGAAATTACATGTCGATATTCAATCTCCAACTATTCCTCTAAATCACTGACCTCGTTCTCACGGTTTTACGTGTACTTGTGTGTGTGTGTGTGTGTGTGTGTGTGTGTGTGTGTGTGTGAGTGGGTGCGTGCACTCAGGTCATCTTGCCACACATGCAGATTTGTGTGTCCGTCACAGTCAGGGTATAGAACTGTTCCATTGCTAAGGGTCCCCTTGTCCGGCCCTTTTAGGACCGGGCTCAACTCCTTACCCCATGCCCTGACCCTTGGTAGCAACTCATCTGTTGGCCTTTGTTATGATTTTGTCATTTCCAACATGTTATATAAATGGAGTCATCGAGCATGTGACTTTTAAAGATTGACCTTTCCCGCCCCACTCTGTTTAATTCCCTAAAGGGATCCAACTTGTGTGTTTCAATAATTTGTCCCGTTTTATTGCCGAGTGATACGCTGATTTTCATTCTGTAAGAAACTTCCACGCTGTTTTCCAGAGCGACTGAATCACTTATATCCCACCAGCACTGGGTGAGCATCCAGTTTCTCTGCACTTTTGCCAGAATGAAGTTTTGTTGCTATCTTTTATTTCAACCCTCTGACGGGGGTGCTGGAATGTCCCATTGTGCTTTTAGTTGCATTTCTCTGATGGCTAACGATGCTGAAGCTGGTTGCATGTATTCCTTTATCATCTGTGTAGCCTCTTTGCTAAAATGTCTCTTCATGCCTTTTGCAGTGTTTCTAAATTGGATTGTTTTTCTAGCTTTGTAAACAATTTATTTTTGCATTACTTCTTTTCTAATCCTTCTTTTAACCTACCAATATAAATGTATTTAAAGTGAGTTTCTGTAGCTGGTGTATAATTGAATCGTGTTTGTTTGTGGTATGGAGCTGGGGATGGAACCAGGGCCTCCTGCAGGGGTAGGTGCTCTACCCCTGTGCTACACTCCCAATGGAAATCGTATTTTCTCAATCCAGTCTGACAGTCTCTGCTTTTAACTATTATATCTAGATGGTATACATTTAACATAATTATTGATACATTTGGTTTTACATCCACTGTTCCATCCTTTTGTTTTTTAATTCTTCTTTATTTTCCTGCCATATTTTAGGTTAGTTGAACATTGGGAACATCTGTATTAACTAGTCGGCTGTGATTTTGACGTCACCTCTGGCATTTTGAGTGGTTGCTCCACAGATTCCTGCATGTGTGATTTTTGGCATCCACCTGTAACTCATGTTGCCTCACTTCCTCGGGCACAGGGTCTTCCTCCTCTCATGGGCCCCTCTGTGTCCTCCTCTGTGCCACTGGTGTCTTTACGTGTCATCGACTTGCCCCGACAGCCCCATCGGCCCTTTCACGTGCCCATTGAAGAATTCGGGCTTTGCTGCACTTATTCAAGCTTCTGTGTCAGCTTCCTTCTGCCTGAAGAACTTCCTCCAGCATTTCGATCACCATCAATTCTCAAGGCGTCTTTCCTCCCAGGTCGCCTGTCTTCGCCTTTATTCCTGACAGAGGTTCTCCCGGGGGGTAAAGTCTGGGTGACTGGACTTGGAGAATCTGTTCTGTTGCACTCTGGTCTCGGTGGTTTCTAGAAGAAATCCAGGGTCGTTCTGATGGTCGTTTCCCTGTGAGGAGCAAGCTGTCTTACCCTGGTGGCTTCCAGAGTCACCGTTCCGTGGTTTTCATTATAACGTGGACATCTCCCGCTGTTTCAGCCTTTGGGCTGCACGGTCCCTGGCATGGGTACACCCACACTGTCATGTAGCCATCGCCCTGTCCAGCACTGGCAGGTGTCCTCCCAATGCAGTGTCCTTGATACACAGCAGCTCGTTTGGTGTGTGTTTCTCTTGGATTTTCCCTTTCAGGGTTTGCTCAGATTCTTCAAACCATGTAGGTTTATGTCTTCTGCTAAACTCGCCAAATTTCCCGGTGTCATTTCTTCCCATGTTTCTTCAGCACACATTCTTTCCTGATCCCTTTGGGGACTTCACTGACATGACTGTTAGGTCGTGGGTTGTTGAACCACGCGTCGCTGAAGCTCGGTTCATTGATCTCTCGACCTTCCCCCCTCTCGTATTCCAGTTAGATCATCATCTATTGATTCATCTTCAAGTTCAATGACTCTTCCCTCCCTCACCCTCTATGCCACTCTTGAACCCATCCTTTGAAGTTTAAATGTTGATTTTTGCCTTTCTCAGTTTTAAGGTTTCCATTTGTTTCTTGTGATTATGGCTTAGATATGAGGTATCTCCCCAAACCTCATATGTGAGACGGTGCAAGAAACTTCAGAGGTGAACTGAAAGGGGTAAGAGAGCCTTAACTTGATCAGTGCATTAGTTGGTGACCATAGGCAGCTAGGGCATGGCTAGAGGAGACAGGTCACCGAGGGCCTACCTTTGGGTTTATATTTTGCCCTGGGAAGCAGAGCTCCTTCTGCTTCCTGGTTACCATACCCTGAGCTGTGTTCCTCCACCACCACACCCTTCCTCCATGATGTTCTACCTCATCTGGGCCCAGAGCAATGGAGTTAGCCATCCATGGACTGAGACTTCTGAAACCACAAGCCAAATAAGCTTTTCCTCCTCTAATTGTTCTTGTCAGGTCTTTTGGTCATAGTGGCAAGAAAGTGACAAAACACTTTATATTTTCTATTTCCTTGCTAATACTTTTAATTTAAACATTTGCTTCAAGAATGTTTGTGATCGGTCATTCAGCCATGTGTTGCGTAGAAGTGCGTTTCAGCGTAACGTAAGAGCCTTCAGGTCTTCTCACGTAATCTCAGCCTCAGTAGCATGTTGGAGAGTCTGTTGACTCTCTTTTCCTCTGTGAGCTGAGATTCTCATGGTTCTTTGTGTTGAGTAATTTTGGAAACTTTCTGGGATCCTTTGAAGATCGTCGTGAGACTCTGGGTCGTGTTTGATCTTTTGGAGCGTGTTGATTCTTTTTGTTTGTTTGTTTTGTTTTAAGGCAGGCATTTGACTGGGTTAGGGTCAGGCTGCAATTTCTAGCCTATCTTCAGGGGCCACTTTGAATTTCAGTTTATTTTTCAAGGTCCTTGGGGTCCTCTGGACTCTGCTCTGGAGGTCTGTCTGTCCTCGAAGTCCTTGGTGTGCAGTGACAGTCTCACCCACACCTTTGTGGTTTGGTGATGACCTTAGAATTTCATAAAGAACATTATGCAGACACTTTCCCGAGCTCTTCCTTGTTGACGCGCTCCCTGATGCTTTTGGTTCCCTGGGGCTCCCCTTGCTGTTCCTCCAGGTACTGCCAGGCCTCTGCTGGACCCTAGGGACAGGATGACGGAGGGTCCCAGAGCCAGCGAGGTTGGCCTCCTGGAGCCTCCAGCAGCTGGGGGAGCGCCTCCCCTCCCTGACCATATCATTATGTTCTCTGTCCTCACCGCCATGGGACTGTGTGGGGTCCAGGGCACGAGAGCTGACACAAGAACCAAGCCAGGGGTTCCAGACTCTCTGGGGTGCTGGGGATCCTTTGTTGTTGCATAAGTCAGAACTCGAGCTCCCTGACACTGGGCGGTGCTGTTTCTAGAGTTCCCTTAAGTTCAGAGGGAGGCCACTCCCGGAGTGCAGGTGGCAAGCCCATGGCTAGTTTGATCATAGTTTTGATTCCAGGCTTCTTCTCTGATTCGCCTGATGCCAGTTACTTTTCAGAGTCTCCCAACAGTCATGCTCTGTCCTCTGCTCAGGCACGTAGTTCTGTGCAGTGGGAGAGACCAGGAGTCCCACCTAGTCCTGCCTGAGCTTGGGGGCTGTTCCTCCCTCTCTCAAGCTCCACAGTCATGCGTGACAGTCCTGGGATCATCCTGACTTCTGTGCTGTTCATCAGCCCTGCATGGTTTTAGGTGAATTATCGCGAAGGCTAGTTAAGTTCTGTATATATCAAAATGTGATGTAAACCTAGATCAGGAGACAGATTGGCGGGTATTCGAATTTTTGTGGATGTGCACTTGCACACTTGGTGGTCTCCATAGGCTTACTCCAGAGCAGGCCAGTCTCCATGACAGAACGTCCCCAACTTGGGCGACCTCATGCTATAATTAATGTGACATTGCTCTTCTGACCACCAGACATTACAATCCAAGAGAGTATGAATGAATCTCTGTCAAATGTTTGAGATAAAAATTTTAATTTGTCATCGTGTTCTACATTCTTGGCCTTGAACAGAAAACACACGATACTGGAAAAAAAACAGCTAAACGGGGTTGGTGCGGAGTGAACAAGCCGTGCTTGTGTTTGTGTGTGTAGCTAGGAAGGTGTCACCTGTTGCTAATAGGAACCAGAAGCAGAGATGCTGCTGCTTGGTGACTCTGAGTCAGGGGTCAGTCAAGGAAGCTGAGCCCGTTTTGTGTCCAGTCCTCTGAATGCAAAGAAGTGGAGAGTTAGGTCATCATGGTCCAAAGTCACCCGAGGAACAAATGGGCAATGAGCTGGTGCTTGCCTGCCTCGGGGCCTGTAGGGAGCTGTGACCACCCACGGCCAAGTGTGTGCCCCTGGCCAGCACTGTCCACTCAATCCCAGCAGGCCTGGGTTGTCAGCTGCCCAAATCCGCTGCCACAGCTGCCGCCAGAGCTGGAGAGAAGTGGGTGTGCCATCTTCAGGGTCACAGAGTGCCTCTCCTGCAAAGAGGCTAGGCTCCAGGCCCTGCAGGGCGAGAGCTTAAGAGAACAAGGACCGTGCTCAGCATCACAGACGCACAGTTCGTTTCCGCCTTCTCAGTTGGCTTTGTTCATGTGCTGAACGTGGTACCCCAGATTCTCGGCTGTGCAGGTAGAAGTAGACCTCATATTCCTTAGAAACCCCACGGAGCACAGCATAGTCTGTGCTTGTCACTGTTCTTGGCATCATCATGACCAAAACAGCAAGCACATCTTCATGTGAAAGATGGATCCTCCTTTCTTCTGGGGCCACTGGTGACAGGCCGTGGAGGAGGTGCCACAATTGTACTTTCTACAGCTATGTAGTATTCCACTAAGCAGTGAAGCCAGAAAGTGCATATCCTTACTGTTGAACTTTCCTTTTCCACCCTTATGAATAATGCTGCGTGACACATTGTGCCTAGAAATTTCTGTATCTGTGACCTTTTCCTTCTCATAGGAATTGCCAAGCAGATTTTGAAACTGACTATCTACTTCTGCCCCACCACTGAAGCACATGAATTTTCTTGTCTACCTCTGCGTCAGTGCTTGGCATGATCCATCTTTCATTTGAGCGGCCCTGGTGGGTGTATTGCAGCCTCTCATCATAGTTTGGATTTGCATTTCTTTCTAATGGCTAATGAAGTGGACAGCTTTTTCTTGTGTTTAGTGGACATTTGGACATCCTCTTTCTGAACAGCTTGCTCAGCCTGTTTTTTGGTGGGCTTTTATTTTTCCTTTTGACATCTTAGAGTTCTTTGTATGCTTTGGAAATAAGCCCTTTGACAGTTACGCCAGTTACAAATATCCTTGCCCACTCTGTGGTTTGCCCTGTGCCCATAAAACTGGCTTTTGGCGAACAGAAGGTTTTCATATTCATGTAGTCAGACTGGTCAGTCTTCTCTCCGATGAGGTGTCCTCGTGTTCTGTTTGGGAGGCTTCTCCCTGTCTCCTGGCGGAGGTCGCCTCCCATGCTGACTCCTGGGAGCCTGGTTGTTCTGTCTCACGTGTAGTCCTGCAGTCCACCTGGGATTGGCGTGATGATGCTGTGAAGTCAAGGTCCAAGTTTTCCCCCCACATAGATAGGAAAGCTGAACCAGCCATTTGTTGGCCATGACATCCTTCCCACATGCCCCGCAGGGCATCCCGACTCAGCTTCCTGTGTCTGTGGGCTCCTTTCCCACGGCAGCTCCCTATTTCTGGCTGACTCCTCAAACTGCCTCTTCCATGACTTCTGCCCTGGGGCTGGGCTCCGGTACTGATGGTCTGTGCGGTCTTTTGTTAAGTTTCTACTTGGAACACCTGTAGCTACCTCTCCAGCAAAAACATGTAGTGTCACTACTTTTACCTGTCTGTTCACACATTTAGCATTCAGATTTTGTCTCCATACATCAAAACGTGACTGACAGGACAGGCCTCTTGAGTGTGTCTATGGAACTCGTACACCATGATGTGCTTTTCTTTATTAATCAAGCCTGTGTTAAATAATTTCAAGCCCTCGCTTTTGACTCTTCCTTCTGTTTTCCTCCTTCTAAACTTTTATCAGAACTACCTGAAAATAGAAAGCAAGACTAATATGGTTTTTTTTTTTTTTCCTTCCTATGATCCCATTTCCCCATGTGCTTGGTAAAAGGGGTTTACAATCAATAAAATTATCAAAAGTAAAAGAGACCAGGAAAGTTGTGACGAGTAAACGGAATGGAAGATTTGACTAATCCACAAAGCAATTAACCTCTTTTTAAGTAATCTGGAGCCAGCCTTGCGAGTGGATTAGGAGTGCCGAGGAGGGTTTATTTTAGGAAACTGATTTTAAAATAACCCATTTCCCCTTCCTACATTGGTATCCTCTGACTTTGCTTCTGCAATCCTTCACATAGCCTCTGTTTCTTCCCATATCCTGAGATGAATTTTCAGAAAAGACACTTCATCAAAAACTTTATCCTGAGTTTGCTACAATTAAAAAATAATTAGGAGCAATAAAAGAAAGCCCATAAGGACACAGAATGCTCTGCAAGGAAGCCCGAGCAGCTCGGCTCTGCATGAGCTGGTGCGTGTGCGCTGTCATTGCTAGAGGTTAGCTCCACTGCTCAGACATCTCAGTGGCTGGACACCATCCATCGCACCCGGCTGATAAGCAGGCACCATTTCTGGAGAAAAGTCCCTTAATTACTTTTTATGAACGGAGAGCAGCTCGCTTTGTAAAAGAAAATCGCTGCACAAAGTTCTGGGCCACTCTGGGAGTTGACAAGCATCTGTTCTCCAGAAACCAGGGCTCTGATTGTTTCAGAGACAGCAGAACTTAGCTCTGGACTGCTGTTGCTGTAGCACTGCTGTTTATGAAGCCATTTCCCCTTTTATTTTCTTCCCCAAACCATACAGCGATGTTATGAAGACAGGGATATTATGTTTTGGAAAGGAGGAAGCAGAGGCTCAGGGATTTCAAGGATGTGGGCCCAAAGGCATTCAACTCACAGGCTGGTAATGAGAACAGCTCCAGTTTATTGAGCGCTTAGTGTTTTCTGAGAACTTTTCTAAGTGCTTTGCACATAATGAATTTTTAAATGTTCACATTAGTCCTGTGAGGGAGGGCTATTCTTATCCACATATTACCCATGGGGATGTTGAGGCATGGAGAGGCTAAATAAGATTCAGGATCCTAGTACCCAGGAGCCTGATGCCCTGGGAGCCCAGGCTGTGCTGCACCCAAGGGGGCTTCAGCCCCTGTGCTGGGCTTTGGGGCTCCTGCTGCGATCCTGCAGCTCCTGCGGGTGCACAGGCATCCAGATCTCACTCTGTCCTGGGCCAAGCCAGTGGCTGCGCTTCCTCGCAGTGCCTACCGAGGGGGTGGGAGACGCCACTTGATTTGATCGCGCTCTGCTTCCCCATCTCCTCTGTCCACTGTTCATCAGCGCAGACTCATCCTGCTCTGGGACTTCCTCTCATGTGGCTCTTGGTGGTCACCCACGCGCCTCTGCCCGGAGGCGTCCCAGCCCACCACGTGGGAAGGCGCAGCGTAGCTCATCCCCATGATGTGCACGTCTTTCCCTCGGTCCCGGAATTTGCTGTTCCTCGGAGCTTTGCGTGTGCACACCCCTCCCCCCCACACACACACACACAATTCCAGCTCTGCAGCCTTGGCCACCTGCGTCTGCTCTTCCCTCCAGGCTCAGGCTTTGCGGGGACACCTTCGTGTCCTTCAGTTTCGTGTGTTGGTGACTCTGTGCTGGGAATCTTGATCCTGTCCTATGGTCACCTGTCCAGTGACTGTGCTTTGTGTAGTACTGTGCCCTTGTAGGCAACATCTCCCCCATTTTTTGCTCTTCAAAACTTTCATACTTACTCTTGACTTTTGGGTTATATACATTTTAGGACGACCTGCTACATTCCCCACCCAGCAGGCAGCTGTTTTTATTAACACTGCATTTAATTTGTAGATTAATTTGAGGTGAATTGAGATTGTTTTTCAATTTTGAATCTGTTCATGAATGTAATATCCATCTCCACTTACTGCAATTTTCCTGTTTTTAAACATTTTATACAAATTTTGTTAAATTTCTAAGAATTTTATGTGTTGCTATTGTGAATAAGTTCATTTTTGCTATTGTGTTTACTGAATGATTTTAATGACTTACAACAATGCTTCTCAATTTTTAATGTTCATTTTGTACATAGGATCTTTATTTAATTTTTCCTAATTATAATTTTTAGACTGTCGATTTTCTATGTAGATAATGTATACTAATATGAGCTTCAAAGTTTTGATTTCTGGTTCAACTATTGTTTTTATTATTATTATTATTATTATTATTATTTTAGTTCATTGTCCAGCACTGTTTGTACATGGTTGAATTAAAGCTTTCTTGTTTTTATTTTGATTTTTGTGTTTTATCAATATTGTTACCATAATTTTGCATGTTAAAATTGTAAATTTGGATTATAGTGGAAGAGATAAGAGTCAGCTTCTCCAAATTTTCTAATCTCTAGTGGGAAGTACCATTAAAATATGTTGTTTGTTTCTTCCTGTTTTCCAAGTTTCTATGCCTGTGTCTGTTCCAATATATATGTATTCACACAGATTGCAAGATTCATAGAATATTTGAACACATATGAATCTGTTTCTAGTCCCACTTAACAATAGAAATAATTGAAATTTAGTACATTTGTAGAATGCCTTCCTTCTTTTTACAGCTAAGTAATGCATCATGGTATGGTGTATCATTTACCTATTAGTGCACTTTAATTGTTTTGTATCTGTAAATAATGCTGAAACAAACTAATTTGAATTTATATACAAATTATATGCAATACCAATCATGATGCTGTATTTCCAAATTCATGTTATAAGGAAATAAATGTGTTCCTAAAAGTGAAACCTTTGAGTAAAAGGATAACCTTGTACTTTTCAAACTTCGTGTTATGGGAAAGAAATCATATACTGAAGCAGGGACACCACTGTGGTGGACCTTCCTGCTCTCCTCACCCAGTTATGGTCAATTCATGATCCATCTGGTGGCAGGTAACCCGTACCTGTTCCCCTCTGCAACTGAAATGTGTACAAGTGTTTCAATGTGTTATCCAAAAAATATAGTTCATTTTTAGAAACATAAGCACGGAACCATTATCATATCTAGAAAATTAACAGCATTTCTTAATAGTACCAACTATCTACCCAGTATTCACATTCCTAATGGTATTGATTTTGTTTATACTTAAAAAAGAAAATCTGGATCCAAATAAAGTCTGTGTATTGCAGTTAGTTACTGTGTCTCTTAGATTTTTATTTACCCACATATTCCCCCTGCCTTTGTCCATTTTTTCAATTTGTTGAAGAAAATGTGCTACAGAGTTTCCTGTTGTTTGAATTTGTTAATTGCATCCTGTTCTTTTATTCTCTGCATGTGCTGTAAGTCAGGAGTTAGATGACAAACTGCACTATCCAATAAAGTGGCCACGGCCCCTTGTGATTATTTTAAGCTAATTGAAAACAAATCAGCTTGAAACTTTAGTTCCTCAATTGCAGTAGCAAGATTTCAAAAACTTGTTAGCTCTTTGTGGCTGGTGGCTACCACATAGGACAGCCAAGATCAGATCCCCGTTGTCCCAGGGACTACTGTGGCTGCACAGCGCTGATTGGGCGGCTTGCTTGGATGGGCTGATGGATGTCCTCCCTCCTCCCTT
Organism: Sciurus vulgaris; assembly: GCF_902686455.1. Classification (NCBI taxonomy): domain Eukaryota; kingdom Metazoa; phylum Chordata; class Mammalia; order Rodentia; family Sciuridae; genus Sciurus; species Sciurus vulgaris. Next base: position 152,516,844 of record NC_136467.1, read on the forward strand.
CAGGAGGCCCCTAACATCTGGTTGTCTTTGTGTGATTTTAGCAGCCACTGGTGGTCGTTACTCAAATGCACTGCGTCCTTGGAATTTCCACATGCCATGCCCTAACATCACGGTTCTTAGTGGTGATTCTGATTAGGGGACACATTGGGGTTTTAAAACAGGTTTCAATAGCTTTTAAATATAAATGCAGCAGGTTTAAGATCTGCTTGTATTTGAACTTTATAAAAACACTCTTGTGTCTGTGTCTTCCGAAACTTGTACTTTTTCCAAAATCCTGTTTCTCAGTCTCCTTAGCGTGGCCTGGAGCAGTAGTGCCCTTCCTGAGCAGGTGACTGACTGGCTGTCACAGGTCCACAGGCCCCACAGTACACGTATCCCTTCTCCACATGGGTTTTAGTGTTTCCAGTTCATGCCATCAGCAGTGCCCTTACAGACACTCTTCCCTATGCCAGCTGTGCCCACATCCAGGCAGGGCTCTGGGGCATCGCCTTGGAGTGACGCAGCCTGGTGATGGGGCTGTGTCCACAGACGCCGTTACGGACAACCTCTGGCTCCTGCTCTGATTCCAGCAGCTGGTGGCTCAGCCTCTGCTGCCAGATGGCATTTCTGGGCCATGAAGACATTGATGACTGTTGTGCCTTGGGATGTCCCCTTTCATCTTTGCAGTGGTTTTGGGATGGTGGCTTGTGTCACTTGTGAATTCAGAAGTCATGACACGAAGGCTACGTCATCATGTCTTCAGGTTTGGTGGTCAGAATGCAGACCCTTGCTGGAATTACAGGTGGAGCCCTCTGCTTGATGAAGCGGCTTGGGTTTTTACCACTTGTTACTTGGGGCATGTGGTGTGAAGAGGAGCAGATTTCTATTCTGAGTTCAATGTGTATCAGTGTTTTTCACCAAGGGTGATCCCCTGGGGAGGGTACTTGCCAATGTCCAGAGATGCTTGTCCTGGTGGGGAGTGGGGGTTGAAGATACCACTGGCATCCAGTGGGCCTAGGCATGGGTGTGGCCAGATTTTGTCCAGGACAATGCCCAGCACAGCCCACCACAGCAAAGAATTATTGGGCTCAGTATAATCATAGTGGCAAGATAAAAAATAATTGTGGAAAGCAAATAACTCCCTACAATGTTAAAGATTGTATTTTGTGTGCCAACATGTCAATGATAGTAGGAGAGGGCCCTGATGCGCACGAAGGGGACTCGTCAGGGTGTCCTGGGAGTACCACACAAACGTTTGGAAAGTCACGCCACGTGATACAAAAGATTGCTCGTCACGAAGTGACGTGCACGGACGTGTACCGGCCGTGCCTTGCAGAATCCCTGGGTCTACTGTCTGCTCACACCTGTGCGTGGAACTCAGTCACTGCTGTGGGCACTCTTCCCGTCCCTGCCTCTGGAATGGCCCTGCTCCCAGCCATTGCCATCCTCCAAGGGGAAGGAGAAGGGAGGTATTCCCACGCTCATCAGGAACAGTGGAAGCAGGATCTGGTCTGAGTTTCGGAGCTTTGGAGTAGAACCGGACATGCGTTCTACCGGGAAGCCCAACTTTGCAAGGGGCTGTCCCATAACCCTCCTGTGGGCTTTGACAAAGGGAGCAAGGTGGGGGGCTGGGGGAAGGGCAGATAACAGCCCTATGTAATCAGCATTTTATTACCGTCCTCAGGAAGTAGGAATAGGGAAAAAAGTAGGTTGGAGCAAGGAAAGTTAATTATGTGAGGTTATTTGACAGGAAATTACTAAATACAAACAGACAGAAGAAACACATTTTAAAGCAGGCTCGGAAATCTCAGGTTACTCTGCTGTGTGCATTCAAAACCCCCAAAGCAAATTCTGAAAATAGCAGTTTAAACAAAAGCTATCTTATCTGATAAAAGTATTTCAAACACAAAGGGAAATTTATATATTGGGCAGACAATCTTAAAATAAACCGATTTTGTTGATAGCACTGCAAATTTAATTGTGGGAAAACCCCTTCAGATGTCTGAATTTATCTTGTAAATGTTTTGAATTTATTTTGAATCCAGCATCTCAGTCGTATGAAGGGACGTGTGTGTGTATGTGTGTGTGTATGTGTGTGTGTGTGTGTGTGTGTGTGTGTGTAGTTCAACCTGGAAAATTATGTGTATCTGAAGTAAAATGAAAATTACTTGTGTTGGTTTTTTTTTTTTTTCAGTATTCTTTCAAAATTCATTGAGTTCAGTACTAATTTGTTTTGAAAGTGTATCAATAATACAACTGAGAAAGTGTTATCTAGGATATTTATTTTCAGAGGTCATATGTTTAAGACCTTTTAATTATTCTTTAAATGATGAACTTAATCTCATTTACAGTTGCCAGAATTTGCAAAAATTTCTGTACATTAGCCAAACATATTTGGTAGGGTTTTTCTTTACAAAGCTAAGTGATTACAGAGCAGGATCTTCTCCTACTGTTTCTAGTCCTTTCATGGTCCTTTTCCAAGGAAAAGTTTATTTCTAGATACTTCTAGTGGGGGATTCTTGAAGGTCTTTTTTTGACAGTTGAAATATTGAAAAGTCATATGAAAATTGGGTGGCTATGAATTTACCCCCTCTGTGAATAAAGTCGCACATTCCATGCTAGTTCAAAGAAAAAGGAGTATTTTGAAAACAAATGGAGCTCAGAGTCTGCATTCCTTTTCAAAGGCCAACACCTGCGAGAGGAATGCAGGTTGATTCCACTTGACCTTCAACTGTGGAGCCAGGCCGTGTCCTTGGGGGTGCTGGTGGCTGAGGAGCACCTTGCTCTACACGGCAGCATCTCCAGGACACCCCTCTTCAGCCTGGTGCAGGAAAGGAAGACATGGGGACAGGCGGGAGCAGTCAGGAGTGCATCCTGCCACTGCTGTGGAGGGTCGCTCTGTACGCCACGAAGTCGCAGGGTGATGGATAAGCAGGTGCAGATAACTTGTGATAAGCCACAACCCCTCTGAGCAATCAGGCTTAGGTTTGCAAGTCCCGAGAAGCCCCTGGCAGACGGTATCCGTACACTTAGCTGAGTCCACCGTGCGTCATGGTGAGAGGCAGGCACCCTTGAAGCTCCAGACGCGTCCTCATGGTGCATTAATAATTCCTTAGGATGGAATTCTTTGCCTTGAGTGGTACTTCCCCGCCTTCCGCCACTCACTTTACTTCAGCAGTTTATTGAGCTAAGGAGCTAAATGTACAATTCAACACAGGGTGAAAGTTACACATAGAATATTCTTTTTGAATAAACAATGTATCCATCCACGCAACTTTTGATGGGAAAGCGCAGAGGTCTGGCCCATTTGCCCCCCTGTGATTAATTCTTTATTCCTTTATCCGACAAGTCTCTCCTAATTGCCTGTTAGGTGCCAGGAAGGAGGGTGCAAGCTGCCTCCCTAGCAGCCCTTACAGTTTACTGTCATGTGGTCACACCTGCCCTACACCCTAGCTCTGTGATGTCGGGCAAGTGACAGTTCCTCTCTTCCTCAAAGTTTGTTTATTGTATAAATTAAAGCATTTCTCCAGATGAGCCATAAGCTCCTGTACAGTGCTATTTTGTTCTGAACATAGACGTTTTCCTGTATTGTTAGCTCCATGATGGAGCCAGCCACTCTGGGCGTCACTAACGGTGCTGGGACTGAGTCCACCAGCCTGATAGTCTCTGTGCAGGTTGGAGTGCTGCTTTGATTTCCAGTTGACGACTTTCCTTTCCTGAGTTGACACCACTGGGTATCTCCAACCTGTTCTGGCTGACAGACGCATGGTGTCCTAAGGCTTGGGTTACTTTAAAGGGGGAGCACGGGTTTCACCCACGCCGGACACGTTTCACCCAGGGTGGGAGGGTGGTCTTCGGTCACAGGAGAGCCTTGTTCCTGTTTCCCCTTATTGACCACCAGCTCAGTGGAGCTGGCAGACCACATTATGCTCCAGGTGGACTAATGGGGACTGGGTCTCGTGCAGCCTAAGGTTATTGGTAATGTCCATGAGCTCGGCCACTGCCTGTGTCGTCTGTTTGTGTAAATAAAGTTTTATGGGAACAGCCAGGTCCACCAATGAATGGACTCTGTCTATAGCTGCTTATGGGCTTCAGAGCACAATTAAGCAGCTGGGACAGGGACTCTGTGGCTCTCAGAGTCAAAGTATTAGCCATCTGGCCCTTAACAGGCAAAGTTTGCTGAACCTGGATTGTAGGATACACTACCAGAATTCAAGGCTCCTTTCTCTAGATGGATAGGTGTGCGGGTACTCCAGGAAGCACAGTTTTTCTGTTTTATTTTATTTTTTTTGCAATATGTCCTGAGGGTTGAGCCTTCCTTTGTGACTTTCTGATTCCATGCTGTGGAGAGAACAGTATTTGGTAGCGATACGCCTCCCGTTTTTTATTTGTTTGGAAGATTCCGTTTCCGTGACTGGAGTCATCAGGATCTGGTCCAACCCTAAGTTATTACGGAAGCGTTTTTATCCTGTTAAATGTGGTCCTAGCTTTCTTTGCATTTCTGTGATGAGGAAGGATGGGACAAAATTTCAGAACTGTGTGAGCCCTTAGGCCACATTCACCCCCTTCCCTTCTGTTGTCCTGGGTCTGGGTGCTTGGCACCTACAGGAGGGAAATTCTGGCCATTCCCCCAGCGAACTAGACCCAAGGCAGCAGACCATAGGCAACGTCCTCAGACCAGCACAGCTGCATCCAACCTCTGGGAATGGGCAGGGGCAGAGCAGGAGTCGGTCCTTGGTGTCTTCGCAGGGCCGGGAATGGGTTTGTGTACCAGGGTCAGTTTCCCTTTGAAGGTTTTAAACGTGAGGACGACAGCTACTCAGTCAATGCCGGTTACAACAGAGTATGTGAAAATAAGGGGAAAATAAGGACGTTCCGGAGCAAACAGGTCTCCTTTTATGGGTTCAGATGGGCCTACTGAGACCAGGGCTAGCATGGAACTATTTCTGATTAAATATTGGTTTCTTGGATACATAAACTCTTTGGAATTTAAAGTGGCCCAGTGACAAATTGACAGGTGTGACTTGAGGCCTCGTGTTCATGGCCGTGTTGCTGGAAATTCTGTTGACTTGGTCCACACTGACTGAGCCCCTGCCTTGTGCCAGATGTCCGGCTACCTCCTGTTCCTGCCTCCGAGGGGCTTCTGGGCGTGACCCACGCTTCCCTCAAAGGTGTCAAACGCCCCCAGAGGCAGATGATGGGCGGGGGAACACGGTGAGAAGGGACACTCGTGTTGGAGTGACAGTAGACAAGGCCACTCAGAAGGGTTCCTGGGACAGGAGTGTGTCTGTTCTCGCTGTTGCCGTGTGTCCCTCCACAAGGCGCGAGTGGCTTAATTCCCAGTGCCACTGTATTCAGAGATGTGCCTTCAGGAGGTGACAGGGTGGAGGGGCTCGGTCCCCATGGATGGGACCAGTGTTGTTATAAAGAGGTTGAAGGGCGCCGCCCTGGCTTCTCCTGCCCGAGGACAGCAGGTGCCATCTGTGGAGTGGAGCTTCATCCGGTACCAGAGTCGGGTCTGCGGGCTCCTGGCCGTGGGCCTCCCAGCCTCCTGAACTGCAAGGACTCAGTTTCTTTACTGATAAGCTCCCCTGACTGCGGCGTTTGGTCACAGCAGCAGGAGTGACTGACCCGGGCAGCATCCTCATCCTTGAGAGGGCGGTGTGCGTGCACAGGCCTCCTGGCCCACGGAGGGGACTTCTCAGGCTTCACAGCTGCCCCCGAGCTCTGTCCTGGTGGAGAGAAGAGTACCCAGCAGTGTAAAATGAACAGCTTCCATCCTGAGAGGGAGGGAGATTGAGTCACGCGGGATTGTGGGTGGAACACACAGGAGGCCACCGTTCTGCAGGGTCCAGGGCAGACCCCAGGCCCGGTGGCCTTGCCCTCCCTCCCCAGAGCCCGGCTGGGCTTTCCCTAATGGCTTCTGCTCCTTTCTTTGGCACTTCACAGAATCCTTTCCTTCTTCCCAGGAGATTTTATAATTAACAGAGATAAAGGCAGGAAATCTGTAATAAAGTACCGACTTCCATGTTTGCCAGATTGCAACACACACACACACACACACACACACACACACACACACACACAGCCGGCAGCCCGCAGAACAGTCCAGTCTGGAGGGAGGAGATCAAAGGGCAGCCTTCTGCCTGGGCTGGTGCAGGGCTGCTTTCCCAGGCGGCCCACATCCTGCCCTTTCGCAGCCGAGACAGGCAGAGGAGGAAGTGGGCGCCTGCTGTTCTCGGGGACGCGCTCTTTCTTGATTCCAGGCCTAGAGAGTGTGCCTGGCAGTTTGGGAATGATAAGCACACATCTGCTCTCATTCACAAACAGCTCCAGGAGGTGCGGTTTTAAATTACCACCGACCACTGCTAGCCCTCCCCGTAATCCTATAAAGATGGCAGGTACGATAGACCTGAGGTAGGGCCCTATCACACCAGCCGGATCAAATAGCCCGAGCGCCTGAGGATCAGGTTGCAACAGGAACACCCTAATCTCCACTCCTTTGTGCTTCCTCTCCCTAAAAGGGTGGGATTGGATTTGGAGGTGGGAGGGGAGTTGTGTGGAGCTGCTCTCACCATGTAAGGAAAACCTCGGGGCTGCCGGTCCTGTCTGGAGGGCTCCGCAGAAAGGCCAGGAACAAGACCGCCCCTGTGAGTCTCCAGCCACTGCTTCTGCAGCCTGGCAGTTGGGGCCTCCTCGCTGGAGGGGCCTCCTTGGAGAAGGGAAGCAGCACTGGCGGGCCAGGTGGCTGGGCGGGGCTGGGTCAGCTGCATGTGACCCCGCCTCCGCTGTGCCCCTGCTGAGTGTCCAGGGCAGCCCAGGGGATTATGCTTCCTCTGGGGCCCTTCAGTGCTGTCGATATACTTAGCAATTACCGTGCCGGTTTGGGAATTTCCCTAGGACCAGCCAGGACTTGTTTCCAAAATAACACCTCTCAAAGCATGCAGAGACTTTGAGAAATTAGATAATGGTGTGATATTTATAAAATGAATTACGTTGTGTTAACGAAGTCTGGGCAGATGGTTCTGATGCTGAAGTGAATAACACCTTATGATTCATTAAGGTTGGGGGAAAAGAGCTTTCTGAAAAGTTACTCCTTTACAGCTGAGTCTTTCCAAAAAATTGAGACAACTCACCAAGTAGGTAATGCATCTTCCGGGTAATGTTTATGTCTGGGCCTGTGTGGCGTGGTCAGATGGTCCCGTTTCATTCATAAACACACAGGGAGCATTTAAAATATGCTTGCCCCTGTGTGCTGAGAGATGCAAAGATAATACTTCTTGCTCCTGTCAGCCATGGGTTCTGTCTAGTGGGGGAGACAGATGCATAAACAGATAATTGCAATACAGTGAGCTAAGTGCTAGCAGAAGGATGGAGGAGTGCCACAATGGTATGAGGGGTGTCAGTTTACAGTGCAAACGGAGAAGAGAGTAGCCCCACTGGGAAGCTACATTTGAGCAGTATGTGAAGGAAGAGGAGGGATTTTTGAAAGCAGAAGAGGGTATTGTCTTACTTTGGTCCCCTTATTCACCAGCTTCCTGGTACCCCAGGGCCTTTGCACATTCACATTCACATTTGGCTCCTCTTATGTACCTGCTTCTTGTTAGCCCTAAGCCTTCTGCCTGGAAAACACCACTGGCTCTCTTAGCTGGTTTGTTCCAGTAGAAACCAGATCCCCTGCTGCTGCTTCCCTGGAAAAGCCTGACTTCTCCAGGTCAGTTGCTCCACCCGGTGTGGTCATTCTTCAGGCTCCTCTCCTGGACCTGGGCACAGGTTGCAACATTTGCATGATTATTTGAATGAGATCTGGTCTCCCATTAGGCCGAGCCTGCCTTTGTTCACCTCTGGTTCTTGACTAAATGATCATTTGTTGAATGAGTGAGAGGAAGGGCATTTCAGGTTCAAAGAATGGCAGGGAGCTAGGTACCTTGGGTCTTGGGTTGTGTGAATTGAGGGAGGCTGGAGATTAACCGTTTTGAGGCACTTTGAAGACCTAAGCCTCGTTTATGTGTGAGCTTAGTTAATATGCTTAATAATAATATTGTTATTTTTGTTGTAATATTATCATATTGATATTAAGCATATAATAATGAATTATTGATAATGATTATTAATAACAAATTATTATTATTATTATTATTTGGTACTGGGGATTGAACCCAGGGACATTTAACTACTGAGCCACATCTGCAGCCCTTTTTAATATTTAGAGAGAAGTTCTCAGAGAGCCGCTGGGATTACAGGCGGGCACCACCACACCCAGCTAATATGCTTAATTTTTAAGAGACATCAAAATCTGCTTCTTGATTAAATTTTCTGTATCAGATGCTTTCAGTTGAAGACAAAATAGTATAAAAATGTTTTGCAATATGGTTTTGGGACTTAACTAAGTGTACTTTTAAAAAAATGGTCGAAATAGAACATACCTACAGAAAAACATGCAACATAGGGTTGTGTCGCCAGAAGGACTGTCCCAGCGTGGACCACAGATGGAACCCTCACCACGTCAAGAAGTTGGCCACTCCCTGGGGCGGAGCTGCAGCGGTTTGGACTCATGGTGCCTCAGCAATGGAGAGGAAGGGGCAGAGGATCTTCCTTCAGGCTTCCTAAGAACAGGCGCCGTACCTTCCCCCATGTGGAGTCTGAGAACGTGGTGGGCTTCTGTCCCGTCCCTGGGAGGGTGAAGCCCACAGGGTGGCAGGTGGGCAGAATCCTGCCCCTGGCCTCGCCAGGGAACCGCTTCCTGGGTGTGCCCCAGGTGTGGTGCCTGCAGGCTGGGTCCAGATCTGTCCCCCAGTGTTGTCCGGGAAGCACTGATGGTGTAACCAGCTCCTACACCGCCTTTGGGGTCCCAGGGAACACATGGTGCTGGAGCGTGGGGAGTGAGTACCTGCTCGAGGCTCGCCGGCCGTGCCCTGTAACCGTCTTTGGTGAATTTCTGTTTTGCTTTGCTCTTCTGCTGTGTGGGGACCAGGCAATCTGCTCCTAAGAGCGCCGGGCGGCTTTAAGGCACTCATGGATCCAAAGTGCTCCCAACAGGACCTGGCATGGAGTATTAAGCACTCAAGAAAAACAGAAGGCAGTCCAGTCGGAAAGACCTTTTCTTTTCTGCCTAAGAACGTGTGCATCCCTCAGGGGTAACCAGTGAGGACTTTGGAGAGGGACTTCTGGTGTAGGAAAATAATCTCACTGGCAGGGACCGTGAGACTTTGCTAGTGTGTGGCGCAGTCTCCTGTGTCTGCCCTGGAGTCTGTGCAAGGGTGTTTTCCCCTGCAGCATGTTAACCTGACTGGTAGAAAACTGCAAGGTGTCCCTTTGTGGACTCTTTGAAAATGCTCTGTAGTTTGAATTGAAGCACTGCTCTGGGGGAATTGTTTAGAAATACATGCTGACGTGCCACTCTGAATTGATGATCGATGGATTATTTTGATAGACACTGGACTAGGTAAATAGTTTTCTCTCTTTGTTGCTGGGGATGGAGCCCAGGGCTTCACGTGTACTAGGCGTGTATTCTACCCCTGAGCTATGCCCCTAATGCCAGTTGTTAATTTCCTCAGTCACATGATCACTTTTGACCTTGAGTTTCTGATTCGAGGCACTATTGAGCCTCCTCCCTGGGTAATGGCTGAGTCCTTGAGGGGCGTGCCAGGGACCCACGATTGACAGCTCCTGGCTCTTCAGCTGTTCAAGGTGCCACCAGCGAGGTGGCAGTGTCTGTGCTGCCTCAGTGTGACCCTCCTGTAAGGTTGCTTTTTGTAGAAGATGGCAGGAGAGCCACAACCAACACCTTGGTACAGAAAAAAGGGCATACAAAAGAAACAACTCTCTTTGCAAATAATACGCGGAGCCGAAGATGATTTGACTGCTTTCTTACAACTGCAGGGAGGCAAGGATCTGTGTGGGAGGCGTGTCAGGAAGAAGCAGGAGGGATGCGCATTTAAAGGGAATTTCAGTTGCATCTTTGAGGTTATAAGCCAGCACTTGGGCGTGCGTGGGGATGGGACCCGCCAGTGGGGAGGCAAGAGCAGGGATCCCGGAAGGAGCCCCACCCTGGAGGACAGACCCAAGGAGCAGCAACGTCAGGGAGAGATGAGTAGGTGGGACTTGGGTGCGTGGGTCCAGGGCAAGGGTCAGGTTTAGAGCAAGAGCATCGGAAATAGATGGAGAAAGGTAAAGGCGTTTGCCTAGAGAGCACTGAGCAGGGAGCCCTCCTCCAGAGCTGCGGAAAAGGGTGTCAACGCTGCTCTCCGGGCTGGGCTGGGAAGGGTTCTGAGACCACTTCCAAGCCGCGGGGCAGCGGGTTTCCCTGGGTGTCCTTCTGGGCAGTGGGCTTCCTGCATGATAATTCCCTTCCACCCATTGAGAGCAGGATGCAGCCTCAAGCAAGGTTAGCGCTGCGCCAGGCTGTCTGTCAGGAGTGCGCTTTCCATCGCAGGCCGGGCCCTCCCGCCCAAGACCTCTGAGGCTCACTTTTGAAATCTTACAGGTGCCTGTCTTTGTCTGCTTAAACCCCACCGCCACCCTCGGGCCCTTTCCCACCTCGGTGAGGAGTAACTCAGTGGCTCTCTATGGACGGGCGATGGTGTGTGTCCCGTGGCTGTGGCCTGCCTCGAGGACTCCTGCCCGTGTCTCAGGGAGATCTCGGTTACTGAGGAGGTGGCAGATGGGCCCGGGGCATTCTGGAGGGTGTTCCTGTGACACAGGCGCATGCCTTCAGTTGGGTGCAATCACTGGGGACACAGGAAACCTCCACACTTGGAAGGCAACGAATATGATCTGCCCTAGAAACTAACACAGCGCCTGGCAATAATGGGGAAACTAGGTGTGTGGTAGATGGTAAATAAATGGTCGCTAGAGGAACTTACAAATGGGGCTTCAAGGAAGGAAAGATACTGGTAATTTGGAAACCACTGGGTGGGGGTGCAGGATGGTAAAGGGCAGGCATAGACACATGGCTCTAAACCATAAAGGATTTTTTAGAATAGAATCATTTCGTTTTCATGGTACACGGAAGCACATTTTGATTCTTAAATATCATCGAGCATTTAGAATTTCATATTTTCAGTATTGATTTTCTATGAATGCCTTTCAGGTTACTGAAGCAAATACTGAACAGGACAGATCCACAGAGACCTAAAGATGGTCTTCAATTTCAGATCTTTAATCTGATATTCCCACATCTATTTGAAAGTACTCACTGAGAAAAGTTGTACAGCAGACTCTCTTTTAAAAAAGTTCTGTGGTCAGTCAATAAACTGTTATTCTTGGCAAAAATTTTTAAAAAGTTCCATGTTACTGGGGTTCAGCGTGACATTCCCCCGCACGCGCAGCGTGAGCTGATGATCCCAGCCATCCTTCCTCCACCCCCAGCCCACCAGGCCCCTGCCCCCCAGTCCTCAGGACTCAGGATTTCACTGTCAGATGGATGTTTTTAGTTTCCACACATGAGGAAGAACATGTGGTGCTTGTCTTGCTCTGTGTGACTTACCTCGCTTTACGTAATGTCCGCCAGTTCTATCCATTTTACAGAACGTGGCAGGATTTTATTCTCCTTTGTGGCTAAATAATACTCCACTGCTTTATTTTTCACGCACTCTTCTTTTTTGCTGATTCCACATTTTAGCTATTGTGAATAACGCTGTAGGAAACGTCCGTATGCAGGGATCCCTTTGGAATGCTGGCTCCTTTTCTTTCAGATACGTACCCAGGAGTTGGTGGCTGGATTGCCAGGTAGTCCTATTTTTAATTTCTTGAAGAAAGTGTTTTCCATAATGGCTGTTCATTTAATCAACAATCCCACCAACAGTGTTGTAGGATTCCTTCCCACCCCCCACCATCCTCACTAGCCTCTGTTCTTTTTCTTTTTTTCCTTCTTTCTTTGCTAGTGACCATCCTAATTGGGGTGGGATGGCCTCTCCTTGATTAGATTTGCTAATGACATGGAACAACTTTTCACATATTGGCCACGTGTATTTCTTCTTTTGAGACCTGTCTGTTCCAGATCATTTTCCCATTTCTAAATGGGATTACTTGTTTTTTAATCATTGAGTGTCTTGAGTTCTTTCGAGATTCTGGAGGTCGACCCTCTGTGACGTGAACAGGTGGCCGGCCCTCTCCTTCCTGCGGTGTCCCTGAGCTCTGTATGGCACACGTTCCTCTGGAAGGGTTTCCTTCTGCCCCACAGGCCCCCTTTACGGTTTCCCAGTTCAGGTGTTCTGGTGACGCCATCCTTCAGATTTCATCTGTAGGGCTTTGTTTTGCCTTTGTTTTCCAGGGTCATGGAACTCTTGGACACTATTTCCATGTAGCATGTTAAAGGCATTTCCCACGTCAAGGATTCTGGCTGCCACGTTTCTTTTGAGAGTCTGTGGTCTTGTTATTGTCATTTGAAAATTCTCTCTTGCCATGAAAACCCCATGTGTCTGGCAGTTTTAAGAGTGTTCTCTTTATCTTTTGTTTTCCTGCAAGTTTAAGATTTCATTTTTCTTTGGCCTTTAGCAGTTTTCCTGTCATGTTCCAAGTATGAGTTTCCTTGTATCTACCAAGCCCCAGTTTGTAGCACATCTTGAATCTGGCTTCATTTCCTTCATCGATTCTGGAAAATTCTCTTCAGAGGTCGCTTTGATCGCATTCTCTCCTCTCTTCTTTTGGGATTTCAGTGACAAGTGTGTGAAACTGTTACACATGTCATTTTTTCCCCCTCTGCAAGCTCCAATCTGGTATTTTTGTCTGCTACCTCATCCAATTCATTTTTACCTCTTCAGCTTGTATAATATACTGTTAGGGCCACTTTCTGGATATTTTCCTACCACTGATTGTAGGTTAAATCACAGTACGCCCTCTTGAGTCACTTTGCCCTGAATTTATTAGTGTGCTGCCTGAGTTAGTAAGCACGTCGGCCACCGTTTATTCTAAAGTTCCCTTATGTTAACCATAGTGTCTCGATCCCCTTCCTGTCCATTGTTTTTGACTTTTCTCTTGATTTTTGGTTAGTTCTTATTTTCAGAAGCATGGCTTTCTGATGCGTGCTGATTATTAAAAGCGTGGATAACATTCGGCTGTGGCGATGTTATCTTTCTCTGTAGGAGGTGTGCTTTCTCCTGGTGGGCAGGCAGGTGAGGTCAGAGCTCTTGACCCTGCAGGGACCCAGGTCCCTGAAATGGCTTTCCTCGTCTTGGTGAGGGCTGGCCTTTTTCTGGCTCTGCCTGTGAAACTCCTTTGGGACCCGGCTGGAGGTCTGGGTTGTCACCTGGTCCCTTCCCCTAGCAGGCCATGGGCTCTGAGTTCTGGGCAGCCGGCGAGACTGAAGCAAGGCCACTTGACCTCCTGGCTTCTGCCCTGTCTGCCGTGGAGCCAGCCTAAAGGAGGTCAGCTCTCACTCCTCTGCAGTCACCACCCGTCAGAGAGCCTTGGCAGTCCTGGGCTGCCCCAAGCAGAGGTGATTGTGACCATCTCTCCTCTCTCTGGGTCGTTTGTTTCAGTCCTCTGTCGGGAAGGTCGGTCTGATCCCATCTAGTCCATTACATTGAAGAGGACGTTGAAGGACTTTTTGAAAGCTGCCCAGTCCTACATGTTCGGATACCTGGATACTGTGTTCCAGCAATTTCAGGGGACACCAGCCGCACCCTGGCTGCCCTCTGGAGCCCCTGTTTCCCAGACGCTCTTGTTGAAACTGGCGGGGACGTTTCTACAGCCTGGATAGAACACCTCCGTGTCGGGCCGTATGTTTGTGCTCAGAGACTGAGTTTGCACACTTTACTTACGCCATCGCCTTTATTCCTGACCACAGCAGTGTGGTGCTGGGCTCCACAATTCAGTGCTCCGTGGCGACTTATCTGTAATGGTACCCAGTGAATAAATCCCATCTGTCTTGATTTCTCTCCTGACAATGAAATGAATCTTCTGGAAAACAGGGATGAAGAGAAAGAGGGGGACGTGAGAATGATTTTAAAAATGAGAATTTAGATTAATTCTAATTGACCAACTAATTGCAGAGTGAGGAGGGAGGGGTTATTTTGGTTGGGAAAACTGAGGAAATGATGATTCAGCGTTCATGTTGGCAGAGTTGAGCGCCATGATGGTCAGTAACGAGCAGAGGAGATTAGTACTGGATCATGCTTCCAGGGAAGAGAGAGACGGTGTGCTAGAAAGAGCTCTGTGGCACATTTTAGGAGGAAGAGAGGAAAAGAGGAGGCGGGCCATCTGAGGGAGACCCTGACAGGGAGAGGGTGGCCCCACCTTCCTCCTCTGCCCCACGGCCCTTTCCCCCCGATGGTGGGCTTGCCCGCACCATGCCCGTGCTGTGCTTGTAGTGCCTGCTTGCTTCGCCCCTAACCCTGCGGGGCAGATACTGTGCTGGTCCCCGTTTTGTAGCACTGTCCACTTGTCAGGAGAGGCAGCTGCTGCCTTCCGTGGAGCCACGTGGGGAGCACAGCGTGGACCGAGGTCTGCGCAGATCACCAGGGCCTGCTCTGCCTCTGAGCAGTGCTCCAGGGGCCCAGGAAGTCCTGTTCCGGAGCGGGAGCAGCCGCAGAGTTACCACGGGCAGGCGTGACATCGCAGACGCTTTAAATACATAAACTTAGCGGGATGTGCGTCTCTGTGGGTACAGGGAGGCTGACTTGTGTCCTCCACCCTGCCTGCCCCTGCCTGCCTCTATCAAGTATGGAACGCTGAATACACGAATGAGGGTACCGGGACCAGAAATGGGTGAAAATGAGCAAAATCCAAGCCGAGAGGGGTGGGAGCCAGCTGGGTGGAGTTTTATCGTCAGTAGTGTTCTTCCTCTTTCTCTTTTACAAAATGAAATTCTCTGTGGATTTCAGCGTATCCCACCTCTGATGACTCCATAGAAAAATGGTCAAATCCACATACTGCATACTTCAAGTCAGTGATGACTGAGAAAAAGAAAATCAGCAACACAGACTGCCATATTATTGATGGATTCTTCCCTTCCCCATGATAACTTTTCATTTCCTTTGACAATTAATTTTATTGTGTCTTGTCCAGATATCCGCTTGACCAAGGTTTGGCTTGAGTAATGTTCCTGTGACTTAGAGTACCCAAATACCAGGCAGGGGAAGGAGGGAAGGAGAGGAATCTCCTCCTGGGATGACTCGCTTGCCTGGCGGGGCTGAAGGTTCCCGAGTGCTCGGGAGGGACTGCCCGTTCCAAAGGGGCCTGGGGTATGGCTGGCAGAGAGC
Source organism: Sciurus vulgaris (assembly GCF_902686455.1). Taxonomy (NCBI): domain Eukaryota; kingdom Metazoa; phylum Chordata; class Mammalia; order Rodentia; family Sciuridae; genus Sciurus; species Sciurus vulgaris. Next base: position 152,532,026 of record NC_136467.1, read on the forward strand.
TTGAGACTCAAGAGAGGAACACGCATGAAGGTGGACCTAGAGAGAGAATTTTTATACGGGGCAACAAGGCCGACGAAGCCAGTTTGTAGCCTCATCTCAAATCCAGCATCATGGGCTCACAAAGCGCTGGCCCTGTGGCCGTTAGCAGGTAAGGCAGGCCTCCTGGAGGTCCCCCTCGGGTGGGGGAACTGCAGGCCGTGGTGGCAGCATCTCTGTTTCTGGAAGGCACTGTGCACTCTTGTCATTTCATGTCATTATTCGACCATCACTTCTAAGGCAGCAGTGTCAGCATGTGCTTAATAATTTTTAAGCCCCTGGGACCAGACTGGAATTGATTTAATCTGCAGTTTGTCTGATTATAAGAATCCTGTTGAAGAAAAATAAATAGTCACTGTAATTTTTATTAGTTCATGGCCAATCGTAAGTCAAAGCAGTGAACAGAGTTTCAGTGGCTTTCCCTGATCCCTGGGATCCGGGTCTCTTGGTCATTATTCGGACAAAGGTGGCATCCGGACATGGGGGATACCTGGGGGTGGCCAGCCGGTGGGCCACCAGCCTTTCCTTCCACCCGACTCTGAAACGCCATACTGTTGTAAGATGAGGGAGAGGGGACTTCTCAGGCTAAACCCGCATTTTCCCTTGGGTCGGACTCCAAATTTTAGATTTCATGGATGAATAAGTAACCTCAGCCAGTGATTTGAGACTACAGTACATAAAAATGTGTCAATAGTTCAGGAAGACTGATGGCTCCCTTGGAACCAAAGCCACCTGCAATTTTTTATAGTCCCGCAGCACAAGCCATCCTGAGCAGATAATCAATTCCGTTGCACAAACAGCCACTTCTGCCCACCAAGGAGGCAGACTTCTTCCCCAAGCAGGACTGTAAAAAAAACCCACACAATCCAAACGATGAAAACTTGTGAAATATTGGGCTACTTGTGAAGCCAGCCTTCTGTTCCCCTCTCCATACCTGCCCCTCTCTGCTGCTGCAGCAAAGGAACAGGGAACACTTCTTCTGCCAGCAAGGAGCAGGGATTCAGGTGTAGTGCGCTGCTGTATGTGCACACAGTTACCCACACACAACCACACAAACCACACACACAGCTACACACATGACCACACACACGTCCACCCACAAAACTACACAGTCACACACAAATCACAGACTACACACAAAACTACATACAACCACACACACAATACACACATGTCTGTACACATGACCAAACATAACCACACACAAATCACACACAACCACCCACACAACTACAGTCACACACAAATGACAGATTACACTTCAAACTACACACACAACTACACACACATAACTACACACGTCTACACATATGACCAAACACACGACCACCCACACAACTACACAGTCCCACACAAATCACAGACTACACACATGACTACACAGGACCACACACAAATCACAGAGACTACACACAACTACACACACTATCACACACACATTCTAGAAGTGAGTATTTTAGTCGTGTGGTTTCTTGCCCAGCTTTGAAGTTTGATCTTTAAAGGATTAGGAGAAAAAATATTTATTTTTCTTCTTAAATAGAATATCAGGTCACATTTCAACAATAGCCCGTTTGCAGCAGGATTTCGTTTTTCAGTGACTTTCTGCATCTCATTGAATTGAAAGTGGTTAGGGTTTGAATTTGAAATCCAAGTCTCTAAAGGGGATGAGGGCCTCACTACATATACGACCATGGATAAATGTTCTGATTAGAGCCAACTTAGCTCACCAGGAAGTAGTTCCTCTACCTTTTTCCCTCCACTCTGGCGTCACTGTGTCCTGGAGGCTGTGTGCTGGGGTCGCTGTTTCTCAGTGTGCACGTAGGTGGTGTTGACAGGAGACTGTCCCTAGTATTCAGATACACGCTAACGCATTCATTTTTTGAAAAAGCTTTCATTGGTGAACTGTGACAGGTGACAGGCACTGCTGGTAGGTGCTGGGACACGTATTGAGCAGGACAAGTCAGGTCCCCGCTCTAAGGGTTGGCGTTTGAAGATGTGGGCAAGCAGTCTGGAGCAGACATCTCAGCTTCTCCAGCAGCAGTTGGGTTCCCCACAAATGAGTGCAGGGTCCCGACCCTCAGAATTTAGCAAAGAGGTGAAAACCAGTAGCAAACGATTCCGGCCTGCTCCCCTGAAGCCTGGCCGGATTCGGCTTTGGGCTGTTGGTGATGGTGGATGCTGAAGCTCAGGTGGACTTGTCCTGCAGGGCAAATCCAAATCCAGTGAGCTCCTGCCGTCCAGCAGGAAGGCTGGAGCCCCTAGGACACTCCTGTCTGGAAGGAAGCCAGCCAGGGCAATCTTATTTTCCTGTCTTTTGACCCAAGAACCCCCCGGACCCAGCACACTCCTCACGTTCTTAGACTGTTTTTTGGCATCAGTGTAAGTTAATGGTAGTTCTCCAAGGGACTGGTGGACTGCGGTGTCTCTGTGACCTTTCAGTGGTCTCTGTGGTCAGACGCTTTCATAATAGTGATAGGATGGGCTTGCCTTTTTCCTCGCTCTCTCTCAAGATCATAGCGAAGTTCCACTGTTCATCTGGAGCCTCTGTACAACTCAGTGCATCCATGTTTTATCATGATTAGTAATGTTCCAGAATCCAGTGTGGACAAACCTCCCATGCTCGAGAGATGGCCAGGTTTCCACAGAGAAGAGTATGGAAAGTTCACTGAGAGCTGTTCAGATGCCTGTAGAAACTGCCACGCGGCGCAGTGCTGGTGATCAGACCGAGAACATCTGCAAGAATCTGAAAAAGGTATTTTGTGATATCTCCCATTTGCCAGCTCTGTGTCTGTTTGAGAACGGGTTTTCTTTACCACTTCAACCCAACAAGACACCACGACAGATTCCCACGGCAGGTAGTGACTCCAACCATCTCCTGTTAAGACCCACATTAAACATGTCTCACGAGCATATAGCAGGGCTACTCTTGCCCCTAATTGTTTTGGAAAAGTCTAAGTGTTCATAAAAATCTATCAGTTATGTTAGCAGTAATGGGTTGTAAATTATTTTAAGGAATAATAAATATTAAACATCTCTTAGTGCCAACTTGTAACGTGGTAAATATTCCTTAGTATGATCTGTGTAGACAACAGCTCTTGGGAATCACAGTAATTTTTGAGGTTGATAAAGGCACCCTGAGTCAAGCAATCAATCTGAAGCAGGGTGCTGGTGGTGCACCTTGCAGCAGCCTGTGGGGTGAGAATCTGCACGCTTCACAGGCTCAAGTTCCAGGATCTGTGCCCCGGTCTCATTCCGAGAAGAGTTTCAGGAAGCTTAGGTTGGGTCTCCTTGATAGCTCAGGACTTCCTGTTCCATATGGAGCGAGAGAGGAAAATGAAAAAAGGGTCACGGTGGATAGAGTCCACCATGGACCTCCAGTCTCTCGTGTCCCAAGGTCCCTCAGGAGTCATCATGAGTTTCAGCTCTTGAAGAGGCCCCCTGTCACAGGGGTGGTGTGACGTTCCTTCTCTCTGGAGATGCAGCTCTCAGCTCCACATGCGCCACAGAAATCGAGCTGCTTTGAACTGTCTTCCTCATCCATTGGGAAACGAAGGCTCCGGGTCTGCTCCACCTCCATCCCTCAGGAGGCCGCACCACGTCGGCTTCTCAGTCTCTGCTTGTTCTCAAGGTCAGCCATGCCCTTCTCCCCTGAAGCCTTCATGTCCTTAGTATTCTCAGAGATAATAGCTCCAAAGCCATCAGTCATCATTTTCTCTTCCTCAATTTTCTTTTTGGCTTCCTGCAATTTTCCACCCAAGCCTCTGCAATTCCTCTCCATGGAGGCTGAAGTGGCTCCATTTACAACCAATTTTCAACTAATATTTGATGCATTCTTTTAAAATAAACCAAACAGTCCTTGCTGAACGGAATTTGTACCTTTGGACTTCATAAAACCAAGGGACCGATAGTGGTATAAAATGATGTGGTTTTTTTGTTTCATGATTTTTGAGGCAGAGATCTTTGGAAATGGGCAGTAGAGATTTGTTCCTTAAGGGTTAATTTCAAGAATCCAGTGCTGTCATTAACAAAGGGGGGAAAGAAAGAGGTGGTTCTTTCTTCTGTGTCAAGGACTGTACCAATTCTTATAAAGGAGAGAAGGGGAGGGGCAGGGGGTAGATGAATAAAAAAACATCAGATTTTTCGGGGGCAGCTTCCTTCTGGCCTCTGTTGGATGCCTTATCTCTGGCCCCTTCTGTAAGCTGATCCAGCTCATGTCTGCATGACACATGAACCATGCAAAGCTTCCTTTTAAAGAGATTTTAATTCCTGCTTGACAGGCCAGACTGAAGCCCATGAGCGACAATAGTGTTTTGTTTTTTTAAATAGAGAGAAAGCCAGAGTGCACCTGGTATTCCATTGAATCTCTCACACACACATTTGTTTTCTGGAAGGGGAGGGGAAGAGAAAGAGTTAAAAAAAAAAAAAAAAAAAAAAAGAAAGAAAGAAAAAAGCCAACCTTTAAATAATAAAACACAACTGAGTTTGCCAGGAGTCATGCTTTATGAAAAGAGATCCACCATTTCTGGCCTGCCTGAAGACTATTTATACCTGTAATCTGTTTTAAATCTCTTAAGAGTTTGACCATTTCCCCCTTCTAGAGTATTGACTCTTTTATTAATTTGTAATTCTATTCTGAAATTTCATCCTTAACTACCCTCTTTGTGGCAGAGTCCCAAAGTATCATATCTTAGACGATAAATTCCGGCTCTTGTACCCATACCGTTTGGGCAAACTGACCATCCGCGGCACCTGGGGATGGAGGGCTAGGACGGGGTCATGTGGAAGGATTGTGTGAGGTCATACCCGGCGAGACAATGGCCTGATTGAGGAGTTGCCTGAACGTCCTCCTGCACATGTGAAGTGAACTCTGCTTTATTTGTGACTGGCTTGTCCTTTAGGCAGCTATCGTAAAGTACCCTGGGGTGCTTAGCTCATGACAACACAGGTTCTTTCTGACTGTCCCGGAGGCTGGAGTCTGGGATCGGGGGGCAGCAGGGTCCAGTGCTGGCGAGGACCTTCTTCTGGGCTTTGGCCTGCTGACTTCCCTGGTTTTGACATGGTGGAAACTGCACAAGAGAGCGCCTGTGTCCCTTCTTAAGAGCACTCATGCTGTTGACGAGGACCCGCCTGGTGACCTGATGGTGTCTCAATGCCTTGCCCCCAACTCTAACTCCCACAGGTCAGGATTCCAGCACGTGATTCTGGAGGGTCACAGACGTCCAGTGTAGCACAGCCACCACGGAAAGTCTCGCACGGCCTTCACTTCCCTCGGACGCGAGGACTGAGGCTGGAGAGGGCGCCGGCGGTGGAAGTGAGGGTGGTGGCCACTGGGAGCTTCCATTCACCGCCGGGCCACCATGCGGCCTGTGAAGTGCCGTCCCCGATCTTCTCCTTGGTCGGTACTCAACTCTGAGAGGAGACGCCATCTCTCTGTGCGCTGGAGAAGGAATGGAGGTTTGGGAGCGTGAGGTGTCCGCCTCTCAGCCACTCGGCTCAGACCTGGGGAACGGATGGGGATTCAGCACGCGGGTGACAAAGCCCGCCCTCCTCTCACCCGGCTCGGGGCCGCGTGTCTTCACGGGGGTTGCCGCACAGGGATTGAATTTCTCTTTAGGGAAAGTAGGGCACCAGAAACCTGAATGACCTGCCCACGGAGCAAGCCTGATGCCAGAGCAGGAACCGTGCTGCCAGAGTTGGTTTAGTCACCTTCCCAGAGAGCGCTCTCTATGCACGAGGGGACCGGTGTCACTGCTCTGTGGCACACGCGTGGACGTGGCGGGTGTACTGTCTCCATCCCCCCAACGCCCAGGCAGGCATCTGCCCACCCTGTTCACATTTCTTCATACGTCCCCTCTGATGCTAACCGTGGTGACCGGAGAAATCACCGATACCACAATGAGGAAGCCATCCCTGCTGGTCAGCATTCGCCTGTCTTTTTGAACGTCCCCGTGGAAGGTTCTCTTCTGCTTGGTTGAAGTAGGCTGCTACGTTTGTGCCTCTTCCTTTTTCTCTGGGGCCTTTGCATATTTCTCAGTGGACATATTTGAAAGTCATATGCTAGCTACTTGGGAAGCATTTTCAAAGGTGACGTGGCACAGTGATCTGTAGTGTCGCGAACTTGGAAGTGGGCTGGTTTGCTCCTGGTTGTTTCCAGGGCCTGGGACCTTTCTAGACTCCTCTTTCCCCATCAGTTCTAGTCAGGGGTGGTCTGCTCAGTGAGGATATACCTGGATTTGTCTTTTTTGAAAGTCACACCTGGTACTTCAAACGCGTATTCCTCTGTAGCCTGCTTGCATACGTCGCAGTTCTTCAGTGAGTGTGAGCAGTTGTGTTACTTACTCACGTCAATGGTGACAGGTCGTCAGGAGACACTCTACTACTCACTGATGCCTGTGGTTGGCAGTCCACCACCAACAGATGACTAGATCTAGAAAAGTCCAGAGAGGCTGCCGGTCTTCCTGCTGCCTCCCTCCATTCTTCTTGCTTCCTTCCTCCCTCTCTTAATAATTTAGTAGGAAAGTCATTAGGCTGATCTGAGCAAGGAGGCCCAGGGAGGCCAGTAAGCCACCGTGTTGAAGGTCCTGGGAGCTGCTCTCTTCCTGTCACCAGGGGAGAGTAACAGAGACCAGGAGGGGAAGCCAGTTGAACCCCAGGGTCAGTGCGGATATAAGTGGATTTTGGTATATGGGGAAAAATACAAATTGAGAAAATGTCAACGTGTAATTACATTTATGACCACCACCCACCCTGCCCCGTGCGCATGCTCCATATGCTTTTTCAAATTTGCTCAATGAGTGGTCCAAAGTTCAGTGACAACTCAGTAGATAGGACAGGCCGACCACCCCTCCTCAATGCCTGTCTGTGCTAAAGGGACTGCAGGTCTGTGTCGTCTCTGAGGGTCAGGCAGCTGAGGGGCAAGATGAGCCTGGACATCTGATTGTGTCAGAAAATACAGAAGTACTCGAGGGACAGTGGGAAGATGCCCAGAGGACAGAGCAGCCGGCCTGAAGGGGCTCCTGGGAATCTCAACCTCGATTATACAGACGATGTCCCACCAAGTACAGGAGGACTCCGTGAGTCCACACTGTTGTAATTAAATGGGTGCCTGAATGAGTGAGCAGAAGAAAGCGCTTCCTTAAAGCAACGCCATCCGATGATCAGAAGGAACCCGGGGTCAGAAGGAGGGCAGGCTTCGTGGCAATGTCCCCGGGTAGGGAAGCTCAGGTGCTACCAGTGACGAAAGCTTCTGTGACTGTCAGGTGCCCCTCCATGACCTTCCTCCTTCCGGGAGAAGCACAGCAGCTTTCCTGCAGTGACTTGGAAGGCATGACTTCAGGCCAGTGGTCAAAGGTCAGCACCGTGTGGGGCAGACGGACATCACAGCAGCCTGATGGAATGCAGCCAGGAGACCACAGCACTGTTACCCTGCATGAGGAGGGGGCTGACCAGAGACTGAAACCACAACGGATCTCCCCCTGACGCCAGTTGTCCTGAGAAGGTGTTTTGGTCTTACAGTGACAAAAAGCTAACACACAGTTCGTAGGACATTTCTGCAAGTTTGAAATTCCTGTGAAATAAAGTAGTAAAAAATGACTAGTAGAGGAATGCTTAGCTTTGGGTTTTTACTTTATTGCACAAAGTTAAAAGGAAGAAGCCCCTGGATTCTCATTTTGGGTTTTATTTGATAAGAACCTTATAGTGTATCATCATCAGATCAGATTTTTAGATCTGGATGTGCCATGGCCTTGTTGGACGGAAAAGGATAGTTTCATGAAGCCAGGACTTTTCTGGACTTGTGTACCTGCACGGAGTCACTCATATGGACTGCCTTAGAGTCATCCTTACCCGTGTCATGTTGACGTCAGTCATTTTAAATAGATGACGGGGCTCAAATCTGCCTTTACCACTTACCAGCAGGTGACTTCAGCAAGTGAACTACCCTTCCCGCTTCTCTCCTGGTCTATAAAACGCAGATCATAACCAGACCCCTCAGGTGGGGTTACTGCGAGGACTGTGTTGTCAGTATCAGCAAAAGTGCTTACGAGGGTACGTTTTCTGCTGCTTTTATTTTTATGTGTGATGACAGGGTCTATGATTTATGTAGAGTAAAAGCCAGAGGGACTGGTTAAGAGCACCTGCCTTGTGGGTGGATCCCCTCGCATGCTGAGGATAGAGGCAGCAAGGCCATCGATGGTGGACCCCAGCACTGCCCAGTGATCCCTCAAGGTGCTTCTCTCACCCCAAGCCAGTCCCAACACCAGCACGCCCTCGGGTTCTTTCTATGTTGATTATTCGGGAAAAACAGTGGAGACAAAGATGGTATTGTCAAGACAGAGACAAAGGAAACGGGGTTGGAGAATCCAGATCCAGGGCGAAGTGTGTGCTTTGGCAGAGATGTCTAGGGGTTAGAGTGACCGCAGGCTCACGTCACGTCGTACCTCAGATCTCGGCAGGTTTATGTTAGAAAACACGGCATGTCCCAAGGGAGAGCATCCTGCCCCTGCGCGGGGCTCTCCAGGCTGCATCCTGTCCCTGAGGGGCTTCCAGCCAAGCTTGTGACACATGGCACTTGAGATTTGCACAGCATGAGGTGTGTGTGTGTGTGTGTGTGTGTGTGTGTGTGTGTGTGTGCATTTCATGCTCTGCTCCCTTCTTAAAGGTATAAAAGCACACATTGGGCCCTCTCTTATCCTAACACTTGCTTCACTGTCCAGGACAGACCTGAATTACAGTATAAAATGAAAGAAGAGTTTGATTGGCAGTGAGAGAGAGAAGAGGGAGGTTTTGCTCAGAGCCCAAAGGGGTGTGGATGACTCATCAGACAGAAGGATGCGCGCCGTGGAGGGAAGAGTGGAGGTTCCGTCCGGGTGGCTTTACCTTTGGTGCTGTGGACTTCAGACCTGCTGGCACGTCGTAGCCACTAGTCCAGCCTCTAGCTGGCGTTTCTCCCCTTGCTCAGTCTCTCTTCCCTGTATCCCCTGACTAGCTATTTTGAATTTTGGAACATTTGCATATTTTGAGAAGCACTAGGAACACAATGGCATGAACTGTCTAAGATTCCTCACACCTCTAGGATTTAGGACTTTCATGGGGTAGAAGATGTGGACCTACGTCCGGAGGCACGTGTCTTGATAAGAACTCGGATCTTGGAGCCAGACTCGCTGGGTATGAGTCTTGCTCTGTGGTTCCTGGGCAGTCCATTTTCTTTATCTGTAAAATGTCATTAAAAATGGAGATGCATGTGACAAAGTACCTGCTATATAGGAAGCTTTCAGAAAATGTTGGTGAGTATATACTTCTCTAATGTCTAGGAAAAAGGAACTTCATGTTTTTTGAAGACTTGGTGTACAGTACTCCCCACCTTAGCCATGAGAGATATGTTCCAAGGCCTTCTGTCTGTACATACAGCACTGGACACTATGTGCTAGGACTTTTCTTATACAAAATAATTAAATTTAATTTATAGTTAGGCACATGAAGAGATTAACGATAACTAGTAATAGAACAATCATAACGACCTAATAAAAGTTATTTAAAACTTCTGAATTGTGTAAGTGATTTTCCATTTCGCCTGTGCAGACTGATTGGCTGTAGGTAACTAAACTGGATTGGATGGCGCTGTCTTCAGGTGATTCTAGAGTAGGGGGACTTGTAACTCCATCCTCCACACAGCCTCTAATTGGCATCCACTTGTCCACAGGTAAAATCACCTGGTGTTCTTCTGTCATCTCTGTGGAAATCTAGGTCTTGATTTGGATGTTTCTGACAAGATCCTCAGGCTCAGACTCCGTATCAACCTCAACAACTCCAGGTAAAAGTTAATTTTATTTATTTAGATGTAAAACACGAGTTTTTCAGCATGGAAAACAAGAGGTATTAGGCTGTCTTGAATTCTAGAAGACAACAGTTAGAATCCTGATTTTCTCCCCCTTCCTGGAGATGCCTCAGGCCCTGCACGTGCCCAGCCGTGCTCTGCTACTGAACTGCATCCCCGGCCCAGAATTCTGGTTTCTTTGTGTTGAAAAGGTCGTAGTCAAATGCCAGTAGACAGAGAGAAAGAGAAGATGTACCGAAGGAGGCGGGGAGTGTGTTTTGCCTTAGGTGTTGAAAGCTTCCTACTCAGAATCATCACATCCATTTTGATGTCTGCCATACCCAGCCATTAAAACGGTATCACAAAATGTAATATCACAAAATGTCACAAACTCAGAGGCATCCGGCCGCCGGACTGGAGTGATGGAAAAACGGCACAGGAAGCCTTGAAAAAGTGCACAGTTTGCCATAAAAAGCAGCGGGAAATTAGCCAGGATCCACTTAGACCTAAGGAGGCTGAGCGGAGGAGAGAGTCTCCTCTAAGAGGCGGCCTTTCGTTTTGTGCCCGAGTGAATCAGTTGTTCTACGGTGTTTAAGGGGCGGGTGGGAGAAATTGGAGCCTGGCTTATTTTCCAGTCAGCAAGCACTCTCCCCACTCTGTCCCCAACAGAAAAGGTTCCAGCTCTGACCTCAGCCCCTCCCATCCCGGCCGTTGCTGCCTCTGGTCAGCGTGCAGCTCTGCACCAGCCTTCCCTGCCCACGCTCTCCCTGCCCTGCAGGGCCTTTGCCCTCTCGCCCAGCCAGGTCAGCCCCTTCTCCCTGTCACCCATTGCTCCTTCCGCTTTTCCTTCTTCATTGTTGGTTTTTGTTTCCTCGTTCTTATTTCCTTTTTCTCCTTTCTTTAAATCGAGAGATGATTCTAATGCCTTGCAATTTAGCATTTTCACGTTTGGTGTTCAGTGTTTTTCGGCAGATTCCCAGCATTGCATGGCCGTCCCCAGGATGGAATTCCAGAACGTTGTCTCATGCCGGAGAGACCCCATGCCCGTTAGGACTCACTCCCCATTCCTGCCCCGCTAAACTACTGATCTGCTTTCTGTACCTGAGAATGTGCCTATTCTGGAGATTTCTCACACGTGGGGCCGCAGACTGGGGGGCCCTTTGCGTCCAGCTTCTGTTGGACGGTGTGAACTTCTGGAGGCTTCTGCGTGGCTGCTTTGTTCACAGCAAAAGGCATTTGGAATGCACCATGTCTTGTTTGTCCATCCGTCAGGCGAGGACACTTGAGTTGTTTCCACTTTGTGACTATTTTGAACAGTGCCACTGTGAACGTTCCTGTACAGCTTTTGTATGGATGTGTGTTTGGGGTTCTCTTGGGTGTAGACCTGGGGCTGGAACTCTGCATCGTGGAGAAATTCTCTGCTGAATACTTGGAGGAACTGCGGGCCTCTTTTCCAAAGCGGCAGTAGGTACCTGTTACCTTCCCACAGGCCGTGCCCGTGGGTTCCGACTTCTGCCCATCCCCCCAGCACTCTGGGTTGCCAGTCATTTGTAGGACATCCCTGGGTGCAGAGTGGCTCCTCTTTCCTGGTCCCTTGGGTGCTTTTCCTCCGGAGAACTCTTGTTAGTGCCCACACTCCTCTTTCAGGCTGTGTTAAAGTCCCTCCTACACATTCCCTGGCAAGCTGTGCTTGTCTGGTGACATGCCACATCACGCTGAATGATAATAGTCTGCTAACTTTATCTCCTGCATCAGAGTGTGAACCTGTTAGAGAGGGCACTAAAATATTTCCCGTGGTTCCTCCCAGGTCAACACAGCCCGACTCAGCTACTTTTGGTTGCATCTTATTTCTGCTTTCTTTTCTGAGGGGACGGACTGAACTTCACCATTGCCTGAGCTCTGGGCAAAAGAGCTCGTATTCGTTAAGCTGTGCCTGGTCATTAAGGAGAGCAGACAGTTAAGGAGTAGCCTGTGTGTCTCCCTTTCTAGAAAGTTGTGTTATCTTTCCTGTTGTACTAAACAAGTACCACCTCTAATTCACCAGGAAGTTTGGAAGGAAAGAACTGGGGATGCCATCCCATCTCACCCCACAGGGAAGAAAGTGGTAGGGTGACCTTAAAACTACAGACCAAGCAGCACCACCTTTTCACTGACCCTTTTAAAAGCAAGACGGATTGCAAATGGCATGCGCCTTTTATAAAATAACCAGTTATGTATATTAACCAAAAAATTTTCCAAATGTGAAGGGAAGTCAAGGTCACTGTGATGCAGTTCACTGACCTTCAAAAACAATGCTGAGTTCTGATGGTGCAAAGTTATAAGCATAAGAAATCTGAGGTTCATTAGCACCAGAGTTGAGCAGATAGGAATCAGTGCTGGAGAACAAAGGCTGAAAGTAGAATTAAATGTAATTACAGACTTAAAATATAAGTTTGAATTAAAAAGTATATCCAGCTTGAAGGTTGAATCACACTAAATTACAGCATCCCGTGCATCAGTACAGATGAAAAGGCATGTTTAATTAGTTCTCTTAACTGTTTCTCCCCCAAATATACTTGTTTCCACAACCAATATTTAGATGATCTTGTCTCTTGTTCTGTGTGGCCCCGTAAGGATCTGCATTAGGCATTTAGCGTCTTCCTAATTGGAACGCAGCTCCGTGGGGACTAGATAGCCATTGCCTTATTTGACAGTGTTTCAGTGTGTTCTTGGAAACTCTGTCCAGCCTCCTTGCTATGCTTTTTATATTCTTCTGGAATGAAGAGGAAACGGGGGAGGAAAAGATGGAGAGAAACAAATGTAAGTTGGACTCAGATCAGTGAGATAGTATCAAATGGGGCCAAAACGAACTTGGCAGAAGCTCCTCTCCTGTTTTCCACTTGAGCGTGCACACGTTGGTGCTTGGAATACCACTTGCATTTCTTTCATTCTTCGAGGATTTTTCTTCAGCTTTAGGAAAAAACTCTAACTTTAGGAGCCAGGAATGAACATGAAGAAATTTTTTTTTTTTTTTTAACTTGTGAACGTGCTTAGAATGGACATTTTGCCTGTAAGACATGATGGGCAGAGAATATAGTAGATGCTTTTAGAACAGGAGAGAAAGTGTGGCGGAGCAGTGGTACGTGGGAGGGGGTTATCTTGAGAGATATGAGTTCGAATCCACGTTTTGCCTTTTACTAGTTGGGTGACTTGGGCAAAGTAATCTTTCATAGTCTGTGTAAAATGGGCATACTCCTGTTTCATAATGTTGTGATAGTCAATTGAATGATAAGGCATTCAACAAAGACTGTTTTAAAATTGTTCCATTGATTGAAAAAAAGTTGCTTAAGAATTCTTAGGATAAATATATTAATCTTCTAATGAAATAGTGCTTAGGAGAGATATTTTACTCTTGTGTTCAGTCTGGATATGACTGGTAGCTGTACCTCCTTGGTTTCTGTATGCAAAATATGGTAGACAAAAACTGTGAAGAAGATAGAATATGATCCCATGTGGTAAGAGATGCTTGATAGAAATACATTAAAATTGAACAGAAGGACTGGGGCTGTAGTTCAGTGGCAGAGTGCCTGCCTAGCACGTGGGAGGCACTGGGTTCAATCCTCAGCAGCACTGCATGAAGATAAATAAAATAAAATTTTAAAAAATTGAATAGGATTAGAAGGATTCCGATTTTATTTCATCACTTGTGGTATTTAGGTCTTTGTAGACACCTGAGAATCAGGCTTTAGAACACACATACATGTACACAGGCAGATATCCAAAGAGAAGATACTATACAACCATCCAAAAAGTGCATTCCATTGTTCCTATAAAACCCTCTTTGCTTTAAAGTAATGTTAGTCGCAAGTCAGTGTGAAGAGCACACCTGGTTTCCATGTACCTTCATCCAGCTTCCCAAAGATACCATCTTTAATAATGACACAGTACAACTTCAAGACCGTGACATTGGTCCTTCACTTTTCCAGAGCCAAACCCATTTCTGTGTTCTTTCTTAATCAGTCAGTTGACTTGTGCCTTGTGGTGCACAGCCAGGACCTTGCACATGCTTGCCATGCACTGGGACACTGAGCTCCATCCCCAGCTCCTATTCAAGTGTGTTTTTAAACAGAGGAATTTTTTCCTTTTGGCTTCATCTGTTTTCACTTAGGTATACTTTCTGAGAGTTAGTAAGCTTCCTAAAAAGACAATTTGAAGTCAGGAAGCTCAGGCTTTAGAATGCAGTCTTGGTTCTGCCCCTTAATCCTGACGTCTGTCTCTGCATCTGCAGGAAGGGGACAGCCCTGCCCTCCCAGAGCTGCGGGGTGAACCAGTGCAGGCAAAGAGGCTTTGCCACAGAGATGGCTTTGGAGTTACTTTCCCGTACTAGGTTTCCATCAAAATCCAGAACAGCTGATCAGTCTCTCCAGCGTGGTAGTGCACAGTGTGAACACCTGTCACCTAAGGACCAGAAACTGGTAAATGAATCAAAACCACATCCTGGCTCCTGTGTGGCGTCCCTCCTTCATCTGGCTGACTTCGCTCCCTTCCCTACCTGTCCTTTCCACGTGTGGGTTACCTGTCTTCTTCAGGTCCCTTTTAGGATGTGGATTCTGTGGGAAATAGTTCTTGACTGCGTTTTGGTCTGTTTTGTCCTAAAGAGCACCTCGCCTGACCCTGTTGTATAAGCACCAGTCCTCCTTGGATCCCCCTTCAAACCCAAGCTCTTCCAGTCAGCTCTCAGGGGTCCCTCCCCAAAGGTGGCCCTCCAGGCACAGTGTCCCCAGATGGGATGGGTCTCGGGATGCTGCCTCCTCTTCTTTGCTGACGGTGGCTGCAGAGAGGGGGACCGCAGGGGCCGTGTGGTGTCCCACCTCTGCCTGAGGGCACAGCCGTGGGGAGAGAAGCCCTCTGCAGCAGCCGCTGCTCCTCAAGCCCCGACCCCCGAGAAGCGTCTAGCCCTGTTGAGCTCAGCAGTCTCCACGCCTATTCAGAACACTTAACATGACTGTTTGTGGTATTGGTCCCAAAACGTGTGTCCTGTGAAGAACCTGGTGGGAGGAGGACGGAGAGCTGGGCTCCCAGCCCCTGGTCCGCTGCCTGGGTAGACATTCCTGTGTGCTTTTCATTTCTGTTATGGGACTGAAGCTGGGAGCTGCCCGCCCACTCCTCTGCCCCTGCCCAGCATCTCCTCCTCCTCGGACAGCTTCCTGCTCGCCTGGGTCTGTTCTCCCGCTTTCCCACTTGATCTGGGGTCCTCGGCACTTCACCCCTGTTTGCAAACTTCCCGTTTCTAAGAGATGGATTCTATTTTCATAGTTCTACATCTTATTTAAATGTGTTTAAGGAATGCTTTAAAAGGTCCCTCTATGTTTTAAAATATCCCTTTATGCGTTAGCAAGTGGCACATCGTTTCCTGCTCTAGTTTTGGCCTCAGTCCCACAAGTCAGGGCTGAAGTAGGGGTGAAAAGTTCACCCTCCGGAAGTGCCTATTAGGTCAGAGTCACGTGACGGGAGCCGTCCCAGCGCCTGCCACTCCAGGGACCAGAATCCCCGGAGAAGGCTGCCTGAGAAAGGGCTTCTCTCAGCGCTGCCGCCGGTGCTCCCACTGGTGTTTAGAGTCCTAGGTTCCCAGGCGTGTCCGGCGCTCGTATGACGACCCCGGCACCTCGCCATTACCCTCCTCATTTTTATTCTCTGCTGCAAGGTTTTAAAATGGAAAGTTGTAACCCGTGGGTAGGTCATGCAGTCGATTTAGTGGCCAGGGATCAGCATTAAAATACGTGTATAAGCTGGGTGTGGTGGCACATGCCTGTCATCCCAGTGGCTTGGGAGGCTGAGACAGGAGGATCACGGGTGGAAAGCCAGCCTCAGCAACCTAGTGAGGACCTAGTGAGCAACTGAGCAAGACCCTGTCTCAAAAAATAAAAAGAGCTGGGAATGTTGCTCACTGGTTATGACTGCTGGGTTCAATCCCCAGTACCAAAAAAATAAAAAATAAAAGTATCAACGGAGTACCTTCCATGTAATGAGAGTGTGTCATGTGAGGCTTGTTTGATGATACACATGCACACACATCTGTGCAACTTTCACAGGGGCCAACTGGTTGCACACACATGCACCTGTGCATGCTGATACACACACACTCACCTTCTTCCTATTTATTCAGGAGCCCAACTATTCAAAGTGCTTGTACTGGTCAGTGGGCATGTTATAAAATGTGCACAGAATCCTACTTTATGGTGATCGCGTTTTAATTTATGTAGTATGAGTTGTATATTCCATTTTCTTTCTCAGTTCTCTCCCATCTGCATTGTTTCCAGGTGCACAGTATTGCCGTGGGTGCATCAAAGTCATGGAATCCATACGCTCTTGTGAGTTACAATGTGCTCAGGACACATGTTACTTAGGTTCTTCCCCCTGCATGGATGTCTGTATTGTCCATCTCACCTCACACACATCCCTCACTAGAAAGTGCAGGGAGGATTTACTTGGGATCTGGATTGATAGTAACTGGCTGGGCCACAGTGCATGTGTACACAGCCCAGATACTGCATACAAGTAATTTCATAAAGTTTTCTCCCATGACCTCCCAAATGACTCACCCAAGGTCCCAAGAGCAGCATGAGGGGTCCTTTACCCACATCCCACCAATACTTGGCATTGTAATCTTTCTAATTTTCCTTACTTCTGTGCATAGAAAACATCTTTTTGCTTTATTTTCCTCTCATCTGATTATCGATGAATGTTATTATCTCTTCGTATGCTTGTCTCTTGGATTTTTCCCTTATGCAGATTTTTCCTTGAATTCACTCTGCAGTTTCCCATGGAAGCTTTTGTACTTTTCCTACAGACTTACAGGCAACCTGTGCCTGACACTTTTCTATTAACTTTGTCCATTACATTTTTTGTCCAACAGAAATCTGTAATTTGGATGTAATTCAGTTCGTTAATATTTTACTCTGGGAGCTTTGCAAAATGAATGATTCCCTATCCTTCTTTTATAAAACTGTCTTTATCTTTTATGTAAAAGATTGCATTTCTCACATTTAGGTCTTTAACCCATTCAATTAAGTTCATGTGTGTTGGGTGGTTGGTAGGGACCCAGTTTATTTTCTCCTGGGGTGATTTTTTTCTTCGAGTTAATGCCACCTTTTGGCTCTTTCTTTTTGTTCTTTAACAAGTTTGGCCAACTCGTTCAAAAAGCTGGTTAGACTAACTTAACCTCTGGTTCACTAGGTCCTGCTTATTTTCCCCTCTTTTTCAAGGTGGACTTAGCTGTCTGTGAACTTGGTTTTTTTCCATATGAATTTTTAAATTAATACAGGTCTGTTAGGGTCTTCGAACTACAATTGAATTTTCACATGGGTGAGACTCGGTTTGTAAATGAAAATAGAAGAAGTCACTTTTTAAAATCCTAGCTTTGGTTGGCTCTCCACTTATCACACCATCTTTTATGTTCCTTATTAAAGCACAAATTATTCTCCATGGAGAGCGCACATGCTGGCGTTTGGCTGTTCAGCGTTCCCCAGAGGCATGGCTGTGGGCAGGGCGCTCCTGGGGAGCAGTGAGCCCTGTCGGAGGTGAGGCTTCTGGGAGGGCTGTGGTCATTGGGCTGATATCCTCAAAGGATGTCATGGGTCTCCAGCATCCCCCCACACCATCTTTTGCTTCTGGGCCATGAGGCAGGTGGCTTTCCTCTGCCATGCTCTCCTGCCATGGTCCCAAAGCAGTGGGGCCAGTGAATCATGGGCTGGAACCAAACTCTAAGCCAAGGTAAACATTTTGTGTTTATAAATTGATTTTCTCAGGTATTTCACCGATAGCAACAGAAAGCTGATGGATGAATAGTTTTTCAACAGTTGGAACCAATAAAAGATGAAGAGGATACAGACATCCATAAAATGACTCTAAAGCAGTTGTAGAACTTAGTAGGACTTAATAGGTGTTAATGTAGTAACACTCCTTATCCATGGATTGATTCTGTTACGAAGTGCCTTAAAGGTAATATCAGGTACATCATCATATTATAAATAAGAGAAGTCCTTCCTAGAGAGGTGAGATGACTCTCTTGAGGCCACAGAGTTGGGTGGGGGAGAATTTCACATTGAGCCAGATTGTCTGATTGCCAGTCCATTACCTTTGCCAACAAACTGTGCCTGCAACACCACAGTCCCCAGACGGGCTGGCTTCCAGCAGGTTTCCCTTGTGGAGTTAAAGTGAGGTTTGCTCGTCAGAGAAACTAGACTCTTCGGAGGCTCACTAAGATGATTCAGCTGCTGAAGTTATAAGGTGAAAGGGGAAAAAAAAATCTCTTGAGCATCTTATTGTTTTCTTGTTAATAATGGTGTGAGCTAGCCTTTGGGTTCATTTTCACAACTGTGTCCCTGTGTTGTGCTGTGGTGGAGAGTGACTTTCAGAAATACAGTGTTATTTGCACAAAACAGAAGCCACACATTTGGGTGCTGACAGAGTGCTGGGGTGCTTGGTGCCCAGACAGGAGGGGGCGGGCTTGGCTCTCATCCATGTGTCCACCAGAGTCCCAGCCCGAATGGCAGGATGGCTTGGCGGGAGGAGAGTGTGGCCTTGTTGAGATGCATTTTCTCCCTCTTCCCACGTGAACGTTGAGATGTGAATTTTGCTGTCTTTATCTCGTCTAATTTTCCCCTAAATAAGATGACTTGGGACAGAAATGAGTGCTCTCTGGTTTTTGAGACAGACAGTCGAACTCAGAAGGGAATGATTATAGGACTAATTCTGCTGTTTTAATGACATCAATTGAATAACATTAAAAGAATCAAAGCCCACGTGATTTCACAGCATTTTAACACTGTGCATTTGAATCTAAACAAAATGTGGTTTTGCATGTCTTTTTTGACTCTCTCTGTGTAGTAGGGCCATTAACTTAAATTGGTCGTGGGTGTGTGTGTGTGTGTGTGTGTGTTCCTGTGTGTTTCTGGGGCGAGTCATGATGGGGGGTGCAGAGGAATAGCTCCGTGCTGAGGTGGGAGGGAGGTGGACGGGCTCCTTATGGGATGCTGCAGAAGTGCCCCTGAACACCAAGGGCGAGTCCTGCCTCCCCCTCCTCTGGAGCTCCTGTCTCCACCCACCTGCCGGGGTTTCCTTGTCCTGCTGTGCGGGGACACCTGCCTTCATCAGCGGACACGTCCAAGGCACGCCTGGTGTCCACCTAAGCCCCCGAGTTCCTCTAGTGTCAGTAGTCCTCTCCCAGGGCCCGCGGGTGCACCCGCCCTGTGCCTGGTCTCCCGAGTCCTCCAGCTGGCTCTGGGGCAGCGCTAGCCCGTACCTTCCCTGGCACCCGCCACTGACGTAGGGCAGTTCTTGTCACCCTCACCCACATGTGGGCCGCTGCTGTCTTCACCAGACCTGTGTCTGGGCTGCTCTGTCCAGGTCAGAACTCCCTGGTCTGGAGAGTCAGACGTGCCCAGCTGCTCTCTGTTCGCCTTGGGCTGCTGCTGCACTCGGGTGAGTATGAACCGGACTTTCTTCTCGCCCGTCCAGTGTGAGCAGTAACAAGTAACTCAGGATGGGCATCGAGGCGAGGACGCAACGGATGCCCAGGGGGAGCACCGCCCCTGGCACGCACCAGGGCCGCATCTCATCCACTCCCCCTTGATTCCTTGGAACATCATTTGCTTGACTTTAAAGAAGCACCAGAGACTCCTTCTTGCTGTGGGTGTCCAGAGCACCGCCTTCTTCTACGCCGGTTTCCCTTTCCCTGGTCACAGGTTCACAGCAACCCCGCCCAGTCCTGCCTGTCACCCTGCCAGCACTTCACTTTTAGGCTTTTGCCTCTTTAATCTCTTTGACATTATCTTTTACTTCTTTGTTTTTTTTAATTTTTTGTTTTTAGTTGTCAACAGACCTTCATTTTATTTACTTATATGTGGTGCTGAGAATCAAACCCAGTGCCTCGCACATGCTGGGCAAGCGCTCAGCCTCTGAGCCCCAGCCCCAGCCCTGTCTTTCACTTCTTTGACCAACTTCTTACACGTCCTTCCTACTGCTGTCCTAGGATATAAGCTCTACAAAGGCAAGCCCTGTGCCCCAGGACAAATGAGGAGCACCAGAGACCTTTCCAGGCTTCTGAGTGGAGACTCAGCCTTCACACGGAGGTCGAGGCCTTTAGGCCATTCAGGATCCCCAGCAGCTGCGGGGGAAACAAGTGGAGAGGAATCTTGCAAGCATCAAGTATGCAGCCACGAAGGAGAGGAGGAGCTACCTTGATAGGCTTTTTATTGCACGCCTGGGAGTCAGGGCTACGGGGACAGTCCAGTGACTCCATACGGTTGAACTTCCCTTTCATTGGATCAAATGGTTTTTCTCAGGACATTTCTTTGTGGTGTCCTGTTCTTGACCTTGCTTTCCATTAGCCGGGCCCCTGTGTTAGGCTACCTAGTCCACTCCCAGGACCGTGATCTGTGTGTCCACCCTTGCTTCAGGCCACTTCGTTCTGCTTTGAGTGAGCACAGAGTTGGCCTCCTCCTGGCCCCTGGGGTCCCTAGCCGGCTTCTCCCGGTCTCATTGATCCTCTAACCCCAAGGGGGCCTGCACCATCCCTGAGCCATCCTCTCTCCCATTTGGTGGACAGAATCAACACTGGTTTACTCGTCCATTGCTTTCCCACTTCAAGGCCAGCACATCGACCCCACACACTCTATAGGCAAAACCTGGTCTCCAGTCTCCGTGACCTCTTCTCCCACCCCCCTCCAAACTCCCCGGCCATCGCCCCCACCACTGGTCCACCGTGATGTACATATGGCTCTGCTGCTGAGAAGTGCTCGGCGCCTCCTGGCCACTGCTGGACAGGAGGCACACCTAGGCACTCAGGCTGCCCTGTACAAATGGCACGTGGTTGTCCATCATTATTCCAGAGTGAACACCGGGCCCTATTTACCCAGACCCAGCGGATCCATCCCGGGCTCCTCCTTCAGCCTCTGCCACAGCTCATGTCTGCTGAAAGGGCCTCCCGTGCCTCCTGCAGAGCCCCGCCTGAGCTGTGCTCCCTGGCACGGCCACGGCCTGGAGGCTGCTGGGAGTTTCCCCGGCCCTTCCTGTGAGCCTTTCCTTCCTCCCGGAGAGGTCTGTCCTACCCGCTCCTCCCTTCGCTTGGTGAGTCATTCCTGCTCCTCCCAGAGTCCCTCCTTTCTAGGGGAGCATATTGGGCCAACCCACCTGGTTTGCTCTGTTAGGGTGGCAACTTTGTTTTCTTCATGTAAAAAATGAAAATCTTGTACACAGCGTCAATTATTGCCAAAGACGATCATGATACTTACCATCTTTGTCCCCAATATTCACTGTGATACAGTGTGGTGGACGTTTTGTTTATAGTATCTCAATTCTCCACTTACCCTGTGACATAAAAAATACATTTTTTCAAGAGAAAATAGAAGTTATTTCCTTCGGCTCCCAGTTGCCAAGTGTGAACTCTCTGCTTGAACGCGTGTGCTTGTTCAGCTGCTCGCTGGTGATGGTCTGAAACGGGTATGCATTTGAAATGTGGGGAGCGATATCCAGGACGAAGAATGAGGTTTCTGCTGTCAACTGGACGCTGCTGCACCTGGTCCAGAGCAGGCAGGTGGGATGGAGGGTGAAGGCCGTCTCTGGGCAGAGCCACGCACAGGCGGAATGGCTCCTGTGGAAAACCGTTCCTCAGTTTTGTGTTCCTATCAGACCATGAAAGGGCAGTTCAGTCGATGGTCAAATAGGTAAGAAGCAAAACCAAGGAACGCATTCTGGCCAGTGGATCTCAACATTCTCCTTCAACTAGAGATCCTGAGGAGGGAGGAAACGGCTGCTCCTTTCCTTCCCTGCTTCCCTAGGGACTGGAGCTCCTGGGAGGCACCCCTCTCCCCGCCCCACTTGAGGGCCAGAGCAGAGGTAGTCTTGGTTCATACTGGAAAGGGGAGGGATGCGAGTGTCATTTCTAAATAAGTTGCTGAGACACTAAAGCAATAAAACCCCAAACTTTGAATTTGTCTTTGCTCTCCAGCCGGGGTACGTATCCTTCTACGTTCCATTTATTTTTTATGTTTATTCACAAACACTTAAATTTTCTGTGTGTTCATCCACATCATTGACCTGGGCCATCCAAATCTTAAGTAAAACCCCCATATGCCCTTAATAATAACCGTCAATGCCTGATATGCATTTTGAT
Source organism: Sciurus vulgaris (assembly GCF_902686455.1). Classification (NCBI taxonomy): domain Eukaryota; kingdom Metazoa; phylum Chordata; class Mammalia; order Rodentia; family Sciuridae; genus Sciurus; species Sciurus vulgaris. The sequence goes on from NC_136467.1 coordinate 152,554,030, forward strand.
GTACACATTATAATTTGCTGTAATGTAATTGTTGCTATCATCACTTAAAAGGTTTCAAAAAACTGGGACCAGGATCACAGAACTACTGACCCCTAAGTAAATATCGATGTCCATTTTTTACCCTTTAGAGCTCAGGTTCCAAAACACAAGATCGAGGGGTCAGACTCCATGTCCTCTGAGGTCCCCTCAGCTTCTCACTTTTTAGAATCTTGACTTTCTGGGCACTTCTTGCCTCATTAATCTCTCTTACAGAAGAAAACTAGTGTCTGGCAACATCTGAGCATGTTTATAAGACTTGGAAGACTATTGGGATAATGCGGCTATTTCCTTCTCTCTGTCAAAGATGACATCATCCTGAGTATCAGGGAATAGTCAGGGGACGCACCTGAGTCTCACCTGTCCCGTGTGGTAAAGAATCAAAAACAAAACAAAACAAAACAAAAAAACACTGGATAGTAAGATTTTTAACCTGCCTATCCAAGGCCAAGAATGAGTTAACTGGGGTACAGGTTGCCTCAGAGATTTGGTAACTTGCATGGCCAAAGAGAATCTCTTCGTGGTACTATGGGTGGCAGAGTGTCGACTGATGGTTTGCTTTCGCATACAGGGCATTCTGTCCAGGGTTGACTTCGCCTTGAGTCAGTGTTATCCCCCTTTCTCAGATAAGTCAGCTGAGGCTGATGGGGATGTGGCTTCCCCGCAGTCCTACAGAGGAGGGTTGTGGAGCCCCGACCAGTGTGTCCACATGACCACCGACCTGGGCTGTTGGCATGGTGCTTGTTCCTGTCGAATCCAGTTCATCTCTCTGGAATATTATTTACAGGTTCAGGATCCAACTCTGTCTCTGTCATTGGTGTCATCTCGAGTGGGTGCTAAAACTCACGACCAGATCTTTTCTGGTGTTTTGACTTAATTAAATGTTGAATAATAACGAAGGCGCACTTCTATAGAAAGTGAGAAAACACTGTTTACACCTGACAAAACCAACTCACTGTTATGTCTGTCGAGGTATGAGCATGCAGATTGTGACGTGCCAGGCAGAGGCCTGAGCTATCAGCTTTCCATTCTTAAAATCGAGGACCAGCAGTACCAGCAGAGCGAAATAGATATTTTTCCAGTTGTACCTCACCTTCCTGAACACTTGTGTGGTGCTCCTATCCCCATTTTTAACACAATTCCTTGCCTATTTTTAGTATGGTGTGCAAAGTATTCCAGTTCGTGGAAAATCAAGTGAGCAAAATTTTAAAACACAGCCCTTCAATCAACACCCGTTACCTTTTACCTTGTTCTGACGACAGCTGCTTTAGAGACATTGAGAGCCCAACTGAGCATTTGTTCTTTTATAACTGATCGTAATTTTAGTTTCAAAATTATTTTTCCATTCAGGTTTTAAAATCATTTTGAGCCAGGGTTCAATGGTAATTTTTTTCCTGTTTTTTTTTTTTTTTTTTTCCCCTGGGGATCACACTAGGGCCTTGTGCATGCTGGGCAAGAGCTCTCTACCACAGTTCCCTCCCCATCCCGATTGGTGACTTTCTTATTCCTACCAATTTGGATTCTGAGAGCCTCGGTGTCCAATACAATGGTCCTTAATGAAGCAGAGTCACAGTGGACTGCAGCTTCAATCTTGGTTGCAGTTCAGATATTTGGTGTCACGTGCTGCTGGGCAACCAGGGTAGAGAGTCTAGGTATGCAGCGCTTCCATCCCTGCAGAAAGGTTCTGCTGGATGGCAGTGGTCTTGGTCGTTTTCATGACCTGCTCTTGATCATCTGTTTATGCGGCTTAGGGCATTATGAATTGGGTATCCCCAGCAGGATCTCATAGCTGGACTAGGATCTGGTGTACGTAGTGTGCTCGGGGACCCTGGGAGGGCTACTCTTATGTCTTCTGCTGTGGAATACCTAACAGCATTGACCACTGTAATTTTACCTTGTTTTCAACTCTCTATTCTAAATAATTATCATTTTGTTAAATACACTGATTGTGCCGCTGGTTTTGATTGGTTGTGAGTTTGATGGGTGAACGGGGTAAGAAGCAGCCACAAACTCAGACTAATTTAGTATAAAATTGAACACAGGGAGTCTTAAGTTACAGAATGGCTTGTTTAAAGTTCACTCTGCAGACAGGAGATTGTCCTCTAGAAATTCACCCTTGCAGGCCCAGGGAGTTCAGCCCTGTCTGGTAGCTGTCTGTCCAAGTTCCTCAAGGCAAAGAAAGGAGACAATGGAGCCTTGTTTTATGACAGCTTGATTGAATGTATTCAGTCCCAAGTTTTGAATAATTTGTTTAACTAGAGATATTTTGCACAGCGAATACAATTTCTCTGGTATGAAATTTAATCCTCATAGTATCTTCAGCATAATTTTAATGCTTGCCAGATCTCTGTATCTGCTACCCAGTTCTGGGTTGGTGTCCAAATGCCTTTACTTGTTAAGAAAACCTCTACTCTGCATTGCTGATTTGTTATCTGTAGTAACAGCTAGGAAATACAGGAAATATATGTGTTTAAAAAAGTATGGAAGATGACTGGTGTCTGTGTCCCTCTTGATTGCTTCTCCCTAAGCATACAGCCTTGGCCCCATTTTCTCTCCTAATTCTTACATGTCTCATTCATTGATGAACAAGCAGAACTCGCTTAAAGGGCAATTTACAAACTGAAATTAGCTCCATGGTATTAAAAGAACAAGCCACCACCAGGGACTTCCAAGAAACGAAAAATGAATATGGTGAACGATTTTGCTCTTTTGTTTCTGCTAACTCCGATTGTTCTTCAAAATCTTTTGCAATTACAAATATCTTCACTTAAAATTGTGTGCTGTATATGTAAGTTTTATGAAGTTTTTTTTTTTTTTTTTTTTTTTTTTTAAGTAGACCCCTGTGTATGTCACAATCCCATCACCTTGGAGGCCACCCAGGAGCCTTCCTTTAAGAGATCTATTTATGGAAAAGCCTAAAGTGGCAGTGAGTGGGTGGGTTGGTGCCTCCAGTGATAGACTCTCAGCCTCCTATTTATCCTCCCTTCGCCTTCTGTCCCACCCAGAGCTCCTTGGGCTGGGACTTTGAAAGCTTCTGTAGTCAATCAAGAGCACATGCCAGAGTGGGTCCTGCAGATGGGCTTCACCACACTCACTATCCTAAGTTTTCTCTGCTTAAATTACAACCTTAGCGACTGCGGTTGGCGTGCTTGAAATGGGCTCTTCTGAAAGTGGCAAGTTGCTTAGGTTGCATTCACTACGGAGGCCAGTTAGATTTTTAAATAGCTTGGAGAGCGTGCTTGGTATTCTCATCTCTGTTCCCCTCGGTGTGAAATGATTTCCTCAGGCTTGAATAGCCCCTGAGTCACTCTTCCTGCTGAAAGGTGAGGAAAGTGTGTCTTTGGCAAGAGGGCAGTCTTTTAAAGTTTTGTTTTGCTTGGGTGTTCAGAACAGAAATGTGAAGTGGGGGTGCTAGGCTTCAAAGTAGCAGTTGGCCCATGGTTAAGCCAAAATGCTTCCTGAATATAAGGTGTGAAGGAGCGAACGAAGGGGAAGGAACACAAAATCCTGACCCTACGTCATTGAGACGGCCCTGTTGGGCTTCCAGATACTTCTTCTGTGGAATGGAAGCTGAGAGCGTACATGAGAGAAAAAAATTCCAGCAGAGGAGGAGGCGGTCTCACCGTGGGGCTCCAGGAATGCCCAGTCCTTTGTTCCCCACCCCTGCCGGGGACTGCGATTTGGGAGAAAACAGTGTGTATTTCTATTTTCTATTTTTATGTCTCTCGATTTTCTAGTCTTTCCTACTTGGCCGGCGTCTCTCTGAGAACATACTGTACACATGTTCTGTGCCGTTTGAAGGCCCTCCGAGAGCCGGCAGCGGATTGAAAGCTCTCAGTCCTACTGAAGTGGGTGGCCAGAGAGCCGGGTCTGAACAGCTGGCACACACTCCTTGAACTTTTGTCATTTATAAATTATTTTCCATGCCATCTGGAGCAAGACTGGTGCCGTGGTTCAGAGCAACCCTCCGTGGGGTGTGCACAGCCAGCCTGCTTGCTGCCTCCATCCGCCCACGGGCTGGAATCCACTTGCTCAGAGGCCTGAGGAGGTGGGTGTGCGTGAGTGACCCCTCACTGTCCCGTGAAGGACGCTGCCTCCACCCCCACAGTGTCCCCTCCCTCTCCCCCTGCCGACTACCTCCTGCCTGCCTCCAGCTCCAGTGGAAAACACATTAATCCCAGAGTCTCCACGAGGCTTCCTGTTGGATGACGTAATCAGAAAATTCTCCCTACATCGCCCGTGGGGCTGCTGTCTGGATACTCTTGGTGGGCGTAATGCAGCCATCAGAAAAGTCGGCACAGGCCACAAACCCAGGACCGGCAATGCGTTGAAAGGAATTAAAGCCCGGGCAGGTCTGCGGCTGGGAGGAGTGGCATTAATCTGCAGATTTTCGCTGGCACCAGACGTGCTGGCTGGCAACTCTGGTGCATATGGCAGGAGCTGCAGCTGAGGTGCCGGCAGGAGGTATCTGAAGGCTCCCTGTAAGCCTTTAGCCTCCAGCTCCTGGAAAAACCCCAGGAGCTCTGGCACCAGGGTTGGTAGCCTGGGTTCTCCTTAGTTCCTCCCTCGGCCCCCTCGGCCCCTCGGAGACAGCCTGTTTACTTAATGAGTTGCGCCTTGGGTGTTGATCACAGGAAGCTGGGAACCAGAAGACTCGTGGGAAGAGTCAGAAATAGAAGATGAGGATGCATTTCAAGATGAGAAAAGCAAGAAAGATGGTATCTGACGTGGAAAGTGGTTTTCCAAAGTTCTGAAGATGTTATGAGGCAGAAGTTTAGTAGCTGTGAATTAGCTGGAAGGAACTTTGATCGGAAGTTGAACCGAGAGTGTGCTTTTGGGATGCCAGAGGGCAGGCACAGGTTTACGAGTTTAGAACTCCTGGCACGGGAAATGGAGCATATGCTTAAATATGGATTTCCTGCGCTACTTGGAGAACCTTGCCTATTCTCTGATGCTGTTTTGGTAGGCTGCCATACCCTTCCATTTGGTTGGCTTGATGGAGTTTCTCCTGCCTTGTATCTTGGAAATCCACGCACTGTGGCACTTGGTCAAGTTGAGAAGGGAGAGCAACTCCCTTAGGAAGTTTCACAAGTTCCAAATGCAGGCCACCTCCAGGCATGTCCTTCTGCCTGGACTCCCGGGTCTCTCTCGGGATGCTGGTGTACACGCACACGTGGCTAGTGTGAACTTTTTTTTTGTCACTTTTATTTACGACTTGGAATTCTGGGTTTCAGGTGCTATGATCTGTTTTCTTCTGTGGTGCTGTCCTGGTTATATGACCAAGCTGTTAGCATTCACTTGCAAAATATGTTTATTTATATGTTTAGCCATTGTGTACCTTGTACTGAATAATGCACCCCAGGGCCAAAGGATCTTAAATATCACATCTGCTGGGTCAATCTCTTTACCCAGTGGGTTGTGACCTACAGAGAGAAGGGAGAACTCTAATCCTTTTTATTCTAAATATAAAATGCATCTTGGTGGGATTAGCAAATTTGCCATCCCCTAAGTCACACTGAGCGGTGTTTCAGGGCCTAAGCGTGAACCAGGACACCCCGTGGTCACACTGGTAGCCTCCTGGGAGCCATTTCTCAGATACTACCACTGCCTTCTGCTCGTCAAGATTTTTTTGAATCTTGTATCTATAGTTGTTGCCTGTCCCGGATTTTGGTCAAAAGTGTAAAGTTAAGGTCTGAGACTTGCTATTTTCTGGTTTCATTACACCAAAAGAGTCGTGTAAGTGCCCCGAGTCTCAGTTTCCTCTTTTGTAAAATGGAAGATTAAATGTCCTGACTCCCTTTTGAATAGCAGTGAAGGTCAGGAGTACGTGAACCTGGAGGCAGTGGGGACAGGAGGGGAGAGAGGGTAAAGCACTGTACAAATGCTGGGTTTTATTTGTTAATATGAAAATAAATCAAATGCGCCTTAGGTCTGCCCGTGCTTGGCCACTGCCCTGGCACTGGCCCGCTGTTTTCCATCTTGTCCTTTCAGTTGTCACGAGAGCCCTGTCACATTCCCCACTCAAGTCCAAACATGTGGTAGCCACTGTATTTCCCTGGTCCCCTGCCCTGTCCCTGCCGACCCCACGCCGTCTGCTGCCTGCTCTTCTGCAGAGGTCCCAAGCTGTCCTTTGAACATCCTGCCAAGAATCTCATCCAGGATCAACAGCAAAAGCAGTGGCGGCGTGGAGGGTTGGGAGTCTCTCTTCCTTTTTGTTTTTCTTCCTTGTCTCCTTGGAAGTGGGACCTTCGTTTCCCTCATCTCCAGTCCTCTGCTTCTCTCTCTCCCTCGGTATTTACAAGAAAGCCAAGAGCAGTCAGCTTTTGCCCACATCCGGGTACCGTTCCCAGGGCCATTTTGGTGGCTGGCCTCTTTCTTGCTGAGGTGGTGGTAAATACTTAGCAGCAGTGCAGTGGGTTCCTGATTATAAATTCCTACTAGTTAAAGTCCATGTACTGGGAAGGCCTTGGAAATGTGTTCTTTAATATGATAAAAGCATCTTAAATCCAGTGCAGTACGCTTACTCTCCCAGGTAGGGTTTGCAGATTTGGAGATGAGTAGACTGAGCCTTTTGACAGCTTAGATAGAGTCTTCAAGTGCTGAGCCGGGAACCTGAATTTAGACCACTGATTGCAGAGGCTCTGCGTTCCCACCGTGTCACGGTGTCCCTTTAAATGATGTTTTCCATTTGACTTTTGCTTTTCTTCACTTAGCATTGGGATGACCGTGCTGAGCGTGACCTTTAACGTGGGCCGTGTCAGTGGGCATGGCTTTAGTAAAGCTGTAATTTATTAATAAGTTGAGGGACTGTTGACTTGGACTTTATGAATTTTAAAGAAATTTACCCATAAAAAAGTGCTGCCTTTATGGATTGCTAGTTATAAGTGGAGATTTTGCTTTATTTATTTCCAATCAATTGGTAGTCCTTTCCTCTAATACTTATTGATCGATGGATAGCAGTTTCTGTTGATAAAGATACCTCACCAAAAGAAATCAATTCTCCTTTGTTATTTTGACAAGAATTAGCCATAAAGGTGGTGATACGATAGGAAAGGATCTGCAGACTTAAGCCTTAAGGTAATTTTATAAAAATCAGAATTGTCCCAAGAATATTTTGCAGTCTGTGGTAACAAATGGCTTTGGCCCTGGTTCCCTGGAGTGAGGATGTCTTTGTCCTTCTAGTGTAAGAGTATGTCATTGCTGTGCTCTGGTCCCACTGCCGGATGCTGTAGAAAGCCCCAGATCCTATATGCTATTTCCCAAGGCTTGGATTGGAATCTAAACCATTTTAATAGGGAACTGTATAAGAAAGTCAAGTGTAATGCCTAAAGAATGTACAGTTGCAGACTGGCGCATGAGTCTGTCTGCTGCCTCGAATACAGGATTTCATTGGGAGTGGCCCGAAAGGGTCTTTGCAAAGGAGAATTCTCATTAACACAGGCTGGTCCAAGGAATGTGTGAACCAGCGGGAGCGCAATCAAACCAACAGCTCTGTGCACATGGGGTTTCTTGGAGTGTGTTAGCAGGCAGTGGCTGCGTTTGTGGGTCCTGTCTGAAAAGGTGAATATTGCCGGGTGAGGCCAAAATGAGGGTCTGCTGGCTCCAGGGTGCTCAGGGAAATTCCCTTTAAAAGTTTGAATATTAGACATTGAATGTCTTCTCTGCTTAGCTGTGTGATACAAGTATTCAAAAAATTTATACTTCTTTTGGTTCATGTTTATCTATCCCAAGGCCGAACAATTTTAAACTGCTCTGAGACCCTGCCTTCGAGGATGCTGCCTGGTTTTTGATTTATATAACTTATGTAGGTCAAATCCTTGACTAGAAATTCCTCTAAATAAGGTTACTTCTGAATCTCCGGGTTTAAATAGATTTGGAGGAAAATGTGCTTAACTAAATGGTTTCCCTAAAGTAAGGCTGTAAGGACTGAGTATTTTTTCATTTGGAACTGATTTTTTTTTTTTTTACATATTTTTAGATTACCATCCTTTTTAGAAACACAAATATAGTTTTCTATGCTTGTTTCTCCTAGGGTGTACTTGGAAATCTCTGGAAAATCTACTATATACTGGATATCTACTATGTACTCTCTTCCTAATATAAACCTTGGGGCTGGACAATCCCCTTTTCTGGACATTTCTCAAAGAAATGTCAAATAGCTGTTTAGTTCAATTTGCTACAGGGTAAGTCTTAAACTCTTTTTTGGATCTCTCTTAGTACTCTCTTAATTCCTAGAAATAAAGTAAGTGATTAATACTTGGTTTGGAAATTGTGTGGGGTTGTCTTCAAAAGAAAGTGTTTGACTCTAAGATATACCATGTTCAGTATCTTTTTGTCAACACTTTGAGTGGAAAAGAATCCTTGTGCTCCTAAAAGTAAATTCTTTGTCCATTTTCCCATGAGTAGTAATTAGACTTTCACCTTAAAAAAACAAAAAACAAAAAAAACTTATGAGTTTCCTATTATTCGCTTAAGTAATCCTATAATACTTTTAATCAACTTAGTCACAGTGGCTGTACCTGGGCTAAATTATGCTATTATAAACTTTAGTATTTTAATTCCAAATGTAAGACCATATGCTGAGCCATTAAATGAGTCTCTAAAATATTAAAAAAAAAAGACTGAGATCATACAAGGGATTTTCTCTGACAATCGCAAATTAGAAGTTAATAATGCAAAGCCATCAAAAGCCCCCCACCCCCGATTGGAAATTAAACAACACACTTCTGTATAAACCATGGGCCAAAGAAGAAATCAAAAGGAAAATCAGAGTACATTTTGAAATGATAATAATGTGTATCCAGTATACCAAAATCTGTGAGAGATTTGGCCTAAGTTCTGCTTAGAGGGAGATTTATTGTTTTACATGTTCTATTAGGGGAAAAAAAAAAAAAAAAGACAAGACCTTCAAAATGTTCCAGCATAGTTGGTAAAATCATTAAGTCGTGTAGGGTGACCATCTGAAGAACGGTTTCCCTGAGGGCCGAGGGAACTCAATGGGGGGAGCCACCCAGGGGGCTGCACAGGTGCCATGTCTGTACCCGCTGCGTCCGCCTGGTCTCTGTCAGGTACTGAGTTCTGTCTCCGCAAGATTCTTGTGTTGAAGTCCCAATCCCCAGAGCCCCAGGGTGTGACTGTATTTGGAGGCCGTGAACTTAGCCCCAGACCTTTGGGGTGAGCCCTACTCCAGTCTGACCACTGTCCTTCTCAGAAGAGGACACCAGGTGTGCGTGTGCCCAGGGTGACAATCAGTGAAGTGGCCGTTGGAGGACGGCTGTCAGAAGACAGTAGAATTCTCAGAAGAAAGCAGCCTGCCACACCTGACTTGGATGCCCAGCCTCCAGAGCTCTAAGGCCGTGGTTACTGTTGGATTTGCCCAGTCTGCAGAATTTTCTGACGGTGTCCCATGCAGACTAGCAGCTGTTACAGGAACATCCCTCGGCCTTACCTGTATGGTAAATCCTCTGTATCTACTCGGTACAAGTCAGGTGCACATGAACAGCTGCATGGTGTCATACGGAGCCCTTCTGTGTCCGAGCCTGTTAAGGACATTCTCAGGTTTATAGGAGTAGCTGTGTGTGAATGTTTAGATGTCACAGATGGCACTATCACCTCTGGTGATTTTACAAATCTCATAGATGTGCAGTTAAAAGAAATCTCTCAGTAACTCTCCTATCCCTGTGCCTGGCACAATACATGTGAGTGTTACTATTACTAGTACTATTGTTTATTGTGATTATTTCCCTGCAGTGCAGTTTTCCTGAAAGGCGTGGGCTCCAGAATGAGTCTCCCCTCGTAGACCCTGACATCAGGGCGGTGAGTTGAATTTGTTGGGAATGTAGCTGTTTCCCGCTGGCGGAGGTCAAAGCATTTTCCAGGGTGACCGTGGGCATCCTCCTAGGGATGGACACCTCTGCTCTGCCTCCAGCTCAAACACACTTCTCTGCCTTTGGGGATCAGGCAGCAGCAGCAACAGAGACAGATTTGTCATGGCAGAGTCGCTTGCTGGAGGACCACTTCTGCGCTTCCGCCAAAGGCAGGTAGAGAAGATGGGGTGCGGTCGCTGCTTTGAGCTACTTGGGCCTAACACTGTGGACCCACGCGGCACCCAGACCGTGTATGTGTGTCTGTGCTCACAGGCATGTACCCACACGTGCAGCACGTGGGTGTGCCATCAGGCATCTGTAAGTTGTTCTTTGCTGCAGGAATGACACCAACAGCTGAAGCACCATGGAAGGAGGGGTGTGAAGTCCCCGTGGAGCACCCGTTATTGAGCAATGCCAGCGAAGTCATTTTTCTGGAGAGTCCTGGCACTAAATGAGTTCCGTGGTGGCTCAGGGATTCTAAAGTTAGACAGTGGTCTATTCAAAGAGCTTCTTTTTAAGAGGAGATATTCTTGGACACTAGTAAAAGCCAGAATTTTAAGATGAAACTGGATTCCCTGCTTCTGCAGGCAGGTGGCTGGGAGGCGGGGGCCTGTGGCCCAGAAGCATCGCAGCTCTTTCCAGCAGGCCGAGCCCCCCAACGTTGCAGACTCCAGCAGCTGACCCTCAAGTCCTCCTTCTTTCAGCTTTCTGGTCTGGGAATTTGAGGAACGGAACCCGTAGAGCAGAATGGGTTCAGTACAAGAGTAAGATTTGTTGGCCAACAGAATCAAGAACCCTCTTGCTGTGTGGAAGAGACCCTAGTGGCAAGCTGTCTCCACCCCAGCACGTTTGTCTAGGTTTTTATGCAGCATGTGGGTCACTGCTATCGGTCCAGCCTTGTGCTGTTAGGGTTGGAAACGTAGTGACACTATTGGTCAGCTCCCGAGTACAGGCTTCCACTCAGGTCTGCCCCACTTCCATGTTCTCGGCAGGTCAGGAAGTGGGCAGTGGAGGTCCTGGGATGGGTGGAGCTGGCTTCTCAGCAGGCACCCTACCATGCTCAGGCCTGGCCTTGGCTACCTTGGCTCACCTGGGCAAGGGCTCGCCACGCCTTAGGCTGGCTGCACCTGAATGGAGGGGTGCGGTCGCTGCTTTGTTAGGTCGGGCCTAACGCTGTGGACCCACGCGGCACCCAGACCGTGTATGTGTGTCTGTGCTCACAGGCATGTACCCGCACGTGCAGCACGTGGGTGTGCCATCGGGCATCTGTAAGTTGAATGGAGGGTGCCACCTGGCCACGCGCTCCAAACCACCCAGGCAGTCACTCCACCGCTCTGCTGCTGCTGCTCACAGGGACCAGTAGGCCTGCTGTGGGGCTTGGCCACCCGGAGCTGTGTCAGCAGGGACAGGACTTGTGCACTGCACTGCTGCTGCGTTGGTTGGGTTGCCAGTGGGTGAAGAAGTGTGGCCTGAGGGGCTCCAGAGTCCTCACTGCAGAAGGTCCACAGGGGCTTCTCTTGCCCATGACGACAAGTCGCTGTCAGTTTCATTTTGATGACAGTAATAGGCTGTAGAATCACCCTCTGGATCATCTGAAGACAGTGTCACAGCAAGGCAGCCCTGGAGGCCCGGGCACCTGTGTCTACACTGTGCCTTCTCTCAGTGTCCAGCTCACGGCTGATTTGAGAATCCTCAGTGCCCACCGGCATTAGCTAGGTGACGTCGTTTTCTGATACAGGTCTAATAGAAGAAGTGATAGGAGAATCCAGCCATCCAGCTGCCTGGACTCACCCGCTAGCTCAAAGGACGTGACTGTGGTGTCAGTGCCAAGATCATGGCACGAGGGACAAATGAGTTGTATCAAAACCCGTCTGTCACATTCAGTTAGTATTTTTACATTGTGTTGTTTGTAGGACTTTTCTTGAATTTTACATTTGTTTTGATTTTTTTTAGTTGTATGGGAGTTATAAGCCTAAGAAGTTTATTCCTTGTTGTGTTTCTGTATGTATTTTGAAAAGTAATAAAATATAGCCAGCTCTTCAGAGCCACAGATTTTTACCTGTGTATGTTCAACTGCAGGACAGAAATGTTCAGGGAAAAAATTGAGTCTCTATGGAAAATGTACAGACTTTTCCATGCCGTTCATTATTCCCTAAACTATATAGTATAACAACGATTCGTGTAGCATTACATTGTATTAGGTTCTATAAGAAGTCTAGAGGTGACAAATTATACAGCAGGGTGAAGGTAAGTTATACGCAAATACCTTGCCATTTCATATAAGGGACTTGAGCAGCTGAGGGTCTTGGTGACTATGGAGGTCCCAAACCCTCCACTGATGGTGAGCGATGACTGTAATACACTCTTACTGGGAATAAGAGTGTATTAGTTCATTTCCTGTTACTGTTATAAAATGCCAGAGGCTGGGTTCTTTATAAAGAAAAGGGTTTATTTAGCTCACTGTTCTAGAGGTCTAAAGTCATGGTGTTGGCATCATGTTTCCTTTGGTAAAGAGCTCATGGTAGATGGCATCACAAAGTCAGGAGCCTGTGCAGGAGAGACTGCATGGAGAGGCAGGAACCCAGATGTGACCAGGAAGAGTCCAGTCTTGTGGTCCCCACTTGGCTACACTTCTTAAAGGTTCCAACACCTCTTACAACAGCACACTGAAGACTGTGCCCCCAACACATGAACCCTTGGGGAACATGGTCAAACCATGTCCAAACCACAGCAGGAGTAAATCTGTAGGCAACTCGAGTTTAAGAAGTGGTGGTCTAGCCTGTAGGAAAAATACCAAGCCCAGGCAAGTGCTGCAGTGCGGCATCCTGGGGAAGAATGGGGAGTAGGGGCCAGGGCATGGTTGTTTTGTGGGTATTTGGGAGAGTGAGAGAGGAGCTAGAAAAGGATTCCAGAAGTGCTGCCTGCCTAGCCCCACCCCAAACCTGATCACCTTCAGAACGGGGCCTACCGCTGGCTGGCTGAGTGAATTATTGAATAATGGAAGAACTGTCTCAGAAATACCGTGATTCTTTTCTCGATTACTTAAAAAAATACATTCCTAAAGTGATTCATTATGAAAATTGGGGTGTGTGACCTTGACAGAGCAAGGTAAAGTGGTTTTAGATCCTTTTCACTTGGCCATCAGAGGGTCTCCAGGCCAGCTGTGGGTCCACATTAGCAAATGGAATAAGCAGCAGTTACGCAGGAGGGGTGGAGAGACCAGGACGGTGGCTGGCGGGAGCTGACCCTCATCCCCAGATGACTGGAGGAACCGCCGGCCTGGGCAGAATCCACGAACTTCAAAGCTACTGAGATGGAATAACTGTGATTTTGTATCTAAAGATGAACCAGTTTTGGGTCAAGTTGAGAGAAAAAAGGGAGTTATGTCCCCAAGATTCTTCTGTGATGGACAGGTGTACGGGAGAGGAACTTGAGCTAGATGCCCTTAAGATCTCTTGAATGTAACAGGAGATAAAAATGCTGAGGTCTTTTAGGTTGGCAAGTTGACCTGTTGGTGATTATCTCCATACTAGCTCTGTGTAGACAGAGCTGCAGCAAGACGTGGAGCGTGGGGGTTTGGGATTTCCGGGCCTTTGGGCAGGTTGGCACAGTAGGCTAACACCTTTCCGGCAAAACTTAGGCATTTTTATAAATACAAACATGTTAATCAGACCAAATAAATTTCCAGAATGTCATTTCTAATAATAGAGTCACTACCAGATTTCATTGGGGAAGAAGCCCAATTTCTTAGGTTTCTTCATGTGTGTATAAATGCTCGTCTGTATTTCGTCCCATATCTCATTGTGCACGTGATGAGAAACACTCCTGGTGTATCTATGGATTTCATATGTTACATGTGTAATGAGAAGCTTTCGACACGTGCTGTAAGGCAAGATGGTGTTCCTACTGTGCGTCGCCATCTCCCCAGGTACCTTACCCAGCTTCGCCTCTTCAGAGAGGAGGCAGGCCGGGTCTCCGGGAGAGCAGCAGCTGCCGCAAGTGACCCAAGGCTGGATTTAGTTGGTAGTTACCTCCACTTACGTCACCATCAGACACCAAAGACCAGTCCTCAAAGGACAGGGCAGCATGGAGGCGAGTCTCGTTTGTGGAATGACCATCATGAAAACTAATACGTTCAATTAGCTACTGCAAAATTAAGTGGGTCTAATGAAGAAGTAAAAAGAAAAGGTATTTTAGAAGACACGAAAGAAGTATGAGATCCAAAGGTAAAAAGGAAGTGACCTGAGCGGTGGTGTGAGGAGGGAACAGGGAACCTTAGCAAGTAGGTTGAGTTCCAGAGCTTTCCTTAAGCAACACCGTTTACGTCTTTGCTGACCTAAGTCACATTTATTGGATAATGAAAGAACTTGTGAACGTGTCGAGAGGGTTATTTTTTTAAGCTATAATAAGATAAAAATGTGTGCTTCCTTTTTATCCCATAAAGCATTCATTAATGTGTTCAATGAAAGAATTACTAAAACCAAGATTTTCTTTCATGACTTCTTTCTTTGATCCAAGAAAGAGAGGAAAACGTTGGTGTTTTCCATATGCAGAGTGAGTCTCCATATGACCTGTTCGTCTTGTATACCTTGCCAGAACTATGTGCAGATAAAAATGTGATGAATTTGGGCTTGGGAATGACACTTAACTTCCACAGACTGTCAGACCAGAATCCTAATTTAGATGACTTCCTGGATTGCCCAGCGATGGCCATCTCTGCCTGGAGTGGTGATCTTCCCCCTCGGCAGGAGGTAGGCCTGCTGGTATCCATGACTAAGTACTCGCGTGGCAAGGGAGCTTTTCTGTTCCCTCTGCAAAGGAAATGGACATGGCAGCCCAGAACAGCATGAAAGGCAGAGCGAGGGAGGCCGGGCTAATTTCATAGTATGGCCCTGGTGTTCAGGCTACGTCCCCACTAGACCACAGGAATGTAGTGGACGGGATAAGTACTCAGGGCTTCCTGTGTGCTGAGCGGTGTTGGAAGAGCGTTCTGGTGATACCTGGTAGCTTCAGAACAGCAAGGGGCAGTAGGTACCACTTCGTCCCCATTTGTCAAAGGAGGGCAGGAAGTGAAGTTTAGAGAAGAAATTAGCGACGAGGCCTGTGTCCAGAAGAAATGCAGCCAGGGTTTGAACCTGCATGACCGTGGCCCACGACTTGAATCAGTCCTTTATGACTTTATAAGGACAAGTTTGGGTCTTGGGGATCTGAGGGGAGTAATTCTAATTATGGCATTTGTAGGGTTAAGTTGTTTTCAACTAGTATGTATTTTTTTATTTTTACAGACTGCGTTTTGGTTCATTGTACACAAATGGGGTTCATCATCTCGTTTCTGTGGTTGTGCACGATGTAGATTCACGCCACTCATGTAATCATACATGTACACAGGGTAATGATGTCTGTCTCAGTCCACCATCTCTCCTACCCCTCTCCCTCTCATTTCCCTCTACAAACCTGAAATTCCCCCATTCTTCTCTCACCCCCCACAGTTATTATATTTTAATGATGTACTGGTTGTTGTTTTTTTTTCCATCTGGAAAACTTGATACTTGACCAACCATTTTCACAGGCCAGCCATTTTCATATCTGAGCTGGCTTTCAGATGTCTTACTGATAAGTTTGTATTATATGCGATCCAGGAATATTATCCACTGACTTCGAGGTCTAGAATTCTGTGTGAATACTCTGCACCTTCAGGCATCTGTAATTTTCCTCAGTGGATTTGACCAGTACCGGATTCTGTGAGGGGTGAACTTCTCCCCTTCGCAGGGATGGGTACACCATATCATTTCCACCATGTTTTGATAGGCGTGTGTCATTGAGGCTCCTCCTTTGGATGTCTTGGACAGAGAACAAAAGACTTGTATACATACCACACAAATATGTCTGAAGTTGTGATTTTTTGACATGCAGAATAAACAGTAAGGAATGAATCCTGTTACCACAGATGGTGGGAGGTTCCTGTGCGCCTCAGTTTTTAAGGGCCGAGGATGTTGCCTGCTAAATCCACATACATTAAGTAATTCTTAAAGGATCCCTTTGAGGTTTAAATTTGGAAACCTGAGTTGACTGTGTTCTTTAGATACATTTTTTACCAGGCCAGTTTTTCCGGAAAATAAAATGTGCCTAGTTCCTATGTATTTTTGAGTCATGCCATGGTCAGTTGGTTATTGAATTCTGAAAGCTGTGCGTGGCATTGAAATACCCTTTGGGTGGCTATTGGCATGGGTTGCCTAGTTGGTCTACATTTAGATATGGAATATCTGTTATTTTGGAGCAAAATAATATGTGTCAGATATTTCTAGAAAAAGCCACGAGCTTAGAGCCATTCTCAGCCAGTTCTTTGAAGTCGGGGGACCAGTGTACACACAGCAAATGTGGACTTAGAAGATGGCAGTGAGTGCGTCTCCCCCAGGAGCCGGAGTGTGAACTCAGGGGAAGGAAGGGTGGCATATGGAAGAGTCTCAGAGGGGGCAGGATTTTATCTGAAGCATTGAGGGATAAATTGAACCAAATAATTTAAGGTAGATATTCTATAATTGGGAATGGTGAACCCAATGGTGGGCAACTCGCCTTTTAAAGCACAGGACAGCAACTTGACCAGAAGAGAGGTTTTTTGTACAGGGAAGTGGAGGCTCACGGTACGCAGCGTGGAAGAACCAGAGTGGATGTTGTTGATGGGATCAGGATCCTTTGGGCCAGACTGTGAAATCTTGAATGCTGAGCTAAGTAGCACATGTCCCAGGCCCCATGCTGTGCAGCTGGGGTATCCCCACATAGGAACTAGTGAACATGTGTTGCGCAGGCAAATAAGGGCGGGCAACTTCGCTGTCACACAGCTTCCCTGGCTTCTCGGAGTCTTGGACTTGCCGATGTGCACCGTGCTTTCCCAGGGAGGAAGAATCGGAGCGTGGCACCCCTCTACCATTTGAGCGCAATATCCTCGATTCTCAGAATGCCCGTCAACAACTAGCTACCCTGGATGCTAGTCTTCTGTGTCATGGTGTTTGGAAAACACTGGCTCATACCGTAATGTGTAGGAGGAGGCATCAAGCAACATTTTGGAAGAAGGTAGAAAGAAGAAAGTGTGGCTGGCATGAAAGACAGTGTCTACTCCTTCACATTTTTATTCTATGCAGCTGAGGTTGTAAAAGTACAGAGAAGTCTAAAATTTCATGCCTTCCCACAGCCAGGCATGGTAATTTGAAGAAGTTGTTAAGATGCTGTACTGATGGCCTCTTTTCTCTCAGTGATGCTGAGTGTGAACATCTTTCCTTGGTGATTCCATCTATCCAGCTGCACTAATATGGTGCCCATCTCCATGGTGAATCCTTCTGTGCGTTAGTCCTGTCAGAGGTGTGAGGCCAGGAAAGATCACTGTGACTCCCCCTATTCCCTGTCATGTTCCCCGGACCCCTGAGGGATGAAGAGAGGGTTTGCTGGGACCCCGTGGGACTCCCTGGGGCATGGTGGGTTCAGGCACTGCGCTCCTGGATCCCACTGCACTCAGCTGGGAGAGGTGAGTGGCATGCCGAGTACCTTCTGTGCCGTCAGCCTCTGGGACATCGAGGGATCATGGGGAATTGCATCCAAAAATCATTTTGTCCTCTGTCCGTACTTGAAAGAGAAATGGATGGAAACTGTGATTTGCCCGGTAGCTGGCCGGTCGCCTTTTTCTCTGCGTTTTGTGAACTCAGTTCAGGAGCAGCTCTTCTTCTAAGCTTTGACATAAAGTGACAAATAAGTATGTCTTAGGTAGAATTAGCCCAACAAGAGCAGGGATCCAGAGAAACTTAGGAGAAGCGATAACACGAGAGACTTGGCTGTTCATTGTGAAGGCTATTGGTTAAAATCTGCTCCTCACAAATACAGACCAAAACATCAATTTTAAAGAAAGCTACTCTGCTTGCCAAAGATCATGGATCAGATCCACATGTAATTCTCCTCAACTCAGATTTCTAAATACATCCTGAGGTTATCACGAGGGCAAAATCCAAAACCCATAGTAAATAAATGTGAGTCCTGCAGGAGAATCACGTGAAAAATCGTGTCCAGCAGTGGAGGTTCCAACTTTTCTTCTGTGTGCTCATCCCATTCTTCACCCTAAATGGTCAAAAGTCTCTATCTAAATGCAATCTGTTTTATGGAAGCTGTCCTCAGAAAGTTGTGTGTCTGTGTTACTCTTCTCTTTTGGTTTGTTTGTGTCTGGTCCTCTTGGAGATTTTTGCAATAATCAAAAAACACTTATGTCATAGACAGTGTTTACGGTCTTTAAACAATAGTTTACTTTTAACAGGCGATGTGTCGGGCACGGGTCTGTGGAGCAGGATAGAAGCGGGTGGTGCAGGGAGACACCGTGTCCATTCTTGCTGGATCCAGTCCTGAGGAGGTATGCCCCTGGGGACCAGCTCTACATAAAACCAAGTCAATAATGGCAATACCTACTGCTCACTTTGGTGTGTGTGAAGATTTGAGAGCTTATTATGTACTAGGTACATAACAAGTCCTAAATAAATATGAGCCATTCTCCTTAGATTGTATTGCTTAAAAAAAGTGGTTTCCTCTTTAGTTTGGGTGCACACTGAAGGATCGGGGGAGGGAATGAGGCAGGAGAGCAAGGTGATCTGTTTCTGCTATGGTCCCTGGGAAATCTTTGCAGGTGGGACCTGCCCGTTGCTGTGCTTTCCTGGGAAGCAGAAGCCACATTATTTACTCCCTTGAAGGCCAAGGTCCAGAACCTTCTGTCTACCAAGCTTTGGAAATGGCTTCTGGCTTCACATCCTGTACCAGAAACTCAAAAATGACTAAGGAGAACATTTGATTTACTTCCCTAGTGTCAGAAACCTTGTGTGGCTCTTTGTCACAAGAGTTTGTCCTGTTTAGGGCCGTAGGAAGCATCAACATGGATTTCAGTGGTGGGGGTTATAGTTTCAGTGAGAGAACTAAAAATACCAGCCCCTGTGTACCTGTGGGAGACAGTTGCTTTTTCCTGTCATGGTGTTAAGCGATTAAAGTTGGGTTATTAGTTGACCATAATTTATTTACATAGTCAAATTCCACAGAACTCTACTTCATGTCATTACTGACCGTGAAATCAACAGTTTGATATTTCAGGATGACTTTTGCTTGTTAGATGTTTGTCTTTGGAATATTTTGAGAACCTTAGTCCCCGTATAAGTCCAATCTCATCTCTGAAGTATTTCCAAGTTCTTTGGTTTCGAATTTTTCCTGATAGTCTGCCACTAAAAATCAAAAGCTACGATGTGTGTTTGAGAAACTGCAAGATTTTCTTAGCCCTTTACTTCTGAATTCTCTCTCTAAATGGTCTCCCAGTCTGTGTGCGTGTTTCAACTTCCTTCCAGATGAATGACTTCCAAGCGA
Organism: Sciurus vulgaris; assembly: GCF_902686455.1. Classification (NCBI taxonomy): domain Eukaryota; kingdom Metazoa; phylum Chordata; class Mammalia; order Rodentia; family Sciuridae; genus Sciurus; species Sciurus vulgaris. The sequence continues at coordinate 152,573,313 of NC_136467.1, forward strand.
CCCTCCAGCTAGGCTGCTTACATTCACCCTAGTCCTTTCAGAAGATATTTCTTCCGGGTCACCCTTTCTTGGCTCAGACTGAAGAGTCTTCAAAGGACAATTATTTTCCCAAAAAGCACCTCTCCTTCCTGCCCATGGCTTATTGGTGACAGCCATATTCTTCTGCTGTTCGAGGTACAGCTCTGGTCGTTTTAGCTTTCCCCTGTCCTTGACCCCCCTTATCCAGGCAGACGCAAACCTTCGGTTCTTCACTAGCTGCTCTTTCTGCCACCTGTCCCTCAGGGTTTTCGTGGCTTCCTCCCTGCTCACGAGTTCAGGTCTTCATGCCCACATTAGTGTAGGTAAGTAGTCTCCAGAACACGGTTATCTAGTCCTGTCTTCCCTGGGTGCGTTAGTCAGCTTCCTGTTGCTGTGACAACATATCCCAGAACGTTAATTTAGAGGAGGAAAGGTTTGTTTGAGCACATGGTTTGGTTCATGGTTATTTGACCTTCTGACCTTGGGCCTCTGAGGAGGCAGCATGTCACAGCAGAGAGCACCTGGTGAAGCAGAGCTGCTCACCTGGCGACCAGGAAGCAGAGGGGAGGAGGAGGAGGCATGGGACAAGATGTGCCCTTCGAGGACACGCGCTGGTGACCTACTTCTCCAGGAAGGCCCCACCTCCTGCACTTTCCCCCACCTCCCATCCCAGCACCAGCTGGACCCAGGCCTTGGGCACAGGAATCTCAGGGGAACCTTCCAGATCCCTAGCCGCAGGTGGCTCATGTTTTAGCTTTCTTTCCTGATCTAGAACTCAGTTAAAGCCCAGACACCTGGATCAGCTTGTCTTCCTTCTGAAGCAGGAATTCCCTTTTCATGTTAGTTTGATAATTCCCATCACATCCAGCTCCCTTTTGGTTTATTCTGGTCTTCCTTGCCTGTGTTTCCACGCCGCCATCTTTCTCTTCTTCTCTGAACTTCCGCCTGCCCGCCACCCCTGCACTGCAGGCCCGACTTGCGTGCTTCCCGGGTGCCTCGCATCTTGCCTGGTATGAAGACTTAGCTGCTACCTGTCCACTTCTCTAACTCCCCAAGGGCAGGCGTTGTTCCTACCTTCCTCTGTCCTCTGGATGACTCACAGAGTCAGCACCAAGTAATGGAGAGTGAAGTGAATCCATGGTCAAACGTGGAAGACTGTCAACGTCTGCAGGGTTCTACTTGGGATCCAAGGGGGTGTCCCATGAGGATGTGTTCCTGAGGTCCTGTGCAAACACATGTGGTGTGGTTAGCTGTTGGGCGGTGTGGACTCTGTCCTGAAACAGCAGCATTCTGTCTGGGTTTCTCATGAGCTGCGACTGGAGACCCAGGTTCTGTAATGGGCTCACGCATCCATGCACTTGCTGGCTGTCTGCTTGCACACGTGCTGCTTGGTCTTTTATGTTTGCTGTGGGTATTTACGGGTCTTTCTCAGCTGAAGCTGACCGAGGCAGGGTTCTGTTTCCTTGTCTCTTCTGCACTGTCAGGGTGTCCATCACTGGGCCAAGAAGCTCATCTCTTCTCGCACACAGTCACTGAGCACAGAGGCCTGTCATGTCCTCTGCCTGTTCGCATGACACTGTCCTACCTTCCCACCTCGTCATGCCTACAGACTCTGATCTGGAGTTGCACACGCTGCCCCTCAAGGCCATTTCCATGTGAGCACTAGCCATATGCCCAGCATTTTGGTAGAGTTCGTGGCTGAAGGGCACAAGTGAGTCTTTTTCGAAACTGATCAGCATCACTTTCTTTCCCAGGTAAACCCTCTTTGTTTATTTTTCTCCTGGTCCATCGCAGTGAACGTACCACATTTTCCCCTCTTTCTCAGATCTGCCTTTCCTGCTCCGACCACGCCCAACTTGATGTCCTCTGCAAATGGGAACAATGTACCTTCTTTTCTATCATCAAGTCATTCCTGGGGTCACTGCTGAACTTCCTGTGCCTGGTGGTGGGTTCTACCAGTTGTCCACAAAACTAACAGAAAGCAGAAGTGGCAATGACAAGAATTTTAACCCCCTTACAAAATTTATAAGACGTTTACTTTAGAGTGGCAGAGGCATGAGGCGGTTTTCTGTTTATTATTTTCTGTTTGTTTGTTCTTTTGTAAGTGGGTGATTTGAGTATAGTTTAATCATTTTGTTTCCTAGGATGTTAAAAAAAAATCAGAACTCTTTTTGATCCTTTAACTGCAATAAATTAGAAGGAAAATGATGAGAAGTAGCTCCTGGGAGCCACTTCTCACTATCCACACGTTTCTGACATTCTCCTGCGTTTCAGGTCCCAACGTTCTGTGGGCTGCTCCTGTCACCCCTGGCAGGACCTGGCCACACATTCAAGTCAACATAGTAAGAGCAAAGCTCACTCTGTTTGACTCTAGCCTTTTCCTTTGTGTTTGTACCTCACAGAGTGTGGCTGTCCCTTGTCCACAGACCCCGTGCCTGTTCAGGTGACTTGGCCTTCCAGACATGTCTCCACCCCACCCCCACGTGCCCATCCACATGTCTGGCCCTGATCGTCCTCAGTGTCCTGGCTGGCCACCTTGGTGGGCCACGGTCTCTACCATGGAGACCCCGTTCCACTGCTACCCTCTGAGCTGGATGATCTCAGGTGCTTTCTCCTAGTGACTCAAGAGCAACTTCAAGCTTTTGAGCAGTGTGTGCCCCGCCCTGTCCTCTCTTTTCTGTATGTCCACACCTGTGTTTACTGACGTCTTGGACTTGATGGCCTCGTCTTGGTGCCGTTCCCAAGTCAGTGCTGACTGGGAGGGGGTGGACGTAGGTTCTCCCGCCCCCTCACCTCTTCCCGAGCCAGTGGGCCCTGAGGATTAAGTGAGGATCCTAGACCAGAATTTGATGGCTTCGTGATGACCTTGAATGGTGTCTCTCCTGTTGTCCCCAGTAGCAGTCGAACCCAGTTCCTTTCCCCCTGTGTACAGTTCTCGGCTGTGGTTTGCAGTTCTTCCATCTTGTGTGACCTTCTCTGGGTCTTCACCTGGATTCCTATTGCTGAATTTTGAGTAGTGGTTCAGTTAGATAACTGCATCTTCCTCTAAGGCATTTGCTTGGACTGTGACTTCTTCTCCACAGCTGGAGCGTCTTCCATCTGAGTCATCCTTTTAAAAAAAAAAAAAATTAACTTTATTTATTTATTTATTTACATGTGGTGCTGAGGATGGAACCCAGGGCCTCACACATGCCAGGCAAGTGCCCTGTCACTGAGCCACAACCCCAGCCCCCATCTGAGTTATTCTTTCAGAACTGGTGATGGTGACACCCAAGGACACCTGGGGGTTGAGTTTTTGCTCACTATCAATTTCCTCTGGCTGCTCTGACACGTTGCCACAGACTGGGTGGCTTGAAGCCAGGGCACTGTGTTGGCAGTGCTGAGCTCCCGCCAGGGCCGAAGGCAACAGTCTTCCTCGCTCTCAGCGACTACTGACATTGCATGTCCATGGCCACCTGACCCAGCAGCTGCCTGCTCCGTGACCAAGTCACCTGTCTAAAACTCAGTCGCCTCTACCTCCTCCCTCCTGTAAGCACCCTTGGGATGGCATTTAGGGCCCAACAGGGTAATCCAGAATAATCTCCCCATCGTGAGACGGTTAACGTAATCATGTCTGTAAAGACTTCACCAAAGACACCACATGTCCATGTCCATGTCCAGGGATTGGGATCTCTGGGGCCATTATTCAGCCTCCTGCCTGGTTTGTCCCACCTACGTGGGTCCTCCTTCTACTTCCGCAGGAATGGCGGGTGCAGAGTGTTTCTGAATCCCAGGTCAGCTTGGTGGGCTCTGTGGCTTCTCTGCCTCCTCTCCGGGGTGGAATTGGCTGCCAGTTTTAAACTGGTAACCAACAATGTCTGTCTCAGGTCAAAGGCCACGTCTGCCTCTGCCACGTCTGTCCGTTCACCGCCCTCATCTACATCCGTCTCCTTAAAAGAAATCTCATCCTGTGATGCTGCTTTCCCCACAGAGACCTCGCAACCAAGTCCAGATGATTGAGCCGGCGAGTTTCATTTTACCAGGATGCTCCTAGGCGTGCCGTGACAGGTGGCTGCCATTTATGTATCTAGAATGGCCTGTGACCATTCTATGTGTGTGCATGAGACATTGTTCATTTGCAAGGTCCCATTCCATGTCACATTCCCTGAAATTTTCCTAGACCTCCCTTCTCTCCTTTCCATGCAGAATCAATTACCCTGCTCTCTGTTCTTCCTTTAGCACTCTGTTTATGCTTGATACAAACTCTTCCCAGATTGTATGATATTTTATTTTGTCTATGACTTTCTTGCTAGGCTTTGAGTTTCATGAGAACGAGAGATTGGGTGTTATTTATCTTTTATATTTTAACCTGACACATGATCCAAAAGTACTTGATAGAATAATAATACGTAATGTGCTTTATTAATTGATAAATTCAAATTTTAAGCTTTCCACAATTCAGACTATCTTAGGATGTTTGAATACTTGATATTCTTCCAGTTTCTTTATGGACCATAAGTAACTCCATATATGACTAGGTACAGACAATTATAGCCTTCGTTTCCTGTACAGATTGATTAGAAATACTCATTTTTGTGTTATATGCTCTACATATTGTTCAGCGTGGGGGGGTATTTTCCCTCTAGAGAACCAATATGCTTTAATAAGGGACTTTTCTCAGCCTGAAAACCTGCCAGTGTAATATTGTCACTTGATTGTCTTCTTGCAGATCTAGACTTTTAAAAAAGAATTAGGAATTTTGTCCATGAGGACTGTTTCTTTGGCTGCAGTGGCCGTCTGTTGAAATTGGTCTGTTTATTTTTTTCCCTTTTTTCTGGGTGTTGTGTTTTGTCTGCGTAAATGTGAATTTCGGTTTCCCCACGGAGTTCCTGGGAGCTGAGGACAGCACTGCCCACCATCTCCCTGATCGCTGTGCCCTGGGAGGGGCCTGCCCTGTGGGCCAGGCTGGCATCTGCTTCCTATTGCTGTGGCTGTGAGTCTCTTGGGACTTTGAGAGAGGGCTGGTATTTCATTACGCTGCATGTCATATTTATGAGCAACTCAAAGGGCTTTGAGGATTTTCTCTTTTTGGTCCCTAATCTTCTAACAGCTCTCTGAGGTAGGTTGCAGGAGGTGTTATCTCCACTTTGCAGATGGTAGGGTGGAGGTGTAGCCCAACCTGATGTAGGCCCTGGAGCAAACCAAGGGCCGAGCAGAGCCTTTCAACCTCCATTTCAGTGATCTTGATGCCAGATGACTTGAATTTAATTTTTAACACCAAGTTCCATGTTGGTTTTGTGTGAAATATTATTGTCAGCCCTCATGTGGTAGCCAGTACCCCAATTTTGGCATTAATTTTCTGTCTACTGTATCCTATAATCCCTTCTTGGTCAATATGCACACATTCTTCAACATCCTTTTCTTTGTGTGTGTGTGTGTGTGTGTGTGTGTGTGTGTGTATAAAATAGATATATTCTTCCAAAAGAATTTATATTCAGCATAGGGTTCTGCAGAGGGCTGACTTGGTCTGGAACTCTATGCAAATGTGTAAGATCTCCACGTTATCAACATATCTGATACTTTCCAACTTCTTGTTGGTCCAGTATACTACAGAGTAACTGCAGACAAGAAAACTTTTGTTTTGAAATGGAGACAATGGGAAATGTAAGAAAGAGAACACCGTACAACTGGACATCAGATACTACTAAGTAAGTGAAATAGATGTTTTTACTGAGGTCAGTCTTCTATGCAAGAGCTGGTATCTCCAAAGAGCTTCTACTGTAACGTGTATACACTCGTCCTAGAATGTCAAGATCTTTTTCCTTACCGAGAGGACATGAAATTTAAAATATTACTGCCTGTGTAAGTTCTTGATCGGATCTGACTGTGCCTTTTGGATGGAGGGCCGATTTCTCAGGGCTGTGTCTGTGTGCAGGGTGGGAGGCTTCTTTCTTGTTTCTGGCTGAATTTGGAATGCCCCTTCCTTCCACCAAGTGGTGTTAATTACCCTCTTCCTCCTCGAGCACCAGGAACGGCCTCCCGATCTCTCCACCGTTTCCAGGGTCTCCCAGGCAGTTTGCCTTTATTGCTGTGGGCTGGTGAGGAGGCTGCCTCCCACAGAGGCCGCTTGCCTGGACTCAGCCAGGAGGCCGCTCTGATTGCCTGGAGCCTGAGCGGGCTGCGGAGCACCTGTGGGAGGCAGCTCACCCTCTGCTGGGCCGGCCCCTTCTCCCACCCCTGCACTTGGAAGCACCACCCGGCAGCAGTGGGTTTTTTTTTTTTTTTTTTTTTGCCTTGAAACCATTTGGAGCGCGGGATGGGAGGCCACCCAGAGCTTCTGTGAGCAGCTGTGGTTGCAGGTCTCCCATTGGCCAGAGCAGGGAATGTTCTCACTTATCTGCACTGAGCATGGGTGGCCGCGTCCCACAGGACCATGCGCTTTCTCACTGTCTGGAGGTGGAAGCTGTCCTCCTCCTCTGTCCTCCTCCTTTCCAGCTTGTTTGAAGTAGTTTTGTAAGGCTTCCGGCTTCTGCTGACTCACACCGACAGACACACACACACACACACACACACACACACACACACACACACACAGAAGGTGCCCTGCTGCCTTGCTTTTAACTACTCTGATGACTTTGGAAACAGCCAAGGATTCGGTAAACCTTCCCTGCCAAGGCAATGGCTTCAGTAGGGCCTAGACAGAACTGTTCTCTGTAGGCTCACAAAGTCTGAGAAACTCTGTCTTCCTCCTTGCCTGCTCACCCCTCTTCCTTCCTCCTCCTGCCTCCCTTCTTCCCTAGGCTGAGCCAGGAGCCTCAATGTGGCTTGCATGTAACTATGAGAGGCCTAATTCACACTGGCGGTTCAGACTAACGTGTTGCAGGATGCCTTTTTTGTTTGTTTGTTTGTTTCTCTGATAGAAACAAATGTCTAATGAACATTTTATGAAGATTTCTGCTTTTACCTCAATTACTTGTGCTAAACTCCAATTCAAATGTGTGAAGAACTTGCTGCACATCACAGGCACCAGGGCTCCGGCTGACCCTTAGCAAGGTGCCCTGAGAGCAGGCAGGCTGGTTGTGGATGGAGTCGGAAGGTAGAAAATCATGCTTATTCACAATAGAAGCTCATGGTTTTTAAGATTTACATGGAGATGAGTACTGTACCTTTGCAAGATGTGGCTGGCATCGATGAACTCAGCAGCCACAGTGACAGAGACTGAATCTATGGAAGGTCAGCTTTCTTTTTTTTTTTTTTTTTTAATTCATTTTTATTGTAAACAAATGGGATACATCTTATTTTCTGTTTGTACATGAAGTAGAGGCATACCATTTGTGTAATCATACATTTACCTAGGGTAATAGTTTTTGATTCATTCTGTTATTTTTCTTCTCCTCCCCACCTCTCCCCTCCTCTTATCCCTCTATAGAGTCCCTCCTTCCTCCATTCTTGCCCCCCTCCCACCCCCTATATGTGTCATCATCCGCTTATCAGTGAGATCATTCGTCCTTTGGTTTTTTGAGAGATTGGCTTATCTCACTTAGCATGACATTCTCCAACTGCATCCATTTGCCTGCAAATGCCATGATTTTATTATTTATAGCTGAGTAATATTCCATGGTATATATGTACCACAGTTTCTTTATCCATTCATCAATTGAAGGACATCTAGGTTGGTTTCACAATCTGGCTAATGTGAATTGAGCAGCTATGAACATTGATGTGGCTGTATCTCTGTAGTGTGCTGATTTTAAATCCTTTGGGTATAGGTCAAGGAGTGGGATAGCTGGGTCAAATGGTGGGTCCATTCCAAGTTTTCTAAGGAATCTCCACACTGCTTTCCAGAGTGGCTGCACTAATTTGCAGTCCCACCAGCAATGTATGAGTGTACCTTTTTCCCCACATCCTTTCCAACACCTATTGTTGCTTGTATTCTTGATAATCACCATTCTAATTGGGGTGAGATGGAATCTTAGTGTAGTTGATTCTTTCATATGTTTGTTGATTGCTTGTAGACTTTCTTCTGTGAAGTGTCTGTTCATATCCTTAGCCCATTTGTTGATTGGGGACTGTGACCAACCAGTGATGGCACCAAGCTAGGTGCAGGGGTCACGCTAGCTTTCTTTTTAATGACTTTTAAACTACGTTAGCAAGATTTCAGGGTCAGAGCAACTGTTTCAGCACTTGATTATAGTGATATTTTTTCATGTATGAATTGATGTTCTCGTGTTGTGGTGGCATTAAGTGGGACTTATATTAAGGAAAAGAAGAAAGAGCCTGTAGACAGCATTCTTACCTGGTATCATGTGTAAACTTCTCATAGCAACACGCATGACTGTGTACTTGAAAAATCCCAGTACGTCCCCTGTATTGTGTGCCCAACTGAACACTTTGATAACATTTGTACCTTTTGTGATGATATTCTGCACAAATACCAAGATACAAAAGTAATCCCTGTCCTCTATTTTTAATGTCATTAGTTCATGAAAATACTGCTGAGGAGCGCTGGAAAGTGAAAATTTCTCATATTTTTACAACACAGCTCCCCTGGGCCTCTGAGCCTAATTTGTTAGTAACAATTTTCAGAAGAGACACTGTTCTTTAGCTCCCAGCAATATTGGGTCTGTCTTAAAGCAAGCTGCAGCCTGATGCAGAAACTGCCAATTTGTAGGCCGAGGAAGTTTTTGGAAAACAGATTATCTTCCCTCTGTGGTAGTCAGGATATAAGTTTTAGATGTGGGCTGGTTGTGTGTGTGAGGTGTGTGTGTGTGTGCGCACGTCCGTCCATTGACATGCACATACGCAGTGCCTAGTGTAGAAGTCACAAGCCCTCCAGTTTCCCAGGGCTTGTCTGGGGTGCTGTGCCTGGAATACAGATTCTGAAAAATAGAGGCGGCCTCTGTCTGCAAACGCTGGGCTTCTCTGCCTGGGTTGCAGCTCTCGTTCAGGCTGCGGGATAAAGACAGAGAGTTGTTTTCCAGCTTGCCCGGGAGCTCCTGAGCCCTGCAGATTGACGCAGCTGCCTTCTGTGTGTACAGTCTTGTCTCCAGCCTCCCACAGGGTGGTGAGGGAGAGGAGGGTGATGGGAGATGAATTATTCAGCATCATCCAGCTTCTGCTAAATGTCAGGCACTGTGCTGGGTGCACCTCTTGCTGGAAGTGAGTAAGTAGTTTATAAATGAGGCAGTGTAGAGCTTCAGAGGTCAGGCTCTGGAGCCAGGCTACTGGGATTTGAATCATAACTTAACCGCTTTCAGGATTCAGGACCTCTTGGTGCCCCCCCACCATTTGCAAAATGTGGAAACCAACCTCAATAGTTTGCCCTAGAGCTTAGAGCAGCGCTTGCCATACAGCATCTGGTAAATTGAAGGACGAGGTTGCAGGAGGGAGTGGACTCTCCCAGTTCAACCAGCAGGTGTCTGGGGCGGGAGCTGAACTCGGGTCCTGTGGCTCAGATGAGGTGGAGTTTTTGTGTCACTGGACATGACACATGCTTCCTCTTTTCCTTGAAATTATGTTCAGGTTGTGGAGTTGGCTTGAACCTGTGTGTCCCAAGCCAACTTTCCTCTCCTAAGGAATGCTGCTGGAGATGTAGGCCATATTCACAGAGTCCTAGGTTGATGACAGGGACATGGCTTTGGGTCTCCGGCCAGGAAAATGGACAGGGTTTGATTGCCATTGCCCCAGCCCTACTAACTCACTACACAGGTCCCGCTTCCCCTGGATGGAGTTTTCAATACCGTTAGGATCTACGTATGCTGTGGGGTTTTGACTAAGGACACAGGGTCTTTAGGGCAAGACAGAGCTATTAATAGAATATGGATGTGTGTGGTTCGTTTTTGTTTTCAAAATGGAAATGTTTCTGTGGGGTTTTGGCATGCTCCTTGATATATTGAAAGATGAGAAAACATCATTTTGGAAAGTCAGCATTTATACCATATTAGGAAATTCACAGAGCCTCGGATTTCACATTTAATGTTTTAATTGCCTGGTTGGGTAATGGAAGCATTTCAGGCTTCTCTCTTTCATTTAGAGTTACCACCACTCATTCCCCTCTGCAGCGGTGGGCTGTTGCCAGCTTTGACTTCCTGTCCCAGCCCCCGCACGGACCGGCTGCTCTGAACAAGGGGCACGTCACATGTCATCGGAAACGCATGTCATATTGACTTCTGACATGCTGGCTGGCCCTCTCTTTTGATCCCACATATGCTAGTTGTTTCCTGTGGTGCTTGTAAATAGTCTAAAAAAAGTGCAACTCACAGTGAGTGTGTTTTTGAAACTTAAGTTGCCTTTGAGCCGAGGGTACCATTCTGGACATTATGCAAAGCCCGGAAGTCAGAGAAAATGCTGCATCTTGGTCTGACGGTGGTGTGTAAGAGGTAGGCCTGCACATCATAAAGGAGAGCCAGCCAGCCAGAGCTGGGGACAGAGAGACAGAGATGGGGAGAGAGGGTAGGTTGTACAGCCCCTGGCATTACAGACTCCTCGAAAGGTCAAGACTCAAAAGAGGTTGACGTGTGGTCTTCCTACATCTGCATCTCATGGAGAAGGTGGTGATGAACAGACTCCTAAAAGCCATTCGATGTGAACAGTAAAATGTAGAGGAACCAACCACATACACCATGTTTCATATCACACATAGTTACAGGGCTTAGAGAAAAGTCCTCTTATCCGGAGAATTAAGGCTCTGTCACCAGGCAACTGAAAAATGCAGATTATTCTCATTTTCCCTCGAGAGCTATCTGTAATTATTATTTTCAATTAGTGTTTATTTTGTTTTTAGTTTCCAGGTATAATTAATATCTGTTGGTCTGTTTAGAGATGGGATCTTGCTCTGTTGCCCAGGCTAGTCTGAAAGCTTCTGGACTCGGGCAATTTTTCTGGATCAGCCTCCCAAGCAGTCTTTGTGCCTGGACTTTCAAATATAATATTCAATCATATGGTAATCCATCCTGATTAGAGAAACTCTGATGGTATGCACATATTGCAAACTCTAAAAAGCTCTGAAATCTGAACCACTTCTGGCGCCATTTTGGAATTGGGATATTTGACATTAGTAATATTTGATAGAAATAAACAAGGTATCTAAGTGAGACATTGTGGATGACATGAATGTCCAGATCCCAACTGGGCAAGAGGAGGTCATAATTATTTCTCAGGAAGAAAGTCCGTGTGAGCCGGGTGGAAGCCTGCTGTGACCCTCTAGTGTTCTTGGTGGATCCCATTGCCGCTTCCCCGGCAGCCGTGGCCCAAGCTCCATGTTTCTCCCTCTAATTTAACCTCCCACTGGGAAGTAACATTAAACAGAAAGTTAGTACAGTCTTCACAGAGAATTTCCCAAACACCCTCTCATGGCGGTGTCGATGTGGACGCGGCCAGTGCTGGCTGTGATCGATCAGCCACCCCAGCCGCCATTCACCCCTGATCTGCTCATTCATGAGTTCATTCACTCGCCCTATATTTTTTGGCTAATCTCCCTTGACCCTCTGCCTTATGCTGTTCCCCAAGTTAAGTCAAAGGCGAACAAAGTACCCTTCTCGTTCCCTCTTCCAGTTGGATGGGGGTCATGGGGCAGAGCAGACAGTTGTGGTCACAGATGGTGACTTCTGTGACAGGGAAGCTGGAGATCCTTTGGCACCTTGGAAGGACCTTTGTGCCAACAGTCTGCCAGGGGTTAAGACTTCCATGAGGATGTGATCCTCCAAGAAGAGATATTGGGAAAGAACTGTTTCTTAAAGGAATTAGTAACTTAAGAGACCAGAGATGAGAGAGAAAGTAATAATGGTATACGACAGTCCCCCCTTATCTGAGGTATTGAGTTCTGAGGACTCTGTTACATGTGATTAATCATAATTCAAAAATAATATAGTACACTAAGGGTCAAGATAAAGACCACATCCATGATACTTTTATTGCAGTATATTGTTATCATTGTTCTATTTTATTATTAGTTATTGTTGTTACTGTACCTGATTATAGAGGGCTGAGGGTCTAATAGGAAGAGAGGTGACTGGTGTCCAGTGGGTATATGGCCAAATGTCTTAGAGCAGCTTCTTTCTTCTTAATTTCTAGCCCTTTCTGCATTTTTCTCCCAAGCAGCTCACTTTAGAGAACTCCCTTTCCTCCCAAAGAAGAGAGGGTAGGTGGTGCCGGAGCTGGTAGGAAGGAACCCAGGTGGGGCAGGGAATGGCAGACCCAGGTCCTTGCCATCCTGGGGAGCTCTGAGCTGGGCTGACCCGCCGGTGGCCCCATGGCTTCTGTTACCTTGATGGAAAGAGCCTGCCCTGCAGTCTCGTCGTCATGGAAACCTCCATTCCACACACCTGATTCACCCATCACGCTTGGCCAGGTCCAGACAGAGGTCACGGCCTGGCATCTGCCCTCTGTTTCCCCTTCTTAAAAATGGATGCAGGGAGATGAGCGTGGCAGTGTTGGAGGACAGCTTGGTTGTCGGGGACCTTTGAGAGTCCCAGGACAGAGCCGGAACCTGTCGGGGCTGCCGGGGGAGCCTGGGTAGCGAGCCAGCGCTGATCCTGCGAGGCCTCTGAAAGCGATTTTCTGGGTTTCCGGGAGAGTGTGGAAAGGAGTACAGCAGATCTGGGGGCTCATGGCTCCTCGGAGGGTTTTCAGTCCCGTCTCACTGGGCTGCCTAATAATCTGGGCTCTGGGGTGTGCACTTCAGGACGGCAGCATGGCGGGGGCGAGCGGCAGTCCCAGCTGCGTGCTGAGAACCAGACGATCTGACGGTGCTTCTCGCTCCCGCTCCACGTGCACGCGAGGTCTATCAGGAAGCAGGGAGCTTGGGAGGAAGCGCCTTCCGTCCGGGGCAGGGCTCAGGCTGAGGAAGGCTTCCCTCTTCATTCTGATCCTTCTTCTCATGTGACTCTTGTGCTCTGTAGCTTAGAGAGGAGGATTCTAGGAGAGGGCGTGTTTTTTCCCTTGTGTCCTTGGACAAGGTATTTTATTTCCCTCAGTGTTCTCATCTGCAAAATGGATGGAGTTCATAGTACGCGGTCACTGTGAAAAACGTCACTTTTAATGTGCTTCGTACAGTGCCCACTATATTATAGCTAATATTATTATTATTAGATTAATTAATTGATTATTAATTATTATTATTAGATCTGTGTTGAAATAACATTCTTAGCATCCAGAAGAAAGAATAGGCTTGCTGTCCCCGTTCCTAATCTCTGTCGTTCCTGACTTTGGCACCAGTGAGGACTGGCGAGGGGCTTAGAATATGGAAGGTGGGTGGAAAGAAGGAATAGCTCTTACAAAGACAGGACGTGCACACCCACCCCTCATTTTTGTGTCTCTACTTGGTCTACCTGGTCTATTTTGTGACTCTGGATGTGGGTCCATGTGGTCAAATGAAAAGGTGTACGTGCATCAGCTGACACGCCGCCATCCTGGAGACGTCCAATGGAGAGAGCATCTGCGCTTCTGCACCATTTGCAGAAAGTCACGGAGGCACGTGTGCAAACTCCAATTTGGATGGTCCCAGGGCTGTTCCAGTCCTCCTGCCCCTCTGGCTTCTTACCTTGCCCTTCCTCTTACTCTCCTCACGTTTTGTGCTCTTCTTTCTCCTCCACGTCTTCCCTCTTCTTCCTCTTTGGTAAAATTCACATACACTCTGCCATCTTAACCATTTGTAAATGTACAGCTTGTGACACTAGGTATTGTCACACTGCTGTGCAGCCCTCCCCACCCCCCTCTCCAGAACTGTCTGATCTTTGCAAACTGAAACTCCAGACCCCATGCAAACCACCTCTCCCACCTCCCCACCAGCCCTGGGACCACCCTTCCACTTTCTCTCTGAAACTGAGTACTCTAGGTACTTGAGCAAGTCCTCCTGTGAATGGCTTATTTCACTTCACAGAAGGTCCTCAGGGTTCATCCATGTTGCAGCCTATGTCTGAATGTTCTCCCTTTTTAAGGTAAAACAATGTTCTGTTACGTGGACCTGTCACGTGACTTGTCCATCCATTTATTGACAGACTCTTGAGCTGCTTCCCTATTTTAGAATTTGTGAAGAATGCTGCTGGAAACATGGGGGTACAAATGTCTCTTCAAGATTCTGCTTTCAGTTCTTTCGAGTGTGCTAGGAGTGAAAAGGGTGAATGATATGGGAATTCCACCTTCTCTGTTTTTGGGGACTGCCCTCTGGTTTCCACGGTGGCGGTGCCATTTCACATCCCTGCCAGCAGCGCATGAGGGTTTCAATTTTCCCATATTTTCACCAGCAACATACTTATGGGTATAAAGTGGTAGCTCATTGTAGTTTTGCTTTGTATTACCTAATAATTAGTGATTTGGGGCATCTGTTTATTTATGTATTTTCCTTGGAGAAATACATATTCAAATTCATTACCCTTTGCCCATTTTTTATTCAAGTTGTTTGGTTTGTTGTAGAATTTTAGGTGTCTTCTATATAATTCTGAATATCAACCCCTTACCAAATATATGATTTGAAAATACTGTCTTTCACCCTTTGGGTCACATTCTTGCCCTTTTGCTCATGTCTTTTGATGCACAAAGTGTCGACATTCTTCATCAAGTTCCGTTTGTTTATTTTTCTTGTTGTCACCGCTGCCTTTGGGGTCACAGCCAAGAAATCAGTGACGTGCTCAATCAACACTACAAAGGTCTTGCCCTCAGTCATCTTTTCTGAATTTGATAGTTTTAGGTTTAGTTTTAGGTCTTTGATCCACTTTGAGTTAATTTTTTGTATGTGCTTTTTTTTCTTTTTTATTTCATTTTAATTTATTTTTATTGTAAACAAATGGGATACATGATGTTTCTGTTGTACACGGAGTAACAGCATAACATTTGCATATTCATACATTTACATAGGGTAATGGTGTTTGATTCATTCTGTTACTTCTTCCTTCCCCCCCACCCCTCCCACCCCTCTTTTCCCTCTGTATAGCCCCTCCATTCTTGCCCGCCCCCATTATGTGTCATCGTCCACTTATCAGTGAGATCATTCATCCTTTGGTTTTTTGAGATTGGTTTATCTCACTTAGCATGATATTCTCCAATTTCATCCATTTGCCTGCAAATGCCATCATTTTATTATTCTTTATAGTTGAGTAATATTCCATTGTATATATATACCACAGTTTCTTTATCCATTCATCAATTGAAGGGCATCTAGGTTGGTTCCATAGTCTGGCTATTGTGAATTGAGCCGCTATGAACATTGATGTGGCTGTATCTCTGTAGTGTGCTGATTTTAAGTCCTTTGGGTATAGGCCAAGGAGTGGGATAGCTGGATCAAATGGTGGTCCATTCCAAGTTTTCTAAGGAATCTCCATACTGCTTTCCACAGTGGCTGCACTAATTTGCAGCCCCACCAGCAATGTATTAGTGTACCTTTTTCCCCACATCCTCTCCAACACCTATTGTTGCTTGTATTCTTGATAATCGCCATTCTAATTGGGGTGAGATGGAATCTTAGTGTAGTTTTGATTTGCATTTCTTTTTTTTTTTTTATTGTAAACAAATGGGATACATGTTGTTTCTCTGTTTGTACATGGCGTAAAGGCATACCATTTGTGTAATCATAAATTTACATAGAGCAATGTTGTTTGATTCATTCTGTTATTTTTTCCCTTCCCCCCACCCCTCCCACCCCTCTTTACCCTCTATACAGTAGTTCCTTCCTCCATACTTGCCCCCCTCCCTAACCCTAACTCTAACCCTTCCCTCCCCCCCATTATGTGTCATCCTCCACTTATCAGCGATATCATTCGTCCTTTGGCTTTTTGAGATCGGCCTATCTCACTTAGCATGATATTCTCCAATTTCATCCATTTGCCTGCAAATGTCATAATTTTATCATTCTTTATGGCTGAGTAATATTCCATTGTATATATATACCACAGTTTCTTTATCCACTCATCAATTGAAGGGCATCTAGGTTGGTTCCATAGTCTGGCTATTGTGAATTGAGCAGCTATGAACATTGATGTGGCTGTATCTCTATAGTATGCAGATTTTAAGTCCTTTGGGTATAGGCCAAGGAGTGGGATAGCTGGGTCAAATGGTGGTTCCATTCCAAGTTTTCTAAGGAATCTCCACACTGCTTTCCATAGTGGCTGCACTAATTTGCAGCCCCACCAGCAGTGTATGAGTGTACCTTTCTCCCCACATCCTCGCCAACACCTGTTGTTGCTCGTATTCTTGATAATCGCCATTCTAATTGGGGTGAGATGGAATCTTAGGGTGGTTTTGATTTGCATTTCTCTTATTACTAGAGATGTTGAACATTTTTCCATATGTTTGTTGATTGCTTGTAGATCTTCTTCTGTGAAGTGTCTATTCATTTCCTTAGCCCATTTGTTGACTGGACTATTTGAATTCTTGGAGTAGAGTTTTTTGAGTTCTTTATAGATTCTGGAGATTAGTGCTCTATCTGAAGTATGATTGGCAAAGATATTCTCCCACTCTGTAGGCTCTTTCTTCGCATTGCTGATAGTTTCCTTTGCTGAGAGAAAGCTTTTTAGTTTGAATCTATCCCAGTGGTTGATTCTAGCTTTTATTTCTTGTGCTATGGGAGTCCTGTTAAGGAAGTCTGGTCCTAGACCAACAAGGTGAAGATTTGGACCTACTTTTTCTTCTATAATCTGCAGGGTCTCTGGTCTGATTCCGAGGTCCTTAATCCATTTTGAGTTTAGTTTCGTGCATGGTGAGAGATATGGGTTTAGTTTCATTCTGTTGCATATGGATTTCCAATTCTCCCAGCACCATTTGTTGAAGAGGCTATCTTTTCTCCATTGCATATTTTTGGCCCCTTTGTCTAGTATGAGAAAATTGTATTTATTTGGGTTTGTGTCCGTGTCCTCTATTCTGTACCATTGATCTACCTTTCTATTTTGGTACCAATACCATGCCGTTTTTGTTACTATTGCTTTGTAGTAGAGTTGAAGATCTGGTATTGCAATACCCCCTGTTTCACTCTTCCTGCTAAGGATTGCTTTAGCTATTCTGGGTTTCTTATTCTTCCAGATGAATTTCATAATTGCTTGCTCTATTTCTGTAAGGTACACAATTGGGATTTTAATTGGAATTGCATTGAATTTGTATAGCACTTTAGGTAGTATGGCCATTTTGACAATATTAATTCTTCCTATCCAAGAACATGGAAGATCTTTCCATCTTCTAAGGTGTTCTTTAATTTCTTTCTTTAGTGTTGTATAGTTCTCATTGTAGAGGGCAATCAATCACTCCGAGTTGAAGTGACCCTCCCCGTTCCTCCTCCTTCTCCAGATAACCCCCCGGGTGTTCAGGAGCAGTCCCTCTGAGTGGCTCTGAATCCACGTGACCCGCTGCACGGGTCCTCTGGGCACCGCCCGGAGCTCAGGTGCGGCCACTCAAGACCAAGCGACCCACCACGCTTCTCCTCCAGGCAGCCCCCCTGTGTTCAGGCGCTGTCACTTTAAGACCAAACAACTCACCACTCGCTTTCTCCTCTGAGCAGCCGCCTGGAGCGCTAATGCAGTCACTGCGAGTCCAAAGGACCCGCCGTGCTCCTCCTCCTCCTTCTCCTACTCCTCCGGGCAGGCCCCGGGGTTCAGAAGTGGTCAGAGTCCAAACAGCTCGCCACGCAGCCCCTTCTCTGGCAACCGCCTGTAGCTCTGGTGTAGTCACCCGAATCCAAGCGGCCGCGCTCCTCTTCCTCCTCCTAGTCCTCAGGGCAGGCCCCGGTGTTCAGAAGCGTCGTTCTGATTCCAAACAGCTCGCCACGCAGCTTCTCCTCTGGCAACCGCCTGTAGCTCTGGTGCAGTCTCTCCGAATCCAAGTGGCCATGCTCCTTTCCTCCTCCTCAGGGCAGGCCCCGGTGTCCTGAGTCCACACAGTTCTCCCCGCCACTCCTCCCCTGGGCAGCCGCCGGAGCCCCAGTGGTTGCTCCGAGTCCCAGCGCTGTGCCGAGCGGCCTCCCTGCATTTCTCTTATTACTAAAGATGGTGAACACTTTTTCATATGTTTGTTGATTGTAGATCTTCTATGAAGCGTCTGTTCATATCCATAGCCCATTTGTTGATTGGGTTATTTGTATTCTTCATGTAGAGTTTTTTGAGTTCTTTATATATTCTGGAAATTAGTGCTCTATCTGAAGTATGAGTGGCAAAGATATTCTCCCACTCTGTAGGCTCTCTCTTTGCGTTGCTGATAGTTTCCTTTGCTGAGAGAAAGCTATTTAGTTTGAATCTATCCCAGTTATTGATTCTTGCTTTTATTTCTTGTGTTATGGGAGTCCTATTAAGGAAGTCTGATCCTAAGCCAACAAGTTGAAGATTTGGACCTACTTTTTCTTCTATAAGATGCAGGGTCTCTGGTCTGATTTCAAAATCTCTGGTCTGATTTCAATATGTGCTTTTAAATAAGAGTCCAACTTCATTCTTTTATATGTGGGTATTTAGTCTTCTCAGCACCATTTGTTGAAAAGATTGTCCTTTCTCTATTGAAGAGTCTTGGCACCCCTGTCAAAAATCATTTGGCCATATATGCGAGCATTTATTCCTGCACTTTCTGTTCTGTTCTAGTGATGTATGTGTCTGTATTTTCCCAGTACCACACTGGTTTGATTACTATAGATCTGTTTTGAAATTAGCCACAGTGTGACCTCCAGATTTGTTTTTCTATTTCAAGGTCCTTTGGGCTATTTTGTGATTCTTTGGGAGTCCATATAAATTTTAGCATGGGCTTTTCCATTTCTTCAAAAATTGTCATTGGGATTTTGATATGGATTGCATTGGATCTATTGATCCCCTGGGTAGTATTGACCTCTTAATAAGGTTAAGTTTTCCAATCCATGAACATGGGATACATTTCCATTTGTTTATATATTTAATTTATTTTATCAGTGTTTTGTAGTTTTCATTATACAAATCTTTTACCTCTGATCAAATTCCCAGTGTTTCCTTATTTTTGATACTATTGTAAATGGAATTCTACTTGTATTTCCTTTTGAAATTGTTTATTGTCCATGCACAGAAATGCAACTGATTAAAAAAAAAAGTTATAGGTAGACCCAATGCTTTTATTTTATTTATTTATTTTTCACATGGTGCTGAGGATCAAATCCAGTGCCTCACATGTTAGGCAAGTGCTCTACCAGCCCCACAACTGATTTTTATTTTGACCTTATGTCTTGCTATTTTGATAAACAATTCATTAGTGCTAATAGTTCATGTTGTGTATGCATGTGTGTGTGTGTCTGTGTGTGTGTATGTGTGTGTGTGTGTAAAATTTTGGGTGTCTATATATGAGATCATGACATCTGCAAACTATTTTTTTTTTCTTTTCTATTTGGATGCCTTCTTTCCCCATCCTTGTCTCTACCTTCCAGTACCATGTCGAATAAAGTGGTGAAAGCAGATATCATTGCCTTGTTCTGTATCTTAGAGGGAAGGATTTTAGTCTTTCACCATTGGGCATGATGGTCACAGTGAGTTTTTCATATATGACTTTTTGTTGAGGTCATACCATTCTTTTCCTAGTTTCTTGAGTGTTTTCTTCATGAATGGTGTTCAATTTTGTCAGTTGCTTTTTCTGCATCACTTGAGATGATCATGTGTTTTTCTGCCCTTTATTCTGTTAATTTCATGTTACATTAATTGATTTTTATGTGTCAAACCATCCTTGCACTCCAGGAATTAATTCCATTTGGTTGTGATATATAATCCTTTTAATATGCTGCTGAACTCAGTTTGCTAGTACTTTATTAGAACTTTGCATCAGTGTTCCTCAGGGATATTGTTTTTAGTTCTAGCAGTGTCTTTGTCTGATTTTTGTATCATGGTAATACTGGCCTCAAAGGATGAGTTAGGTAATATTCTATATTCTCCAGTTTTTTGAAGAATTTATGAAGGATTGAAGTTGATCATGTTTTAAATGTTTGGTAGAGGCCAGGTGAGGTGCACACCTGTAATCCCAGTGGCTTGAGGCAGAGGCAGGTGGATCACAAGGTCAAAGCCAGCTTCCACAACCTAGTAAGGCCTTAATCAACTTAGTGAGACCCTGTCTCAAAATAAAATATAAAAAGGGCTGGGGACGTGGCTCAGTGGTTAAGTGCTCCTGGGTTCAATCCCGGGTACCAAAAAACAAAACCAAAAATCAAAAACCCAAATTGGTAGAAAGCTATACATTAAAAAAAAAAAAAAAAAAAAAAAAAAAAAACAATTTAAGAGAATATATTGAAAGCAATAAGTTGAACTGATAGAACTGTCTTGTTTAGGATGAAGAGAAGCTTGGAAAATCGTGGGACTCCCAGATTAGTTGTTTTATCTCCAGGAGTCCTTTATAGCGTATGAGCTTGCTCCTTGGCTCTCCTGAGTCCTTAACACAGTACTGCCACTTGAGTTTGTCCTTAGTGGTGTGGCCTGGCTCACAGTCTGTTGCTATCTCACCTTTTAGGAGTCCTGGATGATCAGTAAGCATTTTCTCACAGCAAATGACTCAGAATGAATCACAGCTCCAGATACAGAAGTTATTTCAAAAAGAGTTTTGCCTCACTTAATTTAAAACATTTCTATTGACTAGTTCTATATTGATTTAAAAGCATCGATGCTAATCTTAATTCAGCTTTTTTTTTTTTTTGCGGTGCTGGGGATTGAACCCAGGGCCTTGGGCTTGCAAGGCAAGCACTCCACCAACTGAGCTATCTCCCCATCCCCTTAATTCAGCTTTTTAATTATTTTTTTCATTCTTGTTCAACACCATTATGGGATTCTTGGAACAATGCAGTCCAATATAAATATAATACAAGCTACATGTATAATTTTTTTTTTAAAACAGAGAAATGGTAAATTCATTTTACCAATACAATTTACTTATTTAACCTATTATATCAAAATATAATATCTAATGAATCAAAGAATTAATAGCTTACTTTATTTTCCATGCTGTCTTTGAAGTCCACTATGCATCTCAGTTTGGATTGACAGATTACAAGGGCTCAAGAGCCACTCTAGTGACAATGATATCCGACAGTGGGGACCCAGCATAGCCAGTGCCGAGGACACAAAGCCCAGAAGAGGCCCACCCTCAGCTTTGCCTGGACAAGACGATCAATGAAACGGGAAACGGTGCTGAGTCCCTGGGGAGGAGCCGCGCCTGCGCGTGCGGACACCCAGCGGAGGCTCCCAGGCCTGACCTGCGCGCAGGGCCTTCTTGCAGCTGCTACGAATTGTTTTGCTACATCTCATTTCTTTGAACTAGTCCCCTGTGGGGAGGCCCCTGCGCTGGAGTTTGGCACGGGTCCCGGTCTATCAAACATGGACTCTGCCTCGTGTGTGAGGACAGCCACCAGCAAGTGCACGTTTAATTACAGCCTCTGCTCTGGCCACAGGCCCGTGGAGTGGGATTTCAGTACCCCAGCCTCCCCGCCTTTCGCTCCAGCCCACCTCACGCTTCCACACGAGCTGCTCCCTGGCCTGGAGGGTGCTCCCGGGGAGCACTTTGGGCGCCACAGGGCGGGAGGGCTGAGATGGCGGTGCTGGAAGGAAAACATTTGGATTTTCTTCTCCACCCGACCTCCCTCCACTCACCTCTGGAAAGCAGCCCCAAGAATCTGGTTGTTACTGGAAGGTCACCATATGGGCTTCCATCCCTCCTCACTGTCCCCATGCTGGTCAGAGTACGTGCCTGTCTTCTCAGGGAGTTACGGGGACACCCAGAGTGGCTGGCATGGCTGCTGCAGTCAGGCACGGCCTTGCCTCTCCCCAGGCTCCTGCGGGGTGTGGTGCTGCAGAAAAGGTGACCATGCCCAGCCAGGGGGCAAGGGAAGAGCAACACTTACCCTCCCACTGCCTGCTGCCTCCTCTGGCATTGCCGAGGCCGAGGAGGGATGAGAACTTGGCAGAGCGGGAGGCTCTCGCTGCACTTCCTCCCCTGCCCAGCCTCACCTCCCTCCACGGCTGCTTCAATCCAGGTCACTTAGCACTCAGGGCCTGCAAACTCCTTTCCCACTGCTGATGTGGAAGAGGCTCGGGAACATGCTCCTTTCCAGGAGAAGAGCGATGCTCAGAGACAGGGTCAGGTGAGGTCATGGGACTGGACCCTTGCAGGCAGCTTGGGACCTGCCAGCCAGGGGCACTAAGAAAGAGGGGACCGAGGCTCCTTTCTGTCTCTGCTCCATGTTGACAGATGGAGTCAAGGTGGGCTGGGGACTGTGCAGCAAGGACAGATAGCTCACCCCTTCTGGAGAATTTACTCACATTGGTTACTATACAATAAATGGTCATCTGATGGATGTTCTGGCCTTCTACAAACTTCTGGTGCTCTGACACCAATCTCTTGATCGCTTTTAAACTTTTCACTATTGATACAGATTTCTTTGGGAATTCTACCATCTTTCCACCTGGAGAAATCTCAGATTGAAGGTATGAAAGTCACAAGAATCTCAGTACCTCAATTAAATAGGAGGTCAAAGTAAAAATATGTCTTTTCCTGGGACAAAGGAACAGGTAGAAGCAGAACAGCAGGTCTTCTCACTGCCCAGGTTCAGTGGTCTCCTGAAGCTTAACATTGCTCTGGTGTGGACGTTGGCTGCTGTGATTTTTACTGAAAGGCAGTAGCAAATTAAGGAGCCAACATGGGCAGGCTGGAGCGGGTTAAGACCATGCAGAAGGCCATGCGTTATTTGAGTGCTGCTCCTGTGTGCTTCTGGCAAGCTGGAGACAATGAAAGCAGGGGATCGATGGCCCCTGTGGAGGTGGGCATTTGTCATGAAAATGTTTTGCAGTTCGCATAGTCATATCAGGTACATCACGTGATGATTTGAGTCCCTTTAGCAGGTCAGTAGTCAGACCAGGTCTGACTGTTTTAAGGGGCTGGTGGTCAGGCAGGTATCCCGACACCAGTGGGATAGCAAGGTGGTGGCTCTGGGTTTGAATTCTGGCACTATTACTAATTAACCCTGCCTGGGTGACTTACTCAGCCTCTTTCTCTTATTTTTTAAATTTTTTAAATTTATTTTTTTAATTTTTAAAATTTGTTCTAATTAGTTATACATGACAGTAGAATGCATTTATGCATTTTGATAAATCATATGTAAATGGAGTATAATTTCTCATTTTCCTGATTGTACATGTTGTAGGATCACATCAGTCATACATGTACATGAGGCGATTGTCTGTTGCACTCTACTATCCTTCCTATGCCCATACCCTTTCCCCTCCCTTCACTCCTATCTACCTAATCTAAAGTAACTCTGTTCTTCCCTAGTGCCCCCCTGCCCCGCCCAATGTGAATTATCATCCACATATCAGAGAAAAGGTTTGGCTTATTTCAGTTAGCATGATATTTTCCAACTCCATCCATTTACCAGCAAATGCCCTAATTTCATTCTTCTTTAAAACTGAGTAATATATATATATATATATATATATATATATATATATATATACACCACATTTTCTTTATCCATTCATCTGTTGAAGGACACCTAGGTTGGTTTCATAGTTTAGCTATTGTGAGTTGAGCTGCTATAAACATTGATGTGGCTGAGTCACTGTTGAATGCTGATTTTAAGTCCTTTGAGTCTAAGGAGTGGGATAGCTGGGTCAAATGGTGTTTCCATTCCAAGTTTTCTGAGGAATCTCTATACTGCTTTCCGTAATGGTTGTACCAATTTGTAATCCTACCAGCAGTGTATGAGTGTACCTTTTCCCCCCACATTCTCAACAACATTTACTGTTGGGACAAACCCACATAAATAGTTATCTCATAGTAGACAAAGGTGCCAAAAACAGTCACTGGGGAACAGAGACCCTGCACCTACTAGAAGAAAAGGTGGGTCTAAATCTTCACCATGTCGACCTAGGATTGGACTTCCTTAACAAGACCCCTAAGTGCAAGAAGTTAAATCAAGAATCAATAAATAGGATGGATGTAAACTAAAAAGTTTCTTCTCAGCAAAAGAAACAATAATGTGAAGAGAGAGCCTATAGACTGGGATAAAATTTTTACCACGTGCACCTCAGATAAAGCTTCAATCTCTAGGACATATAAAGAACTCAGAAATCTTAACACCCAAAATACAAATATCCCAGTCAATAAATGGGCTAAGGAACTGAACAGACACTTCACTAAAGAAAAAATATAATCTATTAACAAATATATGAAAAAATGTTCAATATCTCTAGCAATTGGAGAAATGCAAATCAAAACTGCTCTAAGATTTCATTTTACTCCAGTCAGGATGGCAATTATCAGCCCATCTTGACCTCATTTATTTTCTGTAAAACTGGAATTACAAATTTATATCTATGGAGATTATATAAGATGGTCCATCCGTAGTCCTTAGTCCATAGTGATTGATAAATACTAAATTATTTTTAAATTTGTTTTCTTTAGATATACATGACAGCGGAATGTATGAGGAAATATGAGTTGCTATTTTTATTTCCACAGAAAAATGTTTTGTTGGTAATAAATAGCTGCCTTTTCATATCTGCCAGTAGCAAGGCAATACCTTGATTGTTTAATACTTGCTTAGTTATTTGGAACTTGGTGTGTATTTTTTCTTTGTAGCACAGCAGGGGTGTGTTTGCGTGTGCATACGTGCACACTTGGAGACCAGCACCTACCCCAGGCAGGTTTGAGCGACTCAAACGCAGCTTTCCCATGGCAACTGAAAAAATAAAAGCTAACAACTTGAGGTCATGTGATTGCTGTCAGTGACCTAGGAGAGTGTGGTGGTCATGGAGTTCTCCGTGGGTTCTGGGTTTCTTAGGGTCGAAGGTGCTGGGCGTAGGGTAGAGGTCCCAGGGGGCTACTGAGAGGGTGCTGGTGCTTGCGGTGGAGGGAGTGTATTGACCAGAAGCAGGAGGTGGGAGGGACGTTGAGGTTTAGTGAAGGAAAGTCATTATTAATGTTTCCATGGCTTTCGCAGTTTAGAAGTTGGGAGTTTAAGTAAGGTTGTTGGTTGTGGGGAAGGTTGCCCACAAACATTCAGACGCGGTTGAAGCTTAGTCTCTTGGTCTTTATTTTAATCTGAAAATAGAGAGCCAGGGCTTCTGAATCACATAGCAAAGAGATCGCTTCATAACTCTAAGTCTGAGCGCGAATTATTGCATGCTCAACATGGCCCAGGATTCGAGCACGCCACCATCCACTCACACCTTGATTATTGAAGACTGCTTCTCTTGGGAGAAGAAAGAATATTATGATTTTGGATTTAAAAAAAAAATCCTCCTTCCAAAATGTTTTATGTTCATTTGCCTCCAAACCTAGGGGTAACCTAAAACATGAAGGTCAGTGAACAGGGCTGTCTTTCCCTGACATCCATACATGATCCACGTGCCTTTCTTTGTGTTTTGTAAGTCTGACATGCAAGGCTGCGTGTTTATATTCAGAGGGGCAGGACTGGCTATTCTGCTTGAGGTTTGGTCCTTTTGATTAGTCTCTCCCTGCCCCCTAACATATATGCTAAACTCAGATTTCTTTTAATTTCCAAAAGTTAGATTGTTTTCCCCTACCAGAGAACCAAAACATAATATAAAGCCAGCTCTGTGTTATCGATAACAATTTGGGGATAGAGTGTGTGGACAATTGAAATTATAAGTTCCCCTAATATTTAACATTCACAAATCTTTTATGCTAAGCTCTTCAAATATGAGCAAAGGAAAGAAAAGTAAGAGGTAAGATTTTGTTTTTATCTTTTGTTTTTTATTGCACCATTAAAATTATACATAGTATTTAGGTTCATTTTAACAAAATCATGCATGCAAGGAATCTGACTTCTATTCCCACTCCCCCCGCCATTATCCCCTCCTCCCTCTCCCTTTTCTCCCTCCTCTCCTCCACTGATCTTCCTTCACTCCTTTATTCATTTATTTTTGATTGGTACCTTCTACATATAAAGATGGAATCCCCTTTGGCACCTTAATATATGCATAGGACAGGATTCTGTTGAATTCAATCCACATTTCCCCCCGTCTCCCTCCTCTCCTTCTCCATCTGCTCCACTGATCTTCCCTGATCTTTATGATACCCAATCCCCTCCCCGCACCTTCTTTCCCTTATTTTGCTCTAGCTTCCACATATGAGAGAACACATTCAATTCTTCATTTCTGAGTCTGGCTTATTTCACTTAGCATGATTTTCTCTATTTCTATTCATCTACCAGCAAATGCTATTATTTCATTCTTCTTTATGACTGAGTAAAACCATTGTGCATATAACACATTTTCATGATCCATTTGTCTATTGATGGGCATCTGGGTTGATTCCTAACTTGGCTATTGTGATTTGTGCTGCTGTAAACATTGCAGGGCCTATATCGCTGTAGTATGCTGATTTTAAATCTTTTGGATAAATACCAAGAAGAGGGATAGCTGGGATAGAGGGATATTTTTTTGAGGAAGATAAGTTATTAAGCACACACACATGGCTTAGGGCCCTTGATATCAGGAACTCTGGATTCAAATCCAGCCTCTTCCATTATAGTTTGAGTGTGGGGAAATTTTTATAACTGCTTCTCTTTTCATTATTGGTTAAATGTTGAGCCACTCTTGTCCTGTGGTGGTTTTCTTAGATGTGATAGGATCTCTGTGCTGATCTGTAATCTGTTGGGCTCTCCCCTGGGTGAGCTCACTTCCACACCTGAGGGAAGGAAGAGTAGGTAAAACTGTGGCCTGAGTAAATGGTCAATATCATTTCCTCCTAAATTACCAAGAGCACGCCACAAACCAACGATCTCTGTTTTCAGATCTCCATCAGCTGTAATTGTCCCAGGACCCAAAAATTGCTATTGGTAAAGCAAAAATCAATAAAAGCAAAATCCATATCTATATCCTTCTTATTAAGTTTCCTCTAGTTCTGGTGGTCAGTTGGGGGATATTCACCTAACTTTGACCTGAAAGTTAAACAAGGAGAGTTTTTTTGTTTTGTTTTGTTTTTAAATCTTTTCTTGGACTTCTGTAATACCCGGCTGAGTCTGGGTAAATGGTGGGAGCTGGGAACCTTTCTCCCAGTACTGACTTCTCATGGTGACACACTGGGAAATTGCAAATCTGGCAGGGGAAGTGAAACAGCAGCTGTTTCCTTCAACCTGAGGGGCGCAGGGCTCTTGCAGCAGCGTGTCCTCATGTGTCTGCTCTGCTTGCTCCACCTGGAACTTAGGGACAGGAGCCCTGTCTTCCACTGGCCTTGCTTCCTGGTAGCAGGAGTAGCTCCTCGTCAGTGGCGCAGCCTGACCTTTTCTTCCTTTGGCATTCTCTTCATTGAAGGGCGAGTGGCTTAGCTCTTGCCCTTGCAGCTGGTTCATGTCCAGCACTGTTGGGAAGTCAGCTGGTCTTGGTGTGCACCCCAGTCCTGTCCCCACTGCTTCCCTGCCTGTCGCCCCAGGAGAGCATCCGGTGCCCTCATCTCTGCTGGGCCTTGCTCCTGCCTTGCCTTGAGCACTGACCGCAATATCAGGATCCTCAATGAAGTCTGGAAAAGTCACTACCATCCAACCAAAGAAATGAAGGAAGGAGCGGCTGAATGAAAATGGCAGTCAGAGTATAAACACTTACACCAGTGACATGATAAAAAAATTCATCACAAGTCATGCTTGGTGATCTGGTCTTGGTTTTCCTGCTCTGTAGAATTATACATACGATGTGGTTTCTTGGCCTCTATGGACTTCACATCCTTATTTATGGAATAAGATTTGGACTGACTTGTCACAGAGACTTCTCTCAGCATTGCCTTTCTGTGTCCTTCAGCCCAATACATCTGCCCGTAGTTTAGTTGTTTTATTAGGGATTATCATATTTGTATCTTTTATTGCCCAAATGTCACATGCTATTCAGACTGATCATTTCCTTTAACATACTCAACACTCAGAGCACACAGTCTGCCCCACCCAGCGGAGGACAGTGGTCAAGCCAGAGTCCTCAGGAAAGTCCTGGCAGAAAATAAGGCAAAAGGTTTGGTGAAGGTCAGATCTTTTACTAGGTCTTTGGAAAGGAGACTTTATAGAACTTAAAAAAAAAGTAAGATGAGTTCAAGACTAGATGTTGATTTTGGAATTGCTTCTTTTGGAAACTTTAAAAATGGAAGCAGAATGTATTTAGGTATTCTCTGAAGACAGGAGAATTTTAATTGCCCTTCTAACGTCTGTCTCTCAAATTTAGCAAGTTCGTGGATACTTCTCTTCAACATAAGCCTCTCTTGATGGTTTGTGGATTCTTTTCAGAAGAAATGTAGATGCTTATGAAGTCCAACAGCATTTTGTTGGAAGGTAGAAGTCTTACTTTAGAAAGACTATTACATGAAGGCCTGTTCCTTGGAGGATGAGCAGTAAGCCAGACTGTCCTTGTTCTTATTTTAAAATAAACTTACTTATGGACTTGTGATCGGCTCCTGATGGACCATGTGCAGAGCCACTGAAGGTGTGAGCTTTGTGTTGGTGAAACCAACTGAGTAAAAACTGTTTATAACTTTGCAGACCTTCTCACATAAGTACCAGAGTCAATCATTTTTATATTAGTTTATATGTAACATCACATGTGAGCTTTTCTTTTACATTTCTTGTCATTTCTTGTGACCTGGATTGTTAGCTGGCATCCAGACTTCCTGATGGTCATGTTCTGTGGTCTCCTTTTACACCCCAAATTGGAGTAGATCAGAGTCGTTCTTATATTTGATGCTTGTCAAAGGATAGCAGTAATGCTATATTGTATCATAACCAGATTTCCCCTTGAGTACATTTTTTTTTTTTTTTTATCCTGGGGGTTAATCCGCAGAGTGCTCTACCACTGAGCTGCACCTCTAGCCTTTTTTATTTTTTATTTTGAAACAGTGACTTTCTAAATTGCCAAGGCTGACTTTGACCTCCTGAGTTGCTGGGATTACAGGTGTGCGACAATAGTTTAGTAAGCCAAGAACATTTTAAAGCTGTTTCCACCTGTATATAGAGATGTGTCCTTTTTTTTTTTTCTTTTTTTATTGTAAACAAATGGGACACATGTTGTTTCTCTGTTTGTACATGGAGTCAAGGCACACCATCTGTGTAATCATAAATTTACATAGGGTAATGTTGTTTGATTCATTCTGTTATTTTTTACCTTCCCCCCACCCCTCCCACCCCTCTTTTCCCTCTATACAGTCCTTCCTTCCTCCATTCTTACCACCCTCCTTAACCCTAACCCTAAACCTGACCCTAACCCTAACGCTAACCCCTCCCACCCCTCATAATATGTCCCCATCTGCTTATCAGCAAGATCATTTGTCCTTTAGTTTTTTGAGATTGGCTTATCTCACTTAGCATGATATTCTCCAATTTCATCCATTTGCCTGCAAATGCCATAATTTTATCATTCTTCATGGCGGAGTAATATTCCATTGTATATATATATGCCACAGTTTCTTTATCCATTCATCAACTGACGGACATCTAGGTTGGTTCCACAATCTGGCTATGGTGAATTGAGTAGCTATGAACATTGATGTGGCTGTATCACTGTAGTATGCTGACTTTCAGTCCTTTGGGTATAGGCCAAGGAGTGGGATAGCTGGGTCAAATGGTGGTTCCATTCCAAGCTTTCTGAGGAATCTCCATACTGCTTTCCAGAGTGGCGAGATGTGTCCTTTAAATGCATGCTTTGTGTTAAGGGACAAGGCAGTGTTGCTGCACTTACTATATCTCATCTTAACCCTCATTACTTTCTCTCGACTGAAACCCTCCATTTCTCAAGAGCATCTCTACAGAAGCAGAGCTACCTATGAATGCACAGCTGGCCATGAAGAGCTGGCCATGAAGGCAGGAGGTCACCTGTGAATGTTTTTGTCACTGTATCTAAGAGGACCAGGAGTGCTATACATTTTTAAGACTAAATTGTCAGTGTCTGTCCAATCATGCTTTACTTCTTTTTCTGCATTTATTGGACTGCATAAAAGCTGACCTTGGATCGTCATGATATAGGAAAGTGAGGTTTTTGAGGGGAAGTCTCTGAATGCAGTGAAAATCAGCATAAAGAGGAGATATCCTCAGCGTGTGGGGAGGTTGGAGTGACTAGTTGGCAAAGCTTAGATGAACAGTGTATCCACACCTGTTAGTCAGATCAGCACCCAACGACAAAGCCCCGGAAGAGGGAGGGTGTCAGATGTGCTCCTAAGTTTGACATCTGTAACACATGCTGTTTCTGCTTCCTGTTGGCATGTGGTCTTTCCTCCTGAGTGGATTTAATGGCTCCATACACCTACAGCCTAAAAAGCAAAGGCTCCAGGCTTGCCCTGGTGGGGCCCACTCTGCTTTCTGCCAGTGGTCTCCATTAGCTCTCTGGGGTCCTGAAAGTCAAAAACTCAGGATTCAAGTCTCAGCTCCTCATCCATGGACAGTGTCGTGGTCAGATCACATGACCTCTCTGACCCTTCACCTTCTAAAGGGTAGAAAAGGCCATCAACATGTTGACTTTTTTACTGTGATGCTGTGTGAGTATCCTCTAAGGACCTGCATTTAGACCTACTCTGTGGACACACTCTGGAGGTGCAGTGTGTACACACAGGCTCTTTGGAGTTTAAATAAGTATGCCCTTTCCTCCTGTCCTTGTTAGGTGCTAAATTCTTCTTTTTCTGTCCTCTAATATCAAACCCCTTTGGCCTCAAGCAAAGATAATTTGAATAATAGATTTGGGGTGAAAGGGCTCTATAGTAATCCTTTTGAAATTTTGCCAATCCTTTAATTTTTTATGTTGCTTAGTTATGAAGAGGGGAGAGAACATAAAATCTGATTTTTATTAGATGACTTATGTATGCTCAGTATTTTACTCTAGGAGGATATAAAATTCCCTGTTCTCAGATGCTGCACGCCATCTGTTTCCAGAATGAAAAATGAGCAGCATCTTATGCCTCTGCCTGCCTTTGAATGCCAGGGCCCCACCTAGGGAGGAGGCTGGCATTGTCCGCTGACCCGACAGGGCCCTGCCTTCCATGGCCCCTCTTCTCAGTACAGTTTTGTGGTCGCCCTCCACTCTTCTTTGGCCTTCTCATATACTTATTCCAACAGATTTTTCTTGGTTTAATGAAACAGAGAACTTGTCCATCAACTGTGTTTGATTTTTTTTTTCTCCAAAACAAATTTGCTTTCTTTGCTTATTATTATTATTATTTTTTTTTCCTTTCAAAAGGGAGAGCTTTTGACCTGGGAATGTGGCTCAGTGGTAGAGGGCTCGCCTAGCATGCACAAGGCCCTGGCTTCAATCCCCAGCACTAGAAAGAAAAATGGGGTGGGGGGAGAGGAAGTAACCAGAGACTCTTGGAAAACTGAGGTAATCGTGGCAAGCTTACAGATTTTGATGGGAATCAAGAGGAATACAAATTTAAAGATGCCATGGATTATCTGTGTATTGGGCTCTTCCATACATATTAGTTCATTTACCTTTTATCAAAGGCATTAATGAGGGTGAAGGTGCTTGTGACAGTACTGTTCTCAGTGGACAGAGTATCAAGTAACCAGGCTGAAAACATGCTAATAAGCACCCGTAGTAGGCTCCTTAATTGTTCTCTTGCACTTGGCTCAAAAAAAAAAATTGTGTGTGTGTGCCAGCATGTGGGTGGTACTGAAACCAGTGTGGTTTTGGTGAACGCAGTTGTAATTTCTCACCCTTCAGTGATTTTTGTCCTGTAGGGACGCAGGTATATGAACTGCCTTCGAGATGGTTCAGCGTGGCTTTTTGGTACCATGGTGCGGAAGCCATGGTCACCGAGTAGAAACCACACTGTAGACGCTGAATCTTGCTGTGGTCCTGGGCTAGCAGCCGGCAGTGTGACAGATACCCTGTGACATTGGGCAGTGGTGGCGAGCTCTGCTCCAGCTGGGCCTGAGGAGAGAGCAGGGCCACTGGCAGATCGGGGTGTTAGGTAGGTTAGGTATGCCATATGTGTCTATGCTTAGGATATTTTCATCCTGCAGTGGATTTGTTGGGACGTAACCCCATTGTCCGTCAAGGAGCTTCTATACTCTAGGATCAGATTTTTATGTTGCTTTCTGTGCCCAAAATAGCTGCGACTTCACGGCAGAGATGTGCCCCGAGGAACTTTTTCTCATCTTTAGGAATGTTCTTCGAAAATAACTGGAAGGTCAAGGCCATATGGAAGATGACCCTGCAAAACTCTCTGGCCATTACTGGATGCTTGGGGTCTGTAACGTCCGTGCGTTCGGCACAGAACCCCAGCTCTCCACCCCTTGCCCTGTGTGACACCGTGGGGGGGGGCACTGTTACGTTGCCATTCACACTGGAGAGGCTGGAACCCGGGCGGACTCGTCACTTGTCAGCCTCCCAGAGCTGGTGTGGGTTGAGTAGACGGTCCGGCTCCAGGGCGGCCTGCAGCACTGCCTCTGGGCCTGATGAGCTCATGACTCCTGGCCCCCAGAGAACTTTGACTTTGGCCTCAGCTGACTTGGGACATATTTTCATGTGTGTGTATTTATTTCCAAGCTTATATTTTTCATTAATTATAAGTAGTGGACATTTTTTAGGACAGTAGTTGTAAATATACAACTCAAGGCAGAGTAGGAGGGTTGGGGAGGACTTTAGTCACTTGGAACAGTTAGGAGAAGCTCACTGGGCACTCTTCCAGGAACTCAGAGTTTTGGCTGGGCATAGTCACCGTGAGTGTTGAGAGTGTGTGGGATTTTGTGTCTCTGCCTAACGGGGGCCTGGGTCATCTTGGTCTCCCGCTTGAACCACTCGTGGTGAGAAGCAAACCTTGGGAAGGATCACGGAACTTTACGTGCCTCTAGAGGACTGGAGTTTCATGGCGCTCACTTGAGAAGTCCACTCCTCGTGGTAATTTACATGAGGCTGTTTCTGTTTGGAAATTTATTTTCTCTTATAGTTGAAAATGCTCTGTCTTTTCAGTCCTTTCAAGTGGATGGTAGGAGGGAGAAAAGATGCAAATGACACTCTCAGCCTAGCTTCTTTGAGTCTTGGGGTAACCTGGTTGCTCTGTGCCCTCACACTTGTTTATCAAGGTCATGGAACACCTGCTGCGTTCCAGACCCCCCACAATCCTTGGGGATAAAAGAGGACAAGAGTCTGAGTCTGTCCCCAAGGCATTTGGCTTCTGGTGGCAGGAACTCCTGTCCCTAGTAAGTCCCCACGCAGTTCAAGAGAGCTGTACCAGCAGAAGGACTGCTCGGGGCGCGGCGGAGGGAGCGCGGGTGTGTGAGCTAACCTTCTGAAGATGCACGGTAGGGCCGGGTGGGGAGCCTGAGGAGGCGGCAGGCCCGGGGCAGGGAAGGGGCAGGAATTGTCACCACCATCTCACAGCCAGGAAAACTGAGCGCTAGCGGCTTGGCTGGACTCTGAAGGACAGGCCACTGCCGCCCAGGGCCCTGTGCCCACGTCCGGGCTGCTTTGATATCTGGTAAAATTGGGAGGTGATTCTGCCACTCTTCCTCCCCCTCCTCTTCCTGGTCCCTCTCTTCAGCCTCTTCTGGTTGCCTGATGGATCAGAGTGTGAGGTGGGCACTCTCCACAGCAGGCTCGCGTGCCATGCAAACGAAGCTGCCCGCTGTGACCCAGGGCGGTCAGGTTTTCTACCGTTCGTCTCCATGTTATTTTCATGGTTTTCTGTGATTGCAGTAGCATCGGTATCTGTGGTCACTATCCAAGCACCCATGTCACTGCCTCGATAAGCATGACTCCACAGTGTGGGGACTTCCTCAGTTGAGCACCTGAAAGTTGCTAATTTGGGTTTTTACGGGGACAGCAAAAGGTTCACATTTTAATAACATAGGATTCCTGGGAAAATCATGGAGCTGCCTACGTGATGCTAAATGGCTTGTGCCTGTAAGAAACTCTGCAGAAGGCTGAGGTGGGTACGGAGGGTGGTCTGTATGGTTCAACTTACTCTTTCTGCAGTTATGTTAAGAAAATCCAGCTGACTTGTCCAGGATCACGAGGGAGCCAGTGATTTTCCTGTGGTAGATCACTAACACCACAAACCACATGGCAACTGTTCTTGATGAGGATCAGCAGGTAGAGTTTACTTATATTCTCCAAGAAGGTTAATGGGAATATAGTAACTGCCATATTTATTTAGGGAAAAAAAAATCTTTTTAAATGAATAAAATGTCCCTGACGCTAATTACTGTAGTTAAGCAACTTGATTCTGAGCCCTAACTTTTCTTAGTAAACTGAACAGCTAAACCAGCTAAAGACCATAGATAAATAAGTACAGACAACTGGATCCATCGTTCACAGTGTTCTGATTCAGGGAAACTGGGGGAAGATTTAGAGATACTATGATAACTTCACATTCATTCCAGTTGAGGAGAGAAATTCGTTCTTCTTAGCATGCGACAGGAGCTGCCTCTTGTTTTATGATTTGTTCTGTGACGTAAATCTTTATAATTTTTCAACAAA
The DNA here is from genome assembly GCF_902686455.1 of Sciurus vulgaris. NCBI lineage: Eukaryota > Metazoa > Chordata > Mammalia > Rodentia > Sciuridae > Sciurus > Sciurus vulgaris. The sequence continues at coordinate 152,607,677 of NC_136467.1, forward strand.
ACCTAATAACCAAGGAAGGCAGCATCGTGAGTTTAGCTTCATGAGTACCGAGCACCTGAAGGACCTGTTATTGTGCTAAAGCAGGTTCAGGGCTGCGGGTGTGGCTTGGGGAGTCTGTGCCGCTCCCCACAGCTGCCTGTGGTCTCATCCAGGCCCCTGCTGCCCTGACCCTGGATCTGAGGAGGCACCCTCAGGGCGGGCACCTCGGGAGTCGTAATGTCATTGCCTTCAGGCTGAGGTTCCCTCCATCTGGGCCTCCCCCGCTAATTCAGTCATTCCCCGGATTCTGCCCAGACCTGCAGACTCTCCTGGTGTCCTTAGCAGAGCGCTGCTGTCCCTGCCTCTTCCTTCTGGGGTTGAACAGGGCAGAACTTAGTCTTTTTTTTGGTGCTGGGGATTGAACCCAGGGCCTTGTGCATGCAAGGCAAGCACTCTACCAACTGAGCTACCTCCCCAGCCCAGGACTTAGTTTTTTTAATACATTCCAGTAGGCAGAAGTTTATTGGCTAGTAGAAGTTCTCTTAATTGGCCTGGTTGTAATAAAGATGATCCCGGCCCTCGCTCCTAATGTTTCTCCCCTTTCAAACCAGAGATGAATCACCTGCTCCTACCTCCAGCTTGCTGCTGAGAGATTTTGCCAGCAGCAGCTTTGGGTTAGATCTGGGGAGTGGGCAGGGTTGTAACCACACCGGGCCCTTGCTTTTCTTTTAAATCACACAGGGACAATTTCATCAACCAAGTTTCCCATTCCATTGTTTGTTTTCTAGCCACAGAAGAGGGAACATTTAGCTGAAAAACAGGCTCTCTTTGGATATGTTCTCCTGCTCTGAGGACACACCCCCACTGGTCTCCAGTCATTCCCATGCTCCCAGTCCATAGTCCCTGAATGGACCCTTTGTCACCCATCCTGTGTCTGTTCTGTGAGTGGAAATCTGCCCCAGAACAATGGCTGGCGGAGGTCTGCAGCCTGGGTGGATTTGAGAAGTAGCTTGCCCATCCTGCTGGGGCAGGGCAATCTCCTGGGCCAGGAAGTCACAGCTATCCCTGTCCCAAACTGCACTCTCTCCTGGTTGCCTTCCCAGGAGCTGGTGAGCTCCAGGAAAGCCGGGGAGCTGGCCTCCCACAGCCGCCCCACACGCAGAACCCAGAGCGAGCCAGAAGGATGGAGGCAGGCGAGAGGGGCCGACCAGTGAGAACCACATCAGGGTGAGGCCGTGGGAGGGGAGGCCTTCTTGGCAAGATCGGGCCGTGACCTGAGCTCACACGGAATTACCTCACAGCAAATTATTTTTTACCAAGCACTGTAAATGTTAGCATGACTCCACTGAGCTCTTGGGCTGAGGACAGATTAGTACATCAAAGGCCTGCTAATTAATCTCCAGGTGTGGTTGGGAGCATGGGATCCTCTCTTCCTTCAGGAAAGGGTTAAGTCCCGGCTCCCTTCTCCCCAGCCCTCAGGTGAGCTTCTTTTATTTCAAGCCAATTTAATTTTTACATAGAGTCCTTTTACCTGCAGTTGATTTACTTTAACATAGAGTCTCTGGTTTCAGTGTGTGTGGGGCGGGTGCTTTTGTGTGTGTCTCCATAAGAAGTGGTGAAGGACTTTTTCTTCTTTATAAACATAAAATTCATGTTGAGTCTTCGGGTCCATATATTTGAAAGCATCCTTCTAGGTGAATCAGACTGAAAAAAATTTTTTTTTTTTTTTTTTTTTTTTTTTTTTTTTTTTGACATTTCAACACTTAAATCGCTGGTTGGAGCCTGAGTGAAGTTTGGAGCTAAAATAGGGATTCACAAGGCCCGCACTGTGGTTCTGGGTTGGTTTTAAGCTTCGGCTCCTTGCCTCCCTTTCCATATGTTAAATGTTACTATTTGGAGAGAAGGGATTTTAATGATAGGAAGAGGTCCGTCAGAATCCTCTTCTGCATGACAATAAAACCATATAGAATATTACAATGTGGGGGGTTAATTTCTGAAATAAGTCTCTGGAGCATTTCTCAACCTCTGCGCTATTGACATTTTGGTCTGGATAATTCCTACTCGGAGGGGTGGCGGGCTGTCCTGTGCTTTGTAGAATGTGTGGCAGCACCGTGGGCTTCTACCACTAGACGCCCGTCTCCAGCTGTGGCAACCAAAAATAGCATCATGGAGAACAAAATCGCCCCCAGTTGAGAACCGCCATCAAGGGATGGATTTAACTAAGGAGAAGAGCACAGTGGCGGTGAAGAATCCAGAGCTGTTGTTTTTGTTGCAGTTATTATCTGTGCATTTCCAAAGAAGGTGAGTCTCGAGGAGATGGAGTCTGCCAGTGGAATTCCCATTATGCTACCAATTTTCTAGTCATTTATTGACTGGAATTTGGTTTTGATTAAGGCAATGATTGCAGCTCAGTCCTTGATGCTGTTGTTATCTCCTGAAGAGCTCCCAGGTGTGTCTATAACATGCAGAACTTTCTGGGAAGGGGTGCTGGCACAGCGCTGGTCTGGGGAAGTGTCTGGGGAAGGAGATTCAAATGAGACTCCGTTAAGCCTTTAATAACTGGCTGCGTGAGCTGAGTGGGAGACACGCTGTGATTCAGCATGTTACGAATGGCAGACCAGATGCGCGACTCAAGGACAGGTTTCATGGAGATCACTGCCGGTGGGCGCGGGTTCCTGTGTGACACTGCCGGCCGGTCTCCTGTTCTCACCTGTCCGCACCCCCTGCAAGTTTACTGGTACCGCTGTAGTAGAACGTGAGCTGCCAGACAAGCCAAGTCACGTCACCACTGTGACTTCACACTGAATGTCTCGTCGTCTCTGTTTCCCTTTTCCCTTTTGCTCTGTTCTCCGCACAGGGGCATGTGTGCTTGCCGGCACGTCCTGGCTTTCTCTTCCCGCTCTGGCTTCCCACCCTCCTGCCCTTGCTTTCTTCGCTTCTCCTCTGGCTGTGGGCCCTGTCAGGTGGCCTTGCTGGCGTCGTCTTACCTGTGTTGAACTGTGCTGCCCAGGGATCTCCATTTGTTATGCCTCGGGCGCTCTCTTTAATACTGTCTCTCTGAGGGATAGTTAATGATCTTTGCAGCAAATGAAGGTGAACTGTAGCCATTATTGTCATAATACAGCGGCTCTGTGAACAGATTGGGCTGAGCTCTGAACAGCTGGGGCTGGCAGAGTGAGTCTCGACTCCTCTCGGAAGAGTTCCAGAACTGCCAAATCATCAGACTTGAAGGGGACAGCGGGACAAGAGAGGTGATAGGGACAGTGGTTCCTGCAGGTGCTCTTGGCTTTTGTGCTCTGCCTTTTGGAAATGGATGTTAGTTTGTGGATCTGGCGCAGCTCTGGCTGACGGAGCTCCAGAGCCGCTGCTGTAGACTCAACCGCTTAGGGGCTGTGAGCGTGGCTACTATTCCTTTGCAGGTGCCAAACATGTGATCCCAAAGATGCTTTGGTGTTTCAAATGTGTGACTCTCATGGATTCATTGTAACTGTTATTTTAAGGAGAGTTTTCATTTGCAAAGTTATATCACTCTAACATAAGTTTAATAATGGTCCCCCTGGAATTTTGGATCAATAGTGTGGCTTCCCGGTGGACACAATAAATGGGCAGGTGGGAAAGGGCAGATATCATAAGCCAGTGGCCTGGAGACTCCAGTCCATCCTACAAATGTGGTGTGTACCCATTTGAAGAGGGGGTGTGTGCACGTGGGTGCAAGTATGTATGTTTAAATGACTTGCTGCCAATGTGTATTTATTTACTTACTTACTTACTTTAGGTACTAGGCATCGAACCCAGGGGTGCTTAACCACTGAGCCACATCCCCAGCCCTTTTTATTTTTTGAGACAGAGCCTCACTAAGTAGCTGAGGCTGGCTTTGATATTGCAACCCTCTTGCCTTGGTCTCCAGAGTCACTGGGATTGACTACTGCATGGCTACTGCACCCTGCAGTATTTAAATTTCTTTAATATAAAAGTGCGATTGGTTTTCCCCAAGAAGCCAGCAGATCTGGCTTCACCAGGAGCATGTTCTCCCATGGTCCATGCCGGCTGCGTTGGAGAGGCAGCTACCAAGGCCCGTCCTGGGTAGGCGGGGTGGGGGGGCCTCTGCAGGTGGCTGGGGTTGTCATCCCACATGCTCACAGCTCTCCACCAAGCTGGCTTGTGCAGGAGGCATCCAGTTGGCGTGTTTGGGAAGAACTGGATTTGAGCCTTAGCTTCACTACTAACGCTCTGTGAACTCGTTACTTCTGAGTTGCCTTTTTCATGAGCGAGATGGGCATGTGTTCCTTCACCTCACGTGGTCACTGGAGAGCAGGTTACCTGAGATGGCAAGTTCGATGTTTCTAAAACAGTTGCATACCTACCCAGGGGATTGCTACACACATCCGCTGTTATAATTTTTAGTCGCTGTGTGTCACAGGTGAATCGATACCAACCCTTTAGTGTCACATCGACCATGTTATAAAATTTGACAAGCATTTCCATTACTCAGGACAATGCGGAGGACTCGGAAGTAGACCTTCCATATTTCTGGTTTTGTCTTTCCACGTAAGCTATACGGTGCCTCTCAGGGAATTATCCAGCAGAAGCTGACATCTTCAGGTGGCACTAGCTGAGAAAAGTCTTACCCTTCCGTTCATTTAAGTAGACCCATAGTTTTCTTTTGACTGAAAGTGTAAATTTTGGACCTAAGCTCCCGGCATTTCTGTTCCCTCCTGCCCACCCCCCATTATTCCAATCACACTTAAAACAGGTCCATGACAACCCTGTCAACTGAAGGTGTTCAGAGCCCTCCTGAAAGGAAGGCGGAATTGAGAGTACAACACAAACACATATTTTCCTAAAGTCAGGGTTAGGCTTAGTTTTTGTAAGGCTTGCAAGGCCGCATTGAGAGTGTATTAGCTCTGTGCCCACAGAGATTTTAACATTTCAAAAGATTATTTCTGTATTATTGCATTGGGTTGGCACCTTTTCTCTCTCTAATGAGCTTTGACATCTCTCAGAAGTGTCCAGCACACAGTGGATGCCACTCCAGGTGGGGGTAGGGACTTCCTGGTTATTATGTACATGGTTAACAAACGCAGGGCTTTCCGCCTATTTTTCTACTTCCTGCAAAGATGGGTTGCCCTTAGATGTGGATATTTCGCTGAAGTGCCTGCTCTTGTTGCAGACTGGTGGCCGCTAACAGTGCAGTCTCTTCTCACGTTTCTGACAGTGACTGGGAAACTCGTGTGTGTTCCAGTGAAGTGTTTTTTGGAAAGAAGCAAGGCAGCTAGAAAGTGTAGAAGGAGGAAATGTCCCCACGAGGGTGGAAGGCCCCAGAATGGAAGACCGAGAGGAGAAAACCTCACATCTAGACCCCTGCATCGCCAGGTTCTAGGAACAGAAGTGCGGGCCTACCTGTGGAGCCTCAGTGGGGTCCATACCCAGGCTGGTCCGGGACCACTCAGGTGCCTTTCCATCCATGTTCCCATCTGGCCCTGCTCGCCAGCTGGAGGAGGCCGACAGTGAGAGGGAGAATCTAGGTGTAAAGGGGAGGACAGAGAATGTGTGCTTGACACACTTGTGACTGAATCACCAAATCCCCCAAAGTACCCACCACGTTTCAACCTACAGAAACATTGGGGGCGACCCTGGGCCTGCAGAACTGGAACTGTGCAGAAGTGGCCCTTCTCCTTGGGGTGGAAGACCATCACTGCAGTCTGTAGATCTTCTCAAGATTCCTGAGAAGGTACATGGAGGTGTTCACTAGGCCACGCGCTTATGGCCCTTCAGTGCGTGAAGTTGCTGCCAGTTGCATACTTTGCAAGTACACTTTTCTAGAAGACGCAGATATTTTCTGCTTGAAATCCGTCAGTTTTTCTTTCTTTCTTTCTTTCTTTCTTTCTTTCTTTCTTTCTTTCTTTCTCTCTCTCTCTCTCTCTCTCTCTCTCTCTCTCTCTCTCTCTCTCTCTCTCTCTCTCTCTCTCTTTCTTTCTTTCTTTCTTTCTTTCCTAAAATTGTGGTCACTGCCCCAAACCTCACAGTAGAGGAGGAGAGAGTGAGAGCAGAGCCCTGTGGGTCCTCAGGCCAGAGGGGGTTGTGCAGATCACTTGCCTGGGAGCCTGCATGGCAGACAGGTTCCCTGGGGGCTTCCTGGGGGCGTCCCAAAGGCCTGACATAGGGGATTTGCCCTTGCTGACTTAAATGTCTGTTTTGAAAGTAAGATGTGTAGTCAGAAGGTGGGAAGCTACACACTGGGCTACACTAGACAGGCTGGAGCCCTTCCAGACGCGGAGAGCTAAGGCAAGTGCTCCAACAGCTCCTGCCCCGATTTTTTCTGGATTAAAATGATTTTATGAACATCCTTATAGTTTGCACAAGAGGCAAATTTGCTTAGTCAAGAAAAATAAAGAGCCCAAAGGTGGTGCGATCAGTTGCCCATAGTGCAGTGTCTGTGTGTGTGTGTGTGTCTGTCTGTCTCTCTCTCTCTCTCTCTTTCTCTCATGGGTTATTTCTCTCTCTCTCTCTCTCTCTCTCTCTCTCTCTCTCTCTCTCATGGGTTATTTCTCTCTCTCTCTCTCTCTCTCTCTCTCTCTCTCTCTCTCTCTCTCTCGGGTTATTTCAAAGCCAACGAGACAGCTGCTTCCTTTGCTTGCTGGTTTCCTGGTTGTTAAAGCCTCTGTTGTTTTGTTTTATTTTAAGGCCCGCCCCTCTCGTCCGGGTTGAGGGTACCCAGAGGCTGCAGGTATGCGTGCGCCTTGGCAACGAGCGCCCATGTGGCTTCCCGTGCAAACGCCGAGCACCGCAAACTGCCCGGAGCAGAGCCCACTTCCCTTACCGGCCGCGAGTGTGCAGCAGTTACACCATCACCGACGTCGATCAAGGGAAACCTGCAGGCGGAGTCACACGGTGGGAGCAGGTGTGTGAGCCCAGGGCTCCGACAGGTGCACAGGATCGGCGCGGACCTGCGCATCTTGCCCCAGATGGCAGTTAGCTCACCGTGCAGGCTGTGCCCGCAGTTGCAGGGCCCTCTGAGCCGGCTGTGCCTGGGACAGGACGAGGAGCTGCAGCAGCTCGGTGGAGGGAGCAGGGCCTCTGTGCTTCAGCTGCGCTGCCTGTCCTTTGCTCCCTGACTTGCTAAGTGGCCTGGAGAAGAATCTGGAAGAACCAGTGTCTTCTCTTCTTCCTGTGGTGCTTTGCAGCGAGAACATCTCTTGCAGTGAGAACACTACTCCTTTATAATAGTAAACACGAAAATGCCAGCATTCGCTGATTTACTGAGACCCAGGGGAGAAAGGCAAGGTCCGTGCATAGGTGTACATCACTCTGTGAAACAGAAATGTACATGCATGTGTATATACACGCATGCCTATGCACAGACTGGTGTGCACACGTGTATGGGCATGCAGGCATGTGTGTATAGCAGGAGCTGCACACCAATTTAAAGCAAAATTCAAGTGAGCCCTGAGCCAAAGAGAGAGTATGAACATCTAGGACAGTTTCAAGTGCCTGGTGATAAGGTAAAGGTTTTCCTAAGAAAAAGAAGGAAAAACAACCTGAGCATCTCATTTTAAAACAGAATTCATCTGCTATAGATGGAGCTTTAGGAAATTGCAACCAAACTTTTGAGTTATCTTAATTTTAAAAAAAGATGGAAACTTTAGCTAGGAATTCAATATGTGTTGTACCTTTTACAAAGTTCTTAGTCCTCCAAAGTACTAGCACCTGTTCTTGGATATCTACTTTGAACTGAGGCTTCATAATATTATGCTTATGACTTACACTTAAGTAGGTAAGTTACTTCATGGAAACATGGAAAGACTTGTTTTTTAAATATTAAACTAAGTGGGAGAATGATCACAGAATCCAGTATCATTCTATTTGGGAGAAATTTTGTACACACTACCTGGAAGTTATTTTGTAATGTGAAAGATCAGAAGCAACAAAATGTGCTTACTCTTGGTTCCAGCAACTCAGCTTCGGGCCAGATTTTTCCTAAGACTATGATCAAATATGTAAAAATTTTTAATTAGAAGAATAACACAAAGTTCCTTATTTCTGACACACTTTGGTTAAATGTTTAAACAACATTAGGGCAATCATGCATTTTACTAATAACACACAAGAAAACACTGTGATGTGGGGAGGCATTGGATCAGTGGGATAGATTTTCTGTAATCCTGTTTTTAAAAGAACCCAGCACCATCTGTGGCTCAAATTCATGTATATACAGACAGCAAGTGGGGTTCTTGCTGGATGGTTTGTCTTTATCTTGCCTGTTTGTTCTTAATAATTTTCTAATATTTATGTGTATAACTGCATATTGTATATAGACGAGGACAAACAGGGAAATACCATTTTAAGAGTATATGCTCAGAAGTATTTAGAAATATTTGTAAAGACCAGGAAGAGAAAGAGCTTAAGAGCTTTCCTTTTAATTTTTTTTTTTTTGAGATAACTGCTTATCAGATGTCAAAGATGATTGATTGAAGGGACACATATTTTTGTGCCAGTGTGTGTCAGGCACTGTTTAGGACCCCCTTGTGCTGCTCTATGCTTTTCAGGTGGCGAATTGCTGAATGAGTTCAGCTCCCATGTAGTTTGGTAGCAAAGTTAGTACGCCAGTAGGAAGACACTGTGATAGCAGCATGTAAAAAGGACACTCAGCTCCAGTTTGCTTCATAGTTTTACGTGTGGGTCTCATCTGCTCTGTGCTGCTCACGTGGTGGAACCTTCTCTATCATGTAGGTAGTTGACAACTTCATCTATCTGGAAGCCAAGAGCAAATATGGAAGTCACTGGGAAGACTTGGCACTATTAATGAAGACTTTGAAGAACACTTAAGAGCTTATCTGTGCGTGCTTTGAAAACCTGACCCTTCCTTACTCTGTGGGCTCTCAGCTTTGAAACCGTGTCTCGGTTAATGTTCAGCAGGTGTTCTCTGGAGAGTCAGGGCAGGATCTGAAGGTGGGAGCTTAGTGTGGAGAGGTCAGCGTCCACCCGTCTGGATGCTGGGTCTGCAGAGGGTGAAGTAGGAGGCCTGGAGTAGGGAGGTCTGACAGCAGGCAGCAGGACCCGGGCTCGCGTGGACATGGTCACCAGATACTCTAAATGCGTCTTTGAGCTCCAGGATTGCACCCAAAGGATGCTCTTGTGATGGCCAACCTCTTTGTCCCCCAAATGGTCTTGGAAGTAAACCCTCTGAGCAAGCTCTCCGCACTCCAGCCCTCTCACTGGTATGAGATCAGAAATTTAAAAGTGCCTTCCATAAGCACCCAGGGCTGCAAAATGAAGAGATTTTTCATGAGTTTAGTTACAAAAATAGCAAAAATTCTTGAAAGGAGACGTTTGTGTTGGGTTAGTGCCAGTTTGCAATGTTGTTTTCTGTGTGTGTGTGTGTGTGTGTGTGTGTACAGGGATAATTGCGGCTTCTTGCACGTGGTGTGTTTCTTTCCTGGGGGTGAAGGGGAGAGATCTGACTTTGGACTTGGTTCCATTTCCACTGACCAGGGCATTGGGAGAGTCAGCCCATCTGTTCGCCTGCTGCTGGTTTGCTGTGATTTTGTGGGAAAATCAGTCAGATTCACTTCTCCCCATTTCTGTCTGTCCTTCCCTCCTGTTAAAACAGATAAGGTGCTATTAAGTAATTGCAGTTTGCTGCACAAAGGAGAGGAAAAGAATCTTTGCTCTTCCTGAGACAAGGCCAGAGTGGTAAAATCATTAATTCAAGAAATCACTTCATGTTAAAAAAAAAAAAAAAGAAGGACTTGTTTATAGAACAAGATTGAGAAAAACGTGTTTCAGGCTGGCTAATCTAATCACTCTCGGAGAGCAGCCTGTTTTCTCACTTGCTGGATCACTTCCACTTTATATTCTCACAGGGAACAATGTATTAAGTACAGTATTTAGAAATATTTGTTGAATCCTACTGTCTGATGTTGGCAAGTCCCAAGGAAAAAGAATCTATGTCTTGGACTGCTTGGGCCTTCCGGGGAGGACGGTGGAGTTTTCCCAGAGAGCCTGGCTTCCACTGTGGGAAAAGCTGGCTCGGGAGATAGTGCTGGGGCGGTCCGCTTTCAGAGGGCACTGGGTTTGCTTCAGATTTCTGAAGCAGCCATCGCTGATTTTGAGTCACGCTGTCTGAAGAAACATGTCAGTGCGGTCATTTCCTCCTGAAGGGCTGCTAACTTTAACCCACTCTTCCTGTTGCACAGCAGGCTGAGCTCACCAGCTCCAAAATATCCAGTGTATCAGAACAGAAAGCTTGACAAATGACAGTGGTCCCAAGCTGGGGCCCTCGGCATGTGGCACCTGTGGCTGAGGCGTCTGCTCCTGGGAGGCGCTGAAGTACCAGGACTCTGGTAAACCCCTGAGCTAATTCTCCTTAAATGTGGTCATCCCAGGGCATGGATGGAGTCATTCTGGTTTGTGGTGGAAATAACAGTGAAATATTTTGGACGTCATGTTATGGCCCCCGGGACTTAACCGTGTGCTAAAATAAAAGTGTTTCATTACTGGGGAGAGACGTGATATAAATTCTTTCAGCTTCATGTCGCTGGCATAGAACAGTTTTTATGAAATACTCAGGCAAGGACCTTGCTTGCAGTTGGATTGCACTGGTTGCTTCATTGGGAAGTGGTTTTACCTGCCCAGGTATTTTTGCTTTGGGGTGGTAACTTGGAGGAGGTATTTAACCCCTAGGTCTTCATCTTTACAATGGAGGTAAAAGTAGCAACCTCAGAGAGCTTTTTTAATTAAACTTTTTACTCTAGAATAGTTTGAGATGTTCAGAGAAGTTGCAGAGATAGGAAGAGTGAGTCCGTGTGCCACCCACCGGGTTCCCCTCCTTACCATCTCCCTTGCTGCGTCTGCTTGTGAAAATCAAGGGATCAGCACTGGTACTTGATCAGCACTGGTACTTGATTCCTGAACTTGACTGTTAATTTTAACTTCACGATTTGTTCTTAATGTCCCTTTGGGTTCCAGGACCTCTTCCTAGGTACCACGTCACATTTACTAATTGCATCTCTGGAGACTCCTCTCATCATGGGGTTCCTCAGACTGTCCCTGATTTAGGTGGCCTTGACAGTTTTGAGCAGCCTTGGCCAGGTATTTTCTAGAGTTTTCCTTACTGGGAATGTGTCAGACTTCTTTCTCATAATTCCACTGGGTCATGAGTTTTTGAGGGGAGGAGCACAGAGGTGACATACCCTCTTCGTGTGTCATGTCAAGGGTGTGCCCTGCACCATGACCTGTTGCTGCTCATGTTGGCCTTCACCCCCTGGCTGAGGGTCTGCCACTGCCAGCTTGCTCTTTTTCTTCCTTTCTGTAGTCTAAATCTTTGGAAGGAAGTCACTAGTTTACTTTAGAGGATGGTATTAAGGTTTAAGTGAGATGCTTTAGCTTTTGGCCCAAAGCCAGTGCTGAGAAAACAGTCATCAGCTGAAAAAGTTGCTCTTCTTCATGAGCCCTGGCGATACATAGAAGCCAGTTCTCTTAAGCACTGGTCCCTTACGGTTCAAAAGGCGCTCCTTGCTGGGTGCGGTGGCACACGTCTGTAATCCCAGCAGCTCAGGAGGCTGAGGCAGGAGATCACAAGTTCAAGGCCAGCCTCAGCAACTTAATGAGGCCCTAAGCAACTTGGTGAGACCCTGTCTCAAAATAAAATACATACATATTTTTAAAAAGGGGCTGGGAGTGTGGCTCCCTGGGTTGAAAAGCATCCCTGGGTTGAATCCCTGGTACCAAAAAAAAAAAAAAATTAAAAAGCCACTCCTCAATGTTGATTTAAAAGTTAAAAAGTAAGCGTGCCCCAGACCTTTCATTTGAGATGGCTGTACACAGCGGCACCCTAGGGCAAAGTGCTTGAGTTCAGTCGAGTTTCACCAGAGCAGACTGCGGCACAGGGATCATCCTGCCCTGGCCGTCCCGGAAGACGGGTGCAGGTGAACGAGCTGCCCCTCTTCCTGGGCATGTAGCGGGCAGGAGGTCAGCCGAGCCTGCGTTATGGTGTTGTGCTCCTTCCTTGGTCGAGTCCCATCGCTCTGAGGTGGAATCTAGCATTCTTAGAATAAGCCGCCTGGAGCTCCTCTCTAAAATGAGGCCCTTGTTCTGGGACCTGAAAGGCTTCAGGCCTGTGCAGTTGTTGCCAGGGTAGCTCCCGGAGCTCGGGTGATGGAGCCTGGAGCCCCGTGTGACATGTCTGTTGGAGGAAATGAGAACAGCTGGCCTCCTGTATGAACGCTGTTGGCATGAACTTTTATTTAAGTCTCTCCCTGTATCTAGTAAACAGTGAGCAGCATTCTAACCTTACTAAAAGCCTCCAAGTCCCCTTCCAATAAATTTCCTTCACTCCTCCCCATTGAAAAGTTCAGGGTGCAGGGCAGGGTTAATGTACCAGAGAAGGAATGCTAGGAAAGTATTTCTGAGCTAGAGAAAATAAGGTTCCTCTTCTGTCTCCTTTCCCATTTGACCCTCAGCTTCTCTCTCTAAGATAACAAATTTTTTGGACTGTTTCTTGGGAAAGCAAGATTTGTGCAGACATTCTTTTGCTATTCTGTATGTACTAAGAGAGACTCGTTCGCATTCAAGCGGAGACTCTGTCCCTCAGCGCCTAATGGGGAGAAAAATCTGAATCTACTTTAAGGGACAGGCAATGGTGAAACATTCTCTTGGTCCCCTGTAAATGGCTGGAAGGAAATTCTTTCCACGTCCCTTTACGAGGTGAGTCTTACCACGCTTACCAGAGACTAGCATCCCTCATTCTCCTGTGCAGGACCAGGACACACTCAGGGAACACAGATGATGGTGTCTGTTCCTTTCTTCTGTTATCTTCAGCAGCAGAAGGAATGTCCTCCTTCACTTGCCAGGCTGAGCCCAGGAGCTGGGAGTGTGGCCCCGCCGGATGCCTTTTCTAGGCCCGGCTCGTGATTCTTTGGCGGGCAGCTGTGCGCTCCCTGTGGTGCGCTGAGGAGCGTAAGCAGCAGGTGGGACGCGGATCTGTGTGTCCTGGGAACCCAGGAGTCTTCCTGGGCTCTGCGGTGGCTCCTGCTCTTTCCAGCCTTGGTAAGAGACCTGCGGTCCGTTAGGGGTGCTCCCAGATGTGGTGATGGCCTTCCTTGGGGACACGTGGTGCAGTTGCACTTTCTTGCCCCCCGACTCTGTGACTGGCTTCGGCCCAGGAAATGTGAGCAGAGGTCACAGGCGTCACATCTCGGAAGAGACCGGAAGAGTCACCGCGGTGTTCCTTCATCCCTTCCCGCCCACCTTCACACACGTGTGAAGAGCAGGCAGCGGGTGGTCTGTGAGCGACTGTCGCTGAAAGGACGACCCAGGCGCGTCTGCCACGTGAGAGAGCGAGCTGCGGTCACCTTGTCCTGAGGGCCAGGTGCTGGTTGCATGGCGTCATCGACCCCTGGCTAGGGCAGCGGCGTCTGCCTCTTCAGAGGGGCAGGAGTTATGGCCTGGCTGTTTGGTGGGTGGAAGGGACGTCACCGCTGTGGTGGTGGCGGGTGGAAATCTGTTCACACAGCAGTTGTGGCTGCGCAGACACTAGGTGTCCTTTCTTAGAGGTGCGACCTGTATTCCAGCAGGGCTGGGAAACTCAGGAGCGCCCTTCTCCCGACACCGAGTGTGTCATCGTCACCGGGCATCTTCATGTAATGGAGGACGATTCTAAAGAGGGAAAAACGGGGACAAGACACACACACGTGTACACACACGTGCACATGCATGCACACATGCACACACATATGCGCACACGCGCACACGTGGCCTTACTCTCTCCCAGGAATCGCAGGAGAGATTTTAATCCCACACTCCCGGTGGCGTGCCAGGAAGCACTTCTGGGGTGGACATAATGCTTAATTTATATTTAGGGAATTTCCACTGCTAAATCACAGAGCTTGTAAAATTTACAAAAAAAAGGAGAGGGTTGGAGAAGGGGGGTTACCGGACCCAGGGACGCGGCTGACAGTACTCCTCTTAATGCAAAGCCACCTGAAGGCTCCTGTTGAATCACAAGGCAGTTCCCGTATGGCTTCCGTTCAGGGCCTGGCCGCCCGTCCACTTCAGCCTTGGCTCGGGGCTGCCTTTTCCAGGCCCAGGGCTTCCGGGCTGCCTGCTGGTAGGAAGTGGAACCCAAGCCATCTGCTGGGGGACTGTCCCAGGCTCTGCTTTCTCCCAGGCCTGCGGCCTGCTCGTCTGGCACAGAGGACGCGCCCTCCAGGGCACTCTTGGCTGGCAGAGAGCCGGGCCATCAGGGAGGCCACTCTGAGGCGACCTCCTGCCCCGGCTGGTGCCAGGGCTGTGTTTCAGGCACTCTGCTTGGCCCCCTTCTCCCTCCTCTTTGGTTCTGTTTACAATAAACTTTTTCCCCCAGAGGAAAAACCTAGTGATTATTTGGGTTTTGTTATTTTCCCTTGAAAGAAGTTTCTGTGACCTTCAGAGTCGTTAGTGGGGCAAACCTCCCGTAAATCCTAGAACGCGAGCAGAACGATTCGGGATCATTTGCGCTTTCATGACTAAAATTCCACCTAAAGCCTCTTCCGTGCACCCAGCGTGTCTCCCCCTCTGCTAGCACGCGTCTGGAGTACCAAGCAAGTTTTAGAGAAGGGAAGTTCAGCTGAGGAACGCAGCCTCATTTTCAAAAGGCATCTCATTTTCAAAATGAGATCAATGGTGTCCACCTTCCACGTCTCACACTGTTGGAAAATGATCTTTCCTCGCAAGATGATCAAAACAGCGTGCGTGCATAAGTGGCTCGAGTCCGTGGAAGAAAACCCTGCAGAACCAGGTGCTGGAAAGATCCGTATGAGAGGAATATTTTATACTGGAGAACAAAGGAGCGTGAAGAGTCACAGGACTGCCAGGGCTTTCAGCGAACCAGGCCCATGGCTGAGAGTTACGCCATCCGCAGGCCGGGCAGGGAGGCCCTGGGGCTCAGGGGCGGCCCCGCGAGCCCCTCTTCATGTGAGCCCAGAAGGCACCTGTGGAGTCCAGACACACTAACGGCCAGCGCATGCCAGAAAGGTCTTTCGGAGCCTCAGGGATCGCTCCTGGGACACCCTCTCTGGCCTGTAGGACAGATCTTTTGTCTCATGCACAAAGTGTCCCCAAGTGGTGTCCTGTGGGTTTCTAGCAATGCCTTCTAAAAACTTGACACGTACACAGCAGGCGAGGGTTTTTCTTGGTTTTTAATTGGCCATCACTAATATAGTGACCTTGAATTGATTGTGATCGATCGTAAAACAGACTCCCACCCAATCCCAGCACCAATCCCAGGCCAAAGAAATGTCTCCATGGTTCATCAATTTCTTCCATACGAATTTTGACTATTTTACTCCTTTTTTAAAAAGCCCTATTTCTGGTTTCCTTGAAAACTTTACATAGTATATTTAGAATCTAGCCTATGAGGCAAAGGTGAGGCACTGTGCCCTTTTCTCTAGCTCGCTACCCTTCCACTTTCCAACCCGTGTAAACTGTGTGTGCACTTTCCCGCCACTTAGGTTGTCAACTGCATAACAACTCTAAACCTCACATTGCATATTCAGGCTGATGCTGAAAATTGAAAGCCAGTAATGTTTATGTTATATCTAAGGAAATACTATTCACTACAGGGCCAATTAATATGCTTTGATTACATTCTTTTCCAATTTCATGACCTCCACATCTTTCCGTGAAAGAGGTCAAATGCAAGCAGTTGAATAAAGACTCCTCGTTTCACTGTGACACTGATTGAAACCATACAAGGTTCCGTGTGCTTCAAACTTGACCTCTAACCCTGTTGTACGCCTTCTTAATCCTGAAGTTTTTGATCTTTGTTTTTTCTTGCTGAGAGAAGAAATACAAGCCTAAAAGAAAAAAGAATTCTCTTTCTAGGTTCAGTGTTGTTTTCTCTCATTACACTTTTGGGATCTCTTTTAATCTTGGTGTTCTCAAATTTCATAATGATGTTTGCCTCTTATTAATCCTGCGTGGCACTTGGAGCGATCTGGAAGCCACATCTCCCTTTGGCCCCAGGACCTGCTGTCTTGCCGTTTGGATGAGTCCCCCTAGGTTTTCCCTGTTCTTTCCTGGAGGCACCCTGTGGGTCAATGCTGGGCTCCTCCTCACTTGCTTCTCGGCCTCTCTGGTCTCTCCTGTGCATTTTTCATGGTTCTTTGTCTTCACTTTCTGGGAGACTTGGACTTTCTCTTCTACTTCTTTCACTCACATTTTTAGCAATCAAGTTTTTAATTTGCAAGAACTGTTCTCTCTCATTTTCTGTAGTCTGGCATATGTGTTGAAGTACATTCAACAGTGGTGTGAACACTAGTACCTTGCCAGGGATTCGCCTATTATAAAGAGCAAGATCAGAAAGCCAGGGTTCCCTGTGGGCGTTTCAAGACACTCTCATTACTCTCCAGGTTCATTAGTTGGCCATTCAGAGAACCATCTCAGTTGCTGGTTGGCCATCTGATTTGACTTCTGACTTAATTAATGAAGGGCAAACAGCAGCAATGTACAGAAAGATAAAAACAAAACCCTCAGTAGAGGCCCATTTGAGAGAAAAGACAAAGTCAAAACATCTTGAGAATAGAACACACCAAATGATTACACCAATGAGACTTTGCTGCTGTGGTCGACTAAGGTGAACTCTGGCAAGGCCTAGCTGTCTTTTACACTTTTTAACTTATTGAGTGTATTAGTTCATTTTGCATGGCTATAACAAAAATACGTAGGCTGGGAACTTTAAGGAATTTATTAGGCTCATAGTTCTGGGGCCTGGAAGTTTCAAATAGCATGGTGACCATGTTCCAGCAAGGGTCCCCTGACTGTGTCACAGTTTGGCAGAGAATACAAAGGGAAACGGCCACATGCAACAGACCCTGAGCACATTGAGTGGCCTCTTTAATGACTCATGACCACAAGAATTCACTCACCACTTATTCCTACAAGACCCAGCCCAGCCCTCGAGACCAGCATTAGCTCCCAATATGGTGGACTGAGTTACCTTCCACTGGCCCCTCCGGCACTGCCACACTGAGGTCCAAGCTTCTAGCACGTTCCTTCAGGGAACAGACCTTTCCCACGCCGTACATAGAGAGCTATGGAGCTGTCTGCCATTGTCGAATGGTGACTTGCTGTTGACGCCTATGTCAGTATTCCTTCCCAGAGCGTCTGCCAGCCACCGCCGAGTCAACTGTAGCTAGCAATAGCTATTGTGGCTAAAAACAAAACCAGAAGCTCTTCTGAGTCCCTTGCACGTGAGAAGCAGAATCTCACTGTTTTGGCTTTGGTAATTTAATTAGCATGATGTGGCCTTGTATCACTCACTGGCACTTACGTATAAAGCAAAGTCGAGCTGTTGCAAAAGCTACTCTTTCAACCTTCGTCCTCCTCCTCCTCCTCTTTGCCAACTTCCTTGCCCCCCCCCCCACCATAGTACAGGTATATGAATATTCCCAGTCCAACTGGCATCTGAATATTTTTAAATCATTTTCTATTATGATAACATGGGATTATTTCCTGGGGTGTGGTCTGAAGTACATTAAGACATGCTGATCAAATGATGGATTGCATCCCATGGTAAACAAAAAATACGGCAGTGAAAACGCATTTAGAAGGATCACCTACTGAGCACCATGTCTTGGCCATGCCACACGTTGTGGAGTGTGAGTGTCTTTCTCCCGGGGTCAGGTGCTAGCTGGGAGCTGCAGCTGAGGGTCAGCCCCAGCATCTCCTGGACGTATCACACTGCACCTTGCTGGCCTGGAAAGACCCACATTCAAAGCTGGAGGTACAGCTTTTGCTTGCATATGGCTTTCTCATCACCTGAAGTCACAGAACTCAGGAAAAAACCGTCATCAGACTCAGTTGAATATGCTTACTGTTGGTTAGAGGTTGGGCTGTGCTTGTTTTATCATTTACTAGTTCTATTGAAACACCTGGTCTTAGTTGGTAGGAGATACGAACGCGACTTCTTCTGTGTTAATAATAGTAGGACCTTCCTTGTTAGGACTTTCATTGGAGAGGAAAGGGTGTTTGTTTATAGCCTTGAACGTTCCCCTGAACACTCAATTCTGTGACTTATTTAAAATCTCTCATGATGTGGCATGGAAACCTGTGTTTGAACACTTTGGATTCTGAACCTGGTGTCAGAGCAGGCCTTAACTGAGTGAGCGAACTGGGCACTTTGTCACTTCTGCCTTCAAACTGCTCTACACAAATATATAGAATTTGACAATTTCACTCAAAGAGAAAGCAGCTGGTCCTACTTATGATATCTGAGTTTCCATTTCAATTTTGAAATGCAGCTGTTGGTTTACGTTGGCTCTGGAAAACTCTGAAAGCAATAATGTGCCTTAGAATGAGACACTGTTGGTCAGTTTCTCATCCATGAAGAGTTTTATTTCCTGCATGAACTTGATGTTTAGAACAACTCTGTGAGAAGAGGGACCTGGGGATGGGAAACTGGGCTGCAGACAGAGAAGTGGGACTGATACTCTGGTTGGGCATTGGTGGTTGCGTGTTGTGCTCTAATATTGATAGTTTCATCATATTTAAGTTTTGTATTTTAGAGATAAAAATTACTTTCTATATTTAACCCAGTAAAACTACCTTCAGCTTCCAAATAATTAACCTTTAAACATTTTGTGTACAGTGAAGGCGCGAGGTGAAGGCATGTTGGGTGTAGTGACCTGTCCATCAGCACACCTCCTGGGAGGAGTCCCGGGGTGCACATGTAAGAGGCATGGAGACAGGTTTAATCCATCAGACTTTTTAAATAAAGGAAAATGAAACTCTTATTTCAGGTTTGATGTAGATATGGACTCTATACCATTGTGGGATTTCGGTGATTAAAGCAGTCAGTACAATAGAGGACCCCAGATCTTGGCGCAGACGTGTCCTGAGCACGTGGAACTTCACAGCCTCTTGGTAGGATGGTGCTGATAATTGCATGATCGCTTTTGTTTTCCTTTGGTGGTAAGAGCTGGCAATAATTTATCCCTTGGCTTTCAGTCCAGCTTGAGTGTCAATAAGCAGCTGAACTGTCCAACAGGAAAAGGGCCTTCCTGTTCTCCCAGGAGCTAATGTCCAGATCTAGAAAGGGGACCTGGAGAGGGGACCAGAGCCGCCTGGGAGCTTTCCCACAGTCGGGACCCTACGAGGAGCTCATTACACGCCTGGCTCTGTCTGCTCCGTCAGCAGCACTGGTATCTCCATCCTTACCAGGTTCCTCTGCTGATGACTATGCTTTCAATTACCTTGGCTGCCAATTAACAATAATAAATAAGAAAGACAGATGATGAAGGCTGCCCGAGAGTGCAGCCCGGGATGGGGGTCCCACCCCAGCACAGCTCCAGACCCCAGAGATGGGGGTCCCAACCCAGCACAGCTCCAGACCCCAGAGATGGGGGTCCCAACCCGGCACAGCTCCAGACCCCAGAGATGGGGGTCCCACCCCGGCACAGCTCCAGACCCCAGAGATGGGGGTCCCAACGCGGCACAGCTCCAGACCCCAGCGATGGGGTCCCACCCGGCACAGCTCCAGCGCCTCTCACATCCCCTGTGGTGTCCACAATGGGAAATCTCCTCATTTTACCTCGCCAGGTTCCCGATTCTTGTTTCCCTGACTTCTTGCATCTCTAAGTAACTTGCAAGATCATGGAGACCATGTTCGCTGCGGTGGAATTGCTGAGAGCCTTTGTTTCCACCTGCTGTCCCGAGGAGTCCTAGGGACACAGGCACCTCTGGTCCATGGAGGGCAGAGGCAGGAGGAGGGAGCCGGAGCATTCCCCAAGCCGGGTTGAACTCTGTCCAGGAAGGGGTAATGCCGTCTCCGCGTCACTCATCAACTGCACACACCCAGTTCGGGCTGCCGTCCATGGAGAGCTTTTGTCCCTAATTCCTATCTGTACGAAACCTTCGTCGTCACCTCGAAGCCAGAGATATGAGTTGATAAATGTTCTCTGACACTGTAGAAAGACTTGCCTATTGAAAGTGAGGCGAGCAGTAGGTTCTCTGTCCAGGCGTCTCCCGCCCTGGGAACGGGACATTCATCAAGAGGACGCCTGCTTTCTCTGAGCCTGCTGTCCCTGGCTTGGCAGAATTGGGGGGTGATGGGACCTTTCGGAGGTAAGGTCTAGAGGGAGGTTTTACCCTCCCAAGGCGATTGCAGGACCCTACCCTCTTCCTCTTCCACTTCTCAGCCAGGAGGTGGGAAGACCTTTCCATCCTTCACACTCTCTGCTAGATGTGCTGATGACACAGGTCAAAGCAACAGGGTCACCCAACTGTGGACTGAAACCTCTGAAACTGTGAGCCCAAATAAACCTTTTCTCTTTTTAAGTTCATTAGCTAGATATTTGTTATAGCAATGAAAGCTGACTGACAGACATTTTTTTTCTCTCACTAGATTACCCAGTGGTGGCCAAAAGAAACGTAATGTGAACCTAAAATGCATCTCTTACCAATAAGTTTAAAATGTCGAGTAGCCACATAAAAAGCTGTAAAAAGGCAAAATAGGAGATTAATTTTAATAGTCTTATTTTAAATCAATATACCCAAGATACTGTGATTTCAATAAGCTGCCAATGCAGACTTACAGAGATATTTTACAGTCTTTATTTCCCACTGTCTTTGAATGCTGGTGTGTTCACTTGAGAAGCACTTGTTGCTACCTCTGGCTCGTGGCTGCCATCGTAGACAATGTAGGGATATAGGTTTAGAGAAGGCTCAGAATTCCACCTTCCCTGCTGATAAACATCCTTCTGTAGAAGCACTACCAACACTGGTAACAGAGCAGTTATTTTTAAGGTAATCTGTGACAGTGATTTACTCTAAGTGGGTTCATTCTGCTCCTTGCTGCTGTCTGAGGTTCATCAGCGATTCTGAAGAGCAAAGTCTTTCTGCGTCTCTCATTTCCTGGACCCCACTGTCTCCATCGACTTATCCATGTGCTTACCAGACTTCGGAACTACTTGGGTTGAGCCTCCCCTGCTCCCAGTGGCCTGCATGGGCCTTCTTCCCTTTCTCTATGCTGCATCAGGTTTCTCAGTGTGAAATAATTTGGAGATGGTAGTGGGCAAAACCCTAGCCTGTAAATACAAAATTAGCAAAATTAGTAAAATAGTCATTCTTCACAACTTAAATATATATATGTATATTTCCTTATTTATCTGTGATATCTGATTTTCCCCAGGAGATAATTATCTGGAATTTGCATAAGAAACAGAGTTGGTGTAAGTACAAAAATGCCTAAACTTTTAAGTGACTTTTAATGGACTTATGAGGACATGGAGTCTGGGAGTTGAGGACGTGGAGTTTGGGAATTGAGGATGTGGAGTCTGGGAGTTGGGAAACGTGGAAACATACAGAGGCGTCAGACTTCTGAGAAACTTACAATGCTTGGCAGCTGGCACCATGACAGGGCTCCTCCTTTGGCCTCTTACACCAGGAAAAGCAGCATTCCCGTCCCTTCGCCTGAGCCAGCCCTTTGGCTTTTACACCCTGAGTGACCCAGGCCTCCGTGGGAGTGCCCAGCAGGGCACACAGGATACCCCCAGGGAAAGTTGACCCTGGAACCGGATGAAGGAGGTGATGGTAAGAGTCATAGAATCCAAGTTGTCACCGTTTCTGTGACCACTTGGGATGCCCGGAGGCTGGAGGGTGCAGGTGTGTCTGAGGCGTACACAGAGGCAGTTAGGACTTGATTGGTGACTGCCAGGCACCGCCAGCAGTTGAAATAGCGACTCGGTTGTAAAGGGGCCGTTCCTGCTCTAAGCCTCTGTAGATTCACAGATGAAGTCTTAGTCATTATGTTTGAACCTCAGCCAAGAAATTTCAATTTCTTCAAGGAGGGGCTTTGGCAGATGTTACGATAGAAGGGTCAACTTACTTTTCTGGAATTCCCTGAAATGGAACACTCTGGAATCAAGTAAAGAGGAAGACCGTCCTTGTCGCTTATGGTCGCGAGTCTCACGTCAGGAGAAGCGACTCCTGCATACCTCCTCCTCCAGAAAGGCCGTAGGTGGGGCTCCCACCGCTGCCGCTCACAGCCAGCGGGGGTAGGAATTGCTCGTTCCTCATTATTCGCTGGAAGAAACTGATTCCAGCCGCGCTGCATAATTGGCCCAGGGTCACACAGCTGGAAGCTGGTGGAGCTGGGACCTGCGCCCAAGCCGCCGGGCTCCGGGTTCCCGCCTCAGTCACCACACAGAGCGAACGTCCAGGCGCACGGAGGACAGGGGCCTGAGCAGCGTGCACACCTGGACTCCTGCTAGACGCCCCACCGGGTTGAGACCTGCCGCCCGCCTCTCCTGCAGCCTCCTGAAAATGACACGCGGGACCTTATGAACTTCAAACCGGAGCTTTTAGAATCCTGCGTTTTAAGACACCATATTCCCCGTACAGCCGAGACCACAGCCCAGACCTCTGATGGCTGACTGTGTGCCTGAGGGAGCAGGGCGTGGCGGGGCAGCTGGCCCGGCCCACGCGGAGCCCGGGGTCAGGAGGGAAATCTGGGCCTCTCTACCGCTCGGTGCTGGCCGTGGGCCCGCTGGTCACAGAGGTTCCATGGTGCGAAGCTTGCGGAGTCCCCCCTGAGCCTTCCTTGGTCCCGTCCTCTTTCTCTAAAGCAGCTTCCAGCTTGCCTCCGATTCCCATCCACATCCAGCCTCTCACCCTCTGGGCTCAGTTTCTGTGTTTAGTCTTCCCAGTGTGGAAGTCAGTTTTCCTAAGTGGCTTCTGACTTTGGCCGGCCCTTGGGCACTGGGTCCTCGGTGCTGCTGGGGTGAGAACCACACCGGAGCCCACCCGCTTGCCTCTGTTTCTCCTGACCAGATGTGCTGGGGTGGGGGCTTACTCAGCGCCTTCTCCCTAGAGGTCTCCAGAGGCCCGTGTGGGCTCATGGCTCCCACCCACTTGACACTTTGCCCACCACATTCTGTGTTTCTTCCAAGGACTGAAATGTGACGTTTCTCTGACAGCATGGGAGACATTCGCTTGCTGTTGCTCTCCAGGAAAAAAATCTCATAATCTAACTAGACAAACCTTCACTGAAAAATTAGACCAAATGGCATTTGTAAACTCCGAGGAAAGCATTTTTCTCCTCTGAAGTATTCCCTAGCTGGAAGTGTTAGGAACTTTACATACACTGATACCAGTTAGGGTTATGGAAAAAACGAGAAGCCATAAACAGCTGGACATGCTGTCAACACCGAACCCGGTTGACCTAATTTTTTCCCTAGCTCTGCTTGCTGAGAAACTTGGAGCCTTCTTAACTCACATTTATGAGTGAGAAACATGGGTGGATAGAGTTTATTTCTTAAAAAAAAAAAAAAATAGCTGGAGCTCTCACGGGCTTCTTTTCGCTCCTTTGGTAATTTCGAGTGAAGGAAATACTATTTGGAGACGCAGGTTGCGTGATGTCCTGCCTCCCCTTTCTCGAACTGTGCTCACACACGTAGCTAAGTCAAGGTACAGTTCACCTTGTGCCTCATGCAGTTGGTGTTTAATTTGTTTTTCACTCGTGATCTAAATCCATTACCCAATGAAACATCTCATCTTAAGAAACAAATACCATCTGCCTCTTTGGGGTTCCCGGGGAACCAGGAAGAAACTGCAGATCTGCCGTGTTTGATTTTAGCATCGGATCAAACGTTAGATGTCCGGGGCCAGCCAGGCTGCACGAACGAGACTTTCTTTACAGTGTCCTTCTGTTCCTTAATTGGCCCTCTACTATTTAATTTATTGTAAATGAACTCTGCATGCCGTTTATGATGGAGAACTGGTAATGAAGGTATAAATATAGCCAGTAACTTATTTAACATACTGTGGGCTCTTGGTAAGCAGAGTGGCATAAATAAAATATTGAAACACAACTGAGCGGAGTGTTCTGCTCTGTGGTTGATAGTAAATGTGGCTAACTTTATTGTTCAATGTGCCACCTTTGGAGAATTTGGCATCTCTGAAGTTGGATTTTGAATCTAATACATTTTAGACAGATGATCTCTTTCTTGTTTTTAAAAAGCATCCTTACTATAGAGGCATGCTTATTTTATGAGTGCCATGAGTTAAAACAGTTCCATAAGTGATACTTACCTGTGCACCTTGCACACTGCCATGATTTTCGTGGGTGCAGTGCAACTCCAGAGCCACACCCCCCTGGATGTTTACCACGAACACACTAGCCTCTTGGGTAAGTTACTTAAGTAAATTCTGCCAATCCTAAATTTTCACTTACATAAAGTGGGGCTTTATATATTTGAAGAGTCGTTATGAATCGGCGATGTAATACAAGCAAGCTACTTAGGCAGTGCCTGGGCCACCCTGGTGACTGAACAGGAGCTACGGTTACATGTGCCCGTTGCAGTCTGTTCACCCTGGAGTGCAGGTTGGGTTGCTGTCACCTTCTGCCTGTGGTGAACTGTACTGCTGTGAACGTGTGTGCGCACACATCGATTCCAGACCCTGCTTTCAGTTCTTGGTGTTTCCCAGGTGTGGAATCACTAGGTCATATGATAACTCTCTGGTCTCTGGGGGAATCTCCAAACTGTCTTCCATATTAATTCTCCCGTCTTACCTGCCCACCAGTAGTGGATTGGGGCTCCTATTTCTCCACTTCCTTGCTAATAGTTATTTTGTGGGTCCTTTTTTCCTCCCTCATGGCCATCGCAATGGTTATGGGTGGTATTTCATTGTGGTTTTGATTTGCATATCTCTGGTGGCTGGTGATGTCGAACATCTTTTTATGTGTTTATCACCCATTTGTGTATCTTTGTAGAACTGTGTATTCTATGCTCTGTACATTTAAAAAATCTCAGTGTGTCAGGTGCAGTGGCACACACACCTGTAAGCCCAGTGGCTCAGGAGAGGAGCAGGAGGGTCACAAGTTCAAAGCCAGCCTTGGCAACTGAGCATGACCCTGTCTCAAACCATGAAAGGGCTGGGGTGTGGGCCAGTGGTAAAATGCCCCTGTGTTAGATCCTCAGTACCAAACAAGACACACACAACAAAAATCCTGTTTATTTGGATTTGTAGGGTTTTTTAAAATATATATTCTGTCTATATTAATTTCCTCTGAGATACATGAATAGCAGGTGTTTCTCCCATTCTCTGGTTTGTCTCTTTACTCTGATGATAGTGTCCATTGATGCACAGAAGGTTTTTAATTTTGTAGTTTAACTTATTTTCTTTGTTGTTTGTGTTTTGATATCATGTCAAATAAATTATTGCAACCCTCGCCCTGCCAAAAAAAAAATAAAATTAAATAAAATTAAAAATTAAAAAAAAAAAAAAAAGTAGCAGGGGAGTCCAGATAGTTTCACTGGAAAATTCTCTCAAACATCTCAGGAGTAAATAATACCAATCTTATGCAAAATTTCTCATAAAATAAAGGAAGTGAGAATGCATTCTTTTATATATCAGGCATAATTCAGGAACCAAATAAGATTTTAAAAAAATGTTATAAAAGGAATTTAGTAAT
Organism: Sciurus vulgaris; assembly: GCF_902686455.1. Taxonomy (NCBI): domain Eukaryota; kingdom Metazoa; phylum Chordata; class Mammalia; order Rodentia; family Sciuridae; genus Sciurus; species Sciurus vulgaris. The sequence goes on from NC_136467.1 coordinate 152,633,106, forward strand.
GTATAATTGTGGAAATGTATCATGACCAAATTGAATGGAAAGTGAAACTCTTAGAAATCAATCTGTGTAATTCACCAAAACCACACAACAGAGAAAAGCCATATAATGATTTAAATAATGTAGAAAAATTATTGAGAAAATAGAACAACTGTTTATAATAAAAACTTGAAGCAATGTAGGAATGGTTGGGAACTTTGATACAGTGAATCTGTGAAACATCTCTAGCTCCATGTGTAATGGTGGAATATAGGACGCTTTTGCCCTAATATTGAGAACTAGGTTCACTCTCACCTCTTTCAATTATTATTTTGTTGGAGATTATGGCTAATGCAATAAGAGAAGAAAATTTTAAAAAATAGTTTGGAAAGAGCAGTAAAACTCTTTTTGGATGACATGGTTGACAGCAGGGTATCTTAAAGAATGTACAAATCAACTGTAGTCTAAAAGAACTTAGCAAGATTTCAGGGTAAATTGTTTACATACGAACAAATGTATTTTTACATGTTAGTACAAAGAATTAGAAAAATGATTTTTAAAATTTCACTTACAAGAACATGATGAGACCAATGCCTAGAAATAACTTTAATAAAACCCATGCAAAAATCTCGACACAGAACACTAAAACTTTGCCAGAAGTAATTTAAAATGACCTCACTATATAAAAAGAGTTTTCATTAGGGATTAGACGTCATAATATCCTTAAGGTATTGTTATTTCTAGATTCAATGTAATCCCAACTGAAGCACCACCAGGTTTCTTCTTTGTTTTGGGAACAAACTGGTTCCAAAACTTATAAGAAAATATACTAGAGCTGAAATGTCCAGAGCAACCTTGGAAAAGAAGAGCAAAGTCGGAAGGATCACATTATATGATTCTATGACTTATTTTAAAGCTATAATAATCAAAACTTTGTGATACCTACATAAAAAGAGACAAATAGATCAAAGGAACAGAATTGAGAGCCCAGAAATAGATCCCCATTCATATGTTGACAAGAGAGAGAAGAAAATACTTTTAGGTGTAGCAGTGGCCTAATGGGAACCTCAATCCCTACCTCACACCATTCACAACAACTAACTTGAGATGAGTCACAGACCTAAAAGCAAAATGATAAAGCTTTCAGAAGAAAACATGGGAATGCCTTTGCATTGTGGGGGGCAGTCGAAAATTTCTTAGGCCACAGAAAGCAAAAACCATAAAAATTGACAAGTGAGACAATCAACTGGAAAACTTGAACTAATTGAGAGACATTGTTAAGAAACTGATACAAAAGAAACATATCTGATGATGGGTATGCAGAATGCATAAAGTATTTCTACGGCTCAGAAATGAAAAAAATTCAGTAAAATGGGCATGATCTCAGATACTTCACAAGGGAAGATACACACATGGGAAATGAGCACATGAAATAAAATTGCCTCTACTCAGCATGCTCAGGAAATGCAAATTAAACCACTGGGAAAGACCTCAATGAGAAAGGCTAAATTTATGAAGACTAACAGCAAAATGTTGGGGAGGATGTGAAACAACTGGAGCTCTTACCTTTTGGGTGAGTGTGTAATTTCGCAACCACTTTGGACAAAAGCCTGGGAGTTTCTTATCAAAGTCTATCCACCTGTCCTCAACCTACAGTTTCACTTCTAGGTATTTTCCAGGGAGAAACAAAAGCCTGTGATCCACAAAAAGACCTGTACCAGAACGTTCACAGCAGCATGCTCAGCTGTATTTAGAATAGCCAAAAGTGGAAACAACCCGCACGTCCATCAAGATAAAAGTAGAAAACTACGGGATCATAAAGGCTATTTGTGAACCATAAAAAGAACAAACTACTGATTCATGCAACAACATTGATGGATCACCCAAACTTTTATGCTGCACAAAGAAAAAACTTACATAAAAGAGAAACAAACAAAAGTGGTTCCAATTAAATAAGTTTCTTGAACTGGAAAAGCTAATTAAGGATGAAAATCAAACAGGGGGAGTAGAGTAGAGATTGCCCAGGAAATGTGATGCAGAGAATTTGGGGTACGGGGGTGCTGTTTTGCCTCCTGATGGAGATTTGTGCCATACAGGTGTAAATATTCATCAGAACTTCTCCACTAGCACATTTAGAATCTGTGTGTTGTACTGCAGCTGAATTTTGCTTATAAAACACTAAGGAATTGTGAAGTGTGGGAATAGAGTTTACTGATATTTGTAACTTTGAAATGAATCAAAATTAAAAATCAGTTGATCAAAGGAGAGAGGGAAGATGCATAGGTATAGACAATATAACCAAATGTTAATTATGGACTCTGGGTGGTGGGAAAATGGAGTTCCTTCAGCTAATTCTCTCAATTTTTCTGCACATCTGAAAGTTTTATAATAAATATGTAAGGGAAGCAATTATTTGTATATTCCAACTTTCAAGGGTCGAAATGTGTGTGTGAGTGTGTGGTATTGTTGTTTCGGTCCTGGGGAGTGAGCCAGGGGTGCTTCACCACTAAGCCACACCCCCAACCCATTTTATTTTTTCGTTTGAGACAAGATCTTGCTAAGTTGCTTGGGGCCTTGCTAAATTGCTGAAGCCGGCCTTGATCACCTGATCTTCTCACCTGGGCCTCCCGAGTCACTGGAATTACAGGCATGCCCGCGGCTGCAGCCTGTGATTTTGTTTTTATGGGGTAAGGCATTGACTCCTCATCCTGAGAATCCCAAGTTTAAAGGACAGAGGTGGTGTTACAGTCCAGTTAGCCACCGCCCTGCAGGGCAGGCCCTTTCTGTGCAGTTTTTTCAAATCAAACACCCAGAGCCTGTCAGGTGAAATAGGAAGTGAACGTGGAACCTCACCTTTGCCTGGAACCTCTGTGGTCACCCTCCAATTGCTTTACTAAGTTTATTAACTGACCTTTTCTTAGAAATTATCCTTGAGGGAAGAAATTCTAGCAGTCAGATTATCGAGCACACGTTGGTTAAATATCCATAAAAGATACTGAGATGAAATGAATTATTATAGCTCTAGTTTCTCAAAGAATTATTTTTCTTCCTGACCTTGCTGCACTGGGAATTTTAGATGCAAAAATAAAAGACCCTGTATCTTGGAATCCTAAGCCCATGCCTGTGTGTTTTTTATCCTCCCTGTTCAGGCAGAGATTCAGGAAAGCCTTGCAGAAGATGAGTATGTGTCCCAGCACAGACAGGCTCAGGGAAGACTGTACAACCACTGGACTCTGATTCCAGGCTGGACCTTCGCTGGTTTTGTACCCTACACACCTCCTTAGATTTTCATCCTTTCATCCTGCTTTCCTAATGAGGCAGAATTGCAAAGTTAAAGAGTTAAAAGATAATCAAACCCCACCTCCACACTTTTTTGGTGAGAAAATAGGAGCCTGAAGCTTTGCTCCAGCTGACAGAGCTAGATAGAAGCAGCGCCATGTCTTAAAAAGTTCTCCTCACCGATGGGTAATGTAACACTCTATCACATTTACCTCCTTTGGATAGCTATGAAAACACTTCAAAAATAAACGTGTTGTAAGTATGCAAAGTGTTAGCAATATTTCTTTAAGTGAGGATGTATGTAATAGTGTATGTATATTTTTACCCAGTGAACATTGGTCCTTTGGATTATAATATGAATACAAAGATTTTCTGTTAAATCTATAATTTTGCCATGTAGGAAATCTGCATGTAGGAAAGTGGCCCCTTTGGTAAAATTCTTCATTTTTGTTAATACTCTACTCACTACTGCACTGCCCTTTCTATTGATTATGTGCAATATTCAATATGTGTAATAAATTATGAGATTAAGCATTTCAGTTGTAGGTGTCCCACTGGGACCTGGTTGAGTGGAAGTACATAGAGCAACACTGCACAGTACTGCATTTTGAAATAAGAAGACTTTTGCAATACTGTAACTGAATACAGTGGCATCTTTGTCAAGCGCATTGTTTTCTTTTCCTCCTTAGAAATCCAAAACCATTTTGAGTTAAAACAAACTAAATGAAATTTCCTTAAACCAAATATGCATTTGCAGCTTTAAAATTGTGGACTGTCTTTGTGTTTTGCAGAATATATAATATATATATTACAATCTTATTGAGGTGTAATTGAAATACAGTAAACTGCACATATTTAAATACCATCTCATCGGTTGTGACATGTTTGCACACTGAAACCACATCCACAATCAAGATAAAGAACGTTTCCATCATCTCCCAAGCTTTCCTCAGAGGTCCTCTGCAGTCTTTCTCTCTTTCTAACTCCACCCCACAAGGGATTTGCTGAGTTGCTTTTTTTTTTTTTTGGTATAAATTAGATTGCATGTTCTAAGAACTTCGTATCCATCCTGACTCTCTGGTGTTATTCTTGCCTGGCTTTTTCACTGTGAGGTTTGGGGAGTCACGGGTGTTATTGTGCATGCTGGCCTTTCCTTTCTTTTCTTTTCCCCTTTGCCCATCAGTGTTCATTACGTGCTTGAATACATCTTCCCAGGCTTTTCCAGTCTCTCCTGCTTGTTGGACATTTGTGTCGTTTATCATTAACGGCTATTCAGGTCAAGTTGCATGGTCATTGTGTACAAGTCTATGCTGAAAAGATTTTCTTTTCCCCCAGTGGATGGCCTTGAACGGGGTGGCCATGTTCATGAGTCTATTTCTGGACACTGTTTTAATTGGTAGAGCACACTTTTCCTGAAACTCACTTTCTTGATTATTAGCTTTATAGCAAATCTTGAGGGTGAAGTGATTTGTCCAACTTCTGATCATCTGGGTCTTTTGATTTCCATATCAGTTTTAGAATGAAATCATAAGTTTTACCGAACAACAACAACAACAAACCCTAATCACCCTATCCTGAATTTGAAATTATCTTGAATCTTAGACCAGTTCGAAGAGAACTGCCTTCCATGGACATTGTACATCTCTCCATTTATTTATATATTTAAAAATATACAACAATTTGTGGTTTTTAGTATAGAGATATTGTATATTTTTCCTTATATTCATTTCAAATTATTTTTCTTGCCCACTACTGTAAAAGAGATTTGAAAAAGCTTTTGCCCTTACTATGTCATTATGGAATACTTTATAAAATTAACCTTTATTCTGCACTTTGCTAAATTTTTTCATTACTTTGTCTAGATTTTAGAGGTTCTTTGTTATTTTCTATGCAAATAATCATATACTTTAAAATAATGGCAGTTTTTTTTCTTTGGGCCATTATCTCATTTATTTTCTTTTCCCTTTTTTACTTAATAGCTAAGTCCTGTGGTAAGCTGTTGAATAGGAATATTGAAAATTGCCAGAATTCATCATTTTGCCTGGAATTTTTCCTACATCCTTTCATTTTCCCTTCTTATTTTTTTATCTTGTGGGAAAAATTTTTCATCTTTTACCTTTAAGTGTGATATTGGCTGTTGGTTTTATGTTGGTGCCTTTATTCGTTTAAGGACGTTACCTGCTATTCTTAATTTACTAAGATGTATGTGTGTGCATGTGTATGTATGTGTATGCACTATGAACTGTTTTTGAATTTTGTCAAATAATTTTATATTTAGTAAAATGAGCATATGGATTTTCTGTATTTTGGTAATATGAATGATACGGATTAACACATGTTAATCTGACTTTGCATTCCTAGTGAATGCCTTCTTTAATTATGATGAATTGTGTGTGTATGTGTGAGAGAGAGAGATTGGGTTACATTTGATAAGATCTTGATAAGGATTTTTATATCTATAAGAGGAATGTAATTTTATTTTTTTGCAATTTGTTGGATTTTGGTATTAATGCTATGCTGATAATGATCCCAATTTCCTTACTTTCTGGAAATATTTTTAAAAATAAGTATAATTTCTTCCTTGAAATTTTGCCAGAATTCATCATTTGGCAATGGAATTTTCCCTCTGTCCTTTCTTTTTTCTCTTCTTCTTGTTCCTTCTTTCGGTCTTTCTTCTTCTTCCTTCTCCTCCTGGGGATTGAATCCAGGGCCTCACATATGCTAGTATGCTACCTTTGAGATACAGCCTCAATCCTTTTTGTTTTATTATTTTTTTTTCCTTAACCCTTTTCCAATTTTTGATTTTTGAGACAGGGCCTCACTAAGTTGCCCATTCTGTCCTTGAATTTGTGACCCTCCTGTCTTAGCCTCCTGAGTATCTAGGATTACAGGTGTGCACCAGCATACTTGGCTTGGAGTTTTTCTTAAGCATGATATTTGATCCTTTAATTTCATTTGTGTGTGTGTGTTTTCATTGTTTTAACTTTGGTGAGTATACTTTTCTAGAATCATATATCTTTCATGTAGTTTTTAGTATAATATTATTATAGTATCCTAGTCTTTTGAAGTTTCTTGGATCAGTGAGATGAACTCATTTATTCCTGACACCTGTACTGGTGATTTGTACCATTTCTCATCTTCTTGAACATTTCAGCTAAGGTTTTGTCAATTTTGTTAATGTTTTCACGTGACTAAGCTATTAGATTTCTTCTGTTTTATTTTTAATTGATATCTGTGTTTTACTATTTTTTCCCTTCTCCTTTGAGAAATTAAATTTGTTCCTTTGTTAAAACTTTTTATGGTGGGATCTTAGGTCATTTATTTCATGTTGTCTTTTCTAAAATAAACATTTGAGGCTATGTGCTTCTCTCTCAGCACTTCTTCAGTTTCATCCCACAACTCTGGAATATTTTGTTGTGTGCAGTTCAAAGTAATTTCTGATAATCTTCTATATTTTATCTATGCATTATTTCAAAAATTTTTTTTTTAATTTATACATCTTTGTACTTTTCCTAGGTATTATTGTTGTTTTCAGATTTGCATTGTGGGTAGAGTGTATACACTGTATGATTTCTATTATTTTTACTATTGGGACATTGTCAGTGGCCCACAATAGCATCTGTCTTGGTGAATGTACCATTGCACTTGACCATATATTCTGAAGTTGCTGGAGGAAGCTTTTATAAATGTCAATGAGACAAGGATAGTCAGTTATGCTATTGGGAACTCACGTGTCTTCTCTGCCTTTCTTTGAGGCCTGTGGGTTACTCAGGGAGGGACACTGTGGGGTGAAGTGCTATTGCTTCCCTAGCTATCCTAAGTGTGTCCATGCTTGTAGACTTTGTGAACCAGGCACATTAACACTGATGACTCTGCATGCTGAGCTGCCTCCGTGCCCTTTGACACACTCCCTTCAGTCTCTGGAGATAGTCTGTCTTTGTCTGATCTCATATTCAAGTTCCCCCCTCCTTGCTTGTTAACTGCATAATGTATGTATATTTTTTTCATTTACTACTGTAAACCATTTTCTTTATATTTAAGCACCCTTATAGCCGATGTGCTTTGTTTCTTATTTTTCTATCTATTCTGCTACTCTGAATACGTCTCTTGACCATGGTTGCATTTAAATTCAACATGGAATTGTCTGTTTTCTGTTTCTCCTCCTTTTCAACCCCCACATTCCTCTTTCCTCCCATCTTTTAGATTTTTTAAATATCTTTTCACACTCCATTTGAATTCATCTAATGTTTGTATTTTGGTCAAATCTTTTTATCTTTGAATATATTTTCTCCAAGAAGATTTACTTTATACATACCAAACTTTTCAAGTCTATTTAGAGTTCATACTGTACCATTTCACATAAAACAGAAAAAAACAATGTTATAGATTATTCCTCAGTGACCCATATGTTATAGTTTTCGTATATAGCTATATGCATTGGAAATCCCACTAGATATAAAAATATCTTAAATAATTATATGTATATAAAGGACTTAAGAAAAATACTGTTTGTACTTACCTAAAAATTTACCATTTCTGTTGCTCACGGTTCATTCTCAAAGATCCACGGTTCCCTTGGGTACCATTTTCCTTCAGTGTGGAGAGCTTCCATTAGTAATGTTATATACCGAGTCTCTTGGATGAATTATCTTACTTTTTTTTATCTGAAAGTACATTTATTTTAAAGAATATTTTCACTAGTTATAGAATTTGGGGTGGCCCCAGAGTGCTACCACCAGGCCTACATGGGGTCTACTGAGAAATTTTTAGGATTTTAATCCATTCCCTGAGTATAATGAGTGGACTCCATATTCTTACAGTTTTTAATAATTATTCTTTATATCTGGCTTTCATCAGTTTGTCTATGACACAGCAAAGTGTGGTTTTTTGAGTTTGTGAATTGCTGAGCTTCTTGAATCCATAAATTTATGTGTTTAGACAAATTTTTAGACAAAACTAATTTTTTTCCCTCAATTTCTCTGCTTTTTCTTGTACTCCCATTACATGTTTAAGACCTTTGGAAATTGTCCCGTGGGTCTCTGAGGCTCCGTTCACTTATTTTACTCTTTGTCCTTTACTATCATTTTCTGTTCTTTAGGTCAGATCATTTGTATTGATCTGTGTATAAATTTGCTGGTTCTTTTCTATATTATTTCCATACTCCTTTTGAGTTCAGCGCCGAGTTTTTATTTTAAATACTGTACTTTGGACTTCCACAATCTTTCATTTTTTTATAGAATATTCTCTACTGAGTATACAATTTCATTAATTTCAAGAGTATTTTTCTTAAATAATGGATCATAGTTGTAATCATTGCTTAAGTGTCATCAATAGCTCAATCATATCATGCTTTTGTCTTTTCTCTTGAGAACTCATCACATTTTCCTGGTTCTTTGTATACTAAGTAATTTTGGAAGATATGAATATTGTGGACCTTCTGTTCTGTAGAGTTCATTGGAACATTCCTATTATACTCTGTGGAACAGTCATGTTTATTTTAGAAGGTAGTCAAGTTTCTTAAATTCAGACTGCATTGCATCTGTCTCACCTTCTATGACAAGTGGTTAAATCTTAGTTCTCTAAGACCTGCCTTACTGGTCTGTCTGTCCTATGCTTGTGTAATTCAGTGGTTAGAATAAGATGTGTGCAGAAGGTTCAAGTCTGTTCAGCTCCCAAAGCCTTTGCTTTCTTCATGTGGGACAGTTTCATGCATGCTTAACTTAGCTCATTCTTGCCTCTCTTCTTTGCAACTGGGGACCCTGAGGGTCATACTACACAAGAAAAAACAAAGGTAAAAAGTGATATGGGAAGCTCATCACTTTATAAGGTCACTTTGTAAGTCTTATCTCTCGTCCGTGATCTTCCTGCTTCTGAGGAGCCTCAGATGATTCACTCTGACACTTTTTTTAGAAATTTTAGTTGTGATCAGTATGAGAAAGGAACCATAGTGAGCTTACCCAACATGGCTGAACAGGAACCCCTACTGAATTATAACTCCAGAAAAGAAATGCTTACAAGTCAAAGCATAGAACACATCTATTAAAATTAGCCCAACAATCAGGGCAAAAGAAATTCACTCTTTATGAACAAACTGTGCGGGAAAGAAGAGAAGTTATTACAGACTGCGTCCATTTTATAGGCACAGGCTTGCATACACAGTGTTTAAGAAAATAGCTGCTGTGTGCTGTGTTACTTTACATTTCACATCCCACAGTTCTCTGTCCTCATTTGAAAGGCGTGGAAGCTGATGCTCCACTTTCTTCTTCCACTAGTTTTTTTCTTTTTCTTTGGACTTTTTTTGCAGTGCTGGGTTGGTACGCAGGACATATTGTACATGCTAGGTAAGTGCTCTACCACTGAACTGCCAGCCCTGCCTGCCCCACTGGATCATTGAAGAGAAAATTGATTTTATACATGAAGTATTTGGAACCATCAGAATCAAGCTATATATAAAGTGACATTATTTAATGTTTAATCCTTGGATATCCTTTGAGGTAATTTAAATATAAGTTTTAGTTAAGAATAAAGACTTTAAAATTAACATCGGTGACAATATTTCCTTTTGTCTAGTGCAAATGGTTAGCTGGTGACAACTTCCTTATGAAGTTGAGTTTACATAATGATAAAACACAAACATCAAAGGGTAAATTACTTCGTTTGAATGATGTGCATTATGGAAGCGGTATGGTAGTTTTTCCCTTAGAATGTGATCAGGGGCTGATGTGAATCACACATTCCGTAGTTTTACCTCTTTTGGTAGGCAGTAGTGATTTTTAAGGAAATGAAGAATGGGGGCAGCAAGGCCAGTTTATATAACAATGAAGTCAGATTGTTCTTTAGAAAATAAAGGATGTATGGACATGTGATAACACAAAAGCTTTTCCATATGCTTAAGATGCCCTTCTGACCCCAAATTGGATTAAGTTATGTAAATATGACTCAGATAGGGAGCACATTGCAGTTCAGATGAAAGAATTACCTTGTGGGTACTTTCCAAGAGTTTATTATTCTTTTTTGTCCCTTGAAATTATGGGTAAAAAAATAGCAATTATCAGAATTTCTTATTTTTTAAATGATGAACTATTTGCTTAAACATTTTGTTATATGACTCCAAGGGTTTAAACATACCGGATTAGTCTTTAAATTATCATAACCCATGACTTTAATATTTTACATTGAAAAAGTTAAGATACGATTTGCATGCAGTGAAATGCACAAATCGTATATTAAAATTCATTGTCTCTCACTTATGTAAATACTAGAAACCTCCTTGGAGATGAGGACCACCTGAGGTTTACTCCTCCCTCCATCCTGGCACCCAGCACTTGGCCTCGGAACATGGCGGACACACTTTCTATGTTGAATGAGCTCAGCAACCGCCTTTTGTCTAGGGTTTGCATTTGCCTTGCCCAAGTTGTGTTCTGCTATGGAAACATAACACAGGCTTTGCTTTAGCTCAGGAGTTTACTATTCCCTTTATGTCTCAAGCCTTTTGTTTAATACATGAGCTGACTTACCCTAGTTCCTGTTGATATAGAACAGGCTCTTGATGAAAATATACACTACCGGCAACTTATAAGGGATTTCTGTTTTATGAGTTTAATAGCATTGTTAAAATTCACTGATGTGTCATTGAGAAAAACAACTTTAAGTGAATACGATATACACGCATGCTCGTAATTCATCTTCTAGAGTGTATTGTATTTAACACACTCTATACTTAGTGTGTAAATACAAATATCATTTATTTTTATTGTTGGTAAAAAGAGACGATACCTGTTTCATACAATTAAGAGATATTGAAATTATGCATGATTTTTTCATTATTACTAGGATTTCCATGTTGAATCAAAGGTCATTATTCTAATCGCCTCAGACTCTTTTTCCCCCCCTAATAGATCTTTGCAGTGCCCATCTGTCTGTGGCTCATGATGTAACCTTTCTTGATAGGGGCAGGATGGCAGATGGACAGCAGATGGGAGTTTTGCCCTGCCTCGTGGTTCAGAGCTTGGCCCAGGCACGAACTGTCAGAGACTGTCAGTTTGTCGTCTCAGCTTGTGGGCTCCAGCATTGTGCTCAGCATCTAAACCAAGGGTCCGAATTAATGCAGAGCCAGACCAGCTATTTGTCATTGCTACTAGTTAACGTTAATGACTGGCAGTGCAGGCAGGGGCACCCCGGGAGTCTATAAAATAACCAGGTGGGAAATGTCCTTTCTACCTCACTGTGTGCTAAATCACCAGTACTTCAGCATCAGCTCCTTCTCAAGACAGAGGTTGCATAAGTAGGAAAACAGTTGTCATATAGGTTTTTGCCTATTTTTCAAACATAACTCAGCTTCCCAAAAGTCCTTGTGTCTATGCAAAATCACATGAGGCAGCAAGTTAGAACAGAGACAGACAGTGGCTTGTGTTTTATCTGAATCACTGGACCATTGTCATCTTTCAGAAATCCTAAGGGTGGTGAGTGATTGAACTCAGACTGACGACACCATTTGGAATGGTCACTGTGACTGACTGCTCTTCCCAGTGTTGGAAGGTGGTTTGTGAGGATGCGAGTCTTTTCAAGGAGAAAGAAAAGGCTTTTAAAAACTTTTATTCTGAACTATCAGCATTCTCTTTTTTACTTATTCTTAATGTGTGCATGAATCTGCTGCTTGACAAGTGACTTCATTTCAGAGAAATAAGAGTGGAGTAAACCCAGGAGGCTGGGCCAGCCCTCCCCATGGAGGGTAAGCCATGACCGTGACCATGAATAAAAGATAGTAAGTCAAATTGGGCTGAGCCTTGATTTGGGGGGATTTTCCCTGATTTTATTTAGTTTCTTCAGGTTTTGAGCTTCACCCAGATGATGATATGCCATTTCCTCAGAGCAGCTGTGTCCCAATTCTGATTAGTAATTCAAGAGAATTTATGTAAGGAACATGTGACCAGAAATATCTAAATAGATGTCCGCAATAAATACAGAAAAACATGCCTTCTCTCTGCCAGGGCTATGCCTGTCTTTCCACCCAGATGTAGGCCCGCTGCTGAGTTCTCCCTTCTTCCCTGGCGCTGAGCTCCGTGGAGATGGTGCTCTGTGTTCAGATAGTGTTTCTATTGACACAGCAGGTAGATGCTGCAGCCCTACACGCTGGAATGTTCTCCTGTCTTCTGGGAGCGGAGAGTGTTTCTGCAGGTGTGTAATCACGACGAGGCTCCAGGTTATGTGAATAATGTTGGACGGTTGTAGTCAAACAAATTATGTTTGCATTAGTTCAAGAGATTCCTCAATCGAATTTGGAGGCCTGTAGTGCTGACCACCTCAAGGCCCTTTAAAATCTGGATTCTAGTGGATTGTTAGGCAATCTTGTGCCCGAACCTTGAGTAATCCCTACATTATAAAATAACGCAGTGCATTCATTAGGTATTCTTTTTTTCTCTTCAGTTTTCTTCTTTTGTGTTATATTTACATTTTAAAATTGTGAGCTTTCTGTGTTTGTACTTGTTTGTTTGTTTGTTCGAAATTATCCATCAGTTTATATATTGCACAGGTAACCGAAGTGGAATCTTGAAGTTATATCTGTGGTTTCCTTGAAACGAACTCATTTATTTTTTACGTTTAAGGGAATCTTGAAATAGAAAGAAATCCTGTTACGGCACGGGCTGGAATGGCCTAAAGGACTACTGCACCCTGCTAGCTGTAAATGTACTTCGACGTGGGTCCTGCTAACATGATTTCAGGTGAGCTGTGCACAGGATCTAATTAGTTATAAATCTGTAAATGCTCAGACAGGGGCTGACTTGAAATTCTCCATCTGACGGAGATTGCCAGGGTACGCTAATCTCAGAGAGCTGCCTTATAATGAATTCCCGTTAGCCATGGAGTTAAGGGAAAGCCATGAACTTGAAGAACGAAGCAATCCCTGTGACTTAGCTGGTTAGACAGAAGCTCTGCTTTTCCAGGGTACTGTCTGCCTACCCCCCATCCCCCCACCCTTGCTTTGGGAAGATAGTTCTTAGACCAAAGATTACAGCACAGTGAGCTGTCCTACAGAAATATCTAAGCTGCCATACCTTGACTGTCATCCATAAACAGCTAATATCTTGTATTTAATCTTCCTTTAGATTATATAGTGTTGATGGATCACAAAGTGCTGCTTCTCCTGTGGGTTTTCAAACCCTCCATTACACAAGTAGAGAAGAAATCTAAATAACCAAGAAAACCAGTCAAAGCTCAGTGTCCAGAGAGAGTCACTGCCGTTGGATATATTGTGGGAAACTAGAAGAAAGCCCTGCTCTTCAAGGAACTCATATTCCAACAGGCGGTACGGGCAGCGAATAGACGCATCCTAGAAAGTCAGGTCTTAACAAGTATCTAGGCGAAGACCGGTCAGGAAGAGTGAGGAGGAGGTGCCGGTTATGGAGGATACTCAGAGAAAGCCCCTTCTCCTACGCCTGTGCGTGTTCCTCTGTCTTTCACATTTACCTTTTGATTTGATGTGATTTAGAGATGTATACTATTAAGCACAAGTTTGATAAATTTCCATAACATATAGACTAATGCCACCTGCACCCCTCCCTCTGGATGTCTAGAACTTTCTATTTCTGGAGGAAGATCGCTCCTGCCTCTCCCCGAGTCCAGTCATCCTTGTTGCCCAGGGATGACCATCCTTCTGATCCTCTGGCTGTGGACTGGCATCGCAGGAGTGGCAGGGCAGGGCATGCACGCTTCCTGGCTGGACTCTGGTTCCTCTTGGGTTTGCTGATGCCCACATGGCTGTGCTCCATTGCAGTCCTTCCTTTCACCGTGGTCTGTGGATGTGTGGACCCATTGTTGGTTGGCCCATTCTCTGGCTGATGGACAGCTGGACTCTTTCCCTATTTGCCCATTATAAATCAGCTGATAGGAATATTTTTGTGCCAGATTTTTTCTGTGTATATGGACTTACCTTGCTCTTAGGTAAATACCAAAGTGTAGCTATTGAACCTTATAAGAAGCTTGCACACCAATTTCCAAGGAGATTGTGTCCTGTATCACCTAACAACAGTGCAGAAGCATTCTGGCTTTTTGTCATCCTCGTGAACACTTGGTGTCCTCGGTGGTCAAGTCTCAGCTCTGGCATGGGTGTCCAGTGGTATCTCGTGGCTGGGTGGCATTTCCGTGGTGACTAATGATAACAAGCAAGTCCCCTGGTCCCGCTGGCTCTTCATCCACAGTCCTTTGTGCAGTGCCTGTTCAAGTCTTCTGTGTGTCCTTAAATTGCGTTGTTTGTGCCTGCACTGAATGGTAGGAGTGGAAGTCCTTTGTCCCACATGTATATTGATGTTATCTTATTTTCCTAATGATATTTTCCCAAGAGTGAAAGTTTTAATTTTGATGAAATCCACTGTTACATTTTTCTTTTATTCAATATTTTCTTGTACTGCCTGATATTTTTGCCTTCTTCATATCACAAAGATGTTCTTTTGTTTCCCTGTAGAAGGTTTGTAGTCTTATTTTTATGCTTAGACCTTTGATAACCTAGGACACATTTTGTGTGTGTGTGATATGAGGTATGGGGAATGGTTCATTCTTCCCCCAAATAAAATGTTCCAGCCTTTCCATTTGAGAAGACTTTCTTTTATTTGTTGAAACTCTTGGGGGCCTTGACTGAAAATCAGTGTTTTGGGCTTTTACTTAGGGTGTAATGCTGAACAAAAGCAATGTTGCTGCCCTTAAAACAACACAAAATGGTAGAAAATGTATAAACACGTGACTTCTTGAACCTGTAAGAGTGCACAGGCCTCAGGGAAGCCAACTAAGCTAAAATCTAAGCAAGGCCAGGTATCTCCTTGGAGCAGGAGGTACCAGCCCTTGCTTGCCTAGAACAGGTTGTGTAAGGTCACTGGTAAGAAGAATTCCACTAAAGTGTTTAACAAACCGATAGAGGGGAAGTGTGGGCTAGGAAGGGTGCAGATCAGGGGGTTTCTACTCATTCACAGGCTCCTCCTCACTGATGCACTGGTTTGCAATAGAAAGATTGGACAGGGTCCCTTCCTTGTGTAGAGGCCTGAGAGGGTGCATCAGCTGGGGAGGAAAGGGATAAAGTCCCACTTATATCACTCCCCCTCTGTCCTGTGGAATAAAATCCTAAGCCACAGGAGGAAGAGCAACCACCCTGTTGTCCTTAGCCCTGGTAAAAACTCACAGTAGCCAGGGGAAGGTGCAGAACAGTCTCTCCACACCTGGGGAAGGGGCAGAAGTACAGGTAGGGATGGAGTCGGACCCACAAGGTCAAATTGCCAAGACCTCGGACTCAGTCATGGGCCCAGTGAGTCAGCCTAACAGACAGCACAACACCCAGCTCCATCACCTGGGCAGCAAGTAACGACAAGCTAATCACTGGCATGATCCCCAGTTTTCAGATTGGAAACTAAGTCAGAGGAATTAAGTGAGTGGCCCAAAGTCTCACCGCTGTAAATGGAAAAACAGAGACATGAGTCCTGATTGACTGGGCCAAAGTCCTCATGAGCCCCTTGTATGCCAGAGGCCAGAGGGTAGGGATGTTGAAAGGAATGTGACAGATCAGAAGGGTGGACCACTCAGACGTTGATGGAGGTGGCCAGGGCAGTGTGATTTTAATAAAGAGGATATAATCAAGATCACATGGGAGAGAGCCGTTGAAGCAGATGACAGGAGAAAGGGGTCCCCTGGATTTAGGGGAGCATCTGTAACTTGAGCGCTATCAGTTCCGCTAGAACTGTGAAGACAGAAACCAGAAGCCACTGGATACAGAAATGAGCATGGAGTGAAGAAGACGGGTCAGTAATAATAACCCATTTTCCCCAGAGGCTTGACAAGAAGAGAATTGGAGCCCAGGGCAGGAGTGGCCTGGGGACAGGATTGGGCTCTAAGGACAAAAGGGACTTGAGCCTGTTTACAAGATAAGATAAAGAAGCCCACAGAAGAGTGGAGGGGGTATTGGAAGTCTCGCTGAAGTTCCTGGGATGTGTTTTGTGGGAGTGTCCCAAGAATAATTCCCTTAGATTTTTCTAGCTGCTTATGATACTTCAAAAGATACACAGTTTGCTCATTTTCAATATAGTCCTTATGTGAATTAAAGATGAATCTCTATGTAGAGACACTTATTAAGCTTCACATTTCCCTGTGTAATTTTCTTTTTTTTCTGAACGTGCTAGCCAGGGAAGAGTTCTTCATCTTTGCTTGATGTGTGTTGATACACACTCTGTCAGAATACAGCTTTTTGGTAGTACTGCAGTAAACAACTGTCACTCTAACATAGTAATGTGTAACAGACACAATAGCTCCATCATGCCGTCTTCCCTGACATAAAGAAAGTGACTTGGAAAGGAGAGCCTGAGAAAGCAGGTAGACATTTAGGTAGCATGGGTTTAGGGTTTCTACTGAAATCTCTAGATAGATCACAGCAGTCTTTGAAGACAAGGATGTATAAACTCACAGGCCCCAATCACTGATGCCTCAGAATATTAAACCATGGCAAGAGTGTGCATTTTTTAAAGTTTACTATCAACATTTGAAAGCATGCGACAATTTTGAAAAATTTCAATCCCATATTTGACAACTCCTAGTGGCTCCAGAAGTCTTAGAATTTCAACGACAGTTGCAGAAGTTTCATCTGACGTCAGAGATTTACTCTTGATGTTCAGTTGTTCTGCACGATCTAGAAGGCATCATGCCAGATGGGAGCACAGGAAGTATCCTTTCTTTCCCCGATGCTTCTAAATCCTTGACTGCATAAGAGCAAATCCTCGGGTCCGTTCCCATAATATCCATCTTATTCTAAATACTCACCGTCTCCACTGATACCAGTGGTGTATGTTTGTTATTTTTACTCCAAACAGGTGAATTGGTTTTGTTTATGTCTGTATGTTAAATATTAACACATACTACTGGAAAAGTAAGGTTTTCATTTGGAAATTGAATTGACATTGGGAACTTTGGATTGGCTGTCACCCGTGCGTCACATGAAAGAACTTGGCCACATTCATCGGCCATATTTGGCCTAGTTTTCTGCATATGTTTGCCAAATGCAAAAGCCAGTTTATTGCTGGAGGGCACAGAAACCTGGAAGAAAGGCTTGGAACTTGTGCCATTTAACCCACCAGGTACCTTGCTTTTGCCTGATATTTTGCCTACAGAGGTCTGATTACACCAATAAAATACGAATGGGAGGATGGGGCTTCCCTCACCCTCCACCAGCTACAGAGTTTTGCAGAATGCTCTCGTCACACATTTTGGGAGAGCACCACTATAAATTTAAAAAAAAAAAAAAAAAAACTAAAAATGTGATCTCTGCTGTGAAAAATGGTTGAACAAATGAATCAATCAGCACACATACGCCGTATTTAGAGGGTCTTGTTTCTTGGAGAAGTCATCATTTCAACTTAGAAACCATGAAATATTTGTGTTCGTAGGAAGTTAGTCTCCAGTGTAAAGTATTTCAGGATTCTTGACAAATCAGTCACACAATTAAAGTCATATATTTATGGCTGATTCAAAACCCCCAAACAATGGAGATGTCAAAGCCTTGCGCATATTGGGTGTTTACACATGAATAAGCAAGATGGCAGACATTGTTTTCAAGCAGACCTGTTCTTTTGCCTTTGCAAGTTTTTGGGTAGTTCTTCAACTTGTAATTTCCATATAACATTTTTTTCATGTTTACATTAGCATGTGATTAGCATATATATAATTCCATAGTGGGATCTGTAAATGCCTCCACCCCTCCCGGAGGAAAAATGGCTGTGGGTGTTTTATTTCCTCTACTAAAATATTTCTGAACTATTCGGTATTTAGGGAATAATTGTACTTTTTCTTTTTTAATTAAAATTAATGGTTTAAGTGATACATCAGCCTATTAAGTTCCATTTTTAAATCAAGGACCTTAATGTCTTAGAAAAGGTATTTCAGTTTCAGCTTTTGGAGGAACAGAATTTGATGTATTTATTTTACCATATGTGGTGTTTGAATACAGTAGTTACTCTTTAGCTACCAAAAAAATTTATTTGCATTATTCTCATCTAACCTTTATGTGACCAGATACTTAAACACTAACGCGGTCTTAGCATCCCTCTGGAGGGAGTCTCAGATAACTGGTAAATGTCATAGTTGAGGAAAATGAATGAGTAAAACATGCAGGAGAGAAAACCAGTTGAAGTCTCATTTCATTGGCTGTACTGTCTTTCACCCAATAGAGATGCATAAGAATTATGAATGGGCCAGGCACAGTGGGCACACCTGTACTCCCAGCAACTCGGGAGGTTGAGGCCGGAGGGGTCCAAGTGCAAGTCCAACCTCAGCAATTTGGTGAAACACTATCTCAAAATCTACAAAAAGGGCTGTGGATGTTACTGAGTGGTATTACACCCCAGGTTCAATCCCAGTACAAAAAAATCTGAGAAAGAATTGTGAAGTTTTACATACAGGTATAAAGAGATGTGTGTTTATAGTGTAAATATATATGGAAACGTGTATGTATATCCACATACGGATATACATGTATAGTTATATGTATGGACGTGTATATATTGATATATATAAATTATACATATGTATATTTAAATATAGTCCCCAACGGCCTCTTAATCATACACAGCCTTTGCAACCCACTTTGGGTCAGCTCAGCTCAGCAAATCATTAATGCACAGGTTAATACAGATGGAAGGCTCGTGCGATCCCCCACACGGGTACAGCCTGCAGAATAAGGCAGTTGTGGTTGCTCTGAGAGGAGGCGCGGGTAGGGCACTGAGATCCTGGGAAACCAGTGAGGAGCGGGGGGGGTGATGAAGAATGCCTGGTGGCGGCTCCAGGGCCTTTCGCTGCGCGCTCTCTTTCTGTCTTCTCCTCCTGGTTTGCAGGCTGAGGAGGCGAGCGTTTCTACCACCCGAGTCATCGACCACATCTCAGCTTATGTAATGAATCTCTTACCTGCAGGACTTAGGTGTACTCCTGTGACCATTGGAGGTGAGGAGGAAACAATGGATTGGGGTAAACCCTGTGGCACTAGTCACACGACACCCACACAGCCCTGGATTTGAGCAGGGACAATGATCTTGCTAGATTTCCTAGCACAGTGAATTATTTGTTACATCAGAAGTGTTCAGTAAATGCTAGTGGAATGAAGAAGAGCGAGTGAAGAAGTTTAATGGTGCGCCAGAAATCTCCTTGTCTTCAACAAAGCTTGTGTGTGCACATGCATGGCTGTGCTCTGAAGTATTTGGCGGGAGTGTCTATTCATATTTTCTTCTTTTGGATTGACAGATCTCTTAAAGATTCTTCTAGTGAGGAGAATCCTGGGGTAACAAATACAGATCCTTGAGCTTAAATTTTGGTGTCACCTGGTTCATGCTGTGCTTCATTTGGAGAACCCTTTATCTTCTCCAAGTCCCCTTTCTTCATCTATAAAATGAGTTGATAATGTTTACCCATTCAGTTGTTAATTCCACAAAGTTATCTTTCTTTGTTCAGGAATCTCTTGGAATTTCCCATAGTCCTAGAATGTCTAATGTAGTAAGGATGAAATTTGAAACATTTCATGATGATTTTTAAAATTTCCTGTAAATTTACCCTGCAGCTGCATACTCACGGGCAGAATAGCTTTTACTGTTTTAGGAGTAGGGTAGATGATTCTAGAAAGTTCTAAAACAAATGTCACTGTCAGAAGTTCTTTAAAAAAGTCAGGATTTGTTGAAAATTCTAAAGCTTCCATTTATATATGAAGGAGAAAACCTGAGAATCTAAGACTGGAGTTTATGTACATGGAGGCACAATTGCATAGGAAGGGAAGACCCTTCCAGGGGAGCAAAACAGTGCCCAAGGACACATAGAGGGTAGGGATCAAGAGCAAGATGATTAAAAACAAAACACAACTCTTGAGATCATGTTTGTCAGCTTCCCATCACTGTGACAAAAGAACCTGAGAAAATCAACATATAAAGAGAAAAGTCTGATTTTGGCTCATGGGTTCAGAGGTTTTGATTTATGGTAATTTGGCCCATTGTTTTGGGCCAGTGGGAGGCAGCACATTATGGCAGAGGTGGAGCAAAGGTGCTTGCCTTGGGGCAGTAGGGGAGCAAAGAGAGGCAGGAGGAGTCTAGCCTCCCAGTTCCCCACCCGGGAAGGCACGCCTGGTGACCTGACTGACTTCTGCTACGCCCACCTCTCAAAGCTCCCGCCGCCTCCCAGTGACTCTGCAGGCAACCAGGCCTCCAGCATCTGGTCCTCTGGGGAATAACCCAGCTCCATGGTTCAGTGGTCAAGCGGGGCTCGAGCACTGGAGTGGGCTCCCGTCCCCTCTGGAACCCCCAGAGAGCCTCACGCAGTGTCAGAGGAACCACCTTGGCAGAGGCAGTAGGGGTAAAACGTGACCAGCTGGAAAAAGCCAGTCTAGTCTCCTCTCCCCCAGGTTCCCTAGAGTCAACCCAGACATCCTGCTGGGTGGGGATGAGGAGCTGGGCTCACAAGCACAGTCCTGACACCTTGCCGGCCGCAGCGGCACAGCAGGGAAACCCTCTGCAGGACCCCAGGTCTCTCTCCAGCTGAGGTCCCCTCAGGGGACACAGGGGCTGAGATAAGCCTGGTCAGTCAAGGGAGATGGTCAGAGCAATCGAGGTCCAGTACTGACGCCAAGGGCACTAGTCCTGACTTCTAGGAACGCGGTACAGGGAGGGCAGAGACTCGGCGCACAGTGTGACCACGCAGGACCTGGGCCTCACCCAGACCTCACAGCCCACACCGGAGGCAGTAACGGGAGCAGGCGGTCCTCTGTCCGCACCCCAGCATCCCACGGACCTTCTATTGAAGAGATACCTTGAGTCAGGAGCAGAGGGAAAACCAAAACCCCAAATATTTACCAAATCCAATTGTCTGTTTTTCGAAGAACCTGATTTAGAGCAACGACACCAGCTTAAAGTTTTTGTTTTGTGTTTTTAACGCCACATGAGTTACTTTCTAGCAACATGAAGTCAATCGTGATGGGAAAAAACATTTTTTAGAAAAAATGGCTTTTGCACATCTGTGTTATAATGATTTCAAATCAACTCACTGGTCTGCCTTCCTCCTCGTTTATAACTTACACATGTAGCGTGTTCTCCTTTGTAATTGATGTGCTTGTAACGTTTTATGGAGCGCAGACAGCCTTCACGCGGAGCCTCGCATCTGCTCCCCACCACAACACGGGGTACCGTCAACATTATCTGCTTACCTTTCAGGTGAGGAAACAGGAACTTTGTCCAGGAGCTGACAGCCCATGAGAGAGAGAAGTGGAGCCACCTTCAGCTCAGAGTCTCCTTCCACGGTCGGTAATCACCACAAATGCCCTTATAGTGGGCCTCCTTATCTCTCCCTCTGGAAACCACGTGTGTGCTATTTGTAACCATATGGCCATATGCTTATTTTTTAGGTCCTTTTACACATTTTTTTTAATTTAAAGAAATACTGCCTCAAAGTTTTATCAGGATGCATTTATAATGGAAATACCCTCTTGTTATCTAGCCTGCAACTGATTCTTTCAATTTGATTTGTTTTGACAAAATCTTTCTAGAAGAATCTGTACAGGTGACAGCTTTGGAGTACCACTAGGCAAAACAGAAACAGTCCATGGAAAACTTCTGATCTCTTCACATCCTAGGAAAGATGGAGAGAACAACAACAACAAAAAAAAATCAATGTTTTATAAATTCAAGGTCAATATTCTATGTCACTGTCAATAGTGTGTGAGTTCAAAGGATTTGTGTCACTATTAAATTAGAAATGATCCACTTTTATGTATCATAGATATGTCCATACAATGGTCAGAAAGAAAAGCAGGTCACAGAGACTAGACAGCAAATGTATTCTGTAAGACAACTGCAAACAGCAGGTGGGCTTCAATACCAAGTAGGAGAGATCACCTCACCCTCCAGCTATTCATTTGCCTTCAGCATTGGTGAATTTATGGCTTTCATTCTTGACCCAGAGTCCTGCAGAGTTGTGTCTTTGCCCTGCTTTATTAGGCGCAGTTGAGAAAAAAGAGTGTTACTTATCCGTAATCTAGATCTTCCATGGTGGATGCGTATTGGTCTAACTGGGAGAGAAGGTATAACTTTGAGCTCCTCCGACATCTCCCCTTGGCCTGTGTTTGCATGCTGTTTGTTACCTTCCATCGTAGTTTTTTTTTATCCACACTATTGAGTCTAAGTGAATCGGCTAAGATATTGGTCATGATTGTGGAAAGAAAGATCCTTAGGCTTTCTCCATGGTGTTTTTCATTGCAACTATGTTCTGTAAGCAGCTGGGTTTATGAACACTGACATCTGTGTGTTTCTCTGAGTGGTGCATTTTTATTCCTTGCTTAAGAATCTTTATTTTCCAATAGGGTTCAGTGGACCATACAATACCCTCCACCAGTCATAGAACTTGCTATTAAAACAATTTCCTTTAGGATGGTAAGAGAGTGGGTTGGCCCTTTTATATGACTTTTCAAAGTCAGACTGTACTGTCATTAGAGTACTCTAAATTTGCATCTTACATTTATTTGCAACTTTTTTCTATTTAGTATTTTTGGAGTATTCACACTCAAGCAAACTTTCTCCAGCCCACCTCCACTAATCGCCACTAATGAAAAGGTGTGGAGTGAGCACGCCCATGTCTTCATGTGCCTGCAGGGGCCAGCTTTCTCCTCATTATCGGATACAGAAACAACACATTCTTAAAGGTGTGCGAATTAAATTGAATCTACTTATCTATCACATTAGAAAAATGACAACACATCACATATACTATCTAAAGTGACTTGTTGGAATATTGGTAGCTTGATTGGGAGAGTATTTCTACCGGTAAGAAACCCAGAGTTACTATTTGTTAATGAACTCAACGTCCTTAATGTCCACAGCTCATTTTACCCATGGATGGCGACTCCACTGTGCAATGTGTAAATGTAATGAAAAGTATCTTTACCTGTGTTAAAAAAATTGCAAACCCTCATTGAATTCACAGATGTGTTGTGTGGTTCACGTAGGCTGAAGTTACATAACCTGAGCTGTTATTGGGTCAATGAGATGGGGTCGTGTTGGGACATTGTGAGAGAACACAGGAGATGGGACCTAATGAGTGCGCCCCATTCCTTCAGATGAGGCTTTGCTTTTCTCTTTTATGTTTTGTGCATTTGACATGCAATTGCTTCTTCCTCTGGTTCTCCGTTTCCACTGAGCTCTCTCAGAGTTACCATCTCTTTTCTCCACTATTTAAGTCTCTCCCTGTATCTAGTAAACAGTGAGCAGCATTCTAACCTTACTAAAAGCCTCCAAGTCCCCTTCCAATAAATTTCCTTCACTCCTCCCCATTGAAAAGTTCAGGGTGCAGGGCAGGGTTAATGTACCAGAGAAGGAATGCTAGGAAAGTATTTCTGAGCTAGAGAAAATAAGGTTCCTCTTCTGTCTCCTTTCCCATTTGACCCTCAGCTTCTCTCTCTAAGATAACAAATTTTTTGGACTGTTTCTTGGGAAAGCAAGATTTGTGCAGACATTCTTTTGCTATTCTGTATGTACTAAGAGAGACTCGTTCGCATTCAAGCGGAGACTCTGTCCCTCAGCGCCTAATGGGGAGAAAAATCTGAATCTACTTTAAGGGACAGGCAATGGTGAAACATTCTCTTGGTCCCCTGTAAATGGCTGGAAGGAAATTCTTTCCACGTCCCTTTACGAGGTGAGTCTTACCACGCTTACCAGAGACTAGCATCCCTCATTCTCCTGTGCAGGACCAGGACACACTCAGGGAACACAGATGATGGTGTCTGTTCCTTTCTTCTGTTATCTTCAGCAGCAGAAGGAATGTCCTCCTTCACTTGCCAGGCTGAGCCCAGGAGCTGGGAGTGTGGCCCCGCCGGATGCCTTTTCTAGGCCCGGCTCGTGATTCTTTGGCGGGCAGCTGTGCGCTCCCTGTGGTGCGCTGAGGAGCGTAAGCAGCAGGTGGGACGCGGATCTGTGTGTCCTGGGAACCCAGGAGTCTTCCTGGGCTCTGCGGTGGCTCCTGCTCTTTCCAGCCTTGGTAAGAGACCTGCGGTCCGTTAGGGGTGCTCCCAGATGTGGTGATGGCCTTCCTTGGGGACACGTGGTGCAGTTGCACTTTCTTGCCCCCCGACTCTGTGACTGGCTTCGGCCCAGGAAATGTGAGCAGAGGTCACAGGCGTCACATCTCGGAAGAGACCGGAAGAGTCACCGCGGTGTTCCTTCATCCCTTCCCGCCCACCTTCACACACGTGTGAAGAGCAGGCAGCGGGTGGTCTGTGAGCGACTGTCGCTGAAAGGACGACCCAGGCGCGTCTGCCACGTGAGAGAGCGAGCTGCGGTCACCTTGTCCTGAGGGCCAGGTGCTGGTTGCATGGCGTCATCGACCCCTGGCTAGGGCAGCGGCGTCTGCCTCTTCAGAGGGGCAGGAGTTATGGCCTGGCTGTTTGGTGGGTGGAAGGGACGTCACCGCTGTGGTGGTGGCGGGTGGAAATCTGTTCACACAGCAGTTGTGGCTGCGCAGACACTAGGTGTCCTTTCTTAGAGGTGCGACCTGTATTCCAGCAGGGCTGGGAAACTCAGGAGCGCCCTTCTCCCGACACCGAGTGTGTCATCGTCACCGGGCATCTTCATGTAATGGAGGACGATTCTAAAGAGGGAAAAACGGGGACAAGACACACACACGTGTACACACACGTGCACATGCATGCACACATGCACACACATATGCGCACACGCGCACACGTGGCCTTACTCTCTCCCAGGAATCGCAGGAGAGATTTTAATCCCACACTCCCGGTGGCGTGCCAGGAAGCACTTCTGGGGTGGACATAATGCTTAATTTATATTTAGGGAATTTCCACTGCTAAATCACAGAGCTTGTAAAATTTACAAAAAAAAGGAGAGGGTTGGAGAAGGGGGGTTACCGGACCCAGGGACGCGGCTGACAGTACTCCTCTTAATGCAAAGCCACCTGAAGGCTCCTGTTGAATCACAAGGCAGTTCCCGTATGGCTTCCGTTCAGGGCCTGGCCGCCCGTCCACTTCAGCCTTGGCTCGGGGCTGCCTTTTCCAGGCCCAGGGCTTCCGGGCTGCCTGCTGGTAGGAAGTGGAACCCAAGCCATCTGCTGGGGGACTGTCCCAGGCTCTGCTTTCTCCCAGGCCTGCGGCCTGCTCGTCTGGCACAGAGGACGCGCCCTCCAGGGCACTCTTGGCTGGCAGAGAGCCGGGCCATCAGGGAGGCCACTCTGAGGCGACCTCCTGCCCCGGCTGGTGCCAGGGCTGTGTTTCAGGCACTCTGCTTGGCCCCCTTCTCCCTCCTCTTTGGTTCTGTTTACAATAAACTTTTTCCCCCAGAGGAAAAACCTAGTGATTATTTGGGTTTTGTTATTTTCCCTTGAAAGAAGTTTCTGTGACCTTCAGAGTCGTTAGTGGGGCAAACCTCCCGTAAATCCTAGAACGCGAGCAGAACGATTCGGGATCATTTGCGCTTTCATGACTAAAATTCCACCTAAAGCCTCTTCCGTGCACCCAGCGTGTCTCCCCCTCTGCTAGCACGCGTCTGGAGTACCAAGCAAGTTTTAGAGAAGGGAAGTTCAGCTGAGGAACGCAGCCTCATTTTCAAAAGGCATCTCATTTTCAAAATGAGATCAATGGTGTCCACCTTCCACGTCTCACACTGTTGGAAAATGATCTTTCCTCGCAAGATGATCAAAACAGCGTGCGTGCATAAGTGGCTCGAGTCCGTGGAAGAAAACCCTGCAGAACCAGGTGCTGGAAAGATCCGTATGAGAGGAATATTTTATACTGGAGAACAAAGGAGCGTGAAGAGTCACAGGACTGCCAGGGCTTTCAGCGAACCAGGCCCATGGCTGAGAGTTACGCCATCCGCAGGCCGGGCAGGGAGGCCCTGGGGCTCAGGGGCGGCCCCGCGAGCCCCTCTTCATGTGAGCCCAGAAGGCACCTGTGGAGTCCAGACACACTAACGGCCAGCGCATGCCAGAAAGGTCTTTCGGAGCCTCAGGGATCGCTCCTGGGACACCCTCTCTGGCCTGTAGGACAGATCTTTTGTCTCATGCACAAAGTGTCCCCAAGTGGTGTCCTGTGGGTTTCTAGCAATGCCTTCTAAAAACTTGACACGTACACAGCAGGCGAGGGTTTTTCTTGGTTTTTAATTGGCCATCACTAATATAGTGACCTTGAATTGATTGTGATCGATCGTAAAACAGACTCCCACCCAATCCCAGCACCAATCCCAGGCCAAAGAAATGTCTCCATGGTTCATCAATTTCTTCCATACGAATTTTGACTATTTTACTCCTTTTTTAAAAAGCCCTATTTCTGGTTTCCTTGAAAACTTTACATAGTATATTTAGAATCTAGCCTATGAGGCAAAGGTGAGGCACTGTGCCCTTTTCTCTAGCTCGCTACCCTTCCACTTTCCAACCCGTGTAAACTGTGTGTGCACTTTCCCGCCACTTAGGTTGTCAACTGCATAACAACTCTAAACCTCACATTGCATATTCAGGCTGATGCTGAAAATTGAAAGCCAGTAATGTTTATGTTATATCTAAGGAAATACTATTCACTACAGGGCCAATTAATATGCTTTGATTACATTCTTTTCCAATTTCATGACCTCCACATCTTTCCGTGAAAGAGGTCAAATGCAAGCAGTTGAATAAAGACTCCTCGTTTCACTGTGACACTGATTGAAACCATACAAGGTTCCGTGTGCTTCAAACTTGACCTCTAACCCTGTTGTACGCCTTCTTAATCCTGAAGTTTTTGATCTTTGTTTTTTCTTGCTGAGAGAAGAAATACAAGCCTAAAAGAAAAAAGAATTCTCTTTCTAGGTTCAGTGTTGTTTTCTCTCATTACACTTTTGGGATCTTTTAATCTTGGTGTTCTCAAATTTCATAATGATGTTTGCCTCTTATTAATCCTGCGTGGCACTTGGAGCGATCTGGAAGCCACATCTCCCTTTGGCCCCAGGACCTGCTGTCTTGCCGTTTGGATGAGTCCCCCTAGGTTTTCCCTGTTCTTTCCTGGAGGCACCCTGTGGGTCAATGCTGGGCTCCTCCTCACTTGCTTCTCGGCCTCTCTGGTCTCTCCTGTGCATTTTTCATGGTTCTTTGTCTTCACTTTCTGGGAGACTTGGACTTTCTCTTCTACTTCTTTCACTCACATTTTTAGCAATCAAGTTTTTAATTTGCAAGAACTGTTCTCTCTCATTTTCTGTAGTCTGGCATATGTGTTGAAGTACATTCAACAGTGGTGTGAACACTAGTACCTTGCCAGGGATTCGCCTATTATAAAGAGCAAGATCAGAAAGCCAGGGTTCCCTGTGGGCGTTTCAAGACACTCTCATTACTCTCCAGGTTCATTAGTTGGCCATTCAGAGAACCATCTCAGTTGCTGGTTGGCCATCTGATTTGACTTCTGACTTAATTAATGAAGGGCAAACAGCAGCAATGTACAGAAAGATAAAAACAAAACCCTCAGTAGAGGCCCATTTGAGAGAAAAGACAAAGTCAAAACATCTTGAGAATAGAACACACCAAATGATTACACCAATGAGACTTTGCTGCTGTGGTCGACTAAGGTGAACTCTGGCAAGGCCTAGCTGTCTTTTACACTTTTTAACTTATTGAGTGTATTAGTTCATTTTGCATGGCTATAACAAAAATACGTAGGCTGGGAACTTTAAGGAATTTATTAGGCTCATAGTTCTGGGGCCTGGAAGTTTCAAATAGCATGGTGACCATGTTCCAGCAAGGGTCCCCTGACTGTGTCACAGTTTGGCAGAGAATACAAAGGGAAACGGCCACATGCAACAGACCCTGAGCACATTGAGTGGCCTCTTTAATGACTCATGACCACAAGAATTCACTCACCACTTATTCCTACAAGACCCAGCCCAGCCCTCGAGACCAGCATTAGCTCCCAATATGGTGGACTGAGTTACCTTCCACTGGCCCCTCCGGCACTGCCACACTGAGGTCCAAGCTTCTAGCACGTTCCTTCAGGGAACAGACCTTTCCCACGCCGTACATAGAGAGCTATGGAGCTGTCTGCCATTGTCGAATGGTGACTTGCTGTTGACGCCTATGTCAGTATTCCTTCCCAGAGCGTCTGCCAGCCACCGCCGAGTCAACTGTAGCTAGCAATAGCTATTGTGGCTAAAAACAAAACCAGAAGCTCTTCTGAGTCCCTTGCACGTGAGAAGCAGAATCTCACTGTTTTGGCTTTGGTAATTTAATTAGCATGATGTGGCCTTGTATCACTCACTGGCACTTACGTATAAAGCAAAGTCGAGCTGTTGCAAAAGCTACTCTTTCAACCTTCGTCCTCCTCCTCCTCCTCTTTGCCAACTTCCTTGCCCCCCCCCCCACCATAGTACAGGTATATGAATATTCCCAGTCCAACTGGCATCTGAATATTTTTAAATCATTTTCTATTATGATAACATGGGATTATTTCCTGGGGTGTGGTCTGAAGTACATTAAGACATGCTGATCAAATGATGGATTGCATCCCATGGTAAACAAAAAATACGGCAGTGAAAACGCATTTAGAAGGATCACCTACTGAGCACCATGTCTTGGCCATGCCACACGTTGTGGAGTGTGAGTGTCTTTCTCCCGGGGTCAGGTGCTAGCTGGGAGCTGCAGCTGAGGGTCAGCCCCAGCATCTCCTGGACGTATCACACTGCACCTTGCTGGCCTGGAAAGACCCACATTCAAAGCTGGAGGTACAGCTTTTGCTTGCATATGGCTTTCTCATCACCTGAAGTCACAGAACTCAGGAAAAAACCGTCATCAGACTCAGTTGAATATGCTTACTGTTGGTTAGAGGTTGGGCTGTGCTTGTTTTATCATTTACTAGTTCTATTGAAACACCTGGTCTTAGTTGGTAGGAGATACGAACGCGACTTCTTCTGTGTTAATAATAGTAGGACCTTCCTTGTTAGGACTTTCATTGGAGAGGAAAGGGTGTTTGTTTATAGCCTTGAACGTTCCCCTGAACACTCAATTCTGTGACTTATTTAAAATCTCTCATGATGTGGCATGGAAACCTGTGTTTGAACACTTTGGATTCTGAACCTGGTGTCAGAGCAGGCCTTAACTGAGTGAGCGAACTGGGCACTTTGTCACTTCTGCCTTCAAACTGCTCTACACAAATATATAGAATTTGACAATTTCACTCAAAGAGAAAGCAGCTGGTCCTACTTATGATATCTGAGTTTCCATTTCAATTTTGAAATGCAGCTGTTGGTTTACGTTGGCTCTGGAAAACTCTGAAAGCAATAATGTGCCTTAGAATGAGACACTGTTGGTCAGTTTCTCATCCATGAAGAGTTTTATTTCCTGCATGAACTTGATGTTTAGAAAACTCTGTGAGAAGAGGGACCTGGGGATGGGAAACTGGGCTGCAGACAGAGAAGTGGGACTGATACTCTGGTTGGGCATTGGTGGTTGCGTGTTGTGCTCTATATTGATAGTTTCATCATATTTAAGTTTTGTATTTTAGAGATAAAAATTACTTTCTATATTTAACCCAGTAAAACTACCTTCAGCTTCCAAATAATTAACCTTTAAACATTTTGTGTACAGTGAAGGCGCGAGGTGAAGGCATGTTGGGTGTAGTGACCTGTCCATCAGCACACCTCCTGGGAGGAGTCCCGGGGTGCACATGTAAGAGGCATGGAGACAGGTTTAATCCATCAGACTTTTTAAATAAAGGAAAATGAAACTCTTATTTCAGGTTTGATGTAGATATGGACTCTATACCATTGTGGGATTTCGGTGATTAAAGCAGTCAGTACAATAGAGGACCCCAGATCTTGGCGCAGACGTGTCCTGAGCACGTGGAACTTCACAGCCTCTTGGTAGGATGGTGCTGATAATTGCATGATCGCTTTTGTTTTCCTTTGGTGGTAAGAGCTGGCAATAATTTATCCCTTGGCTTTCAGTCCAGCTTGAGTGTCAATAAGCAGCTGAACTGTCCAACAGGAAAAGGGCCTTCCTGTTCTCCCAGGAGCTAATGTCCAGATCTAGAAAGGGGACCTGGAGAGGGGACCAGAGCCGCCTGGGAGCTTTCCCACAGTCGGGACCCTACGAGGAGCTCATTACACGCCTGGCTCTGTCTGCTCCGTCAGCAGCACTGGTATCTCCATCCTTACCAGGTTCCTCTGCTGATGACTATGCTTTCAATTACCTTGGCTGCCAATTAACAATAATAAATAAGAAAGACAGATGATGAAGGCTGCCCGAGAGTGCAGCCCGGGATGGGGGTCCCACCCCAGCACAGCTCCAGACCCCAGAGATGGGGGTCCCAACCCAGCACAGCTCCAGACCCCAGAGATGGGGGTCCCAACCCGGCACAGCTCCAGACCCCAGAGATGGGGGTCCCACCCCGGCACAGCTCCAGACCCCAGAGATGGGGGTCCCAACGCGGCACAGCTCCAGACCCCAGCGATGGGGTCCCACCCGGCACAGCTCCAGCGCCTCTCACATCCCCTGTGGTGTCCACAATGGGAAATCTCCTCATTTTACCTCGCCAGGTTCCCGATTCTTGTTTCCCTGACTTCTTGCATCTCTAAGTAACTTGCAAGATCATGGAGACCATGTTCGCTGCGGTGGAATTGCTGAGAGCCTTTGTTTCCACCTGCTGTCCCGAGGAGTCCTAGGGACACAGGCACCTCTGGTCCATGGAGGGCAGAGGCAGGAGGAGGGAGCCGGAGCATTCCCCAAGCCGGGTTGAACTCTGTCCAGGAAGGGGTAATGCCGTCTCCGCGTCACTCATCAACTGCACACACCCAGTTCGGGCTGCCGTCCATGGAGAGCTTTTGTCCCTAATTCCTATCTGTACGAAACCTTCGTCGTCACCTCGAAGCCAGAGATATGAGTTGATAAATGTTCTCTGACACTGTAGAAAGACTTGCCTATTGAAAGTGAGGCGAGCAGTAGGTTCTCTGTCCAGGCGTCTCCCGCCCTGGGAACGGGACATTCATCAAGAGGACGCCTGCTTTCTCTGAGCCTGCTGTCCCTGGCTTGGCAGAATTGGGGGGTGATGGGACCTTTCGGAGGTAAGGTCTAGAGGGAGGTTTTACCCTCCCAAGGCGATTGCAGGACCCTACCCTCTTCCTCTTCCACTTCTCAGCCAGGAGGTGGGAAGACCTTTCCATCCTTCACACTCTCTGCTAGATGTGCTGATGACACAGGTCAAAGCAACAGGGTCACCCAACTGTGGACTGAAACCTCTGAAACTGTGAGCCCAAATAAACCTTTTCTCTTTTTAAGTTCATTAGCTAGATATTTGTTATAGCAATGAAAGCTGACTGACAGACATTTTTTTCTCTCACTAGATTACCCAGTGGTGGCCAAAGAAACGTAATGTGAACCTAAAATGCATCTCTTACCAATAAGTTTAAAATGTCGAGTAGCCACATAAAAAGCTGTAAAAAGGCAAAATAGGAGATTAATTTTAATAGTCTTATTTTAAATCAATATACCCAAGATACTGTGATTTCAATAAGCTGCCAATGCAGACTTACAGAGATATTTTACAGTCTTTATTTCCCACTGTCTTTGAATGCTGGTGTGTTCACTTGAGAAGCACTTGTTGCTACCTCTGGCTCGTGGCTGCCATCGTAGACAATGTAGGGATATAGGTTTAGAGAAGGCTCAGAATTCCACCTTCCCTGCTGATAAACATCCTTCTGTAGAAGCACTACCAACACTGGTAACAGAGCAGTTATTTTTAAGGTAATCTGTGACAGTGATTTACTCTAAGTGGGTTCATTCTGCTCCTTGCTGCTGTCTGAGGTTCATCAGCGATTCTGAAGAGCAAAGTCTTTCTGCGTCTCTCATTTCCTGGACCCCACTGTCTCCATCGACTTATCCATGTGCTTACCAGACTTCGGAACTACTTGGGTTGAGCCTCCCCTGCTCCCAGTGGCCTGCATGGGCCTTCTTCCCTTTCTCTATGCTGCATCAGGTTTCTCAGTGTGAAATAATTTGGAGATGGTAGTGGGCAAAACCCTAGCCTGTAAATACAAAATTAGCAAAATTAGTAAAATAGTCATTCTTCACAACTTAAATATATATATGTATATTTCCTTATTTATCTGTGATATCTGATTTTCCCCAGGAGATAATTATCTGGAATTTGCATAAGAAACAGAGTTGGTGTAAGTACAAAAATGCCTAAACTTTTAAGTGACTTTTAATGGACTTATGAGGACATGGAGTCTGGGAGTTGAGGACGTGGAGTTTGGGAATTGAGGATGTGGAGTCTGGGAGTTGGGAAACGTGGAAACATACAGAGGCGTCAGACTTCTGAGAAACTTACAATGCTTGGCAGCTGGCACCATGACAGGGCTCCTCCTTTGGCCTCTTACACCAGGAAAAGCAGCATTCCCGTCCCTTCGCCTGAGCCAGCCCTTTGGCTTTTACACCCTGAGTGACCCAGGCCTCCGTGGGAGTGCCCAGCAGGGCACACAGGATACCCCCAGGGAAAGTTGACCCTGGAACCGGATGAAGGAGGTGATGGTAAGAGTCATAGAATCCAAGTTGTCACCGTTTCTGTGACCACTTGGGATGCCCGGAGGCTGGAGGGTGCAGGTGTGTCTGAGGCGTACACAGAGGCAGTTAGGACTTGATTGGTGACTGCCAGGCACCGCCAGCAGTTGAAATAGCGACTCGGTTGTAAAGGGGCCGTTCCTGCTCTAAGCCTCTGTAGATTCACAGATGAAGTCTTAGTCATTATGTTTGAACCTCAGCCAAGAAATTTCAATTTCTTCAAGGAGGGGCTTTGGCAGATGTTACGATAGAAGGGTCAACTTACTTTTCTGGAATTCCCTGAAATGGAACACTCTGGAATCAAGTAAAGAGGAAGACCGTCCGTGTCGCTTATGGTCGCGAGTCTCACGTCAGGAGAAGCGACTCCTGCATACCTCCTCCTCCAGAAAGGCCGTAGGTGGGGCTCCCACCCGCTGCCGCTCACAGCCAGCGGGGGTAGGAATTGCTCGTTCCTCATTATTCGCTGGAAGAAACTGATTCCAGCCGCGCTGCATAATTGGCCCAGGGTCACACAGCTGGAAGCTGGTGGAGCTGGGACCTGCGCCCAAGCCGCCGGGCCTCCGGGTTCCCGCCTCAGTCACCACACAGAGCGAACGTCCAGGCGCACGGAGGACAGGGGCCTGAGCAGCGTGCACACCTGGACTCCTGCTAGACGCCCCCACCGGGTTGAGACCTGCCGCCCGCCTCTCCTGCAGCCTCCTGAAAATGACACGCGGGACCTTATGAACTTCAAACCGGAGCTTTTAGAATCCTGCGTTTTAAGACACCATATTCCCCGTACAGCCGAGACCACAGCCCAGACCTCTGATGGCTGACTGTGTGCCTGAGGGAGCAGGGCGTGGCGGGGCAGCTGGCCCGGCCCACGCGGAGCCCGGGGTCAGGAGGGAAATCTGGGCCTCTCTACCGCTCGGTGCTGGCCGTGGGGCCCGCTGGTCACAGAGGTTCCATGGTGCGAAGCTTGCGGAGTCCCCCCTGAGCCTTCCTTGGTCCCGTCCTCTTTCTCTAAAGCAGCTTCCAGCTTGCCTCCGATTCCCATCCACATCCAGCCTCTCACCCTCTGGGCTCAGTTTCTGTGTTTAGTCTTCCCAGTGTGGAAGTCAGTTTTCCTAGTGGCTTCTGACTTTGGCCGGCCCTTGGGCACTGGGTCCTCGGGGCTGCTGGGGGTGAGAACCACACCGGAGCCCACCCGCTTGCCCTCTGTTTCTCCTGACCAGATGTGCTGGGGTGGGGGCTTACTCAGCGCCTTCTCCCTAGAGGTCTCCAGAGGCCCGTGTGGCTCATGGCTCCCACCCACTTGACACTTTGCCCACCACATTCTGTGTTCTTCCAAGGACTGAAATGTGACGTTTCTCTGACAG
This sequence comes from Sciurus vulgaris, assembly GCF_902686455.1. Classification (NCBI taxonomy): domain Eukaryota; kingdom Metazoa; phylum Chordata; class Mammalia; order Rodentia; family Sciuridae; genus Sciurus; species Sciurus vulgaris. The sequence goes on from NC_136467.1 coordinate 152,667,290, forward strand.
CATGGGAGACATTCGCTTGCTGTTGCTCTCCAGGAAAAAAATCTCATAATCTAACTAGACAAACCTTCACTGAAAAATTAGGACCAAATGGCATTTGTAAACTCCGAGGAAAGCATTTTTCTCCTCTGAAGTATTCCCTAGCTGGAAGTGTTAGGAACTTTACATACACTGATACCAGTTAGGGTTATGGAAAAAAACGAGAAGCCATAAACAGCTGGACATGCTGTCAACACCGAACCCGGTTGACCTAATTTTTTCCCTAGCTCTGCTTGCTGAGAAACTTGGAGCCTTCTTAACTCACATTTATGAGTGAGAAACATGGGTGGATAGAGTTTATTTCTTAAAAAAAAAAAAAATAGCTGGAGCTCTCACGGGCTTCTTTTCGCTCCTTTGGTAATTTCGAGTGAAGGAAATACTATTTGGAGACGCAGGTTGCGTGATGTCCTGCTCCCCTTTCTCGAACTGTGCTCACACACGTAGCTAAGTCAAGGTACAGTTCACCTTGTGCCTCATGCAGTTGGTGTTTAATTTGTTTTTCACTCGTGATCTAAATCCATTACCAATGAAACATCTCATCTTAAGAAACAAATACCATCTGCCTCTTTGGGGTTCCCGGGGAACCAGGAAGAAACTGCAGATCTGCCGTGTTTGATTTTAGCATCGGATCAAACGTTAGATGTCGGGGCCAGCCAGGCTGCACGACGAGACTTTCTTTACAGTGTCCTTCTGTTCCTTAATTGGCCCTCTACTATTTAATTTATTGTAAATGAACTCTGCATGCCGTTTATGATGGAGAACTGGTAATGAAGGTATAAATATAGCCAGTAACTTATTTAACATACTGTGGGCTCTTGGTAAGCAGAGTGCATAATAAAATATTGAAACACAACTGAGCGGAGTGTTCTGCTCTGTGGTTGATAGTAAATGTGGCTAACTTTATTGTTCAATGTGCCACCTTTGGAGAATTTGGCATCTCTGAAGTTGGATTTTGAATCTAATACATTTTAGACAGATGATCTCTTTCTTGTTTTTAAAAAGCATCCTTACTATAGAGGCATGCTTATTTTATGAGTGCCATGAGTTAAAACAGTTCCATAAGTGATACTACCTGTGCACCTTGCACCACTGCCATGATTTTCGTGGGTGCAGTGCAACTCCAGAGCCACACCCCCCTGGATGTTTACCACGAACACACTAGCCTCTTGGGTAAGTTACTTAAGTAAATTCTGCCAATCCTAAATTTTCACTTACATAAAGTGGGGGCTTTATATATTTGAAGAGTCGTTATGAATCGGCGATGTAATACAAGCAAGCTACTTAGGCAGTGCCTGGGCCACCCTGGTGACTGAACAGGAGCTACGGTTACATGTGCCCGTTGCAGTCTGTTCACCCTGGAGTGCAGGTTGGGTTGCTGTCACCTTCTGCCTGTGGTGAACTGTACTGCTGTGAACGTGTGTGCGCACACATCGATTCCAGACCCTGCTTTCAGTTCTTGGTGTTTCCCAGGTGTGGAATCACTAGGTCATATGATAACTCTCTGGTCTCTGGGGGAATCTCCAAACTGTCTTCCATATTAATTCTCCCGTCTTACCTGCCCACCAGTAGTGGATTGGGGCTCCTATTTCTCCACTTCCTTGCTAATAGTTATTTTGTGGTCCTTTTTTCCTCCTCATGGCCATCGCAATGGTTATGGGTGGTATTTCATTGTGGTTTTGATTTGCATATCTCTGGTGGCTGGTGATGTCGAACATCTTTTTATGTGTTTATCACCCATTTGTGTATCTTTGTAGAACTGTGTATTCTATGCTCTGTACATTTAAAAAATCTCAGTGTGTCAGGTGCAGTGGCACACACACCTGTAAGCCCAGTGGCTCAGGAGAGGAGCAGGAGGGTCACAAGTTCAAAGCCAGCCTTGGCAACTGAGCATGACCCTGTCTCAAACCATGAAAGGGCTGGGGTGTGGGCCAGTGGTAAAATGCCCCTGGGTTAGATCCTCAGTACCAAAACAAGACACACACAACAAAAATCCTGTTTATTTTGGATTTGTAGGGTTTTTTAAAATATATATTCTGTCTATATTAATTTCCTCTGAGATACATGAATAGCAGGTGTTTCTCCCATTCTCTGGTTTGTCTCTTTACTCTGATGATAGTGTCCATTGATGCACAGAAGGTTTTTAATTTTGTAGTTTAACTTATTTTCTTTGTTGTTTGTGTTTTGATATCATGTCAAATAAATTATTGCAACCCTCGCCCTGCCAAAAAAAAAATAAAATTAAATAAAATTAAAAATTAAAAAAAAAAAAAAAAAGTAGCAGGGGAGTCCAGATAGTTTCACTGGAAAATTCTCTCAAACATCTCAGGAGTAAATAATACCAATCTTATGCAAAATTTCTCATAAAATAAGGAAGTGAGAATGCATTCTTTTATATATCAGGCATAATTCAGGAACCAAATAAGATTTTAAAAAATGTTATAAAGGAATTAGTAATGTATAATTGTGGAAATGTATCATGACCAAATTGAATGGAAAGTGAAACTCTTAGAATCAATCTGTGTAATTCACCAAAACCACACAACAGAGAAAAGCCATATAATGATTTTTAAATAATGTAGAAAAATTATTGAGAAAATAGAACAACTGTTTATAATAAAAACTTGAAGCAATGTAGGAATGGTTGGGAACTTTGATACAGTGAATCTGTGAAACATCTCTAGCTCCATGTGTAATGGTGGAATATAGGACGCTTTTGCCCTAATATTGAGAACTAGGTTCACTCTCACCTCTTTCAATTATTATTTTGTTGGAGATTATGGCTAATGCAATAAGAGAAGAAAATTTTAAAAAATAGTTTGGAAAGAGCAGTAAAACTCTTTTTGGATGACATGGTTGACAGCAGGGTATCTTAAAGAATGTACAAATCAACTGTAGTCTAAAAGAACTTAGCAAGATTTCAGGGTAAATTGTTTACATACGAACAAATGTATTTTTACATGTTAGTACAAAGAATTAGAAAAATGATTTTTAAAATTTCACTTACAAGAACATGATGAGACCAATGCCTAGAAATAACTTTAATAAAACCCATGCAAAAATCTCGACACAGAACACTAAAAACTTTGCCAGAAGTAATTTAAAATGACCTCACTATATAAAAAGAGTTTTCATTAGGGATTAGACGTCATAATATCCTTAAGGTATTGTTATTTCTAGATTCAATGTAATCCCAACTGAAGCACCACCAGGTTTCTTCTTTGTTTTGGGAACAAACTGGTTCAAAACTTATAAGAAAATATACTAGAGCTGAAATGTCCAGAGCAACCTTGGAAAAGAAGAGCAAAGTCGGAAGGATCACATTATATGATTCTATGACTTATTTTAAAGCTATAATAATCAAAACTTTGTGATACCTACATAAAAGAGACAAATAGATCAAAGGAACAGATTGAGAGCCCAGAAATAGATCCCCATTCATATGTTGACAAGAGAGAGAAGAAAATACTTTTAGGTGTAGCAGTGGCCTAATGGGAACCTCAATCCCTACCTCACACCATTCACAACAACTAACTTGAGATGAGTCACAGACCTAAAAGCAAAATGATAAAGCTTTCAGAAGAAAACATGGGAATGCCTTTGCATTGTGGGGGGCAGTCGAAAATTTCTTAGGCCACAGAAAGCAAAAACCATAAAAATTGACAAGTGAGACAATCAACTGGAAAACTTGAACTAATTGAGAGACATTGTTAAGAAACTGATACAAAAGAAACATATCTGATGATGGGTATGCAGAATGCATAAAGTATTTCTACGGCTCAGAAATGAAAAAAATTCAGTAAAATGGGCATGATCTCAGATACTTCACAAGGGAAGATACACACATGGGAAATGAGCACATGAAATAAAATTGCCTCTACTCAGCATGCTCAGGAAATGCAAATTAAACCACTGGGAAAGACCTCAATGAGAAGGCTAAATTTATGAAGACTAACAGCAAAATGTTGGGGAGGATGTGAAACAACTGGAGCTCTACCTTTTGGGTGAGTGTGTAATTTTCGCAACCACTTTGGACAAAAGCCTGGGAGTTTCTTATCAAAGTCTATCCACCTGTCCTCAACCTACAGTTTCACTTCTAGGTATTTTCCAGGGAGAAACAAAAGCCTGTGATCCACAAAAAGACCTGTACCAGAACGTTCACAGCAGCATGCTCAGCTGTATTTAGAATAGCCAAAAGTGGAAACAACCCGCACGTCCATCAAGATAAAAGTAGAAAACTACGGGATCATAAAGGCTATTTGTGAACCATAAAAAGAACAAACTACTGATTCATGCAACAACATTGATGGATCACCCAAACTTTTATGCTGCACAAAGAAAAAACTTACATAAAAGAGAAACAAACAAAAGTGGTTCCAATTAAATAAGTTTCTTGAACTGGAAAAGCTAATTAAGGATGAAAATCAAACAGGGGGAGTAGAGTAGAGATTGCCCAGGAAATGTGATGCAGAGAATTTGGGGTACGGGGGTGCTGTTTTGCCTCCTGATGGAGATTTGTGCCATACAGGTGTAAATATTCATCAGAACTTCTCCACTAGCACATTTAGAATCTGTGTGTTGTACTGCAGCTGAATTTTGCTTATAAAACACTAAGGAATTGTGAAGTGTGGGAATAGAGTTTACTGATATTTGTAACTTTGAAAATGAATCAAAAATTAAAAATCAGTTGATCAAAGGAGAGAGGGAAGATGCATAGGTATAGACAATATAACCAAATGTTAATTATGGACTCTGGGTGGTGGGAAAATGGAGTTCCTTCAGCTAATTCTCTCAATTTTTCTGCACATCTGAAAATTTTTATAATAAAATATTGTAAGGGAAGCAATTATTTGTATATTCCAACTTTCAAGGGTCGAAATGTGTGTGTGAGTGTGTGGTATTGTTGTTTCGGTCCTGGGGAGTGAGCCCAGGGGTGCTTCACCACTAAGCCACACCCCCAACCCATTTTATTTTTTCGTTTGAGACAAGATCTTGCTAAGTTGCTTGGGGCCTTGCTAAATTGCTGAAGCCGGCCTTGATCACCTGATCTTCTCACCTGGGCCTCCCGAGTCACTGGAATTACAGGCATGCCCGCGGCTGCAGCCTGTGATTTTGTTTTATGGGGTAAGGCATTGACTCCTCATCCTGAGAATCCCAAGTTTAAAGGACAGAGGTGGTGTTACAGTCCAGTTAGCCACCGCCCTGCAGGGCAGGCCCTTTCTGTGCAGTTTTTCAAATCAAACACCCAGAGCCTGTCAGGTGAAATAGGAAGTGAACGTGGAACCTCACCTTTGCCTGGAACCTCTGTGGTCACCCTCCAATTGCTTTACTAAGTTTATTAACTGACCTTTTCTTAGAAATTATCCTTGAGGGAAGAAATTCTAGCAGTCAGATTATCGAGCACACGTTGGTTAAATATCCATAAAAAGATACTGAGATGAAATGAATTATTATAGCTCTAGTTTCTCAAAGAATTATTTTTCTTCCTGACCTTGCTGCACTGGGAATTTTAGATGCAAAAATAAAAGACCCTGTATCTTGGAATCCTAAGCCCATGCCTGTGTGTTTTTTATCCTCCCTGTTCAGGCAGAGATTCAGGAAAGCCTTGCAGAAGATGAGTATGTGTCCCAGCACAGACAGGCTCAGGGAAGACTGTACAACCACTGGACTCTGATTCCAGGCTGGACCTTCGCTGGTTTTGTACCCTACACACCTCCTTAGATTTTCATCCTTTCATCCTGCTTTCCTAATGAGGCAGAATTGCAAAGTTAAAGAGTTAAAAGATAATCAAACCCCACCTCCACACTTTTTTGGTGAGAAAATAGGAGCCTGAAGCTTTGCTCCAGCTGACAGAGCTAGATAGAAGCAGCGCCATGTCTTAAAAAGTTCTCCTCACCGATGGGTAATGTAACACTCTATCACATTTACCTCCTTTGGATAGCTATGAAAACACTTCAAAAATAAACGTGTTGTAAGTATGCAAAGTGTTAGCAATATTTCTTTAAGTGAGGATGTATGTAATAGTGTATGTATATTTTTACCCAGTGAACATTGGTCCTTTGGATTATAATATGAATACAAAGATTTTCTGTTAAATCTATAATTTTGCCATGTAGGAAATCTGCATGTAGGAAAGTGGCCCCTTTGGTAAATTCTTCATTTTTGTTAATACTCTACTCACTACTGCACTGCCCTTTCTATTGATTATGTGCAATATTCAATATGTGTAATAAATTATGAGATTAAGCATTTCAGTTGTAGGTGTCCCACTGGGACCTGGTTGAGTGGAAGTACATAGAGCAACACTGCACAGTACTGCATTTTGAAATAAGAAGACTTTTGCAATACTGTAACTGAATACAGTGGCATCTTTGTCAAGCGCATTGTTTTCTTTTCCTCCTTAGAAATCCAAAACCATTTTGAGTTAAAACAAACTAAATGAAATTTCCTTAAACCAAATATGCATTTGCAGCTTTAAAATTGTGGACTGTCTTTGTGTTTTGCAGAATATATAATATATATATTACAATCTTATTGAGGTGTAATTGAAATACAGTAAACTGCACATATTTAAATACCATCTCATCGGTTGTGACATGTTTGCACACTGAAACCACATCCACAATCAAGATAAAGAACGTTTCCATCATCTCCCAAGCTTTCCTCAGAGGTCCTCTGCAGTCTTTCTCTCTTTCTAACTCCACCCCACAAGGGATTTGCTGAGTTGCTTTTTTTTTTTTTGGTATAAATTAGATTGCATGTTCTAAGAACTTCGTATCCATCCTGACTCTCTGGTGTTATTCTTGCCTGGCTTTTTCACTGTGAGGTTTGGGGAGTCACGGGTGTTATTGTGCATGCTGGCCTTTCCTTTCTTTTCTTTTCCCCTTTGCCCATCAGTGTTCATTACGTGCTTGAATACATCTTCCCAGGCTTTTCCAGTCTCTCCTGCTTGTTGGACATTTGTGTCGTTTATCATTAACGGCTATTCAGGTCAAGTTGCATGGTCATTGTGTACAAGTCTATGCTGAAAAGATTTTCTTTTCCCCCAGTGGATGGCCTTGAACGGGGTGGCCATGTTCATGAGTCTATTTCTGGACACTGTTTTAATTGGTAGAGCACACTTTTCCTGAAACTCACTTTCTTGATTATTAGCTTTATAGCAAATCTTGAGGGTGAAGTGATTTGTCCAACTTCTGATCATCTGGGTCTTTTGATTTCCATATCAGTTTTAGAATGAAATCATAAGTTTTACCGAACAACAACAACAACAAACCCTAATCACCCTATCCTGAATTTGAAATTATCTTGAATCTTAGACCAGTTCGAAGAGAACTGCCTTCCATGGACATTGTACATCTCTCCATTTATTTATATATTTAAAAATATACAACAATTTGTGGTTTTTAGTATAGAGATATTGTATATTTTTCCTTATATTCATTTCAAATTATTTTTCTTGCCCACTACTGTAAAAGAGATTTGAAAAAGCTTTTGCCCTTACTATGTCATTATGGAATACTTTATAAAATTAACCTTTATTCTGCACTTTGCTAAATTTTTTCATTACTTTGTCTAGATTTTAGAGGTTCTTTGTTATTTTCTATGCAAATAATCATATACTTTAAAATAATGGCAGTTTTTTTTCTTTGGGCCATTATCTCATTTATTTTCTTTTCCCTTTTTTACTTAATAGCTAAGTCCTGTGGTAAGCTGTTGAATAGGAATATTGAAAATTGCCAGAATTCATCATTTTGCCTGGAATTTTTCCTACATCCTTTCATTTTCCCTTCTTATTTTTTTATCTTGTGGGAAAAATTTTTCATCTTTTACCTTTAAGTGTGATATTGGCTGTTGGTTTTATGTTGGTGCCTTTATTCGTTTAAGGACGTTACCTGCTATTCTTAATTTACTAAGATGTATGTGTGTGCATGTGTATGTATGTGTATGCACTATGAACTGTTTTTGAATTTTGTCAAATAATTTTATATTTAGTAAAATGAGCATATGGATTTTCTGTATTTTGGTAATATGAATGATACGGATTAACACATGTTAATCTGACTTTGCATTCCTAGTGAATGCCTTCTTTAATTATGATGAATTGTGTGTGTATGTGTGAGAGAGAGAGATTGGGTTACATTTGATAAGATCTTGATAAGGATTTTATATCTATAAGAGGAATGTAATTTTATTTTTTTGCAATTTGTTGGATTTTGGTATTAATGCTATGCTGATAATGATCCCAATTTCCTTACTTTCTGGAAATATTTTTAAAAATAAGTATAATTTCTTCCTTGAAATTTTGCCAGAATTCATCATTTGGCAATGGAATTTTCCCTCTGTCCTTTCTTTTTTCTCTTCTTCTTGTTCCTTCTTTCGGTCTTTCTTCTTCTTCCTTCTCCTCCTGGGGATTGAATCCAGGGCCTCACATATGCTAGTATGCTACCTTTGAGATACAGCCTCAATCCTTTTTGTTTTTATTATTTTTTTTTCCTTAACCCTTTTCCAATTTTTGATTTTTGAGACAGGGCCTCACTAAGTTGCCCATTCTGTCCTTGAATTTGTGACCCTCCTGTCTTAGCCTCCTGAGTATCTAGGATTACAGGTGTGCACCAGCATACTTGGCTTGGAGTTTTTCTTAAGCATGATATTTGATCCTTTAATTTCATTTGTGTGTGTGTGTTTTCATTGTTTTAACTTTGGTGAGTATACTTTTCTAGAATCATATATCTTTCATGTAGTTTTTAGTATAATATTATTATAGTATCCTAGTCTTTTGAAGTTTCTTGGATCAGTGAGATGAACTCATTTATTCCTGACACCTGTACTGGTGATTTGTACCATTTCTCATCTTCTTGAACATTTCAGCTAAGGTTTTGTCAATTTTGTTAATGTTTTCACGTGACTAAGCTATTAGATTTCTTCTGTTTTATTTTTAATTGATATCTGTGTTTTACTATTTTTTCCCTTCTCCTTTGAGAAATTAAATTTGTTCCTTTGTTAAAACTTTTATGGTGGGATCTTAGGTCATTTATTTCATGTTGTCTTTTCTAAAATAAACATTTGAGGCTATGTGCTTCTCTCTCAGCACTTCTTCAGTTTCATCCACAACTCTGGAATATTTTGTTGTGTGCAGTTCAAAGTAATTTCTGATAATCTTCTATATTTTATCTATGCATTATTTCAAAAATTTTTTTTTTAATTTATACATCTTTGTACTTTTCCTAGGTATTATTGTTGTTTTCAGATTTGCATTGTGGGTAGAGTGTATACACTGTATGATTTCTATTATTTTTACTATTGGGACATTGTCAGTGGCCCACAATAGCATCTGTCTTGGTGAATGTACCATTGCACTTGACCATATATTCTGAAGTTGCTGGAGGAAGCTTTTATAAATGTCAATGAGACAAGGATAGTCAGTTATGCTATTGGGAACTCACGTGTCTTCTCTGCCTTTCTTTGAGGCCTGTGGGTTACTCAGGGAGGGACACTGTGGGGTGAAGTGCTATTGCTTCCCTAGCTATCCTAAGTGTGTCCATGCTTGTAGACTTTGTGAACCAGGCACATTAACACTGATGACTCTGCATGCTGAGCTGCCTCCGTGCCCTTTGACACACTCCCTTCAGTCTCTGGAGATAGTCTGTCTTTGTCTGATCTCATATTCAAGTTCCCCCTCCTTGCTTGTTAACTGCATAATGTATGTATATTTTTTTCATTTACTACTGTAAACCATTTTCTTTATATTTAAGCACCCTTATAGCCGATGTGCTTTGTTTCTTATTTTTCTATCTATTCTGCTACTCTGAATACGTCTCTTGACCATGGTTGCATTTAAATTCAACATGGAATTGTCTGTTTTCTGTTTCTCCTCCTTTTCAACCCCCACATTCCTCTTTCCTCCCATCTTTTAGATTTTTTAAATATCTTTTCACACTCCATTTGAATTCATCTAATGTTTGTATTTTGGTCAAATCTTTTTATCTTTGAATATATTTTCTCCAAGAAGATTTACTTTATACATACCAAACTTTTCAAGTCTATTTAGAGTTCATACTGTACCATTTCACATAAAACAGAAAAAAACAATGTTATAGATTATTCCTCAGTGACCCATATGTTATAGTTTTCGTATATAGCTATATGCATTGGAAATCCCACTAGATATAAAAATATCTTAAATAATTATATGTATATAAAGGACTTAAGAAAAATACTGTTTGTACTTACCTAAAAATTTACCATTTCTGTTGCTCACGGTTCATTCTCAAAGATCCACGGTTCCCTTGGGTACCATTTTCCTTCAGTGTGGAGAGCTTCCATTAGTAATGTTATATACCGAGTCTCTTGGATGAATTATCTTACTTTTTTTTATCTGAAAGTACATTTATTTTAAAGAATATTTTCACTAGTTATAGAATTTGGGGTGGCCCCAGAGTGCTACCACCAGGCCTACATGGGGTCTACTGAGAAATTTTTAGGATTTTAATCCATTCCCTGAGTATAATGAGTGGACTCCATATTCTTACAGTTTTTAATAATTATTCTTTATATCTGGCTTTCATCAGTTTGTCTATGACACAGCAAAGTGTGGTTTTTTTGAGTTTGTGAATTGCTGAGCTTCTTGAATCCATAAATTTATGTGTTTAGACAAATTTTTAGACAAAACTAATTTTTTTCCCTCAATTTCTCTGCTTTTTCTTGTACTCCCATTACATGTTTAAGACCTTTGGAAATTGTCCCGTGGGTCTCTGAGGCTCCGTTCACTTATTTTACTCTTTGTCCTTTACTATCATTTTCTGTTCTTTAGGTCAGATCATTTGTATTGATCTGTGTATAAATTTGCTGGTTCTTTTCTATATTATTTCCATACTCCTTTTGAGTTCAGCGCCGAGTTTTTATTTTAAATACTGTACTTTGGACTTCCACAATCTTTCATTTTTTTATAGAATATTCTCTACTGAGTATACAATTTCATTAATTTCAAGAGTATTTTTCTTAAATAATGGATCATAGTTGTAATCATTGCTTAAGTGTCATCAATAGCTCAATCATATCATGCTTTTGTCTTTTCTCTTGAGAACTCATCACATTTTCCTGGTTCTTTGTATACTAAGTAATTTTGGAAGATATGAATATTGTGGACCTTCTGTTCTGTAGAGTTCATTGGAACATTCCTATTATACTCTGTGGAACAGTCATGTTTATTTTAGAAGGTAGTCAAGTTTCTTAAATTCAGACTGCATTGCATCTGTCTCACCTTCTATGACAAGTGGTTAAATCTTAGTTCTCTAAGACCTGCCTTACTGGTCTGTCTGTCCTATGCTTGTGTAATTCAGTGGTTAGAATAAGATGTGTGCAGAAGGTTCAAGTCTGTTCAGCTCCCAAAGCCTTTGCTTTCTTCATGTGGGACAGTTTCATGCATGCTTAACTTAGCTCATTCTTGCCTCTCTTCTTTGCAACTGGGGACCCTGAGGGTCATACTACACAAGAAAAAACAAAGGTAAAAAGTGATATGGGAAGCTCATCACTTTATAAGGTCACTTTGTAAGTCTTATCTCTCGTCCGTGATCTTCCTGCTTCTGAGGAGCCTCAGATGATTCACTCTGACACTTTTTTTAGAAATTTTAGTTGTGATCAGTATGAGAAAGGAACCATAGTGAGCTTACCCAACATGGCTGAACAGGAACCCCTACTGAATTATAACTCCAGAAAAGAAATGCTTACAAGTCAAAGCATAGAACACATCTATTAAAATTAGCCCAACAATCAGGGCAAAAGAAATTCACTCTTTATGAACAAACTGTGCGGGAAAGAAGAGAAGTTATTACAGACTGCGTCCATTTTATAGGCACAGGCTTGCATACACAGTGTTTAAGAAAATAGCTGCTGTGTGCTGTGTTACTTTACATTTCACATCCCACAGTTCTCTGTCCTCATTTGAAAGGCGTGGAAGCTGATGCTCCACTTTCTTCTTCCACTAGTTTTTTTCTTTTTCTTTGGACTTTTTTTGCAGTGCTGGGTTGGTACGCAGGACATATTGTACATGCTAGGTAAGTGCTCTACCACTGAACTGCCAGCCCTGCCTGCCCCACTGGATCATTGAAGAGAAAATTGATTTTATACATGAAGTATTTGGAACCATCAGAATCAAGCTATATATAAAGTGACATTATTTAATGTTTAATCCTTGGATATCCTTTGAGGTAATTTAAATATAAGTTTTAGTTAAGAATAAAGACTTTAAAATTAACATCGGTGACAATATTTCCTTTTGTCTAGTGCAAATGGTTAGCTGGTGACAACTTCCTTATGAAGTTGAGTTTACATAATGATAAAACACAAACATCAAAGGGTAAATTACTTCGTTTGAATGATGTGCATTATGGAAGCGGTATGGTAGTTTTTCCCTTAGAATGTGATCAGGGGCTGATGTGAATCACACATTCCGTAGTTTTACCTCTTTTGGTAGGCAGTAGTGATTTTTAAGGAAATGAAGAATGGGGGCAGCAAGGCCAGTTTATATAACAATGAAGTCAGATTGTTCTTTAGAAAATAAAGGATGTATGGACATGTGATAACACAAAAGCTTTTCCATATGCTTAAGATGCCCTTCTGACCCCAAATTGGATTAAGTTATGTAAATATGACTCAGATAGGGAGCACATTGCAGTTCAGATGAAAGAATTACCTTGTGGGTACTTTCCAAGAGTTTATTATTCTTTTTTGTCCCTTGAAATTATGGGTAAAAAATAGCAATTATCAGAATTTCTTATTTTTTAAATGATGAACTATTTGCTTAAACATTTTGTTATATGACTCCAAGGGTTTAAACATACCGGATTAGTCTTTAAATTATCATAACCCATGACTTTAATATTTTACATTGAAAAAGTTAAGATACGATTTGCATGCAGTGAAATGCACAAATCGTATATTAAAATTCATTGTCTCTCACTTATGTAAATACTAGAAACCTCCTTGGAGATGAGGACCACCTGAGGTTTACTCCTCCCTCCATCCTGGCACCCAGCACTTGGCCTCGGAACATGGCGGACACACTTTCTATGTTGAATGAGCTCAGCAACCGCCTTTTGTCTAGGGTTTGCATTTGCCTTGCCCAAGTTGTGTTCTGCTATGGAAACATAACACAGGCTTTGCTTTAGCTCAGGAGTTTACTATTCCCTTTATGTCTCAAGCCTTTTGTTTAATACATGAGCTGACTTACCCTAGTTCCTGTTGATATAGAACAGGCTCTTGATGAAAATATACACTACCGGCAACTTATAAGGGATTTCTGTTTTATGAGTTTAATAGCATTGTTAAAATTCACTGATGTGTCATTGAGAAAAACAACTTTAAGTGAATACGATATACACGCATGCTCGTAATTCATCTTCTAGAGTGTATTGTATTTAACACACTCTATACTTAGTGTGTAAATACAAATATCATTTATTTTTATTGTTGGTAAAAAGAGACGATACCTGTTTCATACAATTAAGAGATATTGAAATTATGCATGATTTTTTCATTATTACTAGGATTTCCATGTTGAATCAAAGGTCATTATTCTAATCGCCTCAGACTCTTTTTCCCCCCTAATAGATCTTTGCAGTGCCCATCTGTCTGTGGCTCATGATGTAACCTTTCTTGATAGGGGCAGGATGGCAGATGGACAGCAGATGGGAGTTTTGCCCTGCCTCGTGGTTCAGAGCTTGGCCCAGGCACGAACTGTCAGAGACTGTCAGTTTGTCGTCTCAGCTTGTGGGCTCCAGCATTGTGCTCAGCATCTAAACCAAGGGTCCGAATTAATGCAGAGCCAGACCAGCTATTTGTCATTGCTACTAGTTAACGTTAATGACTGGCAGTGCAGGCAGGGGCACCCCGGGAGTCTATAAAATAACCAGGTGGGAAATGTCCTTTCTACCTCACTGTGTGCTAAATCACCAGTACTTCAGCATCAGCTCCTTCTCAAGACAGAGGTTGCATAAGTAGGAAAACAGTTGTCATATAGGTTTTTGCCTATTTTTCAAACATAACTCAGCTTCCCAAAAGTCCTTGTGTCTATGCAAAATCACATGAGGCAGCAAGTTAGAAACAGAGACAGACAGTGGCTTGTGTTTTATCTGAATCACTGGACCATTGTCATCTTTCAGAAATCCTAAGGGTGGTGAGTGATTGAACTCAGACTGACGACACCATTTGGAATGGTCACTGTGACTGACTGCTCTTCCCAGTGTTGGAAGGTGGTTTGTGAGGATGCGAGTCTTTTCAAGGAGAAAGAAAAGGCTTTTAAAAACTTTTATTCTGAACTATCAGCATTCTCTTTTTTACTTATTCTTAATGTGTGCATGAATCTGCTGCTTGACAAGTGACTTCATTTCAGAGAAATAAGAGTGGAGTAAACCCAGGAGGCTGGGCCAGCCCTCCCCATGGAGGGTAAGCCATGACCGTGACCATGAATAAAAGATAGTAAGTCAAATTGGGCTGAGCCTTGATTTGGGGGGATTTTCCCTGATTTTATTTAGTTTCTTCAGGTTTTGAGCTTCACCCAGATGATGATATGCCATTTCCTCAGAGCAGCTGTGTCCCAATTCTGATTAGTAATTCAAGAGAATTTATGTAAGGAACATGTGACCAGAAATATCTAAATAGATGTCCGCAATAAATACAGAAAAACATGCCTTCTCTCTGCCAGGGCTATGCCTGTCTTTCCACCCAGATGTAGGCCCGCTGCTGAGTTCTCCCTTCTTCCCTGGCGCTGAGCTCCGTGGAGATGGTGCTCTGTGTTCAGATAGTGTTTCTATTGACACAGCAGGTAGATGCTGCAGCCCTACACGCTGGAATGTTCTCCTGTCTTCTGGGAGCGGAGAGTGTTTCTGCAGGTGTGTAATCACGACGAGGCTCCAGGTTATGTGAATAATGTTGGACGGTTGTAGTCAAACAAATTATGTTTGCATTAGTTCAAGAGATTCCTCAATCGAATTTGGAGGCCTGTAGTGCTGACCACCTCAAGGCCCTTTAAAATCTGGATTCTAGTGGATTGTTAGGCAATCTTGTGCCCGAACCTTGAGTAATCCCTACATTATAAAATAACGCAGTGCATTCATTAGGTATTCTTTTTTTCTCTTCAGTTTTCTTCTTTTGTGTTATATTTACATTTTAAAATTGTGAGCTTTCTGTGTTTGTACTTGTTTGTTTGTTTGTTCGAAATTATCCATCAGTTTATATATTGCACAGGTAACCGAAGTGGAATCTTGAAGTTATATCTGTGGTTTCCTTGAAACGAACTCATTTATTTTTTACGTTTAAGGGAATCTTGAAATAGAAAGAAATCCTGTTACGGCACGGGCTGGAATGGCCTAAAGGACTACTGCACCCTGCTAGCTGTAAATGTACTTCGACGTGGGTCCTGCTAACATGATTTCAGGTGAGCTGTGCACAGGATCTAATTAGTTATAAATCTGTAAATGCTCAGACAGGGGCTGACTTGAAATTCTCCATCTGACGGAGATTGCCAGGGTACGCTAATCTCAGAGAGCTGCCTTATAATGAATTCCCGTTAGCCATGGAGTTAAGGGAAAGCCATGAACTTGAAGAACGAAGCAATCCCTGTGACTTAGCTGGTTAGACAGAAGCTCTGCTTTTCCAGGGTACTGTCTGCCTACCCCCCATCCCCCACCCTTGCTTTGGGAAGATAGTTCTTAGACCAAAGATTACAGCACAGTGAGCTGTCCTACAGAAATATCTAAGCTGCCATACCTTGACTGTCATCCATAAACAGCTAATATCTTGTATTTAATCTTCCTTTAGATTATATAGTGTTGATGGATCACAAAGTGCTGCTTCTCCTGTGGGTTTTCAAACCCTCCATTACACAAGTAGAGAAGAAATCTAAATAACCAAGAAAACCAGTCAAAGCTCAGTGTCCAGAGAGAGTCACTGCCGTTGGATATATTGTGGGAAACTAGAAGAAAGCCCTGCTCTTCAAGGAACTCATATTCCAACAGGCGGTACGGGCAGCGAATAGACGCATCCTAGAAAGTCAGGTCTTAACAAGTATCTAGGCGAAGACCGGTCAGGAAGAGTGAGGAGGAGGTGCCGGTTATGGAGGATACTCAGAGAAAGCCCCTTCTCCTACGCCTGTGCGTGTTCCTCTGTCTTTCACATTTACCTTTTGATTTGATGTGATTTAGAGATGTATACTATTAAGCACAAGTTTGATAAATTTCCATAACATATAGACTAATGCCACCTGCACCCCTCCCTCTGGATGTCTAGAACTTTCTATTTCTGGAGGAAGATCGCTCCTGCCTCTCCCCGAGTCCAGTCATCCTTGTTGCCCAGGGATGACCATCCTTCTGATCCTCTGGCTGTGGACTGGCATCGCAGGAGTGGCAGGGCAGGGCATGCACGCTTCCTGGCTGGACTCTGGTTCCTCTTGGGTTTGCTGATGCCCACATGGCTGTGCTCCATTGCAGTCCTTCCTTTCACCGTGGTCTGTGGATGTGTGGACCCATTGTTGGTTGGCCCATTCTCTGGCTGATGGACAGCTGGACTCTTTCCCTATTTGCCCATTATAAATCAGCTGATAGGAATATTTTTGTGCCAGATTTTTTCTGTGTATATGGACTTACCTTGCTCTTAGGTAAATACCAAAGTGTAGCTATTGAACCTTATAAGAAGCTTGCACACCAATTTCCAAGGAGATTGTGTCCTGTATCACCTAACAACAGTGCAGAAGCATTCTGGCTTTTTGTCATCCTCGTGAACACTTGGTGTCCTCGGTGGTCAAGTCTCAGCTCTGGCATGGGTGTCCAGTGGTATCTCGTGGCTGGGTGGCATTTCCGTGGTGACTAATGATAACAAGCAAGTCCCCTGGTCCCGCTGGCTCTTCATCCACAGTCCTTTGTGCAGTGCCTGTTCAAGTCTTCTGTGTGTCCTTAAATTGCGTTGTTTGTGCCTGCACTGAATGGTAGGAGTGGAAGTCCTTTGTCCCACATGTATATTGATGTTATCTTATTTTCCTAATGATATTTTCCCAAGAGTGAAAGTTTTAATTTTGATGAAATCCACTGTTACATTTTTCTTTTATTCAATATTTTCTTGTACTGCCTGATATTTTTGCCTTCTTCATATCACAAAGATGTTCTTTTGTTTCCCTGTAGAAGGTTTGTAGTCTTATTTTTATGCTTAGACCTTTGATAACCTAGGACACATTTTGTGTGTGTGTGATATGAGGTATGGGGAATGGTTCATTCTTCCCCCAAATAAAATGTTCCAGCCTTTCCATTTGAGAAGACTTTCTTTTATTTGTTGAAACTCTTGGGGGCCTTGACTGAAAATCAGTGTTTTGGGCTTTTACTTAGGGTGTAATGCTGAACAAAAGCAATGTTGCTGCCCTTAAAACAACACAAAATGGTAGAAAATGTATAAACACGTGACTTCTTGAACCTGTAAGAGTGCACAGGCCTCAGGGAAGCCAACTAAGCTAAAATCTAAGCAAGGCCAGGTATCTCCTTGGAGCAGGAGGTACCAGCCCTTGCTTGCCTAGAACAGGTTGTGTAAGGTCACTGGTAAGAAGAATTCCACTAAAGTGTTTAACAAACCGATAGAGGGGAAGTGTGGGCTAGGAAGGGTGCAGATCAGGGGGTTTCTACTCATTCACAGGCTCCTCCTCACTGATGCACTGGTTTGCAATAGAAAGATTGGACAGGGTCCCTTCCTTGTGTAGAGGCCTGAGAGGGTGCATCAGCTGGGGAGGAAAGGGATAAAGTCCCACTTATATCACTCCCCCTCTGTCCTGTGGAATAAAATCCTAAGCCACAGGAGGAAGAGCAACCACCCTGTTGTCCTTAGCCCTGGTAAAAACTCACAGTAGCCAGGGGAAGGTGCAGAACAGTCTCTCCACACCTGGGGAAGGGGCAGAAGTACAGGTAGGGATGGAGTCGGACCCACAAGGTCAAATTGCCAAGACCTCGGACTCAGTCATGGGCCCAGTGAGTCAGCCTAACAGACAGCACAACACCCAGCTCCATCACCTGGGCAGCAAGTAACGACAAGCTAATCACTGGCATGATCCCCAGTTTTCAGATTGGAAACTAAGTCAGAGGAATTAAGTGAGTGGCCCAAAGTCTCACCGCTGTAAATGGAAAAACAGAGACATGAGTCCTGATTGACTGGGGCCAAAGTCCTCATGAGCCCCTTGTATGCCAGAGGCCAGAGGGTAGGGATGTTGAAAGGAATGTGACAGATCAGAAGGGTGGACCACTCAGACGTTGATGGAGGTGGCCAGGGCAGTGTGATTTTAATAAAGAGGATATAATCAAGATCACATGGGAGAGAGCCGTTGAAGCAGATGACAGGAGAAAGGGGTCCCCTGGATTTAGGGGAGCATCTGTAACTTGAGCGCTATCAGTTCCGCTAGAACTGTGAAGACAGAAACCAGAAGCCACTGGATACAGAAATGAGCATGGAGTGAAGAAGACGGGTCAGTAATAATAACCCATTTTCCCCAGAGGCTTGACAAGAAGAGAATTGGAGCCCAGGGCAGGAGTGGCCTGGGGACAGGATTGGGCTCTAAGGACAAAAGGGACTTGAGCCTGTTTACAAGATAAGATAAAGAAGCCCACAGAAGAGTGGAGGGGGTATTGGAAGTCTCGCTGAAGTTCCTGGGATGTGTTTTGTGGGAGTGTCCCAAGAATAATTCCCTTAGATTTTTCTAGCTGCTTATGATACTTCAAAAGATACACAGTTTGCTCATTTTCAATATAGTCCTTATGTGAATTAAAGATGAATCTCTATGTAGAGACACTTATTAAGCTTCACATTTCCCTGTGTAATTTTCTTTTTTTTCTGAACGTGCTAGCCAGGGAAGAGTTCTTCATCTTTGCTTGATGTGTGTTGATACACACTCTGTCAGAATACAGCTTTTTGGTAGTACTGCAGTAAACAACTGTCACTCTAACATAGTAATGTGTAACAGACACAATAGCTCCATCATGCCGTCTTCCCTGACATAAAGAAAGTGACTTGGAAAGGAGAGCCTGAGAAAGCAGGTAGACATTTAGGTAGCATGGGTTTAGGGTTTCTACTGAAATCTCTAGATAGATCACAGCAGTCTTTGAAGACAAGGATGTATAAACTCACAGGCCCCAATCACTGATGCCTCAGAATATTAAACCATGGCAAGAGTGTGCATTTTTTAAAGTTTACTATCAACATTTGAAAGCATGCGACAATTTTGAAAAATTTCAATCCCATATTTGACAACTCCTAGTGGCTCCAGAAGTCTTAGAATTTCAACGACAGTTGCAGAAGTTTCATCTGACGTCAGAGATTTACTCTTGATGTTCAGTTGTTCTGCACGATCTAGAAGGCATCATGCCAGATGGGAGCACAGGAAGTATCCTTTCTTTCCCCGATGCTTCTAAATCCTTGACTGCATAAGAGCAAATCCTCGGGTCCGTTCCCATAATATCCATCTTATTCTAAATACTCACCGTCTCCACTGATACCAGTGGTGTATGTTTGTTATTTTTACTCCAAACAGGTGAATTGGTTTTGTTTATGTCTGTATGTTAAATATTAACACATACTACTGGAAAAGTAAGGTTTTCATTTGGAAATTGAATTGACATTGGGAACTTTGGATTGGCTGTCACCGTGCGTCACATGAAAGAACTTGGCCACATTCATCGGCCATATTTGGCCTAGTTTTCTGCATATGTTTGCCAAATGCAAAAGCCAGTTTATTGCTGGAGGGCACAGAAACCTGGAAGAAAGGCTTGGAACTTGTGCCATTTAACCCACCAGGTACCTTGCTTTTGCCTGATATTTTGCCTACAGAGGTCTGATTACACCAATAAAATACGAATGGGAGGATGGGGCTTCCCTCACCCTCCACCAGCTACAGAGTTTTGCAGAATGCTCTCGTCACACATTTTGGGAGAGCACCACTATAAATTTAAAAAAAAAAAAAAAAAACTAAAAATGTGATCTCTGCTGTGAAAAATGGTTGAACAAATGAATCAATCAGCACACATACGCCGTATTTAGAGGGTCTTGTTTCTTGGAGAAGTCATCATTTCAACTTAGAAACCATGAAAATATTTGTGTTCGTAGGAAGTTAGTCTCCAGTGTAAAGTATTTCAGGATTCTTGACAAATCAGTCACACAATTAAAAGTCATATATTTATGGCTGATTCAAACCCCCAAACAAATGGAGATGTCAAAGCCTTGCGCATATTGGGTGTTTACACATGAATAAGCAAGATGGCAGACATTGTTTTCAAGCAGACCTGTTCTTTTGCCTTTGCAAGTTTTTGGGTAGTTCTTCAACTTGTAATTTCCATATAACATTTTTTTCATGTTTACATTAGCATGTGATTAGCATATATATAATTCCATAGTGGGATCTGTAAATGCCTCCACCCCTCCCGGAGGAAAAATGGCTGTGGGTGTTTTATTTCCTCTACTAAAATATTTCTGAACTATTCGGTATTTAGGGAATAATTGTACTTTTTCTTTTTTAATTAAAATTAATGGTTTAAGTGATACATCAGCCTATTAAGTTCCATTTTTAAATCAAGGACCTTAATGTCTTAGAAAAGGTATTTCAGTTTCAGCTTTTGGAGGAACAGAATTTGATGTATTTATTTTACCATATGTGGTGTTTGAATACAGTAGTTACTCTTTAGCTACCAAAAAATTTATTTGCATTATTCTCATCTAACCTTTATGTGACCAGATACTTAAACACTAACGCGGTCTTAGCATCCCTCTGGAGGGAGTCTCAGATAACTGGTAAATGTCATAGTTGAGGAAAATGAATGAGTAAAACATGCAGAGAGAAAACCAGTTGAAGTCTCATTTCATTGGCTGTACTGTCTTTCACCCAATAGAGATGCATAAGAATTATGAATGGGCCAGGCACAGTGGGCACACCTGTACTCCCAGCAACTCGGGAGGTTGAGGCCGGAGGGGTCCAAGTGCAAGTCCAACCTCAGCAATTTGGTGAAACACTATCTCAAAATCTACAAAAAGGGCTGTGGATGTTACTGAGTGGTATTACACCCCAGGTTCAATCCCAGTACAAAAAAATCTGAGAAAGAATTGTGAAGTTTTACATACAGGTATAAAGAGATGTGTGTTTATAGTGTAAATATATATGGAAACGTGTATGTATATCCACATACGGATATACATGTATAGTTATATGTATGGACGTGTATATATTGATATATATAAATTATACATATGTATATTTAAATATAGTCCCCAACGGCCTCTTAATCATACACAGCCTTTGCAACCCACTTTGGGTCAGCTCAGCTCAGCAAATCATTAATGCACAGGTTAATACAGATGGAAGGCTCGTGCGATCCCCCACACGGGTACAGCCTGCAGAATAAGGCAGTTGTGGTTGCTCTGAGAGGAGGCGCGGTAGGGCACTGAGATCCTGGGAAACCAAGTGAGGAGCGGGGGGGTGATGAAGAATGCCGGTGGCGGCTCCAGGGCCTTTCGCTGCGCGCTCTCTTTCTGTCTTTCTCCTCCTGGTTTGCAGGCTGATGGAGGCGAGCGTTTCTACCACCCGAGTCATCGACCACATCTCAGCTTATGTAATGAATCTCTTACCTGCAGGACTTAGGTGTACTCCTGTGACCATTGGAGGTGAGGAAACAATGGATTGGGGTAACCCTGTGGCACTAAGTCACACGACACCCACACAGCCCTGGATTTGAGCAGGGACAATGATCTTGCTAGATTCCTAGCACAGTGAATATTTGTTACATCAGAAGTGTTCAGTAAATGCTAGTGGAATGAAGAAGAGCGAGTGAAGAAGTTTAATGGTGCGCCAGAATCTCCTTGTCTTCAACAAAGCTGTGTGTGCACATGCATGGGCTGTGCTCTGAAGTATTTGGCGGGAGTGTCTATTCATATTTTCTTCTTTTTGGATTGACAGATACTCTTAAAGATTCTTCTAGTGAGGAGAATCCTGGGGTAACAAATACAGATCCTTGAGCTTAAATTTTGGTGTCACCTGGTTCATGCTGTGCTTCATTTGGAGAACCCTTTATCTTCTCCAAGTCCCCTTTCTTCATCTATAAAATGAGTTGATAATGTTTACCCATTCAGTTGTTAATTCCACAAAGTTATCTTTCTTTGTTCAGGAATCTCTTGGAATTTCCCATAGTCCTAGAATGTCTAATGTAGTAAGGATGAAATTTGAAACATTTCATGATGATTTTTAAAATTTCCTGTAAATTTACCCTGCAGCTGCATACTCACGGGCAGAATAGCTTTTACTGTTTTAGGAGTAGGGTAGATGATTCTAGAAAGTTCTAAAACAAATGTCACTGTCAGAAGTTCTTTAAAAAAGTCAGGATTTGTTGAAAATTCTAAAGCTTCCATTTATATATGAAGGAGAAAACCTGAGAATCTAAGACTGGAGTTTATGTACATGGAGGCACAATTGCATAGGAAGGGAAGACCCTTCCAGGGGAGCAAAACAGTGCCCAAGGACACATAGAGGGTAGGGATCAAGAGCAAGATGATTAAAAACAAAACACAACTCTTGAGATCATGTTTGTCAGCTTCCCATCACTGTGACAAAAGAACCTGAGAAAATCAACATATAAAGAGAAAAGTCTGATTTTGGCTCATGGGTTCAGAGGTTTTGATTTATGGTAATTTGGCCCATTGTTTTGGGCCAGTGGGAGGCAGCACATTATGGCAGAGGTGGAGCAAAGGTGCTTGCCTTGGGGCAGTAGGGGAGCAAAGAGAGGCAGGAGGAGTCTAGCCTCCCAGTTCCCCACCCGGGAAGGCACGCCTGGTGACCTGACTGACTTCTGCTACGCCCACCTCTCAAAGCTCCCGCCGCCTCCCAGTGACTCTGCAGGCAACCAGGCCTCCAGCATCTGGTCCTCTGGGGAATAACCCAGCTCCATGGTTCAGTGGTCAAGCGGGGCTCGAGCACTGGAGTGGGCTCCCGTCCCCTCTGGAACCCCCAGAGAGCCTCACGCAGTGTCAGAGGAACCACCTTGGCAGAGGCAGTAGGGGTAAAACGTGACCAGCTGGAAAAAGCCAGTCTAGTCTCCTCTCCCCCAGGTTCCCTAGAGTCAACCCAGACATCCTGCTGGGTGGGGATGAGGAGCTGGGCTCACAAGCACAGTCCTGACACCTTGCCGGCCGCAGCGGCACAGCAGGGAAACCCTCTGCAGGACCCCAGGTCTCTCTCCAGCTGAGGTCCCCTCAGGGGACACAGGGGCTGAGATAAGCCTGGTCAGTCAAGGGAGATGGTCAGAGCAATCGAGGTCCAGTACTGACGCCAAGGGCACTAGTCCTGACTTCTAGGAACGCGGTACAGGGAGGGCAGAGACTCGGCGCACAGTGTGACCACGCAGGACCTGCTGGGCCTCACCCAGACCTCACAGCCCACACCGGAGGCAGTAACGGGAGCAGGCGGTCCTCTGTCCGCACCCCAGCATCCCACGGACCTTCTATTGAAGAGATACCTTGAGTCAGGAGCAGAGGGAAAACCAAAACCCCAAATATTTACCAAATCCAATTGTCTGTTTTTCGAAGAACCTGATTTAGAGCAACGACACCAGCTTAAAGTTTTTGTTTTGTGTTTTTAACGCCACATGAGTTACTTTCTAGCAACATGAAGTCAATCGTGATGGGAAAAAACATTTTTTAGAAAAAATGGCTTTTGCACATCTGTGTTATAATGTATGATTTCAAATCAACTCACTGGTCTGCCTTCCTCCTCGTTTATAACTTACACATGTAGCGTGTTCTCCTTTGTAATTGATGTGCTTGTAACGTTTTATGGAGCGCAGACAGCCTTCACGCGGAGCCTCGCATCTGCTCCCCACCACAACACGGGGTACCGTCAACATTATCTGCTTACCTTTCAGGTGAGGAAACAGGAACTTTGTCCAGGAGCTGACAGCCCATGAGAGAGAGAAGTGGAGCCACCTTCAGCTCAGAGTCTCCTTCCACGGTCGGTAATCACCACAAATGCCCTTATAGTGGGCCTCCTTATCTCTCCCTCTGGAAACCACGTGTGTGCTATTTGTAACCATATGGCCATATGCTTATTTTTTAGGTCCTTTTACACATTTTTTTTTAATTTAAAGAAATACTGCCTCAAAGTTTTATCAGGATGCATTTATAATGGAAATACCCTCTTGTTATCTAGCCTGCAACTGATTCTTTCAATTTGATTTGTTTTGACAAAATCTTTCTAGAAGAATCTGTACAGGTGACAGCTTTGGAGTACCACTAGGCAAAACAGAAACAGTCCATGGAAAACTTCTGATCTCTTCACATCCTAGGAAAGATGGAGAGAACAACAACAACAACAACAAAAATCAATGTTTTATAAATTCAAGGTCAATATTCTATGTCACTGTCAATAGTGTGTGAGTTCAAAGGATTTGTGTCACTATTAAATTAGAAATGATCCACTTTTATGTATCATAGATATGTCCATACAATGGTCAGAAAGAAAAGCAGGTCACAGAGACTAGACAGCAAATGTATTCTGTAAGACAACTGCAAACAGCAGGTGGGCTTCAATACCAAGTAGGAGAGATCACCTCACCCTCCAGCTATTCATTTGCCTTCAGCATTGGTGAATTTATGGCTTTCATTCTTGACCCAGAGTCCTGCAGAGTTGTGTCTTTGCCCTGCTTTATTAGGCGCAGTTGAGAAAAAAGAGTGTTACTTATCCGTAATCTAGATCTTCCATGGTGGATGCGTATTGGTCTAACTGGGAGAGAAGGTATAACTTTGAGCTCCTCCGACATCTCCCCTTGGCCTGTGTTTGCATGCTGTTTGTTACCTTCCATCGTAGTTTTTTTTTATCCACACTATTGAGTCTAAGTGAATCGGCTAAGATATTGGTCATGATTGTGGAAAGAAAGATCCTTAGGCTTTCTCCATGGTGTTTTTCATTGCAACTATGTTCTGTAAGCAGCTGGGTTTATGAACACTGACATCTGTGTGTTTCTCTGAGTGGTGCATTTTTATTCCTTGCTTAAGAATCTTTATTTTCCAATAGGGTTCAGTGGACCATACAATACCCTCCACCAGTCATAGAACTTGCTATTAAAACAATTTCCTTTAGGATGGTAAGAGAGTGGGTTGGCCCTTTTATATGACTTTTCAAAGTCAGACTGTACTGTCATTAGAGTACTCTAAATTTGCATCTTACATTTATTTGCAACTTTTTTTCTATTTAGTATTTTTGGAGTATTCACACTCAAGCAAACTTTCTCCAGCCCACCTCCACTAATCGCCACTAATGAAAAGGTGTGGAGTGAGCACGCCCATGTCTTCATGTGCCTGCAGGGGCCAGCTTTCTCCTCATTATCGGATACAGAAACAACACATTCTTAAAGGTGTGCGAATTAAATTGAATCTACTTATCTATCACATTAGAAAAATGACAACACATCACATATACTATCTAAAGTGACTTGTTGGAATATTGGTAGCTTGATTGGGAGAGTATTTCTACCGGTAAGAAACCCAGAGTTACTATTTGTTAATGAACTCAACGTCCTTAATGTCCACAGCTCATTTTACCCATGGATGGCGACTCCACTGTGCAATGTGTAAATGTAATGAAAAGTATCTTTACCTGTGTTAAAAAAATTGCAAACCCTCATTGAATTCACAGATGTGTTGTGTGGTTCACGTAGGCTGAAGTTACATAACCTGAGCTGTTATTGGGTCAATGAGATGGGGTCGTGTTGGGACATTGTGAGAGAACACAGGAGATGGGACCTAATGAGTGCGCCCCATTCCTTCAGATGAGGCTTTGCTTTTCTCTTTTATGTTTTGTGCATTTGACATGCAATTGCTTCTT
The DNA here is from genome assembly GCF_902686455.1 of Sciurus vulgaris. Taxonomy (NCBI): domain Eukaryota; kingdom Metazoa; phylum Chordata; class Mammalia; order Rodentia; family Sciuridae; genus Sciurus; species Sciurus vulgaris. Next base: position 152,693,205 of record NC_136467.1, read on the forward strand.
CCTCTGGTTCTCCGTTTCCACTGAGCTCTCTCAGAGTTACCATCTCTTTTCTCCACTTTTCAATACAAAAATGATCTTAGGAGGAAAATATGAACCAATCAGCTTTGAGCTACTTAAGTAGGATAGGAAAGAGAATTTGCCAGTCTTCAAATACTTCTGCCTCTGGTTCTGAAAAGTAGTACTGACTGACCCCAGTTTTTAAATTCATGTCTTTTTTGGAAGTCAGCAAATTTTCACAAATGCATGTCCTCTGACGAGGAAGTGACAGGCCCCTCTGGTGTCATTTCTCAGCCCCAAAGCCTTGCTCATGCCAAGCTCCGTTGTTCAGGCTTCAACACAGAGGCCTTTGACAGCAGGGAGCCCATCCCTGACTCACTGTTAGCTGGCACTTTGTGTCTGGCTAGCAGTTTTTCCAGTGGTGAGGTCGGTCTCTTCCAGTATTTCGCAACCTCCCTGTTCCTTGTGCGTCAGTGAGAATCAAATGGCTCTTAAAAGTGAAAAAAAAAAAAAAAAAAAAAAAAAAAAAAAAAACAACAACAAAAAAGATCTTGGCCTGGGATAGCAAGATGACCAAGCCCTAAATGAGGCCAACTGATGTTCAACTCAGAGGATTCACCTAACTGGTTCTTTGAGAACAGCTTTCTCTTGGTAAAAGTGCTCTTTAAAGTTGGCCTTTACTATAGGGTACCATCATCTAAATGTGTGGTTTCTCTCCTTAATTAGTAAGGTCACGGAATGTTTGAGAGCAGTTTAGGGTCAGTATGGTGTGGGCGAGAAGATACTGAGTCACTGGTGCTGAGTGTCACGTTCAAGCGCCCTTTGGAAGGGCCACGAGCTTCTCTCAGTCTCTGACCTCATCTGCAAGGTGGAGATAATCCTCTCCACTTCACAGGGTTGATGCAAAATTTCATGTGCACAAAATAACTCAAAAGGGCGTAAATCCCTTTTCAGGTGAAATGGGATTCTGTTCTGTTACAACCTGGAAGAGTTTGCTGTCATTATTGGAGAGGAGTTTGGAGTACTGGAAGTTCTTCATGTGTTAGAAACCGTAATTTGATAAGTTTTGGGTTAAATTGCAGGATTTTCAATGACCCAATTGCAAAGTGATTTTCCTTACAATAGCTGTCACAATATCCTGAAAAATCTTCCCATGACCATGGAGTTGAGAATAGAACTGGATTTGAGCTTGTTCAATGGACTGTGGGTCTTCTGCTTTGAGTAGTTTGTTCCTTCCAGTTGTTCTGCTGTATCACCTATCCTCTGGCCTTGGTCCCTTCTTTATTGCTTAGAAAGAAGTGCAGAATGTCCTTTGACTCTGCTCAGCTTTGGATGGACACACTCAAACTTTTCCCCCCTAAAAGGCAGGTGTCTAGAGAAGATGTAATATATATATTTAAACCTACTGATTGACACACCAATTAAGAAACCTATAAATAAATTTGAGCTTTGGAAGCCAAAGTGATTGTTGGTGCTCATCACCTTCATAATGAAAGTCTTTCTTATTATAATCTCATTTGGCAGAGATAAAGTCTTACCCCTGGGAGATATCTTGCCAGATCTTCATCCATAATTCCAAATTGATTCCAAGCCAGATTTTGCTATCTGAAAACAACTTCCCAGCCTCTCCTGATGGTCTGTGCCCTTTACCTCAAGAATTCAGCTTGTGAACACTGAATCTGGGGGAGAGTGCCTTTTTGAAAATGACAGTCATTAAGGTATAATGCCATATGGGCTCTAGGGGTGGCAAAGATGCCAAGCAACTTCTTGTTCATTAAGATCGAAATATTTATATGAGCAGTAAAAATAGCAGTGTGTTTCAAAGTCTGTGTGGTATGGAATTGAGCCTGATGCAGTTGGATGATATTGACAGCCTCTGTTGTAATTATGTAAATAACACCTAGCTCTGCTCTTCCTTTAGCATTCATTTCCAGGTGCATGGGTAAGAAGGGGTCTAGAAAATGAGGAAATGATAGGCAGGAGTGTTTGGCTATTTATTTATGGTGCAGAGTGGCCCAATGCTTAGGTCCTGTGGATTGCCCAGAAGGACCTGCATGTGTACATTTATTTAGAGAAATGCTTGGTCACAGCTCATGCCCTTGAGGACCTTGACCACCTCGTAGGTCCATTTTGAATTCTTCTATAACACCAATACTCCGTTCTTACCTTGAAAACAGATCATTTCAAATTGCTTTCCACAGGGATGTTTTCTGGGTCCAGCTTTCCATCTGCATGCAGAAATATTTGATTAGTGTATTTAAAGTAATAAAGATGTCAACAGTAGTGTCACCTTGATTGATGCTAATTATAAGTCTTTAATGGTTCCTCTGCTTTGGCCACTGTCCCTGCAGATTGTGATTTTTATGGTTAAAATAGTGCCCCGCCGTCCAAAGGCTTTATCATAAATTCTGGTCTATCTTTCTTTAATGATTCTGCAAGCAGTGGTGTAATCCCAGTAACATACATTATCTTCGTTAAAAGCAAGCGGTGACTTTCATAGAGGTGATTAATGCATTTATAAGGAGCTTGAAGAATCCTTGTTGGGATCGCAGCAGAGGTCATGATGATGGTGCATCCAGGGCATTAAAATTAGCAGCAGTATTACTAGATTGTCTGAAAATAATTGGAGATTTTCATGCAGTCCCTATTTAGCACATTAATGTTGTAAATGAGACTATAACTGCAATGGTAAAAAGACAGGATTTGCAACCCGAAGATGCTATGGGTATGTGCCTGTCACCTCAGTGAAGCGAAAAGCAAGGAAAATCATGTGAGGGCTTTCCTCGTTTAGAACGGTCTTGTCAAACAGATTTGGGATCACTGGATTTAAAATATCTGTTGATGAAAATGTTGCTTATGCTGGGTGTTTATCTGACTGAGTTTTCACAGGGCTGCAATGTGGAGATGTGCCCATTACCATACACATTTCTGTGCCACTCAGGGTGTGGATAATCTGCCTAGGTAAGCATGTGCCCATACATACTACCCACAATAATGCTTCTTTGAAATTGTGACTTGTAAGAGAAATTTGCCTTCATATCATTGTAGCATATCAATCCTTGCACACAATAGGTGCTTTAAAATAGTTCTTTAATACTATTGAAAAGAGCAGTGACCCATTTGAAAAATTACTTTTGAGCAAATATTGCCGTGTACCTGCTTCCTCCTGTTTGATTTTACTTTAAGGCACATCACTCCTCCACCATCAAATGTCACGAGTGTTTACACCTTAACTTCTCTCCCCAGTTTAAATTCAGTTCTAATGGCGATGTCACGCTCTACTATTCTCTTAACTCTAATTCCTTACATTTAAATAAAACCTCTCTTCTAGCAAGGAGGAGATACCTCATTTATTTGAACTATACTTATTTTCAAACAAAAAAATGCCAGCTCACATTATAGGAAGGCATTTAGGCCCTGGTGTTATGGCTACAGGAGGAAACCACAGACATCCCTGAGGCCGCCTTCGGGAGAGTCCTCCTCTTGAAATAGCATTCTTTGGCAATTCTGGGGTTGGCCTGTTACTGTCTTGGATGATGAAAAAGCGCCCAGATTTTTCTTATACATTCGTAGATGCTAAACTACACAAGGTAGGTTAGAAGACTCCCTCTGCGCAAGCATCACGCTGGAAAACCCTGAACGTTTACATAAGGTGCTCACAGTGATGACTTACGGCTAAGTCTTCCATTGTGCCATAAGGTATTTTAAGTTAATTGTTCGAAATGTGAATTTTCATTGGTCCTAGTGTGCCGGCTAGTGATCGTCATCGATGAACTAGTATTCGTGGCTTTTCCAGAATGAGAGCGTGAAAAAATACACGCAGGGCATGGCTTCTCTCACTGGCAGCCTCGTTCTTTGGAAGTTTTGCTCCAGCACTAAATGCAGCTGGGCCTGCAGGGCTCTTAGCAAGCGTGGGTGAATGAGGAGGGCGGGAAGTAAGGGAACCAGTGCTTACGGGAGGAGAAAGCTGGGCCGGCCCGCGGGACACTAGAGAGGGTGTGTTGGACAGTCCCAGGTGAGGACCATGCGAAGCCTCCTGTGTTTGTCCCCTTGTTCCTATCACTGTGACCACCAATGGTGGGTAGTGTCCTCAGACTAACCAGAGGGAGACTCTCCAGTGGCTGCCCCCAGGCCTAAACATGAGGATGACATGGTGTAGGACTCTGGGATGAGGAACGCAAGTCACCTGATCAGAGAAGATGCTAGTTGCATTGCCTAGTTTTTCTCGTCGTGTGATTATTTTCTTCTGTAGTCTTGATAAATTAACATTGGCTCATGGATTCAACAGAAATGTCTCTCTCTCTCTTTTTTTTTTTTTTTTGTAAGCCTCGAGGCTTCTGTTTTAAAATGCAGGTTAACTCTCAGAGGCTTTCAAAAGCATTTCTGCATCACGCGACTAATTAAGATAAGGTTATCATTTTAAGTTATACCAGGAATGCAATTAGAACCTCTAGTGAGAACTGTAGCAGTCAATTTTATTCAAATTATTCAGACCCGGTAGGTGGAAGACAGTCTTAGCAGGACAAGTGAACACACCGTGGTGCCTTGGATGTGGTGTGGATTCAAAGACACCTGAGCACATCATCCATCACCTGCCACGTCACCCAAGTCACGGGGAGTGGGGTCCAGCAGCCTTCCATCCGGGGATTTAATAACATGCCTTCTGTTTTCTGTTGTTTGGGAGTTGGAGGGATTTTTCGTGTTTCAATTCGAATGGCGTTAGAGCGAGAGCGTCATCTGTGGAACACGAAGCGCAGACAAGCCAGCCTCTCATCTGCTGGATGGACACGGCTGGCCGGGCAGCCTCAGCCCTCCCTGTCTGTCTTCTCTCTGTGCAGGCCTCAGAGTCCAGGCGACCGGCTGACAGTGCAATTAACTAACTTTTCTCTGTTGTCCATCTCTGCCGAGGGTATTGGGTGTTGGGCAAGAAACTCGCGTCTCTTATCTGCCAACTGTCGGTGATTACTTATTCATTGAAAGGATACCCGTTTTCTGAGGTGCGTGAGGATTGCCAGCCTGAGTGGCTCCTGAGGAGGCGGCGTATCTCTTCCTCCTAAGATCACCGCAGGTCATCCGGAGCTCTCCATTAAGGCGCATAAATAAATGACAGCACTCGGGGCCCTCTCTCCCTAGATGGCTTAGAGACGCCTTTTACTCTCCCTAGTTAGCTCTCATTCTTGGGCACGGCGGCCACTGCCATCTCCCTGGTCCCCCTGACTGCTGTGGTTCATTCAGTGTGACTGAGTTCTCATGGTGCGCACGGGCTCTCGCTAGGCCTCGGCATATGGTGGTGACAGATATCCTGCTCCTCTGCGATGTCTGCCCCTCTCTCCCATCTCCGCCATCTGGCCTGTGCCATCCCTCAGTGTGTGCGACCTTAACAGAGGAGCCGAGACGAGCACCCTCTAGACAATCTTCTCGGTCACCCTCCTCCATGTCACCTCTCCACAAAGTCACTCCGGTGAAGTTGCAGTTATGAGTTGCTTTTCCTTCCTTTCTCCCTGATCTCACTTGCTCTCACTGGTCTGCCCTGCCCTCTGGCCAGCAAGCATGCTCAAGCTTTCCCCGAACCCCAGCCCAGAACATGGAGCAGAAACTCACTCGCCTCCCTTCCTGGTTCAGGCTTCCTGGTTGGCGACCGTCTGGAGAGTGTGTGCGAGAGGCTGTTTTTTCTTCCTCACTTCCTCGTCCTATTCCAGTGGCCTGGCATCTGGACCAGCAAATCTAGACCAATGAACATCAAGGGCGGATGTTCAGTTCTCACTCCACTGAACTCAGTGGATTTGATGGGGTTGCCTCTAACTTGAGGTTCATTCAAGCCAGTTGGAAGTTTGCATCTTGCTTGAACTCGAGTTGACCCTCCCTCTGGGCTTTCCTCCTGACCCTGATTAGTCTCTGCAGTTTCCTCTGCTGAGTTGTCTGTCTTTGTTAACCCTCAGGGTTCCCCCTTCAGTTTTGGTCTTGTTTGGTGTTGGGAACTTCTCGAAAGAAGGGGTTTGGTGGGCTGTGAATGCCCTGAATTCACATACGGGGTAGGGGTGGGTATGGGCGCTTTCCTGAGAAGCCCCTTTCAAATCATGCCGGAGACTGGCAGTATTCACAGTTCACACTCCCGCGGCAGCGCCTGCTCCCCGTTTCTGTGCTGCGCGCTCTCAGGCCAACGCGTCGCTCTGGACCTGGGTTCCTAGAGGACCCATCATGTATCACGAATCCGGCACACGGCCGGCCTGCACGACCGTCTCCACTGGATTCCAGGCAGCCTGCTTCTCACTGTCCTCGGTCAGCCCGGAAACATCCAGGCCTGGGACTGTCCTTTGCTGTGCGCTAGAAGGTAAAAGCCTGCTCATCCCAGTGCCCCACTTGATCTCCTCCAGGACGTCCTCCCCTGCTCCCTGCAGGTTACATTCCAAGTGAGATGCCACTTGGTGGACAAAAGCCTGACGTGGAAAGCCCTGTGCTGCCCTGTGACACTGGCCCTCTGTGCTTCTCCAGTTGGGTCGTGTTGCTGTTTTCTCTCTCTGAAGTGAACCCCTCTTTTGTCTACCTAGGAGACTGCTGTTTCTCTCCTGGGGCCAGCTCAGCCACCACCGTGTGCGCGTGTGCCCAAGAATCTAGCGTGGGCCTTCTGCCCCGCGTCCTTACCTCTGGTTGTATGGAAAGCCACTCTGCATCCTTCTGATCTTTCTTCCGACAGTATGAGAGGCCAGGAGGCCAGACACTGTCTCTTCCATGTGGGTCCCAGGGCATTGCTTCAGGAACTGCTTGGTGAGCGGCCGACGCTCTCACTTCAACTGGGCGTTTCCATGTAAAAAACACTGTGGATCGTTATTTGGATCAAACCAACAAGCCAGTCTTTTCAGATTCCCTTTTTAGGACGAGATTGCAATTGCTGTGGCTAAAACCAGCATTATGGTCCCTGAATTTCCCTGTGTGGCACATAGACTGTCCATCACGTGTGTTGACATACGTGTTGCATTCTAGATAAAAGGTATGCGTCTACTCTATGAAACAAGAGGAGCAGCATATAGAAACATATAGTACTTTTTCTGGGATATACTTTTTAAAAAGAAGGTAAATTCTGAGTATGTTGATGACAACGTTGAGAGAGTTGTGACATGTGACTTTCTTTAAATCTCCAAGGGTAGCTGGGACCTGTGTCTGGAACCTGTCCCGCAATGCTGCTTGTTGTGCAGGGAGACATCTCTGCTTCTTCCTCCACCATTCTTTTTCTTCTTCTTGCCCATGGCTAAGATGGAGTCGGGCCACAGCAACAGAGACCTCTCTGTCTTGTTTTACACGGTGCCACACTTTAATAAATATGATGGATCTCTTCTCTTTTCTGAGAGCTTATTGGATTTGTTAGGTAATTCATTAACAAGACTTGTCCTTGGGAAATATGTATTTTTTTCCCTCCTATCACTATCTTATTAACATGTTTTGCTAATGAAAAAAACTGGGTCACAGAGAAGGTAAATTACTTTCCTTGGAGATTTTGTCAGAGAGATCATAGGTGGGATAGCATTAAAAGTCACAGCAAATTTCTTCTAGAAGAATACTGTGGTGCTGAATAATCCACCTTGGCACCTGATCCTGGAGACAACCTGAGGGGGTTCACCTGCTGTGAGCCAGCACAGGGGGACTTGCCACCTCCTCTCCAGTGGGTACTGTCTGCTTCCCTTCGCTCCCTGTTTGACCTGGAGGATGAAATGGCCGGGACTCTAACTCAGATTTTTATGAAAAATTTAAAAGGGAACAAAAACTTTGAAAGGAATCGGTAGAAGCAGAAGGAGTGAGTTTTGTTGTCGTCGCTGCCTTTTCTGGGTATGGAAGGACTTCTTTCCCTTTTACATGCTTTAGTGTCTGGGTTTGAATAGGGAGGATTTCCACCTAGCCATTTGCTTTTGCCTGGAACTTTTCCTCACCCTCCCCTGAGCCTAGGACGGTCCTTCACGAATGTGCTGCTCACACTTCTGCCTGTGCCCTGTCACCAGCCACCCGCCTTGTCAGGACTCTGCTCCTCTGTGACTGATTTGACTTACCTGAGCCTCATATGGATTTTCTTTTGTGGAAACTTGCTTTCTAAATGCTAAGAGGCTGGATGCTGGATGTTTTCCTGTTTCCTGGAAAGACTTTTGAAAGCTTGAACCCTTATTTCCTGGGATATGTGGGTATGGAGGGATGTTTTAAGATGTCTGGCCACGTCCTCGAAACTCCTGCATCTCGTTATCACTTGGCGTAATAGCAAGCGCGCTTTATGATCGCACATTAGTCCTCTCACTGCGAGCTCTGATTGGCACATTTAAGAGGCACAGACTGTCGGGCACGCTCCTTTAAACGTCGCTTCATGGCAGGTGGATCATGGCTACTATCATAAAAATCGGGTGTTTTCCTCTTCCACTGATTCCTGTCTACTGTGTGGCACCACCTGGGTTTCTGGGTACAGTGCTCTGTGAACTTTGAGCATCTCACCTTTTCTGTTGTGATGTGGCTGCCGATTAGACTACCTGTAGAACCTGATTTGTGCCCTCCACTTTCTGGAAGGAGCCCTGTATTGTCAGTTGTCTCATTTTCTGCCCATATTGAGTCCTGATTTAGCAATAACAATCCCAGCACAACGAAGCTTGTCGCTCTAAGCATAGTCTTTATGAGAGTATTTTCTTGGGGGTCTCATAGATCAGTTCAAAGGTCCTAAGTCTTGGTCCTCTCTTAGTTCTTTGAAGACATGTAAAAGAGTGCTATTAGTCTATGGGCCTGATGAGACTGTACACCCTAATGACTTGCATCTGACTCTTAATTCTGTGAGCAGTTAAATCAAACAAATCCTCACAAATGAATATGATTTATTATGAGTAACAGTTAAGCCAAGTTTTTCCATAATCTGATTCTAGAGAGTACAGAACCCCTCAATGTTGATCAAGGTGGTCTCTGGGAAAAATCTGAGAGGCAGGGACTGGTAAGTCCTTATGATTTGCTAATCAGAAACATAATCAGAGCATTATATCCTGTTTTTAAAAAGGCTGCATAAACATAACCAGTTTAGTGACTAGGAAAGTCTAGAGAGGAAAGTCACAAGGGCAAGAGTTGAGGCCTCCTAGTCACAGTCTGGCCAAGAGGAAGTCGTGAATAAAGGGCTTGAACGTTACCAGCAAAACTACTGATAAGACGAACATCTATTGTGAGCCAGGCGTGTGCTCAAAGCTTTATCTGCCCTGCTCATAACAGGCAGAAGGACCTTGAGAACACTGCGTGTTGCTTGAACTGCACTTCACAGATCAGAAGTGGGGTTGGTAGGGTGCTCATTAGCAAGCCATCCCCCTGTGGACCTGGGATCGGAACCTAAGGTTCTAGGGTTCCAAGGGCCACACTCCCACAAACATGGCTATCTGACTTTCTGTACCCAAACTACCTCCTAAATTAGAAACTTCTGACGGTCTTCTGAGTACCCACAAAACATAAACCACTGTGCTGATGAGAGACACAGTTGAATTCGGGAGAGTTCCTCATCCTCCTAAATGCCTTCCTACCACGGGGAAAACTATCCCTGTATTCCCAGCCCAAGCCCCTGGAAGCCATGGTTCTGTTTCCTGGTTCCATCTACAGTTTTATAAAAGGCTCACCTGTCTGTGGCTGTCATGTGTCTAGGGTGAAGACAAGCATTGGCCAGGTTGACAAGGACGTCAGCGTGAATTGACAGTTGCACATCCTGTTGTAAATGAATAGATTGACGTTCTGATTAGAACGTGGCTTCCCATGTTTGCTTCTTAGGAGGGAAGTAATTTGCATGCTAAGTACAGGTGTCATCTGCTTGAAACTCTCTTTTTTTTTTTTTTTTTTAACAAAATAACAGGGCCTCTGCCTGTGTTTTTGTGTTTCTGGGAGTGATCAACATGAGCCTGGGATAAAAACACAGCTAGTGCACTGTGTCTCTACATAGGATTCAAATCGACGAAGACAGTACGTGGGTGACCAAGAGCAGAAGCAATGGGGCCAAACAGCCAAATTCACGTTGGTTTTCCGAGGCCCTCTGGTTCAGTGAGTGTTTGGAACACCTCGGTCATCCAGCACGATGACCAGGCTGGAAGAGGGTGAAGAGGACGGGCCCTGGGCAGGATGGAGAACGTTCTCAGCTGAAAAGCATCACGTGCCAAGCGACTGGCAAGACGAGCAAGGCAGCTGGAGGTGAGAGAAGGCGGGAGAGCCAAAGGCACCTGCAGTCAGTGTTGTGAGGATGTCAGGGAGCAGGCGGGGGCGGGGCCCGGCCTGGGTCTCCTAGTCCCCACGGCAGGTGCTGTGGACAGTGTGGTTTGGGTCCCCCGCTGGCTCTGCCTGGATACTTCTGCCTGGAGTACTTCTGTGCCGCTCTCTCCCATCCTGACGGTGGGAGACATTGCTCCCTTGGCGCCTCCTCCCTCCATGTGCTCACCCCTCTCTCTCAAGTGGATCCTCCCACTGACTTTAACACTCATTTCTCTTGGCTTCCCGGGTATCCTGATCTCCACCTTTTTTCATGTTTCTGGCAATATATTCTATGTCCTCTCTGCATTTAGTTGGCAAACGTTGATACTCTCCATGTTGACACTCCTTCTTCTCTTTGACCCCTCATGGGTTTCCAAATCAGTTCCATCTCCTTCCCTGACTAATTACACACGGTGCCATGTCTGGTAAACGAAGCCGCAGACAATGCAGATGGAGTGCCCGGGCTCATCGCTCAGCCGTATGCCTTGGGCAAATAACTGCTCACAGTTCCATTAGCTGTTAAATAGGAATATTCATGACCCGGGCCTCATCTGGTTGCGGTAAGGATAAAATGAGTCCTTCTGTGTCAAGAGCTGAAGCAGTTCCGGGCCAGTAGCATGTCCCTTGCCTGTGCAGCTGCACAATAACTCACGGATGAAACCTGAATTTACATCAGCCAAGGGTCTGTGTGCTCAGCAAATTGTAAGCATCTCTGTCAGGTGTAAAGATGCCTCAGTCTCCATGTAGCCAGCACCAAATGCGTAGCATTCTGGCTTCACTTTCAGGACAAAGTAAATCGGCCTCTCCTAGTGCTTCCTGTCTCTGTGAGTAGCCCCCTTTCTGTCATTTACACAAGACGGACAGATGTCACACCCCAGATACTGTGATCCCTCTTTTCTCTCATTTCCAGCTTGCCATCACCCCGTTCAACTTGGTCCAGCAACTTTCGACTAAAGGCTTCCATTCCTCATCGCTTCCCGGCTTCCACACTGGCCAGAGATGCTGCCTCTCTCATCTTGAGTTGCATAAGAAGCTGTCCCTGTGTTCACTCTGTCTGCTCATCCTTCCCAGTAAGATCTCCCCTCCTGTTGCTGGGATGCTCACTTCCAAGGACCAAGCTGATCTTGCCTTCGCTTGCTCCCTTTCCACGGCGTCCTGCAGCTTTGAATGAGAGCCGAGTCCCCACGTGGTCCACCAGGCCTGGCCTGCCGTGTCTCCTGGAGCTCCGCGGCTCCCTCTGCTCCAGCTCTGCCTGTCCACATTCAGTTACCTGTGCAGACACTACTGGCTCCAGCGAGGACCCTGGGACATGCCGTGCCCCCGGCGGGAAAGCTCTCCCTACCCCACGTTCACGCATCCGCGAGGCCTCGGCTCTGACCTCCTTCTGGAAAGCTCCCTGCCGCCTAGCCTCCATTCTTCTCCGTCAGAGCATACGCCGCAATATTTTTTAGAGTTTTCTGTTGGGGGTCTTCAAGAACACCCTCAGCCCCAACGATTTCCTAGAAGGACTTAACCAAAAAAGCTGTCATGTTCCTGGTCCCGGTTAATTACAGTGAGACGATACAGATTTAAACCAGCAAAGGGAAGGCGTGGGCAGGGCGGCTTGAGAGGAACCACGCGCAAGCGTGCAGTTATCCTCTGCTGAGAATCGCAGTGACCGCACGGAGTTCTCGCGGCAGCGTGCGACCCCCTGTGAAGTGCCGTCACCCCAGGAAGCTCCCGTGAGCCTCGCGTCGAGCTCCTCAGTCTCCGTGCCCACACAGCTCCGGGGGAGGCAGCAGGGCCCAAAGCAGGAGTGCCACAGGCCGTCACCGTCAGCCAGATCACTGGCATGAGCTGTCTGAGATGACCCACGGCCTCAGGCCTGGAGCGACACCCTTATGCCAGCCACGGGCGCAGAAGCCGGCTCTGAGCAGCCAGGCCGAGCCCAGCTCTTCTGCCTGCCGAGTGTGCGGGGTTCCGGCAGCCAGGCTGCTGGCTGGCTTTCCCCTTAAGTTTTAGCAAGGCTGCTGAGCTTGAGAAGCCTCTCTTCCCACCGGCTCGTGGGAGCAGGGACGGTATACTGAGCCCTTGGCATGGTTGCTGACAGATCAGAGGGGCTCTGTAAATAGTTGTTGGATAAATGAATAGATGAAAAAAAATCTACCTTGTCTTGTCCTTATTTTCTTCCAATCTGTGTTCTGTGTCTTTCTGCCTCCTTACTTTCATGTACTGTTTCTTTTCTTTTCTTTTCTTAAATTTTTACAGACTTTATTTTGATTCATTGTACACAAATGGGATTACGACTTTTCGTTTTTATGGTTGTGCACAATGGAGATTCATACCATTTGTGTAATCATACATGAACATAGGGTAATGATGTCTGTCTCATTCCACCATCTTTCATACCCCCGTCCCCTCCACTCAATTCACAATAGCTAGATTGTAAAACCAACCTAGATGCCCTTCAACAGATGAATAGATAAAGAAACTGGTATATATGCACAATGGAATATTATTCAGCCATAAAGAAGTATAATATTTTGGCATTTGCAGATAAATGAATGGAATTGGAGAATGTCATGCTAAGTGAAATAAGCCAATCGTAAAAAAACTAAAGACCAAATGTTTTCCCTGATAAGTGGATGATGATATATAATGGGGGTGGGGGGATGGGGAGGTGAAAGAAAGATGAAGGAACTCAAGATCATGCTCTTGGTATATATTTTATATGTAAAGTTACTTCGTACTTGTGAATGATATATAGCAAATATATAAAATATTTATTATTCCTCTAACTTCCAATTATATGTCTATACCTCCAACTATTATGCTGTATTCATTTTACATAACTTTAAAATGGCAAACATTGTTCGCAAATCTACTTGAAATATGTGTAGTCAAAAGTATTAAATTCTATGATGCCTATTTGCATCCTCAAAGTTATTTCTAAAGAGTAAGGTATTGACCAGTGTCTGCCATAAGAAAGCCAAGCCATGCTTGACTTTGAGGCCACTTTCTATATATGGAATTTGATCCTAGGTATATTAAAATATGGGAAGAAAGTCCCCTGGGATGTGAGTGGGTGTCCCCAAATATCCTCCTGCAGATCCGTAGCTCTTTAACCCTGAAGGTGCACCTGATAGCCAAACACTTGACTTTACCCACAGCCTGTTTGGCCAAGAATTCAAAAGATGTCAGCAATGAATTTGAATATATCACCATTAAAAATTTCTTTATTGTGGTCATATTGGGTTATACCCCAAGGTATGAAATAAATATCCATAAGTTTATACTTATATAAAAAATGACAAAGTAAATAAACAGGAGAGAAGAGGTGACATCTCCATGTAGAAGAGCGCCAAATAATTTATGTAGCTGTTTTGCCCACAAATAGGTGGCACACGACTCTCTCTCCCCGGGAAGTGTGGGGAGGCTCCCTGAGAGCACCGCGGTGGGAATGACCCTGTCTCTCTGGGATTTCCTCTATGTCATAGGATTTCTACCTATGACGAGTCGATCCCTAAGGAAAATGTCAAACTCAGTTGTAGGAACCATCTGCAAGATACCTGAACAGTACTCCTCAGGTCGTCGGGACCTTCAGAAACAGGAGTCTGAGAAGCTCTGACACATGACAGGCACAGGGATGGGATCTGGATGGGACCCTGGGACAGAAAAAGGGCAGTAGGTAAAAATAAGGCAATTCCAACAAGGAATAGCCTTCAGTTGTACTACGTGGGTTATTCGTTAATCACCCCAAATGTGAGGTTAATAACGGGAAACTGAAGATTCCGTGCTGTCTTTGCAATTTTTCTGCATATCTGTAACTATTGTAAAAATTTTAAATATTAAATGTTTTTTATTGTATCATAAAGTATTTAACTGATTATTAATGCTACTTAATGAAATTTGCTTATCAGTTTTATTTGTGTTGATTAAATACTATCTCAAGTGATTGGAGTCACAGATTTTTTTTTTAATGCAACTGTCCTAATTTTGATTTTTCTACAGAAACAAAATGTTACATCATTTAATTTCTAAAGAATAATTTTATGCTTTGTGATGATGTATTTCTTAAAGTTCTTTAAGAAGTCAGATACAGTGAGTCATAGAGTATATCCAGTTCTGAAGTAACAGGGAAAAAAAATCATTAAATTAAATAATGAGCATATCATAAAAAAAAAAAAAAACACAGTATTTTGAGAGTGCAAGTCCAGACTATGTGTCTGTACGATAGGCTTTACCAACTTAGTGTGATTAAGTTTTGTTTTTCTGAGGATATGATTCTTTTCTGTAATTATTGTTCTGCTTTCCCTGACAGGCTATCAAGTATCGGCTGCCTTAAGCTCCTTGCGAATTGAGTTATTCTCAATAACACTCTGTATTATGCAGGCATTATTTGAGTGGCTGTCCACTGTGATCTGGTTATTTGGACCATTACATAAAACAGGTGGTTCTTCTACCTCGTGGACATTTCTTAGTATCCAGAACTCACCATCTTGTTTCCTGTGGCTCGTCATGCTGGGTCCATCACAGATGTGGCACTGTCCAGCAGTTTGCCCCCATTTGTCAGCCTCCCACCACCTCCTGGTCTTTCCTCTTAGACAGTACCAAGTCCCCTTGTTTTCAGATTCTGTCCAGGCCCTTGCTGTGTGACCAGTTCCCAGGAGGTTGGCAGCCGATGTCATTGGCTTGGCTCTAAGAGATGACCGGGCACCTCCAGGCCCCATCAGAGGTAGCATGGACTGGTCACAGGCACCAGCTACATCCATGCGCAGTGGGCACAGGACTGATGCCCGTGACCAGCGCAAGCAGCCTTTGCTCTGGGATCCTGCATTTTCCATGCTATTTCCAACGACCCAGATACCTGGAGTTTGACCCCGTTTTTCCCTCAGACCTCTTTTTTGATTTAGACCATGCTTTGAACTTAATCTGTTGTACCGAGACTGGAATCTCAAGAGCACAACCTTTACAGTCAAAGGGAGTAAGGTCCGAGTCTTGCCTCTGTCGATCGTGAACCCTCTGATCTCCGTGGGTCTCAGTGTCCTTGTATGCAAAGTGAGAAAATGGCAGCGCGCTCGCAGAGTCCTTAGGAAACACCATGTGCTCCTGCAGTTCCTCCAGAAAGCCTGGCTCTGTGTCACACACCGTCAGCAGGACCCGTGGGTTTGCCTGGCTCGCCCTCTTCTCCAGCCCCTGGAGCTGGCTCTCCGCCTCCCGGCTCCCTGCTTCAGCCCTACGCGATGCTTCATGCACCTGCCTGGTTTTCCTAGCCCCTGCCCCAGTGATGGGAGTGAGCTGGTCACCTTCGTCCCCTCTGTAATTTTCTCAGACACTCTATAGGCTGTTCTATGAATGGTTCTCACTAGTGTGAACATGTTAGAAATGGTTCTTTTCTTCCCTGGATTTTGTGATTCACAGTTTTCACTGTAACCTGCAGAGGTCCATCCAGACCCGAAGGGATCTCTGCCTTTGATTAGGTTTGGGGGTGCTAGGGTGGATCGGAAGGCAGGGAAAGAAGGAAGAAATGCTTGGCAGTCACAGAAGCTGGGGCAAGACCTCTGGAGCCAGTGTTATGGGATTATTCTTTCCCCAAGTTTCACATTTCCTGCACCAGCCTGCCTGCCGACAGATAGGTCTTGCTCGGCCTGTGTGACTGGAGAGCGAGAAGATGGTTCCGGTCTCCTTGGCCTACTTTTGCAAGTGAATGATGCCGCTTCCCAAGTCCTTGTACCAAGAGGTGCTGCACGTAGGCCGACGTGTCAACACACTTGAATACTTAAAACATTTCTTTAGAGCCCATAGAAACAGTCTTTTGAGTATTATTAGTAATAATAAGCCTTCATCTTTTGAGTATGAAATATCATGGAAGAGCAAACTATTAAGGAAAATGATCTAGGGTGTAATCTCTTCTATAATTTACATAACCACGCATATGCATAAATATACATATTTTAAAGCTGTATAATCTTAAACATATATACACATATTATTCTACACAAAAACCGTGTGTGAGTGTGTGCGCATATGTTTTGGGAGAGGAAGTGCCAAGAGCCAGTGTTTAATGTAGGCTCAAGTGTCTTCTTGAAGAAAAACTTGATCACTGAGCCACAGTTGCCTTTGAAAACCTTGACCAGAATCATCCTCATGCTCCAGAACTCCCCCTTGAAATCCTAATTAGGACTTCGATCAGAGGGGACGGATTTTACACGAAGCATTCACTGAGGCGAGTGCTGGAGAAGGTGGACCTGGGGTGCGGCGTCTCTTCCTTCCACACCTCTGCATTCTCCGGGGCGCGGTGACACGCTCTCCTGCAGAGAAGGCCCTGGGAGGCCGACGGAGCCACCTCTGCCCTCTCCTCCGCTACTGGAGGGCGCTTCGCTGCTCTCGCTGCCCTGATGCAGCCGTCTGCATCCCGCATCCTGAACGTGGCCCCTCAAGTGACATTTGAAGTTTCCTCTAAAAGTCTGCCTCACCATTTGAATGGAGATGTGGTCATTGGCGCTAATTGCGCTTTAAAGTCTCTGTTCTGTTGCTGCCAATAAACAATTGTTTACAACTTTTCGTCCATATTAAATACCATTGGTATTTAATACCAATCTGCTACTGGAGTATATTTTGCAAATACCAAAAAGTACAGGTGTGTCTCCAGGTCACCACCTAAGCCTGGACCACGTGTGCACGGTGCTGCTGTGGCTTCTGGGTCAGGCTCACTAGACTGCTGCGTGGTCATTGCCTCTCAAGCCCAGGGACCGAGGAGAGATGCCTCTGCCTGGCTCCCACATTGGGATCTGAGGCTGAGGCAGTGTCACTGGACTCGGCGCTGAGGTTTCCAAAAATGAGAGAAAGTAGAAGAAAAACATCGCTTTTGGATCTCCAGGATCGTAAATAGCTGGGAATGTGCTCTAGTCTGAATAGCCTTTGTGTGTGTCCCTTGAAGGTCCTGTGCTGGAGGCTGGGTGCTCGGTGGCAGTGTTGAGAGCAGGAGAACCTTTCCCAGGCGGAGCCTCGGGCAAGCTGACCATGTCACAGGCACTGCCTTTGTGAGGGGTTAATGGTCTCAAGGAGTGAGTTCTTTCAATCCGTGTTTCTTGTCGTTGCATTATGACTGTATGTGATGGGGGGGTTCCCTGTTGTATATCTGTGCATGCATGTGATATGACAGTATCATTCCCCAGGATTTCCCACCTTCCCTCCCAGGACAGAGTTCTTATGAGAGTAGGCTAGAAAGTGAGGTCACTCCACACAAATGGCCCCTTCTGCAACTGGGCGATTCCCTTTCTGTTTCTCCACATGCACGGTCAGGGGTCCCTTGCCAGGACACTGGTACTGGACTGTTTGGACCCTCCAGCCACCAGAATTGTGAGCCAAGTCAACATCTTTAATAACACGTACCCAGCATCAGATATTTTGTTATAGCAACAGAAAACAGACTAATACAGTTTACATGTTACAGAAGATCTTAAAAAGCCGAAACATTATGCCACCTCGCTGACACATAACCAGAAACTATTAGCTAGAACCTATGCACCCAGAGATGGCTTGTTCTCCAGGGGACAGTGCTGAACCAGAACAGGGAAGGAGTGTGCAGACAGTCAGCCTGGGCCAAAGTGGG
This sequence comes from Sciurus vulgaris, assembly GCF_902686455.1. Taxonomy (NCBI): domain Eukaryota; kingdom Metazoa; phylum Chordata; class Mammalia; order Rodentia; family Sciuridae; genus Sciurus; species Sciurus vulgaris. The sequence goes on from NC_136467.1 coordinate 152,711,032, forward strand.
GCCTGGGTTTTGAGAATGTGACCCTCACCTCTCCAATTTTTATTTTTAGTTCTTTTGATCTAAGAAAAATTGCATAATCTAGTAACAGTGAAAAGATCAACTGTTACACTGTCAGGTTAACGTTCCGAGGTTCAGATGTGTCTTAGGATCTCATGGTTCAGCCAGTGTTGCTCCTCAGCAAGACGGTGGGTGAGCTGCCACTCGCTCGTCCTGACCACAGGCCTTCACTCCCTCCCCTCTGCCTGGGCGCGGGAATAGCGTCCCCATGGTGAGCACTGCTGATGGACATCAGGCGGGTCTGATGTCACAGCCGTAGGTAAAAATGTGAAACCAGATCTTTCAACCTAAAGGTTCTCCCTGTGTAGTTAATTAAAGACATCTGAATTACAGGAAAGTGATGATATCACATTATGACATTTATTCCTTACCGCAAGAAGCTCAGTAATTGGTTCACCTATTCAAACCGTTATTTTACCAGAGTAGAGGTTCCAGGAGCCTTGTCAGACTTACCTGATTTACCTCGTTGGCAAATTCAGAACAAAACCTTGCTGGACATACCTGTCTTTGGATTTGTGAGGTTGCCATTTACTTACTTGTTTGGAGACACAATTTCATGTAAAACTTAAGCTAATCTCAATGAAAGTCTACAGGAAACTTTAGCCAATATTTTATTTATCCTGTTGTATGAAAGAATAGATTTTTAAATTTTAATTAAAGTTCTCAGACATGAGCTGTTAGCCTGCTGTGGGCTGGGGCAGGGTCGAGGGCTTGTTGCTGAGGTTCCCGCTTTGAGGCTTCGAAAAAGAGAAATTCCCTGCTGTGATCCAGCAGTTCACGACAGAGCGGACCACAGAACCCAGAGCTCCTGACTTCTCGTCCGGTGACTTTCCTCCCGGCCAGGCTGGCCCATGGCCTCAGATCCATGTTGTCCCATGCAGTGCTGCCCCGCTACAGGCAAGCAGAGGTGTGGCCTCTGCTTCTAGGAACTCGGGTCCTTGGGTCATGTCCTCCAGTCACGTCTTCCCATGGGGACGATGTGCCGTCTCCTTCAAGGGTAGTTGACTACTCCGTGTTTCCTTTCTGGACACTTTATAATGCCACTCACGTGGTGACCAAGACCCAGGTCGACCAGGGAGCGGAGGCGTAGTCTGAGGGCGGCAGCGTCACCATGTAGGTGGAACGTGTGAACCCAGGCCCAGCGAGAGGCCCAGAACGACGCCGCAAAGGCGGGTCAGCTGCGCTCGTGGGCCTGTGCTCGTGGAGGGAGGGCAGACAGGGGACCACTTTGCCGTGTGGCCACACCGTGGGACCTGTGTTCTGCCTCCCGTGACACATCAGCCAAGGCTCCATTGATAAACCGGAATGTGTTCCCTGGCTGGGAAAAGCAAGGTCGAACAGACCGAAGGTGACGGCTGGAGTGACCGCAGGGGTCTTGGGTAGAGGAGGAGGGCTGAGTGGGCAGCGACAGAGGCCCTCTGCCCTCTGGGGGCTGCGGTGCAGACAGCATTAGACCCGAGCCCCAATCTTCTAAGCTGCGGACAGTGGACACCCCCAGCGCCCCTGCCAGGGGCTGACCCGTGTGGCACCCGGGCTGCTGCATTCACAGGTGGCTTCTCCCTTGGGCCTGCACGGGCAGCACAGCAATGTCCCTCGGAGCCTGGGGGCTGCACAGAGATCTCCTAAAGGGCAGCAGGCACAGTGCAGACTGCGGCTGGGCGGCGTGACCTTTAGGTGCGTTCCAGCACCTGGGGCCTCGTGATTCTATTTCTATTATGTGTCCCCAGCCTGGCCCTGTGTCACATTGTTTGAAGCCAATGCCGAGAATGAACAGGAGCGCAGTTTGGAATGTCGATGGCGCTCACATCTATTCTGTGTTTCAATTTCTGGAAGCGCTCTTTGTCTTTGAGGCAGTTTGGTCCCTGACCTTCTGTAACATTTGGAGCCCAGCCACACTGTCTTTGTTTACTGTAAAGAGTATGGAAAAACCGACTTCCTGACGGTGCTCTGTAAAGTCGAAGGTCAAACCCCTCACAGGTGAACAAACAGGCCTGCTCCCTTCGACTTGCCATTTGGCCCCTGTAAAATGCAGCAGGGTAATAACGCTGGCGAGCAGAGGGAGGGGAAGTGGTCCTCTGCCGGCAGCCAGCAATCAGCCACTTGGGCCATCTGCTTTGTGAAGAGCTGCTCTCGGTGCAGCATCCATTGCGGGGAGCTCAGAAAACATGGGCGGCACTTTTAAATCCTCTAGCCACCTTCCAAATATGCCCCCAGCTCCTCCTGTCCCAGGATTGCGGGATAAAGCCCAGCATTTATTCTCTTAAAGGATCTGAGAGCCTCTGTGTTGGGCGTCCTACCATCCAGGCTGTTCCTTTCATGGTGGGATTCAGAGTGACTCAGTGGGTTGGCCTGGCCCCTGGACAGACCCACTTTTTACCACTCTCTTGTTATCACTTAATGTAATAGCACCGGGGGTCAGGGAGGGGACGCACCTTCCCAGGCCGCCACACCATAGGCTCTCTGGGCCTAGCAGGGCCTCAGCACCTCGGCCCCTGCCAGGACGTTCTAGGCTCCCTCTTGGATCAGCGGGTCCACCTAACACATTCATATGCATGTCGCTGAATGAAACGACGACCGTTCACACGTTTAACCACCTATTCAAAGCCAGTTTTTTCCAAGATCCGAGTTTTCTTCTTAATGTTTAGAGATGATTAGAAATATCTAAAGTGATATGATAAAGGAAAAAAAAAATACCCCCCAAAACTGACTTGGGTTGCATTTATAAAATTTCTTTGTAAAATTTCTTTCTCTAATGTAAGCAGACTCTCGAATGCCCTAGTTATCTAACATTGCTCTTGGAACTCTGCTTGAAGATGATATACTACCCTTTTACTAAAGTATATCTGGGTATTAAAAGCTCAATTCTTTACTGCTGATGAGAAAGATTATTAACACTTTTTCCCCCCAGCTATAATATGAGGCAATAACACCCCTTTTTACTTTGAGAGCCAGAGGCAGTATGTCATATTAACCTTCATTAACTGGCCAAGAAACGAGGTGCACTTGTTAATTTAGTATTCTGGTTAGCTGAGCTCTTGTGAGAAGGCTGAGAAACTTCTGTGGTTTCTCCCTTTGCTATTTAAACAAATAAAAGAAGCTAAAGTTGTTGGCACACTTATTTTATCACCTTGATAAGGGCAGCTTGCCCATCAGAGACTAGACCAGGATGGGCTGACGACACAGCAGGTGGTGTGGGCTCAGCCTGGCCCAGAGCAGCCTGAAGGGCAGCAGCCCAGGTGCGCGGTGGGGGTGGGCAGGAGGCAGCCAGAACCTGGGAAAGGTGGAGAAGCAACCAAGTCTGTTCCTGTGTGTGGAAAGCCACATGGATGCCAGCCACCAAAACCGCTTGGCTGTCCAGGGAAATACCAGATTCACAGGTGAGTTTTCCCTGACATGGAACATCACTTCCGATGTGGAATGTCACTTCTGATTTTGTCGTTGGTTTCATGTATTTATTCACTATTTTAAAAAGGTCATCGAGCTTTTTGGTGGCTGCAGGGGAAACAGATTAATGAGAAACTCCTAAGCTCAAGGAGTGACTTGCTTTAACTACCCAGACCTCGAAAGCCAGGGAGTGGACTGTCCACCCTCCTCTCCCCGCTGCCCCAGAAAGCTCAGCTATGCCGTAGCTTCCTTCACAGAGGCTCCAGGATCCGCTCCGCTTCCTTCTGCTGCTCCCAGAGCGCAGGTGGCCTCCCTGTAGTCAGGCCACTGCGGAAGCCGCCCAGCTGCCCACCCTCGGACTCACGCCCTCCTCTCCCGTCAGTCTTGGGCACAGCTTCCAGATTCATTAGCCTGCCATTTGGTCACCATTCCCAGTAGCGTGGGAGGGTGGACTGAGTCCCTGCGCCAGGTCCACTCCTTCACAACTGAGGCCCTGCTTACACCAAGCAGATCCCGCCAGGTGTCTGTGTCTTCTCACCCCTCTGGTTGCTTCCCATTCTCCTGCTCCGCTCAGGGCAGCAAAGCATGCTGGTCACGGTCGTGGCTTAGGGCACACGTGCGCCTCACCACTTACTCGCGGGTGGTTTAGGGCCACTTTTTAAGTTCTCTTATATATCATTGAAAATAACATTTTAAAAAGTGTTTTCCTCATAGGGTTGTTGAGGTTAAGTGGGTCAGTATCTCCGAGGTGCTCAGAATCGGCTCTGGCACGTAAAGTGCTCATCTTAGCTACCACCCTTGTGAACCTGGAACCCCTTCCTGCTGCCGGAGCCTTCATCGCTCATGGAAAATCTGGGAGCCCTTGGGGACCTTTCGGGAGGTTCAGGTACAAGTGATTCGTCCCTTTCCAGTCTTTCAACGGCACTTCTTATCCAACCACAGACAGCAGAGTTAGACCTGTTTGTTATTTGTATGGAAAATACGCCTCAGGGAGGGCGAGGCCAGCCCACGGTCAGTGCCCACGGCAGCGGGGCACACCTGCGGCACGGGATGTGTCTCCTACGGGCAAGGTGGTACTTCCTGTGTCATCATTTCCCATCAGGGTGATTTATGCCTGAATATTAAAAATAAGCCACATTTTGTTTCTGACTCAAGGAGGGGTGTATGCAGAGGCCCAGGAAGGGCCCACGCTGTCTGAGTAGCTGTGTCCCATCAGGTGGTGGGGTCTTGACTGAGAGCACATGAATGTGAAGAGATAAGGGCCGTCCTCGGGGCTGGACGAAGGTGTGGGTACCCTCTGGACCAAGGCTCCGACTTCATGAGCGTGGTGGTGGAGGAGTCACTGGGGGCAGGCGGCCCAGTCGCCGGGAACAGAAAGGGGGAGACCAGAGAGGAGGCGGAGTGCGAGGGCCAAGGGTGGAGCCTTCACTCTGGGGAGTGGCCAGGAGAGGGTTAGGGTTAGGGTTAGTCAAGGGTGGTCGGTAAAGAAAGCAGCCACAGGACCTGGGAGATGGAGGACGTTGGAGAGGAAAGTGGAGAGGTGGCCGGGCATCTTCCACGGTCACCTCCGGAGCATGCAAACTGGGAGGAGGTAGTCTTCGAAGGAAAAGAAAAGATGGGTGCCATTTCTAGACCTTGAGCTCTAAGACGGCCTAGAACATGCCCGTCTTGCTTCACCTGGATCCTCAGTGTCGGGGACAGTCCCTGCCACACTCAGTGGGAGGCTGATAAATCATTGCAGAGGAGCCGATGGTCAACGCCTGGGTCACTGCAGAGTCAGAGAAGACGAGTGGCAGACAGTCACCCACCTGCTTCGGGAGTCTCCCCTTCCAGTTCACTCTTTTTCTGAAAGGGCGACATTCCCGAATCTTGAGAATGACGTCCCAAAGAGGCAGCTTCCTTGACTCCAGGGTGACAGGATCTGGAGACCCTGAGGCCATCTCTCTCCTCCAGGCTTCACTGTAACCAGGAAACGGACTTGGCAGACGGTACTCCTGAAAGCCGCTGTGGGCCCTCATTCTACTGAGAAGTGGTGGTATCCACGTGGCTGGAGAGCTCTGGCTGCAGCCACGTACTGGGTTAGAGATATCACCCCACTTGCCAGCCTGAGATACCAAGCTGCAGATGAGAGACACGTCAATTCAATGAAGCAGAAATATTTTGCTCGTTTTTAATGATTGTTTGTCAGGGAACTCTATTGCCATGTGTTTGTACGCCTTTAAATAAGAAATTCCGATTTACTTATTTTTTTAAACGATGAAAACTGTCAACTCTCCTCTCCCTACAAAGGGACATGGTTTTCCCACTTGGGTGAACATTGCCTGCACTGCTTGCTGAAGAAAGGGAGCAGTCTTGGCAAGCATCTTATTAGTCTAAAAATAAATTATTCAGAATGCAGGTTCAGATACAGATTGCAAGGAGAGATAATAGAATTGGTTTTCCAAGCCTGATCATGCTATGAAGACACGGTGTGTGCTTTTCAGGAATCCACTAACGTGGAATCGGCTCCGATGAATACACGCTGGAAATAATATTGCTGCCATCCAGCTAGAGCCGGTGGTACAGCATCCTCGGATGGCTTCAAGTGCCATGGTCTCTACAGACGTGTGCATATGTAGAAGTATATGTTTGCTCAAGCATTGCTCCAGTGATGCAGCTTCCCATTGTTCTTTTAAGGAAACGTCTTCCTGGCAGCGTGAGAGGGGCATGTCTCACTTGAGGTTTCTCTCCCTCCCACTCTCCCCCCTCCCGAAACAGTTGACCACATCGGCAGCGACTCCAGTCCGTCATGTGGCTTCTCATGTGATGCTGGGTCTGCGGCACTTTGGAGCAACAGCATTTGTGACTCGGTACTCGTGGACAGACGGGAGTGTTCAGGGACAGGGGAGACTCGGGAGGGGGCGGGGAGGCCAATAAACCGAGAAACGTCAGAAATAAAAGTCGCATGAAGTGTTCTGATCTCTGTACTCCTCTTTTTGCTTTGTTTTGTTTTGAGATTTGATTTTAACTCTGCTTTTTCAAATGGTTTGTGTCTGTTTTTCTCCACCCCCACAGGCGCAGAGCTGCGCTGTTTTGTGTGTGTATTTTTTTTTTAATTCTTCCTCCTTTTTTTTTTTTTTTTTTTTTTTATTCTGAAGCCAGACCATCTTTCCTCCCAGCTCCAGGGCTGCATCGCCATGGCACGCCACGCTTACCCTGGTTACCTGCGCTCTGCTGCTGTCACCCGCCTGGGCTTCGCCATGGTGCACACGGACCGGAATGGCGTGTCTGCGTCCTGCAGAAGAAGGACCTGCTGGCGTAGTGCTGGCCAGGGTCTCCTCGCAGTTGGATGAGGGGACTTGGAGGACAGGGTGAAGCTGCAGAAGACCCGGGCAGGTGGCTAGAGAGGATGCCAAGGACTGGGAAGGGGAGTTAGGAATATTATACGTCCAACGCCCAGGACGCTCTGTGGGGCGAGGGCGCAGCAGCTCTAGCACCCAGCCGGGCTGCTCTCAGGGATTGGGTCTGGGGGCACAGCCCAGGCCGAGATGCGGTGGCATTTCACCTGAGAGTGGAGCTGAAGACGGATAAACAAGGCATCTGATGTGTCTGCCTGGCGAGACAGAGCTGGAGAAGGGCAGAGTCAGGAGATGCACGGAGAGAGGGAGATGCCGAAAGCCGTGATTGTCTGCCGCTGGCTCTGCGCTCTCATCCTAGGGAGGATGGCGTAATTTATAACCCCGCACATGGATGGAGGAACTGTAAATTGTAGCCTGGATGTCCCCGGTGCTGTCAAGGAAGCAACTGATGGGCTCGGTGACTATACAGTGTCCCCAGAGAAGACAGCAGCCATGCAGCATGATCGAAATGCATGTGCACGCGTGCAGAGACAAGGGGGATTGCTGACCATTTTGCACAGGAAGTCTGTCACCCCGCTGGATCGGGCTTGATTGCGGCTTGTGTTTTCAGCTCCAGCTCAACACCCATTTCCTGACTAGCCAGAAAGCATGGCCAGAGCAGCTGCTGGCAGAATTTTCGTTTTAATATAAAAGCAAGCCCCCTCGGTTTTAACTCCTTGAAGTTCTGAATGCTGTGTGCTGGGCTAGGACTGATTGTGGGTTTTTGTTTTCTTCTTCTACAGATCCCTGTAAACACAGCTGTATTCAGTATGGTGAAAAATTCTATCCCGTAAATAGAAATGTGATCAATTTAATCAAAATAAATGTATCCCAGATGACTTTGAGACCAGCTGGCCACCACAGGCTTCAGATGCTAAATGCTCGGTGGAGATGGATACGGTGTTATATTTACATGCTTTAGAATGCCAGGATCCGCCTAAAATCAAAAAAAGAGATCCTTCTCTGAGGAGGAGAGGTGGTCTTCAGGCTCACAGCTAGATGGCTAGATGCAGGCGCAGACGCCTGGGCTGTGCCTGTCCCACAGGGTGTGTGCCGTGCCAGCAGGCAGAGCCAGAGCTGGGGCACTGTGGATATGGAGGACACTTGCATCTGACTTGCCTTTCGGAGAGGCCAGGGTCCTCCAGGCAGCCTCTGCCTGCCAGGCTGGGGGTAGGCGTTTGAGGCGTGTGGATTTAGAGGGCGAGTGGTAGAGCCAGCTCCAACCCGGGGTGAGGAGCTTTCCCAGTTGTCATGGGCAGCTCTTCTGGGACGCCAGTCTGGCCCTTGCCCTGTTTGTTACTAATTCTACAAAGGCAGCTCTGTGCCTTGGATTATGTTTGGCCAGCTGTTGATGCATTCCTGCGGGCGGGGCTGGCGAGGATCTTATTACTGTGCTCCAAGCTGCAGATCTGTGTGTAGGGAGAGTGGGCAGGGAAAGGAGAAGCAAGTCTTACCCCTTTCTCCAGAGTCCTAGAGCGAATCCAGAGGGCATTAAAGAGCAAAGAAGGGAAGAGGGAGTCAGGGCTGGGGCTGGGGAAGGGGCGAAGGAAGCAGAATGAAACTGAGCAAGCCCAGAGGAGAAAAGCAGAACTTCAAAGCTGCACAGACAAGCAGAATGTCAGCAGCTTGTAATTAGCGGTTCATGGTTGCGTCAGTGACTGTATCTCTCCAAGAATAACTATGTGATGTGTGCCCCAAAGTGCAGGAGATAGTCATAACTAAGCTATCACACACAGTTCAAACAAGGGCAGATGGATTCGGAATTTTCGATGTTTGTAAATCAAATATGGATGGATTACATGTCGAAGACTTGCTGAATTCTGCATAACTGAAGTCTGGATGACCAATCTGTGTGTGGAGGGGTGGGGCGTAGAATATGTTCATTATGTTCGCTGAACAAAACAGTGAACCCTTACAAATGCAGATTCATTCTGTGAACTCCGTCCACACATTTCCCCAAGGCTGCACTGCCGGCCTTGGCTCTCTGCATCCACACATCATCTTGTTTACTTTTGTGCATTTCGATGGAGAGAAGGAAAAAGTGACATTTAAGCAAACGGTCTCATTTTCCGAATTCAAAAATGACTGGGTTCTGTGCTTTGCTGATAGTTCTCATTTAAGCCTTGGAAGGAGCTTAGACAGCAGTGTGTAGGTAATCCTGTGGGACATCAGGGTCCCACATGGCTGAGATTCCAGGGCCTCATTCGGTCCCCTCCCTGGCTCCCGTGCTCAGAGACTTTGGTGCTAGGGCAGCGCCACAAAGAGACAATGGGAGGAGCTGATTGGCCGGCAGGCTTGGAAGGCTCACTCTTATTTGTTTTCGGCGCCCCTCCACGGCGCTCACTCTGTATCTGTATTTGTATTCACGCTGCACAATTACTCCTGACCTGCTTTGTTTCTGTGCCCGAAGAGAAGTCAATTTTAGTTCAGTCCTGTGCCTTCGGCTTCCTGGGTAACACGCTATAGGTATGGCATTGCCCACGTACGCATTTTCCTTTTCAAATGTGGATTAGGGGAAATTGTCGGCAGGCGGAGCCGTGTGTATTAAATCAATAGCTTTTTGAATCACATGTAATATAATTTAAATATACGCACTCTGAGGTTGCCAAAGCTGACATTTCTGAGCCCACTTAATTTACATCTTCGATTTAGTCAAGAAGTGGAACCTGCCAGATCAAAATAGTGTGTTCCGCACACCCAACAGGGTGGAAGACATTATTTTGTTTGTGTTAGTTCAAACAGCTGGTCATTAATGCAGTCCCCATTTCCAGAGTGAAGAGCTGGTGGACGTGAATGCCTGCCTGATTAATGCTGTCCCTCCGAGGGTCCTTCACCCACAGTCACGCCCGCAGCAGAATAATGTAGCATGATGTGATTGCACTCTAACGGGATCGTATGTCATTGTGTCACCAAGCAATTGAGGTTATTATGGGGCAGGGCAGACAGACGGGACAGTGGGGTTACTAGACCGTAGCATTTTTAGAAATACAGGCCTGACCTACTTTAAGTTATTCTCTCTGGCTGGCAGCTGCATGGGACATAAAGTCTCCTGATAGGCTGAGGCTGTTGCTAGGGGGAATTAGCATGAATTTTTCCACACACAGACTCAGAGACTGAATGATAGGAGCTGACTGGAATTAAAGAGATTTGGTTTAGCATTATACAGATTTATCTGCCTCGTTTTTCTTTCTCAAGTGCAAAGAAAGAGTGCAAAATACAAATTTTGTTTCCATTTGTTCTTTGACCTTCTGATACTCGCCCTGCTGCCTGCCCCACCCCCTCCAGGAGCAGCCAGAGGAGAGCAGGACAGTTATGAAATTTTGCTTAATCTCTTACTGTTTGGGGTCATTGAAACAACGTTGCAAATTGCAAGATATTTAAGCTTTAGGACTGCTGAGAATGGCTAACAGAAGGTTGATTGTCTTCACTCTTCTGTGCACTGGGCTGTTTTGAAGTTGGACATGCTTCTTCCACACACTGTATATTTAAACTCTCTTTCCCTTTTGGGCTTGAACAAAACATTTATATAAATTCTTTTCTATCCAAACAGATTGAAGCTTGCAATCTCTGGCTTGTTTAAAATAAGATAGTCAGAATTCCAGATTTAGATGGGAAAAAAAACATATACCATTTTTTTAATTATAATTTTTTTTTCTGGGCTATTTTGGGGTTGGCTCTCTTTTCAGAAAAACCAGCCTGCTGTTTATGCTCATGGATGAAGCTTAACTGCTCCCCCCGACACCCCTTGGCTTCATAATGTACAAAAAAGACCCCGGTTTTTCTCCAGAAGAAAGTCTCTGCAGAATTTATCTGGGGATTGTTTTTCCTTGTTGCTGACATAGGCACTGAATGGGAAGAGCTCACATAATCAATTTTATAAGATGACCCATTTTTTTTCCCCTCTCCTGTATCTCCAAGTGTCTGTGGTTTTAATAGATCTTTTCAAGAGGAGGATTTTTAATAGATCTTTTAAAGATAATCTGAAAGTCCATCAGGAGAAAAATTAAAGCAATGTGTGTTCAAGAATACTTTGATTTTTCTCATTCTTAATTATATGCTATCTGTGCTTAAGCTGCAGTTTCTTTCTGGTGCATTTTTGTGCTGAAAGTAGTTATTATCCTGCCTTTCTGATTTGAAATTAATTTTTGTAAGAAAGGACTGTGATATTCCAAGTAAACAAGAAGCTTAGCTACACAAGGAAGGGGAAGAAATGATGTAACTTTTCATAAACTCATGGCACTGAATGTCTTGGCTACATGTAAAAAGACGAGGAAATTTAGGTGTGGATTTTCTGTTTTCATTTAGGTTTTTAAAAATATTCAGAACTATTTAGATACATATGTCTTCAAACACACATTTCTGCTTTCACCACAAAGTACAACCCCCAACCCCCCCTCCCATCCTCTAATGGAGAAAGAGCCCACAGATCCATCAATTTTCTTCTTTAAGAAAAAAAATCCAGCAGTGTTTATATCTAAGCATATAAATATAGCTTTTCAAGCTAAAATAGAATATATGGTCTGACACCGTAAGTGATAGATCAAACCCTCGCCAGCTTTGAGAGTCTCCACAATAATATTTATTGTAAAGCTTTCCAACCATACTAACAATCTTTCATAATTGAATAAAATGTCAATTTATATTTGTTGAATAAAAGATTACCCTGTGTGTTGCTCCCTCCAAATGAAGCATTTTTTTATTTTAATAAGTGAAAATTTGACTTTTCTTCTACAGTCCTTTGCTTAAGTCAGTGTGCAATCATTTAAATATTTAAATGCAAAGATATAGAAATAAAAAGTCATTTTAAAATCAAGTAAGTCATTTTAAATCAAGTATTTAAAATCAAATAAAAAGTCATTTTAAAATCATTTTGTTTTGTTTGGTCCTGGGGATTGGACCTGGGGTGCTCTGCCACTGAGCCACATCTCAGCTCTTTGTAGTTTTTATTTGCCTGAGACAGAGTCTCAAAGCTAAATTGCCCAGACTGGCCTTGAACTTGGGATCCTCCTGCCTCAGGCTCCCCAGTAGCTGGGATTACAGGTATGTGCCATGGTCCCCAGGTATAAGGAAAATTTTATTAACATTTTTAATGTATAGATGCCTAATTTATGTAAAGCATAGACAGTGTCCAGTACACAAACTGAATTTTTATTGTTTGATTAAAAAAGAAATCAATCACATTGAATCGTTAACCTTACTTGGTTGTTTGGGTTGGTGAGAATTTTTTTTCTTTTTTTTAGTGTTCGGCTTTCATTCTTACCTAAGGGGTAAGTATTTTGCGTGTAAAAAATAAAAAAAGATTACATTTTAAAGTGCCGTTTGTGGCACCTTCGCTCGGTGAAGCATCACTTCCAACTACTCCTGGGGACAGGTACGTCTGTGGCATCCATCTCACCCGCAGCTGTGGATTGAGAAGCCAGAGGAGCTGCAGACTCCCCACTGCCTCCATCCTTACCTGTCGGGCAGGTGCCACTTCCTGCTCACAGGTGGGGCTGGCTTCTCCAGTTGCACCATGGAGCACAGACCACTGAGCTTTGGGAGTGGTTGCTGGGTAAGCCAAGAGGGAACGCAGCAGATGGTTGTTGTGGGGCACCAAGCCCAGTTAGGTGCTGGATGAATAGCTTCCCTTGCTGTGCTCTGTCCAGTGCCCAATGTCACCGAGTCCCTATAACTTGGGGCAGGGGGTCTTATGACAAGACACCTGGTGCTGATCAGCCCTCCTGACAGCACAGGCCACCCACCTCCCTTCCATGCCATCTCAGCACTTTTTTCATGTTGCTAAAAGTGTCCACAGTCCCTCTAAGGCTTTTCTCACGTCCGTGCTGTGTGCTCCTGGAGGCTCCCCGTCCACCACACAGCCACCTCCACAGAGTGGACCATTGGTCAGGCTCTCTCCTTCTTCATCTAAGTGCCTAGTGCTTGAACATCTCTTCACAGACATCGGTGGCTCTTGAATGAGCAAGCAGGTGAACTCCGGGCTGTGCAGAAGACAGCTTGTACAGAAGAGCAATGCAGTCTTCTAGCTGTGGGCTGGCTCTGGGCGAGGGCGGGGGCTGGCAAGGTTCTTACTGCACAGTAACAGACAGCAAATGCTTTAGGTCTTGTGGGCCATTAGATCTCCATGGTAACTATTCAAGTTGACTGGTGTAGCTCCAAAGCAGCCATAGAGAGCAAGTAAATGAGTGGATGTAACTGTGTTCCAATAAAACTTTATTTACAAAATCAGCCAATGGGGCACACTTGATCTCTGTACTATAAGCTGAGTATAATCATGAGCTGATAATTTGGGGGGATGTTTTACATGTTATGTATACATTCTTCATGTGTATTAAAGAAGATAAGACATGAATAAAAAAATCTGGAGACAAAGGAAGGAGGATTTCAACAATTAAGTAAAAATTAAGACAAAGGGGAAGATAAATATTATTTGTGATGAGAACTCTTTGCAATCAACCAAATTTTAATTCCCTTGGGGATGACACAGATGGAATGATTTATTTTAAAACTTGCATATGAAAACAAAGATGATCACTCTTTCTTAAAATAGAATGCTATTATGTTGTCCAATATACAAAAAGAAGGAAGAGAGGCTTTTTACCTTACAAAATCACCCTTCTGTTGTTGGTCACCTGTGGGCAAAGAGGGAGTCCAATCTGTTTGAAGAATTGGCATAAAACCTAAAATGTGGAACATGGTGACTCTGGAGGCACAGCTAGTACGTGACCCTACAGCTCACATGCTCTGGTCAGTGTGAATGCTGTGTGACAGTCATTTCCCCTTGTCCCTGGGGTTCCGGATAAGGACTCCAGAGGCAACCTGAAGCCACAGATGGTGCCCAGCCTTATATGTGCTATGGGTTTTCCTATACACTCGTACCTTGTAATAAAGCTTCATGTATAAATTCAGCACATAGGAGATAATAATAATCAGTAATAGAACAATCGTAATAATATACTATGAAAACGTTATTTAAAACAGGATTTTTGTTGATGAAATTTCCATTTGATATTTTCAGACTGCAGTTGACCTCCCATAGTTGAAACCTTGGAGAGCGAGACCCATAGATAAGGGGATGACTGTGGTTCAGGACACCAAAGCAGGTCCTCCCCTCCCCATCTCCCGAGCCTTCTCCCCTAGGTGACCCTTGGCCTGCAGTTTCTGAGGTCTTCCGAGGCCCTCCCACCTGCCTCTCCTTCCACTCAGACGCCGTCCTTGCCTCTCCCCTTTGCCACGTGGGAGTCTGTGTTGGCCTGGCGTGTTGGTGGACAGTGTGGGGCAGTGAGCAGAGGTCAGTGTGGTCCAAGGCCTGGGTGTTAGGAGACTGCTCACATCTCACTCCTGGTACCCATTGTCTGTGGGACTGGGGACGGTTAATGAATTTCCCCACCTCTATCAACTAAAGGTGGCAATAATGCTCACCCTGTAGAAGTTTTGGGAGTTGTAATCGGTTCATGAATGCTACACCTTTCCATCACATTCCCTGTTCAGTCAAATTTCGGGTCAAGGTTGCTCTTCCCACTACTGCCTTTGCTTTTAGAGTTGGGTGTGATCCGCCGTCAAGGAGGAGCCTGATCTGGCTGTGAGTCCTCGGGGACATCACTGAGGTCACCCTCCGCAGTGGGAACATCTACTGGGGGGAGTCAGAGAGCAGAAGTCCTGACTCCAAGTGCCCAACACAGGAGTTGGAGTTGGCCTGCTTAGAGTAAGGCTAAAGACAGATGGAACCTAAGGACTGTTCTGCTGCCCTAAGGCCGCGACTGCCTATGTGGGAACCGCGCTCACGCCTTCCCTCCGGAAAGCTCGTCCTAATTCATGGTGTTGGAGCACCGCCGGCCGGGGCATCCTTCAGTCCTGAGCGGACCTTGTGTCCTTCCGGACCTCGCATGTGGTCATGTTGTCCTGGGTCACTGGCCCCTAATTGACCTAGGCTGACCTCCCCTTTGAGCAGCTTAAGACCCCCAAACAGAGCACCTAAGAGCCTGGTTTCTTACCTTTGCCTCTCTGATCGTCTGTAGCAGATTAAGTACCCAGGGCAGCAGAACAGCACCTTTGGTAAAGACGGTCCTCCCAGCAGCTAGTGCGGCCATGTGTGTTGTGAGTGCTCAAAACCCTGTCGGATAAATGCCACCCATCCCCTCTGCCCATGTATCCTAGTAATGCATCACACAAAACTCACTTGGAATTTTCTGAGCAGACAATGGCAAGTTTACGTTCACGCTGTGATGAGTTAATCTGCCCTTCTGGTCTTAGAACACGATTTAAAACTTATCCATACAGCGGCGGAATTCGTAAATGAGAAAATACCTGAGTTACTGTGACTTCTGAGATCCCACTCATTATACCGTTTTATTTAGACAGTTCAGCATGGAGACGAGGATGAGAAACCGAATCTTTTAAAAACGTGAATTTTTTTCTAAAGCAGCAATGCCCATTCTTCTTTTGTAGGGATTTCAAAAAAATGTGTATCTTATTCTGTGAGATATCTTCTTAGTTCTAACAAACCATTGAAAGGCTTATTAAGTGAAGAGATTTCAGGAAACATCAATCGAATGTGATATTTGATATTTTGGCTTGTCTTTATATTTTTTCGTAATAAAAAAAAATCCTTTAGTTCTCTAACAGAGAAATGTTAGAAGAACGTTGCTTTGATGCTTTTATAGACCCTTTCTTAGCCAGGAGGCTGGAGGCAGGAGGGTGGGGTGCAATTGAAGGCCGCTGTCTCCCTGGGGCTTTCCTTGCTGTCGCCGTGGGTACAAACGGCCGCGCGCCCCAGCGGAGTGAATGCATCGGCGCGGGAGAGAGGGCCTTTTTGTGTTCTCTGCCAATTATCAGGTGTGATTGAATATTTTGAAAGCAGCCTGTACATAAAAATTGTCATTTGGCTGGTGCCTTATAGAAGTGACCTCTGTCCCCCTGTTTTCTTTTCAAATGTATTTGATACTCTGACTTTGGACTTGGCCTGCCCCTCCTGGTACCTGAGGTAGACATCAGTCTTACGAAAGATGCTGGATGGGTGCTAGCGGGTGCCACTGTGCTTGATAACCCGGTTCCTTCTTGGCTCCTGTGGGTCTATGTGCTGTCCCGTTACGGGGCCACCTTACTTCATCTCTCTGCCAGGTAATCAAAGTTCATACACAAAGCCCACTTGGCTTAGGTTTCCGGCTATCAGGATGAGGAATGTCAATAATGTTTTGCAAGAAAGACTACTGGGACCTGGAATTTTACTGTATTTTCAGAATGAACCGTGAAACAGAATTTATAATGTTTGTAATTTTAAGGAGATCTCTTTACACTTCCTTATTAGAAAAATATTCTATAAAATTTTGCATTTCACATCATTTCAAGAAAAAACAGTAGTAAGCGGAGTGATGTTTGGTGGTCATTAATTTTTACCAGAGTTGGAGGGCTCTTAATTAAAGAATTATGGAATCCCTAGGGTTTGTTTTAATACATACGAATATAAGAAAAAAAGAGTCTTAGAGCAAAATATTAATCTCTGAGAGCCAATTCAAATGAGAGTCAGCAAAAAGAGTTTGAACATCGCATCCTGTTCTTTTCCCATTCTCCATGTTCATATTGCTAGGAATCAGGTAGGGACTTGACAGACCTGCTTGGAGTTTTGAGGAACTGCTTTAGCAAACTGGCCCTTCTCTGTTTCCAGGAGTCTCTAGGATCAATGTACCAACCCTGCCTTCTCTGTCACATGTTCAGGTGGGAAGGTGGACATGGATTAAGGTCTATATTTTCATATACCTGTTTGCTTTTTTAGAAAAATGTTTAATGTTGAAAGGACAACGAAGCTATAATATATACTCAATCCATAAAAGATTGATAGTTTAATTGACTGTAAATTTATCCTTTGGTCTGTAAGATCCATGGGGACAAGTACTAGACCAGTCTAGCCTGCCATTGTGCAATGCCCAGCCCAGAGAAGTTATTATCTACATGTCTTTTGAACAAATTGAAGATGGGGACAGTGCTGAATCCTAAGCCAAAATTTCCAGTATAAACTATCAGCTTTACAATCTGAATATTAAAAAAAAAAAAAAAAAGTAAGAGTGTTGAACACCTGTAATCCTAAGCGACTTGGAAGGCTGAGGCAGGAGGATCTCCAGTTGGAGGCCAGCCTCATCAACTTAGTGAGTCCCTGTCTCTAAATAACAAATAAAAAGGGCTGGGGATGTGGTTCAATGGATAAGCACTCTTGGATTCAATCCCTGGTGCCAAAAAAAAAAAAAAAAGGAACATTTTATCCATGCAATATTGTTAGAAGGTATCACTTTCCTACTTTTATTTAGGTAAAATAAAATTCACAGAAGAAAAGTTTAATTTTAACCATGCCATAGCTTTGTGTGAGGAGTACCAGTGTAGGAGGATTGTGCTTAGGAAAAAAACATTATATTAGTAATTTCTTGAGATTGAACTTCTGATTCTGTATAAACCTTCAATACTATGTGAACAGTCCTTGGAAGTATCCATAAACAAAAGAGGCAGCAGCCAGTTTCTTTCCTCTAAGTACCAACAGTTATGATTATGTAATCGTTTGTCTAGCAGGAATTAGAATAAGTATCTTAGAACTGGAAGGGACCTTAGAAATAATTGAGTCCTCCCACTGCCAGTCACTCTGCCTGGGTCACGGAGGGGTGAAGTGGTTTGCTCAGGGTTACGCAGCTAGTTCTTCATGGCGCTAGAACCACACTCCATTCCAGTGTCGCCTACGTTCTGTACCACTGCTGTGCCTCGGACTTCACTGCTCTAGTTTAGAGCTCGCCTACAGTTAAGCTTTAGAAGTTTCTCGGGCTTGTTCGTTGCTTACGGATGTGCATTACCAAGAGCTCATGGGGGGAATCCGGGCCACACGGATGGGAGCTATGCAGTGGAAGCACGTAGGCACCAGTGTGGTGAAATCCAGCAACCTGAAGCAGAAAGTTCAAGACACTTCAAAACTCACAATACGGATTACTGACCTGGTTTTGCCGCTAACTAGCTATTGGAGCTCAGGCGAATCATTTATCTCTCCAGGGACATTTTTGTGCACTGAGAGGTTGGCCCTTTGATAATTGCTGTGGTTACCTCTAATTCTGTTCCTCTGACAGTCTATCAGTGTCCAGAAAAAGTGATCCTATACTTTTGAAGCGGTGACCGAAGAATCTCTTTACTCAGTCATGGTCTGTGGACTGCCATGAATTAAAGGAAGTCTGTTTCCAAGTAGAGGCATGACAGTTGAAGTTCTATCACAAAGAAGCGTCTCCCTGGTGGTGGTTCTCATATTAAAGCAAAGAGGAAAATAAGAGTCCTGGGTCTCACATGCTTCTAGGTTTATACCTGTTTTTAAATCTCCGGTTCCGGTTACCTGGAACCAGTTCTGTGCAACATAAAATGACAACAAAAAATTAAATATATAGCAAAAAAGAAAAAAGAAAAAGATTAAAAAAAGAGTTCAAGACCGCATGCTGTCCAATATGGCAGCCCACACCCACTGAGACTGCTGGCTACCAAGGAGCAAATCAAGATGTGCCATTAGAACAAAATTCGCTCTAGATGTTGTAGACTTACCATGCTAGAAGAAAGAAATTCCATTAATTTTGTTATTGATCACAGTGTTAAGAATGATAAATGCTAAAGTGATAATGTTTTAGGTGTATAGAATTAAAATATTATTAGAATTGATTATTTTACTTTCTAACAAGTGACTCTTCAGTAACTTTAAATTGCCGATGTGGCTCACGTTCCATTTCCCCTGGACCAGGCTGGTCCATGCTGTGGCCTGTCTACTTTCCATCTGCGGTGTGCCTCTTTCTGTCTCAGGACTGTGATGCATGCCATGGTGGAGGACACTAGGACAGTGACCTGGAGGGTGCAGGGAGGACGGGGATGACCCTGATGTCACAGCAGTGAGCTCCCCAGTGGGTGGAGACTCGTAGCTACAGGCTGTGCACCCACATGTGCACCCACACGCAGTTCAATGCCAGTGAGTGGCAGGTCAAGTGTCCCAAGTAACTCAGCGATGGTGTAGTCAGCAACCAATGCACAATCAAACTATTTTAAATCAATTCCAGGAATCCCCTAAACTCTACAGGGTTACATGTCTGGCCTTATAAAAGATTTTTTCCATTTTGATAGCAATTCTCAGGCTTCAAGTAGATTCAGACTGAAGTTCTTACAGCGGCAAAAGACACACTTACCCACAGGATTCAGGATGACGGGGACATTACAGAACTCAGAAGAGAAGAGATGGGATGAATACCCCAAGGGGTCCTGAAGGGGTCATTCAGTACTTTACCAGCAATAACGAAGTGTTTGAACAGTAACCATCGCAAGCTGTGAGGTGCCACCATCGTCACACATAGGCAGTAGGACGCTTGGAAAAGTGCTGAGTTTCCAGTTTGAAAAGGAAGAGTGGATCAGTGATTATGTTAATGTTCGGTGTGGACTGATCTCGCTCTACGCTGGGTACGGGTGACTGTTTATTGAATGCTGTAACACTCAGACTTATCATGTCTTAGCAGCTTTTCCAAAATGGCCAAAAGCAGTATTTGAGTGGAAGTGGACATTTTTTAGGGATGAGGAAACAGCCGCCCCGACGTGATAAGTGATTTGGTGGTGCCAGACGCGGGGCCCACAATTTACTGATTTTTGAGCCAAAGGCTGTTTCCACGTTGCCATAGAAACACTCGTCCCTAAAGCTACTGCTCCTTTAGAATGACATCACTGAAGCACATCTTCTTTAAGTTTCCTCCATCTTTTTGACAACTGTCCTCTTAAGTCACAGAATAAAATGTGCAAGACCTATCCAGAACGGCTAGTGCTCCGTGAAAGCCACTTGTTTACAAGCAAGTGAGCTTGGAAACAACAAATAAGACAAATGCTGTCCGGAAACACCAAGGGCACATCGAGTTTCCCGACCAGAAGAAAGAAGCCCTCTCACTAACCCAAGGCCCCCTGGAGCCAAAGCAAGCATGGAGGGAAAGGAAAGAACTTACTCTACCTGATCACAGGCGGGCTGCTGTGGACTGGCACCCTGCCCAATAACAACTGTGCATCTTAGACATAAGGCAAAAAAAAGTGGCCTAATGGCATAGAGAGGAAACCCAGCTCGGCAGAGACTAATGGAGAAGGGACTCCACGCAGTTACTGCCTGTCTTCAGGACTTCTACTCTTTAGAGTCTGCAGTCCTTCTACATAGGGAACCAGAAAAACATCTGGAAAACCTCAGCACCAGAAAGAAGGGAAATCCAGGAAGGGAGCGAGGAGTGAGGTCCCACCTCTGTCTCCTCCACGCAGGGCTCATCTTTGATTTGCACATACAGGGAACAGGTTGGGAGCATGTCAGCTGCAGAGCAGACAGCTGAACTGGGACCAGAGCTGTCATCCAAAAATAGCAACGAGCCGTTCCGAGGTGATACAAGACAATCATGAGCTAAAATAAAAGGAACAGCACTCACAGGAGAAAAAGAGTAGAATTCAGCTTCTCCAGTTTAACATTCATGAGGTCTCGGATATAATCCAGACGCATCCAACATACAAATAATCAAGACAATGGGACATGCCATCGTGAGAGAAGAAAGAACATGAACTGATATCAACAGCAGGATGGCCCACATGTTGGAAGTAACAGACAACATTTAAAATGTAGCATGTCATGACCATACTCTAGGTAGTAAATACTGTATGCTCCTAGTGAATGAAGAGAGAAATCCCTGCAGAAAAGTAGGAAAGATAAAGAAGCAATGGAAATTCTGGAACTGAAAAGTGCAATAGCTAAAGAAAACTAATAGATCGAACTAATAGCCAAGTAGAGTTGACAAAGGGAAGCATAGGTGAACTTTACGGTAGACCCATAGCAATTATACATCAATAGTGATTGTCATTATTCTTGAAGTCCCAGAAATAAAAGATCAAAATGCAACAGAAAAAATATTTGATCTGGGTGTGGTAGGCATGTCTATAATCCCAGCAACTTAGGGGGCTGAGGCAGGGGGATCATAAATTCAAGGCCAGACTCAGCAACTTAGTGAGACCTTGTCTCAAAATAAAAAGTAAAAAGGGCTGGGGATGTGGTTCAGTGGTTGAACACCTCTGAGTTTAATTCCCAGTAAGTACACACAGACACACACACACACACACACACACACACAATTTGAAGAAATAATAGCTATAATAATATTATCATAACTAATAACTAATAATACTTTCCCAAATTTGATGGAGAACATTGGGTCAGTCTGCTTTACATTGCTGTGTACAAAACACCAAGAAGACCAATTTAGAGGAGGAAAGGTTTATTTTGGCTCACAATTTCAGAAATCCGAGTCCATGGTTGACTGACTCCGTTGCTCTGGGCCCAAGGCGAGACAGAACATATGTCAGAAGGGTGTGGCTGAGGAAAGCTGCTCAGCGTAGGGAGGCCAGGAAGCTGATGGAGAAAGGCAGCGGCTTCAGAGGGAACGCACCCTTCTAGGCCCTTCCTGTGGTGACCCACCTCCTGCAGCCGCGCCCCACCTGCCCACAGTCACCACCAGGTCGGCCCATTCGGATGAGTTGGTTAGGTCACAACTCTCATCATCCAGTCATCTCACCTCTGAATGTTCCTGCGTTAGCAGGAGCTCTGGGGACACCTCCTCTGCAAACCGTCACAGACATCGATGTATGGGTTTAGGATGCCAACAATGCCAGGCAGAGTAAACAGAGAAGCCCACATGACACGCAGCCAGTGGACTGTCAAGAGTCAAGGACAAAGAGGAACTTTACACGAGCCAGGAGAATCATTATGTGTCCACCCTTTTCTTCCAAGACATTGGAAATGGAAGAGTATGGGATGAAACATTTATAGAGAAGAAGGAGGAAGAGGGGAAGAAGAAAGAAGAAACCCTGTCAAGCCAGAATTCTATATCCAGCACCAGTACCCTTTAAGAATTTAGATGAAGACATATTTTTCAGAAAGAAAGCTAAAAGCTGTGAGTGTTCCTCATCAGTCAGCCCATGATACAAGAAAGTTCAAAAAAAAAAATCCCATGGAACAGAACTGGCAAATGGGAATTTTGATCCTTATAGAGGGACGAAGAGCATTAGAAATTGTCAATATCTGGGTAAATGGAAGGGACTGTTTTGTTGCCTTGGCCAGTCTGCGTTGCTGTAACAAATTACCACAGAATGAGCGGGTTATGGACAACAGGGATATATTTCACAGCTCTGGAGTCTGGAAGTCCACAGCTGGGGTGCCAGAGTGTCTGGGTCTGGTGGCCATCCTCTGCCAGGGGACTGACTGCTGACTTCTCCTTGCATGCTCATGTGGCAGAAGGAGGGCAAACCAGCTCTCAGGACTCCATGAAGGCGCTGATCTGATTCCAATGAGGCTCCACCCTTATTACCTGGTCACCTCCAAAAGACCCACCAGCAAATAGCATCACATTGGGCTCAGGGTTCAACATGAGATTTGGAAGGAGGAGGGATGGAAACATTCAGTCCGCTGCATCCATTTTGCTGCTTTTCTTTTAACTTCTTTTTAACACACATGGTTGTGTGATGGGAGACAGCATCTGTAACCTGTGTGGAGACAGTATGTGCAACATGTGGAGATGAAAGGAAAGGGGCCCTGGCCAGGGAGCTCGGCTGAGCTTCTCATTTGTGAAATAGCACAGTATTCGCTGTAAGGTGATTGGCAGTGTAAGAATGTGTGCTGCAGCCCCAGGGCAGCCATCTCACCTTGGCTACTGCTCACATTTGGACCAGAAGCAAACTTTTTGGTTTCCTTCCTTCCTCCCTCCCTCCCTCCCTTCCTTTCTTCCTCCCTCCTTCCTCCCTCCTTCCTCACTCCTTTCTTCCTCCCTCCCTCCCTCCCTTCTTCCCTCTCTCCCTCCCTTCCTTCCTTCCTTTCTTCCTTCCTTCCTTTCTTCCTCCCTCCCTCCCTCCCTCCCTTCCTTCCTCCTCCCTCCCTCCCTCCTCTCTCCCTCCCTCCTTCCTTCCTTCCTCCCTTCCTCCCTCCTTCCTTCCTTCCTTTCTTCCTTGTGCTGGGATTGAAGCCAGTGTCCTACACATGCTAGGTCCTAAGCAGGCACTCTGCTGCTAAGCCACACCTCCGACCCCAGGAACTTTATTGTGAGGCAGTCCATGTCGGCTGTGCTTAGCAGCGTGCCCGGCCTCTAGGCGCCTCTGAGAAGCAGCACTGCAGATCTCACCAACACAAGAAGGCAAGAGAATGTCCTGGAAATTTTATGCTGGTAAGTTTGACAAGCGGAATGGAATGAACACATCTACGGAAGACAGAGCTTACCGGACTTTACCCTGGAAGAAGTAAGAAACGAGTCCACCTGTAGCAGTTCTATCAACAAAAGAGATTCAACACATAGTAGAAGATTTCCCAATAAAAAACCCAGAGGTCCCAGTGGCTTCACTGGTAAATTCTATTAAAAAATGAATATAAAAAATGAGTAGCACTAACCTTACCGAATTCTGCATCTCCTGTCTCAGGAAATTGAGGCACCGCCTTCCTCTTTCAGGAAAGTTGCAGTAACAACCTGAAATAAACAATAAATGCAGACGAGCTAAGGAAATAAAGTGTCTTCTAGTACATCACCGTCTAAGACGACTCTCCGCAGTGTTGGGAATGCCTCAGTCTATGGCTGGCTAGTACGATCGCCACCAAGGACGTGCGCTGTTGAAATGTGACTAGTGCTTCTGAGGAGCCCTATTATAGTTTAGCTTAATCCTAGTTGATTTAAATAGCCACATGTAACCAGCAGCTGCCACATTAGATAGAACAACTCTAGAGTAAGTGAACTTGAAAAGAAATCACGGTAATGATTAAGTGACATTCAATAGCAGCAGAGCCTACTGATGTTGCCATTAGAACTGTTAAATACTTAACATGCTAAATTCCAAGTGATAAATGGTTCCCTATTACCGAGGTATTCTCTAAAGCCACCTCGCTAATTAATTTTGGCTAAATTTGGAATGAGTTTTGGTTAAATTCAGTGTTGTGAAATTAAGATATCTTTTAGATAAAGATATCTAATAAAAAATTTTAAGTGAAGAGCTAATCTAAGTAGTTTAGAAAAAAATATTTCGTACTAAATCTTGAGAGGTGTGGGTGGTTACTTGTTAGTTTTATATAGCCCTTTGCAAAACCCTTGCCGTTTGGACACTTATCTCCTACCTGGTGGTAGGTGATTTCATTCTCCTACTATTTCTAAAGTCTAGCAGTGGCTATGACATCCTGGAAGGCAAGAGAGGGTTAAAAAGGAGAAGAAGACCAAAGCTAGGTTGAAGCCTGCCTTCTGCCCATCCTCGCAGCCTGTTTTTAAGAGGTGGCCTATGGTAACATGAAAACGCGTGACCTGAAGCCACTTGTTTTATTTGGATCCACAGCTTCTTTACCTGCAAGAGTTGACGCCATCCACACCTTGAAAGTTGTGACTATGACATGAAAATGTATTTATAAAGTCTTAAGTCAGCTTTTCACACAGGAAGGTCTTGTACTATAAAAGCTTCCTTGAACAACTTTTCCAGCTGAAAGAGGCACCTTGAAAACAACCATGAAAATACAAACGGGACAGCCTGACCACAGAGCAGGGTCCCTATGAACTGGTCACCCATTCCCTGAGGGACGTGAGATAGAACCACCCCAAACATGAAGTGATGTAAAGCAGCTTGTGCCTTACAGACGGGCAGCGAGGGACAGCAAGCCCCAGGGCTGGTGACAGTCAGTCTTCCAAAGCCCAGGAGAGCTGGCCGGGTGGGTGGAGGCACCTCTGCTTGTGCCCATTTGCAGTGCAGCCAAGAGACCCCGGACAGCAGCCACGCTGGGCTCACACCTGGAAGTAGTGAGACTGCTGGGCTACGGTGAAAGACAGCCCGTTTCTAGGGGGGCGGCTGGAACAGAGCTCAGAATGTGAAGCTCCTTCCTGTGCCTGGTTGTTGCCCTCCGAGCACATGGTACAACTATTCCGGAGAACTCCAGCAAGAAAGGAGGAAGCATGGGTCGGTGGGAGACCAACTGGAGAACTGTCCTCCACTAAGAGCAGAGAAACCTAAGTTGATTCAAGTCAAGTGACTTCACAAGGTAGCTCCAAAAAAAGACGACCTGCCTGGTTTGTGATAGTGCACAAGCACTAGCAGTTAGATCGCTGCTTATACCCGTGACTGCTTGAAGCCCAGGACAAGCAGGGTCTGGTTCACGCCTCCCTGTACCCAGTCAGGCACCAGCAGGACATCCATTTCACAGCCGAGGGTGGACGAAGCCACTGACCGGGAGCCATGTTGCTGTTCCCAGTGGAAGGGTGATTTGAACCCAGCCCATCCAGCTGACGTCTCAATCAGATTACTAGTTTGAAACATAAACATCAATCATCAAACCCATCCCCGTCCAAGTCAGAGGGCAAGTTTACAATGTGAAACAGTTAGTTCCAAAAGATTTCAGAGAACTGAAAGATCAGTCTGGCCCTGAGGACTCGGAGGTTTTATTTTAAAAAACAAATGGGTCTCGACCATAAGACCTGTGCGTTTACGTAGCTTTGTTCTGATTTCCGTCAGAGTGAGCAAATAGACTTCATGAGGGCCTGCCAACAGTTTGAACCCACCTGTTGAAATAAGCGTGTCAATACAGAGCACCAGAACTGATCCACGCACAGCTTCCTTTGTGACAATTCAGTCTCCACCCCGTCGTCCTGTTGCCTGGCAGACCTGAGAGGCCTCTCGCAGCGCCTGCTGTGGACTCTCTGCACTTCTGACTCCCCCGTCCATCCATCCCTCGCTGGGCAGCCAACTGCTCCTCCAACCCCCGCTCAGGACTCAACCAGGACTTAGCAGAAATCGCCTCAGGACCTTCCAATCCTCTTTTCATCTCCCGGGTCTGGCCAGGATAAGCCAGAGGAGGGATGGCAAGGCATGTGAGACAGAATGAAGTGGCGTTTGCAGGCCTCTCGTTCCTGTTTTATCTTCTGTTAGTAAGACCTCCCTCAGGGCAATCGCTTGGATACGAAATGATCCCCAGAGGCACATGTGTTAGCGGTCCTCGGCCCACCCCTCTCGGGAGCTGGTGGAGACTTGCCATGTGGTTTCTGAGAGAGGTCTTGCAGACGGGGTGTGCCCTGAAGGGGCGATGGGACCATGGCCCCTTCTTCTTCCTCTCCCCATTTGTCCACCGCCATGATGTGAGTGGGTTGCTTTGCCATGTGCTCCTGCCACAGGCCCAAAGCCAAGGAGGTCCATCAGTCATGGACCGGAACCTCCAAAACTGTGAGCTAAAAACTCCTTTTCTCTTTATAACCGGCTGTATTTGTCATAGTAACAGAAAACAGATGAACACAGTCAATGACTTAAACATTGGCTCTTGACCTCTTGGTAGGTGGTGAGATTAAGTGGCTCACAATCAACATACTTGTTTTAATGAAATGGAATAAAGTAGAATGGGAAATACAAAAGTGTCCTGTGTTTAATAAGGATCTCTGTAAGACAGTCCTTTCGGTTCTGTGCACTTGATTCTTATTTCTTTACTCGTTTGTTTGTTTGCAGTCACCAGCACTGGCCTAGTAAATACGGAGCCATTGCTCCCTGGGGAATTCCCGGATCAGGTCCCTCTGCGTCTTTGGTCATGAGATGTCATCAGCAGATCAAACCATCCCCTTTTAAATTGTAGGTCGTTGTTTGAAGGCAACTTATTTCATATATATTATTGATTCATTAACATTAAACTTACAGCCAAAAGTGCTGTAGCTGCTGTCTGAAGGCGGCTTGGGGCACACATGGATTGTCCCCTCAGGCACGTCACAGCCTTGCGCTTAGAAACAGGAGCGAGCACTTCAGCCCTGTTGGCTGGGGACGGCTGCTATGTGAACGTAGTTTGTCCCCCTGCAACTTGTACCGAGGCCTCCTCCCAGCGTACCGGTATCAAAGCTGGCATGGTATTGGGGTACACCAGGGGTGAACCTCATGAGTGGGGTAATGTCTTTTCTTGCAAGAAAGGCCAATTCTTTAGAGGTTAGGAGTCAGCCTCCTTTCTCTCCCACATGTGTCCTCTTTCTTTCCTCTCCTCAGTGATGTGTGCAGCAATGTTAGGACCTCACGCGAAGCTGAGAGGTGCCACTTTCAGAACTATCATCCCAAAACATAAACCTCTTTCCCTTATACGTTATCCAGTCACGGGCATTTTGTTATAGCAAAGCAAATGGACTGAGGCCATTTTATACAATGAAATCACCAAAAATAAACACACACACACACAAATAAAAAAAAAAAAAGTGATATTAAATAGACCACAAAAAGGACACTTGGTTACGGTTCAAGCCAAAACAGGAAGGCAGAGCAGATGTCACCTTTCTCAGTTGGGAATGTGTGTCAGGTGATTTCATTGCTCTACACACATCTGTGGGTGGACCACAAACGTGCTTTGAGTATCAATTTGTGAATTAAAAATACATTTTAGCAAAGAGGTGAATTCACAAAAGCAGAATCTGTGAATAACGAGGACCTATTGTATGTGCATAGGCACACACATGTTTGTTAAATCAGAATGTAAAATGTATTTTTCAAGAGACAGATTTTTTTTTTTTTTTTTGAGAAATACTTTCCTGGATAGAATACCAGGAATCACTCAGAGAGTGGTGTTTTAAGATGCATCCAAAGTGCAGAGGGAAAGCGACTAGCTGGCTCAGAGGGCTCTGAACCCCAGGAAGAAATGCAGAGAAACTGGGGGCAGAGCACAGTGGTGCAGACCGAGTCAAGTCAAAGGGCACTGCCATGCCACCAGCTGCTGATGGGAAGAAGTCAGTTGCCACTGTGAGGGCGTCTGGCCCAGAAGCTGGAAGATGGGCAGGTATTTTAAGGTATTTGATACTGTAAAGAAGAGAACCCTGAATGCCAGCAGAACCCACTTGGGATCTCGGTTCTGTGACTTTATTCATCATGTGACCTTTGACCATCGCAAGCCTTCCTCCTTCAGCAGGTAAGTAGCAGATGATGCATTTGCAGGTGGGGGGTGTACTTACATGTTTATTTTAAACATGCAAAACAGACTGTAGCTACACCTAAGAGGTACAGGGTCATTGAAGAGGACCACTCAAATGTGGGATGACAGGCTGGTGACAGGCGGGGACCTGAGATCTGTTCATTGTCACAGTTAAAGAAAGTCACCAGAGCAAAGCTCAAAGAACAGAAAGCATGAACTTCGAGCTGAGCATCCCAAATTCAAAAGGCTTCCAAACCCCAAAACTTTTTGAGTGGTGACAATGAGGCCACAAGGAGAAAATTCCACAAGGTCTCTAATTCTATATATGCAACAATTCCAAGTTCTGAAAAAAAAATTCCCAAACTGAAGATACTCCTGGGGCCAAGCATTGCAGGTAAGGGATGCCTGACCTGTGTAAGCTGAACTGCTCTTCAGCCTAACGCTGGTAACTTCTCCGTGTTCCACGTTCCAAGCATCAAAACATACACGCCATGAGAACATTTGCAATGTATATTTAGATGCCTTGCAATAACGTGTGATGGGTAATATACTAAGCATAACAAAATAACATATACTACAATACAGAATGGTGTGTTTATAATACCTATACAAAATGATCAATTGAATTACCAATTTTTCAAATAAAATTGCCTGACAGAAGTAGCCTTTGTTTGAGAAGGCACAGTAGAATCTTGTAACCAGCCATAATCATCAATATCATTTTTCACCATGTTGGTAAAGCTCATTATCGTTAGTAAGAAGGAGCCTCTGCCAACAGACTACCAAATCTGCAGGCTTTGGCTGTGTGTGATTTGTTCCACAGGCTGAGTTAGTGTGGTCAAAACACTGCGGGCAACGTTATAGGTTTTAAGGCTTCGGTATCATTCTCTCTCCCGTGGTATAAAATGTAATTCAAACAGAAAAATACGCTTCGTTCACTTCGTCTCTTCTTTTTTGATGAGTAGGTTCACTTGAGATATGACTATATTGACCATGGCAGTTTAAATTTTCTTCAGCGCTAGAAAACTGGCAAGAAGTGGCAAGCCAGAGTCCAGGCGGCTGCCACTGGACAGCACGTCACAGGAGAGCACCGGTGTGGGCACTGAGCTTTCTCCCAGTTGATTTTGTCTTCTGTTTCCACTCACGTTGATATTTACTAATTCTAGCTAACACTCGCCAGTGCATGGAAAGGACTGCATTTTCACGAATTCCACTTCGCAGAGACTCTCTGTTTTCTGCACCCTGGCAATGGTTAGTCTGACAGCTTTGACAGCACAAGCTAATCATCAAACGCTGTCTCCCTCTAATGTCATGTTCGATCTGGAGCTGAAAAGTGCGGCCTCAGGTTTCTGGCCTGCCTTTTATGTCTCAGAAACACAGAACGGATAAACAATCTGGGGAAACTGAAAACAGCAAACACGCAATAAAATTTCCACCGTAGTTCGGTGCCGCGTAACAAAAGAGACCGATAAACTCTGCTCCCATCTGGCATCGCACAGTGACTTAACAGGAGTGAATGCCAGTCACAACAGATGGAAAGAAAAGCAGAGAACTGTGACTTTTAGAGATAAACTTGAAGAAGTAGGTTCATAGTCTAATTCTCTCTGAATTTTGGCAAATGCCTGATGCTTTTTACCATGTTCTGTTGGGGAAAAAAAATGAGACCAGAAGGAGTATTAGTCCCCATTTTCTTCCCTAGTTTCAGAGCTTTTGAGATGGACTTTTAATCACCCTGGACTTGGACAGTGCTTTAACTAAGCCCTTGGTTGTTGGAGTACAATATTGTAAAATCTCCCTGTGATAATCAGTCTCCAGTTATGGTTTTACAACAATCTTGTGTTTTATCCAGTTGGTATATTCACTGTTTCTTGGTGTTTCTTTGGAAGATGCCAAAAAACTCTCAGATGCAACATCTAAAGACACTATTTTTTTTGATGAATTTTTTAAAAAATTCTTTTTGTGGTTTTTTTTTTTTTTAAAACTATCTGTTCTAATTAGTTATACATGACAGCAGAATGCATTTCAATTGTATTGAATTCAGTACATGGGTCTTATGAGTATATTTATTGTTTTAAAATGTCATATTTACTTAGATGAAATCCAGAAAAATAAGAGATAACAATTTTTTTAAAAAAGAATTTGTATATTTTTCTGTGAACACTGTACATGTGTTTTCCTCACATTGGAGAACGGGGACCATCTTGACACTTTTCATTTTATTTTAGAGACGATCACGCTTTGCCTGGTAAGGAAGGGAGGAAGGGGAAGCCGGTTAGGCCTCGGTTGTCAGACTGATCCACCTGAGCGCGCGTTCGTGGGACTCTCCTCTCTTCCTCCTCTGCCTCTGACGTCCGGTCCCCACGCCATGGCGTGGGTAGAAGGGGAGCCATGGAGGCTCAGAGCAGTGCTCCAGACCAGAGAAGGCAAGAAGGCCTTGGCGGGAGGACAGCCTGGCATTGGGAGGTGGTCACGAGGCGGGTCAGTCTGCTGTGGGGGTCGGGAGCTCAAGCAGGAGAAGAGGGCATCTACACATATGGCATGTTGCACTGTGACCCCAAAGCACATCCATGACCTCACCCCTGGCACCCAGCTTGGCATAGTTTCCCAGGGCGGCTGTGCCCAAGTACATCTAACGTGGGGACTAAGTCAGCAGATGCTGTTTCCCCACAGCTCTGGATGCCAGAGTCACGGTGGGCAGGGTTGGCTCCTTTTGGGGCCGTGAGAGAGAAAGCATCCTGGGCCTCTCTTCCAGCAACGGCTGTTTGCAGTCCTGGGTGCCTTGGTTACCGACCACGCCAGCCTCCGCCCGTCTGCCCGTCTTCACACGGTGTCGCTCCTGTGTCTTCTCCTTTTCTGTTTCTTGTAAGGGAACTTGTCATTGGATTAAGGACCCTCCCTAATCCAGGACGATCTCGTCTTGCCATATTGAATTCTGCAAAGAATCTTATTCCAAATAAACTCACAACCTAAGCCTTAGGGTGGATGCGTATTTTGATGGGACACTATTCAATCCACTACATAACAGGAGGTGACTCGGTGTATGGGATCAGAGATTAAGAGGACTTCCAATGGCCTCCCTGTGGAGGGCCCTTCTGTGTGTGTGTGTGTGTGTGTGTGTGTGTGTGTGTGTGTGTGTGTGGCGGGCTGGGGTCAAAGCCCATGTAAGCTGAGGAGATCGTCCATGCAGTAGGTGGCCCAGCATAGGGTGTGCCACCTCAGGTCGGTTGAGGAGGGGAGATGAAGGACTGGTTACATATGGTAGACTGATAATAGGTCCTGTGTCAAGGGTGACAGAAGCCAAGTTTTCACTGTCAGGGAAGGAAGTTCCAAATGTAGAAAAGGAGAAAATATTGAAATTGGAGGTACTGGTCTGAAATTGCAATTTTTAACAAATGCAGATAGGTACAGCTGAGGGTCCCACACCCACAAATTTATCCAACCCTAGATGGAAAATGTTTAAAGCAATTGTCTGTACTAAGTAGGTACAGCCTTTTTTCCTTCTCATTATTGCCAAACAGCACAGAATAACAACTATTTACTTTGTGTTCGTTTCGTAAGTAATCTAGAGGCAATTAAAACTGGGAGGATCATGTAGGTTGCATGCAAATACTATACAACTTGATATAAGGAACTTGAGCATCCAGGAATTTGGGAACTGTGAGGAGTCCTGTCCCTCAGATCCTGAGAGATGATTTCATGGTAATACCCAGAGGTGTAAGTGTGTGTGTGTGTGTGTGTGTGTGTGTGTGTGTGTGTGTGTGTGTGTATTACCCAACTCTGTCTTCTGCTGTGGCCTGGGACAGGACTGCAGTAACAGCAAGCACCCTGAGCAACCATATCTTGGCTTCTAAAGACCAGTCAGAAGTAGACTTCTTGGAAAAATGACCAAATTCCAGAATTGGTTTAGAGGAAATAGAATGTGAAGTATTTTGTGATGGAAGATAAGCAAGTGCTCAAAAAATGATGGAACATGTTCAAAGGACACAGAAATCATCTGGAAGAATCTCTCACAGGCTAAAAGGGGAATGATTTGACCATTGGAATAAATGATGATGATTATGCACATAGTCACTATTAAAACTTTATTTAAACAACCTAAAAAACAAAAACTAAAAACACAAAATAAATGATGACAATGTATTATAACCCACGGAAAATGCAAAACCATAAATCCATATTGATCAGCATAAGTGAATAAATTAACATTTTGAGGAAGAAGGAGATATTTACATACTTTCAAATGTCTCCCTCACACCATATTTACTAATAACAAAAGAGAAAACGAGAAGCTTTTTAGTGGAGAAACATGGCAGACACCATCTTCATCTGTGATCCGTGTGAACACTGTCATGATAACATGAATCAAAACTGCTCGTCAGCTGACAGTATGCAATGAAACCATCTGTGATGTTCCTGCCACAGATGTATACCCTGGATCTAATCAGGAAGAAGCGTCATAAACTCAAATTGAGGCACATTCTACAAAATAATTGGCCCATAACTTTCAAAAGTGTCAAAAGTTACGAAAGTCAAGGAAGGACGGATGAAGTGTTCCAGACTGAAGACGTCTAGAGAGACCGATCAGAAATGGCAGCGTAAGAGTCTGAACGAGGCCCATCATTCTGGCAGTTGGTTGTCCCAAGGTCATGTATCAATTGCTTGGGAAATGCTGAGAGCGGAATAAGCGCTCACTAATTGAGCTGTGGTGACAAAGATGGTGAAGAGGACAACTGCAACCACAACAACAGCAAAGATCAAAGACCACGAGAAAAACACACCCCGCACCTCTGTCCTCAATAGCAGAGAGTAGGGAGAGGGAATATCCTGGATTCACACACGGAAAATCGTTTTCCCCAGGCCTAATCAAGTGCAATTGAGAGGTACGTTTAAGTCATGTTCTTTTTTCACCAAAGAGAGCCAAAACGTACTTTGGGATTCAGGCGCTGCAATATTCAGTTGTTTACATGAAGGTGGAAAATCCAGCCATCTTCCAACAACCAAAGAGGAGGAATGAATAGGAGAAGGGGGGCTGGCCCGTCCCAACACTGCCTGAGGGAGCAAGGGACTCGGCTGCAGAGCTGGAAGATCTTGTGGCACCCCGCTCCGATTATCTGATAACGCCAGCTTGCAAGACTCAACCCCGTTCCACATTTTTCAAGGGAAAAATGAGTCCCAGTATTAGTATTTGAATAAGAGATGTCCCCGCAAAGCTTAGGACACAGCGTAGCCGTGATAAGGGATGAAATGATTAGATTATGTGAGCTGTAACCTAATTAGTGGATTAATCCTTTTGATGGATTAAAATTCGAGAGAACTGTACTGTGTACTGTAGGCAGGTAGGGTGTGACTGGAAGGGCATGTCCTGGGGGA
The DNA here is from genome assembly GCF_902686455.1 of Sciurus vulgaris. NCBI lineage: Eukaryota > Metazoa > Chordata > Mammalia > Rodentia > Sciuridae > Sciurus > Sciurus vulgaris. The sequence goes on from NC_136467.1 coordinate 152,744,164, forward strand.
TTAAATATCTTGACCTTGGCTCCGTGTGTCCCTCTGCTTCCAGGCTGCCAGGTACTGAGCGGTCATCCACCATTCCCTCCTGCCATGATGTTCTGCCTCACCCAACTCCAGAGCAATGGAGTTGGCCATCTATGGACTGAACCTCGAAACTTGAGACAAAATAAATTTTCTTCCTCTAAATTGTTCTTGTCAGGTATTTTGGTTACAGCTACCAAAAGTTGATGAACATACCCAGTTGGATACTTGTACTCCTATGTAGATCTTTGTGCTTTCCGAAGTTCAGAGCCCGACATGTTTGTATTCAGGGAAGTCTCCTAGGTAGCTTCATGACCTCACGTGACAACAGATTCCTGCAGATTCTGCAGATGCATCTCAGCCATGGTTTCTCCAGCACCAAACTAATACAATGGGCAACGCACAATCAAGCAAGAAGTCCAGAGAAAGCAGTTCCAATCCGACACAAAACTATTTCTCCGTCCCAGGTTCTCTCAAGCTGTCACTCAGTGTGGATCTGACCCTCTGAACATGCGGTCCTCCATAAGCCTCGTCAGCTGATTTTCCAGAGCCCCTTCCTCTGAGGAGCAGCACATTTTGCTTTTCACGGGGTGAGAGAGGGAGGGATGTGGAGGGGAGATGGCAGAAGGAGAGCGGTCACTCAGAGCTCGCAATCTGACACACAGGAAAGAAAGGATGCAAACGGTGGTGCAAACACACTTGTCGCACATACAGAAGAGGGACATTGGGTTAAAAGGGCACCTCACGAGAATTCCTGGTCGTGCTGTCTGTTCGCTGTGGGAGGACTGTCAGGACTTGCAGGAGCTGCACGGTTGTGTTCTGTCTCTTGGGGACCATGACAACTTTCCTGGCCATCTCACAGCATGGTTGTAAGGAATAACTTTATAATAAGAGAGCACTTTGCACTTCAAAGTCGTACACAAGTGAACCATTCTCTGGCATGTTTACGGTGTTAATGGTTTTGAAAATGACTTAAGCCTGTTCATCTTTGTGTGAGGCCACAGAGGCACTAGAACAGATGTGGGATGGATTTTCACGAAAGGTGGTTAAGTTAACATGATAAAAGTCATGGTAAGTCATTTAAGGAGTAATACCTATAGTGGTAAAGTCGGGGTAAATCTCAGGTAAGTGAAAACTGACTTAGCTGAGTGTGCAGGATTTTGATTGTAAGTAACACAGAACTAACTAAGGGTAGGAAAATCATGTCCATGGAGTCCATGATGTGTTCAGAATACAGGAATGGACAAACGTGGGGCCGGAAGGTATTTCATCCACTTCATTTTATTTCCGGCAGTCCTTTGTGTATGGAGGTAAGTACACACCTATTTTTTTTTTTTTTTTAAGCAACCCCTCAAGATAGTCTAAAGAAGCTGAGAAGTTGTTTTGGGTATACTGAGAGAATTATTTTGCTTTCCCGAGTTTGTAATGAGGGGAACTCTGAAATAAGATATAGAATTATATCCTATGGTACAGAAACTTGCATGTCATGGCAGGTGAGCTGAATCTGGTCTGCAAATAAAACTTTATTAGCAACACAGCCGTGTCTGTTAATTACTTGTGGCCTGTATTGTAGTTTGGATCTGGAACGTCCCCTAACGTCTCATGTATTGAAGATTTGGTTCCCACTTGCTCTTGGAGGAGGTGGAAACTGTAGGAGGTGGGGTCTAACTGGAAGAGGTGGGTCATGGAGGGGGTGACTTTGAAGGGGATATCGGGAGCTCAGCCCCTTACTCGCTCTCTCCCATTTCCCGCCTCCACATGCTGAGCAGCTTTGCTTCATCATGCCCTTCTACCATGATGTTTGGTAGACAATGGAGACAGCTGCCCATGGACTAAAAACTCAGAAACCATAAGCCAAAATAAACCTTTCCTCCTTTAAGTTGTTTTTCTTGGGTATTTTGTCACAGCAATGGAAAGCTGACTATCACAGTCTGTGGTTCCTTGAGTGGAATGGCTGCAACAGAGATCATAGGACTCACAACATCTAAGATATTTATTAACTTGTCCTTTGTGGGAAGTTTGTTGAACCTTGTCCTAGAGGAATGAGTATTCTAGTATTACGCATACATTCTTCTTGGGTAGCAAGGGAAGAGTCTTCTAAAGCATCTGCAGTTGTCCTTGTGTATCCAGGGGAACTGGTTCTGAGACCCTTGAGAAAAACAAGCTCTGTGGATACTCAAAGTCCTTTATAGACCATGGTATAGTACTGGCATATAACATGCAAATTAAATTGTTGTAAACTGTTGTTACACTGTTTTGCTTAGGGAATAATGACAAGAAAAAAGTTCGTCTGTATTTGGAACAAACACGAGTTTTTCCCTGAATATTTATAATCTGTGGTTGGTTCAGTCCTCAGACGTAGCACCCATGGACGCAAGGAGCTGACTTTATCCATGTTGAGGTCAGAGCTCTCCTGTACCAGGGAGCGTGACGAGACCAAGGCTGGGATGGCAGTCAGAGAAGCGGGAGCTAGAACAGCACCTCCGAGCCCCAGCTCCCTGTGGCACCCGGTACGGTGAGAACGATCCCTCCCACGTCACCATCTTGGCAATACTTTTGCATTCGGCTTTCAAAGTCTCCCGTGATGGGTGTTCAGAACCTCGGGAATGAAATCATTTTTGAAGAATCCGACATTCCAGAAGGGGCTCCCCCTGCATCCTGCGCTCTTCCATTGGGCCTGCTTCCCATTTCCGCCCAGCTAAGCCATCTCTGCTCCCTGTGCATTTCTCTTCTGCTTGCTGTGGCAGCGGCATGGGGGCCTGGTGTCTGTGAGCTTGTGGAGCACCTACGTAGAGACAGCCCAGTGGCCTCTGTAGAGGCTCAACCCTTACCCGACGGGCGGCCAGTTCCTACGCTCTGGCTTTTGTGCTTGCGTGGGGTCAGTGGGTGGCTTTAATTACAGAGCATATTGTCCTGATGCCAGCCTCGGTGGAGGACTTTATACTTCAGTTAGGAGGGTGACATTTCTGTTTTAATGAAGAGTTGATCAAAGGTAGCCTAAGTTTTGTTCCTTTCTGCCTCATACTGACAGTCTCAGGTACTGGTTGAAACTCAGGCTGTGTCAAGGCGTTTCATGATTTCAAGTATTCCCTGGCACTTTAAAGCATAAATATCTAACGATCCTCAACAACCAGAGAACAAAAATAAATATTTTAACAAGAAAAAAGTATGCCATGACAAGTTATGACTTAATAAAGAAAGACAAGGATGGTCTCTACAGACCCGGAGAAAATGGGGCCTCAGATCTGCCTGTGCTGAAGGAATGTTATGAATGTCAAGAGCGGCCTGGCCATGGGGGGAAAAATACCAAATTTCATGTTATTGCAAGACTGTTAGTGAAAAGAAAAGTGTAAATCAGTTTCACTTGTTTCCATTTAACATTTACTCACTTTGCTTTTATAATTACGCTGCCCCAGGGTTTCGACCTCACAGTCAACATGATGACTCTAAAGGATTTAAAGAAGGTAGATAAGTGTGAACAACAATGGTAAAACAAGTGTGAGGAGTCTGCAAGGGCACTGGGACCAGCAAGAAATGCCACACTCTGCTGGGGTCCAGCCTGGGCCGTCCAACAGCACTGTCCTCCCAACACCTGCGCTCACCAACCCAGGAGCTCTAGAATCCGCCCTCCAGGTGGTCAAGGCGTCCCCCTGACAACCTGACTGATTGGCGCACAGACACTGGTGGCCAGCTGGTCTCTCCAAGGCAACCCTCCCATCCCATCCTGAAGCTACCCAGGGGCCCAGCAGGACCCCTGGCCGGCTCCAGTAGGGGTCTGGTTGGAAGGGGTTTATTATGAACCACAAAAGATGGTGCGCTCAACACCCTGAGGGCAACTGCAGGCTCTCGTGGGAAACTGGGGACAAAGATTGAATATATACTTCTTATTAGACAACAGTACCTCATGTGTGATAAAGTAGGCAAAGAAGGCCTGGAACAGTCCCCAGAGTGTCTCATGAATCAGTTGGTGAGAGAGACATGGACGGTTCACTGGGATCAGAAGAGGTCGCAATACTCGCCAATGAGTCAGAGGAGGCTAACGAAGCTCTGTATTAGAAAGAACCACCGAGCACCAGGGCAGGAAGACGGGTCCCTGCCAGAAAGGGCGGCGCGTGGCCCAGGGTGGCCACGTGGCGTTGTGGAGGACCAGGTCCCCTGAGCAGCCCTCCCTGGATGCCTTAGTTCTGTGCATTTTAAGCTAAAGACCCTGAGCACCCTGCAGGAGCAGGGCCGCCCGCCCTTGTCCTGTGGAACAGGTCACAGAGCCTGGAGGGATTCGCTGAACTTCCCTCTAAGCGCCTCCTCCCACCCACATTTGAGTGGCGGCCTCCCTATTCCCAGAAATAAAGGAACACCCTTTTCTCCCAAGACCCAGGGGCCCAGGGGAGCGCCTGAGCACACACCCCGGTTTATTCTCTTGAGAGCACACCCCTTCATCCTGAGGGAGGAATCTGGGGATTCAGGAAAAACAAAATCCCAAGTCTCAAAAGAGAAGTGCCAGGAAAACATGGAATTCGAAATGAGCGACTCGTGAGCACCCAGGGTCCCTGTGCCCCTGTCCTTACCTGCAGGAAACAGCAGCAGGGAGCACAAGCGCAGGAACAAGCAAACTGGGGCGGAACTGCCCCAGGCTCCAGACTGGCCTCCAGCTCAGCAGCCCAGCTGCTGCCTCCGAAGGCGAGACCACTCCCAGGCCTGCGGCTGCTGCTTGGCACACACCCTGCCCTTTCTCTCCCCTTGGGTGTGCGAGCCTCGCCTTCCTAAGCAAATCTCTGTGCCTCAGTATCTGACAGAGCTGAAACTCTTTTCTGTCCCGGATGTCAAGGACCCCTCATCCTGAGTTGGGGTTCCCTTCTCCCAGACCTCCTTGGACCCTCTTCCAGGGACAATCCAATTATGCTTCTCCATGACTGTCCACATCTTCATCAAACCTGGGGGGAATACACACACACACACACACACACACACACACACACACACACACACCCACACACACAGGCTTCCCTGTTTCCTGGGGTCTTTATTTCCTTCGGAAGAATTCCATATCACAAACTTAAACAAGTGTGTCTGCTTTCTCTTGTTAATCTGTCTTTCACTATGGAACCTAGAGATGGGTGCAGTGAATGCATTTCTTTTCCCTTCAGATGCAAAAGGGGAAAGGGAGAAATCTTTGAAGCAAATGAAATTATTGGAGCTTGGAGCTTGGAAAACAAAACCCCCTTCTGTGTCTGAAATGCTGAGCACTTTGAATGACAGGAAACTGTGGAAGGCCCTGGAATCTGCCTTGATCAACTGTCTCCTGCCTTCCCTGACTCCCTGATCCCACGCGGGGAGGGTGCTCTTGTCTGCTTTGGGAGTAAGACAACCTGACTTTCTTTATTGAGTCTACTCTCAATACTCTTGCTTATTATTTTTTTTTTCCCATTCCTTCCTGAAAAGTTGGCTTTTACAATAAGAATTGACTCCATTTATCTTTTTCTTTTAGCCTTGTGCTAGGTTATATCTTCTCCAAAGCAATGAATAAAAAATGCTTCAGCTGAATAACTGGGGCAAAGATCAAGGAACACAAGCTAATATTTCAAAGTATTATCCTGCCATAAATAAAAACATGGTCTGTATGTCAGCGGTGGAGTCAAGGGGTAACTGAAAGCCCTCTATGCACTGCAGCTGTGCCCGATTTCTGGGTGGCAGGAGAGTAATGTGGGGGCAGAACAATGAGCCAATGACATGGCCAGGACACATCTCAAACCCCAGTTTGTTGTCTTACTACCTGAAATTAGGCTCCATTCTTTGGTAAATGCAATGACTCATTTTTAAGATCCAGAATAAATTGCAAATACGTGGACTTTATCGCATTAGTTTACTACCCGCAAGGCCCCAGTGGAAGGTCGGTGAGGAGCAGGGACAGACTAGGAACTAGAAGTCTCCTGTTCAAGTTTCCGAGTGTCACCAATTAAGGCTTTATTTCTGTATTTAGTAACTGCCTTCGTGTGTCTCATTTTTAAATTTTTAACAAAGGAGTGGGTTAATTTTCAAGATCTACATTCCAGTTTTATTTTGAATCCAATATATACATATCGAGCAAGGTTTGGGCGTAAGAAAAGAACAAGATTGGGACCCTGGAAATCTGGGGAATTGAGGTCATAGCAGAATACCTGGGGATCACAGTGCAGGCAAAGGTGGGAATTTCAGGGGTGTTTCTTGGCAGGGAAACAGACATTCCTACTTAGCTTTCCTCTCAGAGCTGAAGGTACCCATGTTTTCCTTTCGGCCTCAGCTGGGCCTCCCTGCCTGCTGGCATACAGGTTTCTGTAGTGCCTTCCATACACTAGGGCCTGCCCCACCTGCCAGGAGCTATTCTTGATCTTCAGGAGTCAAGTTGAAGGATACTGTCCACCACATCAATTTCGCCTGGACTCTGGAGAGGGCCAGCCCGAGTGGCTTGAATCTGACATTTCTGATAAACTCTGCCAGGCAGAAGTTGTGGCTCCCCACCTTAGGTGCCTGTTACAAAGTGTCCACATCGATTTATAGAAAATCCATCCTGGAATCTCTAGTCCCAAAGGAGCTGTATCTGCATCGTGTGGCACTTTTTATTTTAAGAGGCTGGTTTAATAGAAATTACTCAGGCATCTTAAATGATAGCTTTGAAGTGTGGGGGTGGGAGAATTAGAACATTTGACCTTTCTCCATAGAATCAAATTGCTTTTAAGCTTTAAAATTTTGAGAGGAGATAGAGAGAATATGATTGAGATTGTATCCTTATTTGGTAACAAGTTCTCATTAAAAGGACACTATCTGGCATTCCCTCTTTCCTTTCCATATTCCTGCTCTAAGGATCTGTGCACAGTGCTGGGAGACCTCTAGGGCCAAGAGGCTGGAGACAGGTAGTTTTGATGGTTATTTTAAGAGGTGCTCAATAATGTGCACAGTCTGAGTGGTGAAGCTTAATTAGCTTCTGTTAAACCCAACATGTACTGAACAGCTACTGTGTGTTGTGTTGGGCACCACCCCCATGCCCAAGGGGTCAAGAGAGGCAAGAGCCCTGGAGGATCAGGGGTGGAAATCCTCTCAGAGTGCCTGGTTCCCTGCCTGCCGGAGGCGCCAGCCATCCGGGATGCCTGTCTTCATTTTCTTTCTCCTGTGTTTTCCTTTGGAATATTTGATTTACGGAAACCAAATTTCTTAATGGTTAATGGGATGTTATTTTTGTATCAAAAAGGATGAGTCTGCTAATCAGGGCTTCTAATCAGAAAACTGAAAACAGTTTGTATAGTGAAGGCGCCAATTTCAGTTGAAAGCAACCATGAGCCATATTTCCACTGTGTTGTCTTCTGCTTCTCAGAGGTGACAGTGGGTGAGTGTGTGTCTGCTCACTCTGTGATACAGCACAGGTAACAAACAGGTGGCTGGTGTGGTCTTCAAGGTTGCTGGCCACTGTCCACCCCTCCTGTCAGAGAGGTGGTGGGACAGGGTGAAAATCACTAGATTTAGACTCTTGCAAACTGGGGAGAACACTTTTAGGGTAAATGCACGCCGTGTGCTGGGTTTTGTTTCCCCATAGTCACAGTTTGATGTTCTAACCCCATGTACCTCAGAATATGACCATATTTGGACATAGGATCTTTAAGTTTAAATAGGGTCATTGGGGTGGGCTCTGATCCAATAGGACAGGTGTCCTCTGAAGAAGAGACACACAGAAACACACAGAGGGAGGACCCCAAGAAGACACAGGGAAGAGACCACCATTTACCAACCAGGAAGAGAGAGAGGACTCAGAAGAAACCAACCCTGCTGACATCCTGATCGCCAGAACCGTGAGAAAACAGATTTCTGCTAAGTGGCCCAGCCTGTGGCACTTTGTTACAGCAGCCCTCGCCGGCCGATCCAAAGCCCTATTGTACTGTGATGCTTCATGTGTTGTACTTGAGAGCCAAAGACCCCGAGTGACTTGCGCACTCTGTTCTCAGGGAGTTTCTGATCTTGCAGGGCAAAATGAAACACATGTAGGAAGTAAAATAACACAGCCAGATTCCCAACTCAGTGTCAGTTACTTGGCATGGTGAACACAAGGCACCTGTCACCTCAGGGTTCCCCGTCTTGCTTTACCTGATGAACTGATGGTCTGGTCTTTTGGTTACCCCGCTCCTTCCTCCTCACTAGCAAGAGGGGGACGGAGTCTGCTCCAGGAACCAGTCCAGGTATTCTAAATTCAGTTTTTAAAAAGTTCAGTCCTCACAGTAACATGAAAATTATTCTTCGTTTCATTTTTCAGGTGAGACAAACTTAAGGTCCAAGAGAGGAAAGCTAGTCAATTGAAGAACTGAGCCTGTTCGAAAGCGCAGTCCTGTGTCCTTCCTAGAGAGCTGGTTTCCGTCCTGATCCTAATTCTGAGGCTGTTTGGCGCGTTATGGAGAATGTCCAGTGGAAGAGGCGAGAGGACCCCTTAGGGCAGCGTGGGCCGCTGTGGGTCTGTGGGTCTGGGCTCCGTTCAGTCAGCCTCCACATCGGCGGCCCCTTCTGGAGAGAGTGAAGGCCGGGCGTGAACCTGACACCTGGTCCCCTGGCTTGCTGGGGGGCTGTGCTCAGCCCCGAAGCCTGGGGAGGCCAGCCTGGGATGACCCCAGACCTGCAGCACTTCCAGACCCGTGAGGCGGGCATGCGGGGCCTGTGGCTGCAGACCCCTGCCCCACGTGCTGACGTTGGTCCACCACGTTCGTCCTGGGTCTGAGTCACCCTGTCCTCCACACTGGCTCTTCATCCTGGCCCCTTGCTTCTGTGAAGGGTGTCACTTCTCCTGTGTGTGGAGCTGGAATCCTGGGGATGTCGTTACCACCTCTTTCCCCTCGGCCCTTCCACGGGGCTGCTGTCATTTTTCGCTCCTGGTGTTGTTTCACAGAGTGTGACTGCGGGGTCCTCAATCTGTCCTCTGCCATTCCGCATTCTCCCTGAAGGGTGGACGAAGCAGCTCTGGCCCCGAGGGCTCTGACGTCCCTGGCAATTCTGTGCACCTGTACTCCCCACGCAGAACCTGCATTTCCACACTTGGGCTCCGTACCTGCCTGTCCAGCTCCACATGAATGTCAGTCCTCTTTCCTCAGATACCACCTCCTCCCTGAAGCCCTCCTGGGTTATTCAGAAGAAATCTCTCCTGTGGGCTTTCCAGGCTTGTGACTCTTACAGCATAGATTTTATGCTGTCCCTTATTTAGCACAATGGATACAAATTCAGGGATGGATTTTTAAGCTCCCTGAGTTTGAAAAATAGAAAAATATCTTCTTTTTCTTCAATATTGCTAAGAATTTTGAGAGATGTTAAATATTGTGATTAAAAAGCAGTCATGACGATTACAAAGTATTCTTTTTCAGAACAGGCTCGCTCCTATCCAGCCTCTGGTGTCCTCCCTGCCCATCCTCTGCCCTGTCCGAGCGTGCCTTGCCAATGCCGATTCCCTTGTCTCACCCTAGTCTCTCAAGGCCACAGGCTCTGTCTAGGATTTCTCTCTTTTTTCCTATTATCTAATGTATGATTAATGTTTGGTAAGAACTTGTTTTTAGATAACAATAGAAAAAAGTCTTAGGAAGTCTGGCATGAGTCTTAGAAAGTTTTGCATAAGTCTTTGAAAAACCCGTCACCTCTGGAAGCGATGCAGTTAGCCAGGCACTAACATTTGCTCAATGAGCTGAGCTGCCAGAGACTTATTCTCGTACACACAGGGTCCTGGTTGTGTAAGCGGGAGACGTGGCTGTGTTTCACGCCAGAGGGAAGAGCAAAGAGGGCTATTTGTGACAGAGGCAGAGCCCTGGGCAGATTTCCTTCTTTTCTTCCTGTTTTTGTTTGCCACCTGCAAAAGGGATCTAGCAAACTGGCATTCAAAATTGCCTTGATACGCAGAACCGTTGGGTTGGCATTCTTATTGGGGGTTCTCTGGGTGCCCACCTCCCCAGGGCGAGGCAGTAGCACTGCAGCTGAGTCTCAGAGAATGACAACCCACACGGTGGCTCACCCCACCGGTTCCTGCCTCTGTCACCATCCTCATGAGGGTGATTTAAAAAAAAAACCTGGGATAGCCAAGGCCCTGGTGCTGAAATGGAAACTGTCACTTCTTCGAGTTGTTTAAGGCTAAATAAAAAGGGAAATAAATGCCAGCTATGGATTTTCAATGGAATTTTGAAAACGAATATTGTTAGAAACAGGAGCTCAGTGGTTCGCGAGGATAGGGAGGGGGAGAAGGGGTGAGGGTGAGGGGCGCAGGGCTTTTCAGAGTGACTGGACTGTTCTAGAATTGGGTGATGGTGGTAAGCTGCTGTAAGTATGCTAAAAGCTGTTGAATGGTATAAATGAAGGGAGAATTTTACCATATATATGGTCTACCTCAATACAACTGTTCAAAAACGTCTCCTGAGGTAGGAGAGAGGGATGCAGGAAGAGGGCAGCATCCGGGCCTCTCTGCATGGTGGGTCTGCAGTCGGCCGCTGGGCTGCCAGGGTCTGTTCCGGTGCCCAGGCTCAGAGGTCCGTCCTGACAGGCATCAGAGGATGAGGCAGACCCAAGTTCTGCTTTTAGTTTTCTCTCTTCTGAGCCACTGAAGCAGGAACACCTGTTTCCCAATCTCCTCTTCAGAGGCCATTAGGAGGGCTTGGTGAATTCCTGTCTTCTGGACAGTGGATGGCCACTATCCCTCAGCCGCTTGACCAAACACACACCTGGACAGAATCCTAAAGGAAAAGATCTGAAAGACGAGTCTGTGGTGAACCCAAAATGTGTCCCCACCCCCAAACCTCAATGTGAGCATGTCTCTAGGAGGTGAGATGACTTCATTAAGCAGGGCCCCTAATTAATAGGATTGCAACCTCAGATAAGAGGAAGAGGGCCTCCACCTAGGGTGGACTCCATCTGAAGGCAGAGGCCTCACTGGGAGCCTTCCTGACATTGAGCTTCCGGGCTCCAGCCCTGGAGAAGTACATTTTTGCCATTTAAGCTGTGCAGTCTGGGGCCTTTTGTTGCGGAAGGCCAAGCTGGGAGGCTGTCTTTCTAGGGAAAAGAACTAAGCCTGTGTGTTGAGGGTGTTCATTTCTCCATGATAATAGATGCCCTGAAATATTCAGGCCAGGCTGCTCCTGTTTGAGACGTAAGGGCAGAACTGTGTTCCTCTTGTTTTCTCACTGTCTTCACCGACCTCCTTTGGTCTTTTCTTATTCCTGTAACAGTAATAGAATGGGTTGCGCCCAGTAGAAAGCATGCGTTTAGGAAACTTTTCGGTAAAATTTCTTGGAAATGTCTGCTCAGTCTCCTGAGCTGGACTGAGCATAGGGAGGCACTCTGGACTCCATTCCTCCACACCTCAATCCCTCAATAAGACTGCATTTTACTTCCTGTGCATATCTAGAACCTTTGGCTCACTCTTTATTCCCTGTGCCTTTGTTTATGTCAATGTCATTTTTTATATGGATTATCATAATTCCAAAATCTTCTCTGCTGTACTTTTGCCTGCCACTGGCTTTCCGATGCTTCCATCGGAAAGAGTCTCCATCTCTGGCTGTGTCTCTGACCCTTGTCTGCTCTTTGCTGGCCAGGGCACAGTACGCTGTTTCCTTCCTCTGTTTTTCTGACAGGTATTTTTTTGTTTCTGAAGTGTGTTTACTCCTCTATGCCCTCAGCCAATTTTCTAAATGGTTCAAATAGTATTTATAGCCAGGATGAACTTAACAATTTGTATTTTAAACTGGACCACTTTTGAGACTAAGAGTAGGCACTTGTTAATTATCACTCCAGAACCACGGCAGAAACTTAGAAATATCTTAGGTAAACAGTGACGGAATGGTTACCCCATTTCCAGCCAAGACTTCATGCTCTGCCTTCTTTAGGAACCATTGATAGCAAGCCATAATTTCCCTTGTTCCACCTGCTCCTGCTCACAGCTTAACTATAATGTACTAAAGTGATCATTTTACATTCTGGTTCCTTATCCTCATGTGAAAGTGGAGAAAAAGGAGGGATTGGTTCTTTCTCATCTTTTTGGGGCCAGCACTTATCCAAGGTGCTAGAGATCAGAGAACCAGAAAGAGGTAAACCACACATTCAGTGATGCTTTCCCTGTAAAAAGGCCATGTGAATTTGCAGAGCCTCTAAGAGGTTGATGAGCTGTGCAGAACTTTGGCAGCCATCTGGGACTGAGGAGACTAAAATTGAAGTTTTGGGTTCTTGAACACAGAGGACTCTTGGAAAGACCCCAAGTTTTTGTCCCAGATCTCAAAAAAAAAAAAAAAAAAAAAAAAAAAAAAAAAAAAAATTCACAAAGGAGAAAAGTGAAGAGAAGATAGAAGAGCATCCACAACAAATTAAACCCAGATTTGAATCAAAGTTCCTGATCAGATGGAGGTGATTTTCCAAATCCAGAAAAATAAAATAAAATGATCTCTCCAAGCTTTTATATGCAATTCTTAGTATACAATAAAAAAATGACCAGGCATACTGGAGGACTAGATACAATGATCAAAAATAAAGAGAAAGCACATGATCCTATAAGTAGTTCAGATATTACAGTTAACAAGAATTTAAAATATCTCTAATTAAAATATGTTAAAGAAATGTGCTAAAGTGAAGGAAAATAGCAGAGAACTGAAAAATAAAAAAGGAAAATAGCTGAAATCAAGATGTGGATATGTGGGTTTAATTGCTTAAGAAATGACTGGAACCATAGGTTGTTTTTATTTTTCTGAATAAGTTAAAAATTACTAAGACAGGAAATGGACAAAAATGAGAAAAAGAAGAAGTATATGGATAATAGGGAATTAGCTTAACATTAGTGTAATCAAAATCTTAAAAGGAGAAGAAAATGACACAAAAGCAATGTTAGAAAAGGTGTTTGAGAATTAGTGGACAAATGATGCAATTCATGGAACTGCAAGTTCAAAAGGTCTTACAAGTCTAGTATGCTAAAAAGCGTAAAAAGTCAATCTGGTATTTTGTAAGAAAATACTCAAAACTAAGGACAAAGAGGACATCTTGAAGTAATCAGAGAAGATTCTGGTTCCAGACATAAGAGAATACCTTGTATCACAATAACGCTTTTCCCAAACACGAATACAAGGAAGACAAAGTGCCTTTTTTAGAAATTGCATACCCACTGGAGTGCAAAACAATCACAGGCAGCGTCAGGTGCCACAGTCGCTGATGGAAGAGAAGCACCCCAAGGTGAGATTCACAGCAGCACTGACATTTTCCTCAAGAGCATTTGCCAAACCACGGCCTTAGGGTATAGAGTGGTGGTGGTGGGTAGCAATAGTCTTAATGTACCGAGAGGACACAGCTGCAGCTTTGAGTCACTAGGATGCTAAGACCAAAATCCTAGAGAGGAAAGAATTTGCAAGACAAGTGGCGTAATAGAATTACATAAATAATAAAAATTATTGACTAATCCAAAGAAGACAAGAAGGGTAAATAAAGCACACAGCGTTTTATTATTGCACTTGGCTTTATTATTATAGATACTGCGTTTTGTACAAATCAAAGGTTGTGGCAACCCGGGGTTGCACAACTTTATTGGTGTCATTTTCCAACAGCTCAGATGACCATTAGCATTTCTAGCAATAAATTAATTTTAACTAGACATAATGACAACTCATGACACTGACATAATGACATAATGACACTGAATACTTAACAGTGCACAGTATACATAACTTTTATATGCACTGGGACACCAAAAAATTAACAATTCACTTTATTGAGATATTTGCATTATGGCAGTGGTCTGGAACCAATCCACCAAATCTCCAAGATGTGTCTGTGATGGCGGAACATACAATAGATAAATATAAAAATGGCAAAATGGTATATTGAAACAAACATGGTACTAATTAAATGTAAATGGATTAAATTCTCCAATAATAAGATGAAGACTGTCAGACAATACCACTTGATAATGTACTATTTATAAGGAAGTTTTAATGTCCTGACCTTAAGGTTAGTGAAATTTTATTTTAGCCAGGTATTACTTCAAAACATTTTTGAAGTTATCTCACCTATGCTTGAGTTTCTGAAAAAAAAAAAATTACTGATTCAGTCTGTTTAAATATAAAATTTGCATACTATAGTAATGCGGCCACATCAATGTTTCTAGCAGCTCAATTCACAATAACTAGATTGTGGAACCAGCTTAGATGCCCTTCAAATTATGAATGGATAAAGAAACTGTGGTATAAATATACAATGGAATATTATTCAGCCAAAAAGAAGAATAATATTTGGCATTTACAGATAAATGGATGGAATTGAAGAATATCATGCTAAGTGAAATAAGCCAATCCCAAAAAACCAAAGGCTGAATGTTTTCCCTGATAAATGGATGTTGATATATAATGGTGGTAGAGGGGTGGGGGTGAGAGAAGAATGGAGGAACTTTAAATTATGTAGAGGAAAATGAGAGGGAGGAGGGGGCAGGGGTATGAGAGATGGTGGAATGAGACAGACATCATCACCCTATGTATACGTGTTATTACATGAATGGTAGGAATCTACATTGTGCACAACCATAGAAACAAAAAGATGTACACCATTTGTGTACAATGAATCAAAATGCAGTCTGGAAAATTAAAAAATAAAAAAAATCAGATAATGTTGAATAAGTACAGCTCTTGGATTAGTAGACTTTTAACTCTAGCTTATATAGTTGAGGTAAACACTGTTCAAATTAGTGCTTTGTGGTATGTTGTTCAAGGCTATCATTAGACATGTGTAACTATTTTATAGCTCTATTCTGATCTCCTAATAAGTAGACTGAGTTAGTTTTAATGCAGTGCTGTGGTTTGGATATGTGGTGTCCCCAAAAGCTCCTGTGAAACAACATTCTAGAACATTCAGAGGTGAGATGATTGGATTTTGAGAGCCTTCCTCTAATGAGTGCATGTCTGCTGATAGGGATTAAGTGGGTGGTAACTGTGGGCAGGGAGGAGGTGTTGGGGGAGGTACATCACTGTGCCTTGGGGTTTATATTTGTCCCTGGTGAGGGGAACTCGTCTGCGTCCTGTTGCCATGTTCTGAGCTGCTTTCCTCTGATATGTCCTTCCACCATGATGTTCTGCCTCATCTCAGTCCCAGAACCATGAAGTCAGCCAACCATAGACTGAACCTCTGAAACCATGAGCACCAAACAAACTTTTTCTCCTCTAAAATTGCTCTTGTCAGATCTTTTGGTCACAGTAATAAAAAAAAAAAAAAAATCTGACTAAAATAGCAGTAACAACAACTCCTTGGTGAATCTCGGCCCTCTGCCAGCTCTCTGTCCAGTTTTCCATGGCTCTTGACTTCATCTCCTGAGATGTCCTTTCTTTTTTCACCACCCTCCTTGAATATCTGAAGACAGCACTGGACAATATGTCCTCCTTGCGTACCAGGCAGACTTATCAGCATAAGATCTTATGGTAGAAATTTGGTGCCCCCAAATTCTTTCATGCTTTAGGATTTCATAGTCCTTACTCCTGATTACTGGGACTTTTGCCAGTATAATCTGCCAGACTCCTGTTGGTGTCCCACAGATTTATTTGCTCCCCTAGATTTATTTAGAGCTAACGGGTTGTCTGGATGAGCTACGCACACGTTCTCTTTATCCTGAGCAATTTTCCCGACTTAAAGAGTTTAGGAGGTGATGCAAAACCACATAGAGTGTTCAACTTAGGAGGAAATGATCACGCTCAAGACTAGGTCTCTGCCTTGTGGACAGGTCAGAGTTTTCCTGCTCAAGTATTTCTCAGTGTTTTCACTCTGGTTGTAGATGAAAAACAGAAACAAAAACAAAGACGAATAACTGTGTCCTTCCTTCCGTTTTGCTGGCAGGAGTTTCTCTGTTTCTCCCTCTCCCATCATTCTGATTCGATTGTGCTCCCTCTCTTCTTGCGGTATCTTGTCAGAGGTTGCCTAGAATGTACCACCTGGCAGCCTTTCAGGAGCTGGCCTTGCCTCACTTGTCTGAAGCCCAGAGTTCAGCACCCAGGGGCTGTCCCCCAGGACCCCGAGTTCAGCACCCAGGGGCTGTCCCCCAGGACCCCAAGTTCAGCAGCCAGGGGCTGTCCCCCAGGACCCCGAGTTCAGCACCCAGGGGCTGTCCCCCAGGACCCCGAGTTCAGCAAGCCAGGGGTTGTCCCCCAGGACCCCGAGTTCAGCAAGCCAGGGGCTGTCCCCCAGGACCCCGAGTTCAGCAGCCAGGGGCTGTCCCCCAGGATCCCGAGTTCAGCACCCAGGAACTGTCCCCCAGGACCCCAAGTTCAGCAGCCAGGGGCTGTCCCCCAGGACCCCGAGTTCAGCACCCAGGGGCTGAACTCCAGGACCCCTGAGTTCAGCACCCAGGGACTGTCCCCCAGGACCCTGAGTTCAGCACCTAGGAACTGTCCCCCAGGACCCCGAGTTCAGCACCCAGGGGCTGTCCCCCAGGACCCCGAGTTCAGCACCCAGGGGCTGTCCCCCAGGATCCCAAGTTCAGCAGCCAGGGGCTGTCCCCCAGGACCCCGAGTTCAGCAGCCAGGGGCTGTCCCCCAGGACCCCGAGTTCAGCAAGCCAGGGGCTGTCCCCCAGGACCCCGAGTTCAGCACCCAGGGGCTGTCCTCCAGGACCCCCGAGTTCAGCAGCCAGGGGCTGTCCCCCAGGACCCCGAGTTCAGCACCCAGGGGCTGTTCTCCAGGACTCCAACTTCAGCAAGCCAGGGACTGTCCTCTGGGCCCTCACTGAGGGCACTCACCACATGGCTGTTAGCTTAACTCACCATTTTCCCCACCTCCAGGCATTGTCCTTCCCTGCCAGCGGGCTCTGAGGCCAATGGCTCCCGTTTCAGGTCTTTGCTAAGTTATCACCTCACTTCCTGCGCCGGTCTCTTTATCTGGGTTTACATTTCTGTTTTTCAGATTTGCTTCAGTAGCAACAACAGCAAAACCCCATTCATTCACATGACTGTGTAATATATTTTCTGTTCCGGGTGTCATTGAGGGGAAGAGCAACATGGCTTCCAGAAACAACCAAGGCGCCTTTAATCTTGTGTATGTCAGCTTGTGTGCCGCTGGCCGAAGCACATCATCCTTTACCATGGGATGGGGAGGTGTGTGCCACTTGCCCAGAGGCATGGGTCAGGTGGGGATGGGTGGGGCTGTGTGCCTGCTACAGTGAACAGGGAGCACAGAGCAGAGGATGCGACCCTCTGAATCTGCCCTGCGGATTCGCATGTTGGGAGATTAGTCTCCACTGTGTCAGCACCGAGAGGTGGTGGGACCTTTAAGAGGTGCTCAGGTCAAAGAGAGGGGACGGAGCTGCCCTCAGGGACTGGAGTGGTCATTGGCCAGCTTCGTGCAGCGAGGCCAGCCCCTTGTGCTTTGCCCTGGGTACCCCTCGCTTGCCCTTTGACTGTTCTGCGACATAATGAAGCAGCTCAAGACCCTGACCAGATCTAGCAGCCTGAGTCTTGAAGCTCCAGCCTCCAGAACCAGGAGCTATCTATCTTTCCTGGATAAATGGCCCATCTCAGGCATTCCATGTGGCAACAGCAAGGGGACTAAGGCGGAGGATGGTCACACAGTTCACCAAAGACCCCAAGGTCACTCTTATCGGGAGGCTGGATCTCTTGGTGGGATGACGTGTGAATGCAATGTTCCTGTTGCGTACAGATAGACTAAATGGAAAACCAGAATCTTCCTTAAGATAAAGAGGTTTGTCACAAAGCTTTCTTGATCGTGGAGCAGGGGATGACCTCCCGGTTACCATGTTTGTTCCTAGATTTGTTCTCACCTGACCACCCCTGCAAGGCAGCACCCTCAGCACTGCCACGGTGGGAACAGGAGCTCCGCAGAGCAGACTCAGACCTCAGCTTCCTCTGTTCCCTGCTCCCCTGCTTCTCAGGTGCTTACTGTGTGCTGGGCATAGTGGTAAGCCTCATCTCACTTAAGCCAACAGCCCGGGGAAATGCTTCATTTCCAATGCACAGATGAGAACTTAAAGAACAGCATATTTAAGCAATCTGTCCAGGGTCACAGGGCCCTGTTCTTACACAGCATATTTTCTTTCTCATGTGATGCAGAAATTCCAATCTGGAATATTGTTGGAGTAGCAACTTCCCACTTTATCAGGGAATTTATTCTTATTTAGGATAGCTCAGATTACTAGAAAAAAGACTTAGTGGGTCTTTAGTCAATGTTTTTTTTTTTTTGTTGTTGTTGTTGTTTTTTTCCTGCTGAGTTCCAGTTTTATCTTGTGGAGTTAAAGGTATAGAAAATAATCCAATGAATCTTCCTTCAAATAGAAACATTTTCTAAGCATTATGTTTTCCAACCTAAAAATAAATCATGGGTTTCACAAGTCTCTAAGTAACACGGATTATAGATTTTCATCTTCTTGGTTACCTTTCTCTCTTAATTGTAGAACAAGAATTGATGACAAGAAAACACACATGAACTTTTAATGCTAAATTTTCGAGAATGATAGTTTCTTTTCAGCTGATATGTCTTGAGACATAAGAAAAATACTTGCTATTTTAGGAAATTAGGCTTCTGCCTCTTTCTCTGGCCTTCGTTGTTGTATTAATGAATGTGCTGTTTGCTGCTGAAGATCTAATTCTGACATCTTCACCCAGGAATCAGTGTCTGTCCCCAGTACTTCAGTGGAATCCTGGCCTGAAGTCTCCTCTTTCATCTCAAAGATTAAAAAGGGATTAAAGGTGAGCGATGGGTCTCTCTGGCTGGCTTTGGTAAATTTATGTGCTCACATAGCACATTAATTGTTTAGGTTTAACTCAAGACAAATACCTGCAGGTTTATGTTTGGCAGTTGAATTTGTTAAATCCCAAAGCTGATCTGAACCCTAAACACACCAACTTCTTGGCATCTCCTCCGAATAATACACACACAACAAATATATTAACTTCAAATTGTACTTTAAAATGTCAACTCAGCTTTTACTCCTGGAGCTATTAGAAGGTCTTTTTATTTAAAAACCCTAAACTTGGAAATGAATGCTAAATTCCTCTCCCACCATTCAGTAGGTCTCTTTCTAGTGATCATGTGCTAGAAGAATTTGCCATTTAAAAAGCCTATTTATTTTTCTTGTTCTGTGTAACAAGTAGGTCAGGATAGAGACATTCTAACATGATTAAACTGATAAAGAATGCCCTGTCGTAAACGGGTAATCACTTTAGGAAAATGGAAGTTATTATCTGTATTTCTCAGCACTTTTAAAGAGTTTAGGGCAACATTTATCTCAGTCCTCAGGCCTCTGCATAAGGGAAATAAAGCCCCAGAAATCCTGTACTGCTTTCTATTATTGTATCCTACCTTTTTGCGATTTTGTTTTTGGATTTTGAGGGTGAATCTTGAACTACTTTACAGAATCGGTCCTCGAGTCAGGTTTGCTCGGAAGCGGCATTAAGACACATCCTCTGGACTGGGCCCACCTGCAGAATGACTGCTTCTGCAGACCCTGGATGGGGCCCAACAATGTGCACTTCTAACATGTTCTCAGCTTCTCAGGTGATGCTGAGTCAGGGGACCGCACACTGAGAAGCGTGGGGTGTGAAGCTTTCAGATGGACTTATCTGTTTGAGGGATTAAGGTCTCCTCCAGGCAATCAACAATGCAATTCATTTAACCCCATGATTAATGTGCTTGCAGATTTGTCCCCCTGAAAGAGAACACTGACTCAGTACAAACAAACGGAAGGAAGTCCCAGCCACGGGCAGCTCAGCAGTGGACGTAGTACTGGGCTGGAGATGACTCCATTGGTCCATGGAGAACAGGCGACCGTTTGACCGAGAGGGAACATTCTTCAGCCTTCTTAAAACAGTTTTTAATTTTAGTTTTTCATCTACGTAGGTATTTATTTTACAAGCAGTGCAAGGTGGGGTCATTTAAGCATGGGTTTTATTCGTGATTTTTGCAGAAGGGAAGACTCAGATTGGGAACGTGTGCACAGTGATTATTTTTCTAACTAGAGAAGGCATTTTAGGGTATTATCTAATAACCAGGAACCAAATGCCAGCTTGCTGCTCAAAGGGCTTGAGTCAAGGTTCATAGGTCATGAACTACATTAACAACGCCGTACTTATTTGTCATTAATAATTTTTAATCAACGCATTGTGTTGTGTCACTTTAATTCAGGGAAACATTATCTTATTTCAATTGTAAATGTCTGGTAGTATATTACTGTATGAGTTTTATTTGACTGTTTCCATTCTTTTTTTCTAACTTTTATGTATCATTTCTTGAAATAGAATAGTGCTTTTAAAAAACTGTGATGTGAAAATCCCTGTCTTTCAATATACAATATATCCTTTATATTTATTGTGATTAATGCCATATCTGATCTCTCTTCTTCCACCTTATTTTCTATTTTCTGTTAACCATGAATTTTTTTTGCATTTCTTTTTTCTTAGACTAATTTCTGCCATTTATAGAAAATCGAGGTTTATTTTCTATTTTGTACTGGTTTAAAGGCATTAATCTATTTCATTTCTTCCAGAAGATGTTTTACATCTTTAATATTCATGCCTGACAAAGTATAATCTTAGTTTAAATTTTGACCTACTGCGCACAAGAATCTTAATTCCATTGCTCATAAAGTTTCTCTTATTTGGGGGAGGTAGTTTTAATTTATTGTCTATTCTTCTTGTTTTTAATATCTTTTATTTATTTATTTATTTTATTTAAACAAATGGGATACATGTTGTTTCTGTTTGTACATGGAGTCAAGGCATACCATTTGTGTAATCATAAATTTACATAGGGTAATGTTGTTTGATTCATTCTGTTATTTTTCCCTTCCCCCCACCCCTCCAACCCCTCTTTTCCCTCTATACAGTCCTTCCTTCCTCCATCCTTACCACCCTCCTTATCCCTAACCCTAAACCTAACCCTAACCCTAACGCTAACCCCTCCCACCCCCCATTATATGTCCCCATTTGCTTATCAGCGAGATCATTTGTCCTTTAGTTTTTTGAGATTGGCTTATCTCACTTAGCATGATATTCTCCAATTTCATCCATTTGCCTGCAAATGCCATAATTTTATCATTCTTCATGGCGGAGTAATATTCCATTGTATATATATGCCACAGTTTCTATATCCATTCATCAACTGAAGGGCATCTAGGTTGGTTCCACAATCTGGCTATGGTGAATTGAGCAGCTATGAACATTGATGTGGCTGTATCTCTGTAGTATGCTGATTTTAAGTCCTTTGGGTATAGGCCAAGGAGTGGGATAGCTGGGTCAAATGGTGGTTCCATTCCAAGCTTTCTGAGGAATCTCCGTACTGCTTTCCAGAGTGGCTGCACTAATTTGCAACCCCACCAGCAATGTATGAGTGTACCTTTTTCCCCACATCCTCTCCAACACCTATTGTTGCTTGTGTTCTTGATAATCGCCATTCTAATTGGGGTGAGATGAAATCCTAGGGTAGTTTTGATTTGCATTTCTCTTATTACTAGAGATGTTGAACATTTTTTCATATGTTTGTTGATTGCTTGTACATCTTCTTCTGTGAAGTGTCTGTTCATTTCCTTAGCCCATTTGTTGATTGGATTATTTGTATTCTTGGTGTAGAGTTTTTGAGTTCTTTATAGATTCTGGAAATTAGTGCTCTATCTGAAGTATGAGTGGCAAAGATATTCTCCCACTCTGTAGGCTCTCTCTTCACATTGCTGATAGTTTCCTTTGCTGAGAGAAAGCTTTTTAGTTTGAATCTATCCCAGTTGTTGATTCTTGCTTTTATTTCTTGTGCTATGGGAGTCTGTTAAGGAAGTCTGATCCTAAGCCAACAAGTTGAAGGTTTGGACCTACTTTTTCTTCTATAAGATGCAGGGTCTCTGGTCTGATTCCGAGGTCCTTGATCCATTTTGAGTTGAGTTTTGTGCATGGTGAAAGATAGGGGTTTAATTTCATTCTGTTGCATATGGTTTTCCAGTTTTCCCAGAACCATTTGTTGAAGAGGCTATCTTTTCTCCATTGCATATTTTTGGCACCTTTGTCTAGTATGAGAAAATTGTATTTATTTGGGTTTGTGTCCATTTCCTCTATTCTGTACCATTGATCTACCTGTCTATTTTAGTACCAATACCATGCCGTTTTTGTTACTATTGCTTTGTAATAGAGTTGAAAATCTGGTATTGCGATATCCCCTGCTTCGCTCTTTCTACTGAGGATTGTTTTAGCTATTCTGGGTTTTTTATTCTTCCAGATGAATTTCATGATTCCTTGCTCTATTTCTGTGAGGTACGTCATTGGGATTTTAATTGGAATTGCATTGAATCTGTATAGCACTTTTGGTAGTATGGCCATTTTGACAATATTAATTCTGCCTATCCAAGAACATGGGAGATCTTTCCATCTTCTAAGGTTTTCTTTAATTTCTTTCTTTAGTGTTCTGTAGTTCTCATTGTAGAGGTCTTTCACCTCTTTTGTGAGATTGATTCCCAAGTATTTTATTTTTTTTGATGCTATTGTGAATGGGGTAGTTTTCCTAATTTCTCTTTCTGAAGATTCATCACTTATGTATAAAAATGCATTGGATTTATGAGCATTGATCTTGTAACCTGCTACTTTACTGATTTCACATATGAGTTCTAAGAGTTTTCTGGTGGAATTTCCAGGTTCCTCTAAATATATAATCATGTAATCAGCGAACAGGGATAGTTTGAGTTCTTCTTTTCTAATTCGTATCCCTTTAATTTCTTTGGTTTGTCTAATTGCTCTGGCTAGAGTCTCAAGAACGATGTTGAATAGAAGTGGTGAAAGAGGGCATCCCTGCCTTGTTCCAGTTTTTAGGGGGAATGCTTTCAGTTTTTCACCATTTAGAATGATATTGGCCATGGGCTTAGCGTAGATGGCCTTTACAATGTTAAGGAATGTTCCCACTGCCCCAATTTTTTCTAGTGTTTTGAGCATGAAGGGATGCTGTGTTTTATCAAATGCTTTTTCTGCATCTATTGAAATAATCATGTGATTCTTAACTTTAAGTCTGTTGATAGGGTGAATGACATTTATTGATTTCCAGATGTTGAACCAAACTTGCATCCCTGGAATAAAACCCACTTGATCATGGTGCACTATCTTTTTAATATATTTTTGTATGCGATTTGCTAAAATTTTGTTGAGAATTTTTGCGTCGATGTTCATTAAGGATATTGGTCTGAAATTTTCTTTCCTCGATGTGTCTCTGTCTGGTTTAGGTATCAGGGTGATACTGGCTTCATAGAATGAGTTTGGGAGGGTTCCCTCCTCTTCTATTTCATGGAATACTTTGAGGAGTATTGGAATGAGCTCTTCTTTAAAGGTTTTGTAGAACTCGGCTGAGAACCCATCTGGTCCCGGACTTTTCTTTGTTGGTAGGCTTTTGATGACCTCTTCTATTTCATTGCTTGAAATTGATTTATTTAAGTTGTGTATGTCCTCCTCGTTCAGTTTAGGTAATTCATATGTCTCTAGAAACTTGTTGATGTCCTCGAGGTTTTCTGTTTTGTTGGAGTATAGATTTTCAGAATAGCTTCTAATTATGTTTTGTATTTCACTCATGTCTATTGTGATATTTCCTTGTTCATTCCGAATTTTAGTAATTTGAGTTTTCTCCCTCTTTCTCTTTGTTAGTGTGGCTAAGGGTTTATCAATTTTGTTTATTTTTTCACAGAACCAACTATTTATTTTGTTAATTTTTCCGATTGTTTCTTTTCTTTCAATTTCGTTGATTTCGCCTCTGATTTTAACTATTTCCTGTCTTCTACTACTTTGGTGTTGGTCTGCTCTTCTTTTTTAGGGCTTTGAGCTCTAGTGTTAAGTCATTTATTTGTTGATTTCTACTTCTTTTGTTGAATGTGCCCCATGAAATAAATCTTCTTCTAAGTACTGCTTTCATAGTGTCCCAGAGATTTTGATATGATGTGTCTTTGTTCTCATTTACTTCTAAGAATTTTTTAATTTCCTTCCTGATGTCTTCTGTTATCCATTCATCATATAATAGTGTGTTATTTAATCTCCAGGTATTGGAGAAGTTTCTGTTTTTTATTCTGTCATTTATTTCTAATTTCAATCCATTATGATCTGATAGAGTACATGGTAGTATCTCTATCTTCTTGTATTTGCTAACAGTAGCTTTGTGGCATAAAACATGGTGTATTTTAGAGAAGGATCCATGTGCTGCTGAGGAGAAAGTGTATTCGTTCTTTGTTGGATGGTATATTCTATATAAGTCGGTTAAGTCTAAATTGTTGATTGTGTTATTGAGATCTATGGTTTCTTTATTCAATTTTTGTTTGGAAGATCTGTCCAGTGGTGAGAGAGGTGTGTTAAAATCACCTAGTATTATTGTGTTGTGGTCTATTTGATTTCTGTAATTGAGAAGGATTTGTTTGACATACCTGGATGAGCCAATGTTCGGGGCACAGACATTTATGATTGTTATGTCTTGCTGATTTATGCTTCCCTTAAGCAGGTGTGTAATGTCCTTCTTTATCCTTTCTGACTAGTTTTGGCTTGAAGTCCACATTATCTGAAATGAGGATGGATACCCCAGCTTTTTTGCTGTGTCCGTGTGCATGGTATGTTTTTCCCCGTCCTTTCACCTTTAGTCTATGGGTATCTCTTTCTATGAGACGAGTCTCTTGCAGGCAGCATATTGTTGGATTTTTCTTTTTAATCCAATCTGCCAGTCTATGTCTTTTGATTGATGAGTTCAGGCCATTAACATTCAGGGTTATTATTGTGATATGAGTTGTATTCTCAGTCATTTGACTCATTTTTGTGTTTTTGACATGATTTGGTTTCTCCTTTATTTGGCTATTCCTTTAGGCTAGTTCCTCCCGTTGCTGATTTGCATCGTTGTTTTTCATCTCTTCCTCATGGAATATTTTGCTGAGAATGTTCTGTAATGCCGGCTTTCTTTTTGTAAATTCCTTTAGCTTTTGTTTATCATGGAAGGATCTTATTTCGTCATCAAATCTGAAAGTAAGTTTTGCTGGGTATAAGATTCTTGGTTGGCATCCGTTTTCTTTCAGGGCTTGGTAAATGTTGTTCCAGGCCCTTCTAGCTTTTAGTGTGTGGATTGAAAAATCTGCTGATATTCTTATAGGTTTCCCCCTGAATATAATCTGATGCTTTTCTCTTGTGGCCTTTAAAATTCTGTCTTTATTTTGTATGTTAGGTATTTTCATAATAATGTGCCTTGGTGTGGGTCTGTTGTCATTTTGTATATTTGGAGTCCTATAAGCCTCTTGAACTTGGTTTTCCATTTCATTCTTCAGATTTGGGAAATTTTCTGATATTATTTCATTGAATAGATTGTTCATACCTTTGGTTTGTTTCTCTAAGCCTTCCTCAGTCCCAATAATTCTTAAATTTGGCCTTTTCATCATATCCCATAATTCTTGTAGATTCTGTTCATGATTTCTTACCATCTTCACTGTTTGGTCAACTTTGTTTACAAGATTAAATATTTTGTCTTCAATGTCTGAGGTTCTGTCTTCCAGGTGTTCTATCCTATTGGTTATGCTTTCTATGGAGTTTTTAACTTGGTTTATTCTTTCCTTCATTTCAAGGATTTCTGTTTTTTTTTTTTTTTTTCAGTATCTCTAACTCTTTCTTGAAATTATCTCTTGCTTCCCATATTTGCTCTTCAACTGTTGATTGGTGTGATCATTTAATGCCTGCATTTGCTCTTTCATCTCCTCCTTCAACGCCTGCATTTGCTCTTTCATCTCCTCGTTTGCTTCCCTGATTGTTTTAATTATGTACATTCTGAACTCCCTTTCTGACATTCCTTCTGCTGTGCTGTCATTGGGTTTTATTGATATAGTATCTAGGTTTGTTTGGGACATTTTCTAACCTTGTTTTCTCATATTGGTCAGAAGTCAGTGAGACTCTGAGATATTGCAGATTTCCTTTATTTTCTTATAGTGTCCCTGTAGATTTCCAGTGTATCACCTCCCAGCCTTCAGTAGTCTGAAGTCTTGGAGTAACTTGATAATGCATTGCTTCGAAAGAAAACTGCCCCTAGCCCGCTACTAGTTCCAGGGCTTGGAGCTGGCTCTGTGTGGAAAGGCTCTCACTGGGGGGTCTGCTCCGAGAAGCTGGCCGTATGGGAGGAACCCACCGCCAGAGTGCGCAGGGCTGCCTGGGGAAGACTCTAGCTGCCCTGCCCTACTCTATTAAGCTGCCCGTATCCAGGCCTGCTGCCCGGGCCAAGCTTCACCAGGTCGGGGAGACTCACCCCATGGCTCTATTTTAGTCCGAGTCTCTGAATGCCTCCCCTTCTTGAATCCTGGGTTCTGGAGTGACTGGAGATGCAGTCACCCTCTAGTCCACCATCTTGGATCGCCCCGTGGAAAAAGCCTTTAATATCTTTTATAAGTGGTCCTTATTATTAATATTATTGCATATGTGCTTAATTTTGATCTAGATTCACCCTCAGTTTTACAGTTACCTGTGTTCTTTAGAAACCCCGGGGACTGTGGAAGGCCTGACATTTTGCTGGTGACCGCGTGGCTCCAGGTGCATGGAGGCTGCTGGAAGGCGGAGCCTCCTGGACGGGTTCAGAGGATCTGTCACCCACGGCAGCAGCCACCACAGGTTCTCGTCCTTGTCTGAAGGCTCCCTTTCCTTTCTTCTCCAGGTCCCAGGGGGTAATTCTCCAAGTCCTTGGTACCTTTCCGATTGTGGGTGAGGGGTGGTTTTATTTGCCTCCTTGCTGGCTTATGTGGTTATGTTTTAATATGTGAAAATTCTCATGCTTAGGCAGTTTCAGAATGGGAACTAAAATCTCTACGTTCATTCTTTAAAGGAACTGCTGCCATTAGGTCTTATCCTCCCACTGTTCATGAATGGCGTGATCCCAAGTAGGGTGGGGACTGGTGACAAAAGCCCTGAAGCCAAAAATTCAAAATGGTCTAAAAAATTGCTGAACTTGTCATTCCAAAGTCCTTTCAGGAGTTTTTCTTTGTACCGAAGTGTCACGCTGGAGTTGAACGGGCAGCCGGTGAACATTGTACACCAGTTTCAAGTTGGTTTTGTTTCTTGCGCTAGACAGAACAATTGTCCTCCAAGATGTCTACGTCTTAATCCCTGGAACCTACGAGTGTATCAGCTCCCAGGACAAAGGCAATTAATCCGATGCAATTGAATTAGGAAGCTTCACATGGGGAGATCATCCTAGGTGACCTGGGAGAGTGGGCAATGCAATCGCAAGGCCCTTGTATGTGAGAGAGGAAGGCAGGTGCCGGAGGACAGGAGCAGAGGCCACAGGAGACACACCTGACTGCACCACGCTGGCTCTGAAGGTGGAAGGGGCCACAAGCCTAGGAGCACAGGGCACGTGGGGCACTGAACAAGGCCAGGACTTAGATGCTTCCCAAGGCTTCCAGGAGGAACCCAGGTTAGCCCTGTGGGACCTTCTTCCTGGAAATGTAATAAAATAAATTTGTGTGTTTAGGTACTAAGATTATTATAATTTGTTGTAACAGCAATAGGAAACAGATACCTCCCTTCATTAGATTATTGCAATGATTTCAAATGTGGATAATCAGAAAGCACCTTGTGACTTGAAGTACTATAGAAATGTTAATTATTGCCAATAAAATTAAGTGGGTTCTAACAACTCCAATTATCAGGACGAGGTCTGTTTCCAACAAAATTTGGATGAGAGGGGGGCTGGTGGGTCTTAGCAATTTTCATTAACTTTAATGGGGTTCCTTCCAAAGTGAATTAACAAAACCATTAGAAGCAACCCCTCTGGGATCAATCTGAATTAATTTTTCAGTTTTTTCTCCAAAACAGTCTCTAAACCATAAATTAATAGGTAGCAATAATTCTCCTCTGAGGAGAGAAACTGTTTTAAGTTACCAGTCCAGTGGTATATATAGCACACAAATGGACTGAGAATTAAACCATCTTGATTGATGAAAAAAATTTAAGACCAAGAAGAACCTGTTGTATAAGTCATATGAGGCTTGGGGTCTCAGGGAGAGACGGTCAGGGTAGGTAATGAATGACTGGGTCAGGAAGATGGGGGTGATTGAAAGGAAATAAAATGCTAATACCTCCAGGGCACTTCCCCCTCCTCCACCTGTTGCCACGGTTACCTGCCTCCAGGGAATGGTTCCTCTCTGCAAGGAGTCCTTAATGAGTAGCTCCTGGGCGGCTCCCTTCCTGGCTGTAGCCCTGAGGGCTCCTTTCCCACTTTTTGGTCATGTGAGCAAGATAAGGGGAGGAGAGGGCATGAGAAAAAAGGGAAAAAGGGCAGGGCACCCCCTCAACCCCGGGTACCAGCTTGTACCCCGTCCTCTCTCTGTGGAGGAGCCTCTGTCCCTCTCTCTCTGTTCTGTCCTTTCAATAAAACTCTTTGCTCTTGCCTCAGCGTTTCTCAGGTGTTCAGTCTTCAGCACCTGGGAAATGGGACCTGTATTGTCTCTGGTCTCTACAGTCCACTCTAGTGTAGTGCTAATGATAAATTAATCATATTTAAATGATGGAAGCTGCAACTGTTGCTGCTCAAGAAAGCAGTGTCTTAGTTCTCTCTTTGACCTGCTTCCTTCCTTCCCCCAATCTTAAGCTCTGATTATTGCTGCTAATTACCCCTCATGAGAAAATATAATGATGCTGTTTATTGGCAACATCCTATCAAGGTAAATCCAACTGGTACACATTACCAGAGATCACCCCCTTAGCCAGCGCTCTCCTTCTTGGGGCACTTGAAAAATATTTGACATTGGTAACAACCATAATTGAAATGTGTGTCGGCTGACAGTTTTGCTTTAAACCCTTCACACATTCAGCTCAGGACTAATTTCCACAGTTCTATTAGCGATGGAGGCTCTGCTTCCGAAGCACTTTCTAGTGTCAAGCCCCCGTAGCAGAGTTCTGCACGCCCCTGATCTTGTTCCTCTCTGCAGGTGGCCCCACATGCTGACGCCCTACCCTGGGGAGAGGTAGCCTTGCCATTGTTGCCAGGTATTTTTTTTTTTTTTCCAAAGATTTTTAAATAGTTGTTCTTTTTACCAGGTGTGGTGACACACGATATTAATCCCAGAAGCTTGGGTTGCTGAGCAGGAGGATCACCAGTTCAAACTCATCCTCAGCAACGGCAAGGTGCTAAACAACTCGGTGAGACCCTTCTCTAGACAAAATACAAAATATGGCTGGGGATGTGGCTCAGTGGTCGAGTGCCCCTGAGTTCAATCCCGGGTACCTAGCCCCCTGCAAAAAATGTATGACAGTAGAGTGTATTTTGACATGTCATGCATACCTGGAGTATAACTTGCCATTCTTGTGCTTGTACATGATGTGGAGTCACACTGGTTGTGTATTCATATATGAACACAGGAAAGTCATGTCTGATTCATTCTACTGTCTTTTTCATTCCCATCCTCACTCCCGTCCCCCCACTTTGCCCTGTCTAATCTGGTAAACGCCCACCTCCCTTCAGTCTTTGGTTTTTTTGGGATTGGCTTTTTTCGCTTAGTATGATATTCTCCAACTCCATGAATTTACCTGCAAATGCCATAATTTAATTCTTCTTTAAGGTTCAGTAATATTCCATTGTGTATATATACCATATTTTCTTTATCCATTCATCTATCGAAGGGCACCTAGGTTCGTTCCATAGTTTAGCTATTGTGCATTGAGCTGCTAAAAACATTGATGCGACCATGTCACTACTGTAAGCTGATTTTAGTCCTTTGGGCATAAACTGAGGAGTGGGATAGCTGGGTCAAATGGTGGTTCCATTCCAAGTTTTCTTAGGAATCTCCATATTGCTTTCCAGAGTGGTTGCACCAACTTGCAGTCCCACCAGCAATGTATGAGTGTGCCTTTTGCAGGTATGTGCTTATCACAGCTTGCCTCTCAATGTATCTCTTTATTCTTCTCATTCTAATCACTGTTCTTCATTTTCAGTTCAAGATATGTGGCTATGCCAATTGCAACACTCGACTTTCTAGAAGAATCTGCTATCTGTCTCACAGTAAGACTCTCACCAGGAATTTCTTTCTGCTGCTGATTCGGGCAGTAAACTCCGTCTAGTGAGGCCCAATCTCCTTTTCTTTCTATGCCTAATATGGTCCATAGAATTGATCAGACTTTCTTTTACCAAGACTGCTCCATTCTCTTAAAATACAATGTTTCTGCTCCATTTAGTTGGAAACCTTTGTTATGAGACTGATGAAATGCTGGTTTTCTGGATTGCCTTGGGCTATTAGAAAGAAAAGGAAGAAAGAATGGAAGAAAGAATGGACCAGGACCTAGCCACCCACCACAGCTCAGAAACTGAAGAAAGTACCCCTTTTGCCATGTCTTGGACTAGGCTTTAGATTCAGCTTTTGTGGTTCTGGGTGGGGTCTGGGATTCTGCATTTTCAATAAGCTCCCAGGGCTGCCCATTCCTCTGGCTGCACTTTAAATTAGAAGGTGCTAAATGGAATTTGAGAAATCAGCTTTTGGGTTGCAATTTTAAATATGCAATCAATTCATGTAATTTTTTGTTCTTAGTGAAATGCATACCAATAAATTTGTAATCAGGATTAAAATGCTTAGGAGAATTTTTTACTTTGCTACATTTGTAAGTTTAATTTATTTAAACTTTAAAGATTTGTTCACCACTTGGAAACATTTTACTTGTTAAGAACATAAATTTAGTCAATCAGGCATATGAAGTAGGGTACTTTAGTTTATAAATGCAGTTTTAAATTTTAAAGGGATTTAATGTACTAAGTTTTTAATGAGACTGGTTGTTTTAAGGGAAATGTACTTTGTGTTACTTGAGTTGATCAAACACTAATCCAAGTTCCCTGTAAAAGCTGCTTTATTTTATGTAACATTTACTAGATTTATAAGTAGGCAAGAAGATTTACAAATTGAACTTGATGATTTAAGGCAAATTATGTATCTGTTTTAACTTCAATAAACAAAAATAAACTTAAAAAGCAAATACCCTTAGTTCTTTTGTGCAAAAGAGGACCCTTGAGTAGAAGTCAGCTCGACATGCTGCCACAATGGCCCAACTCTGACAAGCGTCTTCGGTTACATCTTATTTTCTCTGCACTGCCGTGCCATCTCTGTTGGCCGCTCTTCTGACTTGGGTGGACATCTGTCAGCACCCTTCTCTCTTACCCAGGGCACCCAGGTTCCTTGGTCCTCAGTCCTTTGGTTCAGGTTCAAGTCCACCTGGTTTTCCACTGGGGAGATAGCCGGGGATTGGGTTTACGGGGTGGGGTAAAAAGTATGATTCAGGAAAGTCAAATAAGACGGTAAGATCATAAGTAAATACTAAGCTAAAACTATTCTTTGCCTCTTCTCTGTGCAAGGAGTCCATTACAAAGACAATCTCTTTCTGTTACCCTACTTTGAATATTGCCTAGCTTCCAAATGAAGGAGCTGCCGTCCAGCCTCGGAGTATTCCCAGGACGGCGTGGGGCATGAGAGATAGAGCACAGCTCTGGTTTTCCAGTGAAGCAAACCAGAGCTTTCTTTAGCTTTTCCTCTAGCTCAGTCCCTGTGTTCCCTAACCTGTCCCAAGGTGAGGGTCAGTGGGCTGTCTTACCCAAGCTAGCCAGGACATCCCTCCTCTTCCCTCTTCTTCCCTAGTCAGAGCCCCACCTCATGCCGGGTGCCTGGGCTCTGGGGACAGCATGCTCCCTTTGACCTGGTGCCTGGGCTCTTGTTAGATAGAGACCCTTCTTTTCCTCTTCTGCCTGTGCTTCACTCTCTAGTTTCCTAATTTACCTTTCAATTTCCTGTGAACCAGACCCTGCCCTGAATCTCACCATGATAAGCAGCTTGTTTGGTTCTTTGAATGTTCTGGTTTTAGGTTAATAAACCATGACAGACCAAAAAAAAAAAAAAAAAAAAAAAAAAAAAAAAAAAAAAATCCAGTAATGGAACATGTGCATCTGCTTCTAACCAATTAGCCTGCTGGGTGGGAGACAGAATCTGCCTGCATGGTAAGCGCATTGGTTTCTGGTCTTGTGTCCCCAGCATTGGGACCTTGCCTCCTGGATACAAGTGTCAGCCCGATTGAAATTCCAGGCCTCTCGACTTGTTGAACTTGATCATTTCCACTGCTGTTTCTCCTTGGGGGCAAGTCCTGCCGCCTGGTTAGCTCCCTCCTCTAGACCCTTCCCTTCCCTCCCGTGGTTACTCTTCCTGCAGCCCTGCTTGGGCTCCCAGTGTGCACGGAGCCCGCGTGAGTGATTGCCATGCACATCCGCAGTTCAATTGTGATTGATGTTCAGAGGCCTGTCCCCAAGTCACCACAGGAGCTAGAGGTGCCTTCTAAATCATCAAGGAGGGAATAAATTATGTTCAGTAAAATTTTATTGTTCCCATATTTTCATTCTTTAAAACCCAGTACTCCACATAGGAAATGCGTTGAACTCTGGATTCCTCAGGTTCATCAGCAGCCCGTTCCTGAACAGCTTTAAATTTACTGCCGCAGGAAAAATCTAAATGGTGGAATATTTCATTCTCTGCTCAGATATTTGATGTCACGTACACGTGTTCGGGAAGCGTTTAGGAGGAGAGCGGGAAGGGAATGTCCAGCAGATGAGCCCTCTGTGCCTTGCTGCTCAGGCCACTGGCTGCCACCCCTACAGCCTTCTGGGTGAATTCCCTTCATTCTTGAAGAATTTTCACCTTGTCCGCCATCTCTCCCCAGACCTGCCCTCCTTGACAATTCTTAACTGGGGACTGTCAACATCGGGGCAGCCGGAAGTGCTCACCCTGGGCTTGGTGCAGGCAGCGCGGCCGCTGAGTGGCTGTAGGCAAAGCCATGGAGATGGGACTCCTGGGTGTCCCGCTGAGCGGCAGCGTTGACGGGAGCATGTGCCCTTCTGTTCCCGTTCTCTTGCTCCCCTGTGACAGTGACGGTAGATGCTAGGTGTTGAGTTACAGAGACCAAAACGGACTTCTTGTCATTGCATGGAGAGGTCACTGAGCTGGAGTTGCGCATGCATTCGGAATGCAAGGGTTTGTCTGTTACCATGGAAACACCAAGGTCATCCCTGCGGTCCAGCCGCATCACTCCTAATTAATGCGCCCGTGCAGCTGGTCCTTCCAGAACCCGCTGCCCTCCATCCCCTGACCTCTTCTCTTCCATGATCTTGCCTATCGCTTTGCCCCACCTGTCTGTCCCCTAGTTGCACGTTGGTTGCTGACCGAATGCCATCTTGTGTTCCTCACTTGCTTCTGCTGGCACCTCAGTTCCCACAATTCTGCAAACCCCTAGCTTTTGCTGTTCCTGATACACCATCCCAATTTCCCTCCTCACGCCGGGTAGATTGCCTAGTTTATCACTATTGCTACTTCTGTGGAGGTGACTGCAATTACTGTGCCTGCCCTCTCTTCTTAGCAGCACTCCAACCAATGTCAAATCTCAATTTCTTGAAATGTACTCATATTTGTGAATAGGCAAGTGAATATAGCAGGAGAAAAATATGAAGCCCTCTGTGTGGATCCTACCTATTATCTAATTATTCTAGTATGTTCTCCCTAAATTCTTGCACTTTCGTACAGCCGTGGAGGAGCATTTTATACTTTCTACTGTCTCCTCAATTTCCCATGGCTCTCTTCCCCCTTTCGTCCCTAGACTTTGCTTCTAAGGACAGTGCCACCATCTGTGGGCTGCATCCTGCTTTCTATGCCTTCTCTATTCTTTGGTCATCTCTTTCTGCAGCATTTTAAATTGCCCTACTCTCCCAGATCAGCATAGAAACGTGCTCTGGTTTCTCTTACCTTGGAAAGGAAACCAGGCCCACATGCCTGCAGCCGCCCCTCTCTCTGCCCCCTGATTGCTAGCCACATGAGTGACAGGTGGCTCCGTTTCCTCCCACACTCCTCCAGTTGGGTATGTGGGTCACTAGTCAAGCTCTCTCCAACTTCCCTGCAGCCAAGTCCTAACATCAACTTTCTGCTTTCATCTTCCTCTGTTATTCGACGTCGTGAACCACTTGAAATTGAAGAATTGTCTTCACCGGGACCCAAGGCAGCTCTGGCTTCCTCCTCTCCTGCAGTCCTTCCCTACTCAGTTCCTTTTGCCTCTCACTCTCTAGATCTCGTGCCAGGTTGGCATGATCCGGAACTCCCCTTTCGTGACTTTTATCTGCCTTGAATCCCTGGGCCATCTCCTTGGATCCCGTGGCTTTAAATCACATCCATACAGTGACCACTTCCAAATGTGAGTCGCCAGCCCAGATGCCATAATCAAACTCCAGTGCAGACACACACTTGTGGAAACACAAAATGGTAAGGGGTCCTGAGCACCCCGGGTCTTTTTTGTTACTTTTCATTCTATCAGTTGAAATATAAGAAGACAACTTTTGTCCTGTAAGCTCTAACGCAAGACCCTAAAACATTTTAATAATTCTTTTCAAAATTTTAAGGCAATTGAACGCCCTGAGAGAAGAGGAGAACCCAATTACCTTCCTAATTCCAAAAGCATTAAGGCCAAACTTAAGTAATTCATTTTACTCTTTCCTTCGGAGACTAGCATCAGGTCAGCTTCTTCTGGTGCTACTTTACATGCTAAATACCTTCTCATTTATCTATCTGAGTGTGGATGTAGGCCTCACTCTTCTTTTTACTGAACTTTCCTCACAGCGCTGGCAAAATGCAAAGAATATAAATTTATAAGAACCCATAGTTTTGAGGCAGATTATAGCATAAGTAATTAAATTACTATTTAAATAGGTAAGGTCAGGTATAATATATTAGGTTTAAAACCTAGGCTCCAGAATCTTAATTTTGAAATTTTTATGTTGGTCCTACACTCCAGTGGTATTTTGAACTTTATTTTTTTGGCTTCTCATGGAAAAAACATGTGTGATCCCAGGAAAGGATTCAAAACTGTAGCATCCTGAAACTCAGGGAATAGGGTCAGTCATCATCCAGAACGTCGGAGCTCAGATTAGTGAAGTTTAGATGGAGTTCTGAAGCAGAATGTGAAGAGCTCTGGCCT
The DNA here is from genome assembly GCF_902686455.1 of Sciurus vulgaris. Lineage (NCBI taxonomy): Eukaryota > Metazoa > Chordata > Mammalia > Rodentia > Sciuridae > Sciurus > Sciurus vulgaris. The sequence continues at coordinate 152,779,139 of NC_136467.1, forward strand.
GCGAATCACAGCCCCGACACCAAGTAGTGGTGCTAATGCTGCAGGTATTAGCTGCCTCATCTAAATAATAATGATGTTAAATTTAGTGCTTTTGGGAAGGTCTTCTAGGCACTGTGTCCTACCACTTTTTTTTTTTTTTTTTCCTTCTTCCATCTTTACAAAGATGGAGGAGAGTGAAGGAAAATTTAGGCCTTCCTGCCTTCCTTCACCACCCTGCCCCCTTTTTTTCCTTCCATATTCTGAACTTTGCCAGGCTTGTGCATGTGGCTTCCTCTATTTCTGGAAGAGAGTGAACCCTGTCATTATATCCTCTGAACTGGAGTCTATGTTTTTGCTAATATTCTGGTTTTACTAGGAAACGCAATCCCCTCTTTTGGAAAATGCTCTTTCTGGCTGGGGAGTCACAGAATGCTCTTGGTTCTTCCACATACTTAAATCATTCGTCTCCCTTTTCACAGCGAGTCTGAAACCAAGGCTCTCCAATGCTGAGCCACTTCTCGCCTGGTCTTGTAGGATTGGTCCCCGACCCAGGCCTGGGACCCAACTGAGCCATCAAAATTTTTCCTATAATTGTTCAAACTGGAGAAAGGAAAGAAAAAAGGCACTTCCTCACTGGTAATGAGGTGAGGAAACAGGAAGCAGGTGGCTTCACATTCTTTTGTCCCCCTGCAACGTAGAGAAATCTGCTCGAGGCAGGATGCGACACAATGCCCAGCCAGTTGTGGGCCGGGTGCCTTTGGAGTCTGTGGCCAGCTGAGCCACCCGGCTTCCTGCGGTTACAGGAGCCTTCCAGGAAGTCCAGCTTTTGCTTAAGCTAATTTGAGTTTCCATTTCTCTGCAACAAAGGTTGATTACTGATTTCTATTTCCAGATCCTATTGGGCATGGACATTTGGGGTAAGGCAGTAGTCATTTTTTTCCCCTTTTCTCGCCTCTTCTTTTTTGGCTGTCATCATAATTGAGGACACATGGAAGGATTCTGGAATGAATCAGTGTCATCAGATTCAGAGCTGCTTACTGGGATCCTGCCCTATCACGCCTTCTTTCTTACCAGTCCCTGGCTCTGGCCACCACTGGGGACTTGGCCTAGAATGTTCTTATCATGTCTTTTATGGCTCTGGGCACAGATTTTCGTTCAAGTTATGAACACGTAACTCAAACCAGACCAGTAAGGGCCTTTTTATGGATTTTTTCCCCCCAAATTGAACCAGAGAAGATACCACTGTGGCTATTGTGTGAATCTTACATTTACTATTGTGCTGTCCACACACAAGGTTGAGAAAGTGTATTATTGGTGAAACAGAACTGGGTTCACGGGTGAGGAGGACAGGGATTTGGAAAGAAGAGTCCTGAGGCCGTGGAACTTGGGGTGGTAACCATCTCCAGCTGGAGGTCGGCAGCCACAGGCTGAGTTCTTCACACCAGATGCTGGCCTGGGGTTCGGACTTCTGTGTGTTTCAGGGACTGATGTATATGGATCCCACAGAGATGGTGGCACAAGCTCTCTTGTAACAAGGAGGCCTCTGCTTTACCTCTAATACAACAAAGAATTCTAGCTCTTAATTGGGGGGTATAGGCTTCTTTTGCAGACCTCAGAGCTGCAAAACACTCTGAGATTCAAGATTCTGCTGGTCTTTTCCCAGATTGCCCCATCCCAAGTGGAAAGATTCCGTTGTCACCACCAGGCCCCGATCTTCATCTAACTGCCTGCCTTGGTTGGGGCGCTTCCTTTTGCAGGACTTCGGCTGCTCTATTCAGCCAGGGTATGGTCCAGTTTTCCTCTCCTCTGCTGCAGGAAGTGGAGTCTCTTGGTGAGAGATCACAGAAGGCCTCTGACTTTCACTGACTGTCAATCACATGCACCAGTTTTCATTAACTCTTCCTAGAAGAATGGTCCCCATTGGGAGGTGCAGTTCCAGCACCCCCACATCACCCTTGCACTTGTTGAAAACGTCAGTTCTTTGGTTCTACCTTAGAACTTCTAAACCACAACCATTGGGTTGGGGCCCATAAATGTGTGTTCTTGCAGTTGCCGGAGTGATTGTGATCTATGCTTAAGTTTGAAAACCATAGTTTAAGAATACCATGCCATTTAGCAGTCCCACACGGATAACGCTGTCCTCTGAGTTCTGAAGTCCCCGCATCTCTGCTGGCATACTTTCCCCATTTGCTCCTGCTGCATTTTTGACAGCTGAACCTCTACCAGAAGGTGTTGGGGTTCCACCTACCCAGTGATGGAGTGCCTGCTGGTCAGTTTATGTTAGGATTCTGCTACTGGCCTCTAAATGGATCCTGACTGATCTACCTGAAACATCTAGCATGTGCCCCTGTGGGGAATGTGTCGTTTATGAACATTATTAATAGTAATCATTTAACACCATGATTACATACCACACCACTGCCTACAAAATGCTGTCCTGTGCTGCTTTGTATGATTGGAACAAGAAAACCATGAGAGGAAGAGCAGGCTGAGTCTGCTGTGTTGCCCATGGCTTTCTGCATCTTTGAAAAATACTTCATTTTTCTTTTATGATGATGTGAAACATAATAATGTGGAATATGGTAGAAACTTCTTGTTACCAGTGCCGCGAGAGGCTCTCAATCTTTCGTTGTTCTTAATTGAAACTTGCTCCTGTGGTCTCGGGAGGACTAAACAGATAAAGAGCTGTCCTCTGACTTCCTCAGAGACCCTTTCTGCAGGATGTGCTGTCACCAGGATGACACAATCTGTCCACAAAGCATATGACAGTATTCAGTGGCAATACTGTTCGCATTCTCTCTGGGTGTGTATGCAGTTTCCAAATGACACACTTGATTCTATCATTTTGGCAGTACTCACATTCAATACCAATCACTGCTCCTGACTAACTGTGACTTACATCAGCTGTTAAGATAGATGAACAGATTTTTCCATTGCATAGTTTTCTGTATTTTGCAGCTCTGTTCTTGGTTTCTACATCTGTAAAATTGAAATTACTTATCTTTACACTTGTACATATTTTGATTGTAGCTCTTCTTACAGATCAACCAGAAAACATTTGTTTAAATGCCTAATATGAAGTTAACAATCAGTTAGATTTTGTGGCATAGCAAAGCAAGTATATAAGACATAGTTAAAACATATAAGACATAGTCCTTTGGATTCCCTAGATTCTGAGAGTGACATGGTAATTCTTGTGACACTGATTTATTGAGGGATGTTCCCAGAAGAATTCTGTGAGGGAGCGAGGGGAAGAGGGTAGGCAAAGATGTGGTTTCAGAAAACATCCAGCCTTAGGTTGTTCCCACTGTGGAACCCAGGAGACTGAAGCAAACAAAAAAGCTTCTTGCACACAGGCAAGAGTCTGGACTCTTATAGCACGTCTGAGTCACCCATTGGCTATGGGTGCCCCCAGGAGGGGAGGACATAGCGTGCCAGACATCTCAATGGAGTCGATGCCCACTGCAAAGGAGGAACCTCTGGGAAAGATTGCAGGTTGATGCTTTGTCAGCTGACACCTGCCACAGTTGGGTGAAGGGGACTCAGGGTAACAAATGCACCTCATAGGTGAAAAAAATCCATCACTTGTGAAACCAATGCCTGTATTAAATTCCCTCTACTTTAAATACTTACAGTAATTTCTATTTTCTTGATGGAGCCACACTGAGGTGAATTCTAGAAAGGATCCTTAGGCGCATTAATATACACTTAACAAGGGATGGGGAGATAGCTCAGTTGGTAGAGTGCTTGCCTTGCAAGCACAAGGCCCTGAGTTTGATTCCCCAGCACTGCCAAAAAAAAAATATATATATATATATATATATGCTTAACAAAAAGATGAAAAGCATTCTACCTCCGATCTTTGGTATGCATTGCAGAGAGAGGTTTTGGAATTCGATCCCTTTCCCATGTGACCTTATATAGCATCGTTTGAGACAGCCTGAGCATGACTCTGACTCTCACCACCTGAGAAAGTCCAGCATAACTCAGGCAGAATCATGGAAAAGTACCAGAATGGCAGGCTGATCTTTTGGTAGGGGCTCTGGTCAATCTTGCGACAAGTCTTCCATACTTTTTTTGAAAACCCCATAGGTAATTCTGAATCATGTCCAATGCTGAGAAATTCTGGTATTGATTGGTAGAATGACACAACATCTTTCAATACTCTTCCTCCACGATTATCTCAGCAGTGTATGAGGTTTTCTTGCTTATGTTGATACATGATATTAAAAGCATATTTAGGGACCTCGGAATCAGACCAGAGACCCTGCAGATTATAGAAGAAAAAGTAGGTCCAAATCTTCACCTTGTTGGTCTAGGATCAGACTTCCTTAACAGGACTCCCATAGCACAAGAAATAAAAGCTAGAATCAACCACTGGGATAGATTCAAACTAAAAAGCTTTCTCTCAGCAAAGGAAACTATCAGCAATGCAAAGAAAGAGCCTACAGAGTGGGAGAATATCTTTGCCAATCATACTTCAGATAGAGCACTAATCTCCAGAATCTATAAAGAACTCAAAAAACTCTACTCCAAGAATTCAAATAATCCAGTCAACAAATGGGCTAAGGAAATGAATAGACACTTCACAGAAGAAGATCTACAAGCAATCAACAAACATATGGAAAAATGTTCAACATCTCTAGTAATAAGAGAAATGCAAATCAAAACCACCCTAAGATTCCATCTGACCCCAATTAGAATGGCGATTATCAAGAATACGAGCAACAACAGGTGTTGGCGAGGATGTGGGGAGAAAGGTACACTCATACACTGCTGGTGGGGCTGCAAATTAGTTCAGCCACTCTGGAAAGCAGTGTGGAGATTCCTTAGAAAACTTGGAATGGACCCTCCATTTGACCCAGCTATCCCACTCCTTGGCCTATACCCAAAGGACTTAAAATCAGCATACTACAGAGATACAGCCACATCAATGTTCATAGCTGCTCAATTCACAATAGCCAGACTGTGGAACCAACCTAGATGCCCTTCAATTGATGAGTGGATAAAGAAACTGTGGTATATATATACAATGGAATATTACTCAGCCATAAAGAATGATAAAATTATGGCATTTGCAGGCAAATGGATGAAATTGGAGAATATCATGCTAAGTGAGATAAGCCAATCTCAAAAAGCCAAAGGACGAATGATATCACTAATAAGTGGAGGATGACACATAATGGGGGGGAGGGAAGGGTTAGTGTTAGGGTTAGAGTTAGGATTAGGGAGGGGACAAGTATGGAGGAAGGAACTACTGTAGAGAGGGTAAAGAGGGGTGGGAGGGGTGGGGGGAAGGGAAAAAATAACAGAATGAATCAAACAACATTACTCTATGTAAATTTATGATTACACAAATGGTATGCCTTTACGCCATGTACAAACAGAGAAACAACATGTATCCCATTTGTTTACAATAAAAAAAAAATAAATAAAATCTATCAGGGTAAAGACAAAAAAAAAAAAAAAGCATATTTAGAAGAATAACTAAGCTCCTTTGAATAGCGTGGCACCAGATTGAAGGTTCAATGGGATATTGGTGAATAGAGCATGCAAGGCAAATGCCAGACCCAAGTCAAGCCAAGAGGAAGTTGGTGGTGGAAACATCCCAGATCATTGTGTGCCAGAGACATCACTCCTGGTTTTCCGGGAAGTGGTTGCTGTGCCACTTGGGAGATAGCCTCATTAAATCACGTGACAGGAGTTTCCACCTGAGAGCTTGGAGTACAGCTAGCTGACAATTCTTCTGGATAGCAATGGGGACAACCCCAACCAACCGCTGAACGTCATGGCAAGTAGTGGCCAAATGTCAGCTGAACAGAAGAAGCTGGTGAGGAAGAGGAGCCACCACATCTCCCTGGTGGGCTGGCCCTGTTGTGCGCTGGGGAAAGGCCAAGCTGAGTAACTCACTCTCAGATCTAGTGGAGGGGAACCTGGATGGGACAGGGCAGGAGTCCTGGCCAGTCATCTACTTAACAAGGCACCTGCAGGCTTATTAAGGAGCAGCATGTTCTGAGGAAATGAGAGAATCCAAGATCTGGAAGTACAAGGCCTTCCTCCCACTTGCCAATGCCCTGTGATAACGACCCTGGGTGGGTTTCTGCTTCATCACGCTAGTGGTCTTGGGAAAAAGGGAATAGCCAAGAGAGGGTGGAGCTGCAGCTTCCAAGAGGGCAGAAGAGGCAGTGGCACCCGGGCGTGAGCCCGAAAGTTCTCACAAAGATTCTAGAGCTACCTATTTTCTTAATGTGGTTACTTTTGTTATGGCCTTCTCTTTCTTCAATTGAAGTTCCTTTCTTACTGAAGGAAAATGGAAAAATTCTTATGTCACTGGATTTTACTTAAATGACAACTGATTCAAATGAGCTGTGTGATGTGATTCATTTCACTATTAATGGTATCATAACAATTCAATAGATACGGCACTAACTTATTTGGAATTGTCTGCACAGCTATTTATTCACATTTTCTATTTATGGTATAAAAACATAAGGTGAGTAAGATAAATCATTTCATATTGATGAGGAAAATAAGGAAAAGACTGCAGTTTTTTTCCCTCGGGTTTTAAGGCTGTTAATGAAAAGACCTCACGGCATATGCTTCTTTGAGATAAAATACATGTTGTGCCACCGTCTGCCCCTCACACCACAGGTCCCTGCCTCCACCCGCCTCGGCGTTGGTTCTGAGGCATGTCTTATCTCTTCCTAACATGCAGCCTGCCATGTTATATTTCTTAAATGAATGGAAACTTTGTTTAAACGGGGAAAGTGGAATGATCACCTCACCTGTTTAAATGGCCGTATGAGCATGCTTTCGTCACCATCATTAAAAATACGTTTACTGGGCAAGTTCTACTGGTGTACGAATTACTGTGTGAGAATCCTCCCATTACAGTTGTTGGGGTATGGAAATATAGTTAAGTGACTATTTCCTCAGGTATTTCAAATTCAAGGTGACAGTTTAATAAAATGGAAAAGGAATTGGTTTTGGAATTAAAGATTAATTCTGAGTCTACATTTTCCATTTATTTCTTGTGTGACCTTGGGCAAATTACGTGACCTTGTGAAGACCTCAGATGCTTCATTTATGAAAGGAGAGTAAATCTACTTTGTTGGGTTATATGAGAAAGAAATACAAGATAAAAACTCCTAGCAGGTACCTGACGCAGAGTGAATACGTAAGAAAAAAATTGGGGCTCCTTTTCACCTTTCAATTTTCATATTTTAAAACCTTCAACTTGAAACTCCTTGGTGATGTGGCATTTTATTATGTAAGAAGTTTAAAGCTGTCTTCGTTTGCATCTTCTAAGGGTGAGTCAAATTTGCATTCTCTTAAGATAACACTACAAAGAACACAATGGTGGAGTCTAAAAGTCAGGGAGAGTCACCTGGGCTCTTGGTAATTTTATTTTCTCTTGCCCTTTCATGTAGCATCATTTTTCCATTTTAGCTTCAAAATATCCAAATGTTAGCAAAACATGTATTTTCAGTTCTACAGGAAACAGTTCAGAATTTATATTCTAGAAAGGACTAATTGGGTGGCAAGATTCTGGATACTTGTAACAACCATTTTGTTGGGCATTCCAACAAAACCTTATGGGTGCAAATTCAAGACTCCCGCCTTTTATTTTTACAGAATGGCGAATCGAGAACACATACAGGCAAGAGCATTGGAGTAGGGCCGTGACTGGAAGGTCAACTGGAAACGGGCGAAGGGCAGAAAACCTGTCGCCGGGCTTCACTTTTCACCTAAATGAGAGTGTATTCGGTATTTTGAACAGAGTACCTGTCATTTGTTAAATCTAAAAAGATCCCAGGTTAAGAATCTTTGTGGTGTAGTGAAAGGTATGAGCTTGGGGTCAGGTATACTTAGTTCAGCACTGAGCAGAGGCCACAGCCTGCTGGAAATACATGGAGAAGTTGGTTCCCATCTGCAACTTGCTCTCTGGAAAAGGAGACTTGTCATCTGATTTTCTGGCTGGTTGTGAGAATTAAATGAGATTGGTTGTGGCATCTGCTAGTCTGCTAGATTGTCACCAAAGGTCATAGTATATTTTTTTGTTGGTGGTGGTTTTCTTTGTTTTTTTTTGGTACCAGAGATTGAACCCAGGGGCGCTCAACCACTAAGCCACATCCCTAGCCCTTTTTATTTTTTTATTTTGAGACAGGGTCTCACAAAGTTGCTTAGGGCCTTGCTAAATTGCTGAGGCTGGCCTTGAACTCACTATCCTCCTGCCTCAGCCTCCCAAGCCCTGGGATTACAGGTGCCTGGCACAAATGATATTCTTAGGTATAATTTTAATGGCTCAGAGAAACCAATCCTATGAGGTTGAGGAGGTTAGGAACCTAACTGGGTTCTCCTGAAGAAACTTTTCAGAATTTCTGTGAAGTAACATATGGAGTAGATTTCTAACTTGACACTGTGACCTCAGGATTAAGATGAAAATTATTGACTTTGACCCACCCTGGAAAGTTTGACAGGAGTTCAACACATTTGACCCTTCACAAGCACGGCGGGGTTTGCCAACACCGAGGAGCCAGGAAATGTTAGAAGGAGAAATATATCTGCTTCCAAATCTTCAGCATCCATCTGGTTTAAAGTTACGCACGCAGCTGGCTGTGGTGAGATCGGCCAAGTGAGCTTCTTAATACTGCAGCCATTTTCTCCTCCCTCCATCTGCATTTCTGGTGGCAGTTTTTGGAGATTAAATCACTAGCTCAGGCAAAGCATTTTCTTGTGTTACTCTTTAGCTCATTCTTAAAATCATGCTGCCATTGGATGAGGTTCAATTGCTTCTGAGAGATGGTTGTTTGACTTTTGGATTCCATTCACATGACTTTAGCCTTCATAACTCATAGATGATCATTAATAATAAATGCTGTCAAGAGCATGTTATGTGGAAACTCATATTAAGAGGCTGCACTTCTAAGGCTAGACCTATTAGGCTGCAGGAAGACATCAAAGTCACAAGGAAACGTATTGCCTCTTAGAATTATGCTGCTTGGTCTCTTTCTCAATCTTCCTCATGCGACTTCTCATCTTAAGGCAGCTGTGTAATAGAATTACAGATTTAGAAAATGTCAGAACTGAGAGTTCATTAATCCAACTTTCTAACTCTACTGGTAAGATAATCGGTGAAAATATTTTCTTTGAAAGGAGATTTTAAAAACATACATATTACATGAAAGATAACCAGACCATGTTAATACCTAAAAGGATACTTGAGTCAAGGTCAAATTAGAGATTGGGAAACAAATTGAAACTGCTCAGGAGCCCAGTGCAAATTGGACAACAGAGAGAAGGGTGACTTGGTGGCACAGTCTGGATATCAACTGGTGAAGGAGCACCCTCAGTTTCCCTGGCTGTGTGACCTAGTCAATGTCACAAAGCCTCGGTTCTTCCATTTTACAAATGCTAACGAGGATGCAGCCATGGAGGGGTGTGGGAGGTGTTATGGACATAGGCAAAGCAGCTCAGGCAGGCCCAACCCAGAACATCCTCAGTGAGGACATCTGATGATGGAAATATACCGTCCATCCGAACCACTGGGATCCACAAAGACTGTGCTCTTTGAGAGACAGAAGATGATAATCCCCAAAGCGTAGTATAGACCACCAGAGAGAATCTGCATGAAGAGCTCAGTGTCACCAGATGACCGTGGGGTAACACCGACCAGTCCCCCCCACAAAGTGACAGTACAATTGTGATCATGATAAGCTCCAGCATCAAGGGGCTGCTGCTTCCTGTTTGTGTTTCCTGGAACAGATCATTTTATCCCTCGAAGCTTCCGTGGCCAGGTCTGTAAGATGGTGAGAACAGAAGTCCCCACCAGGGTTGTTGTCCAGATCATGAGAAGCAGCTCACGCAAAAAGCTCGCCCTGATGCTGGACGTGCTCTCTCACTCTCACATATGTGCCAGTGGCACACCCCACACCCACGTGAAAGGTCCTCGAGGCTCACGTGACATGAAATCTATGATCTTCGCCATGTCCAGCGCACAGTTCAGTGACATTGAGTTCCTTCTCACCCCTCCACCGTCTGTCTGTCTCCGAACTCCTCTAAACTCTGAACCGGCTCAACAAAGCCTCCCCGTCCTCCTCCCGGAAGGGCCTGGACACCCTCATTCCACTTTCTGCCTCTGAATCTGCCGACTCCAGCTACCGCGTAGAAAGGGAGCCACGCAGCTTTTGTCCTTTGGGGGCTGGCTTTACCTCACTCACCTCATAACGTCCTTCAGGTGCATGCGTGTTGGCTTGTGTCAGAATCCCCTTCCCTTTGGGGGCTGAATGATGGTCCATCGTGCGTTTTTAGCGCATTTGCTGGTCGACACGGAGGCTGCTTCTACCCGTGGCGTGGTGGGTGTTGCTGCTGTGAGATGGGGTGCAGACGACTCTTCGAGACCCCGATTTCTATCTCCAGGTGTATACATATACTGCGAGTCATATTGCAGTTCTATTTTTAATTTTTGAGGAACCCCCACGCCGTTTTCCATGGTGGTGGTACCAGTACGCTTTCCAGCCAGCAATGAGCAGGGGTTCCAGTTTCTCCACCTCCTCAGCAGCACTTGCTATTTTCTGGTTTCTTTTTTTCTTTTCTTGGTGGTAGCCATCCTAATGGTTGTGAGGTAGGTTGACATATTTGCGAATGCCAACTCTGTTATTTTATTATGTGTATGCATATTGCTGTGGACCGTGGCCCAGGATTCTCCCGGCCTACGGTGCTGGGAGGGGTAAATCCGAGGGTAGCAAAAGTCAGCCTTTGGGACTAGGGAGACGGGCACTTTCCGTGGGCGTGTGTCTGCAGAGCGGAGAAGGCTGAAGGATGCAGAGAAGGAAGACTGGGCAGAATGTGTTCATAGGAGGAAATGAACCAACATCTCCTGGCCGCATTAACTCAAGCTGGTCATATTTCTTAATTAAAAATTTAATTAAAAAAATTGGTGGTTGGTCGGGACAGAGTGCATAAGAAAAGCTGAATTTGACCAGTGCCCACTGTATGCATGTGTTGAAATATCACACTAAATCCCATTAATTTATATAATTAATATGTATTAATAAAAATAAAATCCCCCCCCCCCCCCCCAAATTTGGTTGTAAATAGTGAAATGTTTGGCTCTGGAATCTTCTGAGCCTGGATCTGGGAAGCTGATGAGGACAGAGGTCCTCTGGCTGGGGACAGTTGGGAGCCTGCTGTCCTCCAGTCCCTGGGCTCTGGGATGGGGCCTGAGAGGCAGCCCTGAGCCTGTACCTAATCCTGGGACAGCAGCAACAAGCAAGTCTCCAAGAGGTCATTAAGCAGCCCTGGGAATCCTCAAATTGTGACCTTTGATTTGCTGTGACTACTCCCATTACCACACCAGCAGCAGGACCAGGGGCCAGTCTGCTATGCTGCAGGCCAGGCTTTATGAGCTGGGCCAGACAGGAAACTTCCATTCTTCCATCAGATTTGATTGCTTGACATCTGAATTTGTAATTGCCCATGAGTTTAGTTGCAGTTTTGTTTAGTTCTTGTCTGAGGGAGGGGGAGGGGGAGTGGGGGTGGAGGGAGGTGTGTTCTTGCATTTTCTTAGAAATTTACTCCTTAAGTTGAGTGTCCCCCTGATTCTACCAAGGTGGATATGAACGTTGGGATTACCATTCAAATCTTGAGAAGTGACTTTAGATATTCAGAGAACAGTGTAATTTGTTTGTACCCATTCTGGAAGACTTGCTTTCCAGTCTGAGACTGTGACTTACTCCCTCCCAGATTCTGGGAAAGGTCCTGATAGTGCTTATTAAATGTGCATGGTAAATACTTGCTGGTCTTTCAGGTCTTAATACACATATATGTCAGTGTCCAATGGAATATAGTATATATTTATATAGTATATGCAATAGAGCATGTGCCATCTATGCACAATGAGTTTGGGATACAGTGAAGGACACAGAAGTCCAGGCCCTATCCAGGTTTCCCAGGTTGTGTATTCTGGACCTGTGTGTCCTCTGTATTTGCCAGTATCCATTCGAGATGTGGAAGTGGCCCTGAGGAACTGAGTTTTAAATTTCATTTAATTTTCATCAATTTGAATTCCAGTGGCTGCCTGTGACTAGTGGTGGTGATAGAGGACAGAGCAGAGAGCACAGGACATTGAGGAACGGTTTTCGTTATTGTCACTGCGCGTAAGAGAGTAGAGATTCGCACAATCTTACAAGCTCGCGAGCCCTAGGCAGCAAAGGGGAAGGCTTGACATTGAAAGATGGAGCAGGGAAGCAATCGATAGGAGGGTCTCTGGGAGAGAGCCGAGGGTGGAGGGAGCTGCAGAAGGGCTTGGGGGTGCGGGAGCAGGGCTGCATGGAGGGAGCAGAGTACCAGGGTGTGGATCCTGCCCGGTGTGTAGGCTGGCGGCAGGAAGTTGAGTGGGTTTCCAGCTGATGGATTTCATTTTCTCTGCAGGGTGGGAATTGAGATCATCTTCTGCAAGGGAGGGGAAGAGGAGGAAGTGAGAGGTTTGGAGAGAGTTGAGAAGACTGAGAATTTAGGAAGCTGACAAGGGAAATGGGGTGACTGGGTCGAGTTCTTAAGGTTCAGGTGAGGAACCTGAGATGGTTATGCCCAGGGAAACTTTGGACCTGCCCTGGAGCCTTCTGATCAGAGCCACATTCTTGGCCCTGCTGGTCAGTGGACCCACTGGGCCTGCTGTCTATACCTGTGTGGGCCTCCTGACACCTCCGCTCCTGTCCCTGAACATACCAACTCACGTCCAGCGGGGCTTCTTCCAGTCAATTCCTGGAGAGCCGGGTCCATTGTCTAGTTCAGCCTTGTGTTTCTGTGGCGCCCAGTGCGGTTCCCTGCACACAGAGCCCCCGTACACAGTTGAGCGAGCGAATGTCTGAATAAGGAAGGGGGAAACATCCTGAAGCAGAGGAGCAGCCCTGTGCTCTTGGTGGGTTCACCTGCCCGCTCCCCAGCAGGACAGCTTCAGACTTCCTGCTAGCTGGAACCTCTCCTACTCACGAGGAGAGTTTGAAGAGGAATAATCTAAAATCAAGTGGACTGATGTAGTGTGAGACAGAAGGGATGCTGTGTTGGGGTATATTTTTTCTTTTTAAAAACTTATTTAATTCCATTTTTTTTATTGTTCGAGTCCAGATGCGGCCTACGAGTGACAGTTGGGAGGGTCTGCTCTCACCAACATAGCTGACCTCACAGTTCATGCCCTTGCCTTCCCTTCTCAAGGGAATAAACAAACACTGGGGTGGGCCAGAGCCCTGACCTTGGGGTGACTGAGGCCCCTGGAGTTAAAGTCTAACTAGGAACCCTCCCCCGCCAAACCTATTCAAATTCTATCTTTTTCTATATTTACCAATGATGTTGCACTTTGTCTTCATCTTAGCAAATGTTTAATTTGTTGAGAGAAAACATGTCATGAATGAATCACTCATAAGTTTCCATATTTCCCAAAGAATCCCACAAATGGCAAAAATAGAATTTCTGGGGTCCTATTAATACAGGTGAAACACAGGCAAGTCCCTAACTTTGGTGAAGGCAAAGTGGTAGAAATGTGTGTAGTTCAGGGGCTGAAAGACAAGTAGCAAATCACTGGACACAGCTAGCTGCCCAGGCATCAGCTCCTCTGTGGGTTGGTCCTGTCTTGCTTTGAAATCAAATGGCTCAAGAAATTAGCACCTAAGAATCAAGAACCTTATCCACTGAAAATATGAGAGGTCACCTTTCTTTTTCAGTTCTCTCTTCTCTGCTCAGTTAAATGTATCGCTGACAATGAAGAAATCTAAGGATTGAGTGAGATTTCCTATCATCACTCACGATGTGTTTTTGTACTAACATCTGAGCTTCTGAACTGAAACACTTTGACAGGGGTGGCTCTGAGACTAGCGTTAACATATAGTATTCTAGTATACTGAAACAGGCTATTTAAAGAGGAGTTTTTATTGATAAGCGCCTTAAAAGCCCATTATGTGCATTGCTAGCTGAAATGGCACCATAGAAGCAGTCCTCTTGATTTCCCAAGTGACCTCATAAAGGGTCTGGACTAACTCTAATTCCAAAATCCAAAGAAAATAAATTTATCCAGATGTTGGGCTTGGAGAGCCGTGGTGCATTACCAACAAACCTGAATATTTGTTTTTGGAAAATCTTACTACTGCACATGATTTGCAGCAAAGGTTACCCGTGGCTCCATTCCTCTCACAGCTTCCTCTGTTTAGCCTCCGAATGCCACTTTCCCACTTCTGAATCTCCGGCATTTCTGTGTTTGTCGACAGTGCGCATGGTTAAAATGATATTTTCATATTTCAGTGTAGTTGGAAGCTCCTTAAAGCAGAGGGTTGTAAGTGCAAAAAAGAGATATGCAGTTCCCTAATGGCTTATTACCATCAAATTTGCAATTCAGATCAGCTCTAAATTGACTGAAATTTTTAAACACATAGCAGGCAGTTTAAACTAATGATTGTCTGGAGGTTCACCACTGACATGAACTAAGCTTCTGTTCAAAACAAATTGCAAATAATTCCTCCCTTAGAGTCAAAATGTCACTTTTAAAACTCTGTGTTATTGCTAGATTTTTGTCAGCTACATACAAAAAAAAATCTGCTTTATAGAGTGTGTTCTACCTTTGAAAGGCCTGAGTGACATCGTTTCCCTATTAAAAAGAAATAACACAACAACGCGTATGGATATATATGGAGCTCCATCAGCTTCACTAGGAACCACCCCCTTCTCCCCCTCTTCCCCTTCAAAAATCCTCGCTGTAAAGTGAAACACCCCAGGGGCAGTGGCAGGCCCACGTTGCCTAGCAACCCGCAGCAGGTAGCAGGGCTCAGCCACAGCTGGCCTGCTTCTTTCCTGAGAACCTTCTTATTACTGTTTGTGTTAATCTTTAACCAGGCTTTTAAACCACAGTCTTTCTCCCGGGTCTCTTGTCCTTAGATTGCAGGGGCCTGCTCAAATGTTGTCCCAGAGGTAATGGTATTAAGGGCGGCTATTGAATGTTTGAAGAGTGATAAGCAACTGAAAAGGATTAGAATTGCATGTTCCAGCTAACCTTATTTTGCATTCTTAAAAAATATCATGAAAATTGCAGCCTAATGGAAACAATGGTTGGTGTTGACACAGCTCAAACCTGCTTTTGCTCCCAGCTTGTAAACTGGAGAGGTGAGACCACCTTTTTCTCCGTAATTGTTCCTTTTAAAACACCAGCATTCTCATACAAAGACCACTTAAGGAATTCATTTAGAATTTGTAGATAGGTTTCCACTGATTTGGTCTCAATTTAATTAGGGGCGGGCAGGCGAGCCAGGTATGGATGGGTGGAGAGATACAAAGACAGATCTGATCTGCCCTGCTTCCGACAATCCTTTCTGCCTGCTTGGCAGGAGGTTCCTGGCCATCCCCAAACTCTGTGGATGGACGTGAAATTGACCAGTGCGCCAAGAATGAAGAGTCATGTGGCAAAAGGCACATTTGCTCTTAATAACGTGGAGCTTTCTGCTGGTCGTGAGCTCCGGCCATGTTGGAGACCGCCCACTGTGCATCGGACCCAATGGGGTGAGCCATGAAGCGTTTTCAAACCAGGCATTTCTCTCTGCCCATCACAGAACTCAGGGCCAAGTGACCACGACAGTGCCCTCCGGCCTTTTCACTCACTCCCTCTCTCTCAGTAGATTAGAAAAAAACCTTCGGGAATGATTCACTCTCTAACCTCCGTTCTATGTCATTTAAAAGGAATTTAGGCCTTCTCCTATCCCAGCATTTGGTTACAGACCTGGTCCTATTATGCAACATAATATGTGCTTAATAATACTGATTAACTGACTTGGAAATTGGAGAAAGGTCAGAGAATGTGAAGGAGATAACACTTTCATATTTTCTGAACCTTATTGAAGTTAATCTACATAGATACAATCTTCAAACTTTGGTTTAAAAATACACATAAAAGACTCGCATTAGATTCCTGATTTCTGAATTCCATTAATTTTTCTCCTTTCTATTTCAGGACATATAAAATTTTATTCTGATCTTATGACCACAAAGCATGACCTCACCCGAGAGGTGTTTTGCTGAGGGTCCACGGTCCCTCTGTGGACGTGAGGTCCCGCTCATTTTTATTCCTCCAATCTTGCCAGTATCACACAAAAGGCCACGTACATTGTATTTTTTCTTGTGGAAACTGAAACAGGGAGCTTCTGTTTAGTTTTTAGACTGCCACATTTGGATGCCCGAGAGTCCCATGATGTGTGATAGCTCTCCCGCCTGCATGAGGTAGTACCTGTGTGTCTATTCACATTAGCTTTGGTTTGGAAGACTAATTTTTCTTTCCAAGGAATCTTGCTTATACCATTTAGAAGTGGTAAACCCTCTCTATAATTTTGATTTGTTTCTTATTTAAACTCCAACCTCTGCCTTTTATCTTTCTCTTGACCTAAAATAAATTATTGTGTTACATGAACGATTGCCCAAGTGGGTCAATTAAATTCTGAATACAGCTGGTGTTGATATTTTTTGCTAATGAAAATATCTTTGTGGAATCTTCAAGGCAACTTATAAAAATTAGCTCCTTGAGGTACCTGGAAATTCAGGGAGAAGAAATCTATCAATAAACATGATGACTGATTTCATTCTATCAGTCAGACCTCAGTTTGCAGGGACATAATTTGTGAAAGGTGAGTGGAGGAGCATGCCAGGCTAGAAAAAGACCATTTGAAATGACGTGCTTGTGTCCTGGATGGTAGAAACATCGTCCTGGAGTCTGGGTCTGGACTTGGTGTCTGTAGGCGGGCCTCTTCCTCTTGTTACCAGGTAGTTACCCGTGTCTACCCAGGGCAGGCAGCTTGTGTCCTCACGCCCACCTCCTCCTGTGTAGACACCTCTGCCCTCTTCATTGTGCCAGGATCTATGGCCTCAGAACCGTCAATCCACAGAGCAGAACTACAGTCCCGGCCCTGAGGGGTGGGTCTGTCTTCTAGGACACTCTGGGCTACAGAGATGTTATTGCAGTCATCACTTTAGGTATGAAGTACATATTTTAAATGCTATTTCCATCCTCATAAATTTCTTTTTAATTTTATTTTTAACTCCTGAATGCAGATATAAATACAGGACTGAGTATCTTATTCTTCCTGCTAGGTGTTTCCATTAAGCGAAGAAGATTCTGATTCCTAGATTTGTTTACTCCTGGGCTTCTCGGTGTTGCTGTAATTGGCATGTGGGGCATTATTGACATTCTGGCCCCACGATTCTTCCTGACAAGCACCATCCTGTGCAGTGTAGGATGGTGAGCCGCATCTTGGCCTCTATCTAATAGATGCCAGCAGTATCCCCCTGCAGTTGTGACTTCAAAGGTGTCTCCAAGCATTGCTACATGTCTCCTTCAGGGAAAAATGGCCCCCGTGATTTAGTCCTGTGCTGTAGTGTGTGGGACACCTGGAAGGTGGAGAGGTAAAATCTCAGGGTCCTTCCAGACCCGCTGAATAGAAACCTGCCAACGCAATCCCTGGGTGACTCCTTGAGAGCACAGGGGAACGGAGGTCCTGCTCTAGCCACCATTTGGAAGAACTATCGGGATATGATTGTTCTCAGTTAAAGGTAACATAATTCCAAGGCTTAAAATGCAATTGCAGCAGACTTCTTAGACTGCAAGTGGATGCACACGCTGGCAAAATGCATGTGGAGCCTGGGTAGTGGAAATATTTAAGGAAGAGTCACAGGGTTGATTACTCAAAAAAAAAAAAAAAAAAAAAAAGACCCTTCCTCTCTAATAATATCATAATCGTTCAGAGTTGGGCCTGCTTTAGCCCATAGGAATCTAAATTAATGGTACCTTGCAAATATTTCTGTATCTCTTAAGCTAATTCATCAACAACGCTGCCACTGGCGCTGTAAATTATCAGGTGTTGATTATATTCTCAGTGCTCGGTGGGGTATTACTATCCTCACAACCATCCGTGGGGAGGGACCTCACAGGACAAATGAGGAAACCAAGAGTTGGAGAAATCCCGTGCGTGCTCCCACCTCACATTCTGCGTGGAGACACCCAGCACCCACCTTCCTTCGCCCCACGGTTCTGCCTTTCCTTCTAAGGAGGGAAGCGACGGTAATGCACACCCTCTCCAAGCTAATGAGTGTATGTCTCAACAGGGTGCACACGCATTTTCAGCCCCAGGCACTTGTAAGGAATGGGAACCATCATTATTTTTCTTTGAAGTCTCCATTTGTTCCATTTTCCCAGGCGGACGTCTCACTGTATTTGAGAATGTCAGAGCGCAACCGGCAACTCCAGGTACAGAACTGGGCTCCCCCACTTCTCCCTTTGCTGCGCAGCATCAGCGCTGTGCAAACCAAGCCCAGCCTTGACAAGCACTCTGGGTGCAGATGGCAGTTTCCGAGGTCTGCCCCTGATGGCAAGAGCACTTGCTGGGAACCCTGAGGAGCCTTCGCGAGGGTCTGATGAGCAGATGCAAACCTCGAAAGCAAACCCCACGTGGCATTTGCGTGAATTGGCCGGAAGCGCGTGCTCCCACGGTTCACGTTTCTTTTGTCGCAGCCACGCCCTTGGATCCTTCCTGGCTGAGTCTTTCCACTGTATCATCGCCCTATTTCTTTACTCAACCCTTATTCCTTCGCTTAGTATTCCCAGATTCCGTTATCACCATGGTGACGCCATGCGCTTATGCCCTTATTAAACATTTATCTTAAATAGATCTTCTAGGAACTGGTCTTCTAGGCAATGTCAGCTTTTCAGTTTCAGATCCACCGTCATGTCCAGATACTGGGGATTTGTGTGCAAACATTATTCCACTATTACTATAAAGGGAAATAAAGCAAAATGTTTAAAATTAGATAGCTGCTATTCCTGCTAACTGCTTATGCTGGAAAATAAGACATTTTGTATGCATTCCATTCCTACTTTCCAGGGGGCATACAATCTTTTTAAGAACTTTGTGTAAGTTTGAATTAGCTCATATGCACATCTATCACTGGAAAATTTAAAAATTTCAAATTTAATGTTGCATTTCCAGGAATATATCCTATGAAAATACTAGAAATGCTAACAATGAATCATATACATGTAATTGATCTCACATTAATAATAAAAGCTTAAAAATTAATTATCCAACAATGGGAGAAGAATTAAATAATGGTATGACCATATGATTAAATAATATGTATCTCGTAGGAATGATTTTTGCAAAGAACTTCGGTTATGGGGAAAGGATTATAAGTTAATTGAAAAAAGTGGTAAAATTTATAAATAATAGGATTTCTATCTTATTGCTTTTGTCTAAAACTCATTAGTTAATCTTTATTAAATGCATTAGTTGATCTTTATATCTACTATATAAGTAAAAATGCTAAATATTAGAAGTAGTTACATCTGTTTGGTGAGTTTATGGGTATTTTATTTTTATTTAATTTAGCACTGCTGGGAATCAAACCCAGGGCTTTATGCATGTTGTATGATTTTACTCTTTTTAAAGCTCTGCTCTGTTTTCTGTAGTTTCAGTGAGCATAAAATGCTTTGAAATCAGAAAGGAAAATGAAAAGAAAAATAAATATGTAAGTATAAAATTAAACTAATTAAATTCTTTCTGGATTGCAGTATATAATTTAGAGGTGCCAGGAATTTTGCATATTTGTCTGGTCTTTAAAAAGTCTTCCTCCATAAAAACTACCCTTAGCCTCATAGTGTTGTTTTAAAAGAGCGTTTCAAACACTTATTCTAGATGAGGGACAGAGACTATTGTCTTTAGCACAGATAGTGGAAAATGAGGTGGGAGGAGACAGGTGCAAAGCCAGGGGACATTGTCCAAGTGTGTATAAATTAAATAGCTAATTTTCAGAAAGGTCAAATTTTGAGTCTGAGAATAGGTTTGACAAAAGGAAAAAATTGCAGGGATATTTTTCATTACAGTTAAACAAAAATGGACTTAATGCAAAATGTAAGAGGAAGCTGCTTTTATTGAAGGAAATGATTAATGGGCATTTAGGGGGAGAAATGCCCAGAGGGTGGAGCTAGGACAGTAAGAAGAGGTACAGGATTTTGAGGACAAGGAACCATGGATCCTAGATCAAACTCTGCCATCATCAAAATTTTGACGAGTCCTTTAGTCTCCCTTGGCCTTGATTTCTTCATGTAAGTAGCAGGAATCAGATCAAATGCTATCTAAACTTCCCTCAGTTCCATTGATCCTACTCTCTCCCATGTTCTTGCTGCCCAGAATCCTGGGAGTCTAAAGTTCCAAATTCCGGGACAAGGTTCCGGCTGATCATCCAACTGCGTGGGCATGGGTGGCCATAAGAGGCATTCTTTGGAGACCAGTCAGCTCGTTGTTCTCTCCAACTGCCTGAAGCCAAACAGTGAGGCTAGTGGGCCCAAGCCCACACATCTCCTCTGGATTTCCAAGAAAAGGTGCTTTTTGCATTTGGAACAGTGTTCCCACATGTGAAAGCATTTCATCTTTCTAGTGCTAGTGTAAATTCGTGATGAGAACCAGCAAGTGGTGATAATAGAGGTTCTGTTTTATGAATACGAGTACCTGTTAAATATATCTAATATGCACTTGTATTTAGGAGTATATTTGTTGAAAGACACTTAGGTGATAAGTACACATAAATACCTCGGTTTTAAAAACAACTTTGTTGAAGTATAATTGACATGCCTCGAGTTACAATGAAAATATTAGAAATGTACAATTTGCTAAGTTTCAATGTATACATAGGCACACGAGCCCTCACCATTGTCAAGTTAATAACCACAACTCAGAACAGTTGCCTTTATATTTCTTTTGCAATGAATGTATGTGGTATAAAGTACGGATTGAAATGGTTTGTTTGTTTGTTTGTTTGTTTTGCATTGTGGCTATGCAGTTATTCTGGTACCATTAGCTGACAAACAGTTCTGTCTCTCTTGAGACTTTGTCAAAAGTCAACTTCCCACAGGTATGTGGAACTATTTCTGAAATCACTGTTTTGTTTCATTGATGATTATCTGTCTTTATGCCAATACCACATTGTCTTGAATGCTGTAGCTTTGTAATAAATCCTATTGCTTATGTAAGTACTCCAAATATTTCCACTCCCAAGTTGTTTGGATTATTTTTAGATGAATTTTACAATTAATTGGTCAATTTTATGAGAAAGCCTGCTGAGGTTTTTATGGGACTGTGTAGAATCTCTGGATCAATCCAGGGAGAATTGCCATCTTAATGATACTGAATTTTCCAATCCATGAACAAAGTGCATCTCTTCATTTATTTAGGTCTTCTGTAATATGTAAAGTTTTATATATTTAAGTATACAGATTTTACATATCTGTTGTCAGTCTTATTCTTGAATATTTCATATTTTTGGTGGTTGTATAAATGGCATTGCAGCTCTTAATTTTACTTTCTGATTATTCATTGCAAGTCCATAAAATAAAGTATTATTTTGCTAAACTCAACTTTTTTTTTGGGGGGGGGGTACTGGATATTGAATCCAGGGGTGATTTACCACTGAGCTGAATTCATATCCATTTTTATTTTTAATATTTAGGGAGAGTCTTCCTGAGTTCCCAGACTGGCCTTGTTATCCTCCTGCCTCAGCCTCCTGAGTTGCTGGGATCATAGGCCTGCACCACTGCACCCTGCTATAGTCAACTCTTAATTGGTGAAGCTCTTGGGGTAAATTTCATATTTTCTACACAGAGGATCATACCATTTTTGTATAATGATAGTTTAACTTCTTCCATTTCAACATGGATGGCTTTTGTTTGTCTTGTCTTATTACACTGGCTAGAAACATCATTAAGATGATGGGTGGATGTGGGGACAGCAACCTTTTCCTTTTTGATGACAGATGCTTGCTCAGCTCTGTTGGTTGGCCATCTCCCAACACCCTGACTTCCTCTACACATCTCCAACCAGCTCTGGCCCATCTGCATGTCCTTGGTCTGGTGCACAGTCTTCCTGCATGAATACTAAATTCTCTGGCCTGTGGTGCCTTACCAGAGAGTGGATTCCCAACACCTTGACTTCCTTACCAGGATTGTTTCACCTGCAACTTGAAAAGTGTATTGATTTTTCTTTTCCTACTTGCCCAACACCCATGGATCAACTCTGGCTCAGGCCGTCCAGGGGGCTTCTCCGCCGTGAAGTGGGCTCTGAGCATAACGTTGTGACAAGGTCTTAATTCAGTCTTCAGGAGGGCACCTCCTCCATATTTGTTCTTCCATGAGTGATCTCCCTCAAGCTTAGTGTTTCCATCAGCATTATCTTTGTCTTTGCCATTACTTCTCATTTGGTTACTTATTTTTGATATCAAATCTTCTCTGTTTAAATCTCTGTGTTTTCTGTTGCCTAAATTAAGTGCTTCCTGGTGCATTTTTTTCAATCAAAATTTATTGAAGTGTAAATAGTTTATAAAAGAGTGTTCATATATCAAGTAGACAATTTGACATGTTATGCTTATAACATGCTTATAACATACAATCAAGGTAATCAGCATATATACCCCACTCAGTGTCATCATGTCAAATGGCATTTCTGGTGATCACATAAAGAGAGGTCCAGCCAGGGTGTTTAGTCTGGCTCATGGGACAGGTTTACATGGTTCACAGTCACATGTATAGTTAATAGAGTTGGCATGCTGGTTTAGGAATGGCTTCTGCCCGCTCTGGCTCTCCCCAGAGTCTGGCAAGAGGTGTTAGGGCCATACGAACATGTACTGTGTTGCTAAGCAAAGTGGATGATGGTGGAAAAATAATGTTCAAAATAAATAAATGTGGGGAGCTAGGACCCTGTGTGTCCAAAATCATACTAAATCCTACACTCACATGTGCAAGCACTTAATTTGATAGTTTCACAAAGTTATCAACAGAGTTTTCAATGGAATTAGTAATAATGTATAATATAACAAGCAGCTAAAAGAATCATCATAAAACTCTCAGACAAACTTTATGCTTGAAGAGAGACTAAATGTCTTGTGCTGTCTCTTTATAAACATACTAAATTTTTTTTTTTCATATCAAGTGACCAAAGAGATTGAAAATGTGGGAAAATGTATAGTGGAGATGGGTACAGCAGGTTATTAATACAAATCTTATTTTCTTGAGCATATAATATTTGTATATTAGTCAGAATTCATACATTTGAAATCTATTGTGTTTATTTTTCACTTCAAATAAATAGTCGTTTTTAAATCTAATTTTTATCCATAATTTTGTGATTTTTTTTCTTAAGGTGGGAAAGTTAAATGTATGCGAGTCTTGTCAAACCTGGATCTGAGTCTACCTCCAAAAGCTGTTTTACTTGAACACGTTTCAGTAAATGGATTGCCTGGTTTATGGCATTGCTTGTGGTATGAGAGACTGTGTAAAGGTTTGGTAAATACTGACCCTGGTTATATTAAAAGTACAGAAGAACAGAATACCTGTTCTCGAAATGTATGTCATATACACACTGTACTGGAACACTGAGGACAGTGTCAGTTTTGAGCACAATGTTATTTAGGGTGTTATTTGTCTGATCTTTAATAATTACACTTTCCAGTTTTTTTTTCTTTTTTCTTTTTAGTGCCAAGGATTTTTAATCCAAGGTATTACACATGCTTGGCAAGTGCTCTACCACTGAACTAAGCGCCCCACTCTTTCTTAATTTTGAGACAGGGTCTCACTGAGAGTTGCTGAGTCTGACCTTGAACTTGCTGAACCTCCTGGGTAGCTGGGGTTGTAGGTGTGCACCCCCACAACCAACTCGGGTGAACTTCTTCATATAAAACAGTATTGAAACCGGTGTCTTTGGATATATTTTAGATTACAGACAAAAGTTGCAGTTTTTTGATCACCTGATGCAAGGTATGGGCCTGAGGAACCAGACCCAGCGAGGAGACTGCGGGCGGATGAGCGGAAGGTGCCTTTTCTCTCGGCTGCGTGAGGGGCTTGGGCACAAGCAGCGGGAAGACTGCGTCTCTGGGAGGTGAGCAAAAAACCAAACCAAACCGAAACACGCTCCGGATAAATGATGTAGGACAGAGCACCTCGAAGGCTGGGGCGTTTTGGGTGCGCCAGACAAGGCTGAGGACCGAGTGGAGCTGAGCTGGGGCCGGAGCGGGAAAACACTCCATGTGGGAAAAGGTCTGAACGCGCTGGGCAAACCTGGGCGTGGGGAGCCCCGGATGGGGGGATGGGAGCCCGGAATGTGGGGGACCCCCACCTGGGGCCCACCCAGAGGCCATTGGGCCCCGTGAACCAGTGCACGGGAGTCGCGGTCTGCCTGCTGTGCACGTGAACCCGAGTGGGAAACCCTTGCACACCTGGGGAGGCTGAGGTTGAGGCTGAGGCTGCAGGCCCAGACCCTCCCTGGGGTCCGAGTGCGGGCTGGAGCAGCACTGGATCCCGCAGACCACCTACCCGAGACCCAAGGTGAGCCTAGCACATCAGGAGCATCTCTGGCACAGAATTTCTGGCATGGAGACCACAGACAGATCAGAGAGGCCAGGGAAAGCCCGGCCTCCCTGCCCACCGCACCCACAGCCAGCAGCAGGCAGTGCCAGCAGAGGGTGAACCCAGGGCGGGCAGGCAGCGCACAGTCCTGGGAGGAGGTCCTGGAGAAGCCCCAGCGCACGGCAGGTCCACCCAGGGGACCCTGGAGGACGCCGCCCCTGCCCACGGTGGTGCCCGGGGAGCTCGTGGGTACCGTCCCAGAAGTGCATCCATTCTTCGAGGCCCCAAACCCCTGCCTCATCAAACCAGGGCAGCGCCAGCCCCAGTCCCCGCCCTTGGGAGCTTCACCTGCAGAAACGCATCTCGCAGAAGCCGAAGGCAATAGCACTGGGGCGTCAAGCCAGGCGCATCTTCCACACCTTCCGCTAAGAGGGGAGGCCGAGGAACCGCAAGGCAGCTGCGACTGGCAAGAGCTCTCACGGGCTATCCTGTGACTTTTGACTTGGTTCGGTTCTGTTTTGTTCTTGAATGTGTACTTTTCATACATTTGCACATATGTCCATATACATATTTATTTCTGCTTTTTTAGGTCAAGCATTTCTTGAAGGTAGCAATTTTTTTGTGCTTTTTTTTGAGGGTTGGGTTTTTGGCTAGCACATTTTGGACTGATTTTCTATTGTCTCTTTGACAACCGTTTTCCATCGTTTCTATTTCTCTCTCGTTTCTGGCTAATAGCCAAATTGTATTGAATGCCCTCTCTCTTCCTTTAATTCTTTTAATTCTATTGTTTTGGTTTTTCTCCTTATAAACACATCCTCTGTAGACTCTGCCTTTGCCCTACTCACCTCTGGAATCTACAAACCCTTTTCTACCCCCATTTCTTCTTCTTTTTCTCTTAAAGATGCTCTCTTTAAACTTTTCCTCATTTATACCATTTTCTTTGAAAGCAATTATATTTCATGGATCAATATTTTGAGGACTAAGATGTTTGATTAGTATATATCAAATGTGTTCTTATAATTTAAAATTTTTTTTCCTGTATTTAAATTTTTAAAAATGTTTTATTTTTCATATTTTAAAAATTTTATTGTATACATTTTTCTCTCAGTTTTTGGTTTCCCTTGACTCTCTTTCTCTCTTTTCTTTGGCTAACAGCCAATCTCTATTGTTCTATCTTTCATCCTTCCTTCAATTTTTTACTTCTATTTTTTCTCCTCCTCCCTCATAATCATCATATCCTACATCACTTCTGTTCTATCCCTGGTGACCATGTGAAATCACAAACCCTTTTGTAAACTTATTGTTTTTACTGTGGGCAATAACTGATCATGTCATTTCCGATTATTGTGACAATCAACATTGTAGATTTCATTGCAAGACTTATTTGTTTTAATGCTATAAATTGTTTTCATCAGTAATTGTTTGTTATTATCTGTCTCCCCGTAAACTGTGAGGTACTGGAAACCTTCAGAGACACTATAAGTCCTTAAGTTAGACACTCTACTGCCTCAAAGCCAATGGTTAAATGGGTAGACACACAAACAACATGAAAAATCAAGGAAATAAATCACCTCAAACAAACCAAAATATGTCAAAAATAGAATCCATTCACACCACAGTGGAAGAAATATCAGAGAAGGAGTTTAGAATGTTCATAGTTAAACTGATATGTGAGGTAAAGGATAATGCAAGGGAGACAATACAGAAAGCAAAAGATCACTTTAAAAAGAGATATAGATTCTGGTGGTGGTGGTGGTGGTGGTGGGGAACCCAACCAGAAATACTCAAAATGAAGGAATTGATAAACATATCAAAAATTCATTGGAAAGTATCACCAGCAACTTAAACCACTTGAAAGACAGAATCTCAGGCCATGAAGACAAAATATATAACTCCGAAAATAAGGTTGACCATGGAGAAAAGATGTTAAGAGACCATGAACAGAACTTTCAAGAAATATGGGATAACACGAAAAGACCAAAATTTATCAGGATAGACAAAGTCTCAGAGATACAAACCAAAGGAATGCACAATATTTTAATGAAATAATATCTGAAAATTTCACAAACCTTAAGAATAAAATGGAAAATCAAATATAGGAAACATATGGATTCCAAATATACAAAATTACAACAGACCCACACCAATGTATTATTTAAAAATGCCTAAGATACAGACCAAGGATAGAATTCTAAAGGTTGTCAGAGAAAAATGACAGGTCACAATTAGAGAGAAATCAATTTGGATCTCAGTTTATTTTTCAACCTATGCCCTTAAAGCTAAGAGGGCTTAGAAAAATATATGCCAAGCTCTGGAAGAAAATGGATGGCAACCAAGAATACTATACCCTGCAAAATTAAGCTTCAGATTTAACAATGAAATAAAAACCTTCCATGATAAACAAATATTAAAAGAATTCACAACTGGAAAGCCTGCATTACAAAGCATCCTCAACAAAATATTCCATGAGGAAATTAAAAATAAAAGTGAAAACCAACAAAGGGAGGAACTCTACTAGAATGGTCAATTAAAAGAGAAACTAATTCAAAATAAAAATCAATAATAATTCAAGGTGATAGAGAATAAAACTTCTTTCTCAATAATAACATTGAATGTAAATGGCCTAAACTCATCAATCAAAAAACATAGACTGGCAGATTGGTTAGAATATAAGGCCCAACATATGCTGTCTCCAAGAGACTCACCTTGTAGGCAAAGACATTTACAGACTGAAGGTAAAAGGATGTATGTGGAAAAACTTACCATTCACATGGTTCTCATAAACAAACAGTGGTTTCTATCCTCATATCTGATAAAGTGGACTTCAAGAAGGGAAAAGAAGATCATTTCACACTGCTTAAGGGAACTATACATCAATAAGACATAACAATCTTAAATATTTATGCCCCAAGCAATGAACCATCTACATATATTGAACTCTTCACAATCTTAAGAATCAAATAGTTCATAACAATACTACTGGATGACTTCAACACACTTCTCTCTCCAATTGATAGATCTTCAAAACAAAAACTGAATAGAAAAGCTATAGAACAAAAAAGATACAATTAATAATTCAGGCTTAACAGACATACATAGAATATTTCATCCATCAATGACTAAATATTCTTTCTTCTCAGCAGCACATGAATCCTTCTCATAAACAGACCATATCTTAAGCCAAAATGCAACTCTTAGCACATACAAAAAATAGAGGTAATACCTTGTATTTTATTAGATCACAATCGAGTAGTGAAATTAGAAATCAATAATAAAATAAAAAAAGAGAATCTACTCTAACACCTGGAGACTAAATAATACACTAATTGAATGACCAATGGATAGCTGAAGAAATCAGGGATGAAATAAAAAAATTCTTAGAGGTGAATGAGAATAGTGACATAACATATCAAAATCTCTGGGACACTATGAAGGCAGTGCTAAGATAAAGTTCATTTCATTGAGCTCATTCACTAAAGGATAGAGAGTCACCAAAATTAACCTAATTTTACATCTCAAAGCCCTAAAGAAGAACAAATTAACACCAAAAGCAATAGAAACTAGGAAATAATTAAAATCAGAGCCAAAATTAGTGAAATTAAAACAACAACAAAAAAAATTTAAAAAATTTATGAAACAAAAAGTTGGGTCTTTGAAAAAATAAATAAAATTGATAAACCCTTAGCCAAGAAAATGAGAGTGAAAATTCAAATCACTAAAATTCATGATGAAAAAGCAAATATCACTAGGGACACCACTGAAATACAAATGATAATCAGAATCTACTTTGAAAATCTATACTCCAATAAAATAGAAAATCACACTGATATATTTCTAAAGACATATGGTCTACCCATATTCAATCAAGAGGATAGAAAATTTAAGCAGATCAATTTCAAGCAATGAAATGGAGGACACTATCAAAAGCCAACCAACCAAGAAAAGCCCAGGACCAGATGGATTCTCAGCTGAGTTCTACCATACTTCAAAGAAGAATTTATACCAATAATTCTCAAATAATTCCATGAAATAGAAAAGGAGGAAACCTTTCCAAACTCATCCTATAAAGCTAGTATCATCCTGAAACAAAAATCAGACAAAGACACAATAAGGAAAGGAAACTTCAGACCAATATCCCTGATTAACATAGATGCAAAAATTCTCAGTAAAATACTGGCAAATCACATACAAAAACATATTAAAAATATAGTGACTAAGATCAAGTGGGATTCATTCCAGGGATGCAAGGTTGGTTCACCATATGGAAATCAATAAACATAATTCATCACATCAGTAGACATAAAGACGAGAATCACATGATTATCTCAACAGATGCAGAAAAAGCATTTGACAAAATTCAGCATCAATTCATGTTCAAAACACTAGAAAAACTCAGGACAGTCGGAACACACCTCAACAATGTAAAAGCTATATATGCTAAGTTCAAGGCCAACATCATTCTAAATGTAGGAAAATAAAGCATTTCCTCTAAAAAGTAACAGGACAGGGATGCCCTCTTTCACCACTTCTATTCAACATAGTCCTTGAAACTCTAACCAGAGCAATTAGACAGACGAGAGAAATTAAAGGGACATGAATAGGAAAAGAAGAGCTCAAAGAATCCCTATTTGCCGACAACATGATTCTATGTTTAGAAGGACCAAAAAACTCCACAGAAAACTTGTATAATGAATAAATGAATTCAGCAAGGTAGCAGGATATAAGATCAATACCCATAAATCAAACACGTTCTATACATCAGTAATGAATGCACTGAATGAGAATTTAAGAAAAGTATCCCATTCATAATAGCCTCAAAGAAAAAAAATACTTGAGAATCAATCTAACAAAAGAGGTGAAAGTCCTCTACAAGGAAAACTCCAGAACACACACATGAAAGAAAGCTGAAGATGACCTCAGAAAATGGAAAGACCCCCCCCCCCCTTATTCTTGGATAGGAGAATCAATATTGTCAAAACGGCCATTATACAGATCAACACAATTCCTATTAGAATTTCAATGACATTCTTCATAGAAATAGAAAAAGCAGTCATGAAATTAATTTGGAAAAATAAGAGGCCCAGAATAACCAAGGCAATCCTTAGTGAGAAAAGTGAAGCTAGAGGCATCACAATAGCAGAACTTAAATTATACCACAGAGCTATAGTTACAAAAACTGCATAGCACTGGCACCAAAACAGACCTGAAGATGAATGGTACAGAATAGAAAACACAGACAAACCCACATAAATGCAGTTATCTCATACAAGACAAAGGAGCCCAAAACATACATGGAGAAAAGATAGCCTCTTCAACAAACAATGCTGGGAAAACTGGAAATCCATATGTAGCAAAATGAAATTAATCCCCTATCTCTCACCCTGCACAAAACTCAACTGAAAGTGGATCAGGGACTTAGGCATTAGACCAGAGATCCTGTGTCTACTAGAAAAAGTAGGCCCAACCCTCCATCATGTCGGCTTAGGAGTGACTTCCTCAATAAACTCCTAAAGCACAAGAATTTAAATCAATAATCAATAAATGGTATGGTATCAAACTAAGAAGCTTCTTCACAACAAAGGAAGCAATAACTTGAAGAAAGTACCTACAGAATAGGAGCATAAATCTTGCACCTCAGATAGGGCATTAATCTTTAGGATTCAAAGAACTCAAAAAAATTAACACCATAAAACCAAATAAACCAATCAATAAATGGGCTAAGGAACTGAAAAGATACTTCACAGAAGAAGAAATGCAATTGATTGACAAATATATGAAAGAATGTTCAACATCTCTAGCAATTAGGGAAATGCAAATTAAAACTACACTGAGATTCTATCTCACTCTAGTCAGAATGTCAATTATAAAGAATACAAGTAACAATAAATGTTGGCAAGGATGTGGGGAGAAAGGTTCACTCATACATTGCTGGTGGGACAGCAAATTGGTGCAACCACTATGGAAAGCAGTATGGAGATTGCTTAGAAAACTTGGAATGGAATCACCATTTAATCTGGTTATCCCACTCCTTTGAATAAAGGACTTAAAATCAGCATACTACAATGATGTATCCACATCAACATTTACAGCAGCTCAATTCACAACAACTAAGCTGTGAAACCAAACTAGGTCACCTTCAACAGATAAATGAATAAAGAAAATGTGTTTTATATATACACAATGGAATATTACTCAGTCATAAAGAAGAGTGAAATTATGGCATTTACTGGTAAATGGATGGAACTGGAGAATATCCAGAGAAATAAATCAGTCCCTAAAGACCAAAGGCTAAATGTACTCTCTCTGATATGAGAATGCTTACACACAACATGAGAGGATGTTGAGGGAAAGAATAAAAATCCTTTGGATTAGACAAAGAGGAACGAAGGGGAGTAAGGGAAATGGAAATAACAAAGACAGTGGAACGAATTAGACATAACTTTCAAATCCTTGTACTTGAATATATGACCAGTGTAACTCTGCATCATGTACAATCACAAGAATGGGATCCTAATTAGAATAAATCATGCTCTATATGTGTATGATATGCCAAAATCCATTCTATTGTCACATATATCTAAAAAGAACAAATAAAAATATCAGACAACACAGAATACATCAGGTCATACCTATAGACATTTTATGTCATTTAGTCAGCATATGGAATTTTGGCTTTATGATTTCTGTATTTTGCTTTTGTTGGTCATGTGTAGCTCAGTTGTATGCATAGGTGATTCCGTCTCCTCTGCTCATGCCCACACTGCTTCACAGTAAGATTGCTCTGTCCCAAGACAGAGAGCTCTTTGCTAATGGCTGGGGGAAAGGGGCAAAGGAAGGAAGACAGATCTGATTCCAGTGCAAGTGGAGGCGGACGGGTGGGGGAGCCTGGGAGGAAGTCCCGAGTCCCTGCTTCTGACGGAGTGTCCTTATCCTCCGGTTGTCCAGGAAGATGATTGTCATAGTCAGCAACAGATGGCAGCTGTCATTTACCTTCCCCAGTGACAACCAACACCTTCCGTCTCCCCGGTGTCCTCTCACTTGCTCCCCCGCTGCTACCTGGCCTCTGTCACCAACAGAGGAGTGTTCGAATATCAGTGTTCCCTTGGAGCTGTCATGAGACTTTTTATTTTTTAAAGGTTACTAAATGGCCACTCATTAAAATTTCAGTCTCTTTTAAAATTAAGGCTTCTATAAGAAGGAAATTAAACCTTGAGGTTACACAATAGTAATACTGGTGGGATCCTCACAGGACTATTTCTTATTTGTTTTATTTCTGAATGTGGCCTGAAAGAATGTTATTGACTCTGTTGTACACGATGCCTTTTAAGTATGACTTTAATATCCTTTAAATTTTTGTGTAATTTTTTTCAATTCCACATTGAATTTATTATGCCAATTCAGTAGAAGTATGTATAATGCTTGAGTTGAATTTTAGAAACAATGCAAAATTATTTTAGAAAGCATTGTATAAATGATTCGTGAAGAAAATTTAAGTGTAACTAGCACGCACTCTTGTAGGTGTTTGCTAAATGATACCCACCCAGTTGTGGTCCAGCGTTCAAATGAACGGAGTTCAAGTGCTTATTTTATTTATTTACTTATCTATCTATTTATTTATTTGTTCACTTAGTGGTGCTGAGGATCAGATCCAGCACGCTGGGCACCTGCTTTACCCTGAGCTGCACGTTCTCTTTTTTAAAAAGTTCTCCACTGCTTTGGACTTGATACTATATCTAGATGATTAAGTTCCGCTGAATTTTTTAGATCATGCAGGAAATTGTATTTATAATAGTACTTAAATGGGAAAAAGATCAGTGAAATTGATAAATAGCTGATCCATCCAAGGCAAAGATAAGAGTCACCAAAATCGTGAAGGACACATCTCATAATTTTGTGATTTCTAGCTGTCGCCCCAACATTTTTTGTTTCTTTTATTATCACAGTTTCAAAATCAAAGGTCTACGTTTGACGCCTGCCTGCCTACGTGGCCTTTCCGTCTGCGTGTGCTCTGTGTTCTGCTGAGGCGCTCTTCTAGACTGTCACAGAATTCCTCTTTTGCCTTGTGCGATGGCTGTGCCCAGGGCTCACGCTCTGTGACACTGGGTCGGGTCCTGACATTGCTGAGGGCACCCTGCTCCTTGGAATGATTAGCTCTTGTGTTCTCGATCCTGTGCTGTCGGCTGTCTTCAGGACTGGGTCTTCTCACTCTTTCTATTTCTCCACTTTTCTAAATGTACATTTTCTATTTCTCCACTTTTCTAAATGTACATTTTCTATTTCTCCACTTTTCTAAAGGTGCATGCTTCTCAGTGTTCTTCCATGTCCAGTTTCAGGACTTTTACCTTTCCTTCCCTCCAATTTCCCAGGCCTCGGCTGTAATTCCTCTGTGGATATGTCTTGGATAAAGAATTTTTCCATATCTACGCTTGTCCTCTTGGATCTTTTTGAGTCAAAGGAAATGAGTGTGGACTAGTGAGATTAAGGATTTTTTTTTTTTAATTATAAAACTCTCTAGTCATAGGGTTGGAAATTTAGAAATAACTAGAAGAATGGAGGTTCTGGTAGTAAAATTTCAGTTTATTTGGAATTTTATGTTTGCTCTTGTCTGAAGCAAGATTCATTTAAAATATATATATCTTTCATTTTTGCTTCGATTTTAAAGGTGTTTTTTTCTGTTGTTGTGCATAGATTTTATTTATCTATCTATTCATTTGTTTATTTATTTTGGTATGAGGGATTGAACCCAGGGGTGCTTAACCACTGAGCCACATCCCTAGCCCTTTTCATATTTTAAATTTTTTTGATTTTTATTTTTTTTGGGGAGACAGGGTCTTGCTAAGTTGCTTAGGGTCTCAGTAAGTTGCTGAGACTGTCCTTAAACTTGTGATCCTCTTGTCTCAGACTCCTGAGTTGCTGGGATTATAGACATTTTTAAAGCCAACAGAATTAGTACAATATTTACTTTTTTTTTCAAGTCATTAGTTTAGATACTAGGCAAAGGTACATCCATTTTTGGTGATGAAAAAATTAAATTACTATATACACAGTTATATTAATGGCCTCGGGCAGGTCCATTAGCTTAACACTACTTGCTGATTTTGCTGGAAGTTATAAAATACAATAACACTTCTTTTGTTGATGTATTCCTCATCCATACACTCAGTGCCTGGGTTGCAAGTGACATCAAGTTGCTCCGTCCTTTCGGTTGATTGATAACTTTACTTTCTGAGACTTGTTACATGCGTGTGCATAGAGTTCATATTTGCTGATTATTAGTGTCACAGCGACCAAATTCACTGTAAGTGTTCAAATGATCATAGGATTATTCAAAAAAGGCTTGATTTTTTTCCCCCACCATATTATTCTTGTTTAATGTATCAGTCGGCTTTCCATTACTATAACAAATACCTAAGGTAGATCAACTTTGTGAGAAGGAAAGGTCTATTTTAGCTCAGGTTTCCAGTCCATGGTGGCTTGATCCTGTTGCTCTGGTCCTGTGGTGGCATAGTACATCATGTTGGAATGCATGATAGAGGAGGCCTCTCACCTTATGGTGAACAGGAAGTGAAAGAAAGGATGGACACACCTCCAAAGACCAAACTTCCACCCACGAAATCCCACTTCCTAAATTTCCCTCCACTGGCAAGTAGTGCCAAGAGCCAGTTACCAAGCCTTTGGGACCACGAGTGTACGAGTCTTTTGGGAATATTAATATTCAAACTATGTCATTTAGGGAAAGAATTTGAAACAAATTTCAGAGACTACTTCTCTGTGAAAGACGTAAACTACGGTCCAAATTAGATTTTTTGCGTACTAGGTGAAATGTCGCTATAAGACAATGTAACTGATGTTCAGGGATGAGTGTGGAAGCAGAATCACCATCATAAAATCACACCCTAACTATTCTTGTCTCCAAGGAAGAGCAACAATACTTCAGTTCATGGAATAAAGTTTGGTTTTACTGATGAAGAAAAGACTCCCAAGCCACCTTTTAGCTATTAGAAGGTATGGGAAAGTCACACAGTTCTTTCTTACTGTTCCTAACAGGTAAATTTTCGCCTGGAATTTCATCCTGTTCAAGCTTGTTAACTCTTTTTTCTCCTCCAGTCTCTGGCTTTTCAGAGATGGTTGGGTAATGAATAACTATACAAATGTCCACACCTTGGATAACTCAATACATTCAAACAGCACAGGTTTCAGTAGGAAACATTGCTAATTCCTCTGTGCCCTCTGCTCTGGCTCTGCCTTGTGGGTCTAGGGCTTCTTGGTTTGTGTTTATAATTAGAAGGCAGTTTCAGGGAAATGATTTTCATTACTTGTACCTCATTTTCTGACTTAAAATATTTATATATCCATATTTGTCCTTTAATGTATATGGGAACTATATTTCATAGTGAAGAAAATTCTATACAAAGTATTTGGTGGAAGTAAGAAAATATAATTTTAACATAATGGTAAGACCGTTATGTTACCTAATAGGAGGAACAGAGGTGAGGATGCACCTTATCAAATATTTGCTATAAAAACATGTTGACACAGAAAATTGATGTTACTATAAATACTTTTAAAACACCATTGCTCTGGAATTTTGGGATAGAAAAGGAACTTATTTGAATATTCCAGTTCAAACTATACTATTTTAATATTCTAAACTAATTATATTCTAACTGTACTAAACTAAGGCATGCTAGACTGTTGCACACCATAGTTAGATGTAGGCAGGCTTACAAAACTCTCTCTTCATACCCTTATTAAGTTTATTCTACTCTGCTCTAGTGGCTACTGAAGAATACAGTAATATATGGTAAATCCACCAAGCAATATTTTTGGATATAGCACAGAAGAAAATTATTTCTGCAAATGTAGTATCTATATCTTAATTTCTTTTCATAAGGCAAAAAATTAATATACTAATAATAAATAGTTTCACATTCTACAAAGTTTCAAATTCTATACTGAATTTCTTCAGAAATTTCATAATATGTACATTTAGTTTAAATTTGTTCTAAAAATTTTGAATTTCATTTCATTTTGCAGTTAGACTTTT
Organism: Sciurus vulgaris; assembly: GCF_902686455.1. Taxonomy (NCBI): domain Eukaryota; kingdom Metazoa; phylum Chordata; class Mammalia; order Rodentia; family Sciuridae; genus Sciurus; species Sciurus vulgaris. The sequence continues at coordinate 152,814,580 of NC_136467.1, forward strand.
CTCTGATAATCCTAGATAAAATAACAATAACAATAAGCAAGCAAACAACAAGAAAAAAAACAGTGTTTGAAGAGAAACAAATTTAATTTTTATGTTTTTAATGATGTTGGGGAATTACGCTCTTGTCTTCAATTCTGTTCCCAAGTAATAAAAACACAGGTCTCAATCTATTGTCTCCTCCTCATTTTAAGATAATGAGACTAATTCCACAATCATCTGTGAAAATCAGACTCATTGTCTTATAGCTACATTTCATTCACTAGACAAAAATCTAATTTGGGCCCTCGTTTAGCCATCTGATTAAAAATATTTACTAGCTTTCTTTTCTCTTTCTTGTTTCTTAAAATAAGGTAGCACACTCAAGTCTGTATTACGCATGAAGGGAAAACAGGTTTGAGGCAAATCTATCTTATCATTGTAAATGTAATGCAGACAAAAAAATACACTAAGAAAACATAACAACCCTCTTAAGTAAATTAAGTTAAAGATAATTTTAATGCAAAAAATACAACAAAGTGAGGATGTTCAATGTATACCATAAAACCTGTGCACTCCTATGAACAGGAGAGACAGTGCCACACTTTCTAACAACCGACTGAAGAACTGCAATGTGGTCCGGTCTGTAGTTCACAGAGTTTGTATGTTTAAAAATAGACTGACTGTTCAAGGGGCAATTATTCTGTGTATGAATGCAAGAAAGAAATTCTTCCAAGGTTCCTCATAAAGAGAATATCATAAAAATAATATCCTTGGTGTATTTGGATAGTTGAAGTATTCAGAGAGAGAGAGAGAGTGTGTGTGTGTGTGTGTGTGTGTGTGTGTGTGTGTGTGTGTTTTGGAAATTTTACATATTAAATATGTAAGAATTATTTATTATAAAATAATATATAAAACACTTATGTAAGTTAACATAAATATAATCATGAAATATACTTGTATTTAGGTTATAGTTTATTGGAGTATCATCACAAAGCAAGGACCAGAATGGAGAGGTACACTTGTGCTCTGTGGACACAGGACATGGATACCATGAGCCAGCAATGGCTGTATTGATGTGTTTGATTTTGCTCTGAAACAGGCCTTCCTGCTCATGTTCTCTACCACTGAGCCTCATACCCCAGAGTGGCTTTAGAAGACACCTAGCATGTCATTTGTTGATAAGCAGAGGGGCTTAAGGGGCACCATTTTAAAAGGAAAGTCATAATTTTAGGCAAACTCTATAGCATGCGAATGGGTTATCATTGATAATCTTATGCAGCAGTTGAATCACTTAGTTTTCTATGTCTGTTTTTTGCAACCTCTGCTATACAGAAGAATGACCTGGAATTCAAGGCTAACTGCTCCAATTTCACTTTTCTAAGACTTTTAAAAATGTCCAAAGGGCATGATTACTTTGCCTATATTTATACATTTTAAGCTAAGTTTTTGGTTTTTGGTTAGTGATATCCCTAGGCTGGAGAACTTCAGAGACCTGTATATGGAACATTAAGTTTTGAGGAAGTCTTGCCTTTTCCCTAAGGGATTTGAAAAACTTTCTATGTACCACTGCCCTGTTAAGCTGACTCCTGAGCTTTCCTCTGTGGCTGTTCATCCATCTCAGCTTAGGTGGAAGCCAGGACACCTGCACTCCAGGTAAACACCCCAATGCCCCTGCTGCTCCAGTGTCTTGAATAGCTCACCTGAAGAAGATCATATAGGATTCGCACACATGCACCAGCAGAAGGACACCTAGCCCGCAGGAAGATGCACTAACTGCAGATTGCCATAGGCCCCTCTTCCAGTCACCTTTCTGAACTGGTGCTTTGGTGCAGCGGCCCAGCCTGCAGTGAGTCTTTCTGAGAAGCAGCCCTGGGACGTGTTGCTGTGTGCAGTGCAGGACCACCTTGAGTTTGGTCCTCATCCAGTGTCATTTTTGTGAGGACCTATGGAGAAGGTTCTCCTAGCCTTCAGAGGGTAAGGCCTAGCCTGGGCCACATTTTACCCCTTGACCACGCTGTGGCAGATGCATCTGGTAGGCCTGCTCCAACGCCTGCACCTGCTGGCCGTGCACCCCAAGGCCTTCTTGGACTGCACATGGAGGGTGTGGCCTCAATACTACACAACCTTCTTCTAGGGCATCTGGAGCTCCCGACATCTTGTGTATTCATTCCAATCTTGGCTTCAACCCATTTCTCCTATTGGCGTTGACCTTGATTCTACTTATCATATTTGAGGTTTTTTTGTTTTTTTGAAAAAAACCTGCCCTCAGCTCAGTATATTGGGTGGATTTTTAAGGCAAGCTTAAATAATTTCTGGAAGTGAGCATGAGAGTTTTGAGAGCCGCAAAGCTTTTGACCTTTCATTGTTACGTGTCCTGAGTCTAGGGTCCCCTGTGTTCTTTCAGATCCCCTTTCTGCTATCAGACTCAATCAGAATTTGCTCACTCTTCTCTCTTCAGGCCTTCTCTGTGCTGATAAAGTAATATTTTACCACCTTCCCCAGGGAGGATGTGAGCATGGCTGCCTCTGCTTCTGTTCCTGTACCTCACTTTTGCTGTGCACTTGAAGCATATAAATTTTAATATAAAATTTAAGTCTTCTTGGAAGTATTAGATTCTGTGAGCTTAATGTTTCTGATGACTCATATTGTCATTCAGTTTCTTGGGTGATTTAGTAAAAGATCTGAACTCTTCTCTGAAGTGAACACACTCATTTAATAAAAAAATGAAATGTTTACATAATTATTTTGATAGGAGTTGACAGTAAAGCAGAAATTCTGAGAAATGCTGGTACTAAATATTGTCAGTAAACTCATTTCTCCTTTGTCTGAAAAGACTTCTTACTTAAATGGCACATCACAGATTCCCTATATCCTGTGAGTTGCTTTAGGAGTTGCAATTTTTGAATGAATAAGATGAACACAGGAAACTTACTTTTATTAGGTTTCCATTCATTCACTCATCCATTTATTCTTGCAGCCAATAGCTGCTCTGTGCCCTGTATGACTGCAGGCACTGGGGAGATGGAGATTATGCCCTGGTCCGGGGAGGCAGACGGTAGACAGGAACTAGCAGACCACTAAATGAGATCATTTCAGATCATCGTGGAAGAGCCAGTAAGAAATGTGGTCATGTGTGGTGACAATGTTGCCTAAGGGGAGTGGGGCAGGTCTCTGGCCTTTGGTATGAGGCTTGAATGATGGGGGAGAAACATTCATGTGAAGGGCCAGGGAGAGAGCCCTCCAAACAGGGAAAGAAATGTGCAGAAGGTCTTGGGTGGGATAAATGTGTGTCCAGCGTGGTCTGAGCCAGGCGTGTCAGGATAAAAAGATGCAGGACCAGGCAGGTCACTTGGCATCTCTAGCTGTGACTGTCTTTTGGGCCCTTGAGTAAGTCATCTGACCTGCCTGGGCCTCTGTATCCCCTTCTTTAAAAGGAAGAGATGAGAACTGCCTCCTAGGCTTGCTGGAGAAGACTTCCTGTGCTGTTGAGATGGTGGAAGGATGTCTGGCACTTAGTAAGAAGCCGGGCGTTATCTACTGTTGCTGTGTATTTATACATGGTATACTTTCCCCTGACACATATCACTCAGGTAGACGTTTAAAGCTAGAATGGTCTTAGAAATCCTCAAATCTGACATCTTACAGATGATACATTAGCTCAGAGGGATCCAAAGATTGTCACAAGTTCCTCAAACTAGTAAGTAAATGTTGATACTAGAATCTTCGTCTCCCGACTCTCAGGCAGAGAGCTTTCTTACTACTAGATAGTATTGACCTTGAGCTATGAATCTAATGGCTTAGAATTATTTTCTTTAGTATTTGCCTTATAGGATCACAATTATAAGAGAATCATTGAATCTGAGTTTTTTGGTGAAGACTGAGATGGTTACCATATCAATAGTGAATTTACAAGCTAGTGATTTACTGATAGGTAACTGAAAGATATTTGGAAGTAATTAGAGTTTTGTTGTGAGGTTTATAAAATATTTGCCCATATAAAGTAATAAAATAGGTTATTATATAAGAAATTTTTAGCCAATGGAATGAACACAAATTCAACTATCTCATTAGTAGTATTAGTACCTATACTTTTTGAATAAGATGAATACAGCAAATTCATTTTATCACATTTTTCATGTATTCTTTCCCTTAATGACTACTCTATACCTTGTACTATTCTAGGAATTGGGGGCACTGGTGAAAAATGTGTTTCCCTGCAAGTCCCTTGTGTTAGTTTTTTGTTGCTGTGACCAAAATACCTGATAAGAAAAACTTAGAGAGGACAAGTTTATTTTAACTTGTGGTTTCAGTCTGTGATCAGGTGTCTCCAGGGCAGAAAAAATATGGTGGAAGAGTATGTGGAGGATAGTTGGTTGGCTTTGGCAGCCTGGAAGGAGAGAGAGAGACAGACAGACAGACAGACAGACAGACAGACACAAGGGGCAGAGGACCCACCTCCTCCAACCATGCCCAGCTTCCCAATGTCCACCCAGGTATCAATGGAGGAAGTCACTGAAGAGGTCAGATTCCTCGTGATTCCATTGCTTCTCAAGGCCCTACCTCTGGACATTACTGCACTGGGGACCAAGTCATCAACATTTGAGTTTTGGGGGACATTCCAGATCGAAACCATAACACACCTTATGCTCTAGTCAGGTGAGATAATAAATATGTGAATAAACCAATAAATATCTGAAAGATGTGACTTCAGGGTAGTCTCCAAAACAGTTTAAAGTGGGGAAATCAGTGACTTGATAGTCATTATGAATAATGTCTTCACAAATTTTAGTGATAAGAATGTCATCACTCAGATTGGAAGAGCCAGTCATACCTTAAATGATTAACTTGTTTTTTCAAGCTTGACTTTCTAGCCTTATAATCTGCCAATAGACAAATTAGTGGATTACATAAACTCAAATCTAATTATGCACTTTCTGTTTTTGAATGGTTGAATTAAATGAAGACATGGCTACAGCATCACTATACAGGGCTAAAATTATTTCACCAAAATACATGGTTTATTGTCTCCTTAATTTCAGTTATCTCTGTAGCTTCACAGATCCCTCTACACAAAGGAAAATTGCTGCCTGGCGTCATTTTCCCCCTCTCTATAGGAAGTCTCTCACCTAGGAAAAGCTTTCTTTTAAAAGTTAATTTGAGAGCCATTTTGAACTCATTTATTATAGAAGTCATGCTTGGTGTGGTTGTTAGGTTCAAATGTCAGTTCACACGAGTTGATTTCACTGCTTTTAAAGTTGTGCTCCATGGTGCTCCCCTGAGTTCTGGCCCAGTTTGGTTGCAGAGGTGTTTTTGCATTTCCCTCCTTCTCTGAGCGCAGCCCTGGCCCAGTCCGTCCTGAGAAGCTGGTGAGATTTCCCCTTTGTGCCCTCCCGTCCGCCTCTGCCCGGCTGGCCTCCCCAGAGCACTCTCTGGTAGGCCTCAAGGGAACTTTTTATCCAGTAAAAGCTAAGTGTCCTCCATTCACTATTTCCCATCTAATTGAAATACCAAAGTCAAGAGTTGAAGAAAACAATATGAATATTTGATATTTCAGGACGCCAAGTGGATATTCATAAGGTCGGAATGAGTTCTTTTAACTTTGGTTCAAGCATGTGTTTTTGAGGCCCAAGATCTTCCTTTCTCTGCATTACCTTCCTTTCCTCTTCAACAGCTCTCTCTGGTTGGCCAGAGCTTTGGCCAGTTGACCCCAAAACGTTCACAGAATATTCCTGCTTCCCACTTTGGGATTGTATATGAGATCTGAAATTCTATGAGATTTTGTTCAAGGCAAATGTAATCCTGTGAAAAAGAAGAGGCTGAAAAATTATAGCAATATGAATTTTGTGGCTTGGGCTCATCCTGCTATTGGCATCTGCTTCATTCTCTATAATGTCCTTGGGCAGGCTGATGTCACTTTCGAGAAATAGTACTACACGAAATCCCAGCATAAGCAAAAAGCAAACAGGCAGTCGTTTGTCCCCTATCACACACATAGGTCTGCTGCCTGCCAAAAATAGAAGAAGTTTATAGTGTGTTCAACCCCATTGCTCATGGTTTTTCATTTCCTCTTCCTGGATGAATAAATGGGGGGGAAAGAGAAAAAAAAATTACTACCATAAAAAGTACAATTCTGCTCTATGTTCAATTATGGAGGGACATCTATAAACATGGGCATGAAGCCCAAAGGAAAGGAGATATTTCCGTAATGTTGTCTGATAGACACGTCAGCTTCCAAAGAATAGTAGCCTGAAAATACATTTAGGACATATAGACAGAAATATTGACATATGGTCTGTGATGTTTGGCTGAGTTCATGGCCTGATATGTGAGCCTGCCTGAAGGAGTTTTGCTGGTAATTGTACAGCCTGAGCAGAGACTGATTATCAGTCATGAAACAGAAATGGAGGGGACTGTGGAACCTTAATGGTCATGTAGAAGCATTTATTTGGCAATTAAAGCAGAGGAATAATAACTACTACAAAATATGAGTAAAATTAATGAGGTTTTTTTAGAAATAGCTGAACTATTCAGTTTCCGTCATTACAATTTTCACAAGGTGCTATTTGCTGGGCTCCATGTAGCCATGGCAGAAATGTGACCTGATTTTTGAGGAGGGTATCAATATAGCCACTTGAATTCTCATCTCTAGGATGCTCACGGTACAGCATTTATTTATTCATTGCAATTTTAGCTCTGAAGCATATGTCAAATATGCTTGTGTCATGTTTGAAGTTATGAGGCTCAGAGATTTAATGTGGAGAGCAAGGTTTGCAGCTGTACAGGCTCAAAATTGGGTTTACTTCGAAAATAGAATTCTAAAGAGTTAGCATGTTTATTAGACTGCACATTGGACTGAAATCAGGGAGCTTAGTTTCCGTTGTTACTTTTGCCATCTGGTTTTATGTGTGTAGACAAGTGACAATCATTTGCGTGTGTGTGTGTGTGTGTGTGTGTAAAATTGGAGCGCTGTCCAGGTGATTTGAGACCCCCTCCTCATGTACACCTCCATTGAATTCCTCTGGGCAGTAATCCAGGTGACCCTTTTAATGACAAGAGTAATGGCTGAAAGAAATATCTACAAAATTATATGAAAAGTTAAAAAAAAAAAAACTGAAAATTTTGACTGTTATCTTCACCTGGTCTTGTGATGCCTGAGGATGTTTCCATAGGAATGATTTTGGAGCCAGGAAGAAAGGTGCTCCCTGCTGTTGCAGGCACGGAAGTGCTCGGCCCTGAGGGACCACCTCCACTTCCCAGCTCAGCAGACACCTGCGTTGTCAGGAAACAGCGTCGCCTTCAAATGAGGAAAACGAGGAGCGCCTCGTGAGCTAATTAGAGAGCTCCTTAGAAGCTGTGGTCAGAGTTAACATGGAACAATAAACATCTGAGGGATGGGCAGAGCGGGAGCCCTAAGACCTCCAGGCCTGCGAGGCAAAGGGAGCAAGTTCATGTTGGAACCCCAAAGCTGGCGTGCAGCTCCAGCCTCGCCGCGCCTTGGAGAGGACTCCAGGCAGAACTCAGGCGGTGGAGAAACCCGGGCACTTCCAGCAGGCAGGGAGTCAGCACCGAGTGAAGGCTGTCCACGGTCTCTCTGATCTCTTGCATGTGCCTAACCACAGGCCAAACTCAAGGAGCCGGGAGGATGAGGTCTGGTGGCCAGGCAGTACCTCATGGGGGTGCATGGCTGCTCAGCTCATGGCCAGGCAGCAAAAGAGGAGAAGAGGAAGGGCTGGAGGAGTCCCGTTCTCCCCCGGAGGGTCTGCCCCATGACCAAAATGCTTCCTCAAGTTTCCACTGCCTCCCGGTAGCTGTCGACAACATGGGCGTTTGAAGGTCACAGATAACAGGACAATCAGGTTCGTCCATCACTTCATTCTATGGGGACGTTTGACTCACCCTGTACGAGGAGTTCTGTGCTTGGGATGCACATTTAGAACAAGTCTTGGCGTGATGAACTTCAGAGGGAAAAGCGAACTTCTGTAAGACGGCTTCGACCTCGACCTGGGTGTCTGTCGTTTTACTGCAGCAGTGACAACATTCTTAAAAGGGCCCGACCTCACTGCATCGCTGACTTAGCTCCATCTTCTGAAGAGCGAATGGTGTGGTCAGCCCTCAGAGGGGACTGGAAGTTATTTAGGGGCTACTTTTATACATTCTTGGATTTGACTTACTATGTATAAATGTAAGGGCTTTTGTATCTAAATTTAGGGCAGATTTGGAGCTGCTGTTGTGTTGAGACTTGACTTGGTAATGTTATTGTCTACTTTCATTATCAGGAAAATATCGGTCTCATCAAATTAGTGGGGAAGTGTTCCTTTTCCTTTTATTTTCTGAAAGAGACTGTGAACGCTTGATGTTAATGTCTTCTTTGGCTGCTTGGTAGAAGTTCACTGTAGAACCAACTGGGACTGAAGGCTTCCTGCTGGGAATTTTCATAACTTTGGTTCATTGATGGACTCTATTCGTTCTCGATTGAGTGGTACTAATTTGTGAGTTTTGAGGTGCTCTTTTGTTTCTTCTCAGTTGTTGAATGTGTGTATAAACGTGTCTGTGGCATCCCCTGGCTATTAGTTTGAGTGTGGCATGGGTGTCCCTCAAGGGTCACTGGAGGCTTGGTGGCAGTATTGGGAGGTGGTGGTCTTTCAGAGCTGGGCCTGGTGTGGGTCCTCGGGTCACTGGGATCAGGAGATCCTTCTCACAGGAAAGCTGTCGTTAAAGGCGCGAGCTGCCCTTCCTCTCTCTCTGCCTCCTGGGCTGGGATGTGACCACTTATTCCAGTGTGTCCTCTGGTGCCCCGGGCCCCTCACCTCAACCAGAACCTCACCATGCCATTTGGACTTCAAACCTACCAAATCTGAGCTAGATGAACTTCTTTTCTTCCAAGTGACCTGTGCCCAATAATTCACCATGGTATTGTTTGCTAGCTTCTAAAATTAGTGTAGAACCTCTAGTGATTTCTTCTATTTCATTCCTAAGATTGGTTCTTTTTTTTTTAATTAATTTTTTTTTAATTTTTACGGACTGCATTTTACATTTTGATTCATTGTACACAAATGGGCTACAACTTTTCATTTCTATGGTTGTTCACCATGTAGATTCACACCATTCATGTAATCATAAATATACGTAGGGTAATACTGTCTTTTTCTTTCTACTATCTTTCCGTCCCCCACTTGGTCCCACCCTCTTTTCCTCCACACCAAAATTCCTTAATTCTGAAAAAGTGCTCATCTTCTCTAGTAATTAGAGAAATGCAAATTAAAACCACCCTAAGATTTCATTTAACTCCAATTAGAATGGCTATTATCAAGAACACAAGCAATAATAGGTGTTGGCGAGGATGTGGGGAAAAAGGCACACTCATACATTGCTGGTGGAGTTGCAAATTGGTGCAGCCACTCTGGAAAGCAGTGTGGAGATTCCTTAGAAAACTTGGAATGGACCCTCCATTTGACCCAGCTATCCCACTCCTTGGCCTATACCCAAAGGACTTAAAATCAGCATACTACAGAGATGCAGCCACATCAATGTTCATAGCTGCTCAATTCACAATAGCCAGATTGAAGACTGTTGCTCTTGTTCTTTGTCAGTCTTGTTCAAAGTTTGAAAGTTCTTTTGACATTTTCCCAAGAACCATTGATCCATTGATCTTCTCTATTTCAGATTTTCAGTTTTGTAGATTTCTATTCCCGTTTTTCGTATTTCCTCTTTTCTCTCCTTTTTCTAACTTGCACATCTTGTTTCCTTAGGAGTTTTGATTCTTGATTTCAGGCCTCTCTTCATTTAGTGCTACAAATTTCCCTACAGTACTGCGATAACTGCATCCCCCATATTTTGAAATGTTGTCTTAATTTTCATTAAGCTTTATGAGTTTTTATTTCATTTGGGACTTCCTTTGTGACCCAGGGACCTTTAGAAGTGTGTTGTTTCATTTATACAGGTTTAGAGACTTTTCTGGTTGTCTTGAATTATCAATTTCTGGTTTTAGATCATTATAATTAGAGAACACACTGTGCATGACTTTGATACTTTTGAATGCTGGGCCTGGCTTTCCTGTTCTCTTGGGTGCTGCTGTGTTGCTCCTCTAGTCCTTGAGTCCTGAACCAGCCCACTTTCTTCTTACCAGAAGTCAGAGGTCTCCTGGGGTTGCCCTGTGCTAGTTCTAGGGTGGAAAGTGGGGGCAAACAGTTCAACGCCTTCTCATGTGAACTGGAAGTCCAGGGTCTCTTCTAAACCAAGGGAAGTTATTTTACTGAAGGAAGATGTGGAGGTAAGTGCAGTGACTCCTCACCAGGCAGACGGTGGTGGAAGCTGTGGGTGCTTCCACCCTGGAAGCTCTGGAATTCATGGGAAACTGAGGAGTTCCTCCGGGCTGTGCGACTCTCCATCTCTGAGTGACTGTGCTTTCTTTTTCTTCTAAATGTGTGCATTTCATATTTATCATCGATCCTCCATATAGATGGATATGCGTAATGGTAACCACACCAGATTTTGCTTATTTTTGCTTTACTTTCAGTGTGCCTTGAGATTTAAACCCTTAAAGAAAAGGAATCTGTAATAAAACTTGGGTTATTATTTAGCAGTTATATGAATTGTTGCTGGAATAATAAAAAGGCTAATGGTGATTACTTAATTGAGCTTACAAAATTTTATATATGCATATGAAGAGAGATACTCACATATAATTTTACTTCCAGCTGCTTATGGCATTATAAGAGCTCTGATTTAACTTGCACATAAAATAAATTATTTTATTATGATAGCTAAACAGTGTGGTTCAAATATGTGTGCACACATAGAATCTATTAGTCCAGAGACCTCAAAATGAATGTCCTTGTTCCTTTGAGAAGGAAATATTAGAATTTCCATATCTATTTATTTTTATCTTAGTGTTCTTTCATTCATATTTTGCATGAATTTTAAATGCCATAAATGCACACATTTTAAAAATTATATCATTTTAGGCACTGATAAAGTGATGTAGAATCAAAATCATTGAAAGATTAGTGCTATAGACAACAAAAGATTTTCAAAATTCACTAGATAAAAGGATATATCATTTTGGGGTGTTTACCCTAAAATAGTTGATACAAATTATTCAATGAATAGCGACAGAATGTTCAGAATATTTGTGTCTGGAAAAGTTGGAAGAACATCCATCCATCTTAGGGCCCCAGTGAAAGAAACGCTTTTGAAGTTGAACAGAAGAGAAAGAAATTCAGCAGCACAAGGCCAAACCGAGCTCGGCTCTGGGCTTCAGGGGAGCAGCGGCTGGCATGGGGTCACAGAGGGCTATGGCCGTGCTGCTCTGGGGGCTCTGCTGGCCCCCTCTCCGCCTGTGCTCCCCAGGCCTCTGACCTTGCTGTGCTGTTTCTCTCCTCCGCAGCCCAGGTCCCCCTGTGGACACCACACCACGCACTTGCGTCCATGTTCACTGCTGGCTGGCTTCTCCCAGCTATGGTGGAGGTTCCAAGAGGTCTCCTCAGCTTTGCTCCTGGATGTAAACCAGGCACCCACAGCAGTGCCTGAGCACAGTGGGAATTAACCAAACATTAGCTAAAGGACCAATGGCAGAGTCCTGGGCTAACCTAGAAATTTTGGGATTTAGGGTTTTTTAAATATATTTTTTATTTTTAGCAACGATTGCTAAACTATTCCTCAGTTAGTATATAAGGTCAGGACAACTTCCCTCATTCTCTTTTCTCATCATAAACATAAACCACATTTGGATATAATTTTTAGACCTGATATGCTAACTAGAATGTAACTTTAAAAAATAGGACTAATCCATTTGCTATTTTCATCCAAAATATATTACTTTCTTAGTACAATTAAATGAGGTGAGTAGTTCTGAGCCTCAGGATACATAAAAAATAAAATCATTTTTAGGTTGTTGAGCTGCCGATTCATACAGAGCCACATTGAAGAAGTCATCTCTGATTCAGCCTACCTGGCTCCTATCATGTCGATGTGGTGTGCAAGTGTGAGTCTGTTTTCAAAATGCATGTTCTCTTTACCACTTGCTCACGAATGGCTTTCTAAACGTCCTTCATTGTTTCCTCTGTTTTTCCTGGCTTTACTCCCCAAGTAGGTCCTGATCAGTGCTGCAGGATTTCTGGATAACAGAGGCACCCCTGGCTGCCTGTGGGGCATTTGGGGAAGCAGCTGGGGAGGAGTCAGTCCAGTATTGAGGTTCATTTTCCAGAGATTAGAAAGTTCAGTTTCAGGAGATTTAAAATGGGAGGAATATTATTTTAGGAGTAAACTTCTAAAATTATTTAAATCGTGATCAATTAACCATCTGCTGAGAGTGAGCAATGAAGAGATAACAATCAGGGATAGACTTGGGGAAAAAAAGATGTTAGTCCACTTTTCAACACTGTGAAAAAATAATGGAGTCAGTCAACTTGAGAAGAGGAGAGGTTTATTTGGCTCAGTTTTTGAGGTTTCAGGCCCTATCCCTTCGGGCCTGTCGGGACAGGACATCATGGTGGGAACACGGAGGAGCTCTTTCCACCTCACAGTGACAGGGCAGCAAAGAGAGCGCCAGAGTCAGGGCTTCGCCATCTCCTGCAAGGGCCTGCCTCCAACAACCTCACTTCCTCCAGGGTCTGCCTCCTGCAGGTGCGCCACCTCCCAGCAGTGCCATGGGCTGGCCACCAAACCTTGAGCTTGGCCTTTGGGGACCATTCGAGATCCCAACTCTAACAAAAGGAATGAGGATTTCTTGGAGAAAGTGGACAAAAGCAGAAAGAGAGTTTGCGCATGTTTCACGTAGAGCTGGGTCTGTAAAGAAATGGGTTGGTTTCGTTTGGTTTTCATTCTTCCTCTGTGCTTTATCTTGGATGTCTTAAGTATTGAAGAAGACTAGTGACTTCCACCTCAATACTGGGCAGTGTAAATGTTTTCGTTTTGGTGTATAGTTTAGAAGAAGTTTTGAATGTACTCCTTTCAGGGTTTTGCTTAAGTAACAACATTTTTGATGATTTCTGGCACAAAGTCAATGGAGGAAAACAAAGTTCATATGCGTTTGAACAAAAACTCAGTTTATCTCCTTCTCTCCTCTCAGACTTTCCTGCCATTCATTCATTTGTTCACATATTCTCAAGTTCCTGGGCCTCTGACTCTTCTGTCTGCCGCGTTTCCTCCAGAGTCAGGCCTGTTGATGTTGTGCATGTCCCAGCTCCTTGCTTCTTTCCCTGGGGTTGGGTCCTTATTGATTTTTTTAGAGTGTCATAATAACATTTCAGCTTGTTTCTGGAGTCCTTCTCATTTTTCTATTAGTCCCATCCTCCTACAATTCCCCCAAACAGATTCATATTTCTATTTTCCAATTGTGGTCATAATGCTCTCTTGTTCTAAAATGCTTTACTTTTCCACTGCTTCACAGAATAAGTACAACTCTCTAAATTAACATAAATGACTGTCCACAATGCAAAGATGATCCTTACCAGGTTTTTTGAAATGTGAATAACACATAATATTGAGAGATATTAAATGTCTGTTAAAAAATGAGCATTTCTTATGTTCAAGCCGAAAGTGGTTTTTTAACAAAACCTTATCATGCTATATGTATCAACATCTCAGTTCCTTTTGCTCAAGACATGGGGGACACCTACATCATAGAGATTCTAGATTGATCAGCAGAGAGCCAGTCTACTGCTTTGCCAGTGGGTCTTCCACCTGAGTGTCAGCCTCTCTGGGACACCTCCTTGCTCATCTGCATGTCCCAGAGCAGTGCCTCGATTCACCTTGGCACCCTGTGAATCATGGGTGCAATCCGGACCTTTGTCTACCAGGCAACGTGTGACTTTGTGTGGTGACCGACCCCCTTTTTTACAACTTGAGAGCTGGCTCCTAGAAGACTCTTTTCATCTCTCTGGCTTAGCCCTCCTAGTGCCCGTGGCTGGTGATTTACTAATCTATGCAAACAGTGAATTTTAAGATTTGGTTTGCTTCTGTGTCAACACCACACTGTTATTTTTGCTAGAACAGGACAGGGCTATTTCTTCGCGTGTAATTTTACAAGGAATCCACAGAAGAAGAAGGAAAAATGGGCTGACTGGTTGGAAAGGGAGTGATTAGTTATATGCCTCTCATATGCCCTCTTTCCTGCTGCCCCTTGCTGACTCTACAGAATGCCTATGGCTTTGCTCAATTGTGTCTGGAAATGACAGTTTTCAGCTTATATGTCACAGCTAAGCAGGGGCCTTTTACTCTCAACCCCCAGTTGTTGGCCAGTCTTAGATTGATGCTTGCATGAAGTTGCTAATGGTGAATGTAGGTCTCCTACAATGGCATTGTCGTTCATTGCCAAATTTCACCCCTGATAAATACCATCCTCTCTGTTGGAAACAACTAGATTGCAGGGAAGGGAGTTAAATGGGAAATAATAGGATTAGCAGTTTTCAATGATAAATAACTTAGAAATACAGTGTATACAGGTTTCTCCCTACGCTCTTGCCTTTTCAAAGAAAAAAGCTGAAATATGAGAGAGAGAGCTGACATTTTGCAAGAATTCAGGAGGAAAGAGAGCAGTTCATAGATTGGTTTGGGGCAGGGTATTCTGTTGTATTCTGAAAGGTTTGGGTCATCCCAGTGAGAGGACAGAGCAGGACCCAGATCAAAACACCCTGGCCACGAGGGAAGAGATTGCTGGGCAGTGTTTGTGAGTGTGGGAGAAGTTTTTCTTTCTTTCTTTCTTTCTTTCTTTCTTTCTTTCTTTCTTTCTTTCTTTCTTTCTTTCTTTCTTTTATTTATGGAGGGCGGTCTGCGGGAGGGAGGGATAGAGAGAGAGAGAAGAGCAGCGGGAGGGCAGGGAGGGAGGGAGTCGGTGAGAGGGCGTAGCACGACAAACTTCCGTCCTGCCTCCGTATTTAATTCCTGGCCTTCCTTCCTTCCTTCCTTCCTTCCTTCCTTCCTTCCTTCTATCCTTCTTTCCTTCTTTCCTTCCTTCCTTCCTTCCTTCCTTTTCCTTTTTAAATAACAAAGTAGGACATTTTCTTGAATTCTGATCTGCACAGATACCAAATTCTGCTTATGTATAGCTGTAAGGACTCAAACAGGGACAAACATGCTCTTAATTAGAACAGACTTTTCAGGAAAGAGACAGAAGAGAAAAAGGAAATCAAAGGAGAACAGAGATACAGAGATGATATTTGCCTTTGGGGTATAAAAGTGAAGGAAGACTCAGGTTTTGGCCAAGTGTAATATTCTGACACTTCTAACCCTTTGCTGTGATATTTCTCCCATTTCCCTTTTCCTTGACCTTCCTTCCTTCTTTTCTTTCCTCCTCTTCCACCCCCATCTTTGTATCTCAAGTCTAGGGCCATGTTGAAAGATGTCTCCCAATATCCATTGCTAGAAGTGCCTGCAGGCCCTAACACTGCTGCAGAGAGTGGGAGAGGAGACCAGGAGAGCAGGAGAGGAGACCGGCCCATTTCAGTTGTGGGAGGCCGTTGAACAACTGAGCTGCCCTCACCCGATCACCTCTCTCCACGCCCAACAAATGGAAGTCCAGGTACTGGGGTGGCATAATCCAGTGGCCTGGTAGAGAATGTTCATGACACTGACTCTAAGATAATTGTTGGTAGGGATCATTACTCATGGGCTGAAGGGAAGAGTGGCATTTTGTCCTCTGCTGCATGTCTGCCGATGACTCAGCTTTCTGATGCGCTGTGTTTCTGCATGGACAGAGGAGAAGGGAACTTTGGAGACCTCAGGAAGGGGTCAGCAGTGTCCCCGATGACTGCCACTCCCCTGCTCAGAGTGGTTACAGTGCAGGCATGGCCTCTGGGTCCATGGACAGGTAACTGACCTTGAGTCAATTTCCTTCAGTGGCATGCCTTCGGGGACAGGGGACCAGCAATGGAGGCGGTAACAACACTACAGGTGGAAGACGGGTGGGGAGCACAGGAGGATCGAGTCAGAGTGTTTCTCTGATAAATACACCAGACAGTGAAGAATCCCCTTTGGTGGGTGTCTTGGAAAATCACAAGCATGCGCCACAAGAGGGACACCTGCCACTTAGAGGCAATTCGAGCCCCTGTCAGCAATGAAAACTCTAGGAGAGCCCCTCGTGGGTTAATGACACCAGAATTTTTCCGTTTCTCATCCTCTATCCCATTCCACCATATCCAGGGGGATGGAGATCTGGAAGGAGAGGATGAAACCTTACGGAACAAACCATACCTGCTTTCCCTGCTATGTCCCTTGAGCCACTACAGAGGGAAAGGAAGGCATGAATAATTTGAAGATGAGACGGAGTTGAAACTTGGGTGAACTTGACTAGAATATGTATACGTGTCCAGGATGATGCTAAGGCGATGGGAGTTCAGTGGAAAGTGGCTGAAGACAGCTGTTAGAGGAATCTAAAGCCATTCCACGTTTGTATCCTAACAATTTTTAGACTGTTCAGTAAAATCTCATGCTATTTAGGGGCACAGCTGTCACATAGTACTTACAGTCTGTCAACACTGTGAAAGTCAGCTCACAGGATGTGGCTGGCCTCCGTAAAGATCCTGACAACCCAATCTCCTTTCTCACAGGTCCAGAATGATTAATACTAATCTAACTAGGGTTCTGATAACTTGACCCACATTTACTGGCTGTGATTCTAAAGTAAGTTGCTAGTTGTTTTATTTGCAAGGCTAGCTTTTGTTATTTGTGATGAATTTTGACAGAAGCTTCTCAATGGTGGTGATAGCTTTACTTTTGATTTTTCTATTAGATGAAGAGAAAAAAACCTCTGACATATTGACTTTTTTAGATCATGATATTTCTAAAGATTCAGATTTTATTTTTTGAGAAGAAACCCATACACCCAAGCATGCATTAAAGTGCTCTACAACTAAAAGGAGCTTGCCAAGGGAGGGATCCTGAAGAACCATCTCAGAAGTGGGTGGAATGGACGTGGAGTCAGCAGTTGCTGTCGTAGACCATTCTGCACTTCAGGAGCTTGAGGTAATTGTCGATCTTGTGTGAGTCGCGACGCAGGCAGTGCAGTAGATTATAAAAGGCAAAGAGGCGAGAGTCTTCGTCAGCCATCTGCAGGGATGGGAGGCCTGACCAGACCGAGTAGACCTCGTTTTCTTTGATTCCAGGATGAACCTAACCACCAAAAAGAGGCAGTTATTATTTTACATTACTAGTGTTTGTTCATCCTTAGTCCTTCTAATTATTAAATTAGGATTTAGGGACGACATAAGAATGTAAACCCAAAGGCATGATTTTGCCTTTGGGTTTTATGTATCTGAGCTAAGGTATCACAAGTTTCTTAGTCATCTATAAACTCGAAGCAGAATGTGTAAGTATTCTGACATGCAAGTGGTCACTGATGAAATCTTGCAGGAGCAGACAGATGGAGAGCCAGACAGGTGCTCCTTGAAGGTAGGCAAGGATCTGAGCACTGGGCAACGAAGCGGCTGGCTTCTGTTCTCTCATTTGAAAAACGTTCACGCTTCCTGAATCTGCCCCATGTGTCCTTTGTACCTGATTTCTTTTGATAGTTCTGTGTTTCTTTTCTTGCTTTGAACTGAGTCTATTCTCCTTGTGTACATGTTCCAAAACCCCAGAAGCCATGTGGGAGGCACTCCATGTGCGAAGGTGCAGCTGGCCTGATGACCGTGACTAAACAGATCTGCAGTCACAAGTCTGTCATTCGGCCCCAGAAGCTAACTTCCAGTCTTCTGTGAGGAACAGCAGCTGTCTTTCCAGTTCCTGGGTTGGGAGGTGCTGGGAGAAGCAGCCAGGAGCAGGAGGGTGCTGAGAGCTGTCCCTAATGGTGCTGGCTGGTCCGCCGGGGACGTGGCCATGATTACAGAGCATGCTGAACCGCAGAAGAGAGAAGGCTGTGCTCCTTGGCACTCTGGGAATGCCCAGAGATCCTGGTACCTTTCAGGATGTCAGCTAGTCTGGAGACCAGCTAGTAAAAAAGTGCCATGATTGTAGACCTGGTCTGCGGAGCTTGCTCCTACACTGTGGGAATGTTTAAAAATCCAGATTCCTATCAGAACTTTGTGTGTGTATGTGTGTGTGTGTGTGTGTGTGTGTGTATGTGTTACCTTACACTTTTTTGTCTTGAATTTTTGGTGCTTGAGCCCTAAGAAAAACTTTACTGTGCAAGGTACAATGATGTGAACAAGAATAAATAAATAAATGGTAGGGAAAAGGGATCAGAAAAAGAAGTATTATAGAAAAAATTAGCGACCTCAGGAAGTAGGCTCACGGTAATGAAGAAAATAACTTGAAAATCAAGGGGTTATTTCCCCTGTTCCTGGGTTAATATGCTTTTTGTATTTGTGTTGGATGGATTCTTCTCCCATGAAAATGACAAAAATGACACATGATAACGTGTACTTAGTACACAAAAAGAGAAATATAAAATTGCTTCTGTTATTATCTCTATAATCATATGTTTTTCTTTAGATGATACATTATTTCTGAGAACTTCAGAGAGCGGCTTAGCTGTTATCTCACTAGTGTTGAAATGATCCTATCTGAATGGAGATAGATATTGAAAATACTAATTCCATCTGAGTGTGAAGTTTTTTAGGGAGATTAAATGCAATGATATGAGTTTTGATTTAGGATCCATAAGCACACACACAAAAATTAGAGTGAAATAACTTTCTTTAAACTATAACATAAGGAACATTCCAGAAAAACAAAACAAAACACTCCTTTGTTTGGTCGTACTCTGTGCATGGGACGCACAGACACTATGGCCTCATCTCTTCTATCTTCTCTGGGCAGGGGTGGGGTAGAGGCTGGTCCTTCTGATTTTGATTTTGTCTTTTCTCTTTCCCTACTCTAATCCTCTGGCATGAGGAGAAAGATAGTTTCTCTCACAGATTCTATTCTCTGGCTTTCTTTCCCTTGAAAATATTTAACCCCCAGTCCCAGGAAGGGGTGAGCCTTTGGTGGTGGGTGGGGTAGGGGATTCTGCACCTGCCAAATACCCTGAGAGAGTCCTCAGATCCATTTGCACTGGAGTCTGACCTGAGCAATGATGAGGATCTTACTCTGTTTAATAGCGGTCTAGAAGAGGAACACCTAAGTTTTGTTCTTGCCAAGTGAGGTATTTGAAAACTCATTTCCCACCAGAGAGGTCGTGCCTCTCATTTATGAGAAAAGCAGGGAAGCCCAGGTGGCTGCCTACCTGGCCCACTATCTTCTCCATCCCTTCCAGCAGACGCTTGTTCTGTTCCTCAATCTCGATGGCTTTTGACAGGATGGCTTCCGGGGCCTCGTGCATGCCACGCACTTCTGACACGAGGTGGTACAAAGGGTCGTTCCAGGAGCGCAGCACGCGGAGGACCAGGTTCAGGAGGTCTTCGTGCTGTGGAGCCATATCGAACGATCCGTTAAAAGCAGCACAGTACAGCGGGGCTACCTTCGTGGGACTCCTGCTCAGAAAGACTGAACTAAAATATCTTGGTTATTCTTCTGTGTATACCAAATATTTTTGTAGATGATAAAATTTATAGAAAAATGAAATTTAAGTCAATGGTCTAGACTTCACTAAAGTAAAATAAAAACTAATTTATTTGAATAACAACTTTTTCCAAGAACAGTCCTCATTGGCAACAATTTTCTTTGCCCTCTGAAATCCTGACATCCATCCATCTACTCGTCTGATCTTTCATATTTGATCTCTTTGCTTCTCCATGGAGCTGGGTTTTGCTGGAAATCAGTAGGTACCCATAGGACCTGCCTTGGGGAAGCTAGGTTCCACCAGTGTCGATGACAAGTGACTCAGATCTTTGTCACCCAAGGATCCCTTCACACTAATGAATTAGATTTGTTTATTAACCTAAAATCACAGATTTTAGGTTCATTTTAGAATATTGGAGCAAAGAGACCCCAAAAAACCACATGGCGCGCCCCGCGTGCCTCCCTTAGTCTGCACAGCTCCCTGCCCCATGCCTCGGCAGAGCAGCCCTCAGTGGTAAAACAGCACTCATGGAAGCCGCAATGGAGCTCCGATCCCCCGGTTTATGCTGAATAGGAGGATCATGAGTGGAACTTATAACACTGGCTATGTTGTCTGCAGCTGCTCTAGTACGTGTGACAATGACAAGAAAGAAGCCATGGGTGTGTGGGCGGGGAGGAGAGAAGCTGAACACAGGAGGCGCAGAGCGCTCTGTGAAGGTCTGGCTGTGGCAGCCCCAGCCAGCCTTCTCTCTCCCTCCTCTTCCTCTGCCTTCTCTTTCTCCTGTTGTTATAATTGTTATTCATGAGCACAGCAAAACAACAGAATTCCCATGTCACTAAGAAAATCATGGAGGGAGAAGAGACAGTGCTGTGGGTGAGGGGCAGATGCAGGTGATGTCGAATCTTAAAGCACGTGAAGGCTGGTTAGCCGGGAATCAGAATGGAGAGATTCTCACAACAAACGATAGAGCTGAGATAGAGCTGGGATAAATGCCTGGGGCTCCACAGGTGGACAGGGTTGTCATCAGAGCAGAGGTCAGAGTTGCATCTGTGAGACACATGAGATCATATTTATAGGACCTGCTTGGGGGGGTGACTTTCAGTTAAGACACAGGGGAGGGCAGAGGAGTCAGTGAAGAATGATAAAGTAGGTTCTAGAGAAGCAAAAGTAGAAGCAGAGGAGAGTCTTGGAAGTCCAATTGCTCAGTGGCCACTGACTTCAAAAGTGGCCAGTGGAGGAGCTGCAAGTAACAGATAATAAATAGAAGTGCCTTTGCATTTCTTTCTTATGTACATGAATGACATTTGCCCAAGCACGACCAGTCCAGTCCCCACAGTCTAGCATACATAATCCTACATGATCAAAATAGTGTCATCTGCATGGACAACTCCTGGATCCACTAGATCCTTAGGTAGCATTTGATTTTGCAGATAGTTTATCAACTACATCATGACAGTTTTTCTTTGCTCTCTCTTCCTCTTTCTGTCTGTGCCCATGATCATGATCATGTGTGTCCAGTCTCAGTGGCTCTGGTGCAAGGCCAGCTGAGGACTCACGTGGATCTGCTGGGCTTGCTCCTTGTCTTCTGGGGTGGAGAGGGAGGAGGTGTGGCAGCTGTTGATGGCCTTGGTGATGAACCCTCGGCCCTGGGCATACCGCTTGTCCTGGAAATGACGTGGGAGATCCAATTAGTTGGGGTTTGGGAATTGAACAAATGAATCCGTGACCAGAATATTAACACATCTGATAGATGTGTGATTTTTAAAAAGATGTTAGCTACATAAAAATGGCAGCTGAAGCGTTAGCTCGTGCGCCCACTCTTTCCATTCGCTCTGGAGTCTCATGCCTTTCGTCTAACTTTCCTGGCCTCCTTTATGATGCTCTTGCTGTGTTGCCCTTCCTTTCGCCCTTCTTATAAGTTACAATTTGGAAAACAAACACTAAAAATAGCAAACCTAACACATATTAGATGCTTTTACCACCATCTTTCCTGGGTATTTGAGTCAAATGCCAAAGTTGCTTATGTATCTAAATTTGTTCATTTAATCTCTTACTTCCTGTAAATCCAAACTGATCTCCTCTCCTTAGATCAGTATTACGGAGTTAGCACTTCTTTTCCAGTTGCGTCTGAATCCACGCAGCCTCGCCTTACTAAGCTCATCATGAATTCAGAGGTTTTGTTGATTGTCCGGGAAAAAAAAAAAAAAGAAGTCATATACGTTTAAGAAATTTAAAGCCATGGGCTGAGATTAAAACCAGAAAAAAAAATACAGAGACCAATATTTATTATTTACAACTAATATTTAACAAAAGTTGTGAAAGTTTAAAGGGAATACGAGGAAGAGTTGAAGAGATGACCAATCAAAAATGGAGAATGAAAGACAACCTAGTGGGTGGGAAGAACAGTGGGGCTGTCTGCACTTCACAGACCCCAGCCACCTTCTCCAAGGAGGCCCTTTGATCTATGGAAGCTCTGTCGTCCACATCTGGACTGACCCAGAAGAGAGCTCCACTCTCCAGGGGCCTTGGTCAAGGAGAAAGAACCTATTTCTATTTCTAAGTCAGTCCTAGCATTTTTCAGTTTCTGAAAAAGCTCTTTTTGCCTCCTCCATCAAAACGGATCGTCTCTCTTAATTAGGTTTAATGCGCTCGATGCTGTGAGGTTCTCGTTCACTGGGTCTCTCCAGGGTGCTGTGGGAAGAACGCCCAGGGAAACCGACCTGTGTGCGAGAACAAGAAATCAGCTCTCTTCCTGAGACTCACCTCGAAGGGCTTCATGTCAAGTGTTCTGCCTCCTAAAAACCTCTAACAAAAAAATAACTCAAAATGACGTTTTAAAATGTCACTGCACTCTTTGAGGCCCTTTGAGATTTCATGGGACTGTCCCTTCCTCCTGTCCCATGTTTCCTCGGAAGGTGCTTCTCGAGCTCCTAGGCGGTGCTCTTTGAACCTTGGTGCCCGACGTTTTCTGGCCGAGCTGTAGAACCGCGCGGTCCGGCGGGAGGGCTGCTTTCGGGGAGAAGCAAGAGGTGAGGTACTTACGAATTCGTTGAACATTTCTGAGGAGAGGTTATGGATGTAGTGAGACAGGATGACTGCGCGGTCAAACAGGTCTCGGAGGGACACCTGGCAGTTGACAGCCCCGCTGGGGCAGAGGGGCAGGGAGGCCACATTCTTGCACAGGAGGTTTGACACGAGCAGCAGTAGGAGTGACCCTGTTTAAATAAGAACAGGAGCCACTCTCAGTCGTGTGCTGGGCTGTGGTTGCCACAAGCGATCCTGCGGGGGGAAGGCCCTGTCACCCAGACCTCCCCTGCCTGGTCGGGTGGCATTGTGGCGGGGGCAGGGAGCGTCCACCCTGTCTTCCGTGCACACTTCCGTGCAGGTTATCTTTGCAGATGTGCGGGTGGAGCGGGCGTGGCTTCCTGCATTTTTGTATGGCTGCCAGAAGCTTAAATGGATTCTGAGCCCAGGTGCTGAAGTCGTTCTCTGAAGGGAGTTTAATGTCTCTGGAATTTCTGCAAATTTTCTGCAGTCAGACTCCCCTGGAGTTTGTCATGTTTTAGCCCAATGTCTGACTCTGCATTTGGGCTGTGGATGTGACCAGCCAGCACAGATCATGTTTGGTCTTCACACCTGGTAAGAACAAGCATGCATTTGCTTGACCACTAGGACTGAGTCTGAAGAGAGTCCCATCCTGAGGGGACACTAAGGCCTGGGGTCACCTCCTTACTCTAACAATCCCGCAACTTGGCTTCACACTGGATCAGAGCTTCATTCATTTCTTTTTCTAAATTTGAGTCTTACAATTACCCTGTGAATAGTCTGGGCCTTTGTAATTATCATCACATTTTATCAATGAGACAGAACAGCTTAGAGAGGTTAAGTAATTCTCCCCAATCCCATTATTAGCAGGTGGGGGAGACAGGATGACAATACAGTGCAGTCTTTGCACTTTACCTTGTCACACGGTACACACCTGTGGGCTCCTCGACGGCACCTGTGCAGCAGCAGCCAGCCCAGCAGCATGAGGCAGTGTTTGCAGAGGTGCTGCTGCTCCTTATAAAGAACAGCACTTTGCCTTTGACTACGTGAGAGCAGAGACCCTGGGAAGCTTTCCCTGCTCCATAAAACTCTTACTTTAAAACATTTTGACCATGTTTGGATGTGGCTTCGTACCAATTTGCTGTCCCAGCAGATGGACAGATACAGACCTCTAAGATATCAATAATTTACACTCTCTAAGGGAAAGAAACAGCATGTAGCTACCAAATTAAAGTCACCTCGAACTGCAGTGACACTACTCCAAAAGAATTTGATATAGAGATGTATTTCTCAGAAAACTAAGTTCCACAGAACCTTTGATCAGTGCAGTTGGAAATGTCCGAGATAAAGCTAGCAAATGTTAAAGATTCGTCTATGAAAAAGTACCTAAACACAAGCCCCTAGAACAACTAAACATACCCCAAACATTGGTTGGTATAGAATATCACTAAACAACCTTTTAGCTGCAGAATTAAAGTCATGTTGTGAGATGGTTCATAAAACAGACTTTTAATTTCCCAAACATATGAGGCTTCCAAAATTTTATTTTATGCATGTTGTAGTTGCATAATGTGGTCAAATAGATATTTTATCTATATGGGTGAGTGCAATGTGCTTTGCATATAGAGAAATTGGAATAGCAGTTCTA
This sequence comes from Sciurus vulgaris, assembly GCF_902686455.1. Classification (NCBI taxonomy): domain Eukaryota; kingdom Metazoa; phylum Chordata; class Mammalia; order Rodentia; family Sciuridae; genus Sciurus; species Sciurus vulgaris. Next base: position 152,838,687 of record NC_136467.1, read on the forward strand.
GCACATTGACACTTGGATAGATGTTCTTTAACTCTAAGTGTGTCTATCTACACATTTATCATCTGAGGAATTGTCGCAGTCCAAGTTCAAATAGATCTATGTTTTTGTTCATTTTATAAACACATTTTGTGATTATTCTGAATTATTTTCCTTACAAATGTCACCAAGAAAGAAACATGATTAGTTAGTACTGCCCTGATTTTCCTTTAGAAAAGCCATTTGGCTTGAACCAGTGGACAAAGCTGAGTAAGATGCCCATCTGCTGTCCTCGTGCAGGTGAGAGCTTCAGAGTGGGGAGTGGCAGGAGGGTGGGTCCAAGTCAGCCAGTCCAGGAGAGAGCTCTGCAGATGGTGCAGCGCAGGCTTTGCCTCCTGGAGTCGGGGTGAGTTGGGTGCATTGACTCTTTCGGTCTCTTTTCTGACCTCAGCAATATTGGGCTTTGAGCTGGATGAGATCTTGTGGTGGGGGCTGTCCCATGCCTTGCAGGATGCTTCCCACCCTGCTAGACACCAGGCGTACCTCCCCTGGCCTCTGGCACCTCAGTGAAGACCATACAAAAGGTCTTCTGTCATTGCCAAATGTCCCCAGGAGAAGGGGGATTCGATGTCCCCATATCTGAACCACTGGTCTGTTCTACTGTGTCCCGCGCAATTGTTTTCTAGGTCAATGATTAGATAGTTCTTCAAAGTATTCGAGCCTGAACCGCTTGCTCTCAGCCAAACTGCACACTGAACCCCCTTCCCCGGTTGTTTGGTAAAACCAACCACCGAGTGATCTGCTGCACATACCTCTCCGTGGTGACCGCTTGCTGTCCATGGTGGTGACCATTGCAGGGATGCCCTTCTCCAGAGGAGACGTGGCCGTCTACAGCGTTCTCTGCCACAGGCCTGGGCTTTATAAACCTTTGACATCTTCATGAATATATTTAATCAGGCTCCCGCCTCCCTTTTCCGGGCCATCCATTTCCGTCATTGAGATTACCCCCATAATTTCAAACATCAAATGGTTTTCTATTTCTTATTCATATTCAGGAAGACAAACTGGCTAGAAATGAAGGATTTTGATTAATTAGACCAAAAGGAAATGAGAGAAATGATAAAGGTGAGATCAGGAGACTAGTTTGGGTTACAGGATCTGTGAAGCAATAGAAATCATTTACTTGAAAATTTACCTGCCCCTCTCTGCATTTCTTGAATATATAGCCTTATAGTTTACTTAGGAAATAGTTTTGTGTATCATCAATTACAAAATTTCTCATTCAAAATAGCTAGGTGAATTAAAAGTTTCAAAATTTATTCAGTAAATACCAGGAGTTATAGAATAAGGATTGAAAAGTTAGGATTTTCAGCTTTCCATTATACTTTCTATTATACTATTTGATTACACTTCTTCACTTTTTATTGTTTTTATACATTGTTGTCTCCTTTTAAAAATGATGTATCTATGTGATACTTTGCTTTAGAATATGTATTTTCATCGGCTCATTTCTTTTGATTTTAACATATATGAAAGTTATGTTATTATCTCCAGTTTGCAGATTGAACATGGCTTGGAGAGACTCAATAGGAAGGGTATAGAAGTAATTGTAGGACCAAGGGAAGGACTGTTGCTTCATTAGGAATTAGGATGGACCTGAAGGAGACAGGCTACTAAATCTCTTAGGCTTTCTGATGTGCATCCATGTCTAAGATGAACGCGATCTCTCCTGACCCCCAGGAGTGTATTCTGGGGAGGTGCACATGGCAGTGTTTAAGGGCAAACCCACACTGCTGCACACAGGCATTCACACACATCCTGGCACACAACGTAATGAACCAACGTTCTTTCCACTTTCCTCAAGGATAGAGGTGGATCAACTGTTATTAACTTAGGATCAATCTACCTTCTCTCAACCCAAGTCACTCCGGGGCAAGGTGACCAACATTCATCTTTTCTGGGCTCAAAAGTTCCATTCACCTTTTAGAGATTTCCTAAATGAAGTGTCTCAATGAATAGGAAGGACATTGTTGATGACTTTCTTTAATTTTTGAGTCTGTGCATCTGAAGCGGTCTGTGACCTTGAGTTTCAGGTGTGCTGTCTCTCAAGGAGGCTGACGGGGGAGGCCATTTAGGAACGGTCTCTTCCTCTGGGGTTTGCCTTTCCTAGGATCCTTACAGTCCTGTGTGTGCTCTGACCATCAGCTGAACCAGGGTCCTCATGCAGACCTAGAGAGACCCACAAAGACCCACGTCTGAGAAACTCTCTTCCTGACCTCCCTAGCTCCAGCAATTCAAGATTTTGAGTCAGGAACCTCCAGTGTGAAGGTCCATGGGCTCTGTGTGTCCGAAAGCTGGGGCAGGATTCCAAGTCTGCCTTCCCCCTGGACAGTGAGGTCTGAATCAATAAGAAAGCAGTGCTGTGTGATTGAGAAATTAATGCTGCTGTGCATTCCCCTCCCAGAATCCCCAGAGCAAGAAAATCTGCTGTAAGAACCGACACCAACAACTTAATCTCGAAATTTAAAGGTGTTGCAGCTTTTGTAGATAGCCAGGATAAGAGCAATCCACGAAAACCCGAGTCATGTTTATTCAGTGGAGGCCAGTTGATTTATTTGACTGCAAAGGGGTACTTGTTTCTCTGTGAAATTTATTGTGTGTCTCCTTGCTGTTCCCCTGTGCCACGTGTCCTGTGATGGGGATATTTCTAAATCTAAACAATGCAGAAGACATATTTTATGCCAAAAGCCATGGAGGTGCTGATTTTCTCCAACTCTGATGTATGTCGCTCCTTGGTCTTTGTGCTTTCTGAAGGCTTTCCTCTTGATCAAACAGCGCCCTCAAATTAGAGCAATTAAGAAGCTCACTACAAATGCACTTGTCTTCTCTCATTTAGAAAACTTCGTTTGTTTGCTGGTTTTGGTCTGATGGCTTGTGACTAAACTGAGAGCTGAGGACTGGCTTCCGTCAAGGAGCTGGATGAGGGGCTTGCGTGATGTTAAAAGTTCTCGTGCTGCGTTCAGCACGTGACACTAAGGAACAATTTTGCCACCTTTTCCTAAAGGGTTCCATTGTTTAACATTATATGATAGCAAATCGGTTTTCTTTCCTACTTCCAAACAGAGCTTGTTTCTTAATTTGTGTTATCTCTGCTCAGGAAATCATTTCTATTTTTCTTCTGTCATTTATGACACAGCCCTTAGAAAGCATCACATAACCTGGGAAGTGTCTACTGCAAGATATAGTGGGGATATTCAAGGGTAAAAGAAATTAAAAGTTCAGTAATCCTAAGACTTCGTGCAACACAGGATATTTTAATTTATATCAGTGGTGAATTGTCTTTCATAAAGTAAAATTTGCAAATTATTAAAGGTGTATTATTTATGGATTTAAAAATTTCAAACAGTCATCTTCTAAACTGTCCTCAGGTAGAACACTTATGGTTTCCAATGTGATGGAGCATGAAGAACCCATTGGAAAGGGTTCATGGTGTTTTCTTGAACAGAAGCTTTTTCAGGATAAGCAAAGTGTAGTGGCTTAATTCTGTCCTGCTATTCAGATTAGCTGTAAGATAACTTCAGCTTGCCTTCATGTGCTTTAAGACACAGCTATTTCCCCCTGAGTGCTCATGTGCTGTGCTTGTTTTTGGCCAGGGCTAGGGAGATCATGGTTTCTTCAAATGAACCCTGGACTCATGTTTTTAAGCTGCTGGCAGAACCTGGAGAGCATTTGCTTCTTAAACAAGAAAGCCACGGTGGAAGCAATTGGAAACACCCCTGTAATTTTATCTTTTTAAAAATGTTATGTACAGCTAAACTGTTCACGTCACTGAATCTAGTCTCTGAGTTCCCCCTGTTAGTTTATCCTGTGAGCTTCTCATCACAGGCTGGTCCTGAACCATCTATATCTTGGAAAAAATTATAATGCCAGATCTAAGGATATTGTGTCCAGAGACTTTATAGCATTTCTCCTTGTTTACATTTTTCAGGTAAAAACATCAAATATTTAGCTGTATGCTAATGATAAGTGAGGCAGATGCTAATTTTCCCCATAAAACATTTTTGTACTTCAATATCATATGTGCATGCACATGTGCATCCCTCGTCCAAGGGGAAGTGGCTCTGAACCATGCCCACGTCCTGGGATCATTCAATCCATCCCATCATCTATCACCTCTCTGCCTATCATCTTATCTGTGTGTATGTATCTCTATGTATGTATCTACCTGCCCACTGATCCACCCACCTACCCATCCATCCATCCACCCACCCATCCATCCATCCATCTATCTATCCATCTATCCACCCATCCATCCATCCATCCATCCATCCATCCATCCATCCATCCACCTATCTATCTATTCATCTATCTGTCCATCCACCCACCCATCCACCCACCCACCCATCTATCTATCCATCTACCCACCTATCATCCATCCATCTATTCACCCACCCACCCATCCACCCATCTATCCATCCACTCATCCACCCACCCATCCATCTATCCATTCATTTATACTTGGGACTCTAAATTATGCCTACTTCCAGGGATAACTTCAAATTTCATAATTTAAACTTGTAATTAGCCCACGTCCCATCAGACAAAACCAAAAGCCGTAGGAGTAGATTAGAGTCCCTGAGATCCTGAGCTAACAGGCATTGAATCTTGAATTGCTGCATTGAGATGGGAATGCAGGGGACCTTGGGTGGGGAGTCTGGAGGAACAGGGGCCATTGAGAGGTCAGGGGAGCCCGTGTTCTGATGCTGAGCAGCTCAGGGGCCCTGCGTGAGCTGGCAACTGGGATGAGGGTGGATTCTCCAGGGGCAGCACTGTCCTTTGGGTCCAGCCGGCACGCCCTACACCTCTGCTACTCCTTCCCATCGGAATTTTTCTCAAATATGTTTACTGTCACATGTCCGTTTATCTTTTTCCTTATTTATTCATTAAAGGCAAGTGTTGCTAGTGTACTATATACTTTCATATTCAGGGATTAAAGTGACCATTGTTCAGCAAAGCTCCTTATCATTTGGGGTTGATAAGGAAGAAAATGGACATATACATAAGAATTAATTCCTCGATGGAATGCTGTGTTGACCAAAAGCAATTAACATGTATAATGGCAGTCTTTTCAATAACTGGGAAGGTGACACTCGGGGGGAAGTGGGAGACTTGAGAGGAGGTGGCTCATAGAGTCCTGGCTCTGGAGATTCTAATACAAAGTTTCTTAGGCTTAAAAAAAGGCTAACAAAAATATACCTGCGGACACAAGTGGAAGCAAGTAGAAGCATGTTAAATTTTTCATGGTTTATATGTAGATTTATTGATACAGGCAGGCCGACTCAATAAAAGAAAATATTTCAATCGATGATGCAAAACTATAATTGTAACCACTAGAAAATAAGGAAAATGATCATAAACTTCTAATTTGTAATAAGGAAACACACACGCACACACACACACAAAGACATTCAATTTAAAAAAGAGGAAAAGAAATGTAGAAAGCATAAAATTAAAAAATTCAATGTTAGGCTCAGATCAAACATCTCAAGGAATCATCATCAAACATTATCTCAAGGAATAAGTTTACTTATTAATAGAAAAAAGGACTCATTTTCTCCAAAAACAGCAAGCCCCAATTAGATGCTCACATACAAGAAATATATCTTGTACGGAGGAAGAGATTTCTTGCCCATTCTAGGTTCATAGCCAAGACTCCTACAACAAAAGACAGATTAACAGAGAAAAGCATGCACATTTATTTACTATAAATTTTACACTACACTTCAGCCCTCAGTGATGAGGCTTGAAGGAAGAGGGGAACGTGCATTTTCACACTTTGGTGCAGTGAGGCAAGAACAGTTGTGTAGAAGGATGACTGCACACAGTCAGGATGATCTAATGGTAAGGAAGCCAGTGAGTCCAGCCAGGTCTTCTGTTCAGATTCTTCTTGGTGTCTCTGTGTCTTTGAGGACAAGGTCGTTCTTTACTTCTGAGGATGGGAAAAGCATCTCTGGAATGCAGCTCCTTTATGACCTGCTTCAGAAGAAGGTCAGAGAATTCCTCCATGACCTGCTTCAGGGGAGATGGGCGGGAGAAGGTCAGAGAGACCCTCCTGCATCTGGGCTTTTCTCAAATGCCAAGGTGCCATATTTTGGGCTAGTTCATCCTGACCCCCATCAATCTGAAGCAGCTACGGGTGCGTTCATGTTCTGGGTGCCTCTGCCAACGTCTAAAGACGTTTCTAATAGTCATAACTGGAGCTGGAGTGACTTGGCATCTGACAGGTAGAGGCACGAGGAGCTGCTTCTCAGTTACAGTACCCAGTGCTATGCCATCCAAGGTCAGCAGTAGGGTGGCCGAGGACCCTGATCTGAAGGCACCTCAGATATGTTCAGGTACAAAAGTCACTCGGCAAATCATTTAAAATCACCGGAGTAGCATGTTCGTCAGTAGGCCAAGTGTCCAAGGGCAGTCCTTCTGTACCTGCGTCAGCAATGGAGGCCAGACGGTCGAGAATCCTTTTCCTTTCAATCACAGGAAAAAACAGAATGCACAGAGTAAAGGATTGCCAGTGGAAATTAACCAAGACCCCAGAGTGGGAGACAATATGGGGCCTGTGTTTCAAGGGCCGGTCCGCCACCTTCAGGGGGCTACATCATGGTCGGCCATGAAGAAAACACCAAGTTCTCTGAAAAGCAGGGCAGGCGGTGTCCTTACCTGTGCAGTTCAGCACCTGTGATTATTTAATCGCTGCATCGGGGAGCAGTGTGTGCTACTCCTGGCCCTCGGCCCCTAGCCTCCCCCTGGCTAACTTACTCAGCACGACAGCTTCAGCTGGCAAGTCCAGGAAGGCGAGCCAACTGCTTCTCCCTCTCTTCGGCACGGTCATCTCTCTGCTAGAATTCTGGCCTATATGTCTTCAAGCAAGATTGTGCTAAATTATTACAGAAAATCCTCTGCAATTTGTCCTTTCTCTCAAACTAATACAGCATCTGTTACCCACACTTCATGTCTCAGTGCTGCGTCTCTTTCCCGCTCTCTCTCCTCCCTGGTTGTGCACTCACCCAGTTGGTATGTATGCTGTAATTACTCTGCCTCTATAACCTCCATGAAATTCTCTTTCTTCCTCTCTCCAGGTTATCTCGACCTGAATATCCATAATTGATTCTCTTCCATTTTCTCCTGCCTATGTCCAATTCAATTTCAATCTGTGTGTTTGCTGAGATTAATCATCCCGAAGGACACCTTCCAAACAATGTCTAATTTGTCTTAATCATAGTTCTTGAGAGTCAGAGGAACCATGGAGTAAATCTGATCGAGTACCACATTTTACCCATGAGGACAACATATTGAATTGCTGAGAGGACCGACCCTGGAGCTGCAGACCTCCGGCTCCTCACGCTTGATATTCCTTCTTGCCTGCTGTACCCACTGAGCATCTCATGCAGCCGATGGGAAACCTGGGGGAGCAGATAAAAATATGACCTGGAAGACACTTTGAGATTCGCATTATTAGTTTGAGGAAGGACTGCCGAAGTAACTGGGTTCCCAAAGAAAGGAGAGCGCTGGAATGTTTTAAACAGTTTGGGGCCTGTAAGGCTACATTGCCACTGTCACAGAGAGGTGGAGTGTGATTCTGAGTCCCTTTATAAAAACAAAACATTTGTTAGAGCATTTCTTAATGAGGCAGGTAGGTAAGGAAGGAGAAGCTATTAATTCTTTTCCTCTTCTTACAGGTCTTTGATTTGTCTGCCATTTTGGTTCCTAAGAATTCCTTTGCTAATGCGGGTCTCGCGTACGCCATGAAATCTTCATTTAACTTTTTCACTTGTCACTTCTATATCATTAGTAGAATGAAAGTCACAGAATTCTTGTAGATTAAGAAAAAGATAAAAGGTTATCTGTCGGCTGCTTGAGAGAAGCAATATTATTATTGCCATTATAGGTGACGTGGCATTTGAAGGTTCTCCCCTGCAGGCTATTTGGTGGCCGCACCTTATGTGGCATCTTAATGGATGAGAAGGAGGATGTTGCTTCCTGAAAAGGGCATGGGTTTCATCGGGAAGGAAGCGGAATGAACAGAAGGCACAGCTTCTGTTAATGACTGCAGGGTAAGAGGCAGTCTTTACTCTCAGCTGCGCTTGAAAACGGAGGCGATGTCCGTGGAACAGGTGAGAGTCACCGACTCCACGTGCAGGGAGCCACGTAGACTCCCTCACTAAGGCCATGTTGGGTAAATAGGAGCGCACGCTTTTCACTTCAGAATTTCCTGACGTATGCAAAATCACTGTCAAAAACTTTACACAAAGGAAATTTTAACAACGAATAGCCATTCATATGATTCAATGTAAACAGAATTCTCATTCCAAATATGAAGAGAGAAGGATTGATTTTTTTTTTCCTTTTTCAAGTAATTTAGAAAAGTGGCTTTCTGTCACTAGAACAAAAAAAACCTAAGATAATCAACTGAAAGAGAAAAGGTTTATTAGGTCTCACAGTTTTGGAGGTCTCAGCCCATCATGGACTAGCCCTGTGGTTTGCAGACTCTGGGAGGAAGCACATCAGCGCGGACATACAGGGTGGTGCAAAACCACTCACCCCCGGAGAAGCCAAAGAGGAAGGGACGGGGCCACTCCCACTGTCCTCTCAAGGGCCTGCTCTCAGTGACCCGAGACCTCTCACTAGATCCGACCTCATAAAATTTCTGCTACTTCCCAATAGTGCCGTTCTGAGGGCCGAGCCTGCCACACTTGGGCTCCGTAGGATCCCCAGATACAGTGATCTACATCTTACTGTGGTTCAAAACCTTTAAGAGGTTTGTTTACATGTTATCAAATGGAGAGTTAAAAACAGTCCGATTATTCATTACATGTTGAAGGCTCTGAGCAATTCTTAGTGAAATCATTAACGACTTTATCAATGTCACTTGAATATTTTAACTTTTTAAAAACTATAAGGAGTCACTTTTCTCACTGTGCCTGGGGGGCATTAGATGTGTATGTGGGTCTGTTCTGAATTGCTCAAGTAATTTTAATGATCTTCCAAAAATTTACGACAAGCATAATATATTCATCCCTCATCAGTGGTTTATAATTTTAAAACTTATCTTTAAAAATAGGATTTCCATTATGTGAGGTGTTTCTACCAATACAAGTCACAATAAAAATCCATAAAATGATAATATTGAGCTTTAAGTTACTCTGCAGAAAGGCCAAGGATTTAAGTGTAAATAAGATAATTTCTGAGGGATTTAAAGATTTTATACAAAATGTATTTAAAATAAAGGTCTGGATAGTATCTTCCCACTCAGGCCAATTTCCACTGATGATCATTTCCTCAAAGGTTAAATTAAAATGCACACCTACGGAATATTTTTATGCTTAAAAAATTCATTAAAAGTGGGATATACCTTTCTCTTTGGCCAATTCCTTAATGAATATATTTGCATTTAATAATAGTTTTCCTCCTTTAGAACTTTCCTGCTCATTTTCTCTGCCTTTACCCTAAGCAGCCAGATTTCCAATGGCTTCATGAAAATGCCACAGGTTTGTCCTTATGAAAAAAAAAAAAGAAAAGAAAAGAAAAGAAAAGAAAAGAAAGAAAGATAAGAAAAAGAAAGAAAAAACTCAAATGTTGTTTCTTATAGTTTATTTCAATGTTATTTCACACCTAAGCATCTTTATCACCCCACATAAAACCCAAAGTACTGTATGGTAATGTGCAAAACTTCATTCTGTGTTTGCTTCCTTCAACGGACACATTTTAGCACAGTTCATTTCATTATAACCCCAATAATAAGCTTATATCTTTTTTGTGTGTGTGTATGTTGTGTTTTTTTATTTAAAATTTAAAAAGTTTTAAATTCGATTAGTACAAGTTCATATCTTAAGCTTTGTCTTTTTAGATGGAGTTATGTGAGAGTAGCCTCCAAGATTTTGAACAAAGAAATAAGCTGATTCTTCACAACAAACTCTATGTCTCTGCTAACGAGCCATATAGACTGATGCATGAATCACCTGTCAGGAAAAGCAATTGGGACTTCCTCCATCAGCTCCATTTCTGGCCACCCTGGACTGTCCCTTCAACATCATGGCACAGTAAAGTCACCGTGTCTCACCAGCTTTGGTGAAAGATCGATCATGGTTTGTGAGAGTTCCCGATTCCTCCACGCTCCCCTCTGCTCACGGGGTTCACAGCCGGTGAGGGCCAGCAACGACCAGCAGTACCTGGTGTTGGCCAGGTGCCGTGCACCCAGGTGGGCCAGGCCCACTACAGCAGTGGACGCTGCACAGGACAGATGTACCAGCAACGTTCCGAAGGGCGTTCAGGGTTTCCTGCGTGTCCTCAGGCCTCAGCTGGTGCCGTCCAGCACGTGTTGCTGGTGCTGTCCAGCACGTGTCGCTGGTGTGGGCCTCCCCGTTGGTGTGGGCCTGCTCACGGTGTGCAGTGGGCTTCCCAGAGCAACCCGGCCAGGGAACTCAGGCAGGAACCCCCCGCCTTTCGTGTCCTAGCCTCCACAGTCCCCTGATCCTTCCCTTCGTGGTCACCAGCACGCCCAGATCCAGGAACAGAAGGACCCCACTTGTCTCTGGGAGGGCTTTCACACACAGTGTGGAAATGTAGTGGACTGGGAGACTCACATAATTCATGATGCTCATTGTGCTCTCTTTAGTTCTTATGTCCTCCTGCAATCCTGAATGTCTAATCTAGTTGATATCTTTTTACTCAGCCAGCAACATACCTATTCATAGTCTCCTTCAGGGGTTGCTGGCCAGTGACAGACGTTTTTTGTGCCAACCCCCGCCTCCAAGTTGTTACTAAAACCACACCTAAAATCATTTCCTATAAACTTGAACACAAGTTTCTCGCAAAGGAAAGACTACCCAATAATTGTTTTTATCTTTCTAGAATCTTGATCTGGGTCAGCCATCTTTTCCTTAAAGAGCCAGATGGTAAATATTTGGGGTTTTGTTAGCCAAAAGACAAGTATTGGGAATAGTAGATATGTAGTTACATAGTTCCTTGATTAATTGTTTTAAAATGAAACAATATTCTAAGCTCATGAGTTATAAAGACAGCTGCTAATTTGACTTTTGTTTACAAATAGTTCATTAACCTTTGACCTATATCAAAGTTTTTAAAGCCCACAAATCACTTTTCATTTGATTGTATGGATGTGTATAGATGGTGAAAATCTGAGTCTACATCTATAATGAGCAATGCAAACATTCAAATTAAAGCTTCCATTTTAATTCCAAAGAATCACTGCAGCATAGTTTGATAAGCTTTTCATAAAAATCCTTCAATCAGTTTAAGTTATAAAACTAGGGTGTGTATCCTAGATATCCAGCACAGGAAGAAAAATTTTAAAACTATCATAATTCCTTTTATTTATTTCCTCTTCTGAATGGGCCTTCGGTATGGAGATAAGTATACTCATACTTTGTATTTCAAAATGCATTGTCATTATTGTTCAGTGAACAGATACTCTCATTTTTCTTTCTATCTGTCTATCTTTCTATCCATAATCTGCCTACTTTAATTCACTTCTTCACTCCCTTAGTTTCCTTTTCCCATAAACAACCATTTAAATAAAATTATATGAATTTGTATGTGATACTGTGAGATGTGTATTCTTGTTATGTATATGTATTTTGAATTGCCTTGACGGTATTAAGTTAAAGATCTGCATCTGATCTTTTTCTTGGACTTTCTTCACTGATATGTAGTTGTACATCTTTTCCATTGTTTTAACTCCTTTATAAACACTTAATCAAACACTTCACATTTTATCTATCCAGTCTTCAAGATTGCACCTATTCCCAATCTCAATATAAACAATACTGTGATAAATATTTTTGCATGTGCCTTTATGTGTAAAAAAAGTGATAGAAAATTCTCTTAAGAATGGAATTGAGATTGGAGTCCCAGAGACTCTTGGAAATACAGACTCCCATTAAATAGTATAATTTCTATTGTACATAGTAGGGACAATACACAGTAACTGTACCAAAAAGAAACAATGTAGAAGAGGGTTAATTCAGAGTGTAAAACCAATCTTTAGATTTGATTGAGATGACAGTCACTGACTTGAAATGAGTATTATGGTACTTGAGTTCTTGCAAATCATCTTTAGAGGTTACAATATGTACTCGAAACTTTTCCCAGGCTAGTTAGCATTGCTCATGTTTTATTCCACATAAAACATAGAAACTTTACAGTCATATAGGTCCGTGTACTTCCATCTCTGTTTATGTCATATGTACCACATATATCTATGCTACACAACTCACAAACCAATGCTATGGTTTTGCTTTAAGCAGTCATATGCATAGTATAGAACTAAGAGAGAAAATAATCATATATTTACCATTTCTGGTGTTTTCCATTTCTTTCTAGAGTTTCAATCTTACTTCTAGTATCATTTCCCATTAGACTAAAAAACTCTTTAGAGTGTCTTATATTACAGGTTTACTTATAAAAAAAGCTTGCATTTTTAAAAAGCCAAAGTGTCATAATTTTGACTTTATTTTTGAAGAATTTGTTTTTAGGCTTACAATCCATATTTCTATTTTCAACATTTTTAAAAAGTTGATATGTTGATTTTCTCTTCAACACTTTGAATATGTCATTCCAATGTCTTCTAGTAGCCATAATTTTGGGTAAAAAGTCAGTTGTTCACTAATTGTAGTTTTCCTATGTGTATTATGTTGTTTTCCTCTTGCTACTTTAAAAATTTTTTCTATATTTATTTGATTATCATGTCCTTATGCAAGCTTTATTTAAATTTATACTGCTCGAATTTCATCAAGATTATTATATCTGTATATTTATTTTTACCAATTTCATAGTTTTTGTTTTTAATTTATTTGGATTTTTTTGCTTCATGTTCTTTTATAAATGGAACTCTTTTTTTATTATTTCACAGATGCCTGAGGTTCTTTTCATTTTTTAAAATTTTTTTCTTTGCTCTTCAGATTGGATAATTTCAATTACTCTATTTTCATGTTTAGGGACTCTTTATTTTGTTATATCCTCTTTGTTACTAAGCTGCTTTTATGATTTTTTTTTTTTTAACAAATCAAATTTGTATTTTTCTAAATTTAAAAATATTTTTTGTCTCTTTTCTATGCTAAGATTCCTACATTTTCATTCCCTATAAGTATTTTTCTATCATATCATTTGATCATAATTATAATTGTTTTAAAATTCTTTATTTCTAATTCTAACACAACAGTCATCTTAATATTGAACTCTGTAATTGTGTTTTCTTGCAATACTGAGTGACATTTTCCTATTTCCTTGTCTGCCAAAAATTTTGGATTGTACTCTTGACATTGTAAGTGATATATTGTGTTAGGATTTTGCATAGTCAGTCCCTCAAGAGCTTTGTTAACTCTTTACTTAGCAAAAAATAAAGACAAGATTCAAACTTGAAATTCCATTTCATGGGTATGAGTTTAAGTCTCTGTTCTGATTCTTAATCTTTGGCTCTACTAGTTGGTTTGTGCTCACACACGCACACACACACACACACACACACGCACACACAAACAGAAGTTTACATAGAATCATGCACAGAATTGGAGCTCCTTCTCTCTGTTTATTTCCTTTCTGGGATTCTTCTTTCACTTCCCATTAGCTAAAATAGCTCAGAACAACTCTGGGGCTTCTAATGGACTTTTAGACATGTAGCTTAGCATCACTCTATTCTTTGCTTAGGCAGGAAACAAAGCAGACAAACAAAAATAACAATGACAAAAAACTTGAACGAAACTGAAACAACAAAAAAATTCCAAACAACAACAATCAAACATACAATAAGGGAAAATTCCTCTTGTATTCCTGTTTCTGGAATGTTGATCATCTAGAGTTCCCTGTCTTTGGTGTCTTGCTCCAGTGTATTCAAGTGTGTTTCAGTGAGTTTGATTAGGGTTTTACTTGCTTTTCCCTCTTTTCTCTTTTTCCCTCCTTCCTTCCCTTCTTCTTATTTCCTTCCTTCCCTCTCCTTCCTCTTCCTTTCTTCTCTCCATCTATCCCTCCCTCTCTTCGTTCGTTCCTTCCTTCCTTCTTTCCTTCCTTCCTTCCTTCCTTCCTTCCTTCCTTCCTTCCTTCCTTCCTTCTTTCTTTCTTTCTTTCTTTCTTTCTTTCTTTCTTTCTTTCTTTCTTTCTTTCTTTCTTTCTTTCTTTCTTTCTTTCTTTCTTTCTTTCTTTCTCTCTTCCCTCAGTCTTTATAGTTGATAGCAGAAGGCTAGAACCTGGTAGAAGATTCAAGTTTATGACAATTTAAGGATGATAATAAATCATCCTTTGAAGTCCAAAACTCCCCACAAACTTTTGTGCTTCAAGTTTACATTGGATGTAAACATGATTATTTTCCCAATTTATTAGAAAAGTGGAAATTAAATAAAAGATAAGATATCAGCACCAGATTTTCTCTAGGCATAGTCAATTAGGAATGGGCATTGTTTCTAAGAATAAAATTTTTACTTATAATTAGGTAATGAAAACATAAGAAATGGCTCTCAAAAGAAGAAATGAGTTGGAGAAGTATGTGATTTTATCTCTTATACTAAGAGCTTATAGTGCAAGTAAAGGGGCATGAGATCTCATAGAGACACATGTCCTTGTGTGTGTACATTTTTGCACATATGTGCATAAATATAGATTTGCCTGTTTATAATATATGCATGTGTATGTACATGTAAATTCCCCCTCCTTTCTTCCCTCCCTTTTCCTTTTTATTTTCCTGCCCCACTTCTCCACTACTCTTTTGGTCTCCCTCATGTTATTTCTTTTTAAATTGTTGCATTATGGTTACATATAAAATTGGAATGCATTGTGATATCTTCATACATGCACATAGGATAAGTTGGTCAACTTTATTCCCCAGGCCTTCCCTTTCCTTTCCCTCCCCCTCCCCTCCTTGTCCCTTACCTCTACTCTACTGGTACCTGTATATTTTGACTTTCTTGAATCCTATCTAAATTAGATTTTATATGTGGCAATATGATCAATCACTTATTGGTAGAGGAGCAAATGCATAGTTTTGTTCCACAAAAATGTTATTTTATGACCAGATAATGTCTCATATATATAGCACTAAAGGGTATCTTAGCAGGTCATTTACACTGTGAACTGAAGGCCTCAATGACCACTGTTTAAGTAAGTGCAACTTTTCTAGGTTAAAGAGACACAGAACCTGACAAATGCTATCACCTTCCTTAGAGTCAGGCTGCCTGCCGGGGTGTCTGCCATGCACTGCAGTGGGTGTTTCCCAGGAGAGGTGGGCTGACCTCGCTCTGCCTGCTGCACCCTCTTCTGATCTCTGGTCCTTTACCTTCTGAACTTGAACTCTGAGCATCCCGTGGGTCCAACCATTTGCACCAGCCTTTGTATTTGCGCTTTCCTCTTTGTTCCTTCTGCTCTTTTCATCAGACCACCAGGCTCTTCAGGTTGACCTTCCAGGTCGTTTTGGAGTTTGACTTTCCTGACACTCACTAATAGAACGAGTTTCAGATCTGTCTCTGCTCCTGAATTTCGACTTATCCTACTCATCTAAACTTTGTCTTTCAGTCTCATTACACATTTTCTGAACTTAGTCTTCCTTCCTGTGCAGTTTGTGGGTACATCCTGACCAGGCTCCTCACTTCCGACTTGTGCTCGGCTCCTCACACAACTCTGAGAATGCCGCTGTGTCTTGGCTATGCCATCTCATGAGCCACTGTTGAGTCTCTAATTCCATTTCCTGCCTCTCTGTCCTTGTCTTTCTCTGTCCACTCTAATTTCAGAACCATGTGCCTCTACTTTGGTAGTAATCCTGGCATGTCATTAACCTGAGGGACCAGAGAATTAGAAGAAACTAAATATAACAGTGATCATAAATACTTCCCCCAATCATATAATCATCTCTCTCTCTCTATTTATCTATCTATATGCATATGTAATATTGAAGTCCCCTGGCTTATAATTCCTGATGATGTGGTTCAATTTTGAAGTTTAGAACTTAGAAAACACTGCGCTGTCAAATTGTTGAGATTCAATGTTTTTCATGTGCCTCACTAATACTATGGGGATGTTGGTTATTGCCCATGGGCTGTTAAGGGGTGCATGTTCTAGCTCACTGTGGGGTGATGGCTATCTACTGAAGGTTATATACAGTGGGTTGCGACCACCAAAGCGATGGTGTGAGGTGGAAGAAAGCAGAGTCAGGCAAGCACGTGAGTCCTTTGTTGCTCTGGGAGGAAGAGCTTGTCATGCCTCCCATCTGGATTTGGACTTCATACTTAACAAAATTCTTACTCTTCCCTTCATTCATTATTTGTGACATTAGATAGCCTGGTGCTGTGGGTCTCTGAGTGGGAAAATAAGAACCTGGTCTTGGCAGTATCTTTGAGAGAAGCAGAATGGAGAAGTTATGAGATTATCTAGATACCTTCAAGCAAAAAGGCAAATGGCTGATTTGTGGAGCTACAAATAAAGACAGAAAAACTTAAGTATTCATACTACCATCTCTGTGTATGAGTTTCAGCTCCTTGGAGTGTCTTGTAAATGCAAGTTTCATCTGAAATAACTGCTGTTAACGTGTCCATTTATTATGAAGTACATTTTTATTTTAAAGTTATCTTATTGGTCATTGGCATCACAGATGGAATTTAAGAATGATTCATCCAGAGGAGATTTATTATGTCTTAAATGTATGTTTACATTGAAGTGATAAGAACTTCACATAATTTTCTTTTTTAAACACGTTGACTGTTTTGAAGCTGACAAACATTTGGAGTGACCTGGTCTTGGTCTCTCTCATTCCTTTTGCTTAGTCACAAAGTATGAACCACATCAGATGGTGGCCATTCAACTCCTGGGGAGAACAGACCACAGTTCCTCTACTGATTCATCCACCATGCTCAGCAAACCAGACGCTGGATGTCTGATGCATACCTGGAAGTTTGAACTCACTCCCTATTTTTTTTTTTCTCTCCTGTTTTCCATGGTCTGAGGACCTCTTTACTCTAATGACCCTTAATACACTTGAAGGTAGTTATTAAGTGACCGCGGGCCTAGTTTTCCTTAAGGCAAACAATCTTAAGCATTTGCCATCTCTCCTGTGTCCCACTTTCCATTCATTCTCTCTTGTGCTTATTTTACTGTATGAATTAGTTATTATAAAGCTTCATGTTTTCCAAAGCACTTTAATTCCATGCTCTCTTTTATTTGATTCTTCCAAGAACCTCGTGACGCTCAGGAATGTGATGTGTTCATATGCTCCGGTCACAGAGGAATGACTCTGGGAGCAGAGTGGAGTGATTTTAACGTCAAGTATCAGTTGGACACAAAGTCAGACATGAGAACATAAAATAACGCCACGTCGGCCTATCACCATGACTGGGTGACGTGAGATAGGCGTGTGCGCTTAGAGTGACTCTCCTCTTCAGATTCTCTCATTTTCACATCAGAATCAAAGCCTGATTTGTTCCGGACCCTGCCATAGTCCAGTGGACCCTAAAGGCCACTGTGATCGAGCGGGTGCGCACATGCCTTCGGCA
Source organism: Sciurus vulgaris (assembly GCF_902686455.1). Lineage (NCBI taxonomy): Eukaryota > Metazoa > Chordata > Mammalia > Rodentia > Sciuridae > Sciurus > Sciurus vulgaris. Next base: position 152,856,209 of record NC_136467.1, read on the forward strand.
CGCCAGGTGTGCAGGTGAGTTGTGAGTCCAGTTCTTGTCCTTCCCTTCCTGGCCTCTCTGCCTGTGTTCTTCTTCCACTGGTCACGCAGTGGGGAGAGGAGATTCACCTCCACGATGGGTTAAGGGGACAGACAGGGATAAAGTTGGACCCCAACATGCTGAAGGTACTCAAAGCAGTAAGGCATTTCCCCATTTTCCACCCTGAGAAATGCTGAATGACATCTAAAAGCTGGAAGTTTTGTGTCCTATTAAAAAAAAATAATTATTTGCAAAGGCCCTTGCTGAGGAAAGAACGATAGACCGAGTCCCTGAAGGCTGAGGTCGTTGGGGACCCCTTGAAGCTGCGATGAGACCAGCTTGGCAAGGTCCCCGCTCCACGGTGAGCTGGCTGCCGACACAGTCTTGCTTTGAGCTTGGTGGTGATGTCCGGTTGTCTCCAGCTGGAGAAGCAGGAACGCTTACCAGGCCAGGAGGGCTCTGGGGTCAGAAACCGACGGCAAAATTTCACCCGCTAGCCAATCCCACAAAGAACACAGCCTCTTTTTGAAATTGGAAACTCTCGGGGAAGATTTATGAGCCTTTGGGTTTATGAAACCATCTGGTGCCCTGGAGTTTTCAGGCCAGTTGCTTTGACAGTTCAAAGATTGGGAAGGTCCCCTGTCTCCCTCCTGGAGTGGCTGGTGCAGTCTCTACGTGGGTACCTGAGGCTGGTCTTTTAAACGTACTGGACAACTTGTAAAACTCAGCAGGATTTGGGGTGAGGTACCTGCTACTTTTTAAGGGCAGTTTTACTGCCTGTCATGCTGCATTAGGAGTCTGGTTGGTGAAGTCGGAGTTTCCACTCTGCTTAGCTTCCTTTGCAGGAGCACCGTGTAATTTTGGTTTTGTTTTGACAGTTGGTGACCTTTGACCCCTCTGAGTAAAATGTTTAGGCTGAGGAAGACTGAAAAGAGCTTTCAGATGGGATATTCCCAAGCTCTTTCAAGCTAAGGCAATCTTCCCTTCAGCATAGCAAACCCTTATATAGAAATGGTTTTCAGCCTGCATCCAGTGTGCTGGTGGAACAAATCAGATCAAAGCCTTGCTTAATATGTTTGAAAAATGTGCATCCGCATTGCAGAGAAAAAACATGTTATGGAAATCAATAATATCATATTCAGGCAGCCCTAACTTCAAAGTGAATCCTATGTGTGTTCTCAATTTCAAAAGAAAATGGAGAAAATGGGAACAGGGTGCCTAAGTTTTCTCTGCTTAATTCTATTTGTAACTGAGCTGAGATCTCCAGTGTCTCTTTACTGCCTTTCCCTGGGTCCCTGAGAACCGTGGGTGCAGGGAAATCTGCTTATTAATTGCCTGCACCTGTGACAGTGCAGCACACTTAGGTGACAAGAGCCGTGGACTTTCTTCCTTGCCAAGCTTTGAAATGCACATTACTTACATTTTATTGGAGGAGCCTCAGGAAGGGAGAGAATATCTAATGAGAAACACAGAGGTAACATGGATTAACCATTTAGAATCTCTTGGTCCCAGAAAATTGTTTTGTATTGGTAGGTTTGTTATCCATTATGGGTTATGATATTTGTTGGGCAGACATCAGATGGTTGTCTGTCTTTCTGAGACACGGCATGATTAGATCTTTAAACTATAGAATCTTTGAGGGTTCTATAGTTCAGGGCTGCTTTCTTTGACACATTGAACAGACATGCTTTACGATAACATTAGATTTTGTAGTTATATGTGTGATTTTACGTATTTATTTAGCATACACTGGCAAATGAACTAGACACCTGTAGCATGCATAGATTGGCCAGAAAGTGCATACTCGTAATGTGATGGAAAGATCATATTAAATCAACTTTCTAGATAGTTCTGTTAGTCAGCTTTTCGTTACTGTGATAAATGTACTTGTCTACACTCTTTCCAACAGCCTCAACAGGTCAAAGTCCATATGACAGCCTGAGATGGAACTGCTTGAACTGTGGTTTGGCCGATGCTACAGTCTCTGTCCAGGAAATGGAGACACCAGGTTGACCAGAGCGGATCTGCTGAGACATTTGTCAAAGTCGGTCCTGGGTCTGAGTCATGTGTGGTTGGACTTGGTTCCCGGAGCTGCATTCCATTTCAATGCAAACTCAAAAAGTGCCGCATCGAAGCTTTTCGTCGGGCTCCTTTGAGTTTACTCTTAGAGAAGCCCCCCAGATGCAGCTTACAGAGCAAGGTGTGTCCAGACTGCTTTCAGAATGAAATTTCATCCCCTCAGCTGGTTCCTCTTTCACCACTCAGCACCTGATCTGTGCAGAGCAGCCAGGTTTGGGCGGCATTCTGTCCTGCCACGTGCAGGGAAGAACAGAGCTCTTTTAAGCATGGTTGAGTGAATACAAAGAATGACCCAGGACTCTGGGTCACCTTTCACTGCCTCCTTCTTTTTATTCCCATATGCTATCTGCCACCCCTTCTCTCACACTCCCTCCAGTCAGCAGGTCCTTTTACCTGACTGCCATGTCAACAGCTAAGAAAGATTTTTGAGTTTAGATGGAAGTATCAACTCCATTTTTTTTTTTTTTTTTTTTTTTAGCTAGAAATACCAAAATAAACTCTGTCCTGAAAATTACTGCCCTTAAATCTGATGATTGGGTTTGATCATTGGTTCCCATGGTGTTTTAGAAAGGTGTATTATAAAAAAAAACTTCACATGACGTGACTCTCAATTACAGAGTTAGGTAATCCCTGAAATCGTGACACCCTCACACACACACGCTTCGAAAGCTACTTAGTTAGATTTATTATTTATTTCATCAAGAAAGGGCAAAAAGAAATTCTGCTCAGTGGTTCAAGGTGGAGGGTTTGGACTTTCTTTCTTACCTTGGGTATCAAGTTCTCACACTGTGCTTAGGAGATCTGGACTCTTGGCTGCTGGTCCTGCCTTGTCAAAGCTGCACCATGAGGTCGTCTCTGTTTTCTGACCACTAAATTTCAGCAGAGCAAACCCACAGTTTGCTTTGAAACCATGACAAGAGTTCTCCAGCCCTGACCTCTTGATCGTTGGTTTGAGATTTTTTATTGACCACACTTTTCTGCGTGAGCCCACATGTTCAGACTTCTCTGCAATGTTATGGTCAAAATCTTGGTCAAGTTGTTTTCAAAGAGGATTGGAAGCTGTATTTTTAGTATTAAAGTGACCCCTAGGTCCTGGGTAAAATGCAGATCGTAGAAAAGAAGGCATGACCAGTAAAGAAACTTTAGCCTTTGGCCCAGAAATACATCTTGATGGGTCTCTGAATTTCCACAGAGATTCTTAGCACAATAAAACTGATACCATGAATTTTTCTCACATGTTTATACTGTAGTTCTTTAAAAACATTTGAGCACAATGGAAGCATTAGAAATGGTCTTTGGATTCTAGAAATTCTCAGATATGTGGCCTCACAAAATACTATCACTAAGCAATTTGGAATTCTTAATCTAGAATCACTGAACTAAATGAGATAGTAGATCTGCAATCCTCTGTGATTGGTAACTTCCACATGGACAATTAGTCCTTGATATTTCTAGCTTAATAATATTCTTTTGCTGCCAGGAAGCAAGGTTCAGGTTGGGTGTTACCTGGTTTAGGTAGGAGTGGAACATAAGTTGAATGGAGTGTAGACTGATAATCGTTTCCATTGATGTTTCTATGTACCAAAGATACCTATTGCTTTTGCCATTCAGCAATGTGTTCACACTTTCTTCTGAGCCAAGTTCCTCTTTTCTTTCATTGATTCCATGATTGATTTCACTTGAGTCCATGTTTTTCCGGTGCAGCTATCCCCGTTATCCAAGCCCATGGGTCTTAACCTGACCAATCAGAATCGACAGTGATTAGTTCATGGTGGACATATAACTGCTGCTGGCTCATTTATAATCATCTATGGGACTTTTTCTAGAACCCCTGGGGGGGAATCTTGTAGATTCTATTAGTTATGTTTGCTATCATGCGTGGACAACCTGAGAATGAAGTTCACTCAGAAGATAGAGACATTCCTGAGGACCAAGTTCAAAGTTCCTGTATCTAGCCATGCTCAAATTCAGTTTCAGTGAGCTTCTTAGCAGGATGCTTCAGTGAACATCTCCACCATTTTGTAATTAGTCCCAGAGAAGTTTCTGTCACTGGCAATCAAATGCTCCAGCTTATTCTCATTCGAGCAGCTATGTTTGATTAGGCATCCCACATAACTCATCTCAGATTTGGATTTTCCATTTTTAAAGTTAAATTGTATGATTTAGGATTCAGACAGAAAGCAGAGGGTGCACTGAAGTCAAAATAGTGCCTGGATGTCTGTAGAGACATGGGAACTACTGGTCCGTTGGTATTAACTAGTATTAACTAGGCAGTATTGAAGGAGTTGTTGTAGTCTTTTGGTCCTAAAGGGAAGAGCAGAGCAGTCTGTTTGGAACTCAGAATCCTGAAAGAGCAGTTCCTTGGACCAGGGGCAGACTTAGTGGGAGGGTGTCAGGAGAATGCATTTGCTGACCTCAGTCTCCTTCCTGCCAAACATCTCCCACCAGGGCTTCCCACTCGGTGAACCCAACAGGAAGACAGAGGCGAAGGGGCCTGGAGACGTGGGTCACAGAACACACCCATGGAAGCAGAGGGTGGATGGAGAGAGGGGAGTACATCTGGAGGGGTATGGCAGAAATCTTGAATCTGGCTCCTATTTCTGAAATTAAATGGGAATTGAAGGAATTGGAATGAGATGACTTTGAGGTTTATTCATGCCCACGTAAGAGTGGAAGGAGGAGGGAAATTGTAATATTTGTTTTGTGTTCCTTTTTTCTTCACATTTAGTATTCCAGTCGGTCAGGAATATACATAGTTTGGTTAAAGTCTTATTGTTTTAAATGACATGGGATAAAAGGCAAACTAACTTACTGGTTAAAGGAGAAAATTCAGTTGCTTAAATTGTACTTGAAAGTCTCAGTAATTAGAGTGGACTTGATCTGTGCAAATTTTACAAATGGAGGAGAAGGTCATTTTCTTTTATATACAATGGAGTTACACGGCCTTAACTAGTTCAACTACATGTGCTTATAAAAAGAAGAGCAGAAAACAGACCAAAAAATTTCTTTGTACCACACAGCTACTAAATGCAGACTTGCGATTTCATCTGGTTTCTGCACTGAAGAAACAGCAATTCCAGTGTTGGGGGAACAGCTGACGGGGGAGACTTACTGGGAGTCAGTGTGCACAGAACCACACACTCTGTGCTGTTCTTCACGGGCGACTTCAGGAATGTGCAAGAGCAACTTTGACTGTGCAGTTTTCCCCCAACTGACTTAATTGTTGAGTAAGATGTGTCTCCACCGCATGGCGCAATCCAGTTCCCAAGGAGAAAACAATGCTTTTGCATAATGATATGCAGGTCTTATTAATTTAGAAAGTGCTTGTTCAGTTTCTGTTCTTTTGTTAAAACAGTATCCTTATGGACGCCTACTACATGCTCACGAGTGTTAACGTGAAGAGAAGCTTGTTAACTGTCCCCTTGTGGCAGTGATGCTGTGTCTCCAGGAAAAGAAGCAGGACCTCACCTCTGTCCTGTGTGCCCCTTTCTCCTGGGCCCTGGGTTCAGCGTGGCAGCAAGAACTCTTCCTGCAAAGGAAGGCAGACCTCTCGTCCTTAGTTGTCTTCACAAACCTAACTAGAAATGCCACCCAGTGGCGGAGATGCACTTAAAGATTGTCTATCATTGACTGCTCTGGAATGCCCCCCACACGGGAAGGTGGGCCAGCCTTAATCCAAAGAAGGATTTACTGCAGATTATATGCGGTGACAGAACAGGGTCACTAGACCATTTGCACTGGTGTCCTGCCATCCTTGTGCTTTTGGAAGAATTTGAAGATTTAGGATTTGATCCAGAAAAAAATGTTCAGCGTATACCACTTACGAGAAGCACAAAATTTGGTTTCAGTCTAAAAGGAGCCATTTTCAAAGAAGAAAAAAAAATTTTTTTTTTCATTCTTTGAGTTTCCATGACTGTAGGAGCTATTTAATAGGAGAATGTCTTCTTTTATGGCTGGAGAAATTCTTTTTTGCTTGCTTCTCATGTCCCTCATTTAAAAATGTATTGACGTCTTACAATCTGATTCTCATTTCCCTAAGTCTCGCAGATTGGCCAGCTTCTCTCCTAACTGTGCTACAAGGGGTCCACCCATGAGATAACCAGCAGTCCGGCAGAGAACCCACCTCCTCCACCGCCTCAGCACAGGCTACTCTGCAGCTGGGCTGCAAGTCCAGGCCAGTCTCCTCTCTTGCAGCCCTTGGAGGATGTACCTCCTCTTGCCCTGAGAATGTACTCCAGGGTCCTGCCACGTGGTTGGTGGGCCTCCCCAGGACTGCCCTGGCCTGCAGCATCGGGCTCACACCTGTCCCTTCCTCTGCCTGCCCTCTCTCCTGCAGCCATGCTGCGTGGCATGGGTTGGTGAACACACCAGATCCTGCTCTGCCCGACCCCTCTTACTTTCCCTTGGCTAGAATGCTTTTCCCTGTATTCCTCCTCCTGTCCATTTCTCCTCAGGTTTTAGCTCAGATAGTTACTGCCAACCCTTCAGATTAGGTTCCCCTGCTTTGGGCTCAACTCACCTTTAATGGTGGATTTGAATTGTCACCTCGATTGGATTAAGAGATGCCAAAGATTAAGAGGCTTCTGGTGTGTCAACAAGGGTGTGCCTAGGAATGATTGGCATGTGGGACAGTGGACTGGAGTTGAGACCCTCCCTAAGCGTGGGAAGCTCCATCCAATAGCATGGTGACTTGGGTGGAATAAAAGCTGGAAGAACAAGGGAGCAGATGCAGATGCAAGCTCTGCTCTTCTTGAATGGGTTCTTGATCGCTGCTTCGATCTTCTGAGGCTATCGGACTCTTGCTTCTTCACTCTTCCCAAGCAGACTCTGCCAGTGATTCTCCAGGGAGTTTCCAGAAGCCTTGATCTGGGACTACGGTAGCACTGTTGATCCTTCTTGTTCTGGGGCTTCTGCCTCTTGGACTGCGTAACTGCTGACAGCCATGGTGGACTATCCAGCTTCTGGCCGTGAAAGCCAATCTAACAAATCCCCTTTTTATTATCATACTTCTTGTTGATTCTGTGCCTCTACAGAACCCTTACTAATTCATCACCCCTCCTTCCAATGTTGGGATGCTGATGATGATCACATGGCTCCTTCACCTACCAGTCTCTTCCTCCAGGACATAATCTTCCTGAAATCAGTGACCTCATCTCCTCTGCCAAGGTACGTTCATCTCGTAGTGCAGAATCTGGTGCCAGGGAAGCATTCAACAAATACTTGTTGACTAACGAGAGTGTTTGAAGACCCCCTGAGAGATCAAATCACCTGCCTAAAGACACACACATCACAAGTGTGGATCTGGATCAGAACCCGGGCATCTCACATGAGGCAGTTCCTGTTTCCTTGCCCTTCACCCTGGCTGCCAGGAGAGCGGGGCCTGGTTGGAAAGCTTTGATTATGCTGTTTTCACTTTTTTCCGTTAGGAAAAGTATTTTGAACTCTGTTTCAAATTGTGAAAGTTAAACCTTAGCCCAAGTTAAACTAGTTTTTATTGACAGCCCTGGTTTTTACTCTGTGTTCCCTGTGATAACAAAACATATATTTTAAAGTGGTGTTTGCAAAAGCACGATTGCTTAGTGCACGTTCTGAAAAAAGTGATCAGGTCTGCAATCCTCTTCTGAAAATGATCACTGACTACTTTTATTTGTTTATTTTATGTGGTGCTGAGAATTGAACCCAGTGCCTCACATGTGCTAGGCAAGTGCTCTGCGTTACAACCCCAGCCCCTTATCAACTACTTTTAATTTTTATCTTGAATTTTATGTTAGGATTTCAAGTTTTTTTTTTTTTTATTTCTTAATTTTTCTTGATGCTTTCCCTGAAAGATGGGTTTTAAATCACACTGCTCCTGGCCTATTTACCTTTGCATCTGCAGTACCAAGAAAGCAGGGGGCAACGGTTACCCTAGAATCTATTTCTATCCGCAAACAGGAGAATTACTGTGTCGACAAGCACCTGGGATGTGGATGTGGTCCGCTCTCCTCAGTAATTAATTTGTGGAGTTTCTTGAGTCCCAGTCTGAACAGTGGTAAGCAATGGAGGTGTAAATGTTGGCCCTGGCTTCTAGGGAGTTGCCACTGATATTGCAAACACCTCTTTGGTTATTAGCAATTTCCAAAGATTACAGCTTGTCTGAAACCGAAGACAGGGAGGCAGAAACAGCCCTCTTCACTCTCTTCGGATCTCGTTTTCCCAGGGCATTTCTAAAGAGACCAACATCATTTGGCAGGTAGACACACTCCTGTATGGCTGACTGGGCGCAGGGCGTGGGGACTGGAGTCTGCTTTGCTTGGAGCTCAGGAGGGATCAGTACTTGGACGAGCTTCTGAGAGCTGCTTCCAACTGGTGCCATTTCATCCCTGAAGTGATGGAGTTGTGGGGCTGAGGGTCTTTCTGGAACCCAGGGAAGCTGGGTTTCTTACAGGTGGAGGTTGGAGGAGAGTTTTATTTTCTGGCACAACTTGAATATTAGTGGAATTAATGCTTTTCCCACTCAGTTATCTGTATACACTTTGTAACTTTCCATGGACAGTCCTGTGGAAAATCAATATAGGCAGCTGCAATGCCGCACATGTGGGGTCTTTTGTGTAATAGTAGCAGTGATGGTCTCTGAAGGTCTGTTTGTTGTTTGAGAATTGAGAATATTCAGCTCCACCACGCCACCCTGCTTGGTTTGCTTATATAACTGGCTGGTTATGGCCTAATTAAGTTGGTAAACATGCGTGAGCTTAGGGCTGTCTTCAATCTCTCCCTGATGCCTGCAACTTACCATGACTGCAGAGACGGGCCTTTGGGAAACTAGCAAAGATTCAAATGGCTCGTGAATGCAGAAGAAATTTCCGTTGCAGTTCACAGGAAGGAGGAAGTTGACTTTGAGTATCAGCAGCGGAATATTGAACTTACATCTATGAGGTGCTCCAAACAAAGTAACTTTGAAATAGTTGTTTCATTTACTGATTTATGCCTTATGCAAATATAGAAATAAAAGGAAAATCCTTTTGTGAGAGAAACACACTGGAAGTGACATTTTCACTAAGAACTCAAGAATTACTTTATTTTCAAATAAATAAAAATGCAGGGCTAGGGCTGTAGCTCAGTGGCACTACCCAGTGTAAGGCACTGGGTTTAATCCTTAGCACCACATAAAAATAAATAAAGGCATTCTGTCCATCTATGCATCTATGACTACAATTTTTTTTTTTTAAATACAGGATGTGACACTCTTTACAGAGACTCTTGATGTACTTCATAAGTGAGTTCTTAAATGAGACTATCTTTTGGTGAAGCCAAGTAAAAGTTCTAAGTTGCACATCCCTCTTGCCTGGGAGAAACTATTTGTTTATCTGTATATCTTAATAATCTTATTGAGTGGAAAAATGAGCGTCCTCATGACAATAATCAGCTGCCGCCAGAAATAGACAAGTTTGTTTTTGCACCAGTTTGGCTACTTGTGCCAGTCTGACAATACAGAAGTAAAAGAGCAAGCTGGGTGTGTGTGTTGACAGGGAGAAGGGTAACTGGAGCGATAAAGTCATTTGTTTCTCCTCTGGTGACAGCCACTGTAAACTAGTTCTTGGTGGATAGCCCCTGTGGATTTAGAAAGAGGGTCTGCAGGCTGCGGTGTCTTGGAAAACTTCTGATTGTTTACCATCACCATTGGAAACAAGATGTAGAAATCCTGGCTGAAGTCACCACGAGTTTCCTGACTGTCCTGGGACAATCTGGTCCCAGTGTGAGAACTGGCCTGGAGGTACTGAGACTGAGGAAAGAGGCGGGCAGAGCCAGGATGGCAGAGTGAGACCCACTGGTGACCTGCTGACAGAAGTGCGGTCCCAGGGCTGCGAGATGAGGCGTTCCGAGGGGGGCCTTACAAAGTAGTCGGGACACAAGTGACTTGGTCCTAGTTGGTCTAAGCTCATGTTCAGGGTACTAGGCACATTCCTGGGGTTGATGGAGCCAGTGTCCCGGTTGTAAGGCTCCGAATACACTCTGACGGTTTTATTCCCATACTGGGAAGCTCTGCGGGGAAAACCAACCAGAGATGCCCAGTGGCGGTCAGGGCGGTTACGAATGGAGGAGGCTGCAGGCATAGCCAGCTGGGTGCGCAGTCTGACTCCAGTCAGGCAGCACGCTTTCTCCCATAGCCCTGTAAAAGTCTCTAGGCTCGCAAAGTTTGAAAGCGTCTTTACCAAATCCTAGTGGTCAGTTTAGGTTTTGATTGTAAGTGGGGCAGTACCTTGAACTTTCCCAGACGACACACTGCGTCTTACCTGGTAAGAGATAAAATGGACTTTTGGCCTCTGGATGACTCTGCCAGCGAGCAAAGGGCAGCCCTGGCTGGGATCATCTCATGTGGAGGACCTTTCGGCATCTCTCATGCTGTGATGCAGGAATCTATTCAAGTGTAAATGTTAGCATGTATTCTGGGACCTCTTGATATGCTACTGCGGTATTTACTCCACAGGATGCAAATCAGGAGACAGTGTTTTCTGCAGTAATGGCCTTCATTTTCCCAAGGAAAACAGGGCATGTGACTGGAAAAGCCCTCACAGTATATCTTCTTCACCATCACAGATGGTTTTAGAGTTGAAGGGAACTTTTTGAGATTTCACGTAGAGAGCCCCTGCGAGGTCTCTTGTGGAATGGCGCCTCCCCTCACCCTCCACACAAGTGACCCCACCTGATGAGCTCTCCAGCTGTTGGATGCCCTCCAGTCCTCGGAAGCACACCGCTGGCGCCCACAGCTTGCCGAGCACTCACCACTGGGGGCCTGAGTGGCTTGTCCATCACAGCTCCCTGCCCGGGAGTGGTGCTCACCAGGGAAGGGGGCGGCTTTGTCTTCACAGTGTTTTATGCTCATGGTGCTTGCTTTTATAATTATACGATGTGACGAAATTCTATGCAAATCAACGGTGTATCAACGTGGTTAGAGAACCATTTCAATCAAATCTGAAATTGAATACTTGGGTAAGACCCCAGAGTCTAAAAATACTTGAGTCCTAATTTCTTTTGAATTAGGAAGGATCAACCAACTACATATAATTAAAAAAAAAAAAAATCGAAACCTCAGGGTCTGTTCTCAGGATTATTTTCTAGTTTGTGTATATTATTTTAATTAAAATAAGCACTCTAGAACTGAGATGACGTATAAGAAGTTTGACTTTTGAATTAAAAAAGGGAGGGTGATTTGCGACCTCTTTTCCCTGGGCCTACCTTCCGAGGCAGAGGCCGTGACTGCACACAAAGGAAAGCTCTTTTTCCTTTTGTCTTTTCCCTGCATTTGGGGGTTAGCACCCTTGTCTTTGAAGACAGGTGCTGGGCACGCTGGCAAAGAGGGTCTGCACACTGATGGAAGCTTCCTCTGGGATGGCCGTCGGTCATTTTAGGGTCTGATGATGTTGCAGTAGAAAGAGTTAATATGTTTGATTCAGTGTTTCACAAGCACTGTGGACTTCACAACTCTTTCCTGATTCACCTTTTGGGAGAACTATAATTCCAAGGTAAAAATCTTCAATTCTCTACTCTTCTGTATGACTTATGAAAAGCAGCCATGTTAAAAATTATCCTGTGCTCACTGCAGGGATAAAGGTAACTCAGACTTAACTCTCGAGGGGTTTACCAAATAGTATGCCAAAAACATGGGCAAAATCAAGTGTGAAATACTGAGGCAGATATGGTAAGATTGATACCTCATCTTAAATCTGTGTGTGAGGAAACTGAAGCTCTGAGAAGTTTGAATATCTCCTTAGATTTGGGTGGTGTTGCAGGAACAAGAAACCTGATGGACCTGACTCCCAGTCTGAGGTTCTTTGCAGTTTGACATATACTATAAAATTTGCTGTAAAATATACCCCTAGCATTGAGTGATGCAAAACAAATATATATAGTTTTAAGTTAGATTGGTTATTTTAACATTCTTATGCATGTAATTGCATCGACTCACATTTCCAGATTTGTTTTCTGAAATATGGAATAATGCATGTTAGAAGCAGTGTGTATTTCAGGGTGCTTCATTTGGGGTACTCTTTCCTTTCGTGTTGTTCTTGAATAAGTCATTTGGATTCCCTCTGCAATGCTGAGGTGGGATTTCCCGCCACTACACAGAATGCTGTCATGGCAGTTGCAAAAGTGGATTTCCATGGGAAGAACATTTCCAGAAAGACTTTCAGTAATTAACTCCAACCCATGGATTAGAAGACCAGAGGGAGGACCAGGTGAGTTCTTTGTTAAATCTCCTCTCCATATACGTTCAGAGAATATTGTTTGTTGAAATGGTGTTCTTGGGCAATGAACTTATAATGGCTACTTCTTGCAGTGGTCATTCTTGGACAATACACATATTCAATGCCAGAATATCATCTTCTCCTTCCCATGGTAAAGGTTTCTTGCTAGACACAGAAGAAAAAAAGAAGAAAAAAGAAAGAAAGAAAGAAAGAAAAGCAAGTAAAAATGAAAGATAAACCAAACATAAAATGTTATTTGCAGTGGATACCAATGTCATCATTAAAAAAAAAAAAAAAAAAAAAGTGTAGATGTTCAAAGGTCAAACAGATAATAAAGTACATTTAAAATTAATATTTTGAGTTTATAATATTGGAGGATACAAAGGCCCTTGGAGTTCAATCTTCATTATTTTCTGACTCTCCTCTTTAGTCCTTTTGCTATTTATCTGACAGTGCATCTTTAGTTTGCAGATCTGCTGGGTTTAAAATTATAGGCTCAGGCTCTTGAGCTAATCTCCTTATTTCCTGGAAGTGAAGTCTGAGAAACGCAGTTGTAGATTGTAGGGATGGTGTGTCAGGACCTGGCGACACCCGGAGTGGGGTTTGACTGGGCAGTGACTGAAGTTAGTGCCCGGATGGTCCATCCTGTAGCATTGACTATGTTGAAGCATGGAAAATAATTTAAGGGACTTACATGACAGGTTAAAAATAAGGGACTTACATGACAGGTTGATGATTTTGGATCGTGTTCTTAAAGCATGTTGAACTTTGAAGGAGGCTGGAAGATAGAGACATTTTTAGGAGGGATATGAAAGCAAGATATTTTTCCTAAGATGGGACAGACAAGCATAGTCTAACATATTATTTACAGGCTATGAATTCTTTTGGCTTGTAAACCAGACATCTACCCTGTTTTCTTAGGCCTACCTACTGTGCTTGCCACAAATAAGAGGAAAAAGAAAACCGTGTCTAGTTTTTCTTTCCCTTTAATTGTCCCTTTTAAAGGTGAGGCAGCTGTTCTGAATGGGGTTTGGTAGGAGTACTTCACCCAAGCAGATTTCTGACTCCGTACGAGATCCTCCTCCTCAATCTTGTCTCCACTGCTTTCCCTTCCTGAGAGCTCAAGAGAGCACGGAGCATGAGAAGCTGGATAAGGGTAGGCTGGAAGGAAGTTCTTAAGCAGGCTGAGCAGGTCGCAGCCTGGGATGTGCGGGCAGAGGGGAGCGTGGAGGCTCCTGGGGTGGACAGGCCCAAAGATGTTTCTCTAGAACAGCAGACTTGGAAGATTGTAAGAAGAGGGAGGGAAAAATGAGTCCAGTCTGAGATTTGGGCAACAGACTGTATGGAGAGCAAGGGACACTGGACAGATCAGAGAGCACAGCAAAAAGTGAGGTAGCCGTAGACTGTCTGGGTTTCCCTTCCCAATCCAGGGACTCCAGAGCGGATTGGAATTATGGATGGTCCAGCAAAGGCCATGACCCCCCTCCCTGGGAACTCCACCTTTGATGACTGTAGTGGGCTTGCAAACAAACGTGCTCCCTCTTGTGATCAAGAGCCTCAGAGAACACTTGTGTTTCTGCAAAGTCTTTGATTACTTATTGGCACTATTGCTCTGGAGACCCAACACAATTAAGTTAATCTTTCAACTTATCTGCAGTGTTATATCCTAGGAGACGTGGCACCCAATAGATGCATCCAAATCATGTGGTAACCAGTGAATACATTGCACTTTTACCAAGGGAGGTATTGTGTATTGAAGTCCTTCTTATACAGGCCAAGAAAGAAATATCTGTTTAAAGGAGGTTAAAGACATACATAAGAATATGTAGTTGGTAATGAATTATATAAAAATAAAGTTAGTAAATATCCATTATATCTCCTACCAGAAATTTGACATCCACTGTAAATTGGACAATATTATTATACATTATTATTGAAATGAAATGAAACATGTAAAATGAATGAGTTCTATTTTGTAAGGTAGGACCACTTTATGGGCAACGTATTTGTGGCAGTGTTTTATTACGTGTCTCCTGATGTGAGGGAAATGTAAACTGTGATATAATATTCTGAGGTGATTTAAATTTCGGCAGAATAAATGAAATGGAATTTTTGATTGAGTTGAATACATTAAATTGTTTGGTTTTACATTTGATTTTGTTTTATGTACAGACTTTATAATAGAGTTGCAAATACATAAAAGGAATTTATTCAATAAGCTAGAGCTAGAACTTCATTTTAAATATTTAATGATTTAATTAAGTTTTATTAGTATGATGTTTTTGCTTTGCCAATTAAAAATTGACAAGGGTCTCATCTGTTTTTCTTTTTCCCCTTTTGGACAGTATTTGTTCAGATTTGTTGGTTGTGTGTTTATATAAACAGTGATAAATGCTAATTTCTTTAACTTTTTCCACATCTGCTGAATTGCTAAGAAAAATACAGTAAGGCATTGTAAGCATTCAAATCAGCAGTATTTACTACTTCTATTTCTGTTTTGATTCAAAAATTGATACTTTGTGGTTGTGTCTCTAGAGAATATTTGTTTTGCTTTGCTCTCGATCTCTCTCTGGAGTAGTCTCTGACAGAGTGCAGAACTGAGCCATGTCCTAGGCTGGGGCCAGGCAGAGGATGCTGTGTGTAATGGTTAATCTGAATTGTCAACTTGACTGGATTAAGAGATGCCAATGATTAACAGGCTCCTGGGTGTGTCCCCGAGGGCCTGTCTAGGAATGATTGGAACATGGGATAAGAACTGAAGTGGAGACTCCCCCTAAGCGAGGCAGCACCGCCCAACAGGATGGAATAAAAACTGGAGGAACAAGGAAGCAGATGCAGATGCAAGCTCGGCTCTTCTTCAATGGGTTCTTGACTGCTGCTTTGATTGTCTGAGGCTGTCAGACTCTTGCTTCTTCACTCTTCCAAAGCAAACTGCCAGTGATTCTCCAGGTAGTTTCCAGAAGCCTTGGTCTGGGACTAGGATAGCACTGTTGATCCTTCTTGTTCTGGGGCTTCTGCCTCTTGGACTGAGCAGCTGCTGGTTCTTCCAGCCCTCTAGCCTGCAGACGGCCATGGCGGACTATCCAGCTTCTGGTCATGGGAGCCAAACTAATAAATCCCCCTTTTATAATCATACTTCCTGTGGATTCTGTTCCTCTAGAGAACCCTAATACACTCTGGACTGCACTTCACCTTGGGCATGGAGGGAGCAAGGCACAGCGGTGAAGTCAGAAGGAGAGCGTGTGATAGGAATCGCATGCCTACTAGCAATGTGTTTACTGTGGGGAGGAGGAACCTCGAGTTCATACCCCAGGACTGTACAGGCACTCCTAGAGTATTGATTATGAAATGCCATAAAAAGGAGAGAGAGACTTTGGCCATAGGGGTTACTAGGATAATCGCTTTTCATATTCTGTCTATATTCATCTATATACATATCTATGTCCATGTAGCTCTGTGTGATGTGGTGGCTTGAGAAATTTTATTGAGAAGATGAGGCAAGAGGGAGAGAGAACAGATAGTAATATTTATCCCAGAGGCAGTTGACCTTGGGTAGGAGAAAATATAAATCTCTTCCTAGGGAAGAGATTTCAGATACTCTTTCCAAAGAAAAGTAATACTCATTTTAGAGACAATAGATGTGGATGGTAGTTGCCAACTATCCTCTTCAATTTTAGAAAAACAAATTAATGGACCAAAATTCATACCTCCCTTTGTCAAACTTGTCAAGATTTCGCTCCATAGACTACAGTTAGAAAAAAATCTCGTAGCTTCTCTATTTTGTTGAAAGTTGGGCTGTTAATACTTAAGTGGAGAACTGAGTTTCCCATATGGCAGTCATTAGCCACACTGGCTCCTTAAATTGAGCTTAACTAAACTTAAATAAATAAAAAACTTCACCCCTGCCACAGGGGCCACAGGGCCGCTGGCAGCCACACTGGGTGGTGCAAGAACACCTCCACTGTTGCAGAGTTCTGAGGCACAGGGCTGGGAGGTGTGTGGTCAGGTCTCTGAGCAAAGGGTATTTTTTCAAAGGCACTACTAGGTGTAGTGGCAAACCCAGTCCAAGTCCAGCATTTCAGTTTGGGTGACTCCTGCATTGTGGATGCTTATGGCTGTGAGGAGTTTCTCTCAGTGTTGAGAAGGTCCAGGCTCCTTCAGGCTAGTGGTTCTGCCAAGAACCTAAGAGTCTTGCTTCCAACTTCTGGAAGGGAAAAGGGAAGGTGGAAGAGCTGTATGGACTGCTTAGCTCTCTTGGGCTCAAAGTGACAAAATGGTCCTCATAATCTGTGAGAGGGGTGGCCCACCTACGCACTATGCTCTCCAACAGCAACCCAGCTCAGGGAGAGGAGCCAAGAAACGGTCACAAGCTTCCCAGCCATTGAGAAACCTGCAACGTAAATTTTACATGAAAAAGTAACTACAGGTCAAGGGACAGCCTTGTAAACTGCTAAACTAACTGCAGCCTTTCATCTTTTGTGTGTGTTTTCTAACTTTTTTAGAAATTAGATTTCATATTATAGTTTGGTTATCTGTAAGAACCAACTAATATCATCTTCATGTTCTTAAACATTGACATTCTTTTATGTTTTACAAGCTAAGAACAATCAAGTAAGACAAGCTCACTTTAACCACCCCTTTAAAAATTATAGATTTGTGGGAAATTTAAATAAAATCGATTAGATATGTTATTCAGGGTTTTTTTTTTTTTATTTCATAGAAGAAACGGTGATGCTTTATCCCCCAGGAATTTTCCTGTGAGTTTCTGTGTAATTTAATTTTTAAGAATAGACTTATCTCATGTTAGGACTGCATTACTATAGGGAGGGAGGGTCACCTGCCAAGGAGTCTTCCTTGTCCTCATACACGTGGGGTCCTTGGCACAACTCCCCCAAGATTTCTTAGCAATCAGCTCTCCAGTGAGAAGACAAGCCCGCAGATGATTACTGACCAAAGCCCACCTGTTATATGCTGGAGAATAAGCTAAGCAGACCACGTCACCTGTGAACTGCGAGGTCCCTTAGTGACCTTGGCACATGATGGCACAGACAAAGGAAGTGCAAGATTATCACTTTGTCTAGGTTCAGTTTAAGGCTCTTATTCTCATTCTCTTTCTTGTTCTCTTTCTTCCCACCTACTTACCTATGTACACACCTGCCTGCCTGCCTGCCTGCCTATCAACCTACCTACCTACCTACCTAACCACTTACCTACCTGCCTTCCTGCTACACGCATCCACCTACTTTCCTGTCCACCTACCTACCTACCTGCCTACCTATATACCTACCTGCCTGCCTGCCTATCGACCTATCTACTTACCTACCTACCTACCTATCCACCTACCTATCTACCTACCTACCTACCTTCCTGCCTACCTACCTGCCTGACTACTTACCTACCTAATCTACTCCCAGTTGCTCCTTTGCAGGAGTGTGGGATTGTAAAAATGATCATTCACACCAAAACTGCACAAAGCGATCTTACATATTAATGGGGAAAATGATAATTCTTCTATGAGCTTTAAAATTTTGGTCAAAATATTTAAAAATCTCAATCCTAAATGCTTATCAATATAAAAGGCAGCAAACCTACAGTGTATCTAGTATATTATTGCTTAAAACAAATATTGAGGGTCAAAGTGTTTTGTTGCCCGCATGGCCCAGAGCCGCTCCTTGCGCTCTGCGGTGGCTGGGCTGCGCAGTGATATCGCCACGCTGCTCTGGCACGAGTGGGACCCTTTCTGGGTCTGGACAACTTCTAGCACCGCATCCTCTGCACCTTCAGGGCCCTGACTCAACCTGAGAGTTGCTGCCATCGCTTTCTCTGGACGTCTCCACCTTTCCATCATGTAACCGGGTGCTCCTCCCTAGGTGCTCATGACCGCGTGTTCACGGCCTCTGCAATGGCGAGCCCTGTGTGCCCGTAGCTAGCTAGTACCCAGTGGTGTCCCACACCCAGGGTCCGTGCTTCTCATTTCTGTGCTGCATTTTTCCCTCTGTTGGTCGAGTCCTTCTTTTGACTGTGACGTTTCTGTGAAGTGCCCTGTGGGATTATTGCTGGGAGACAACAGGGCACCGCACAGCAGCTTTCTCCGCCCATGTGCGCATCCACCGGATGATACGAGCACAGGAACCAGTTTTCTGCAGACTCTGAAAGAAGTGATGTGGTTACCACTGAGTGTGATGGCTGAGGAGTCTTTACAAAGCAACACGTGGCCTGAGTAAGCAGAATTACTCATGATCAAGCTGTGTGTGGTGTGCCGTCTGCTTATAATCCCAGTGACTTGAGAGGCGGAGGCAAGAAGATCATAAGTTCGAGGCCAGCCTCAGCAATTTAGTAAGACCCTGCCTTACAAAAAAAAAAAAAAAAAAAAAAATTAAAAAAAAAAAAATTAAAAGGGCTGGGGGGTGTAGCACACTTGTATAGTGCCCTGGGTCTAATCCCCAAAACCAAGAAAAAAAATTTACTCATGGTTCATATTTTATAGTCAGTGAAATTTGAACTGTTGTTGGTGACTACACAGCATTACTTAACTAACACATGGTGATTGAAATTTGTACATATATTGTGATTATTCAAACAAGGACTTCTGGTTGTGTGTGTGTGTGTGTGTGTGTGTGTGTGTGTGTGTGTGTGTGTGTCTTGATGGAATCTTTCTTTGTCTGATCCTTGGGTTGTTTCCCATTCTCCTCTGTCATTCCTACTTCTATATCCAATGTAAAATGAACTCAGTAAAATCCTTTACATGCTCTCCTACAATGTGCCTAGGATATAAGATGGAGCAGGTTTGAGGAAAATAACCATGATCACCAAGTGAAATTTATAAAGCCTTTGCTTGTGGAACGTGGCTCTTGCCTTGAGCTACAGGCACTGAACCCTGCGCAGAGTGGGCAGTCCCCATTTGCTTGAACCTCTATGATCCATTGCATCCATCTGAGAGCTTTCCAGTTTAAAGGTAAAATGTTCATTACTTAAGACAGAAAGTATAATTTGAACCTAGTTAATTACTGGGTTGGGAAAATAGCAATGTTAATATTTACAAATAAATTGGATGTGACTCTGGTGTGCCTGCGAAGCCAACTAAAACAGCTTTCAGCAACATGTGAGTGGAGAGGCTTTTCCCCTGGGTCATCTGTGGAGGAATCTAGATCAGTGCTTTTTAAGCTTAGAAACACAATTCAGTCACTGGGGGATGTTGTTAGGACACAGACTCTGTAGTGGGGAGGGGCCCGCGATGCTCAAGTTTTAATGAGTTCCCAGAAGATGTCCTGCTGCTGAGCCAACCCTTAATCTCAAGGATCTGAGCAACCAGGTTCTGCTAAAGACGTAGGAAGTCAGTGGCTGCAGCAGAGCCATCTTCAGCTGATTTAAAATGGCTTCATTTGACCATTTTTCATTTCCAAGACAGTGGAAAATATCCCGTTGCTAGGAACAACTTGGGACCCTCCCCCTGTCTCGAGCTTCCACACTGTCTCTCTCTCCTTCAAGCACTGTGGAAAGACTCAGCTTCCTCTTACACCCACAGCGTCACTTCCATTCCTCGCAGGGTCACGCAATCTGACTAATCTGGATCTACACTGCCCGACAGGCTTCCTAAATGCAAACCCCAGTGCGGTGAGCGAGTGCTGGGTGCGAGGTCTGATGACATCGAGTTCCCTCAGTGGCATTCATTCTGCCTCTGCTCCAACATTTTGGTACCACCTGCTCTGGTGCCTGTTTGTCCAGCTCCTTCATTGCGGTTCTTCCTGGGATCTATTCTGCTGCACTACTGGCCAGGTGCTCTTTTCCAGAATTTCCTTTGCACCTCCAGTTCCTCTGTGTATTTCAGTGGCTCTCAACCTACCATCTTCCTACTGCCTGGATGGTCGAGGTATACTCCCAATCTAGCTGTGTGCCCATGAGCAAGTTTCTTAACATCCTGATCCTCAGTTTCTACCTATGATTTTCTTGTGAGGATTAAACAGTTTACTGAACATAAATTTCATGGAAAAGTGCTGAGCACCTATTAAAAATATACAAAATTTGAGCTCTTATGCATTTGTTGGAATTTTGAAAAAACACGGGAGGTTTTTCTTTTTTTGCTCTATTTGTCACATAATTTAGATATATACTTAAGTGCATGAAATAATACCAATCACCATGAAATACCTCTGATTAAACTTTTATGTTTTTCTGCATTGCAGAAAAGTAACTACAATGAATGCATCTATTTGAATTTTCTTAGGACAAGATGCTGTAGACAGTCCACACTTAGGAACAGTGGATTTCCTTGACACTTACAATGGATGAATGTGACATCTTTCCTTGGTCATGTTTTTGGTTGTGAATTTGTCCACTTATAGTCATGCTGCATTTACCTGTCAGTTTTTATCAGGAACTATATTAGATGTCAAATATTTGTCATGAGAGATGGGATTTTTGGAATTATTCAAATTTGGAAAATGTTTTCAACAGATTTTGAGTTCACCATTCCATTCTTTTATTAATAAAATGTGATATTCTAAGACCTAGTCTAAATAATTTTTTTTTGCAGGAGACATGAGTTGGATAACAAATTTATAAATAAATGATGTGTTTGGTGCATTTAATTCAACACACATTTATTAAATATTAAGGAAGGGCCACAAGTTGAAGTTAAGTCTTGCTGGACAGGAGACCAAGAGGTAAATAAAAAATTTTATTCGGGGATGTTAAGTTTTATGGTCTATGTAAATAAAATACTGAAGAATCAATTTTAAAAATGTTAGGGATTTTCAAAAAGGAAGTGGAATTGGACCTGGTGGCTGTCACTGGGAGGGGAAGAAGGAATTCCAGGCCTGGGAAGGAGACCGTGTAAAGACACTTAAACCCCAAGAGCACTGTTTGGGAGGGTGGCGGGAGGCAGAAGCAAGCCCCAGTGGAGCCCCCGCCTGAGTCAGCCTCCCTTCTCCGTGTATTTTCAGGTGTCTCTGGTAGGCACACATTCTGTGGAGTCGCACTGAGCCAAGCGGTGAGCAACCAGCTGTCTGTTTGCTCCTGATGAACCTCACTCTGACCTTGGGAAAGAACTCAGGACCCTTGAGGCCAGGATTGCAGACTTCCAAGATTCCAGAGTCTTGGGTCTGGAAGGGTGAGGGTGTGGCTTTGAGGGGGGTCTCTTGGTCCTAGGGGAGGAAACCCAGAGCAGAGTTTCTACAGCTGTGCCCAGGGTCCCATGCCAAGTCTGCGTATGGAGCCTACGTTCCTCATTAGTAGGTGGATTGGAAATGGTTCCTATGGGAGATGAAGTTGAACATTTGGATTAAAACAGATTGGGATTAGATTTTTTTAAAAATGAAATGATCATTGACTTGGACTGAAGAGTGAGTATCATCCAATCTGACAGTGTAGGATCACAATTTTAAACCAGAAAAATGATGCTCCTCAGTTTATGACATGGTTTGAATGTATTATTGGACCACAGTATTATTGTTTATGTTCAAAGAATTAGAATACTAAGAACTATACTCAAGCTAGAAATTATGTTGGGCACAAGTGAATATCACTTTACCCTTCCACATTTGATGGTTGCTAGCACTTAAAATTTTGGCATCACCTTTTAGCTACTGGTAATATCAACAAATTATAGAATCATGATTACATTGGGCCTTTTAATTGTGCTGTGATTATCCGTATAATAACTCACATGCAGTGCTTGTATTTTCTAAATATTAAGCTTCCTACCCATAGATGAAGCCTAGCAAATACCCAGATGAAACCCTCCACCCCAAAATCCCCAAAGAGAGATGTAGCCTTAAGACAATGGCATGCCAAGGGTTCTGCTTTCCAATATTTTTCACCAATTGCAACGTTTCTTCCAGTCATTCTAATGTGTATCTCATACATGACTCAAATTTCCAATAAGTTTACTATGCTCACCAAGAAATCCTGGTTTGCTCATGTTATAACAGGGAAATAAAACGCAGAAAGAAAAGATGAGAAAGGACAGAAAGAAGACTAAGAGGGCGACGGATGAGAGCAGTATGCCTGGGATGAAGGGCCAGGAGGGCCATTCCTGTTCCATTTGCCCCCTTCAAGTGATCCCCAGAGGGCCGCCCTGTGCAGCGGCAATACGGAACCACTTTACAGATGTGCTGCGTATTCAAGGTCAGGGTGCAGATTTTGCCAATACAGCATCTACTTCTTGGGGACAGTAGGTATTAGGAAATGAAACAGTAATTTTTTGATAAGTAAAATTTAAAATTTTAACCAGCCATTCTTAAAGCCAAAACCCTTAAGGCGCCCTTGTATTTTGAAATCCAACCATGAACATGATAGTGAGTTCTAAACTCTGGTTGGGATTAATCAAACGCGGATTTTTCAGGGTCTCTCCTGCTAATCTCTGTTTTATTAGAACACCACCGTACTACATCAGCAAGCCTCATTTCACATGCCCTGAAGATTAAAGAAGGATAGAAAGAAGCAACGTTCCTATGGCAACTGGAACTGGAAATGTTGGGTTGTATCTTTATGCTCTTTGATTTCATACAAGTAGGAACTCATTTATTTTGCTAGAGAGAATTTAATGTGGAAGAGCTCTATTGGGTGTGGCAGGAAAAAAGTCACTTTTCTCAGCAAAAGGCATTTTGATCTCAGGGCGTGTTCTAGAATAGTCAAAACTACTAAGACGCAGGCAGTCACACTATCCAATAAAAACAACATGAACTAAAACAGTCTGGTTCATCAGTAGAAATTCAAGATCTCTACTGTCAGATGAAGCATTGAAAAGCACCACAGAAACCACGCTGAGTAAATTGGCTAGATATTTTGGCACTGCATACATAAAGTTAGAGTTCTACCATGAAGATTAAATTAGATAAAATCAGGTTTTCCTGCTAAATCGGTGAACACAACTCAAATGACTAGCTAAGACATTAACAATTCAGTTAAAAGGAGGGATTTGACTTTTAAAATGCATAAAAATTTTAAATATTTTCTACGAAGGTCAATTTGTCTTTAATGGGTATTTATTATTTACCCGAAAAAGTATGCTTAGTGAGAAAAAATACTATATTTTACAATCATAGATTTCTTTATATTTTTCAAATTCTCATATATATATATATATATATATATATATATATATATATTTCTCATTTAATTCTCCAATCATTTTTTTTAGAAACACAAATTACGGCAATTTCCAGCTTACAGAGGAAGAAAATGACTAGCGTCCAGCCTAGGTCAGCAGCTTGCAGTAATAGAATAGTCTAGATTTTTAGAATGGTGACCCAGATTGTCCACATCTCCTGGTGTCTGTCACCTTAAGAAGCCAGTCCCCTCCCACAATGACTGAGCATAGTTAAATAAGGGCTCTTGGCCAGTGGAACCATAGTCCATGCTGCCAAATGAGCTTTAACAAGTGCTTGAGAGTTGTACTTGTCTGATCTGAAGGAATCGTTCTTGCAGCAAATGCACAAGCCTGAGCTGGCCATGTGGAAGGCCAGCTGAGGCCTCAGACTTAGAGATGAGGTCATCCAAGACCACAGGCCAGCCAGGGAGCTAGAACCAGCCAGAAAACCCGC
This sequence comes from Sciurus vulgaris, assembly GCF_902686455.1. NCBI lineage: Eukaryota > Metazoa > Chordata > Mammalia > Rodentia > Sciuridae > Sciurus > Sciurus vulgaris. Next base: position 152,880,075 of record NC_136467.1, read on the forward strand.
AGGCTCAGGAGCCTATGCACACTTGCCTTAAACTATCACATTTAGTGGTGATTTGTAGAGTGACAAACACTAATTTGAAAGTCGTAGAGGAAGGACCAGAATGGGATCTCAGGATCCAATTTGAGCCCCCCGCTGAGAAATGAAAGAGTGGGTGTTTTACCCTGAAGTTGGAAAACAATGATCTGAAGGATTATAATTTGAAAAGAGAGAAATTGGATTCTTTTTAGAACAATCATCAAAGGCTTTAGTTTTAGCTTATTTTCACAAAATTCTTTTATCTTTTTAACTAAATAGCTGTTATCTACAGACACATTTTTCTACTTTTATTTTTGTTCTGTAGTCTCTTGTATCATAGTATGTGGCTTTTATTATACAGTTAAATTTCCTAGTAAAGATGTAAGATAAAACTGTCCAGGTTTATTCATTTATTATCTTGACATATTTGTAATCCATGGCATATGTATTTTACTCCATCCAGGCCTCTGGAGTTGAATAAAATAACCAAAGTAACAAAGTAACATTTTTCATTTTCCGACTTTCCTCAGTGGTGGTTTTGCACACTCAAATCAGTAGTTCAGAAGTGCTTAAAAATAAGACAGGTTATTTTTTTTGTTTTTTGCTCTTTTACATGGAGAATATTGTGGAAAGTATCCCAATGGGTTGCAGGGGGGGATCCATATATTAGTGTCTGTCATCTTAGTAGTTGCTATATTGAATTTTCCTCAAGTCTTTATCAGGTTTTCTTCAGGTTGTGAAGATTGATTATTTTTTTCAGGCACAATAAAATTAGTCTTTAAAAATTAAGATTCCGTTTGAAGGGCATTGGGGAAGGGTTTGAAAGAATGGCTTTTTCAAGGGAGGCTGGCAGCAATGTCAAGGTCAGCTCTGAAGCGTGCCTTCGGGATGCCCCATGAGGAAAGTTCCCCCAGGAAAGTAAACATTGCCACAAGAATCTAGGCATCAAGTGGAGCCTTATCCTGTACTAAAAAGAAACACATGCTTTTTAAGAGGAATTTGCAGAAACAAAACCATCCTGCCTTCTACGTCTATGTCTGAAGGCTGGTCTTCTCTTGAGGCTGTGTCCAGGCCAAGCCAGACAAAAGCTGCTACCACAAACCTGGGCAGTGGTGCCGGGTCTTGGGAACTATGCAAGTCAGGAACTGGGGATGCCAGAGTTTTTAAGACGGAGAGACAGAGATGGGGCAGCCAGAGGGGCCGTTGGAGCCACTGTGAGGTGGGTCCCTGGCTCCCACCTGCTTTCTAGCGCAACCACTCCTGGGCTAGGGATCGCCACTTTCTCTTGTGTGGGCCCAAGTTTTCTCACCTGTAAAAGGAAGTTGAATCATAAAGTACTTTACTTTTCCAAATGCGTGAATCTCTGTAAAACATGACCCCCACAGAGCATTTGTTTGTGGCTTTCTCACAGTGAAAAATATTTATTTTGCAGTTTCTCTATTTGAGTCATTTCTGCTCCTCATTATCTGCTGTATTTCACTGCATTTGTCTAGATTCATTTTTAGAAAAAAAAAAAAAGTCCTGGGTAGAAATAATAACTCTACTGTTAGTTTTTTTTTGTTTGTTTGTTTCAGAATGTCAGCACATCACCTTGAAAAAGTTTGGTAGCTTAAATATGGGTCTTGAAGTATGCAAAAGATGCATAATTTGCATTGTTTTGTTTTCTGCAATGATGTTTTTCCAAATAACACATCTGTCATGTCCCTATTGACCTGAAGCAATATAGAATGCACACCCTCTTAGAGAGAATAAATGGTGCATGAGGGAGTTTTATTTTCTGAAATAGCGGAGTTCAGATTTAGCCCAGTCATCTAATCCAATATACTGATATCATGTTGGGAGCAGAGTCCATGGGAGGTTGGAATTCCCAAATAAATTGCCATCAACAGCAATTCTGTGTTAGTTTGATGGTCGCTCATTCAATAGATGCTGCGAGAAAGGACCAATGCTAGGGAGATAAAGAAAAAAAAAACTTTGAGATTCACTTCCTTGAACTCTGAAGTGCTGGTAATGGTAACATGTAGTTTAACCAAGAATTAAATGAGATGGTGCCTATCCAGCACCTGGCAGTTCCTGGAATGGTAGAAAGACCCAGTGGTCATTTCGAGGCAGGAAGTGTGGCCCTGGGTGCTCCGTAGGAGCTGAAGGTGAGTCGTGGGAATCGGTGCCATCTAACCAATTCCTGATGTAAGCTGGAATGTGGTCAGCCCAAGGAGGAAGTACAAATAAAATCGGGAGGCATCAAGGAGGATGGTAGTTTTTTTTTTCTAGAGGAACTGGTGGTGCCATTTCTTTGGGGCATCTCTTTCACGGGTGGATATTCAGCTTGGGAACGTGTGGTTTCTAGACTCTGTAGATGGCAGCCATGGTCAGGAGTGACCAGGAAGAGAACTCCACCTTGAGGATCCAGTCCCACAGCTAGAAATAGAGCAGTGTCCTATTCAGCCCCTTGTCTGTGACTCCACGGTCACATCAACAGATGACCTGGAGTGGAGGGAAACGTAGTCGAAGCCCAGAGTGCAAACATAGCAGATGCGATCGGCCTAACAGGACGATGTTCCAAGGCGTGCGTGTAGAGTTGTGTAGTTAAGGTCACATAAGCAGGGGTGGCGTTGAGGTCAAAAATCCCTATTCAGCGTTTTTAGTCAACTTAAAGTCCACGTGTGGTGTAGGGTCCAAAACTGAGATTTTAGATTTCAATAGTAAAATTGCTTTCTTCAAAATCATCTAGCAAGGGCCCATGGTATGCAAAGAACATACGGCAGTAAAAAGCACACATGGAGATCCTAGCCTTGAAACTTTCATTTTAGCGGGATAAGTGGAATGGGAGTGAGTGTCCCAGTTACACGTTGATCTACAGCTGTGACGAGCATGTAGCTCGAGGTGCCACACACGCACCTCCCAGGTACAGAGCACTGAAAGACATTAGGAATCAACCAGGTGAAAGACAGGGCGGGGCCTTGCAGGTGAAGGAAAGGACGTGTTTCTAGGTCTTTGCTAAGAACGAGAGCACAGAGTGAGCGCAGAGAAGACACCAGGACCCAGCCCTAAAGGCCTGCGGTTGATGGGCCAGGCTCCTGATAGCCAGTCGACCAGAAATGGCGGGCTATCGCCACACTGTAGAGGAGGCCCAAGTCAAGCTTTGTGGAGAACAGAGTCTCTGTCTGCCGGGGCAGAGCAGTGCCGATTCCCCACGATGACGTTTCGGTTGGATCTTTAAAGAAAAATCTAGTTTGGGCAGAAAGGTTCAAGCATTCTCGATATGCAAACTGGTTAGAGGAGGATGAGGCAGCAAAGATGGTTTTAGAAAATTTAGCAGAAGGGGAGGAGGAAAATCGGGACTGTCTGGGGCTTGGGGAATTAAAGGGAGAAATCTTGCCAGGAGAGAAACGTCACAATCTTGAACATTTGGCAGCTTCCAAATGAGACGGAGGCTGAGCCACGTTCGCGGCGTCTGCTGGACGTGAGTTGCTGGTGGACTTGGCATGAGCAGGTTGGGCTGTGGAGGTGAGTGAGGAGCGGGAACCAGCAGGTACAAAAAGTGACTGCACTCCCTGCGTGCAGAACATTTGGACGAGGAACAGTCCATCACGCTAGGACAAGACTGCAGGGACTGGGCCGAGCTAGGCTCTGGCTCTGAGAAATCATAACCCAGTGACCCCAGGCAAGCCACTTAACCACCTGCAGCCATTTGCAGATGCGGAGGAGACTGAGACCTAGCTCCCCAGTGCAGCTGGGGGCATGTGGAAAGAGCAGACGTCTCAGCGCCATGCTGTCGACTGTGGGCGGACTCGGAGAGGCTGGTGCTGTCCCAAGCCATGACGGAGACCACGCAGCCGGCCTGTTTCTTCTTCTTGACCAACGTCCCAGGCGTGTTTGCAGCGAGATGCCAGGGGGCTGAGTGGGGCGGGGACACGGGACCACGTATGCCACTTCTAGCCCGAAGTCCCGGCTCCTCCTGTCAGGGCTCCTGCCGGTCTCTGCCTCTGGCTTGGTGCAGGTGTCTGCATGGAGGGGAGGCCCCGCAAAGGTCAAACTGTCATTGCCAAACTGGGAAGTAACTTGGGACCAGCTCCCGAAGTGGAGCGTTGCCCCCTCGGGGGTCCTGCCCTGCCCCTCCTGGGTGGGGCTGCCCCACCTAAGACAGGGCTTCACTCCAAGACCCTCACGGAGGCCTGAAACCAGGAAGAGCAGAGCCCTGCGTATACTCTGCCTTTGCCCGTGCATACCTTTCTATGATAATGTTTAATTTATAAATTAGGCACAGTAAGAAGCTAATAATAAAATAAAACAATTATAATAATATATTGCCGAGTATGTGAACGTGGTCCCTCCTGCCCCCTCTCTCAAAATATCTTCTTTCACGGTGCTCGCGCTTCTGCTGTGGCGATGTGAGATGAGACAGTGCTGTCCACAAGACCAGCCAGGTGACTGGTGTGGCTTGGCTGTGCAGGGTTTGGCAATGCTTGGGAAGGTCCATCATCTGCTTCAGGGGTTCTGGATCACTCAGCCAGGATGATGTTGGGCAGGAAGCTTATGCAGCATGGATCTGCTGGCCCAAGGGGTGATTCATGCTCTGCTCCTGGCAGGATGGAGTGGGTGGGCAAGAGGTTTCATCACACGACTCACAGTGGTGCACAATGTAAAACTTAGGAATTTTGCATGTAATATTTTTAGATGGCTATCGACCGTGGGTAACTGGCACTGCAGAAGGTAACCCCCCAAATTAAGGTAGGCTACTGTAATATTCATGCCAGGGAATCTGGAAAGCATGCATTAGGAAACATGAGTGAACTTATGGTTTGTAATAACAACAAAGTGAAAAAAAAATACAAATGTCCATCAGGAGGAAATCCAAGTGCCCAGCAACAGAAGATGGAGAAAATAGTTTATATTCACAGAAATATTATATGTCAGTGAAAATCAGTCATATCATATATAGATAAAAATAAGAAAGTTAAGGGTGAATAAAGAAACAAGTTACAAAGAAAAACCCCCTTATAAAATATTTACAAACAAAAGGAGAGAGAAGCAGAGGTAAGACCACTGTTGAATGGTTTTCAGGGTTGTATGCATTTTTTTTTTAATGAGAAAGGGAATTATATATATAATGTCAAAATAATGCTGTGTACTGTCACCCCAAAACTCATTGGGCTTAAGGAAAGAGACTTGCACTATTTGTCTCACTCAAATCTGCTGTGCTCATCTGTGCTTGCTGGTGCCCAGCTGATCTTGGCTGGGCTCCCTGAGGTGTCCCACTTAGGTGGGCCAGCTGGTTCGGCCAGCTTGGTGGCTTCATGTCCACTGCTTGGCTGTTGCCTGATTAAGGATGGCCATGATCTAGGGGGCCACTTCTGCAGCACAGCAGCTGATCACCATCCCACTGACTGACCTAGCCATGCTCTCTGGCAAAAGGATCCTGCGAGGGGTGTGCCAGAGTATGTAGGTGCCTTCCGAGGCTGGTCTTGCGTGGCATTTCCCCACCTCTTGTTGGCAAAAGCAAGTCTCCCTATCAAGCCTGGGGCCAGGATCATGATCACCCATCTGGGGGACGACAGCAGAGAAAGTCAGGTGTTGATAATGTTCTGGTTCTTAAGTGGGGTAGCACTTTAATTGGTTTTCACTTTGTAATTCTGCTTTACAATACAGATGTATCTTATGTATACTTCATAGAAGCACTAAATGCTATTTTCTTAAGAAAAAAAGAAAAAAAAACAAACCCTGAATACTCCCCCCAAAAAGAAAAGAAAAGAATAGAAAAACTTCAAATGTAAGAAAAACGAAAGCGCCTATTTTTAAAGTCCAGTGGTCTAGGTTCTCTTTTCTAGGTTCTGCAAAATGGGATATTAATGATCACTTTTTAAATAAAAGATTGTGACTTTGACAAAGAAATCACTTATTAAAAGAAGTTGAAGGGCTTGCTTTATCAAACTGGGGACAATGATTCTGTCTCTCTTAGAGACCTCAGATCAAATTTCCACAATGTAGAAACCCCACGTTTATTCTGCCCTCTTTCCTGTCTTTCATTCTGTTTGTTTTATTCCTGGAACAAAGACACCACAGCCTGTCTTCGAAAGATTTCCATGTGAGTTTGAAAGCGTGTGGAATTTGGAACATGCTACCGCTCAGATAAAACTGTTGATTTTTCCCCCCTTTTCAAAGCATCCCTCAGTTGGACCCGGATCCCAGACCTCCAGGGTTTGATTCATTCATGCCTAGCCGGGCCTGTGCTTGCTGTCTCTCTCCAGGCGACCCGGAGATTCACTCACAATAGATGCTTTTTGTTGCTTTTCTCACATCGCGAAGGAATTAACGTTCGCAGGGCCCTTTGAAGATGCGGTGTCACGCATGTGCTATTATTAATAATAAAATACAGATCTGCTTCACACCATCTGAAGAACAGGGCTGTGCCCCCACCAGAGAACTTTTATTTAATCAATTCTCTGTAATGCTTAGCCCAGACTCAGCTCAGCTTCAGACTGGGGCTGGCCCTCAGACATGGGTAGAGAAAGGGAGCGGCTGGAGGGGAGCACAGCGCGTGCAGTATGGCAAAGAGGAAGCAGAAGTGCAGAGGTGCCCTTGGCAACCCTGAGAGACCACCGCCCCTGCTGCGGGCATTCCAGCTACAGCTGGGCTTAGGACCCAGCACCTACTGAGCATGGGACCCCCAGGAGCCCCTCCTTGATTCTTTATGCATTCGGAAGAGGCGACATTCCCAGGGCTCACACTTGCACAGACGGGAAAGGGGGTGTCCGGCACCATCCGTGGCTGCCTGTCCTTCATGTCTGCCTTGGGCTTTCAAGTCATTCTCCTTTCCTAAACCGCTAATGTCGCTCCTACAGTAGCTTTCCACGTTCATGAGCTGCCTCTCTGTGCCTGGGTTTTGGGGGAGATGGATGTAGAGAGAGGCTTCTGTAAATAACAGCCTAGCAAGGACTCGGGCTGGTCCCATTCAGAGAGAGAGACGCAAACACACAGCTGGACTGCCAAAGACGCTTCTGTGGGCCCTGCCGACACGCTGGCACACCCACTGACGACAGCAGCCAAGGAAAAGCGCATTGGAGAGCTGGCTCTGTTTATCAAGGTTTGATTTTTTAAACCTGCACACCTGTCTTTGGTAGCATGGGTCTCAGCTCCATCTCCGGGTCCTGCCCCTGCGGGTCTGCGGGTTTTGGAGTTGGTTATTCAAAATGAACTCCAGCATGATTTCTGAGTCACAGAGGCTTCACAGGACAGGGAAGTGTTTCTTCCTCCATTCCAGACCCCCACACTGAAGGTGGTGTATATGGAAAAGAGAACTGAACAGAGAAGAAGAGAGGAAGAAAAGGGGTCCAGTGCAGACCTCAAGGAAATCAAGACCATGCTGTGCAAAATTATTACAGCTGTTTCTGTTTTTATTGGCTGTTTCTTTTGGCTTCATTTTTTTCAGCAACTGCTGTTTGTATGAGCAGGAAGGCCCACGGCCTGGGCAAGCTCCACAGAGGCAGGAGGAGGGGACGATCGGCCAGGGAGGGAGAAGAGGAGGGCAGCTGGGGTGCCCAAGGTCTGAGTCATGCACAGTGCGTGGAGAAGCACACATCAAAGCCTGCCTTTCTGATAGCTTCGTGGACGCCTCAGCAATAGACTTCAGATGCACTTAATGGCAAGCTCCTAAGAGCGCCCGCCTCCTGGCTGGATCAGATTAGTGGTGTGTTTAAGGAAACGTCCTACTCCTGAAAGGACAGGCTGAAATCTCTGAGGAAATGAAGAGTCAGGACAATCCTTTCTCTCTCCTCCTCTCTCCCTCCAATGGTGATCCACCCACAACTCTGCAGGGCTGGATGTATGGGGAATGCACATTCCCCTGGGGGACTCTCTCCATGTTTCGAATGGACTGAATGGACTAAGCTATGTGGGCTTAGTGACCCTGTGAGCATTTTGGAGCTGGGATACAGCCCCTCGGGGCTTGGAGTGAGCTGCTCACCTACCTCGATCCCTTGCAGAGCAGCTAGAAGCCGAGACAGGGACAGGCACAGGCACATGGAAAAAACCACAGTTACTCTCTTCCTTAAATTCCCTGTTAACTTGGTGATTTAAATTACATTTTTAAGGTTTGCTTACACGGGAGTTCTTGAATCTGGTTTTGTTCTTAACTGTGCTTGTCTCAATGCACACTCTCTCTCTTAATCAAATTAATTCTCTAAACTCTAGGGGAAACATCATTCTTAAAGTGAATATCGTGTCCCCAAAAGAGGGCAAGTGTGTAGAAGAACTGGGAGGTAAGGAACATAACGAGAGGAAGAACGTGTTCCTTATGTTTGACTTGCAGTTACAGCAAAAGGGGAAAATGCCATAAAAAGTCAATTAACAGCAGCCCCTCTGTCTGGTGATCAAGTGGTCACGTTTTAAGAAAAGTCCAGTGGTGTGGAAGGCTGGCCCTGGAGGCCTGCCCATGCAGTGCTTGTGCTGGAGGCTGACTTGGTTTTACCCTGATCCGGCTCTGACTCAAGAGCAAATCACAACCCATAAGCCTCCGTGTTCACTGCTACAAATGGAGCTGGACTTGGGAAGGTGGGCTAATTAAAGGTTCCAAAGCGTTTGCATCTACAAAGCCTTGTGTAATTGCAAGCATTAAGTCTAATTACGTAATTAGGTGTTGAAGGTTGGGTCTTGGTCATTTTGCTTTCTGAATGCAGAAAGGATGGCGTCAAAGCTCCGTCCATTGACTTTCCCCCAAAGTCACTGAATGACCTGGAAAAGGGTGATCTGGACTAATGCTCTTTTGTATAATTACATATTTTGAGATCTGCCAAGCTTTTTTCTGCATTTTCCAATGTCATTTCTCTTGTTCGTTGTGTTACTGTCCTCTACATGTTAATAGTGACTAATAATACATCATTTACCAAATATTAAAGTTGCTTGAAGACTTTTCGGGTAGGGCAAGGTTTAACAGAGACAGAAGGAGGCTGTTTTTGAAAGGGGCTTAGTAACTTCTCTAAACAGGAAAATCAGTGATTTTTACCAGGTGGAAAATGCACAGAGACGCTGATCTCCCATTGCAAAGATCAAAATTTTTTCTCATGAAAGATGCTGGTTTGGAAAAGACACCAATTTTGTGTTTGGTGCTGACAGTTAATCTGTTGGAACCTGTCACTCATTGTCCTGGGGGACAAATGTATTTGCCTTAGGCTCTGGCTGTAGAATGGGTTGATTGTGCTTGGCCACAGTCTTTAAGACAAAGTCTGAAAGCGCTCGGAATTTCTGTTCTTTGAGGACATTTTGCCCTTGTGCATCTGGTAATGGTTGTTGTAAATTCAAGATACCCTTCGTCAGTAGCATCTTTTACAAATGAAGAGTGGATTTTTGCATATGGAGGTTCAACCAGCTACCCTCCTTAGTTGGCATCCATGGGACCTCACTTGCAGGTACACGTTTCAGCTATTATCTTGACGGAGGGCTGTATGTTCACGCACATGCACGTTACGAGGCTGAGCACTCCCTTCTTTGGGTCGCCCTTTGATGCTTTGTTGTCTTGTGGCTTGTGTCCACATGGGAATGCCAGTCACTGGCAGGCAGTTCCTTTCCACTAGGATTCCTCACCCAGTCTTGCCCTCTCTTGTTTCCTGTTTGTGTCGGGCTCCAGATTGATGCCAACCTTCAAAGGGCACACCTGATGGGGGTCAAAAGCTCCATTTGCTTTAAGTTGTCATCAAAGCTTACACTCACATGAAGTAGCTCACAAAAAACCGAGTTTTTTGACATGCGGTGACAACTTGGGCATCTCAAGGGGAACCATAGCCTTGTGAGACTGGGCCACCTTGGGGATGGGGCAGATTGGTCATGACGGCTGTCAGGATGAAGCGTGTTCTGAACACAGTGCCCTCTGCTGACCTCCGCTGGGGGCTTCGCTGACGGGGAGTCCGAACGGCAGATGCACAGGCGTGACCTCATCTGAAGAAAATTCATTTAGAATTTCTAAACCCTAAAAACATCTTAATTTGTGGATGGCGGTTTATATCTATTCCTAAATTTTCTTCCAGTCCATAGTACCCAAGCACCGGTCTTGGAAATCCCCCCTTTATTATTACTGTCAAATACCAAGCGCATGAGAACATAGGAATATGTGCTTACTAAGGGAGCTCACTTTTTTAAAAGCTTTCTGAAGCTCCTCCCTGGGAGAGATTAAATGAAGCCTGTGCCTTCCCCTGCCCAAGTCCAGCGCCTCACATCAAACACACACGATTCCGTCCAAGCTCCTCTCCCTTCGTGCCCACACTCAAATATGCTGTTTTATGTGGGTCGACCAAAGTCTTTTTTTGATTTTTCTCCCCATCTGTTCTTTGAATAAACATGCATCCTAAAGAGAAGGAGGACTTAAAGGATCAAATTTGGTTCCTGTATTTGGAAATGCTTTCAAAAGACCACACCAAACTCGGCCACTCGGTCAGATGAGGTTCCGTTTGCTTCTAATAGCATTTAATTACCGCCCACACGCGCTCAGACTCTTTTGCTTCTTCGTTTGCACAACTTGGCTAGTATGATGTCCAATTTTTTTTTTTTTTAATTTGAAACCAGGTGTGTGAGCTTGTAGAAGGCTGCCTTTGGCTGTGTCTCCACCAGACCAATGCAGCTGGTTTCTTTAGGTAACCAACTTGGCTGCACTGGATGTCTGGAATCGTAGAGACCCACTAGCCAGAGACAAAACCAGATTTTTTTAAAAAGCTGTTTTAGATGCTGTTTGGTGACTGTACACATGGTGCCTCACTGTCCTTCTATAAATTAATACTTTCAAGACACAGTTCTGTTCTCCTGATTAATTAGCTTTTATTTTTCTTTCTTCAGATAAGGAAGAGGAGGAAGAGTTGACTGAAGAACTTTTATGGAAGGTAATATAAAATTTTAGTTTTCAATAAACGTTTCCAGCTTAGACCCTCTGAGTAGACCCTCTGAGTGTGTGTTTGTTCACCTAAATTGGTCCACAGTGGCATAATATACAGACTAGATGATTTCATGATCATGGTTTAACTTTATTTCATTAATTAATTTATTTTTGGTGAAGGGCCAGACTGTAAGCACCATAGGCTTTGCAGACCAAGAGAAAAAGGAAAGATATTATGTAGATACTCACAGGACAAAGGAGAAGTCTTGGCCCTTGTCCTTCTGGGCATCTGACAGGCCCTCCGGGGTGGTGGGCCTTCCAGGTGGCCATCGGGATGCTGGGGAAGCCCTGCGTGGACTCTGTGCCGGGCTGTCCCCATGGGCTGCTCAGACACAGGCACAGGTGGGGCTTGCTGGACGGTGGTCCATTGCCTGCCCCTAGATCCTGACCATTCCCCGCTGGATGCCTTTGCTCTGAGCGGTCTGCTGCATACTTCTTCATCGTCCGCGGGCACTTCAGAGAAAAGATGTCCCCACCGGACTCATCCTTGCCTTCTTGCTGCAGGACCCCATCTCTCTAAGTAGCCTCCCTACTCACCCCATTGCCCAGGCCCTCTCCCCTTTGGCCTCCCACACCTCCTTCCCTGAAGCTGCTGGCCTAGAACCAGCTGAAGGTGAGGTTGGATCCCCTAGGCCGCAGCAGAATCCCGGACACAGAGGGCGCTTCCGAGGTGGCTGTGGGGTCCACCTCTGTGTCAACAAGCCCGATGGCTTCTCACACCGTTCCCCGGCTCGGAATCCTTCAGGGGTTTTCCAGGGAGTAGACAATACGTGTGACCTACACAGCAGATGTGGAAACGCTCTCGTTCCCGTCTCGTCTGCCCTGAAGACTGACCGACAGAACTGTAGGAAACACACCAACGTCTCTCATCCTGCTCTCTTTCCATTCTGAAGTCCAGGTAGGTAGAGAGTTAGAGGTAGGCAAAGCATAAAGGTAGCTTGCTAAAGGACAATCACACCACTGTATTTATTCAGAAAATCTGAAACAAGTCCTGGTGGCAATGATTGGGAGACAACATAGTATAAAGAGGTCATTATTTGCAAATAAGCTTTATATTATATAATGTTTCCTCTGCCTAATCGGCTTCATTGTCAGTAGCTAAGATATACCTAAGTGTCCATTAACAGATGGTGACATGTGGTCTGTATATAAGGAGAGGAATGTGGGCCAGCCTTTAAAGAGAAGGCACTCCTGTCATTTGGAACATGTATGAACTCGGTGGACTTCATGTTAAGGGCAAGAGCAGTTGTTTCCTTTTGAATATGGTTTGGCCCTACCAACTCCTGCTGGGATGCAGCAGTGGAGAAATGATGGCCTTTTAGGAGACATTTGGGTCACGGAGGAACCGCCCTTGGAAAGAGTGATGCTGGTATTGCAGGAGTGGCTTAGGTCTCCCGGGGCTGGATTGGTTACTGAGTGACTCTTACAAAGCCAGGCGCCCCACAGGCTTGTTGCCCCTGGCCCTGACTGCCTCCCCTTCTGCTTCTCTACAGTGCTGAGATGCAGTCAGAGGCCCTTACCAGATGCCAGCGCTGTGCCAGTGGAACTTTCCAGACATTAGGACTGAGAGCCAAATAGACCTGTTTTCTTTATTCAGTTCCCAGCATGAGGTATTCTGTTATAGCAACACAAAACCCACCAAGACAGACTGGCACAGAACAACTGCTGCACCGTCGCACTTCTACGTGGAATCCAAGAGAGCTGAACCCTGAAAGCAGAGAGTACAACGGCGGTCACTAGGGACGTGTGGTGGGGGTTGACCAGATGGCGGCCTGAGGATACAAACTTCCATTAATCAGAGGAATGGGTTCAAGAAACCTGTTTTACAGCACGGTGATGATAGTCTCCGTTTATTGCATACTGGAAAACTGCTGAGAGTAGATTTTAATTGTTCTCACCACAAACAAAATGATAATTCTGTGTGTTTGCTTTCTGTCATGGTGGTAAAGTGCCTAAAGCAGACAACTGAAGGGGGAAAGATTTATTTTGCTCACGTCTCAGAGGTTCCAGTCTGTGGTCACTTGGCCCTGTTGCTCTGAGCCTGTGGTAAGGCAGCTCATCAAGGCGGAAGCCCATGGCAGAGGAGGCCTCTCCACCTCATGGCCCCTGGGAAAAGAAGAGAAGGGGGCTGGCCCCCAATGGCCTCACTGCCTGCCACCAGGCCCCGCCTCCTACAGGTTCCACCACCTGCCAATCCCACCCAGGTGGGGACCAAGCTCAGTGCAAGGGCCTCTGGGGACAGTTAAGATCCGAACTGTGACAGCATGTGAAGCAATGGACATGTTAAAAAGCTAGATTCAGCTGTTCTATAATATATCCATTCACATTATCAAAATATCCTGTAGTTGACTATAGATACAAACAGTTTTGCCTTGTTAATTAAAAACAGTTTCTTAATAAAGAAACAATTAGGCGTCGTTAAAACCTCTACCATCCAAGGATGACTGGGCATGGCCACAGGATGGAGGAAGAGAAGAGTAGAGGAAAACCACAGACTCTCAGAAGGAGGGTTCTTAGAATCGAATAAGGCATGTGAGAAAGCATCCAAGGACATTTTTAACAAAGAAATGTTAAGTACCTGAGGACATTTTAAACTTAAAAATGTTAAGTTATACACTTCCACTAACCATGAAGGCCAGGCCATTAGGTGAATTGGATTATTACTGTAAAGGAGGAAAACCTACAGAATTAGGTGCCTGGAGAATGCCTATTTTCCTTTCTGCTCCTTAACTTCCTTCCATCCCAGTAAGAAGGAGACAGAAAATTTCCAAAGGCTCCACTTCTGAATTAATTTCCATTTAGAAAACAGCATTTAAAAAAACACACAATTCTTCAAAACGATGCAACTAATTTACCAAACCTATGACTTAGTAGCTTCAACATTTGGGGAGAAATGTTGTCCTCTGCCTTCCAGAAAACAATAATATATCATGATGACCCATAATTAGTTACAGGAGCCAGACCCACACCTGTAATCCCAGCGATTCAGTAGGCTAAGGCGGGAGGATGGCAAGTTCAAGGTCAGCCTGGGCAATTTAGCAAGACCCTGTCTCAAAATAGAATTTTTAAAAGGCCTGAGGATGTGACTTAGTGGTTCAGTGCCCCTGGTTTCAATCCCCAGTATTAGGGGAAAAAAATGAAAAGAGAATAGAATTCATTTTTGTCCTAGAAATGTTGATTTGGGAGTAAAGTAGAAAATGGTTTTCTGCCCTCCCTCCCTCCCTTCCTTCCTTCCTTCCTTCCTCCCTCCCTTCCTTCCTTCCTCCCTCCCTCCCTCCCTTCCTTCCTTCCTTCCCATGGAAGGGAAGACGGTGGTAGACGTGAAGGAGTCCTAGAGTCCTGTACAGCTGGGCCCGATAGCATGATGGAAGGACTGGGGCGCAGGACCTGGGGAGCCGGGTAAGCGGGCAGCGAGGTGGGAGCGCCTGTTGAGCGTGGGGATGCGGAGGCGCCCTTGCGCCCGGTTCCCTGCGTCCCCGCTGGCGAGATAAGGTCAGCTCCTTGCTCAGCACGGACCTGGCCGCCGGGAGGTCCTGCAGGGCTCATGTGCCTCCTGTCTCATGTCAGAGTCTCCCCAGGCGTGCTCCTCCGTGCAGCGTGGGGACAAGCGGCGCCCAGGCACCCGTCTTGAGTCTGGGCAGGTGTCACCTAGTGGCACCGGCAGGGTCTGCTGGACGCATCTCTGAAGCCCGCGAGGGACGGGCTGAGGCTCCGTGTCGTCTCCGCCTTCGTTCTGGAGTGTTCTGCCGGGAGCACTTCACACAAGGCCAGTGACTGCGGCGTGAGGCGGAGACCAGCGAGCGGCCAGGAGCCGGGCACGGGTACTGGACGCTGCGAGAGCCCCGGGAACACCTGCGTTCCCTGCGAGCTCTTTCTAGGCTGAGTTCCCACGGCCTCTCTGGGACTTCCATCGCAAGGGACTTGTCGTCTGCTCTTCTCACCACGAGAATGTGATCCTGCCTCTGGCTTGACCGTGGACACTCGTTCAGGGCTCTGCAGTCGCTTTGTTGAAGACAATAGGTAAGGTCACCTTGCTGATTTAGGCGTAAGTACTCATTTATTTAATGACCACATTTTTGTTTTAATTTCTGGCCTTAGAGTTTCTCTTTCTTCCTTTTCTTAGTTGAATCAATAAACGTGTGTTTTCATTAAGACCAATTTATACAGGTTCTTAATCTGTGGCCTCTTGCTCTCTCCCAAACCTCGTCTGTTTTCTTGTGTGGGCTGGATCTCTTTCTTAAGGTGCTGTGGCAGAGATAAGGCTGTGGTCCACCAAGCTCCCAGGCGCACAGCCACTGAGGTGGGTGAGGCCACGCAATCAATCTGGTTAGTGCAGCCTGGCAGGAAGCGCTATGCAGTAGTGAATGTGTCTCTACAAGTTCATGTGTTAGGAACTTAATTCCCTGATTCATTCATGCGCCCACACGTGGACACACACACACACACACACACACACACACACACACTGGTGTGTACATATACATCTGGTTTGTTTGCTTGGTGGTTCTGGGGGTTGAACCCAGGGCCCTGCACATGCTAAGCTTAGGCTCTAACTCAGTGCTACTCCCCAGCCCTGCCCAGCTCATTTGTTCATGGAGTCTGGAGGCAGGGCCTTGAGCAGGTGATTAGGACAGAGATCGTGAGGGCTGGACTCCCAAGATGGCCTTACTGGCTTTGTGAGGAGGGAGAGACTCACACCAGCAGCTCGCTCTGTCTCAGGACGTGATGCCCTCCGCTGAGCCGTGATGCAGCAGGGGTCCCCAGCGGATGCCAGCACCGTGCTGTTTGGGTTTCCCAGCCTCCTGAACCATGAGCCAAGTACTCTACTATTCTCATGCATACTGGGGGACAAGAGGCCATGCGGGAGGACACGTGTGTTGGAAGTTGACCTCGGATGCGAGTTCCCACTGGCCTCTTAGGACCTCTGCTCACTTTCCCTTGAGTTTCCACTCTGCTTCCTGAGACTTGGTTGCTTCACAATTAAAACGAGCACAATGATGTGTGCTTTGCAGAGTTGCCAGAAAGTTGTATTTTCATATTCTCGATTTATTGTAAAGCCACTGGATTTGGTTATTGTTAACCAGCTGTGTGACTTTGAAAAGGACATTTGAACTTTGTAAGCATAAGTTTCTTTATGTTTGAAAGTAGAAGCAATTTCTGTTGGTGGCATGTGCCAGACATTGTCAGTCCTCCATAGATGACAATTTGTACCCTGAATCTAGGAGCGGAGCTGTTGGTGTCTACTCTCCATGGTGGCATCTCCAGAGGACGGGTCTTACCCTTAATGAGGGGCATGGCGAGGTCACCCTTCCCCAGGCCGTACATGGAGTCCGTTTCTCTTTCCTGTTTGCCGTGTGTGGTGGTGCCAGGGATAAGTGACACCCTCGTGTCGTTCGTGCCTGACATTCACTGTCTTTAAGGTCAGTTCTTCATGACCATTTTGACTTCTATGTGGAGAGAGAGTTAAACCCTCATCATTTCCTGCAAATTCTATGTCACAGATATTTCTGAGTATCATTTGTGGTTAAAATCTTGTTTGGGTTTTCCTAGACATTTCAAGAAAACATAGATATCATTTTCCCCCTGAACTTTTTCTGGTTAGTTTCTAAAACCATTGTAATCTACTTTTATTAAAAACACAATGGAAATGTAAGATGGAAAGGGAATCTGCTTTCCTGCATCTGCTGACAGCTTTGCCTTCCCGATTTGCTCCTGATTTTTGACGGTTGAGTTCCCTTGAGCAGAGTGGAAGCACACATATCCAGCTAGCACCTTGCATATACATTGTCTTGGAATAATTCACAGTACAATAAACGGCTGTTAATGAAGAGCCTCAAGGCAGAGCTGTCTGGTGTTATGATTTCCTCTACACAACTGATTACATAAGGAATTGTTGTGCCTTTAGAAGCATGCGGCCTCTTCACATTTAGGTCTTTCAGCAGTTTTTATTTTTCTTGGGCTTTTCTGCAATGTTGGTCTAGGTTTTCTCATGTTGGAAGCATTAGGCTGCCCTGAAAACCCTCTGTGGGCTTTCTGTTTGCTTCCTACAGTTTAGGCTTTCTACTCAGCAGCTCCAACACCATGTTGACCAGGTCTATCCACCAGCTGTCTGTTCAAGGAAATCATTTTATGCACTACATAACTGCATGAGTTTGAACAGGTCTCTTACCTCTTTTCTTATCTAATAGAAAGACATTTGACAAGGTGCGGTGCTATATTATCAATGCTTCCAGGAGTAGAAATTATGTCGAGAGCAGTCAGGCTTTAGAATAGAAGGCTGGAAGGAGATAATGCTGAGTTTAGTCAAAATAATTAATTTCTAATGGTAGACTGCACTGTAAACACCTACAAATGTTTACTGAAGTCATACATGTGCATTGACACTGTGTTGTGCAGGGACACACACAACTGCAGTGGATACTGTCCCTGCCCTAAGGTGTTCTCAGCAGCAGAGATGTGTATATGATGAACTTTATGCCCTAGAACATAATTAACAAATATCACAATGGAGTCCATTGTGGACACAATGGCTGTTTTATGTCCATTTTAGTTTAGTTGGAGTTTGGTAGATAATTATAGCTACTTACTGCATCAAAAATAGGATTGCTTTCAATACTGAAAACAATGTCTGGAGTAGTTGCCAGCTTTCCATTTGGAGAGCTGAGATTTATTTGGTTATTGCAAAGGAAATAACAGTCCACACATTCTCTAGAAACACACTGAAACCCAAAGCATCCTCCATTCTGAGTTTCCAGGAAGCAAAGGAGGTGGACTCAAGATAAAAGGAGAGAGTATAGTGGCTTGAAACGGTCTCTTGAGTTTGCTCTCAGTGTCGTGTGAGCCAGGAGTAGGGAGGACTCTGTGCCTCTAGCCCACAGGTGAATATCTGGGATGGAGGCTCCTGTTGGTAATGCGGTCTTCACTCACCTGCACGTTGCTAGGTCCGTCTCCACCTGCGTCCGATCTTCCCAGGTCTCTCTGCGTGGTGTGTGTTCCTCGTGGCAAGATGGTCTGCAGAGTCATTCTATTTATCTGGTGGCTGGATGCTGTGATGCCAAGACAGAAATACCCCTTCTTTTAAAGATTAGCAACTGGCTTAACCTCACATCTGTCACGTCCCATTGGTCAAAGCCGAGTACGATTCTCGTTGGGCAGAGTCTGGAGCACTCAAAGATCCTCTTGCCTTGATTTTTGTCTTATGGACTATTTTCTTTTTCTCAGTAGACAATAAACAAATGGCTAATCCAGCTTACTTTCTTGAAAGCAGGCTGCTGGAATTTTGACCGAGACAATCCTTTGTGTGGATATGTGCCTTTAAATTTCTGGGGGTAAGTCACTAAATGCCATTTCTGACTTACCCCATCACTAGCCTATAAAAATATCATGTAAAACATTTCAAAATTCTCCTGAGTCAACTGGTCAGTACTTCTTTGGAATGGAGTTCATTCCTTGTTTCCGTGTCTTCATGTGGTAGATTTACAGGTGAGGTGCTGAGTTTGACCTGCATTGACATAGGTCGTGATGGATGATTTATTTCTGTCCATTCCATGTCATACAACACAAAGGTTTTACTGAGTACTATATCCACTGGGCTTCTGGGTGTAAAAGTTTTTGCAGAGCTGTAGGTATATGTACAAGATGCACCCTGTTCACCAGCAGGACATAATGTTATTGGAGCCATATTTAGTCATCAATTAAAAAAATACTGCATGCTTCCCTCAATAAGAAAAAGATGTTCATTGTAGACCATTAGAAAACCTTGCTAAAGACAAGGCACCTTGTCTTGAATGATGCGGTTTAGATGTGACCACTGCTGATAAGTTGATGGATGTCATGGCAACTATTATCATGGAATAATAATCCTCCTACATGGAAGGATTTTATTTTATATAATAGATAGTATATCTTACCTTACATTGCATTCTATGTAGTACTATATATATAGTACTTTTTGAAATATGCTTTTGATAATATTGAGAAAACAATATAAAACATTAATTAAATGAAGTATTAAAGACAGTCAAAGGATAAAAGTGTGCATGGGAATATTGTCAGGAGTTGCTGGGGAAGTCTTCATGTGGTAATTGAGGCTTAATTGGCAGTTTGAAGAATGGGTAGATTAGGATTGACAAGGTCCTAATTAAGAACTCCATGATCAGACTGAGCAAAACAGCACTAAAGGACAGTCCAGATGGAACCTGAGTTCCCTGTTATTGTTCTCTAACTTTGGTAAGAATGTTACTGGATATTTAAACTCTGGTTTACCATATAGACTTTGGAATTTGAAAATAGTAATGCTTTTGAGAGATGTAGGGAAATGGGGAGCAGGCATTGGTCTTGAAAATGCCTTCTTAAAGATATCATCAAATTCTGCCTAGTGTTCTGTGTGAGCCAGCAGATGGCTTCAGTGGCAGCTGTGATGTATTGGTCCTGCCCGGAATGGGAGGTGGGGATTTCAGAAATCGGTGAGTGAGGAAATAATGAAAGACACCCTCTAAAGAACATCCATAATTCATGGCAAAATCAAATCCAGAATTTCTGTTTCTTACCTAGAGCTCAGTAATGAGAAAGAGCCTCTTCACTGGGTTTAGCTTATTGTTATCATGGCAAAGATCAGGTAGCCATCTCCAACGACCTCATCAATAAATACTGTAGACTAAGAAGTATTACATTCTAAGCCATGTTAGTGACTTACCAGTCTTACTCATATCCATATCCAGTACTAATAACACACTGAAGAAACAATCAAGCAGTGGAAATTACATGAGGCGAAGGCAAAACAATTTTATTTCACCCTTTCCTAGCTCCTCAATAACTCACATGGAAATGTTCATGACGGAGAGAGGGCAACTCTCCACACTGGGAATCAAGCTTTCTGGTGGGAAAAAAAAAAAAAAAAAAACTGTAATAAGGAAGAAAAATGGTTACTTTGATAGCAGATACAAATTTTTATCTATAAAAACTGGCCAGTAAAGTGCTATTTTTATGCAATTACCCTTGAGTGAATGTAATCTACCCAGCAGCAAATACAGAAACTTTTTAGATAAGCAAAATGACCTTGAGGTTCTTGTCTGCACATGTCCAGCTCATTAGCTATAGCTGGTGTTGCTGTAGCTGATTTAGGCCAAGCTATTAAAAATAACTGAAGAATTATTTTCTTACAATTTAAGAGTATGTGATTGTTGTTAAAATTCTTGCAGTTATATTAGGAAGAAAGATAGAGCTTGGTGGATGACGAAACAATGTGTGAGTTTAAGTAACACCTGCTGTATTTCGTTGAGATAACAGGTGCTCTACAAATGTTTGTTATTGAATGAATTAATGGTCAATTTGTTTTGTATCATTGTGAAGATGATACAATAGGAAAAGGCTATTGAAGATGGTTTCTAAAAATGAACATATTAATATAGAATTTTATGTTCTTGTAACCCTTCTATTAAAAGTTGCAAAATATATTAGGATAGATCATGATGATAAATAGACCAGCATTTCTGGCCAAATGAAAATAACATTTCTTGGTTAATTGGTAATTCTAATGCCTTGCTTGTTAAGGTTAATATTGCAAGGAACAGTGTTCTTCTATACTGTAGGAACCACCAGGAGAGCCATTATTTAGGCACTGCAATTATTTTTAAATTTTATTAGTCAGAAAGAACAGTTGAGGAACTTGTTCAAAGTCAGATTCCTGGGCCTCCACACAGACTGGTTCAGATTCAGCAAGTGTTTGTAACGAGCGCTCCGGGTACCACCATGCCAGGGATCTGCAGTGTAAATGTGTAAAACAGGACCCTACTCATGAGAGTCAATCTGGCAGTAATTAACAGACCTGAACGTCTGTTATTTTGGGGGGTTTATTTTATGGTAGCTTCTGGGCATTCTTTCTGACTGGATCGAATTCTCCTAAAGTCTGTGCAACCTCTCCTAAATACTTAGCTTGGCTCACTCTGAGCTTTCGTTCATGGTGAGCCTGGTCTGAATTTCCTTTCTCATGTCATCGTTTGGGTTTTAATAACCACATCATGCATGCCTTTTTTCCTTTTCTATGCTATGGAATAGATTAAATAGCATCAGAATGCACTGCATTAAAATTTGATAAATTGACTGAACATTTATTTCCATTTATAACTCATACGTCAAAATCCTAACGCTAGTGTGATGGTCGTGGGAGGTGGGGCATATGCCATGAGGGCTTTCTTTTTTTAAAATTATTTTTTATTTTTACAGACTGCATTTTGATTCATTGTACACAAATGGGGTACATCTTTTCATTTCTATGGTACACATTGTAGATTCATACCATTCACGTAATCATACATATACATAGGGTAATACTGTCTGTCTCATTCCACTACTTTTCACGCCCCACTCCTCCCTCTCATTTCCCTCCATGCAATCTAAAGTTCCTTCCTTCTTCTCTCACCCTCTACCCACCCCCATTATATATCATCATCTACTTACTAGGGAAAACATTGGGCCTTTGATTTTGGGGGATTGGCTTATTTCACTTAGCATGATATTCTCCAATTCCATTCATTTACCTGCAAATGCCATAATTTTATTATTCTTTATGGCTGAATAATATTCCATTATGTACATATACCACAGTTTCTTTATCCATTCATCTGTGGAAGGGTATCTAAGTTGGTTCCATAGCTTGACTATTGTGAATTGAACTGCTATAAACATTGATGTGGCTGTATTACTGTAGTATGCTAATTTTAAGTCCTTTGGGTATAAACTGAGGAGTGGGATAACTGGGTCAAAAGGTGGGTCCATTCCAAGTTTTCTGAGGATTCTCCACACTGCTTTCCAAAGTGGCTGCACCAATTTGCAACTCCACCAGCAATGTAGAGTGTGCCTTTTCCCCACATCCATGCCAATACTTATTGTTTGTGTTCTTGATAAAAGCCATTCTAATTGGAGTTAGATGAAATCTTAGGGTGGTTTTAATTTGCATATCTCTAATTACTAGAGATGTTGAATACTTTGAGGTTTTTCTAAGAGGGACAAGTAGGTCTTTGAGCCATTCCTCTCTCTTTCATTTGTGTCTGAACTATGGTCTTTTTATACTTCTCAAGTAAATTTTACACTTTTTGGAAAAACATTGACACTTTCTCCATGTTTTTGAATATTTTTTTTTTTATTACAGCAGGTCAAATAAACTAGCCTTGCATACTTCTTTAAATTTCTTCCAAGTTGGTGAATCCTGTTACCCCTTTCTTATGTATTCTTTTGATTTCTTTATCCTCTTCACTTAGCTTCTAGGTGACTCATGAAGAAAATGGCAGTACATTATTTTAAAAGAATAATTTTTAAAATGAGGAAAGCAATTTAGAATTTGCATCTCAGGAAGGTGGGAAAGGGACATAGTAACACAGGTGCAAATGCAAATGCCCCTGTGCCCTCTTCTATTCCGTCAGCCCTATAGTGGGGCAGCGACGCCATCTTGTTCTAGTGCATTTATACCAGATTTATGTGAAGGGTAGTGAGATTAGTGCAGTTCCACTTTGCTAGTGGTGTGTGTCGATTATTTACTAGTTTGAATCTTTGGCCTTGATATGTCAATGTTGGTTACATTTCAAATTTCTCTCTCTTTCTCTCTCTCTCTCTATATATATATCTGTAAATTTCATTGGGCTAAAGCTTTCAAAGGATAAGAATGCTTACAGATTTGTAAAAGTCTCCTAAGCAGCTAATCAAGGGCCAACATCAAGAACTATGGCAGGATGAAATAGATAAGAAAGAAAATAGATTGTGCTGTCGTGAGTCCATGTCAGGTGGTTGTTGGTTCTCACTAAATCCTCCCTCTACCTTAAATTTGACTCTTCTTAGGTCATGATTTTGTTGGCTGATCTGAAAAGCAGGAGAAAAATAAGTATAATCATGTCCTAAGTCTAGTGGTTTGTATTAATCCCATTTTACTTATTCTGTTCTAATAGGTGTGATGCTATTAATTGTATGGGAGATACAAGTTTGGAGAAGGGAAAAATACTGAAACTTGAGTCTTTTTGTGTCTAAGAGTGAAATTTCTTTTCTATAAATCTCATTTGTAGCACTGGAGAGGAGGTTTGTAGGTAAGTGATGGGTTGAAGGTAGAATGGTAATGACTTTCTCAACACATGTTGACACCTGCGGTCTTTTCTCTCCCTTGCTGGTGAGGTGTGGTGGAGCTCGTTGTGTCTGGATTTGCCATGAAGACGCTCTCCATCACAGTCAGCACCAGGTGCACGGTGGTGCACAGTGACTAATGGATAACGATGGGGCATATTCACACCTTGAAAATGAGGTGGTGGAGTTTTTGAATTTTCTTATGGAGTTCAGCACAATGAGAATCCCTATGGAGACACACAGGTCGAAGGGTTTTCCCAGCAATGCAAGTGTTGACAGAGGGCTCTGTTTCAATGTGTTTTGTACAGGAAATCACAGCTTTGGTGTGTGGATGCTGGTGAGATCTCCTCAGGTGTGCGCCACTGCTGTTACAGCCTGCGCAACCTGTCATTCTGAAAGCACCCTGCAAGACGGAGGATGCCTCTTTCCCGGATGACGCGGCCCTCCTGCGCAGGCACTGATAATTAAATGTGCGAGGTGAGAACTTCTCTAAAAGCAGTAAAAACAAACACAAGTTTGAGGGCACTTCAGAAGGTGGCGTTTCTCAGGGTGAGAATGGAATGCAAGAGACTTCGACCTCATTTACAGTAACTCTCCTGTTACAATACGAGGTAAGATCTGTGTTTGGGATGGATTTATTCCCATTCGACTTCCTTGATAATTGCAGATTCTTTTGTAATTCTACTAGTCAGTCGAATTTGGATGTCAGAGGGGAGATGAAACCCTGTGCCTCTGTAAGAAAAGGTGGAATTAGTCAGAACCCGGTTGAGTTTATATTGCAGAACCTAGTTAAAACTGACCCTGATTTTGTAGTTTTAAATTTTTACTGGGATGACTGTGAGGACTGGTAAATTTGGTGGGCTTCAGCTGGTATACCTATGAGAGGTGCAGGTACCTCTGTCAGTTTGGGGGTTTGTGTTTTCCCACTCAGGAGCCCGGAAGGCAGTTTGTCTCCATGGAGTGTGGAAAGAGCAGATGGGACCCGTCCACCTGCCCGCTGTCCCTCAGAGTCCTCTTCTTAAGTCGGAGATCCATGGTGACTAAGCCCTTCCTCTGCTCTCTGACTGAGTCACCGCTGGGTAAACGCACACAGAAGCTTCAGTGTTCCTGCTGGCTTGGAAGGTCTGGTCCCCAAGCCCTGAGCTAAAGGACAGGGTCATGCTGACCTGTGATCCTAAGAGACAGATGTTGGACATTTTAAACATAATTATTTCCCTTCTGATCTTTTCCTTATGCATTTTTTCTTCTTCTCTAATTTCCCCCAGTTCCTTTCATTATTCTGGAAGCAGCTGCTTTCTGATCCCCTTGCTGAGGCAAGCCCACCTGCTGTGGGCCACGGTCCTCTGCTCCAGGGATGCTACGTCGCCCTTTAAAAGATGTTTTCAGGTGTTTTGCAAGCAAGATGTCACTCCCTAAATATGGTATTTCATGTAGCCTCAAAATATTTAGACAGACCATAAACGTGTAGTCAGGTAAGGTAAGTGCGATGTGCATTAATGACCACACAGTTGCTCAGTTTTGATTTCAATTTCTAGGCTGTGTAGATTTTTGAGAATGTGGCATGGTTGATTGCTGGTGCTTTCAGACAGGCTGTGAGATTGGGCAGAGTCCTCTGGCCCAGAGCCTGGCTCCATGTCTGATATTTTCCCTGTGAATGTTGGCAGATTCACTACTTCAGACACTTTCCCTTTCCTGTTTCTTGAAGTCACCTTAAGTCTTCATTCTGTATGTCCTGAGGTTTTCCCTGGGCATACAGTTGAGGCTGTTAGAATTTGCCTTAAGATCTTGGATTAGAGTTTTCGATTCGTTCCTGCTGAGAATCATGCAGGACTCAGCAGTCCCGCCTCTGCCCGTGCCTGTCAGCAGGGTCACTTAGTGTGAAGGCCCCGCCAACCCTCTCCTGCAGCCTCCCTGAGACAGGTGTGCATGCCCAGAGGCATCCTGGGCCCCACAGCAGCCTACACCTCCAGGGTTCGCCTTGGGCTTTACTAAGTGGTCTTAGGCACCACACTACTTTGCCATTTTAAAAATACTGACCAGTTGGAAAATACAGTCACCAATGAGGTTGGTAAAGAATGGAGAATGGGGTGGCGTGATTCCATTGTTTTCTGATCTTAGTTCAGCAGATGCAGAATCAGGTTGGATAAGTGCAGGAGTCCCCGGGCCGTTAGCTTGTCTGTGCAGGACAGTTAAGAAGGTATTCTGAATAAGAGTGTAAGATTTCCAACGATTCCTTTTTGTTTAACCTAGTGATAAATGTGCAAAAGGAAAAGTAATTTTGATTGCTTTATCCATTTTAAATTTGGGACCTGGGGATCCATGGATCCCTCGTCCTGTGGGGTACTGTAACAGGTGGTAAATGTAGAACCAGAAAGGACTTGGATCTGAGCCACCAGAGCTCCGAAGACTGGAGGGACTGAGCCAGCAGAGAAGGTCACCTTGATAGCTGACTGAGTCAAGTGCTTGTCATTGTGTGTCTGGGTACAAGAGCACCAGAGCCACCGTATTCAGCAACATGGTCTCTGCGGCCTTCAGACGGGTAGGACCTCATCCAGGTGGTGGTAAATATGCACTCCTGGGAGACAGGTGTCTTGGGACAAGGAAACAATGCTGAGCTCTCCTAGGCAAGCTGAGTGTGCAGTTAGACAGGGAAGTGAGGGGAGAGGAGGCAGCTCCCTGGCACAGGAGGTCAAATGACTGTTTTGACCAAGAAGAGCTTCTCGTCCAGAGTGGGGAAGGAAACACTGGATGGATCTGGTGCGCTTTGGAGCGTATCCACACAAAACAGGCTCAGGGGAAGGGAGACCAGGAGACACCGGGAGAAATTCCTCAGTCTCTCTCACATTGGTTGGGTCTCTGGCTTTCTGCAAGAGCCCTGAGTTGGCAGCTGCGTTGTGATGCAGAGGGACAAGCACCTTCAGGAAACACCCAGGGAGCAGACGCTGCGTTCAGCAACATTCAACCAGAAAAGCTATCTTAGGTCATTAAAATTGATACTTTATCTGAACTATTTCTTCCCCTCTTTTCCACATTAACTGAATTAGTTCGAATCTGGAGAACAGCAATTGGTTTTCTGGTGGTTTCTCTTTTTGCTTTTGGTCCTACCATGTTACTCAGTCATTTGACAGTCCTAAGGAATGGAAACCATATACACCATCCCCGAATTAAGGAATCACAGATTCAGGATGCAGGCCAACACGAAAATAGTCACTGAGTCCCTCGGGAGGAGCACAGCTCTTGGTCTCTTGTGTTTCTTTATTTGTAGTTAGCCTTTAGATTGGAACACTTATTGCCCACGATTATAATTTCTTTTGAGGCACCCGCATTGCAAGACCTGGCTGGCTTTCAAACTCACAGAGCAAGCTTATTTCTGAGAATGCATTTCTTTAATCGTGAGTCATGGGAGGTCATGTGTACGTGCTCCAACCAGGAGTTTTGTAGCTGTGGTTCCTGTCGGGCTGGCATTTGTTGTTAGGCAGGTTCAGTATTTATTGATTGGTTCCTCCTTCCATACTCCAAGGACACTGCTTTTCCTTTGCAAAATGTATCTTGAGTCAGTGCTACACTTGCAGCGCTAAATCTCTACCGTATTCCTCTGTTCCTACTGATGAGGGGACGTTTCAGCTCACCCAGCATCTCTCTGTATGACAAGTGACAGTTTGTGCTTCAAACTGCTTTGTTCATGTTGGTTTAGGAGTCCTGGGGACCTCTAGATCTTTCTGCTTCTTCTGGAAGCTGTGGGTTTCTAGAAAGCCCTTTGCATTGAATGCTGATTTTCGTTGTCCACAGAGCATGTCACTAAACAGGAGCTTAGACTCTTCCTTTTCCTGAGATGCTGCTATAGTGAGAAGAAAACTCCTGTAAGAACCTAGGAACCCTCTTCTTGCCACCACCTCATGACCAAGTCTACTGAATTAAGAATAATTAAGATTGAAAGCATGAAATGTCATTTGGCCAGGTCTGAGTTGCAGAGAGTAGAAAGAGACACTGGAAATAGCTTGTCATTCTAAAACTAATATGTCCTCTTTGTTGAAATGTTTTCATTTTAAAATGTGGAGGATGACATTTGACTGCCAGAGATAATATGTCAGCCACATTTTGCATCTCTGCCTTTGTAATGTTTCATTTTGGTTATGAAGTTGATTTAATGTATCTTATAGCGTCCATATAGACTTAAAAGATCAAGGTTATTTCTTTCACTGTATATATATATGTGTGTGTGTGTGTGTATAGTATATGTATATGTGTGTGTGTATATATAGGTATAGTGTATGTATATATATGTATATGTGATTTTTTGCTGGAAGGTAATATTAAACTCATGAAAGAATTTCTATAATCTCAATCACCAAGTTTACCTCTGTTTCATCTATTCTTTGGCACATACTCCACTAAATAAGGTCAGAAGGTTGCATTCAACTTTAACTTGGCATAGCACTGCAGGAAAATTCACCTCACTCCTGTTTCTTCCTGCTCCCTCTTCCTCAAGAAAACCAGTCACAGAATCCTCCAGATGGTCTGGGTCCTGACTCACAGAGATTGCACAGTGCAAGGAGCTGTTGAGCTGCCTGCTACCCCAGTGATGGGGGGGTGTCACCTGTCCTGGCTTGCCTTGGACTGTCCCAGCTTTAGGATTAAAAGAGACCCTTCAGTGCTGGCAGCCAGAACAATTGGTGGTCCTACCTGCAGCCTCCTTCTGGATCATGAGCCTCCCCTGAGGCCATGACTCATCTGTCCTGCAGTGCACAGCTCAGCCAGGTCAGGCCTGCCTGTCACCTTCTCCGTCCCTGGGACTGTGAATGCTGAAGGAGAGGAACACACTGAACAGGTGATGTTTGCAGCATACGTATGTTGAATGCAGCCCTTTCAAGCAATTCAACCAGGAGTGCACTTCCAAACCACCTTGGGCCCTTGAACCTTATTGCTGGGTGTGGCTTAACTACTATTGCTGGGTGCGGCTTAAATACAATGACATAGTCAGGGCAGTCTCCTGTTCTGGAAGGGGGATGTGCAAGTTTCGAACCCTGTCGCTTCTGGAATTGCCTTGATCTGCCATTTTGGAAGCTTGCTTGTTCCATACTGACTTTGATCCCATGAAGAAAGGGCTCTGGTATCTTTCTAGTAAGTCAATTAAAAGAAAAATATTCTAACTTGAGTCGTTTCTTTTCTTGTAACCAAAAGAACCATAAGAATTAGACGAGCATAGTCAATTTTGTTGTAGGTTTTTTACTGTGGTCAGATAGATAGAGAAATAGATTGAGCAGGCTGTAGTGAAAGAGAGTCTGGTGCTCAGAACCCACAGAATAGCAGCCTCAAAGCTAAGGCTAAGCTAAGCCTCAGTGTGACACATATTAAATATTCAAGCACTGTAAATTGAATAAATAATTAATCAACAAATTAAGGAGAGAATGCATTCTACCGTCCCTTGCACCCAAATCCATATGATCATTTAAAATTAAGTTCTGAGAAAATTGCCACCCTTGATGCATTAATGTGCTTTTCATTTAAAAATGAAATATTAAAACAGTTTTAACAGTCTCTTATTTTGTCTTTGTTGCAAGAAAACTTAGATCCTACATTATGCTCAATTAGTAAGAATATTACTGATGCATAAAGCAGTTTTATTTTCTAATCCACCGTTTACAATTTTTTTTCTTTTACTCAAGTTGTCTTATGGGTCTTGTATGTGAAACTATTTTAAAGTTTCTTTTGAATTAAGATGTTAGACTTTGAAGAATGTCTCCTCTTGACAAACAAAGGAATGAAGTATTCATAAGATGAAAGCCACTGTTGTGGTTATTGTGCTCATGTGACATTGCTGCTTTTAAAGAGCAAACGCTGGTGAGTAAGTAGTGGGCCAATAGGTTGGGAAGGAAGCATGTCGCTAGGCAAGCAAAGTTTTAAAGCATGTTACATGTAACATACTTAATATTCTTAATATCTGAAAAATTTACAAAGATGCAAAGATAAAGACTAATAAAATGGGCTGATTCGCAAAATAAAAATGCTAACAATCAAATCAAAATGTGTTCACCATTATTAGTCAAAATAAAATCAATTAAGACAGCAGTGAGGGTTTTGTTTGGGTTTTCAAATAAGCAAAGATTTTACAACTATCCCGGCTTGGCAAGTATTTTGTGCAGAAAGTAGAACAGCTGGTTGGGATCAATATGCAGAGACAGAACAATATTTCTAGAGGACAGTTGATTGTAGGGAAAAAGTGTTCACGCACTTCTGACACTCTGAAATGTTACCACCCTTTCATCAGATGTGACAAATGTTCCATGTAAATTAAAAGTAGAAATGACGTGCAATTTTCCTGTGTGCGTGTGCATGCACATGTCCACACAACCACCGTTTCACCAGGGAATTGATGAGTACTGTTGTGTATGGAGGATTTTTACTTACCCTGCAATCCAACATTTCTTTCATGAATCTTTTTTCCTTTCTTCCTTCCTTTCTTTTTCTGGCACTGGGGATTGAATCCAGGACCGCTTTACCACGGAGCTACATACAAGTCCTTTTTAGTTTTTATTTTGAGACAGGGTTTCACTAAGTTGCCCAGGTTCACCTTGAACTTGGGATCCTCCTGTTCAGCCTCAGCCTCCTAAGAGTGCTACCATGCTCAGCTATGAATATTTCTTTTTGAAAAACGAACCAATACAATTATGCTTATAAAAGCCGAATAATATGTATTAAAAGGCATTGTGTTTATTTCACACTCTTCTTAAGAATTCACTCTGGACAGTTATTTTAGTAACTTTTCACAGGTATAATGTTGTTGAGAAACAAGTTATGCTTGACGTAGCTATAATTCTAAGACAGACTTGATGGTCTTTATGAGTTTGACTTCATTATCAGCAGTTAAAATATATCCATGAATTGGGAAGGAAGGGATGTGTTGAAGAAGAAACTCAACAAAATCATAATTAAAAAAATCTTTCCATAAGTACAGAGAAGGGCTTTAGTTTTAAAACCTTTTAGACATTTCTAAATTTATGTTTTTAACTCATTGGCTAGAATCAATACATTTTTTTTTAACATTATACCAGGAAATTAGGATATAGAACCTGATTATGTTACTGAATATTTTCTTTTGGTCATTAAATGTGAATAGTTAATTTCTTAATAAAAAACATTATTTAAAAGCTGGGAATATATTGATTTTTCCTCTTTCATTGTGAGCATTTCCTGTACTTTAAATTTATTTATGTACATATGAAACCAGGTTTTGTGGTGCTTGCTTTGTTCAATAGGAAATCATTGTGAATTTATTAATTTTTTTACATTATTAAAGGTAGAAGTGGGGATAGGAGCTTTTCATACCATATAATTATATTTTCTTATCAGCTATTCAAAGCATGTAGTATCTGAAAATAATGATGACAATAAGAAATATGGTTTAAGTGATTTTCCCTATTAAGTCACAATTACTAAGTTCAAAAAGTCTTAATTCCAGACCAAAATTTTTCCAAATTTAAAAATTTTTCTCATTATTTCACCATGTTCCTGCATGCAGTTAAAGAACCTTAAGCTTGCCAGGTGTGGTGGCACAGGCATGTAATTCCACCTACTTGGGAGGCCGAGGTAGGAGAGTCACAAGTTCAAGGCCAGCTTGGGCAACTTAGCAAGATCCTGTCTCAAAATAAAAATAGAAAGGGCTGGGGATGTAGCTCAGTGGTGGTAGGGCAATTCTGGGTTCAATCCCTAGTACCACATTAAAAAAAAAATACCTAAACTCAAGTTTGCTTATAAGAGAAGTATCTTCATTTAAAAAAATATGATTGGAATCCAGAATCTTCTAAGTCCGATGGTTGTTCCTTTGTATTTATTTGGTTCAATGGCTTCTTGTCTGTAGGAAATGTGTTTTGAGTGATTATAAACTCTCTGTATATGTGTCAGTATATTTTAATGTAAGTGACATTGAGGTTATTGCCTTTCATCTCCCTCCTCATAATTTTAGATATAAACCACAGCAAATATATTGCAACTATTAATAACAAAATCAGTGAGATGTCTGAAGATTGCCATTAAGTGTGGAATATGGTTCAGACTTGCTATTTTAAAACATCACATGTAATATTGAGAAATAATATGGAGGAAAGAAAACTATGAAACAATAAATTCCCCTTGCATTATATTTGTTTTAAATATTAATATTAACATGAGCTCTCTTACGATTGTTTTTCTTTCCTTGAATCTGTATTTCGATAATACCCAGAGATACTGATGCAGCCAGGCTACATTAAGATTTTTACATATCCCTAAAGTATTACACAATTAAAGAAACTTGAATAGCCCTGGGTTAAGTGAAATTTGTTATTTGGGTAGGACTTACACAATTTTGAGATTTTTGATTGGTGGATGATGGTCAAACACATTAGTGGGAGTGATCGTGACACATTCTTGCACAGTCCCATGCAACATAATTTGGTCATTCTTCCTCCCCAGTACCTCTGATTTCCCTCCTCTCCTCCCACCCCTGATCGCCTCCTAATTAAATTAGTGCATTATGATTATATATATAAGCGAAATTCACTGTGGCATATTCAGCGGTGGACATAGCATAATTTGGTGAATTTCATTTCCAGTGCTGTCCCAGGACCTCTCTCCCCACACTCTGTCTATTCCTTTCCTGAACTCCATTAGTCTCCCTTCTATTTCATGAGATATGGTTTTTTTTTTTTAATTTCTTTTTTTCTCTCCAGCCTCCGTATATGAGAGAAAACATTCGACCCTTGACTTTCTGAGTCTGGCGTATTTCACTTAGCCTGATGTTTTCCAGTTGCATCCATTCGCCAGCAAATGACATAATTTCATTCTTCTTTATCTCTGAATAAATTCCGTTGTGTTTATATACCATATTTTCTTGACCCATTTGTCCACTGATGGGCACCTGCTGATTCCAAAACTTGGTTATTGTGAATTGCACTGCTGTAAACACTAGTATGTGTGTGTCACTGATTTTAGTTATTTTGGATAAATACCAACAAGTAGAGTCATATGCGGGGTCATATGGTAGTTCCATTACTGGTGTTTTAAGGAATCTCCATACTGAATTTCAGAGTGGTTGTACTAATTTGCTGTTCTACCAACAATGTATATCTCTCCCACATCCTTATTAGCACTTATTGCTATTCATATTCTTGATGAGTGCCTTTCAAATAAGTGAGGTGAAATCTCAGTACAGTTTGGATTTGTATTTCCCCGATTGCTAGAGGTGTTGAACATGTTTGGTGATTTATATTTCTTCTTTTGAGAAATGTCTAGATCTATTGTGCATTCATTCATTGGGCCATTTGCTTTTTTAGGTGAAGTTTTCTGAGTTCTTTATGTATTCCAGATATTAATACTCTGTCAGAAGAGTAGCTAGCAAGGATTTTCTCCCATTCTCTATTCACATTCTTAATTGTTTCCTTTGCTGTGCAGAGCTTTTTAATTTGATGACCTCCTATTTATTAACTCTTGACATTATTTCCTGGGCTTTAGTTGGTCCTATTGAGAAAGTCCTTGACTGTACCTACGTGCTGATGTGTTGACCATACGTTTTCTTATACGAGTTACATTAGTACAACCACTGGAGAAATCATTATGAAGTTTCTTCAGAAGACTAGGCATGGAACCACCATTCGACCCAACTATACCACTCCTCAGTATTTAAAGAATTAAAGTCAGGATGCTATAGTGATACATTCATACTCATGTTTAAAACAGCACAATTCCCAGTAGCCAAACTTTGGAACCAGCCTAAGTGATCATCAACAGATGAATGGATAAAGAAAATGTGATATACACAATGGAGTTTTATTCAGCCATGAAGAAAAATGTAGTTCTAAAATTCTCAGGAAAATGGGAGGAACTTGAGACCATTATGGTAAGCAAAGTAAGCCAAACTCAGATGGTCAAGGGTTCTATATTTTCTACCATATGTGGAAGCTAGAGAGGAAAAAGGAAAGGAAAGCAAAGGGGTAGGGAGGGGATCGGGGATCTACAGAAAACCAAAGGGAGTTCAGTAGAGAAAAGGGACCATGGGTTAGGAAGTGTGGAGGCAGGGGAAGTGTTGGGAGTGATATTGGCTAAACTGTGTGCACGCAGAAATACGTAACAACAAATCCCATCATTGTGGACAGCTATAATGCACCAATGAATGTGGGGAAAAAGGACTCTTTCCTCTAGTGTGTGTTTTTGGCGGCTTTGTCGAGGATCGGACAGCTGTCTCTATGCAGACTCGTCTCTGTGTCTTGTAATCTCTTCCACTGGTCTTCATGCCTGTTTTCATGCCCGTGCTACGCTGGTTTAGTTACTACAGCTCTGTGGGTACTTGGGACCAGGTATTGTGATGCCGCCAGCATCATATTGCTCAGGATCGCTTTGGCTATTCTGGGTCTTTCAGTCCTCCACATAAATTTTAGAACTATTTCTTCTAGTTCTGTGAAGAATGTCATTTGTATTTTGATGGGGCTTGTATAAACTCGTGGACTGACATTTTGACAATATGGACATTTTGATAATATTATTTATGCCTATCCATGAACATGGAAGGTCTTTCCATCTTCTGAGATTGTCTTTGATTTCTTTCTTTAATCTTCTATAGTATTTATTATAGAGGTCTTTCATCTCCTTGGTCAGATTTATTCCCAGGTGATTTATTTATTTATTTGTTTGTTTATTTATTTATATTTGGGGCTATTGTGAATGGGATCACTTTACTAATGTCTTTCTCAGCAGGTTCATTATTGTATATCGGAGAGCTATTGGTTTTTGTATATTGATTTGGTAATCTGCCCCTTTGATGAGTTTTTCTATCAGCTCTAGACATCTTCTGGTAGGGATTCATGAAATTTAAATGACTGGTAGACTTTGTAGTCCTCCAAAAGGTAAGTATTCTATGCATCATTTCTCAAATTTGTTTAGCCACAGAATCCTATTTAAAGGGAATAAAACCACAGAGCTTGTGTTCAGTGATTTTCAATCTTGATATATAAATTTAATTTAAAAGGAAATTTGAATGAGGAGTCTACTCGTGTATGTAAAATAGCAATCAAAAAAATAGGAAAACAACCTATTATCTAATATGGTTCTTAACCCTATATTGGCAAAACATATCTAACTAAAAGTGAGTAGTGGCTTATGACATCGTCATTTAATAGCAATAGAAATATTACCAAAACTCAACATCAAAAATGACAAGGATTTTTAGGGACATGCCAGTACTCTATATGATACTAAAATGATGGACAGGTCATTATGCATTTGTCAAAACATGCCTCAAGTTCACCAAGAGTGAACCTGATGCATGCAGCGGAATCTGAGTGATCATGATCTGCAGTCTAGGTTCATCAACTGTGACTGACGGACCTCTCTGGGGTTGTGGGGGATATTTCTGTTTGGGGCAGGAAGTACGGGGCACATCTCTATACTTTCTTCTCAATTTTGCCATGAACCTAAAAGTGCTCTAAAACATGAAGTTGTCATTTTTTTTAAAGAAAGTGAAAGCATATACATTTTCAAAACATGAAGAATGTCTCATTTCTTTCTCTTTTAATGGAGGCGTAGGTGAGTAAGGATGAAAGAAGAGCATAAGTGGAATTTAATGGATTTATAGAAACATTAGGCCCTGGTACTTTTCACATGAAAATAGGTCAGTAGAGATTTTTGTACGTGGATGGACACTCAGAACATTATTGATATCATTAGTATGATGACCCGAATTTCTTCAGATGAGTCCTTTTTCACATAGTTATTACCGACTGACAGGAAAATCAGTTTTTATATCAGAAAGAAGTAAGATACTAAAAGAAAACCCAGAATCAGATTAATATCCAACTTTGACATTTCTCAAAATTAAAATTCATTTTAATGAGTTCACACCTTTTAGGAGGACACATTTTTCGCTTAGCTCCTGAGTTTGCGATGGAAATGGTAACTTGGATGTAATGATGAGTCTATAACGAAAGATCATTTGAAGAAGGCTGTGGACAAAGCACGTTGCATTCTAGAAAAATGTTTTGCTTTCTACCTGGTTGAGTCATCTGGATCCCAAGTTTCACATGCTTGTGCTGGCATTTCAGGGTGTGTGGCCGTCTGCTTTTGGTTAATTTCAAGACGACAGGAATTTTGTTTCCTGAGATGTGTCACACCTGACCTTTAAGTCCTAGTGCTAGTAGGAAACTCAAGGAAATCACTAAATGATGAGGTACAGTGCCGGGTAAGCCAAAGCTTTTCTCACCCAGCCACACACGTCCATCAACCAAGTCTCTTTAACACCTGGACCTTAGTGGAGATGTCAAAGCATCCGCATACAGTGGACAAGGAAAAGCAGCCCCCGATCCATCATGCCCTGGCCCCAATGCCCCGGAGGTGCCCTTGGGATCTGAGGATCCTTTTTCATGGAGACGCTGGCTAGGGATGGCTGCCTGCTAATGCCCACCGGTGCTTCTGCTCAGCCCCTCTGATCCCTTGCCTTAGAAGTTGCTAGAGGCCAGACTCGGCTTCTACCAATGCATCATCAGAATCTAGTGGCACACTGCAGCGACCCTCTTCAGAGACCATAACTTTCCTGTGCGTTTGTCTTCAACAGCAGGATTTTCGTGGATGTATGTCTTCCTAAAATGTCATTGTGGCTTTACTCAAATTGTAATATTAGTATCTGATGTTTACACCAAATGTTCTTATGTATTTCTATACCATTCTTGGTTCAGCAAAGGTTATCCCAACTCCAAGGCAGTCTAATTTTTGTTGTTTTTAACAACAGCTTACAAAAGCGAGAATCATTTTTTAAGGCAATACTTTCAACAGTTAACCTTTATTTATTTATTTTTGAAATGCTGGTGATGGAACTCAGGGGCTCACACATATTCGGCAAGCTTCCTCCACTGAGTTATACCCCCAGCTCGAAATTTTTGTCTTATTACCTTATCCCTGACAACAATAAGACCACAATTAATGTTTTAAAGACATTCCCTATGCAATAAGGAAAATGAATTAGTAATAATTTAAGGTTATTAATTAATAACTAGAGTTTCATGGGGAATCATCCACTTTCCTTAGTATTAATGGGTTTGGTTAATTGGGTGGCTTGGAAAGATAACCCTTTGCATTGAACACCAATACTGTGTTGGGCAGTCCAGATCAGATGTGCTTTCTTTCTGGCTCCGAGATCCCAGGGAACGTCCTACCGGGCCTTTGTGCAGGAAGAGGCTTCTCTGCAGAAGGTCTAGTTGTGCAGATGTTCTACCTGTTACATGCAGTTGGGTATCTCCAGGGTCCTGACAACCACCAACCCTCTGCTTTCCACAGTTGGTGATGACACCCAGGAGACACACTGCCACTGCCAGTGAGAAGCCTTGTCCTCCTGGGGTTCCAGGGCTCGAATTCACACGGGAGTCGGCCGTGAGGAGAGGGCCCCACAGGATGGCGGGTACACGAGTCAGAGCACATGCCTGCCGGTCCTCTCGACAGACAGTAAGCTGCACCTGGGGTGCGGGGGTTTTATGTCTTGTTATCCTTAGGAAGAGCAGATGGCTCCCCTTTCTACACATTCCCTCTATCGCCCCCCAAAAGTCACTCAGAGGTGAGGGAGGTTGATGTCTTCAGTGGAAAGGCCTCTAGAGACTGCGAGAGAAATCCATTTCACTTTTAAAATACTATATATGAGAAGAAAACTGTCTTATTCTTTAACACATATGATGATGATGTTTGTATAAAAATCACAAGGATTATAAATGAGTTTTACTGTTTATTTAAGATGAAAATTATAATAGACTAAGTTTAAGTGAAAAATTATGGTTCCATATTTTCTCAAAATTAAAAAAAAGATGTGTCAAAGCCCTCGACCTATGACTGATTATAAAAGGAGCCACGTGGATCAGGATTACATTTATCGGGTCTCAAGTTTCCTCATCTATAAACAGAGATCCCCATGTTATCAGTTGGATTGAAACTCAGATCTTTCTGGAATAGCCAGATAACCTGTACAAAAGCCACCAAAGAGCAACGCCAAATCTAGAAATAAGTGTCTCCAGAATCACGTTACAACAAATCAAAACCGAAATTTGATTCCAGAAAAATGTCCAGCTGAATCTTGTTTTCATGCGACTCTATCAACAGCTATTTTAAGGAAAAAGCCAATTTACATCATGTTGGCTCTTTGTGAAACTCTGGGCGAAGTAGCAATGACGTCACTTGCATTTGAGGTTTGGATTTCTCAGGAAAGTTCCAGGATGATGGTATGGGGCTGTGTGTTTGTTCTTTTTTTTTCCCCGCGTGTTGAATTGCGATACAGAGTACAGAAAGTGGCAAGGAGTCTAGACGTTATTCAGCACTCCAGGCTGCCAAGTCACACCAGGAGCCCCGTTAGCTGCCTCCAGTTGTGCTTGCAGGTTGACCTAATTCAAAATGGAAGACAAGAGAGGCACTGTGTGCACTCTTATCTTTTTTGTCCCCCTGGTAGAATGTGGATTAGTAGTTCTTGTCCAGGGAAGGCTGAGAAAATGTGGCACCTGCCGATGGTGTGTCCGCTCCCTTCCTCAGCCTGCATGCTTGGTGTAGTTCACGCGTTGCAGATGAAGCACTTTTCCACTCTTTGCCTAAGGTATGTAAAGTTCCTAAAGAATGATGCCCAACAAGGAGTTTCCCTTGCTCCTTCCTTCCCTGTTACCATGGAGATCCAACTTCATTCCAGCCCCTGACCTGGACCACCCTGAAGGGGTGCAGAGTGTACAGGGCAAACAGGTCTTCAAACAACTGCAGTTCCATGTAGTTACTACTATGGGAGAAGGTGTCTCAGTAGAATATAGAGCACCCATCGTGAGCAGCCCATCACCATCAGGAGGGTTTCTTGATCATTTTCATGAATGCTCAGGGAATACTTCACAGAAGGATAGTTGAGACTCCAGGGAAAATCTAGACTAGACATGAGTTTGAACCTATGGGCTGGGAGCAGGAGGGTATAGACAGCATGTCAGGTAGAGGCATCACAAAGATGCAGGTGTGGAGGGTGGAGACCTTGGCTCGTGAGGCCTGGAGAGATTTAAGGCTCTAGAGCTTTGTTACAATGGGGGAAGTTGAGAGGAGCAGGCCACAGAAGTCGGACCATGGATATTACTGCTTTCCTTGCTGCAGAGCAGAGGTTCAATTGCACTGGCCCTTGCTTTCCAGCATGGAGTTCCTTTAACCTCGAGGTCAAATGCAAAGTGGTCATTGAGAGCTCAGTGTGTCTGGATACCGGAGTATTAGCTTCCCGGAACTGCAATTAAACTCAATCTTAAGTAATTTCAACGTTATTATGTGATACAAATATGTAGTCAGAAGTAGAAAACAAATTGATTGTAAAGTTTAGAGATAAACACCGGATTTCAAAGACCTTTCTCTAGTGCAGGGGAGGTAAGGGCTGCATGTGCAGAGCCCCACAGGGTGCCGCTGGGCCCTCTGGTCGTCATTGCTTCTGCAGCTTAAGGATCTGTGAAGTCTGCGGAGGCTGACGCAGTCTTCCGGGCTTGCTCTCAGAAACAAACAACAGTAAAGAAGAAAATGGATAGAGAGGATCCGAACAATGAAATGGAGCTTAGCTTTTTATTTTTGTATGACAAAAAAATATTTGCCACAAGATAATCAAACTTTCCTAGTGATATTGAAAGACTCCCCCATGACAGCTCTCGCTATGCCTGTCTACTTCAAGGGTAGAATAAAGGAATTCTCTGTCACAGGAGAAGGTCCAGCAGTGTCACATTGCTATCTATGATGTGAGGAGGGTGGCATCTCGCAGCCAACACACACCCTACGCAGATCTCTCAGTCCACCTGAGGAGTTGATGACTAATACCAGGCAGCTTTGTCCCACTGGAAAGTGACATTTTTTTATCATATTCCAGCGCTCTTATAAAATGGCAAGTAGTTAAATAAAACATTATCTCAACATGAAACCAAAAGAGATCTGTAACAACAATAATTATTTTCCCTTGAGTTTCTTTTATTCATGGCCCACATGGATATTATTTAATTTTTAAG
Source organism: Sciurus vulgaris (assembly GCF_902686455.1). Lineage (NCBI taxonomy): Eukaryota > Metazoa > Chordata > Mammalia > Rodentia > Sciuridae > Sciurus > Sciurus vulgaris. Next base: position 152,919,123 of record NC_136467.1, read on the forward strand.
GGAGTAATTGATAATCTTTTTATTTGAAAAATGATTGCTTCAAAGGAATTCAGGAACAAATGTCACATCCGGAACAAAGGAAGTTCGTAATTACTCAGCTTAATTGAAAATACTGATGCACAAAGGGGAACATAAAATCATTTAACTCAGTATTATTTTAGCAAATCACTCAGGAGAAACATTTTTATAGTTTTCAAAGCAAGTCTTTAAGGTTCTCGTCACCATCAGAGAAGCCAATAAGCCTGTGTTTATTTCTAAAGAGAAATACTGTTGTCAGTAATCAAAATAAAGATGTCAGCAAAAATTGTGCCGTCTCTACTGGAGACGTTTGAAATCTCTTTGACCCTGGCAAAGTCACTTCATTTCTCAACCCCCTTTCTCTCTTGGTGAAAAGAAATAAGTTTACCTGTGTTCTTGGCATGTGATCAAACGAGACAAAGTCTGCACGCTTGAGCATTTGAGGCAACGTGAGGCAGCATTGTAGTTCTGAAGCTTAGTGACCATCAGTCTCTCTCAGACTGGCAACTTTCCATTCTTTCCATGGCATTTCAATAACTGGTTTTGAACAGGCAAGCTTATCATCCTGCTTTGCCAAGATTCTTCTAGATCTTGAAACTGAATTTTACTTCATGCTTTCTGAAGTTTTTTTTTTTTTTTTTGCCTTTTTGTGATTTGGTGGCTGGCCTGGTTTCACAGTTCAGAAAATCAACATCATAAGATGAAAATAAAAGTAATGCAAATGTACTGCAACCACATCTCTCCCCAGATTTAAAGATGTAGGAGAGAAAGAAAGAGCAGCCCTATTGTCACTGCCTGTCCCCAGCTGCCGCCTCCTGGTGACATTTCTTGCCAGTGGCGCTTCCTTTCAGAAAGCACTGTGGGCCTTGAGTTCCAGGTAGACTGCTGCACTTCTCCTTAGGATTTTAGGCCCTCGACTCTAGGGTCTCTGTTGCTGCTCTCTGCTGATGTGGCGGCACAGATGGTACGTAAATAAGCAAGCACTGCTGTGTTCCTATAAAGGTCCATTTGCAAACATAGGCTGGATGCTGGTTTTGGCACTGGGATTCTGATCTAAATGATGATATCATTTGGTCTCCTGAGAACAGAGTATTCTGAGCAGGCTACAGTTCACATCACCAATTTTCTTCTCAGATGTTTATAAGCTTGGATATGAATTAAATGGATGATTTCACATTTCAGAAATTTTAATTCATCTCACTGCCTATACACTCTTGATTCAATTAGTCTCATGTGTCTGTGGGACACAATTCTGAAACATATAGAAGAGTAAGCAATACATTTGCCCGTGCTCGGATGCTCTTTCCCGGTTCCCCATCCAGCAAAGACCGGCTTTCACCAGATTCTGGTGCATCTTTCAGCTGGAGTTGATGCATATCCAAGAGAAGCAGAGAATTCCCTGATGAACGGCACCATTTCTTCTATAATATTGCTCTTACTATTTCTCCTCCTCCTCCTTCTTTGTTCACTTATTTTTCAGTTGACATGAAGATGGTACATCATGGAACATAACGTGATGTTTTGATGTTTTGATATTTCCATTCTGGACGGACCAAGGCTATAACTTGGTATTTGTCATTTTTCAGAAATACCTAGGTTTTGTAAGGATCTGAAATGCGTTGACAATCACAGTCGCTTGTGGTGTTTACGTTAAAGTCTGTTGTAAATACCTCCTCTCATTACATTTCATTCATTGCTGCTGGGATAATAAGGTTAATAAGGCAGAAATCCTTCTGTTCTACGTGTGTATGGCTGCTATGGTTCTCACTGGTTTTCATATTTTTTTCCTTTTTATCACCTCGTTTTTGTTAGATCTGGAAGTCTGTTTTGGGAGGGCACAGCATATTACTTCCTAGGTGACTCTGGGCTTTATTTCTCACATTTGTCTTAGTGTTTTCTTTTGAGCATGCATCTTTGCTGTTTCTTTTGGCCTTTGTGTCTTACATTCCGTTGGATGGATTGCATATTCTTTGACTGGTCTAAAAGTGACGGATTCTTTGTTTCATCTCTGCAGCATCACATGGAACCTGTCACAGTCCGCTCTCCCTCCCCAGCAAAACCGGCACCTCCACACGCTACCCACACCCCTCACCCCTCACTCGCCATATTCTTATTGCTAGAATTTATTTATAGGGTTTCCAAAGACTTTTGTCTTCCTTCCCTTGCTTTTTTGACAACTACACTAAGTCATTACATTTTAAAGATGTTAAAATAGTTTTCTTGGGGCTGGGGATATAGCTGATGGGTACACCATCTGCCAAGCATGCCTGGGTCCTGGGTTCAATCCCCAGCCATGCAAACAAACAAACACAAAACAAAAACAAAAAACATTTATATACACAAATTAAAAAGAGAAAAAACACATAAAATGTTTTTCTCAGTCGCTGGTTTCTAATTACTCCCTCCAGCTTCAGTGAAGTGTAATTGACAAAATAAAATCATAAACATTTAAGTATACAACAGGACATTTTGATATGTGAAATGTTTGACAGCCATCAAGCTAATTTACATATCTATCACCTTACATAATTACCTTTTCTGGTAGAGAGAATATTTCACATCTACTCTCTTAGCAAATATCTTTTTATTAATTAACTCACCAAATTGTACATCAGCTCTTCTTATGGATGAATTCATTCACCTTGTAGCTGAAAATACGTACCCTTCAATCAGCAGCTCCCCCTTCACCCACCCCTCACAACCACCATCCTCTGCTTCCGTAAGTGCAACCCCTTTGGGTTCCAGTGTCAGCAGGATCATGTCGTATTTATCTTTCTGTGCCTGGCTTATTTCACTTAGGGTAATGTCCTCGAGGTTTGTCTTCACTGTTGCAAATGACAGGATTCTCTCTCTTTTTTAAGACTGAATAATATTCCACTACAGATCTACCACATTGTCTTTATCTGTTCATCGATTGGTGGAAATTGGGTTGCTTCCATATCTTGGCTATTGTGAATAACACTGCCATGAACTTGGGAACACAGACAGTTCATTGGCATACTGATTTAATTTCATTTGTTTATTTACACAGAAGTGGGAAGCTGGGTTGGATGGTAGTACTGTTTTTGATTTTTTTGAGACCCCTCTGCACCGTATTTCACGTTGGCCTGGTGTCGTACATTCCCACCAACAAGGGCTTCTTTACCCCCATATCCTCACTGGCTCTTGTTATCTTTGGTTTTGATCATAGCCATACGTCCTCACTAGTGTGTGAGGACAGATGACTCACTGATTTTAGTTTGCATTTCTCTGATGATTAGAGAGGTCGGACAGCTTTTCATAAGCCTACTGCCCATTTGCTTGTCTTCTTTAGAGAAGCTCAGGCAACAACACAAAGATGAGCCAGTGGGACTACATCAAACCCAAAACAGGACACGGTCACGGACATGCAAAGGCAACCTGTGGGATGGAGAAAATATACAGACTACTCATCTGATAAGGGGTGAGTGTCTAGGAGAGGGGACCTGCCTGTTGTCCTCTGCTCTCTTCCACAACCATCAACACAGACTTTACTCCTGAAGGTATGGAGGTTTCTCTCAATGTGCAAGGAAGCCATTCATTCTGCAGGAGACGGCCCTCAGGTGTCCTCTAATCCAAGTTGGTTCTGACACTTCTACCCGGAGAGAGTGTCAGGTCCCACAGTTGAGGGCTCAGTCCAAAGACTGCCCCCTCACTCCCCACAGGTGCCATCCATGAGCCCAGGTTGTTTTAGCTGAGGTCCTGACCAACTAGCGGCTGGTGATGGCTCAGTTCCCCTGCCTTCCTCAGGTTTGATCGGGTTGCCTGAGCAGCACGTAGAACGCAAACACAGACTCTCCAGCTTCTTAGGAAGGATATCACAAAGCCCACAGGTGAAGACACGCATGGTGCGAGGGATGATGGAAGAGAAGAGGAGCTTTGTGACCTCTCTGGGCATGCCACCCTCCAGGAATCTCCACCTCTGCCCTGGGAAGTTCTTTCAATACTGTCCTTTTGGGTTTTCATTGAAGTTTCATTGCATGTGCATGGTTGATTAAATCCTTGGCCATTAGCCTTCAGACCCGCTCCTCTCCTAGAGGTTGGGGTAACCAGCTCCCTGCCTAAAGCTGCCCAGGGCTTTGCCAGCCACTAGCCAACTCATGAGCATACTAAGAGACGCTAGTGGCTTTGAAGATTCCTAGGATTTTAGGAGTTCTATGCCAGGAAGAAAGAGCCAAGACCAAATATGTATTTCACAGTCTCAGAAGAGGTTCATGTCAAAAATAAGTAAGCAACTCATACAACTTGATAGCAAAAAAAGAAAAAAAAAGTAAAAATGAAGGAAGGACTTGAATTGATGTTTTTCCAAAGAAGATAAACAAATGGCCAATGAATTACTTACTATTATTTTTCATATGATTCAAAATACTGTCTTTGTTTCCAGACACATGCTGAATCAGCAGTGGCCTTGTATACTAATTTTACCCTATTATTAAAATGATATTTAACTTCTTATGCAATTTTGGATTTGAAGATTTTCTGTCCCTCAGAGTTGTGGCTCTGTTAATCTCTCCTGGGTTTGTAATTCAGGGTTGCTTTGAAAACCTGATTTCAATCTAATTTTGTCCTTTGTAGGTGACCATCTGGTCTCAATCCCTGGAAAGTTTTAGAATTCTCTTTTTAGCAGCATTTTCTTAAAATTCTTTGAACCATACCTAGCTCGTGGATTTCTTTTTCTTATTTGTTTGTTGATTTGGTGGACATTTTATGAACATTGTTAATGAAATAAACGTGACTGATCCTTTGCAACATGCTCTCCAGCTGCAGAAATCCACATCCCTGCACCCTGGCACTTTGTGGGTTTGCAGCTCTCTGTTCCCTTTCTTTGTGTCATTTTTATCCCTGCCCCAGATTGACAGGCAGTCAAGAGTCCTTTGTCATGTATTCATTTATATGTATACCACACACGCGTGCGCACACACACACACACACACACACACACACACACACACAATTTATTTCCAGTTTCAAGACTGAAGCAAGGTTAGCTTAATCAAAAATGGTAAAGCAGAAAGCAGAGATCTTAAAATGCCATTTTATTCTGCAAAATAATTTAAACTCCCTCTTCACCTCTCTGATGGCAACTTTGTGCCTAAGACAAGGACATCTCCCTAGATCCACCCTTCACTTGTTGGAATCGTCAGGCACTTTACAAGTGAGATTCTTCCTCACCTTCTTCAGATCAGATTCTTCGGCAGGTCCCGTACTTGTCGCATACTTGGGAAGGAGAAAAGCCTATTGTCTTATTGTTCTTATATTGTTTGAATGCCCCCAGGGGCACGTCTCCTCTTTTCTCATTATACAGATGAAGCAAGAAAGGTTCTTTCTCAGCTGATTATGAAGGCCACTGCTGCTGATGTTCTCAGCCAGTGATCTGATCATCTCAAGGCCTGAGAGAAATAAAAAGGCAGTTCTCCATGAAACGATCGGCTGGAAACCCCGGGGACAGTGGATAAGCTGACTAATCCAGAGGAAGAAGGGCAACTTCATTATGATGTGCAGGAATCACAGTGTGAAGATACGGTGCTTGTGTTCTTGTGGGAAATGATGCTAAGATTTTCAGACGTGTTCTTGCTGACACATAAACTGAAGCAATGTTTGCTGCTGTGCCATGTTTTCTCTTCCTTTCTTTCTAAATCACATAAAAGTTCAAAATGTGATTCAAAATTTCTTTGCCATCATGCCAAATCATTAAGTATTGCTTTTGTCAAGTATGAATGCAGTTTTTAAATTTTTCATTAAGCTATAAATTAAGGATCATACTCACTTCCTTCAAGTGGAGTAATGTTTTCTGTATCATTAGAAGGAGAACAGAGGAAACAGGGAATCCTATTCTTGAAGGTGCTGGTTCAGAAAAGGCAGCACCTGCAGTGGAGATCACAGGACTTGCTGTGGAGATCACTGGACTTGTGGTGGAGATCACGGGACTTGCACAAGCATCCAGGGCTCTTCTCTCTCCCTCAATCTCCCGCTTGGAGTTAACTTGAAGGGATCACCCACATCTTGGGTCTTCAGTGTCTCAGAGACAGTGCTGCTAAACATAACAAAACATAGACTACTAATTTTGAAAACATTGAACTATCTCAAAGACAACCAAAAGAATTAAGTCCTCTGGGTCAGATTCATGAGAATTGCTTACACAGATTGAACTCTTATCGGGAGAATTCATGGCTTCCTTTCACTTAGATGGTCTATGTCCAGGGAATCCTTCAGGGAATATTGATCAGGCACCTGCTGTCTGAGGAGGAGCAATGTTAGAGACGTAATGACCCCCCCAAGAGTCATTTACAGTGTGAGAGAGCAGCAATGCTGCGTAACGAGCAACCCCGGGAAGAGGGGAGTGTCCACTCAGATGGCCACTTGCAGGGTATGGGCACTCACTGTCTTTCCACATCACAACTCAATGATTTCCACATCAAAAATGTCACCAATAGCAAAAATGACAAAAATACTCACCCAGACTTTGCAGTTGGTGTGAGGATTTGTTGGTGATGGAGAATGGATGATACCATCTAAACAAACTGAACTTTCGATTTCATTTTAGAATTTCTGTTATTAAAATTGATTTGGCTGACCTGCTATCTTGACACCCATCCCGTCCTCATATACAAATATTGTTTTCATCGAGACTTGGCGTGTTTTTAAAAGTAGGTTATGTATTCTGTGTCAGCAGCTTGTGAATGAGTATAATCTCTGTATCTCTAATAAGAAAAAATATTGTTTGGGGCAAATAAGGAGATTTCAGTTCTTTCATTACTTTGCATAGGGATCCACAAATGCTCACAGCAGACTATTTATGAGGTGTGGGACGTACATCGGGCATTGCTGTTCCGTGGGGATCCAATTACTTCTGTAGAGTCCTCCTCTGTGGAACAGGAACCTGACGTTTATTCATGGAATGAAAATTGGTCATATGAAAAATGGCCCACGTGAAAAGTCTTAGCATCTCAGGATATTAGACCTTGAAATGATGGTTGAGATTCTGAGCTTAACCCCTCTCTTTTCAGTGGAGAAACTGAGACATAGAAAGGTCTGCCCAAGGACACCTGGGGACCGTAGGAGATAGAGCAATTTACAACTTTCTCTTATAGTTCCTAAGATTTACATGCCATAAAGTGGTGGTGTGAAGTTATAATATAGGGTTTGTAGGATAAGATGTCACCCTTGAGAGTTGTTTTTAAGACTGTTAGAATTTATGTGATTTTCCATCTTCCCAGATTGATCATTTCTGACGCTTTACAGTTGCAAGTTAATGCATAACCCAGATCCAGATTGTTTCCGTAGGAGAGCAACTATCAATTCACAAGGCAGGATGGAATTTGGCTTTCATTTAAAAACTGAAATGAAAATCCCACTCCGAACCTTTTGCTCCTCTAACTTCCTTAGGACTTCATCTGAACTTTCATTCTGCCATTGTATGTTTACTACTCAAATAATTATTCACGTATTGCCACTAATCACCTACCTGTGCTCTGAAAGCGAAAACTATCATACTGACACCTCTGTGGATTACCCTGGGGCTTTCATGTTGGTGTTTACTCCCTAACGTTTACCACCTTACTGAATAAGTGAAAGGAGCTTCTGCTTGTTAAATTTTAATTTACTATTTGCTCTCTGTTAAAAAAAAAAAAAGAGATAATGTTAAAATGAAGTAAGACCTACACCATAGGTGAATGTTTCTCTTTTCTGGCTGATTGAAATAAGCCTTTTGTCACAGTGAAATATCTAATAATAAATGGAACTGTGTTAGCCAACTTTCTGTTACTGTAACAAATACCTGAGATAAATCAACTTAAAATGAGAAAAGGTTTATTTTGGCTTATAATTTTGGAGGTTTCAGTCATCCATGACTGACTGGCTCTGTTACTTCAGGCCTGTGGCCAGACAGCCCATCACGGTATGAGTGTATGGTAGAGAGAAAAACTATTCGCTCATGGCCAGGAATGAAAAGACAGGCAGAGGAAGTGGTTGGGGGTCCCAAGCCCGCTTTCCAGGTCACACCCCCAGTGATGAGACCACCCCGTATGCCCTACCTCTTAAAGTTCCACCACTTACCCAATGGGCTGGGGAACTGAGCTTTTAACACCTGGCCTTTGCGGGACATTTAAGATCCAAACTACAGCAGGAATTGATTTCGCTCTTCATAGATCTGAAATGTTTTATTCTCTCCCTGGTCAAAATGCTTTGCTTTTATGATATTCCTTTATTTCAAAGCACTTAACATAGAGTGACTTGTGTGGTTGTTCTGGCCTTGTTCTTATTAGATGATGCTGTTTCCTGTTAAGGCCTGACTTTCCATGTGAATCCACTTGTGCTGAGTCATACTCTGAGGGTAGGTGAAGATGATGTGAGCCTTGGCTACGTCTTCCATTTCACATTTTTATTGCTGATTGCGAACTGCAGGCATTATTCGGAAGGAGTTTTCACGTACTATCTGCAGATTCATCCTCTGGACCTTGTTCTGCTGCCAACACCGACGTCATTCCATTAAGACCATCAGGGTGCACTCCAGCATGAATATCTTAAAAGTGCTTTTTCACATCGAATCTTTGCTTACTTTCATTTTTAATGGGAAAACCTTAAGACCCTTCAGATCGAATCCTTTTACAATCAATAGCACACAAAAAAATCACTAAAAACTAAAATAATCCATTATTGATGATACTGCATGGCAGCATCATCTCATGTTAACATTTAAAGGTTCCAGCAGTTGTTAATAAATCTTTACAGTGTGAACATAAAATATTTAAAAAGTGAATGATTGATTTGCTAGAGGATCATTCATTAGGTTAGAAGTAATTCACCAATATGGAAATTAGCAGGAAAAGGCAATATTGTAATTCATTCCTGAGAAATTCCCATTTGACAGAAGAGTAGGAACGCTCAGGGGAGAGTGAGGCCTGAGTTATAAGTCTCAGCTAACCCACTGGAAGAACAACTAAGACTAAATCGAGTGTTTGGCGGCTGCAGCGTCATTTCTGGTGTTAGCCACACACCCCGTTTTTGAGGCCAACATTTGTCCTGGGCATTAGCAGCAGTGTGGTGGGAAGTGGGCAGGAAGAGTGGAGGAGAAGCTTGTGTCTGTGGAACCAACAACAGAGCCCCACGTTGTGATCTCCTGTAAATATCTGGGGGCAGTGAGGTGGCTTTTTGGTTGCTCAAATTGTCTTTTAAATTGGGGGAAATATGACGATTATTTCTAGGATAAGAGGCCACAAAGTTGTCTCCTCTCATGGGTGGTTTTGCTTTTTCTACTGTTTCAGTGATGGCGGACAATTGTGGTCCAAAAATATTAAATAGAAAATTCTGGAAATAGGCAATTCATAAGTTTTTGAGTTACTTCTTTTCCAGTATGTTGTTATAAATGTCCTATTTTGTTAGAAGTTATTGTTGTTCACCTCTTACTGTGCCTAATTTATCAACCAACCTTTATACCGGGTCTGCACACATAGGGAAACGTGGCGTTGTGTGTATAGATCAGTGGTATCTGTGGTTCCAGGTCTTGGAGTGTATCTCTGACAGACAAGAGGGGACCCCTCTGCTTCCCATTTCAGATGCCAAAGCAGGGTGTCAATAGGTGGAAGAGATGGGCCCTTTTCCTTGCTCTTGGTAGAGACACTTAATATGAGCACAGCTCCTGCCTGGGACCCTGAGGTTTGAAGCGTGACATGAGGTACGGTGTCAGAATTTTCCCAACACTGCGTTGGACTTGGGGACTTATTGGCAGAGCATTCTAGAGCTAGCGTCAGCATCCTTTCGTAGTAGCTTCTGGGCTGTGCTTTACCCTCCTCCAGCCTGATTATTTAACTCTTACTAGGGATTCTTTGAGTTATCCAACTTCTGATTAAATCAGCCAGAGTCCAGGTTGATTTCACCACAGTGCATGTTCTTCATTTATAAAATGCAGAATAAAGACTGGATCCATTTTATAAAATAGTTTTGGATTAAATGAGATAATCTGAAAAACTCTTTGTGCAGGTCTTGTAGGTACTTCATAAATGTTGGCTATCATCCTACTCATGAATATATCAATGTAGTTGGTATCAATCAGACTCTGTCAAAATTTTTTGCCTTGGATGGACTGGTTATTAACCTATGTAGGTGAGTGAGCAGACCAAGTGACCTTTTGTGACTTCCCGCACCACTTGCTACAGTTGTATGTCTCTCCATGGTGGTCATCGCTTTGGATTGCTGCACAGGATGAGGAAGTGGTTCTAAATTAGCATTGCACTTTCAGTATGTAAGGAGATGTCATTAGAAATGTTGTGAGTACACAGTACAGGGTCATTTTAAAAATACCAAGTTGATGTTTAAGGGCAAAGTTGAGAAAATGTTATGGTTGAGTTTATAATTATATTTCAGTGGATTTGAAAAAACAACCTCTTTGTGGCTGGTGTGGGTGGCTTGGCCAGGGTCCCATTTTTCCTGAGGTAGGAGGTTGATCTGGGAAATGACTGAGAACTCTCTCTTCCTTAGGTCATGGGGTTGCAGATTCATCTAAATCCCATGTCCCCAGGTTGTTGCAATGGAAGCAAATTCTGCTTCTTCACGAGAGTCACTCTGTCACACGCCCTTATGTTGACCCTGGATGAATACTGGACCATATCTCCCATCAGAAGATGAATATGCTAGTTGGGCTTTCATAGAAATTAGCATTTTCATCTAAAGTTGCTTGTTTTGATTAATTCTGTGTGTCCATGACTAGGAAGGATGATTGCAGTTTATAAGAAGATAAAAGCAAAGCATATGAAAGTTGTGTGACTCCTTCATGTGAGATAATTTCAGAGTAAAGCCGGGAGTGAAATACTGGTTTCCTGAAACTAAGCTTTAAGTGTCAGTGTATGTTTGCCCTTTGGTGGAAGGAGGTCATTTCTCTGTTAACTGGTTGGAAACTGATCATTTTTTTCTGAAGCTTTGATTTCTGAAGGCCTGATTCTGATTGATGGATTGGTGGTGTCCTCTCCACTTTGAAAGCATGCTCTCTAGCTTCCTCCCGTGCACCCTCCCCTCCCCGCCTGGCTTCCTTCCTTCCCTCCTCCTTTCATACACCCATCCCCAAACAGCTTATCCTCTCCCCCGACAGTCTCTGGAAATGCCAAGGTAAGTAAGGCACAGTTCTCACCTAAAGCATGGATGATGGTGGGAGATGTCATTTCCCAGACTCAACCTCCTACCCTTCAGTTTGGTACAGAAAATGGACACATGAGGATATTACTGTCATTTATCAATCTATCATTTCACGTCTATTCCGTCAGCTTCTAGACGCTAAGCTCCGGTAGACCTCTGGTTTCCAGCACACTACCTGGCATACAGGAAACTCAGATGTTACAGAATTAATGAGACAGGTAAACAAGAGGAGCGCCAGCACACCAGGGTGAACAGCTAATTTAGGTTCTATTGGATAGTTAAGGTCCCCGGATCACCAGAGGATGCCGTTACATATTGTATTCTGGGATTCTCCAATCACATTTTATTCTAATAGATGGATCTATTCAGTGCTTTGCTTTCTTGTTGGAAACCTGATTTTTTAAAAATATGCCAACAGGAAATATCTGCAAGGAAGTCCAAAACAAATCCCAACCCAACCACATGTATACTTTTTGTTTTTTAGGCTTGTGGTCACTTTGCTGTTCACATGAATCTGGGTCCTAGGATCACGTGGGTGGTGTTACTGCAAGTATCCTTCCCATGGATGGTTTCAGCCAGTCCCCAGACTGTGTGTGTCACTGCTGTCCTTTATGTTAGTTGCTTTGCATTCCTGTGGGTGAAGGATGGTTTCCAGGGATGGATGATTAATTCTTAGTCTGGTCTAACATTGCACCTCCGTGGGTTCTGCCCTTTCTCAATCCGACATCTCCCACCATCAGCAAATTCTTTTTGATATGCCAGTGAATGTATCCTCTTCCCCACTTTTATTTTGTTCCTGTGTGACAATGTACACAGTTCTTCTAAAATTTTTTTAAATTTTACTCTTATATGAGCTCAATTTTTTTTTCCAACATTGAGTTTTTTTATTGGTTCTGTTGAGGATCAGTACACAGACATTTCAATTTGAACACAATTCTTAATATAGGCACTAAAAGTGTAAAACACCATGTATTGCAATTCTTATTTAAAATAGTTATTCCAGTGACTTTCCAGTTTCAAATTTGGAGGCAAATTTTCCTTAAGATATGAACCATCAATAACTTGAAATCCTGGTCAGCTATTGTCTCCGTGCCACCAATTAACAATTTTATACCACATATACTACATGATCAAAATTTCAATCTCTCATGGCAGGTTAACAAAATGATGAAGAAAACTGGACTCTAATGACCGCAGGATTTACAGCATTCCCAGAATGCTGTCAGAGCAATGATCGAGGAGTATTTCTTTAGGAAACAGTTCTACTAAAATACAAATGGAAAAAGATGTCTCTTAAAATACTCAAGATACATTAGGTGCACGACCTAGTCTCCAAATGGCCATTCGGCGTACCCTAAGTCATAGGATATGAATCTAAGCCCCACCCACGGAAGGTCAGTGGACACTAGTCAGACCTCCTGTAGGGCAGTACCTTGCTGCCTTCTGCTGGCACCAAAAAGTGAACTGCCAGTCAATGATGTTTCCACTAAAAATCTGGGATAAAGTGGGATTCCTTCCGTTTTTTAAAATTGTCTTTTGAGCTTCAAAAGAGTGTGCATTTGCAAAATAGTTGATAAACCTGTTCCTCTGGGTTATACAAGAAGGGGGCTGGGTCTGAGGAATCGCCGGACAGGATGCCTATCCGACGTGGCTTCTTTCCCTTTGGCTCTATTGGAGGCTGGAGCCTCCTCATTTTCTGCTTCCTGTTTTCTGCAGTTAAGTCTTCAGTTCTTGATTGGCCATATCAGTCTGTCTCTCTGCTCCTTGCTTCCTCCTCTTTGCATGTCTTGTCTGATATTCATCTTTCCTGATGGCCTTTCTGGGCTTTGCTCTCACTTTGGCAGGAGTGACTTTAGCTTATGGGCTCTGGTGTCTTCCTTCATGGCCCCTCAAGTGGACCTGGCTTTCCTCCTGGGCACCCCAGTAGCAGAAAGGGTGTGTACTAGGAGTCTGAGGGCCGCACAGGGTCCAATACCTTTGCAAGTCTGGGCTCTCTGGCTGCTGCTGAGGTCTGTGGCTGGGCTGTGTGAGAGCCAGTGGACCTATGGAAATAGTTGTTAGACTGTATTCTTTAGAGACTACCAACCCCCCTCCACCAATCTTGACATGTTCAGTACAGATGCAATTTTTTTCCCCAAATATTTTTAATTAAGAGTTGGTCAAATCCACTAATGGGGAACCCAGAGATAAGGAAGGCTGACTGCATATCTTTGGTTTCCTCAAATTTTATCTTAGCTTTCTTATCTTTCTTCCTTGAATAGCGTCTTCCCTGAATTTCTAACTTGATACTCAGTGTCACCAGCCAGGCAGCTCAGAACTCTGGAGTTGCTTCAAGCCCATCTCTAGACAGCTCTTCATTCCTTAAAGTCTTGAGTTCTACCAAAGACTTTGTGGCATGAGCTCCTTCTCCATCTTTACTCTCTGTTCCCGTTGCCATGGTCTTGCCTGGCCTCCATTGTCCCCTGATGCTTAAGCAACTGAAACAGCCTCCCTAGGGCCACTAATAAAATCTACATAAAACCACCAGAGTTATTAGTACCATTTTGCTTAGTCACAAAAAGTCCCCTATCTATAGTAAATTTAAATCTAATTGTCTCTGCCTTTCTACCTTGGTTCTCCCTAAATTGTTTGTTACCATAATTTATACTCATGTCTCACATATCCTGAGCTTTCATCAAGCTGGTGAATTTTCTGTTTTTGTCTCTTCTTACTCTGGGCATTCTCATCTTTCTACCCCCCAGGCCTGGCCTAGCAATGTTCTTGGAGTCTCCCCTGTCCTTTCTTCAGTTCCTGCTCTGAACTACTCAAGTCCTTGTTTAACACAGGGTTAGCGTCAAATCACCCGTCACCTTGAATTTGTTCACTCTTTGAATTACTATTAATCGAGACGACTCGTGCACCACTGTGTGTCCAGTATTAAACAAACTCAAACAGTGATTCAGCTCTCTAAGAGATCACTATGCCTTTGGGCAGGCAGACCTTAAGTAAACGACGGCACAACATAAATGTGCAATGGTAAGTGTGGATTAGGTCCATCAGAGAAATTTGCAGGGTGCTCGAGAGAGAATAACTAGAAGGACGAATTTAGAGGAACAGCGGCTCTAGAGCTAAGTACCCAGACCCTGGCAGCGAGCTCGAGTTCCAGTTCTGACCTCGCCACTTGCTGGTTGTGAGACCTTGTGCAAGTTCCTTCACGACTCCAGACCCACTTTCCTTAGTTATGTCACGGGAATGATCAGATGGGTTTCTTGTGTAGGTTGGTGCACACAGCACCCCGGCCCGCTGGCCCTTCTTCTCTTGCCTGTTCCCACTGTGGCCATGATGAAAGCTGAGTCTCACTCTTCAAGCCTCCCTTGCAGCTGAGGTGTGGGGTTCATGTGGCACCATCTTGTCCCTGGATGGAGGAACGTGGGCTGTCTAGAGGCCTTTGCTTTCCTGCTGTGAAATGGTCATAAAGATGGACTGGTTCTCTTCCTGGTCAACATGATGGGTAAGCACCTGCCTTTGGTTTGTCACTTTCTAGTGAAGTCTTACAAGAAAAGTGTGAGACCTGAGGTCCCACGAGGATACCTCTCTTCCTTGCAGTGTGGACAGGCCTAGCCATCACAAGACAGTGGACTGTGTGCCTGCGGGCTGTCTCTGTGGCAATCCATCTGCTGGCATGATCCTTTCTGTGCATTTCCAGTTCCAAGAGTGGCATTGAACCCTGCTCTAGGCTGCAGACATGGAAGAAGCTCCTGCCTGCCAGAGGGCTTCAGCCTTTGCCTGCCCTCTGTGGCATCTCTTCTCCCTCGACATCTAAGCTGTAGCTCACAGTGACCTCTGGCTCCCAAAGAGTCCCAGGTCACCAGCCTTCTACAGCAAGGCCCAGGGTCCTTAATTGACCACACACACAGGTCCACCCAGACAGACTTGCCTTTGTTTTCAATTTCCCTCAAGACTTCGTTCTTGGTTAGGGTTAATCTGCTCAGCTAAATTGCGTTCAGGAATTCATGGGATTACAGAGAGACGCGTCACAGATTGAAATGACTAATTTGTAGCTTAGTGCGAACTCTCCTGAAAAATCTAAAGAAAGCAAATTTGAAAAAAAATATTTTTGAATACCTATTATAAGCTAACATTTCTTATAATCCTTACATGTTATTATGTAAAGGAGACTTTGGGTGTATCCATGTGATCTACCCCACCTAATAATATGGCATTATTATTCTTAAAGTATAAAGGAAGAAATAAGGCAGTTTTCATGCAGTGATGACATTGAGATTGTTTTAGTTCTGTTCAGTTTCTGATTCAGGGACATTTGGGTGATGTTTGTGAAGTTTGCCAATAGTTACAGGCATGAGCCAGGAGCCTGCAACCTGGTTTTGATACTGGCTTTGCTGCTAATTAGCTATGGGACCTGAGACAAATTATTTAATGACCTTGTGTTCAGCTTCCTTAGATTTAAAATGCAGATCATGACAGTAGCTAGCCCATAGAATAATTATATGAAGAGTAAATTAGTTGATATCTGTAAAGGACTTAGAGTAGTATCTGACGTGTTGCAAATGGTCATTGAAGCATTAAAGATAACACCGAGTGGTGAACTGTTGGTGAATGGGCATCTCAAAATCTCTAAAGCAAACTCCATTGAAAATTGCCTATCAAATGATGCTTATGTGCAGGTCTTTTATTTATTTATATTTTTAAAATTTTTTTATTTTAGTTGTAGAAGGATATGATACCTTTTATTTTGTTTATTTTTATGTGGTGCTGAGGATCGAACCCAGTGCCTCGCGTGTGCTAGGCAAATGCTCCACCACTGAGCTACAACCCCAGCCCTTATGTGCAGATCTTTAAGAGATAGGAGAGTGCATTGCTCAGGGGCATTGCAGAATACTCTCCCAGGTCCACCCATGTGGGATGTGTTATCTGTCCTGTTCACTGGGGGCCAGGAGATTCACACAACGGTTTTAAACAACCTCTTGGCAAGCAGGTATGACTTCAGCTGGTTGGATGTTAGTTTGTTTTTCACAAGTCTTCCAAAGAAATTTATATGTCATTTTCTGAGATACCATCTTGATCTAATATGCACTTAAACATCCATGAAATTTTTCTAATCCATCTTAGACTGCTACATTTCAATTACATCAATATTACATAGATCACTTTTGTGGTGTGACTTAGAGTGTATCTTGTCCTCCTTCTGTGCTTTGTGTGAAGTGATACAGAGGCATTTAAGTGGGACTAGAAGGCTATCACGTCACTCCTAGCACCTGCTGGGGTCAACTGTGTTTGTCACTGATATGAACTAGGCGGATCCCAAAGCTAAAAATGGGGCACCATTTAAAAAAAAATATCCTAAAAGATACCCTTTCGTCCACTGAAGCAAACATTTGCACAAGTGAGGATGTCGCTGAGTCCAAGCAGCACTGTAGAGAAGGAGCCTGTGGCCTGTACCCCACACATTCTTTATCAGTCTGCAAAGGCGGCTTTGATTCCAAGCAGGAAACGTTTATGGAAGAGCTTTGCCCCAGAGACTCTAGTTGCAGAAGCAGAGTTGTGTATGTAATGATATTATGACCCATTCGTGGTTCTAATTAGAAACATAAAGAGCAAGGAGATAAGTTTGAAAGGCTACATGGGGAGTTGTCTCATTCAACTGCAGAACTGTTAGCCAGCTCTAGAGCTGAGCCATCCAGCGGGGGCCATCTACCACTGCAAGTATTGGCTCATCTAATATCTGCACGACTCAGCGAGATAGGCATCACGTTCACGTCTTTTTAGATGAGCAAATGGATACTGAGAAGGTTAAATAACTAGCAAAATGTCACGGAACAAAGAAACCACTGAGCCAGGAGATTCTGACTCACATGGCTGAGTCCCAAACACCAGTTCTTAACCTCCAAGTGCCATTGAGTTTTTGTCAGACTTCAGTCTACACTTGGTGCTATGGGGGAGTCACTGAAATAAATGTATTGTCCTTTTTTCCACTTTACCACTTCTTTGGTCCCAACAGTTATTACTACCCTTATTTTTTCCCAAATGATTAGACTGAGGCTTACAGAAGTTTAGTAATTTGCCTATATGAGGTTAGCAAAGGTAGGAGCTAGGATTTTAATACATTTCTAACTCCAAATGTAACATTTTTTTTCTTTTGGTTTTAAAAAAAGTGACTAAATTTATGAAATAGTTGAGGTTCATCTCTACTATGCCTAGTGTTAGTTTATGAGTCCTATCCCAAATTTAGTCACATGGTCCCTCTTCTCCAGCTAATTGGGCCTCTTATTAACAAATTTAATACAATAATTATCTTGGTCCATGGTTTTCTAATGAATGAATTTTGAGAATAATGCTTTGCAATAGGACAGATGCTGCTAAGATTTCAGACATTCAAAAGTATTTTGGGCTAGAAATTATTCTTGCTCCATTTCCCAAAAAAGCAACAAAATAGCTAGGCATGAAGGTGCATGCCTGTAGTCTCTGCTACCCAGAGTCTGAGGCAGGAGGATTACTTGAACCTGGGTGCTTAAGACCAACCTGGGCAACATAGTGAGAGCCCCATCTCAAAAAAAAAAAAAAAAAAAAAAAAAAAGAAAGAAAGGAAAAAGAAAAAAAAGTAAGAAAAATGCCCTGCCCACTTCTCAGTAATTACTACCATATTCTCCTCATAGCCTACACCTCATTTGCAAGTCAGTCCTTCTGTCCCTAACACCGCCATGCTGACTGCTTGGATGGCCAGGTCGTCATGCTGAGCTCTGGTCTCTGGTCACAACTCAGGCACAGACACCCCAAATACAAAACATACACTTTTGCCTAAACCATTGTTTTGGTGTCCTGCCAATTACTTCATCCCTTTTTTCCAGACTTTAGACTCTCTGTGTTCCAGAAAGTTCTCTAGTCCTCCCGAGGAGTCAAGTGTCAACAGGTGGCTGGAACCTGCTATCTGGTGTACTAGTTCTTATGTTATGTAACGAATATCTATAAAGGTAGTGGCTTGAAGCTACACATATCTATTATCTCAGTTTCTGTAGGTTGGAGGTCTGGTCACAGCTTCTCTGAGATCTTTGCACAAGGTTCTTACAAGCCTACAACCTAGGTATCAGTTGGGGCTCTACTAGGGAGTCATCTGCTTCTAAGCTTTCTCAGGTTGCTGGTCTAATTCATTTCCCTGCAGTTGCGGGACTGGGGTTGTCGTTTTCTAATTGCTTGTTGGCCAAGGGGAAGTCTGGGGACAGAGAGGCTACTGCCAGTCCTCTGCCAGGAGATCCTCCCAGACCTCTCTCAACATGGCAGTGAGCTTCTTCAGTGCCAGCAGGGGGAGTCTTATTCAATCTGTTCAGACAGTCTTGGATGTGTAACTCAATAAGGGGAATGACATCCTGTCGCCTTTGTCAAATCAGGTTGGTGAAAAGCCAGTCACAGGTTCTGGCTGCACTTGGGGGAGGAGTCTGCGGGGACTTTGCTCTTTGGGGTGGGCTTAGGGTGTGCTGCACACACCTGCTAACAGTTTCCCCACACCAAACACTGCTCATGCAGGGTTAGGGAACTCTTTGATCTACCTGTTTGACAGGTGAGTTGGCTTAAATTTCAGACCAGACAGGCAACTGCCTGGGACAGTGGTTTCCACAGGGTGGTAAGTGTCACTGAGTTACTCATAAGTAAATGCGATGCCAGCTCACTTTAATTTTCACACGTGACTCCCTATATAGCAGTTGAAATGTAATTCAAACAATCTCCATCAGTGTAAACAGAAACCTCTAATGAAAGCAGGTTTCAAGCTTTTCATCCATGCAGACCTGACCATGTCAAGGTCATTTTCAAGACCCAAGTCAGGGGTGCAAATAGCAAACCCACCTGCCCCAGACCCACCTCTTCACTGGCACCTGGGATCCAGTGAGATCCCAAACCCAATAATGTTGAACTTACTGCGGTTAGTCATGATTAAGTGATTTTTTAATTATTTGTTTTAAGACATTTTTAAGGACTTTTCAAATATTTGCCTTTTGCATAAAACCACAGCCCAGAGAAATTCCTAGTAAAATGTTACTTTGTATTAGGTGTAGGGAAAGCCTTACTTCTTTTGAAGACTACATAGTTTTGTTAATAGAAAAATTAGTTTCTTCAAATCTTCTAAATCTGGGCTTAATAAGTTATTATTTTGAGGGGCAGCAGACTCACTGACGAGCCTGCTTGCAGGTCTCCACAGGGTCACGCTGTCAGGAGGTACTCTGGTGACTTGATTTCTCATCACCAGCTTCTTGCCTAAATTGCCACGTGTTTGTTATTATATTTTTTTGATTATCTTAGCATTTATCCAGTGTCTGTTCCCTTAGATGGCTTTGGTACAGTTGTGGGATTGGATCTTGGGGTCTTTCCTCTCTGAGGCCCACGTTCACGGGTTGCTGTGGAGGTAGCATGGTGTGTTCAGTGTTCTGTCACTATAGCAAAACGACTGAGAAAATTATAAAGAGGAAAGGTTTACTTTGCCTCTTTGGAGGTTCCAGTCTGTGATTGGGTGGGCCCCTTTCTTTGGTGGGAGTGACAGATGGTAATGGCCTGGAGTGGCTAGTGACGCATAACCACTCAGCTCACAGTAGGAAGAAGAAAAGAAAGGCAGTCCCTTGGGTCCCAAAAGCTCCCTCAAGGACACACTCCATGACCTAGAGACCTCCCACTAGCCCCATGCTGTAAAGGTTCCGCTGGGGCTGGGGCTCAGTGGCTCAGTGGCAGAGTGCTTGCCTAGCACGTGTGAGGCACTGGGTTCCATCCTCAGCACCACATAAAAATAAGTGAAGAAAGGCATGCTGTCCGCCTTCGACTACAAAACAAATTACTAAAATACGACAGAACTCAAGGTTCCGCCACCTCCCAATCCTGCTGCCCCGAGCAGAAGCACAGGAGCTGCGGGGGCCAGTCCAGATCTGAGCCGTAGCGGGTGGTGTGCAGCAGGCGAGCCTGGCTGAGGTTGCCTCGTGCCTCACCGCTTAGCGGCGTGTGAGCGGGCGTCGTCTTTCGTGTCTTCCTGTGATAACTCTGGTGGGAGGGGTGTTTCCAGACCTTATTTCTCAGCTCATTTGTGCTGACCTATCAGAATAGCTGAGACTGAGTGATTTGTAAAGATGAGGACTTTACTTCCCACAGTTCTGGAGGCCCAAGGTCAGGCACCTGTGTTTGGTCTGGCAGAAGCCTCTTGCCTCGGCCTCCCTGGCAGAAGGGGGAAGGATGAGAAAGCAAGCTAACTGAACCAATGGCCTTCTCTCCTTGCTGAGGGAGAAGTCCTAGCGGGCTGACCGCCTGTTCCAGACCCCCTCTGAATGCCAAGGCTGCAAGCACACCTGAATCCCAATGCCTGCCAGGGCCCCTTGCCTCTGAGGGACCTCTAATTGTTCTTGTGCTTCCTTGTGCAGCAGCCAAGTGTCCTAAAGCTGACCACTCTGTGATCTAACTTTTCTGCGTGATCCTGGCCTCCTTGGTCAGCTCAGTAAGTCCAAACTTGCCACAAGTTGAGGGATATGCTCAGACATTTTGACCCCATCTAAAAACACCGACACTCATCCCTGCCTGGCTTGGCAAGAGGGTTGATAATGTAAACAGGCATTTAAAAAGAAAATTTCCACCTAACATGAATGGAAAGAAAGACTGTACTAATTTGAGTCAATAAAAAATGCATCATTACCAAGTTTAGATTCTCTTACACTTGGTCAGAGTAGAAAATTGAGGACCAAAAATGCAGCTAAAGCTGATGAAGGATAGAAGTAGATTTGGAATAGCAAAAATATAGATCAGCTGGAACCTGTTATTAAAAGAGGAAGCTAAGCAAATTCAGCTTGCTCAGACCTGTCAGAAGTGCCATCTCCTGCTCCATACAGGTGCGATTCACACAGAAAGAGAGAACTGGCGATATGGAACCCTTCCACCCTCTCTTTCTCATGTGTGTGCATACACCCCCAACTCAGCTACATACTGACTTTAGGTGATTCAAAACCACATTATTGTCAGAATAAAGATCCAGTTTACGAACACCTGGGATTCAATTAATTTCTTCCCCAATTTTCTTCTTAAATATCATATGGTACTTTTCTGTGCTTTTTGCCTTGTGGCAGGTGCAGCTAGGTACAGAAGCAGGAATAAGAAATGGTACCATTTCCCAGAACGTTTAATTCTATTTATCCAAAAGGGAACGGCCAGTGGGATAGATGCAATCCTAGCTCCTAAGGCCATCTCTAATTTCATTGTGCAAATGATAATCCAAAGCTACTACAAACTTTGTAATACAAACTTTGTACTGAAGACTTTGTAATTGCTAAGTCTTTTTAGCTTTTGAAATTCTGAGACATTGTCGGCGATTACTACGCGTTCCAATAAGAATCCTTCCAGATCTCACTTCTGGACCATCATCCTCTCCCAAGTCCCTGGTACAGCTCAGTTCTCCTTTCTCACTTCGTACACAATTCCTTCTTCCTTTATTTACCATTAGGTACTGTACCCTGCGGGTTTCCTCTGCAGTCCCTGTCCTGGGCCATCTGTCCACACTCTGCACAGCACTACCCGGATCTGACCACTGCAAATCAGCATGTCCATTCTCATTGCAGACCCATGTCCTTAGCTCTGCAAACTTGTTTTCTTTTACTCCCTGATTTTAATTACTAACAAGATATCCCACAGGAAAATGCATTGCAAAACAACATTATTATTTATTCCCAGACTTGCTGTTGCTTTTACATTATGTACATACCAAAAATCTGAACATAATCACCAGCTCCCACATTTCTGCCAGTGACTAATCTCTCATGTCCATCTGGTCATTATAGGTCCTTCTACTTAAAACGCCTTCCTGTCAATCTTTCTCCAACCCTAGTGCTCCGCCACATCTCGGGTCTTTGCCATCTCCCTTTGAGACTATTTCAAGATTTCCTCCGTGACCTTTCTCTTGCAGTTTCTCCAGGTCTGTCTTCCCCATTCTTGGTCATAAGTTGTTGCCTTTAGTGGAAACTGCCTTATTTTATTCCCCTGGTTCAAACTCACTGTCTACAAAGAACATCAGCATCACGTAGGCATGCCATCCAAAGCCGGCAGGGACTTAGTCTTCGTCTCTCGGTGCAGCTCACCTCCACCTTCTGCTGCCTTGCTGCTGCACCTGCGTGGTGCGTCTCTGCACCTGCTCCTTCAGGCTGTAGCGCCTTGCTCTTTCCCCTTTGCCTGCAAGGCCTGCTTCTTATGTCTGTTCTCCGAGGTCTTCTGAGCGAATCTGTCCTGGTTCTTTACAGCCTGCGTCACACAGCATCTCTCCTGTGCAGATTCCCCAGCTAGCTTCTCTCCATTCTCTGTCACGAAGAGTTCCCAAAGATTTGGGTCACAATATTTGTTCCATTGCTATGACCTTTAACAGTCCAACGTCTGTTTGCATGAGTGTCCTCTTTAATCTCCATTTTTTGAGATAAGAAGTCAAATAGTAATTTCTAGTTTTATAATGTCCCACAAACATGTGCTTCAGAGTAGTTGAATGAATTAAAGTGGGAAAGATAGTGGGAATAGTTTATCAAAATACAATAATGTTCTATAAAATAAAGCATTTGGGAAGAACACATTCCAGTGGAGCGCGTCCATGGAACATAAGCCCCTTACAGGTTTTGCTGAGACCCCAGTGTCAGTGTGAGTGACAGGCTAGCATCGATCCTGTAGACCTGTCTCTCTTCTTCCTTCTCCTCCTCATCTTCCTCCTGCCTTCCCTCCCTCCCTCCCTTTTGCCTTTCTCTTTACCTTTGTCTCTTTTTCTTTCATCTTCTATTCCATTCAACTCCTTCCCAGATAATAAGCACTATTTCTTTTTTTCATAATTACATATTTATTTCCCAACAAAGAAAAACAGGCCCATCTTGACTGTTCTTTTATTGAATTAAGTGCAGCCACGTGTGAACTTGTGCTCTGCAAGGGCAGCAGGTCAGTGAGTGAACAAGGAGGCAGTGGTGCCTCTGTCAACTGCAGCAAGGGCCTGGCCACCGTGTGTCCCAGCCCCCTTTCCCTTCTGGGTTGACTGGGCTTGTGACGCGCCATCTTGAAGTTTCACCATGAAGTTTCTGAGTCCACCATGTAGAGGTGTTTCCTTTCCCATTGGAATGTCTTGTCTTGAGAACGTGAGTATCTGGACTATTGTCAAAAGCTGATATTCTGGGAACTTTAAGGAGGTCATGACCAAAGAACTTCACCAGGCTGGATACGGCCCTTGGGGGATTATGTGGCCCTGCAGCTAAGACCTTCACCTGGGGCTGTGGGAGAGCTGTCCTGTGTGTACCTGTCATAGACAGGCATTAAGATTCCTTCCTGAAGCAACTACTGATGACATTAGGAATTTAAGTGGAACATGCCCATCCTGCGTTCCTTCAGGATAAGGAAAAGTAGCCCCTTCATGTTTTTGTTTTGCAACCAGAAGAAACTATATTCCTTAGCAAGCAAGATGGCCCCATGTGAGTCCTGTCCGATGCAGAGGGGGCCACACCTCCGGAAAGTCAGTGGTAAGGAGCAATGCATGTGCATCTAAATTGTGTCCAGAAAATATTAAACGCTCACAGAGTGCCCAGGGAAGCCTTTGCTTCTGCGTCAGCGGACTGTGAAACGGGCGTGTTACACATGTCTTCCCTTTCATCCCCCTCTCTAATTGAAAATTCTGGTGAAAAGCAGCTTATCCTATGGGAGGACCTGCATTTGTTTGATAAGTCTCTGCATTGATTTTCTCTGGTTCTTACTAATAAAAACATGAAACAGGGTTGTATCTGTGTTCTCAAACATTCATGTGTTGAATACTCAACATAGGAATATTAAAACGTGTATTGTAGATTGGTCCGTCATTTAAAAATAGATCACCTAAAGTTTCATTATGAGGAACTTCTTCAGTCTTGGTCATCTGTGTGCTTTATTATCCACAATACTATCACGTTTTCCTGATAAGTGCACTTTCCTAATTTTTGCTTTTTATTTATTCCTTCATTCATTATATGTTTATTGAAAGCCAGTCTGCTGTGCTGGGTCCAAAGGTAAAGCAGAACAAAACTGGACATGGTCCCTTCCTCATGGATCAGAAGTCCAGTGGGAACAATAAGCCACCAGATATTCCATGGGCAAAAAGAGCACTGTGTCTGGTATCAGAAGGAGTGCGTGAGGAGGACCCACCCCAGTAAGTTCAAGATGGCACCTCCAAACAAGTGAGCCTCGAACTAAAGAGATTCACAAGGGTTAACAGTTAGCCAGGTAGTGAGCACGGGGAAAGGATTTTAGACAGAAGGAACATTCGACGTTAAGTACTTGTTTGTAATCTCAGGTTTGGTGTACTGGCTGAGTGACCTTGGGGACGTTTTCACCTCTCACCCACAGGCCAAAGGTAATTCTGTGGCTTGCTTTAAGGATTGTGTACAGGTCACATTGCTAATCCTGTTTTACTTCTTTGTCTTCTTTTCCTCCTCCTTCAGATTAATTTTTCTAAACACAACTCTCTTCCCTTAGCTCTGATAACAAAGGACTAAGAAATGCAGGAGAACGCCCTTCTGCTGCAGGCTCCTGGGAAACCCTCTTGATATCTCCAGGTGCGCATTGTTCTGTTAATTTGTATCATCTTTTTCTTTTCTTAGTACAGAGGGGCTTCTGGACATGTTACCCCAAAATATGACTTTTTGGCATTTGAGAAAACATCAGAAACTAGAAAACTCACTCCCTTGCCCTTGTCCTTGATAGAAGCATAAGGATCCTCCTCCCAGAGGTGCACTCCGGTACCTGGAGGGCAGGAACATCTGATCTGTGGAGACACAGAGGTGCAGAGGAGATTTGGAACGAACAGGTCTCACTCTTTCTCCTGCAGTTAACTAGTGTAGGACCTTACCCTTCATCCACTTGTACTTCTTGGACATCCACTTCCTCCTCAGACCTAACATAAAAAATGTACAGGTTTTCCAGTATCCTTGGATCTTCATTTTCTCACGAAGGCTCTCGGGTCTTGCAAAACTTGAATGAAGTCAATTGGCATGGTTTTCTCTTATTATTCTGTCTTGTGTTGGAGGAGTCTTGGCCATGAACCTTGTGCTAGGTGTCTTTCCCAAATCTGAGTTACCTGGTTTATTTTGGTGTTTGCTATTGTTACTGTCACTCAGAAACAGAAGGTTGTGGTAGAAGTTCTGCATTAATGACTCCCCTTCTCTGCCCCTCCCTGCAGCCATGCAGCCACCTGACATTGCAGCTGTTCTTACTGGAAGGGCTGGAGTCTGGTTTCCTACCCTTCAATCCACTGCACTTGAAACTTGCTTTGGCAAATGAGATGTTAGCAGACAGAGCACAAGCAGAGCTGGATAAAAACCTTTGTGTGTTTCTGGCTGTCTCTTGTTCCTCTGAAAACACCAAGAGAACATGTCCAGGCTCGCCTGCTGGAAGGAGAGTCCAGGGGAGGAGGGCAAGATGGACCCAGTGTCCTGGCTGAGGCCATGCTCATCAGCAGCTGGGTGAGCCCCAGATATGACCCAGCTAAGTCCAGGTCTGTCCAGCTGAGCCCACCCAAACCTGGAGACTCACTAGCAAAACATGTACTGCTGCTTCAAAGCCACTGAGCCTAGCCTGTTTGTTGTGCAGCATTGTTATGACAATAGAAAACCAATGCAAAGGTAAATTCCCATATGCAGCTTCATTATTTCTAACTCATTTTCTGCAGTCACCCACACTTGATTTTCTGTGGAAACCAGGTGTGAAAGTTGTGGAACAGATGTGACTATCAGTAGCTTTTCAGAGATTTTATGTTCTGTGACATACAGTAAACCTATATTGGTGGACACTGGGAATTTAAGGGGAAAAGAATCCCGCCCCCCTTTGTGCTGTAAATAAAGGAAATATGTAGTTGGTGTGTGTCAATAGAGTTTTGGTCTATGGAGAGATTCGGAGTGCCATGTGAACGTGTCTAGAAGCGGAAGTGCCATAGGCAGGCCCGTCAGCCCTTCTGAGAGGCGCACAGGGCACTGGGTGCCACCACGCTTGTCTTGGTAGTCGGAAAAGTTTCCTAGTCCTACTTCTGAGGCATGTGCCTGCCTTCCTGGGCATGGAAGTGTGACTCCAGTGCCACATTTGACAGCTGATTCTGGAGAACCACCTAATTCCACATCTTGGAAGGAAGCGAGTGTAGAAGTGGGAAGGCCTGCGTTGCGGAAGTCGGGGCGTGGCGCACACCGCAGGGCCACGCCGCACCTGGCTCACACGCCAACTGCTTTCTTTTAAAGTTGTGAGGCTAGTAGGAGAAGCTTAAGCCCGACTTTGATGGTACTTCCTGGCTGCACCTATCTCTGGATTTCTCCCTGCCAGAGGTTCAGAGGGAGGGAAGCTGCCTCACCTGCCAAGTGCTCTCGCCTTAGGAGAAAAGTGGAAGAGCAGATGGAGAGGAGGGGGGCAGCAGTGCCCGCCAGAGGGCCTGGTGCCCAGAGCGTCTCCTTGTCACACAGACCGTGTTGAGCAGATCGTGGCCACTGACTGTTGTGGAGGTGGCCTGTCCGGGGAGTGACCCTTTAGCCAGCATCTTTGTTATGGTTTGGATGTGAGACGTCCTCCAGAAGTTCATGTGTGAGACAGTGCAGGAAGGTTTAGAGGAGAAGTGATTGGGTTAAGGTGCTCATAACCCAATCAGTGAATTAACCCCTTGATGGGGATTAACTGAGCGGTAGCTGGAGGTGCGTAGGGAGTGGCTGGAGGAGGTGGGTTGGGGGTGCCTGTGGGGTATACATTTGGAGTCTCTCTCTGCTTCCTGATCACCGTGTGTCCTGTTCCCCTCCACCACACTCTTCTGCCATGATCTTCAGCCTCACCTGGAGCCCAGAGGAATAGAGCCAGCTATCAAGGGACCGAGACCTCTGAAACCACGAGTCTTTGAATCCGCTTTTCCACCTCTACAGTTGTTCTGGTGGGGTCTTTAGTCACAACAGAGAAAAGTTGACCTGGACAGTGACATACTACTGTCAGTGTGTCCCAATAAAGACTTTCTCTGTCTATGGAGGAATTCAGATTCACTTCCTCCTTCACATAATGTCAAAGTGGTATTTGGTAGACTCTCTCCACATGACGGCTTATTATACAACATGTAAAATGATGCCTTTGAAGAAGTTCTAATGGCTCAGAAATGCTTATTGGAAAAGGTCGATTTTAAAACTGTGCCTACAGTATAGTCATGATTATATTACGTGGGAGTTTGTTGATTTGTCCTAGGTGACCAGAAGGAAGTTACCAGAGGAGTTACTTGCATGTGGTGGATTTATGATTATCCTTTTAATCTCTTTCATATGCTTTAGGTTTCCCAATTTAAAACGGTGATTATATTGGGATTTATAGTTTAAAAAATTAGCATACTACTTAAAATGTGCTGGTTTAGAAGAACTTTGAGATTAAGGGATGCTTTTTATTTATTTCAAAACTCCTAATAGTCCAATACCCAGTGCTTGGAGGTTTGTTGGGAAAAAAACTTTTTAAACCTCATTTGATAAATGAAAAGAGGACCTTCGTGCAGCATTCAGTGGGCTGATCAGGGCCCAAGTCGAAGAGGCACAGCTAAGGTGCAGTGCCAAGAGAGCGGGACACATTCTCTTAAGTAGCTCCTGCCATTCTTTTCTAGAATAAGGAGGGGTCCCTGAGGCTCGGAACCATTTGTCTTCAGACCCCTATCAACCGTTCAATTGTCTCTTGATTGTTTTCTTCTTCGTACTGTGAAGTCATGTAATCATTTCTGTATCCAGCACCTCTCTCCAGGAACACTGTGGTAGAGAGTATACATTATACCAAGAGACTTTGAATGACAAAGAAAATAAAGGAAGCGTTTATTGCCGTTTTGATGTTGATCCTGTTCCTTTCCTCCAGGAAGTCTCCCTGGGCTGCCTCAGTCATTCCTCTACTTCGGAAGCCCTGTCCCGTTGTCCCCAGGCACCATACCGGGATCATTTCTACTTACTCATCCGCAGGGCCTCAGGGACAGGAATCCCCGGCCTAGGACTCTCCTGGTTTAGCAAACGCTCCATGGTGGACTCACAGCTATGCAGCCTACCTGCCCAGCCCATCCTCAAAGTACTTGGTGCAGTTGGCTCTAGTCATTTTCTCAACAGCTACAGGAAGAGGTGCCTCTTCTCATTCCCGCGTTACACAGGAGGGAGAGTGGGGAGCCCTCGCCGAGGCCGGGGAGCCCCTGAGGAGTGGAGCTCACTGCTGAGTCCCTCCTCTGAATCGCAGCTTCTCATGGCCTCTGTGGTGATACTGGGAAGCGGTTGGTCGATGAGTTTCGGTCGCTTACGGGAAGGCCCATGTCATTTTGTGATTCCAGAATCATCTTAGACTCTGAATGAAGAGACATCATAGACAAGCTTGATAGGGAAGTTGGAAAGATTAATCCCACCCTTAATAAGATCCCTGATAATGACATTTTAGGTATGGTTTGAATTATTTGAGGGAATGTGAGCGGCATGCGTCTGAGGTGAGTCTGGATACTTGTACTACAGGGAAAAGGACTCATTTATGCTCTCTTCTTAATTCTGCATCTGCAGCAGATTTTAATGCATGTAACCAAAACAACATCCACGGTAAAGGCAGCCTCCGCCTGTTTGCATCAGAAGCTGGGTTAATGGCTGAGGAGGGCTTTAAAACAACACACTGAGTAGAGTTTCTTGTCCAGCCTCTGCAGCTCCTGAGCAGGATCAGTCAGTCTTTTAGAAAGTGGGCCCCTGCGGAGTTGAATAACACTCTGAGGACCAGACACGACCTGGGGAGGGGGCTTCGGTTCTCGTTCGGCGTTGTCTCATGTGCATGCATGTTCCAGGGCTGGTCACTCTCCTCTCTGCCTGAGTTTTCTCGTCTGTCATTTGGGGAATAATGACCGGCCTTTCCTTGGAAAGCACTCTGAAACCTTTCCCTGAAAGGTGTTGGTTGTCCCAGTTGTTATTAATATGACCGTATCGCCATTACCAGCCAGCCCTGGCTTGGAATGGAAAAAGTGAGCCGGCCTTGCCTGACGTTATTGTAACCCTCTGAGCCGGTCAGCTTGCTTTTATATCTGACCCCGATGGCCTCCTGCTACCCGATGAAGCTCAGCCTTTTGACAGCTGGCCCAGGGTCATTTAGTTCAGTGCAAAAGTGGGCCCTGCGGACACGGCACTTTGAGGGCTCTCTGAATGATCCAGCTGGGGCGGGTCCAGGTTATTTTTGTGCCAAATGGAAAATGAAGTCTGTGTCCCTCCCAGGGAAGCCCAGCATGGGGGAGTGGTGAGCTCTATTCTCTTTTTCCCTAAATTCTGACTTAGTCTGAGCTGCTGCATTTGCATGCTTTATTACCTACCACTAACCATGGACCTTTCCAAAGCCTGTGTACTTTGCCTCTTGGCTTTGAACACTTCAGTTATGGTGGAAATCTTATATTTTTATGTCTTTGGCTGCAACCTGCTCCTCTGAGAGAGAGAACAGTAATTGCCTTTTGGGTGAATTTTACCTCCACCAATTCTTTTCACATTCATTCGGGGTTTTTGAGAGAACCTGAAAGAACAAACCTGCTTCCTGGGCTCTGTCAACATTGGAAGAACAGACTCCAGTGGCAGCAGCCTGTTTATAATCTCTCGGGCCTGTTTCTGTTTTCATTTTCCTGTAGATTGGAGTGGATGCAGTGCAGAAAACAATGGCAGGATAATACCGTAATCCTCTTGGTCCCACACGTGTGGCTGGCTAGCTTGCGTCCCGAGACCTGTGTAAGAATCTTCTGTCTTAGACCTGGGGGTGGACAAAGGATCCCACAGTCTGTTGCCTCTCCCTCGGGAATTAAAAACAAATGTATATACTATAATATTCCTGAAGATTAAGTTATTTGAAAGGCATTTTATTTTATAATCATGCAAATACATCTGTTCTTGTTTTTCGGGCTGGTAACCAGATCTCCAGCAGCCAGTGAATAATCTCCCTCTTCCTTTCTTCCTGCTCGCTGTACCCTGTCTCCTTTGCCCTTTGCTCTTTGATGCATAAGATGGGATGGCTGGGAAATCAGGCACTGAAAATCCTCAGTGGGTGAGGGTCATTTTTCATTTATTGTTCTTCTGGTGCTCTGACTTTTCCTGACGATCCGGGGCTGAGGACAGGGGAGGGGGGAGGTGGATGAGAAGGTCAGGCTATTGTTTTGCCTCTAGATTCTGTGTATTTGCCCTTCCTAAGTCTGTTGACACTCGGAATCACTTGACAGGCTGCACATTCTTCTTTAAAATCTAGCTTTGAGCAGCAGTCTTTGGGCACTGGGGAGCACACTGAGTAATTCGAAGATTTGAATGGTCGAAAGAAAGGTGGGGTGTTTAAAGTGACCTGAAGCCTCTGAGAAGAGAGCTTGCTTAATCAGTGTTGACCACCTGAAATCAGTAATTCTGTGGTTCTTCTTTTAAATAGACTTAAGAGGGTTATGCCTGATAGAAGGAAAGCATCATTCCTTTACACTAAAAAATTACATAGGGGGTATTCCTGTTTCTGGCCATTATAAATTCTAAACTCTGGTTTTATTGGAATAAATAATAAAAGGGGAGAATTAAATGTTACAACCAACTGGAATAATCTGATCTATCATTGGAACTTCAGTGAAATTATATTTAAAGGGTTTGGAAAGAAAGGACATTTAAGAACACATTCATGTATTTAATATATTCCAACTAAAGCAGAATTAGGAACTCATTAAAAATACCCACTTATTTGCAGATTTGAAAATTAGGATTAGTTTGTAGTTCATTTTGTTATCATAATCAAGTATTCTCAGACTTGAAGTTGGTCTCAGACACTGGCAGCTGAAGACGTTCACTGAATCTGCCTAAGAGGAAGGCATGTGTGAAATTCAGACATAATGAAAATTTAAGCATGTCTGTGATCACAGATGGGTGTTCAGAAAATGTATGGGCATTGAAATGTATTGCTGATTTTAAAATTATTAATAATTATGGGTAGCCAGAGATTTCTAGGCAAAAATGTCACTCAAAAGGAAGGTCACTATGTTTCCAAAACAAACTCCTTTTAATCATTTAGTAAACCTGGAATCGATATTGCCTCATTGCAAAATAATCCATAAAACAGGACTATTTTAAAAATCGTTCACCCAGTCTAATGCCTGCAGAGTTGTTAAGGTCTGGCTAGCACTCTCGGACCCATGCTCAGTTCTGGCCCTTGCTGGTAGCCCAAGGACTTGGTGAATCTAAATGGGGGTTTGGTTTCTGAGGAAGGTTTAGACAACAGTGGACAGGGGGGTTGGCTGGAGTCTTTTGCATTTTTATAGCTTCTTTGTATTGAAATTGTGATGGATTTGGGTTCATTATTTTGTAGTGTACATGTCCTCCATTACCTTTAATTAATAACTAAGCTTGGTTCCTGAAATAATGTTTTGTATTCTGTTTTTTTTTTTTTTTTCTCACTACTTTGTCTCTGAAAAAATTTAAAAGCAACATTTTCTTCCTTGACACATTTGCCCAACATGAACATCACCTACGCTTTATTTGTCTGGCCTCAAAAATATGACTAAGAGAATAGATATTTGAACATTGAAGCAAAAGTTTGAATTGCATCACTCTTTTCTAACTGAACACTGTAGTGGAATCCCTCTATACTTCAGAGTCTTGTAAATAGAAGAATATATGGGATTAAGTGAACTAGTGATAGCTTCTAATTACTTTCCCCTGCGGTCCGTGGTAGCTTCTGTTTGATCTTCAGCCTTGGCGTTTAGAGGAGCCGTTCTCACATTGTGGGGGGATGGGGGCAGTGAGGTAGAGAAAGCGCAGCACAGTCTCTGGGATGGGTTGGAATTTCAGGTTGGGTTTCAAAAAATATGCTTCCTACTTGAGAATCAATTTCACAGGGCCAATTGTTCCCTTAAGGGATCGTCCCCGGATGACAGTGATGGACTTGAAGCCATTGACTTAAAGCATTTATAGCAGGGCAGTCAATTTAGGAGGATGCGGGGATCCTTTTCCCCTCCCAGGAGATCTACTTCTCTGAGTGATGTGCGAGAAGATTGTGTGTGTGTGTGTGTGTGTGTGTGTGTGTGTGTGTGTGTGTGTGTGTATTCTGGGAAGAAGATGGTGCTGTCATCCCATTCCAGAGTGGATGGCAGGAGTGACAGGGATCGAGAACAGGCTGGAGACTGCATCCTGTCCCATGCCCAGAGGCAGTCCCAACCCTCATGCATGCCTGTGTCTCCGCTGAGTACACCGAGATGCTTGTGGACCCCTGGATGTGGCTGAAGGGACTTAGAGCACACTTGGGAAACTGGGGTTCTCAGGTCAACATTTAATTTTCTCACAAGCCTACGTCTCAAGACCTAAGATGACTTCTAGCAACAGCATTTTCTTTAAGCATATAATGAACACTTAGATAATGGATACACTAGTAAGGCGAAACTCTGTCATACTCCAAGGGTGCAGAGGACCCCTGGCATCAACAAGGTACAATCATCCATTTTTTTTCTTTTTAATGAGAAAGTGTGTTTCCAGGAAGCCTTTCATAACATAACATATTCTGAGAAACTTTTCACATATGAATTATAGCCAGTGAGAATTTTCAACTTTTAGATGAAAAAAATTAATGACTGGGATGGGTTATGCCTCTAGCCGCTTGTGGACTATGTGACGTCTGGCAAGTCTTTAACTTTCTGCACCGTAGTTTCCCATGAGTGGAATCAGGTTAATACTATCCTAAGACCTCCAGGAATAGTGCCTCAGCGATGTGTTATTTTCAGTGCTACCTTAGTGAATTAAGCAAGGTAAAGCTTATTTGTGAATTTAATATGTCAGAAAACTGATATACTGAATTTTCAAAGGTCAGCTGAGAGTTTCTAATGTTACAGCAGGTGGTTCATGGGAATCCTGTCCCCATGTTCCCCCTCAAAGCACCCCTGAGGACACCAAGGCCATGCATATATTTATTGTGATTGAGAAGCTGATTTCTCTTGGCCTGTGGGTATAAATCTTCATCTAAGACTTCTGGATGCAAATGAGATGAGCACTTTCTGACCTGAGGAAAATGGTCTGTGGGGCAGGCAGAGGCCACCCATCATGTCCTGGTGGCCCTCTAGAGGGACAGACAGCATAAGTTCAGAAAGTCAAAGGGTCTGGAACGTGTGTGGCTCAGTGCTGAGAAGCTCCAAAACACACCTTGGGGTCCACTTGAGTGTTTGGTTGGATGCTGGTTTGCACCTGCCCAAGGTGAAACTGAACAAACTCGATTAGAACAACTTTCAAAGAAATCACGTTACTTGAGAGATGTAAGACCAACATTCCCAGCTCACACGGGGCTGGGAGTGTTTCGTGTTTCCTTGAACTCAGGTCAGAAGGTTGACACCTTGTTGAACACTATGGACGTTTAGTAGATCCCAGAAAAACTCCCATTTGCTGTTGGAGCTAAATTAGACTACAGTAAAACTAATGTAGGCATTTCCTTGCAAGTTTTAAACCTCAAAGCAAATGGATCAAATTAGCCCAGAATTAACTTAAATCCCCATAAGAAAAAGACCAACACTGTTCAAGGAAATACAACAAAACCCATCACTCAAAACACAACATATTCTAAATGAACAACTTCCAATTAAGAAATCACCAGACATTTGAAGGAGCAGAGCGTGTACCTCACCACCTAAAGATGACAAGTCAAGGAAAATGGGTCAGAAAAAAAAAAGAAATGAAAAAATCGATAGAAAAGGACATTAAAACAACTATTACAAATGTGCTTCAAAAGCACATGCTGTAAGGAAAATGTGAACATGGTGAGACGGGAATGAAAGATATAAAACAAATGCAAATGTAACTTCTAGAGATGAAAATACCTTATCTGAGTTAAAATATACACTGGATACAAATAAAAGCAGATTATATGTGTGTAAAAAATTAATGGTACTGAAGACATAAATGGGAAAAATGGGAAAAAATCAAAAATTAATCATGGAGGATTAACAAACAAATAAAACATCAGTGCATATCATACCATACTCAGAGGTGTGATGCAGTTAATTGGAGTCTTATATGGTAAATTAAACAGCATTTGAAGAAATAATGCAAATTTTCCAAGTTAATGAGAATGATAAAGTTTCCCATTCCAGAAACTTGAGAAACCTGGAGTAAATATAAAAAAAAAAAAAAAAAAAAAAACAACAACAACAACAAAAAAAAACACATACACACAAATACACAGAACAACCAGCTTATACAGAATAGTAATAAATGTAAAACCTTAAAACTAGAGGTTACAGCAAAACTCTATCATGAACTATGCAAACCAGAAGAAAATGATGTGATATTTTAAGGTATTGAAAGAAAACAATATTTAAAGTGTCAAATTGGTACTTAATACACAGTGAAAATATCTTTTAAAGATGATATTTTCAGACCTACTTACAAGAGATGTTGCAGTAAGTTCCTTCCATAAAAGGAAAATCATAACAAGTAGAAATTCATGTTGACACAGACATGAAGAGAATTAGGATGGTTGATATGTAGGGAAGTACTACAGACATTTGTCTACTGGTGATTTTTCTTTAATAATGATTTTCTAGAGTAAAAGTGAAAACAATGTGCAGTAAGTTCTACAACATAAAGAATAAGAGGGTGAAAATAGAATATATTGTTATAAGGTTCTCATATATGAATAATGTCAGAAGATAGAGTATGATATAATAAAGATGTGTATTGTAAATACTAAAGCAATCTCTCAAATTAAAGCAATAGATTTAATGAACAGCAGAGAAGATAATATGGGATAAGAATTAATAAAATAATCTCCACTATCCCAAAAGGAGACAGGGAAAGAAAAAGAACGTATGGGAGAAGTTGAAAACAAAGAAGGAGATGGTAGATTTATACTCACCCTTATTCATAATTCTACTACATATAAATGGTCAAAACATGTCAATTAAATAGCAGAGATTGTCCAACTAGGGAAAATGAAAGCAAGCAAGTTCCTTTCAAAGTACATGACATAGTTGACTTAAGTTAAAGATGAAATAGAATCAATGCTCTGCTTCAAGAAACTGATGGGAAAAATACATAGAGAATCAGTAAGGACTGACAGGAAACGTACACAGAGAATCAGTAAGGATATACAGTATAACAACACTATCACCCAGCAAGACCTGACTGACTTGAAGATCACACCACCATGAACAGTAGAGTACTAATACTTTCAAAGCATACATGGAACATTCAATAAATAGACCATATACCAAGTGTCAGACAATATTCAATGCTTTAAAAAGATTAAAACTATAAAAACTATATTCTCTGATCACAACAGGATTAAATTAGAAACAACAAAAATATCTGCGAATTTTTCTAAGGATTCAGATATTAACAACATATTTATAAACAACCTCTAAGTCTATAACGAAATAGCATCATAATTTTTCTGTAACAAAACCATAACATATCAAAAAATTTGGAATGCAGTCTAAAGAGTGCTTAGGGAAAAATTAAAGCATGAAATGCTCATATCAGAGAAGAAAATTATCTAAAATCCATGATTTATGCTTTTTTTTATTGTGGTGCTGGGAATTGAACTCAGGGCCTTGTGCTTGATAGGCAAACACTCTTCCAACTGAGCTACATACCCAGTCCCATGATTTATGATTTCAACTTAAGGTAAAATATATATGTATATATATAAATCAAGCTGAAAGTAAACACTTGGAGGATGTAAAAAATCAGTCAGTTTAATAAAAATGGAAAACCAAAAAGTCAAACTAAAATTTGTTTTTTTGATAAGATTAATAAAACTTATTAAACTTCTACCCAGCTAATCTAGAAAAAAGAAAAACCAGAAATTATCAAGATCAAAGTAAAGGAGAAAACATACACATATGTTCTAAAAATGTTAATTAGATAAGGAAATATTATAAACAGGTTTATGTCAATTTCCACAAGTGACAAAACACACAATTTTCTTCAAAGAAAAAAATAAAGAGCCTTAAGGCAAACATGCACAAAAATAGATGGTGCCAATGGCTTTGTATATTGAATGGATAGTTAAAGTTCTTTTCACAAAGACATCCAGACACAGTCGGCTTCATTGGTGAAGCCATTCAAATAGTTAAAGAAGACATAAACCAACACAATACCAACTCCTCTAGATGACTGGAGGAAAATACTTTCCACTCATTCTCTTAAGACAGAATTACCCTGAGGTCAGTGTCCTCTCCTTACGCATCCATGTCTTTCTTCAGAAAAGGAAGATCATACCTGTATCTCTCATGAGCACAGCTACAGAAGCCCTGCAGAGAGAAGATGGGACCCAGCAAGAAGCAAAAGGAAAACACATCACAATCACTGGGCCTAACCTGGTGAGGACACTGCTGGTGGGAAGGTGGGTCCTACAGCCACGACGTCCCGGTGGGGACACTGCTGGTGGGAAGGTGGGTCCTACAGCCACGACGTCCCGGTGGGGACACTGCTGGTGGGAAGGTGGGTCCTACAGCCACGACGTCCCGGTGGGGACACTGCTGGTGGGAAGGTGGGTCCTACAGCCACGACGTCCCGGTGGGGACACTGCTGGTGGGAAGGTGTGTCCTACAGCCACGACGTCCCGGTGGGGACACTGCTGGTGGGAAGGTGGGTCCTACAGCCACGACGTCCCGGTGGGGACACTGCTGGTGGGAAGGTGGGTCCTACAGCCACGACGTCCCGGTGGGGACACTGCTGGTGGGAAGGTGGGTCCTACAGCCACGACGTCCCGGTGGGGACACTGCTGGTGGGAAGGTGGGTCCTACAGCCACGACGTCCCGGTGGGGACACTGCTGGTGGGAAGGTGGGTCCTACAGCCACGACGTCCCGGTGGGGACACTGCTGGTGGGAAGGTGGATCCTACAGCCTGACGTCCCGGTGGGGACACTGCTGGTGGGAAGGTGGATCCTACAGCCACGACGTCCTGGTGGGGACACTGCTGGTGGGAATGTGGGTCCTACAGCCATGACGTCCTGGTGGGGACACTGCTGGTGGGAATGTGGGTCCTACAGCCATGACGTCCTGATGAGGACACTCGTGGTGGGAAGGTGGATCCGTGCAGCCATGATAGATAATATTGTGTAGTGTGCTCCAAATACCGAGTGGAGCTATCCCTTGACCAGAAATCCCACTACTGGGAATATACCCAAGGAAATGAAGTCAGCGTGGAAGAGACCGTGCTTCCATGCTCACTGCAACACTGTTCACAAGAGCAGAGAAGTGGAACAGCCTGAGTGTCCATCAGCTGACCAGTGGATGAAGCAAGTGTGGTGCACACTATGGAGATGGCATGGAGATTCCTAGAAGGCTAGGCATGGACCACCTCATGACCCACCATGGGCCTCCTGGGTGTTTATCCTGTAGAATTACAGTCACCCTACTGCAGTGGTGCAGACTACCCGTGTTGATAGCAGCAAAATTCAGAATAGTTGAGCTAAGGATCCAGTCTAGGTGCCCGTCAACAGATGAATGGATAAAGAAAATGGTCTACACAATGAAGTTTTAAGTAAATTTCAGTCATAAAGTATAAAGCTCAGTCATAAGTAAAAAATGAAATTGTGTTATTTGCAGGAAAATGGATAGACCTTGGGACCATCATGTTAAGTGAAATAAGCCAAACTCAGAAGGTCAGGGGTCATATGTTTTCTCTCATATGTGGAAGATAGAGAGGAAAAAGGAAAGAAAGGTGGGACTGGACCTCATGAAAATCAAAGGAAGATCAGTAGAGGAAAGGGACCAAGGATGGAAGGAGGGATGGGTGGGCTCAGGGCTGGGGAGGATACTGGCCAGATCACATTGTTCTATTGTGTGCACATACAGATATGTAGCAACAGTCCCACGGTGATGGACGAGTATATTGTGCCAACTTAAAAAGTTAGGAAAAAAGAAAAGAGCAGAGGACATAGCTCAGTGATAGAGCACCACTGGATTCAATCCTCAATACTGCAAAAGTAAACAAACAAACAAACAAACAAATTCTGGTTTTGAGAGGTATGTTTCCTAAGGTCTGTCTACATGCTACTGAGTCTTGGGCAGACAATCTTACTACCTTACAAAAATTTTTCCTTTTCTTTAAAATAACTTGAATTGTTTTTTATCCTTTGAAAAAAGATGAAGAAGAAGAAAAAGGAGGAGGAGGAGGAGGAGAACAACAACAACAACACACACACAAGTGCGCCTGGTATGTGTACACAGTGGGATGCTCTTCAGCCATAAAAGAATGGAATCCTGTTATTCATGGTAACACTGAGGGAGATCATTATGTTAGGTGAAGTAAAGTACTGCTTGGCCTCCTTTATATGCAGAATCTAAAAACGTTGATCTTGTGGAAGTTGAGAGCAGAATGGGGGTTTCTAGGTCTGGGAGGGCAAAGGCAGGGAGCTGGTGGAGAGGTTGAGGGATGGGTGCGGAGCGAAGAGCTCTGCACAGTACAGAGAATACGGACAACAGTTACATACTGTACCTTCCACGGAGCTGAAGGAAGGATTTGGAAGAAACAAGACTTGAGGAGACAGACGTGTCTCTGTCTCACCCATCCAGACGCTACTCAGTGTGCAGAGCATCGCCTGATGCCTGTTAGTGTGCATACTCTTTAAAGGTTTTGGTAGCTGTTAACTTTTCTTTTTTTAAAAGAGAGGTTTGGCTCAATGGTAGAGCCCTGCTAGCATGCATAAGGCCTTGGATTTGAGCCCCAGCAGGGCAATAGGAAAAACCTGTCTTGCTAGGCTCTGCCTCACAACAAGGGACCCGGCCTGCACGGCAGACAGCTTTCTTCTTCATGACACGGAGAGAGGGAAACGGCAAGGGTGTCGACTGCGAGCTACCTCACTTGCTCAGACATATCAGTGCTTGGCTGCCTCTGCTTACATGTGCTTCATGATCCACAGAAGGACTGGCCTAGCAGTGAGGAGATTGTCAGGAAAATCGTGAACCAGGAACTGAGCTCGGTGAGGCCAAATGGGTTGCATGGGAGTCCTGGGCCCTGAGCCCTGTCACTGCCAGTGCTGGTGACAGTGAGGCGGACTGGGGGCAGCTGTATCTGACAGGGTGGATTTCACATGTGAGGTTTGCAGGGAAAATGTGGAAATCCTCCTCTGCATGTTGTTCTTCTCTCAGGTAAATAAGCCCTAAGTCTGGAGAAAATCTTTCTGACATTTTTTGAAAGCTAAAGTGATAGAGAAAGCCCAGGTCTCCATACTATTCTTGATTTATTTCACCAGACTGAAGATTCCTTGAAATATATATTTGCAAAGAACACAGGTCATATTTATTATTATTGTTATTATTATTATTATTATACCAGGGATGGAATTCAGGGGTGCTTACGCACTAAGTCACATCCCCAGCCCTTTTTATATTCTGTTTAGAGACAGGATCTTGCTAAGTTGCTGAGGCTGGCTTTGAACTCTCGATCTTCCTGCCTTACCTTCCCAAGCTGCTGGCATTAGAGGCATGCACCACTGTGCCTGACTATATATTATTTTAAATAACTTGGTTAATAAACCCAGTCATGTAACAGACGAGTTCTTATTAACAATTGGTTTAGAAGGAAAGTCTCTGGTCGTAGTAATTTGGATTCTCAACGTTATTAAGGGGATCAACTGTAGTTTGTGGTCTCTAAGAAACAGAGACAGAGTACAGTGGTCCTGACTGGAGGGTCTGTCTTTGCAGGTAAAAACGATGTTTTGGGTTTTCTTTTCTTTTTTTCACATGCTGTAAATCTTTCTGTTCTCTTTCACATTGTCCTTTATTTCTTAGGTTCTCATTTTGTTCTTCTTAATCTGCCTCTCGTTTCCTCTTGTGCTTTCTTCTCTTTCCTTAGACTGGTGCTCTCCTGTGCTCTCTTAAATCGATGGCTCTCAGTTGGCGTGAGAATCACCTGAAAGGCTTGGCGAATGTGAACTGGTGGACCTCAGTCTGGGCCCCTGACTCGGTGGGGGTGAGGGGAAGATGCCTAAGGACATGTGCTGGGGAGGAGTTCTCAGGGGACACCGCTGACCCTGGACAGTCCTCACGGAATCCAGAGAGCACACCTTCACATGCAGGCTTTGTCGTTAAACCAAACAGGAGGTAACAAAACTACTAAAGAGAAATACTGTGAAAAGTCAGAATCTTCATTTAGAATTTCCTTTAGGTTCCAGAAAAAAAAAAAAATCACTTTGCTTCTAGTGTTTTCTTTTCGTTCTTCACTTGATTTCCTGAATTTCACTGTTTGTAGTTTGCCATCCACATTTTTCCTTATTCCTGATTGTTCGTTCTTCGCAGTAAAGTTAGTTTCTCTTCGTTTTAGTCAGCTATTTTGTTGCTGTGAACAAAATACCTGGCAAAAGCAATTTTAAAGGAGGAAAAGTTTCTTTTGGGGCTCACGGTTTCCCAGGTCTCAGTCCATAGATGGCCGGCTCCACGGCTCTGGGCCCAAGGTGAGGCTGAACATCATTGTGGAAAGTTGTGGCAGAGGAAAATCTCAGGACATGGCCATCAGGAAGCAGAGAGAGCTCTGCTCACGAGGGACAAGATATAAACCCAAAGGCCCACCCCAATGACCCGCCTCCTCCAGCCACCCCTCACCTGCCTCAGCCACCACCCAGTTGAGCCCTGTCATGGGATTAATGCCCTGACGAGGCCGAGGCCCTCAGAGCCAGTCATTTCACCTCTGAACTTGCACGTCTCACACGTGAACCTCTAGGGAAACCTCACGTCCAAGCCACGACACGCTCCCTGCTGAAACCTCTGAGGTTCCAGGTCACCTCTTAGTCCTGTAGCATCTCACTCGCACACCTGGAGGGAGCTTCGTGTGGCTTGTGTGCTGCACTGACAGGAGGACTCCGTGGAGGCCCGCCTGACTGATTAAACCGGGCAGGTGTGGCCTGATGGCCGAGCTTGAGGGCCTCCGGCTGCAGG
The DNA here is from genome assembly GCF_902686455.1 of Sciurus vulgaris. NCBI lineage: Eukaryota > Metazoa > Chordata > Mammalia > Rodentia > Sciuridae > Sciurus > Sciurus vulgaris. The sequence goes on from NC_136467.1 coordinate 152,960,162, forward strand.
TGTGCGGCACATGCCACCGGAACTTAAGGACACTTCTCTGCTGCCCACTCACTGTCTGTCAGTGGACCTGAGTGGGGCCCAGGAAGGGGAAGGGGCATGGGAGACAGAGAGAAGACTCCGGAAGAAGCAGCTGCTCATCAAAAGCTTTAGGATGCTTTGCGGATTGTCAGGAAGCAAACCCACTTGTGATCAGGGTTTGTTCTTTGTTCTCACACTGCTTCCCGCTTCCGGGTTCCTCTACCCTTCAGGTCCACCGCTGCAGAGGGGTGTCGCGGCACTTGAATGTGCAGGACGGTGCTTAACCCAGGGCGCTCAGAGCGCACCAGGCGTCCCCTCAACACGACACCCCGTGGGCCTCTCGAGAGCCCCTGGGAGAGGGGACGGGAGCTTTGTGTGAACAGGAACGAGGTCCCAGGCCGGTTCTCTGCCCTCAGTCACCTGTGTTTGGTTTCAACCTCCTGCACCATCTTCGCGAGTCCTTATGGCTTGATTTACTCTGTTCATTCCTCTTCCTTGGGACACCTAGTCATTGCTGTTTTGAGAGTTCAGATGGGCGAGCACCCCTGCTCCCCGATAATGCATTAGGGCCTAGTAAGGGGTGGCGAGACTGGCACTGCGCGGAGCCCAGCGGATGCTCAGCGGTTAGTAACATGCAGACCGTCAGCGGGAAACGAGCGTGGAGGAGCCAGTGAGTGCAGCGTGGGTCCTACTGCGCGTGGAGGGCCGGCGGCCAGGCCAGCTCGCTGTAGAAATCGCAGTGCTGCTCAGTCCGGCCAGTGCTATTTTCACGTTTCATGAAAGTGTCGAGCAGAGCACATAGCATAGGAATCTGCGTGGACCGCCTTCTTTCCATCTGATATTTCTTTCTTGTTTTTCTTCCTTCCTTTTTTTCTTACTTTTTTTTCCCTTTTGTTTTGAGGAAGCTTTGTTTGGCCTGCAGTAAATGAAACCCGGAGCCCAGAAGCTCAGTTAAATTGAGCTTGAAACTGAAAACCCATGGTGCTCCCCCAGTGCTGCGGAGAAGAGGGACATCAGCGCGTCCACCCCTCTCTCTTTTATGCTTCCTCTTTGCCTTCAGAGTCGAAGGTGGAAATGAGGAATATGTAAAATCAAGCATTGGGAAGTGTTCTTACAAGCTGAAATCTTTGCTAATTGACATAATGATTCAAATTAAACCAATGCTGCTTGTGAGGGAGCGCTGCTGACCTAGTTTCAAGGAAATACCCTGCCACATCACGTTGGTTCCAACTGGACAACACCCAAGTGCCACACTTGCTGCTGACAGCCGTCGGCCCTGCGCCAGCTGGCAGCGTTGGCCCCAAAGCCAGGGAGCCCGGGGAGACCGAGAAACATGGCTCCCCATATTCCCTGCCAGACCCGCCCCATGCTCAAGTCAGGACTGGGCCAGGCCAGAGCAGTGCAGGCCTTTGATAAACCCAGGGACGCTCATGAGAAAGGCACTCGTTTTAAAATCCAGTGGAATTAAACAGGCCTACCTGTCAGCCCTCGCAGTAATTTAGTTCCCATGAATGCTGTTCTCACAGAACTGCATTGAGCCCCGTAGAAAATCCCAGCTCACCACTGGCAACAATTTTCTTTATTGTACATTAAGACTGGGGTGCAGAAGAAGTGTTTCAGAGAAAGATGCTAAAGACTGGCTGACATTTTAAAATTCGTCTCTGCCTATTGGTTTGGTTCACTCCTTATCATAAGCCTTGGTAATTACATTTTGTACATCCCTGGGGGCTTCAAGACTGACAAGACTGTGTTTAAAGAGAAAGAATGGAGAACTCCCAACAATACGCGAATTCAGTGCAGTTGGCTGCGTGCGTTATGACAACATCTTTCATCACGGTGGTAATCGCACCGTGATGTTGGGCAGCTCGACAATAAATTGCTTTTATCTTGTCTGTTTTCTGAGCTCAGAGATTTCCCTCGTAGCAAACATTTTTCTGTAGACACCACATACATTTTTCTTAGTGTTTCTTTTCCTGGGAAAAATAAAAAAGAAAATTGGGTAAATGGATATGTGTTTTCATCTATTTGGTATTTTAGATTTCCATGAAGAAAATAAATGCTCACATTTTTATGGTTTTTCTTGGTTCTAAGCATTTGCTTTTACCACAAACACATACTATCTTTATAGTACTCTTTTTTAAGAGGACCTAACTACGTGCTGAATGTAAGAAGTGAGAGAAGAGTCACAGCAGGAGAAGACAGGTATAAGGTGGACGTACTTACAGTAGCTGAAAGCTTTTAGTCCTGGTGACTTATCGATGCTCTTAGGCTTTGCCATAGTTATGGAATATAGGAAGGATTTTGCTTTGTTCCCTGTCATTTGGACTAGGAGAGAAATGCTAGCTTTTTGTTTTTCAGAAACAGCAAAAACACCATTGAGCAACGGATTATAGTATCCTCATGTGAAATGGACATTAGTTCTAACATCTTTGACCAAGGTGAAAAATTCATTCAACGTGAAGTGAATAAACCTTATCCTGATAATGACGACATTGTATGTTAAAGTTTACAGTTAAAATAATGTGGCATAATGGATCCTTTTATTTTTTCCCACTTGGAAATTTTATGATTTGATATTTGGGGCATCTGTTGAAATTGCTCAAATACTAATATGTTTTAGGTGCTTGAAATATGCCATCTGTTAAATTCTGATAACAATTCTTGAGACAAATGCTATTATTAATCTCCGTTTGTAGTTGAGAAAACTGAAATATTTTAACGTTTGATAAGTTCTTCAAAGTTAACCAATTAATTAACGATGAATCCAATTGAGGGAAATTTTTCCTCAGAGATCTTGCTTTTAAAAGTGTGCTTTACCGTTAGAGAGGTGCCTGCGTCCAAGGCTCTGTTACTTCTTTGCACACAGACCGGACGGTGAACTGGGCGGGACAACCACCTGCAGGGGTTCAGCGTTTCTCACGCGTCCTTGCGGTTTCTTCTCTGGATGGTAGGATGGATGGGTGGGTGGGCACAATGTGCGGTGCCTACTCAACGGAACCTTCCTGAACAACCAGAAGGGATGAAGCGTTGGCGCCTGCTGCAGCTGCAGCTCGGATCAGTGACACTGGAAACAGGGCGCAGAATAGAAGTCACGAGAGCTGACGGATCACACGCTTCCACTTACACCCAGTCAGTGTTCAGAAGACTTGAATCTACGGAGACGGAAAGCAGGTGAGAGGTTGGCAGGACCCGAGGGAGAGAGTGGAGGACAGATGGCTGATGAACAAGGGCCTCTTTGGGGGAGCATGACTGTTGCTAGATTCTTGCCCAGTCCTTCCTTCAGGGCTGCGTTTCAATGTTGAGATAACCAGAAAGCAGAGCCAGTCCTCCACAGCTCCCCACGAGGAGACTCCTGGGTGGGATGGGTTCCCGGGTTTCAGAGGGCCCCTTCCGTGCACGCGCTTGTCCTAAAGTTTCCAGATCATTACCGAGCCCTCCTCACGCACAGGTTACTCGCCCACTCCTTACTTGTGAAGTTTCCCCGAAGCTTTGGCATCTGAAGAGGGGTGCCAGGACCACACAGGGAGCATGTGACAGAGGAGAATTCCTGGGCCCACTCAGACCTACTGAGTCGAGTCCCACCCACCCTCACGGGTGCTTCTGTAGAATGTGAGAAGCTCTGCTGGACAGAATAGAGGTCTCTCCACTGCCAGAGTGTGACTAAGGACCCAAATCCCGCCTCTGTCGAATGCCGGTGATGTAAACCTGGGCAAGTCATGCAGAGCTTCAGCTTCCACATCTAAGAGAGAACATGGGGTTGTTGAGGGAGGAAGATGGAGAAAATTGTATAGGCCTTAAAACGTGCTGGAAGTAGGGTCCAGTGTCTCTGCTGACCCTGTGTGGATGCGACATGTAGGCCAGGGTACACCTGAGGGTAAGGACAGCACCAGGGCAGCCTGTGGGGTGCAGTGGAGGTGGTAGACAGAGAGCCCAGCATCGGTGTTGGCCACGGGCATCTGAGCTCTGATGTCAAGGGGCATCTGGACCAGGAGGGAGGTAGGCAGGGTGCAGGGAGACTGGCGTCCTTGGGTTTTATCAGAGCAGTAGCTCATGTGGGTCTTCATACTGCTAGTCCCCAAACAGGGACTTTACCCATGAAAGGTCAGAGAGGGAAAACAATGAGCCCCTAAGGACTTCCCAGAGAAAACCAAGGTGGTGCGACAGAAATCCAAACTCTGCAGAGCTCCGCGATGCTCCCTTCGCCCCCCGGGAACCGGGTTCTATGGGCCGCCTCCCCTCCCTCGGCCTGGGGTGCTGGGGGGCCGCAGGTGAGTGAGTGGATGGAGTGGGGATTTTCCTATCGCCACTGAAGGGCTGGGGACACGTTTGCGGAATGCATTATGAAAACAGCACTTCCTCAGCGTCTCTGGCTTGGGCCGCACTTCCTGATCAACATGGGTTTTGTTATAATAGTTTCTCTCTGTTGACAGAAATGTAGTTGGCGACCTCAGACAGCCTGCAGCTGGACCGGGAGCCAAAACAAACGCGCCCTTTGGTTCCTCCTGGCTTCAAATGATCCCAGCTTTTGAATATGTGCCCTGACAGCCTCCGTGGCCGTCATTGTTATTATTTCAGTTTATTGTTAAGCTTTAAAGAACTGACCCTCGTAAAGATATGAATTCCAGGATAGGACAGGGCTAGCTAGGTTCAGCGACAAAGGAGGAAACGCAGAGCGAGGTGTGAAGCCAGGGGCGGGCTCTTCACAGGCGGGAATTCCTGACCTGCAGGATCACCTTTCCAGGGTCCTGCTGCCTGAGTTGTTTTTCTGATGATCTGGGCCACATGATTCAGGGAGGGCAAATAAACCAACCAGATCCAGAATCTAGTGGGGATTTCCCCCCATCTGACTTTAATTATGGTCACCTAAAAGTAAAAAAAAAAAAAAAAAGTAATATAATAAATAGGGTCCTCAGGCTTATTTTGTAGGTGTCTGCAACTTCCTCTTTGTTTCTGTTCCTGCTTGGACGTCTCTACGCCTTGGACATGACCGCTAGCCTCTGCGGGTGGGGCCAGCTGGATGCAGGTCTGCAGGCCGCTTCTTGCCCAGTTCTCTTCCTGCCCGTCGGCTGGGAGCCCCGTGCCCCCTCCAGACTCCTGCGGGGCCAGATGAGCATGTGCTGGAAGCTTCCCTGGGGCTTGTCCACTGTCTGCTTTCCACAGCACGCTTCCTCACCCATTGCCCGTTTCCAGCACGTGCTTCTATTCATTTATGTAACACCTGTGCTGTTCTCAGCCCCTTCCTGTAGGGCCTTTCCCCTGGGGCTGCTGACATTGCTGTTTGTCTCTTCAAAACCATCCAGAGAGTCTCCTCACACGATGGTGCTGCAGTTCTCTGCAAAGTGGGCGTGAGTGTGCGCTGTGCTCTGTTGGTCCAGACGCTGCACACCATCCAGGGCAGAGGGTCACAGGAGGTCACGCCCATGCGGATCACCTTGAATCCGTTTGCCAAGACCTCTTCATTTTGAAGGTGAGGAAACTGGCCAGAGGAATGAGTTCCCTCTCCAGAGATACCTGCTTGGTAAAAGAATCCTGAGACTTCCTGTGTTGATCTCAACCCGAGACATAAGTCACAAACTAGTCCTGTGAATTTATCCGTATTACTTAATTTTTCTGAACTTCTTTTTTTCTAATTTCTAAGACAAGTTGAGCGAGAGCTTAGTATCTGGAGATAATACATACGTAAATAATATTGGTTTCTTTACACTCTATTCCCTTTCCTTCTGTCTCATGGGCTTCCTTTCATGACTTTTGAAAAGACTAAGAAGTTTGGCTTGTTGCACTTACCTCTAAAGTTTGGAATATTATCTGTTAAATTGAAAATTACAGAAAGGAAAGATATTCGGAGTCATCTCAGGGGTAACAGTGTCCATCCAGAGTCAAACAGGGACCCTTTATTTAAAGGTGCTAATGTAACTGTCTTCACTTGGGCCACAATCTCTGAACTTAAAGTCAAAGCAATTGTACTGCAGAACTGAGCTCAGGGGACTTTCTCCCCAGCATTTCGGTTTTTGTTTCTTAAATTAAGGTCAACGAGCTGCACTGGAGGGTGTTTTCTGATGCCAGCTGATTGTCATAAACAGTACACCAATAAGTACTTTACAGGAGGTGACGGGCTCACTGGTTAATGAAAATTCTTAAACTGCCGCCGTTGTGCTGTGACTCTTGAAATGAAATTCAAGAAATTTCCATGGGTTCAAGATAAGTTCACTTCATAAAGTCCACATGAAAATTCTCATTCCTTCTCTCTGACCCGGCTGAATTGTTTCAGAGTGGAAGGTCAGCAGGGGACACATTCCTGCCCACTGCACAGTCACACTGCTGTCCTTCGGGGACAAGAGTCTTTATACACTGGTGAACTGTCATGTGTGATATGAAAGTAATGTCGTATGATCGGCTTTGACAGAGTCAAGAGTCAGACTTTTGTCACCTTATTTATTAAGTTAAACTCCTGAGGGAGAGATGTGCATTAAAAATGTTCCTACAATACTCATGGACGCTTCTTCTAGGTTTTTCTGTGGTGCTCTTCTGGCCTTTATTACAAACCCGACCTGCTGTAGCTGAAACAGTTTTGTAGTCTTTGTCTTGATATGGCATGAATACTTATCAGCCACTCAGCTCTCACTGTGTACAAAGCCAAGCTTTCTTCTAAGTACTTTCCATATATTAACTCAATCTTCTCAAATACCCTTGACTTTGGAATTGTACATATATGTTTTGTGAACAGACATAGATATGCCACTAACTTAAGTCTGAATTTGTCTGCAAAATGCAAAACGTCAGCGATATTGGAGGGCAGAGGCAAATCTATTCTTGTCTGTGCTTGTGGAACAGAATACCTAACTGTGAACTTTGCTCTGCCCTCTGCCAAAGAAAAGAGAGCCTGGAAACTCAGAGTCTCATTCTTGGCATGCAGCTGTCCCTAGGTCTTGGTGGGGAGAGACCTTCTTACACTCCTTCCTTTTTCCTGCAGTGACTTGCCCATAAATACTATTCACTAAAAATTGTCAACGTTGGACTTGGACTTAATGTTCATATGCCTTTGGATTTTAAATGATAATGCAATATATTGTCATTGTATACATTTGCTCATTAGGTACAAATATGGTAACACTTAAGCAAAAGGAAATAAGGAACCCTTAACTAAGATTTACTTGAGCACAATAATTAAAATAGCAAATGTGTAGCATCTGGTCCGAATGGCCTGAGCCTGTGGTTGATGAGCATGATCTCACACACCTCTGTGTGTGTCCAGAGAGGGCACGTGCTGCCTGCTGGCCCCTGTGGTGTGAAGCCTCAGCCTGGTTCTCGTCACAGGGGAAGCACTCATTTGTGGGTTCTTATCATACTCAACTGCACCACCACCTATTTTTATTAGTTCGCCACTTACTAGATCAGAATTGTAATTGCACCTTTGAGAACCAAACCAGAAAAATAAACTTCTGTGAAAGGTTCTTAACTATCGTGGTTTCCCGCCCAGTGAACCTGAGGCAAACTGCAAATACTGTCCGGTCGAAGTGAACCTGAACCCCTCATGGTCCCAGCAGCGACACAGCACACTGCGACCTGTGGGCTGTCTCCCCGTGAGCTCAGGTGCTGTGGGGAGCTGTGGCTTGCCGCCACTGCCCAACTGGCCAGAGAGTGTCACACTGCAGACCCCCAACCCCGGGGTGGGGGGAGATCAAGATTCAAAATCCCATGTACAAGTTTGACTGGATGCACACCACTTTCATACCATTGCCAAGTCAAAAACTCTTAAATAAAATTATTCTTAGTAGGGGACTGTTTGTAATTTTTATTTGAGAACAACTATCAGATATTTTAGATTGAATAAAATATTTTAGTTTGCATAATATTTTAGTGGAGAGTCCTGACTACTCCATCATTATCAGGAGGAAAAAAATAAAAGAGGAGCAAACACTACAACTCTACCTAAACATTCCAGGTCCAGTAGATATGTTTTGTCCAATAAAGAAGTTGTTCAATGATGAGGTCTTTCTTTTTCTCACTAGCAGCTTAGGACTGGCTTCTTACAGCTAACCAATAGTTCTGATGCCATGACTTTTTGACTTAATAGACTGCCAACTTCCACCTGGTTTAAAGAGTCTTAGCATCATCTAGAGGCCACAGAAAAACTGAAGTCCAGTGTCAGAAATTCTTTCAAAGAAATAATACACCTATTACTTTGAAAGTAACTCCTGGAGGAGCCCAGGTCCTGCAGAGCTTCAGAGTATTGCATGAGTAACCCGAGGAGTTGCTTGCACCTCACTAGAAGAATAACCGGGTAACAGATCAGTGTGCTTCCTTGAGTGTGTGTTTCTCCCACACACAGGAGAGGCAGACAGAAATGGACTGGCTCTTTTCAAGATGACTTCATATCGGTAGCTGACATTCAACCAAACGGGTTCATAAGTAGCTTGGGTGCTAACATATGGTGACATTTCCCATTACTGGTCCCCAATGTGACAGCAGAATTTCTCTCTTGTTAATTTATTAACATGAAACAAAGTTCACCTTGATGTCCATTTGTATAATATCTGAAAGAAGTTCCAAAATAGTTGAAGGTATATAACTAAAGGAAAATAATGTGTTGCCTTGTTTACAAAAATGTGTTATATTTAGGAATAAAAAAAAAAAAAAGAAGAAGAAAAGAAAAACCATTGAAATTTTTTGGGTGAGAGATTGCTCTCTTTCAAAGCCTTCTACCTGGCTTTGTTTAGCTCTCAGATGCCAGGATCGAATTCCTGTATCCCAGGAGAAGGCAGCAGGGCACATAATGCTCAAGACTTTTAAATCCTTGGAAAGGAGGCCTGGAAGTCGGCATCCCATCCTAGCAACAAGTAAAAGCAGAACAGAGGACAGACAGACATCAGCAACTGCGTTTGATCTGAGAGACAAGTGGAGTGCACAGCAAACTGCTGTCTGAGCCGGTGACTGGAGAGACGGAGGCAGGCCCAGAGAATCCCGATCCACCAGAGGAGCCGGGCAGAAGCCTCTGAGGGAGCGGTGGGCAGGAAGCCCTCAGCTGGGCTGTGAGCGGAGGCTCGGTGGGCAGGCTGGGGACGTCCAGGCTCCCTCCTCACAGCAGGGCCCTACGCTTCTGGGAGGATCACCCCTGGAGGAGCCTGGCTCTCCACATGGGGGAGGAAGGGAGCCGCCCCAAATGGTACCAGCATTCCTAGGAAGGCCCTGTCCTCAAGAGGATCCAGGGAAGCAGAGCCCAGCTGGTTATCACAGCCTGACGGACCGGAGGGGGAAATGACAGCCCACGCTCACCATGGTATCCTGCTGGAGGCAGGGGAGCAGGACGTCATAGTGGATGCAGGTCCAGAGGCACAGGTCACAAGGGGCCCAGACCTAATGCAGGATTGTCATTACCGGGTTGCTAGACGTACTTACTTACAGCGGTTTCTCCTACCCAGTTACTGTGCTCCGCCATCAGGAAAGAATTAAAAGACATGCCAAAGGGCCCAAAACCACAGTTTGAAAAGACCGAGAAAGCCTCAGTACTAGAGTGATACACCACAGGGATGTGGGAATTATTCAATGGTGAATTTAAGCAACTGCTATTAAAACACTGAGAGATATAATGGATAAAGTGAATATTTATTTACTGCCTGCAAAAACACACAGGCAATGAGAGAGCAATGCCAATTCTAAGAACTAATGTGGAATTCTAGGGCTCCACACATGACAGAAAGGAAGAGCACTTTGATGGGCTCATTCATAGACTGGACAGAGCTGAGGAAGGAATTTCCAAGTGTGAGGATAGCTCAACAGAAATCTTCAAAAAGAAAAGTAAAGAGATAAGAGACTGAATAACAGAAGACCCCAAATCTGTGGACTAACTACAAAAGGTTTAACACATATGCAATGGAAGTAGCAGAAGGAGAACAAAGAATAAAAAGAGCAAAGGCAAGTTGAAACATAATGACTGAGAATTTTCCTACATTAAAGTCAGATAATTAGCCACAGATCTAGGAAGCTCAGGGAACACCAAGCAGTGTAAATGCAAAAGTAGGGGAAGAAAGAATCATGTCTAGGTATCACATTCAAGCTATGCAAAACTAAAGGAATTTTCCTGTAAGAAACTGAGGGTGGAGGAACTTTACATATGAGGTAGCAAAGATGAGAAGCATATCAGACTTCTTCTCAGAAACCCATGCAAACAATAACATGCCAAGGAGATATTTAAAGTGTTAAGCAAAGCAAAGCAAAACAACACAGAAAGCACCAACCAAGATTATCTTACTCGACAAAATTTTTCTTAAAAGGTGAAGGAGAAATAGGACATCCCAGACAACCAAAAAAAAAAAAATAAGGAATTTTGTGGCCTGTGAGCTTGACTTATAAGGAATGCTAAAAGTTGTTTGCTGAAAAGGAAAATAAAATAGGTCATAAGATTGCCTCTACATAAAGGAAGGAATAGCAGTGAAGAAAGAGTAAATAAAGTAAATAAAGATAAAATATGTATCGCATTTGAATTGATCTAACAGATAAAATTTTTCAAAATAAACAATAGCAGTTCTGTTGTGTGTATGTGCACACACACATGCCTGTGTATAGCTTACATATGAGTGAAATGAATTATAGCAATAATGGGGGAGACAGCAGGGAGGGATTAGAAATACCGGATACTCACACTACTTGTGAAGGGTGTAGTGTTATTGGAAAATAGACTTCAAGTATTTGTAAGGCATGTTGCAAATTCTAGGGCAACTACTTGAATAGTGGAAAACGAAGTATTACTAGTATGCTAAAAAGTAGAGAAACAAACTTAAAACATGCTCAATTAAAAAAGTGGAAAGGAAGAATAAGAGTAGATAACAAAAATAAGTGGAGAATAACAGTGACAAATAGAAAATAATGTTACTATCACTGAACAGCAATGGTTTTTATGCATCAATTAAAAGGCAGAAATTCTAAGAGTGGATCAAAAATAAGACATTACTGTATATTGTCCATAAGAAATTTATTTTAAATATAAAGAGGCATCTAGATTAAAAGTAAGTGGATGGAGACATATATATGATGCACACCTTGATTAAAATTGAGGGATTAGCTACATTAATTTCAGGCAGAGCAGACATCAGAGGAAAGAACACTTTCTGGGATAAAGAGGGCATTACTTAATGGTAACAGGGTCATTCTCTAAGATGACATAGTAATATTTTGTATCTTCACCTAATAACACACATTAAAATATATAAGGCAAATACTGATAAAACTGCAAAAAAAAAAAAAAGGGCAAATCTACCACTATAACTAAACCCCACCTTCCATCAGAAATTGGCAGAGCAAGCAGGTAGAAAATCAGTAAGAGCATAGTTGAACTCACCAACTCTATCAATCAATTGGACATAATTTATATTTATAGATTTCTTCACTAACAACAGAATGCACATTCTTACATTCTTCTCAATCTGATATGGAACAGTCACCAAGATAGACTATATTCTGACTATGAAACACACTTCAGCTGACTCAGAAAAATAGAAATCATACAAAATGTCTGCTCTCAGATGACAACAAAATTAAAGTAGAAATCAGTATCAGAAAGAGTAGCTGAAAAATCACCCAGTACTTGACAACTTAACAACACATTTCTAAGTAAAATATAGGTCAAAGAAGAAATCTCAAGAGAAATGTAAAGATATTGTGAAGCAAATAAAAAATGAAAACACAAGTTATCAAAATTTGTGGGATATGTTACAACAGTGCTTAGAGAAAAAATTTATAACAACATATATATTAGAAAAGAAGAAAGACATAAATCATCTAATTTTCTACCATAGGAAACTAGAATAAGATGAGCAAATTAAATCCAGAGTAAGTAGGAGAAAAGAAGTGATAAACATTAGAGCAGAAATCAATGTAATTTAAAACAGGTAATCAATAGAGAAAATCCACAAGACTAAAAGTTGCTTACTTGAAAATCTTCACAAAATTTATATGACTCTAGCCAGTTTAATTAAGAAAAAGTATAGAGTACATAAATTACTGATACCATAAACAAAGGAGGAGACATCACTACAGATCCTACAGACATTAAAATCTAACCAGGACCACTGTCAATATACCATACCCACACAATTGATAATTCAGTTGAAATAAGCCATTTGCTTAAGAAACACAATCTGCCAAAACTTAAACAAGAAAATAGACAATCTTGAATAGACCTATTTCTATTCAAGAAATGGAATAATTTATTAATAAATTTTCAAACAGAAAAAGTTCCCGGGAATTCATTAATGAATTTTATCCAAACACTTAAGAAAAAATATTATACAAATTCTTTGTAGTTGTTTTTAGAAGATAGAAGCAGAGGAAATTCTTTCTCTCTCATTCTGAGACCAGCATTACCCTAATACCAAAGTCAGAGACATTACAAGAAAACTACAGACCAATAACTCCCACGAACACAGATACAAAAATCCTCAAAAAAAATACTAGCAAATCCAGTCCAACAATTTATAAAATGTACATTCCATGACCAAATAGAATTAATCACAATATCAAGACTAGTTCAACATTGAAAAATCAATGAATATAATCAATCACATCAACAAGCTAACTAAAATCACATGACACATCAATAGATTCAGAAAAAGCATTTGACAAAACCAAACGTGCATTCATGAAAAAAAAGTTCTCAGCAAACTAGTAATATAGGAAAATTGTCCTCACCTTGATTTTTAAAAGTTAAAAAAAAAAATCTGCCTCTAACATAAATACAAATGGAGAAGAACTAGAAGTTTTCTCATTAGATCAAGAACAAGACAAGTATGTTCTCTTTCACTATTCTTTTTCAACACCTTATTTGAAATAATAGCTAATGTATTGGGTGGGGGATGAAAGGTACATTGACTGTTGAGGAAGAATAAAATTCTTTGTTGATAGAGGACATGATCATCAATGTAAAACATCCTCTCTCCCCAAGAAAAGATCAGAAAAAATCCCTCCTGGAACTAAAAAACAAGTATAACAAAATCTTAGCACACAAGATTAATATACAAAGTTAATCACTTTCCTATATACCAGTAATATACAAGTAAATTTAGAAATGAAAATTATAGTACAATTTACATTGGCATCCCTCAAAATGAAAGAAGTAAAACACACCAAATCTATACAAAATCTATGTAAAGAAAGATATGAAACTCTGATGAAGCAAATCAAATGAACTAAATAGAGATACATTCCATGTTCATGGATAGAAAGATTCAATATTGCTAAGATGTCAGTTCTTCCTGACTTGATCTAACGATTCAGTACAATCCCCCAAATTTCTAATAAGTTATTTTGTTGATACTGACAAATGGATTCTAAAATTTATGTGCAGATACAAAATGTCCAGAATAGACAATAATGAAAGAGAATAGCAAAGTTGGAGGACAGATGCTACTTGACTTCAACACTTACTCTAAAGCTGCAGTAAACAAAGTTGTGTGGCATTGTCAAAATAATAGATAGATCGGGAGATCCAAGATGGTGGACTAGAGGGAGGCTTTGTTCCTTGTCGCTCCGAAACTCCAGTTTCAAGCAGAGGATATCTGTTTCTTGGTGAGGCAGTTTTTGCTGCTTATCGATCCCCCACTGTTTACCCCATTGTCTGCTGTGACCACCTGCAGTCTGCCAGAATATGGACGCCTTCTTTGAGTGCAGATTGCTCACTATCAGGCGCCTATCATCCACTATTTGCCTGCCTCTCACCTGTCCATCGCCTGCCTTACACCTATCCATCACCCAGCGCACAAGGTTCACCTCCAGATCATTCGACAACAGTCAGCAAACTGATCGCCGACCGCCAGTGGAACACCAGCTACTTGTTGTTGCCTGGAAGTTCACTGTTACAGGACCTGCAGGTTTGATTACATGTGGCTGCCGCCATCTTGAAACAACAGCCAGGCCCCATAGGACCCCTGGTCGGACTGACTGAACCCCGTCTCCAGGATCCCTCAGATTGACTGATCACTCCCTGCCTCTGGGACCCTCACATCAACTGACTGCTCCCTGCCGACAGGACCCCCAGACCAACTGACTGCACCCTATCACCAGGACCCCAGACCTACTGCACCCTGCCTCCAGAATCCTGCAACCACACCAAACACTCCTGAACTCCAGGACCCCTGCCTGACCAACTGCTCACCGCCTCCAGGACCTCCAACTGACCACGTCCACACCCTGAGCTGCAGCTCCCCATTTGTCAACACATTTGGAAGCCAGAGCAGCCATCTTGGATAATCCTGGAAGCCAGATCTCCTATCTTTAGATGGGGCAAATCCCATCCTGAGATGCCTGCTAGAGACTTGAAGCTCAATGTCAGGTACCTCTCATGCACCAGGCTACTGAACACTGGGAGGTTTCATTACTATATGACTGTTATACTGTAGATTTTCTTTTTCCTCCTTATTGAAAAATTTTAAGTTTTTATTTCTTTACTTTTCTTGCTCTCTTTTCCTTTTGTTTACCTCTTCCCTCAGAGTCTCTTTCTCCCTTTTTTCCATGCTAACATCCAATTTCTTTTGATTACACTCTCACCCTTTTTATCATCTAGAACTTCTGTATATTCTTTTCTTATCCCATTAACAGCCACATTCTAAATCCCTCTGCATCCTCTTTGTCTTCCATTAGAAACATGCAGACCTTATTGCAAATCTGTTTGTTTTACTGAAGATAATATTTGAACTCATTCTGTTTATTATGACAATTTTTTTATTGTCCTCATAGGGGCTATTTGGTCTAGGATTGCATAGTGTCTGAATTGGGCACTGCTAATATTGATCTCCCCTTAAAGAAAAGGTTTTGGGAACCTATAGGGCCACTATAAGACAATAGGGGGAAATCTGTAATACCCCAGATCTTCACTGCTAGAGGGGAAGATACATGAACAACAGGAAAAAACAAGAGAAGAAAATGATCCAAACAAATCTAGATTCTATATTAATAGAATACAATGACAGTATGTTAGAAGAAATGTCAGAAAAGGACTTCAGATTATACATGATTAAGATGATTTGCGAAGCAAAGGATGAGATAAGAGAGCAAATGCAGGCAATGAATGATAATACCAATCTGCTGACAGAGCAACTGCAGGAAGCAAAAGATCATTTCAACAAAGAGATAGAGATTCTCAAAAAAAACCCCAAACGGAAATCCTTGAAATGAAGGAAACAATAAACCAAATAAAAAACTCAATGGAAAGCATCACCAAAAGACTAGACCACTTGGAAGACAGAACTTCAGACAATGAAGACAAAATATTTAATCTTGAAAATAAAGTTGCCCAAGCATAGATGATGGTAAGAAATCATGAACAGAATCTCCAAGAACTATGGGACATCATGAAAAGACCAAATTTAAGAATTATTGGGATTGAGGAAGGCACAGAGATACAAACCAAAAGAATGAACAACCTATTGAATGAAATAATAGCAGAAAATTTCCCAAACCTGAAGAATGAAATGAAAAATCAAATACAAGAGGCTTACAGAACACCAAATGCACAAAATCACAACAGATCCACACCAAGGCACATTATAATGAAAATGCCGAACATTCAAAATAAAGATAGGATTATGAAGGCCACGAGAGAAAGGCATCAGATTACACATAGGGGGAGACCAATACGGATAGCAGCCGACTTCTCAACCCAGACTCTAAAAGCTAGAAGGGCCTGGACCAACATATTTCAAGCTCTGAAAGAACAAGGTTGCCAACCAAGAATCCTATACCCAGCAAAAGTAACCTTCAAATTTGAAGATGAAATAAAATCCTTCCATGATAAACAAAAGTTAAAAGAATTTACAAATAGAAAGCCTGTGCTACAGAATGTTCTCAACAAAATATTCCATGAGGAGGAAATGAAAAACAACAATGGAGGTCAGCAAAGGGAGGAACTACCTTAGAGAAAAACTACTCAAAGAAGAAACCAAGCCAAGTAAAAAACCAAAAATAATTCCAAATGACTGGGAATACGAATCATATCTCAATAATAACTCTGAATATTAATGGCCTAAACTCATCAATCAAAAGACATAGACTGGAAGAATGGATTAAAAAGAAAGACCCAACAATATGCTGCCTGCAAGAGACTCTTCTCATAGAAAAAGACTTCTATCGACTAAAGGTGAAAGGATGGGTAAAAACCTACCACGCACATGGACTCAGTAAAAAGCGGGGGTTTCCATCCTTATATCAGGTAAACTGGACTTCAAACCAAAGTTAGTCAGAAGGGATAAAAAAGGACATTTCATACTGCTTAAGGGAACCATAAATCAGGAAGACATAATGATAGTAAATATTTATGCCCCAAACAATGGTGCATCCCTGTACATCAAACAAATCCTTCTCAACTTCAGGAATCACTTAGACCACAACACAATAATTCTGGGTGACTTTAATGCACCACTGTCATCACTAGATAGATCTTCCAAACAAAAACCAACCAAAGAAATCATAGAACTCAATAACACAATCAATAACTTAGACTTAATAGACATATATAGAATATTCCATCCATCAATGAGTAGATTCACTTTCTTCTCAGCAGCACATGGAACCATCTTGAAAATAGACCATATGTTATGCCACATAGCAGCCATTAGGAAATGCAAAAATTAGACATACTGCCTTACGTTCTATCAGATCATAATGGACTGAGAGTAGAAATCAATGACAAAATAAAAAACAGAAATTACTCCAACACCGGGAGACTAAATAATATGCTATTAATGAAACATGGATAACAGAAAACATCAGGGAGAAGATAAAAAAAATTCTTGGAGGTCAATGAGAACGACAATACAACATATCAAAATCTCTGAGACACTATGAAAGCAGTACTAAGAGGAAAATTCATTGCATGGAGCGCATTCCACAAAAGAATTAAAAGTCAACAAGAAAATGACCCTAACATTACAGCTGAAAGCCCTAGAAAAAGAAGAACAGAATAACAGCAAAAGTAGTAGAAGACAGGAAATAATTAAAATCAGAACTGAAATCAATGAAATTGAAACAAAAGAAACAATTCAAAAAATTGACAAAACAAAAAGTTGGTTCTTTGAGAAAGTAAACAAAATAGACAAACCCTTAGCCACACTAACAAAGAGAAGGAGAGAAAAGACTCAACTTACTAAAATTCATGATGAAAAAGGAAATATCATGACAGGATCCACTGAGATACATAACTTAATGAGAAGCTACTTTGAAAATCTGTATTCCAACAAAATAGAAACTACCGAAGACATTGACAAATTTCTAGAGACATATGTTCCACACAAACTGAACCAGGAGGACATACACAATTTAAACAGATCAATATCAAACAATGAAATAGAAGAACCTACCATCCAAGAAAAGCCCAGAACCAGATGGATTCTCAGCTGAGTTCTACAAGACCTTCAAAGAAGAACTCATTCCAATACTTCTCAAAGTATTCCAGGAAATAGAAAAGGAGGGTACCCTACCAAACTCATTCTATGAAGCTAATATCACCCTCATACCCAAACCAGGCAAAGACACATCAAGGAAAGAAAATTTTAGACCAATATCCTTGATGAATATAGATGCAAAGATCCTTAACAAAATATTGGCAAACCGTATCCAAAAACATATTAAGAAAATCATGCACCACAATCAAGTGGGATTCTTCCCTGGAATGCAAGGATGGTTTAATATCTGTAAATCAATAAAAGTAATCCATCATGTCAATAGACTTAAGGATAAGAATCATATGGTTATTTCAATTGATGCAGAAAAAGCGATCGACAAAATACACCACCCCTTCATGCTCAAAACACTAGAAAAAATAGGGATATTAGGAACATTCCTGAACATTGTAAAGGCTATTTATGCTAAGCCCATGGCCAACATCATTCTTAATGGAGAAAAACTAAAACTATTCCCTTTAAAAATGGGAACAAGACAGGGATGTCCTCTTTCACCACTTCTATTCAACATTGTCCTCGAAACTCTAGCCAGAGCAATTAGGCAGATTAAAGAAATTAAGGGGATACGAATAGGAAAAGAGGAACTTAAGCTGTCACTATTTGCTGATGACATGATTCTATATTTAGAGGACCCAAATACTCCTCCAGAAAATTTCTAGACCTCATCAATGAATTCAGCAAAATAGCAGGCTATAAAATCAACATGCATAAATCTAAAGCATTTTTATACGCAAGTGATGAAACAGCTGAAAGGGAAATGAGGAAAACAACTCCATTTGCAATAGCCTCAAAAAAAAAAAATAAAATAAAATACTTAGGAATCAATCCAACCAAAGAGGTAAAAGATCTCTACAATGAAAACTACAAAACATTGAAGAAAGAAATTGAGAAAGACCTTAGAAGATAGAAAGATCTCCCATGTTCTTAGATAGGCAGAATTAATATTGTCAAAATGGCCATACTACCTAAAGTGCTATACAGATTCAATGCAATTCCAATTAAAATCCCAATGATGTACCTTACAGAAATAGAGCAAGCAATCATGAAATTCATCTGGAAGAATAAGAAACCCAGAATAGCTAAAGCAATCCTTAGCAGGAAGAATGAAACAGGGGGTATTGCAATACCAGAACTTCAACTATACTACAAAGCAATAGTAACAAAAGCAACATGGTATTGGCACCAAAATAGACAGGTAGATCAATGGTACAGAATAGAGGACACAGACACAAACCCAAATAAATACAATTTTCTCATACTAGACAAAGGTGCCAAAAATATGCAATGGAGAAAAGATGGCCTCTTCAATAAATGGTGCTGGGAAAACTGGAAATCCATATGCAACAGAATGAAACTAAACCCCTATCTCTCACCCCGCACAAAAATCATCTCACAATGGATCAAGGACCTTGAAATCAGACCAGAGACCCTGCATCTTATAGAAGAAAAAGTAGGTCCAAATCTTCAACTTGTTGACTTAGGATCAGACTTCCTTAACAGGACTCCCATAGCACAAGAGATAAAAGCAACGATCAATAACTGGGATAGATTCAAACTAAATAACTTTCTCTCAGCAAAGGAAACTATCAGCAATGCGGAGAGAAAGCCTACAGAGTGGGAGAATATCTTTGCCACTCATACTCCAGATAGAGCACTAATTTCCAGAATATATAAAGAACTCAAAAATCTCTACACCAAGAATACAAATAACCCAATCAACAAATGGACTAAGGATATGAACAGACACTTCACAGAAGAAGATCTACAAGCAATCAACAAACATATGAAAAATGTTCACCATCTTTAGTAATAAGAGAAATGCAAATCAAAACTACACTAAGATTCCATCTCACCCAATTAGAATGGTGATTATCAAGAATACAAGCAATGGTAGGTGTTGGCGAGGATGTGGGGAAAAGGTGCACTCATACATTGCTGGTGGGGCTGCAAATTAGTGCAGCCACTCTGGAAAGCAGTGTGGAGATTCCTTAGAAAACTTGGAATGGACCCACTATTTGACCCAGCTATCCCACTCCTCAGCCTATACCCAAAGTACTTAAAATCAGCATACTACAGAGATACAGCCACATCAAGTTCATAGCTGCTCAATTCACAATAGCCAGACTGTGGAACCAACCTAGATGTCCTTCAATTGATGAATGGATAAAGAAACTGTGGTATATATATATACAATGGAATATTACTCAGCTATAAAGGATAATAAAATTATGGCATTTGCAGGCAAGTGAATGAAATTGGAGAATATCATGCTAAGTGAGATAAGCCAATCTCAAAAATCCAAAGGACGAATGATCTCACTGATAAGCGGATGATGACACATAATGGGGGGTGGAGGGGGAAGAATGGAAGATGGAGGGACTGTATAGAGGGAAAAGAGGGGTGGGAGGGGTGGGGGGGAAGGAAAAAATAACAGATTGAATCAAACATCATTACCCTATGTAAATGTATGATTATGCAAATGGTATGCTGTTACTCTGTGTACAAACAGAAATGAGATGTATCCCATTTGTTTACAATAAAAATTTAAAAAAAGAAAAAATAATAGATCAATAAAACACAAGAGAGAGCTCAGAAAGAGACAATGCACTGTAGCCAGATGGTGTTTAGCAAAGGGATGAAGGCAGTGCAATAGAGGAAATGGCAATCATTTAAAAAAGTTGTGCTGGGTGCAACTGGACAGACGCATGCAAAATGGCGAACCTCGACACAGACTGTGTATTGTTCACAAAAACCAGAGCCATGGGTCAGAGACAAGCACGTACGAAGGAGAATTATAAACCTGGAGCACAACACTGGAGAAAATCAAGATGGCCTGAGACTTGGCAGCAATCCTTCAGGTGTGACACCAAGGGAACATCGAGAAAGAAATGACTGCTACGCTGAACTCCATTTAAACTAAAAACGTTTGGTCCTTTAAAGACACTGTGTGGAGACGAGTGCACGAGGCACAGATTGGGAGAAAATATTTGGAAACAGCACAGGTGATAAAAGACTATTTTTAAAAATGCCTGACAAGCTTTAAAAGTAATAATAAAAAAAAAAAATTCTAAAAAGTGGGCCAAAAACTTTAATAGACACCATACCAAAGAAGACATCCAGATGGCACTAAGTATATGAAAAGATCCTCTGCATCACATCAGAAGTCATCAAAAAATGCAAATTAGACAACAATGAAATCCTCTACTCACCCAGTAGAAAGGCCTAGATTGGAACACAGTGAACACAGTACCAAATACTGGTGAGGGTGTGGGTCAACCAGAGCTCTACTCATTGCAGTGGGAATGCAGGACGGGAGAACCATGTTGAAAGACAGTTTGATGGTCTCTTATACAACTGAGCATACGCTCCCCATACAACCCAGCAGTTAGCTCCTTGGTATTTACCTAGAGGGATTAAAAGTTTATGTCCACAAAAACCTATGCCTACTTCCTTATAGCAGATTTATTCATAGTGGCCAAAACTTGGAAGCCAATAAGATTTCCTTCAGTGGGGAATGGATAAATTGTGTACGTTAAGATGTAGGAAACTCCTCAAGCTCTGAGGAGAAATGCGCAATCAACCCGGGGAATGGCAAGCGAGGAACGTACATGCACATTGCTAAGTGGAAGAAGACGATCTGAGAAGGCTCCTGCCTCAGTCCATGTTCTGTTACACAAAGCCAAAGAACAGTAAGTTATAGAGAAAAGAGGCAAGTTCTGCCTGTAGGTCTGGGGCTGCAACTGGCGATGGTCTTGCTGGGGCGCTCTGAGGAGGCACAGAGTGTGGTCTGGGAAGGACAGAGATTGCCCAGGTGTCCTGGTCTCTTTCCTCATAAGGCCACCAGGATTCAGTCATGAGAGCTCCACCCTGGTGTTCTGGTCAAATCCTAACCAACTCCCAAAGGCGTCTCTCCAAACACTGGTTAGATTAAGTCTGCACTAGTAATATCTCACAGGGGGATTACAATTCAACCTGAGTTTTTGAAGGGGATAAGCCACATTTAAATAATAACAGCTGCATACTTGATACTTCTACTCTATGACATTCTGAAGAGTCAAAACTTAGGAGTCAGTAAAAAGTTCAGTGGGTTCCAGGAGTTAAGGGCAAGGCAGGGATGTCTAGGCAAAGCACAGAAGACTTTTAGGGCAATGGAAATTTCATAGCACCATAGTGTAATGGTCAATGCATGTTATTGTACATTTGTTCAAACCCATAAAATGAACTCACCAAGAGCAAACCCTCAAGTAAACTATGGTCTTTGGATGATGTTTTAAATGTAGGTTCCTGGGGGATGTAGGTGGTGGAGGCTATGCATGAGTGGGGCCAGGTACACTTGGGAAATCTCTGTGCCTCTGATCAATTTTGACATTGTTATGGTTTGGATGTGAGGTGTTTCCCAAAAGCTCACAGGTGAGACAGTGCAGGAAGGTTCAGAGGAGAAATGACTGGGTTGTAAGAGTCTTCACCCAATCAGTGAATTAATCTCTGATGGGATTAATTGAAGTGGAAGAGTGTGGCTGGAGGAGGTGGGAATTGGGAATATATACCCCCATAGCCATGGGGTATATATTTGTATCTGGAGAGTGGAGACTCTCTCTGCTTCCTGATGATGCCAGCTGCTTCCCTCTGCCACACTGTCCTGCCATGCTGGCTTGCCTCACCTCAACCCCTGAGGAATGGAGCCAACCTTCTGTGGACTAAGACCTCTGAAAGTGTGAGTCCCAAATACACTTTTCCTCCTCTAATTGTTCTCATCATGTATTTTGGTCACAGAGGTGAAAAATCTGACTAAAACAGCTAAAAAGTGAGTCACTGGCACTAGAATCTGTAAAGAATTTAATTCTAAATTTGAAACGTGTAGTTCCAATTTTTAATGTGTAGTTCCATATTTGAATTTTGCATGGGTGTTATCTCTTCAAGGACTAAGTAAAGGAGAAAACTGGTAAGCCTTAATGGTGAGTCAGTTTAATTTGTAGCTACAGGGAACATCATGGTCGCTTTCATTAGCCAAAATTCTGTCTTCAAAATTTTTGGTGGGTCAGAGCCAGTCTTTGGGTTCAGGCACTTATAGTAGCTTTACCTCATTTGGAAATGGGGGTGGTTGGTCTCAGAGTTCGAAGTCCAGTTCTAGACATCAGGTCATTTGGAGCAGAGGTGAGGCTTCCCATCAATTGCCAGGACATCAAGCTTGGATTTCCCTGATCCATAGTCCAGAGAGCTGTGCTGCCATTTAAGATGCAGACCTCGGGGGAGATACTGACTTGCTGAGGAAGGACAAGAGGCATGAGGGTTTGAGGAGGGTAAGGCAAGAGAAGACGGGCAGGCAGCAGACTAAGATATGAGGTGAATAGGGAGTAGGTGAGGAAGAAGAGAGGGCGGAGGAAACAGCCCAAGGGAGGATGTGGGGCACTTTAAATCGTGAGGTATTAGAAGCTTTAATGACTGAATCTACTTTATCCAAGTGCTAAGAAGAAAACGCTCAAACTGATCAGGTAAAACATCTCATGATTATTATTTGTACAATCCCAGATTGTAATAGATTGGAAAGATTAGAGATTTTTTTTTCATGTGTCTCTCTGATAATAATGAAAATATTTAATTTAGTATACCTTAATTTAATACTCTATTGGCTATCAGACAAAATTAAATGTCTAAGTTTTTTTCTTTGAGTTATATTTTAATTTACACTTCTCTGTTACTATTTTACATTATACTAATATTTACAAGTATAACTATTCAATTGGCTGATTTGAATTCTAATAGGTAGTTAACAGAGTTTAAAAAGATGAATGCAGAATTAATACCAGCAATTTTATTAGGATTTAGGCTTTAAAATGATCATTTATTTTAACCTATATTTACCTGTTTTTCTTGAGCTCCTCCCCTGGTAAATTTCCTAATTAATTTTTGCATTTCAAAATGTTGTTTCCATTAAAACATGCTATTGGAGTAATTTGATGGGTTAGGGTCAAGGGCTAAACTTTGCATTGCCTAATAGACTGTTCAGAAGGTGGTATCCACATTTATGGTCCAGTCTCCCTTACATATATACCAAAAGTTGCATGGTGTGTGTGAGCCAAGTTATGACCAGATTATGACCACAGCCAACTAACGACATTTGCACTGGTAGCTTTGCAGACATGGCGTGCAGACATGGGATCAATGTCCACTGGCAGTTGCTGTGTTTTCCCCATGAAACTGCCAAAGGCCTAGCCTAGCTTAAGGAATTTTTGATACTTCTTACCCCACACCGTATAATTTCTGAAATTCAGTTTTTTATTTTATTTTTTTAAATGTAGGATTGAAACTTCAGTTTAAAAAAAATAAAATAAAACCCATGATACTTAGGGTTTGAAGTCTAACAGCATAGAAATTGCTGGGCAAATAGGTTTTCCATTATGGAATTAAGTCTACTTTCTTCCGTACTAGAATGAGATTTGCTTCTGGGTTGCAAGCTAACATCTAAAGGTTAAAAGTGATCTAAGAAGTAGTCTCTAGTTTGAAAAATACGTGGGACCTTGGGATAAAACCCTAGTAGACAGTACTTAAATAGAATTAACTATAAGTTTCTCCAGAGTGAACATGAGATAAGGAATTCATTTAAAAAATGTATTACCAAGGCCCTGTCTGACATGTGAGAGTTTACTTTAGAAGTGGTCCCAATCTGAAGCTCTCGCTGGGTATGAATGCATTTGTCTGTAAAGTTGAAGGACTTACAGAAAGGCACAGTGACCAATTTCTACCTTTGATGTTGGAGGACAAGGGAAAAAGGAAGGAAATGAGGAGGCATGAGAAGGAGAAGGTGTATTTGTCTCCTTCCTGTCTATTGCTACGGGCCCAGTAGCGTGGGCAAAGAGACAGTAAAGATGGCTTCCTGGCTTCCTGGAATTTCAGTAGTGAGGGAGGCTCCATATGCCGTTGGACGATTAACATCCACTGTTCCCGCATTTCATGGTGCAGCATCTCTTGAAGCTAAAACTTGGTCAAGAAACGTTTTCGACATAAAGAGAAGAAACAGAAGACTGAGTGAGACTGGTAAAAGCATGACACTAGCCTCTGATCTTACGCTCCCCCAAAGGAAGCTTGGAGTGGGGGCCGCAGGTCCCCGGGGTGGCAGCGGAGTGGGCTGCACTACAGGAGCACTACAAGTCACCAAGCTTTCTGGAGAGTCCAGGAAGCTTAGCCTTGAGAGAGGACTCTAGTTTTATGGAAAAACTATGCTGATCTTATTTTTTCGACAGTGCTTTGCTTTTTAAGATCTAAATGCACTAAAATGACTTTTTTTTTCCCTAAGCTTGTATACATAATAAACATTGACACTTATTTCAGATTCAAACATAATTACTCAGACTCGGAAATCTAGTAGTTTATCAAATCGCCGCGGTTCCTCCTCAGTATGGTTTTGCCAGTGTCCTCTGTTTGGAGCCCATTTGTCCTTCTCCCTTACAGGTTAACCTCTGCCTCTGTCCAGTTCTGGTCAACGTGTGCATTTGTTTTCCTTTTAGAATTAGTGGCCAACCATTCTCTATCATATCTTTTTAAAATAATGTTTAGTAATTTGTGTGTTAGAAATATCAATGAGAACCTGAGAATTCCTTCCAATGAGAAAACAAGGTTTTTCATGTTGAGTTATTCTAAGTGAGTCTGGGGTCTTTATTCCATGGAATAAATGTTGATAGGATTGAAGGCCTCTAGACATACTTACAGGATGCAAAGCTGCTGGAGCTGTCACATGTACGCTTGGGTTGTGGAAGAAGTTATGACACATTTTCTAAATGCATCCCTCCTTCCATTTTAGACTTCCATGTTTTTTGACAGGAATTTAGTTCATGTGCTTGTAGTTCATTTCTACATAGCTCACCAAATTAACATTTGCTAATAGCTACAGGATACCTATCTAACCAGATTCTTATCGATGCACATTTTCAAAGGTTTTTGTTTTAGTTAATCTTCCCATA
The DNA here is from genome assembly GCF_902686455.1 of Sciurus vulgaris. Classification (NCBI taxonomy): domain Eukaryota; kingdom Metazoa; phylum Chordata; class Mammalia; order Rodentia; family Sciuridae; genus Sciurus; species Sciurus vulgaris. The sequence continues at coordinate 152,985,585 of NC_136467.1, forward strand.
CTTAGGAACCTAAAAGATTCAGTGTATTCAAGGTGGTGAAACACTTGCTGCTTGCTATCCTATAATTACTTTCCTAAGGCCAGCATTATAAGGGAAATTATTAACTACTCAGAAGTTAACTTTCTAGTATTACTAAAACAATTAGGTTATTACGGAAGGACTAAGACGATATATTGAGTGGTAGTGGTTCAAAAACAGAGGCAGCGCTTTGCCATTTAGAAGTAACATTTCCTTTGTTTCTGCAAACACGTTTTAAAAAAACCTGGCAGAGAGTATGTTAAGAAACAAGGCCCTTTTTTGCAGAGAGGCTTGGTAAGGCAACGCAGACCTGACTGTGCAACTCGGAGCAGTCAAAACTCAAAGACATTAAAGTCTACACTAGCTCTGGAGGAACCTCTGGAAAACACAAGCATTTTTAAAAAATTTGAATCTGAGGAGAGTTATTTATTCAGTTCTTGGATTCTTAGGTAATTTCCCTCCTACTGTTTTGTAAAGTTGGGAATTTGTGGATAGGCAGATGGATTTTACCTGTTTTGAAGGAGTGGGAACTTCTTTGGGTCCAAAATCCCAATTCTACTGTCATTCCTAAAAGGCTCCACTGTGAGATCCGAGGCCGCAGTTCCATCTCTGTGTGCCTCCTGGGCTGTGGTAGGGAGAGCAGATGGGTTTCCACTGGTGAAAACCATGTTTGGATTTCAGGAACAAAGGTGACATAATTTGATTCATGCTTCACAGCTCACTGGTCTACTCCATGGAGAATGGATCAAAGGAAGGCAGTAATAGACCCAGGAGGTGCTGATGTAGTCCAGGAAAGAGGTGGTGAAGAAAAGTGAACAGATTATCTGTCATTTTGAAGATGGAATCCCCAGGGTTTGCACACACATTATGATCAAGTTAGGTGTGATTTCTTGTCTGGCTTCAGCATCTGGGGGTATGGTGGCTTAATATAATGGGATTGAGAGATGTGGCTCTGGGGTCAACACATTTGTTTCAATTTTTCCAAGTTTCTTTTTTTTTTTTTTTTTTTTTTTTTTTTTTTTTTTTTGTGGCTCACTAAAGTGCCACTGGATACCCATGTGTAAATGTCAATCAAGGTGTGGACAGTCATGTCTAGGTGTTATTGGTGAATATGGTTGCTGATAAAATCATCCTACATAAACTTCCTACATTGTCTCTTTAGATTATTTTAATAAAAAAGCAGGAGAGTCCAAGCAGAAGACATGCATAATATTGTTTTTGTATTTCTTTAAGGCATAGTTATGTAAAGATCACTCCAAATGTAGGAGAGGAAGTAGATGCATCTACCTGCTCTTCATTGTTTCTGGTGGGTGGTTAATTATTTTATGCTTTAATTAACTATTTACTATTTCATTTAATTCATTCAAAAATACTAAACTCAGTTCCTTTGTTATTGTCATAAAGTTCTTTGTGTATTACTGAAGGTAAGTAGTCTTGAACATAGCCACACACAAATGGTTTTATCAAAACTGTTTCTGAAAAAAGTACATGTATGTATAATTATAGGACATTATGTTATATATAATATATATTAAAATAAATATATTTATAGGCAGATAGCCATTATATCGTATCTGACACCACCATCCCAACTATCCTTAATTTCTGTTGGACAGTCTCAGTCAATCAACACTTACCATTACTTTCTATGTTAAATGAGTTTGTTATTTTTCTGGGACTCTCTTTCTGCCATTTATTTGTATTCTGACAAGCAGCTTTGCTCCGAACAACTTGATAAAAGCGATAGTGTTAGAACTACCACAGAGATTAGCATTTTATCTGTTAAAATGCAAGTTTCTTGGTAATTTGAGAAGCCATCAAGAATGGCTGGTTCCGCAGTGGGAAGGACTAGTGGGCAACAAGGGACGGATGGAGGTTCTCTCACGTTCCAGAGTGCTTCATTCCTACACGTGGAAGGTTTTGCCAACCATTTCATGGACTACAGCTCGGAGAATCTACAGCTGGGTGAAAGGCAGCTGTCAAGGACACCAGGCAGAGCCAGGTTGGTGAGTGAGCAATGGATCTGAATGTTCACGTCCTTCCCAAATTCAGGTGTTGAAAACCTGAAAGCCAGCCTGACAGCTTCAGGGGTGGGCCTTGGGAGGAGACTGATGAAGGCAGAGCCCTCATGAGTGAGACTAGGCTCTCTGAGCCTGGCTTTCCCTCCTTCTGCCCTGTGAGGACACAGACAAGCACCACCAACCAGAACTGGGACCTGCACCAGACCTGAATCTGCCAGTGCCTTGCTCTTAGACTTTTCAGCCTAAACTGTGCAAAATAAGTTTCTGCTGTTTATAAGCCGCTTGGCTTCTGGTGTTTTGTTGTAGTAGCCCAAAAGAACTAAGACGGTGGTATTGTTTCCAAGCACAGACTCCTCCTGTGAAACAGGGCACTCACTTATACGCATATCTTTTGAACTGAGTGGACATCAGATGATTCAGGGGTAAGCGGACTGGCAAGCATTCTTAAGACTCAGTCTGAAACAAGTCTCTGCTGTCCAGGCTGCTTCTCGTTGGGCTTACTCAAGCAAGATAATGTGTTGAAGCAGCAGCACTCGACCTATTTTTTTTTCCACAGTGTGAATCACATTTATTTACGCAATGCTTTCTGAGGGGAAATTCCAAAAATGTCAAATTCTCTCACGTTTCCTACTCAAGAAATAGCTACATCTGTAAGAAAAACCAGCGCACGATAATAAAGATACTATATGGTGATTCTTTTCATGGCCATAATTTACATTACAACATGCAGATCATTCACAGAGCTTGATTCTTGGTTTTAATAATTAATCTCACTGAACACATCTCACAGCTAATGGCCATATTGATGAGTGGTTCTGAGAATCTAACTATAGCAAATCCGAGCACATCAGCCATCCACGTGTGACATCTCTGCCCAGAATCAATGCAGCTCTGAGACTGAGCATTGCAGTAGTCGTGTCTGTAGAAAGCAGACCCAGGATATAGTCTGGTAGATGCTTTAACCTGGGGGATGGAGTAGCAATTTAGTTAGACAAACCTGTGTTATTTACCATTTAGATACAAAGTTGAGTGTTGAATTCATATATATTGTTAGCCAACTTTTCCATTTCATAGAGACTAAGTGTAATATTTAAGAACCTTTATACTTTTTAAAAAAAAATTTATAAGCACTGGGGATTGAGCCCAGAAGAGCTAACCACTTAACACATTGCTAGTCCTTTTTATTTTGAGACAGGTTCTCCCTAAGTTGCTTAGGGCCTTGCTAAGTTGCTGAGGCTAGTTTTGAACTCAGGATCCTCTTGCCTCAGTCTCCCAAACTGGGAACATCTCTCCAGGCTAAGAACCTTTGTATTTAAGATGCAAGACATTTTATCATGTGGAACAAACTTCCTTTGTTACAGATTTTCTAATATAATTTTTCTTTTTGTCTATACCTATGTCTCAACTTAGTTTTTCAAATTTATTACAGACTGTTGTATTTTAACCTGACTCAGCCACAACTTGAAAAGCAGATGGGTAAAAAATATAACAGCAGATTTACTCTTCAATAGAAAGGTCTATCTTTATGTGATGTGATCATTAGTGATTGGAATATAGCATCTTATGTCCATGTGAAAATTGATACTCTTCTACTTTGTGCTCATGTTTTCTGATTTCCCCGAGCACCCGGTCAATAAAAGAGAGACTAATACTCCTTGAGTACTTAAAGCAATGCTTTCCCGCATTAGTGCTCTGAAATGTAAAAGTAATCAGTTAGGGAAATATGATTATTTCCCAAATATATAACTGAGAACTGAGACTGAGAGAGGCTAAGCAACTTGAATACGCCACAGACAAAATTCCTGGGTTTCGGATTCCCAGTTGAGGATCCTTCTCTTCCATGGAACAGCAGCGCTCGCCACGAACACAACTCCATGCACCCAGCAGTGGCTCCCTCCCAGACACGGATCAGAAAGAGGGGAATTATCATCTGGAGAGCAACGGAGATAGTTCCCTTGATCGTCTATGTCATCCAAAGGAATGTTAGCCATAAAAATTTAATTTTGAAACAACTGGTTGCATCCTGTGTTTCCAAAGAAAAGGAAAATAAGTCCTTCAGAAACCTTAGGGGAGTCTGTCCTGTGGTCGAGGCGTGCACCTGGTTGAGCAGCTTGGAGTTTTTCATGCCAATGCTTGGCCTGGGGGATCTTGAGGCCAGACCTTGGCCACTTGGAAAAAAGAGAGTCCTATAAATTTGCTCTGATTACTGACATCCTCTATATCAAAGTTTCTTTTTCACACCATGGAAATGTTGAACTTTGTATTTATTGTACATTTAATCCAAATTAGTTTTTATTAATTTATGTAAATTAAAATATAAAACAGCACAGAAAAAGTATTCAGTAATAATGTATAAACCTGTGGCCCCAATCCCATTCTCTCTATATAATCATTTATGTATTTTTTTCTATAAAATGTGCCTGTATTTATATGAGACTATGCATACATTTCCAACAGTGGGGAGTTAAGACTCACAATGTTATGTAATATGGTTTTTCATTAAACAGTATATCAAGTACATTATCATGTAACATGTTTACATCCAGCTCAATGTTTTTAACAACAGCAGAGTATTTCACTTCACAGAGCTACCTAATTATTTTGCCAGTCCTCAAGTGTTTACCTAATTTTTACCAGCAGGAGGAGGCTGGGAGGGCCATGTTCAATGCTTTAACTAATATTCCTGTACCTAAAAGTATCTTTGTGATGTTACGTGACTGTATCTGCAGGAAACATTTTGTAAGTTGGAATTTTCTGTATTAAATGTAGGTTTATTTTTAGTTTTGATAACTGTGATTCCATTGTTCTAAGAAGTCTCACCATAACCTTTTGAAAGAGCATAAGCATATTCACTCAATCACTAAGAGCAATTAAGCTTTGAAAATATTTGAAATATGATTCCAATGTAATCTTGCAGTTATTTAGATCTCCATTACTTTAACCATGAGAGTGTCTGATTATGTTTTTTTTTTTCTGTTCACTGGATGTTTGTATTTCTTTCGCTATAAACTGCCTTTATTTCCATCAATTTTGGTCACTAATTTCTGTTCCTATGTAAGAACTCTGTGTATGAACATAATTGGTGTGTCTGTATTCATTGTGGTTTTATCCTGGTCATAGCATGTCATAAAAGTGTGCGTGCATGTGTGTGCATGTGTTTTTAGATACACACATACAAGTGCTTCTCACCGTATAGAATGCAGCTTTTCTATTCTGCAAAATTGGGCGACTTTTCTTTATATCTTTTGGGTCATTTTCAGAGGTTCCAGTTTCAGAATTAACTTGTTTTCTTCTAGTAATCTCAGGGTCTACTTTTTTCAGTGTCCGTATTTGGAACCTCGGCTCCACTTGAGTCATGAAGAAATCCTGTCACTAGCTAGCACACTTTGTTAAATAGCCAGCTGGGAGGCTTTTACCTCATATTAACTCTGGAAATAATTGGCAGATGTTAGAGAAAATCATCAGGTTTTAGAGCTCGAATATGCTTCAAAGACCATGTAGCATAACGCTCTTGTGCGCCAGATGTGGAAACGGACAGGAACGTGAGGAACACCAGAGTGATGGCGTCTCCCACCCTGGACCCCAGGGTCAGTGCCCAGGACCGGATCCTCTTCCCACCCTGCTTCACGGCAACTCTTGACCTGGTCGTCACCTGACTGTAGTTGGCCCCATTCATTGGTCATGTGTTTAAGAGGATGCACTGGGCGGCAAAGGGCGGGTCGGTGGGGGCACTGGGCACTGTGTATACTAAGTGTGGGATTGCACAGGCGGAATATTGCCACTCGACGTTAGAAAGCCCTGGCTTTCTTATGTGCTTACTTAGTCTTCGTTAGAAGGTTGGGGAGAGAAAGGCATAGGGCGGAGGAGCCAGCCCATTGCTGCCTCCAGCAGCCTCACAGCATCCCAATCAAGCAGGTATCTTCCAGTGTCATTCCAGAGTCTGGCTGGACTGCAGAGGCAACAAAAGAATGCTTCAAAGTGTTTTAGTCAGGTGTTTTTTTTTTTTGCTGGTGGGACTCAAAGACCTGACCAGAACAAATTTAGAGGAGGGAAAGTTTATTTGAGGGCTCATGATTTCAGAGGTCTCAGTCCATGGAAGGCTAGCTCCATTTCTCAGGGCTCAAGGTAAGGCTGAGCATCATGGCAGAGGAACGTGGCAGAGGGAGGCAGCTCACATGATGATCAGGAAGCAGAGAGAGAGAGAAAGAGAGGGACAAAGAGAGGGAGAGAGAGAGAGAAAGAGGGAGAGAGACTAAGTTCAGCACCCACCAAATATACATCCCAAAGCCATGTCCCCAGTGAGCCACCTCCTCCAGCCATGCCCTACCTGCCTTCAGTTACCACTCCGTTAATCTGGGCAGGGAATTCATTCACTGATTGGCTTAAGGCTCTTGTAACCCAATCATTTCTCTTTTAAACTTTGCATTGTCTCACACTTGAGCTTTTGGGGGACACCTCACATCCAAACGATAACAAAGAGGAACTGAGATTCAATGAGATGCAAAAAGCAGGGTTGGCCTTCCGTGGCTCAGAGCTTCCGTGGCTCAGAGCTTCCCTGGTCTCCATTCTCGGGCACAGAGGCCACGGAGCTGTGGCTGCTCTGTCCTAATCTTGATGAGGTTGTGACTGCACCAGGTGTGCTGCTTCGGGGATGCACGTCCTTCACACAGACCAGAGAGTCATGGAGGCTGCTCTCCCAGATCACTTCCTTGGGACTCAAACTCGCAAAGAGCATGCACATGATTTCTAAGCGATTACTGTGTTGAGGAAACCATATTGCCCTCCTACTGCCCCCACCTTTCTTGCTCCACTGTAGTGTCTCAGGCTGTTTAAAAAAGTGACAATGGGTATAAATAGTAATCTAATTATAGTTGGAAGAGATTTACAGCTTTAATTATGGCTGCTGTTAAATTTCAAAGGGACTGACATAAGCAATCAACACATTCCATACAAGAATCCATCTTGCTATTATAAAAGCTACCTGCCAATTGTTTGTCAGTTGAATGACATGCAACACTGCACACATTATCTCCAGAATTAGTGATACCGACAGTTCTGCTGTGGTTAATGTATGTCGGCAGCCTAGCACCAAAGCCTGGAGCCCAGGAATCTCTGAGGTAGGCCTGCCCCACTCCAGATATCTGCCCGTTTCATCCTGTAAGTTATCATCTCTTCCTCTCCTGGAATTGTTGTTAAGCTCAATCAACAACATTTTTGTAGAGTCGCTCCATACTCAGATTGACCATTCTGCAAAACGCATCCACGCAGGTACATGCAATCTCTGCTAGATAGCTAGATAAGACGCGTATTTATTTTCTATCTTACATAACATTTTCTAAATATTTGCTGTGTGTCAGGGTAAGAATTTTATAATGATCTCATTTGAGGCTCTGAATAAGCCGTTAGCACATACGAGTGTAATTATTCTTTTGGATAATTTATGGCATGAAACAGATGCTACAGATCTTTGGGGATGAGCAGACGTGTGGTTGAAAAGAAATGGAGACCCTCCACCGATTGAGGACTGTCATTCACCATGTCTGGACTCCTGCATCGCCACCTTCCCGTGACCGGGCACAGAATCTTGTCCTGGAGCTTCCAGCCTTGCTCTGGGTTCTGGAAGCATCCGGAGAGGGCGTGTTTACTCCACTGCAGGCCACTTGTCTCAGGGGACTCTATGAGTCGAGCTGTGAGATCCTGACCTCGGGTGCCTGATGTCAGAACTCAGTGTCCCAGTTCCCAGCTCTGACCACCCGTTGAGGCTCCTCAGGTCCTTGCTGGGGATGGGAGCTGTACTCATAAATGGCGGCCCACAGCTGAGACCCTGGGTCTTGTGAGCAGATCCAGTGGTGCCAGCCTCTCACAGCAGGTTTTGTGAGACCCATGCACCACAGGTACATTGCTCTCAGCTCTACTGCACGTCTGCCTTCTGCCCTGGAAACCCTGGTCTGGAAATCAGTGACCCACACGCGGTACTAGCACTGGCATTGGGATGCAGTGACCTGCTTCCCGCTAATTGGGGAATGGCCCCTGGGCTCATGCCATGTCTTGTGCCCATGCTGCTCACGTCCCTCAGTCGCCACTGGGCCTCCTTCAGGACCACCAACAGGCAAGTCATTCGGGGCTCAGGAGCGATCCTCTGGCATAGCAGGTGACTCTGAGAACCTGCTCCTGCCATGGCCACCAAGCATTCTGGTTGGCTGGAGACCAGGCCTGCCATAGGGAACCTGTTCTGATGACATGGAGTCACTCCCCATTGGCGGTGGCTTTGTCTTTGACTTGGACCAATGGGCCGCCCCTATTTTAGGCTGCAGGGGAGGTTTTCTGCCAGTTTCTAGGTCTCTTTTACCTCTTAGGTTCTTCATGTTGCCATGAGGTATGGGCCCTCCTCTTACAGACCCTACCCACAAATGACGGGTTGACATTTTCATTCTTCTGATTTTTAATCACACAGCTATAGGCAATGTCACTTTTCAGTCAATGTGAAAGAACAAAGAGACACTAGACCAACAAAATGAAGGACTTTAAAGCAGGGGTTTGCCAATGAGAGTGCAGATTAACTAGACTGCAGGTCAAGGCCGTTGGTCACGTCTCTGATTCAGTGACATTCGAAAGACTTAATTACAGCCAGACAGCAGCATTCATGCCAATGTGAATAGTTTCTTTCTTGAGATAACTGATCCCAAAGGATGGCAGGAATTATTTCCCTATGTATTCTACTGGCATTTGTTTTGTCAGAACATAACGAATTATACATAAATCCTGTTTTATAAATGGTATGCTGTGCTTTAAATACAGCCCAATATGTCATTCTGTCAGAGATTAGCAATAGCAAACTGTTTTGTTGATTGATTCATTATTCTCAGTGCCCAATTGAAAAAATTATTACCGAATTTACGATGAAAAATTTCCTTTAAAGTGAATTATTTAAATAGTTTATGCTGAAATAATAATAAAGGCATTTTTATTTTTTGCATGTTAAAAGTGTTCCTGAGTCTCTGGCATGTCTTCCTCCTCATGCTGATTATTCCCCATAGCCTTAATGATGGATTAGATGGCTGTATAAATGACGCTTGGTTATAATTAATGTGTGACAGCATGAGTTGCTTTTTTAATAGAACCTGGAATCTTTCAGGAAACTCGGCAGCCTCACTTTACATCCCCTCGAAATTCTTGTTTTTCATTTCATACCCATTCATCTTTATTTCTGAAGCACCCAAATGCCCTGGCTGAATTAAGAACACATGACTTCGGCAACCCCAATGCCTGTGCTTATTACGTCAAAACTAAACTCAGATTCCATCTAAGTGTCTCCACTGACCTGGGGACAGAATTAAGCCTGGATTATCATGCAGTAGGGCACTTTGTCTTTATGACTGCAAGTAACTTGATTTTGAGCAGTGAAAATAGCTGGTCTTTGCTCAGGTGATGGTTAGCCAGTTCCAGGAGAAATCCACAGCTTTAATTCCTAGGGCTGAACCCTGTCACCTGCAGTTTGTGATTCTAGTCCAGATCTTTGTCATGATACCTTCTAAACTCGAGACCAATTATCGTGAATTCAGAAGTCTGCATTTTCATGTTTGTACAACTTCAACCTTAGTCTTCCTCTTTGATCACAGAGCTCCCTTTTCAACTCAGTGACGCCTTTACTTTCCGTTCAGAGATCAGAGGAGGACAGAAATATGGTCTCTGAGTCAGGCGGGCCTCTACCTAACCCTAACCCCCTGATGATGGAGTGACTCCCAACATGGACTGAGAGAATTCCCATTTTACAGATTTGGTTTTGATTCTACGAAGACACACAGGAACGTCTCCAGATCAGGCCCTCAGGAAGAACCTCTTGACTTTCCTGTTGCTCCACTAATTTTCTAGAACTCACCCCCACCCTGCCCTTCCTCCAAAGAAAGAGTCAGAATACAATAATTAGAATAATTAAAACTCTCTTCTCAGGTTCCTTCTGACCAATTACTTTAAGAATCCATAGTTTCACTCTCTGGGCTGAAACCTTACCCCTTTCATTTTATTTCTGATTTTCTGGTCAAGACTTTTGTTAGTATGATTTTGAGCACCAGGCTAATGAAATCCAAAAATACATTAGTGTTAATATAAATACATAATGCACTCTTAGGCATTAAAGGTATTATTAGCCTAAATGAAATTTTTTTTTCCACAAAATTTAAGAGTTAGAAAGAAAGGTCACTTGGATTGTTGAATTTACACTAAGAACAAGAAGGACAACCTGGTTTTGAGACCGGTTGGACTGTGGGTCGAGGAGGGAACTTTCCTCAAAGGCCTGGAGAAAGCATGAAGTCCAGCTCAGCAGAACTCACCCAGGACCATGGGCACTAAATGGAAATGGGGTGGCTGGACCATGACCTGAAAGAAGAAATACCAGTGAGAAATTTTGAATGAAGTTATTCTTAGACTCGTGGACACTTGAGAGATGCTCCGTTGTCAGAGGGGACAGGCCCCAGGCTTGTCCTGTTTAGAATGTAAGTTGATTTTGCAAAGGCACCTAAGAGGCAGAAATGCTCATAGATTGGGCGTTTCCAAAGATCTTGCTTTATCTGTGGTTGGTGTGAACTGACAAAAAAAAAAAAAAAAAAAAAACTCACGAAAATTTTATCCTAATGTCATTCCTCACTCAGGAATTTTTGTGAGACTTCTTTACCTCTTCGTCCTCCTGGTTGCCCAACAGAACATTCAGCTGCCTCTACACCTAAGTCTTCCTCTCCACATCTGCATATCGCAGTAAGTGGCGCTAGGGTCAGGGTCCCCAGCAAAGCCTCACGTTTCTGTGGGAAGTGTTTGTCCTGTTTTCAAACCAGTTGAAGAGAGGGACGGAGCAATGTGCAGGGAGGCCCTGAGCTGTGACGCAGTTAGAGGCCTCAGCCGATCCTTTAGGAGGCCTGGGAGCTGGGCTGTCCATTCAGCATTGTCCCATTTTGGGGCAAGAAAGCTTGTCCATCAGTGTCCATTGGTCATGGGCTGCCCTGCTAGAGGTGGTCTTGCATGAGGCAGCCCCTTTGCCCAGGGCAGCCCCCAGGCGGAGACTCTACTATAACCCTCAGGATGGGACCCTGGCAGCTGTGGCCCTCAAGGGGTAACTGGGTGCCCTTCCCATTCACTTCCTGTCCAGAGTGCATCCTTCCCCCTTGGCCAGAGCTCCTGCAGTCTTCAGCGGGGTGGGGGATTTATTCCACTTAGGAAGATCAGCAGGAAAGCGATGACACCCTCTGCAACGTCCGGACGGCCCTGCACCAGAGCCCTGGGACTCTGTGACGTGACCTGAGGTCGGGACCTTCCCTGAACTCCATCCAGGTTTCCCCACGGCAGATCTCTGTCACCAGAAAAGGCCTGCTGGGGTGTGTGGCCCAGTCATGTGACCAGGGCTGCTGACCCTTGGGCTGGTCCTCCGTGGAGCCACTTCCCGACAGAGCCAGCCGCCATCCGTGCCCCTCGATGTTGGGAATGCTATTCTCAACTGTGGTGCTAGGGCTTCCAATACCCTGGCAGTGCGCATGCCTCTGCCGAGGGGCTCACGGTGCACAGAGGGGCCTGGAACCTTCATCAGGGTCCCGAGCACTCCATGTTTTCACTTGGAAGAAAAAGCGTGCTTTCCAAACCACACTCCAGGAAATAGCCTGGCAACAATAAGAATCTCCCTTGTTGCTTTAGAAGAGCAAATAGAAGGTCCTAGAATAATGTGACTGGCAAGACACAGGAACAAACGTTGAGAGGAGAGATTGTTATAAACCAGGTGGTTTCACAAGTGGCCAGATCTCTTCTGAGCTTCATTGTGATGAGTTTGGTCTTTTGAGACTACGACAGTAGTGAGCAGCATGATTTTGACACCTGTGGTTTCTAGAACCTTCTGTTGAGTTATCTTCTTTTTTTCACTTCCACATCCTCTTGACCAGCATTTACCTCTTAGCAAAATATTTATTAAATGCCTACCCTCTCCCAGGCTTAATGCTGGGTTCTGAGAGTATAGTATTGAACAAAATGGCAGATTTCTCAGCTCTGGACTGTTCATGCCCTGCTAGAGGTAAGCACACAGTTTCACAACCATCCACCCATCCACCCACCCATTTGTCTATCCTAACGTCCATCCAAAGCTGTTTATACCTGAACAGTGCGGGAAAAAGTCATACAGATCTGGGGAGAAGAATGCTCCAGGCAGAGGTCACGGCAAACGTGACATTCCTGATGCAGTGATATGTGGGTTTTTGGCACCTTTGTCTAGTATAAGATAACTGTACTTATGTGGCTCTGATTTACATTCCAAAATAATCCCTCCTACTGCTGTGTTGGTGACAGGGAGTGATTACTGATAAAGAGAAGTAGGCCCAAGGCTATCACAGGAATTCAGTGGGCATGGAATGCTATCTCTGGCTGGCATGGTGGAAGTACTAAGGAGAAGGGGTCTGGATTTATTTTGATTCTGGATCTGTAGACGTTTTTAATTATGCATGAGATATGAGAGAAAAAAACGTTTGAAGATGATTTTGATGTTCCTGGGCTGAGCCACTAGAAGTGTAGCTATAACAAATGGGAACAGATAAGAGTTTGTGGGATTGATGTGTCGAAGGACTTAGTGATGTCAATGAACATTGGAGTTGGGACTTTGTAAGACGTGAATTGCAAAGTTAGGAGATGGTAGTCACAAAGTGGGGTGCGTGAAGTTGTGGTTGGGGTGTTTAGAATGTAAATGAGCTATTAAGTTGAAATGCATAAATAATGAAGAGTTTGGTGTGGGGAGTGAGAGGCTGCCAGGTGGAGGGGCAGATCATTTGGAGAAGACAAAGTCAAGGATGAAGCTGAGGCATTGGAAAGATCGTGTAGGTGGGTCCTGAAGTCGAGAATGTTAGCAGGAGTAGTGGTAGAGACGGGCCAGCGGGCCAGCATCAGTATTTGACTACAGGGAAGTAGGAGTTGGAAGGAGGAGGAAGGGGCAGGGGATGCCGGTCCATTCCTGTGGAGCTGGTGAGTGTATGCGGCTGCCCCGTCCTCCCTACCAGACTCCAGCTCCTCCACCCTCCCAGCGTGGACTCTCACCAGGGCCTCTCCAGGGAGTTTCAGGCCTTCAGCCCTGGGTGGGGGCTGTGTTGCTGGTCCCTCTTGTTCTGAGGCTTCAGCTTCTTACACTGAGCAGCTCCTGGTTCCTCCAGCTCTCCAGCCTGTAGTTGTCCATCGTGGGAATGTCCAGCCTCAGATCCTGTGAGCCCATGAAATAAATCCCCTCTTAGAAGTATATATCCACATAACCTGTGGTTCTGTTCCTCTAGAGAACCCTGATTTATACAAGTAGCCATTTTTTCATTAATTCCAAAGTCACCTATGGAGAAGCTGTTTTGTCCCAGATACTGTCTTTATCATGTGAGCTCTTTGAAGCCAAGGTATCATTTGGTTCTTCTTTATGACAAACATCTTTATTAGAGACCGTTTAAATTTCATGCTTAATGAAAGGTAAAATTAGCATTATTTCTGCAAGTAGCACTATGAAGGCACATCGAACACTGACCTGGCAGCACGTTTCCCTTTGGAAATGTACTTCCTCGAAAATGCTCTGCATTTGAAGGATAGCAGAGTTGAGACCAGACTTGGCAACATAGTGAGACCGTCTCAAAATTAAAAATAAATAAATAAATAAACAATTAAAACAGCTGGGGATATTGCTCAGCAGGAAAACATCCCGGTATCTAAAAAAAAAAAAAAAAAAAAAAAAGGCCTGCATGCCTCAGCTACTGCTATCGTAACAAATTGCAAATCACCATGTTCCTAACACAGAATCATTTTCTTACGAATCTGTGGTCCAGAAATCTGGAAAAGCCCATGAGCACTAGGATCAAGGTGCCAGCAGGACTTTCTGGAGGATATAGAGAAAATTGCATTTTCTCACCTTTTCCAGCTTCTGGAATCTGCCCACATTCCTTGGCTTGTGGCCCCCTTCCATATTCAGCTCCCTTTGACATATTTAAGGAGCTGGTGATTATATTGGGGGCCACCTGGATAATCCAGGATCATTTCCTCCATTTTAAGGTTAGCAATCTTTATTACACTGTAGCCACAATTCCTCGTTACCGGGTGACTTCCTATATCCCATGGATTCAGGCTAAGATGTGGACATCTGTAGGGGCCATTGTTCTTCCTACCATAGGCCCTGGAAGTGAGGCGTGGACATCCTCTTGGTGGTGACCGTTTCCTGAAGGTTCGACTTCCTGTTGTGATGCTGTCCGTACTCAGAGGTAGGGGCGTGGGTGAAAAGGTCACCGCCCACATTCACTCCGAATCACCCTGGACTCGATGTCCTTTAGGCATGAGACTTGCAGTGTCTGATCCTGCAGGGCTTCTTTACAGAAGCCCACTGTCCTATCATAAGGCGCATTGACAGGTTTGCTCAGATAGGAAAACTTGGTAAGATTAATCCGAAGGCACGATCGAGGAAATTCTCCTAAAGGGAGGTGAGCAAGACGGGTTGTGAGTTCCTTAAAGAAACAATCTACTTTCTCTTAATCCAAAAATAGTCCTGTTGAGAGGAGTGGAGCTGGGAGAGTCTGCGAGGTCAGGCAAGCCACCACCTTGCTGGAGGATGAGAGGAGAGCGGGGCTCGCCAGTCTCCCGACGCTGCTGCACACTGTGCAAGATTCAGAAGAGGCTCCTGCGGGCAGCCCAGCCTGCAGCCACGTGTCCCCAGGGAGCAAAGGTTTAAACAAAAGGAACAGCAGAGGCACCGGAAGTCTGAGATGTGGGAGATGCACAGGTCAGGAAGACTAGCCTCGTCGAAGAGGTATTAAAGGCAGGCAGTCGTAGATGCTTTTTAATTAAATGAAATTACTCTCCAGAGAAAAGAATAGTTGGAGAATTCTTCTAATAAAACAGAAACGGGATGTCTAATGTGCACATCAAGATGAAAATCTAAGTGTACTCTGCACAGGATTAGCTAGAATCTGCTCAAAAATTAATACTATATTAATTATTAAAATAAAAATCATGTTTAAAATAATTTGGAAATTCTGTGGCCAGTTTATCCAAGGGTGATTGAACCTATACAGCTTTTCCCTAGTTGATTTATATGTTGGAAATGGGAACACTTTTATCAATATTTTTATTGTTCCAGAAAATATAGTCGTACACACATATAAAACTTCACTGTGACTTTATTTCCTTTGGCTTTTTTTCCTTACACACATTTCTCCCCATTGTTTCTTTCTAAACTCCCATTTACAAGACCATTTTTTCAATTCCTACTGCAACATTAATGGTACAGAAAATCTTTTATTTTTATTGCTTAGGGTGTTATTCATTTGATGTTTGTAGGGTATTGGTTGTTTAATTATGGAATTCTTTTTCTCACTTGGTCTTGCACTTAGTCCTTACAAACTTTGGGAAGAAATGTCTTCGCATTTTTTAAATTACTGACCTCCCTTCACTCTGGAAAACAGGTTAATTTAAGTGACAGTGGCATTATGGGATTGAAATACAGACTTACAATTCGTAAAGAAACCATCTGTACCTTAATTCATGGAGTTGACATATTGACTTTTACCAGGCTGAACCCCGCTTGACCCATCCTCCATGCCCCTGGCTGCAGGTCTGGATTTCATGGAGTCGATTGTGATCTTAACACGCTGTTCTCCTTTCTGACAGCAATTGCAGATTTCACATTTTCAAGAGCACATTCTTCTCCCTGTGCTCTTGGATCCAGGCCTGTGAGGCGTGGAGACACCATGCTTACCACCTGGGCTCTGTTTCTTCACGAAGGCCCATAAAATCATGGTGCTGGAAGAAGTCTTCCAGAGCGTGGAGTGTGGGTGATCACCGAGACTTCTGCTGGTGCCACCCTGCCCTCCTCTGGGAAGAGACAGCGCTGTTCTGAGGTGCTTTGCCAGCTGTGGAGGGCCCTTCTATCCAGGGCGCCCCTGAGGGTGCGCGGGATGGATTCTGCTGGATGGTGCTGGTTACCTCTCTCCCCTGGTGTACAGGTGCGTCTTTCTCTGTAGGTGATAGTGTCTCCCTGCACAGGGAGCTCCGAGGAAGGCAGCAGGTGAGGAGCAGCAGCGAGGTGCTGGCTATAGACTGTGGTGTCCCCAGTGGGCAGAGGCCCTACGAGCCAAGCTCCTGGGAGCCTGCAGGTGGGCAGAGGCAGGGAGCCAGCACAAGGGGAGAGCCAGAGCCCAGCAAGGGTGCTGAATCTCTGCCCCACATCATGCAAAATAAACTGTGGCCACACTGCCTGCCTTCAGCTGGAGGTAACAGAGCCGGCCTGGATAGGCAGGAGTAAGGACAGGCCACAGCGGATCGAATGATGTGTATTATGATGTCCTTACTCCACTGTTTGGTTGGGGCCTCAACCTGACATGAGGAAACTGCGTCTGGAATGGGGTCAAGAGATGGGGACAGACAGAATTTTAGGAGAACAAGAGCAGCAGTAACTAAACTAGGAGTTTGGAAAGAAGAGAAGTAAAACCAGATTGAGGACCCAGAGGACAGGGCCACCAGGGTTGGGAGCTCTGAGCTCATAGGCCTGATCCCTTAGCTAGGCGGGACTCCCGGAACCCATGGCCGTGAAGGATTCATGTCTTTTAAAGTGTGCATGGAGCGTTTGCAGAGCGGCCGCGTGCTAGCTCAGGGCGCCTCTCCCAGTCGCCCACGGGACTGAGTCAGTCTCAGGCCACCTACTTCCACGCCTTCCCAGAGAAGGCGTCCTCGCCTCTTCCCCATCTCACTGAGGAAGCTGTCTCCCGAGGCTCCTGTTCTCGCGGCTGAGGACCACCCGAAGCGGCGAGAGGGCAGAGCAGAAGATACGCCTGTTACAGTGGGCTGCCCCTGGAGGGGCCTGAGGGAGGGGGCACTGGATCAATCCAGTTCCAGCCAAAAAGGATTCATAGCTAGTGCAGTGGGAGACAGGCGGTCAGGGGCAGCGGCGGGAGGGCTGTGTTCTAGCTGCACAAACCAGCGTTGTCATCTATAACCCACTGACCCTCCCTCTGCCTGGTTCTCCTTGTGCATGGAAAGGGCACAGTGTGGAACGAACGCCTCTGCAGTCCGGGGCACACGATGGCTGCTCGCCTAATGTGAGCGTGCCCACCTGAGTCAAAGCCAGGGACACACTGTGAGGCTTCCATGTGGACAACAGATTGAAAGTCGCTTGTAATTGATTCTGTTTTTGAGGCCCAGAAGATTAAAAGACCATTTCAGGGGCTGCAGGAACGCAGTATGAATAAGGTATCTGAAGGAAAATTTGATATAAATATGTTTTTTACATGGCACCAAACATCTAGGTGTTTGTAAATATCAAAGTAATTAACTGAGTCTTTTCATTACTAAACCCACACGTTGGGAGCCATGTCAATAGTCCGCAGCCTATAAATAGCTGGCAGTTACATGAGTACAGTTTGGATTGCAGATAAAGAATTTTTTATAAGGCAGAATTTTTTATAAGGCAGAATTTTCTAATAAAGATGGTGCATCTAAAATTTTAAATCCATCTAAGAATTTATTTAGTATTTTGGCATTTTCAATTTGTACCTAGTGCACAAATTCATTGTGGGTCCCTTTATAATTGGCAAGTGCACATTTCCCTGAATCCAGTATAACTTCAGCTGAACTGTAATTCATTCCACTGCTAATAAAATAGAGCTTCATCAGAAGTCCCATCTCTATGTTATTTTCTGCTCTAAGTACCCACGATATAAACTTACACTTTTTAACGCTAGTCACTTTTTAACTTTGAAAGAATGAGATGCTTTGGTATTTTAAGACCTCTCTTTGAAGCAACTCTACTGTTTCAATTTGACTTGTGCATGAGCTAGAACAGGGATCACATAAAAATGATCTCAACTGAAAATCAGGAGGAGAAACACGACCCAAGACAGACCGCATAGAATGTACTTAAAATGCAACGAATACGAAGCACATTCCTGTTTCAGTACTATCCATCGCTAGTTAAGAGGCACCCCAAAAAGAAGATAGGGAGTGAGTCATCAAATTAAATGAGCAAAACATAACAAACAAGACCGAAAGGAAGGCCTGGGAGAAAGAGGCAAGGACACAGGTACCAGCAGAAGGGAGCTTGGGACCCTTACAAAGAGGCAGGCTCCTTGGGAGGCCAAGCTAAGTCCAAAATGTACTTTCTTTGCCACTAAATCCCACCATTATCTGTACCCACCTCCATCCTCCAGCTGAGAGGGCTTGATGCTCCTTCTCCATTTTCAGAGATCCCCCTCAGCAGCTCCTTTTAATCATGTCACCTTCCTTCCATTCATGAATTAATCCAAAAATGCTTCTCCTCACATCCTTGGGGTCTCCTGGAAGCTGAGGGGGTGTGGTCTGCCTCTGGGCTGCGTTCTGCTTTCCTTGTACTACGAGGTGTCTTCCAGACTCCTTGGACACCTGCCGCTTCCATTTCCTTTGTATCTGGTCACTCCTAAATTACAGCATTCTAACTGCTGAGAAATAGTGATCTAGTCGACGAATCCAGCAGACTTTGAAGAGTCTTCTTGTCTTCTCTTTGTCTTTAAATAATCACCTTTTGAAGATCTAGGTTTCATAAAACCCAGACTTCTAGGTCTCTGCTCCGAGCTCTCCTCGGTCTCCTGTGCAGGCTGGATTCCTCCTTGCTGCCTGCCTGCCAGCTCTCTCCCGTCTAAGAGATCGCACGACCCCCTTGTTCATACCTACTCAACCTCAGACTTCTCACCCGCTTTCTCAAATTTTTATAAGCACTTTCTCTGCTTCCCAGGCCCAAACTTGAAGCTGACTTTCTCCTGCCTGCAGGACAGGGGTCTGCTTTTGTAGTTTGCACCTGGATATTTCCCTGACACTTGGATGCTCACGCAGCTAGAGGCCATGTCATCACCCTGCTGGAAGCATGGTGGGGTTCCTACTGCAGGAGACTGAGAAGTCGTGCTTCTATCCATGTCTTCCACTCCAGACTGACTTGTTCATTGGTCACCAAAACTAATCTGGATTTTCTCTTCATAGTGCTTCCTGGTCATGTGTGTGTGTGTGTGTGTGTGTGTGTGTGTATGCACACATACATATATGCATGTATGTACACATACCTTTCTCTGCCTGAGTCTGGTATGGGCAGGGCCACACAGCTGGCCTGTCTGCAGTACTTCCCAGGCAGTTCCTCACCGGTCACCGTCACGCCGGTGTCTTAGCGCAGGTCTCATCATCTCCAGGCGCTTCTCACACTGTCACATGCTTACCCTCCCCTGCCTCCCCTAGACCTGATGCCTTCTGTTGACCACTGTGGTTTGTGACCCCCACTCCCCAGGAGACTCCTCCCTGGCTAGGCCGCCTGCTCATTTACAAACTGGACATGAATGGCACCCCACTGCCCAGGGCTTCACAGGTGCCATTTCCTCCCCCGCCACATCTTCTCTGCCTGATTAAGTCTCCGCTTTCACCCTCACCGCTGCCTAAGGCCTTTCCTGATCACCTCAGGCTACACTCTTGGGTTGTGCATATATGAAATGACACCTGATATTCCCAGTACCCTGGGTGCCCGGGAGAGGGCTTCATCCCACGGTAGGTGCTTAGTTGGAATCTGGTAGCCGGTTTTCTGACCCGAAATGACTCATGCCATGAGGGCGCTTCCTCGGTAGATGTCCTTTCCCAGGACTCAGGTTTTCACCCTCATCTTTTCCAAACTTTCCAAAACATGTCATGTGCAAGCCTTAGCTTTTGGAAAACAAATATTGCTCTTTGTACATTTCTAGGTCAAAAGGGGCAGCCTAATGCCATGGAGGTCAGCTGATCGATCCTTCCAGCCACACTACAGGACTGTCTCCGGGCAGGAGCCATCCGAGCATCTGGCTTCCAATGACAGCATCCACATAAGCCCAGGACGGTTCCACTTGGGCCCGCCGAGGGGAGTCATCAATCAGCAGTACCCACTTGGGCCCTCACAGGTGCGCCTGGCTTAATGATGCACGGTCACCTACATCGCCTCTTGTAAAATGCATTTGTCCCTGATAGAAACTAAAAAGAAGCACTCTGGATATTTTAGTGCTCCCTACTATAAAAGCTCAGAGGTATTTTTTTTTTTTCTATTTGAAGAGCTGAATTGTTTGATTTTGAGGAGAGGTGTGCTTGCTTCTAGCCTCTGAGGGTCGTGTCCTAGGCCAAGGGCAGTCAAGTGTACGGGCAGGCTGGGCACATGAATATATCATGGGCACCACGCCGGGGCTGGTGTGTGGCTAAAGGAAACCACAGAACGGCTTTCAGGGAAGAGGGTACCAGCTGACCTGCACTGGACCTGAGCTGCAGCTTACGGAGAAGGAAGCAGCTTCTGAACTTGGCCCAGCTCAAACCCCAGCAGAGAAGCTGCAGCCAGCGAGCAGAGGCAGCGGGTGGGTGGAGTCAGGGCAGCAGGAGGGAGGAAGGGGCCTCCATGCTGGGCCTAACCCAGGGAGGGTTCCGCTGCTCTGGTTGAAAGAACCAAGAAACTGTTTCCTCCGAGACGTCACGGAAGGGTCCCCCGCATACGACAAGGATTCTTCAACCCAGGCTGTCAGATTTCAGCGGCCGATTTGCTCTCAGATGTGGACGGTCCTGAGTCACAGCAGGTTTTCACATGACTTATAGGAGACTTTCAGATGAACTCGGAGAAAATACATACTCAGGCAGCTGGAAAAGCATGCTGTCAATCTTAAGAGGAAAAGAAGAGTCATTTTTAAATGCCTTCTGTTACTCATATATGAAAAACTCAACCGGTGTACAAGAGCATTCCCAGAAAGGTCAACAGTTCCTCTTACTTGGAATATAATTCACAGGGATGATTTATTTCACTTGGGAAAAATACGCAGCGCCA
Source organism: Sciurus vulgaris (assembly GCF_902686455.1). NCBI lineage: Eukaryota > Metazoa > Chordata > Mammalia > Rodentia > Sciuridae > Sciurus > Sciurus vulgaris. Next base: position 153,006,447 of record NC_136467.1, read on the forward strand.
CTACATGCAATCTTGTAGATGCTTCATAATTTCAGAAATCAGGCTCCTTAACAGCGTAATTGCTTTGTCTAAAGGCCTGTTCTAAGCCACGTCTGTGGCTTCGTCTCAGTCCTCATTTGTTCTCCGTGGGTTCCGGTGGACAGTGGCACCTGTGATTGGACTTCTGCCTGTTCTGGTCTGGAATGTTGGAACCGGAAGATCCAGTTGTCTTGTCAGAGTTCAAAAGGGCACCTGGTTTCACCCGCAGTCCCTGTCTTTTCCTGCCTCGCAGAACAACTCTGCAGTGCTGCTCAGATTTGGGCTCTACTGCTGGGCACGCAGTGCCGGCAGGTGGAACTCCTCTGTCACCTTCCCGGTGGAAGGAGTGGGGCTGGGAGGGACGGAAAAATGAAACCTGAAGGTATTAATTTTTAGACTCCCAAACCAGTTTCTGTACCTGTCACTTCAGGCTTCTGAATTTCATTACTGTTGACAGAGATGAACGGCACGTCCTAATTGAGGGCTTGTACCTGCAGCTCCACAGCAGTGGCTTTGTTATTGGCACTAGCATAAGGCCCCAGTCCCCAGGCCTGGTGTTCTGAGAACAGCAACCATTTCCGTGGAAGGTGTCCTTGGAAGAAGGCAGTCGAAGGGCAAGCTGGCATCCAGAGAAAATCCCTCCCTCCTCTCTTCCTGGCTTCCCTGTCCGTCTTCTGCAACCTTTACCTGTACGCACCAAACTATTTCCAAGCTTGCAAGTCCCTGGTAATGTAAACAAGTGGTTGGGAGATAGGTGCAGAGGAAGAAAATAAATAGAGAAAAAAGAAGCACAGGATGGGAGGGGAGACCAAGAGAGCAAGTATCGGAGCTCATTTACATAAAACCTCGCAATTTTTATATTGTGTCTCCAGCTCATTTGTCTGCTCACATATTGCTGCCTTGCAGTTTAATCAGCTGTTAAAAAGCAATAGCTTTATGTCAGCATCATGCCCATATGTATAACTGTGTGAATACCACAGTTACTCACACCAGTGAATCTAAGCTATCTGTTATGCCTTCGTTAAACTAAAACGATTTTCAAATGAGTTCAAAAGAGCCACATGAGTTTATCTTTAACATCCTGTGCAAGTTCAGACCTATATACACTCAGGGCCATCATAAATAGCCGTGCTTGGCATGCAGTGGACATTCCATAACCACTCATTTACTCTATAATAAGTGAGATTGCTGTCCTGATCCATGAATAAAAGTAAGAGTCAGGTTTTCATGTATGTACATGTACATGTATATGTATATATAGAAATATCTCTCTCTCTCTCTCTACATATATATATATATATATATATATATATATATATATAAAACCTAACGTTTTGCTTGAAAACATACAGTATCTTAAAACACAGAATTCATTGTTAATGAATGCAATTGTCTTTTACCATAGGCCATTTTATAGCTGATTTGGAAAGCAATAGCTATTAAGAATATTTGAGTCAGACAGATCAGGGTTTTGGATATACTTCTACCACTTATTGTAAGTGTGATCTTGGTCAAACCACTTAACTACAAGTTGATCAAAAGGGTAATTCCATAAACGAAATGGGCAGATGTTTGCATTAGGCACTTCACACACACACACACACACACACACACACACACACACACACTCTCACAAACACATACAATGCTATTCAAATGGCCCATACCATCAGGGAAAAACAAAGCCTTTTGAAAAACCACTTTGGGAAACAGTTTTTCAGTGTGTAGCAAGGTCTATTCCTGTGTTACAATGGTTCCAGTTTTAGGTGTACATCCCAGAGGAAGGGATGCTCCTGTGCCGCAGAGGATAAGGATGGAAAAACATCTCGAGACGCTCTGTCAAAAGAGTCACCCACTGACCTTAGTATGGCCAATGGAGAATGGAAAAACTGAATTAGGCAGTGATGTGGCAATGATTGAGCTACGGTTATTAACAAAGGCATCAGTGACTATTCACCAACACGAGCTTCGATTGAGCCCAAGGAGTCAGATGTAAAGGAATACGTACAGTGTCCCCCGGCTGCTTTGTACATGGAGAGATGCTTAGAAATCAAAACCTTGATCTGTTGGTGTGAGCAAGTCATGGTTGTCTGTGAGGAGGAGGCTGCTGGATTGAGGAGGGAAGACATGGGGTGGGTAATAGTTCATTTTGACCTGGATGGTGCTAACCTGGACATTTATATTTTATATTCTTTTCCTTATGTATGTTGTTTTCCACAACAAGAACGCATCTTTAAAAAGCAATACTTTTAGCTGTCTGTGCCTATCTCCATTAAGTCTCCCAGGAGAGAAGTTCATGTATCACATGAACTATTCTGGGTTTTTTTTCAATTTTTAATCCCATGTCTTTCTGCCAGTGTCCTTGGTTTAATGTCTGGTTTCTCAAGTCAGAATTCAAAAATGATTATTTTAGTCTATTGAGTTCACAAAAGAAATGTGCCCGCTAGCAGAAACACTGCCTTTGGGTGGTGTGGGATTGGGTAAGAGGGGGTAAGCCCACGATTCCTGCCTGAGGTTGGTGGCCCGTGCTGCTTTGGCATCTCTTCCATAGGATTTTTTCCACATTTGTTCCACATCCCTGGGGTAAAAGGAAGCCATCTTGCTTGGGAACTGGGCAGAATTTCAGAGGATCTACAAGGAAACTGACTGTGAAGTCCCAATCCCTGTCCTTCACTTCGAGCACCCTGGAAAGACAAAAAGACTGAGCTACTCTAGGGCAACTTTCTGGACCCTAGAAAATTGGAGGGAATTATTGCATTTCAGAATAATTTTTTGGACTCTAGACAAATTTGTAGCTCATACTTAACCTTGGGAGATTTAGGGGATTTCTTAAACATGCATTCTGATTAGTAGAAAATACTGAGAAAGGAGCTAGGTTCATTCCCAGGCCTGAGAGATCTGGTGGTGGAAGGCCAAGGGCAGGGAGGGCCTCTAGGGTGACCTGTCCAGGACAGAGGAAACACATTGACCACTCCTGTTCCATGTTGTCTTACTACTCCCTCAGTTTCACCATTAAACCCTCAGGGATGAGCAGAATGGGGATCAGGGTTGTGATTGCCCCATACTCAGGGTTTAGAAGTGCAGGCAGAGCAGTGGAGACTGGACGCTGGCCCAATGGCACCGGTTTCTCTCAGCCCCTTGCTCCAGCTGACCTTGCTTTGTTTATACAGCAGGCCCCTTCTCTGTGGTTTTGCTTTCTGCACCTGCAGTCACAGTGAACAGCACCAGTCAGTCAATATTAAGTAGGAAATTCCAGAAATAAGCCCGTCATGAGCTTTAAATTGCAGGCCATTCTGTGTGGCAGGACAATATCTCCTGTTGACCTTCCTTCTGTTGCTCAAGATGCAGGTCACATGTTGTCCAGTGGATCCATGCTGTATGTACTGCCAGCACTTCAGGGCCTAACAGCCATCTTGGTTATCGGATGGACTGTCAAGATATCCCAGTGCTGATGTTCAAGAGACTCTTAAGTTACTTCACAATGGCCCCAACATGCAGGAAAGGTGATGTGAAGCAGACAGCAGGGCATGACCCATGGAAGGACCAACTCTGTGGGTCGGCATGCAGGCCACACGGGATAAAGCACAATAGGTACAGGCCTGGGCACAACCCAAGATCACAACTGCCCACGGGAGGCCTTGAAGGTCCCATACCACAGAGCGGTTGGGACTAAGGAAAGTGCATCCAAGGACTCCTTGGTGTGGGCCTTCGACGACGTCCAGAGACAGTGGTGTGTGTAGGGAAGGCAGAATGTAAGGGAAGGGCAGGATTCAAGCTGCATTTTGGTCTTTCTCTGATCAGAGTGACCAACTGCCCTGCTCACCTGGTGACAGAGCCGAACAGCCCTCAGTAACCCCAAGGCCTCCTTATTTGGCAATGCTGCCATAATTATTTCCTGCATTGCATGCTTCCATCTGTATTTTCTCATGAAACTGGGTTTCTAAAAATATATATGGAATTTTTTTTATATATTTTTATATAGCATATACTTTTTAGAATCTCAGTGTAGTGAGATGGAGAACCTGAATCAGTCCCTGCTTGGACATTAGGGACTTGATAAGTGGATGACCTGACCCTAGAATCCATCATACAACAAGAACATAGTAGGTAATGGAAGTCAAGTCACAACTGCAAGGCAAGGTAACCAGAGAGAGTCAAAGCCACGTGACCAGGTCCAAAAACCGCATGAAGCAGAAAGGATAAGAAGAATTAGGTAGACAAAATAATCCTCACAAGCTGGGGTTGTAATCATCAGTTTCACCCAGGTTTAATGGTGGTGAAGGTGACTGTTGATTCTAAGCAGAGTGTAGCCACTCAATTAATTCAGTTTTGCAGGCTCATAAATAGTTATGTGGTTCTTCCCACCTTCCCCATTAGTAAGCTCTTAATTTGTGTCATGTACTCTTCCAAGCTCATAGAAACACGGTAGTGAGTGGAACAGACAAGATCACTACCCACAGGAGCTAGTGAGGGGGAGCACATGCCAAGAAGAAGACCTACTATTACACCTCAGTTCCCAGTTTCAGGTAGGCTGCACCCAGTGCATAGTGACGGATTGCCTGGCCCTGTTCAGGGATGGGGGATCTTCCACTCTGAACTCGGGAGAGAACAAAGGATCCATGCTGGGAAACAGTGGCAGTTACCTCCTGATGCTTCCTAGATAAAAATGGACAAGGTGTCCACTGTGAGTGAGAGAGTGGCATGAAGACCCAGGCTCCAAGGAGGTTGCCGGGGGCAGCAAAGGACACGAAAGAGAGACGTGAGAAACCACCGTGGGGTCAGAACCATGGAGAGCCAGGTGGGGTTGGCAATTGTGAACCAAATGGAGACTTCCCTGAAGTTTTCAGCCTTTTGCAACGATCCAGATTGGATGTATATGACACTGAGATTGCTGAGTGGGACTGAAAGAAAGATGACTGAGGAAAAGTTGGCGATTCTGGCAGAAAGAGTGGATTGGATTGTAGAAGAATCCAGTACTGACCCCATGTTAAAGTCCTCCGTTACACTCATCCTACGGGGCAGGGACGGTATCGCCAAGATCGAAGCGCTCTGCAGCTGTGACCTTAGCGACTGTCCATAAGTCAAAAGGTATTAGTTTTACTTTGTAAACATAGCCTCATTAGAAAAATTACAAGGAAATTATGTGCAAGATAAATAACTCAAAGTCTTTGTGATGATTTTTTTGTTTGTTTCACAATTTACAGAAATAGTTTCAAAAGCTAAAATAGGAGGTCCTTTGAGAAGCAGTCACTAGACAAATGTTGACCATCTTAGTGACAACCTGCCTGAATAAAGGACAGTCTAGACTGGGGGGTGACTCTGGCAACACCTCATGAACTTGCCCCATCCCTGAAGAACCAGAGGAGAAGCTGCTCACATCAAGGTCCAGCCCGTCATTTCCCCTGAAAGAACATTCTATGGTCAATGACGACGAGTAGCAATAATGTCGTTTTCCATGTTTTCACCTTTGCTCTTTTTACTGATGAGCAGGAAACATGCTGTGATTCGTATTCCTTCAAATTTCAATTAAGGATGTGAGAACAGGGTCACCTTAGTTTACAGCCCCAATTGAGCCAGACAACATAGGTCTCTGTGACAGTGGAGAATAAGTATGTAATAATGTCAATGGATATCTTCTCAAAGGGATAATCAAACCTTGGAAGCACAGGTCTCAGAGTACCATTGCTCTCCTTCTGAGTTTCTGGTATGGACATCAGCAGATTTATTTCATTTTATTTTATTTTATCTTATTTTTTAATTTTTATTTTATTTTATTTTATTCTATCTAGCATGGCAGCTTTCAGCAAGGAGAGCTGCAAGCAGATCAAAGCCAGGACATGTGCTGAAAGAGACACTGTACTAGGCAATCACCGAGGAACTCGACTTTCTTGAAGAAGGCTTTCCTATCTTAGCTTCAACTCCTTCAATCACATATCAAAGAAATGCTCCTCAATAAAGTCTAAGAGACCTTTCAGATCACATATTATCTGCCTTTTGCAGATAGCATTTTGTAGGTTGTATATATTATCTTTCAATAATGGCCGGTCCTCCTTTTCCATCAAAAGAAAGTGCGATATTCTGATTCTTAAGAGAGTGATCTCACGGGTCAGTGGAGTGGGAAACGGCCTGACTAAGAAACCTAAAACTTAGGTTTATGTCTGGAAGTTCCATCAACTGTTGTTGACAGTGATTTCCACATAGGTAACTTGGGATTATGTATCCTTCCTGTTGCCGGATCAGGATGCAGTCGTATGTATGAAAGCACTCTGCTCACGTAACCCAATAGGACCATGAAACACTATGCAAATGTGAGTGATTTGTGCTCCATGCACGATCAATTGCATGTCGTGGTTAACCTGCAGAAGCCTAGGGACTCTGCAGCAGTTTTGGGGTTTGGAGTGTGGGGTTCATATGTCCACCAGGGAAATGGATTATTTGTAGGCGATCTGCTAAAGGAATTCTCTGCAAATTAATCTTCTAACAAAAGCAGTCCAAGCTAGCATAACTGCAGGTTGCTTCGGGTTACCTCATAGGGTGATACTACGATATATTCCAGTAAGAAAATGGGCAAAAACAGTGAGGCAATTTTGAAAAAGAACAGCGGTGGAAAAAAAAATGGTGTTGGGTTTAGGGACAGGTGTGTTCCCTGTGACAATGGAACACTCTGAAGAAGGGACGTGGGACGCTGTGATTTGGGCATAAGCATCATGTTGCAAATATCTTTAGTGATAAATGGAGAATCTATTTAGTTTGCTAATTTAGAATATTAAATCGGTAAAAAAGCATGAAATATGTCACAGAACCCTAAATGACAATCACAGAAATGGAAAACAGCAAAACTGTAAAAAAAATTACAGAATAAAATATCAGCAGATATGCTCAGAAACCCAGCTTATCAAGATATAAAATGCAAACGCTACATAGGCAAAACTATTGAAAACAATAATAAAGCCCTAAATTAGTAACTTCATAGACAAAGCTGAAAGATGATAGGCAGAGTAAAAAATATTTATATGGTATATGGCAGAGGATTAATATCTAATATTAATATCTAGGATTAATATTATTAATATCTAAACAAGTGCTGTTGACCTAGAGCATTCAGAAGCAGAGGGAGGGAGGGTGGGAGGCAGCAGGTGAGGCACATGAGAGGGACAATCAGGTCACGGAAGAGGGAATATTCTTAATTCTTTTGTACATTACATATTCGCGTTTAATATTTTGTAATTACTCATTTATATACATATGTGTGAATATGTGTAGCTCCAAAGTCTCCTCTTCAGTGACTTCCAGCAGTCATCCTTGGCAAAGAGCATCCTCAGCCAGTCTTACCAGGCTCATCTTTGTTTGTTGGAGTCACTGGACGGCGGAAAACAAGAGGACAAGCCGGAAGTCAGGAGTGGGACCTGAGGGCAGACCTCAAACTGGAGGAGGCCTGGCTGGGATTGGAGGGCTGCCTGGAAACCAAACGAGGCTGAGGACGATAAGTAGGCTCTAGACAGTCTGGACACTGCTGAGCTTCCAGGGGGATGCTTCTCCTCTATGCTGAGGCGTAGGCAGGGGTCTCGGAAAGAAGGCATTCCGAGCAGAGGCCGCCCCCCTGGGTGTGGAGGTGGCCCAGGGCAGGACGTGGGAAGTTGCTGGTATTGGCCATGGAGCTGTGGAGCCCCAGCGACTCTGTGCTCTCTGAGTGGAGTTAGGCCGAGAGCATTTTATCTGTGCCTCTAGTTTTAGCTGGAACCAAAAACATCGTTCTGGACAGAAAGAAAAGGAGAACAGAAAACACTGCCACGCAGGCCTTTAGAGTCTCTTCACGAGCCACTCTTGGCTATTTTATTGTCCAGAATGCAAAGGCAAATTAAACAAAATTGAACAGACAAAAACTGTTTTCCAGTGATGTGGTTGGCTCAATCAAGCATTGGAATACATTCTGGCCTTCCGTTCAGGTTACACAGATTAAAACACAATCTCCTGTCAAGGTAGACTCAGTCCCCATCTACTTCTCTGGTATTCTTATATGTTTGAAGCTATATTTTATAAGTCTTTTTTGTAAAACTAGCACCTTTAATCACATTTCAACCTTGCCAAAGTTCAGTAACAAAACTTAAAGTTTGACCAAGGTTTCACTTGATCTGAGGGGCACGTGAGGGTCTTTGGTACACAGTTGTTTCATTTTAAACACAGATTTCATTATGTGCCCAATAAGCATTTTAATGGGACCTTTACAGTGTCCATTGCCATATATCTACTTTAATAGTCAAACAGTCATCAAGCTTCAATATTTTTGGTCCTGTGAAGAGTGGGAAATGGATTGATTGGGAGCTGGGAGGAAAGTCTGCTTGAGGCGAGTAGCCTGGGTGGCCTCTGCCTGGTCCCCAGCTGCTCCCGCGAGGTGGTGTGCACTTTTTCCCCTGCCCAGGGCAGCCTTGAGGCAGCCGTCAGCGGGATTTTCCCTTTGCAGCTGGGCTCTGCCCTCCTCGGTGTTCAACCTGTTCCCTCTTGCTCTGCCAGCGTGCCAGGCCCGGGTGCCAGCTCTGCATCTACTCCGAGCAGAGAGCAAGCAGTGAGTTACCCTAGCGTGCATATGGCAGCCTACGCCTTACAAGTGAGATATTCTGGGCCAAGAATGCAAAGAATCCCATCCTTCCCTGCTTCCTGTCGTACATCCCATGCTTCCGGAGTTCCAGGGCACACACCCGCCCTAAGTCTTCACATCTCTCTGGCTCTTGTCCTCTTACCTTAAATATTCTCCCTCTCTCCTCCTGTGCCTGCGTGATCCAATCCTGCTGTTTTTCCAGGGTAGCCCCAGCTCACGTGCCCTCTCATCCCCTGGTCCTTTCCAGCGTCAATATCCTTGGAATATCTTTGCCAGCACTCACGATGTGCTCAGTCTCGTATCTCCTCTTTGGAGATGTCTGCTTTCTAAAGAAGATTCAGACAACCAGACCGACCAAGCGTGGTAAGCGTGGAGTGAAGGGACCTGCTCTCCATGCTGCATTTGGTTGTGGAGCACTGCTCAGGCCGACGGGGGCTTGTGGCTTGCTGGGCAGTACCAGGCAGAGAGGATGAACTTTCTACGCAGGAGCTACATGGCACTCGGGCCTCACACGGAGAGTCTGGCTTGAGCAGGCTCACTCTTCACTGGGGCAAACCCCGAGTTTTAATCGGGAAATTGAGTGTCTAAAGTACCCCTTTGGGGGCTGGGGTTGTGGCTCAGTGGTACAGTGCTTGCCTGGCATGTTTGAGGCACTGGGTTTGAGTTTCAGCACTGCATATAAATAAATGTCCATCAACATCAAAAAACATTTTTGTGTTGCAGTTACTGGGTCCCTATCTTTCCCTTGCCTTTCCGAAATTTTGGAGTGAGGCACATTGCACCTTGTGAAAATACTGCATGTCTCTTTCTCCCTTGAGGTTCTGTGTAGGCCTGTGACTGCCTTTCGTTCAAGGGACATAAGTGGAAATTGTCTTATGGACCATCTTCCATCATTTTGCAGCTTGGCATGTGAGTGTGGAGGCTGGACTTCAAGCAGACATCTTGGACCCTGAGGAGAAGCCACCCTGTAGGGCCACAGTTCAGGCTGCCAAGAGCACATCATGTCCCTCGTCTGAGGGCCTCTCCAGGACAGGTCAGGGAGCCTGGCCAATGGCAGCGCTAAACTAGAACACTGTTAGGTTTGGTGACATGCAGCTGAACTTAACTATAATGGACGTGGTCTGTAAAGCTTGGTTTGATTCTGCCAGCAGGAACTGTGGACGGAGTTCATTCTGAAATAGTAAGAAAATAGGTGTTGCAGAGCCCCTGAGTCCACTGTGTGCTCCTGAGATCACGAACAGATCAGACTCTGGGACGAAGGGCAGGCACAGTGAACTGGAACCCATTCCATACCTGGTTCCTCGCTGGCTGCCCACGATCCTGTTTCCACTGCGACTTCAGGCCATAGCAGCAAAGTGTAGTTTCTAGTCTGTTCAGGTTTTCTGAACACATTTGACTAATGGAGACATCTTTTCAAAGTGCAGTCTTTGAACGCCCCACTGCTTGCTAAAAATGCAAGCTTTTTGTGTTGTTATCTGATGCTTTTCAAGTTGCTTACCTGATAAGGCGATGCATACCCCTGAATTGAACTCCCCTGGTCCTGCTCCTGTCTGTTCTTCCTTGTGTAAGCCATGCTTTAGCACAATGAACAATCTAGTTTCTAGTGTGAGCCCAACAAGGACTCCCCTCTTGCACACAGTCTGGTCTACACTATTCTTGTTTTCAAAATGCTTCCCGCGCTGTCTGACAATGGGCCCGTTCCCACCCATTCTCTCTCTCTCTTTTTTTTTTTTTTTTTTAATTTATTTGTTTTTATGTGGTGCTGAGGCTCGAACCCAGGGCCTCATGCGTGCTAGGCAAGAGCTCCGCCACTGAGCCACAACCCCAGCCCCCCATTCCACCCATTCATAAGGGATCTGTCTCAAATGCTACTTCATCTGCGTATCTTCTTTGGTAACAGTGACACCCATGTTCCTAGTGGAAATAAGTCTTAGGTAACTACCACTAAGTCAAAGACGAAACAGTCTGAAATCTTGCTGTACCTGCAAACTAAGAACGGTCGGTCAGGCTGACACTGTCATTTATCTATCGATGGCTTCTACTCGGGTCAGAGACAAATGCTCTTTCACACTTCAACTACAGCATCGCAGGAGCAATACCCTGTGTGGGCTCCTCGGCGCCCCGTTCCCACAGGAGAGGTGGTGAGCGGCATCTGTTACCTGTGCATCTGAAGAAAACAACCCCGTTAGGATTCTCTGAACTTACAGAGGGCGACTGGTGACGTGACCGTCCTCTCCTTCCCCCCAAACGGAGGCTTTGCTTTGACTCTGATGTGTAAGCTGACGTCCCTGAAGGGAGAGAGCAAGACATCAGGAGGCTGATGACCCTGGAATGTAACCAGATCCCCTCCAGGGAGCAGATAGAAGGTCGTTGCCTTTGCTGCCCTGCAATGTCTCCAGAGAGGGAGTCACTGTCCTTGACTGCCTCCTTACACAAGCACTGGCTCCGTGTATCTTCTCTCAGGTGGCCAAACCATGCAGAAACACCGGGGAAGAGTGGAAAAGTCCCTTTCAGCTACCCGCCTGTGCCTGGTGCATTATAGGAGCCATCTTCAATCCTGACTATAATTCTGTAATCTAGATATTATTTATATTTCCAGAATTGCACACGAGAAATTCAGGGCTTGAGAAGTTCAGAGTCGGGATTCGAGCGGAGGCCATCTGGCCTGGAGGCCAGTACTCTGCACTGTCAAACCATTGCCGTCGCCTTCACGGCAAGAGACCTTGTGGTGCTTGGTGTGAACTTATTTCACAGCATATATTTTCTGTTTTCATTATTTTCATGTAAGATGGTTGGGGACGGAGTCATGTCTTGTGTCCCCTGCTGTGCCTGATTAAGTAGGCACCTTGCAATTATCGGAGGCCTTGTTAACGCTGTCTGAATGAAGAAATCTGTCAAATGTGTGTGTGATAAAAACTTGGCATTACACAACTTCAATAATACATGACTGTGGAAAAGAGGTCACATCATAAAATTCAAATATAGAAACCTCTCACTTGAAATATTAATAGTGATCTCGACTATTTTTTACTCAACTGACAATGTAGCCTGGATGTTTATGAAAATTTGATGTCTAAAGTTTAGAGAAAGTAGCTAAGAGGTGGTCATAACCATTGAGCAGGAACACACAGAAAAGGAATGAATGCAAGTCACATGAGAACTCCTGCTTCAACAGGGCGCATCCCGGAACACGGAACGTTGTTCCACTGGACTGGACTTCCTCGGTTCTCACCAGAAGACGCTCTGGGCTGGAGCTGCCAAGGGTAGCGAGTCCGACTTCTCTCCTCACTCTTGTTCTGCACACAACCTCATCTTCCATTCCCGGGTCCCCGTCTCCATGTCCTTCTTCTCCTGAAGCAAAGCTGCTCCACTGTTCAGAACTGACCGAGCTTCTTAAATGAAAGCATCAGAGACTCTCAGATCAACACCTATGGGAAGCCTCGTCCCCATGTTGCCGGTAAGCCTGCTACTCAGGTCATTCAGCCGAAGAGCCACGTGGGGCTGTGCTTCCCCCCTGGGGTGACATTCTCTCTGGCCTTTTCCTGCTGGTGAACAGTCATGAGTGTTCCAGGCTGTTCTTGGGTTCCTACTAAGCTCTAAGCGAGTGCCCCTTCTGGAGATAAGACACGTCTGTGCCCAATCCACACTGAAAGAGCAAAAGTGCATTGACATCACATTCTGATAAAGATCAAAAGTGGTGCTTTAAGATAAAGGAGACGTTTTTACTTGCCTTCAAAAAGGCGCAGCCAGAGAACGGAAAAGCAAACCCTCGCCATGGGCGGGAGGCTGTGTCTCCTGACGCTTCCAACCGCTCTGGCAGCTGCTTTCTTTACGTACATGCAGGATATTAAAGTGTTGGCTGCGTGTGTGTGATTTATTATGAAACCTCTTTACCCAAATAAGCCCTGCTATTTTAGTAGGGTTCAATGTATTTCCTTTGGGGAAGATTAAATGAAGTATGTTAACTCGGTTAAAGCTGAAGTCTGGTGATGAACGACCGAGGGCGCTCATGTTGGGCAGGTGCAGGAAACCTGTCCAGCAAAGGACTGAGCTGGGAAATAACCTGCAAAGGTGCCCTGGCGACCCTCGGCTGCGGGTTGCTTTGGAGTTCACTATTAATTTTAATTAATGTGCTCTTGATTTTAAGAGGTAAATTGAACAAGTGGGAGCAAGAGTCTGGGATTCTGGCGCATGACCCAGCTCTACAGTTTTCACGGAGACAGATACGCTCATGTGAGGGTAAAGCAACGTGGAGCTGGGATAGGGTAGGGCAAGGCATTTCCGATTTCACGGTCACGCAACGCTTTACGAAAGGAGAGGGCATCTTCAGTTACCCAAGCCTTGGGTCTTGTGTGTCCAGGTGTTCTCAGGATCTCACCAACTAGTATCTTCTGATAGCTGAACTAGCTGGTTATGGAGGTGGGGGATCATCTTTACTTCACATTTTCAATCTGTCATTTTCTATAAGGGACATATACAATCTGCATCTGAGTCAACAGGGCTAGGCAGTAACTTGGGTTAAACCAAGTACAGGCCACTGGAGTTTGGCAGGGAAAACTGGGAAAGTAACTGCAGAGGCAGATTTTTAAATGTGTTGCTCAGGATCCAAACTGGTAGGCAACTGGGAATCCCACAAAGCTTCCTGAACACAGATTTGTTTGGAATGGCTAGCCCAAGTATAATGCTCTTCCCTCTTCCTATTCCCAGTGTGGCTGTGGATACTACACTGATGATGTTTGGATGATTGTTTTCACTGTATCAAACCTTAGAAAAATGCATGCAGATAGAGACCTCAGGAGCACTCCACATGGCCCCACACTCCTTCCTTTACTTCAAGTCTTGAAGCCCAAGCAGCTCTGCTCCTGGGAAACACCCAGTGCTCCCTGTCGCCCTCAGAGTGGAACCAAGTACCCCAGCAGTCTGTTCATGGCTTCTTCTGCTCAGGGAGGCAGAGTAAGACTCGGTGAGAACAAATCCCTGGCAACAGCAGAATCACAAAAGCTGTCTCTTAATTACACTTCTATTTCCTATGAAGCCGAATCTGCTTCCAAGGTCACAAAACTCAACAAAGGCTCATCTTATATGCTCTGGATTTTTTTTTTCTATTGAAAATATATAAGAGAGGAAGTCCACATCACAAAACCACAGTGATATGTCTTTTTTAACTATGTAAACCTACTTCTATGTAAACCTACTTCTGATTATGAAAAGAATTATTAGCCCAGCGCCAGCTATTCAGGTCACAGAACTAAATAAGAATGGGCAGGGTTTCTCAGGAGTTGGGGTTTTATTTCAAATCATGAACCAAAAGAAATTTAAAAGTTGATGTTTTTGATGGTGTTGCATTAGTAGCATATTAGACAAAGTTTGTAGTTTGTACCACCTCAAAGGAATGGCCTCCATATGTGTGTGTGTGTGTGTGTGTGTGTGTGTGTGTGTGTATCTATATACATGTATGTATATATACGTACATGTATGAAATGAGCTGTGTGCAGGAGACATTGCATGTGCTGAGATAGGAGCTGAAAAGCTTGGGACAATGAAATACAAGACTTCACAGAAGCAAAACCAAGCATGAGCTAAGAGGACTTTTCACCAGAAAGACCAGAAAGAGAAGCTACTTATTCAGCTGTTTGGAAGAATCTGATGCAAAATGGAATAAACAGTAGCAACTGGATCAGAGAAATTTCCTGAGACTTGGAGACCAAAGTGTGGTAGACCAACCATTCACATTGTTAGGGTTTGTATATGTGGTGTCCCCCCAAACTCATGTGAGACTATGCAAGACTCTCAGAAGTGAAATAATTAGGAGAGTTATAACCTAATTGGTGTGTTAACCCACTTGTGTGGGTTAATGGGTGTTGACTGTAGACAGGTGCGGTGTGACTGGGGGAGGTGGGTCACGGGGTGGGGCATGCCTTTGGGGTTTATATTTCGTCCCTGGTGAGTTGAGCTCGTCTGCTTTGCCATTGCCAGGTCCTGAGCTGCTTTTCTCCACCACACCCTTCCGCCATGATGTTCTGCCTCACCTCCACCCAGAGCTGTGAAGTGGGCTGTGTTTGGACTGAACCTTTAGAACCACGAACCCCAGACAAACTTTCTGTGCTATACATCGCTCCTGGCAGGTCTTTTTCTTCCTGTCAGTGATGAAAAACTGACTGAAACACACATGAAGCATCTGAGACCCCCGCCCGAGGTGTCACGTTGGACCTCTGTCAATTTTGATCAATTTTAAGTGTAAATGATTGAGTGGTTTAAAAATGTGTAGCTTTTAGTGAACTATGATAATGAGGAGAACCGCACTTAAAAGACACAGGACAGGGCAGGTTAATGTGTCTGGAGATCTAATTGTTACTGGGAAAAATAATCTCTTCAAGCCAAACAGCCATAGAGAGTCAGGCAGCAGGACTTTGACAGAGAGGCACTGAGTCCCTGTTTGAACTCAGCCCATAAATGTGTTGCTTTTATCTCTCCATTTGTGACAACTTCCAAGAAAGCTGAATGATTTTGATTGAATTTAG
Source organism: Sciurus vulgaris (assembly GCF_902686455.1). Lineage (NCBI taxonomy): Eukaryota > Metazoa > Chordata > Mammalia > Rodentia > Sciuridae > Sciurus > Sciurus vulgaris. The sequence goes on from NC_136467.1 coordinate 153,021,582, forward strand.
CAGAAGGTTTAAGATGTACCTTAATTCAAATTAATGGTTAGCATGCCATTTTGATTTAATAAAAGTTGGAATATTTTGACCTGTTTTAAAACTTATTTTTTATATTTTTATCAAAGAAAATGGTTAGACCCTTTAATTCTGAGTTCCTTGATATACATGTTAATTTAGTGACTCTCGGTTTAATTTCCACGGAGGCAATTCACTTCAGAACCAAGTTTATAATCTTCTACCAAATGATAATGGTGGAATTTTTTCTCATTAATTTTTTTTTTTGCTGTATTATAATAAGAACACAGCATTAAATCTACCATTTTAAACTTTTCAATGTTCAATGCAGTGTTGTTAATTAAAGGGACATGATTATCCAGCCAGTCTCTAGAATTTATATTCCTTTTGCATAATTGAGACTTTATGCCCACTGATAATTTTCTTTAATTTTTAAATCAAATAGATAAAATTGAAGTTTGCAAAGGAATTTATTTTTTATAGTTGATAGAATGTGGAGTTGACAGTCTCTGAAAGTTCTGGGGACCAACTAAGCTTTTTTGAGCCACTACATAGAACTCTACTATTTTTTTTAACTGTATTTGACAAATTTTGTGGTGTACCTCACCTCTGCCAGCATATACACACACACCCCATGTATGCACCCATGACACTTTCTGGCACTGGTGACCTCAAATGTTACTAGGGGATGTCTTAGACATACCACAGAAGGCCCCCACCATTGCCAGATAATGCTATCCTCCAGGTCCCTCTTGGTTCCTCTCCAGGACCCCCCAGTGCTGCTGGCTGCCAAGACATTGCTCAGTTCTTGGAAGTCACAAGGTGCTGAAGGCAGTTTAGAAAATCCTTTAGGACAGTGTCATAGTACACATTTCCATAATGATGATTTAAAAAAAGAACAAAAATGAAACCTCTTCCCTGCAGGTGTGCTCTGCCAGGTGGAACCTGGGCTGGAGACCGCTCCGTGGCTTCTTTCCTTGGACTCGGCTCTCCTCACTGGACCCGATCCGTATCCACCAGGAAACGCTCCATTCTCTCGCTGACAACCATGTGTCTGCATGGGACCAGAGGACACTCTTGACACGACGCCTGAGCCGCTCGGCTGTCACTGTCCCAGGTCAGAACCCTCCGGGGGAAGAGAGCTGTTTTGGTGCAAGTTATGTTCAAGCTTCAGGGTTTTCCTCTGGAACCTCGGGACTGCGCAGAGACCCCAGTGGCGTAGCTCGACAGCGAGGCTCTCCCAAGTTTCCATGAGCTCAAACACACACTGTATTACCGCATGGAAAATCGTTAAAATGGCATATTTACCTGAATTGAACCATGATTGATGATTTTAAAAAAAGAGTGATTACGTGAGAAGGAGGTGGCCATGCTCTGAAAGTCGGCTGGTGAGACTCAGTGGCCTTGTGAACACAGCGTCAAGGTGTGCGGAGCCCTTCTCCAGGCGAGGGAGGGCCACACCTCCACTCTTCTTTCTGCGTCCCAGGCTGGAGTGTCTCTGAGCCTTACCCATGTCCATCTGGAGCATCTAGTAAGTGTGCCAGGACCTCCTGAGACTCTAAGCACCTTGGAGGGGGCTTCTCTGGTGCTGGCAGGAAGCAGAAAGGGCTCCCTCACTGCCCAGTGTCTCGCGGGTCAGGCCTGCAGCCTGACAGAGTCTTCAGGAAGGAGGAAGTCCCTTTGGATCCAGTCTTCCTCCAACAAACCCAGCAGCACCTCCTTTGGGACTCTTTCCCATGTGATACCAGAGACAAGAACTTTTTCAGGACCAACGTAGTAGCCCTCTAGCAATAGCTTCTGAGTCCCTGGGTTCTGTGATTTTTAAATGCAATTTTAAATGTAATTTGGAAATGAGACGGAATATGGTGAATTTAACCTAAGTGTGTTGTGTTGAAGGTGGCCTTGTTTACATCAGGGGGAGTTAGGAAGTGATAGCAAGAGTGGGCTGTACCTTCAGACCTAGTAAACCAGGGAGGCACAATGTCACCGAAAGCAAGACCTATCCCCTGGGAACACATCTGTAGAAGGCACACAGGAAATTCCCCTGTGTTCAATTTCCCTGTATTGCTTTCCATCCAGCTCTTAAAGAGCATCCCTAAAATGTACTGGGCAATATTTTAGGCAAACAAAATTCACTTCAAAGATAAGAAACTTCTTACATTGTAAGATAATGTATTTCTTTCTAATTGTGGATGCTTATTGTACACATAACAAAAAGTTAATTAAGTGAGAAAAATCAATTCCCAGAATCTCATTGGTGAGTATTACTACTGTGGTGTTCAATTCTATTTGAGTGTATATATCTTTCTATAAATTGCTCACAAATAATGACAATAATAATAAAATATATTTATTGAGCATTTATTATTTTCTTGGCACCATTATTCATGCTTTTTACATATTAACTTAATCTTCATAATATATAATAAATAGTGTTATCCCTATTATTATTATTTTTTTTTTTTTGGTAATGGGGTCTGAACCCATGAGCCACATCCCCAGCCTTTTTAAATATTTTATTTAGAGACAGAGTCTCTCTGAGTTGCTTAGGGCCTTGATAAGTTGTGGTTGGTTTTGAACTTTTGATCCTCCTGCCTCAGCCTCCCCAGTGACTGGAATTACAGGTGTCTCCACACCCGACTATATTATCCCCACTTTTATAAAGAAGAAAACTGAGACACAGAATGTAAGTCACATCATTAGTATGTGCTTAATTTTCGGTATACACACACACACACACACATACACACACACACACAGAGACCTGGATGGGCACAGTAGCACACTCCTGTAATCACAGCATCTCAGAAGACTGAGGCAGGAGGACTGCAAGTTCCAGGCTAGCCTGGGCAACATAGAGAGACCTGTCTCAAAATGAAAAAACAAAGATGGCTGGGGATGTAGCTCAGTGGTAAAGCACCCCCAAGTTCAATCCCAGGAACAAAAGAGCAAAACATCAAAATACAAAGAGCAGACCTACACTCTACACACAGCTACACACAGATGCACGTCCAACACATGCGTTTTATCCAGCTTATTGATAGATAGTTGATATTTTATTATGAAAGATTTTAAAATAATGTATATTATGAAAAACACAGAAAATGCACAAAAATTAAAAAGGGGAAAAGAACAATCAACTAATCTTTCCATTAGGGTAATGGCTGTCAACACAGGTAAACTACAATCATCTTTAAAGCATACCTGATAACTCCAGGTACGTAGCTGTACATGCTACTTTTTGGGTTTTTACTTAACACTCCAGCAAACGCATGATGTCATAGTACTGAAATGTCATATAAGAAACAGATGAAGATGGTGGCAATGTCTCACCTCCAAATAATTGAATTTCCATAAAGACCTAGAATGCTGAGCCACTTAGGTGGGTGTCTGGCTCAATCACCCTGGTGGGCCCAGAGGGGACACCAGTCATAGGGAAGTTTCTCTTTTAAAAAGCTTCCTCCTCAGACCCTGGAAAGCAGCTGAAGGCCAGGCTTGCTGGACCAGATTCCCAAGCCACTGGTGGGGGACTCGAGGTGCCGGGGGCAGCCTCCCACCCAGGGGGCAGGTGTGTCAGTCAAGGCTGTTGTGCTGGTAGGAGGAGCAACTGACCATGGTGTGTTCGGGGTCTGGCGGGCTCTCCAGTTCTCCAGTACAGTAGCTCTGTACTGTCAGCGCTGCGTGATAAATATGTTTTTGCCTAGCACAATAATCTTTATCACCAACAAACACATAATTTATTTCACACTTCATTACAGCTATCATTTAATGAATTATTTTCAATGCTCAACTTAAAGTATCAGTAGATATTTATAAACACACAGAGAGTAAGAATACCATGTTTTTCCTCAGAAGACTGGGATTCTTTAGCTAATAAGAGATTCAGTGAGAATCAGAACTCTGCATGGATCAGCTCTGCCTGGAAAGAGCCACTGACATTCTCAACTCCAGCATGATCTGGAACAACACAAAGGCCCAGGAGGTACACACGTCCATGTGCTTCTGTGCCACATTGCTAAATCCCATGCATACAGGCTTAGTTACACATAAGCTTCAAAACCTCTTCTGATTTGCTGCTCCTCGAAATCCATAATGGTTCCCATGATCTGAATTGAGATGGGGACTTTTCCTTTCTTTGAACTGGAAAAAAAGATTAAATTGCAAAATTAATCACTAGCCATTCAGTGTGTATTGAAATCGATATCTTTATTACAGCTATTTTTATATATGCCCTATTTCTCCAACTGGATTACAAACTCACTCAAACCAGCACATGCTACACTTAATAGCTATCTAATAAAAGTATTTGGAAAGATTCAAACTCCTAGGGATTCTTGGATACTGTTCAATGCATTTGGCAAAATGTTACAGGACAAAGAAGATCACAAGAGAAACAACCATTTGATAGACAGAAATGGAGTGGAGAGACCCTAAAGCCCAGCCTTACTGCTTCCAGATAAGGAAGTAGAACCGCCCATCTCCCTTTCATCAGGCTGTAGTTTCAAGGTAGCTACTGCCCCTCCTCAACCGTGGAATACCACGTGTATGTGGGGAGCAGTGGCAAGGAACCTGTCTGTCACTGGACCTAGGAAGCCGCATCCAGAAGTGACAGGACACAGCGGGTCCTGCGGACAGTGGAACACAGTAACCGATGGCGCTCTGGCTGTCTTCCTCGTGGGTGGGAGTGAGCGGGTTCTAGGTAAGGGAGGAAGACAGGAATATGTCTTTGGTGACCAGACCTCTCACTTTCCACTCGGGGTGCAGAGGGCATTTCCCAGGGCCTCTTATGAGCAGGTTGGACCAGAGCCGTGGTTCTTGCTGCCCTATCCTCCCTACCACCCCTTCCCTGGGAAACCAGGCAGTAAAGATTTTGCAGGAAAAAATGGAGGAGTCTGACTCCATAAGGGACCGTAGGAAGCAGAGCCCTTCGACTAGACCCCACCCCGCCCCCAGTGACAGAGTGCACCGTGCGGAGGGAGGCCCTGATGACAAGTGCAGGCATAAGTGGGAGTGGCTAGTGCAGTTCCACAGCCTGACATCAGCTTTGCTCTCAGGGAAGAGTAGAGCCACGCTTTCCAGCAAAACAAGAAACCCGTGGCTCACGCGTGCGTGTTGTCGCTGACGTGTGGACACACGCTTCAGTGAGGTTTTAACTGAACCCAGGCACACGGTCGTTCACGCAGCCCTCGAGCATGCCGTTACCACTCTGATGTGGCTCAACCCTGTTTAGTGACATGGAGTCCATCCCCAGCACGTCCTCCTTGTGGGCATTTCTCTGACGGCTCCTCTCGACCATCTTTCAAGGTCTGCAGGTGCTCATGCTGACGTGCTCGCTCGCACGGACCAAGGTCCTTCGCAGGGTGGTGAACTCCAGGACCAGCGACGTGACAATGGCGCTCGCTCCGTCCTGTCCAGCTGCTCAGGTGACAGGCGAGCTGCTGCAAGCTCTGCTTCTCTGTCCACGATACGATGCTCTCCGAGTCATACAGCTGCACACTGACGGATCACTGTCACTCACTTATCACGGCTGATCACCCCCGTGTGGGACTTAGAGCTAAGCACTGAAGACACAGTGAAGAATCAAAGTCGCTCTTCTTGTTTGCTCAACATAAGAGTCCCAGTGTGCTTCTCACTCGCTGCTGGCCTCGTTGTGCAGTCGTGATCCCTTGGCAGGTCGATGGTTTTGCTAGAAAACACATTAGAATATTTTCTACACATTTACCAAATGGAATATAAGATGAACCGTGATTTTCATAGGTATTCTTTGATGTTATATTTTTTTAAAGTTTAGCATGGGTGATTTGGACTGACCTGGTTAGTTAATCTTCACTAACATACCATTAAGGTAGAGTCTGCCTCACAGTTTTTAATATTTTTGAAATCCCAGTGTTATACTTTACATTGTCTAAATTTTTTTTTTAATTATTTTACTGGATTATATAACAATGCTATTAAAAATAAACCAATGCTTCCGGGGATATCCATTAAAATATAAAAGGAATCTCTAACAAATATTTAAAAATAAGCTTTTTGAGGAAACTGAATCTATTTTGCCTGGCTCCTCGGTTTTGTGTACTGTGACACTTTGTCAACAGAAACATAAATTCATCAAAGATTTCGTCTCATTTTCAAAATATATATATTTCACATATTTCAACTGGCATTTCCAGAACAGGGCAGAACGATGGCATCTTTCTGGGCCTGAGACCCAGCCAGGTCTTGACATTGCCCAGCAGCCTGGAGCCCTGCACACTTCCTGGGAACAGTCCCAGAGATTGCCGCGGGCCCAGTGGCCGCGCTCTGGTCCGAAGGCATGCTGGTGCAGTGGATCGTGGCTCATGAACCGGAGGCACGGTATCATCTACCTGCTAACTGGTATTTTACATTGATGTGGGCTAAAACTGGATTTCCATTTAAGTGACGATGACTTTGAGCAGCACGGTATCAACCGGAAATGGCCTCTGGTTCATAACAAGGAAGGGCCCTGCCACATCAAGAAGGAGGCTGGACAGAAGTCGCATTCGGCTTCCCACACTGACTAGAGGAACAGCGGACATCAACCACGTTTCCCGGTCGTCACTCAGTGATGAAGAAGATAACAAGGGAGGACACAACCGTCACATCTCGCCTCCCAAGTCGCCGTTTCCCAGCGACATGGGTCAAAGGTGGGCTCACGGCATCGGGGAGGAGGAAAGAAGACACAGTTTTAAAACCATTTCCTTAGGTAACTGATGATTCCAAAGAGAGATTAAAAATTCTTAGAAATGCCACTTGATACTTTAGAGCACACAGTTGAGGTCAAGACTGTTTAAAGTGTCTACAAGGAGTTGACTGGTCTTCTCAGTTTCTTCTTTGCCACGAGATGGAATTTGATGACCACTCAGTGAAGAACCGATCCTGCATCCCTGAAGGTATTTAGGAACACCATCAAAGGTCTCGCAGAACACGGAACCTATTCCCAGCACTCAGCACGGTGAGCCTTTTTAAAGCAGTTGCTCTGGCCCCCATGGGAACTCTCCCCCCACTGGCTCTGAACACCACATGGTCATCAGCTGGTATCTGATGGACCAGGCCACTGGGTGGTCTTCCAGGGACGGAACAAGGACTTCTGGGCTCAACCTTAGCTGCCAGAACAACCTGAGAAGCACAGCAAATGCTGCCCCTCCAGAGCCTTTAATTTCAGGTCAGTTTTCTCATGCAGAGATTAAGAAGCAACAGAAACTGATCTGTTTCAAGCCATCCGTGGTCATATCGATCATAGAAACAGAGGCTGACAACTAAGAGCGCTGACATGCCTGGTCCATGAAGCTACTCGGACGCAATGGCTCACTTCTGTCATGCTCCTGCTAAGGAGCTTGTTCGTGGACTGCTCTGACAGTCTCCATCCCAGACCCTGGGCACCTGGCAGGGAGTCTTCAAGCCCAGCTCTTGCAGCATCCTGAACACTCTTGGGACTCTACTTACGGCTCTGTTTCATACCGCCGATTATCGGTGGTAAGTTCTGCTCCCGCTAATGTTGAAGTCTGAACACTAGAGAAGCAGGCCAAGACAAGCATATTAAGCAGGTTTTATTAAAAAGTAGTAATAATACAGACTTCTCCCGAGGGGGAGAAGGGGGCCATGGCTGATGTTCTAAAGTCCCAAGAAGTGAGCACGCCCTACATCTTTTATAGGTTAAGGTCTCTTTTGTTCTCCAGTTCTCTCCCCCTTGTCTCTTCTTCCTGCCTACTAACTAGGCCTGGTTTTGCAGGTGAGATGCAAAAAGTGAGAAGCAGAGGGGGCAGGGGGAGGGCCAAAGTGATTCAGGCAGGTAAGGACCCAAAGGGCGTTAATTAGCAGCTCCTTGCTTGCAGTCCTTGATAAGGGCAGGCAAATTTGATAATCAATGGGCTCCGGAGATCCTTGACATTCCATTCTCCCAGGGGCAGACTCCAACTTCCAGAGGCAGATGGCTTTCATGGCCTCCATTTCCTCAATTTGACCCGATCCCCTATTTCTACACTAAGTGCCTGTCCCCAGTTCTGGCTTCATTGTGACTTCCTCCTCTGTTGGTCTCCAAAAACCTAGCTACTTAACCAAGACTCCAGAGCAGGAAAGAGCATGGCGTTTTCTCCAGGACCTTCTACATAGCTCGATATCCAGCTACAATCCCCTTCCTAAGCCAGGATTCTATCTCTAATTATTTCTTTGATGCCAAGATGTGGCATGCACGTATTTTTGAATAAACTTGAAAGCCGCACTGGCTTTCAAGGGGAATGGTGAAACGCCTTAACCTGGAGAGGGGGACAGCCAGGCCTCCATCCCGACTCATTCACAGGCCTGTCCCAGGCTCTGTCAATTAGAGGCTGTGCTTCTCATCACAGGTGCACTGGCCACTGGACACCTGACCTTTCACACTGTGATTACAAAGCCCCACAGCTCTGTGCATGTGGAGCCCACTGAGCTCTCGGCCTGCACGCTCCTGCTTGCCATGACAGAGGCAGAGGGCTGTGAACCTGCAGCTTCCAGGACGCGCCCCGTACGCGTCCCTAGTGCAGGACTACTTGTAGGTGATTCTCCTGGGATCCTCGCGTCAGGGAGGGTCACCACACAGATCTCAGGGTGGGATCTACCTGGAGGAGCACGGGCCACCTGTGGGGCGATGGGAGCACTCCACGGCAGCAGAGGTTTTGGTCTGCAGCAAGGCCTCTGCATTTGCTCAATGAGCGCACGAGGTCCCCCGGCCACCTCACCCACTGCGTGGCCTGCTTCACCCTCCCCCACCCTCTTCCTGTCCGCCTTTCCCTGCTGAGGGATGGCCTTCCTCTTTCCTCTTTGCGGCACAGGAAGCTCCGTGAAGGCAGAGGCTGTTGTCTCACCTTCACCACCGCATCCTGGGCGCTGAGACCGGTGGGTGACTGACACATTGCAAACGTTTGTTGAATGAATAAATGTCAATTCATTCTGCTCAAATCTCACACTTGAGAATGGCAGAGAGTGCTTTCTCTCGCTGCTTAAACTCTTGCTTAGTGATTTTTCCCTCGTATTTGTATTCAGTAGGAAGTAGCCTGAGGTTTATTTAATCCACTTTGTGAAAACAATGAAAGAATCCTAGGAATTCTTGTCGATTACTCACTCTTTTTCCCATTCTGATATTGGAAGTCACATTTTGTTATCTTCTTTTTCCCGAGATCCCTCCTTCAGGGACTTTTCTAGACTGATCAGAGCCCGCCTCACTGCCTGGGGATGCCCTCACCCTGAGGAACGCGTGCTGTGTGGCGAGGGCCTCGCCCGAAGTGGGTTGGGATGGTGGAGCTCTCTGCCTCGGCTCTGTTGGTGGCATAATCAAGTGTCCCGTGGGTTTGCATTCATGTGGAGCACACAGGGGCAGGAAGCACGGGCTGTGTGCACAGAGATGTAAATAGGAAATGTTTAATTTCGTTTTGAGGGTCCAAATGCTTATTTGAAGTTAACCACAAATGAGAGGATTTCTTCATAATCTACAAAAGCCTTTTTAAAAATCCCAATTATGCACACTTTTTAAGAAGTGCCAAATGGTGATTATTTGAAGGGAACTCGGAAGGAACCAAACCTCCGGAAAGGACAGATCTTTCCCTAAGCCAAAGCTGACTGCACATGCACCTCTTTAGTTTTAATTACAAAAAAAAGGGGCACTTTCTTCTTATCCATAAAATATGAGGCGTTCTGATGTTGGTTTTTCCTTCCTCTTTTTTTCTTCTTTTTTTTTTTTTTTGACACTGAGAATAAAAAATAACTTTGACTTAAGAAAGTCAGGGAGCCACGGCAACCTTAACTCTGCTGCTAATTAATGCCCTCAGAAGGCCTAGCAGGATCACTCTGCTGCTTTCATCTCCACATGATGAGTACCTTCAAATAGCCTCCCGCCTTCCACTGCCAGTTGGATGTCATCTGCAAACCGAGTAACCGCAGCAACTGCTCCCACAGAGACGCTGCTGCCTCCTCCCCCAGACTAGGAGCTGCGGACGTGGACGATCCACAGCCATGTGATCCTCTACCATCAGGTTCCCCAAAGCTGTCGTGAGATCCATTAGTGGGAGAGGAGCATTGGACTATTTTCCTACCTTGCCAGAGAGCAGCGAACCGCTTTACCTAAATGCCTCCCATATCAATGTCAGGCTGGTCTTTATTTCCACAAACACAGTCGCAAAAATTCTTACACACTGTCTTTTTAAAATCAAAGCAACATGCTCTGGACGCCTCTGTCATGAATATCAGCCTTGTCTGAAATGTTTCAAGGTGAACTGGAGTTTAGGTTGAACTGCATTCTACTGTGCTTTCTTTCTTTGCAAACCCCAAATTTGGGTTTATGATGCTTTTAGAAGGAACTAAAGGGATGATAGGACTTTGCAGTGAGACTCCTCGAAGAGGACAAGTCTCAGCATGCATGGCATGATCACAAACCGTGTGGCCTTCTTGCCGAATGTCACCAGAGGACACACAGAACTTTGTGCAGGTACAGGAATGCCTCTTGTCTTGCCTCATGCATTTACACAATCATGTCTTCTGAAAGCAATTACCACCAAAGTGTTTGTTTCCTAAGTTGCTACTGAAAATCAGCTTATCCTATAAATGACATGACTTCGTGTTTAGCAGATGTATGAGATAAGCCTGTTTTGTTTTATGAATTAATAGTAGATTGCATTGCCTTGTTTCCCATATTATAAAAGACAGAGGAAATGCTATCAATACACATGGAAATATTTCCAAATGAATTGTGAGCTATTTCTTTGGAAACGAAAAGGAAACGTTGAATATTTCTACGACTTCTTCAGTCAGTACTAAAGTGACTAATTTGAGCAATTAAAAAATATTTATCCTACTGTAATTCGAAGTAGGATTAGGGGAAAAATCATTGATGTAATCATTAAATTTTAACATGAATCAAGAAACAGAACCTGTGGTTGTAAATAACAGATTTTTAAGCCACATTTTAATGGCTATTAAATAAATGATCAGTATTGGGGAAAATACCTTAATGAAGCTTCCCCCTCTTCTCTCACAAGCTAAATTGTTTGCTATGTCTGAGAGAAGTACCATTGTACTTGTTAGATAATTTACAGTAAACACACATCCTCTTAATCACATCGCAGAAGCTTAAATAGATTTGTAAAACCATTAAAAAATCAATACTTAGCTTTTAGGTGATGAATTAATTAATACAGTGTGAATGCTTGCAGTTGGCATTACCCAGCATGCTCTGCACCCCTCATAACATCACTGTCACTGGGAACCTGCCCTGAGTACCGTGCGCCGCAGGTTGGGAGGCCCTGGTAAAAAGCCTCACTCCCTGCTTCCCAGGGCAAGTTCCAGTGGCAGTTGCTTTCTGGTAAGAAATATGATGCAGTTATTTTTCAGCAACATATAGTGATGGAAGAAAGCCATATTATTGGTAAATAAAAAAGAAAAGATAATCCGAGGTGTCCCAGCTCTTCAAAGGTGGTTGGATAAAAGGTCATGATTCATACAACATCGTGAATGAGCTTATGAAGAGCTGTAAATACAGGGGAAGAAATTTTTATTATTTTCCTACATCAATTCTATAAAAAATCTTTTTTGATGAAACAGAAAATATTTTTTCTGATTTCTTTTGGGTTTACTTTATCCCATCCCTCCTCCCGTGTTTCCTTCCACGTTAAAACATGTCCTCACAACCACCTCTGTGGGTGAGTGCATGGGATGCTGGCCCCTGCCTGCCAGTCACCTCTCGCTGATAGTAGCATAAAGTGGACCACAGCAAAGACTGAGGGGCAATTAACATGACGTCTAGGTTTTGGGTGGACAAAACTCATAATTTGGAGGTGATCTTTTAGAACACCAGTTTAGAGTAAGAAAGTCAACATGAAGCTTCTACTTCAGGCGAGGCTTTGAGCCAGACCTGGGCTCTCACGGGAGGATCACCAGCATGGTCAGGACAAGGACTCGGAACAAGAAGGTCTGTGGGAAGCGCTGGGAAGCCACTGCAGCAGCTCGGGCTTGCGGGGAGATCTCCGAATTGTCTCATTTTCAGTTCAATTTGCTTTACACTCATGACTGATTTGAACACTGTTATATGTGCTTACCTTTTCATTTTCCTGTCTTTTTTGTTAGAGCATCTGTTCTGATCATTTCCCCCCTCTTTCGCAGGATTGGACGTCTTCTTTCATCATGAGCTTTAAGTGTGCTGTGCACATTAGGATGCATGTCCTTTGTCGGATGTGTGATTTGCAGGTAGCTTCTCACAGTTGGGTTGGCCCACACTCCCAGAAGCATCTCTAAGGAGCGGGGGCTGTTAACGCTGAGAAAATCTAGTTTATGTGTTTTCTTTCCTTCATTGGTGTGCTATTCCACGATCACAGCTACGGAAGCGTTGCTTACGCCAAGATCAAGAACTTTCTCCTGTTCCCGTGGAAATGTTACATTTTATGTTTTATACTGAGGCCGATGATCTGTGTTGAATTTTGTATGTGGTTCAAAAAAATGGTTTAAAGTAATTTCACTCTCTCCCTGCCCCTCTCCTTTTCTTTCCCTTCCTGCTGCCTTCCTTTTAAAAAATAGCTATTATTCCAGGTATTCTACCACAGTATATTGAATAGACTTCTTTGTTATCTTCACTTTGTTATCTTTTACCTCTGTCAATAATCAATGATCTCTAGGGTTTTTATATCATAATAATTCCACTAAGTTCCTTCTACATGGGTGGGCCTGTTTCTTTTCACTGTCTATACAGACCTGCATACTAAACTGTATTTATGTTACAGACTTAAACTAAAACTCACACATAGGTACTATTACTCATTCATTTAAAAAAATATTTTAGTGATTCCAGGTCCCTTGTATTTCTGTATGAATATCAGAAATTCCTAGTTAATCTCAATGCAAAAAAAAAAAAGCCGAAGTTTTTATTGAGATTTTCTTGAATATGTGAACCAAAATGTCGGAAATGATGTGAACAAGACAGAGTCTCCGATTAGCAAAGTAGATCTTTCCACTTACTTATGCCTCATTTAATTTCTCTCAAATATTTTATGGTATTCAACTGAACAAATGTTCATCAGACTCATTTCTAAATATTTTGTATTTTTAATATTATTGTTCATACTTGAACAGTACACTTTGTTCAATTCTAGTACACAGAAATTGTGCTACAACAATTGATTTGTTATCAAACTTTTAACCATGCAAACTTGCTAAGCTCGTATTATTTATAGGAATCTTTCTAAAGTTTCAGTGGATTTTCCACACAAAGATCATGTTGTCCATGAATAAAGACAGTTCCACTTTTCTGATCTGGATGCCTTTTACTTCTTATTCTTACTATATTGTGTTGGCCAAAACCTCAAGTAAAATGTTGAAAAGAAGTGCAAAAGTTGACATGCCTGTTTTTACTGATATTAGGGAGAGAACATTTAGTATTTTTCCATTAATACGATGCCAATCATGTGTTTTTTTTGTTTGTTTGTTTTGTTTTTGTAAGAAAATAGTTTACTAGGCACAGAGGATGACTGGCAAGCAAAGTTAGTAGTCGCCCAGGGGGAGGTGAGGCACAGGGGTGTTTGTTTTCCCTGCCTTCTCCCTGCAAGGTTGCATTTGCGTGGCCCCATCCAGTGGATGACCTCTCCGTTGAGGAATGGGTTCTCGATTATGGCCTGCACCAGATGAAAATACAGGGTCACCCAGTCGGCTGGGGAAGGGCACCTGGCTGGCCAGGAAGTTGCACACTTGCTCCAGAAGGCTGGTCAGCAGTGGGGTGCCGAACAGTCCTGGAGCAATGGTCATCGCCCCGCTGCCTATTGGAGCCAGATCTGAGCAATGGGCAATGTCATGCCCACTGTGCCCCCTTTGGATGCAGAATGTGCAGCTTGTCCCACCTGGCCCTCACAGGCAGCCACACTGGCGGTGTTGACGATGGCCCCACGTTGGCCTCCCTGGTCTGGTGCGTTCTGGCTCATGTCACCAGCAACCAGGCGGATCACATGAAGGAACCTACAGATCCACACTGAGAACTTGCTGGAAGTCCTCCGAGGTGGGGCCTGGTTCTTTTATACGTTTTCATGGCCACTGCATACCGCAAGGTTGACAGCCACATCCACACAGCCAAGCCTCTCCTTTGCTGGAGTCAGGGCTGACTGCACATCCTTTTTGGAGGTCATGTTGGTTGGGGCAAACACGCAGCTCTTTCCTAACTTCTTGGCCTGGGCCTCACCACCTGAGTAGGGCAGGTCCAGGAGCACAGCAGGAACCTCTGCCTCACCAGTGGCTCTGTGGTGGCCAGACCAAGACCTGGGGCTCCTCCGGTTATTACTGCGACCAAGCCCTTCACGTTCCGACCTGCCACGGCCACCTTGCTCAACCATGGGCTTTTATACTTGCACTTTATTCTGTAGAAATGATCTTGTCTTTACTATTATTATTGAAAATTTGATTATACTGTATCTTATTATACTTTTTTCTTTTTTCTTTGTGCTTGGGTTTTGTTGAGAGTCTTAGATCTAAGAATTTATAGTTTTATGATACTGGGATTTTTTTTTTTTTTGCCATTATTTCTTCAAATTTTGTTCTGCTTACTCTTTTTTTTTTCTATTTCTGTTTTTCTTCCTCTGTCTCTTTTGGGGACTTCAGTTACATTCATAGTAAGATGCTTGAAACTATCCCACAGTTTACTCTTTCTTAGTTTTTATTTTTTTTTAATTTTATATGTTTTTTCAGTGTTCTTTTTTCTTTTTAAATTTTTTTATTTGTTATAATTAGCTGTATGTGACGGTAGAATGCATTTGTGCATCTTGATAGATCGTACATAATGGAGTGTAATCCCTCATTTTCTGACTGTACGCATTGCAGGATCGCGTGGGTCATGCAGTCATACGTGGATGTGAGGTGATGGTGTCTGCTTCACTCCACTCTCCTTCCTATGCCATTTCCATTCCCCTTCGCTCCCTTCTCCTGAAGTAACTCATTCCTCCATGTGTTTTATTTTGAAGTTTCAACTACTGTATCATTTTTAAATGTATAATCTGCCATTATTTTCAACCTGTGCATTCCTACCATAGATATTATTTTAATCTCTAGAAGTTTAATTAAAATATTTTTTTAAAAATTTACAGTCTATGTTTCTCAACTTCCTTTGAACACAGTTTTAATAATTACTTTAATGTCATTGTGTGATAATAGTATCTATATCAGTGCTAAGTTGATTTTAGTTGAGATTTTTCTACACAAAATAGGATAAATATCTATTTCTTTGCATGCCTATGAATTTTTAATCGGATTCTAGGCATCCGATTTTATTTCAGAGGGTGATGAGTATTTTTTATGTCTTTACATATTCTTGAGCTTTGATCTGGAATGCAATTAAGTTATTCTTATGTTCCTTTGATCCTTTGTAATCTTGCTCTAAGACGTGTTGGGCAGGACTGGAACAGTGCTCCATCTTAGGCCAACTGTCCCCATGACCAAGGACATGAGGTCATGCCAAGTTCAGGGCAGCACGTGCAGCTACCTAGTCTGGCAGTTGGGGGCAGGCCCTGGCCCAGCCCTGGACGAACCCTCTGGTGTAAGCAGGCACTGCTTGGCTCTCCAGGGGAATCTGCTTGCGATGTCTGGAGTGCTCTCTCTGCAGCTCTTCTCTCCATTGCTCTGTCCTGTGAACTCTGGCTGCCTTGTACTTGCAGACTCAGCTCTGGCTCCTCAATTCATGGGACTGTCAGGTCTCATCTGCACTGCTTCTCTCTGTTTTGAAGTCCAAAATGCTCCCACGATAGGGGCTTTGTCAGGGTCACCTTGTTCCCCGGGGTCTCTGAGGTCGCTGCGCTGCCTGAATTTCAATGTTCTGGGAACGGCTGTTTCGTTCATTTGTCAGGTTTGCCTGTTGCCTGGGTGGAAGGGTCGCCCAGTTGCCACCACTACGCCATCTGAATACAAGTGTAAGACTCTTCTACTAGGTTTTTGGTTATGGTTATTTCTACTATTTAAATGGTTACCTCACTCTAGAGACTTTCAGATACATACATTAATGAAAGTATTTACTCTTCTGAAGAAAAATAAAGCTAAGATACTATAATACCGATGATCCCTTTCTGATTTGTATGCTATATTATCATGCATATTTAATTCAATCTCGTCTATTATCTCTCCTACGTAGTTATTATTGTTTATGCAATAAATGTCTATTTATGCTTATCACATATATTTAACATTTTTATTTTTTAATTTTTTTGGTACTGAGGTTTTAACCCAGGGGCACTTAACCACTGAGCCTCATTTCCAGCCCTTTTTAAAAAATATTTTGAGACAGGGTCTTGCTAAGCTCCTGGGACCATCCTCGAACTCACAATCTGCCTACATCAGCCGCCTGAGTTGCTGGGAGTATAGGTGTGCACCATGAGCCCAGTTTAACATTTTTATTCTTTATTATTTCTTCTGGCATTTTTTTTCTCTTCTTACAGTGGCTTTTAGAACTATTTGTGAGTGGTCTTTCTGATTTGTTTTGTATAAAATCCTGTAAATGTCCTTACTTTATTCTCTCTCTCTCTCTCTCTCTCTTTTTTTTTTTTTTTTTTTTTTTGTGGTGCTGGGGATTGAACCCAGGGCCTTGTGCATGTGAGGCAAGCACCCTACCAACTGAGCTATCTCCTGAGCCCTGCCATCACTTTTGAAAGATAATTTCACTGGCTAGGTAACTATTAAAACTATTCTGACTGGGCTTTCTGACTCTGGGTGCTCTGGGTCTTCCTCTTTTAAAATATCGCTCTTGCTGAGGAGGCTGCCCTTGGGAAGTTCTCCGCTTTCTGCAGAGTTGGAGGGTGGGGATTGGACTGGGCACGCGTCTTCCTTCTGGGCTCTGATCGGCTGCTAGAGTGCAGGACCTGGCGGCTCTCGAGGAAGGCCCTAGCCTGTTAATCTTTCCTGATTCACACTTTCACATTTCTCTAGCCCTTGAAAGTTTTCTTTGTTGTCTTGGCATCAAAACAGGACATTTAAAGAGATGTTTAAACAAAATAATTTGGGGCCAATTTAAGTTTGTGATTTTTTTTTAATCAAGACAAAGTTTTAGGTTTGGGGAGATAGCTCAGTTGGTAGAGTGCTTGCCTTGCAAGCACACGGTCCCTGGGTTCAAATCCTCAGCACCACAAAAAAAAAAAAAAAAAGGAAAAGAAAAGACAAAGTTTCTGGAAACCTGATCTGCTTTCTTAACAGAAGAGGCATGATGGGCAGGATTTGTGGCTTCTGTCTGTTTACAGATTTGTTTGCCCTGTTAGACTGTGACCTATACCTAGTTTGGGACTGTATTTTAGTTGCTTTAAAGCCCCTGGACCCAGCATATTGCCTAACCTGGAGCAGACGTCAGTGAGAGCATGTAAGGCAGGAGCCTGCAACTGAGCTTCCTCCCCAGCCCTGCACTTGAGTTCGGAAGAGTCTGCAAAGGGAAGCAAGGTTGGAGCGACTTGGGAGGAGTCCAGGCGTTGAAGCTCAGAGCAGATGTAATGCACAACTAGAAACAGAGTGGTCACGGGCACAGAAACCGTCAGGTGGATCCGGAAGAGCAGTTTAGGAAACATTGTGGAGGGAAGGGTCCGGAGAAAGGTGAGGGCGGGAGGATGGCCAGATGGCGGACGGGCATCTGCAAGCCCTGGGAAGAAGAAGAGGGAAGATGGAGGTGGCAGGGCTAAAGCAGGAAGGAGACTTTCTCACATGGCAGATCTTTAGTCAGAGCCGATGAAAGAGCTGAGGAGAGCAAGAAACCAAAGCAGAGGAAGCATGAGTGATGGATGGAAGGGTTTCAGGGAGGAGGGATGACAAACATGGATGAAGGGTGTAGCCGCTGGAAGGGTCAGCTTCCAAAGGGAAGAGGGAGAGCGCGTGGAAATATCGTTCAGTCCTGAGCAAGAGGCCGGGTGGAGGGAGATCTCATTTTACCTAATGGAAACTATGTTCTCCTGTATTAATGTATTTCCCAAGGAGCACATAAAAAAAGGATTAGGAGCAGCTGGAATGTTGGTAAAAGGACATGAAGCTGCATCCTGAATAACCTAATTGGAAGAGCTACATGAGAATTTATAGCAATAGATAGCCAAGGTAGACTCATTTGGAAAAAGTAACAAAGAGAAAAGATTTGGGGATCAGCCTGCAGGATCCAAAAGAAAACATCATTTGTGCTCTTCCAATCTTCACGCCCCGGCCGAGAGGTGCAGAGCCTCGGTATGCTATTACCTAGTGTGATCACAACACGGGTAATTGGTATACAGGGAAAATCCCTGATGCTCCCCTGAGGCCAGAGCAGAAGCACCCCTGTCCCTCCAACTAGAGGGCACATGAGTTGCGACCACGTCCGGATGGGTTTTCTGAGCTTTGCAGTCCCAGCGAGTTTCAGGACAGGGAAACTTCACTACATGCTACCACATCTATTGAGGTGCTAAATCGTGTCATGCAAAATGTACCATGAATTCCCGGATGGATCAGACCCAAAGGACACTCTCGCAATTAGAGTTTGCTACTGACTTCACTGAGATTTCAGGTGTAATTGAAATTCCAACATATTTTTACTGACACTTAAAATTTTATACAATGTTCAAGTCCCATAATGTTCAAGGTAAGCAGGCATTCTAGGACTCACTGACAAGCTAGTGTCCGTGTTTAGAGGCCCTCTACCCTTAGAGCTCCACAACTGATCGCTGTCTAGAGAATAAATCCCCAGCCCTGAATATCCACCTACTGAGTCACTGAAAGGCAATGACCCAACACAAACATTATGCTAAAAGATGAAACTAAGAAGCCAAGATCAAATGGAAAATGTTCTTTCCAAAATGAAACACTTGCTGCGGGAAAGCCTGGGGTGTCAAACCTGAACCTGAGAAGAGCTTGGCTCTGAAATCTTGGCTCCAGTGTGTGTCTGTGACTCTCTGGGTGGCTCCATGGGACGTTCCATCCAAAAGTGTGTATGAGGAACCAGCTCCAACCTGGGATGTGGGGCTCTGAGGACAGTGTTATTCTCTAGTCCTCCCCGGTCACCATCACCTAGCTTCCTCTGCCCAGCCCCAGGGGCAGAGACCGAGCTGCCCTCCATGGGCCCCTCAACTATCAAGAGTTCCAGCCAAGAAATACTTGCTGCTACCCTCATTTTCAATTGCAAGGCAGGTTCTGGTCCCATTTGTTCTCAGCATTACCGACTAGTACCTACGCTGATGACCCTGTTAGTACATGACAGAGCGGCAGCCAGGGGAACTCCTCCTTGGCGATGCCAGCATTACTACAGGACCCCTGCAGGACCCTCACAGGAGGGTAAGGGCTACAGCAGGGAGAAACCTGGGGGAAAGCCAGTCCTGGTTGAAAGGGGTCCTGAATTTCGTATTTGAATGATATTGAGCAGGTACTCTGCACTGAGCACTGTGCCTGCTGCTGTCAGGTGCAGTCTCTCAGCCCTCCCCACACCAGCAACAAGTGAGGAAAGGAGCCCAAAGGGGCAATGACTTACCCCAGGAGATCACAAGCCATTTCTACTACAACTGCAAGTAATTTCCTGCTCAAGAAACTCCCGCAGTCTCTAACGGGCCCAGAGCGGAATCTCGGGAGCCCAACGTGCTCTGCAGGGCCTGACCCCCTCTGGCCCTGCTTCCCATCTCTGGCCAGAGGGGCTCCCTGCTGTTCTCGGGCAACAGCAAGCTTGTCCACACAGCATCTCTGCCTGACCTGGACCTGCCACCTGCAAATCTCTCCCCAGAAGCCTGTGTTCTCCCAGTCCCCCGCCCTGCATGCAGGAGCACACGCCACCCAGGTCACCCTGGCCCCTGTGCCCTGTGGTCTCCCAGTCCCCCGTCCTGCATGCAGGAGCACACGCCACCCAGGTCACCCTGGCCCCTGTGCCCTGTGGTCTCCCAGTCCCCCGTCCTGCATGCAGGAGCACACGCCACCCAGGTCACCCTGGCCCCTGTGCCCTGTGGTCTCCCAGTTCCCCGTCCTGCATGCAGGAGCACACACCACCCAGGTCACCCTGGCCCCTGTGCCCTGTGGTCACCCAGTCCCCCGTCCTGCATGCAGGAGCAAACACCATCCTGGGTTGTCCTGCTTCATTTGCCTTTTGAGAGCGTTCCCTTCACATTTTATTATTTTCTCATATCATATCATATCTTACTGTTTCCTACTGCCATGCAAATAAACTCTGGATGGGAGCTATTTACATTATGGATGCTTAGAATAGCTCTGGCCCTCGCAGGTACTCAAGAAATGTCCAATATGTGAACATGTTAGAGAATCACTTTCCCCTCTCTGGCTCTGTGCACCACTTTGATGCAATAATATTGTTTCTACTTGGTGCTGATGCTTATTGGAGGCTCCTTACATTTGAGACACAAGTTAAATGTCTTGCAAATGTCTTTAAATTTAATTTTCACCAGTGGACATAAAGGAATATGAGTGAGAATTTTCATTTTTATTCTGATTTTATTTATGACAGGTCATGCTCAAAAAAGTGACATAATGGGTCAGAGAACTTTGCCTCCTTGGAATTTGAATGAGGTATGGCTGGCATGGGGTCCTTGCTCACAACCATTACTGTAGGGAACCAGTGTGTCAGCTCCACCCATGTGCAGATGAGGAAATTGAGGCCCACGTCAGTCTAGAGAACAGGGAACAGAGTAAGATCCGGATCTTTCATTTCCTTACATGTAGCATCAGCCTGTGACCAATACTGAATTTGTAGGAGAACGTCACCTCCCGACACAGAAGGAAAATGTTTATATCTCTTGACAGAATGAATCAAGACAGCACACGGGTAGCACGTGCAGAGAGCAGCATGTGGAGCTCTCACAGGGAGGCGGGCGGACAGTACCCTGCGAAGGCTGGCATTACCCCCAGTGTCTATGAGAGACTGGTGCCACGTGGCTGTCAGGGACAGGGCCTCAGGGCAGACTTCTCGGCCAGTGCCCACCCTGTCAGTAAGCCTTGAAGACGTGAACTGGCAAATGGGGAGTGCAGCCCAGCACTGCTTTTCATGAAGGGTCCCCATCCAGACGTGTGTGTTCCCAGGTGCTGGACAAATTTCAGTATCGTCCACTCAGACATTCCATTACCCGTAAGGGCGGCGAGCATCAAAAACATGTCACTACCAAACAGAGACATAAACAACAGAAAGCAACTGAGTGGACAGAGGTGCAGACACACTTAGGTACTTGAATGCTTAGACTCAGGTGTGTTGCTCTAAAATTTGAGTTGTCCACTGGGAGGCTCTCACCTGGCCTTTTTATCCATTACCCACCAACGTGTCAAAAGCCACACTTGTCGTTTCTCTGTGTTCTCTCTTGGAGGTACACTAAACCAAATCAAAAGGATAGAGAGGTACGCATGCAGGATGAGAAAGGGACTGAGGGGAGCAGCCACAGAAAAGCACACAGAAATCAGAAATTCAGGAAGAACAGACATGCATTAACTGATTTAAAGAACAGAGAAAACCATGCGCCTGGAGTGTAGCCCTGGGTTCCTTCCCCAGCATCACGAAAGAGGAGGAGGTGGAGGAGGATGAGAAAACTAGCTAAGTGCGTGGAAGGGAGAGAGGTGGGGTGGGGAGAAAGAGCAGGAGAAACGAGTCAGGCATGTGTGGGGCTGGGGATCAGAAGAAAGAGTGAAGACTGAACTGTGAAGCACGTAGACCTCCAGATGTTCAGGCCAGATTCCTGAGGCCAGTGCACACCCTTCCTCTGCTCCAGCAGATGACTGGCATATGGACAAGGTCACCCAGGTGGGCTCTAGATTTGGGGACATCAAGCAGAGGCAGGAGAGAGAATGCGAGTCACCTTTCTGAAAGAGGACTGAACACCTGTCTAGGAGCTGACCCGGCTCCCTTCTGTTCAGTGCCTCTGCTAAGTCCAGTCTGCTCAGTCCAAAGGCACCCACTCCCGGGGCCCATCATTGAACACTCCACCCTCCATGTGAAAGACTTCATTCTAGGAAGGAAACCCAGAAACACAGGAAGAGACAAGTAACACTACTTGGAAATTCCCCAACAAAATGTCCTAGAGCTCAGAGGGTCTCCTGGATGAGGACAGCCTAGGAGGAGCCTCGCCCCTCCTCAGAGGCATGGTCTTAGTGCTCTTCTGAACAGGGCTGGACAGATATCACCACCAGACAGTCAGGGTCACCACCTGTCCTCTCTTGTCTCGGGAGGGCTGGAAACATGGGCCCACTTTCACACAGTCCTTGCCAGCCAAGCTCTGGGTTAGATTCAACAACGAGAGACCTCCCGGTCCCAGTGGCTGGGAGACCATGGCTGTATGTGAGGGCCGGCCAGTGGGTGGGTTTGGCTGAGATGTGACAGTGGCCTCTGGACCTCTCACGGGAACCACCCACTCAGTGCCGGAGGGAGCTGCAGTTCCTCGGTGCCAGCTCCCTTGCCCTTGATCTTCTCACCTTACAGTGAGTTTTACACACCTCATCCCTGTATTAATTAACCTCTCTGCCTATAGTGCCTACGGTACTTTTAGTATCCAAGAGCAGCTCTCATGTGGCAGGTAAACAGGAATGAGCACCTTAGAGCATGCGTGTGAGTGTGCGCGTGAGTGTGTGTGTGTGCACGTGCGTTAGTGGGGACCTGGAGATAACCCAAGCGTTTGCCGCTAGAGGAATTCAGAAGTTGAACTCCCGGGACACGGCAGAGCACAGGAGCACAATCAGCTGCGAGTACAAACTGCACACATACAAACCCTTGGCGAGATCACCCAGACCTCCGAGGATTAGTGGGAACAGGAGACGAAATGAGGTCGCGGGCGCGTTGCATTTACCTGAATGAAAACACGCACAGGGGAAGCAGCACGGCGCATTCTACAAGAGACCTGCAGCGTCTGCATGGCGTGTGCGTGTCTATGGAGGAGACAGGCGTCAGGCTCAGGTGTGGATGAAGACCAGGCGAGAAAGCGTCGTGAGTGCACGCCTCCATGGACTGAGGAGCGAGGGCCCCGTGATCTGACCCAAGACGCTTACGACGGTGCAGTGGAAACCCTATTTGAGGTCGTGAATCTGGATCTTTCCTGGGCCCACACGTGCGACACAGCATGTCCTCATGATGCTGAGCATCAGGCCACTCCTCCAGGTCAGTCGATGACCCAGAGGGTGCGCAGCTGGCAGTCCGTGGAGTGCTGCGTTGCCACACTTTGGCGCTGGGTGGTGTGGGTGTACTACTGCATTTCAGTGCGCAATCCGTGCAGTGGTGATCAGGACAC
The DNA here is from genome assembly GCF_902686455.1 of Sciurus vulgaris. Lineage (NCBI taxonomy): Eukaryota > Metazoa > Chordata > Mammalia > Rodentia > Sciuridae > Sciurus > Sciurus vulgaris. Next base: position 153,044,792 of record NC_136467.1, read on the forward strand.
GCTGTGAGGCACGTGTAGACATCTGTGCCGTCCACAGAGGGTCGGGTCCAGGGCTGAGCACCGACCACGACCACGGAGTGCCTGTGGCAGGCCCGAGGGGCAGGGGCAGGGGGCCCCGTTTTTGTCGGTGAGCTCCATACACACGGCCCTTTCATTTAATTATCCATTGCAGTCCCCGTGTCTGTAGGTGCTCTAGAAATTTTTATGTAACAGAACTGAACTAAAATCTACCTAAATCCACCCATGGAGTTTGGGTCCCCGGAGAAAATTTCCCTAACTTGACAAAAGTCATGAAAATCCTCAGATCTCCCTGCTTCAGAGATGCAAAGTGAGCAGTGCGGAGCCGGGTCTCCGTGGCTCTGGGTTTGACAACGTCCGGGTCAGGAATGGGGACAGGAAGTGGGCCTTGATTTTGCTCTTGGCCTGTGGCGTCTGCACCAGCTTTCACTGGGTGTGCCAGGCGGGCTGGTCGAAATTTGTCTCCAGGCCACGTGCAAGACCTTAAGCAGTCATAGCTGGAATGAGAGCACTCAATCTCTGACTGCTTGAACCAGCTGTACTTCATGTATTTTAAAGAATATTAATCTTACACTGAAAATGATCCAGAACTTTAGATAATTAGGGAATACCACTGATTGTTTAGGAAAACCGAGTCACTGCACAGGAAGGATCTCTGTAAAACTGGCATTGAGTGACACAAGTTGTCAATTATAACAAAGGTTAAGACACGTAGAGAACGTGTACGTATTTACATTTACTTACACACACATATATAAATATAAAATTCATGAACTTGACCCAGAGAACATTTGCTCTTATAAACAGCTTTATTGCTTAATTTGCAATTAGGTCTTGCTTGCCTGTGTGTGGCATTAACATAAATTGATAGAGAGAAGCACCAGGTGCATTCAATTAAAAGAGCTTTAAGGAGAGGTATCATGTTTTACCACTAGGTTGCATTTTTAAAATACATTTAACAGGTTTATTCCAATGTCAGGGTTGCAATAAATGAAAGTCAAGCTGACTGAAAACAGACATGTCTCCAAGGTTAACATTCCTACCTCCTGATTTCTATCACCTACTTTGAAGCTGTCCAGTCATCCATGTGCAGACCTTGCCAAAGCCTTGGCACATGCCGGCAGGGCAGTTGCTCTTCTCTGTGCAATACAAAGGCCAACACTTATTGTTTCACTTTGGAGTCTTACTAGTCTGAAACAAGCTAGACGCAGAACAACAAAGGCATAGGGCCAATCATCTCCACCACTGCATGTGGATGTACCAGGGGCAACAGAGACACTAAGAAAAGCATGAGCTACCTGGGAAATATCTTGTCCTTTTTCACCTTTGCCTTGCTGGCTCTTGGCATGGAGGAGGAAGCCCTAGGACATGCCCTGAACAGCATGCATCAGAGATGCATTAGAGAATGATGCAGTGCAAGTATAGACTTTTCCAAAGCTATGAAAAGTTTATGAAGCAGCTTAAAGTTGGAAACTCAGGCACAGAGGGAAAATGAGATATGCTTGGCTCTAGATACTTGATTTCTGTGCAGCTTCAATACTGATTCAGTTGCTGCTGATACTTTCCTGGAAGATTATTCATTTACATGCAACAGTATACAAGTTGCATTCTTAAAATGTCTCAGGAAATACACATAGATACATGCACGCATTTTACCTCTTCCATAAATACAAAAATTAACTTCCAGGACAAACTTTTACATGAGATGTCTAGGACCTTCATGGTATTTTTTCTCTCAATATTTCCACTGGTCACATATTCAAAGTCTAAAATTTAGCATACTGTCTACTATAGACTGAATGTTTATGTTCCTCCCAAATTCAAATATTCAAACCTAATCTCCAATGGGATGGAATGTGGAGATTGGGTATTTGGGAAGTGAACAGGATTAAAAGAGACACTTACAAAGGACACCAGGAGAGCTCCCTTAGCCCTGGACAACATGTGAGGACATGTCCAGCAGAAAGATTGTGAATCAGGAAGCTGGCCCTCACCAGATTCCTAATCTGCTGGTGCCTCAGCCTTGGACTTAACAGTTTCCAGAACTGTGAGAAATAGAATAGATTTCTGCTATTTATGAAAGATCCAGTTTGTTATTTTGTTGTAGCAGCTCCACATGACTAAGATGATGTGTCTAGTCCTAAGACTCACTAACAGAAGGTTCAGAGACTACGTCTTTAAGGCATATGATGTGGTGAGTCTATAGATAAGTTAACAAAACCCTTGTATTTCCTGTCCATTTGAATATTATTTTTTCCTTAAGAAAAATCCCAAATGCTGCCACATTCCAAAGGTCTTCCCTGGCATTCTTGTCAGAATTTGCTTTGAATTTTGTAATTTCATGCATAGACTCCTGTCCTAACTAATGTGTGTACTGTTAGCTAGAGGAGTACTCAAGGTCTTATAATTCCCCAACACCTATGTAAAACATGAGAAAGCCATGCTTTGCCACATTCCCTTTCTTATCTAACTCACAGCAAATAGTAGATAAAACATACAAGATACAATTAAATAATGTATATGTCCTAAATGAATGGATAAATTGTAAACAGAATGAAATAAATAATATTAAAAGAAACTAACTAAAAGATGGAGACGGTTGGCAAGTCACCGGAGAAGTCCGCTTTATTACAAGATGAGGCTTACATATATACTCTTGGGGCTTCCGGGTTAAGGGAGAAAGTGGCGTGTGGGTTTCTGATTGGTCCGGCTTTGCCGCCGGCGGGAAAATAGGTGGCGGGAAGCCGAGACTTATGGGAAGAAGAAGCCGCTCAGGGGCCATCTTTGGTGTGGATCGGACTGCATATGGAACCTTACATTCCCCCCTCTTTGGTTTATGGGAATTCGGGACGTTGATTTTCAATCTGGCTGCTTCCTGCTGATCAGGGGCGTCATCAAGGGGCCCGGGGCAGGGGGGTTGGTTGTGAGGGGAGAACAAAGCGTTGGCTATTATATTGTATAATAAGCCATGTCAGATCAGGGTAATATATTACTTCGTCCCCCGTAAAGTCCATAAAACTCCCTTGGAGCCATAAGTCCTCAATTTGGTCTAGGAATTCATTGTAGTCATTAGTCGGGTGGAGGAGCCATGCATCAGTGTCCAAGGTCCATAGAAAGGATATTAGCCTCAGAAGAAGTTGGGGGAAGTCCATCATAGCAGGACGTCACCAGGCGTTGTTCCCAGTAGGTAGCAGTTGATAGTTCCTGAGGAGAAGCTGGTTAAAGGCTTGGTTAGAAATTTTTTGTACTTGGTCTCTAACGAACCTTATGAGATAGGGGAGGAAGAAAATGATGCAAAGAACTCCAATAAGTGGACCTAATAGAGGGAGGCAACTACATAATTTTTCCCTGTGGTGGTCACTGCTCCCGGGGTTGAGGCCCCTTTGCAAGTTGCACAGGGTTGTCCATATAGGGTTTTAATGAGTTCCAGTTTGTTGACAGGTGGACCAAATCCAACTAGGGTCAGGGAAAAGAAGGGGAAAAAAGCAGAAAGGTAGGAAGTTATCATTCCTCCTGAATGGGTGAGAGGCGCGAGAGACGGAGTTTCAAAGGATTAGAGGGATCCACGGAACTGGTGTAGATGTTCGGCTTGCCCGTATTTATAGGGTCAGGATCCAGAGGAGTAGGGGGTGAGTCTCCTTGGTCAGCCGGGCAGGGTTTTAACCTGGAAATATGGATCCAAGGAGTGGTCTCGTTATTAGGTAGGATGAGTTTAGCTGCGGTGGGGGTACTAAGGATTACTGGGTATGGTCCCAGCCATTTAGGAGATAAGGGTTCAGGTGTGGTTGGTGGAGTATAATAGGCAAGATCCCCTGGGTTCAAGGAGGGAGGAGGGGAGGTTGCAAGAGGACGGGGAAGTAACCAGTCTTGATGTTTCCAAAGTTCAGCTCTAAGGTGAGAAAGGAGAGGAAGGCTGAGGGTATTTGGGATGTTTAGGGAGGTAGGAACGATTCCGGGGGGTACAGGAGATCTTCCATACATCACCTCAAAAGGGGACAAATTGGTAGGTTTCTTTGGAAGTAAGCGTAGTTTAAAGAGTGCCAGAGGGAGGAGGCGAATCCAGTCTAAGTGGAGTTCTAGGGAAAGTTTGGTGAGAGTCTCCTTTATGGACCGATTTGCTCTCTCAACCTTACCTGAGGCCTGGGGACGATATGGGCAGTGTAGATGCCAGGGTAAGGCTAGAGATTGAGAGAGAGATTGGATTACTTGAGCTGTGAATTCCGGTCCGTTGTCTGATTGAAGGGAGGTAGGCATCCCAAAGCGTGGGATGATGGAGGTAAGGAGGTGATTGGCGACAGTGGAGGCCCTTTTGTTGGTAGTAGGAAATGCCTCAATCCAGCCACTAAAGGTATCTAGGAAAACTAGGAGGTACCTGTGTCGGCGAACAGGAGGCATGTGTGTGAAATCAACTTGCCAGTCTGCCGCCGGAATGGAACCGTGGGCTTGATGTGAGGGATATGGGTAAGGAGCTGTAGTGGTGTTAGGGTTGGTTCTTTGGCATATAACACAGGTTTGAGAAAGTTGTTTTTGTCCGGGATGGGACTGGGAGAGGACAAGTGAAGAATGGGGGGTGGGGTCTCAGATGACTTGCTAAATGCTGCGTTCTTGGCAGCAGCAGCAGCTAATCGGTTTCCTTGTGTAGAAGGAGAGTTGTCCTTATTATGGGCTTTGCAGTGGATAATTCCAAGCCGCGTGGGTAGTTGGGACGCTTGTAATAGCTTGTGAATTAGGTCAGAATTGGTAATGGTGTTCCCACGAGTTGTCATAAATCCTCTCTCTTTCCATATTGCCGAATGGGAGAGGAGTGTGTGGAACACATATTTAGAGTCGGTGTATAAGTTTAGGGTTTTCCCTTCGGCCAGAATGCATGCTCGAGTTGCCGCGATAAGTTCAGCTTGCTGATTGGTGGTACCCGGAGGGAGAGGTTGGGCTTCTATAGTGGCTGTTAGGGAGACTATGGCATAACCAGCTTTGGGGGCTGTTGGACTTCTATATGAGGATCCATCCGTGAACCAATTGTGATCCGCATGGGGTAAGGGGCCCTCGACAATGGTAGAGGGAGAATGAGTTAAGGATTGTAATGTTTCTAGACAGTTGTGTGGGGGTCGGTCCATGTGAAGGCAAAAAGGTCCTGTGAGGAAGGGTACGGAAAAGAAGGCATCCTTCAAGTCCAGAACTGAGAAGTGAGTGGAAGAAGCTGGGGTGAGAGAGAGTAGAGTGTAGGGATTGGGAACAAGAGGGTGGATGGGTATGACAGCGGCATTTATGGAGCGGAGGTCCTGTACCAAACGGTAGGAACCATTGGGTTTTTTTATACCCAGAATGGGGGTGTTATAGGGGGACTGAGTGGGACGTAGATATCCTTTGCGAAGAAGTTCAGAAATAATGGGAGAAAGTCCGAGAAGGGTCGAGGTGGTTAAGGGATACTGAGGCTGATGAATAAATTTGGTAGGGTCCCGTAATTGGATGGAGACTGGGGGGCACTGAGCTATGGAGGGATTGTCCGTGTCCCAAACTGAGGGGTTAACAGGGTGGGAGATACGTGGATATGAGGAGGTAGGATCCTGCAATAGGGCCATAAAAAAGGAAGGAGAGGCATCGAAAAGTGGGAAGGAAATAGACGCCTTGAATTGGGAAAGAATGTCCCGTCCCAACAAGGGAATTGGGCATTGAGGCATGACTAAAAAGGAGTGGATAAAATGTGAAGAGGAATTCTTAAGGCAACACAGAAGTGGGGAGTTCTGAGTGGATAGATGCGTTTCCCTCCTACCCCGACAATAGGAGTGGAACTAGGAGTGGTGGCACCATGGAACTCTGTCAAAAGTGAGAAGGTTGCTCCTGTATCTAATAAAAAGGTGACAGACCGGCCATCCACTACAAGGGTTACCCTAGGCTCGCGAGTGGTGATATTGAGGGTCGGGTGTGGCCCAGGGCTCCGTCAGTCCTCTTCAGCCAATCCCACTATCGGAGGACAAGAGGGGGGCATTCTAGCGATTGGCCCTTCACCCTTTCGGGAGAAGGGACAGTCGGAGCCCCAATGTCCATTCTGTTTACATTTGGGACAGGGTTTATTGGGAGGCCGTGGCTGAGGACAAGAGTGTGACCAATGACCCTCTTTTCCACATTTAAAGCAAGCTCCACGAGGGGCCCTTGTAGGGATCGGGAATTTCTGTGAATGGGGAACAGGATGAGGAGTCCCCCTGATCATTTGAGCAACCATTAGTAAATCAGTTTGCCTGGCCTTATGCCTTAGGCGTTCTTTTTCGTCATCTCGTCCATGGAAAACCTTAAAGGCCAGCGACAGAATCTCACTTTGAGGAGTTGCCGGTCCATGTTCCAATTTTTTAAATTTGGCCTTAATGTCGGGGTAGGACTGAGCTAGGAAACTGGTCATAAGGATATAACGGCCCTCATCTGTGTCCGGGTCCAGTGTGGTATATTGCCTGAGGGCCTCAGTAAGCCTCTCTAGAAACTCAGTGGGGGTTTCATCCTTTTTTTGGATAATTTCCTGGACCTTCTGAAAATTAACTACTTTGCGGGCTGCCTTCTTTAAACCCACAATGAGACACGAGGCAAACCGATCTTGGGCTTGTATGCCTTGATTTGTATTGTAGTCCCATTGTGGATCGATTTCTGGGACCGCTTCAGGCCCTAGAGGGAAAGTAGGGTCTGTGCGATGTGTTTCATTTGCATGAGTTTGAGCTGCATCCCAAACCCGTCGCCGTTCCTCGGTCAGGAGGGTGTTGGCGAGGAGCATAAATATATCTTTAAAAGTTAAGCTGTAAGCTGTAAAATCCATTGGAATTCCTTTATGTAAGTGGTAGGATCGGAGGAATAGGAGCCCAATTTGCGCTCCATCTGAGATAAATCAGCCAGGGAGAAGGGGACGTGGACACGGACAATACCTTCAGCTCCAGCTACTTCCCTTAATGGGGCCATAAAAGTGGGAGGGGCCGGAGGGGGTCCATGGGAGCGCGTGAGCGGCGGGCTGAAGGAAATAGGCGGAGCGGTGGGTGTAGGAGCTATGGGCGCAGGAGCCAAAGCGGGGGGGCGGGGGGGGGGGAGAGGGGAGGAAGGGGGCTCCAGGAGTATAGGGTTGAGAGGAGGGGCCCTATAAGGGGGAGGCTCATCGGCTGGGTCAAAAGAATCAAGAGAGGAGGATGGGGGAGGGGAGGACAATGGGGAATCTTACATGCCAGAAGAGCCTGGGAGGGAGAGCAAGTAGTGCAAAGTGAGGGGTTTTGGGATAGTAACCTAAAAGCTTCGACATAAGGGATCTCCTTCCACTTGTTCAGGTGCTGGCAATAGTTGAAAAGGTCCCTTAAAAGATTTGGATCTAAAGAGCCTTCAGGGGGCCATTTGTTCTGGTTATCTAGAGGGTAATGGGGCCAATCCTGAGTGCAGAATTTTGTCAATAATTTGGGTTCGATGTCAGGCTTAAGGGAAAGAGGTCCTAAATTTTTGAGGAGACACTGGAGGGGCGTGTCTGCCACCGGGGAAGATGGGGAGGTCCCCATGGTTAGAGGGAAGAAGGGTGTAGGGAGCGGAAGACCTCGGGCGAGGAGGGAGCAGTCTGCGAGGTAAAGGGCGTCCCCAATGCCTCGAGAGAGACCCGGAGGGGGATCAATCTACAAGGTAAAGGGCGTCCCCAATGCCTTGAGAAGGATCCGGAGGTTCCGGAGACGGAACGGAAGGGAAAGCGCGATGGAGATCGTCACCTCGATCGCTATTCCCAAAGGGGTAAGGAACCCGGATGGCCACGAGGTTACCAGTACTGGATTTAGGCAGTTGGAGAGGAAAGGTGACTGGGGTTCCCCGGGGGTAGATTAAGCTCCTCACTCCTCATAAAGTGTCTTCTATTGGCCTCTTTTGTGTTCTGACGGAAGGGCACAGGGGTCCACTGTGACCATGAAGGTCGTGGTGGGAGGTTGTCCCCCCTTAACTCAGCGTCGGGAGGCTACCGGACGGTCACGGCTAGTACTCCCGCGTATAGCTGAGGTAAGGTGTGCTCTTCCAGGGGGAAACTTACGAATTTTCGAAGCCGGTGTTGAGTGTCGAGAGCCAGCGCCAGAGCAAGAGGACGAGGGTGGCCTGCCAACAGAGGAACGGAGTGCCGTTGAAGGCTAACTCCGTCCCGGGTTTCGGCACCAATAAAAGATGGAGACGGTTGGCAAGTCACCGGAGAAGTCCGCTTTATTACAAGATGAGGCTTACATATATACTCTTGGGGCTTCCGGGTTAAGGGAGAAAGTGGCGTGTGGGTTTCTGATTGGTCCGGCTTTGCCGCCAGCGGGAAAATAGGTGGCGGGAAGCCGAGACTTATGGGAAGAAGAAGCCGCTCAGGGGCCATCTTTGGTGTGGATCAGACTGCATATGGAACCTTACACTAACACTTTATGTCACTCAACATCTGGGCTTGGACATTCCATGGGGCAGGAAGGAGCCAGATCCCTTCCATGCAGAGGGAACTAGAGTTGGTCTCCCTGTTCATCAGATGGTAGGCCATAGGTCAGAGTGGGATTTCCTGAGGCTGAAAAGGAGGCTGGAACAAGCCCTGGCTTCTCACTCTGAGTGAGTCAATGGTTACAACACTGTCCCTCACAGAGGCATGGAGACCTAGGGCAGGCGAGCCTTGGGCCAAGCCACCAGCAGGAGACGAAATCATGACAGATTAGATTAAAATAAGAGAAAAATACCCAAAATGCTTTTAAAATAAATATGTTTAGAATGTCTGAAGGGATAGTGAAATGAATGAATCCAAGAAAGGAACAAGAATTTATGAACAAAAACAGATATAAAAGAAATAATGAAAGGTGTATACAAAAAAAAAAAAAGAGAGATTCTTAAGGAGAAAGCTTTTATTATTGAAATAATCATTGGGGTAACCTTGAAGTCAGACCCAACCAAAGAATAAATAAATAAATAGGACTATAGTTCTGAGAAGTTCTGCAGAATGTAACACCGTCCTTAGAGACTGGGAACATGGCAATAGATGGAGGGGATTTTACATACTTAGGCGGGTGTTCTGAAGCAAATGTGTGAGAGGCCATATTTGAAAACAAATACTGCAGAATTGGGGACAGACATACGTTCTGAACCAGTCTCCACAACTGTCAATCACGGCACACGGTAGTCAGTCCGCACTCACACGCTCCTTGGCGAAACTGGAAGGTATGAAAGGATAGAGGAGACAGCAGCCATGCTACTTCAAAGGGAAGGGCCACTGCACCTCTGGCAGATGTCCTGGCAGCAATGGTGGACTCTGGAAGGTGATGCACTCACCGTCCCCGCTCCTGAAGGATGTGACTGAAAGCATGGATCACATGCCTGAGAATGCACTGCTTTTTTTTTTTTTTTTAATTGTAAACAAATGGGATACATGCTGTTTCTGTTTGTACATGGAGTAAAGGCATACCGTTTGTGTAATCATAAATTTACATAGGGTAATGTTATTTGATTCATTCTGTTATTTTTCCCTTTGCCCCCACCCCCTTCACCCCTCTTTTCCCTCTATACAGTCCTTCCTTCCTCCATTTTTGCCCCACTCCTTAACCCTGACCCTAACCCTAACACTAACCCCTCCCACCCCCCATTATGTGTCATCATCCGCTTATCAGCGAGATCATACATGCACTGCTTTGGAGTGAAGTTACAATTCCTCTTTAGCTATCAGGTGCTCGGAGTATTCATCGACCACTCCACAACCTTGTCACAGCAATTTTCTAAATGATATGTTTCCTTTACCAAAAGTAAAGGAAAGAGGTAAGAAACAATAATTAATGGCAAAATACATGAATAAATTAAACAAACTAACTGGTTAAAAAAAAAAAAAAACTACATGTAATTTAAAAGAGAAAAATACAATCTAGACAACCATTAGAGGACCAAAGGGTTGGGGTTATTTTGAAGAAGCTGAAATCTTTAGATTTATTGAGGCAAATTTATAGTCCAGTATGTTTGCTCAAGAATAGTTGCTGAATGAAGAAAATCACAGTCTCCAAATCAGCAAAGGGGGAAAACAAATAATAGTACTGCAGCGATGATAATGCTGATGAAGTTAACTTGGCCAACCCACAAGTACGTAGGAGAGCAGGTAAACCAAACACAAGAAGGTGGAAGGCACAGCACTGACCAGGTGATGTGAGAGTGGATGCTCAATCTACCCAGGTATTGGTTACAAGATGGAGAACTAAACAAAACAGCATAGACAAACTCAGAACTCTAACACCCAAATACCAATTGCAAAGACTATAGCATAGAATCTAAAGCAAAAGTGCTCGCTAAGGCAATTATTTCAGTCTAAGGAAATAAAGGTTGTATGGAAGCAGAACAATATAACAATAAAGAATACATATGTGCTTAGCAATAAAGCCCCCAAATGCTTAAAACAGAAAAGCACCTAAATTAGTGAAAATTGGCGACTCCATAAGTACCATGGATTTTGGTAAAATATGAATGTATTTCTATCAGAAATAGATAAAGCAGATTTAAAATCAACAAATGTATGGAAATGCTTAACATATATAAAGACAATGTATAAATAAATTAGAAATAGATCACGTAGCAGAACATAAATGATGTTCCAACAATGTACAGAACATAGACCACTTGGTACAACTGTTGGTTAAAACATTCTGTGCTGATGCTACCTTCCCCAAAAGACTGAACTCTCTGCTGGGTGCTCTGTAAGTGTGCAGATACCAATGAGTGTCCTGAGACAGGACTCTAAAGGCACATTGCATCTCAGATCTTGCTGTTTACAGTTTTCAGGCTAAAACTCCCTGTCAACTCATAGTACACCCATGAGGCAAAGAGAAGAAGAGAACATGAAAATACTAAATGAAACCAAGTTTATCTTTCACAATGTAAAAATAACTGTACGGTTTCATTATTACATTTTTTCCATTATATTGAAAATGTGGGAAGCAGTTAAAATTAGCAAAAATAAAATCACAACTGCCTGAAATTGTAACTAATGGCAGCCTTATTAAGTCTCATTCATTATTAGCTTTAAGTGGTTGAGTTTAATACAAAGGCATTTTGTATGCACCTGTTCAGTGGAAACTTTCATCAGCTTCACAGGTACTCAAAGGGGGTACATCATGGTTGGTCACCATGAGAGAAGACGGTAGCTGGAGAAAAGCTTGGAATACATGCCACTTGAGTTTTCAGAGTTATAAATAGCCCTGAAAAGAAGAAAGGTTAATTATTTTTACATTGATTAGCTACTTTACCTATACTATTTACTTTGGAGAGAGATGTCTAGGTCAATATCGTTCGATGTGTGTTTAGCATCGTTTTACCTTTATAAATCACATGCCAGTCACAGGTCCTTGGTGTGATCATTGTGCTACCCAGCACTGCTTCATTCTAAAACACCAGGCTCACTCAGACTCCTTCAGACAAATGGTTTTCAACGCGAGGAGGTCTTGCATTGGACTAAGCTTACGTTGTAACTGGAAAAACCCTGGGGACTCAAGCTGTTTCAGGGCGATGGGGGCTTTCTCACCTGTGTGGGTATCACTGTGACTCTTGCGAGCGGATCTAGTTTTCTGTGTCTGCGTAATTCTTCTCAGAACCAGCTTCTAGGGTTGGCTACAGGTTTTTCTTCCCCAGGGATGATGCTTAGAGTAAAATGGGCAGTCAAGTGGGGAGGGTAAGGCAATGTAGCAAAGTGTCCTAGAAACTAATTGAGAAAGCAGATATAAAATTTTACCCAAGTGTACAGGATATGATATGTGCTTTAAAATGGCGGTTAGGGTCAGATGCCCTGTCGCAGTTCTGTTCACATGACATATTCTCATCGGGGAAAGACACTGACAAGCAAATAGAGTACAGACTTCTGATTTTGCAAAGCAAAGACTCTAAGACTCTATCCTAAATGTTTTACTCCTATATTTCAGTTTGGCAAGTAACAAAAATACTTCCTTTCCCAAGAGGGTTTATATCGTGAAAAGTGACTAGAGAAGCAAGTGGTCAGGAGGACACTGTTGGAAAAGCTGCCCTCTGGGTTATGGGACGCCTCACCCAGATACCAGAAGTGTGTCCTCACCTCCATCCTTGGGAAGAGGACGCGCTGCCGCTGAGAGGCTCTGGCTGGCTCAGCAAAGGCACGCTGAATTTCCTCTGCTCTCCTCTTCTTGTGCGTGGTCTCTGGCCCATGCTTTATGAGTTTTGGGGATTATACAAGAGCACTCAACTCACTGGAGCCTTTATCTAGTTCACAAAGAAATACATGTTTTCTAGCACAGAACAACTGAAACTGTTCTGGAGAGTAAATACTTCTTTCACTGTGTTTAAAGAGAGCAAGCTATCACCTAACTGAATCTGAGGTGAGGACTGAAAGAGACTACCCACGGGTACAGATGCCCAGGAATGAAAATCAACTGAAAAGTTAAAGGCATTTTCCAATAATGAAATAGGGAAAACTTGACTAATCAAAATTACTGTCCATTCTCAAAATGGTGTTTTCATTAATTCAAGGTTAGACCTTTTCATTCAAAATCCCACCCTGTTCATTAGCATGCACATTGGTGATGACTTCCTTAAGAAAGAACCGCACAAATTACCTATTTCTGAAGCTGAATAATTTGGTAATTATTTTGAAAGTTGGCAAGCTGTGCAAGAAGGTGAGTAAGAGACAGATGATGTTATATCATCAAAAACCTTAATGTATGTGCCTGAAAACTTTGGTAATTTTAAGCACTTATATCTGAACCCTTATAATAGTAAGAAACAGAAAATAGGAATTGTAAGTCTGGGTTCCATATTTGCTTGCAGACGTGGCTTTGCTGTTATCATGTCTTCCAAAACTGTTTTTATTGTGTGAACAATACAGTCCCTTTGCAAAAGGGAAGAAAAATATTATGTTTATAATAAAACTCAGAGCCAGAATAAATAATTTGTACAAAAAAACAATAGTAACAAGAGAAAATGTGGATTGCAATATTTAAAAAAATAATAAAATAAAGAAAGAGAAGGGAGATTTGCCTTTTAACCAAATAGGGCTAATGGCCAATCGTAACTGGATGCTTCACAGGCACCAGGCACCAAGGCAACACAGCTGCCCTGTTTACTTCCAACAGCCTTCTCTCAAACAGGTCCAAAACTATTCAGATTGGAGGTAAATAATTAGGTGTCATGCAGAATTATAAGTCACCAGTGCTATATATTTTGTCCAATGCTTTTATTCAGAATTTTGAGCATTTTTAAGTCACTAAATTGCACTTTAAAAATTTTGCAGACCTCGGGCATGGCCATCTAATTGTGTAATTACTATGTAAATCCACCTTGTTATATGTACCTGATTCCCAATGATTACTCACCAGCATTAATAATTTCTATTTGTTTAAACTTTTATATATATATATATATATATGAAGTAATTTATATATTTTCCTGTGGCAGGGCCTGTATAGATATCACCATGCAAGATTAGAACAAAATATTCACATTATTGAAACACTTTATTTATAAACTCTTCCCCAAAGAGTAAATTTTAAATCTTTAAATTTTACAAGTCAGCATAATGAAACATAATTTTTTGTTGCCAGCCACAATAAGTTTGTTGTCGTTCATTTCAGAGTTAGCAATTTCTCTCCGTGGCCACTGAATCAGTGGTTTGGCAAACAATTTTGATCACTATCATCTCCGCTCTTGCACACCATTCAGCATTTATAGCAAGCTGATAAGACCACGTTGCTAGCACACATATATACTTCTCAGAAAAACTAATCCTAACCCTCATCTGGTCCATCATCAGAGTTGGCTACAGATCTGACTATTCAAATTAAATTACCCCAGCGCTTCCGGAACATCCCCACTAACACCAAACTTCTCTCTCTTATAGTTCCCTTGGATTACAGAAATCCCTGAGGTTTTAAAACATCAGGCTTTAAAACATCATAAATGAACACCGATAAAATGTAGAGTTGACAAAATATGGAGGTAGTAGACTTGCTGTGAATTTAAAAATTAAAATAAAATTGAGGCCATTGTGGTGGCTCACAACACTGCAATCTCAGTGAGTCAGGAGGCTGAGGCAGGAGGATCAAAAGTTTGAGGCCAGTGCAAATTATCAAGACCCTTTTCAAAATACAAAATAAAAATGGCTGGGGATGTAACTCAGTGGTAAAATACCCCTGGGTTCAATCTCCAAAACAAAAACAAAAAAAAAAAAAAAGAAGGAAAGAAAAGAAAAAGGTGGATTTTCTAACCACAATGGGGGTGCAGCTTGTTTTCTGTATAAAAATATCTCCTAGAACATTTTGAAAGAGTAAAGCCTTGCTTTCAAATATCAACCAATGCAGAAACACTTCTGTATAAACCCAGAGGCGTTTAATATTTTTAATGAAAACAAAAGCACACAGAAAATAATTACATTTCTTTAAAATCACAGTTTAAAGCGAACTAATTGAATTTAAAAGTAAACAAGAAAATATCAATTAGATATCTATTTACTCTCCTGTGTAATTACATTGTTTTACTGCCCATGTTTCATAATTGTTACCAAGCAGTTTCTAAATCCCATCATTAGTTTTCCAGGAAAGAAACTGGAAAGTGTTATGTTTTGGTCTCCCAGGTGTTGTTTTGATAGGTACGCGGCTGCTCAAATTGTCTTCTTTGGAAACAGGTGTACTCAGTACACTGGAGTTTTAAATCATCCTGACCTATTAAAAGCATTTGGCCTCATGGAGATCTGGTTTTTAAAAGTCAATCATTGAAATTGTTCATGAGTTCTTTGTTCTGAACTAACCGTGAACACCTTAGCCAACTTTTTGTCACCATGATCAAAATACCTGACAAGAACAATTCAGAGGAGGAAAGATTTGTTTTGGTTCACAGTTTCAGAGTCCTCAGTGCATGGAGAGCTGGCTCCAAAGCTCTGGGCCTGAGGTTAGGAAGAACATCATGGTGGAAGGGTGTGGCAGAGGAAGTCTGCTCCGCTCATGGTGGGAGACTGGCCAGGGAGAACATAAAACCTCCCAGTGCCTCCCTGGCCCCCCACACCCAGCGATGTGCTTACTCCAACCCTGCAGTGGTCCATCCAGCTATCCGTGGACTAATCTACTGAAGAAGTCAGAGTCCTCATGACCCAACTGTTGCCTAACAGGTCCACCTCTGAACACTGCTGCATTGGGAACCAGGCCTTACACACGTGAGCCCTCGGGAAATGTTCCAGATCCAAATCCACTGTCCTACTCTCATCACTTTGAGTCAAATGACAAAATTTTTTTTGACAATGACTTCAAAAACAAGTTGGTTTCAAAGGTTTAAGAAGCCGGGGTCACCACAGCTGCATCATGGAGAATTCAGGTATCAAAGGCATGAGGCAGTCATGAACACAGTCTTTAGTAAACTCTAAGTGCATCCTCTTATGGCCCAGCCTTCCTCCTGTTTCCCCTTTCTGAAATAAGTTACCCTGAGGTGAGAAGTGAAGTTGAAGAACGTTACTTTTCAAAATCACATTTTCAAGTAATAAGAAATTTGAGGTCTCTATCATACAGAAGAAGGGCTGGATACGCAACTCTGTATGCAATATGTCATTTGGCTGGTGGGGGCTATTTCTTCACTTTTCAATGCCCTTATTCATGACTCTACTCCTTTTGATATATCTTTTCTCTCATTTAGCCTAAAGATAATAACTGGCTAATCCTGTCTTTCATAAAATTCTACTTCACAGTCACTAGTACATCATAACCATCTGGCCCAGTGTCTGGACTTTCAGGTCCATGATGCATTAATATGTGTAACAGTCCTGAAAGAAATCTAGGTATTACTCTAAACATCTCAACACCATGCAGCAGAGCTCTGAGAGATGACATCTGCCCTCAGCTTCAAAAGGCAGGTAAACAGGTGCAGGATGCCAGAATTCTTTCTACGCTCTCTTCTACCCCTGCTTCCTTAGGTCTGCCCTAACAGCCACTCTGCGCTGCTTTCTGGTGTTTATAAAGGACACATCTTTAAGCATCTGAGGACTAGTTTGCATTGCCCTGTAATGAAGTTTCTGGTGCTTCAGCTTCTGAATTAGATTTTAAATGCTTTGAAGGTAAACACCTTCATGCCAGTCTTTATCCCTGTCTTTGTGTCTCAGCTCAGTGGTGGGAGATCTGCTGGGGAATGACACCCCTTGCCTATCAGAATCACACTGCCCCCTGTAGATCTAGATCATTCCCTGCTGGGCCTTCCTGCCTTTGTCTCCTACCGTACCTTTCACTTGGTTTCAGACAGGTTTGGGTCACTTGCTCTAGCCCTCAGAGCTGCAGCCCAGTTAAAACCCTCCTGGCTGCTTACCCCTGAGGTTCGTCCCCTGCCAGGATGCCTGGCTTGTTCTTCTTCTGCTGCTGCTAGTTGCCTGGGGTCACACTCACCTTGAGCGGTTGGGTCTCAGGTCTGGTCTTTCTTCAGACTGACCTGGTGACATAACTATATGCCACTCCCAGACACAGAGTCGAGCCAGACTCCTTCACACCTGTGCAACCTTCGTGTGCCCTCTACTCAGTGTTGCAGCACATTCGGGATCTGAGGAAAGGGAAAAAACACACTCAGCAAGGCTTCTACTTACAGAAATTCCAAGCTCCTTCCTTAGCTGCCTGTGGGCTCCTATATTCGACAGCCACTAAGCATGGATAGTTTTCTGGAAATTCAGAGGAGGAAATGTGTCATAATTTTGTAGGCAACTGTGGGTCTGAGAGGAGCTTGCTGGTTCACTGTCGATGTTATTTATTTACTAAAGCTATAGATACTTGTGGGTCAGAGAGACGTTCTAAGAAGATGACTTACCATAAAAGCTAAAAGAAATTGTTTAGACTCAGCTAAGGGTGCCATTTTTGTTCCAACTGTGAGGACAACTTATCTCTCTTTGCCCACAGCAGGTCTCTCTGATCCAAAGGTAAAATGGCTGATCCAATCTAGCAAACCAAAACAAATTTTGAGTTGCCCAGAAATGGGTGAATGATTCCACTGATTACATTAGGAAAGGACATCTGTCCAGTTAAACACAGGATTAGTATGGAAAGGTCTTTCTCATAAAAGTCAAAGAGCCCTGAGTACTGTGAGGATAAATATGGCGAGTCCTCAGAGTGCATGCTCACAGCTAGTACCCCCACCCCCAAAATTAAAATAAAAATAATTTTAAAAAACGTGTTAAGGTGTACCAGAACTGCAGTGGGACTGAAACTCTCATTCATAGCCTTAGAATAAGCCTATATCTGAAGAAACTTCTCTCAAAAACGTCTCTCAACTGAGATTGTGCTTTTTAGTCTGCAGCCCGGAGGAAACCCGTGTTGCCAACAGGTCTGACGGGCCAGACCTCTTCCTAAGACAGGCGCAAGGAGCCCAGTTTTCTTCTCTGTGGAAGACAGTTTGCCAGGCCCTGTTAGGCCAAACAGCCACGTGTTGCACATATTTGTGTAATAAAGGAAATTTCCAGGTCAGGCAGGAAATTTCCATAACTCTGGCTTGCCACCATCACGGCCTTGCTATATACATTCGGTGACCCTGAAAACCTGGCAATGTTAGAGTTTGGTCACCAAATGATGTGCCCTCAGTACAGATCCAGCCCTCCGTCAGACTTCCACCCTGTTGAGTCTCACTGCAGGTCCCAGCCCTGGTCCCCAAGGAAGTCACAAGACGGTTGAAACCACTGACCCAGGCGGACATCCCATCGCGGCTCCTGTTTCCTGCAGTGCACAGTCAGGTGCCCACCGGGACCCCGCAAGGTGCCCCTACGCTGTGGCAAGTTTCATGGAGATGTGTGCTCATGTGTCACTGTTTCTTCCCACGCGGCCCCAGCGGTGGCTTCGCAGGCCACTCTGGCACACAGGCAGCTGCGCGGTGGTTGCAGCGCCAGGGCCCAGAGAGCCGGCCGAGGCCCCTGCGCACAACCGCCCCGGCCGTCCGGAGCGCTCCGCTTCTGCGACCACGGCGTCCGAGCTGGGCCAACTGTCCTCGGCGCTCGGAGGCGATGCCCGCTCGGCGGCGGAACCCTGCGCCCGGGCGTTGCGGCGCCCTCGAGGCCTCGCGCGGGCTCAGTGGCCGCCCCGCAGCGCACCTGCCGCGTCGCCCAGCCGGTCCCGCCGCGCCCGCCATGTCGAGCTACAGCGGGCGCAAGTTCAAGACCGGGGACCTGGTGTTCGCCAAGCTGAAGGGCTACGCCCACTGGCCGGCCCGCGTGGAGCAGATGGCCGAGCCCAACCGCTACCAGGTGTTCTTCTTCGGGACCCACGAGACGGCCTTCCTGGGCCCCAAGCACCTCTTCCCGTACGAGGAGTCCAAGGAGAAGTTCGGCAAGCCCAACAAGCGGCGCGGCTTCAGCGAGGGGCTGTGGGAGATCGAGCACGACCCCATGGTCAAGGCCGCCGCGCAGCTGGCCGAGCCGCTGGGCCGCGCCGAGCAGCCCGAGCCCGCCGAGGGCGACGCGGGCCCGGGCCGCGCCGAGGCCTCCGAGCCGCCCGCCGAGGAGCCGCAGGGCCCGCCGCCCGGGCCGCCCAAGAGGAGTGCGGCCGGCGCGCCCGAGGACGCCGCCAAACGGCCCCGGGAGGCCGCCCCCGACGGCGCGGAGGCGGCCCGCGAGCGCGAGGTGGAGGCCGAGGTGGAGGTCGCGGCCCAGCGGGGCCCGCCCGAGCCCGAGCAGCCCGAGCAGGCGGCCGAGCCGCGGGCCGCCGCCCTGGGCGCAGGGGCTGGCGACGGCCTGTAGGCGCCGCGCCCAGGGGAGCCCTTCCCGGAGCCACCTGCGGCCCACGCTCCGACCCCTTCCCCTCCCCGCCCGCCCCGCCCCACGCCCGGTCCCGGGAGAGGGACAGGCCTCCTGCAGGCGGCAGGCCACCGCTGGCACCCGCCTGGCCCAGCCTACGTGACCCAGGGCCCCTGCTCCTGGGACGCGACCCGGCCGCCACGTCCTGTGGCCTGCAACTGCCTCCCAGGCCTCTGCGCGACGAACGGACGCTTCCACCTCGGGACACCGCTCTCCGCCCCTGGCACTCTGGACCTCTGCCTCGGAATGGGGGTAGGAGTGGCAGGGCGGAGGATAAAGAGCAAGGGCGACGCCCAGGGACCTGCCCAGGGCAAGAAGGTGCCATCTCCTGGAGCGCCTGTCTCTCCACACTTGTTATGGCGGTTTTAGGGACGCAGGGAAAGCGGGACAGCATTTAGGGGCGGGCGTCCCCTGCGCAGATCCTTTGGCTGGCCTAGAGCGTTCTAGGGAGTTGACCTTTTTTCCCATCAAAACATTTGGGGCTCCAGAGTCGTCTGCGAGGCCCGGGGACTGGACTTGGCCGCGCTTGGGTGGAGTGGTGAGAAATAACTGTCCTCGTTAGATGGCTGGGGTGGCTAATGAAGCCAGGGGCGACCTCTGGCTTCACTTCCCATCTCCACAGCCTCAAGGCCACCCAGAGTTGTATCTATCACTGGGACACAGAAGGAAAGGCACACGCTTTAGGAAGCTTTTTAAATGAAAGTATGTTTTTAGAACATTCGGAACTGCCCCCTGGGTGTGTCTCCATTCTGCTCCTGGACGTCCGGATGCCACCCTGTTTCTGAGAACTGGAGGCTCCCTTTTCGTCTGGGGCTCGCTGACTTTCTCTTCGTTGTTAGGGCTTCGGTGTTCCTTGCAGTGTTGTTTTCCATCAACATGCCCCTGCTGGGTCCCCTGGCCATAGTCACCAGATTCAATATGTAATCTACTGCGAAGACAAATAAGTGTCCCCTCCCAACCTCTTCCCCCTGGTCTTTCTATGCCCCCTTTCCCTCTTGTCTCTCACTCCTGGGCTCTGATGAAAAATTGTTGACTGTAGCTTCGGAAGTTTAGATCTGAGAACTATTTCAGTTCTAGCAAATAAAACCTGTTGATGTCTTTAAAACAAATCTCAGTCCTGATCCTTTGGTTTCTGAAGAATTTTTTCTTAGTGATGATGATGATTTTTATGATTATTGGTACTGGGGACTAAACCCAGGGGGTACTTTACCAACAAGCTACATCCCCAGTGCTTTGTAGTTTTTATTTTGAGACAGAGCCTCACTGAGTGGCTGAGGCTGGCCTCAAACGTGCAACCAATCCTCCTGCCTCAGCCTCCCGAGTTACTGGGACTGCAGGTGTCACTGCACTCGACAAAGAGGGGTTCCTAAGTGCTCTTTGTTTTCTGTATATCCGTGTTGAAAGCGATTGCATGCAGGGAGATTTTAGAATGTCCCTGAGACACCGTCATCCTAAGGTCTCCACCTCTCACTCCAGCTGCAACAGTCACTATGGCTGATTGGAATGATGGACACAATGTATTTAAGATGTTTGGATGGTGACAAGTTGCGATGCTAACCGAGTTACTGGTAGTTGCTGTGTCTGTAGACTATTTAGCATCTTTTGGTGACTTTGTGCAAATATCTGGGGATGTTTAAGTGGTGTTACTTGTGGTCCCATGTTGGGGTCCCAGATTCTGTACTCGCTAACACTGCATGCACAGAAGCTCGGCATGTCCTGGAGCTCCAACAGGCTGGTCCATCACTAACCAGTAGAAAGGCAACTGATCACCACCTGTTTTTCATCCTTGTAAAAACTACTGCTTGAACCAGGCACGGTGGCACACACCTTAAACCCAGCGGCTTGGAAGACCGAGGCAGGGGGATCACAAGTTCAAAGTCAGCCTCAGCAACTTAGCGAGGCCCTAAGCAACTTAGTGAGAGCCTGTCTCTAAATAAAATATAAAAAAGGGGGACTATGGCTCAGTGGTTCATCCCCAGTACCAAAAAAAAAAAAAAAAAAAAAAAAAAAAAAAAAAAAAGAAAGAAAAATACTTTTTGGCTCCAAGGTATCTAAGGCAGATGGTTCGTTGTTCAACTACTGCTATTGCAATAGTATTAATACTAGAAGTTACTATCATTGAATGTCTAGTACGTGCCCTGAAGAATGGTCCCACTCAGTTTTTATAGCAATTCACCAAGGTTGGTACTTGTGCTCAGATTTTCCATTGAATGAGTCTTTGGCTCAGAGATGCTAAGTGACTTTTCCCACATTCCACAGAATACCCAGAATTCAAACAAATTTTTCTGGTCTAAGCTCTTTGTCCTGAATTGTACATTCATAAGGCACTAGCCATGAATCCAGAAGTTAATAAAATAGCCATTTTAGTATTAATAACAAGTCACACAATAACTAATATTCAGTCTCTAAAGCAAGTCAAGGGGTACTCTATTTTTTTAGACCTAATGTCTTTATTTAATACAACTACCCAATTAGGTGGCAACTATCATCTCTGCTTCATTGCTGAGGGAGTTGAAGTTGAGAATGTTAAGGAATTTTCCCCAAGGTCATATAACTGGCAAATGACAAAGCCAAGATCAGAGGCAGGTCTGTGTCATTCTGAATTATTGGTGCTTTGTTTCATTGTATTTTCTTATTTCCCACTGGAAAAAAATCCCATCAAATAAAATGGAAGTACTTATTATCTTCTACCATTTTGAAGTGAACATTTAGAAGTTTGTAAGGTAAAGAACACATTAACAAACATTGCTTGTGGGTGTGTGAAAGATCATTTGAATGTGTGACAATCGTTTTGTCTCTAAATGACTTGGCGAAATGATGAGGACAGTGGCACATTCAGTATTTCTCAGGATGTGTGTGACTCTAGGGAGTTTGGGTATGGATCTGTGCATTGGCCACAGGCAGGCATGTGATTTCCGTAAGGTTTTCATGGAGGCACATTTTCTGAAATGATCCAATAACCCGAAAGATAGAAAATGAAATTGCCACCGTTTGAGTTGCTCTCTCTGTGTTGTTTCTTTCCTTGTCTTGTGTTTCAAATACCAGGAATAGAAAACACTGCTTATGTGGATGAGGCAGACAATCTGCCCTCTCGGTGGCCATGACATGGTGGAACAGTGACCCCACGAATAGCAAATCTGAAGAATGCTGCACCAAGCTTCCAAACACAACAGCAGCCCACAAAGAAGCAGGGCGTGGAAACAGGCCTGTGTCCGCAGCCCTCTCCTCCGGGCGGTGGGCCCCACTGCTATGTTGTAGTGGCCAAGAGATGCTTTTGTGGACTCAAAAGGAAGGAGTTTAAAACGCCCAGTGACGCCCACGCTGTTTTCTCTTCTCCTCTGAACCAGGTGCACCTGGGTGAGAAGGCTGCAGATGGCTGGTTAGTCACCTCCCGAGGACAGGGCGCCCTCGACCTTCTGCCGAAGCTGTCCTCACCAGTGGAACGTGTTCACGGGCGTGGCGCGATCACGTCCAAGCGTCCACGGCAGCGCTCGCTTACACGGTGTCAGGCGTGGCAGACACACGCCACACTCCCCGGGCTCCTTTCTGTGAGGCTTTGATGTTGTAAATATGTGACATTTCGCACATCTGTCACCTGCACGAAGCAAAAGGTGCCGTGGGGGCTGCAGATTTTGTGGCTTTCTTCGGCTGGGACTTAGCTGTCACCCACTGCGCAAATCCTCGACGGAGGAGGAGGCTCTTCTTTGGGGTTCAGACCTCCAACTTGCCTCTGCCCCAAATGCAGCAGGCGCTCAGGTGGCCGGGCATCTTCTGCTCACCTCGCCGTCAGTGCTCTTGAGAAGGGAAACCGCCACACGCTCCTGGGGCTCCATCCCCGTGCGAGAAGGAACTGCCGCCTCTCGGGAGCCTGGCCAGCGTTCAGCGTCAGCCCCACCCGGTGTTCCCGTCCCCTCTGCTCGCTCGGATCATATTCTAACTTCCTGTGTATTGTTCGCACTTCCACTAGTGAAAGAAAGCGTGTTTCGTTGATATTTCTTCTGCCTTGCAAGGCGCGCCAACAGAAGCCACGCGGCGGATGCTTTCCAAATCCTCCAAGGTTCCTCATCGGGCACGCCTGGTATCCCGGCGCTGGGGTGACGGTCGCCTTGTGACGTTGACCACGTTCTGACTCTGGGAGATGGGAAACCGGCCTGTGGGCTAGTGACAGCGTTGGCTGAGGTGCGGCCTGGCTCCCAGGTAGGCAGAGGGGCGGGCTGGCTCCTGCCTCTGTCTGACGGGCCACATGTGGACCATTCTGCCAAGTATGTACAGCAATAAAGGTCGAGAATGCCAAGCAGAACTCACACCTGTTCGTCCCCCTGCTTCTTGTGGTCTAGATGCGTGGCTTACTGTAGAGACTGACTGCTGAGAATTCCAGAGGAGACCCAGAGAGGATCAGAGCAAGGTCCCCGGTGGCTGCAGGCAGTCAGAGAGGGGTCCACGCTGCCTCGGGCAGCCCGGAAATGGGCAGGGCTCCAGCCTGAGGACCTGTGGATTACAATGTCACCCATTTCACTCTCCTGATGTGTGGTCAGCGCCCAAACTAGGGGTCATTTGGTTTTGCCATTTGGAGGGGTGCGGATCCTCTGCCTGGCTTCCTTCCTTTCTTCCTCCTGACGCAGTTTTCCCTGGATCGCTCAAGCAGAATCAAACCCGGCTCCAGCTCCGTCTCCACAAGACCCTTCCTCTCCCTGAATAGCGTCTGTTCTGTGCTCGTATAATTAGCTTTTTATTGATTTTTATCAACTAACAGGTCATATGTTCCAGGAGGGCAGGAACTATGATCATTTTGCTCATCCCAAGACTCTAGCAAAGTGCCTTTCCTATTACACGCCCAGTAAATGCTAAGTTGATAGAGGCATGTACGCAAGGGCCAAACCCAGTGCTCCTCCATTCCTGCCCCACCTTTCAGAGGAAGTTTGGGGAGTTCTGTCATCACTAGTGAAACGCAGTAAGTAGAGCCTGAGGGGATTTTTAGGATGCATGTATGCCATTTATTCAAAAAGGTTTTTTGTTATTATATATGTGCTCATCTCACAAAAATAATAGCAATCCTGAAGCTCAATGAGGAGCAATCAGCTTACACAAGTTGCTATCTGAATCTAAGTGAGAACAAGTGCATTAAACACAGCCTCTGTCTCTGGAAGTCATTTTTCTCTTGACGAATTTGATGCCTCCTTTTCAGCTCGCTTCCCTGTGGGAGGCAGCTCGGTGGTATTGGCTCTGGATCTGCCCAAACTTAGATTTGAATCCTGGCTCCTCCGTTGTAGAGCTGTGTGATCTCAGATCCCCGCGACCAAAAGTTGTGATAATGACTTTCATGTGGCAGTTTTGTTGTGAGAAGAAAATGAACTTATATAAGTTAAAATGTCAAGCGCAGAACCCAGCTCAAAAGCAGGCACTAAATCTATATTCATTCGCATCCTTCACTGTAATCCAGAGAACCTCACCATGCAAAATGCTTGGAGCCCAGTGCATCACCTTTATTTAGGAAAGCCCCGGAGGCCTTTACCAGATGCAAGCAGCTCGCAGTGATAATTCTATATTTAGGCTGCCTGAACACAGGGAGACAGTGAAATTCCATTCTTCCATTTCCCCGATATTGCCGTTCAATAGCTTCTTTGAATTCCCTCGCTGGCAGCTGAGTTATTTTATACAGACATATCCAATTTTAAATACTCCTCTTTCTGGCAGGACTCGTCCCTCCCGTGGCCAGTTTTATTGCTCTTGTTATTTCCCTAGAATCCACTCTCGGATTTCCAGTGGGTATTTCTTCAATGCATCTCCTTGAGTCCTCTGTATTCCTGGCTTCCCTTTCCACTGTGCAAATGGCAACTGCATTGCTCTTGTTATCTGGCCTTTCCTCCAATGCACCTATCTCTTCACACATAATCTTAATGAGCTGCCCGCCTCGATTACTGAAAGGCACTCCAGTGTCACAGGGACTGGCCATGCTTTCCAGATGCCCTCTCAGGTTGCAGGTCCTCCTGTGATTTACCAAATGTCACTTCATTTTGCTTTTCCATTTTTCCTTTTTCTGCACCTTGGCCAAGTCTTCATCACTGTCATTATCCACCTCTCCTGGTGATCTACTTAACACTTCATTAAAAAACGTGTTCAGCCTGGCTCCTTCCTCCCGCCCTTCGCTTGTCAGCAAGCCCCGCTTGTCCCTCTCGCTCGCTTCCCATTCTTCATGAGTCCACCCTTCCGTGCAGCCTCCGCACCCGCCTCCAGGGGCAGAGTCGGTGCTTTATGACCACCAGCCTCTCTTCCTCTCTCCCCACTTTCTCTCCTACCTTTTACCCTTGGATGTTGAACCACAGCACTGATGTAATTCAGTGACTACTTCAATGATTGTACCTGAAGAAGTCTCAAAACAAAACGAAGCTGGGCGTGGTGGAGCACACCTGTAATCCCAGCAGCTCAGGAGGATGAGGCACGAGGATCACAGGTTCAAAGCCAGCCTCAGCAATCTAGTGAGGCCATAAGCACCTTAGGAAGATCCTGTCCCAAAATTAAAAATACAAAGAGCTGGGGATGTGGCTCAGTAGCTGAGCACCCCTAAATTCAATCCCAGGTACAAAAACAAAACAAAACAAAAAACGAAAATAGGAAAAGACAAAGATGCTTTTCATCATGAGTCTAGTTTCTTTTTTAAAAAAATATACTGAATTATTATCATTATTGTTGTTTTTATTTTTATTATTTTGTGCCGTGATTGAACCCAGGGTGCTCAACCACTAACCACATACCAGCACTTTTTATTTTTTATTTTGAGACAGGGTCTTGCTAAGTTTCTGAGGTCTTCACTAAGTTGCTGAGGTTGAACTTGAACCTGCAATACTCCTGTCTCAGCCTCCCTGGCTGCTAGGCTCACAGGCATGCCCCACCACGCCTGACCATGTACTGTATTATTATTACTGTATAATAACTGTCCTTTCACATTTCTTGGCTTATTAGGGCATGAGGACTGGAGGAGAAGCCATTTTGGTTATGAGAAGGAGGTGCATCTCCATGGTACCAGGGTTGGTCGGGAACCCTGGACACAGCAGTTAGCTGGACATGCAGTCCACCCTCCTGAGGCCTGTGTTTCATGGGAGAGACACAAAAAGGCAAGGACTAAGCTGGATCATTTCAGAATGTGATCAGAGAGTGACAGAGGGTGGCGATGTGAGGAATATGTATTTTCAATTCTGTTAAAATCAAACTTTGCATGTTAGAGGACTCAAGAAGTGGATTTCAAATGCAATCAATTTAAAAGAACAAAATATTTCTGTAGTACTGTAAGCCTTGGCACTGTTGCTCACACAGTGGTCTTAGTAATGCACAGTGAACTGAACGGTCCCAGAGACCTGGTACCAGTCGGCAAGGCTGTGTGGGCAGCACAGTGCCACCCCTGGAGAGCTTGCTGTGACGGATGCTCTCCTGGGGCTGGAGGAAGGTTGGTGAAGGGTATAAAAGTCCCTGGATTTTTGGTGCTTCCATTTTAGCAGCTTCAAAAAGGCAATAAAGAATAAAAACAAAACAAAACAAAATCTGTTTAGTGTCTTAGATAGTTCTGAATGCTGCAGGGAGGGACACAGCAAGGTAAGGAGGGCTGGAGAACCCAGGTCGGGGTTGTACCATTTGGGATCAGGCTCAATACGTCACATCAGAATGTTATGGAACTGGGCTCCTCATAGAGAGCACCCAAGCCAACATGATTATTAGAATGTAAGAAGTTGACAAACTCAAATACTCTATTATTGAATATATTAGTCGTGCACACCTCACTGCAGAAAGAAACACGCAGATCTTAGAATACTGGAAATGAAAATTGTTGTTTGTTACGCTTTATTTGCCAATTTATCATATGTGTCCTTATGATGGCTTTGGAACCGTGGTATCGACCAAGATTTTGGTGCTGTTAGTCACCAAAGACTCTGGTTCCCTGCTCTGCTCCTGAAGCCTGATAAAATGCATCAGATATGAGATGACTCTTGAGGTTTCCTCTCCGCTGGTAACTGCAAGATTCCAGCTACATTGGGGCAGTTACAGATGGAAATAAGTCCCTACCACTTTATTTTTTTTAGCACTATGCATGTGTTTTCCCCCCCAAAAAGAAAATATTTACAGTTTAATGGCCCCAGGGAC
The DNA here is from genome assembly GCF_902686455.1 of Sciurus vulgaris. Lineage (NCBI taxonomy): Eukaryota > Metazoa > Chordata > Mammalia > Rodentia > Sciuridae > Sciurus > Sciurus vulgaris. Next base: position 153,071,697 of record NC_136467.1, read on the forward strand.
CCTCAGGCTTGCTTTTCTGTAGCTCTGTGATACCTACTGGTGTACTTCATGAAGGATCTTCATCGTGAATCCAGCTCATTTAATGAGGTCCCAGTGCAGGTAGAGGCTGGCACACCTGCAGCCAAGGTGCCTGAGCACTGGGGTTGTGAGTCCTGGGAGACAGGCGTGGTAGGGCGGTGGTTGCCAGAGCTGCTGAAGGAGAGCTCAAGAGGCCCCTTGTTACCGCAGGCCTCCCGCTGAGGTTGGCAGGGTGGGACACTTGCCTGGTCCCTCACAACCAGCTCTCCATCCTCCAATGCCACGGATGCGAATATATTAGTAGTGCACACCTCACTGCAGAAAGAAACACGCAGATCTTAGAATACTGGAAATGAAAATTGTTGCACACTCAGGGAGGGAAGTGTGTGGGCAAACGGGACATTCTGGATGCAAACTTCCATTTTATAATATCTAGGTTGGATTTTTGCTCAGATCATGTAGGGATACTTTTAGATTAAATTTTGTATCATTTTTGAATCATCTTAACACTTTGAAACCCTGTTCCTCTTTTTTTTTTTTTTCTCCTTTTCTGAATTGTTACTTCATGGCTGGCATAATAGACACAAATCAGATGTTTCCAGGATCCTATACTCTATCCAGCCTTCCAAAGTGAGGCTTTGTGAAATCTTGGATCTTTGTAAAATATAATCTAAAATGCACTCTTTTAGATGAATGATATGAACCTGGTTTGGAAGATGTCACAGACAATGCAAAGAGGTGAATATAGAATAAATTAATAAGCTCCTTTTCGCAACACAGAGAAAACACACACTTCTGCTGTTTCCACTTGGTTGGCATTCCTAACAATGGCTCACCTGTTAGCAGAAATTACCATTAGGCCTGGATGTCAAAGCCTTGATAAAAAACACCTTCAGGTTCCTGGGAGAGGTGGAACAAGGAGCAAACACATGTCTGAGCTGTTGGGCCACATCAATTAACGGGGTGGCTGAGTATCTGCGCCCCTTCCTCCTAGTCGCTATGGCTACCCAGAGCCAGGAGCGCCAGCCATGCTCGGTCACGCTGGCATAAATGTCTGAATGAGATGCAGATGTAATTCAGCGCAGGTATTCTGAAATACTTCTGACATGAAATTAAAAAGAAAAAAAATGATGAAAATGGTATTTCACACCCTAAGCATTGAGTGTGGAAAGCAAAAACAAAAACCAAAAAATAAAACACATTCTACTTTATCTTGAGTCGCCCCCAATCTTTTCAGGAAAGCAACGCCGATCTCAGCTCCCAGAAACAAATATCACACCACGAAACAGAACGGACCTCTGGCCTTTGATTGTGGTCACCCCATGAACTTGTTAAAGAGAGCCCCTGGAGGCTGAATATACAGAGCAATGAAGGGCTGAGTGACCCCAGGTGCTGGACACCAGAGTCATGGCATGCTGGGCCTGTTGTCACCCAGGGCCAGTGAAGCTTCACGTTGGTGAGTCTCTGTTTCTGAGTTCGTAGGACCGGGAGAGATGCCCCATATCTATCAATTCTGAAGGAGGGGGGCAGGAAAGGGCCCCGCCACAGATGGCTGATGACAAGATATAGCCCCATGCTGTACTTGAAAGACTGTTTAAGCTCTAAAAATAAACAGATGCCCGCAAGAGTTATATCACAAAATAATTAGCATAGCATCTACCAGGCAGGGCTGCTCTCTCTGCACTTCCCCCTCTGGTTCAGGGGATAGACAGTGGTATATTGCTGCTGCCGGCCACCACCACCTCTAATAATGGCCATTATTCATAGCAGGGCACTGGAGGTCACTAGCACCGACTTGTGAGAAGGATCCTACCATTCATCCAGAATTCTTCCCTGGATTGTGAGCAACAGCCCACAGATTAGGGAACCAGTTTTTCCTTTGTGTCGGAGATGTAGATTTGACCTTGTGTTGTCCTTCTGCATCTTCTCTGATCTCGCAAACCCTAGACATAAAACTTTCAAGCAGCCTTGTAAAAAACCTCCAACTGTGCTTTGGTTTTGAGTTTAAATCATAGTTTTCCCATCATTTGTTGGTTTTGCTGTAGAGAAGCCTGGGGCCTCCAGCCGCCACTGAGAGGGCAGGCTTCTCATGGTTAGTAATTAGAAGGAGCCTGTGGATTCAAGGTGGCTCGGAATTCATCATTTCTTCTTCGTCGTCTTCTTTTTTTTTAAAGAACCAAATGTGTTAGTGAGATGCAGTTTGCTGAATTCATTGTCGTGTGGCTGTCTTTTTAACCTTGCTGCCCTGCTCATTATGCATGCAGTCAGTCACCAAAGACCCTGGTTCCCTGCTGTGCTCCTGAAGCCTGATAAAATGCATCAAATATGAGATGAATCTTCTGGTCTTCCTTCTCTGCTGGTAACTGTCTGCAAGATTCCAGCTACATTGGGGCAGTTTAGATGGAAATAAATTCCTACCACTTAATACACGGTTAGGGCGTGGCAGGCATGGAATAAATGCCTAAGGAGGTAATAAATAAATGAGTGAATGGACAGGCTATTGCTTCTGGTTTTTCAAAGTCGGCAGCTAAATTAATTAATAGAGAATCGCCTAATGTCGCACACACAAAACCTTCGCAGGGAGGGCCACGCAGGCAGCCTCTTTCAGCGCTGGCTGTGCTGGAGGGAAGGCAGTGCCTACCTGTGATAGCAAGGACGCAGGACCCAGACCTTGCAAGCGCCTTCACTTCACTGCGGTCTCAGGTCGGCTGCTGTTGTGCTGTCTCTGGAAAGGTTTTGGCACTCATTGTGACTCTCCTTTTAAAGCTGGCTTTCCAAAAACAGGGAGGGTTGCTATTTGAAGAGGAAAACCCTCATTTAACAGCGTAACCACAGAACACCAGGGCCAGAGCAAATGAGTGAATGCCCCGTGTTGAAGAGCACAATAATTTTTGATCAACCCAATCAGTAACTTCAATCCACTAATTCCAGAGTTTAAGGTTCGTGTTGACAAAGCAGAATCATTACCAGCCTTATGAGTTGTGTATGCTTTCATTTGGATAATATGTGTGTATCTTGTAGCTCTTCTATTGCAAATAAAACTTCATCTAGATTTCTTGATCCACTCTCCCATACACCAGCATAATTCATCTGGAATTTAAATATGCACAGAAATGATAATCGATAAATTTTCTAATTAGCCTTTATCGCCATAACTGTAAATATACCTTTGATTTTTCCTAGTACATAAAATACATTACTGACTTTGTGAAGACTTTTTTTTTTTTTCCTTCATTTGGTTAACAGTTCAGATCATTAAAGTTGGAGCTAGCAATAAAGAGAATGAAAGTGGGATTATGGTAAAATGGAAAGGGAGATCTGGGGAAGTTTTTTGGAATCAGCGAGGAATCCAATTGTCCAGTTAGGAGGTGATTCTGACCTCATGCTCGGTCCAGCTCTCCCAGTTGGTTCCTGGTAGGTCCTGCGACTGCGTCCCAGCTATGCCTCTTGCTGACCAGCAACACTCCCAGTATTTGCAGGTGGAGTTGCTGGAACATTTATTGAGACATTTTGGTGAATCAGCTATAGAGGTATTTTTATGTAAAATGATGTCATCTTACAAAGGAATAACACATATCTCTACATGTGGAAATAGCACATGTTTGGAAAAATTTTCAAAAATAAGGTAAGAGCCTCAGGTCTATGAGCAATTCATCCACCTTCATTTCTAAGATGGCAATCATAGTATGTTTTTGTTTTCTTTACCTGCGGTTATAAGTTATAAATTTACATTGGAAACTTTAGGTTTCTGAAAGCGTTAGATTTGCATTTATAACTTCACAGAAAAATTTTTAAAAGGGCAATGTTTGAATGTTTTTGCAGTATAACGCAAAGAGTTCCATTTTGTGCGAACTAAGAATGGATTGTGGGCATTGCTCTAGGTCCTTCAGAAAATTCAGAAAGCATCAGCGAGTTCCTAAGCAACTCAGTGAGACCCTGTCTCAAAATAAACAATAAAAAGGGTTGGGGATGTGGCTCAGTGGTTAAGTGCTGCTGGGTTCAATCTCCAGAACTCGCCCCCTCCCTCCAAAATTAGAAAGCATAGTGATTTAAGACAAATTTGAAAAACACTCTCCTACAATCCATCACTTACTTGCCCCTGGTCAATATTATTTACAATGTATAATTAAAGAGGTGTTAAGTTTCTTTAAACATGTGCAGAAGAAGCACAAGATTCGTGAAGGCCGAAGGTGTGGGTGACTTACTGAAAAGCCTTCCTATTCAAACAGAGCCGTACATCACAATGGTATGAAACAGTTCCTTCACCTGAATGTCCTAATGCTCCCTCTGTACTTAAAGCATTAAGCGAGGCCGGCTTGTTTAACGTAGCTGCTTCTTTTATGGCAAACAGAGCATTATTTAGTGACTGGGATAACTCATTATCCAAATCCCAGAAATGCGGTTTTCCGTGAGAGTCAGCGTTTCTGGTTTCTGATAGTGAACCCTAAATGAGATCCTCATGTGCTTAGTGCAAGCGAGAAGGCCGGCACGGCCAGAGCAAGGTGACTTTGCTTTTCCTACAGAGCTGGGCGAGGCACCCTTAGGGACAACAGAAAACTCAGAGTGTTTTAAAAGAGGCCTTGTGTTCTCCTGTAAGTGAGGTCTGGTCTTGGCTCCCAAGTGAGAACGGGACCCACTTGCTACACCTTCCCATGACAAATTCCAATCAAGGAAACAGGGAGGTGAGAAGGTGACGTGTGTCTCTGACGGCTCCTGACAGCATTAGCACAGGGGGTCACCTGGGTTGAAGTCTTCTGTGCCACATGGAAATGAATACGCACCAAAACCCATGTGCCTGCAGCCCAGGAGCTCTGCACCTGGACCAGCTGGCTGGAGCCACCACCGCCCTTGGCATAGTCCAGGGGATGTGGAGGGGCTTGCCCGATGGCTCAGCGAGATGCCATCCCAACCCTACTGCTTATGGATGGGACATTTCAACCCTGTCTCATATTTAATTTAATTAAATATGTGCTCACTTAGAGTAAAATCATCAACCCAAGAATATATAAAAAAAATAAAAATAAGACTTCACACAGCCAAATTATATGTCATTAATTCTTATGTCTGAGAGGATCTGATGAGCATTTGGGGATCTCCTGGGAGCTGTGAAGCCCAGTGGTCAGTGTGCCCTTGAACAGACCCCGACATTGAGGTGCTGAGAGTGGACTGTGGCAGGCCCAGAGCCAAGCAGAGGTGGTGAACAGAGGCACACTGAGGCCCAGGGCCCAGCTGAACCTCCATAAGGAGAGGGCGGCTTTCTCCCCAGATCGAAAGCCTCCACTCACCTGCCACGCAGGGCTTCCCAACGGCTCAGAGATGTCCAGCAGCAGCCCCTGAAGTCCAGCTGTCCGCTGCCCTGTGTGTCCCAACTGTCTTCCTGGCTACAACCTGGAGAGACCAGAGCCCAGAAGACGAGAGAGCTGGGGAGACGAATATGCTGTGGTCACACAGGCTGAGCGTGGTGCTGGACCAGGGGACACGGGAGTACTGCATGGACTGCGGCCTGAGCTGTGGACTGGTGAAGTCAGTCAAAGGGTTCTAACACCTCGTGATGGCGGACAGCGGAGGAACTGGATTGAAATACACCACAGAACACGGCAGGGAGATTTTACAGAGCGCGTTCAGAAACTGTGGTTAGAGAAAAACAAATCACATTTCTGTTGTATGAAGTAAACACAGTAGTCTCCTCTTGCACAAACTTTTCTTTTCCACAGTTGTTATGCTGAATGAATGAATGCACGAATGAATGAATGAATGGGGCCTTTTCAGTCACTGCGGAGGCAAATGCATGTCTTTCTATGTTTAAAACAGAAGGAATCAAAGCCTCAGTGAGCAGATGGTGGGAGCTTTTATTTTCCAGCAGACAAAGAGCCTGCCCATGCCCTTTAGCTCATGGCGCTGGGAGGCTGCAGTCTTCCCCCTGGGTAAAGCCAGCCTGCGTAAATCAGACCGTCAGGGAAGCCAATCACAGCTTCCCGGTTTCAATTTTACCTAAATTATCAAAAAATTTCTGCTTTCAGTGAGTGTTTTTTTTGTGTTGTTTTTGAGAACATTAATACTTTTATATTGGCATTTTTACTTTCCTTAAAATTAAAAAAGAAAAAAAAATCACACAGAGTCTAAAAAGAACAATCAACTTTGCCAAAAGGGAAACCAGGATTGCCAAGAATGAAATTTTTAAATTCCCACACTTGGTGTTGGCATTGACAGAGCCTAAGCTTCAGAACGATTTAAATTTGGTGATATGAACTAAAATATGTGTGTTCCACCCTCCATTACACCTTTAAGATATATCATTCCAGAAAAGCAACTAAAGCTAGGTGTTGCTTGTTATTTCATGCATAGGATATTTGCTATTATCGGACAGAGTCTCACTGTTTGAAAGAGACTTTTTGTCCTAATGTGAATAAGAAATACCTCCTTTGGGGTCAGAGGTACGCATAAAGATATATCATTTGGCTTTTAACAGGACTTTCTGGTGGCTTGACTCTACAGTTTTAAATTGTCCTATATGCATCAAGTATTCCTCACTGAACGTTCTTGCTATGTCCTCTGCAAATATGGCTGGAAATAATTATAGTGAGGATGGTTTCATAGGATGATGTCACTCCAGAGAGGACCTGCACCGCAGGGAACATTTCCCGTAAAGTATGGCAGAAACTGCAGGGTAATCAAAGTGCAAATTCCAATTTATTTAAGCAATATTGTTCTTGCTCCTCCATTTCACAAAGCTGTCCTTTCTCATTAAATTTTTGAAAGGGAAGGAATGAATTTTACCAACAGAAATCTGAATGCTGGTTGACCTTTTTGAAAACTGCATGAAACACTGGCGTCAGCTGTCTTCTCACACACGTGGTGACAAAAGGAAGCAGTTGAGGCTTGGAAGGCGTAGACGCTGGACAGATGCAAGACCCGGTGCCATCGGCTCATGTGTGAGTTGAAGAGAAGCTTGTGCATATTGAAGAGAACACATTTGTTGATGAGCTCTGGAGAGCTCAGAGGATTTCTGTGGCTTCCGGATTGACACTGGGGCTGGCTTGGATTTCACTGGCCATGGGCAGTTGCTACATAGCAAGTACCTTGTACTTTCTGGCAACAAATGAATATAACTAAGGTTGATAAGAGTTAAATCTTGGTGAAATTTTGACAGTTCAGTGCCTTTGGTTGTTTAATAGTTTATTCTTTTATCAGATGTTCATTAAGCATCACTGAGCTATGAGCCAGCAATGTGCCAGTAGAAGCATTACATCAAATAAGACCCATTTCTGCCCTTAAGATGCTCATCAGCAGGAGGGGGTCTCCTTCTATCAGGCATAAGACTACCACACAGTGTGGCTAAAGCTTTGGTGGACAGAAGCCCAGGTGTTGTGGGAGTACCCAGGGGGCCCTGCCCAGAAATGCGCCATCTGGTGTCTGTTTTGTTATTAAAGATCAATTGCTCAGGAAGAAGGCAGGTGAAAGGGATTCAAAGCAAAAGGACTAGTGTTTTCAAAGCACCAAAAGTAAGGAAAAATAAGGAAAATGGGGGATAAAAGCACTCCTCTTTGGCCAGAGAGATCGTAAAACAGGGTTGTGTCCTTAGAGGAGTCTGTTCTTTTGTGTTGTGTTAAGCATACCCGGATTCTGTCACAGAATCAGGGTGGTGACTGACATAATTGCTCAGGCTTGGGCTCTTGGGGCGCTATCTCTGGGATCCATGCTTTAGAAGGTCTACTTTTTATAGTCACATGGAAAAGAAAAGTTATTCATGAATACCAGGTCACCTCCATACAAGGCTTAGTATTCATGGTTGCTCCAGTTCAACACATAATGCAAAACACCAGCTCTCATGACTAGCATTCAGGCCAGGCAAACGCTTCTCCACGTTTCTGGCAGGAAGTCTAGAGGCAATGGGGTCCACGTGCTGGAGAGAGCCCTGGAAATGCCTCAGGCAGCACTGGAAATAGACAATGCTTCAAGCTTGGGACGAGTTTGAGAGGTGGAAACTGGAAGTCATTTTCTTAAAAAAAAAATGCATATTGATTGATTAAAAATGCTCCATTAACATGCATGGAGTTCATTTCTGTATACGAAGGAGAGTTTCCAAACAGAACCAAAGGGCCTCACACTTACTTGGCTTTGCATTCCAGCAGGTGTACAAAAATGTATGCAGGAATCAGGGTGGTGTTCGCACACAGACTAAGGAGTATTTATAGATATTCATATAATTTAAATATGCTCTTTCTCTGTACACATATAACGTCAGCTTTTTGGGTCCCTGGGTTCTGCCATCTGAGAATGCAACCAATTGCAAGCCAAAAATATTTGAAAAAAAGCCATGTATGAATTGAACATGTATAGACTTTTTTTCTCATTACTCCCTAATACTTAAGTATAACAACTACATAGCATTTACGTTGTGTCAGGCATTATAAGAACTCTAAAGAGGTTGTAAAGTTTATGGGGAAATGTGTGATGTTATGTGAAAATATACAATGGCATTTTATATAGAGATTTTGAGCACCTGCATGGTTTGGTTGGGAAGTTCCTAGAACCAATTCCTTCTGATACCAAGGAACAAATTCACGTGCGCCTGTGCACAAACACACACACAATACATACAAAAGAAAACATATACATAAAAACACATAAAGCATGATGGTTTGATGTTGAATGATTAAATTTGAACAACTTTACTTGTATGGAAATATCAAATTCTTTTTTATTTTTTTGAGTACTGGGGATTGAATACAGGGGCACTCGGCCACTGAACCACATCCCCAGCCCTATTTTGTATTTTATTTAGAGACAGGGTCTCACTGAGTTGCTTAGTGCCTGGCTTTTGCTGAGGCTGGATTTTGCCATTCTCCTGCCTCAGCCTCCCAAGCTGCTGGGATGACAGGTGTGGGAACTATCAAATTCTTAAAAATTAAAAACACTTCCCCTTCAAAAAGATTTTATTTTGTGTTTTGACATTCTTTTATTATAATTTATCTTTTTTGCTTTTCTAGGTAATTTTGAATATTTTAAAGGAAAAGAACTTTTTGAACATATGAAAAATAACTCATTTTCACATTTAACTTACATCTTTAATTAAAAAAATTCTGCTTTTATATACTTTTGTATTTTTAATCCTTTATATGATTATCATGTCTAGAAGACAAATTCTATTTTAAAATCTTGATTTAAATAAATGAGTTTACTAAAGTGAGTGTTATAAAATATATAATAATGCACACATTGCTTATTCTAATACCACTAGGCTGTTCAAAGAATATGGACAATTATCATACAACTTAGTCAACTTGACTAAGACTTCACTCATATTAAAAAATAGCTTTGCATATTTGTTGAGAATTCATCCAAATGAAGGCATACTTTTTTCACAGAAGGCACACACATTCTATTTATTGTTTGTTAAATTGATTTATAACTCTTAAGTATTTAGCTATGGATGCCCATGTGCACTCTGTCCCAGGCCTTGGGAAGTGTTTAAGAAGTATAGGCCTGGTTACCAAAATACTTAAAGCAATCAACGTGCTCAATAGTGCAATTGAGAAAGATTCCTCTAGAGGAGACTATAGCATCTCAGGAGGCTGGTCTTCTCCTGAGTGGTATTTCAACTGTGGCCTGAAATTCTGAATCAACCCCTGACTTCTTCTCACATCATTTCCTTGTAGAAGTTTTAAGCTCCAGGTTAAAACTTTTTTTTTTTTTTTTTCCAACTCTAGGTGTTCTGGTCAGTAAGTTCCTGGCCATGGGTCCACCCATTTTGAGAACAGGCTCTTTTGACTGCTCAACCCCAGGTCTGGGTGGACTGACAGTATTCTCCTCAGCTAAAAGGAAAGTAAAGGACCCACAGGAGCCTGTGCTGAGTTTCAAAACTAAAGCTTATGCAATATCTAACACCAGCCATTAACCACAGGGACTGTTCAGGCAAACAAATATTTTAAGCCCATAACACACCCTTTGGTAGGGAAACTCTCCAGATTTGCACAGCAAGATAAATGAGACTTGAATCCTCCAGCTGACCACTAAGGCAGTGTCTCAGGTTGCCCTGGACCCTCTCAAGCTGCAGCCTTCCTCTCTGGTCCGCTGAGGGCTCCTGAAGAGTCACCAGCTGATGTCCTCCGGGAGAAATACGGAAGAACCAGGTGCGTTGGAGATACTACTTCAAATATTCTGCATAGGTTCATTTTATGGGCAGAAGGGAACTATGAGAATAGAAAGCACAGTTGATTGCTTTTCCAAAGTATATTTTATTCTGACTTTGACCTAAAATTGGAGGGGATGACTCTTGCCTACTCTCAAGCTGAAATAAGATGTAGAATACATTCTAAGTCAGAGCTGGGGATTCCAATTAAAATTTTTCTTGGACTGACACATTTAGAAAGCTTTCTTCTCTATTTTTATTGTGAAGAAAAACCAGAGAGGCTAAATTAGGTGGTGGTGCCTTAGTGACGTCAAGTTTCCAAACTGGGTAACAAATTTTGTTTTGAAAATACACCCCATGTAATCCTAGAATGCTTTTGTGTTTTATTTATTTATTTTTTTGACAGATGATATCTTGATGGCAACATCGAAGGTTAGTAAGTACTAAATTATTAACCAGGAGATGAAATTGAGTAGTTCTGATAAATTCAAATCTATATGTATTAATGTATAATTTATGTATATATGCATAAATTTACATATATGATGCTATGGAGATAGTAATATTTTAATACACAATGTAATTTCTGTTCCCTACTTGCACAAAATTTATGAATTTCTCATGTATCAGTAGGAATTCTGAAATAAATTTATATAATTAAGACTAGATCTAAGATGATTCTAAAATCTATTCCTGTGATCACTTCTAGTAGCAGTTCTGCTTTGCTGGAATACATTTTATTCTATTTTATGCACAGCATCCTGAACAGGGGCTGGAAGGGACAGCATCCTAAATTCCACAGCACCAAAGAAGGCTTTGTGCAAAGTCAGCATCCTCAACAGGGAGGCAGAGATGTGTGGAAGAGGGAGGCAATGGCCATCACGCTCCATGAATTTCCCAAAACAAAACCACAGTAACTGGAACAACAAAATTTGCACCTGGTTGACATGACCGTCGGCCAGTTCTCCAGTGACACATTCCATTCAGAAAAGCACAGGTCAGACCCACATACGTCCTCCTCAGAGAGCTGATGGCTGTTCTGGCGTGGGCTTAGGATCTGCTGCTTGATACATGTGGGATCTTAGTCAAGTCAGCTTTGCCCTTCCTCAGTGAACCCATACGTAAAGTGTAAAATAGCACTTGTTGGGATTAATACAAGAGGCAGAACCCTTATGTGACACAAGGATTAAGCGGCACGGTGTGGGTGAAGCACTTACTAGTACATAGAAAGTGCTCAGTATATATTTGCTGTTACCCTAGCACCTGAAAACTGTATTTTAATAATACTCAGCTACTTATCCACAATATTGAGCACAATAGATATTTGTTTCCAGCCATCATGATGAGGATGGAGTAAAAAAGATAAACCCCATCGCCCCTCTTGCAATTGTGAATAATCATCTTAGTGCACAGCAGTCAGAAACTCAGGAGCAAAAATATTCTTCATGAGGGCAAATATAAAGAAATTGAGTCTGCAAAAAATTGTGCCTTACTTAGACATTCTCAAGCCCCCAGGACAAAATAGAAGTGACTGGTCTCATGTGACAGCTCTCTTTTTAGCCACCTGGATCATGTATAGCCAACAGAGAAGACAATGGTTCTTGTTTCACTTACGGAAAAAAATATACATAGATTTTTTGTGTAGTGCTGGATGGAACTCAGGGGCGCTTTACCGTTGAGCTATGTCCCAGCTCTTTTTTTTTGTTTTATTTTGAGACAGAGTCTTGCTAAGTTGCTCAGGCTGTCCTTGAACTTGTAATGCTCTGCTTCAGCATCCCCAGTCCCTGGGGTCACAGGCATGTGCCACTGCCCCAGGTTCACTAAGGGAGTTTCGGAAGCATGACTTCCAACCTTCCTGTGAATAAGTTTAGACTCAGCAGAGAACTCAGCCTGATGCACAGCAAACCTGGAGTTAGCCAGCAGCAGGTGCGGACAGGGCTGCTCTCAGAGACACATGAAGACATTAAAGAAGCCGAGCCCTGATCCAGACCACAGTACTGTGCGTGCACGGACACAGGCACAGACTGGAAAATTTGCAGGTTAGCACTTTGCAATATTTATTTTGTCTGCTTCTAAAATATTTAGTCTGGGAGATTTACACTGATACTTTATTGGTGTACACACTTGTCCAAATTTACAGCAGCTGACGCTGAACAGAGCTTTGGGGACCCAGGTTCACGGCTAGCTGATTGTTTAGAAAGTCCAGATGTGAAGAGCCAGATCTTCCTGCAAGTGTAGATAAAAAGTGGGTCAAGCCAAGTGTATGGAAAACGAGATAATGGGAGATTCAGAGAAGATTCCCGTGGGGCCGGTTTCTCTGATGTCCAACTGAGCTACATATTAATGAAGGATGAAAACCCTCTCACAACTGATAAGCAGGCTGTCTCCCAGCAATTATCATTGCTCCTGTTGCAAAATAGGGACTTTATTTGGACTTTATCCATTCCTTGACTCTCTCTGTGAGGAAGCATGGCCTTAAATAATTGCAGGCCTATTAGCACATCAATTACCTGAAGACCTTGATTTTTAGCAAGGAGTGGATTTTAATCAATTGCTGTAAATGTTATCGAGAGATTAGTTGTCCCAGAGAATGAAATTAAGTACAATTACACTGTAATAACTTGTGAGTGCCACAAGCATATGTTTTCGGGTTCCTGTAGAATGAATGCATTCTGTTGCTCCTGTGGATGTAGAATTCTGTGTACTAACTGGAATCCATGTTACCTTTTAATTTCCTTCCTTGTAAGGAACAACACAGACACAACTGAAGTAAAAAGTACATCACTCACACTTTCATATATCAGCATTCTTCCCAAACAAGGCAATTTGAGATCCTCAGTTGAGTCTAGAGTTTGCTGAAGGAAGACCTCATTTCCATCCTGAGACTCATCCAATGTTCCTAAGGCTGGCAGTTGGGTGGAGTCAGGACAGCAGGAGAAATGACAAGGGACAATGAGGGAAGAGGGGCTCAGGAGTGGTCCACGGAGGTCACAAATGACAGATGGAGGGCGTAGGTTACGAGTACTGATCAGGCCTCCAGAAGTGGGAGGGAGCTTATTAAAATACGGCATTGCTGTCTTCAGGCTGGGCAGTGCGTCTCTGCAGCGTCTACAACAATGTACTGTCTCTTCTTGGGCACGTGGCAATGTGCTCGCGGTGTTGAGCCTCACCTCAAGGATCTGGAGCATTCATACTACAAGGGAGTACGTAGCATATGCGAGAAGCTAATTCCAAAGCCTTTAACTACCACATCTGTTCAACACGAGAGTTTTCCTAATTAGCTTAAGGGATGCCAGACTTGGGTTCGCTTGCTGAAATCAGTGACCTATGCAGCATGATCATTGGTAGAACTGTACTCTGACTTCCAGAGAGAATGGAAATTTTTCCAGGCATGTGACTTGGCTAAAATATTCATATTGCACACATCCACGTCAACAGGATGTGGAAATTCAGGGAGGCCTCAAACCAGCACTTTTATTGATGGCACCTACGGACTGATCCCTGAAAGGCTCTGTGGCTTGGCCTTGACTCTAAAAGTCACAATTTCTTACCTTCGGGATGTTTTAACAACTGCCAGGAGCGAAACTCTCTGCTGGGTGTAACTTAGGGCAGAAAGAGGAGGTTTCACTCACTTTACAGAACAGGTATCTATTTGGGGCTGGAAGGCTGGGAAGTATTTGTTTAGTATATTCAATGTTTCTAGCAGACTTTGGTCTAAAATTTACTTTCATTATACCCTGGTGACAAGGTCATGTTTGAGTAGCTACCTCCCACTCACCTTAAGCTATTTGAGAATTAACTTCTTGCACCAAAAGTAACTTAAAAGTTCTTGTCTAAATTACTTTAGGACACTTCACAACAGGGCACTAGATTACTATTATTTTGGAATTAAATGGAAGCACTACCTTTGAAGCCTGGAAAGATCATAGATTTATAAGTTATATGTAATATAGGAGCCTCTTATTGTTGGATTCCAATACTGTAACTCAAAAACAGGTTCTCTAATAAGCAGTACCTGACCCTGGATGGGGAAAAATTACATTTTTAGTTTGGTTGATTCCTAATAGAATTTAGTATTTCCTTTTTTTTTTTTTTCAAGTGTATAAAAATCACTAGACATACCTGCAATATTGTTACCTCTAAGCAGAGGTTGTTCATGTTTTAAACACTTTTTGTAGATGGCACTAAATATCATGTATGATCATCAACACTTAAAATTATGATTATGACTGACCAGCTACTGCATCATTTTATTTAATGTGTCAATAAAGACTTGCATGAATTGTTAAATTTGCTTTCTTAGTATTCTGAAATTTTAAGTCAATTTTTCATGATAATTGGCTTTCTCTTAAATTCTGCATATTTTATCTTATGTGTTTAAAAAATACTTTTGGGGCAAGGGGATCAATGGGAACCACCAGACTGACAAAGGGTCCCATTAAGGACCCTTGTTCTAGAAGGTTCTTTCCATGCCAGCCCCATTGCCAACATTCACCCACATTGCCTCTGCTTTCCAATGATCATCACTTGACTTTTCCTGGTTTAATAGGTGGCAGTTACACAGCACTGATCGTTGTCTGAATCCTTTACGTGATCTAGTCGTGCACACGGCTAGCGATCTCCTGTACTCGGAGGGTTCCAGTTGAGCATCTCATGGGTGGCCGAGGAGGTGGGAACCCTGTCTCCTCTTACTAGCTACTATATCCCTAGATTTAGCACAAGGACATCGGACCAAGGAAGGGCTCAACAAATACTTGTCCAATGAGTGGTTGGAGATTCCAAGATCTATTTCTGTAACTCATAATTTCCCTCTGGCTTTTATAGCTACTAAGTGAATGTCAATACAGGAACTTCAAAGTGGGTTAAAGATAGAACTTCTCACCTTTCCCCAAACCACAGTAGTCCCCCTTATCCATGAGGTGTATGTTCTCAGACCTCCAGTGGATGCTGACACTGCAGAGAGTACCCAAGCCTTTATTTTCTGTTTTACCTAATCCTACAGGTCTGTCATAAAATTTAATTTGCAAATCAGACACAGTAAGAAATTAACAATAATAAGAAAAAAATTACAATAATGACAGTGTATTTTCATCAAAGTCAAATGAATGTGGTTTCTCTCCCTCTTGAAATGTCTTACCATTGTAAGTAAGTGTGCTCACCCTCTTCATGGTGATGTGAGATGAGGCAATGGTCACAAGATGACAGGCAGTAACGTGAATGAGGTCAGCTTGGTGACCTACATAAGGGCTACGTGAACACAAGTACAGTGATACTGCAATGGTTGATCTGAGAACCGAGCAGTACTAATGAGCAGGTAGCATATATGGTGTGGATACATTGGGTAGAGACAACTCAAGTCTGGGGTAAGGCAGCAGGATGGTGAGATTTCCTCATACTGCTTTGAACAACATGCAATTTAAAACTCATAAATCGTTTATTTCTGAAAACTTCCATTTAATATTTTCAGATCATGGTCAATTTTGGGTCACTGAACCTGCAAAAAGCAAAGCTGAGTTTAAATGAGTTTAAAGCACCACTGTTCTTTTTTCTTCTGTGCTCCATACTTTGGCAAGTGTTGATGTATGTGTCTGCATCATTGCCCGAGCCAGGAACAGCATCCCCATAATTGTGACCCGGAGCGAATTTCTTCAGGGCCTAAAGCAGTCTGACTTCTGATTCCTTGGGAGCAGTGTAAACTCTTTAACCGGCCCTCCAAGTTCTTGCATAATACACTAGATCAGACTTCTTTGGTCTCAGCTGCCTTAACTCTTTTCTTATCTCTGCTTCCCTGCACCCCTGTGCTAGGGATGCTTTGGTGACAAACGCTTGCTCATGCCTCAGGTCTCCAGCATGCTGCTTCCTCAGGGTATAAAACTCTTCTCCTGCTGCACACCAGCCTCTCCTCCTGGGTAAGTTCCCATCCATTTTCTAGTCTGATTTCCTCTGGGAAGTGAGCCTTCTCTCTTGGCTTCCCATGGTTTCGTGTTCTAAAACAAGACTCAGGATGCCTGCAGCAGAGTCCTGAGGATGTGCATGTTAGGGTTTTAAAGAACCCTGCAGGTGACATGGGTACAGCGCAACCATGAACCACTGTTTAGAAAAGGCTAAACTCTGTGTTGCACTTGTGTCTGGCTGTGTTCTTTACTAAATGGGGAGCTCTCAAGGCAGGAGATGTGTCTATCTCGCCCACTTTCTAAGAAACGTACAGTCTAGCAAGGAGATAATGTGTTTCTGTCCAGTCCATGCATCTCCTTTGTGACCTCAGCTACTCTGGGACGCTGTCCTATAACTCGAAGGCCTTTAGCTTGGAGTCTCTGGGTAAGTGGAAGGTAGCTAAGCCATTTCGGTAAGTTGTGCTGCCCCACCACCTATCTTAACAGTTATTAAAATTCTCCCACAGCACTGAAATCATTCCTAGGATTGTTCCTGAGACAGAAATTAGAGCTCAGATGGTGAGTGCTAATGCTCTCTGATATTTTATATATAGAAATGAGGTAGATTTGCTAAAAGTCAAAGCCAATATTAGCTTCCTTGACATATCATTATTCCTTATCCTTGACCAATATTTACTAAGAGCTTCTTTTGAGAATAACATTGTAGGATACGTGTGAAGAATAAATTGTTAAGTATAAATGCCATTAGAAAGCCCAGGTAAATGTCAAGGTAAATGCAAGGCATGCGGAATTAGATGGGATTCACACACTCACGTGCTCGCACCCACGTACTTGAAAACAGCGAGTGGGTGGGTTGGGAGCTGTCTTAGTCTTGTTTCCTGGGGATGTTAACTATTTTTTCCAAGTGCTATTCGGAAAGTGACCTAAATGTTGCAATCAACTGAAGCAAAAGTGAACGTTTCTTCCTTAAGGACAATGGTTCCTCTGCAGCCCCTGTGTTACCTACAGTTTTCTATCATCATCACAGTGCAACTTTTATTTTTTTAATGTCCCCCTTCTTTCTTTGCCACCATACAAATAATAAAAAGTGTCTTAAAACTGCATTTGGGAAAGCAATCCGGGTCTTTATGCTTTTAAAATGACATAATTAAATATGATTCCCTCAAGGTGTTTGTAACACCATAAAAACTGGATAAGATAAAAAGAATCACTCAGATAATCATGTGAATTTCTACTTTGGTGTCATCCGAATTAAATCTATGTGTTGGTAATTCTGTCTTCAGATTATATAGGATAGTCAATTTCTGTAAAAAGTGCATTTGTACCTGATTATTAATGTAAGGCACAACTATTGTAGTAATTGAAGTAATGTAAGCAATGAAAGGCATAATCATGGAAATCTGTTAAAGTAAAAAAAAAAAAAAACATAAAGCCATATGTGGTAATAATCACAGCTAATATTTGGCTTCTATACTTCTTTAGTACATTTTAAAAATTTAATTTACATCTAATGACTTTACATCTTTGTGGAGTACATTGTGATATTTCAATACTAGTATACAATATGTAATGATCAGATTAATGCAATTAGCTTGTCCATCACTTCAAACATCTGTCATTTCTTGTGTTGGGGACATTTAAAATCCTCTCTACTGGCTATTTTGAAATGGGCAGTCAATTGTCAAGTGTAGACACCCAGCAGTGCTTGGGGCATTTGGTTGTTCCTTCCACAGTCTAGCACCTGGCCTGATGACCGTCACCTTACCCTTCCACCTTCTCTTTCCTCTGGCAACCACACTGCTGGTCTCCACGTCTCTCAGATCAACATTTTCTCCCTCCACTTATAAGTAAGAATGAACGGAGTTTGTGGTCCTGTGCCTGCTGCGAACTCCGGCTTCCGGCTTCCGTTGCTCTCCAAGGCGGAATAACACTCGCCAAGTCTGTGCACATTTCACTTGACCTTCGCTGCTTTCACAGGATGAAAACCGGAGCTTCCAAGCAATGTCCTCTGTCAGAGGTGGAAGCGGCTTGGAATTCCGTTCTGGAAGAGGCAGAAGCTGCTTCTGAGTTACAGCCTGGGAAGGGTCGACTTGGAGGTTGGGTGAGGGGTGGAGGCCGTGGCTGTGAATGCAACACCCATGTGGTCGAGCTCCCGGCTCCCGGGGAGCTGACTTTTGAATGTGGGTAAGCCTAATTCTAGAGCAAGTTTCATAGTGTAGACATGCAGAAAGCTTTCAAAGCCTCTGCGTTCTCTCTTGACCAATAGATATATATTTCCAACTGTAGAAAACCAAGTGTATGGGTTTCTCCTCCTTCTTAGCAGTTTACGCTCTGCTTACTTTCTTTTTTTTATTTTTATTAAAAATCATAAATTTACATAGGGCAATATTGTTTGATTCATTCTGTTATTTTTCCCCTCTTTTCCTTCTATACAGTCCTTCCTTCCTCCATGCTTGCCACCCTCCTTATCCCTAACCCTAAACCTAACCCTAACCCTAACGCTAACCCCTCCTACCCCCCATTATACGTCCTCATCCGCTTCTCAGCGAGATCATTCCTCCTTTAGTTTTTTGAGATTGGCTTGTTTCACTTAGCATTCTTTCTTTGCTTACCATTTTGCCCAGAAAGGAGCAAAAGTTAGGGTTGGAATAGCAAAAGGACAAAGAGGAAGAAGAGAGAAAAGGTGGACGGGAGAGAGGAATAAGAACTCAGAGGAGAAAGAGCACAGAGGCAGAATCATAAAGGCACAGGGGTAGGGAAACGAATCGCAGCGCCAACGCCGGGAGGAGGGGCAAATGAATCCTTGTCTCCCTGGGAGGCTGACTGGTCTCTGCACCTCTGCTCCCAACGCTCCGTTGCAGCGAAGCTCAGGAAAGGCTGCCTGGGTCGCAGGGGTCCCCGCCCCTCAGGACGTGGGCTTGGGAACAGCAGAGGAGGCCTGCAGATGGATAAAGGACGTCGTGCAGCTGAGGGGACGCTCCAGTAACTCCCCGGGTGGCGGGTGGGGCCAGGCCAGCCAAGTTTAAATGAGTAGACCCAGGAGGTAGCCAGACATGCAGGGCGGAGGGCCCAGGAGAGCAGAGCGCTGGGAACAGAACTGCAGGAGACTCTCGCAGGGCAGAGGAGATGCGGTCGGTGGCCTGCTCGCTAATGCGTCAGGGGAGAGCTGAGAACCTTTCAGCTGCCAGAATCATTTGTTAATGGCAGGAATAATAACGGTGATAAAAAAGCAGAAGGGCATCGTACTAGATGTTTGCAGTTGGCTCATATGCCGGAGGTGAAGTCGTGCTCAAAACCTGGGGCTCCGTCGAGAAGCTGTGTTCTCTGCAATTTGCTTCTAAAGGAAAGAATAATGATTTTCACCGATAGAGATCCAAAGGCTTCAGCTTAAAGAGAGAATGTCCCTCCGTGGGAAGGACTGAACCTCTTCGAAGTGGAGGCCCTCAGACCCTTGAGAGAGATTAAGCTGAGAAACAGCTGACACTAAGCTCATGGGGGGCAGTTGCTGGGGACTGGGAAGCTCGCCCCCAAAGGGAAGAATCCACGGCTGGAACAAGGAGGGTCGTTGTTGAACTTTTATACATTTCTCTCTTTTCTCACTTGCTTCTCATAGATCTGGATATCAAATAATAAAATGAAAAAATATGTATTAATCCCTTAGAATGGCAACAGCATGAACGAAGTAAAAATAATACCTCAGGGTGAAGTTAGCTTTTGAGTATTTGCTGTGATTTTTTACTAGCTCTAATTCATATAGTTGTTTTAATGATTAAAGAGTACAGTATGTAAATTCTCAGGCTCACAAAGGACTTACAATAAATGTTAGCTCTCAGCTTCTTCTATTTACTTTAAAACTCAACCTTAGTTTCTTGGCTGATATGTGCTAAGGCAAATTCTCCCCAGTTGACCATTTTGGGAGACCTAGAAAACTATTCTTTTACAATAAATATGAATTCTTGTAAAACGCTGCTCATGGCTCCTTTGCCTGCTTGACCTTCTGGGGTCGATAGAATTGATAATGACATTTGCCACTGAAAGTCACCAAATGAGGCAACGTCTGGTCTGGGAAGGCAGGGAGGAGAGGGCACACTCGGAAAGCAGGAAGCGGGTGGAGGGCCTTCTCACAAGGTGGAGGAAGGCTGGAGAGCTGCAGAGAGCCTAGCGGGAGGTGTGGGCAGCCAGGTGGGCTGGGCCGTGTATGGGGAGAAGTGGCCACTGCTGGCCGTGGTCCAGCAGGGAGAGGGCTTGGGATGAGCCTACCTGCCTGCTTTTCCTGCTGGAGAGTTCCATGAGCTGAGCACAATGAAGCCGACTTTGTTCATCCAGACAGTGAATCTGAAAGAGGAAAAGACATTATCCAGCACCTTTAGGGGTGTGTGTGCACGTGTGTGTGAGATAACAAACTCAATGCAGGCTCCTTCCAGCACCTGCCCCAGAAGGTCCAAGGCAGGAGAAGTGCCACAACCTGATTACGTGGATTTGGAGGACAGGATAAATAGCTTAGGTAGTTACCTGTATCAGGACAGAAGGTCAGAGCAACAACTCACCATCTAATTTTCATCTTCTCGTGCATGGATGGGCTAGCTCCGGAGCGATGCCACTGACCTTCTCGTGCATGGATGGGCTAGCTCCGGAGCGATGCCACTAGCCTGAAATCCAGTCTGGGTTCTTGGGAGGGAGGGGAGAAGGGAGGTGAGAGGGTTAAAGTTTCCATCCGCTCCTTGGGAAGGGCCTAGGTAAACGCCAGTGAACAGGCCATCTGTCATTTCTGAGTCCCCTGTTCTTGGCACTGGAAGTCCTCGCTGTGGGGCTCCAGTTTGGCCTCTTGACTGATGACTTTCTCGGGAGAGGTCTGCTCTGGTGCTCCACCAGATGAAAGCGCTCAGACGGGAGGCAGTGAGGCGCCCCCCGCCCCTTGTTCTGGTCCTCCAACCGGAGAGCAGGCCCTCAGCTTGCCCTGGCGCTCGCGGGTGTGGTCGCATCCACGACAGGATGGAAGTGGCTGCGTACTTTCCAGGTTGAGAGCACAGGTGAAGTCTGTAATTACTGCACTCTCTTCATGTGCAGGAGCAGGGTTGGCAGAGAAAACAGTCTCTGAGCTTGAGGAGGTCGAGGGATGCCAATCTCGACCAAACCTACAAAATAAAACCAAGAAGCTCCTTCTCCATCGCCCGGAAATAGCTGGAGCTGTGGCGCAAGCAATTCACTCATGCCAGGAACTCTGGCGACCTCAGGAATTCTCCATATCGTGGGTGGGCAGTGTTGAGTCCCACATTATTTCTTTGTAACTACATTTTTCTTCCACCAGCCTTGAGGTAATGCTGTCTTTTATTTTAGTTGTTGCTTAGATCCCAGAAATTGCACAGAGAAAGGAAGGAAAGGAGCCGGCACTGGGCCGGGCGTGACTCCAGGACGCCTGGAGGCCCGGCGTACCTGCTGGAAAGGGAGCGCAGCGCGGTTCCAAAGGCATTTCACTGCGACAGTCTCTCAGATGGCAGTGCGCTGCTGCACGATGTGCCGAGTAGTCCTTTTACGACGTGGGCATCGTCTTTGTCACTCATCTTTGTTTCGCTACTTCTGCTAAAATGAAGCCCAAGTTTCCAGTCGTCGTGCCCCAAGGCAGGGACGGCCGATGTGCTGCCTGCGGTCCCACCTGGCTCACTACCTCTCCCTCTCTGCAGTCGCTGGGCATCGACACCAGCTTCAGCCCCGCCTCTGCTGCCCCCACCCCGTGTGCCAACCCACGGGCTCGTGTGACCACGAGAGCCAGCAGAGTGTTTGCACAGAACAGGGCTTCTCTCCTACCTGGCAGCTCTTCCCTCAGCTCTCCATTCGCCCGTCACCAGAGCCTTCAGGTGTGCGTGTGCCCAAGTCCCCTGTGCAGAGAGGCCTTGCTAGAAGACCCTGGTGAGTCCAGCCTCCACCCCAGCTAGCCCTGGTCCTTAACCGATGTCTTCTTCAGAGAACGCAGTATCATCCACTGACATTTTCTTATTTGTTTAAATACTTACTTATTGTGTTTGTCTCCCGGCAGAATGAAATCACTTTGAGGGCAAATACGTGCTGGTGACAACTTTGTGTTTAGTACATAGAGCAAGACCTGGCAAAAAGAAAAAATTAATGCTGTTTCACGATAAACGACTCTTGAATGAGTGCTTGCACCTCTGAATTGAAGCCCCACTTCCTGAATTCTTTTCTGATTTTATCTATAACTTCAAGACAAACATGACTTAGATTAACTTTTAATTTAAACTTTAGCTTACGACATAAAAATGATCTTTTTTTTTTTCTGAGAGATACACTATCTGTCAGAGGCTTAAAATTCTTACATGCAAACTACTTTATAGGCAAAAAATTCTCTCTGTAGTCACGGGAGAGCTGCAAGATGAATTTGAGAAATCGTCGGGTGGCTGAGTGGCAAACCCTAACCAGTGTCAGTGAATGTTACCAAGTGCACCTTGAATTAACAAACCGGCCTTTTGTTCTTAGCATGGAGAAGTGTCTGTGCCAACACTGTGCAGTGGAAGGGTGTGTCAGTTTTTATTTTCCCCATATTTGTGTGATATTCTTTCCATGGGGGCTTGTTTTTGTGGAGGTGATGTGTCAATCATGTGGACTCAGGGGAGCCCATGGGACAGTTGCATTTCTAATTTAAATAGGTAATTTTACATTGTTTTCCAGTTTGACTCTTAGGTGCTTGGGTAATAGGGATTAGCCGGTGAGGGATGAATTACTGTTTTGACCTTGAACAAATTAAGGGATTTAAAAAAATTATTCATTTAAAAAATTTTTATAGACTGCATTTTGATTCATTGTACACAAATGGGGTACATCCATTTCTATGGTTGTACACGATGTAGATTCACACCATTCATGTAATCATACATGTACATAGGGTGATGATGTCTGTCTCATTCCACCATTTTTCATGCCCCCTCCCTCTCATTTCCTTCTACATAATCTAAAGTTCCCCCATTCTTCTCTCACTCCCCAAATCCCCACCCCATTATATATCATCATCCACTTCTCAGGGAAAAACATTCGGCCTTGGTTTTGGGGGCTTGGCTTATTTCACTTAGCATGATATTCTCCAATTCCATCCATTTATTTGTAAATGCCATAATAGTATTCTTCTTTATGGCTGAATAATATTCCATTGTGTATATATACCACAGTTTCTTTACCCATTCATCTGTTGAAGGGCATCTAGGTTGGTTCCACAATCTAGCTATTGTGAATTGAGCTGCTATAAACATTGATGTGGCTGTGTTACTGCAGTTTACTAATTTTAAGTCCTTTGGGTACAAACCAAGGAGTGGGATGACTGGGTCAAATTACCACTGTATTCTAGGGCCGCCGTAAGAAGGAGTGCAGTAGGCAGCCAGTTGACTTCTATGAAATGTATGTTCCCGTAACCATCACTCAGGTCAAGAGCCTTCCTCATTCTTTTGCCTCCAAAGATAGCCTTGGATTAGAGTGTCTTGCTTCTGTCACTTCATATGAGGGGAATTAGTGGAGTGTGTTATCCTTATATGACTAACCCTTGTTTAATATGGATCCATCATTTTTACCTGTGGCAGTCTTTGTTCCTTTTCTTTGATATATAATGTTCCCTGGCACATTATCACAATTACTCTTTACCAAAGATGATAGTGTTTTCATTGCCAGTTTGGGAGTTTTATAAATAATATGCTATCAAATTTTTGTTGGTGTTCATTAGAGTTCATACATACATAAACTCTAATTTTGGGTGGATATGTGCCCATGTATGTATTCAGATTTATTAGACACTACCACGCTGTTATCAAAAGCAAGTGTATCAGGGGTATTCCCACCATGAGTATCTGAGAGTCTCATTTTTCTGCATCCTTTTAATTTCAGTGGTTGTTGAATAGTACCATTCTGATGGATATTTAGTTATATCATCTTCTGATTTTAATTTCTTTTACTTTAGTGACACATGATGTTGAGAATCTTTTGATATGTTTATCACCATTTGGAAGATAGAAATAAATTCTATATATTAACCATTTCCTCAGATTAGAAAAAGGACTCCATTTCTGCAGATTCTTCAAAGTCATCAGCTGGGAAGACTGCCACAATAACCTTATGGACCTATAATCCCTTGAAGGGGCACATCAGCATCGGGAGAGGTCAATGCCTCTGCCTCCTGGTACCTCGGGCGAGGAGTAGCCCAAAGGACCATCAGATTACAGACAGCAAGAGCAGGTTGGAAACTCACCTCAGAAAGTCAGAGTGGCCAAAGAAAGAGGGACGCAGCTCCTTCCTAAGATTAGGACCGTGAGCATTTAAAGCAGAGCAGGTATCCCTGTGAGTGAAAGCTAACCGTGGCACAGAGCCCTGTGGGAGAGCTCCTGCTGAGGAGGAACAGGACCCAGGACACGTGCTCCGGGTGATGTCTGGTCTTCTGTGTCCTGTCAACTGTGTGCCACCAGCCAGGAGGGGATGCTAGCCTGTGCATCAGTGCTGGGCACCAGGATGCTGGGGACCTGGGAGACAGCAGGCGTCTGAGAAGAAAGGGACGCACACAGATGCTGGGAGTTAACACTTCCTCGTTTTACTTACACCTGGGCTCTAGTTCAGTGTTGAGAAATCTAAGTTCTTGGTTAACTGATACCACTAATCCACAGTATAAGACTGTAAAAAAAAAAAAAAAAAAAAAAAAAAAAAAAAAAAAAAATCAATGCCTCTTCGTTAAGCAAATTCACTTTTGCCTTTAAAATTAGGAATAATATTTCCTCATTTTTCCTAATTTGCTTCAGATAAAATAGGTTCAGATTTGCAAACTGATAAAACCTCTTACCAACAGATGGTGTTTTTTGAGACAATTAAATGGTGTTCTAAATGATGTTTTAGATTTTTTTTTTTTTGATTCAGTGAAATAAGAGATGAGAACTGTAACATAAAAAGTTTCTTCATTAGATGAACATTTAGGTACAGAGCCTTTTTAAAATTTCCTGCGTTCAGAACCGACGTCATTATCATACTTAGAAAACTTATTCTTGCCAACACTGAAGCTACCTTGCTCATTCAAGAAGTCTCATGACCTTCAGGATTTCATCAATGGTACGATTTGACATGTGAAAGCTTATGACATATAAAATATTTTCATTAGATGCACATTTAGTCGCAAAAACTCTATTTAAAAGCAATTTATATTCAGAATATAAGCCAAAGGCATATTTATAAAACCTACTGCAATTTGAAAAATGCTCTAATTGTTTAGTGGCAGCTCTCATGACCTTTAGATTACCTATTGCATTTGATTTTATTTTTAGTGCTTTCGATTATCTTCGTGACACTCAGATACTTTAGAGGGAATTAATTCTTGGAGGAAGAGTCTCGTTCTCCTTGCAGGGGGCGGGCCTGATTATGCCTTCCATCTCACACTTGGTGTCTCCACGGCGACTGGGGTAATAATGGACTATTTAAGCATTTCTGAATCTAGAGAGAAGGCACCAGTTTGATGGTCATTTATCTGTAGTGAGGAAAATGATCTTATAATGTTAGTGATTATGTTAATTACTTTGGAGGGATGGATTCAACAAACGAGTGGAGAAAATCAAATTGCTAAAATACACAACAGCATCTCTAAATGACTTCATGTAGCATTGGAAATGTAGGTTTCTTGAAGGTATAGAGGCTATTTTTAGGTTAAAATTCGATTCCCTTGTACGTTTCCTATCTTTACCTTTATTATTTCCTGGGGTTCTCTTTGAGTTTTCATATCAATATCTTAGGTGTGTGCCATTTTGTTAGTTTTCTACTTTGAAACTTAAATAAATTGTTGCCCTGAATATTGCCTAGATGAGGCAGGCACTTCCGTCCCTTGGAGGAAGCTCGGGCATCTCCAGGTCAGCCAGCTTCCGTAATAGTTCTGGGAAGCCCAGAGGCCGCATATCAATCAGCCATCGGAAAGCCTGTGCAGAGCAGGGCGGAAGGGGCAGGTAATGACTGAGAGGCGAACTGAATCTCAATTCAGACTGCTAACAAGCTGGAAAACCAAACACAACTAATTTCAACAAGGTCTGGCGGAGGCAAATAACCACTTGCTCCTACCCTTCTTAAAATTCAGGGTGCATCTTATTTAATTATTACTACCATTGCTCTGAATTAATCAAGCCACCACAGCCTTGCTGGAGATTCTGAAATAGGGACAGAGAGATGGTACAGGGCCCGAGGTTGGCAATCTACTTAAACTGCCAGGAAGATAAACAGGTGCCCAGGGGTCTCAGTGAGAACAGGGAGGCTGGCCTGAAAAGGAAAGAAAGAAAATGCCAGAGAGCCTCTGTGGGTGATGGGGTTTCATTTCTACGCTATGTATACTAGAGCTGGTGTGTATGGGAGTTTCTTGGTCATTTTTAACAGACTTCCTCTGCTTACTTTGTTTCTTCTTTAGCGTAGAAGACATTTCACAGGGTAAAATGTCCTTTGCCCCACTGGTAAAGTAGGTTTTCTTAATGGGGAAGAAAGAGCATCCCAAGTGACGTACTCCTACTGACAGTTCTTAGCTTTCTCCCACTTTCCTTCTTCCGTTGCATGGATTTCTTAGTTTCAGCCAAATGATCCCAACCATTCCTACCACCAGGGCTGCCTGGGAGTAGGTCCCGTCCAGGAGCAGAACCCAGGGGTGCTTCCTGCCAGGTGAGCCCCTCCCCTTCCCCTGTGGGGGACCCTGCACCCCAGAGCCCTCCACCTCTGGCCAGCACGCCCCAGGGAAATATATCCAGCCTTTGCATTTGGGATGTCTTCGTTAACTGTTCATTAAAGAACACAGGCCCTCTTGACAGGTGGGATACTAAAAGTGAAATTGCATTTGTTAAGAATTCTCTAGCTTTCATTTTTCTTATGGGAAAATATCAGTGCATATCAATTCCTGCTACCTACACCTCTATCCTACTGGTAATTATTTTTAGAATGACAAGAAAAGCCAGTCATCCTAAATGTGCGGTAGCCACGTGCCTCTGAACGTCAGCGCTCAGCTCAGGTGCCCCCCTCCTCCTTTCCTGGTGGAACTCTTCCAAGTGCATCTGTGCTCGACAGGCGCAGCACCTCACTCCTGCGGAAACATCACCAGGGAGCTCACACGGACTCCCAGGTCAGCACAAGTTTGATACTTAATCACGATGATGTCAGAAATATCTAGCTAACGAAGGTCATCAAAGTGTAGCAAAGCTCAGACTTTTATCACAACACTGATAACTTTCTTCTGGAGCATATTTTTTCTTCTTAGAATATCATAGACATCTTCTAAAAGTATGGTTAGCATGGTTCCACAAATGTAAATTGTTTTGATTAATATGAATATAAATGTAAGCTGGAAAAGAAAAGACAGCATAAAAAGGGTAAAATGCTTTCATTTTAAAGAGTCTATTTTGTAACTGCAAACCCTTAGAATTGTGGAAGGTATGATGATAAATTTCCTCCTTTTTAAAAAATTCCCCAACAAACAGAAATAATTAGGCAATAAGTTCCTGAATCAGTAACTTCCAGTTACAGAGCTGGCATTCTTCAAAGATTTCAGAGATCAGAGAAAATTCTTTTCCACATTTTCACTTCAATCTATGAATCTACCACTTTCCTTAGACCAGTCATACTAAGTTAAAAAAATTCAGAATTTTATCACACCTTGCCTTTGACTAATTCACAACTTGGGTCTGTAGAAACAGGTTTGAGACCCTGGCACACACCCAGGGCACCCCAGACACTCAGACTAGTTTTCTTAAGATGGGGGTACCCTGGGATCTTTTCTCCTTTCCCTGGGGATATGAAAAGTTCCCTTCTAGTCTTCTGGGCTGTCTGTAGCTCTTTCGAATAATGAAGAAATACACATATCTTCCTCTGAGTTCATTTCTCAAAGAGAAAGGAGACAGGCTGCATCATGTCAGACCCAGACATCTTGGTGGAGATAGACAAGCCAAACCGAACCAAGCCAGAGTTGGGCCCTTTTTTGTTTCCGCTACCTTTTGTAAAAACCTGACAACCATTTGCTGTCTTGGGAGACGAGGTAATTAAGGGTTGACTTTTTACAACCTCTGGGAGAGGAAGACTATCAAATAAAAGGGAAGAAAGGGGCCTAGAGCTAGACCTTAGATCCACAGGCCTCAGGAAAATGCTGTCAGGCCCTGCATGCTTCCAAGTGGCCTCCGACTGCGGTAACAGCCAGCCACAGGTTTGCTCGCCTGCTCCCTGACATCTTTTTGCAGTCTCCAGGGATTTCTCCCAACCCTCAGTCCTTACTGGAAGCAGTTTTCATTAAATGAAAAAACTAAATAATTGCCCAATAGTTATCTTCCCTTAGCCTGTCCAAGCAGAGACATCAGGCTCCTCCCAGCCCTGAAGTCTTCTCACTTGGAATTCGAATCTGCGATTTAAGTTGTACGGAAACTAAGGCCCAGATATGGTGTCCACAGGGCTCATGACCAACGGACATAGACCTGGCCGATGGCCTCAGCATTGAGGTCTGTGCTCATCTCTTCCTGTGGTTTGCGTGACATTTTCAACTGAAGATTTTTTTTCTCATTGTTTGATATGTTTATTTCAATCAAAAATGTTTGAGGATTAAAAGGCCAGTATAAACCAGTCTAATACAACTACATTTGACCAAAAAAAGAATTAATATGTCTCATAACCCTTTGATTTTTCTGGTAGTTTTATTTCTCATTGCCACTTTTTTCCATAGTTCAGTGGTTCCCATACTGTGGTTTCTAAGTGGAATTTGGAATTTGGACAATTCATAATCACCCGGGAATTTCTGAGAACTATGGCAAGCATCACAGAGAATTGCCTTCAGCAATTTCTGAGTACCGGTAGATTTCAGTTTATTTATCATCACAGTCGGTATTTATAAAGCTAATTTTCTTACGGGCTCAGGAAACAACTTTCTAATGGGGATGTTGCATGTGCACACACAGGAAAAACACAATGACTCGTTCATCAGCCTGGAACAATGCTGGCTGGTCAGGTGACCAGCAGAAGAAGGAGCCTCCTGGTTCCAAAATTGCTAGAAGAGAGACAGAAAGAAAATGTACCGAGTAGTAAATGCTCCATATTTCAACTCTATTAATACAAATTAAGTACTTAAGGGTACAGTTATGTTTCAAATTGAACTAGACTAGGTCTCAATATTGAACCATTGAAAATATCTTACAAGCCTTTGAAAGTATTTGGATCTATCTGGACATATATTCCCTGTAGCAAAATATGGGTCACAAAAACTAATGATCTTTCATATTAAAAATAGAAATACACTGATGCGTGAGGGTATTGCTTAAAATCTATCAGTCTGCAGGGTTTTCTTTCTGTCATAATAGGAAATGGCAGAAGTAGGTAACGATATTCTTTTGGTGTAAAATGGAATGGAACAATCTTTTGCGATTACAATGCAGAGACTATCCTGGTCCTAGTGTGGGAAGTATAACAATTTGCATATTTTAATTTAGAGGTTAGGGACCCCTGTCAAAGTAACAGCTTGGACCAGGTCAGCAAGGAGAAATGGAGAAGAGAGAAATAATTGAAAAGGCAGTTCCCAAAAAAATGAAATTTGTCTCGTTGTCACTTAAGGTTGTCTTCTTGTCTTTCTGAGGGAGCAAGGTCAGTTTAGGAATGAAAGAAAAGTAGAGCATGGTGGCTTGCGGAGGACCAAAGCATAATTTTTTTTTAATAATAGTGGCAATTGCAATATATATTTATGAAGGGGGAGGAAAGAACGCACGCCCCTCTCCAGTTAGGTGTCAGCAGGTGTCCTTTGAATCTAAATATTGCAGACGTGTACATGGCACATCTGAAGTGTGTCCTCAAAGACAAGCAGGTTACAATGGAGATGAAGTACTTAATGAAATAATTTAATGTGACACATTGATATTGAAGGCTGGAAGTCAGAAAAGGATTTGCAACAAAATTAAGGTATATCTTTCTTGAATCAGTTCCTGGTTTCTTTCTTTGGCGCTGATATGAGATTTTCCACACACACACACACACACACACACACACACACACACACAAATCTCCTTATTTGTCTCTCCAAGGCTATGCCAGATGCCAATGTGAAGTTCAACATCTGCAACCACATGGAAATCTCATTGGAATACGATCCCGGGGAAAGTTGAGTTATGAAATGTTTGTTTGGTTCTGTTCTGGGAGGGGTTTTAATCTCTTGGGGGTCACGTGTTTCCAGTTAGAATGCACATTAGCGAAGGGAAAATCTAGGGCACAAGCAGGGAGGGCCATCGTGCCTGGGGAATGCTGGTTTAGGCAGAGGCAATGGAGGAGAACCAGCACCATCACTGAGACCTGACGACGGCAGCCACGCTTCCACTCCCCGGCACAGGACGCCGCACCCCTGCATGAGAAAATGAAGATAAGTATTTCGCGTTCATGATCCTGTGTCACCGTTTACGAAAAAGGAAAGAAAAACATGGACAGCAGAAGCTATGATCTATGGTTGGCAGGCCCATTTCTGTCCAGGCTCACTGCAGGGGACGCACTCCCAGTAAAGCTGGCTTGCCACACTTCTCATCCGGTGGGAAGTCCTGCCGAAGTTCACGGAGAGGCAGACGGGGAGACAGACTGGATGCAAGGGACGCCCCTCCCCAGTGTGGACTCCAGCGCATCCCGCAAACCCCGGTAGAGACTGTCTTTGGGGGGCGGTCTATCCCACCAGGGCTCCCTTGTTGGAGACCTGGTCCCCAGGTGATGGAATCCTTAAGACTGGGAGGTACTTAGGTTGGTGAGCCGTGGGCTCAGCAGGGATCCTGGGACTCCAGTTACTGTGGCTTTCTGTTTGGTGACATAACCTGTCACTGCCAAATAAGCTAGTGCCAAGATAAGAAGAGGTCCTTACCAGAGCCACGTCAATGCTGCTGCTTGGCCCATGCCCTCGTCTCCAGAGCTATGAACTGAATGCGCCTCTGTTCTTTATAAAGTCAGCCTGCCTCGGGTATTTATTTATAGTAATGCAAAACTGATTAACGCAGGAGAGAATCAAAATATCAAGGTTAGAGTCCCAGATCCCTAGTGTATGACCTTGGAGGAATCAATTAGTAACTGTGATTTTTAGTTTTCTCATCTTGAAGCAACACATTGCTCTACTTCATGGTTTTTGTGAAACTACATACATGAATGTGTTATTTTACACTTTAAAGTGTTTTGTAAATTTAAGGTTTTTCATTCATTGACAGAGGTGACCATATCTATTTGGTTTCTAGATTCTTGCAAACCCAGTCGCTCAGTTACGTTCTTTAGACTAAATCTGAAACACCTCAAGATTTCTCTTTGCTCCTAATCGGATGGACAATGTCATCTCCCGTGTCCTCGTGTTTACCTGCCCAGGGCTTCCCTCTAGGAGCAATGGGCTTGCTCATTTTCACCATGAAGAATGACTGTTCCTCTGGAAATGGTTCCCAATTTTCCGTCACACTAACTCCTAAATTCCTGTGATTTTTTTTTTTTCCCTTTGAAAAATAATCTAAAAATCTATCACAAAAAGTATCTAATTAGGAGGTTATGTGAAGCACTTTCTGGTGAGAAGCTGCCAAGTGGCAATTTGGGGGAGAAAGTTATAGAACATACTTGGCAATATTGAGTCTTTCCATTAAAAAAAAAAGGACCACACAATATTTGCTATGGAATAATATTATATTTTCTCCAGAGAAATAACACGACCTCCTCTGTTCTGGAGGTTCTCCAAAGACCTTAAAGCATTTTTGCAGGTTGGTTTACTAAAGTTATTAAAATTCACAAAATATCCACACAGTAATAAAATGAAAACTGTGAGCAAGTCTATCAACGGATATAGAAACAGGGGTCCTGAGGCCTATGTAAACCCTCCTAACAAAAAACTCCAGAAATAGAATCTAAGCTGCTGACGAGGACTTTCCAAAACACTTCCTATGTTTAGAATTAGTATCATTAATAGCCTTGACCCGGGAGCCACCCTGTCTGAGAGGACGCTGAGACTATGCTAACACGTTGGCCCCTCTTCCTATAAGAACACTGTGTCATGGCCCACCAGCTGACTCACGGTATTCACACGCCGCAGTGTGCGTGTGTACACACATACACATACACTCATACATGCACATGCACACACGATTTTATTCAAGGTTCAAATTGTTTTGTTTTCTTAAACTAAGCAATACTTGAGATTTTAATCTCCAGTCTCAACCTACAATTTTTTTCCCTGAATTTCAGGCTCTGCCCTTTTCTGTACCAACTTGTTCATCCCTCTGTCCATCAAATAATGAAGAACTTGACCATGGTAGAATGGATTTTTGACAGATTTTTATAATTTGGCTATTGTCACTTCCACCAAGTCTGTTCATTAAGCTAACATGTATTATGGACATGAAATAGAATTCAGAAGGTTTGAAGGTCATTCAACCTTGACTGTAAAAAAGAAATCTGATAATTTAAAGTTATCATGGCAAAATTAAACTTGATGTGAAGAGAATGAATATTTTCAACAAAGAAATCTTTCCAATTGCATCTCGGTGTCCTGTTGACCGTGAGTGCAATGTGTCTTTCTTGCCACCTCACTCTGAGAAAAGACAGTGGAAAGACCATGGTGGCCAACAGCAGTCGGCTCCTCAAAGCCCAGCTGCAGTCGGGTCAAAGGCCGGTTGCCCTTGAGCGCGGTACCAGCAGGACTGGGGGCACACACTGGGTTCCGGGAGCTTTGCCCTGGACATGAAAGAATATTCTGGCAACATTGTTGGCAACTAGCTTGGCCTGGTTCGTCCTCTGCCACTTTTCCATTAGAGTGTGCATGAAAACAGGAAAAGAGGTGCAGGCTCAGCAGCCGTGGAAACCAGGAACATGGGTCCAACCCGTCAGGCAAAGCTGGAGAGGCCTCAGGCCAGGAGCCGGCAGCAGCCTGGCGGGCTCTGGGGGCCGTGAGGTGGGTTTCCGTCACAAGCCCTGGAGGCAGGGTCCTCTTTCTGCTTTGCAGAAGCTCCTCTCTGTGAGACCCAGTACTCCATCCCTTGGTCCAGCCCACTCTGTCCTGAGGTCTCTCAGCCCGTCATCCTCAGGAGCGAAACACTAAAGGGACCTCGATGGCATGGGTGACACTTCAGACCCAGACCTGGAGGACCTACCGCACCCTCTGAAGTTCTTTGTGGTGCCAGAACGGAGTCTGGGGCTGTGCGCACCAACACCTGGGAATTTTAAGATCTGAAAAGAAGATTGAGACTGGATTCAGAGACAAATGACTGAAATCTAGCAGAATAAGTCATTCTTTTCAAGGGTGGGGGGGATTTATTGTTTGAAAGCATCATATTAAGTGATTCTACAGCACCAAGCACAATACAATAGCCCTAGGAAAGAAGGGAAGAATTTATTTTGAAAATATTTCTAATAAAAACAAACCTGTAAATTACTTAGTTCATTTTATGCTCTAAAAATGTTTAGGAAAACAAGATCCCTACAGAACAACTGATGTTTATTATACATCAGAAGGACACAAAGAAATTGGTGAGAGAGAAAGCTGCAGGTGGCTTCTGGGGTGAGAGAGGAAGGGGGCTGGGAGTTCCAGTTTTGCATGATGCAACAGTTCTGGGGGTCAGTTTCCAGTGTTACTGACATGCACACTCCAAAACAGCTAGAATTGCAATTTTAGGTTATCAAATTATATAGCATGTACATATTTTATCCCAATTAAAATGTATTTAAAATAAATATCATATTCAATGTAGAAAAGAAAGCCGAAATGGATGAGAGATGAGCTAAATAAGTCAGACCTAGAGAAAGTCAGATGTGTGGGTTGGTGAACGGGAGCCCATGGGTTTGGGATTAAAAAATGCCTAATTATGCTGGACCTGGTGACTCAGAGGCTGAGGCAGGAGGGTCACAACAAGTCTGAGTCCAGCCTCAGCAACTTAGTGAGACCCTGCCTCAAAAACTAAGAAAAAAGGGCAGAGGAAGTAGCTCAGTGTTAGAGCACCTCTGGGTTCAATCAAAAGAAAGAAAGGAAGGAAGGAAGGAAAGAAGGAAGGAAGGGTGAGCAAACCTAGTTACATATCTTGTTTCTGGTATTTTCCATTTCTTTAATTTGGAAAATTCATCCCCTAAAACTTTGTTGTCTTTACTTTAGAGAACAAAATAGTACATTATTCATAGCATTTCTGGAAAAATCATTTGAGAAAATAGTCAAAATATTTCAATGATATTTGGCATAGCTAAGTACTCAAAAAATATTAATGATTGCTAATGCATCAAAAAACTAAAATGTGATCACAAAATTAAAATCAATATTAGAAATAATAAAGGTCTTTTTCAGCATTATAGAAAATTGAAATATGAGTAGTTATTCTCTTAAACACAATGAAAATAAAAACAATTTGAGAAAAGATGATAGATATAAATGAGAGAGAAAAAGTCTTCAACATATACTTAACTGGTTGCATAATAAAAAATTAAAGTAAAACAGATTTTAATAGAAACCAAACTTCCCGTATGTATTAGCCTTGTGTTGCTATGACAAAATGCCTGAGATAATCATTTAAAATGAGGAAAGATTTATTTTGGCTCACAGTTTCAGAGCTTCAGTCCATGGACAGCTGGGTCCATTGCTTTTGGGTCTGTGGCGAGTCAGAACATCATGGTGGGAAGCTCATTGTGAAGCAAAGCTAGTCACCTCATGATGGCAGAGAGAGTGAGAAAGAGAAAGAGAAAGGTAGGGGTGGGCAGGGGCAAAACATGGCTTCAAGGTCGTGCTCCCAATGACCTGCTTTCTCCAGTTAGGTCCTACCAACTCCCAGAGGCCCGTTCAGCTATGAATATGCAGATGGACTAATCCACCAATACAGTCAGAGCTTTTGTGGTCTAATATCTCCTACATGCCCAGCTTCTGAACGGTGTCACAGTGAGGACCAAATCTTTAACATAGGAGCTTTTGGGGATATTTAAAATCCAGACCATGCTATTGTGACACTGGACCCCAAAGGCTCATGTCCATCTCACAGTGCACAATGAATTCAGTCTATCTCCAAGAGTCTGCAGATTCTTAACAGTGCCAGCATTGCTCAAAGTTCAAATCCAAAGTCTCCTCTAAAGGCAAACTCTTAGCCACGAGTTCCTATAAAAACAAGTCACATATTCTAAGGTATAATGACACGGAGTAAATATTCCATTCCAAAAGGGAGAAATAGGGGAATAGGGAGGAAGGATTGAAAGCAAGATCAAAACCCAGTGGACCAAACATTGAATTTTGTAGCTTCATGTCCAGCATCTGGAACATCGTGACACAAAGTGGGTTCTAAACGGCTGGAGCAGTCA
This sequence comes from Sciurus vulgaris, assembly GCF_902686455.1. Classification (NCBI taxonomy): domain Eukaryota; kingdom Metazoa; phylum Chordata; class Mammalia; order Rodentia; family Sciuridae; genus Sciurus; species Sciurus vulgaris. The sequence goes on from NC_136467.1 coordinate 153,107,037, forward strand.
AACCCCAGTGGCCTTTCTGGTGGCAGCCCCCTTAGCCTCTTTCTTGGGCTGGCTCTGCCTGCTGCCGGGGGATTTCTCAGGCAGGTGTTCCAGTACCTGGTACCTCCGGTTTCCCAGGGTCCCACTGCAGCTGTGACTTCACCATCATAGTGTCAGGCATCGGCTTCTCAGAGCTGGTTTCAAGGACTCCGATCCTCCTTCACCTTGCTTGACCTCATAGGCTTTTTTTTGAAATATTAGTGGAAGATTTTGTGACTCTGAAAGTCTCGCAGGCCTTCCAAGCAAGCACCAGGTGAACGATGCCAAGTCCTGCCACCAATTGGAGCAGTAGCTGGGCCCACTCAGACCATGGCCACTCACCCTGTGAGTGTCTGCATGACTGAATATAGTGAGCTAAATTCTGGGGAAACAGCTCCCTAGGTAGCCCTCTAAGATCAAGGCACCTAGGGGCTCTTTCTTGAAGGGAAGGTTTACACCTTCCCACCACATAGCCTACGGTCTTGCAGATCCCTGAGATACCCTCAAGGCATTTTTCCTGTTGTCTCAGTGAGAGCTACTTGTCTTCTTTTCAATAGTGCTAATTTCTTATGTAGTCAAGCTCTCCCACATTTTTATACACGTGCTTCCATTTTGACCCAAATGCAAGTTTTTCAAATAATGTTTCTCTGCCTTTTACTCCCCAGATTCACTGTAAGTTTGGCTAAATGCAGCCAGTAGTGTCCATGCCCCTGCCTCAGTGATGTGATGCCTTGGAACTTCCTCTAAAGGACAAGCTGGTCCATCACCTTCAAACTCAACCTCACACACAATCTCAGGACACAGACAAGCTGTAGACGAGTTTGCTTGCTTGCTCACAATGTAACACGCGTGGCTTCGAGGTCATATCGCAGCAGAGCCCTCGTTTCCATCTGAAACCTTGTGAGCACAGTCTTACTGTCCACATCCCTGTCAGCCTGCTGCTGCTTTCCGCTTCCACAGTTGCCCACTAAACCTTGCTTACAGCATTCTAGGACTTCCTTAGTCTACTTCTCCAAACTTTTCCAAACTCCTCCAACAAACCAGTTCCAAAGACTTCTGAATCACATTTTCAGGTCTTGTCACAGCCATGACCCTACTTCTTGGTACTGATTTTTTCTGTTAGTCAGGTTATCATCACTGTAACAAAAATACTTAAGACAAACAACTTAAAGTAGAAAAGATTTATTCTGGCTCATGATTTCTGAAATTTCAGTCTGTGATTGGCTAGCTCCATTGCTTTTGGACTTGTGGTGAGTCAGAACATTACAGCAGGAAGAATAGGGTGAAGCAAAGCTACTCACATCTTTGCCACCTGAAAGCTAAGAAAGAAAGAGTCTGGGGACAAAATATACCCTTCAAGGGTAAAACCCCAATAGCCTATTGTTATCCAATTAGGCCCCACCTCTTAAAAGTTCCACCCCAATAGCCCATTAATCTATGAATTGATAAGTGGATTAATCCATTCATGAGCACAGAGTTCTCATGATCCAGTCACCTCGAAGGCCTCATCTCTAAACACTGGTGCTTGTCCTCGATGCCATGACGGTGACGCATGACCTATTGGGGGTCATTTGAAATCCAAACCACAATGCTCTATTGATATTTTGGCCTTCAGAACAAATATGCTTAATGGAGTAAAGCAGGTAAACTTAGTTTCAGACAGTTTTTCTTTCTTCTAATATTTGTTGTTTCACCTTTTAAAGAAAACTCCATAATTCCCTTCAGCTTCAACAACAATTATTTTAAAGCTTAAACCAACGAACCAAACAATAAAAGTCAGAATTGGTTCATAATTTTCTTGAATTCACAAAATTCTAGAAACTTGTTGAATATCCTAAGGGCTCACAATCTCATTCACCATCAGAAGTTAGACTGGTAATGCAAAAGGACTGTGTTGCAAGAAAATGCCATGGTGAATTGACAACATTAGGTCAGATCATCGGCAGAAGTTGTGACTCAACCCTAATGCAGAATTGCTGTGTGAGAACGATATTCCAGTGTTGCCAACTGTTTAACCTTTTGAGCAAAGCCAGAAGTATGGATTTTATGTAAAATTCTTCAGATTTAAAAAGTCATCAATAAATTTGCATTTTCTCTTAATACTCTATAGGCTAACAAAAACACATTGGCAGGCAATATGGTCTCTAAGCAACCCCTGGTCAACAGTTTATATAGAACAAAATAAAACAAATGAAAGAGACCCACATCTTGCCAAGTTTTGTTCACATGTAAAAGCAAAATATGTTTTCATGTATTTAAAGTTCAGTATACAGATTACTTATAAATCTGTCCTTCACAGAAAAGAAAAATCAAAAGAATATACTGTATCTTACAATAAATCACAATAAAAAATTCAAAATAAGGAGGTAACAAGATGATAGAACCAGTGAAAAAGTGGATAATAATGGCAAAGATTCTAAAACATAGAAGGTAAAAATATATAAAAATAACTCTTGTAAGTTATATATATTCACATGTATGTTAAACATGTATACATTAAAAATGAATCCCTGATCTTACATGGGAAATCAATTGATATCAATTTAAAAATTGGAAATATGATAAGCACCTTAAAAATTGACCAATAGTCAAATCAGGATGCATGGTATCCAATTCAAGGTCTCAACTTCTCATAAAAGAAGACAATGTCCACAATTAGAAAGAGAAAAGGCAATGTATGTAGAAAGTATAAAGGTGGAAAACATAAGCAATGTTAAAATGTGGAGCTCTGAATTAGATTAATGTATTAGTGAGGGTTCTCTAGAGGAACAGAATCAAAAGGAAGTATAATCATAAAAGGGGATTTATTAGACTGACTTACACAACCAGAAGTTGGATAGTCTACAATGGCCATTTGCAGCTGGAGAGCTGGAAGAACTGGCAGCTGCTCAGTTTAAGAGGTGGAAGCCCCAGAACAAGAGGAATCAACAGCGCTACCCTAGTCCCAGACCAAGGCTTTTGGAAACTACCTGGAGAATCACTGGCAGAGTCCGCTTTGGGAGGGTGAAGGAGCGAGAGTCCAATATCCTCAGACGATCAAAGCAGCGATCAAGAACCGGTTCAAGAAGAGTCCGTGGAGCTTGCTTCTGCATTGGCTTCCTTGTTCTTCCAACTTGCATTCCATTCAAGCCACCATCCTATTGGATGGTGAGGCCCATGCTTAGGGAGGGTCTTCACTTCAGTGCACTATCCCACATGCCAATCATTCCTAGAAAGGCCCTCATCAACACACGTAAAGAAGCCACTTAATCATCTTCATCTCTTAATCCAATCAAGTTGACAAGTCAAACTAACCGTTACAATTAATGATATAAAATGAAGTTGCAGATAAAGGATACATCTCAGAGAGGTGCAAACATATTTTAAAAGTCAAATTTGAGATGAAGTTATATTAGGAAAATAGAAATAATGTCTTAGCAGGTTTTTTTTCCTAATCTAGGAGTAATATTCAATATGAAAATCTGTTACCTACAGTTCTGAGCCCCAAACTAACCATCTCCTATTTTGCAAATAAAGTTTTGTTTGTTATCTTCTCCTGAGTATTTGAGAAGGAGAGCATTTGGCCTACTGTGCTGAGAACACTTAGAGAAGCATGCTCCCTGTTTCAGATAGTGCATTCTGTCCGTTTGTGCCTTTTCCCACGCTTGTGCCTAGAGGTACAGCACTGGAGATAGAAAGACCCCAATGTGGTAAGTCTGAAATGACAATGTCCAGAGCACATTGTTTCCCTTGCAAGTTATTTTGAATTGATTCAAAATGATTATTCTGCAGCTGGGAATTATTTGTACTGGCTATTGAATATGTCAGCAAAAGTCCTACTTTTTATGCCTCCCAATTATCATTGGGAAATACTACAAGTTATCTAAATGTTACAATGTGTGCAGATTTTATTTACATTGCTTATTTTTATAATAATTTTGTGTGTTAGAAAAGAATTTAATTGGATCTTCACAACATATTCTTCTCTTTGTAAGAAATTTTTCTAATATATGTGCTGTGTATTAATATTTCACAGAGTAGATTTTAGAGCAAAGAAAAGTTCCAGTAATAAAAAGGGTCATCATAACCCTAAAAACAGGTCAATTTAGCAAAAGGACATAATGATTCTAAACATTTTTTTCCATGTCTTGCTTTTAAAAAAATAACTATTATTTTTTATTTTTTTATTTTTTACAGACTGCATTTTGATTCATTGTACACAAATGTGGTACATTGTTTCATTTCTATGGTTGTGCACGATGTAGATTCATACCACTGATGTAATCATACATGTACACAGGGTAATGATGTATGTCTCAGTTCACTATTTTTTATCAAACATCCGTGGAATAGTGATAGAGCCATCCAGGGCTCCCAATTAATATTACCATGCACATTGCTATGCATCCTTCTGCTTTGAACTATTTCTTTACATTTATGTAATGAATTTTGCCCAGGCAGCATATGGTTGTATTTTTGTTTTTAACCCTAATTATGTAATCCTTGTCTTATAACTGGGATTTAGGCCATTTACCCTTGATGTGTTTATGTGCACTATAAGGTATAAATCTTCTCTATCAATTTGTTTTCTATTTAGCTGATATTCATTTGTTCCTTTTTTCTTTTCTGCTTTATTCTGAAGTTCTCTTTTATGATTCCATATTATTTGTTTTGTTGGACAACTAGCTACAAATCTATTATGCTATTTTAGTGCTTACTTTAGAGTTTAACATATACATCTTTAACTCATTACAGTCTACTTTCAGGACATTATACAAATTCATGTGTACTATAAGAAGCTTAAAATTATATATTTCTATTTTTTTCCCTCCTAGCTTTTTTGTCATTGTTATTATATATTTTGCTTTTCCATCTTTTATAAACTGTGCTGTTCATTATTTGTTTTGCTTTAAAAAACAGATTATCTTTTAAAATGATTTAAATAAAATTTTTAAGAAAGCTTTGTAAATTTCATCAGAGGTATCATTCTCAATGTTTTTAATGCATTAGTGATTTTATGTTTGACAAGTCTTTATTTAAACTTTTTTTAAAAGATATTGTCAATGCATACACAATTTTAGGTTGATAGGTTCTTTTTTCTTTCTTTTTTAGTACTTTTAGTTTGCATTATTTCCAATGAGAAACTGACTATAATATTACCTTTATTATTGTATATGTGATGAACATTTTCCATCTCTGGGGTTGAGATTTTTTCTTTATCACTAATTTTAAGCCGTGCAATCAGGATGTGACTTGGTAATTATTATTATCATTATTTTTTAATTTTTAATGCCACTTGCTCTTGAGGTTGGCTGCATTTCTTAGATTGAGGGCTGAAAGACAGGATCTTGAACAACTTGGGAAAAATGGTGCTGGTTATTTCTTGAGATATTCTATAAGTACCCTGATTTCCTAACTTTCAGGGACCCCCATCCACGTATATTTGTGCCCGAGCTTATTGATGCATTATCGATTACTTTTAGCCTTTATCTTCAAAAGATGGTTTCTACTGATGTCTTCGATTTCACTAGTATTTTCTCCTGCAGTCTTCAAGCAGCTGCGAGCACCATCGGAGGAACTTTTTTTTAACCTCAGGAATTACAGCTTTTAGGAGTACAGGTTCAGACTAGGGCTATTTTGCGTCTTCTCTCTGTAGCGCGCAGTCTTTCCTGCAGATTGGTGAACACACGGACCATGGCGAGAAGTCCTGCTTTTATGTCCCTGACTTAGGTGTGTCACGCTGGTTCTCTTCAATCCATTTTCTTTCTCTAAGGCTCAGTTGCAATTCTAGGAGTCGCTAAACATTTCGTGCCAAAGGGCAGATCACAAATACTCGGGTTTTGCTCTATCCCAAGTGCGGGACTCGACTCTGCGCCAGGAGAGCGCGCAGCTATCCAGAGGTGACTGGGCCAGGGAGGCGCGGGCAGAGCGTGCTGAGCGCTCTCCTCCTGGAGCTTCCTTTAGGAGGATTAAATCCTTCTCGGCATCAAATCATGTTTCATTTAACGAGATTCTGTGTCACTTCTTTGGTGTATATTTGCCTGGTAAACCTCAATATTTTTCTTTCGGACAACATGTTGTTCAATCTTTAAGTTGCGATATTAGGTTCTCCGCCTTTTAAATCTTGGGTCCAGCCCACTTCCTTTCATAGTTAATGTCCACTGTATTGAGATTTCTTTTTCCTGGAAACTTCACATTTTTTTTTCTTTCTCTATCTTTTTCTATCAGTCTTTTCTGTTGGACCAACTGTGATTTGTTCTGCTGTGGAATATGTTTTGGTATCATTACGACAGTTGTCCTTCCCCAAAGACCCATAATCATGATGATTGTCATCAATGCTTTAGCGCATATATGTACACACTCACACATTTAGTATATATTTGTCCTAAAAATTTAAACAACATAACTTCCCCCTGAGAGGACGATTTCGCACTTCTCATTTCCCCTACCTCGTCAGACTGAGTGTGTTGAAGTTTGTCTCTGGATGACTGTCAATACAGCGGCCCCTGAGTCTTGATTCTCCCGCCAGACCCCTTCCTTCTCCGTCTTTGCCAACGTGAAATGTTGCCCACAGTATTTGATCATTCTGCTTATCTTCTCTCCTCCACCATCTGGATTTCCCATTTTTCTCTTTTTATTTCTTCTTCTGAAATTGGAATGTTTGTTCCTTTCTCTGCTGTCTCTTTAGCAGTATTCAGCACGTTCTCTTTGTTTTTGATATTCTTACGTTTATACCCTGTACAGGGATTTTTCAAATTATAAGGCCTATTTTATGCTCAGTGGTCTTTCTAAATTCAAGGTCTTTCATCTTTCTTCAATTCTGAGTAACAAGTCTATATTTTTAAATTTAATATTCCCCTGTGAAACGTTCAAGAGGCTCATTGTTCTTTTTTCATATGGTTGATATTTTCCAGTATCTCCAGGATGATATTTCTCGTTCTATTTTAATGCTGGATCGACAGTTCTGGTATTTCTTCTGAAGATGGCATGCACTGTCCATGTGGTGCTTTCCCTTTTAGGTAATTTCAGGCTTTGGCATCTAGTTATTTTGGTGCATTCATACTCCCCTGGTGTATCGGTTACTCTGTTCCAGCTAGATCTCTGAATAGAAAACAGCCTGCATTTCTGGAAATGTATTTGGGCAAGGGCCAAAGGCCAGGCTGCAGTCTCTGTGAACTCTGGTGAGTTAAAAATAGGGGTGAGGACAAGTCCCTTGGCAGACGGAGCCCGGGCTCCATGGAACCTCCTGTATGCTGGACTGTAGGCGTCTCCCTGGAGGGCTTCCTCTGGCCTCTGCTTCTGCTGGTTTCAGTGGTTAAGGAAGCAGTAGGACAGGCAGCCCCCATGGGGTCCTTTATGGGACAGTCAGCTCTCTGGAGGGGAAGGATGGGAAGGGCGGGCCCAAGGACTGCCGGTGGTCCACACCAGGTTCCTGATTCCTCGCCCGCAAGGCCTTCCTGCCTCCTCACTGTCACCTCAGGAACACCACACTAGTGGTTTTAGCAGCTGTAGTAGCTTTGGGTGAACAGGGAGGAGATGGTGATCCAGTGACAGGGTAGAGGAAAGAGTGGCACAGATTCTAAGTGATCCTCCTCCACTTTACCTCAAGGCCTCCTGGGAGCACTTCCGTGGCGGGGGAGCCCCTTCCGCTGCAGCTTTCCGCCTCCTCGGGGCCTTCTGTGTGCGGCTTTCCTGCATGGACCCTTTCGTTATCACCAGGGTGTCCAGGTGGGGATTAGATCCTCGGTGTCCTGAACAAAGAATTGAGTCAGACACACACACACACACACACACACACACACACACACACACACGCTCTGGGAGGCGGAGTGGAGTGGGCCCAGCCAGAGCCGAGGCCTGGTATCTGGAAATTAGGGTCCTACATGCTGGGCTGGGAGCCCTTCTCTTCCCTCTAGGACCTTACCCCACCTGCCCCCACCGGTTACCTTATGATGCCTAATCAGAATACTGCCCACTTTACCCCATTGAACCAGTGGTGGGAGTTGCCATGGTGATAAGTCCTCAGAGGTGGGAGTTGTCATGGTAATGGGACTTATCCTAAACAGGGACACTCCAATCTCTGCACTGCCATCTTGGTGCCCCTGAACTCCTGCCAACAGTTTTATAGAGTGAACTTTAAGGTTGATTTCAGGAAACTCAGTCAGCCCTGCCCCTCTGCCATCCTATCAGGAACTGGACACTTTGAACCAGCCAGTTGGTTAATTTTGTGTGTAACTTACTTTGGATTCATTTTATCTAAATATGGGCTGAGCATTTCTAATCTGAAAATTTTAAATCCAAAGTATGTGAAAATCTGAGCATGTTTGAGGACTGACAAGACTCCACAAGTAGGAAATTCCACACCTGACCTCATGTGACAAGTCTCCATCAAAATGCAGGCACGCTGGAGATATTGTGTAAAATTGCCTTCCGGCTGTGTGTAAGGTGCATATGAAACATAAATGAATTTCATGTTTAAACTTGGGCCCCATCCCCAGGATGCCTCATTATGTGTATGCACCCATTCCCAAATTGGAGGAAATCCGAAATCCAAAATGCTTCTGGTCACAAGCACGTCACTAAGAGATCCTCAGCCTGTGGTGCAGAATCCTGCTCCCAACATGAGTCTATTTGCAGTTTTCTGCCCAACAGCTGCTATATTCACTGCTATATGTACAACCCCTTGTACCTTGAAGAGCTCTGCACCAGAAAGTGGCGTCCATTTCAATAAGAATCATGCCAGTTTTAACGTCCTGTCTTTTGCAGGGCAGGAGAGCAGGAGGGCTTGGGTTGGGATCACTCCCAGCTCCTGGGCCTCCCTCATCAGGGTGTTCTCCAGCCAGAAGTTCAAGCTGACAAAAGATAGGTGCCAGCGTGACAGAAGTGGAATGACATTTCCAACTGCCTCTACCTCCAATTTAGGGGCATTTTCACAATTAGGCATCAGAATGCAACAACATCATAAAATAAATTAAAATGCAGAAATTACTACTTGCATGATGTCTGTACAATTTTAATTCTAAACATTTCCAAAAACTCTTCTAAAATGGCATAGATTTTTTTTTTGAAGGGAGGTGGAATGGATAATTTGAATTACAAAAAAGCCTTGATAACCCCCCACACATCAATTTACCTGTGAACAAAAAGATTCACACTGAGAAAATGGGACTTGGGACTATTTGATAAATTACCACAGACTACTTGAATATTCCATTAGCAAAATAATAGCTCGTTATGGAACCTCAGAAGAATGTAGTATAATTACAATAGAACTATCCTCCCTTGGGGGTTGGAAGGAATGCAAATGTTAAAAAATGATAGCTATTTAAACCAATGCTGGGGGGAAATGCCTCAAAACAAACGTAGAGGGTGTGTGATTTCTGGAATGCGGGGTATTTTCTGTCGCTTTCCACCAGCTTTAATTAGTTGGACAGTTTCCACCAAGGGAAGGTGATCTACATTCTTGGACCCATCCTGTCAGGAGCATGCGCCATGTGGTGGTGATGTGCAATTGCCCTAGACTGCCCAGGTCTTCTGCACACCCTACCTGGACACGTGAGACGGGATGGCATTCTCCGATCCCACTGAGACTGTTTCGACAAACCCAATATTAACCAGAGTTGTGAACTAGACCAGAAGGGGTGGTGGAAGGGGCAAATGGAAAGGAGAGGAAGGAAGGAATAGGAAGGAGTCTAGTATCTACCTCACAAACGTGATGACTTCCACTGCTGCACTGAAATACAAAATAACAACAGAACTGCCCAAGTTCATGAACTAATAAATGTGTAGCAAGGCCCTTCTCTTGCTGCTAGACCAAAATGGTCTATAAGTGAATAAACAAAACGAACTTTTCTTGAGCACCTTAGCTTCATGTTTCAGGCATGAGGATGTTAATTCTGGCATTAAGTAAACCACCTGGGAATAGCTAAACTGTGTTAATCAAGCCATTTAATCTCTTCAAGTTAAAAAGCTGCTTTGAGAAAATAAAAGGTATAATTATTAACTTCAGCCAGGAGAGCACAAATCGGAGTCAAAAGAAGACTGGGTTCAACATGTGGCTTTTCCTCCTTTCTGTAAAGCTGACATATGTGCCCAAACTTAGGAAAGTTGGAAAATATTTCTGTGCAAGATTTGACAGTAAGTGTGAGCCTCCGAGCAAGCTCAGGGTGCGTCAACTTGCGTTTAAATCACATTGCTAAGTATAATGTCACTCGGTTGAACATGAAGTTTGCAGTGGCCTCAGATCTCCCTCCTTGTGGAGTACGTATCTGTCCAGTCTCCGTCCTTTTGTAAAGATCGTCCAGAGACAATCAACGTACAGGAAAACATCTACCTATTCAGGACAGTGACACCGAAACCTCGTGCTTGTCAGTGGGGCTCATGGTCTTCCAGTATCCAAGCAGGATAAATGCAGGGCCTTGTCCAGCTTAATCACCCCCAGCTGTCGAAGCTAGCCTCTGGGAAACAGACATGCAATAAGTATCTGCTGCATGAATATAAAAAAATACATGAAGTAGCTTGTCACAGTAAGACTATAAATTATACACATTAATATTTTCTATGTATTTTCAATATATAGCCACCTTCCTATTATTCATTGGTAATCTAGGGCATGGATAATCCAAAATCATGACTAAGTTTGGAAAGGGTACAAGTTTGGCATGTTTGGAGACAAATGCTTTTGCTTTTTAAATGATGGTCTTCCCAGAGATGATTAACATTTTCTCATTTTTCAATATACATGATCAGTGAGATGAGAAACCCTAACTAGGAATATAAGTACAGAAACAAGATTCTTTGAATACCCTATAAACAGAGAATCAAAAATGGCTTATTTAGCAATTATCTATGATAATATTACCCAAAGATTCAAGACATAATGTTTTAATATTTAGTAATTACTAAATTTCTCTTAATCTTGTTTGCTTGAAAATTATTCCTCCCCCCAAAAAAACAAAAAACAAACAAACAAACAAAAAAAAAACCCGGGGCTCTAATTCTTGGTAGCCTGGAGTTTAAGCACTCCAGTCCCTCTACTGAAAGCAATCATAAAACCAGAGCAGAATGTGTTCCCTGGCTGTTAGTGGCCTCGAGGGAATAATGTCAAGAGGACTGGGGCAAATTCCAGAAATCGGGACTCCCCAAACCTACCATGTCAACAGGGAACTTTCCTTTATTGTCCAGTGTTATCCCCATTCTAGACTTAACAAGGCCAAAATTCTGGAAGTGAATGGCAGGGTGCAGATGGGGAAAGCTCTAGAAGCCTGGCTTGAGGAGCCCAGGACGGCCAGTGCCTACCACCTGTCCAAGCCAGCACCTGGGCCATCCTGGCAACCAGGGCAGCTACAGCTATGGAAACCCACAGCAGACAAACTCCATGGCAGAAGACCCCCTCCATTCCCAGGGGTGCAATTCCAAGAAGTTGGGGTGCTTCCCTAGATTGTTTGCTCTCCCTGATTTCTGGCTCCTCACCCAGGCTGCAGAGAGACCCTTCTGCCGCAGTCTCTCCCCGGATTTGAGAAGTTTGCAGCCCCGATTCCTTCCAGTGGTCTTTCAGCCTCACACTTCATTCTTTGCTCCCGTGACTCTGATGTTAGACCTCCGGTGTCACAAGGCACCATCCTCCTGCTGTTCTTTACTCCCTTCTGGATGCGTTTTGTCTCTGTGTACATATGAAATAAGATCACTCCTCCACCTTCCCGTGTTAACACCACCCTACGAGTTGCGAGTTTACTTTTCAGTTCTGAAATTACTATTTCGTTCTTTGACTTGTACTTACTTCTTGGCAGGTATTTTCAATCTTCTGATTTGCTTTAAGGGTGTTTTGGTCAACTTTTACTTCTTGGCAGGTATTTTCAATCTTCTGATTTGCTTTAAGGGTGTTTTGGTCAACTTTTCTTGTTGAAGAAGGCTTCTGCCTACTTTCAATGTCATCTCAGGCGTGGTGATTATTGCTTATCTTTTCCCAGCAGAGTTGGTATTTTCCAAGTTCTGGGTATGCTGCGCCACTGGAGGTGTGTGGTGGGCGTTTTGGACAACGTGTTGAGTCTCTGAGTCTTGCTGAATTTCTACAGACGATGTTGGCATTTTTGCTTTAGCAGTAATGGCCCTGACTGGGCTCGGGTCACAAGTTTCAGCCAGACTTCTTTGGTCAATTTGGTTTCCACGTGCTTTTTTGCAGTGTGGTTCCCATCGGTCTTACGTGGGCAATGCGCAGCCAGTCTGGGATTTGAGCAGAGCTCCGTTCCTAAGTTCAGTTCAGGCTGAGATCGCTACTTGTGCAGCTCAGGTTGTGTGCAGAGGCTCACATTTGATTAATGTTGCTTTCACACCCTCGTGCCTCTGAAATCTCTCAGTACTTTCTGGTTCCTTTAGAAGACCTTCCTCTCCTCTTCCTCCTCCTCCTCCTCCTTCTTCCTTTTCTTTTCGTCTTTTTTTTTTTTTTATTTTTTCTGGTTTTCTGGCAACAATCAGAGCCTTAATGTATCCAGCTGTGCTTCCCACTTTTCTTATACTATAACCCCATCAAAGACAAGAGCTGGGGGAGAAGGGGCAGGTGGGAGGAAGGGAGGAGAAATAACTCTGCTCTTCTAGGATTACTTGGGAGCTGAGGAAAAAAGATCAGAAAAATGGATCTGCACACCTTCCCTGAGCACTTGAGACCCCTGCGTACTCCTCGAGCCAGGAGCAGAATGCTCCGGGTCTCTGTGTGAACAGCAGTCCCTTCTGAGGCCATCTTGGGATCAGGCAAGAGACTTCCAGAGCGAAAGCATTTGGTGCCTTCACTGCTGGTTTGGGGGGACTCTGCAACCTGGCCTCCGAGTTCCATTCGCCTGCCCCCGTTTCTCTTTCGAGAGCTCTGGGACACTGCTCCACCCACATGCCTTCCCGGTGTACAGTTTCAAGGCTGCACTCCATGGGAGACTCGGGGCAGAGCGCACTTCATTCACCCGAGCAAAAGACAATGGCTAGATCTCTCTGTCCATCTGTGTCTCTTTCTCTTTTCTTACCAACTGAGACTAGCTGAGACAGTAGACTACAAATCTATAAGTTATTGATCAGTATTTTATTTTGGCAGCCCTATTCACTGTTCAGGTTAACAGCTTATTAATTCAAACACCAGTTTCAAGATTTCATAGGATAAGATACTAAAATTATAATGGAATGATTTAGGAAATTAACTTAATCAAATTTGATGCACAAATGGCCAGCTGTGTGTTTTTCCCCTCTGGTTGTAGACGTAAAACTTCAGACCCATGATGAGGTTTGTTTTAAGGAACATAGTTTCTTATTCTGAATGCATGTGTGTTTTAAGGGATGGAGCAAATTAAATCATCTGCCCAATGCATGCTTGAGTCCCTTGGTTGTATCTATGTTGAGGAAGTCATTCTTGAAAAAAAGCTAGACACAGTGCTTTCTAAGGCAACATAGTCTGATTGCTATGAAAGTCTCCTTGAAATTGAGGCCAAATCATATTTCTGCATTTTCAATTCATTTTCACTTTTTCTACCTCTTTGGATCTTAAAGAAGAGGGCTTTATTAAGCCTATTTAATTTTTTTTCCAAACAGGAAAGCCCTTTAAATATTTGAAGACAGCTTGGCTTTCTCCACCTAAACATTCCTGGTTTCTCTGAAAGCGTTTCCTATAACAGTCTATGGCCATGTTTCCCTGGGTGGTCTGTAGGCCATCTGTTGCAGAATATTCTGAGGTTCCTATTAAAAAATGCTGACCTTTGGGTTTCACCTCAGAGGTACTGAACCAGAATCTGTCAGATTGCAGAGACTCTACAGGCTGCCATTGGACTTGGCCCCACCTGGGCTCACCATCAGCCTTCTCTGTGCAACTTTGAACTGAATTTTCTGTGCCCCTCAAGTGGACTGCCATTGGGGAACTCATCCTTAAAATCTCAAAAGTACTTTAAAAATGTTTCCAGAAATTGGCAAGGACACAGACTTTGGGATGCCTCTACTCTCTGATGGATGATACAATTCATAGCAAGCGATGTAGGGAAACCAGGATCTCAGAAAGTCTAAGACACTGAAGTTGCGGTGAAGGGGCCATTTCTGGGTCATACAGACTAATTAGGGAGTAGGAGAGCTGCAGATGCAGGGCTTGGTAAAGAGAGTTCCTATCATGGCTGACCTTCCTTGGGCTCATATGCTAAGGTGGGAGGGCCCATTCCATCAAAGGGAGAGTTGGGATAGTTATAGCTCAGATTCTTCCTTCGTGACCTTATGGAAATCCTTGTGTACGAGTTTTGATCTCCAACCACAGAGAACTGGCAGCTCCCTGTGAGAAGGAGCCCAGTTTTCCGGCAGATTCGACTGAGAGCGAAGAAAAAAATCTCAACGATGGCTCCAGGTCTGGAGATCTGCAAGCAGCCCTGGACTTCCCTGCTCTGTGGCTCTGCAGGTGACGGAGCACGCTCCAGGGCACAGATCCCTCCTACACAAGAGCGTGGACTTTCCTTCTGAGGCTTTCTGACAAAAGGCACGTGGACACTTCCCACTGACTAATAACAGTGGCACAAAAAACCTGGCAACTCTGTGACAATGTAACTTCTTTATCCTAAAACCCTGCTTTTGAAAAAAGAAAAACAAACAAACTTTTTTTCCCCCAGTTTCAATCTCTAGAGAGAGATATGTTAGGATCAATTGGAGGAAAATCTCCTTCTTAGCAGGGAATAAACAAAAGAAATTAACTCCAGAGAGAAATATTCTTCACTTTGCTTCAGAAGTAATAGGATACAAAACAAATCAATCACCTATGTCAAAAAATACTTTTGTTTCACTAACCTGTTAAAATGTAGGAGTTCCACACCTCTCAGGCCATTTGAGCTAAGAAATCTAAAAGCAGAAAATGTTTTTGGAGGTAAAAGCTAAAATGGAGCCTAAAGCATTTAAGAGATAAGTAGTTATCATTCATCCTGGCCCTAGAAGCACCCAGTAATTGGAACTGTGGACCCTGTCTCTTCAGCTTGAAATGCAACTATTATGTTTTTTTTTTTAAATTTTTCACTCTCTGCAAATTCATACGTGGTGGTTTTTTTCCTCCTCTGAAAACAATACACTTTAGCAAAACCACATTATAACCAGTCTTGACCTTGTTTTTGTAATTTTTTTTTTCTGCAAGAGTCAACTTTCACAGCTGTCGTGAGCTCTGTGCCAAATCAAAGCTGAGAGCAGCTTTGTAGTTCTGAAATTTTCCCTTCTTTCCAGAAAGTAACAAGAAGACTTGAAATGACTGAGCCTCTGCCAGCCAGTGACAGATCTCACAAGTCCCACCTCCCCTCTCATGTCCCGGGAACTCAGCTGATTGAGGGAAGCCACCTGCTCCTAGCCCACCTTCTGCCTCGCAATCAAGAAATGGCACCCACACAGGGGAGAGGAATTTCTTTGTTGGTTCTGGTGAACACCCCAGGAGTCTGTGGGTGACCCTCTGCGCAGCCTGGTGCCAGGAGCAGAGCCCCTGCACGTTTGTGGACAGCCTTCAGTTTCCCGTTGTACCTTTACTGCTGTTTGAGTGATGGCTTCATTTTCTGCAGCCATGTAAGGAAAGGGCACTTTCCCCTCTCTTCTGGAGTTCCAGCTTTTTGTTGTCCTGGAAATCTTCTAAAACAAGATGTTGCAACAGTAATCGTGACTTGTAGAGAGGGTTTGTGTGAGGAGTTACAACCAACCGGGACAGGACAGGACGATATGATGTGGACATGGCCAAGGAGGAAGTTCTGGAGCCAGTGGGGGAGGGGGTGGGGGAGAGGGTGGGGGAGTGAGGGAGAGGTAGGGGAGGGGGGAGAGGGAGGGAGGAGAGAGAGAGGGAGAAGAGAGAGAGGGAGGAGAGAGAGAGGGAGAAGAGAGAGAGGGAGGAGAGAGAGAGGGAGAAGAGGAGAGAGAGAGAGTGAGGAGAGAGAGAGAGAGAGAGAGAGGGAGAGAGAGAGGAAGGAGACAAGGGAGAGAGAGGGGGGGGAGGGAGGGAGATTTAAGGTGCACTCTCAGCTTCTAGGTGTCCACTACTCAGGGTGGGTGTCCAGCCGCATCATGTCTCCCAGGGACACACCTGCGCAAAGGCAGTCTTCCACTTCTTCCTTCTTGTCTCGCCCACGCCCCTTACTCCGTCTATTTCCTGATCTGACCCCCATTCCAGATTCTTTATGTTTCCAATTAATATTTTTCTATCACGATCAGTGAGACCCACTTTCTCTTGCTTGCTACCAAGGATCCTGCTGGCTACACATGGGATGAAAGTGTGGTGGTCATTAGAATCAGAGGTGATCATTTAAATTACCAGCCTGGAAAGCACCCTGGGGAATATTTCTGCAATTTTGCAATATATGTGCAATTATGATCCAGACAATAAACAAAATTGGAGACAAATTTTAGAAAATTCAGCTATAAAGTTCTGTAACAAGTGGACCAGGGTAATTAATTTTGAGATACATTCCTTGGAGTTTCTTAAAATGAAATGAAGGCTCATTTTTCTAAAACAAGGTAGAGGCAACCCTGCTTTGAAGCAAGGCTGGGTCTTGGATCTTTTAAAATCCTGTGTGTTGTGTGGGTGGCTCAGTTTGACATGAGAATTCTTGCCGTTTCATTCTATCTTAATATTGGATGGGAAATCTTAGCACAGGTGAGTTGAATCTGGGTCACCTTCTCTCCTGTTGTGGGGGAGGGGAAAGAAGCCACATCCACTCTATCTTTGGAATGTCCATCACTCAGGTGACCTAGTTACAAAGCACTCCTTTCTGGGACGCGGAGACTTTGAGCAACCCCAAAGGAAAGCAAAGGCCTCTGAGCAGCCTTTCTGTTGTTGGAGGGCTGCTGCCGGCCAACAGGGGCGTCTCAGGCAGCTGTGGTGCAGGGGCAGGAGCCCGGGCGGGGAGGAGCCCTTGAGAATCAAGCCTTCCCTCTGTAGTTTTCTTTGTAAAGGGTAAAGATAGGGTTGAGTGAACCCAGAAGCGTTTTCCCGTCAGGAGGGAATTAGAACAAAGATCTCCTTTAAAGACAGTGTGCTCAGGACTGCCTGGTGACAGATGAATCTCCAAAAGCCCGCCAGCGATTCTTGGTGGAGGCACAAGGGGACTTCTCTGAACTTTCCCCACCTGTCCTCTGGCCCCCCTGACACCTGCTGTCCTGACTCGGGCTACCTTCCCTCAGCGGATCCCATCTGGCCCTTTCCCTGAAGCGCTCTTATGAAAACACCCAAGCTGTCCCCTTCTGTCCTCGGACAACCAGCATCTGAATAGAGCAAGCAGCCCTGGGTGGAAAGGCTCGGAGAGGAGGTTCTCCTTTACGTTACTCTCCTCTTGATCTCAGCCTCTGGATTATATTTTTGGAGCTGTAACTCACATGATGAGAACCCAGAACCAATGAATAACGAGGGTTCCCGAGTCGCTGGAAATCCATTTCTGCATTGGTCAACTGGATGGAGGTCTCGCCGTGCCCTGAGGGAACGCCCCGCCCCGCCGTCCTAAGCCAGTCCCTGGGCTCCAGCTCCACCCCCGTGGCCCTATCTCCAGTTAGTTTGTTGACTTCTTGCTACAACTTGAGTTTGATATGAGATTTTATTCCTTAAAAATAATTCTTTCACCTTATCTTTTCTACAAATGCAGTACTCTAGAGTATATAAATTCACAGAAGAGCTGGGTAAATATTTATGGGAATTTTTTTTTAAGTTTGGCTCAGTTGGTCTGACTACATAAAACCAGTAGAATGATATAGTCCTTGTTTTCAGCATTCTGATTCTGTGTTCTTATCATAATTCCTAATTCTCCTTAGAAAATGCCTTTCTAATATCCAAGGATGTGAAAATGGAGAAACGTTCACCCAGCAAGTACCCCTAGGGCTGCTGTGTGTGGTTGCATGGTTGTGCACTGCACAAATTTAAGGGGAACCATTCTTCACGGCCACAAGTTATCGTTAATTTACTCTACTGCTCCATTCAACACAAGTTCTTCCCGTGAGCAAATGAGGCATTGTGCCCCTGGACCAGCCCCTTCCTAGCTTATGGCAAAGTTGTTCTGCTCTCAACTTGTGTGGTGTGAGAGCAGGTCATGTCCATCTGTGCCTGTCTCACTGCATTTAATGTCCTCTAGGACTTTCCATGCTGTTGCAAACAAGAGGGTTTCATATCCTGCCTTTGCATCAAACTAAATAAAAAGTTAGTGTTTTATGAATAAATTGTCTCCTCGAACAGATCCTGGGGGCAACCCAGAAATAACAGGGAGAATTTAACCAGCTGTGCGGATGTCTGAGGTACTTTATCGAAGTTGAAAATACTGCGCTTCCTTGGAGAAATCAGTGCCACGTCCCGGGGGTGAGCGCGGAGGCCTGCGGTCCTGGGCGCCAGGGGCTGGGGCTCACGGGGTGCTGGTCTGCTTCTCGCGTCACTCCCGCCCCTCCCCTGGCGCCTGTGGATCCCCGGCTGCTTCTGCCTCCTGTGGCCGCACCTGGCGGTCTATCAAGCCCAGGGAAAGGGCGGTGATTTATCCCTGAGCTGGGCCCGCAGTGACATCCGCACGCGCGGAGGCCGCCCTCAGCCTCGAGGTTCAGAGGTTCAGTCCCAGGTCGCACGCGCAGACGTCCGAGGATATTAGCAGCCACGAGAGGCGGGCAGCCCCACGGGTTTCTTCATCAGGCAGTAAGGACGTCCGGGATGTGCTGCCGAGGACAGTGGCCAGCCAGCACCCGCCTGGGCGAGGCCAGAGGCGCACCGCCTCCTGCCTCTCAGGACAGCACCCTCAACCCGGGTCCCTGGAGGGGTCTGGCCGCGGTGGGGCCTTGGAAGGCCGGGGTGCAGGGAAAGCAGGTCAAAACGGCCTCACCCCCCAACGCAGGGGAGCGTCCTGAGCAGGAGGGCCGCCCTTCCCTCCCGCTCCCACGCGGGGACACACAGGCCGCTGCCCTTCCCCCCCGGGCCACAGGTTGGGACCCCGCTCTTGCTTTGGTCACCGGGCTGGGCAGGATGGCCTTCCCTCCAGGGTTTCTCCCAGGCGGACTCAGGGCAGAGCCTTGCAGAGAGCGGTCTGGTGGGTCCTGATGTCCTCACGGTGACCTCGGCTGGGCCAGTCCAGCAACCTCCCTTCATATTCTCAGGGCGGCGGCTGGAGAGGGCTGGGTGGCCGCGGCAGGTGGACAGCTCCCTGCATCGCGCTCCCGAGCGCCAGGGAGGCCTGGGCTAGGAATCCAGGAAGGAGGAAGCTGGGGAGCGAGGCTTGGAGACGGTTCCTTCTGCTCTCCGGGTGATTTTTCTCCTGGTACACGACAGTCTTCAGGCAGCCGCAGGTTTCCAGAGAGGGAAGGACCGTCTAGGATGGTCCAAGAGGAAAGGGAGGAGTGTTGTGTTCTGGAAAGAATCAAAGCAAAGGGAGCCCAGGACTGGTTCGGGAGTGGTGGGTGGAGACACTTACCGGTGGGCTGGATTTAGAGTAAAAAGGCACCAGTCATCGCCTGAGAACCTTCACCTTGGGCACAGCATTTACCTTCTTGTCAGGCTCCTTCTGAAATGTGTTGACAAAGACTGGATTTTAGACAGCCTTATACATTTCCGTCAAATGAGCATCTACTAACCGCTGGCAGCAGTGATAAGTATTAGAAGGTCAAAACCAGAAAGGTCTAACAGCCCTGGGCTGGGGGCCAGGAGTCGCCCACCACTCTCCCGGCGGCCCTGTCTCCTGTCCCTTCCCAAAGCAGAACTTGGAGGGCAACTTATTTGGCTTTTTCTTGGACTCTTTTTGCAGTGCGGCTGCTTCAAGATGACACACTCCTGTGGAGTCACCTGCCGTCCAGATGTTGCTCAGCCAAGCTCTCCTTTGAGGAAAGGTCTCTTCCTGATGGAAAGAGTCCCTTTTCTTCTGCTCACCCACCGCACCCAGGAATGAGGCCGCCAGATTCTCAAAGGCAGGTAAGCCTGCCCCGGGGCCCTGCGCCACGTGGCCCCCACGTCACTTGGCTCCTTGTTCATGTGGCACGTCCAGGGCTTGCCCCTCTTTCTCTGTCTCCTGGCGACATTGTAAAGGGAATGCACAGACCAGCCCTCTTCTGGGGACAGTGCTCTGTCTGGATCTCCCAGGACTGCTGCGCACCTTGGCTGTCCGCTCATCTCCGACCAGCTGTTTGCTGGGGGTGGAGCGGGGCCTCAACTCCAGGCCCTGGAGGGGCCTCTGCTTCCCTCTGAGGCAATGTTCCCACCCAGAGCCCTGAGGGTCCAAGGGGGACTCAGGGACGCTGCGCAGTCACAGTAACTGGTACCTGGACTTGCCACTCTCTCTCCACGGGTCTTGTTAAAACAGACGCTGGGCCGTGGCAGGTTTGGGCTTCCTCCGTCCTGTGGCTGGAACTTGATCATGTTTAATTATTCACTTTCAGACTTCCATGGGGGATGGACTCGGTAGGCTGGGTCCCCGGAGCTCTGTGAGGGGAACTGTGTCCACGCACATCCCCTGGGGAGAGAGGCTCCCGGAAACACCTTGAAGAGGAAAGTGAGGTCTTCCTCCTGTTGGTTGGACCACGTGCACATCGTGAGCCTCCACGACTCGCCAAATGTAACTCCTGCTAATGGGCACACAGGGCTCATTTTCTACCAATTTTGTAATATTTATCTCCACTTTTCACACCTGGTGAGGGAGGTCAACACGGCATCATGCTCAGAACACCAAGGGGACTCAGGGTGATGGATTCAAAGGTTCAAATTGTTTTCATATCATTCCCGAATAGAATATTACTGTTACTCCAGCGGATGACCATCGGGAAGGCACGTGACTTTCTACAGTAAGAGAAACACACATACAGGCATATATAAATACATAGCTACATATCAAAATTATTAAAGATTTTATCTGTTTCTATATATGCATAGATGGAGAGGCAGAGAGAATTCTCAACAGCTCATGATATTTTAGGTTTCCATAGAAACTCTTCATGGCATTTGATTAATAAAGTATCTTTGAAATTTAATGTAGAGAAGCAGCATTGGCCTGTGTAATGTAGCAGAGTTGGTCAGATTTTCATCGCCATGACAAAGTATCTGAGAAAAATCAACCTGCAAGGAAGGATGATTTATTTTTTTATTTTATTTATTTATTTATTTATTTATTTATTTATTTTTATTGTAAACAAATGGGATACATTTTGATTCTCTGTACATGGAGTAAAGGCATACCATTCGTGTAATCATAAATTTACACAGGGCAATGTTGTTTGATTCATTCTGCCATTTCCCCCCCTTCACTCCCACCCCAGCCACCCCTCTTTTCCCTCTATACAGTCCTTCCTTCCTCCATTCTTGCCCCCCTCCCTAACCCTAACCCTAAACCTAACCCTAACGCTAACCCCTCCCACCCCCCATTATATCCCAACTCTTTTTTATATTTTATTTAGAGACAGCATCTCACTGAGTTTCTTAGGGCCTCACTGCTGAGGCTGACTTTGAACTCGTGAGCCTCCTGCCTCAGCCTCCCCAGATGCTGGGATCACAAGTGGGCACTGCTGTACCCTGTTAAAACTTTTATTGTGGACAGTAATGTAATGTGCCTTCAAGCTTCCCCCGTATCAAGGCCAGGTTGAGAGTGAGACTTTAGAATTGACCCAGCTGAGTTCCTGTCTTGGGTTGGTGGATTTCTCGCCCTGTGACCTTGGACAAATGACCTTTCTGAGCCCAGAACAGGGTTAATAATCAAAGGGGATGAAAAGCACGTGCTAAGCATTTGGGGAAGGGCTTGCCTGTTCTACAAATTGCCTCTGGCCCGGGGATATAGCTCAGTGGTACAGCACTTTGCTTCGCATGTGTGAAGCCCTAGGTTTCATCTCCAGTACTACACCAAAAAAAAGTGTCTGTGTATGACCCGTGAGGACTCCTGAGGCCCAGGACCCCTGAAGATATGAGTTGAGGGATGCACCCAGGCCAGACTGTCCCCAGCGTGTGAGCAGCCATGCTCTTTGTGCCCATTGGCCTCACACAGGCGTTTGCTCCCGTTGGCAGGTTGTGGCCTTTTTTGTCCACATAGAATTTCTGCAGCTGCCTGGAGTGGGCTTTATGGACATAGCGGCCTTGAGGGTGGGGGACACATGGGGAAGGGGTTCCATGGAGAGGGGACAAAGGGAAGAGGACCCAGGGACTCAAATGGATTGCAGTGTTTTTGGTGGCCATGATGGAGATGGGGCATCTCCCCAGGTGGAGAGGAGCTGGCCCTAGGTGGGGGCAAATTTTGGGGAAGGGCCTTGGCCTCCAACAGACCTCTGTGGACGGTGGGTGGGTGGGCAGTAGAGGGGCACATCCCCTGTTCTCCTGGGGCAGGTGCAACTCCTGGTAAAGGTCCAGTCATTCACTCCTCATCTCCTCCCTTATCACTTGCTGGAGCCCGAGATTTGTTTGTTCATCCAACAAGCATTTATTAGCTCCTGGATGTGTGATAGGCCCTGTGCTGACGCTGGGACGTAGGATGATTTATTTTAGCTCATAAATTCAGGGCTTACATCCATGATGAGTTGGCCCTGTTGATTTGGGCCTGTGGCTACCTCACAGTGGGCACACATACGTGGTGGAGGCCGGGAAGCAAAGGAGAGAGGAAGGACCCAGAGTCCCACTGTCCCCTTTTAGGGCACACCCCAGTGACCTCACCTCCTTCCCTAGGCCCTGCCTCCAAAAGGTTCCTGCACCTCCCAATAGTGCCACAGGCTGGTGGCCACATCCTGGCCTTTGGGGACACTCCAGATTCACACCCTAACACAGAGCTTCTGAATGGAGCCAAAGTCCTGAAGACCACCGTTCATTTCTCAGTTATTCCCTCTGCCCTCCTGAGCACCTCACTTGCTCTTCCTGGGATTTAGTTTCTTCTTCTTTTTTGTTTTGCTTTGCAAGCTGGGGATGAACTCAGGGCCTCACGCCTGCCAGACAAGCCCTCCACCCAGGAGCTATCTCCCCAGCCCCGACCAAATGAAAATAATAATGTTTGGTTGAGGCTCAGTTGAGCCTCAGTACAGTTGAGAAAATTTAACAAAGCATAAAGTGAAGGTATTCATATTATTACAAAATATATACTAGGTTCATATATCAGGTTGACTATTGTACGCTGAGTCAAAGCAAATCTCAGTTTTATCAATCAATAATTTTTGACCAAATTATCATCTGATTAACCTTTGTGTATCCCATATCCATTGACTATGTCTTCCCACAAATACAGTATTCAAAATTGGAGTCACCATCATGACTATTTGGCTAATAGTTACAGGTTTTGTTTTATTGATGAGCAGTATAAATATCATTGTAACAAAAATGCTGATTATTTATGTATTATTTATAATTTTATCAGACATTTAGTAGTTTTTTGGAAAATTTCTTATTCTTTAAGAAACCAGGGAAACCCAGTTTGTAATAACTTGGTGGTGCTCTCTCTTCCAAGAACAGAGGACGTAGAAACACAAGAGTTTCCTTTCAGATGATTTCCCCTTTCCTATTTGTCCTGCATGGAGTGGTTTAAGTGGCAGACACTTAGCACATTTGTTGGGTTTTTTTTTTTTTTGAGTCCACAAATGATTTTTGATCATTGTCTGTAAATATGCTGTCGATTAGTTTCTGGGATGTTAAAAATTGTTTTTTTCTCATGATGCAAACAGAGGCATCATTTTGAATATGCACAGACCCCTGCACCCCAATTTAGATGCAGAGATTTCGAGTTGAGCTTGAGGAGAACCTTCTTATAAGATGCTCAATCCAGAAACGTTCGGCTACGACACACTGCCTCTCCACAGCAGATTCACAGGCCCAGGAGCAGATTCTGCTTCCGAGATGGAAATTCACACCGGCGGTACACTGAAATGAGGCAGCAATCTTGCTCTTTTTATAGTTTTCTTGGTTAGGCGTATATACACACTCAGGGTCTTTTTTTGGTTAGTTCTCCTATAGCCAAGTACATTGTCCTTCAACTTGCTTATCACTGTTGTAGGAACAGTCTTCCCTCTTGGGAAATGGTGGCCTTCTTCCATCTCTGCTCATTTTCTGGTCCGCCCTGCTTTCCAGACAGGCAGAGTGAAATGCGGGGAGCTTCAGGTTTGGCCGGTCAATTTCAGAGCAAGTGTAAGGTAGCAAGGGTGGAAGGCTCTGGATTCCGTGATGTCATTTTGTGAGATGGACTTTTCCCATCATGCCGTGTCAGAGTGGCAGATTCAGTCTGCTCTGATGTCCCTGCTGAAAATGGCAGGAAAAACGATTGGCACTTTTTCAGTTTTGCACTGAAATAAAGCTACATCAGAAAGCAACCTCAGTGTGGTCACAAGCTAAGGCGGAGAGGGTGCTGTGCCCGCAGCAGGGCAGGACACCGGGATGAGCAGCTGCTCCATGCAGCCCCCTTCATTGCTTCCCAAGTACCTCTGGGCACTGTCCCCAAGCCCTGAAGGTCACCACAAGGAGAACCCAAGGAGAACAACACTCGATGCTGAATGGCATTGGAGGATCTTCACGGAGCTGGACTTCCCTTACCTGGAGTTCACCTGCCTGAACATCCACAGGGCAATGGTACATGCTGGGGTTTAATAATTCAATTATTTTGTTTTCTTGAATCTCAAAATTTGATTATTTTCCCTAAGTATTTATGTGCTTCAATATTTTCCTTTCTGTTTCTTCCAGATTTTAAAATTCCCTGTTTGTAAAGAAGCGTTGTGTTCTTAAAGGAGTGATGTGTTCTGATGTCAACGACCTCAGGTGAACCATTCATAAGCCCGGCAACAGTGAGTCTGTGGAGTGATGTCACCTCTCCCTCAGTGCAGACCAAAGGACTTCCAACTCCACTACTGGAATATGTTCCTGGGAGCATCTACCATCTTTTACTCTGTCACCCATTTCAAGGGACATCTACCTTTTCCATTATTTTTTTTTTCAACTATTTTGTCATTTGAATTTTCCTAATCCCATTCCACTTGGGTCAAATAAGGATAGACAAGTTATCAAAGGTAATTAAATACAACTTTTCTGGTAATGCATTCATTTTATCAAGTGATTTGAATTCAGATAAACTTAAAGAAAAAGAACACAACGAAACCACAGAGGAAATGAGAAGTCATGCATCCCCTTTTGTTTTGAGAAAGGTCCAAGACTGGAATATTCCACACTGCACATCCATGGAGTACTGTCCTGGTGGATGCTGAGCACACTCCAAGTCAATAAGCACTGGCTGTCCTTCTTCTGTGGCATCCACATCTCGGGGACTCAGAATATGGTTTAGGACAATGGAAATTGCATCTTACTGGAAAATAAGAGTCGACAAATCAGTCTATGTGAAATTGCAGAAAAAGGGGTGAGAGAATATTCTAGAAGTTGTCTAATTCTTTGCATTTGTCTTTTAAGGCACTTTTAAAGAGTAATTAGAATTATAAGAACATCTCAAAAATGACACTAATAATAATAGGACAATTTTTTTTAGCTTTAATATGATTTAAAAAGAAGTAGAAATTCATTGGTTGGGTTGGCTGGACTTTTCATCTTCTGCTCAGATTGGTTAGACCATTTCAAGGACTGGTCTGGTGCTTTGTCAGCTGAAGATGCTTGAGTTTCTCTGTGGTTTTCTGAGTGTCTGTGTCTCCAATATGAGCTGTGCTTTGCTGTCTTTCTGCTCTCCGTGTGACCAGACTGTGATTGTCACTCACATGAAACCTACACTCCTAACTTTTAGTGGCAGTAATAACATGGAATTTAAGAATTCTTGATTCTGGACATATTTCAAGAGCACAATAGTGCAATCTGTCAAGTTTTCCTTGAAAACTGAGTCATATTTATCCCTGCACTGTTTTGTACAGCAGATGAAGTTAGATGATATTTTATTAGTGATCTTTATATAGCATTTATTACATACTCAGTTTAATTCTAAGATTTTTACAAGTGCTAGCCTATTTATTTGGCATAATATCAAGGTTAGAAGGTATTATTTTTATTCAATTTAAAAGCGAGCTAACTAAGCTGCAGAGCGGTCAAAGGACTTGAGCATGTTGTGACTCAAGGGCAGATGTTAGATGGGGTTCCACCCAGGTGGTGTGGCTCTGGAGGAGCCCTGGTGACCACCACAGCAATGCCTGTCAATCTCTTTCTGCTGAATCTCATGTTAATTTAATTATCAGTTCATTGAAAAGTAGTAATTCCATTACATAGGAACAATCACAGCATATTTTTATGAAAAAAATAACATTTTCATAAGAAACGGCATTGCTACATATTTTCACAAATTTCTTCACCCTCAAGTTTAATAGAAGACAGCTGCTTTCTTAGATTCGTTTCTTTATTCAGTCTGTTGTGACTGCCCCCAACAGTACTGGATGTTGTACTGGAGACAGGAGAGTGAAACGGGAAACTTCACATCTTAGTTTATTATGAGAATTGTTCTGATCTCATGGACCCTGAGTCTTAGGAACCAGGAAGGTCCTCTGACCACATTTTTAGAACCACTGCTAGAGACTAAACCCACTGCCACATTAATCTTTTGTTATACAATATGTGTTAGCTTCTTTTCATTTCATGCTGTCTGAATTTGAACCTCAGCACTTAAATGTATTGTTTAACTATGATTTATTTAAAGAAATTACACAGCACCTTCTTAGCATTGGAATACTTTATATATTTTAAGGTTCAATGAACAAAAATTATATATAAAAAATGAAGACAAGTAACAGTTTTGAGTACTCCTGTATCTGAGAAACTGGCGCTGTGTGCAGTGTACCTAAGGTGAATTGAGTGCCGAATGCATCCAGATAGGGACAGAGAGAAGGAAGAAGGAAGTCTGTGTGGCACTCTTGAGGTAATTATGTTTGGATTAACAAAAACAGACAATGTTTTCATCTGTTATCCTGTAATGCAAATCAACAGTCTAATAATTTATTCTAGGTACCTTATCTACCTGGACTTCTTACAAATTTAGAGATGTGGAGGTGTTGACTACATTAAGACAGTGGGACTTCCTCTCACACGGTTGGAAAAACTGTTGAGGTTACAACAGCTAGTACAGCAGTAGATATTTGTAATTCTGCAGCACTATTACATGTTGTAGGCTGCTAATATTCCCTTGACTGGCTTACTTTGTTGTTGCTGGAATGTAGGCCCCAGGTAGAAAGAATGTTGCTAAGCTGCTTTGTGTTTCTAAATTCTGTTATGGGCATAGGGGCTTTTAATTTCAGGTGGGATGCACACCAATTGCCTTCTAGACATACAGCTTTGAAGTAGTTCCTTCCCTTTTTAGTGGCCAAATCTGTCAGGTGCAGTGCTGTTTTTCATAAATATTGTGATTTAGTTTAAAGAGAGTAATTGTTTCAGAAGAGTAGTGGAATGTTTTTTTCAAATTGATATTTGGAAGGAAAGGATGAACAGCAACAACAAAGAATTTTATTTCAAGAACAAGGAAGAGAAAGTTTTTGCCCATGAGATAGCAAACATTTTGGCAAAGAAGAGAGCAAATAGCAAGTTGGCCGGTGCTTTGTTCTCATGCACTCTGCCCTTTCCAAGAAAAGCTGACCGTGAAGTCATGATTCAAATTGATCTTCTCTGCCAGAATGAAGAGATTTCTAGGGGAAAAAAAATTAATATCCAAGTAGAACAGAGAAGCAACGTCTGGGCTCTTCCCATATCTGCAAGTGCTTGGTTGATTCGAGAAGTTTGGGAAGCACCTGTCCACTGCCATAGGTCTACCTGTGTGGTGTGTTCTGCTTCTCAGTTTCTGCAAGGACTCTAAGACCATCTTCTGCATTTGTAGGTGAGGGATCCTCTTCTTTCTTTGGCATTTTCCAGAAGAGAAGATACCAAAGCTTTAAAAGAGTGTGTCATCTCAAAAAGTATTCCTAAAAATGATGGATGTTAAGGAATGACTTAAAGGCGTGCATTCACACAGAGCAAACCATTACGAAATACGGTGAATAAATGCATTTCAAGTCATTAGCCATTTTACTTTCTTTTTTCTTTTTGGGGTCAGGTACATTTATTCCACATTCTGGACAATGACCTGGAGCTTCTCTAGTCTGAAGTTTGCCTTTACAGTTAGCGATTGGATTGAGTTTGTAGAAACGGCCTACTTTCTAGTCAAGCACTAAAACACAGTATCACACAATTAAGGCAAATAAGTGCCTAGGATACACTGTTGCTAAGCTCAGGGACACAACACAAGCTCCATTCACTCAATTTGGCTGGCAATAGCAATCGGTGTAGAAGCCAAATCAATCACACGAGCAACCACGTCAATGGCCAGGATGGCCAGGAATAAAGAGGCAGTGCCCGGATTTCTTTCAGATGCACAGACTTAACTGAAAGAAGTTAAGAGCACAAACCGGGGCAGCATGGACCTCAATGTGGAGCCTGGCTTGGGAAAAATCTTCCTTACATCAGTTTTGGAGTGAGACTAGTACTCAACATTCTGTTCTGAGTTGGTATTATCCCTGTAAAGGAGCAGGCAAAGCAGCTTCCATATAGAACTAATGAGACCTGACAAAGTGAGGCAAGTACATTCTATTGCTTATTATGAAATTTCACTATGAAATGGTGATATTTTGTAATGTAACATCTCAGTTATGTGTATGTATGATATTTAAAAATACTTTCATTAATGAAAGAATTGGCTTCAATAGAAATATCCACTCTAACCCACATTGCAACAACACCCCAAAAGTCTCCAGAGAAAACCACCATGGACTGAGTCTTAATGGAGTAAAATAAAATCATTTACTATTCAAAAAGGCGACAGATTGTCCAAAAATTTCCCTTCTCTTGTATCACTTATTCTGAAATTTAAAATTTTTTCATTGATTCTAGTAAATTGTTATCAGTAAGATTTGAAACTTTCAAATATTTTAGTTTTTCCAAATAAAATGAGGCCATGGTACAGAGCATTATCTTCTTATATACTGTTAATCCTGAGTTCATTATAGGCTCCACTGATGGAAAATAGGAGAGAGCTGAGGAAATAGCAGGTCCATGAGGAGCAGGAACCTGAAGCTTAAATGCTAATAGCAACAGGTGTGACTTGGCACGCAGAGGACAATGACTGGAGAAAGAATTCTGAGTTTAACGCAGTCTCTTGTGAGTCAACATTCCGACTTCAGGTCTGAAAAGAAGCCATCACTTCACAGATTTACAGGTGAGTTCTGGGTGTCCGTCCTCAGCAGAGGAAATGCGGACAAGCATGCTTCTCCTACGTGTGGTGACACTTACAGACCTAAGACTAGGGTTCCTGAAGTACCAGATAACTCAGTGTCAGTACTGCAACCGTGACTTGGTTCTGAACTGGTGCTGTTTTCAGAGTCCTCTGCGGAAGGACTTGAAAGACATCAAGGGTCCATGGTCCCCTATCTGGAGAGCAGGGGAGATGATCCTTTGCTGTGGCCAATGCTCCTTGCACCATTCACTGTCAGGCAGGGCCTAGCCGAGCACGTTTCTTCTAGCAAGCTCTCTTTGGCTTTGGTTGGGGCCACCTTTGAGGGACTCAGGAGACAGGTTTCCATGTTCCTGGGCTTCTTGGTGTTCCTTGGTGTTGCATGTCACTGCAGTGGAACACCTTGCTGAAGCAGTCCAGGGCAGGCCTGACCCTCACTCGCCTCCAAGGCCTACACTGGGAGGACTCGGCTCCTCCATTCCCTTCAGTGCCCCTTTCCCAGGTGGGCAGGTATATGCTGCACAGGAAACCACCTGAGGTTTTGCACTGAGGGAGAAGGGACTGGGGGCGAAGGCAAATCTGGATCTCAGTTATAGCCCTGCATCCTACTGAACTCCTGAAACCCAAACACAGTAAGGATTGGATGTCGGATAGCTTTGCCCTTGGCTTTCTGAAGGCCATGACCCTTAAAAAAATCACCTTAAATCAGAAGAGCACAGTTCTGTTGAATTAGTGACACGTGGCTCGACTGATGGGGAGTCAGAGGAGAATGAATGTGCTGGAACCGGCAGACGTGGGCTCAAGTTATTCTTCTACTACTTAGCAACTGCTAGGATAAATTCCTTCTGTTCTGAGCCCAGACCCTTACCTCTAAAATCTAAGACAATAATGTCTTGCTCATAGGATTGCTGAAGATACTGCAGAAATATGTAAAGTACTTGGCACAAAGTACTTAATAAACATTAATGCCTCATAATTTAGACCAATGGTCCTCCTATGTCTTCAGAGCTTTTATATTCGACCCCCTCTGATTGGCTCTGTTGTTTATGTAATTACTTATTTTTTTTCTCTTCTCTAATATTTTGTTAATATTTTAGCAAATCTTTCCCAAACGGGGAACTTAATTTTATCTAAAGTGGACTGTATTATGGGGAGATTATTTAATGGACAACCCATCGACCAAACGAGAAATGAGAGATGTCTTGCTTGTTTTGCCTGTTGTTGACTCCGGTGGATGCTTCTCTCAGGTTTTGACACAGTGTCATTCAGAATCACGAGGCTTCCTTTCAGGTTCCACATCCAACGATCTTTTAGTTCAGATATGAGCGAGTCTGAGCGCTGGAATCCAGCACGAACAGCACGATCATCATTTTCTAAACATTGCGCATATGCACTATTCCAGCTTGGGCAGAAAGGAAGTTTTTTGAAAACCGGACCGAAAGAGACCATCTAGCATCATTGCTCAAGAGGTCAACAACATTCATCTTGCACATCTACATGAAGCTCCTGGAAGAAAGTGACAAACAGGATCCTTAACCAGCTCAGGGACTTGTACCTCCATGCATCTGCCTGTCGGATGGGTCATCAGTACGAACGGCCCCTGATGCAAACCCGGATCAGGCCCCGCTGGGCAGCACCACAACGAACTCTGTCTCTCTTCTTGAGCAGGGAAGCCGACGATCTGTCTACCCAAAGATCTGGTTCTTCCCTAAGAGTGGGGAGAAGACGGCTAACTGTGTTTGTCATTTCAGAAAGGGAAAGAGACTCACCCAGGAAGAGGAGGCGAATGCCTCCCTGATGCAGGCAATGTCGCTTCCCAAGCTCGGGCACTGCCCGCAGCTCCATGGAAATCAGGGCTGCTCACGCTGCGCATCTGCTGGTCTCCTCACACTGTCAGGAGGATGGATTCTGGTGTGGTGGCATTCTCTTCAAAGTCCTGCCCCAGCTGAAGCTCGTCTCAGCGCTGTCCTCTCCGACTACCCATACTTTCCACATCAGTAGCAACAGTCCACAGTTCTCAAGCATAGTTGGATCTCAAGCTGGGCAACCCTACTCTGCTGGCTGTTGGAACTGAGCTCTTGGATGACCCCTACCAACTTGTGGGCCCTGGTGTGATGTGGGTCCCCCAGAGGCTTGGTACCCCCCTGTTGCTGCCTCTGGACAATTAACAAAGATAACTCTCTTCCACCAAGGCAAGTCTTCCCAAGATCTTCTTGAAAGAGTTTTCCCGCATGCTACACTGTATCAGAGAAGCCCAAATGATGTTAGGATAAAATTAAAATTTCAGATGAAATTAAGATCATCAATGAAGTCTCAGGATTAATACACAAGTTGCTCTTAAGTTCTCCATCTTTAAAACAGCCAGTCAGATCTGCCTTAAAAGACCCTGGTTTGAACTAAATTGCCCGTCTCTCATCCCATGATCTACTATGAACAAGCTGAGCTGCAGTCTTAGATAATGGAGATATTTCTGGAACCAACACTTATTTACAATGTCCACTGGTCTTTGCCTCTTTGGAAATGCAGAATATGCCTGAGTGAAGTTTTCAGTGTGTAGATAAATGTTTTACTGTTAGGGCTCCTTAAAGGAAGTCGAAACTGGCCACTCATTAAGAGTGTACATAGGTACTATAAACGGACACAAAGCACCCCTGGCATATTTCATGGTTCAGACATCAAAAGAGCAAGTCATAAAATCTACTTGTAGTAAAGCAAAGTCAATTTTTTTTATGGCATGGCTGGTATCTATTAGTTACCTCATAACTGGAGAAAAAAATGTTACTAGGTCTTTAATCAGACATATCTGAGAAGACTGGTGGATAAATATGAAATAGTGAAGTATGTCTGTCTTTTATGCAGACTGTTTTCTATACTAGACAAACAAGAACGACCTGGATCATTTAAAATGTTCACTGGCTCTGTTTCTAATAGGACTTACGATCGGCTGTGTGTATTAAAAGCTTTGTTAATGATCTACAAACGGTAGGTGACCTCAGTTATTTAGTTCTTTGATTTCAGGCCTGACCAAGATTCTGGTCTTTGTTTGCCCCACTTTATAGCTCAAATGATCATGTTAAAAGTACTGTCAAAGATGAGCCATTGCGCTCAGGATGCGAATCGAACAGGAATTTTCTGGGCTTTGTTAGTGTGAATATTCCACATAGAAAAAGCCAGCGCATCACTCCAGAGAGGCACTGGGGCAGGGCCCGAAGCCAGGCAGAAGGGCAGTGAGCCACACGGGCACACCTGGAGTCTCTCCCACACATGGGGTTATGTTCTCTCAAAGCCAGACAGCTCTGGTCCTGCACTCTTCACACCACGTGACAGAGCAGGGTAAAAATTGGAAATGAATCACCCAGAGCTACCAAGGCAGTCCATTCAACGTAATTGACAGTCTCCTCTCTGCATTTTGAGATGGCTGAGAACCAAGTAGTTGCACATCAAAATGTGATTTTTCTCTGGCTTCTTGGCACAGGACCTTCATCTGTCATCATTTCGTGTCCTCAAAGGCCTGAGAGAAGCTGCCACCCTTGGGCAACAAAGAATGCCATGCATGGCAGCTCAGAACCAGAGTCGTTGCCACAGATGCTGTTTTATGTTTTGCCAAGGAATGGCCCCTTTTATTTCTGCCGTGAATGCAGTCTTTCTTTCAGTTTCTAAATGTTTTCCAGAATTAAACCCAATCCTCATCTATCATTCTTTTGAGATGATAGTCTGTCCCTCTGCCTCTGGAACTAGCATGGCCTTCAGTAGGCAAATATGAATTTGCAAAGAACTGGGACGTCTTTGGTCTCCAGCTTAGGGCTCCTCCTCATTCTCGAGGCTGCGTGGGTGCTGCACTCCAAGGTCAGGGTAGCTGAGCCAAGTTATTGCAAAGGTAGAGAGAGTGCTGAGACTGAAATGCACAGCCTTACACTGAAAAGTCACTGCCGGTGGGAACGGAAAGATTAGAAAAGGCTGAGGAAAGAACTAGAAAAAGCAAAAGCAAGCCCAGAACTCTTTTGTCCCATGTCTGCATATTGAAACAGAACCAGGAAAGACTGACGGACATCTGAATCGATCTAATTCTTAGGAAAAGAGGTGGTCTACAGGATGCTGGGAATGATCTCTCCCAGGTCTCACTGGGAGTAGCTCCCAGAAGCCAGGCAAAGATGCTGGCAGAGGCCTTCTCTCTCAGCACCGCCTCAAACCCAGAGCACCTCAGAAAAGGCATTCGGGTTTGGCAGTTTCTGTTGAGGACATCTTAATGGCTGTCCCATTCCTTGCCACAAGTTGAGTTGTTTGAAGAGCTGCCCTGGAGATCTGGCTTTCTGCAACATGCTAGCTATTTCTTATCTGGAGGCAGAGGACAGGCGAGTCCAAAACCTGGACTTCTTCCTCTGCTCTCCCGCAAGGCCCTGGAAGCTTGCGAGGTCCATTTGCACTGTGGCTGTAACAGTTCACCGTGTCTTTATTTTGCTCTCTAAGTGTAATGCTCCCACGCTGGGGCATGGGGAATATGGAAAGGAGTGGAAGACCCTTGTTCAAGGACGTTCACAGTGTGGGTGACCTCCAGACAATGAGAACGGCAGGGAAGGATGGAGGCAGCAGGAGACCTGCTCTGCGGACAGACGTTACAGAGATTTTTCCCTATCAGCGTGGACGACTGCGGCCCAGAAGTTTCTTTCCCTTTTTCCGTCCCTAGGGGGAGTTACCAAAATAGCCACCATCTGAGTGTCTGCTCTGCGCAGGGGACGGACCCCTGAGGAAAGCAGGGGGCCGCCAGCCTGCGGGGTGGGTTTGTGTGCAACCCATGCTCAGCCTCTGCTTTTGATCAGGCAACTAGAAATGACCACCTGGGCAATCAGACTTCCGCATTGACGTGCAGCGTTGGCTAAATCCGCAGGCAGCTGGCCGAGTACTATTTAAACTGGGTGCTGAGATAGGAGGAGGCCCCGACAGTCATTAGGGGACACTCATCCATTCTCCCGTGCCAATGGTAATGGCACTGGAATTCACTCAAAAACGTGGTTCTTCTGCTGTGTTTTGACAGGTGGGTTGTTATTCCTATGGACCATAATATTGGAAATACACATACCTGACATCGATATACATATATGCATATGCATGTGTTCTTGTGGTTGTGTTTATTTATGGAAGAATTCATGAGAGTGTGTCATCCATATTTATTAAGCATATACATTAAGAATAGCACTTTATTGTGTGATATAGAAAAATACATTAAAAGCCATAAGAATGTTAAATCCAGGAGAAGCTGATTCACTTGTTTTCAAAAATTTCACATGGTGTTTCTTTCAAAAGACTTATAAAAACTAGACAGTATCTAACACCATGTCTAGATTTTTAATTTTATGGTTCCATCATTCTAAATAGAAAAGAAGTTGCTGGCATGGATACACAGCCCGGATCTGTGGCTACAGGTGTAAATTTTGGTGTCAGGCTGACTTTTAGTAATTTTCTGTGACCTGGTGGGATTTATTAAATCTCTTTGAGTCTTAATATCCTCAACTGCAAAATGGTAATAGTGATCTGTCTCATGGGATTGTCAAATGAATCATATGTGGTAAGGCATGCAAAGCATTTTGCAGAAATTATGATAAAGAATAATTATCCCACAATGTTAGCTGCCGCGTTGGTAGTTACTGGAGGAGACTGGGAGAGGAGGCTGGCAGACCTGGGTACACTTGGTGATTTGCACTGACTGGTTTGAAACTGTTGACTGGATAGAATTTCCCTGGCCTGCAGAAAAGTGGAGTTGTACATTTCTTAGTTTAGTTTAAAAGTAAAAAAGGAAATGTGTATAAATTTCAATTAGGGTTAATTATTCTCACAAATGAATCTAGGCTTTCTTTGTGGAAAGCTGATGTATTCACTGAAGCAGTTTATTAGCAGTGAATGTGTGTGTGTGTGTGTGTGTGTGTGTGACATCTGTGCATCCTCAGAGAACAGCCAGCTATAGATTAAAGCCAGGAGACTCGTGTCCAAGTGCAGACTCTAACACTACCTTGCAGTGTCATTGTGGGTAAGTTACTTCGTCTTTCTCGTCTTGATTTACTTCTTTGTATATTTAGGATTAAACTATTAAGTTGTCTCACATCCAACACTATCCAAAAATTCTATTTGATAAAAATGTTTCTATGAATGCTAACCCAGAATAACTAGAATGAACTTTGTTCTTGTCTAGTCTAGTGTTTTCCAAATTAGAATCAGAAACCTCAGGAGTCCAGACAACATTAATTTAGTCAGCAATCTCACAACCTCCTAGTAAAGGATTCCTATTTAAATGTTCTTGTTTCTTCTCCCTCCCCATTGCAGCAAAAATCCAGCCATTTGCCCAGGTGTTGAGGAGTACTGTACATGATCCTGGAAAGCCAAGACAGGAAGAATTTTCCTAATGAGGAAGACGTATAATATTTGCATTTTAAGAAATGCTACACAGAGAAAAACTACAAAACAGAAAGTTAGTGTTTTTGTCATTGTGACCAAAAGACCTGATGAGAACAACAGAGAGGAGGAGGAGTTGATTTTGGCTCATGGTTTCAGAGGTCTTAGTCCATGGTTGGCCAGCTCCATAGCTCTGGGCCTAAGGTGAGGCAGAGCATCATGGTAGAAGGCTGTGAAGGAGGAAAGCAGATCAGGACATGGTACCAGAAAGCAGAGAGAGAGAGCTCCACTCACCAGGGACAAAATAAAAACCTCAAAGAAACACCCCAGTGACCCACCTCCTCCAGTGACAGCACCCCACCTGCCAGCTAATCCATATCATTGGATCAATCCACCAATTAGGTTGTGGCTCACAATTCAGGCTCTGCACCTCTGACATTCCGGCACTGTTTCACACGCGAGTTTTTGGGGAAAACATCATATCTAAGCCATACCACATTCCTAGTAAGGCCTGGTAAATTTACATGCAGGTATCTTTAAGATGTATTTTAAAGTATGTCAAAGAATCGATCTGGTGGACCAGCTGATAAAGAGATGGTGGAAGTTCCCGAGCAAAGGAAAAAACATTAGTAAAGATCCAAGGGTGTGAGAAATCTTGATGTACTTAGAGATAGAAATGACGTCTTTACTGTGGAGGTGAGAGACAGCCCGTGGTTAAGAAGCCAGATTCCACAGTGTGATGATCTAGGGTCAAGCACCAATGTCCCCATTTGGTTGGGGATAGTGCACATGAATTATTGATCCTTCCTGCTACAGTTATTTGTAAAATGCGCAGGAAAAGGGATTGTGAGGATGCGTTTGTGGGATCTAGTCAGTAAATGTCAGCTCTTCTTTTCTCTATTAAGTGGAGGAGTTGGTGGTGGGAAAGCACAGACAGGAGGAACGCGGAGCTGGGCGGACCTGGTCACGGGATGGGTTGCCTACACTGGTTGTCAGAAAGGGAGCCCTGTGTGTTCCCCATGGGGGTTGGTGGCTGTGTTCACAGCACTGGGACAGTAAATTAGAATGGGGAAAACTGGAGTGTGTCCTCTTATGAAATCCAGAAGGGGAGAAATACCCCAATGCCCTACCTTGGTGAATTCTGGGGACAGGATATGGGCCACCAGGGAAGATGACCAATGTCATTGTGTCGTGTTGAAAGTACGGGTGGGGCACCCACTGGGGCTGTTCCGTGGAGGAGATGGCATAGTGTCTCAGCAGCTAAAGAGCCAGCCTTGAAAGCAGAGTATCTAGTGACCTCATACACGTACACGTGACGTTAGTCTACAACTTGTTTAATCCACCTACCTAAAATGTTATTTCATTTTGCAACCATTATGCCATCCCTAATCAGACATTCTGTATTCTTCTCTTGCTAAGTCTTAAACTTACGTGTGCCTTAAACTCCGTACATCTCAAGCCATCTTTCCAGTGCTCAGCAGCCTCATGTAGGTTAGAGACTACTGCAGTGCGTGGACAGTTCTAGAACTTGCTAAAGGACAGAATTTATACATTTAACAATCTTGAGTTGAGAGACTCTGGTCACTGTTACAGGATGAAAATTCAGGGGCAATGACATAGCCAGTTTCTCCTTCATTAAGCTCACGAGGTCTTAGGCAATAGGGACTCTGCTGGCCTTAATATTCTCTCCGTGCAAATTAAATGAAGGCACAGCCTCTGGACCGAGCTGCCCATCTCAGGGATGACAGCACAGGTGGGATGTCCAGCCTGATTCACTCCCTCTGCCCTGCACCTTTGTGTAGCATCAACTAGACCGTGTCGCAAATGGGGACCCAGACCAGGAATACCCCTATAGTCTTTTACAGGTAATTTAAAGAACATGGGCTCTAATGTGTTATAATTGAGGAAGTGTAGGCAAGGGGAAGGGTTGTTTGAAAATCAGGAAAGTCCCTGCAGTAATGCTATCCAAGCTGAGATCTGAAGGATGACTAGGGGAAGCGTTCTGGACCAGGTGGACGCAATTGAAAGCAGGGTCCTGGCTCAGGGCAAGGCAGGTGTGAGACAGGAGGGAGGCAGGGCCAGGTGGGGAGTCCAGGGCTTCTGCCCTGGGGACCTTGGGGATCAAGGTCCAGGCAGCACCCTGGACACTAGTAGCACCTGTGGTGGGTGGTGAAGGGTCTGAAATACAGGGTCACACTCAGGAAGGAGGGATTTGGAAAAAGACCACCAATGAGAGAAAAGTCACTCTGGGTGGGTCAACCATGTGTCCCATGCAGCATGAGTTCATGGCTCAAAGGCTGCATAGCCGCCCTGAGGTCAGCTAATGAGGGCAGTGTGGGCACCGTGGCCAGCACCGTGATGCAAAAAGGAGTGGATAAGGCCATGGCCAGGAGGAACCCCGTGGGGCCTGAGTGATTGGTTTTCCAGTTTCACTCCTGGTGTTGATCACGAGTTCCGAAGCACCTCTGGTGTCCACTTCCGCGAAGCTCCTGCCCCAGGGCCCTTATCCCTGCAGCCAGCAGGCCTGGTACTCTAGAAATAGGCACCAGAGTGGGGAGGTGCGATGGGCCCCAGTTAACGTCCTGCACCCTTTGGCGCATTTTGATTGAATGGGTGTTGCATCCAGAGACTCGAGGTCCAGTCACCAAGGGCTTCCAGAGGACCGGCTAAGTGTCTGCTCTACCCTCTCCTCTCTCACCCCTGTCAGGGTCAGAGCGGGCATAAATGCAGTCCTTGAGCTTCCACTGAGCCCGACATCCCACCAGGATCTGGGTTACCAGGGCGTGGAAGGTGGATCTGTGGACGATTTGATGCTCCAGGAACTCCCTCACTTTTTGGCAGATGTTGTCATATTTAATCTTGTGCAAACTTGTTGGCATTTGCTCTTATATCCCCCGTTCATATATCACAAACATGGTGACAGGTTACCCATGGCTCCATGGCAGGCCAGGCAGGCTGGCTCCCAGGCTGCTCTTAATTACCTTCCATCAGCCTGCCCAGCACCAGGCAGACAGATGAACTGAGTGCCGCCTAGTCCATGTCACCTCACATTGTATGTCTAGGCTATTCTCCCAGGTTCTTCCCAAACTAACCCAGCATCCCAGGACCCAGAATGCCTTTGTCATTATGCTTCCTTTTGAGGCAATTGCACAGTTTCCTTTAGCTATTGCAACATAGCAACTCTAGTTCATTTTTATTTGGCTATTCTGCCAGATGTTTATTATCCATGCTTTAGCACCTGGTGGACAGAGGTCCTGTTTGGAATCCGAGGTTTGTTGACACTTTGTTTCTCTACCTTTGTAGTGGGAGGGTCACACTGGAAGTTCTCTCTTCTGGCTTGAATGCATGGGTGGCATCCTAATCATGGCAGGTGGGATGCCCGCTCTTTTGCATCTTTCTCTTTTCTATTTAGTTCTGAGAGTGTTGATCAGGTGACCAAAGGAGTCTGGCCCTTTGCCAAGAGTCATAGAAAATGAATGTGGGGGACTCTGGGGGACGTATCATCCTGGTCTCACCTGCTCTGCTGCATGGTGCAGGATCTCATCAGAGAGAAGAGCTCTTCTGCATAATTAGCAATTGTCCTCACAGCACCCCGGGAAGTACCAGTGTATGCAGCAAAGGCAGAGGGTGTGAATGAGCCTTTCCAGGGTGCATGGCAATTTCTCCCCAGTGATGGGGACAATTACAGTGATCCACCTTACAGGGGTGTCAATTATTCACAATGCCAGCCACCCTGGGACACACACGCAGCACACTTGGGTCGCGTTTAATTGGCATTCTCCTTTCCCTGCCCTGCTACCTGCAAATCACGTTGCCGCGACACCCGTGGGCTTGTCTTTGCTCCTGGTTATTGACATGGAGCTGCCTCCCTGCATCAGGGATCTGCCTGGCTCACACTCGAGGAAAGAAGAACAAACCTGCCAGGTGATGAGCCCATGACAAGTCCCCTAAATGGAATTCTGACGGGCCGTCACCGCCTCCTACATAAACATAATTAATCAACACAGGATATATGCTCCATGCGGCAGGAGAAGTGGAGAGTGAAGTGGGAGGATGGAGGAGGAACCAGCAGCAGGATCGGGCTCGGTGACAGGAATCACTGTGATCTGAACGGTGCAGGCACAAGTGACGGGTTCCGAAGGCGCTGGGCTCACAGCTGCATCCTGCGACCCACCCACCCTTGCCTCCTGCTCCTTTGGGCCTCTTGTGTCTCCTCCCTGTCTCATCCCCTGCTCCGCTCCCTTATTTCCATCTCTTTATATGTCACTATCCAATCTCTGTGATGAATTGAAACTGTGAGCTTCGGGCAAGGAATATATCCTGCACGTTATTTTGATTCAATTAACTATGAAACACAGCCATGAAAACAAGCCACCGTTTCTGCCTCACTGCTCCTCACCTGGGGAATTGCTGATGGGACCCGTGATTGGCACATTCGCCACTGGATTCTCGTGCCTCAGCACCTCTTCTTTATCTGACTCTTAGTTTCTTGCCGTAGCCCGGACCATTCGTGTTCTTGCACGGACGAGGGAGTTGTCTGCTGCAGAGGCAGTCATAGGCGTAGACGCAATAAAATAAATGTAAACCACAATCCTGGATAAAAGAGCCCCTCTAGACTCTCCACCACCTGCACCTAAACTCCCAAGTTCCCTAAAGACACCTGAGACCAGTGTGTGTAGAACAGAAACTGAGGATAAAGGAAGATAAAACAGACTGATCATCCAATGTGGATTCAGAAGCAAAATGAAATTTGATGTGCTAGTCACTGAAATGTCTTTCAGGCAGGACTCTAGATCAGTCTCCGGAGTCTAACACTCTTTCTCAAAAAACACCACTAGCTAATATTTTTTCTCCTACATATTTGCAGCCATGTTGCCTCAACCTGGGATCCTTAGAGGGAGGAGCAATGCTAACACTATTACCTCTATAATTTCCAGATGTGATGTGATCATGCAAAAAGTTCATCCATCCCTGCAGAAGACTAAGCAGAAAGAGGTAAGGAAATTAGAGCTCAGAGGTCTCGGGACAATTGCACAAACCCTCAAACCCTGGTGACTAGAAAGGGTTCGTGCTTTTCATTAGTCAGACGCTGGCCACATGGTCGTCAACATGACCCCTGCTTGATTGCCTGCAAAAAGGAAGAACAGGTTCAATGACCAAGATGGAAGCTGCTATATTTGCCTCAGGAAAATGAGGAGTGAGCTCACACATTTGAACTTGAAAGCTGTATTGAATAAAAAACCCTGAAAACACAGAGCGAGTTATAAATATAGCAAGAAATGATTTCCAGGCCTCTCTTTCCAAGCAGAATGCACTAAGGGCCTGGAAAATCATCCATTGTAGAGCTAAACAAAGATGCTTCATCTCTCATCCTTCCTATTAAGTGAGAAAATAGAGTGCACCAACCAGAGAAATCAGCAATAACTCTCCGCTGCAAGCTCCAGGAAAATTTTCAGCAGCTTAGGTCATTGAGATCAAATAGGAAGAAATTTGAAGAATTCCACCCTGAGCTCACAGTGGTGTCCATGGTGTGGATCCAGACAGCCTGCGACTGGGTGAAGTCAGGTTCGGAATAAGCTTGTCAAAGCCAATTTAAAAATACTCTCCCGTGCTGTTAGGAAACACCTCATTATGAGAAGGGAATCTGCTTTGGGGTGGTTGGTGTAAACACAGTGTTTTAACTTTATGGATTAATGCTCACTCGATATTTTGTATAATACTTTAAAGACAGGGTATTGGAGATACGAGAATGTGGGAACCAAGAAATATATTAACTCATGCAACGGAAATGCATAAAGCATAAATTTAAAATAATAAGCACCCAGCTACAATATATTTTTGTGCCTGAATTATCCAATTTAGGCATTTACATACATTAAAGTTCCTTTCAGTCCTCCATATCACTTTTGTGCTATATAAATCTGGTGAAAGAGGGACCCAGGGCATTAATATATTATTTATGCATTTATTTGCAAGATTTATCTAGCACATAGTCTCCAAATAGCTGACGGCATTGCGTGCGGGTTTGCTACGCTTCAATATTTCATATTAGGCTCTTGGAAATGAGGGAGTCGGTGGGGGTTAGTTTTCCTTTTTCTGGTATTGTGGCTAGGTAGAGAGACAAAACATGAGTTTAATTTAATTAACTTCAATTAGGAGATACAAGATGAAGGGATGACATGGTTCAAATATCTCTAATCCATATTCTGACGAACAATAATTCGGTGTTCCTGGATCCTTAAGTAATGTTAATCCTGGGTATTATGGTCCATTAAGACACTATCCTCAGCTGGAATTGATGCTGAACATATTTCAAGGTAGTTTTATGGGTAGATAATAAAATGTTTATGGACCTAAACATAGTAAGTGCAGAATAATTCTGATTTATTTTATTTATACTTTTCTGATAAGGGGCCTTGCAGGATCCATCCGTGGCCCCATGAGAACATCTGTTTGCTTCTCTCCATTGTCTGTGTTCAATCCTCTCCCATCTCTGAATAGTCTTCAGTCAATTACCTCAAACACTCACAATACTGTAGTCCTGACACTGTAGTGATGAAGAACGTCGTGGATAAGTTGAAGGGTGAGATTCTTGAGGGCCAGGGAGATAAACAGGGTGGTCAGGGCAAGACGTGCAGTAAGTGAGCAGGTGGAGTGTCCTCCCTGGAAGCTCTGGCAGCTGAAGCTCAGGAGGAAGCAGATTTGCATCATCTCGCGTTGGGCTGGTTCCTACCTCCCAGGTCCGTCGTGGGGCTGGATGCTTGGGGCACAGAACTGTGGGGTTGGGAAAGCTCCCTCAAGGTCAGGGAGTCCTGGCAACTCCACATCGCACTTGAGTCTTTCCTCCAAAGGCGGGAAACAGGGATTTTATCAAGGAAATGAGAAGAATTCATTTTTCCAAGAGAAGAGAACATCCGCTCCCAGGTATTTCTGTAGACAGAAGAGCATGTTCACCCAGTCCCTGGGCTTTGGTACCCTGTAAAAGGGAGCTGGGAGTTTTGGTCCTATAGTGCAAAGACTGGCTGAAAATAGTTGAGGTTGTCTGCACTGAGTGACCTCACAGGACTTTCCTTCCATACCTCTGTGGATAGGGCTTGTAAGAAACTGCCAACGCCTTGGAAAGACTTCAAACCACCCTCCCAGCCATGGCCTGAGCTTGCATGGCCTCTTTGTGATAGCAGCCAAGTGATCTGGCCTGGGGCTTTGCTCCAAGCCTGAACTCATTCTTTGTTGATAAAGTGAAACCAGGTCTGATGGTCTCTGTGCACCCCACGTGTTCCACAGGGAACTCCACAGGTCTGTGTGGATCACTTGACTGGAGAGTCCTTCCTGGGACGCCGGCTGCCTCCAGCAGGTCCTGCATTGCTCTACCTCCTCTTTCCTGAAAATCCAGCCCCCAATTAACTGAACGAGTCTGTCTGGTTGTGCTCTGAGACTAAGTGCACCTCAGTGAACTGAACTGCTGTATGTCCAAAGGACTGTTCTGGGGAGGTGCTTTGGATTCTCCACTCGACTCCTGACGATCTCTGTTCCGAAGCACAGGGCACACTGTGCAGTAGAGGGAAATTGAGGTGAGGTGTTGTTGTTTAGCCTACTTCTGACTAGCTAATGATCTGTTTGCATTTAGACAAATCTTTAGAATCTCTCAGAACTACAGATCCTGCAAAATCGTGCTCAACAAGATGTCTGATTCAGTGTGTGGGCAATGTGGGAAAGAGAGTTTGGAGACATTTTAAAGACAGAAAAGCACAAGAAGAGAGTGGTTTTTGACATGAGTGACACAGGACAATTCTACAACAGTCACTCTTTTCTCCTCCTTTGGTTGCTTGCACTGACTCTGTCATTTATTCAGCTCCATTGAATTTTGACTTCCCACTGTGTATCAGATAGGTGGAGAGTTCTGGGCATTTGGAGACTTGTACCAGTCTCCATCCTTAAGTAGCTTGTGATCCCACAGGAGAGACTCCAAAGTGGTGATTGCCCTGCAAAAGTCTTGACAAGGCACCTCAATGGGCTTCCGGCCTCCACAAAGACTTTCTGGATATTTCTAAGAGGTTTGAAGCAGGGGGTGTAGGAGCTGGCAAGTTGAAGAGGAGAGAAGCATGTGTGCAGGCAAAGAGAATCAGCAGCGTGAAGTACGTGGGAACTCAGGTCGGCTGGATCCTACAGCACCACACTGTGCCTGGCCAGGATGGTGTTGGGGCCCTTTCAGATCACATTAGAAGTTTAGTCTTCACCCAAGACAGGAGCGAACTATGACTTGTCGCTGTTTAGGGAGAGAGGAAGAGAGTGAGGATCTGTGTCCTGTACGTGTGCGTACACACGGGGTGTGGGAACCAACAGCTGCACCAGAGTCTCCCAGATTCACCACCTCTCACCCCAAATATGTCAAGAACAGATTGGTGATGTCTTCCAAGGTGATTTAAGTTTTAAGTAGAAGGGACACTATTAGAGAGGAGAAAGGGGATAGGGACAGGGAGGAGGGAGGGCAAGAGAGGCTAATGGGGGTTGGTGTGATGGCAATACGTTACATGTATGTAAAATATGCCACAGTGAAGCCCATTCCTCCATATAATTAATATGCACTAATTTAAAAAAAAAAAACATGGCTTAGGTTTTAATAGAGGTATAATGAGTTGCTAAAAATCAGGAGGTGTTCAGTGATCCTGCTGGAAGGAGTGATTTGATGAAAGTCCAAATGTAAGACG
This sequence comes from Sciurus vulgaris, assembly GCF_902686455.1. Lineage (NCBI taxonomy): Eukaryota > Metazoa > Chordata > Mammalia > Rodentia > Sciuridae > Sciurus > Sciurus vulgaris. The sequence continues at coordinate 153,151,240 of NC_136467.1, forward strand.
TGGGACTTCACATAATGGAGAGCACACTGCTGTCACATTGGACTTGCTAGGGCAGTCACGGTCACGGTGCCATGGACAAGATAAGTGCAGGCGTCAACCAAGATTACCCATGGTGCTTATTGCAAACTGAATTTGCAAAACATTTGTAATAACTCAGTCACAAGGAAAGACACATTAATTCCACTTTATAAAATATTTAATTCTTTTATATAATTTCAAAAGAAAATATAGCCCTTGGAGTGAAAAGTGACCTCCCCAAACCGGCTCGTATTGTGATTAGACATTTTCAGTCATGCAAACACTCGAACCACCACGTTACTTTGGTGGATATATTGACTCCATTGTGACTGTTTCTGGGCTTTCCATATTTCCTGGATATTCCAATGGTGAAAATTAACTTATAGAAATTAACTGATGTCAGAATAAAAGAAAACCAATTAACAATGGAAAGTTTTCAAGGGGAGAGGTCTTAATTATTACTGGTGGTGGTGTTTCTAAAGGTTCATGATTTTTCTCAAAATTTTCCAATCCTTGTTTCCACAATTTGTTGGAGGTATTTTTTGAACTTGGAATAAAGATTCATCATGTTCTTGTGCTTGCAGATACTAGGGTTTCTTCTCTACCTCCCCCTCATTTGCTATTCATTACAAGCAATCTTTTTTCCCCCCTTGTAATCTTTGGCACTGATTTTGTTAAGACTTCAGAAATCATTTCAAAGTCTCTTCTTGCTTTTTTTGGGAGATAGAGTTTCACCCCAGGGGAATTCACTTCCTGACCTCTCCTGACTCTTAATAACTAACACACCCACCTAACCCACATCCACCTAATTATAGTTTATTCATAATCTTTGTAAATTAGGTGAAATTACTTAAAAGTATTTGTCTTCTATTTACATAGGAATAGCAACCTGGGTTCATTTCCTGATGTTTCCCTTTTCAGGTTAAATTGAATAATTTCTGTGTCCTACAATCCTGGAGACCTGAAGTGGATAATTTCCTAACTCTTCTAACCAGGTATCTTTATGGAGGTACTTAATGGTTCTTCATCTAAGACTGGTATACACAAAGGTATGAGAATATTTTATTTCTCAGTAAGACAATTAGTAGCAACATTAAATGCAAGTCTTTTTATTTTTTGAGTAGCAAGCATTTTGACCACGCTTTTTCTGGTTGAAACTCTGCTCAGTGCTCTGCAATTTATGTTTCAGCCTCTGTAATGTTTTCCAGATATTAATATATGCATGAAGAGTCGCAGTGAACGTAATCACAGTGGCAAAGTGATAAACACATAGCTATTTTGCCTGGTAATATTATGTATTTAACAGGTTTATTTGTTCAACAGTTCTAACTTTAATTATATTTCGCCATTTGGGATTTTTCGACATATAACAATCATAGCTCTTCTCTGGCTATTAGTTTAAGAAGATTGCATTCATTATAAAAATAATCCTATTTGTTTGTTTAATTTTTTTTCTTAATGCCTTACACGTGAACCAAGATGTGATGACTTTCTTTGCTGCTGGTGTTATGTGACTCATTGGATGCTGAGTCAGTCCCTCCCCTTTCCTACCTATGGCCATGAGAGAAGCTGGGCTGGGCTTTGGTCACAGGGCCACTCCGGCATGGGGACTGTGCTGTGTACTTTCACACAGATGAGGCTCATTCCTCAAACCCCGGTTCCAGGTTGCTGGGGAATCTCAAGTGCATGGAAGAAAGCTAGGGAAATACAAATGAAAGGAAGATAAGGAAGAAGTGGGAAGGTGGGAAGGAGAGAGCACAGAAAAGAGAAGGAAGGAAAGAGGGTGAAAAAGACAGGACCCGGGAGCTGGGTAGCAGCTCCGCGCTGAATAGGGAGGGCGGACTCCCTCGCCGCCACACCTAGTGCTTTGGTGGCCACAGAGGGAAGAGAAGATTCGGCTCACCTGGCGGAGGTGTTTGTAAGGACAGTGAGCTCAGCGACATCAGTGAGGATTCCAGAGCGTGCTGACGGCTCCTAGGCACGTTCCGTGGTGGTTTCCTGACCCGGGGCTTCTGCAGAGTGCGACCGGGCCTCAGCACCAGAAGCCGGTCCCGCTTCCATCCCAGCTGCTTATGGGAGAACCCACCTCCGCGGAGCTCCTCTGGCTAGGCCAAACGCTCCCCGCCGCGAATTCCTCGGGTTAAAGCAGATTCCCCGCATCTGGCCGCGTGTGTGTTTTGTTTGGCTCCGGAGGTCTTGTCCCTGGAGGGACAGCGGGGGCGCGGGTCACAGTGCCCGTCGTGGTGGGTGGCACCGGGCGCACACGGAGACGTGCGGTTCCGGCTCGGGGCTCCTCGTGCCTCTCCAGCACCCCTCCTTCCCAGGCAACTTGACGAGGGTTCCTGTCCGCTTGGTAAAAGAGTCACTATTGCAAAGGGGGCGCCCGCTTTCTGAGGGGCTCTGATTCTCCCTTTCATTACCTGGGCATCGCAGTGTTCAAGGACAGCGGTTCATTCCTGACCCACAGGACCGCAGAGCACAGTTTAACAGAAGAGACGAAAGCTGCCCACGTTCGGTCATTAAACACACCTCCCCTATAATACATAAAACGTGCAGAGGCTGGGGAGAGGTAATCAATCCAGGATGCCGCAGACGCTGTCTGAAGGGGCGTGCAATTCCTTCTCTTTGGCTGCTGTTCACCTGTGACTGCTGACGTGTGTGGGTGTGCGTTGCACACAGCCTTTGTGTATTTTATTCAGGATTGACGATGCACTCATCACGTGAGCTGAATCAGCTCGGTGACTTCAGTCATTTCCTTCTCCCGCATGTGTGAGGTCAAAAGCCACCATGCTCAGAACCCAATGGCTTGCCTCCTGCTGTCTGCTGAGGGCTCCTGCCCCTTAGGCTGATGCCTCCTTTGAACCTGCTGCTTGGCTCTTGGCCACACCTTTTCCTTGCACATTGCATTTCTGTCCTTTCTTGGGCCATGCCCTGGAGGCCTGGGGCCATCTTGCCTCCTCAGGTAGGTGTGCTGCTGGTGCCTGCTCTGGGTGGCTCTTGTGTCCTTACTAAACAACGGAGTCCCCACGGCAGCCTTGTGCTCAGGGCAACAAGCCTCCATTGGCACAAACGCTTGCATTTTATGTCAATCATTCAGTTCTCTTGGTTCCACCAGGAAATAAGACAATTTTCCCTGGAAACTTCCCTTTCTTGGGGATTTCCTTCTTTGGAGAATTTCTTTCTCATACAACGGGTTGATAAGACAATAATGTCATTTTCTGAGGTAGGTTTTATTTGTACTCTCAAGTGAGAGTGTTTGCAGTGGAACTCCTGTTGGTAAGACCAAAGATTTTTAATCTGGCCAACAAGCACCAACTACTGACACGCACATACTCCTGCCTCATGTTCACGTTCTCTTTATATCTCTTGCACCTGTTGCTTAACCATGAATTGTTTTCAGTGTTTGACTGGAGACAGGTGCCCACTGTGAACTTGGCAAGTTTCCCTTCATGTTTGTTTTAGTTTGGAAGGAAATGAAACTGATCAATTAATTTGTGTTATTAATTATAGGCAACTGGCATGCATTGCAAGGAAAGAAACAGTAAAATAACATGGATTCTCTCTCTCTCTTCACATAAATAGATATCAAAGTAGATATAGATATAGATATTGATATTCTGACTGAGAAAAAGAACACAATGGTATGATTAATCTACCAGAATTTTTGTTATTTTCTTTTTTGTGTGAGCCAGATTGAAATATTTGGTTCCACATTCCATGACTATCTACAGTGAGGAGATTATTTATTTACAGAATAAGGGAACTGTAACTTAGCACATTTATGCACAAGAATACTATACTATGCTCATTCAATCATGTAGAAATAGAATTATTTCACAGACACATTTTATTTTTTTCTCCTTCTTGTGTTTTCTCTGAGTTCTTAGTATATGGTGTACTTTTGTCTGTGACATAAGTTGTGAATCTTTCGACATGCCAGAGGATGGACTGCCGTCAAGCATGCAGACCAACTTTCCTGTTGATGGTGACCTTGTCTTGGTCACTACTCGTGTCAAAACATCCTCTTCCTCCATTGTGATGTGGCCTTGTTTGGCATGTGTCTTGCATTTTAAGAAAGTGCATGAAAGATACCATACAGGCACTGGCATGAAAACAGACATATTGACCAGGAGAACAGTTTAGAAAGCACTGTGTGGGGGAGGGAAACCATGCTTTTGTGCATTTGAGACAAAAGTGACAAGTGGAGAAAAGATAGTCTCTTCAACAAATGGTGTTGGGAAAACTGAACATCCAGATGCAGAAGGATGATATTAAATTAGACCCTTACAAAATTTTCTATACAAAAAATAAACTCAAAAGTGGATTTAAAATGTGAAACATTAAGACGTGAATTGTAGAGCTACTGAAGAAAAGAGAGCGAGCGGAAATGCTCCATTACACGGATCCGGGCACAGATGTTCTGGATGTGACCCACAAGCACAGGTAACAAAAGCAAAACTAAATAAGTGGGATGGTGTCAAACTAAAAGGCTTCTGCACAGCAAAGGAAACCCTAGAGTGCAGAAACAGCCCACAGATAGGGAGGAGATATTTGAAAATCATACGTTAGACATGGGGATAATCTCCAAGACATACAAGGATAACCCAACTCAACAGCAAAGACATAAGTAATCCAATCAAATGATGCGAAAAGACCAGGGATACTCACCTTTCAAAAGAAGACATACCATATGACTGACAGGTATCAGAAGAAATGTTCACCTCACTATCAGAAATGCTGATTCAAGCCACCATGAGTTATGACGTCACATCAGAAAAGAGCATTCTTGTGCACTGTTGGCGAGGATGTAAATTAACACAGCTATTATGAAAAGCAAAAGGGAAGGTCCTAAGAAGATTCAAAGTACAATTACCACACAACTCAATAATCCTCCACTGATAAACAATCAAACAAAACAAAATCAGTTTGTCCAAGAGAGAGCTGAACACTGTTTATTGCAGCACCTGTCACAGAAGCCAGGATAGGGACTCTACCTACATGACCATTATCTATCAAGAGATGACTTTAGATTACGTAGAGGGAAATGAGGGGGGGTGGGGGGGTCAGAAAGATGGTGGAATGAGACAGACATCATTACCCTATGTACGTGTGTGATTACACGAATGATATGAGTCTGCACTGTGTACAACCAAAGAAACAAAAAGCCGTAGACTGTTTGTGTACAATGAATCAAAATGCAGTGTGTATAAATTTTTAAAATATTGAAAAAGAGATGAATGGATAAAGAAAAGTGGTACATACATACAGTGGAATACTATTCAACCATAAAAAGGTGAACTCCTGCCACGTGGAGCCAAATGGATGGATCTGGAGAACATTACATTCAGTGAAATGAAGCAGACACAGAGGAACAAATACTGCCTGTCCCCACACGTGGAGTCCCCAACACTGAAACTGCGGAAGTAGAGGCAACGTGCTTGGGAGGAGGCAGGCTGAGAAAGAGGGCTATCGTTCAGAGGGGGAACTCAGTGTGAGACGGGGTGAGCTTCAGGGCTCTGTGGCCCAGTGTGGCCAACGAAATAGATGACCACGGGCTGCATATCTCAGCTGCCAAGAGAGTAGATCTAAACATTCCACCACAAAAACAAGCTGGTGATAGATTTGTTAATTAGCCTTATTTAAGCATTCTACATTGTAAGCCTATCAAAACATTACTGCCCACAAATACATACAATTATTATTTTTCATTAGAAAGTAAAGTTTTTTTAAAAAATAGCAGAACATTTTAAAAATACCACATTAATCATTTATGCATATTTGCAATTTAACCATTTTGTAGAAAAAGATGTTATATACGAGTAATAGGATATAAATTTAAATATTAGTAAAGTCATTTAAAGCCATTATTCAGGAAAAATTAAATTTAGGTGAAAACTTGTTGCTTAATTTTGTAAAGTTTCTGATCCACTTCTGGTATGAAATTTTGTATTTTACAAAGCATAACACAGCAGGAAATATTTCATTTTTATGTTCTCAAAATCTTTTAGAAATTGAATGTCTTCTTTTTATTAATTTATTTTTAATTTAATAATTTCAAATTGCCATTACATTCACATAACATGCCTAGTCTTGGACATTGGCTTCTATATTGTTTAGTTGTTTGAACAGTTTTTTTCTCAAGTTCTTTTTAACACATTTGGGACTTCTTTATCATTTTCAGGTTTCAACACTTTGATACACCAGATTTTCCTGCCTGAGAACAGGCTGATCACATCATGTAGAGGAAAATCAGCAAGGCATTGCTCGGGATTCGCCTCTTGATATGTGTGTGAGGTTGATCTTCTAAAGAATTTCCTTCAACATTTTAACCAGGAGTCTCCTTTGAACATCCCTGACATATTAATGTTGAGACAATTACAATATTATAATTTCAAACTATCTTTTTTTCAAAGTCACCTGTGGCGGTTTAAAATAATACACCTATATTCCCATTTAACATTTTTCTTCCAGATCAAAAAGAATAAGAGCAAAACAAGAAAGATATGGAGCAAAGACAGACTAGGACCTTCTTACATACCCTGGAATTGCCGGGCACGTTTTGAAGCAAGCTGATCTGGCTCAGCATGTGCTGCCACCTGTGAGCTGCCAGGAAAGCCACACTTAGCCAGAGGTGGCCAGTTAGGCTCCCACTGGCCACATGGCACTGCAGGGATGGGCGAGGGGGAGGCCAGCGAGAGAGGCCCCTCAGTTCTGTGCCTCCAGGAGCACTCTCTGCGTTCTTGGAAGAAGGCTGTCTTTGGTAGGGTGCGCGTGGATAAGGAAACATGGCGCCTACAGCTGAGGAGAGCACCTCTCAGGAGCAGTGGAGGGTCAGCATCGCTCTTCCTCGCAGAGGCCAGCATTTTCAATAAGCGTGTTTCTGGGGAAGGTCACCATGGAGAAAGCCTGCGATACAAATCCCTTAAAAGGCTGCAGAGTGTATGAAGCTCATGACCAATGTCAACCAAACACAGAGCTTTGGTTTTGTGCCCAGATGATTTTTAGCATCTTAACTAAATTCAGCTTAGCTTGCACTAAGTGATTCTGCATGTCCTGGTTAAAATTAGGAACCGCATAGAAATCAGTTGAGTGGGTTTCTATAAAGTAGCATGAAGGTAACTTTCACTGATAACCAATGGGTATTCTAAGCATGAAATGTATTTATATAATAAAAATTACAATGATATCCAGTTTTTGTCGAGAGGCATTTGAATGTTGGTTGACTTCAGAATTTTGGCCTAAAGAAGGAGAAGGTGCTGTTTGGTCTAAGGAGGAGAAAGATGGTCCCATTCGAACAGAGTCCAAGGCCTGCCTGTGAATTAAGTGATGTTTGTCTGCTGGCCTATTGGTCTGAAGGATTTCAGTACTAATGGAGAGCTGGCCAGGCCCGGAATCCCACAGATCTGACTACGATGGCTGTTATTGATACATTGATAGATGCCATGTGCTTAAATTTTCAGCACAATTACCCTCCTCATTCTCAGATGTAATAATTAATCCGTTGTTCAGATTTTGGGAAGGTGACAATGATAGTGTCCAAACCTAAATAAAGATTTGACCATCATGGGCAGATTCTCCTGGATGTCATCCCTGAGACAAATGCAAAGGCACACAAATACTTCACAAATTATTCTATGTTCCTAAGTTCAAAATGTAACCAAAACTTGAAGAATTGACACATATTTTAATTTTAGAAATTGCTGAAACTTTTTTGGAAAACATATTTAAAGCAATAAAGTCTCAGAAATGCATATTTTTTTTTTTTAAATGAAGTCAGTCAGAGTCGTTTTTGCTTATTCCCGTGAACACTGAGAGGTCTTCTCACGCTGCCCCCTGGAGCTCAGGCTTTGAGTGACAGGAGTCATTCGGGAAGAGCACGTTCCACTGGACCAAGAGTGTGAACCCGAGGGTTTGGATAGAGAGCAGAGGGTGGACATGGCCTCCTGAATCTCCCCAAACCTCACACTCTACAGTCAGGAACTCAGGCCTGGGGCCAGGGGCTTGTGTCCCTAGGAATCGCTGTGTGAAAGGCCATCCAGAAGCACCTGGTGCGTGCAAAGGCCAGGGAAGGAGCTCTGGAGTACACTGTCCATCAGGAGGTGACACCATCCCAAAACGGGACTTCACTCCATGGGGAAATGGTTTCTGGCAGCCGGTCCTGAGCCTGCGTTCTGGTCCCACCTTATCCCACCTACCCGCACAGGTTCTGCAGCTGTGGGAGACGCACTCAGCAGCTCTGAATGGTCTTCGACTTACCTTCAACAGGAAGCAACTGCAGTCTTGCCTCCTAGGATTAACTAAGTGCAGAATAAGGTCATGTTCATAAAGGCTCAGCTGAGGGTCTTGAGGAGTGAGAACTCAGTAACAGGTGCTACTCTAATTACCGCTATCCTTTCTGCCTAGACCACGTGGAGCACCTGCAGGTTTATTTATAGACACTGATGCCCAAGGCCTAGCCTGATGTGATGTTCTGTGATGATTAGATGTCAGCATATTTCTGATCAGAGGGATCAGCAGTAATACCCAGTTGACCTTTGGGGATCTCTGTGAAAATCACTTGTGACCGAACTTTAGGGGACTAGAACTCGTGGCTGCTGATCTCTCCTCCCAGAGCCCCATCACCCAGTGCTGAGGAAGCAACCCCTTGAGGTAATTCTGCATACCATGTGTGGTCCCAGAAAAAGTCAGGAACTACCAAGAATTTTCTGATTTTTTTTCATATTTTTAAATGTACTTAAAAATAATTTTTTTTTTTTTTTTTTGCACTATTGTGGTTTGGACGTCGCACTACATTTTCAGGCCTTCCTTTAGGTTTATAAGGCACTAAGCTTTTTTATGAAGAAACCTGTTAGCTAGAATATGAAAATTTTACCAATGAAAGAAACCAGGAACTTAAGTATCCCCACAGATTTAAAAAAAAAAAAAAATGTAAAAGCCAAACTCGAAACTCTTGAAGCATCACTTCAGGTCCCACTCGGAGCAAGCACCTCGGTCACCTGGGCCGTTTGGGGCACAGGTGGGGCACACCTCTGTCCGTGACACCCACATGCTTTCTGGGGTTCCAAATTGAATTCGATTTACCTGTTTGTTTCCCCAAATTGCTAGTGGAGGCAGTTTCTGGCTATGACTAAAATTGAAAACACATAACTATGCAAGTAGGAACACATGCTATTTTCACCCAACTTACAGCAGGAAATGTTGGCAAGAATACAAGATTCTTGGATGGTTTCCCACCAGCTTCCAAAAAGAGTGGATAAGCAATGTGTGAATACCCAAACATTTGGATTTTTATCTTCCCCAAAGCCTTAGACACACTTTAAAAATCCTGTCCACCACTCATTTATCTGCACAGTCTATTCGGAAACAATAAGGAAAAAATCAATACCGCATTGAGTTGGCAGAAGAATGGAGCCTGAATTCAGCGGTTGACTTTGAACAGCAGGACTGTAGCCATGCGGCGGAGATATTCCGCTGGGACAGGAAATCTGAGGGGGACGCAGCGAATGTGCTGCCTTTGGTGTCTGTGTGAAGGTGGGCTCTGGTTGGTGGGGCAGAATCCCCTGCAGCACACTGTCCTCATCCCCACTCTGACATCTGAGCTGAGGACAGGGGAGCCACGTTTGCACAGAAATGCCACAGCCCAGGACTCACCATGGGTACTGCACAATACCTGGCAGCACTGTTGGCAGGGACTAGGAAGCCAACGCGGGAACAAGAGAATAAAGTGAGCATGCCCACCCCATGGTAGGGGTAGTCAGTTCCTAAGTGTGGGTGAGAGAGTACAAGCGATTGCTGGTGTTGGCGTCTTGCATAAGAAGTTATCTACATTGATGTTCTGTTCACTAGTTAAAAACAAGCTATTTAAGATGACAAAATATCTTAAAGAAATAAGACATTCTGTAGTTTCAGATTGTGCTTCTCCCAAAGACATGCAATACTGTGGCACCATCTATTATGGAGTACTATGCAGCAATATAAAGGGAACAGTGACACCCAAGAGCGTCCTGGACTTTTGAGCATTTGTGTTGTTGAAGAAAAGCCAACCTCAGTCAGACTGCATATAAGGAAGGACAACTTGTGCTTACCTCCTTCTCAAAATGGCAAGATGGACACAGAACACAACAGTGGTTGTCAGTTGTTGGAACAGGGTAGGGGATAGTCTGAACCTATAAAGAGACAACAGACATCTTCCTGACAATGGAAGTTCTGAATCGAGCAGCGTTTACACGAGTGTACACATGTTGGAACTGCACAGAGCTGGACACACACAGGTCACACCCATGAAGGAACAGATGTAATGCTGGTGGCATCCAAACTCAGGTCGGCTGCCTGGTTCTACTGTGGACCTGGGGGCATGCCTAGCTGGTGGTGGGAGTATTGGAGCTCTCTGTGCTAGATTTGCAAATTCCCTTGAACCCACCATGGCTCCAAAATATAGTTAAAATGTAATTTTAAATAGAAAAAATTGGAAGTGTATGAAGTAGTTTCAAAATAGATGTACAGATTCATAGCAAAGATTATGAAACTTCATTAATAGTGAAAAGGAAAAGCCTAAAAATTGCAGAAGTACACCCAGTGTAGAGAGAGAAAGGATCAACATCACTGTAAAGAAGGGAATTCTTCCATAATTAATTGGTGAATTCAGTGTCATTCTGTTAGACTGCTAATATGGTCTGCATGGAACTCAGTTTAGTAGAAAATTCAAGTGGAAAACATCAAGACTTACTAAAAAACTGTAATTGCCAATATCACGGTTCAGGGAAAGAAAAATACTCTAGTGGTACAAAAAAAGAGAAAGTAGAAAGGACATAGAGTCTCAGGTGCATGGTGAATCACTGGCCCTGGGCCCACTGGTTGTTCACGTGGAGAAAGATAATATCAGGTCTCCTTCTTCCACCATTCATTAAAATAAAGTCCAGTTAAAATAAAGAATTAAATATAAACAGCAAAATTATAAAAAATGATCACAAAATCAGTAAGAAAAAAATAAAAATCAGCATAATCTTGTATTACATTTGAGTAGGGAGAAATTTTAAAAAACGGAATAGTATAACCCCTGAAATAAAGATTGATATTTCCATGCATGCACATATGTACTTTGATCATATGTATTCTCAAAACCATTCTTTTGTATAATTAATATGCACTAATAATTATAATTAAAAATAATTTATTAGTTTACTGACTAAAAAGTGTAGCTTCAAGCATGGCTGGATCCAGGGCTCAGTCTTTCTCTCTCCAATGAGGGCTTTTCTCTGAACCATCTTCTAAGCAGGGGCTGTCAATCATTTTTGTGCAGTGAGCCTCAATCTGTTGAAGCTTATGAAACCCTTCTTAGAATATTTTCACATTCGTTATATATGCATGTACATAAATGAGATTAAAGAAAAAATATATACATTCAAAAACCTGATATTTTCGATTACATTAAACTTTAAAATTTCTTTTTGGTAAAAGACACATAAACTACAAATGGGAGTAAATATCGTGGCGCCTATAAACAAATAACAGGAATCGATAGCCTGACACAGTAAAAAAATTCTACACTTAGGGAAAACAAAAACCCAACAGGAAGAGCGACAACTCAGAGTGCCGGAGACGGAAATCACCAAGTAAGCTCATGAAACCGTCCAGCTCACTGCCAATTAGGGGCATGAAAATAAGCGAACAAGAAGTGGCATCTTTGCAGGTCGGCAAAATGCTAGGACCGTGGTAACCACCGGTCCTGTGGAGGACAGCGGGGGGCGTCCTCGCAGAGGCTGCGGACCTCGGCAGGCACGGTGGGCAGCGGCGCCCTGCGCACTGGAGCCCAGGGGCTGCGTGCGGGCGCAGCTCGGGGGAGACACGGGCTCCGTTCCCAGGAGCTCGCGCCATCTGGCTGCCTCGCACTGCCCCGCGCTCCGGGAGGTCCAGCCTTCCACCCGGAGGCCACCGCCCTCGGCCACTCCGGCCTGTGTCCCCAGGAAGCCATGGATGGTGGGCTGCGTCCGGCTGCTTGAAACAGCGAAGCAAGGAGAACAGAACAGGGGCCCCGGGAGGATGGAGGGGGCTGGTGTGCGCGCACCGTCCCTGGGAGCCCGAGACGTCAAGTCAGAGTAATAAGTCACCAGCAAGGGGACCCGGACCCGGGGGTGTCACTGATACGATACCAGGCGTCCCCGCCGTCGTGGAGACGAGGGCTAGGCAGACCTGCAGGCTGGAGGGTCGGTGGTCCAAGCACAGAGCGCCAGGCGGGGACAGCGCGGTGCCCTCGCAGTCGCCGTCTGTCTGTCCAGGCAGCCCAACTGGGGCGCCAGCTCGGCCGAGGCTCTAGCCGACTGGGGCGCATCTTCTGAACCATCTGGAGCAAACAGGGCCGGCCGCTCGCATCTGGACCGTCTCGGCCGGTGGCACTTTCATAGCTCTCTGTCCCCGTCTTTTTGTGGCCCTTAGATATTTAATGATTTAAGAAACGTCTGAAAGCGCAGCAGCAAGCGGACAGCTAGGGGCAGGGGAGGCGGCGGCCGGCCGGTGGAGAAGGGAGGCTGGTCAACTGCACTTTCCTTCCGGAGCTTTGCCCTGCCCGCCCACCTCCCGGAGCAGCAATCGGGAGCAGGAGAGGAGGGCCAGGGAGGGGAGGCCGCCGTCTTCCACGTGACGGTTCTGGGGGGCAGCTTGCCAACAGCCCCAGCTGCGCTGCCCCGGGTCAGCAAGCTGGAGGCTGCGGGGTTTCAGCCCACGTGGCCCCGGCAGAGCCCCTGGTTGGCAAGCACCCAGGAGGGCTCACACCTGCCTGCTCAGGCCTTGTCCTTGTGGGCTCCTGAAGGTCAGCGGGGCAGTGAGTACAGCCCACGTCCTCACACTCCGACAGCTTGGGAACCCTCAGACCACCACGAAGCCCTGACAGCAAGAAAGGCTCACTGTCCTCTGTGATTACACATGGGGAAAAATTCCATATGAAATGATTATGCTCCGAATAATCTCCAGACTATTTGTGACCTTGTCCTCATCTGCTCCCACCTCAAGCTCTGCTTGTCTTCACGACCCATTTCCAGGTCCACGCAACAGAGGCTTCGACTGACACGGGCTTCTTGGTGCGTAAATGGAGGCTTCTCAATCTGCCTGTAGGTCAGTCCCCTTAGGAGGACTTTGTCACCAGCTCTGTCAACTGAGAAGCTTTAGTTGCCCCACCTACAAAATAGGTTCTAAAATAGATCTATAATATAGAAGCTGTGTTTGAATGGTGTCATTGAAGCTTCAACAAAATTACTTAGATCTAGATATGGAAATTAATACAGAGCCCTTGTCACTCTTTATGAGGGTAATTGTAACCCTGTTTCTCAGAAATATCACTGCCTTACAGAAAAATAACATCACAAGCAAAAGAATAGCGTGAGAGGAACTGTGATAGGAAAAGCATTTTTCCATTTGGTGTAAGTATCTTGGAGCATCAGAGACAGTATTTCTTCAAGGCACCTGGGAAGCTAGCGGGCAAAGGTAATCAGTAAAGCCGGAGTTGGTGCAGTTTCTGGAACCAGATCAGCAGGGCTGAAATACCGACTCAGCGCTCGCTTATGCTATCTGTTCTACCATCCCAGGCCTCCGTTTCCTCGTGGAGTGGGTGTGAAGTTCTCAGAGGAGGGCCCATACGCACATCCAGGGTGGTCTTCTGCTGTGTCAGTGTGGCTGAGCTACAGTGTCCGGTTGTTCAATCACACCCTAATTTAGGTGTTGCTGTGGAGGTCCTTTGAGATGTGATTAGATCGGTTGATTTCAAGGTGGGGGCAGTCCCAGATCCTAAGGAGCCTGATTTGGTCATTTGAAGCACCTTAGGAGAAAATCAGAGGCATCCCTGAAAGGGAGAGTCTAGTCTCTGAAGGAGAAATTGTGGCTAGGAACGTGTACTCATGCCAAGGAGCTGGGGTGGGCTGTGGAGGGAGAGCAGGCCCGTGTTGATCCAGGGGTGCAAGGTTTCCATGAGACGCAGGAAGGAACTTCAGTGACCAACTGTGCAGAATGGCAGCTACCATCAATGATGACGTACTACATTTCCAACTTGCTGAAAGAATAGACTTTCTATGTTATTATCACAAAAAGAGATAAGAATGTGAGGTGGTGTGTCTGTTCAGTAGCCCAATCTGAGGACTCCATACTGTAAATGCATATAAAAATATTACTCTTTACTCCATAAATGTATAGTTATCATTTGACAATTAAAAATAGAGAACTTTAAACAACAAAACAAAGAGGAAACCCAAAATGCCCCCTGTCCTGATGTCAGAGCTGCTTAGCCAGGCCCCACTGCCACACAGGCCGACTCCTTGTGAGCAGGCGAGGCCTGTGGATTGCTGTGGGACAGGGAGGCACAGGGAAGACCGTGGAGAACAGCCATGTACCAGGGAGAGGAAGCCAGGAGGAGCTGAGGCCGGAGCAGCCTCCTGCCGCCTCCACTGAGCCCTGGCCTCCTCGGACTTGCTTCTCAAGGTCGAGGCCCTCAGGGACAAGGAATCCTCCCTGACAGCACCCTCAGGATGTTCCCTGTAAAAAAGGTGACGTGGTTTTCAACCAACTACAAAAGAGCCATTTTTTTCTCTTGTAATAGAACCAATTTAATTGTAAAGGCCTTCAACGTCCTGAGTAGAAATCCCAGTTTATCTCCTCTTGCAAAATGGTGGATATGATGAGGATGGAGCCCTCGGGACAGAGGGACAGTGTTGATGTGGGGCTCCCTCTGCCAGGATGCTGTACCACCTGGAAGGCAAAAATAAGCAATCCTCCAATCCAAGGCTAGTGAATGGAGGCACTGCCTCTGTAGAGAAAGGAGGCTCCTTCTAATACGGGCCTACATTTCTAGTTGGTCACAAATGTGACAGCACAGGACTTTGATTTAGCAGCTGGTTTGGCTTTGCTTTGGTAGTGTGAGTGTGAGTGTGTGTGTGTGGTGTGTGTGTGTGTGAGTGTGATGCTCTGCTCTCTGTTATCAGTCACTTCATTTCCTTCTGCCTGGGTTTCCTTTACCTACTCAGCCCTTCTTTCTTTTATTCATTTATTTATTTTTATCTTTACAGAAAGCATTTTGATTCATTGTACACAAGTGGGGTCCGACTTTTCATTTGTCTGGTGAAATGCTACTGTGTTTCCCCCATTAATTGCAGTTGCTGGTAACTGACTCAACACAGCGCCCCCAGAGGCAGGCCCGGGGAAACCAGGAACCCAGAGGTTCCTCCCTGGACTCTGCTTGGACTCAAGTCGATTAATGAAATAGGTCACTACGTTCTCCCTTGTGCATAGATTTGCTTAGGTTGTTACGGATGTTGAGAGGCTAGATTGCAATGAATTTTTAAACACGACGACATTCAGAACTGGGTGTCACAGCTAGAATGCGTCAAGCTCAGGAACCTGTCACATGCTAACCATTTCAGCAATCCTAGGTCAAGGGGTCAAATCAGCCCATGCGTTGTGGATGCTTCCTCTCAGATTCTCTACCTTTCCAGTTTCCCAGATTCTCTCAAATATGAGCACTTTTATCCCAGGACACGATCTGAAACAACGCATTACGAGGCGTTTATACAGCAGTGTCAACTCGTTGCGTGGCTTTCAAGGTTTCCTTTGACTAGAGAACCCCGTGGCTTCCATTTCTGTGTGGTAGCAGGAGGTAGCAGGACCAGAGCCCTCTGTTTCCAGGCAGGGGAGGTTATGGCCAGCTTCCTGGTGCAGCTGCTATATGGAGATGGCTGGAGGCAGGCAGGAAGGCCTGGCCTCCAGTTGCGTCAACACATACTATACGCAGGCCTCTGAGTAAGCCACGTGTCCTCTGAGCTTCTGGTTCACATTCCTGATCTGCAAAGCCACGTCCATCTGCCCGCTCTGTGGCCCTCCGTAAGTGTAGATCCTGCATGACGAGTGTCTCTTCATGACCTAAGGACATTCTATTCTGCTGTAGAAAATAGGAAAAATAAATAGGAAGGATAGGGGGAAAAAATAAACAAAGGTGGAGGTAGCTCAAAGACCAGTGGAGTCCAGGGGCACTGACTTGGGCAGGAAGGGATGGGAGGGCACTGTTCTGTCCTGTGTGTCCCCTGCCTGAGGAGCACACATAGAGCCATAGCTGCCCAGCAGGCCAACTGGCAAGCTGCAGCAACTGGCCACAGGGACTTACCCTGTGTCTTTCTTGCTGGGTGGATTGGCTCCAGCTATCTTCCAACCACAAAGGCCCTGGTCCAAATCTCTGCTCTGATCCTTGCAACTACGGGAAGCCTGATAAGGCAGAGAGAAAGGACTCGTGAATAGTGTGTCCCAAGATTCCTCGTGATTCTTCTGTCCCACGTGCACACTGCCCGGGGGCTCCTTAACTCCCACTCTGTCCCGGGGTTACGGCTGCGTTTGACACCAATTCCGTAAGCAGGCATAATTTGCTCCATGGGTCTCTGTCTGGTGAGCTTGGTATCGCTTGCCAGCTGGTATTCTTGGAGGCTACTTAGAAGCCGGATTCCCGAAGGAACACCAAACGTCACTGCCAAGCTACTAATAAGTAATAAAAACTGTATTTAATTTTTATAACCTCTCTTTTGTAGTCGCTGGATGAAAAGGAAGATGAAGCCAGTAAAGCCCATATGCTGCGGTTGGCTTGGCGGTGCCATGTTAACGCACCGGTGATACCCAGGACTGCCCAGCTGTTTCAACGCACCTTCACTGAATCCTCCCAAGTCTCTCTGCTGGTCTTCACTATTGACCTGATTTTCAAATACAGAAGCTCAAAATAATCAAGTAGTTGGTCCACTGGCATGCAGGTTCTAAATAGCTCAAGGGGGATTTGACTTGGGTCTGATTCGAGTTGCCCATTTTATCATTATTTATGGTAGGAATAGGTCAAGGTCCCCATGAGATAGGAGATAGGGAAGGACCGGGGATCCCAACCCTGGAACAACACCCTCGATAATCAAGAGCTGACTGTACATAATATTGAGATGCTTGAAAGAAAATATGCACCCGAGGGTCTAGGAAGAAAATAAGTTTTAAATAACTGTTAGGAAGCACTATTTAAAAAATGGGTGCATCTCACAGACTGAGCACTGAGAGCAATAAACTCCACAGGAGGACATGAGTGGCAATAAAAGGGCCTTTCAATTTTTATTTTAACAATTCCATATTATTGGAATTTTATGCAAGCCTGTATAATTTGATGTCATTTTAAAAACAATAAACATGGGAGAAGAAAGATCATTTGTCTCCAAATGTCATGCTGGTGGGTCTGCGCTGACTTACTGTGATATCAGTGAACCTTAGGGTCCCAGACCCAGGGCTTAATGTTGGATTTGTCGTTTTGTACAAGTTTCCAGTCCTGCAAAATGTGGCATTGCCCTAAGAAGACATATACGGTAACAGAGAAATATCAAAACGTGAACTACGACATTAAAGTGCTGTGCTTGGTACCACCACCGCACAGGGCTCCGAGATTCTGTGCCGGCACGTGAACAGTTCCTTTTGGTTTTAGATGAAACTCAAAATAACTTTTAAAAATGATTTTAAGGCATTCAAAATATTCAACTAATCTAAGACGAAAGTTAAAAGGTAGCACATTTCCTGTTTGTGTCTTTCCTCTGTGTCTTTTTATTTTCTTTTTCCTCTAAATGGGTCTGTTTTTCATAGAAGCCTGGAAAGATGGCAATGTAATTTCATGCAGGAGATTTTATGCAGAGGCAGCATTTATGATGGTCGTCCTGGGCAGAGTCTGTGATTAATGATTACATATGACCTGGTTCAATATATATATATATATTTTTTTTTTTTAAAGTGGGTTTCTTATTGGCAGCAGCACACTGCCATCTTAATCCAAGCTCTCTTCATCGAAAGCTCTCTTAATCCAAGGACATAGACCAAGGGGTCAGTTGGGTATTGTTCATAAACTCTGAGATCAACGGTTTTGAAGGTCATGTGTGGTACACATTTATTGAGCCTGCCAGTATCAAGTCTATTTCCTGGATGTGTTAACGAAATTGCGGACGATAACTATTTTCTTTAGCTGACCTTGGATGCTATTTATTTTTCCAAACAATGGATTGAGGACAGATTCGCTCTACCAGTGAATTTGTAGGGATGAGTGACCACAACACTCCTCTGACTTTCCACTTTTCCCTCTAGAAATTAGCTGAACCCACAGGATGGAGAGGATAATTATGGATCAGAAGAGGCAATAGGACCAACTATAACATTAAGAGCCCTCCTCGGTGGAGTTATTAGACAAGTGTATCAGAACCACACTTTCTCTGAACAACCTTTCATTTCATACTTTGTGTTTCCCAGATTCCTTCTATGCAGGGTTTTGACCTGGTTTGAGGAGGTTCCAAACCACTGGTTCTTTACTCTGGCTGCATTTTAGAAATACCTGGGGGGAACTTTCAAAAATTCCTAGAGTAGCTGGGCACAGTGGTGCATGCCTGTAACCCCAGCCACTCAGGAGGCAGAGACAGGAGATCACTAGTGTGAGGCCAGCTTGGGCAATTTAGTGAAACTCTGCCTCAAAAAATAAAAACGGCTGGGAATGTCACCCAGTGGTTGAACCCCATGGGTTCAATGCCCAGTGCCTTTAAAAAAGTGCTGTGCTAGGGTCAGATCTTTAGAAACTCCCTAGGTAGAGCGCAGGCCTTAGCATTTGCATAAAGCTTTCCACGCCTCCGGCTTGAGCAGGTTTGAGCTGCCTCTCTGTACCCCTCACTCTCTCCAACCACAGACACTGTGCTTCTCCCTTGACTTTCCTTCTCTTCTCTTTCCTCCTTTGACTCTTCAGTAACATTCTTATACCATCACCCTGTTCACTCAAGAAACATTTGTTATGTTTTTAATAAGTATTTGACACTATTCTTGTATGGGGGATGCAGATACAACTACTAAGGATGAAGGAAACACACTAACTTTGAAGAGTCAGAGAACCTCAGAAAAAATAGGTTGCTGGCCACCATGATGTGTCTGGAACTGGACCTGGGGGTGGGGAGCATCCTAATAGTGAACCTCTCAGGACTAAAACGAAAGGCCTGGGGCACTGGACACATGGGAATCAAAGGTGAGGAGCAGCAGAGCTTGGGCAGAGGAGAGGCCGGGAAGGGATGGCTCATGCGAGTTTGAGCTTGATCCTGAAGCAAGCTTCTAGCTCTGTACACTGGAGTGAGCCAATAAAAGCCTCAAGAGTAACCCAGAAGCAATGGAAGCATCAGGGCATTCATATTCTCATGGTTAACTCAGACTTGCCCAGCTTAGAAGACTAACTTTTCAAACCCAGGATTTCCCAAAGCTGTATTTTATCACAGAATCCTTTTTGTCACCCACACATTTAAATATTCCCTAGACTGACTGTTTTGGGAAATGCTGGGTCAGCCACAGGTGTGAAGAAGGACGATTTCTAGAGAGAGGAATGGAAAGGAGGCTGGGCATGGGCCTGGAGCAGGTTTGAGAGAACATACTAAGGAGTTGGGAATTGTTCCTGTGGATGGTGGAGAGTTGTTGAATGGTTTTAAAGAAGAAGATGGTCTCAAACATTTTTAGTTTTACAAACTAAAACACCTTCTTCAGTTTTTTTTCCCAACTTTACCTTATAGTACCAGCTGACTGTGACTTTCAGGTCATCAGGAAGCATTTGGAAGAGTTTAGCATTTCTTTGGGCTGGTTTCCAAGAAATCTGATTCCAGGGAGGTCAATTTTAGAAAGATCTTCATAGGGCTTGGCATAGAGCAAAATGGTGGACAAATGGACTTGGAAAAATAAATCAGTTAGTAGGTGGTAAGTCTCCCAAGGTGCATAATGATAAGGAATGAACTACGATACCTGCAGCAAATACCCAGGGAAGGAAGTTTTTTCCAGAAATTTAAAGCAAGGACAGTAGTAATAAAAAACATAAAAGCGTAATGTGGTCTGCTTTTTAATTCTATCTCCTCAAGTTTATAGAGAGTAGGATTCCAGATGGGGACCCAACAGCCAGTTAAATTGAATTTCAAACAAACAACAAAAAAATTCTTGAGTTTATGTCTCATGAAATATTTCTTTTTCTAAATCTTAAAACCTTAAAAAAGAGTGAATTCTCATGTTAAATTTCTGGCTCATCTAATGGAGAGATAACAATTTCCCAGAAAGATATGCTTTCCCCACAAAGGGCTGTGTCAGCATGAGCTATAACAGGCTCAGGCCCTGGGTAATAGGCACATCAAATGACCTACACATGTCTCTGTTGGACACAGACATATAAACTGGGCTAAATAGCTGCTGTGAATGTTGATGAGGTTTGTGCTGTGAACAATCCTGTAGAGCCAAGCTACTTATTTACACCAAACAGGAGGCTCGTCTTCCCCCCAACACATGAGTCTGGTGGTGTTGAGCTAGAGAATCACAAACCGTCCTGAAGGAAGACCTGGCCATTGCATATATCTTCAGTGAAATCTGGGGGGAAATTTGACAATTATTTTTGGTTCATTTTCAAGTACTTGTGCTTATAATTCATGCTATTTTAAATTAAAACGAAGGCCAAGGAATGCATGTGCCCTGAGAGATTATCCCAGAGCTGGAATCTACCCCCAACATGTCTATTTTCATTGCAACTGAAGGCTCCCCTCAGAGAATGTTCACTGGGGCCTGTGGTGCGGGAAGCGGGGCTCCAACCTGCTGCAAGACAGTTCCATCCACGTCGTGTGATATTATGAGAGAGATTGTGGTGGGGTTAGGTGACAGCCCCTTCTTTCTTCCCACGCTCCAGTGTGCTTGGCCTTGCTCCCCTGCCCATGCAGAAGCGACTCTGTTTGCCTACTGTTGTGGTGTACATGTGAGTTGTCCTGTGAAAACTCAGGAGTGAGGCAAGGAGAAGTGTACAGGTGAAATGACTGGGTTAGGCGCTTTAACCTACTCAGTGCATTAATTCACTGGAATGGATTAACTGGGTGGTGACTAAGAAGGCGGGGTGTGGCTGGAGGAGGTGGATCACTTGGGGCATACCTTGGGGTTTGTATTTTGCCCTGGAGAGCAGAGCTCTCTCTGCTTCATGATTGTCATGTCCTGAGCCACTTTCCTTCACCACACTCTTCTGCCATGATGTTCTACTGCATCTGGAGCCCAGAGCAATGGAGTTGGCCATCTGTGACTGAGACCTCTGAAATTGTGAGCCCCAAATAAACTTTGTCTCCTCCACATTGCTCTTATGAGGTCTTTTGGTCATGGTGACAACAGAGCTGACTAAATCACCTACCCTTTGAATATGGATCAACCCGGTGACTTGATTTCACCAATAGAATGTATAAAGTGTGACACTGTGTCTGGGATATCTTCTGGGTCCTGCTGTCATCCATCTACACTAGACTGTTGCAGACTCCTGGTCTGAGAATGTACTGGCCTCTAACTGGAGTGGCTGGCCTGGAAACAGGTAGTGGTGGAACCTCAACATGTCTCCAAGGATATGATTTGAGGAGAATGCATGGCGTTGATTCAGAAGATCAGGACAAGGGTCAAGACACTGCCTGGGAAGGGGGAGACAAGCCCCCTAACTGATTGAATCCACTGGAGTAATATTTCTTAAATGTAGCCATGATCTTGGTACTATCTTGCTTAATTTATTTCTGTAACCAGAATCATCCTTAATATTTGTAGGGTTTGGGATTACAGAACATAATGGAAACCCACATACATATAGCTAAAACAAAACGTTATGAATAAATTTACTACACTGATGGGTAGACTTTGTCCTTCTGGGAGAAATATGACTTCACATTGAAAAAGTCCAAACATACATAGAAAAACTAAGGGCTTTGTTGGAAGTTGGGAAATAGTAAGAGCAACTCAGTTGTATTTGCAGCTGATACAGCTGACTATTCTGAGAGAGTCTGATTATTTTAGGATGATGTGAGTGGTGTTGAATCAGAACTCTGGGATAAGGGTCAAAACCCTACCCAAAAACAGGGACACCAGCCTCCTAACAGTCTGCCTGAAAGCACAGGAGTAATTCTTCTTAAATGCTGTGATGATCTTGGTATTCTCATGCAAAACACACTCCTGAGACAACCAAGACAAGATGAGCACAAGGACCACCCAGTCAATACGCAGAACTTGATGAAAGAACCATATAATATTAAGACTCTAAGAGAGTATTCTTCCCACTTACACAAACAGAAGAGAAACTCAGAGTGAACCATTTGCTTTCTGCAACACAATCATGACAGGTAAGCACTCTGATTTTAAACAGCTTCCATAATTCTTTGCCTTTTCTGCTATTTCTTAGGAAGCTGCAGAGAATCTTCAGGAAATTGAGGAAAACTGTAATTGAATCTGGATTAACCTTTGGGCTCAAAGATTTTATTTGTCAGGTAAAGTTAATCCTCATTTTTAGATTCTCTGACACTCCTAGAGCATTGAAAATTAAATGCAAATTTTTTATTTGGCAGAGTGCAGGAATGAATGTATGTCAAATGAACTCAATAAAGTGACATGGAGAAGTATTTAGCAAATGCCTGCACTAACACAGATATTATTTCACTTTCTAGCTGCACATATATAGACCTGGCTCACAATTAGCATTCATTACATTCAATGAAACCATATGAATCCGGTTTATAAAGCATATTACCCAAAGCATAATGAATCAAGCAAACCCAATTAACAGCCAACTATTGGTTGAGCTCATCCTGCACAGGAGCCCTGGGTTGGATGTGGTATCACACGTTCCTTGGAAACACCAGTGCGAGGGCCTGTTTCTGGTCAGTTCAGGTTTCTGGGAGGTTGTGGATATTCCTCCTAGGTGAGAAATGGATACTCCAGCACCCTAAGTTAGCTAGGGTTCACACTTGAGGGTATATGAACTATTGGTCTTAAATACAGCAATTAAAACTTAGATTTCTTATTTGTACTTTTATTAGTGCGTTTTAATTTTGTAGAGAAATTAATTTCATTAAGGCACATTTGTACAAGCAGATAACATGCTTTGATCATATTCACCCACCATTATTGCCCTTACTCTCTCCTCTCCTCTGCCTTGATCTCCTTTCTCTTCTCTAATAGTCTCCTTGTGACTTTCTCCCCCTTGATCCCACATAAGAAGGACAACCTGCAATACTATCTTTCTGAGTCTGGCTTATTTCATTTTACATTATGATCTCTAGGTCCACCCATTGTCCTGCAAAAGACATCATTCTGTTCTTAAAGGCCAAATACACCTCTATTGTGTAGAAGTACCACATCTTCTCTAGCCATTTGCCTGTCAACAGGAACCTAGGCTTACCCATAATTTGGCTGTTGTAACTTGTGATGTGATAAACATGGATGGGCAGGTATCTCTGTAATTTTCTGACTTCAGCTTATTGGCATATACACCCAGAAGTGCTGTAGCTGGATCATATGCTAGCCCTATTTTTAATTTTACAAGGAATATCCATACTGATTTCCATAGTAACTGAGCTAATGTACATCCCCATACAGTGTACGGGGCTTCCTCTGCCCCCCACATATCCTCACCAGCATTTAATGTTTTATGCATTTGTGACACCGATCATTTTGACTGGGATGAAGTGGACTCACGATGTGGTTCAGAGTTGCATTTCCCTAATGGCTACAAATGTTGAACATTTTTCATACAATTATTGGCAATTTGTACTTTTTTTTGAGAAGAATCTTCCATTCATTTGCCCATTTGATTCTAAGAATTTTTAAATTTCCTCTCAATTTCTTCAATGACTCACTGATTTTTCGAAAATGTATTGTGACATCTTCTATGTCTGTATAGTTCCTCTTGCTGTTGATTTGTAATTTTATTTCATTGTGATCCTCTAACATGGTGTTAAGTACCTGGTGCTCTTTATATATTCTGGATATTAATCCTCTTGGAAGAATAGCTGGCAAAGATTGTCTCCCATTCTTCAGCAGTCTCATTACTGTGTTAATAGTGTCCTTTTCTTTGTAAAGGTTTTAAAATTTGCATTCTATTTATATTTTTGCTATTATTTCCTGAGCAATGGAGGCCTTTTCAGGAAACTGCAGCCTGTACCTGGGTCACTAAGTGTTTCCCCTGTGTTTTCTTCTGGAGCCTTAAAGTTTTGGGTCTCCCAGTGTTTGGTCCATTTTAAGTTGATTTTTGTGCAAGAGAGGCATCTATTCTCATTTTTCTACATATGGATATCCAGTTGTCCCAGAACCATTTGTGAAAGAGGCTATCTTTTCTCCAGCATATGTTTTTGGCACATTTGTCAAGAATTAGGTGGCTGTAGCTATGTGCATTTATCTGAGCCTTCTGTTTTATTTCATTGGTTTGCTTGTCTGTTGTTATGCCAGTACCGTGCAGTTTCTATTACTAGAGCTCTGCAGTATATTTTGAAATTAGGCATTGTGATGCCTCTAGCATGACTCTTTTCACTCTGGATAGATTCATATGTATTTTAGTATTTTTTTTCTCATTAGGAAATTTTTCTAGTTCTGTGAAGAATGTCATTGGTATTTTGATGGAGATTGCATCACATCTCTACATTGCCTTCAGTAGTATGGCCATTTTAACAATAGTAAATCTGCCTTTCCATGACCGCAGGAGGTCTGTCCAATGGCCTTGTGCAGTTTCTTTCATCAGTGTTCATTGTAGAGGTCTTTTATTTCCTTCCTTAGGTTTATGCCCAAGTATTTCCTCTCTCTTTTTTAAAACTCCATGGATATTGCTTTTCTGAGTTTTTTCTCAGAAGGTTGATAATAAGGTGTACAGAAGAGCTGTTGAATTTTATATGTTGATTTTGCATCCTGCTACTTCACTGAATTTGTTCTTCCAATCCAATAATCTTCTGGTGTAGTGTTTGACTTCCTTTAAGTATAGGACCCTGTCATTTGCAACTAGAATAATTTAAATTTTTCTTTTCCTATTTGTACTCCATTTATTTCTTTCTCTTACCAAACTGCTCTGGTTAAAAATTCAGCTACTATATTGAATGGCAGTAGTGAGGTGGCCATCATTGTCTTGGACTTTATTTTGAAGGAAGTACTTGCAGTGTTTCTCCCTTCAATATAATACTGATAATGAGTTATTTGTTTATAACCTTTCATATGTCGAGATAAGATCCTTCTATACCAGGGTGTTCAGCACTTTATCATGAATGGATGTTGGATTTTGAATTTTAGAAGGGATTTTTGAATGCTTTTTCTGCATCCCTTGAGATGATCATATAATTTTTATCCTTCATTCTATTTATGTGGTATGTTTATTGATGCGTGTTTCTTAAACTG
Organism: Sciurus vulgaris; assembly: GCF_902686455.1. Taxonomy (NCBI): domain Eukaryota; kingdom Metazoa; phylum Chordata; class Mammalia; order Rodentia; family Sciuridae; genus Sciurus; species Sciurus vulgaris. The sequence goes on from NC_136467.1 coordinate 153,176,464, forward strand.
TCTTTATATCCCTGCAATGAAATCAAGTTAATGAGGATGTGTGATCTTTCTAATGTGCTATCAAATTTGGTTTGCAAATTTTTTTTGAGTATTTTTGTGTCTATTTTCATCAAAGGCTATAGGTCTTTAATTTTCTTTTTGTAGGTTTTGTTGTGTCCCTACCTCTTATTTATTAGGGTGATACTGGCTTTGTAGAATGAGTTAGGAAGTCTTTCTTCCTATTTTATTTCATGGAGTAGTTTGAAGAGCATTGGTGTTAATTCTTCCATAAAGTTCTGGTAAAAGTCAGCAGTGAATCTAATCAGTGCTGGGCTTTGCTGGTAGACTTTATATTACTATTTCATTCTCATTTCTTCTTATTGTTCTATTTAGTTTTTTAAACATCTTTTTGGTTCAATTTTGATAAATTGTGTATATCTAGAAATTGATCCATTTCTTCTAGATTTTCCAAATTCTTGGAATATAAATTTTCACAATAGTTCCTAGTGATAATCTGGATTTCAGTGATATCTGTTTTAATACTCCTGTTTTCTTTAATTGTGATAATTTGGAGCTCATCTTTCTTTAGTTTGTCTAAGAGATTATCAGTCTCTCTTATCTTTTCAAAGAATCAGGGCTTTGTTTCCTTGATCTTTCGTATTTTAGTTTCTATTTCATTAATTTCTTCTTGACCATTGTTAGTTCTTTTCTTCTACTGGTTTGGGGTGTGGTTTGTTTTTTTGTTTTTCTAAAATTTTGAGATGCATCTTTAGGTTATTTGTGTCAGATATTTCTCATTTTTAAAAGTAGAAACTCATAGCTATAAACTTTTATCCTGTTTCCCACATATTCTGGTATGTTGCTATTCCATTTTCATTTGATTCTAGGAATTTTTAAATTTCTCCTCAATTTCTTCCATGATTCGCTTATCATTCAAAAGTGTATAGTTCGATCTCTGTTTGCACAGTTTCTGTAGTTTCTCTTGCTGTTGAATTCTCATTTTATTCCCTTATTATCCAATAAGGTAGAAGAAATTATTTCAATTATTTTATTTGTTAAAACTTGCCTTATGATCTAAGATATGGTCTATGATATGCTCTATTTTGGACAAAGTTCCATGAGCTGCTGAAAATAATGTATATTCTTTTTATTTAAAAAACTAAATTTAAAATGTAGGTGTATGCAGAGCTATCTAAGACGAAACATATATATCTTTTTAATCATTGTTGTATGACCACTTATTTCTATTTACATGTTTATTTTTTATTAGTTTGCTAAGGATTCCATGACAAAGTAGAGAGGCAGCATAAGCAGCAGGACTAGAGGCTGATCCAGGTGTGACCAGGATCCATTTCTCTGGAGGGCTCCTGGGTTTGCAGATGGCCCCCATCTTGGGGTGTCCTATGGGGTATTTTTTCTGAGTCATCCTGATGTCTCTGTGTATCCCAATTTCCCCTTATTGGAAGGTCAGCAGTTGTACTGGATTAGAGCCTGCCCTAACCACCTCATTTAGGCTTAAACACTCTTTTAAAGACCCTGTCTCCAAATACAGTCTTGTGCTGAGGTCTGGACACCAGGGATCCTTTATACAGATGATAATGGGGGTGCAGGGGGACACAACTCAGACCATACCAGTTTCCATTATCTTGCTTAGAGCAGAATATGTAAATTCCTGTACATCATTATCAAAGGGCACTTTATATATTCCTCCTTATGGTTTTAAAACATTTTATAATCATTTATTTGATTATAGTGATAATTAATATTTGGTATTTGAGTATTGATTACCATCTGTTGGTGGCGCTACTTATCCTGTGTGAATCGTGGTGTTCAGATCTCACTGGGAACCTGTGAACTAGCTCTTGCTATTACTCCTATTATGCTGGTGAGGAAACAGATGCAGCGTTGCTGACTGGCTTTCAGAGAGCAGAGTGCAGTCCTGCCAACAGAATCAGCACTGCGGGATGAGGCCTGGTGGTGGGGGCCAACGTAGACCTGGTCATGTTTTGAACTCCTGCTCAGCAGACGCCTCTATTTAGCTTTGTGTTCCTAGCATTCTAACTCTGTGTCTGAGAAAGCTGCTGGGTACTCAGTACACCGTGGAGCTGATGCTGCTTGGTTTCACTCAGTTTTTCTTTTCTTTTCGAAAAATAAGGAGATACGAAATAAGTAACTCTGTGATGCCTTCAACCTAGTATCCCAAAGTAGCCTAGTTGTAAAATATTAGTGTTGTGTTGAACTTGAGAGCAGGGTGCTTCGTACATGTTTGATCCAAACCAAATTAAGAGATTGAACAGTGTGCCTGAGGCCACCCAGTTCATTGATCACGAGGAACAACACAAAACAAAACAAAACAAACTAGGATTTTATTCCATTTCTGGTCTGGTAGCTTTTACATCTACCGACTCTATGTATGAGTCAAACGACCTGCTAAGGTTTGTGAGACAGACAGACACATATTGAATATCCTTTTTCATATTCTTACCAGGGTTCCCTCCCTGAGAAGCATCATTACCCCAGCTTTTCTCTTTTAGGAACCAGATACTTATTTGAAAACTGGGAATGTTTGGTGTCAGAATGGCCACAGCAGCATTTTTTAGTTTATAAGGGGAGATGGTCTATGAGGCCGGCAGTTGACACGGTGTCTGCTGCTCCTGTGGGGTCCCAGATGCACCTGTGCAGGGGTCTGTAGTGGCGCAAGCCCTCTGGGCTCCCAGAACCGGCCAGTTTCAGCTTTGAGTGGAAGACCTGAGGTCGTGCTTCCATTAGAATCCAGTCCATCTTTGCTTCCTCCTTGCGGCCATCTGGCCCCTGAGGCCAGCTAGTGGGAGTTGGGGTGCCTCCTCCAAGAGCAGGTTGGTGAGACCCGAGCACCACAAACAGGCCCTGGTTCCCCGTTAGAAAGGTGGTGCAAGCCTGTCCCTTCTCTTGCACCTTTGCCTTGCAGCCAGGTCGTGTGTTACCCCATCAGGACCTCTTTGACTTGCCATCTTTGTAGAAATAGAGATTTTCTGGTAATTTAAAGAAAAAAATATTATGTCAGAAAAGGAAAACAGAAAAAAAAAATTTAAATTCTGCTTTCTGGCTGCCAAAAGCTCAGCAGCTTCCTCTATCACACCTTCCCCCCATGATGTTCTGCCTTGTCTCAGGGCCAGAGCAATGGAGCCGACCAGTCCTGCACTGAAACTATGAAATCCCGAGTCCAAAACAAACTTTTCCTTCTCTAAAAAAAAAAGAAAGAAAGAAAGAAAAGAAAAATAATCCATACTGAATTTTAAAGACATTTTACCTAATTTTACCTAATTTTAAATAGGCATATATCTGCATGCAATGCACACATTTTCTTCTTTTTATTAAGTTTTATTCTACACGTAAAACTAATGGATTCTGCTACTTCCTCTATACATCATTCTCAGTGTGTAAAAAATAATATATTCATTATATATGTATTATATGTATGTTTATTTATAATATATTTATTTATTTATTTGCCTCTTCATTTGCTTATCCGCCATGTGGAGATCATAAATGGGAAACATTTTAATGATAACCTGGGAAAACGTAGTTGTTGGGAAGAAGTTTAAATTTCCCTGCTGAAAAGATTTAATAATTGATATTATTTTTGTCTCCATCAATGGACTGCCAGAAGCAATAAGAAAAAGAAGAAAAAAAAAAAAAAAAACCTTAAATGAACAAGGGCCAAGCCTTGTGCCCAAGACTTCAAGCGTAATTCTGTTTCAGTAAACATGCCTCGAGTTCAATTCCGTATGTGATTGGATCGCAGAAGGCAGAGCCTCCACGAACTCATTACAATCAAATGGGACTTGAATTCTCTTGTCTAATGTCATAATAAGCAATTATGAGCATCTCCTCAGCATTCAAATCGGGTAATGGGGAAACCCTAGAGAGACATTACATGCTGGCGGACTCGGGCTGATGGAATGGCATATGCTCAATGGGTCCCGAAGGCACCGTGGGCAGCTCCATGCCAGGGCAGATTGCCCTCAGTATTGAGGGCAGATACCTCCTTCAATTACGACTTGTGTTTTATCATCTGAGCAGTTATAATAATATGTGTGTTCATATTCTGGAGAACTCATTGTGGTAACAGGACGAGCAGCCTGCTCCACCTCTTCCCTATTTCCATAAGAGAATAGCAAATGAGTCTATTCTTTCCATTTCATGTTTCTCTGATGGCCAAGTCTGGTTGCTACTATTTGCGAACATTTTATTTCAGTTCAAATCTCTTTTTGTCCACTCTGGAAAAATGTAGCAGATTCTGCATTATCAAGGGGACACTCGGTAGAGATAATTAGATAAATAAACAACCGTCACCCTAAAGCAAGACATCGAGCAGTGCCTCTTAATTATTGGAAAACTTCTCTGAAAACAAATTAGTTACTAAATTGCGGTATTCATTTTTAGCTGAGCCCTTGTGGCAAAATGAGATGGCCTCTGTCTTTTTTCATGACTTAAATGAGATGACTGTTGAGGGATATTTCTATTCCAAAGCGTATGATTTAATGAAGTAATGATTGAGTGCATTTTCACATATAGTAGAATGCTTTACATTGGCGATCCTCAGAAAAGAGTACCTTCCATAAGAACCAATCTAAATGGCACAAGTAGAACAGAAAGTTGGACCAAATGAAAAAGATTCAAACATATATTAGCATTAGAAGTTTTTTTTTAAAGAATGAAACAGACATTATTACCTTATGTACTTATATGACTGCATGACCAATGTAATTCTACCACATGTACAATCAGATAAATGAGAAATTATACCCCATTCATGTGTGATCTATTAATCTATTAATTCGTGTGTATTCTAAATGCATTCTACTGTCATGTATAACCAATTAGAATGAATTTAAAAAATTATAAAGTTAAAAAACGAATAGGAAACCAGTGAACTTAGGATGACTTACAGGAATTATTGATATTATTTTCAAATATTTATAATTTGTACCTTCTCTATTTCCCCAAACTACTTAAGGACATATAATAATAAACATTGAAAATTAAACCATTATAGACACTGTTTAGACCAAGCCCTGAGACTTTAGTAAAGATGTGTCATCTATTACATGGTTCATTTTACCTCTGGCAAAATCAATGTAGTCATTTCATTTGTCTAACGACCAACTCACTCTGATGCATGGTTGATCTGATTCCTGATGGAAGTATTAGTGATTGCAACGTTCAAAACTGATGTGGTCATCCCATGGAGAACTGGTCAGAGGCTGCCCTGGGAACTTCTCTTCAGTGGTGTCTCAGATACAGTCCTTTAGTTCAAGCAAATCAGAAATTCTTTCCGACTCTTCAGTCCCTCAAAATGAATTTCCTTCAGACTGGAAAGAGTATTTTGTTCATTTTTCATATTACCTTTTCCAAGTATTATACTTTCTCTAGGTTTACCAAGAGAGTTCCCAATAAAAGAACACCAACCAGTTTTACCAAACAGAGACAACATTCCTCTACTTTATAAAATCGGATGTAGGAATTTTCAGAATATACTGACCAAAAAAATTTATAAAAATGTATAAGTAGCCCCAAACACATTGAAATCATTTTTTTAATTACAAGAAAATGTTAGTTTTTACTTCCAAAATGGCGTGCAATTCACGGTATGATTTATTTATGCAATTAGGCTTATGGATTGCATGTAAAGATTCAAAATGAATGAAATGACCAGCAATCAAGAACCAATGAGAAACTGGACCCATTTGAAGAGTTGCTCAGAACTGGAAAGGCTGCTTTCCATGCAGGTTTCCGTGGTTCTGATTCTGTCTGCAACGACTTGGCCCTCCATCTCTTTCTGATCTCCAGCACTAGGAACTCCAAGGAGAAAAGCAAAAAACAGAGCTCCCCAGTGCGAGAGAGAGTGAGTTTTTCGTGCTTTTAGCAACGTGACCTTAGGTATTGATTTATAGCCCACCGCAGCACCCCAGAGCAAAAGGGAACATTGGTAATTAAGTCAGTATCTGCACTTTCTAAAATAGCGCTGACTTGCAACAAAGAGGGCCCCTTCAGTTTTCCTCTCGGTCTCCCCATGAATGCAGATGCAGGCACTGACCTCTAACCTTTCTCCAAATTCTCTAGCTGCAGCTGTTATTTTTCTTTCTCTGGGCCTTTAGCTGCTGATAGACTGGTAAGATTCATTAAATTGTGTGTACCACTTTCTTTTAAGCAAACATGAAGTAATTTATACCCAAGATTTACTTATAAAATATGTTTTTATTGAGCTCAGAAGGAAAGGACATGCTTTCACTTGGGCACCCACTAGGGCTAGGCCGTATGAGTACCTAGGCTGACTGACCACATTAAGAAGGAACAGCTATTCCTTCCTTTTCCGTGTAAACATGGAACTTTCCATTGTGAAACTCCCAGGATTGTAAAGTGAATTGAGTCAGAAATCTCTCCTTTGTATTCCATTGCAGTCATTACTGAAATAGGACCACAAAAGGTAATAGCAATAAAACCAAATACCTTGAGGTGTGTATGCAAATTATATGCTAATATATGGTAATCTAAGTACTATGTTCAGTGGCCATAAAAAACACTAAATACAGCTAATTAAAGGTAGGTAAGTTGCTGTGTTTTATACTTTGCAGCAATATGAGAGAGGTAGTATATTATGATAATTATAGCATTGCTTGCCTTGGGGAATACACCCAACATTTTAACAGAATTTCTCATTCTGGCATTATTTGTCCATTTCACCGACTGTAATCAATCACTTTTTCTCTTCTTTACCCCAGGCCTTAGATCCATGAAATAACTGCAAAACTAAATGACAAATTAAGTCCTTAGCCTCAAGGAAAACAAACACTTTCCTCTATAGGAACTTTGGAAGTGTCAAGCCCACTTAACACTCCTCTCACCATAAGTGCCCCCCATGAGGGCAGTGGGTTCAGCAGTCAGCCAGATCAGGAACTTGGGGAACAGAAAGCAGGATTTCTCAGCACACCTGAGAAATGCAAATCTATCTCCCTGAAATGTACTTCAGTATGGAGAATTCTTGCTTTGAGTGAGTTAAAATTGTGGAAAACAAATTTTCATTTAAAATTCTCAAGACTTTGTTATGGTTTAGATAATTAGATATCTCCCAAAAGCTCATCTAAGACAGTGCATGAATTTTCAAAGGTGAAATGATTAGATAATTAGAAATGCTACCTAATCGGTGGATTGATCCACTGATATGGATTAACTTAGTGGTAACTGTAGGCAGGAAGGGTTAAACTGGAGGAGGTAGGTCACAGCAAGGGGTGGGGGTTCTGGGTAAATATCTTATCCCTGGTGAGCAGAACTCCCTCTCTTTGTCCTGGATACTGTGTCCTGAGCTGCTTTCCTCGGCCAGCCCTTTCTTCCATGATATCCTTTCTCACCTAGGGCTCAGCGCTATGGAGTTGGCTGACCATGGATTGAACTTCTGAAGTCATGAGCCAAAATAAACTTTTCCTCCTCTAATTGTTTTTGTCGTGTCTTGTGGTCACAGTGACACAGAGCTGACTAAAAAGAAAATTCTAAAGGAATTAAAAAGAAAAACTGCAACAAGATTTATAAAGGAACACAAGGTTGATGTGAAATATATCTGCCTGAAACATTTGATTTTCCTTATTTAACTAAAGATATTATTAATATACATTCAATATGGTAATTTAGCCCTATATTTATTTACCCTTTACACTAAACATATATTTTATCAGGGCTATAAATTAACCAAGTGAGGCCAAAAATCCACCTGAAGCTAATTTGCCAACTTACTCATAAGTGTTTATGTCATAGTAGTTTCCTGTGGTTCTACAACACATTATAACAAACTTAGTGACTTGAAGCAACAAAAATTTCTTAACATTGGTCTCACTGGCAAAAATGAAGATGTCAGCTCTCAGCTTCCAGATTGCCATATCCTAAGAGGCTTTCCTCTGCCCTATCTTTCTACTATAAAGCAAAGCTCTGCCTTACCTTGGGCCCAAAGCTATGGAGTTGAATAACTGTGGACTGAACCTCTGAAACCTTGACTAAATAAAGTTTTCTTCCTCTAAGTTGTACTTTTAGGGTCTTTGATTCGAAGCGGTTAAAAAAAAAAAACTGATGAAAACAGAATTTGGTACTGAGAAGTTGGGTTCTTGCTATGACTAACCTAATTATGTAGTTCAGAAGTCTTTGGAACTGGTTTGAAGGGGGGGGGGAATTTTGAAAACTTTGGAGATGTAAACTGGAAAATATTTAGAATGTTGTAGGGAGAACTTAATGGGCAATTCTGTGGGAGTACAAAAAATCAGAATAGCAATAAGACTATGGACAGTAAAGACTGGGCTCATGAGATTTCAGAAGAGAAGGAGGACTCTACTGAAAACTGAAATAGAGGCCTTTCATGTTAAAGACTCGCAAAAAAGTTTTCTACATTTTGTCTATGTCCTGAGAATTTGAGGGTGAATTTAAAGGTAATGAACAAATTATTCTGGCAGATGAAATTTCAAGGGAACACAGCATTCAGGGGTGGCATGAATAATGCTGGCAGCTTTTATCCAGTTACCATGGTAATCAGGAGTGGAAATGAGAATAGAAAGAATTTGAAAACTTGCAGTTTCACCAGAAAGGTGAAAGTAAAATTGGGCTAATGAAGCTTTGGTTGTTAAAGAGATTACCATAACTAAAAATATGCCAAGTACATTACACAGAGACAATATGGAAAAATGGCTTGAGGGCATCTCAGGAATTGTCAAGACCATACCTGTCACAGGTTCAGGGATATAAAAGTAAAAATCCCTTTGAGAAGAGACCATGGGAGACCCTTGCTTGTACAGGGAGGCCTAGGAGCCTATGAAATTGTTTTCCTATGCTCAGTTACCCAGATAGAAGTTGTTTTACTATGCTCAGTTACCCAGACACTCAAAAGCTGCTGCAGTTATGGTCTTGGCAATTGTTTCAGATAGATGCTGGCAGAATTTAGCTTCAACCACATGACACTGGTTCTGCAGGAATGTCTGATATTGGAGTTAGTGGTCATGGAGGCTTCTGTGAAATTTCAAATAAAATCCTGGGAGGTAATGCAAAATGTAGTGGCACCATAATCCCTGGAGACAGCCCCTGTGAGGGCGGTGGGTGAAGATGTATGAAAGAAGCTGAAGATGTAATGGAAACCTCCTGAGATTACGACATCCAGTAATGTGGAATGTCTGCCCAGGAAAGTTGCAGGTATTGAGCAGAAACAAGTCAAGAGAGAGGCCATGTGGGCTGCAACTAGCAAGGGTACAGGGGTGTAATTACATAAGCCTTTTGGAGAGAACATCATGATGCCTTATGCCCAAGATCTCAATATGGAGCTACAGGATATGTTTGCCTAGCTGTATTTCTGTCTTGCCTTGGTTCTATCCCTTCCTTCTATGTCTCTATTTTTCCTTTTTGGAATGAAGACGTTTGCTTCAGGCTGTTATATATTTTGCTTTTTATCTTTACTCTCACAGCTAAGCATTTGCCTTGAGTCTCAGATGAGACTTTTTTGGACTTGGATTCTTGGCAATGCAGCAACTGTTAAGACTATGGGAACTCTTGGAAATGGACTAAATGTATTTGCATTGTGAGATAGGCATGAGCTTTTGGGAGCCAAGGACAGAATGTAGTGATTTAGATATGAGTTGTCCCCCAAAAGCTTATGTGTTAGACAGTACCAGAATTTTCCAAGGTGAAATGTTTAGATTATGATAGGTTTAACCTAATCAGCGGATTAATCTACCAATGTAGATTAAATGGGTGGTAATTGTAGGCAACTAGGATGTGACTGGAAAAAGTAGATCTCTGTGGGTGTGCCTTTGTAGTTCATAAGTTACCCTGCACGATTGGAGTTTTTTCTATGCTTCCTGGCTTTCATGTCCAGAGCTGCTTTTTTCTTCCATGCTTTTCTGCCAAGATGTTCTGTCTCATGTGGGCCCCAGAGATATGGAGTCAGCTGACCATGGACTGAGAATCTGAAACCATGAGACAAAATTAATTTTAAAATATCATGGTATCACCATGGCTGCCTTCTTTGTTAGAGGGTCTGGAGGAGACTCAACATTATTTTTGTCAGTTTTTTCACCACTGTGACAAAAGGAACTGACAATAACAATTAGAGGAGTAAAAGTTTATTGTAGGCTCCCGGTTTCAGAGGTCTCAGTCTATAGATAGCCAGCTCCATTCCTTGGAGCTCAAGGTGAGACAGAACAGCATGAAGAAAGAGTATGGTGGAGGAACATAGCTCAGGACATCAGGCCAGGAAGCAGAGAGAAAGAGATTCCACTTGCCAGATACAAGATATATAACCAAAAGGTACACCCCCAGAGACACACCCTGCCTTCCTTCAGTTACCACTCAGTGAACCCAATCATTCCACCTCTAAACCTTGCATTGTCTTACACATGAGCTTTTGGGGAACACATAGCTAAACCAAAACACATCTCCACATTTTCCAGCTTCTAGATTACCCCTGCTTTTCTGGACATGTGACCCCTTCCTCCATCTCCAAACCAGCAAGAACCAATTCAGTCCACATCGCATCACCCTGGCCCTCCCTTCTGCCTCTTCTTCCTTTAAGGACCATTATGATTACATTGTATTTACCAGATAATCCAAGATAATCTCTTTCTTAAAATCAGATGGTTAGTTATCAACCTTAATGCCATCAGCAAGTTCATTTCCCATTGTCCTTGTAGCACAGCATGTTCACGTGTCATGGAAATTAAGATGTGGACATCCTAAAGGAGGGGCCATCTTTGTACCCACCACACTGGTGTGTGTGTGTGTGTGCAGAATGGATTCAGATATGAAACACCCATGACTTCCTCTTCAACAATTTTGTAGTCTAATCCAGGAAATGAATTTGCAGACAAATCCTTACAATAGAGTGTAATAATTACTATACCAGAAGCATCTTCATAACCTACTAATGGCCCAAAGGAGGAGTCCCAAATTCAACTGTGTGGAATCATAGAAATATTTAAAAGAAAACAGGAAAATTTATTAAATTTACTAAATTTTTGAAGGATGAAAAAAAAATCACAAGAGATATCAGGTGGGTAGGGATTTAGGCCAAGATAGAAACATAAGTACAAAATGAGAATATGAAGATCTTTGAGGTTGGAAAGGTGAGCAGAAATAAGGTTAGTCAGGCCCTGCTAAGAATTTGATTTTTATCTTTTATTCAGTAAGACCTCTTTATGGATTTTGAGCAATGTAAGTAGCATATGCAATGTGTTGAGATTATTGCGCTGCTGATGGGGAGGAGAGTTCATGGAGGGATTCATCAGGAATGAGACACAGCACCAAGGAAGCAAATGCAATACTCAAGGAAGGAGACTGATGCGGAAATAAAGTAACCCAGAGGCAATGAGGATGAAGGGAAGAGGTAGATTTCAGATATAGCTGGAAGATTTTCTGAATGAGAAAGATTTTCTGAATAGAGGCTGGTGGGGGGGAATGAATCAAAGTCTCCCGCTCCCCGACAGTCCAGCCTTGGACAACTGACTAAGCTGTGGTGCCGTTAACCAGGATAAAAGTTAAAAGAGGATAAGTAGTTATGGAGAAGAGGAGCCAGGGAATGCACAGAAATCTTAAGTACCACAACAACAAAAATACTGTAAGCTATGCTGAAGTCAATGGAAGGTGGGCAGAGATTGTGGTATATCATATTAACAAATAATTTTGACACGACAGAGTTTATTGTCATTTTTTTTCTGTCAGTACAATAGAATGATCTGCAAATAGAAAATGGATATAACAAACTTGGTGAAGAGGAAATCAGATTCAGGCAGATGAGAGAGATGCTAAACACTATCCATTAGCTGTCTTCAGGCCTTGTGCATTCCAGGATACCCAGATAGCTTCCAGATGTTACCACAGAATCATCACTTGTGAGCTTGAGGAGCGCAGAAGAACTGGTGAAGGGCCAGGAGACTGTGTCTCAGTGATAAGGTCATGAAGACCAGAATATGGCAGGAACCTTCTGTTTGATTCCTGACAAATTCTAGAATGGGTTACTCAGCCATACCGATTATAAGTAATGAGTGTTGAGAAATAGTCACTAGAAGGAGTTAGCGATAATACATTAATAGGGCATCATTTATATTTTTATTTTTCAGGGAACAAGAAGTTTAGAGAAAGCTAATAAATTGGAACGGGATTAAAATGGAATGAATATTTCAGTTTTGAAATAATAAGGTGAAATACACAGGGACAAATGTAAAATCCTTTGCTTGGTTTTAAACAAGTCAAATCAACTATACAAGGAGAAGGATATCAAGGGTCAAGTTTCACACCAGTGAAAGTGACAAGTTCTAGATGTGTGGTTGATTCTGTTCAAAGAAACGCCCCAAACTGTACCTTAGCTGGTCTAACAGACATGTGTCACCTCAAATCAGGAAGCTAATTGCTTACCTGTCAGAGGTTCCATCTTGAGAGTGTTAAGAGATCTTCTTGGTCTTATATTTCAAAGAAATGAAAACTAAAACTCTCAGTATCTGAAAATCATGTTAAATGAGTAAATGTTGAAGGAGTTCATTAAAAAGTCTAACATAAAAGGACACATTATGTCTTTAAATATTTGAAGAAGTGGTAGGAGATGGGACTTCTAATTATCATTAGCTCTAGAGGCTGAAATGAATACAATGAGGTTGTAGGGAGGAAACGTACTTTATTTCCACTATCCATTCCTAGGTCTCATCCTGAGACCCCTACAACAACAGGCAGAGTAGCAAGAGAAAAGCATACAAATGTATTTAGTGCTAGGTGTCATGGCAGCTTCACAGGGAAATGAAGACCCAAGGAAAGAGCCCATGTGGGGTATGGCCTGCAGTAGGCTTGATGAAGAGTCAACGGTGGTGGACAGGATGGAACAGAGGGGCATGACGTCACAGGAATACACTGGCAACACTTAGCAAAGCCTGGTGTCTCAGATTCTCCCCTGTGTCCCTTCCTCTTCTCCTTTCCCTTAGGAGTAATGAGGGTTTCTCTCCAAGGAAAGTCTCATTACCCGCTTCAAGGGAAGGTCAGATAGTCCTGCCCAGGCTTTAGGATCTGCTTCAAGGAAAATGGGCAGGGGAAGGTCAGAGGAAACTTCCTGCTCTGGTATTTTCCAATATGCCCAAAGGCCACATTTTGAGGTATTGTGTCCCAAATCCCATTAAGGTACAGGTGAGTACAACCTGAAAGAACATTTTGAAATGAGATCTTCTGGTAAAAAAATTAAAAAAAAAATAGTGCCACTTAGTGAGAATATGGTTCTCAGCAGTTCTTACACAAGGAGCTAGGTGACCACTTGTCAGCAACAGTGCAAAGGAAATGCCGCAGGCAGGCGGAGTCTGAAGTGCGTCAGTTATCCTGACTTTTAAACTGTGAAGATCCTATTTTAAATTAAAAAAAATACCACTAGTCTTCACAAATATATCTCTAGTATCCACTACTTGAGAAAAAATATATAGTAATAGCAAAAAAAAAAAATAGTCTCACTTGGGGCCAAAAGTATTGTGATAAGTATGTATTGAAATGGCTTAAAAGCATCTTCATACATGTTTAAAAATGGAATTTTCAAGACTATAGAAAATGTCTGTTGCTTTGTGTGGATTCAAAACTCTTGTAAATAACTCCACGTCCTCTCCTGTTTCCAAGGTCCAGACTGAGACTGAATAAGAAGAGAAAATACGATTCAAGATATCTGGGAAAGGTCTCAGAATTTCCATTGTTGACAGGCTCTGAGATGGTACTTACACTGGGCTTTGCAGACCACGTCTTGAGGAGTCATTGTACCTTCCTGTTTTATAGTGAGACTTACACTTTACCCAAACCAAAGTTAATGTTTTTGCTAGTGGATAGTATTTGGTATTTAGACTACAGTCCCCAGCTTCCTCTGGATTCTGGCTTTACCATCCACCAGAGCTCAGTGGACTAAAGAAATGCCTTCAGATTTTGATTCTTTCATGAGATTGACCTGTTGGGATTGAATGACATGATATTCACAAAGTGCTTAGCATTGTGACTACACACAACATTTGCTCAAAATTTAAGGTCATCAATGATTTAAATGCCAATCAATGTATGCAAAGATGGTGATGACAAATTAAGTGGAATGAGAATACTGGCCTTTGTCCCATAATACAATGTGTTTCCTAGAAAATTACAGATTCAGTAATGGATTTTGTGGGAAGAGCTCATGCCGGTGCATGTTTGTAATCCAAGCACAAAATGATGATGATAATGATGATAATGCTGATGATGGTGAAGGTGATGGTGAAGGTGATGGTGGTGAAGGTGATGATGATGGTGATGGTGATGATGGTGGTGATGGTGATCATGATGGTGATCATGGTGATGGTGATGGTGACGATGGTGATGATAGTGGTGATGGTGATGATGATGGTGATGATGGTGGTGGTGGTGATCATGATGGTGATCATGGTGATGGTGATGGTGACGATGGTGATGATGGTGGTGATGGTGGTGGTGGTGATGGTGGTGATGTTGATGGTGGTGGTGGTGATGATGATGGTGATGGTGATCATGATGGTGATGGTGGTGATGGTGATGGTGGTGGTGGTGATGGTGATGGTGGTGATGGTGATGGTGATCATGATGGTGATGATGGTGATGGTGATGATGGTGGTGGTGATGATGGTGGTGGTGGTGATGGTGGTGATGGTGGTGATGGAGGTGAAGGTGATGGTGATGGTGATCATGATGGTGATGATGGTGATGGTGATCATGATGGTGATGATGGTGGTGGTGGTGATGATGATGATGGTGATGGTGATGGTAATGGTGGTGATGGTGGTGATGGTGATGATGGTGGTGATGGTGATGATGGTAATGGCGATGATATGTACTGGGGGAGTTAAAGTAGGTGGCCCCAGCAGACAGATCAGCATGGTTGAAAGCTGCCAAGCATGATATTAAACATAAGCAGAGCAGAACACAGTAGAAACACTGACAACACTTCTGTGAGGGAGCAGAGATGGTTGTGAGAGGTATACAACACCAGGGCTTCCATGAGGGTGGTGAAGGGGGACAGGAGAGGCCCTGAGGAAGGGCCGCCAAGGCTGGTCTGGCCTCTCACATTCTTCACCTGTTCTTGGAGATACCCCTGCAAAGAGGGACCACTGACCTGAGGCTGTCCCTTTCCTCCTTGGGGTTTGATTCTGCTCCTGCTATTTGGAGCCCCTCCTTGCTTGGGGATGAGGAAGGAGGGAGTCACATATGAACCAAACCATCTTCTGCATTTCACTGACATCCTTGCATAGAAAAACTGTTACTGAACTAGTTTCTCATTTTAGTTCTCAAGACTTGCAGTGAGCAGAGCAGAATGAATCGGGTTTTCTCATTCTGCATCACACCTGGAAGCACTGAGCAGGAACTGTCCTGGGGCTTTCCTGGGTTCTCCATAGTCCAGATGACATGGCGTGGAAGCCATTGCCACCTGGGTCAATAAAGTCAAGAGGGCCAAACAGGCAGTGGCAGGCGCTCTGGGGAAGCCTCTTGCTGTCGGTGTGCACGCTGTGGTGCCCCCCCTCTTGTGAGACTGGGGCTCGTCTCTGAGCATGCTCATCACCCCTCAGCACCTTCCTGCACTCCAGACTGCTGCACACGCAGTTGCTGACAGCAGAGTGAACAGGGCCAGTACACGGGTTCAAAGGGCATTCTGAGCAGCAGCTGGCACATTTTGGTTGGCACTCTCATTCTTTCTAGGAAGGAAAAAAATATTTAAAAAGAGGCTACTGCTCCTGACCAGGTGTCTGGCACCTGCACTCCTCTTGCTTTCCCTGGCCATCTATTTAGATGGCAGCCTGCAGGGGAATGTAGGGTGAAATTGACCTCCGCTGGTTTTATGCTAAATGGTTTTCATAAGCTCCTGTGGAGCAGACTGTGGCTTTCATCGTATTTGGTACACACATTCCCATGAAAAACTGGCTCAGACCAGTTTCAGCCACTTTTAAAATTCTCATTTAAATTCAAATTCCCAAGATGGAAGACAGCAAGAAAGTGAGATGCCTCTCATGTGTGCATGCAGCCTGCAGATCAAACAGACCCTCCCTCTCAGGCAGCAGCTGCAGAGAGTGGAGGTCCCTGAAGAGCCGAGTGCTTGACATGTGCTTTACACACCCGAGACCAGGGCTCCCTCCCATTGCTCAGTTGAGACAACTGTAACGCATTCATGGAGGTTTCCAGAAAACCTACAGTTGGGGGCCGGGTGGTGGAAACAGGCATTCATTGCTACATATTAGCCTGTCTTGCCAGAGTTCTGATTTTCTTGAGGCCATATTTTTCAGTTAGAGATGGAAGGCTTGACCCGGTGCGCAGGGTTTGCTGGGGAAGCAGGTTTGCCGGGCTCATTTTGTGGCCATTCCTAAAATACATCGCCAAGTTTCCTTTCCCACCTTGGTTCCCACAGCCTCCTCCATGCTCATCAGCCAGCCGCTGGTTGTCTGTGCTGGTGGGAGGAACTTCATCCACGTTGGAAACACGGATGGTATCTGGAACTTCTGTGGATTGACGGAGGAGCCACACTTTCTTAAGGATGCTGCACAGGAGATTCTGCTTCTCACATCCGGCCCCAGGGAGGTGGGCCTGATCTCCCTTGGTCTTTGTGCTCAGCTTGGCTACTCTTGCCCCAAACCTCTCCATTCTGGATTTGGTGACTTTGAGCCAGTCACTCTGCATTTGCAGGATGAGGCTTCTCCACTAGCCACTTACACATGGTGGCCTTGACCTTTTCTGGGGCCTCTAACTTGGGACTCTGCTCCTTGTCCAGCCTGTGGCCCTTCACTGTGACAGGGGTGGCTTTGGTCCCCCGTCCACTTATTTCATGCTTTACTTTGAGTAAATGATCTGAATAGGCTTTCTTGGCCAAAAATCCAACTTCTCAAGAAGAGGTTGATAAAGTTCAAACCAACAAGACAGATTTTATTGCTGTTCTCTAGTGCATAGGAACACAGTATAGTTTTCAAAGTTGCAACTCGTTTCACACCTTGGAGAATACCGATGCTCTGGGGCACTGGGTAAAGACGCCGCCACACTTGCTACTCCCTGGAATCCTTTTCTCCTAGCTCCATTCCTGCTGCCTTAGCTGAGGAGCCTGTTCTTGATCTCTAATAACCTCTTTATTAGTAGTCCCCCTGCCACCACCTGATTCGCAATGTCACCAGAGGATAATGTGAAAAAATGTCAAAATACAAGACTGAACGATCTCTCTGGCTTCTCTGCCTCCAACATCTCACTGTCTATCCAGCGTCTGCATCAGCATCACCCCAGGGACCGGAACTGGAGGGAAACTTCAGCAAACACACAAAGGGACCCACATGCTTCAGGGAAGGTGCAGTGGAATCCCCCCGGAGGCTCCGAGTGCATTCACGTGGAGCTGCGATGGCTGGAAAATCCTGCAGGGAAGCAACTGTCAATCCAGCATCATCTTAATACATTTGATCGCAGAATGTGTTTTCCTGGTTGTGCCTGTTAAATACCCACAGTCCTAGCTTCCAGGGACAGGGAGCGGTACTGGTCAACTGCAGTGCAGGTTCCCCAGGGTGCTCTCTGGACTACCGGCTTTGCTTTCCCCTCCTGGGCGTCTGCCTTCCGTGTTCTACTAGGAAGGTGCACCTCTGGGGGACGTCCCCCTGGGCCCCCACGGCTGCCCATCCCTCTGCCCAGAGCCAGTTCCTCCCCATCTCCCTTTGTCAGAACTGCTTCCTCTCGTCCTCCCAACCCAGAAGAAATGCCTCCTTCAGAGGGTGTCCTTCTGGGGCTCGGCTGCTTCCTCCTATGACTGTGCCTTGCTCTCCTGGTCACATGGTGGCACCCCAGTTCAGAACTGCATTTGGGTCTCACTCAGTCAAGGAGTCACCAGGCTGTGATGAGTCAGTCCGTGGAAGGAGTGGACCCAGGTTCTCCAGGAATACCTGGAACCAGGTGGGGGTGAGCTAATGCTCAGTCACATTGCGTGTGCAGGTAATGTCATTTTGGGTCCCCAACTCCTCGTTCTTGATTTGGATATCGTAGCTTGGATAGCATACACACACCCCCACACTGTGCAAATGTTCTCACAGGGAAATGGGAGGTATAGGATGTATGTATGCGTCCCATACATGCATCTGCGCATGTATCTGCATATCCATGTGCCGTATGTGTACAAGAGGCTTGTACATATGAAAGGGACTCTCACAGAGACACTCGTGTGGCTTAACAGTGGGACGCATTCTGATTATGTTCTGAGAAATGCTTCATTAGGTGATGTTGTCCCTCACTGTGCAGATGCCGTGGAGTATGCTTACACAAATCTGGAGTACACCTGTGGTCTATATGGTATGCAATTCACACACACACACACACACACACACACACACACTTACACTACATACCCATTGCTCCTACAGCCAGGATGAACAGCACAGCAGGAGTTTAAATCAAGCCCAAGAGAAGCCTGAGGAGACTGGGCTGGCAGGGTGCGTGTGCGGC
Organism: Sciurus vulgaris; assembly: GCF_902686455.1. Taxonomy (NCBI): domain Eukaryota; kingdom Metazoa; phylum Chordata; class Mammalia; order Rodentia; family Sciuridae; genus Sciurus; species Sciurus vulgaris. The sequence goes on from NC_136467.1 coordinate 153,194,926, forward strand.
GGGCGTGACCCGCGTGCTGTGTGTACAGCCAAGTGCTCCTTCACGAGTGGAAGGGCTCACGTTAAGGTAGCAATCCAAGTGCAGCACCCTAAACACAAAACCCAGTGATGCTGCTGGCCGTGCAGTATCAGTTGGGGCACACCGTCTGTGACTGACAGCCCCTCAGGCCCGTCACCCGGTGCATGAACACCAGAGCCAGGCGTGCTGTGATGTCGCAGCAGTCACAACGTCACCAGTGTGGGGTTTTCCAGCTCCACTGCAAGCTTAGGGCCGCCGCTGCCTCTGTGGAACCTGGACCGCGGAAGTGGCACCCCTGGGCGCACGGTGGACGCACGAGGCCCTCCCAGCCGTGAGCCGCAGCTGTTTAATGAAGGATTATCAGAAAACAGAGGGCGAGAAGCCTCACAAGGGCCTGGGGAAAGATCGCTGCCTTGGAAACAGCACCTTGGAGTTTCCATCTTCGTCCACAAACTTAGCTTCTAAGGTCGCCTCCAAACCCAGACCTGCAGTGTCCCCACGCTGGGGCTTATCTGCCCGGGCTGGCTGACCCCGCTGGAAACCTAAGGCTTCCTGGGTATCCACCCAGCGCAGGCCTCGGCGTGGAATTTACAGAAGATCCGCGGAGGGAGACGTGCGGCACCCAGGCCTCCGCCAGGCCGCTTCTGCCTGCGCGAGGGGCGGCAGGCACTGCTGGACGCCTCCCGGGGTCGGCTCGGCCGGGCTGATCGTGCTTCCCGCAGGGCTCGTCGCCTCCCTGTCTTGCTCTGACCCTGGCTGTGACGTGACCAGTCAGTCACGACCCCCACTTGGGGCCAGGCCTCTGTTCCCCCTCTGCTGGGTCTCTCTGGCCTTCAGCTATAGTGAGCTCATGAAGCACGAGACTCCCTGCTAAAACTGACTGAAAGGAGTGTTGTCTGCTTTCTGGCCCTCAAACACCGAGGCACTGTTGTGCTCCTTAAAATTGTAAATTATGTCTGTTTAAGAAAATGTCAGTGTTTTTTAAAACAGAATAACAGTGCTGGAAAAGACTTGGCTGTGCTATTTGTTACCAGAGTTTCATGCAAGAAAAATGATGCATTTATCACCACGAGCACAGTCAAGGGTTCTGACGACCTGGGCACAAAGCCTCTCCAGTTCTTCTGAATGACACAATGGATTTTTTTCTCCTCCGCAAGTTATCTGAGTAATGTAAAAGCTCATAAACTGGGATCCGGGGGGACTCTGTCAATAATGCACTGTACTTAACAACAATTAAAACAGAAGACACATCTCATATCATTAAATTGATTTTTTTTTTTTTATGCCAGCAACAAGACGTTTTCAGGAAATGACTGCTTTGCTTGTCTAAAATTGTGTTTATTGGGGTGAAGGAGGAGGAGAGAGCCACTGTTTGAGTAAAACATCACTTCTTGAGTCTTCAAAATCCAATTCTTAAATAGGCCAATGGGATGATTTTGAGGAGAGAAGGGTAAAGAGCTACAGTTGATGTGTGTGATCGATGAAGAATCACTGCTGTGGTAAACATGTAATTTAGCTGCGTAGAATTTCAGCCCTGCAAGAGGACTCACCAGTGTGGAAAGGCCAGGCTGGACCTTGAGTCAAGAGGCCAGGGCGTCTGGCTTTGATGGGCCTCTGGGCCAGCTGAGGCCCTGAGTGAGGCTCTTGATTTTGCCATGCATTCTCTGGCAAAATACAGACTTAAACTCATCATGTTTTTGTGCTTAAAAATGTTAAGATCTGTAAAATAAGAGACTTCACTTGTTATATAAAAAATTGCCTTTTAAGGATAAATTTAACACCACCCTTCCAAAAAAAGCACCCAGGACCTACCCCGGGGTAACTACCGTGAGTTGGACTATTGGCCTGAAGTGTTCTTTCTTGGCCTCTATTCATGGTGAACAGCTGTTGGAATGAGTACAGAGATGGGCCCGACTTTCTAGTAATAACCTTGATCTTTCTTTCCCCCCTGGTGGCTTGGAAGTGTTATTTAGTGAATTGAGTTTTACTTTTTCCAGTGAAGGGAGTAGCTGTTTTTCCATTAAATATTATTGGGTTTAATGGGTCTAGTGTTATTAGCCATATGAAAATTGTGAAAGAAAGAATAAAATGAAAGGAAAAGAAAAGAAAGAAATTTAACTGATACCTGTTTAATTTTTATTTAATGTTTTAAAAGGTAGCAGTACCCAGGATGAGAGCGGACCAGGTTCTGCATCAGGGAGTGAGTGAGACATATTTTCTTTAAAATACGATGGCATGTCGACTGAGCTACTTTCCACAACGATAAAGATGTTCCTGCTCTCAGATGGAGTTTTCATAGCAGTGGCCTTTTTGAAACTGCTTATTCCATGACTGGTGGGCAGACTCTGTGCTGTTCTGTTTGAGTAATGGTCCTAGACTATGACCAGTGATGCTTCTACTGTGGGCAAAATCACTAGCAGACAGTTTCATTTCTCTTCCCAGTTTTTAGTGTAGAAATGTCTAAGGGGTGTGGAAGGAACCTTGTCCCAGTGGAGTGCCACCTTGCTGCTGGGATTACAGCAGGCCACTGCACCTGACTCAGCCTTAGGCCTGGACCTCTGCGTCCCTAGGACCCAGGCAAACTCAGAGGGTGTGTGCTGGATGGACCTGGACCAGGGAGGATCAAGGAATGGCATGCACTTGAGCAAGCACGTCATCCTCTTTGAGTGTCTAGATTCTGTAAGACAAAAAGCAGAGACGCCCGAGCCTGACGGGCAGCTCTCTGTGACGGTGACCTGCATAGGCAAAGGGAGGGACCCCATGCAAAGCTCGAGGCAGGGGCTGCAGTCAGGCCAGGAGGGTTTGCGCTCCATCTGTCCTGGTTCGCTGCAGGCGGTCACTGTCCCGACGCATGGATAGGCACGCACACACCAGGGACAGGGGCGTGGAGGGGCTCCGGGCAGCTCGTCCACCCTGAATGACTGCATCTTGAGTTTGACTCTTCTGCGAGTCTGTGGTGCCTCCTTCAAAGCCTCAACTATAGACAGCGTTTATTCACTCATATTCCTTCATGGGTCACTTTGAAACTTAAATAATTTGAAAATTAAAAATTTAAAAATCATCCAATTTCATAGTCTTTTTAAATGGTGGTCGTGAGAACTCCAATCCCTGTCTTCCATCAGGAATGCACTTCACAGCCTCATAGCGGGTACTCGTGTCAGTTAGTAGACATTGGCGCGTTGTAGCAGGAGAAAACCCAGAGTCAGAGGCTCAGTCACAGATGTAGGGACTCAGTGACGGGGCTGAGAGCCCAAGCCGTGTCCCACGCGCCTCACGGACTGGCTGAGTCGACAGCTGGAACGGCCTCAGTTTGACACCAGCTCAGTGGTTTCTCTCTCTCTCTCTCTCTCTCTCTCTCTCTCTCTCTCTCTCTCACACACACACACACACACACACAGAGACACACACTCACATATTTTTGCATATATTTTAGACATGGTAAAATTTCAGTTTAATTTACTGGACCTTTACTGGATTTTACTTTTTTTCTTTCTTTTTTGGTGTGTGTATATGTGTGTGTGTGTCTGTGTGTTACTGGATAAGGCCCCAGGGGTGCATTATCACCGAGTTACATCTGCAGTCCTTTATTCTTTTATGTTTCTTAATTTTGAGAAAGGATCTTGCTAAAATGTCCAAGATGGCTCAAATTTGCAATGCTCCTGCCTCAGCCTCTCTGAACTTTTAGTTTGCAGACTCCTAGTGGCATTGCTACATGACAGTGACTCAGTAATTTCTAATGCCAAACCTGGGCCACCAACTTAGTATTATAATAACATAAAGCTCAGGGATAAATCACACACAATCACAATTTAAAGTAATGCTTTGCTTAGTCTTTGGTCAACTTGGTTTGAACATTGTTTATCAAATTTGAATTCATTCAGGTGAGGGGTTGTTGATTGAAATTTTATTTTGGAAAATGTGAAAATGAAGTCTTTAAGGGGCTATTTTTAATAATTAAAATGTATGTGTGCTTTCTTAAAATGACAAAAAACAAGACCTTTATATTGTTTTGATTACTACTATGGTTTTAAAATCTCCACCTTTTCCATCTCTTTAAAAAGTTCACTTTAGATGTCTCACGTCCTTTTTGTTACTTTCACTTATATTGGATCCTGAGAAAACCACAAACTTACTGTAGTTTTTAATTAATTATGAAAAGATAACTTTGTCATTATTGGCTTCAATCTTACAAAGCAAAGAAACCAAATATAGAATATTTTAAGTAAATTACTTTTATAGGATTTTTCTCTTCAGAATGCACTGCGACTCCATGTTTTATTGTGATTAATTAAACTACACTCATTTGGACTTTTGATAAAATTGACTAGATTTTTTTTGTTGTTGTTCCACATTTAACCAAAAGATTGTTAGTAATAGCATAAACTAGGCTTTAAGGACATAAATAGATACTGGTAGAGATACTAGGGAAAGGGAAGTCTTTCCACATGAGAAAACTGAAAAAGGCAAACCTAGTGCAAACCAACAAAAAGAAAGATGAGACGGAAGAGCTGAATCTGGAGGAATGCTTACACACGTAAAGGACCAGAAAGAAAGCAGCAGATCAGAATTAGGGGACACGAAGTCCTATCCCACTTTGGAAATCCCATGTGGGTGTAGCTTAGTTGCCCCAGGGACTCAGGGCCATTTCTTTACCACTGGGGTTGACCATTGCTGGCTCTCTGTGGTTCCTGGAGAATTAATCTTCCCAAAGCCCCTCCAGCACGCTGTGCTTTTAGGCAGGAAGGACAAGAAGAAAGCCTGCGTGTGCTCAGTGCAGATGTAATCGCCCCAAGCATTTGAATCCATGACTGGTTGAATTCAGAGATGTGGAACCCACAAATGCAGGGGGCCCACAGTACTCATAAGAGTGTGCGCTCTTCTGACTTTAGAAACTTGATTTTGTACTTTTATGTATTCCTGTTCCATGCTTGGTTCAGTTTGGGGAGGGGTCCTGGTCTCTGTTTAAAAAGCTGCCTGAATGTGGATGCTCTTCGCGAATCCAGAGCAGAGCGGCTGGGCTGGTCTAACGGCCTAAGACTCAGGATTTGTGCCCAGGCAGAGAATCCACGCCTCTGGAGATGTGGAGCAAGGCTGGCGATGACGCACGCCACTCATATTGTCAGTGAGTGTGTGGTAGGAAGGCCAGGTCTTGAGAAACAAACTCTGGGGAGCTCTGGATTGGTCAGAGGGTAGACTCCAGCTGGACCAACCATGCCAACCACACCCGCTGGGTAAGGCAGATGTCTAGAGTCACACTGTTTATAATTTATAATCTCACTTTCCACACCCGCGGACCTTGTCAGATGCCCCCGGGCTTCTTCATGCTGCCCTTGCTGGAGATGGAGCCCAGGGGGGGCGGGCCAAGCCCCACCCTGGCTTCTCCATGCCTACCTGTCCTTTTCACCCTTACTGACCCTAAACATGCCCACACTTGCTTCTGATAACTTAACTCCGTGTGTCTAATTCAGGTTTTATTGTTTCATAATTTTAGTGCCCGTTTTTTTTATTGTGTTTTGGTTTTTGTTTTCTGTACTGTGAAACTGAATCACATCCATAGCTCCCCCTCCCCATTTTTTTTTTTTTTTTTGTATTTTATTTAGAGACAGGGTCTCGCTAACTTGCTGAGGCTGCCTTTGAACTTGCAGTTATCTTGTCTCAGCCTCCCCAGCTGCTGGGATTACAGGACTGCACCACTGTGCCTGGCCCCAGTTCTGTTTTCCTGGAAACTTTTCCAGAAAATTCTCATCTCCTGACTTGCGTTTGTTGTGTCTTTCTCTCCCTAAAATATGATTTCTTTGCTTTCAGCATGGGAAGTTCCCAGCCCTTTAAAAACGTGTTTCTGCGGGGCTGATGCCTGTATTATTCTCTTTCATCCACTGCTGCAGGATATCTTGGGTAAGGTCTGCCCCCGGCTGGGGGTCAGGTGTGGAGCAAAGAGATGCAGAGTGTCCACGAGTGGGGAAGGGAGGACCAAGGAGAGACGACAAGGGCGCCTCAGGCAGGGAAGACAGAAATGCTCAAGCACATCTTGAACCCAGGTTCCCGACCTTCACAGAGGACACTAGGCTTCTGTTGCCAAGAAGCTCTGAAGATACTTAAAATACAGAAGACGGGTAACAGGAACTCCGATGGTCACATGGCTGTGTAAGAGTTCATGCTTAAAACAAGCAAACTGTAGAGGATCGCAGAGATTCAAAGCTTTGCGATCGTTTTGCTGGATGATCTGTATAGACCAAAAATATTGCAGCAGACACAACTTTCTTCCTACCTCCTTGTTCATGAAAACTAGCGATGAAATTTCAGAGTCTCAAATACGTCCATTTTGATTTGACACAGTGAACTAACTCAGAGGAGAAAGATAGCCATGCCAGTCAGTGGGCAGGATACATCATGCAGCCTGAGGCCTCAGACAGAAAGGGAGCCTCGGCTGCCCTAATTAAGGCTGACAGCAGCAACAGACCCACCTGAAGGACAGTCCTAAATTCAATCCACTTCTGCCTCCGCAGGTTTTTGATTTGTTCATTTTTAAATAAAAATGATCGGGTATCACCCATTTATATTCAAACAGGGATTCCAAAGTAAATAAATGCATCTATTCATTCAGAAAGTAAAGCAATCCTATTTTCCCAGTTTACACATGCGTTTGTGGTTTACTAATATATATATATTTTTCTTTTTCAGAAATACATATGCTATAGCTTCAAGGATGGAAAATTTAACACACTTCTTTGGTGAGGAAGTTTAATTGTAGCCCTTTTGCATATGTTTTTTGGAGAAAATCTGTGGTTCTTTTTTTAAGCTATTGCCTTAGATCCTAGAAATATAAATAAGTACTGTGTCTAAATATCTCTCCCCCAGACTCTCCCAACAGGAGTGTTGGGCTGCTTTCTATGCTTCTTCTTAGAGCATGTTTACTCTAAAATACATCCTAGAAAATAGCAAGGAGATATGCCAATCACGACCTTCCAAATTCATTCCGTTTCTCTGCATGCTAGAATATATTTAAAACAGATTATATTTTCCCTCCATGTTTCAGTTTTCACAGTTAATAAGACAGGCATTTCCATGGCTGGCTTGCTGTTTTCATGGGTAGCAAATATTCTGATTAGTATTCCAGATACCAAGTTCACCAAATTTTAAGCGGAGTAGAAAGTGCCACAGGCCCTAAAGGTTCTGCTCCTTCTGTCTGTATTTAAGCATCAAAAAAATCCATATAGTTAAATAAGCTATGCTGCTCTGGCAGGTGGTGTTTCTAAAGAAACAAATAGCCTTCGAACCTGTGTGTTTTCAGAGATGTTCGTACAATGTAGAAGCTGGTGTTTAAAAGCACTGTGCCATATTCAAAACTGTAAAATAAAACCTCGACCAGAGAGATGACAAGCAAAGGACCAGAAGACAGAGTCCCCTGTTGGTCAGCCCCTCGGATCTGGATGCTCTGCTATTCTTCTACAGCCAGTCACTTCAAAACCCCTCCCAGTGGGAAGTGGCTTCAGGTGAAGTATAAGTTGCGGTCAGTATGTCCAATTTTCCTGTGACATGAGTGGAATCAGGTGAGTGTTAATACAGAATCTGCTGCACCTTCTCAATGTCTCTCTTTCTGGGGACAAATGACCCAATGTTTCAAAAGAGAAAGAAAAGCATGGTCATTTTCTCATGTTTTCTTCCTCTCGATTCAACCTAAGTCTCAGGATTCTAAGTATGGTGCCAAGATAAATAGGGTGAATAGCAGGGAGAAATGTGTATGCCTTGGGAAGTGGTTTGGAAATGGATGTTTCTGGAAGGAATTGAGATGCAGCATGACCTTCTGTCATGGTTTCTAAAGATCAATCCAAAACAGTGAAATCTGTTCTTTGTTTGAAACAGTACAGACTGCATACGAACGTGGGATGGCTTCAGTGTTTGTAAGCATAACAGCTTTATTCTTAATTATCTTAAACTAACATTTCAGGTTGGATGTACTGCAAGTTCCAATGGAAGAGTAGTCTGGAGCTACCCTGACTCCGTCTGGGCAAATCAAGGTGTTTTTCAGATCTGACTAATTTTTCTGTGACGTCTGAGAGTTTTCCAGAAAGGAATACATTTATCTCAGTCTAGCATGCAATAGCTAACACCGTTTTCTCTTCTAACACTCGGGCTCAGTGATAAATTTGATAAAAGATGTGAAAATGTGTAATGATTGGCCAGCTGTGAACCACCCAGACCAGAGCTGGCCATGCAGGATTGTCTGTCTTTGCTCAGGCTGGTTTATACTTGGAAGACTTCTAAAACTTCTTGAAAATTGCTCATTCACTACCTAGTGGCTATAATTTTTGTTTAGATCCAGAGCAGAGAGTGAAAATGACGCTCTTTTCTAGAAAGTTCGATAGAGTGAAGAAGTAAATTGACATTGGGGTGAAAACAATTCACATTTTTTTAAAAAGTGCATAACTGTTTGGATCCAGTGGCCCAATTTTCCTTCAAAAAATTTGTGTTAGCAGAGGCAGAATCAGATCTACTACCTAAGAATCTGCCTTTTTATAATACATTCAAGGGACAGGAGAACACAAGTAAGCAAGTAAAAAGAAAAGAAGGAAGGAAAGAGTACTTAAGAATAAGCGGTGTCCTGAAAGCTATCCAAGTATGTTAATTATAAAAGCAAAATGAAAGTCCAGATCTGGTCACATTTGCATACATCAGCATTCAGTCCTTTGTCCCTCCCTTTGTCGGTCATGCCTTTCACTCCTTCCCTCTCCCAGGCCGTGCCTAGAGCGGGGAGTGCTAGCAAAGGGCACAGCAGCTGCTTGGAACCCCAGGAGAGAGCCTGGCCTGAGCACATGGCTCAGGAAGGGGAGCGCCACAAAGCACCTCCCCATTTCCAACTTCCATGTAGCTCTTGATGTTTCCAGGAACTGACAGATTATGCCTTCTGCATTTAATATTTATAAATTGGTTAAATGTCTCAGGCTTTGGCCCAAGCTGTACAAGATAGGGCAAAGTATGAAAGAGGGCAGTCAGACCCAGAGTGAAAAGCTGAGGGAGACAGACAGAATCTCAACAGAGCTGTGGTCATTGTGCATCGCCAATTCTCCCTCTGAAACCACTGACATTCTCGGTCAGATGCTAAGCATGTGATGTGCACGGCCGGCCTGGCACCCTGGGTGGGCATTGTGGTCCCACTGTGCAGGTGTCCCTGGTCCCAAGGCCTGCCAGCCAGCAATCTGATTCTCTGAGGGATTGCACACATGCCTCTCAGTTAAAGCAGGACCCTTGTGCAAACACAGGACCCACTGTTGTTAAATGCAGTTGCTCTTGTTACTTCCCGTCCTCTGGTTTGGAAAGGAGAGAAGCAGATGCAGGCAGTAGAGGCTTGGCGGTCCTTGTTTCCCTCCCCGTTGAAATCAGAATCCACAGTTTCTACATAGCAACTACACAGCTCTGAAACGATGCATGAAATGGGGAGAAATGGAAACAGTTTTTGCCCTAAATGCCCAGGTCACAGAAATTACAGACATGGATTCACACGATGAATGGTGTTAAGTCTCTACTTAGCTTTAGCCGAGAGCTCAGAATGAGAGTTGATCATACCAGTAAACAGCATCCGGTCAAAGGAGCTCGGGCTGAGCAGCTGACCCTCTCCTCAGTGCCGTGCTGTGACTCTTCCCCAGCTCTGCCCTTTCTCCCAAACTGTCTCCCGGTGTTTACTTGTCTGTTTCTCACGGTTCTTCTTGATTTTTGCTTTTGCTCTGGCCTCCTGCCCTTGCCAATATTCAATCTTTTCACTTAGCAGCTGCTCAGGAAGGTTTGAAGGGAGGCAGATTGAGAACGGGGTCAGGGGTTTGAGGCATTTATTAGAGATTGAAGCATATTCAGAGGACTGAGCCACTGAATGCCACCGATCTTTAGGTGCCAGTCCATATATTCTATAGAAGTGAAAATGACATCACATCTCCATGGTTACAACTGTCCACCACTGTCCAGTGAAATGCGTAGGGGGAGATCTCATTCCTAAGCATTTCATGCTTGCACAAGAAGACCGTGATACAGAGCCTGGGCCATGTCCCAGACCTCGGACGACCTTCCTGTCTCTCCTGCTCAAAGAAAGGAATCAAAATTCAGGAGTAGTTGTATTGGGAGTATAACTGCAATTATTTAAAATGAAGCCAAAATTCATACTGCACTTTAAATGTTATATTTCTCTGGAATTTTGCTGTTCAGATGTATAACTGAGGCAGAAGAGACTGGTTCAAATCCCCATCACTTCCCTTTCTTTGTGAATGGTGACTGAACCTCTGACAACTTCTGGAGCTTCAGGAAATCATGAAACTTTCCATCAGGATCCTGCATGACAGTCTGGGCCTCTGCACTTCTGAGTGGTATGAACCCGGTTACTCTAGCTTTCCTAAGCCTCTGGGGTGTTGCTTCTGTTTTATACAGTGGTACAATTGAAATAAATCCCTTTGGGGAATTTTGTGACCCAAATGAGGTGGGATGTGTTTAAAACTCTTTAAAAATTAAACAACCGTACACAGAGATTGTCATCTGCTATTTCAATTTAACATGGCTGAGCTGTGAACACATTCTTGAACTTCTTCAGAATTCGCCACATTAGTATGTAATCAGATTTTCAAAGTGAGAACCTGAAATCAAGGTCAAGAACATGTGTCACCTTGCAGATAGGCACATGGACTCTGTGGACAGTCTGAGTGCAAGTCCCAGTTTTGTATTTGACTTTGGTTCCCTATAGGCCGGATGTGGATAAATAGTATCTGCAGCCCAGGATGGGATGGGATTCAGAGAGGCACCGCCATGCCGGGGACACACCATGGGCTCCAAAGCCTTGTCTGAATTCAGACAATTTTAAATGAAATAAGATGTGGCCTGCTCAGGGCTTTGATTTGCCCACGTGCTCTCATTGGTATTCCATCAAGTATCCGAGGTCACAGATATTGTCTGATCTTAGAACTTTTGCACAGAAATCAGCAATGCAAGTTTCCTGTGCTTCTGATAAGAGGTGAATCCTTTCTATTTTTAGCTTCCCTTTCCTAACAAACCACTTCCCATGATTCATTTTTATTGGCAATCCAACTTGGGCTGCTCTAATGGCATGCAGAATTTAATCAATTAATGGAGTTCAATAGGCCACTTCCACTTGCAATATTTCGAGAGGTTAATTTTGCAAAAAACCTGAATACTCTGGAAGATTATAGAGCAGCCTGAAATCATAGTACATGCATCATGTCAGTGGATTGAGCACGGAACGATCCACACATGAGTGAAATATTTTCTCTACCCGATGTCCTTGGGCAACTCACTAATTCCCTCCTGACTCGCTATCTTTATCTTAAGTTTACATTCCCAGGTTTCTTTCAAAAATAATGCTCCTGAAAAATTGCTCATGCCCTGAAAATACTTATCAAGTGTCCTTGTTTCTTCTTTATCCTCACTCACATCCTTGGCAATAAACATGAATTTATGACAAGAAATTTTATTATTCTAGCATAAAATACAATTAAAGCAACTATAAAAATAGCCCAAGAGCAAAAAGAAATAGGAAAAAAAAAAGAAATTTGTATGTGTAGGTAGAGATAGTAAGCTAGGAAGGGTAATTGCCTATTAATTGTCAGACATTTTCACTTAGGTGTTTGGATTGGTGATTAATTTGACTGACAAATTTTCTACCTTGATTCTAGAGGATGGTTTACATTAATAGCCATGTGAACACTGTTAGAAAACCCCATCTTTTCATAACTAACGCTTGTTAAACATATGATCTGACTAATTCAAATTAAGAAGTAGCTGGTTAGCCACACCTTAGGATATTCCATAAGCAGCACACTCATTTCTTACATCTCTTTGCATTGAATTCTCAAACCTTGTTTGCATCAGAACCACCTGGAAGGTTGATAAATTAGGCTTGTTGGTGTCTCCCCAGAGATTCTTACTGAGTGGGTCTTGAATACAGACTGAGAACTTGTATCTGTGAAGCGTCATGGTTGGCTGATGCTATTGACTGGGTACCACACTTCAAGAACCACAGTCCTAGGGTTTCCTTGTAACCGTGGCCACCAGATTTTATAGTGATAGTCTGTTAACATATCGGACCCCTGTGCATCACAGCTAGTGGTGCCAATGCCCTTTGCATGCATGTGGCTGGGTTGTGACTTGCTTAAACCACAAAATGGGGCAGAAGTAATCCTACATCCATCCTGCGCTGAACCTTAAGATAGACTCATGGGTTCTACTTTTCTGCTTTTATAGTCATCATATAAAAATTTAACCATCTTGAGACCCTCCTGTCTAAGGAAGCTGAAGAAAAACCCATAGAGGGGCAACATGGAAGGGAACTGAGGAGCTTGACCTACAGGCAGAATTAAGGTCCCCAGGAGATGCCCCAGCTGCTCCTGGGAGCCAGGCAGTCACCGTGAGCCTGCCTTCTAGGTTTGGCCGTCTTCAACCTGCTGGACATCGGTCAACACAAGGTAAAGCAGAGACACCTGCTGTTGACTCATGATTGCAAAAAAGTATAAACTCTTTTTATTTAAGCCACTGGCTTTGGGGGAAATATTTTTAGGCAACAGTTTAAAGCAAAAACAAAAATTGGCTACTGCAGGTAGAGTGTGACTCTAATATGAGACTGAGTCATGTGGAATTAACTGCTCTGGGGACTGGGTGGCAGGTGGAACACTAAAGGCTCTCCAAGGACACTTATACCATAAGCTGAGAAAATGGAGACAGCCCGAAAATGGGTGAGCCGTCAGCCCGTGTGCAGTAAGGGAGCTGGTCGAGAGGACACTGAGTCCTGTGTAGCCTTGGTTTGGAGATGTCCGTGTTAAAGCCACACACTTGCCTCTTTACCTATTTATGACAAAAATAGGAGAAGCAAGGCAATTTTAAAAGGAAATTTTAGTTTTTTTTATTGTAAACAAATGGGACACATGTTGTTTCTCTGTACATGGAGTAAAGGCGTACTATTTGTGCAATCATAAATTTACATAGGGTAATGTTGTTTGATTCATTCTGTTATTTTCCCCCCATATCTCTTTTCCCTCTATACAGTCCTTCCTTCCTCCATTCTTGCCCCCCTCCCTAACCCTGACCCTAATCCTAACCCTAACTCTTAAACTAACCCCTCCCGCCCCCCATTATGTGTGATCATCCACTTATCAGCGAGATAATTCATCCTTTGGTTTTTTGAGATTGGCTTATCTCACTTAGCATGATATTCTCCAATTTCATCCATTTGCCTGCAAATGCCATAATTTTATCATTCTTTATGGCTGAGTAATATTCCATCATATATATATATATATATACCACAGTTTCTTTATCCATTCATCAACTGAAGGACATCTAGGTTGGTTCCACAATCTGGCTATGGTGAATTGAGCAGCTATGAACATTGATGTGGCTGTATCTCTGTAGTATGCTGATTTTAAGTCTTTTGGGTATAGGCCAAGGAGTAGGATAGCTGGGTCAAATGGTGGTTCCAGTCCAAGCTTTCTGAGGAATCTCCATACTGCTTTCTAGAGTGGCTGCACTAATTTGCAACACCACAGCCAAATAAATACAATTTTCTCATACTAGACAAAGGGGCCAAAAATATGCAATGGAGAAAAGATAGCCTCTTCAACAAATGGTGCTGGGAAAACTGGAAATCCATATGCAACAGAATGAAACTAAACCCCTATCTCTCACCCTGCACAAAACTCAACTCAAAATGGATCAAGGACCTTGGAATCAGACCAGAGACCCTTCATCTTATAGAAGAAAAAGTAGGTCCAAATCTTCAACATGTTGGCTTAGGAGTAGACTTCCTTAACAGGACTCCCATAGCACAAGAAATAGTTTTTAAGCAAATTTAAGAATCAGTGTAAAAGTCAGAATTTGAGTTGTTCAAATATAGATTTATTTCTTGTTCTCAGCTTTTACGGCTCTTAAAGAATTCTCAAAGCAAAAAGTAGCCTGAGAGCAAAGATCAAATCAGGTTGCTAACTGAATCATTTGCATCTTGGATAATGTCAGCTTTCAAAACCTTCACAAATTCCTTCCAAAGACTTTAGGTGGTACTTCCTAGGCCTTCATTACTGGATGACAGGGATCTTAAGAATCTTAAATAGAGCTAGCTCCCCAGCTAAAAATCAAAATTTAAGAATCTCAAGATGTTGGCCAATAGCTGAAGATTATTGAGGAATGTTTTAGGAAGAGATTTGTTGTGACTTTTGTATATTTTACTTTAATTACACGAGCTACAAAAAGATTCATTGGAAAACTACATAGCTTTTAAGGTAATAGTATTAGCAGAAGCACTGCCTATTGGTGAAAAGGGACAGATAAAGCCCTAACGGAAGCTTCTAGACACTCAACTCTCTATTGATGGGAAATAGGTTGAGAAAACGACTTATCTTTAAATATGGATCAGTTATTATGAAAAAAGGGAAACATCTTGAATGGTAGACAATAGATATTGTAGAAAACTTCTAGACAGCAGACCGGAGCCCTAATCAAAGAACTACCTGTGTGTACTCTGAAAGACTAAGAATTTCTCTGGACCAGTAGTTACTCCCTCACTCTGAGCGGGTGTTGTGATTGCCCTGCCCCGGCTCTAAAGTGTGCATCGGGGATGGGAATGACAGATAGCTTGCTCAAGGGTCCTTAACATCAAGAGGAGTTACCTGTCCACCTGGTCTGTACTGGATCTGACTTACGATGAGAACCTGGACTTCAAGCCAAGACTAATGAGATGAGGATTTGTGAGTCTTGGCAGGGAGTCAACGCATTCTGCATGTGGAAAGGACTCAGGATCATTGAGGCCAGAGGACTGCCGAACCTCAGGACGTGAAGGGCCACACGAGGAAGCACAGGCTCTTGCTGGCATCCCCAGAGCTCCTGGCTAACAGCTGACATAACGTGTCCGCCATGTGAATGAGCCATCACAAAAGCAGGTCCTCCTGCTCCCCAGCTGACACCATGTCACACACCGCAGCGCAAACTGCATCGTTATGAGCAAGCAAGCTGTTGTGATTTTAACCCACTAGGCTTAGGCCAGTTTATTGTCCAGCAAGAGATACTTGAAATGCTTTAATCTTTGGCACTAAAGCAGGTTAGGGTCCATCCTAAAACCTGAACACCACCCCCTCCCCTTTGCACACATCACCTTGGTTTCCAGGACTGCTATCACCCTGCTCCACATGGGTTTTGTTGGGCCCCTGGGACCCCTTCCAGTAGCCAGTGGCCGGGTTTCTGCCTCTCCCCGGGTTTTTCACTGGGTCTTACCACGCAACCTTTTCAGCAGGGAAGCTGTGCTTGTTATATGGAAGTCGGGGTTTCCCAGGATGCAAAGCAGAGCAACCAGCCCTTCTTAGGGTATAGGTCTGAAACTGGGGACAGGAAGGTTTCCATCACATTCTATAGGTTAAAGCAGATTTCAAACCCAGCCGTGTTTATGAAGTGGCCAATACCCAAAGGTGTGAGTACCAGGAGGCAGGGTCCACGTGACAGGCCAGTGTCACTGAGCCCACAGTGCAATCCTTAGGCTTATCAGATGGAGTCCAAATCTAAAACACAAAGTTTCAAAATTATCATTTGTTTCCTACAAATTGTAGTGATCACCATGTAATGATGAATGCACAGTCTCCCAGGATGAACTAAATCCACAAAAATAAAAGAAGCAACCCCGGAGAAGGAGTAGACTCTTTCAGATGTCATCTGGAACATTAAATGTTTTGATTGAAATCATCCTTTTCAATATCAAAGAACAGAAAGAATTTTACTTTCTGGCTGCAAGACATACTCAAGAAAAATCAGACTTTAAATATAGAAATAATATCTACTAAAGCAATATGTGCTTTCCAGCAATTTTTTTTTTTTAAATTTTGGGTGCTAATTTCTCATTAAAAATTATAAAATAGAAGGAAATAAAGGGTTTGATACCCTAACTCAGGTATTTTAACTGAGGTTAAAATCTCAGGTATTTTAACTGAGGCAGATGAGAATCCAAAGCAGGCTTGTACAGCAGAGCACCGCCGTACACCGCCATGCCTGTCTTCCAGTTGCCTGTCTTATGTATCATGCAAGGCCCAAGAATTAGTTACAGGGCAACTGTAAAGACAGCAGCTTTAAAAAAACCTTCTCTGCACTGCTTCTGGGATGTTCCATCCTGCAATTTTGTTTTGCTTTGGAGACATGTTTAATCATCTTCTATCTGATTAATTACATTGTCTCATAAGATAGTCTAGAATGGCTGGCCAATGTATGCTTTTCTGCACGTTTGGCTATGTTTTGCTGTAGGAAGAACAAACTCCACTCTTTCAAATTCTACTTGGAAGAATAGGAAGGTATGTGGCAGAGAAAAAGAAAACTCAAAACAAAATCTGATGTTTTCTTAATTTTAGATCCAGTTTCCTATTTTATAGATTCCTCTAGCTTTTCAAGTCTGTGTCTAACCTCCCATGTAGTGGCTTTTAAGGTTGACTGTAATTATAATCCCGGTGTCTGTTTTTCTGCCACATACATTTTTATGCAGCACTGCAGCTGTACGTACATGAGATGAAATATTTGAATAGCAACTGAGGCTGTATGTGCTTTTCACCCCAGGAGATTCCTTTCGAGACAAAGCAGTGGCCAGGATGTCTCAGAGACCTATCAGTATTCACATAGCTTTTATCTGTGGGTCATTTTCATCTTCTGGTGTGAAAATCAGAGCCTTAAACACGTCCCCTTGTTTACATTATACAAAATGGCCAAGGTGGAGGGAGAAAAAGAAGAATGTAGAAAAAAAATTGTTCAATATGACTGTTGCCTGGTGTGGGGAGATGAGATGTGAAACCATAGCTGAAATTAGCATGTGGATGCACATGTTGTACCAACCTCTTGGAATCATAATGCTGTTCTCAGCAAAGCTTATAAGCAAGAATGTGCTTTCTACTGGGCTGCTTTAAAGGGGCTAATTCTTCTGAATCTGAAGCCTTAGTGTGTATGGCTATATGTCCCTGGGAATGCTTATTATTAAAGGGGACTATTGGATTGTGCGTCTTTTTAAAATTTTTATTTATTTATTTGTTATTTATTTTTAAATATTTGTTTATTTTTACAGACTGCATTTTGATCCACTGTACACCAATGGGGTATAGCTTTTCATTTCTAAGGTGGTATACAATATGCTTCTTTATTAACAAGCTGACTTCATTGCTTGCCTACAAACCACAAGGTAAGTCAAGATCACTTTTGTCCCCCTTTGCCACCATTTTTAACTGCTTGGGATACTCGAAAGCCCTATTCAGCTTGGAGCCAGCTGGAATGTCACTGCTTGACATAGGACAATAACACCTACTCCAGCCATCTCCTTTCTCCAGAGCCCTGGCCTCGGCGGAGGCTGTAGGTCGCTCTGGCTTGTGTAACTCACACTTGGAGGTAGAGGGCATGGAGAAAGCCAGCGTGCGTGGGTTGCAGGCTAGAGGTAGCGCTGGACTTCTCCCAGATGAATATGGTCTGTTTTAAAGTGCACTGAGGTCACAGGTCACAGTTCAACCTCAAGGACTAAGTGCACTAATGTGTTTGGCAGACCCAGACTTGTTAAACAAAACAAAACCAAAAGTAAAGGGAGGGAGGGTGTAAGCCGGCTTTGAACCCTAAACGGTCATTTGCTTTCACTCCTCCAAACCTCCGGGAGATCTTCAGACCATCTTAGGCTAAAACTGTTTATGGCCCCTGGTGTCGGAGAGACTGGAGGCCTGACACCTGACCTCGCATTAACCTGAGATTCAGTCCAGAGCCAGAGTCTGGAGGAAAAAATGAGCTGTTCCCTCAGAAGCTGCTGCATTTGATGGTCATGCTCAAGTTTACCAACTTCCTCAGATTGTGCTTCAAAAATAAAACCAGCTACTCTTTGAATTCCAAGTAGCATTGATTGGCTTTGTTTCTGCTGTGTGAGTCTTTTTTAAACCATTTTTCTTAAGTTAGGTTGCCATTGTTCTTTCCTCCGGGATGGCTAGTTCTCGTGGTGAAGAACAGCAGCAAGTTCCTTCTGCAGAGAAGCCCCTGCTGAGTTAATGTTCAAGTCCAAGGCACTTGAGCTATAAAAATCAGGAAAACAGGTATTCTTACATTACGCTTGATACCTTCATTATTTCTATTTTATTTACTTTTGCATTTTTATTGAATGCTGTTTTTGCCAAAAGTGACATTGTTCTCTCTCAATAATCTTAGTATTGAATTTATTCCCTCAGAGGGGAAACACACATGAAATGATTCCACACAACCCTGGGAAAAATTAACGTGATCAAAAAGTGGCTCATTCCAGTGAAGTTTGTGGTTCAATGATCGGAAAAGCAAAGCAAAGAGGGGAATGATATATTCTTTAAAAAGAATAAGAAGATCTAAAATGCATAGAAATTTCTAGCCATTAAAATCATATAACAGTGAAAAGCAAGAATCGGAGGAGGGGGGAAATGTTATTGTGTTCCTTAAGCAGCAAAAAGACGCTCAGGGAGACTCCGGCTCCAGTGAGTGCCTGCTGCTGTCTGGCTGTCCTTGGTGGCCCACATGAAGCTCAGCAGACAGGACTCAGTGACTGACTCCAGACTGCATTCGACCACTGTGGCTCTTAGATTATTGCAGACCTTCCTCCCTGGTGACTCCCGGGAAACCACCGGTCGGTCACGAGTGCTCCTGAGAAGGGTGCAGGAAAATAGTATTTATTTTTAAATGCTTGGGTCTGGAAGTTCTCAGGTTTTGCATTTTTTTTTTTTTTTTTTTTTTTTTTTTTTTTTTTTTTTTGCAGCGGGGATTGAAATATTTTTATGGGCTTCACTAGTTGAGCGTCTAGGAATCTGGAATACTCCAAAATCTAAAAGAGAGTATCAGGCTGGTGCTCAAGAAGTTTAAACTTTTGGAGCATTTTGGGTTTCAGATTTTTGGACTAGGAATGGTCAGTCCATGTTCCATGAAAATAATCTTCACGTACTGGGCCTTTTCAGAAAGTGAAAGTCACCGAACACAAAGCAAAAGATCTAAGAAATGGTCGAATACAACATAAATAAATGCTGATTCCCATCAATGTACAAGCCTCTTGAAAAAACTGAAGTTCCTCATTTGGCCGAGCTGTATCCTGTGTTTGAAGGAGGTCGTTTCCCTAACTGAGCTCCGCCTTGTGTGCTAGGAGGAGAGGGTCTGGGCATGTACATCCCGGCAGCGCTAACTCAGGTCAGGGCAGATGGACTTGCGATGTGCCCTCCATGTTCTCCCAGCAACCCTGCGGCCAGCCGCACTCCCAGATGGAATCAGAGACTGCCCTGCTCCTGCCCCCAGGACACCACTCTGGATGCCAGCCATTCTGTGGCTGTTGGTCTTCTCTCCATGTGTCCTCTTCTGATGACTGACTGAGTGTATTTTCTTATGTTTATCGTGCTGATTGTGTTTAAGACGTGAGGCTGGGCCCACCCTGGGACACTTGTTCCCAGAGCCTGGTGTCCTGTCAGGTTCCTGGCTGTGAAGGAGAGCTCAGGTCTCCTCGGTGCCCGCGCCTTGTGAGAACCTTGTAAATGCCATCATCCCTCCTGATTCCTTTAGCAACCACACATGGTGGGTCCTTCTTAGTGGATGGAAAGTTGGTAGGTTTATAAATAGAACTGATTTTCTAATGCTTCCTCTTCTTGTGCTTCATCTGCCTTGATTCTCCTTTATGATCTGTAAATTGGAGATCCATGTGTTTCCTTATTTATGGAGAATAATAGTCACTAAGTTTCTTGATATTTTTAACCCATAATGAGTCGAATACCATGTAGTCTTCTGGATGTCTTTTAAATTTTGAATTTTTACAAGAAACCTTCATTATATTCAACATTTTAAAAATCATGCAGTTATTTCCAGCGTGAAGGAAAAAGCAAACACAAATGCTTGCCCCTTCCTGCTGGCTAGATGAGAAACCAGATCCCTGCCTTCCCCAGCTGTATTCCGAGGTCAGCAATGGCCTGTTTACCCCATTACTTATTTTTAAAGGCCTCCCAGCTTCCAGCTTTAAATTAATAGTCTCGTCCCGACTTGCACAGAATCAAATATTTACCCTCCTTCTTTGGCTCCTTTTCGTTTTACTGCTGTCATCTAGGATTTTCCTGTTACAAGAAATGCTCTCCTATTTGCACTTCGTCTGATGGTGTGATTGGCTTACTTAAGAACAAAGGTACTGGATGTAAAGCGACTTGAGAGGAAACCCAGGCATGGTCCAATCTCAGAGACAAGTTTATGTGGTCCTTGGAGGGGCCACCCCAGTGGGGTGGTGAAGACAAGACTTTATCATGCTGTAGCTTTTCTACACCTCGGCTCTCTTCCTCTCCCACATCTGCCACCCAAAATAAAAAACACTAAACAAAAAAGGAAGTATTTATCTATTTTTTTAAAATTAAAATGTACGCTGAATGGCAACCACAAGTCTGATACATCGTAGACAAGCCAACATTTTTCGTTTGAACCTTCTTATTTTCCCTGGCCTAGATACACTTGATATCATTGTTGTCTCTGTGCACTTGCTTGTTTTGTGTCAGAACAAAAGCCTGTTGGGTTTTGGCATTAACTCCTTTTACTACAAGACTTAAAACATCTTCCTTGAACTATCATAATAAACCACTTCAATTTCTGCCATGTACCAGGTCCAGATCACTTTTTTCTGTCTTTGTGAAGGATGAGTACATTATACGTGTCACCAGGAGCAAATGCCTTAGCATCTGCATCTTCTTAGATTATGTCTGATGACATGGTTTTACGCCAGCATGCTTGTATTATACATTTCAATTTCTGTATTTGCCTTTGTCTATATTTTCAATGTGGTATAATGTTCAGTGGTTGGAGGTATTTACACAATTTCAAGTTTATTTTTGCCATATATGTGAATGGAGTCAGTGGAGAAAATGCCTATCGACTTGACATCAACTTGCCATTTTGTGACTGGCAAGGACACTTGTATATTTGGATAGACAAGAGGGCTGGCTGCCAACTCTCCATGAAGGTAGCAATTTCTGATGCTTTTCAACAAGTTTGTTTATTTTGACCTTAAAGTAACTTTGTTAAATGAGTCACCTATAAATCTGTACAGTAGAAGTCAAAAGTCTCAGGTCCCTTTTTGGAATAATAATGTTTGAAATAAGGCAGCTCAGCTGTTGTCAATCCAACCTCATTTCAAAAGATTAAACCAGATTTTCGTGAAGACAGTAGGGAGCTGGGGAGACAAAAAGAGATGCAAGTCAGGAAGAGTGGCTGAGGCCGTGACCAGGTTCCGGCTGCAGTGCCGCCCAGGCTGGGGGATGATACTTCTGGCCACATGAGCACCTATTCTGAGATTCACATATGAGGTGGGCGGATATGGTTGGGCGTGACAAAGATGTGGCTTCCCAGGAAAAGCAAGCAAACGAATTAACACAAAACAGACGGGACAGAGAGGCAGGGCCTTCCCTTAAAGGATGGTTCCTGACCCTCGTAGGAGTGGAAGTCTTACCCTGGAAAGGTGGGTACAGTGCCAAGGGACAGGGAGTGTGACTTAACCAGGACCCCGGTTACACCTGGAGCTTCCGTGCCCACCGCCTGGGCCCGCTCACTGTGCTGAGGTGCAGTCCTCAGGGTGGCCTGCTCACAGGCAGATCTGCAGGCTGCAGAGACTGGAGGTGGAAGAGAGGAGGACTGGCCCGTCGGGAGTGCAGAGCAGCGGGAAGAGGTCATGTCGCCTCCCGGCTCTCTGGCTCTCACCGCCTGAGGTTGAGAACCCAGCAGCCAGGTCTTTGGAGTATTTGAGAATCAGTCCTTGAAAATGAGAGCAGATCACCTGGTAAATGGTAAGAACGTGGTAAAGGATATTTCCTTCTCAAATCCACAAGGAAATCCTGATTTTAACTCTGGTACATAGTAGAGGACCCAGTTGGAAATACTTTCTCATCCTTCATCATTCCTTTATTCCACGGATTTCAAACTTGCTCTGTGCCAGCCCCAGAGCTCAGGGCGGCAAGACGGAGCGGAATGAGATAAAGTGCAGGCATCTCTCAGTTTCACGGGACCTTGGTTCCAGGATCCTGTGTGGATACCAAAATTCACAGTTAGCATGTAACTTACTACCTCCTCCCTTATACTTTAAATCACCTCCAAATTATTTATAATACCTAATACAATTAAATCTATGCATGTAGTTGCTATACTCTATTGTTTGGGTAACAAGAATAAAAACTACGTGTTCAGAACAAGTGTGTGTGTGTGTGTGTTTTGATGAAAAATGTAATTTTTTATTTTACCCAAAATTCCACATTTCAAAGAATTCTCAGGCTGAGGATGTGGCTCAGTGTTTAGACACCTTGGGTTCAATGCCTGATCCAAAAAAAAAAAAAAATAGAATTCTTCTGGTGGATTATGTCCCCAAAGGCCCATGTTCACAGTCCTTTGCAACACAGCAGAAATATTTGAGAAGCCCTGTATCACTGTACCAAAAATAATAGTGCCTGTGGTGCATCTTGTAATCTTACTGGCTTGGGAAGCTGAGGTAGGAGGATAGTGAGTTCAAAACCAGCCTCAGCTGGTTTGAATTTTGACTTGCCTTAAGCTAATTATAGTAATTCTGCTCTCCTTCCAGATGTGTTAGCAATGGTAGTTAATGGTATATGAGGGTAGTTCTGTGGCAGGAAGTTTGTAGGGAAAGGTAGCTCTCATCAAATGATACTTAGGAGAATAAAAGATCCCCTTTCTATTTCACGATGATGCTACTTACATGTGATAGCTGGATCTGGGGCAGCCATGTTGTGATCATGAGACAGTAGCCAATTCCCTGAGGATGGCAGAGGAATAGAGATGCCTGGGCCCTTGGGGAGGTTATACAGACATTTGATTAATGAGTTCTGAACCTGCTGCCAATCCAGACTTCCTATTTCGAGAGATGGTACATTTATTTATTGGTTTAAGAGATTTTGAGTTGGGTCTCCTAATACTTTCAGATAAATATGATTCCTAACACATACTACTGTGCAGCTCCTTCACCTCCCCACAATACTGCTTCAGTTGATCCTCTCAGAAAACTTATGGGGTAGACAAGACATAAAACAAAAGGAAACTGAAGTTCAAAGAATAGGTAGGCGAGTCAGCCCTACAACCAAGATAATCTGACTCCTAGTCCAGGGTTCTTCATCATACCACAAGGTGAATTCAGCTGTGCAGTCAATACTGGGAATGGGAGGATATCTCAGAAACCCTTGGGGAGGGAAACGAAATTCCCTGACTTTCAGTGGCCTCAGTTCAGCTCAGATGGGCTGGTTGAGAATATTTTTCTTTCTTTCTTTTTTTTTTTTATTTTTCTAGTTGATTTATTTATTTTTTATTTTTTTAACAAATGGGATACGTGTTGTTTCTGTTTGTACATGGAGTAACGGCATACCATGTGCGTAATCATACATCTACATAGGGTAATGATGTTTGATTCATTCTGTTATTTTTTCCTTCCCCCCACCCCTCCCACCCCTCTTTTCCCTCTATACAGTCCCTCCTTCCTCCATTCTTGCCCCCCTCCCACTCCCCATTATGTGTCATCATCCGCTTATCAGTGAGATCACTCGTCTTTTGGATTTTTGAGATTGGTTTATCTCACTTAGCATGATATTCTCTAATTTCATCCATTTGCCTGCAAATGCCATAATTTTATTATTCTTTGTAGCTGAGTAATATTCCATTGTATATATATACCACAGATTCTTTATCCATTCATCAATTGAAGGGCATCTAGGTTGGTTCCATAGTCTGGCTATTGTGAATTGAGCAGCTATGAACATTGATGTGGCTGGATCTCTGTAGCATGAACAAGTGTGTTTTTATTGAATATTGTCAATCTGCGGCTGGTTGAATCTGTGGAGCTTAATCCGCAGATACAGATTCAGAGGCTCTGTGGTACGCTGCACTAAGGAGGCAGGTTCTGGTGAGAGAGAAAGACACACAAGCAAGGCCAGAGTCGCACGCAGGACATCGGACAGAGGAGCAGGTAGAGAAGAGTGGGAATGATTAGCCCCAGCAGGAGTTGTGCTGAAGGAAGGACAAGGGAATTGGGAAAAGCTCCAGACCACAGGGACTCACTGAGAGGAGACTGAGGAGTTTTTTTTTTTTTTTTTTTTAAGAGAAAGCATTTTTTTCCACATTCCTTTTAAAAGTTCCATATTCTCTGAGTGGACATCGTTAGATTGAGAAGATGAAAATTTAGAAAGATAGGCAGTGGCCAGACTTTTGGAATGGAAGGCCTGGCTTTTCCTATTGATAGCTTGGAACTTATCCTCCAAGACCTACTGGATAGTATGGCCATTGAGGGGCTTTAAGTGTCGGGGGGGATATATAGCATTTACGAACCAGGAACAACTGGCATTCAATTTTCTTGTTTTAAGTGATTATTTTAAGGCCCTGGTTTCCAACTTTTCTGCACAGTAGAATCACCTAAGAATCTTTTGAAAATTCCAGAATTCACACCACATGCAAAGAAACTACGTCATTTGGTATGTTGGGAAGCCTTGGTTTCAGGAATAGAGAAAGAAAGAGGACATCATTTGGAGCCAATGGAATTGACTTGAGAAGGTGCAGTCGTCGACTTTCAGTTATGTAGTTAGACATTTGAGAAAGGAAGTGAGCTTCAAATCAACTTAGAAGACGTGAGCTTTACCTTGGCTCCTGATCCTCGGTCAGTCCATGGTCACGTGGTCCTGTTGCCTTTGGGTCTCTGAGCACGGTGATCATGGTGGTGGGTCCTATGGCAGAGGAAGACTGCAGTCCATGGCAGCTGGGAAACACAGAGAGGAGGAGGCTGGGTCCCATATCCCCTCAAGAGCACGCCCCACGCGACCAGCTTCCTCCCTCTGGGCCCTGACCACCGGGTTTCCACCACCCAACTCCCCACAGGCTGGGACCAACCGTCAAGAGCAGGGCCTCTCAGGGAGACTTCAAACCACTTCAAACGGAAAAGTCGTGCGGTCCAGTTCATTTTCTTCCATTGGCTCTTTTCGTGCCTCTTTACTTCCTCATTTTTGAGAGATGGAGAATGGCTTGATGATGGGGAGCCAGCATCCTGGCTGGAGAGAACTACTCAGCTGTGTTCACCACGTGGGCCTTTTCTGTTCTGCTGCAGCAGCAGAGGGATGGGCAGGAAGGATGACTTTCCAAAGAGTGTGTCCCTGGTTCCGTAAGTTTTCCTCCTTTTCTCTTACGGGTCGTGCCCAGGCAGAAGCATTTCCAATACAGCGAAATATATTTGCGTGATATTTGTGCTTTGAAACACATGCATTCATCTGTCTAAGTGGGCGTTATAATCAGCGTGGATGAATTGGAGGCTCACTCTTTCTTTGCTGCTCAATCGGGTCCTGCAGGTCGCGGGCAGTCAACACTAGGCTTCAAGCTTTCCGTGATGCCCTGGGTCACACTCTTGCCACTACCCCGTTCAGACCAGAGCTCTTCCTCAGCCATTCTTTGATGATGAAGGAGGCACAGTTTGTGTTTCTTTTATTGTCGGGGTGTTTTGATTTTTAGTTATAAAGCCTATTTTAAAAGGAAGAAAAGAAAAATCAAGGAAGGAAAAGAAAAGGAAGAAGAGGGAAGTGAGAAGAAAAACAAGCAGCACTACAGCAGGTTCAGGCTCTGACCTGAAGCCAAGAAAACTCACCTGAGATGCAGAGAAAGATGATGATTCCGCATCCCGCTGCAGACGCGGTACATTTAAGCATTTGCTAGAGATCTGAATCTTAAAGGAGCCCGCCAGGGATTGGTCGGCTCCCGCTTTACAACACTGACCGGCGAGGGACGCAAAGGTGTTTCAAGGCACCACCAGGGCAAGGGCGGCCTCGAGGGCGTTGACCAAGCAGCTGGTGTGGTTCCATGTATGTCTCAGACGTTGCTGTCAACTTGAATGATTTCTCCCATCACAAAGCTGTGGATAAATATCCAGGCCAGCGCCTCTCCTGCTTGTGACAGGCTTGGCCGCTCTGGATCCCAGACTTTGCCCTCATGCCTGCACCGCACTATGGTGTATGCGACTCTGTTATTGCTTAGCTTTGTTCCTTCTCAGTCCCATTTCCAAATGTTCCTTCCTGCCTTCCCTCCATTGTTCTCTCTTTCCCTTTCTTTTCCTTCCTTCCTTCCTCCTTCCTTTCTTCTCCCTTTTTCCTTTCCTTTCCCTCCCTCCCTCCACTCCTTCCTTCCTTCCCTCCATTCCTCCTTCTCTTCTTCTTCTCTTGCTCCTTCTTCTTCAGTTACTTTCATGGTGACCAGCCACTGAGGGTGCTACCTGGGCTCTACCTGGATAGTCAGCAACACAGACCCCAGAGCCAGGCGAGCCTCCATCTGAGATCAACTTTGCCGCACAGATGGCGGGTCAGTGGGACGAACATTACACTCAAGATCAGAGGCTCTGGTCTTGCATTTGGCATGAGGTGCTTTCAAACAAAGCCCCTTTCTAAAATACAGTTTCTTCTTCAGATAATCAGAAGACTCACTTCTCTGCCTACTTAATGACTTCGTTATGCAAATAAGTGAAAGTTCTCTTATTTCAAGTTAACATGAAAACTCTCCAAATCCTTAAAAGTGTCTAAGGCATGGGTTCTCAAAGTTTAGTCTGCCGCTGACCCACCTGGAGCTCGCTGCCAGCTTTTCTTCTTCAGTGGGTCTGGGGAGGGACTGGGAGTTGGCTCTTCTGCCAGGCTTCCAGTGGCGCTGAAGCTGGTGCCAGACCACACATCTGGGTCCGGCCTAAGGAGCGCCTTGTCCCGGTGTCCCTCCCGTCCCTGGGGCTCCCTCTGGATCTACCATTCACAGATGACATCGAGAAAGTCAACGCCTGCTGAGAGCAACTTTGGAAACTGTCCAGGAGGGTCGGGCCTCCGAAAGGGCACACCAAGTGGGCACTGGAAAGCCAAAACAGATCTCATGTGAAGAACCCCCAAATCTCTACGGAATATTATTGGAAACCTCATGCTTTCCGAGATAATTAGCTACTTTACTTTTCTGGATTTAGGAAGTGGTTGGATTATCTGTTAATTGAATCCTGAAGTGGGACAACCCAAAGAGTCCCCACCAGCCTCCATGCTGCCTGTGTATACAGTGGTGCAGACTGTTTTACTGCAACAGAGACAGGCAGGCCCCTGGCTTCACAGTGGATTAGCTGTGCTGTTAAACAGTAGTGCTGAGAGTACACTAGACGATTTCAGCTAGAAAATTAAAATAAGCTGCAACAAACCTACCAAACTCATTGCTGTGAAGCCAACGTCACTCCAGCTGAGGGCTCTGGGACCCTACAAAAGGGCTTTAGTTAATGAAATGAGCCTGCTGTGCAACGATGTAACGGAAATCTAAGGGATGGGACTAAATTCTGAGGTGTCAAATGAGGCTACCTCTTTCTGCCGAGAGGGAGCTGGCGGGCTGGCAGAGAGACCGATCATGCCTGTGGCTTCGTGTGTGAGCCTGGCTTCTACGTCTATGGTGGGATGTGCACTTGACCAACATCAGAACAATCAGGCTTTTGAAAGAATGATGCGTCAGCCTGCCTGGTCTCTCCCATGCAGTTGTGCATAATGTTAGATTAAAAAGAAAAGATAGGTCAGCTTAAAGCCCTTCACATGACTTGGATTCGCTGTCCAGGTCCACAAAGACCCAAGCCAGGAAACCCTGGCTCACTGCTCCTTCAGAGCGCAAGCGTGGACCTGACTGGCAGCACGGCTCTTGGTTGCCCTCTGCAGGGACAAACACCAGAGCCTCCTCTGCCGGGAAAGAGTCCAGAGCCTCCCAGGCCTTGGGAAGATGTGCAGGTTACCGCAGTAAATTTCAAGGCATGTCTGCCTCTTTCAGGGCCCATCCAGTGAGGGTGATTTAACCAGCAGGCAGTATTTCCAGGAGCTGAGTTTAGTGCCTCCGACGTACAGGGAATTTGCTGACTGGAGGAAACGGGCGATCCAGGCCTGGGACGGACCAGAGGAGGGCGATCATTTGTTTTCCCTTCCCCTTTCCCGGGAAGGGTGCAGCTTGGGGCGTGGGTGCAGCGAGCGACCTTATGATAACCACAAACAGAACAAAGCGACAGACGCACACCGCACGGCTCCCATTTCATACGAGTACTAAAGTCGGCGGAACTAACGAGAAGCAGATCGGTCACAGCTACGTAGAAAATCAATTCTCGGGCGTCTTCTCATTCGGGTTTTTGATATTACTTTGTTCTCATCTGTCACATGAGGGTTGCAAAGTGATTTTCCAATGAGTCGTTCTTTAGAGAGGAAGTGAACACGCTGAAGACCCTTTCTCGGGGGTCGGGTACAGTGACCAACGGTGGCCTCTGCCTTCAGATGGCTGCTTTCCCTGGCCTTCGTCGTTCAGGCTCTTGTGAAAGAACTTTCATGATTCTTCTCCACGAGGCTTTTCTGGGTGACACCAAGTATCAGCTGAAAACTTAGATCTGTAGGTTACATGCACATTCACAAGTCACTCCCGCTGGACTCTTGGGGTGTGGTGAGACGTCATGGTGACCTTGCACTTTGTCATTTCCTCATATACGACTAGGGTTGGAGACTAGTTACCCAGAACGATGGATCAGAGATCAGCCTCTAGTGTATAGCTGCGGGACCCTCACCTCCTTCAATCCTTTGCATGGACAAGTCTTTAGAGGTGTGCTGGGGAAGAGGTGCAAAGGGTTTCTAAACAGCACTCTGCTCTCTTCCTGTTTCTCTGCTGAAGGGTGATGAACAGGTACTCAATCATTTGGGGTATTCATAGGGTAAGAAATATCTGTGGGGCAAAGGTGGAATAAAGGCTGTGTATCAGGTCGGTACTTTTACCACTGTAGGCATGAAGAAGAAAAATAAAATTTCAGAGGAGCAAAAATAAAGGGGATGGAGACGCAGGTAAGTCATCACCGCAGGACTCGGTTTCCTGTGAACGGTAATAAGTCACGTGACTAAAGGTTCTCAAAGCGGGTTCCACAGGAACACCATCCTATTGGACGTTGGTGCAGATCCCCCACAGAGTCCCACCACCAGGTAGCTGCGAGGCAGACCCACTCGTGTGAATGGAGCAGTCCACACCTGGGATTTCCAGGCTTTGAGGGCTGGTGAATGATGGGAGTTTCCAAGAGGTGGACAAAATATACTGTTTTCAGTCTTTGTGACCACACGACCTTTCACTGTGTTACTATAAAACCCTGATTTTGATTATTGTTGGTGTCTTTTCCAGCTCTAAAATTATATGAACACATGTTGACAAGGCAGGCTGTGAAAAGAGACAGAATGGGAAGGAAAATAGATATAATTAACTGTGCAATTTGGGCCACAATGGCATTGTTTTGCATTTCTGTGACATTAGAGCAAATGATTATTTTATTCCTTGATTTTCTTCACAATGCCTTACTAGGACAAAGAAACTAAGGAGGAAAAAAATAAACTCGCCAGTAAGAAGGGAAATGACCAGAAACTTAGATGGTGAGGGTAGCCATGTTGGTAGCATCCCAGAGCTGTGCCAGCAGCATCCGGCTGTGCTTAAAGGTGGCAGAATCTGGCTGTAACATGGAAGCTTTTCTCTATCTTCACTTTTCCACCTTGGTAATTCTCAGAATAAGCCAGTGCCAGGCAGGATGGAGTCACAGTTAAAGAAAAGTGGAGCATTCCAGGGTGAGGCATGGAGATTAGTCAGGGGTTGGGAAGCAAGCCCAATCTAGAAAGATCAGACAAAATAGTTTTTAATGCTTTTTCTCTGTTTTTGGCCTGGGGAAGAGTAAGTGGAGATGCCACTTAATTGTGATTGCTATCACTTGCTGTGTCAGAGAGCAGAGGGAGGTAACCATCAGGCTCCCTTGTCCGTGAGCAGGGACAGGAGAAGATAGTCTGTGCTGTGGTGGTGAGGGCGTTAGACACCAGCAATGGCTCTTATTCTGAGGGTTTTGCACTAGCACTGCAGTTACTGACCATTGGGTTAAGTGAAAAAGTCAGTTTCTTAAAAGAGTTTACAAATGAGTAACCTTTATCACATCCTTATTATGAATCATGTACCTTTTTGGGGCCTTTTTGGGCACTGTGTCCTTTACTTGTACATGAACATTTTGAGAAATTATATATATTTTTCATCTCCAGTTTATGGATGTGAAAATAAAGTTTCTCAATATTCTCTGTCCTCAGCATTTAGTAGAGTCAGTTCTCGAATGCAGATTAGCCATGCCTTGACCACCATAGCTGAGCTCCCCATTGGTCCACTGTCTTCACGTAGGCCAGTCAATATTTTATTGAGTTTCTTCTTCAACAGTAAATACAAATTCACAGTACTAGATAAACCAAAGGAATTTTCAACAAAGATCTGATTTTTCACCTTTCTTGATGTACAGAGGCAAATATGTTCTTATTGGTGAAGGAAGCAGAGCCTACACTTGTGGCCCTGAGTTATTCTGAGAGTGGTTCTGGGGTCCCTGGGTTCTTCCCTGGTGCCCCTCACCCTGCCTTGAGTTGGAAAGATTCTTCCACTGAAGAGGAAAGGTGGGAGATGACAGCAGCAGAAGCAGGCTCCTGATGGACAGCGTCTGTCCTGTGGGTGCCCCTGGAGATGTGTCTTGGGAAGAAGTTACAGAAAGATGGCACCTATGTCCCTGAAAGTCAGCGGCCCCTCCCTGTCCGGGGCTTGCGTCCTAGAGTTGGGCGGCACACAACTTGGCTGTGAGTGTTTGCATGGATTTGCATGGATCAAATCCGACTGGATTTGATCACCTGATCCAAAGTAGATAAGCCGTAATAGAAGGAGAAGGAACGAAGCAGTCCAGCATCAGAAGTGCTGTGTAAAATACTACAGGGTTTCTCGTGTGGGATCTATAAAGTTGATTGTGCAGAAGTTGAGAGTAGAATGGATGGTCACCAGGAGATGGGGAGGTCAGAAGGGACAAAGGGATAGGGAAAGGGAGAGAGGTAGGAGAATTAAGTTCTACTAGGTATTCTGGGATCACAGACAATGAAAATATGTCACATATATATCTATATCACAAAGACTGGGAGAAAGCATTCTTAATATTTTTAACCACAACAATGATAAAAGTGTGAGGATATAGATATGCTTACCCTGATTTAAAATTATGAAATGTATATGTGTATAAAAACATCACATGGTATCCCATAAACATGTACAATTTTTGTCTGCCAATTAAAAAATGTAAAAGGAGAAAGAAAGGCTGTCTGTGTGTTCACTTTGCATCAAAACTTATATTAGGGATGTCCTACCCCTTAGAACGCAGATGCCTTTTCCCACCTCTGGGTCACAACACCTCCAGCTCCATAGCTTCACCCGAGGTTGGAGGTCATGTCCTGCAGACCCAGAGCAGACCATGCCAGAAGCTGAACTGGGCAATCAAGGCAAATGATGCAGAATCAAGTCAAATCCAGGGTGTGCGTCAAGCAACCAGGGCAAGGGATGTGATGTAAGGACGCTGGAAAATATCTAGTCACAACTAAAAGAATGGTGCACAGGAATGACCCAAGAGTGGCTGGATTCTTCTGAATTCTTGCTGGGATCTGGTTGAGTTCCCAATATGTCAAGAGTCCACACATCTCATTTCCACTGACTTACGAGTGATTTTCTGAATTTTCCCTTAATCTCCCTCCTGTTCACTTTGGGACAAAATTATACTGAAAATTGAATCCAGTACCCTAATGTTTATTATTACCTCGTTCATTTGTCAACCAGTCTGCCAACCCAGAGCGAAAGTTATCCTTGATCAGGATTGTAAGCATGAGGACTGAACACCTAAAATACTTCCAGGGTCATTAGTGTCTTTAATAGCACTCAGCAGAATTGCTAATGGCACTTGATAAGCTTCCTCTTCACTGTCCCCAGTAACTACTGAAAGCCAGAACAATTTTTTGATAGTCTCCAATCTTGCCTGCCTAAGCCTTTCTCATCAGATGATTATGCTATATCTCATTTTATCAAAAATAAGTAAATAAAAGAGGACTCAAGCCCTCAATTTTGAGCCCTTAGGACTATGTCTGCAAAGATCTTATCCTTTTTGGTTCCAAAGAAGATCAGTTCTCATACTAAAAGGATCAGGATCCTTCCCCCAGGCTGAGTCTCACAGCTGCCTTCTCCTTCAGAGATCTGCTCCCGCAGCTAATCCTATCCTCACCTATGCCTTCAACTTGCAATCTCCATTTCTCTTTTCTCATGGTATATAAACGTGGTGAAATACCACCCATGTTTTTAAAAAGACCTATCTTCCTCCTCCTGTTGATCTCTCCTTCGCTTTTAACCACGTGTCTTTTTAAATCTTTTTATTTTTTCATGGTGTGCACTATCTTCCCTTTCATCCACCTAAGTTCCATATCCCTGGGTTTGTTTCTCTCCCACCCCCGGAGGCTTTAGTCACCCATGTCAGTGTGGCCTTTAAACCTCGCCTGATCCCATTGCTCTCTGGAGCTCCACACTCGTGCCTTGGAAGCTGGGCGTGCTCGCGTCCACCCTCTCCTTTGTTTCCAACACCTCTGGCTCTTCCTGTGATACTCTAATTTTGGGTCCTTCCCTCTGCTCTACAGCTGCTGGAGTATCTGAGTGTCCTGCCTTGACCTCCTTCTTCCTTCCCTTCACACAATGTCTTCATTGATGTGTTTCCAGCCCCTTGGCGTCAATGATCACAGCGCAGCTGGTTGCTCCCCAAACTCCACCCCTATCCCAGATCTCTTGCCCAAGCTGCACAAGAACACAGTCTGATTCCCTACGGGTCATCCACATTTCAGTATTTCACACATATTTCACACCCACCAACCCACATCCTCAAAGTGATCATCCTTGACATAGGGAAACAGTGAGATGACTGGGAGAGGTGTCAGAATTTCATCATTCCTAGACCAAAATCAGAAATACGAGTAAAGAACCTACATTAGAATTTGTGTTGGTTTTATCCATGCCATAAAACAAAAATCAACTGTGATCCTATAGTTGAAAAACAGAGAAGGAAAAATGGTAAAGAGATTGCATGCTTGCCTGCGCCCTGCGGATCCGTTAAGTGGAAGGCCAGGGAGAGGTCAAGAGCTGGAGGCGGATGGGGCCTGAGCTCTGGGCGAGGCCTGAAGGAGCCCTGCCCCCATTCACCACCTCGGAAATGAGGGATGCACTCCGCACTCTCGGGAGAGGAGCCCATGAGGGATGCACTCCGCACTCTCGGGAGAGGAGCCCAGGTGCGCGTTGCCTCCTGCCCCTTGGCAACAGATCCCCAGGCCCGGAGCAGTTGCTGGGTGGATCCATAAACGTGAAAGCAGGCCTGAGCTCCCGGACCCGCTCAGCCCCTTCCCTCCCCTCTTCCTTCTCTCCCTTCTTCTCTCCTCCCTCCGCTGGGCACCTGTCCGTCTGCGGAAAGGGCGCAGTCTCCCCTAGACGGCTTTTCCGAGGCCCCGGGACGCGCTCTCTTTATTGGCACACCCGCTGAGGTGGTTCAGGGGAACAGTTTCCCCAGATCTGTTATCAGTTAAACTGATCGTGGGTGTTTAATTTGGTTTTATCTTCTTTTAAAGTGTGGTGAGAAAAGAAAGGAGTATGATTTATTTACTTTCAAAATACTAAGACATTAGTCATATGAATTCTAACAGAAATCAAATATGATCAAGGTACTTTTTAAACTGTGACTTTGGAAGTGTCTCAAGATAGAGTTCTCTTTACACCTTTTAATGAATCTGAAAAGTTCATTTGTTTATGATAATTATCTAAAAAGGTAGCCCTCTAAATGTATGTATACAATCTAGGTATAAATTCTATTATGTTCCACACATTTATTTTAATTACATAATAATTTTAAAAATTCAAAATTTCTAGCTTTGTCCCATGTAAAGACTGATACTACCAATTTTGAACTGTTTTGAAAGTGAGAATCTTTGATGTAACTTAAAAATGTGTCTAGAAAATACATCTCATGACCTTGGATTAGAACACTTAATACCGTGAAGATGGCCAAATGTCCAGGGAATCTGTAGATTCAATGAATTACCTACCAAAATTTCCATAGCCTTTTCTACAGAAATGGAAAGCTAATTCTAAAAGTCATGTGTAATTTCAAGGGACCCTAAGGAGCCTAAAAATCATTGAGCAAAACTAGAGTACACATATTTCCCTATTTCAAAGCTTTCATAACAAAAACATAGCAGGAGATTGGCATAAGAATAGACATATTAAACAATGCCATAGAATCAAGTCTGTCTATCTATGGCCATTTGATGATTGACAAGGGTCCAAAACCATTCCGGAGGGAAAGAATCATCTCTTCAGCAAAAGGTGCTGAAAAGAACTGAGTGTTCACGTGCCTTAGAACAACGTTGTACCCTTACTTCACACCATATGGAAAAGCCGACTCAAGATGGACCTACTGCATAAAGTATAAGATTATATGACTCTTAGCAGAGAACACAGGGAGAATCTTTTGACCCACATCAAAAGCAGAAGGAAAAATTGATTGGACTTTATCAAAATGAATACTTTTGTGCATCAATGGACATTCTCAAGACCTCTATTAAGACAGGACTACCAACATCATGGAGAAAATACAAATCACATATCTGAAAAGGGTCAAGTATTCAAATTATGTAAAGAATTCTGACAATTCAATGACATAAAGACAAACAACTTAAGGGAAGAAAAGGGAAATGAACTTGAACAGACATTTCTCCAAAGAAGATATGCAGATGGCCAAGAAACACATGAAAAGATGCTTGATATCAACAGTCATCAGAGAAATACAAATTAAAACCACATGCGATGTCACTTCACGCTTGGTGGGATGACTGAACTGAATTTTTTTTTTTTAATTTTAAAGGAAAATAGCAAGCATTGATGTTTATGAGGATGGACCCTCATATACAGCTGGTGGGATTGTCAAATTGTGCATCTGCTGTGGAAAACAGTTCGGCAGTTGCAAAGCTAAATACAGAATAACTTATATCTAACAATTCCACAATAATTAAATACCTGTATTCAAACAAGTTGCACCGGAACATTTATAAGAGCGTTATTCGCACTAGTCAAAGAACGAGAATAAGCCAAATGTGCATCAGGAAAGAATAGATAAATAAAATGTGGTCCACCCACCCAGTGGACAGTATATTATTCAGTCATGAAAGCAATGAGTTGCTGATATATCTCCACCATGGATGAGCCTTGAAAATATGCTGAGAGAAGTCAGACTCAAGAGGACATACATTCTCTGCTTCCATTGCACAGTCTGGAGCAGTCAAGTCTATAGAGATGGAAAGCAGATGGTTGGCTGGGTGGGAGAATGGGAGGAACTGCTTCATGGAGACAGGGTTTCCTTTTGGGGTGCTCAAAGTTCTCTGGAACCAGATGGGGTGATGACTTCACAATATTGTGAATGTACTAAATGCCCCTAAATTTACCCTTTAAATCATTAAAATGCTAAATGTCACGCTATGGGTATTGTACCACAATGAAAATAATGAGTATGTATCCGATAGATTTGATGAGTCATATAATCAGGAGGGGTGATTTTTTTTTTTTTTTAAGCTGGTTAAGAAAACAAAATAAAAAGATGCCAACTGTGCTCAGGTTAACACCAGGGTCTTCCACAAGTGATTTTTCATGTTTGTCTTATAAGATGCCAGTGGTTTTACTAATAACTCTGGAAATGGGAGGAACTAGAAATAAAGAAGAATATAATTGTATTCAAGGTTCATATCTTGCAAGAACAGAAAAAGACATTAAGACATCAAAAAAGCGTGAGTGTTGAGACTGCCTTTTAAGTCTTCATGTTTGGGTGGCTGTTATCTTAATGTTTGTGCTGTCTTGCTGAGAGGAAATCTTAGTGATTTCCTGAGGCAAGGACTGTATGGGTGTGCTTTGGAAGAGGGAGGTGGCAGAAGCTATTTGGCACAATGTGTACAATACGTGTTTTAAAATACAGAGTTTGAAGCTCCAATGCTCTTGTATACATGGAAGAGGTCTTCTGTGAAAGGACTTCTTTCCTTGTACGTGGACAATGGAGAATGAAATATTTCATCCCTTGTAAAACATTTGTTTCTGACTATTGACCAGTGTCTGAATAAAGTACTCGTTTTAGGGGCAGACTTTTTTTTTTTAATGAACAAATCGAGTCTGTATTAGTTAAACTTCAGCAGTTTGGCTGGTTTGGCTGACCCACTCCTCTAGTTCTATTCTTTTAAATTTCAGTAACTGCAGGCTCTTGGTCACCAATGCCATGAACACATAGTCTGTCATGTCCCAGTCTCTGGTGTGAAAGGAGCACAAGGGTCGTTCTACCTGGCTGAGATTCTTCGGTGTTCTCATTTCCAGTGGGTGGGCATAAATGCCTGGGGTCCCACAGAGCAGTACGCTATGCACACCTGTTTAGAGGCCACTTAACAAGTCAGGAGTGGATGGCAGAGGCTGCTCATGAGGCTGGCCTGACAGACACTTCAGCATCTGAGTTGTAAGATTAGGTGAACCTGATGCAGATATCAATATTTGACACCACACTATTGATATAGATGACAGAAGGAAATATGCTCATATTTATTTATTATGTATATTAAAATATGGCACATATATTTGATGATGTAGAAAAAATGATCTGATTCATCTATACTTTTGGACAAATGGGAAGATAAGGGCCATCTTATACATCCTTTAAAAAATGAAGTTTGAGTGAAGGGAAATTATCTAACAAATGTAATGGAGTGAACATCTGGATGGAAGCTTTTGATGGGAAATTCTCCAACAGCCCTTCCATCGCCATGACAATCAGAAACCTTTCAGCTGGTGGAACTTCCATGAACGAACTGGACCCCAGGCTTGGGAACGCTAGGCAGGCGGGCTTCTGCTGAGCTAAGTCCTCAGCGCCTGCCCTGAGTCCTCTCCGAACCCAAATGAGCGTGCTGCATGTGCGCAAGCGCAGGGCTGAGGCTCAGGAGTTCTTTGTTACAGTAGCACAACCTATCTCATGCCATCACAATACAGCATAGAATCAACATAAGCTCTCTGTCCAGTATGATATGTGATAGCGTGGTGTGCGTGTCTTCATAAATACACATAAAGCTTATAATTTATAGTAGCTATTTTGACCATGTTGTTTCCATGGAAAATTTTCTTCTCTTAAGAAATTAGTGTGAACACACACTAGCTTAGGGATATTTCATTGTCATTCAAACCCTCTTCCTGTATCATCAAGTTCAGGACAATCTGTGGCCCATTTCTACGTCCAGACTGGTCCATACCAATCAGCATTCACTGTGGTCTTTCTCGGGGTAACAACTAACATCTGAACTACAGAATGTTGTCTTGCTTTCAGTCTGAAATTCTTGCAACTTAAATCCATAAATTACATCTTCAATGTATTTATTTAACTCCCTCGAGCTGTTTTCTGTTTTGAATTACTGATTTGTCAGAAACTGAGACGCTCTGGGAACATGCCTCTGCTTGTGTTTCTGAAAGTCAGCGGAAGCCTGCTTCCAGTGGTCTCTGCCGTCTCCTGAGGGGTCTGAAGTCTTGTTGGGATTTTTGCTGAAAATGTCCTCGTTGTAGAATCCTGTAGCTTTCTCTCATCACAGCAGTAATTATTTATGTGTGCAGTCATTTTTTCAAGATTTCTTTCTAGAACCTGGATGTTCACACCAGGAGTATCTGTTTGGTTTACTCCTTTGACCTCTTGGGCCAGTACCAAGCTTGCCGTATAGAAGGTTTTCCATATTTATGGATAAATAGTTGAAAGAACTTTCCAGAGTTGATTTCTTCTAAGTGGTTGTGTGTCTGTTTGTTCTCCTCCCAGGTTCCCCGTGAACTTCCATGGAAGAAGGGGTTGCAGGGTTAGTACCCCAACTTGACCCCCACCCCCCGGTTTCATCTGGCACGTGGTGCGGACATGATCGAACTGTGCCTGTGGTTCTGCACACAAAGCACATGCGACCCCGTAAATCACTCTGCTTCTTAACTTTTTATGGTTGTGATTTATAGAGGTGACGGGGGGAACGGGTGTCAGGAGGGAATGCTGCACTTGTAATTAGGAAGTGAAACAGATGTTGAAGGCCTCATTTTAAATGATGTTTCCATCATAATAGTCCTTGTTGCTCCGGATCATGTTCTCCTTCATCAACTGAAATTCTCCCCGAAAAGACCTGGTCTCCAGACGGTGTTCCCCACACCAGGGCTTCACTGCAGTAAAGCAACGAAACCGTTTTGATTCATTACACTTACAAAACAAGACCCCGAAAGAGTCCATTTGTAAAGGCACAGGAAGAAAAATCAGGCAAAAAGTCTTTTCCTTTTTTTCCTTTTGGAACTAAAATATTGGATATATAGTCATGTTGTCAGGCAGAATGTTTTGCTCTTAAGTTTTTGAATTTACCCAGCTTGCTATCTTGACCCAAATCTGCTTTATCCAAATGATCAAAAGGAGAAAAGAAAGGACAGTGTACCCCGAGCCCACCCAGCCTGAACCTGGCCAGGATCGCAGATAAGACCTTGCTCACTGGGCCCCGTGATGGACAGCACCATCCAGCTCCCTCAGGGTCCCCCCACTTGCTCTGACAGAGGCCAGGCTCACTTCTGTTTGCTGACACCAACGCGTGGCAGTAGCAAGAATGGGATAGGGCAGGTTTTAGTTCATTTAGGAAGAATGAGAAAATGGTGTCACTGAATGGGACAGAATGGGGGGACATTGGCAATGACCCCAGGCCTGGAGAGCTCTCCTTCTGCTTCTTCGTGCTGCCCCACCCGACCCTGACTACCGGGCGGGGCAGACATGTAGGGCTGCGCTTGGGAAAACCCGAGCCCTCCTGAGTAAACAGGGAGACTTGAGAACCAACGGGCGCCTTTCTCACCCCTTCAAATGTGCCACGAGGACAGAGACTGTGCCCATCAGAACTTCTGATGTGCCGCGATGTGCCAGCAGTGTTACTCAGGGGTGGGTGGTTCCCTGCCAGTCTCGAGCCTCAGGTAGATGCAGACTTCCAGCTCAGTAGAGCACTTAATTCTGCAGAAGAGCATTTAGCTGCCTGGTGTGTCTCCGGCCAAGGTTCTCTGGCCTTGAGGTGGACATGCTTTTTTGTCTGGCTTCACCAGTAGAAATGATGGTCCACATCTGAACAGGCTTGTCTGTTACCCCTTTGAATTAGCTGCCCCAAGAAAGGGCTACACATCAGCCAGTGAACAAATGCAACAGGATGAGATGGAAAGTTCGGGTAATGAATTACAGAGATGCTTCAACAAATCTGCTTTGATGTGACCCTGGAGTGCAGGTGTCAATAAGGCGTTGGTCAAACCCATGTGATAAAGCACAAGGAAAGACAAATTTGACCTTCCAGTTTAAAAGCCTGCATAAATAAGTGTGCACACATGCGTGCCTCTTTGATCAGTTAATGGACTCCCACTAAAACGCATTTTCATCTCCAAATGGTTGTTAGTCAAGTTTTTCACCTTTGATTTTACATTCCTTCACAATGGCCCTTGACTTCATGGCTTCGCTCTCTATTCTACTTCAAAGAGAGGTGCATGTTTATTATCCCTATTGTGCACAGAAGAATGAAAAGCTCTTAAATAGGGCACTGCAAATTTGCACAGAATATGTATCATTATATAGAAGAATAACTGTGTACAGGAACAGACCTGTAAAACCTGACTTGTTTAAAGAGAGAAGGTCAATCATAGGAACTGCTCCAGCTTTGAAGCCAGAGGGATGAGCGCTCTTCCTCTCATAGAGAGTCATTCGTCAGGTGACATATCCATTTCTAATTAATGGACACCTAAGTTTATTAGACAGTGAGGGCTCCGTTATATTTCTATAAATAAATTTGAAGACT
The DNA here is from genome assembly GCF_902686455.1 of Sciurus vulgaris. Classification (NCBI taxonomy): domain Eukaryota; kingdom Metazoa; phylum Chordata; class Mammalia; order Rodentia; family Sciuridae; genus Sciurus; species Sciurus vulgaris. The sequence goes on from NC_136467.1 coordinate 153,234,714, forward strand.
AAATCTCTAGTACATAGATGACTCAATGCTGTACACAAAATATTTCACTGCAAACTGTAGAAAGCCCACCTCAGACTTGATAATATACTGAAATTTCTTCAAGGCCTCTTCTTGAACATTGATGTTGTCATTTTATATTTAGATTTTTTTAATCATTGTTTTATTTTTACAGACTGCACTTTGATTCATTGTATACCAATGGGGTACAACTTTTCGTTTCTATGGTTGTGCACGATATAGATTCACACCATTCGTATAATCATGTTCATAGGGTAATGGTGTCTGTCTCATTTCACCATCTTTCATACCCCTGCCCCCTCCTCCCTCTCATTTCCCTCTACTTAATCTAAAGTTCCTCCATTCTTCTTTCACCCCTCCACCCCCTCACTCCCATTATGTATCATCATCCACTTATTTCAGGGAAAACATTTGGCTTTTGTTTTTTTGGGATTGGCTTATTTCACTTAGCATGATATTCTCCAATTCCATCCATTTATCTGTAAATACCATAATATTCTTCTTCTTTATGGCTGAATAATATTCCATTGTGTGTGTGTGTATGTATATATATATATATATATATATATATATATATCACAGTTTCTTTATCCATTCATCTGTTGAAGAGCATCTATGTTGTTTCCACAATCTAGCTATTGTGATTTGAGCTGCTATAAACATAGGTATTTTAATTGTAACATGAGAGTAGCAAGCAAAAGTTAGGCTCCATCCAGCCCAAGAGAACTATAGCTGCTGCTGGAGAATGAGACAGCCCAGGTCCTGGTTTCCAGAAGCCTGTATGTGAGGAACAGCACAGAGATAAAAGAGAGGAAGGGTGACTTATTCGGGTCTTAAGGAAAACTCTGTTCTAATGTACATCATGTAAGAAGAAGAGCTGCTAATTTTTCAAGGATTTCTGCCCCTCTGATTCCCACTCTCAGCTGAGGTTTTGAATAATCATGACATTCAGGTCTGGACAGGTAGCATCGTTTCTGCATGAGACAAGCTGACTCTTCTTGCTGGAGTCAAGGGATGGGTCAACGGCTTTCCGTTAACAGCTGTGCTGCTGTGCAGGGTGCAGGCAGGGGCAGAGGGGCAGCTGCAGGTGATGGTCCCCAGTGTGAGTCCACGGGAAATCGCTGAAGGTCAGTGCCGTCGCCAAAGCTCTAGACACTCTGCTGCAAAAGCCTCGCAGGCAAGGTCGTGTTTTTGGTACTTGCAGCAAAAACTGAAGAGAAACTGAAAGCATCGTTCACATTGTCCCAGGGGGAGAACTGACCACAGTTTGCTCCACTGCAGGAAAACATTTCACACACGTAAAGTGTCCACTGCTCCCCGAGGCAAGGAGCAGAGTTTAAAGTGTGTGCACAAAGGAAAACAAAAACCGTCTCTCGAATGTTGTATGCTCCTGGCAGGTAAATGGGTCATTTCTAAGTCAAGTCCCCTTTGTCTCTTGGCAACTTAGCATTTATTCCTTCACACTCTGTGACAAGAAATTCTCCCTTCCAAAATTCAACCATCTGGGCTGTTCGCAGCGTAGTCAATCCTAGCTAATAAATCACCCCACCCAATGTTCTTGACAACACAAATTCTGTCTAATGTTAGAACATTTTAATAAAGGCAACGTGGTATAATCTGCGAGGCCTCAGCACTGTCTACTTCATCCAGCTGGGAAAACTATGGTCTCCAAAATTGTGGTAGTTTTGAACGCTTATATTTGGGAATTCTAAAAATGTCAGATATGTGGGATTTTAACACCACTTACCCATGGAAGAAGCCTTCAGCTTTGACTTGACAGAAGACACTCAGATCACTTAATTCTGTCTGCAGCCAAGTAGAAAAGAACTAAGAAAATCAACAGTTTGGAAGCTGGTTAATAAAGTCAATTGGTTTGTTATCGTAGGAAGTAAAATGTATTTTCAGTGTGGTTTATTTCCTGTATTATTCTCTTTCTTGAGGTTCTGTTAACAAATGAGATACACTGTCCTTTGCTGTGAGAATATACAACCGCTTGCAAATATTAAACCATTAATATTCTCTGTCTCTTAGGGCAGGGAAGTGGGGAGCATTTTGTTTTAAAAATCCAGAATAAATGTGCAGTGACTGTGTGTGTGCCCTCCCCCAAGGGCCACAGCAATGAAGCGCCTTGCACAGAATCGTCCTGAATGATTCATCCTAAATCTTCTTGCTTATTTCTTCATTAGGTAACTTTTCTTGAGAACCCACCAAACTTACGTAATAAAAATAAGGTATGATGACTCTCAACACCGTGCACACCTGTTGAAAGCCCTCAGGAGACTTGCGGCTTAACTCTTATCCATAATGGAGAAGATATGCAATATTTAGGGGAGGATAAAAATAGGTACCTATAGCCACCACCAGGCACCCACTGTGAGAGGTGGCTTGAAGATGTGTTTTGGCCCAGTCCTGGCTTTTCCCCTGCCTGAGTGACATACTGACAATTATGCCGTACGATTTTGCTGCATCAAGAAGACGTTATTAAAAAAAGGTTACCGTCCAACGAGAGTGAAAAATGTTGAAATAACAAAGAATTTAAGGAGAGAATTTCAAAAATGTAAAGCAAATCATAGTGATAGAATGGAGAAGAGGTGGGGCCCTTGGTGAGACTGGCAGGAGTTTACACACCAGCACTGTGAAGTTCATATGCTACATATCGTTTGTGGTCCGAGTGTACACAAACACTTGGGGTCATCGACACGAGAAGCCATTCTGACATCCAGAGTGCTAACGTCGTAGAAAATATCTTCCTGAGTGACAAACTGTCTGGCTTTTAAAATATCTTCAGAGGATGTTGCTCAGAATAGCCCTGACAATTCACTCCAGCATCCTTCATCACTTGTCAATCAATAAATCATTCAATCATCAATCAATCAGTCAGAGCTAGGTATTCTCATAAACAACCACTTCAGACCTTTTGCATTTCATCAAACAGTGAAATTCTGAAGAAAAAGCAAGGAGTGTGTGCGCGGGGAGGGTCTTGACCTAGAGTTGACATACAGTTGCTAACATTTCATTTCCCAAACAAGATTTTAAATAAAAGATAATACAAATACCATGTGTTGTCACAGGTGCTTAATAAAAGAAATTATATGTTAAATCAAAAGAAAGATAGAGATATATTTCAGATTAGTGTATAGTCCTTTCCAATAATAAAGAATTAGGATCTTCCTGAAACATTTCTGTCTATGCAGAGAGAGACACAAGTCACAGACCTGCACACACACTCAGACACACACTTGTGAGCATGCACACACACGTGTGTATAAAACAACCCTTTGATTTTATGGATGCTAAACCACCATTCACTCCACATTATCGAAAATTGATAGATATTGGAGGGGGAGCTGGATATGGTTTTAACCTGGGAGAGTCCACTCTGTGGCTGTTGGCTGCTAATCTGGGTATGGATGTGTGTGCCAGTCATGACACCCTTGCTCCCGACCACATGCTCCCTCCTCCTCTGAGATGCCTGGGGTGATGGGACTCTCATACTGATTTGGCTGTGCCAGCCCCATCAGCCCATAGGGGGCGCCAGACAGCCTGCAAGTCTTGCTGTTCCTCCAGGAGGCTGGGGGTTGGCGAATAGATGGAAATGCTCTATGCCCACTGAGGCGGCTTAGGGTTGCACAGATTGCCCTTTTTCTGGGTGGTGGGGAGGTGAGTGTGTTTCTAGAGGACAATTGCATTGGAGCCAATGGAGGAAATCAGGATGACCACTTTCAAGAATACAAAGCAGAAGGAGGGCAAATTCTCTCCTCCTCCAGCTGGGACTTCTGTCTTCTGCCCAGATCTCTGGTCTGCAGATCCTGGGACTTAGCGGAGAGTCCCTCCTTGTTCATAGGACTTTGGGCTTAGACTTTATTATAGTCTGGCCTTCCTAAGTCTTCAGGTTTGGAGGAGTATTAGGGGACTTCTTGGACTCCCCCAACCACGTGAGACAATTTCCACAGTAAATTCTTGTGTGTCTACATGTATCCTGGAACACACCCAGGCCTACCCCTGTGCCTGAGGCCACTGTGCAAATGCGTAGCTGTGATGCCCGCAAAGTATAAACAGTTTCTACCTTCCCTTTACAGAATAGATTGAGAAAACATTTGCTCAGAGTTTATTTTTTACCCTTTACTTACTAGTTAACTTGATATCTACTTGTTTTTAAAATATTACATTCGCTCTCTTTCTCTCTTTTGTGGAATGGAACCCAAGGCCTAGTGCATAAATTTTATGTTTTAAAAAAATCAGGTGAGGTTTCTGTTTTCCAAACACATAGGATGTGAAACTTTTATAAATGAGTCAGAAGAAAGCAGGTGAGAGGCCTGCACAAGAGACCGCGATGAGCAAACGCGGAGACGCGTAGGTCAATGGGACCTCCCTGAGGAAGCCAGGGCATCCCCCGACTAGAATTGCTGCGTTCCTAACACAAAACAAATCAAAACGAAAGAAAGTCGTGTACCAAGAAAGAAAGTCGTGTACCAAGGAGAAATGAAAAATGGTCAAGAGAAACTGTTTAATCGCACCTACTAAAATCAGACCAATGGACAGCAAGAGTCCTTAGGAACAAGCACCATCACCATGCCAACAACAGATCAGAAGAACAACTTGACATCCCCCTGCCTCCGCGAGGTTCTGGTCTGTGCTTTCCTGCTCTAGTGACCTGAAATGATCTCAGGAAGCTGGAACCTGGACTTTGAATACATCTCCACCCAGTTACACATTCCTTGTCTTTACACGGCACTCTTGGGGTGCAAAGAAATAAAAAACTATGTTAAGAACAAGAAGAGGAGGAGAGATAGCTCCTCGTGACTGTCATTCCGTCTGTCGACAGGCACCACGGAGGACAGGAGTGGGAAGAGAATTTCAGCATGATCTTCCCTTAGCTGGTGTCAGGCTGCTTATGGAGAACGGCACCTTGGGCACCGCTCTAATGACTAAATCACGTCTTCCTCCCGGGTACACAGGGAAGCCTTTCTTGGCTTCAAAAGCCAGTTGCTATTCAGGGATTATCACAGTTTTGATGACCATCTCTGGGGATTTTGTTAGTAACATTTCTTTTTATTAGAAATTACTTTTCACTAGAAATTACACTAAAACTTTATTAATATTCTTAAACTCTAAAGTCATAGAAGAGATGAGTCAGTTAGCCTCAGAAGACTTTCCACCAGACTGTGGTTGTCTATGATTTTATATCTTTTTCTTTAGAAGATATTTTTATGCACACACACACACACACACACACACACACAGATGAATGTACACACACAGGCATATGTATGTACACAAACACACACAGATATATGTATGTAAACACACAGGTGTGTATGTACACACACAGATGTATGTATGTACACAAACACACATGTATGTATGTATACACACAGATGTATGTATGCATACACAAACACACACAAGTGCATGCATGTACACACACGTGTATGTATGTACACAAACACCCAGATGTATGTTTGTACACAAACACACAGATGTATGTACGTAACACACAGATGTATGTATGTACACAAACACAGATGAATGTATGCACACACACACACACACACACACACACACACACACTTCTCAACTGAAAGCAATTGTTAGCCTTTACTCAGATGTTTCTTAATACATGTCTCGTGTGAAGTGGTAACTGCTTTGTGTTTAAGCCAGCCACGGTCTTTAATAAGAAAGACACCTGTCTGGCAGGAGTCTGTCCTGAGAGGAAACACAACAATCGGCGGAAGTGCTGTGCATGCCCTTGGACTTTAGTCACTTGGAAATGATCTGATTTGATGATAGTAAGTGTGACCTTCCTACAAAACACCAGGGAAATGCCCCTCGTGTTGTCCTCTGGGCACGCAGGCTGCCTCGGCTCCAGGGGCCGGCAGACACGCTGTGTCCACACTTGGCCCCTGCCTGCTTCTGCAAATGAAGTTCGTGGAGCAGGGCAGGTCTGCTGGCTATCTGGTCACGCTGCTTCCACGTTCTGAAACATTCACTCTCTTGCCCTTCGTAGAAGGAACTTGGCAAACCCTGCTCTGCAAGAATCGAGTGTTCCTAATTCTATTATTTGATCTAATTATATCAATTGATCTCTCAACTTTGTCTCCTTTCGTTATTAGTCTTCAAAAAACCCAAAGTTAAAAAGCGCGAATTTGTGCCATCCCAGCCTCCACACTTCTGAAGCCAATCTTGCCTTTTGCTGAGGTTCCACTCTTCTGACCGTCTTGACCTCTGAGCGACCCGTTTCCTCCCTCTCTTTCCTCCCATCCACACCTCGTGCCTCCCCGGCTGGGATCCTCCGAGACTCCACCTCTGAGCATGGGCCTCTTCATTCGCCCCCGTCCACACAGCAGTCAGCTAGGGTGAAACAGAACACCCCGCCTCTCCATGCAAGTCCCGCCTTTGCTCAGCTCTCAGAGCGAAGCTTGCTCCTTTTTACTGTTGCTATCAGAGCAACACACGTGTGCACACACACACACACCGCACTGGAATGAGAGGACTGAATTTTGAGACCACTCATCTCATGCTTGATGAAGAAGAAGGAATTTCAGGCCATTGTTTTCTGCACTTGTTTAGCTGATGATCAGGCAGGTGAGGCCATGAAAGGAGACACAGGAGAGGCTCAGGAGAGCAGGCTTTGTCAGCCACGGGCCCCAGACACACCTAACACGCAGGCAAGGTGGGACCCTCAGGTGGTCAGGAGGCAGGCTGTGGGAGTGGGGGGCTACCCTAGGGCCTTTGCAGCGTTCCCCAGGGAAAGCAAGGCAGGGTGGCTCACACGGTTTGGGACTTGCTTACATGATTTTAGGAACTTTGAGCCACATGGGTGATCCCTTTTTCTTGGCGACTAAAGCAGAGGAAGTTACCTCCCGGGGTGTGGTGGGCAGAGGGCTGGCTTTGGACTGGCTAGTCAGGTTGAGCCTTTTGTTGTCTTTAACAACTCGAGAGTCCAGGGAAGACAGTTCCTTACCAACCAGAAAGGATTTTAAGATGTACAAACATCATAATATACAAAAATAATACAAGTTATATAGTTTTTCCTCTATTTGCCACACTGTCTGGGATTCTGACATATTTTTCTAAAGAGGGAGATAATGGGAGGAAGTTGCATCTATTCACTGAAATTATGCATTCATCTGGACATGCCAGGAGAAGGCGGGCCTCTTGGCAAGATGGTTTTGTAATGAGGCTTTTAAAATGAGAATTGACTTACAGAGGAAGACCCAGAGTCTCAGCGGGTAGTGATCTGACGGGCAGTCTTCTCCTTGGACTCTCACACCAGCTCTGCACACTGTCCTTCCACGTGAGCGGCCTGCAGCTCCTTGGCCCGCTGCCTCTCCGTCACCTAGTAGCTGGCATGCCATCTCCTTTGCCTGCAATGCTGGGCTCATCAGGATTCTTCACATCCTCCTGCTCACTGCGAAGATCAGTCAAAAATAACTCCTGCTCCAGGACATCCCTTCTGACCTCCTTGGGCAGAGTTACACATGCCCTTCTCTGTTCTCCCCAAACACAGCCCAGCTAGATCCTCCCTCCCACCTACCTGCCCAGGGCACAGAGAGCATGCTGTCTTCCCTCTAGAAGATCACACTGTGTTCTTCCCCTCCCTCCCTCCCTCCCTCCCTCCCTCCCTTCCTTCCTTCCTTCCTTCCTTCTTTCCTTCCTTCCTTCCTTCCTTCCTTCCTTCCTTCCTTCCTTCCTTCCTTCCTTCCTTCCTTTCTCTCCCTCTCTCTCTCTCTCCTTCCTTCTTTCTTTCTTTCCTTTGTTCTTTCTTTCTTTCTTTCTTTCTTTCTTTCTTTCTTTCTTTCTTTCTTTCTTTCTTTCTTTCTTTCTTTCTTTCTTTCTTTCTTTCTTTCTTTCTTCTTTCTTTCTTTCTTTCTTTCTTTCTTTCTTTCTTTCTTTCTTTCTTTCTTTCTTTCTTTCTTTCTTTCTTTCTTTCTTTCTTTCTTTCTTTCTTTCTTCAATGCCTGAAGAGTACCTACCATATAATGGGTGCCAGAGAACTGTTTGTTAAACGGATGGATCTCCTTTAGACACTTTTAGAATGTCAGAAAAAGGATGGTTACATCATCATCCCTGTCCTTGTCTCTCCTTCCAAGGTTCCCAAGTGAAGTCATAGGGTCACAGCAGCGTGATCGGCAGCCTTTGCACTGAACTCTGCCTTCCGCTGGGAAGTGCCTGCGCTCTGCTCTGTGAGGGCCAATGGGAGAAGAAGCCTGCAGATTTCCTGAGTGACAGGGTCTTGTTCATAGGAACTCTGAGGAACAGCAGAGATAAGCAGAGGAGGCTTTCTAAAATTAAACACACAGCCTCGCTCTTTTTAACCCTTCATCCATCAGCTGCTGAAAATGTAATGATTTGGAAGAAAATATCAGTCAAAATACTGACTTGTGTCAGTATTTGGGCCTGTTTTTTAAACCAGAGGTTTTGTCTCTCTACATAGTTGTTAAATCAACCAATTAGCAGTGAAAGATTGGAACAGCCCGTTTACACCCTGCAACCCAATGTCATTGTTAAAAACTAAAATGACCAGCTGTGCTTCTCTCACCAAGTCACAGGGTTAATTAGAGAGATGACCTAGCAACAACGAAAGCCTAGCTTCTCACCTCCCGGTCACCAGCTATGAAAAGCAAGAGGAGCCGGAAAGCCCCCCACAGAAGCACCCTAAGGGCTTCACCATGAGATTCTTTAGTCTGCATGTGAATCATGAGTGAAAGGTTGGTTTCTAGCTTTTTAACAATGGCACAGGAAATAGTTAAAGGTCATTACCTACAAGAAGCTTGTGAAACTGGTAATGTTAATGAGGCTCTGTTGCCCTCAAAAGTTTTCCTGAAAACAGGATAACACCATTGGTGCTGAACTCACCCACCTGTAGCAAAACAGTTTCCTGAGGGCAGAGTAGACGTGAGCGGAAACCACACGGTGGTGAAGAAAAAGTCCGCGATGATTTATGTGTGTGGTCTGGCTGGAAGTGGGTGGCAGAGGCAAGGAAAAAATTAATGACCTTCCCAGGGCTGCTGTACTTCTCTAATTCTATGGAAAGAGCTGTGTTTCATGAAGCCAGAGTGATAAAACAAGAACGAAAAGAAAACATAACAGGGATTATTATAAAATATTCTCATAGAGTTGGACAAATTGAGACTCAGTAACATGATTTTCACTAGAATGGTATAAACTACATACATATGTGGACTGATTGATAGCTATATGGGAATAATAAGGTAAAGAATGCCCAGTGACAGGAACTCCTTCCCAAATCCAATAGTTCAAAAATAATCGAAGTTAGCTTGTTTAGGAAATATCTGCTTGTGCTTATTGTGTGTCTTCTACCGTTCAAAGCACTTTGTGAAGATAAACTCATTTAAGATTGATGACAAGCCTATATTGTAGGATTGGTTTTGTTATCCCAACTGTGATGAGGCCACATAGATTAAGTAGCTTGTTCAGGGGCACATGGCCAATCAGTCAGGAGGCTGAAAAGAGGCTGGTTTCAAATCAGGGTCATCTGGCTCCTGACCTGTAACTTTCAACCTCGTGGATAATGGAATTATTCAGAGAGAAAGAAGCATGATGGAGAACTCACCTAGTAGGTGCAAGGTCCTGGGTTTTCAGCGACCCCACCCACACGTGTTTCTATTTTCATTCAAGAAGATGCAAGGAATTATATCACATTTTTGTATGTGTTAAGGTTTGCTTTGTGGTCTAAAATATGGTCAATTTTGGTGAAGGTTCCATGAGCTGCTAAGAAGAAAGTATATTCAGCTATTGTTGGATGAATATTCTATAATGTCTGTTAAGTCCATTTAATTCATAGTACTTTTAAGTTCAAAAGTCTTTACCGAATTTATGTTTGGATGATCTATCTATTGGTGAGAGAGGTTATGTTAATCATCCATTACTATTGTACCAGGATCTGTCAGGGGCTTTAATTTGAATACTGTTTCTTTAATGTATTTAGTTTGACCCATGTTTGAGGTATAAATATTTATTATTGTTATATCTTCTTATTGCACTTTGTCTTTACCAGTATGAAAGACTTGGTTTGAAGTCTGCTTTGTTCCATATGAGAGTAGCTACTCCTGCCTGTTTTCAGGTTCCATTTGCATGATATATGAATTTCCATCCTTCTACTTTCAGATGGTGACTGTTTTTGCCTGTAAAGTGTCTCCTGCAAAAAACATACAGTTAAGTATTTTTCAATCCATTCTTCCAGCCTATGTCTGGTTGAGACCTCTTATATTCAATGTTACTACAGAGAAATGTCTACTTACTTCTGCTATTTTAATTTAATTCTTATGTTTAATTGGTCCTGTTTGCCATTTGCTTAGCTACACTTCAAATGAGTTTTGTTCATTTGTTAGCTCTGAGATTTGTTTTTTATTTCTTCTGTTTGGGTTATTTCTTTAAGTAAGTTTCATAGAGTCAGCTTAGTAGTGAGGAATTCATTTGTTTTCTGCTTATATTGGAAAGTTTTAATTTTCCCTTCAATTTTGAAGGGTAGTTTTGCTGAATATAGCAAATTTGATTGACAGTTATTTGCTTTCAGGACTTGGAACACATCATTCCAATCCCTCCTGGTTTTCATAGTTTGTGCTAAGAAATCAGAAGTAATACAGAATGGCTTACCTCTAAATGTGACCTGATGCTTTTCTTTTGAGACTAAAAATTATATCTTTATTCTTTATGTTAGGCATTTTAATTATAAAATGTCATGGAGAAGGACTTTTTAAAATCTTGACTATTTTGTGTTCTGAATGCATCCTGTATCTGTATGTTCACCTCATTCTCAAGGTTTGGAAAATTTTTCTATTATTATTTTCCAGATTCATTAGAATGAATCTCATGACCCTCCTCAATTCCAGTTATTCTTAAATTTGATCTCTTAATGTTTTTCCAGAGTTCTTGTAAATTTTAATTAAAGTTACTTGTTTTCTTTCTTTAATACTCTGTGAATGTTCAAGTGTGGTCACTTTGTCTTCCAGCTCAAAGATTCTGTCTTCAGCTTGGTCTATTCTATTGGAGACAATTTCAACTGAACATATTCTTTGATCTATTGTGTCTTTTTGTTTTCAAGATTTGTTTGGTTCTTTTTCAATATTCTTTTCTTCTTATTGAATTTATCATTTGTATCCTGTACTGACTGACTTAATTCAGTCAGTTATTTTTCTACATTTTCTTGGAATTCACTGATTATTTTTATAATCCTACTTTTGAATTTTTGCTCTGGTATTTCATCCATTGCAATTTTGGGGGTCAGTTGCTGGTAAATTATGAATCTTAGAAAGCATCATATTACCTTGTTTTTCTTTGTTTTAAATATTACATTCCTGTGTTGAGTTTTATGCATCAGATGAAATTAATTACTCTTCACCTCTTATATGTTGACCATTTTAGAGCATGTCCTTCACTTAGAAAAGTGTCCTACAGTGACATAAATTGAGATCCTTCATAGGCATGGTATCCACAGTCTTTGTTTTTACTATAGCAATGGATGTCTGTGAGTGGGACCTGAGGTGCCTCACCAGTCATTTCTACTTGGGCCTGCTTGTTAGCTTGGGGTTTTGTCTCTTTTATTCTTTTTTATAGAATATAGCTCAAGTGTAAGTATCATTAATTTGTGTATGAAGCAAATTTTGACTTAGTTTAGTTGAGCAGTGGAGTCTCTACCCTGTGAACTTTTAGTGTCCCTGTAGGTTCTCTGTTTTGCACATAAAAGGTGAACACACACACAAATAAAGGGAAAACACACAAAATATAGCAAGAACCGATATAAATAATATACACATTAAAATAAATACCTGGTTTCTACTATGACATACACAACACTAATTTTTACTGCATAAACAGGAATGGTAAAGTCAGCAATTGCCAAGAGCAAATCCAATAAATAACCATGAACTAAATCTGACATTAAAGCAAACAGCAGGTGTCAACTATGTCATCCACAGCAGTAATAATTGCAGCAACATGAATGGTGGGTGCAGGGGTTAGATAAACCAATTAGTTCTAAAAGATTATAAAAATTCAATTAAGAGAAAAGAAAGTGCGATAGGAAGACAGAAGAGAGTTCACAGTGTTCAGACTGTGAACAGAGAGAAGGCGGAAGAGATGTAGCAGGGAATGGTTATAAGGAAGGAGGAGAAAATGTAGGAGAAACGAAGTAAAGGGAGAGGGAGAAAATTTGGCTGTTAGAGAAACAAGAAGAGAAAGACAATCAAGAGAAGCAAACAAACAGAAACAAGATTAAATTAAAATAAACAAATAAAAAATCCTAACCCTTAAAAGACAAGGCAGGGAAAAATGACTACAGTTATAAAATGAGAAAAAAAGAAACAAATATGCATATGCACATATGTCTACAAACCAATTAGCACAGCAGGAACATTATAAAAGTGGAGAAAATATTCTTAATGAAAAGAGACTCGCCTCCACTGAGGTAGTCAAAATAGCCAATGAGAATGAATGGTCACTGCCTATGAATGGTCACTGCCTATGAATGGTCACTGCCTATGCCCAACTGTCCTTTTTTCCATTTCTTCTTCTGCCATGCACTGAGACGGAGGGAGAGCCAGGGCTGGGGGTGGTTAACCCTTTCCTTTGTTGTTGTCGTTATGTTGCTGTCGTTGCTCACAGAGCAGTCCGTTGGAGTGGCCTAAGACTGAAATTGGTTGGAATAGCTCTCAGTTTCCCTTCTCACCGGTGTAAGGCAGGATGGAGTGGTAGGTACTGCCAATTGGAATTTTGACTGTAGACAGAATCAATGGAGTCCTAGTGTGCGACTGTGGCTGAGTGTTATGAGGGGAGTTCTGGAGTTCTGGTCCATCCTGCCTCAGCACATTGTTGGTGGTGTCTGCTCAGGGGAGATTCGATCAACACCCCCGACAGCCTGGCAGGTGCCACGCTGTGCTGGGAATCTGGATCTGAAGCTTCTCCCAAGAATTCTACTCATGGGGCAGCAAAGCCAACCCTCCACACACTACGCTGCCCAGGAACACAGTCTTCTTGGGCTGAGTCCCTAAGTGTGTTCACACCCACCTACTCAGATTCAGCTGGTCCCATGAGCTGCCAGACTCCAAGGAGAGGCGAGTTGGGCTCCCCAGGACCCTGGCCTGGGCACCATCTCCCCTGTGCCTTTTCACGCATGTTCTCCTGGCACACCCTGGGCCATGTGGCAGGTGTTCGCTGGGGCAGTGTGGTGATGCTTGCTGTGGTCTCCTGGCCTCACAGCAGCTTCAGGCTGGCTGCCTCAAGAAGGCAACGCACTGAAATTTCTGAGTCTCTAAGTACAATACTGAATCATAGTGAAATCCCTTTTGCACCCGCCTCACCACCTCACTGAGGCAATATGCCTACGGCCTGAATCCCAAGCCATGGAGCAACTGGGAATGCAGGCTTCCTCTCCTTGGCCGTCTTGAATCTCCCTGCTCTAATCCCATGAGGATCATAGTATGAGAAAGTCTTTCTTCATCAGCAATGCAGATGCCTCTCCATCCCCTGCATCTTCTGTGACATTTTGTACATGCGTTTTAGAAACCAAACTCACTAATTTTAGTGGCATATGGTTGACTACACCTGGGGTCACCTCTGACCCTGGAGTATGGCTGGCTCCTGCTGTCTCTGGAGGGTTCCAGTGAGTCATGTTTCTGAGCTCTTCACATAGGAATGGCCAGCTAGTTTTGTGCTCAGTAAAACCAGTTGTGCCTGCTCAGAAAAACCACACGTGGGGTCTTTCTCATTCCTCATCCCCATGGAAACCTCAGCTCTCAGATTGGAAACCTACGGGATATAGCACACATGCAAGGTCACTAACAGAGCTCTGCACAACACAAAATCCCAGCGCCTATTGCAAAATCAAGATGCTTTCCTCAAGGCATCTTATGAGCACTTCGTAAAGGAAAATGGCCCCTGTCAGTTCCAGCAGTTAGAGTACCGGTGAGAACCTGGGCCTTCAATTCTCCTTTGTAGTAGACGGTGGTGGAGGGCCAGGTGAAAGGACTCAGTTTTCTTAGTATCTGACTTCATCAAAGCCGTCTGTGTCAACTGATCCCGTTCTACATGAGTGACTCAGACCAAGAACTATGGGGTGCAGCAACAGTCTGCTAAATTGCTTTGTGTGTGTGTGTGTGACAATTGCTCTCCGAGTTTATAAACTCTAGTAGGACAAGCAAAATGTTGTACTCAACTTTTCTATTAAGCTCCTTTCCTAGTACATTAAAGTCTTAAATGCGTATCCATCAAAGGCCGATTGATCTACAACACATGTCCTGTTTCTGCACGTGTTTTCTGGTCTGTAAGTGTATTAATATGCTGCACCATATATTTAAGCTGTTTCTCTGGATTCAGGAAGTGTCCATCTTGCCTGCTTTTCTCATTTGGAAGCTAAGGTATTTAGAGAATATAAAGTTGACAGGGATTGCCTTAGGATTCAGGAAAATCATGTCTTGAAGACAGCTAACAAAGTTGTATCTTCTACAATACTACTTTTTATAGCTCTTAAGAATACAAGTAAAATCATTTATAAAACTTTCAGATCACTGGAGATGTAACTTTAAAGGAAAATACAGATTTCTAATGTTTCCAAATCTCTCTTTTTCTTCCTCTCATCCTCTGCCCTCTCTCTCTGTCTTTGACAGTGTGGCTCATAATCTGGGCTTCATGGTGAAGAAAAATGATCTTTGGGACGAACAGATCCGAATTTTCAGTCTCCCACCTGCTAGTTGTCTAACGTAGGTAAACTGCTTAAGCAAAAGTCAGGTATCATGTGTGCATTTGGTATGGAAATAATTCATAAGCAAGGAGATTGCCAGCAACAGGTAATGTCTCCGTGCATTCCTCTGTGTTACTCTGAGCAAACACATGCAGTAGCTGTCAGAGCCCTATCTCTTTTCAGCTGTAAGTGGAAAGGAGAAGCATGCTCTTTAAAATGACAGGGTCTGACTTGAACAACTTGGCCACTGTGAGAAGAAAGGTATCAGTGATGAGGGCAGATTCGGGAGGTGCAGGGACAGCTGGCCCACCACCGACTCTTCCTTCTTACCTTTATTTTCCTTGCTTTGATGACTGGGGAGTTGTGGTATCTGTCTTCAAAGACAGGAAGCTTGTACCTCTGCTGTACTGTGTACCCACTCTTTATGGGATTATGCAGCATTATCTAAATAAACAAGAGCATAGCGAGCACTTCCTCCCTGCGTGCAGAGCCACTGAGTCAGAATACCATTTCTTTGTAACTTGACACACTGAGAGCAAGATCAAAGGGCAAACCACCTTTCAGCTGCAAGATCTTACAGCACTGACTCAGGGTGAGGGCATTTTTGTGGTGTCTGGAAGACTTTTGGTGGTGTCTAAACTTCCCCTAGGCTGATGAAGAAATTAATGATCAGACACCAGCTCAGTGACCAGTTATAAATCTATATTTCATATATATTTTGTATCCTTCTTAATATCTGATAGTAATATGTAAGTATCATGTATCGATATTACATTTTATTAGAATCATAATTCTATGTATGTCATGAAAATTATTATATATGAACATAGATTTGAAAGTATTGTGTTCATACATACATCTATACATACTTTATTTGAGTAATATTTATTCTAGTAAGTTTGAGTGACAGTATGTATGAAGAATCTAATATAGTAACTAATTCACCTGAGAAATACACAGAGCTTCCTTAATTCAGAATGCAAATTAGATTTGCTTTCTTGTTTGTTTTCTTAATTTTTCTTTTTTTACTCTATCAACACGGTGTTGATTTTCATCTCTCAAACAAATCTTATCATGGTTACCATCTTGGTTAAGTCCCCAAATGTAACCTAGAATATTGCAATTGATTTCTAGCAAGATGTCTCACTTCCACTTCTTATTGTCTTCAATCTGCTCACCAACTGAAACGGTTATTTTCAAAAAGTAAACCATTTCAGGGTCACCAGGCTTCAGGTTACCGGTGACATTAGGGGATTCTCTCCCAAATAACATACAGCCTCCAAAGTCAACATCTCACACGCCCAAAGTGAGTTGGGACAATGTTGGCAACAAACTCCAATCCTCCTCACTGTTTTAGCCAGCTTTTGCACCACTGTGATCAAAAGACCTGAGCAGAATAACAGAGGGAGGGGAAATGTTTATTTTGTCTCATGATTTTAGAGGTTTAGTACACCTCTAAACCTGACTGCTGACTCCGTAGTTCTGAGCCCAAGGAGAGGCAGAACATCATGGTGGAAGAGTGTGGTGGAGGAAATCAGCTCAGGACACAAAAACCAGGAAGTGGAGACAGAGCTCTGCCCACCAGGGACAAAATATATATCCCCAGTGACCCACCTTCTCCACCCACACCCACCATCTTGCTGTTACCTCCCAGTTAATCCGTATCAGTAGATTAATCTTGTGACTAGATTGCACCTCATAATCTAATCTTTTCATCTCTGAAAATTCCTGCTTTGTCTCATACATGAACTTTTGAGGAAACATCTCACATCCAGACCTTAACACTCGCCATCTAAGGCTGACTTGGGGCACACACAGGTATGGACAATAAAAGGGCAGGACTGCCATTTCCCCCAGAAGTTCTCAGGAGCTGGCCCTCTAACTGTGCCTCCATCTACTGGGCAGAGGATCACATAAACTTGGCTGGTGACCTTGAACTTAGGCCCTTAGCTCCCCGTATGTCCTGGTAGTGGCAATCAGAAAAGCATGAGCACCACAATCTCAGCACTTCATTTTGTGTCATTCTGAGTGTACAGATTCTTCACACTTGGTCCTGTGTCATCCCAGAGAAGCCTCTTCTTCCAAAATAACTTCGTTAAAATATGTCTTACACATCACAAGTTCGCTTACTTTAGGTCTCTTGCGCGGACACTAGGTAACTCTATCAAGTGGTACCCCTATTATCATGAACTAGTTTTGCAACACGGTCTTTCCCCTTGTAAGATCTTCATGCCCATGTACAGTAAATTTCTTGCCACTCCAGCCTAGGCAGCCACCAATCTACCCATTGTCTCCTTAAATTTGATTTTCTGTCTATTTCACACAGACGTGGCTCCCGTGTCTGGTTTCTCTCCCTCTGCATGAGGCCCTGGAGCTACATTCGTGAGGCAACGTGCCGCCCAGCTGGGATCCCTCCCCCACTGCTGGATTGTGTCCCCAAAGGCACGCATATTTCCCCACCATCCGCCAGGCGGTGGACACTGTGCTGGTTCTAGGTTGGGGCTCCTCTGAATAAGGTTCATAGAAATATGCATGCAGAAAGGTTTGTGTGATGTGAGTTTCCACTTCTGTAGGGTAGATGCCAAGGCGTGGCCTGCTGCTAGATGGTAATTTCATATCTCAGTGTTGGCGAGACTGCCAAAGGACTTTCTATACAGCCCCAGCTCACATTCCCTGCAGCAATGTACGTGGGATCTCTTCTGCATGTTCTTGCCCACAGTGGCCATGTCCTTGCTTCTTATTGTCTAGTGGGTGTGAAATATTGCTGCTTCGTGTTACTGTAAAGTTACCTAATTACTAATGACGGTGTGCATCCTTTCCTGGGCTGGTTAAGGTATCCTCTTTGCAGAGATGTTTGCCCCACACTTTTAGGCCATTGTTTGGATTGGGCTGTTTCTCTACTCCTACAAAGTTTAAGAGTTCTTTGTAAATTTCAGATACCTGCCTGTCATTGGATATGTGTTTCACATATGTTTTCTCTCACTCTATTGCTTGTATTTTCATTTTCTTAATTTCGTATTTACATTTATAATTCACTTATGTTTATGACCTGGGATATTCATTTTTTTAAGGTAGCAATAACAACTTTATTATTTTTTCATATGTTATTTTTAACATTTTCATTAATATATAAATTATGTCTATATAAGAATATATACACAATGTACACAATTAACATTTTGAAATATATTTACAAAGTTGTATCACCATCATCACAGCCTAATTTTAGAGCACTTTAATCCCTGCAATAATGTCAGGACCATGGCTGGCTCTTTCTCTTCTCCTCTCCACCCCAACCTCCTTGTCTTAGGCAAACCACTAATATGCTTTCTTTCTCAATAGATTTTCCTGTTTTAGACATTTTATATGAATGGAATCATACTACAAGGGCTTTTGTGATTTGCTTCTCTTGTTTACCTTCGTGTTTTCAAGGCTCAGCCTGGTGGGCACATACACTATGCCTTTTTATTGCCCCATATGAGTCCATTGCATAGCGCACCATGTTTTATTTACTCCAGTTGATGGACATTTGAATTGCTTTCATTGTTAGCTCTTATGAATGGCTGTGTACAAGTTTTTGTGAAGACAAATGTTTTCATGGGTCTTGTGACTGCACTTCAGAGTGTAATCACTGGCTTACATGGTAACTTAAGTCTAAATTTTGAGTGACGTCCTAATTTTCCCACCATGAATGCACCATTTTACATTCCCGTCACCAGAGTTATTACCTGTCTAATGAACCTAAAGTGGTATCTCATCATTGTAAGCCTCCCCTTTCCTAGGAGAAAAATACAATCAAGCAACTATCCATTGTTTCATCATAAGCAACCCAAATTGTCATCAATAATAATAGAGCAGTGTGTGAATCCTGCACTAGCAGAAAACACTTGTAGTAGTGGTTGATGGTTTTCCACTGAAAGGACATGGGGCATGATGAACTAAAATGATGAAATGAAAGGCACACTGTGCTTTAGCCCTTGCTTCAGAAATACCAACAAAGAGCTCTGTAGCAGAACCGGATGGAGGGCTGGACCCCTGGGTTCATGGCTTCGAGTTGGCATCTACTTAGGATACTCAGGAAGAGTATCTTAGAGTAACAGTTTCACAGGCCACTGTGAAATCCACATTCCATAGCAAACGTGCAGAACAGCAGGCTGAGAGGAAGACCCCTGCTCGGAAGCCCTTGCTCATCATGTGGCAGAGGCGTCCTCTCAGGCTAGGCAGAGAGCAGTTAACACCAACAATGTGACTTGTTACTCCTACCAGGGATCCTGCTCTATGCATGACAGGCTTTTTCAACAAAAACCAAGTGGAGTCCGTTCCAATTAGACTAGATTTCAGACTTGTAGGTGAACGCAACGGAATTACCGATTTTGCTGATTCTTCATAGCCCTCACTCACAGCCAAAACTCCACATCTTTGAAGCTTGTAGAATAACCAGAAAAGACACTGTGCAGTGAGTAATTGCAAAGACAGTGACTATTCCAGCCAGGCCACCTTGAGATGTTTTCAACCACACAATGGATCACTCAGTTAACCCACGTTGAAACAGCCAGACTTCTCTCTTAGGTAATATTTTCTGGTGGCAAGAAATCCACTTAACAGAGCAACATGAATGGAAGATGTTATAACAGTACGACTGGATTTCCTGTGGTTGGTTGTCTTGGGAATTTATTATGAGCAGAGACCACGACGATCTCTTTGATTTCCTCTCTAAGGATTGTGTGTCACTGCCTCCTGGCTCATTGAAGCTCTGATGGTTCTCTCCACCATGTCACTTCTGTCCGTTTCTCAGAACATGCCAGAAGGAAGAGGCATTGATCTGGGTGCAGGAAACAGCTCACAGGCAAAGTCAGAAGGGAAGTCAACTGCAGAGTCGAACTGAAGTAAGGGACATGGAGAAGAAACTGAAGAGGTGAGAACGGCCCATGGCTTGGCCAATAGCCTACATGAGCTAGGTCAGGGAAGAATGTTCTAGAAGAAATTACACAAGAACAGAAAGTCTGCAGAATTATTATTTCATACATAACCCGATATGCTTTACCAGGATCACACTCCCCAAACATCTAACCTTAGCAACACCCTCTCACCTTTCAGTGCTGACATTCCTGTCTATACATGTCGAAGTCTTTTCTGACTTTCACAGGATCCCGAGTGCTGCTTCTGAATAATTGTTGTGGAAATGCACAATACCCCTTAACTTTGCCAAACTATGAAGCTCTTCCTTAGCATAAAAAAAAAAAAATGTTGCTTAGTTAAGCTGAAAAGAGGAGAGATTTAACCTACATGTAATAAAATCCTCACAGCTTTACTCGAGGTTAACGTCCTGCGTGAACCAGAACTCAAAGCTTTCTCCAGAATTAGACTCTGCACGAGGGGTGCGTTCACTCAAGCCCTGCATATTACCCCACAAGCACATGTCTGTCATTTTTTACTGCTTGCTGCTTAATTAAAAGGGATGTCAGACACTTCTGAAAAGGACTCTGGTAAATTGTCACATTCAACAAAAGAAAGAAAATTTTAGATAAAAGCACCTTATGTAAATCATGCCTCGCCTCAGCCCAATCTCCTTCCTTCCAACCACCGTTTACCATCATTTCAGGAGACTTTTGTCTGGCATTTAGAAATGAAATGAGATTCTCTATTCACTCCTTGGCAACATTCCCTGAAATATTCTGTTAAGTGTTTTCAATTATATGCCAAGTCCCAATAGGATCTCAGTAAGAGGTTTTAAAAAGATTTCTTATCTAGTACATTATATTTTTTAGTTTTCATGCTATCCATGTGCAATAAATACAGGACAAATTAAGTAATGCTAAAGACCATAACTTTAAATCGATAAGCTTGTGAATGACCTGAACCATATGTTCCAAAGGTTTAAAATTTTAGTCATTTCAAGCCTTTGAATTAGAAAGAATATTGAATGTAGAAACAAACAACAACAAAAACAAAACACTAAAACCCCTAAAATTATCATTGTAACCAGACCCCTAGACCCCTAGTATTATTTGGTTTTATGGGTTTTATTATTTGTTGCATAGAAAATAAATTTCTTATTGGCATGTAATTTATCAAAATTATAAATAGACAACTATTTACCTAACATACTTGAGAGAAGAGTCTTTGACAGAATCTACTAGAATGAAAAGAGAACTGGCCCCCAGCACAGACTTCATAATTTTCTAAGCTGTGTGGTCCTTTTGCAGAGTACCTCAACATTCCATACCGCCATCTCTTTATCTCAATGGGGGGATAGCCTAAGCCCTGCCTATCTTCTAGGAACGGCAGAATATCTAATAACAAAAACACTTGCCCAGGGCTTTTGTACAGTTTCTGCCTAAAAGGCAGCTCGTTGCTACCAGTCTCTGCCCGCTGTGCTAGATCCCATTGCCACTTGCCAATCAATGGTGGACTTAGATCATTTATTCAACTTCTTCCAAACCCTCTTAGCAATGAAGGTAAGCAACGGAGAATGAGATCAGAGTCCAATTTTGTTGGTTGTGACATTTTTAATTTGTTGTCACGTTTTACTGAAGATTCATAAGTGCTTAGAAACTTAAGACCCAAGGCTTCAGAAGTCAAAGGAGTCGGGAGGAACGACTAACCTCGCTCACAGAAATCCAAGATGGATTTGCAATAACAGGCCAAAGGGGAACTAGAAAAGGGAAGGCTTTCAGAGCTTGCATGTCTATTTTAGCGATTTCTGAGATGTGTCTGTTCTTAAGGCACAGTTATGGGATTTTTAATAGAAACAAATGAAAGTTACAAGTGAATTTTTATAATAATGAAATCAGGAATGCACGAACATACGTTGCAATTTAGGAAAACATAAATTATCCAAGCAAACTGACCCTTGCCAATTCCTATTGATGAATTAATGAGGTTGGAGCTATTATTGCTGGGAAATAAACCTGCTTGGTTAATTAAAATTTAAAAAAAGGTAAAATCCTTTGTCCTTTGCAATTGGGATAAATGCTGTAATAAGTAATTGTTCTTTGAGCAGTGGCTTTTCAAAAGTGTCATTTCATTTCTTTTTTTGCACGTTTCATCGATTTGGATATTCCCCAGAGATGGTGGTGTGCCTTCAGGAGGAGGATGATTACAGGGCAACAGCAGCTTCCCTGAGCCACATCAAGAGTCATCACAGGCCTTGTCGACTCGCGGGGATCCCGAAAGCACTAGGCCAGGTGGCTACTATTTAAGGTGAAACAGCATAAAATAATCATAAAATAATCACTGGTCAGTTGCAAGCTGAAATGAGAGGTCTGCATTTGGCAATTTTTATAAATTGACCCTTGCGTTGGGGCTTGTGGTTTGAGGTTGACATCCACACCCGCTGGCTTCTCGGTTCTCCTCCCTGTCTGGCTGACCTTCAGAGCTATGAAGGTCCCGGGGCGGCGATCCAGCTCCTTTCATTCCTCATCAGATCCCAGTGATCTTGAGCGTCCCTCCTCCCCAGCTGGCTGTAGAGAACATACGTCCCATACTTACAACTGGCTGCTCCGTCCTAGCCATAGAGAGGTTCCTTCAGGTATCTTTCCAAAACCAGCCTTGAGCAACAGGCTCTGCGGAGGAAACGTCACCTAGTGATGATCATTATGGTTCAAGCTGTCCGCTGACGAGGACACCTCCTGGCTGCCAATGAAAATCGGATATCAGGTGCTGGGGTGCACATTACTTATTTTTTCAGATAGGAGAAATGAAGGATAAAGTTATAAGTTATGACACCATATAGTCTCACTTCCAAACTTGACTGAAAGTGGCAAAAGGAAATGGAGCGTTTTATTGATGATTTATTTATTTATTTTCCTAAGAAACCCAAGCTGCCTATTTCGACTGCTTAGGTTTGGAAGTAAATCAGATCTGGCAACACATGCAGATTCTTTATTTAGTCAAAAATATTATTCAATAGATACTATGTACCGGGGTCTGTTTTCCTGCTGGGGACACGGGGGCTCTTGACAGAGACTGAGTCCCCACAGTCCCTGTTTCAATGGGCCTTGCATTCTAGAATGCTAACACTTGAGAAGGCTTCCTCTGGGGAGGCGACGTGGGAACTCCATCCTACACAAGGGGAAGGAATAGCCGTGGACAGTGGATTGGCAAGTGCAAACAGAAGCACAGGAGGAGGAGGTGAGGTTAGGTCATGCAAGGAGATAAAACAAAGCCGCCGTGGCCATTGCTCAGGGACCAGGCCTCAGGAGAGGGGGTTGTGCAGCCAGCTTGGCCAGCATTCATTTAGCTGTTTCTGTTCTTTGAAACTTGAAGTGAAAGGAAGAGTAAGAATCAGCACAACTGTCGGCTCACACTGTCATTGGGGTGAGCCAGTGAGCTTCTGCCCACTCTCCCAATACCAGGGAAGATGGAGATGGACAGACCCTCAGTGTTGCTCTAGGGGTCTATTCATGGAATTAAAGAAATAAAAGGCCAACTGATCTGCAGGAGAATGTTCTTGCAAACATTCTGCAAGAAGAGATATTAATATTCTTATGTCCTTTAAGACAGGACAAATAACTGATACCTAGAAATTCTAAGAACTTGCTTCTTAAGGAGAAAACTCCATTCATCTACAGAGTTTTCTGTATCAGAAACAGAATATCAACTATCAGCTCACCATCTTCTAGTTCTTTCTCTAAGTAAGAAGGAGAGTCTGTTTATGAGATCACAGTTTTCAAATATTCTAAGAGTTTTCAGAGTGAATGTTGCCAAATGGCTTTTAGAATAAGAATTTGCAAAGCTAATCTTCAAGAGTTGAAGGAGACTGTTAGAAATCATATATGTGATTCTGTACATACCTATGTATATACAAATGTAAAAGACTAGATTGTAGTTGATGGCAGACTTAGACACTGGGTCTAAGACCCACTGTTCCTCTCACTAGAAGGTGACCTTTGACAAGTTACTCATCTGTTGCCACTTCAAAACTGCACATCATAATATCACCTCCCTGATAAAATTATTTTGATGCTTCAATGATTCAATGCATGCCCAGGATATAGTACAGTGCTGGGACTTCAGAAGAGAAAACTACGTCACTGTTACTTCTTATGTAAAGCTTCCTGGGAATAGAATTTATGTAAGACACCCTCACTCCTCGAGGAAGTAAGACAGACCAACCACCTCAGCTCTTACGGGAAGATCATTTTGAAGTGGCCATAGATTAACAGTTTGCAATAATTAACTTATCAGTCCATCTGCTTGCTGTTTGCTTTCTGAGGACATGCGCATTACCTTGACCTTGTCTCAGAACACTAGGGTTAAAATCACACCTTCTTTTATGTTAACAATTTTAACAAAAGATTTTGTTAAAGATTTTGCTGTCATGTTAAAGATTTTGTTCCAGTCAAAATAATAATAACTGCTTAGCCTTGAATCCTGCTTCTACTGTGGAATATCTATCCCTATCACGAAGGAAAAAGAAAGCTTTGTTAACTTAAATGGAACGTTAGACATAGTCTTCAGTTAAAGCAATTATGGTACAAAACAAAACAACAACAACAACAATGAAACCCAGCAACAACAACAACCAAAAAAACTCTGTTTTGGCTTCAATAGCCCTTTCAACCAAACTCCAATTTGTTTGCCTTTTGCAAATTCTAAAACATAGAATGTTCCTCCCATAACTAAGACCAGACTTGTGCATGTCAATGGTTGAAACCCTGCAGAGACTCTTTCCCACACCTAAAGAAAGATCCCACATTCCCTATTCTGCTGAGGATGTCCTCTTCCTCCTTGAGACACTTCCAGGAGTGCCTGAGCTGTGGTGGTGGGGAGTGAGCACTTCCTAAGCCCACGTGGCCTGTCCCATTTGTGATTTGGGCTCTGAAGTTGTGATGAAGTGTCTGTCCAGTGCACAGGATTCACAGAAAAGACGAAGCAAATTTGGTCGGTTCTCCATACTCACCTCCAAAGTCTCTTTAAACTGCAGGGTCACTGGACTAAAAATTCCTGCATTTTTATGTACATATGCATCCAATAGAAAAGTCTGGTAACTACTTAAAACCAAATATGCAATATCCTCTTTAAATTATATCCAGGGTTAAATAGGCTTTTCTGTGTTGGTTTAGGAATTGATGCCATCGATTGAGCACATTTTCTCTGAACAAAGGCATTCTATTGTCCAAATCATCCATTTATGAATAAATGTTTAAAGCTGTCTGTAAGCAGGGTATTTTCTCAATCTAAATCCAGATTTCAGAGGATATTTTTAAGAACTTCTTTTGTATTGCTTTCCCCATGGCCACCTCTTCTTTCTATACTGTTTTGTCTTCTGGCAAATTTTCCTGTGATTATGTCCCTTGATTACTCCAAGTAGGCTGACTACACATTCGATCCACTTGCCCAGCAGTAAGTTAAGGCCACCATGGCATGACGAGGCCAATTCAACATTAACGTCAGCTGTAGCTGCCGTTGGGGCCTCCACTCGACCAGCCACATGAATTCCAGGGCCATTAGCACCTACCTTAGAAAGACTGTGAATTTCTCCCCGAGTTTCTGTGTTAGCATTTTCTTTGGATCCCAGGCAACAATCCAGTTAAAGCAGGGTGTATCAGTGACTGCAGAGTATACCTCACCTGCAAGGAAGAAGTCTATGCATACTTCGTAAAAGCCTGGTTAAGGACTGGAGGCTGACTCAGCTTTCTCCCAGGGCCAAGGTGGTATAATTGACTTATTTATCTAAAGTCAGGGAATTGACGATTTTGGACCACCTTTGTAACTAAATTTTAGTTTTTAGGAAGAAAGCAAATTCATGCCTGGCTTCTACACAAAAAGTGCAATCCCCAAAGATACAATATGGTGGCTCTGGAAAGACAGGGTTGTTTCAATTGTTGTTAGCCCCCAGGTGGGGCATCATCTCTCAGGGGTACAGGTTGGCAGAGCCTTCAAAGTGGTTTCCCAGCTGGTCAGGCGGCCTTAAATTTCTGGTTCTCATCGAGTTCAGTCCTTGTTCTTCCAAGGGAGTTGGGCCAATCTGTCCTGTCCATCCACACCACCACCTGGGTGGCATTCATCTGCTCCATGGAACCACTGAGGATGGCTAGGTGGGGGCATGGAGACATCTGGACGTGTTTTGCATGAGAAGAGCAGGGACTGAGGCCATCTGCTTTTTCCAATAGATTCTTGGCAAGGTTAAGGGGAAAGGCAATGACTTTGTGGTCAGAGTCTTCTGGGAGGGGATGACGGACCCATAAATCAATTATATTTGAGGCACAGGCAATGGTTTGGGAATCCACAGCAGGGTGTCCTCCTCCAGGAGAAAGGACCCAGGGGCAATTCTGAAAGACAAGAGATCATTAATGACGCTCTGTCCCCTATACCTCCCAGACGGAAGCTGTCTTTTCCATGTTGCTGGGTGACTGTTTTTCCTTCATTGTCACAGAATTGGAGTGTCTTATTCCGCAACCTGATTACTATGACATCATCCTTTTTCTTCCTGATTGTCCCCAACTCACACTCAAACCTTTCATCCGGAAGTGTCAGATGCAGAGGGATAAAGACATCTTTATGAAATAACAGCAAGATTGATTTTGAGTCTTCCAGTTCCCCTCTGAGCCTGGTTTTAGCTTGGAAAGTGTATCAGCCAGGCTGAACAAGAGTTTCTCACTGGAGAAAGACACAGAATACCTAGTATGGTAAAGGCAGATTCCTGAGTTTCCAAAATATGTCCATATAATTTCTGACTCCTTTCATACTGACCATGACTCAAGGAGCCACGTGGAGGGAAGAATTCCTTTGTGTAAACAGTTGCATTTAATGATTCAATTGCATTACCACAATGAGACAAGGGAGGTGGGAAGAAATCTTTTCAAATCTGTCGTTGAGGAGGCTGATTCACTGCTCAATCATACAGATGCCTGTAAATAGTAGAGAGTGCTGAATGTCCATTACATACTTGGACCATCAATTGAGTTGATTTTGTGATAAAAGCTTACAATGGCTCAGAGAGCCAAAGATCCAAAGCAGATTTAGTGTCTCTCAATGCAAGAGAGAGGGAACAACTTGACAGCAGTCACAAGTGTAGCATTCATTGGGAGCTTCTGCAGCAGAAACGCAGAGTCCTTTACCCTGAACCCAGTCTGTGATGGGGTCTGCGTCATGTCTGGTGTGCAGATGGGTCCAGTGGTAAGGGAGGCAATGGAGGAGACGGGGCATGCAGGCTCGATCCACAGCTGGATTCCAATTAATCTTTTCAGAAAACAGGCCTCTTTGAGTTATCAGATTCTCTTTAGTTGGAGATGAATGAAGTTTTCCTCGTTGGAATTGCTGCTGCATTTTATAAAAAGTAAAGACGGGTCTGTGCCAGACCATTCAAGTCCCTGAATAGGCCATATTCATTTGACAAAGAAAGATTTTGTGGCCTTTGCCACCTTGTTAGTCATGGAGACTGAGCTGATCAGACACCACACAGCCACGGCTGACTGAAGAGTCACGAAGCCTCCATGGGTCAGACAGACATTCAGTTTCAACAAGAGCCCAATAGCAAACCAAGAGCTCCTGTTTAAAAGCAGTGTATGTAGGAGCTATGTCAGGAAGATGACAAGTCCGGAACGCCCATGGGCCCCAGGTGGAGGCAGCCTTCCTTTTCCAGAGGTTCCATTGAAAAAAATTCATCGGTCACATAGACCATAATCTCAGTGAGGTCAGTTGGACTGTGAGCCATAATGATCTATCCCAGCACCCAATAGCTGTTGGCTTGGTTCCCACTGAAAGGAAAAGAACCTTTAAATTGGGTCAATCCACACTTCCATGGTTATCAGGGACCCAAATAGGGGAGCAGGAGCATGTTCAAGTAGAGGGACGTGTTGCTCAGAACGCCATGTGATGTTGGGCCTGCATGGTGGGGAGGACTGAAGACAGAGCAATTTGGGTTGGAGGGAATGAGCATTGCAATACCAATCATGTGGTCCCCAGAACGTTGACTTGGTGACAGGTCCCCTACATTTTACAACTATAACTATATAAATGAACTATAGTGATAACACTATGGTTAAGGACACTGAAATAGAGGCTTCTGGCTTGTCACCTAACAGGAGGTACATACATCGTGAAGTTTTGAATAACAGGAATGCTGCATGGTGAGCCAGCCAGGGGTGACAAAAGGCAGCAAAATTATTCCTTTTTTTCATTCCCTTCTCCACCTGTGCTCTTCCCAATCAGAAGCATCTCTCTGACACCATGGAATCAGGAAGCACTAGCAGATAACTCAGGTCATCTAGACATTCCAATGAAGAAACAGTGGGGAAAGTGGTTGAACAGCACAGAGGATCCACTCATGAGAGTCTGTTGGCCTCCAAAGTCCACGTTGAATATGAGGCTTCCTCCTTTGGGATCAGGCTGGAGGGTTAGTCCTGATTTGGGTGCTCGTATTGGATGACTCCCTAAAACTTCAAGTCTTTATACTCCTAAGAGTTCCCAGCATGCTTCGTCAGATTCAAACAAGCTTTAGTCCCACCTGGAGACAGAGAAATCTTGGCCCAACTTTATCCTTTTCCTTGAAGAGCTAAGGTCAGGGGAGCAAGAAGTGGAGGGGTACTGAGGGAAAGACCAGCACTATGCCAGGAAGCAAGGCGCGGTGGCTGCTCAGGCTCAGGGGGGTGAACTCCTAGAGCTTCTGGCCCACCCGGGTCCTGCAGGAGTTATGGGGACTCCTTGATCCTTCCTCCTCCTGTCTGAAGAAGAGTGAGCGGAGACTGAAGTACTACTAAATTGTTTCACGTTTTCCAATCCTATTTCAGATCACTCAGGTTCTAAACACCCACTGACAGTAGTGCAGTGCAGTGGGGAGCCTGCATTCCTTGGGCCCATCCACCCCTACCTGGATGGGACACATGCCTGCAGAGTGATGCAGAGCGGCCTGGTGGATGTGACCCACACCACGGGTTTGTGTCACAGCTGAAGGACGCTGGGCTTAGGAACCCCCATCTATATAAGGGGATGTAAGCAAAGAGTGTCATCTTGGCTCCAGAAAGGGACATTATCTTTATTATGCTGCACTGAAAACAAACTTTCTCTCTGCTCCAAAGGAAGGAAAATAGCACCTGACTTTAACACCACTCTGTAAGTGTGGTGCCGCTCCTTAATATTTTTACATGAGCCTCTGTCTTCCAAGGCTGTTCACTGTACAGCTTTGATAAAACAGACCATCACGAAAGACAATCAGTGGTTCTGCCCTCGAGACCTGCAGATATATGAGTGACTCACAGAGAATTCATAGTGTTGGGATGATTAAATGGAATAAAATGAGATAAGGTGGTTTGCGAAACATTTAATAAATATTAGCTATTGTGCTTATTACTCATGTTATTATTTCTAAAGAGGGGACCTTTTTGAAACAGCTAATTTTATTTAAAGCTATGTTCATTTATCATCATATAGTCTTTTGTGTAAGAAATAAACTACATACACATAATATTTTGAAAACCAAATTATGTATGCATAAAGAATATGAAAATAATATTCAAGTCCCAGTATGCAGAAGATTCTAAAGATGGTATAAATTAAAAATATTTCCTGAGCTCTTATACTAAGTGGCTTTATGCATTTTAATAAGGTTAAATTCTGCCATAGTCCTAACAGTTTTAATTGAATGCTTTAAATTAATAAATAGATAATTAATATGGTTTTAACGAAGTGGATACATTCTTTGTATCATTCCCTAACTTCTTCTTGCCTTTTATCTGTTGGTCTGTTGTACATGTTACAAATGCTCGGGTTTTCAGAGCTTGGCAAATATTTGTTTAGGCCATCTGCTTTCCCATCTCTAACCTCATCCTTCATCACAGTCATGAGAGTTAATGTTTATAGAAATTTAGCAGGAAAAATAGCACCTGTTTTTGTGGTACCACTCCTAACATAGTCCTAATATTCTTTGTTTTTCATTATGCAAAATTTAAGCATATGCAAAAGCATAGAAAATGGTCTGATTCAATTGGTTTATCTGTAGTTGAACTCCAGTAATGATCACCTTATGGCCTCACCCATGCAAGCACAGAGCCTTTCCACCCTGATATTTTTAAACTTCCAGATGGAATTTTATTTATTTTATTTCAATGAATTTTAATAAAGACTGATTCTGAAGACATAGTCACAATACCTTCATCACGCTTAAAAGTTAAAGATTTCTTAACACCATCAAATATCTGGTTGTGTCAACATTTCCCTGAGTGTGCAATTTACCTTAATTTTAATTTTTATTGAGTTCCACTTAATTAAATAATTAATGGATAAACTTGAACTGGAATCCCAATAAGTTTCCCTACTTGCATGTCTGGGTCTGCTAGGCCTCTTTGTGATTCATATGACTCCTCTTGGGACTTTATTGTTAAAGAATCCACATAGCACATCCATGGAGTTTTCTAAATCCTGGAATTTTCTGACTTTTATCTCTGGGGAGTCATTGCCATATTCCGGGTCCCTTGAATCTCTTGTATCCGAAGAGCAGAGAAGATTCAGGTTCAGTTTTGCCTTTCCTTGGATGGTTGGTTTTGATGAAATGACCTCACAGCTGGGATGTTGAGTTTCCATAAAGAGCAGCTTTAGGGAGTGAGGCTATCTCTCCGATGGTCAGTGCCAGGTGTGGTGGGTCCTGGGGGCCTATGGTGTGGTATTCCAGATTCAAAACCTTGATGGAAAGCAACTAGCTCTCATCCATTCAGGTTCCCTTGAGTGCTGATCACATAAAGGCAAGACACTTACTTCCATCTCTCGTTTACCAGTTACCAAAACAATGAAATGACATGTGCTTTAGTCAGCTTTTTCTGCTGCTGTAACTAAAAGTCTGATCAGAACAATTTTAAAGGAGGAAAAATTTGAGGGCTTACGGTTTCAGAGGTCTTAGTCCATACAAGACCAGCTTCATTCCCCAGGGCTCCAGGTAAGGCAGAATATCATGGCAGAAGAGTATGGCAGAGGGAAGCAGTTGGCATCGTCAAGAAACAGAGAGACTCCACTCAAATGTATGCCCAAATATACAAATATATACCCAAAGCCACTACCCGATTCCCACCTGCTCCAGCCACACCCACCACTTCAGTTACACTCAGTTAATCCATATCAGGGGACTAATTCACTGATTGGGTGAAGACTCTTACAATCCATTTCTCCTCTGAACCTTCTTGCATTGTCTCACATGTGAGCTTTTGGGTGATACCTCACATCCAACCATAACAACATGAATAACTACAAGGAACAAATAAAAATAAAGAAAATAATGCAATAATCTTCAGCATCCCCCAAAGGTGTACAATTAAGATTTTATTTTAAAATATCTTTCTCAGCTCACCACCATGAGCATAGTTGACTTTTGTGCCCCGGAACAAAAGGAAGGTTTTGCATTTCCGTATGTTTCCATTTTTCTAGTCCTAATTGCTGAGAGTTCTTCCAGACTGACTGCTCAGTCTTCATAAAGAAGCAGCTCCCTCTTGTCTGATAAGACATCCATGCCCAGGTCAAATATTTCCTGCCTCAGATCTGGAATCAGTCACTTCCAAAGTGCCTTATAATCTTATGTGGGGAGTAGTATTGTAAGTCAAAATCATGACATTTTTAAGAGGAAAAGAGAAGCTCTCCAGATTGGGCATTGAAAGAGGCCAGAAAAATATTGGACTACGTCTTCTACTAGATGAACAAGGGGCTGGAAGAATTTCTGCTTTTTCTGTTTCCACTAATTCATGATATAAATTGTCTGCAAAAGGTGAAAGAAAGATATAAGTCAAATTTCATCCCTTGGTTCAGATAGGAAAAAGAGTAGCTATTGTTTGTCTAAGCACAGGCTAGTAACCTCAGGTGTATGGCTACATGTTTAGTCTTACTGTTGCTATTAAGGACCCCCTTTAAAGCTAGATTTGCTCTAAGAAGATGTTTGAAAAAACAGGCATGCTTTGCCATGGATGTGACTGGTTTAATAACACTGCTCTTCATTTTGTTTATGTAGCCTTATTTGAACTGCTTGCTCCAGCCTATTTAGAGTTGGTACCGTAATTTGGTCTATTTTTGTGGGTAGGAAACTAGGGAGAGGGCTGAAGTGAGCAGAGATGGATGTTACCCTCTGTGATCCCCGTGAAGCAGCTCTCCTCTGGGTGACCTGCAATCGCAAGCCGGTGGAAGGCGGCCCGGGGATGTGCATTTTGATGAGGCTCCTCTGACAGGTCTAATGGAGGTGCTGGCCAGCTGATGCGGAGCTGGCCTCCCGCCCCAGCTGAGCACACAATGCATTCCTCACTCCACAGACCACCGCCTATTTATGGATTCAGTTCAGACTAACTCAGAAATTAAAATATATTTTTGGCTCGTTTCAGAAAACCAAACACACAGGCAAAGGAGAGAAGAATTGTTCAAACTCGGCCACGTTTCAGCATGCAGATGGCGACTCTAGGAGCTGATCCTTGCAAAGAAACCAGTTGAGGAGGAAGGTTTGCTTGAGTGCGTTTCTGCTTGGCTTCCAGTCGACCTCCTCACATGGCACTGTTTATGCAAATAGACTCGCTTTGCAGAAACCGGCTGGCTTCAGAAAAACCCTCAGCAGAGCATGAAAACTAAGTCGTACAGCAGCAGTTAGCAGACCTGAAAGGCCAGCTGAATGAGAGCAGGACGCAGGATGGGCGGCAGGGAGACAGAGGGCCATTCTCCTCTGGGTAGGGATGGGTGCAGGGAAGGCAGAAAAGGCCCGGAGAAGAGCTTCGCCCTCTGCTAGACAGAAAGAGAAGCCTCCAGCCACAGTGGCTCTGGATGTCATGCGATGTGCTCAAACACAGACTCAGGTTTCACGCTTTCTGCCACGTCCTTGGTGCCTGTAATAGGAGAAAAATTTTCCTCACCCTCCATCTTTTACTCCTCTTAGAGGAGATTTAGGGAAAGAAAATGCTAGCATTATACATACAAAAAAGGAAACCAGCGTTTGCTTCCATTCGTCTTTTCATTCGTATCTGACTAGCATTTCTTAAGGGAACAATGAGTGAATTTTATTAATATTGATAGCAGAGGTGAAATGGAAAAAGGGTTTTTTTTTTTTCCTTATTAATACATATTTTCCTGGATAGAGCACTGGGCAAAGGCTGAAAAAATCTGCATTTCATTGCAGTAGCCTATATTTAAATGCATTTATCTGAATATGTAGAGCAGGCCATATCATATACATATACACACATATATATTTGTACACCATTCATTCATTCAGTTCTAGAAAAACTGCTCTAAGCATAAAGACTTTGTAAATAAATCACTAGGGATAGGGAACAAAGAATCATAAATTCTAAATTTTTTTCTCTTTCATAGGTGATTTTTTATGATTTTTTTTTTTTTTTTTTTTTTTTTGCTATGAGAATAGCACAGATTTCTTTTCCACAGAATTTCCTTGAAAGGTAAGAGGCATAAAATTAAAGGTGGTGATGATACATCTTATCAGTAAGTATGAATAGGACTACTGTTGTGTTTTTTCTTTGTATTATTTATTATAACTTGGTTTAGAAACAGTTCAGATATCTCTCTTTTCCTGTATGAGTGAATGTTTTTCTTAACTGAACATATCCGAAAATACAATGTTACAGATTGCATAAGGCAACATGATTGTTTACAAATGCAGGAAGCATTGACCCTCTGGTAATGAGTGTGTGCTCATTACTTCAATATAGAATTGTTCATTGCATCTGCTCTGGCCATAACTTTCAGAATTTTATTTTTAGACTAGTGTAGGAAACCATCCATTCCAGTAAGGGATAAAATAAAAAAAGGAAAGCCCTGGCCAGTGCCTCAGAAGGGAAATGAATAATGCACTTGTCATTCCAACAGATCTGCCTCACGTGCTTTCGCTACCTTTTAAAGTGAGGAAGGGGCCTGGAAGTCTTCGTGGAAGGCTTTGAGCAATGACCACTAGGGGCTTCACACAGCTTCATGTCAGTGGGTTTGGCCCTTGACGGTCATCCTGTCCCCCTTAGAAGTGCAACTCCGTGCTGTGTGGTGAAAAAAGCCAGGAGAGATGGGAGGTGGGGCATCTGCACTTCCTGGGCCCAGCTCGTTCAGAACGGAGCTGCTGGCTGCCCTACATCACTCGCAAGAAGAGCCACAGACATTGGAGGGGAACGTCAGGGTCTGAGGAAAGGGTTATTTTCCATCTGTAATCGGTTTGGGTTTTGCATATCAATAAAAA
Source organism: Sciurus vulgaris (assembly GCF_902686455.1). Taxonomy (NCBI): domain Eukaryota; kingdom Metazoa; phylum Chordata; class Mammalia; order Rodentia; family Sciuridae; genus Sciurus; species Sciurus vulgaris. The sequence goes on from NC_136467.1 coordinate 153,268,577, forward strand.
ATTAATAAACTAATTTCAGGCATATATGACACAGTTAATGTGGAAGGCCTATTGTTCGGAGAGGAATAGTATATTCTTATCAGTGGATTTAAACAGCTATTCATCATTTCCAAAGGGCAATTATTTGGAATCCATTAAACTGGAATTCATAATACCCCTGCATACTGAATTTTAAATAGAAATCTGTATTTCGATGAAGGAATACATTAGTATAAGTCATTAGAGCACTGAAAATCCATGACTTGTTCATTTTTCACTTTTTTTTCACAGATAGTATGAAGCACCAGGGATGTTGGTCTTTTAATAAAACCAAACAAAATGAACACCAGGCACTCTTTTCAGTAGCATTGCTGTGAGTAATTATGTTTTCTTTCTTTCTTTTTTTAATCTCCATATTCCAGTTTTTCTACTTATTACTTGGAAAATGGCTCATTCCCTAGAAAAATCCCCAATAATCAACCAAAAACTCCAGACTCACAAACAGTGACACTCCTTTGCAGGTGCACCCTCCATGGCTAGCTGGGCAGACACATCTTGAAAGACCCTACTTGAGAGAGCATGCTGAGGCTCGGGGGAGACTCACCCCACATGCACACAGCTTCAGGTGGGGCAGAGAAAAATGAAAATTGAAATTATAGAACATTTAAAACAAATTTGGGCCCAATAATAATTGTAAGTAATATGAGAGTACTCATTATTTGTTTTAATACATACTTCGGAAACAGTTACTAGGTTCATCCAACAGCAGGCTGCTTTCATTACTGTAAAGTCAGAGAAGAGCTTGCTTACAGACATCAGACTAAACGAAGGAGTACATTTTGTACTATCAATTTATTTAACACCCCATTCCCCCCCAGAAACTCTGCTAAATAACTTATCACTGAACCTGCTTAGAATACATGACAACTCCAAATCTGTGTCAAGTGATAGAAATTTTTCCATGCTTCTTATCTGCCATCTTCTACCAGCTTGGACTTCTGTTAACATTTATCTGCTAGTTATTTATATTGACTTCTTTCGTAGATATATTTGGCAAAGGGAAAGTTATAAACTCACAGTGATAAAAGATGAAGATAAAGAAGACCTCACCAACCAGGAATATTCTAGTCGAGGCTTTTACTAAACTTCTCCACCCCCGACCCACATGTCCATCCTCCATTGCATGCAGTCTTCATGCTGCAACCTAAGGAGAAGCAAACAGTGATAGTTATGTGCCCCACGTGTGTTGATGTGCGCTGGCAATAAATCAGATTTCTCAAAAACAGCATATGGCCCTATGACTTGCAGCCTCACTGTGAGGGTGTGAACAGTCTATTCCAACATCCAAAATGTTAACATTTTTCTTGACAAGAAACTAGGTTTTAAACTCATGCATAAGTAAGTATGTGACTCTACTTGTATGTGCATGTATATGCAAGCAAGTACATATTGCATGCACATCAATCAGACTAGAAATTACATGCTAGTAAATATATAAGCCAGGTAACATAGATTTATAGACAATTACAAAAGCTGGAAGGAGTACAAGCCACAGAGTTGCTACCTGAAGCCTTTGATAATATATAGTCATACTAAAAAATGAATAACAATGTGCTTGTGCATGCTACGGCCACAAGAAATCTAGCCCAGCACTAGAATTTATGTACTGCTTTGGACTTTTAAAATTTTTTTATTTATTTTGTGGATACAATTTCATGAGATTTATTTGTGTAGATTTTCCTAATCTGAATTGAAAATTTTTACCTTGTTTTTTTTTTTAATTCACAAAATAAAATTCAGTATTTTTACTAAGCAACTTTCAAACTCTATTTCTTGATGCATATTACATACAAGTGCGTGTTATTCATGCTGTCTTGTCGTTTATTATATCATATATGTGTGTGTGTGTCTCTGTGTATGAATTGGTGGGCGGATGGCCAGAACAGCTGTTCATAAGAAACCTGGATTCATTTGCTAGGGCCACCTTAACAGAACATCAAAAGTGGCTTAGAGGGCAGACCTTCACTGTCTCACAATTTTGGAAGCTAGAAGTCCGTGATGAAGGAGCTGGTGATATTGGCTCTTTCTGAGGACTAGGAGGAAGACTCTCCCATGCCTCTCTGCTAGCATCTGGTGAGGGGTGGGAGTCAAGTTTCCTTCCTTAGAGCCACACCAGCCTGGTCTCTGCCTTCCTGTTCACATGGAATCCCTCCTATGTGAACGTCTGTGTCCAAACTCCCCCTCCTCATAAGGACAGCAGTCCCATTGGATTAGGGGCGTGGCCTTATTGTCACCTCTAATGCAACACACTTTAGTATGACTGCGCCTGACGCAACTGTTCATAGACAATGACCCTCTTTCCAAAAAAGTCCACCCTCAGATACTGAGGATCTTAGCAAACAACTTCTGGGGGGACACAGTCTAACCCATAACGGAGCTTGGAGATGCGGCAAGGAGAGCAGTCTTTGTGGGCTAATTTAATTAGTGTTTTAAAAGTACACGTCCTTTGATCCCTCATGTCCATGACATTTCCTTGGTAGCCGAGGTCATCCGGAGGAGTGTGCTTGCCTGTGCAGGTGAACATTACACAAAAGGACTCGGGATTCCAGCTTCCCAGGGTGAAATCTGTTAGGAAGTGGTTTTCAGCTTCTTTTAAAACAGTCTGACAATGAAATTGCACTCCAACCACTCTTTCCAGACCTCCTCTTGCAAACCCAGGTGTGAAGGTCCTCCAGCCACTTTGGATGCATGAAGTGTCCCATGGTGGCTGTGCAAGCGTGTCCCCACACAAAATGCCCCTTTCTGCCTTTCCATGAAGGGCCTAGCCATCTGAATCGAGGTGCCTATTCCTTCAGTGAGACTCATCTCAGCTGGGGAGAAGCAATTTGGGTTAATCAATTCACTTTAAGGAATTAATGGCAACCTATTTAATTTCCCAAGAATATTTGCATTTTGAAAGAGGAAAATTATTACCATAATTTAGTCTTTTATTAATAGAGATTTAGACAGCATGCAAAACAAAGAATTGCATAGTGCAGAAAGAGATTTTGAAGGAGATAGTGTTCCCCCCATTATCCATTATATCCTACTGTAGATAATAATATAACCGAACGTTTTAATCAGACAATGAGTTTCTCCAATCTGATCATTTACATTACATAAAGTATTGCATTGAGAAGATGTTGGACAGTTTAAGATGATTATTTTAATTGATATTTAATGTTCATCGAATTCTTAGGGTATAACATTTTTAGGGTTTACAAAAAGGTAGGCCCAAGTAAAATCGTGGATCTACATCACTGGACAATATTGAGCTCATTATTTAATTTAAGAAAGTCCCCACTAGTCTATTTAAAACTAAAATTAAATGATAGCACACACACACACACTGTCTGGCACCATGCCTGACTTTCATTCATTCTAAAGTCGTTATTACCCTGTCCCAGACACACAGCACAAGATTGGGGGAAGTTGTTTTGTTCCCATGATTTGTTGTCAAGAACCCATACCAACTTGCAGTAGCATGCCACCATGATACTTCCGAGACATGCGTGATCAGTTGTGTCCAACAATATAGTACTTGTTAGCCAATTAGGTGGCTGTAATTTTTTCTTTGTCATAACCCAATTCCAGTTTCATGGAGTTTCCTTTGATTAGACTTAGTTAGGTTTTAACAGTTTTTTTATGCAGAAAAATGGTGACTTAAAATCTATTATAAAGTTTTTAAAATTATTTTATTAAGAAAATAAGTGCATGCAAACTGAAAAATGAATTGGTAAAATTCATGGAGCAATGATATTAAATTTTTAAAGGCAGAGTTGGTTCTGATCAATTCATGGCGCCTTGGAAATTTCTTCTTTCCATTCCATCTGAGAACAGTTCAGGAGAAAGTTTGTCTGATTTTCTAAATAAGAGATGATATATAAAGATGAAGAATGTTTAAGGTCATGGTTTAGATTTACCCTTAAGCTTCTATCAATAATTAAGCCCCCAAACCTTCGAGGCAACAATTCTTTTTGTTTTCAAAGGTTAATTGCAGGGTTTTTCAGTGTAGTTCTGGCCTTTCAGCAAATATCCCATTAGCAAATTAGTCAGCTAGCTCAATGTATCTGATTATTTGTGTCTGTTTGCGAGCTGTTAAAAAAAAAAATCCTTCCAAGTCCATGTGTGCCGTTCTGTGTAATGTTCGGGTATGAATGATGTGCCCATACTCTATAATTGTGGTGGCTTTGAATACGATTCGTACAACAGAGGGAAATTTATGTGGTTCAACGTCCGAATCCTCTATCATGTCTGTTCTTGTAGTCTAACCACCTGCCTTGTCTTCTCATTCACACATTAAGTTAAAAATAAGTGAATCCATACTGCCCATCAGTCATTCGTCTCTGGGGTCTCCTCAAGACGCTTTGGTCTAAGCTAATATTGGTCTGCTGTAATTTGGGTCGCCCTCCGTCATGCCGCTCCCCCTGGCTAGGAAACCTGCATTTGTACAGTGAGGAGTCGGAACCCCAGGTCTTGTTCTCCTTTCGTTCACAACGATCCCATTCCTTGAGTTGTGCGGTGCAGAACTGCGTACCTGTGCACCAGAGGTGGGTGCTGGGGACACCAAGCACCTGAGATCAGCCACAGCCACTGTGGAAAACTAGAGGTGGAGATAGCAGAGTGGCGTCAGCTGTTCTGAAATTTGCCTCTGGGCACATAAACAGTTGAAGAGTGTTTGGGATGGCTTAGGATCTGTTTGCAGTTAGAATTTGAGGATCCAGTGCCAGGAAACAGCACCTGCCTCACGCTGGCTTCGAACTACTCACCTCAGGTTGCTAGTGAGACAGGGAAGCTGGCTGGACCTGATTTAGTTTTTCTTGTCTCCATTTATCAAATTAGTAAAGGCAAGGACTGGATTTTTGTGTTAACTGCACTTTACATAAATGTGTCTGTTAAAGTCAAACTGGCATCTTTGTGTGTGGGGGGGTATGATTTGATTTAGTTAACAAATATTTGATAAGAGCCAGAAGGGTTGGTACACACCTGTAATTCTAGCAGCTCAGGAGGCTGAGGCAGGAGGATCACGAGTTCAGAGCCAGCCTCAGAAATGGTAAGGTGCTAAGCAACTCAGTGACACCCTGTCTCTAAATAAAATACAAAACAGGGCTGGGGATGTGGCTCAGTGCTCAAGTGCCCTTGAGTTCAATCCCCAGTACCCTACTCCACCAAAAAGAAAAAGTATTTGATAAGAACCTACTACACACCAGAAATGACATGAGTTTGGTCAGCGGGGAGGGACTCATATTGTTATCAAAGGAGTGTTTGGTTGTTTTCCCAAGTCTGTGAGTCTTACATTTAGAACAGAGAGAAAGGTACCACGTCTGAAAGGGCGGCTTTGCAGCCCCGGCACTAATCCCGAGACGGCTGTCTCTGTGTATCTTCCTCCTAGTTCTCTTCTTTATGGATAGGGATCTTTGAAAGTTCGACTTGTGGCTGATGGTAGAGTGCTTCTTGTCTGATACCTGGGAGGCCCTGATTTCAACCCCCAGCACTACAAAGGTAAAATAATAAAAAATAATGTTAAAATTCAACTTGTAATTTTCCAAGTGTGAGCATCCTAGAGTCTCTTAATATGTCAACCTAACTAAATCAGCAAAAGTAACCTCAAGAGTTGTAGACAAATGTAATTACATGTTTGGACACTCAGCTTTCCTGCTATCACCTCCTGTTCCAGGATGACATCTGATGACTTCCGTTGAACATTTCAGCCATGCTATCTCCTGGAAGATGCAGGTCTTACCAATCCACAACAGGACATTGGTGCGATTTGTCTCCTGCTTCTAGTCTCTTTAGTCTAGATATCTTTTCAGGTTTTCATCTGTTGAATCTGAACCAAACTCAATTTCAAAAAATTCCTAAAAGATTCTTTTTAGCTCACTGGTGGGTCTGTGAGCTCAACGAACTAACTAATGTCTCTGGCTGAAATAGCTCTTAAAGCATGCTAAGAAATGATCATGCTGACATTAGGAACACTTCGCACTTAGGGACACAACAAATTTTATTAAAACTGTTCTTTCACCATCTCAACTTGGCTTTCTCAAACAATGAACTTGGCGTATAAGAACATAGTGGAAAATTGAGGAATGACAGTAAACTCCACGAGGATCCTAAGGCCTGCTGAGCGGTTCCTCATGCCCTTCCTCTGAGGATGTTAACTCCACTCCAGACACTTCCTGCCAGAAGACTGAGCTGGAAGTCCAATCTGCTCTTCCCAAGTGAATGTGACTTGAGATCAAGACCACCGCAGTCTGTTCCCTGAGATGAATCCTGGCAAATATAACTATTTACCTGTTTCCTTCCTACCAATAATCCTAATTCGTGCATACTTAAAAAGAGGCTTATTATTTGTTTGAACTCTCCCAATAGGCTGTGAAACAGTATGTCATCAGTCACATGAAGCCGTGATGCACACATGATTTAGCTTCCCGGCATATCAAGTGTACTCCAAGATTTTGGAAAAAAATATAAAAGTAGTGCTTCATGAAGCATACAAAGGCATTGCTTCATTAAATATGAATATCCATGGAATAGAAAATGCACCCTCACTTTGTGAAGATAAACTCATTTAAGATTGATGACAAGCCTATATTGTAGGATTGGTTTTGTTATCCCAACTGTGATGAGGCCACATAGATTAAGTAGCTTGTTCAGGGGCACATGGCCAATCAGTCAGGAGGCTGAAAAGAGGCTGGTTTCAATCAGGGTCATCTGGCTCCTGACCTGTAACTTTCAACCTCGTGGATAATGGAATTATTCAGAGAGAAAGAAGCATGATGGAGAACTCACCTAGTAGGTGCAAGGTCCTGGGTTTTCAGCGACCCCACCCACACGTGTTTCTATTTTCATTCAAGAAGATGCAAGGAATTATATCACATTTTTGTATGTGTTAAGGTTTGCTTTGTGGTCTAAAATATGGTCAATTTGGTGAAGGTTCCATGAGCTGCTAAGAAGAAAGTATATCAGCTATTGTTGGATGAATATTCTATAATGTCTGTTAAGTCCATTTAATTCATAGTACTTTTAAGTTCAAAAGTCTTTACCGAATTTATGTTTGGATGATCTATCTATTGGTGAGAGAGGTTATGTTAATCATCCATTACTATTGTACCAGGATCTGTCAGGGGCTTTAATTTGAATACTGTTTCTTTAATGTATTTAGTTGACCCATGTTGAGGTATAAATATTTATTATTGTTATATCTTCTTATTGCACTTTGTCTTTACCAGTATGAAAGACTTGGTTTGAAGTCTGCTTTGTTCCATATGAGAGTAGCTACTCTGCCTGTTTTCAGGTTCCATTTGCATGATATATGAATTTCCATCCTTCTACTTTCAGATGGTGACTGTTTTTGCCTGTAAAGTGTCTCCTGCAAAAAACATACAGTAAGTATTTTTCAATCCATTCTTCCAGCCTATGTCTGGTTGAGACCTCTTATATTCAATGTTACTACAGAGAAATGTCTACTTACTTCTGCTATTTTAATTTAATTCTTATGTTTAATTGGTCCTGTTTGCCATTTGCTTAGCTACACTTCAAATGAGTTTTGTTCATTTGTTAGCTCTGAGATTTGTTTTTTTTTCTTCTGTTTGGGTTATTTCTTTAAGTAAGTTTCATAGAGTCAGCTTAGTAGTGAGGAATTCATTGTTTTTCTGCTTATATTGGAAAGTTTTAATTTTCCCTTCAATTTTGAAGGGTAGTTTTGCTGAATATAGCAAATTTGATTGACAGTTATTTGCTTTCAGGACTTGGAACACATCATTCCAATCCCTCCTGGTTTTCATAGTTTGTGCTAAGAAATCAGAAGTAATACAGAATGGCTTACCTCTAAATGTGACCTGATGCTTTTCTTTAGACTAAAAATTATATCTTTATTCTTTATGTTAGGCATTTAATTATAAAATGTCATGGAGAAGGACTTTTTAAAATCTTGACTATTTTGTGTTCTGAATGCATCCTGTATCTGTATGTTCACCTCATTCTCAAGGTTTGGAAAATTTTTCTATTATTATTTTCCAGATTCATTAGAATGAATCTCATGACCCTCCTCAATTCCAGTTATTCTTAAATTTGATCTCTTAATGTTTTTCCAGAGTTCTTGTAAATTTTAATTAAAGTTACTTGTTTCTTTCTTTAATACTCTGTGAATGTTCAAGTGTGGTCACTTTGTCTTCCAGCTCAAAGATTCTGTCTTCAGCTTGGTCTATTCTATTGGAGACAATTTCAACTGAACATATTCTTTGATCTATTGTGTCTTTTGTTTTCAAGATTTGTTTGGTTCTTTTTCAATATTCTTTTCTTCTTATTGAATTTATCATTTGTATCCTGTACTGACTGACTTAATTCAGTCAGTTATTTTTCTACATTTTCTTGGAATTCACTGATTATTTTATAATCCTACTTTTGAATTTTGCTCTGGTATTTCATCCATTGCAATTTTGGGGGTCAGTTGCTGGTAAATTATGAATCTTAGAAAGCATCATATTACCTTGTTTTTCTTTGTTTTAAATATTACATTCCTGTGTGAGTTTTATGCATAGATGAAATTAATTACTCTTCACCTCTTATATGTTGACCATTTTAGAGCATGTCCTTCACTTAGAAAAGTGTCCTACAGTGACATAAATTGAGATCCTTCATAGGCATGGTATCCACAGTCTTTGTTTTTACTATAGCAATGGATGTCTGTGAGTGGGACCTGAGGTGCCTCACCAGTCATTCTACTTGGGCCTGCTTGTTAGCTTGGGGTTTTGTCTCTTTTATTCTTTTTTATAGAATATAGCTCAAGTGTAAGTATCATTAATTTGTGTATGAAGCAAATTTTGACTTAGTTTAGTTGAGCAGTGGAAGTCTCTACCCTGTGAACTTTTAGTGTCCCTGTAGGTTCTCTGTTTTGCACATAAAAGGTGAACACACACAAATAAAGGGAAAACACACAAAATATAGCAAGAAACCGATATAAATAATATACACATTAAAATAAATACCTGGTTTCTACTATGACATACACAACACTAATTTTTACTGCATAAACAGGAATGGTAAAGTCAGCAATTGCCAAGAGCAAATCCAATAAATAACCATGAACTAAATCTGACATTAAAGCAAACAGCAGGTGTCAACTATGTCATCCACAGCAGTATAATTGCAGCAACATGAATGGTGGGTGCAGGGGTTAGATAAACCAATTAGTTCTAAAAGATTATAAAAATTCAATTAAGAGAAAAGAAAGTGCGATAGGAAGACAGAAGAGAGTTCACAGTGTTCAGACTGTGAACAGAGAGAAGGCGGAAGAGATGTAGCAGGGAATGGTTATAAGGAAGGAGGAGAAAATGTAGGAGAAACGAAGTAAAGGGAGAGGGAGAAAATTTGGCTGTTAGAGAAACAAGAAGAGAAAGACAATCAAGAGAAGCAAACAAACAGAAACAAGATTAAATTAAAATAAACAAATAAAAAATCCTAACCCTTAAAAGACAAGGCAGGGAAAAATGACTACAGTTATAAAATGAGAAAAAAAGAAACAAATATGCATATGCACATATGTCTACAAACCAATTAGCACAGCAGGAACATTATAAAAGTGGAGAAAATATTCTTAATGAAAAGAGACTCGCCTCCACTGAGGTAGTCAAAATAGCCAATGAGAATGAATGGTCACTGCCTATGAATGGTCACTGCCTATGAATGGTCACTGCCTATGCCCAACTGTCCTTTTTCCATTTCTTCTTCTGCCATGCACTGAGACGGAGGGAGAGCCAGGGCTGGGGGTGGTTAACCCTTTCCTTTGTTGTTGTCGTTATGTTGCTGTCGTTGCTCACAGAGCCGTCCGTTGGAGTGGCCTAAGACTGAAATTGGTTGGAATAGCTCTCAGTTTCCCTTCTCACCAGTGTAAGGCAGGATGGAGTGGTAGGTACTGCCAATTGGAATTTTGACTGTAGACAGAATCAATGGAGTCCTAGTGTGCGACTGTGGCTGAGTGTTATGAGGGGAGTTCTGGAGTTCTGGTCCATCCTGCCTCAGCACATTGTTGGTGGTGTCTGCTCAGGGGAGATTCGATCAACACCCCCGACAGCCTGGCAGGTGCCACGCTGTGCTGGGAATCTGGATCTGAAGCTTCTCCCAAGAATTCTACTCATGGGGCAGCAAAGCCAACCCTCCACACACTACGCTGCCCAGGAACACAGTCTTCTTGGGCTGAGTCCCTAAGTGTGTTCACACCCACCTACTCAGATTCAGCTGGTCCCATGAGCTGCCAGACTCCAAGGAGAGGCGAGTTGGGCTCCCCAGGACCCTGGCCTGGGCACCATCTCCCCTGTGCCTTTTCACGCATGTTCTCCTGGCACACCCTGGGCCATGTGGCAGGTGTTCGCTGGGGCAGTGTGGTGATGCTTGCTGTGGTCTCCTGGCCTCACAGCAGCTTCAGGCTGGCTGCCTCAAGAAGGCAACGCACTGAAATTTCTGAGTCTCTAAGTACAATACTGAATCATAGTGAAATCCCTTTTGCACCGCCTCACCACCTCACTGAGGCAATATGCCTACGGCCTGAATCCCAAGCCATGGAGCAACTGGGAATGCAGGCTTCCTCTCCTTGGCCGTCTTGAATCTCCCTGCTCTAATCCCATGAGGATCATAGTATGAGAAAGTCTTTCTTCATCAGCAATGCAGATGCCTCTCCACCTGCATCTTCTGTGACATTTTGTACATGCGTTTTAGAAACCAAACTCACTAATTTTAGTGGCATATGGTTGACTACAGGGGTCACCTCTGACCCTGGAGTATGGCTGGCTCCTGCTGTCTCTGGAGGGTTCCAGTGAGTCATGTTTCTGAGCTCTTCACATAGGAATGGCCAGCTAGTTTTGTGCTCAGTAAAACCAGTTGTGCCTGCTCAGAAAAAACCACACGTGGGGTCTTTCTCATTCCTCATCCCCATGGAAACCTCAGCTCTCAGATTGGAAACCTACGGGATATAGCACACATGCAAGGTCACTAACAGAGCTCTGCACAACACAAAATCCCAGCGCCTATTGCAAAATCAAGATGCTTTCCTCAAGGCATCTTATGAGCACTTCGTAAAGGAAAATGGCCCCTGTCAGTTCCAGCAGTTAGAGTACCGGTGAGAACCTGGGCCTTCAATTCTCCTTTGTAGTAGACGGTGGTGGAGGGCCAGGTGAAAGGACTCAGTTTTCTTAGTATCTGACTTCATCAAAGCCGTCTGTGTCAACTGATCTCGTTCTACATGAGTGACTCAGACCAAGACTACATGGGGTGCAGCAACAGTCTGCTAAATTGCTTTGTGTGTGTGTGTGTGACAATTGCTCTCCGAGTTTATAAACTCTAGTAGGACAAGCAAAATGTTGTACTCAACTTTTCTATTAAGCTCCTTTCCTAGTACATTAAAGTCTTAAATGCGTATCCATCAAAGGCCGATTGATCTACAACACATGTCCTGTTTCTGCACGTGTTTTCTGGTCTGTAAGTGTATTAATATGCTGCACCATATATTAAGGTTTCTCTGGATTCAGGAAGTGTCCATCTTGCCTGCTTTTCTCATTTGGAAGCTAAGGTATTTAGAGAATATAAAGTTGACAGGGATTGCCTTAGGATTCAGGAAAATCATGTCTTGAAGACAGCTAACAAAGTTGTATCTTCTACAATACTACTTTTTATAGCTCTTAAGAATACAAGTAAAATCATTTATAAAACTTTCAGATCACTGGAGATGTAACTTTAAAGGAAAATACAGATTTCTAATGTTTCCAAATCTCTCTTTTTCTTCCTCTCATCCTCTGCCCTCTCTCTCTGTCTTTGACAGTGTGGCTCATAATCTGGGCTTCATGGTGAAGAAAAATGATCTTTGGGACGAACAGATCCGAATTTTCAGTCTCCCACCTGCTAGTTGTCTAACGTAGGTAAACTGCTTAAGCAAAAGTCAGGTTATCATGTGTGCATTTGGTATGGAAATAATTCATAAGCAAGGAGATTGCCAGCAACAGGTAATGTCTCCGTGCATTCCTCTGTGTTACTCTGAGCAAACACATGCAGTAGCTGTCAGAGCCCTATCTCTTTTCAGCTGTAAGTGGAAAGGAGAAGCATTGCTCTTTAAAATGACAGGGTCTGACTTGAACAACTTGGCCACTGTGAGAAGAAAGGTATCAGTGATGAGGGCAGATTCGGGAGGTGCAGGGACAGCTGGCCCACCACCGACTCTTCCTTCTTACCTTTATTTTCCTTGCTTTGATGACTGGGGAGTTGTGGTATCTGTCTTCAAAGACAGGAAGCTTGTACCTCTGCTGTACTGTGTACCCACTCTTTATGGGATTATGCAGCATTATCTAAATAAACAAGAGCATAGCGAGCACTTCCTCCCTGCGTGCAGAGCCACTGAGTCAGAATACCATTTTTGTAACTTGACACACTGAGAGCAAGATCAAAGGGCAACCACCTTTCAGCTGCAAGATCTTACAGCACTGACTCAGGGTGAGGGCATTTTTGTGGTGTCTGGAAGACTTTTGGTGGTGTCTAAACTTCCCCTAGGCTGATGAAGAAATTAATGATCAGACACCAGCTCAGTGACCAGTTATAAATCTATATTTCATATATATTTTGTATCCTTCTTAATATCTGATAGTAATATGTAAGTATCATGTATCGATATTACATTTTATTAGAATCATAATTCTATGTATGTCATGAAAATTATTATATATGAACATAGATTTGAAAGTATTGTGTTCATACATACATCTATACATACTTTATTTGAGTAATATTTATTCTAGTAAGTTGAGTGACAGTATGTATGAAGATCTAATATAGTAACTAATTCACCTGAGAAATACACAGAGCTTCCTTAATTCAGAATGCAAATTAGATTTGCTTTCTTGTTTGTTTTCTTAATTTTTCTTTTTTTACTCTATCAACACGGTGTTGATTTCATCTCTCAAACAAATCTTATCATGGTTACCATCTTGGTTAAGTCCCCAAATGTAACCTAGAATATTGCAATTGATTTCTAGCAAGATGTCTCACTTCCACTTCTTATTGTCTTCAATCTGCTCACCAACTGAAAACGGTTATTTTCAAAAAGTAAACCATTTCAGGGTCACCAGGCTTCAGGTTACCCGGTGACATTAGGGGATTCTCTCCCAAATAACATACAGCCTCCAAAGTCAACATCTCACACGCCCAAAGTGAAGTTGGGACAATGTTGGCAACAAACTCCAATCCTCCTCACTGTTTTAGCCAGCTTTGCACCACTGTGATCAAAAGACCTGAGCAGAATAACAGAGGGAGGGGAAATGTTTATTTTGTCTCATGATTTTAGAGGTTTAGTACACCTCTAAACCTGACTGCTGACTCCGTAGTTCTGAGCCCAAGGAGAGGCAGAACATCATGGTGGAAGAGTGTGGTGGAGGAAATCAGCTCAGGACACAAAAACCAGGAAGTGGAGACAGAGCTCTGCCCACCAGGGACAAAATATATATCCCCAGTGACCCACCTTCTCCACCCACACCCACCATCTTGCTGTTACCTCCCAGTTAATCCGTATCAGTAGATTAATCTTGTGACTAGATTGCACCTCATAATCTAATCTTTTCATCTCTGAAAATTCCTGCTTTGTCTCATACATGAACTTTGAGGAACATCTCACATCCAGACCTTAACACTCGCCATCTAAGGCTGACTTGGGGCACACACAGGTATGGACAATAAAAGGCAGAACTGCCCATTTCCCCCAGAAGTTCTCAGGAGCTGGCCTCTAACTGTGCCTCCATTCTACTGGGCAGAGATCACATAAACTTGGCTGGTGACCTTGAACTTAGGCCCTTAGCTCCCCGTATGTCCTGGTAGTGGCAATCAGAAAAGCATGAGCACCCACAATCTCAGCACTTCATTTTGTGTCATTCTGAGTGTACAGATTCTTCACACTTGGTCCTGTGTCATCCCAGAGAAGCCTCTTCTTCCAAAATAACTTCGTTAAAATATGTCTTACACATCACAAAGTTCGCTTACTTTAGGTCTCTTGCGCGGACACTAGGTAACTCTATCAAGTGGTACCCCTATTATCATGAACTAGTTTTGCAACACGGTCTTTCCCTTGTAAGATCTTCATGCCCATGTACAGTAAATTTCTTGCCACTCCAGCCTAGGCAGCCACCAATCTACCCATTGTCTCCTTAAATTTGATTTTCTGTCTATTTCACACAGACGTGGCTTCCCGTGTCTGGTTTCTCTCCCTCTGCATGAGGCCCTGGAGCTACATTCGTGAGGCAACGTGCCGCCAGCTGGGATCCCCTCCCCCACTGCTGGATTGTGTCCCCCAAAGGCACGCATATTTCCCCACCATCCGCCAGGCGGTGGACACTGTGCTGGTTCTAGGTTGGGGCTCCTCTGAATAAGGTTCATAGAAATATGCATGCAGAAAGGTTTGTGTTGATGTGAGTTTCCACTTCTGTAGGGTAGATGCCAAGGCGTGGCCTGCTGCTAGATGGTAATTTCATATCTCAGTGTTGGCGAGACTGCCAAAGGACTTTCTATACAGCCCCAGCTCACATTCCCTGCAGCAATGTACGTGGGATCTCTTTCTGCATGTTCTTGCCCACAGTGGCCATGTCCTGCTTCTTATTGTCTAGTGGGTGTGAAATATTGCTGCTTCGTGTTACTGTAAAGTTACCTAATTACTAATGACGTTGTGCATCCTTTCCTGGGCTGGTTCAGGTATCCTCTTTGCAGAGATGTTTGCCCACACTTTTAGGCCATTGTTTGGATTGGGCTGTTTCTCTACTCCTACAAAGTTTAAGAGTTCTTTGTAAATTTCAGATACCTGCCTGTCATTGGATATGTGTTTCACATATGTTTTCTCTCACTCTATTGCTTGTATTTTCATTTTCTTAATTTCGTATTTACATTTATAATTCACTTATGTTTATGACCTGGAATATTCATTTTTTTAAGGTAGCAATAACAACTTTATTATTTTTTCATATTTATTTTAACATTTTCATTAATATATAAATTATGTCTATATAAGAATATACACAATGTACACAATTTAACATTTTGAAATATATTTACAAAGTTGTATCACCATCATCACAGCCTAATTTTAGAGCACTTTAATCCCTGCAATAATGTCAGGACCATGGCTGGCTCTTCTCTCTCCTCTCCACCCCAACCTCCTTGTCTTAGGCAAACCACTAATATGCTTTCTTCTCAATAGATTTTCCTTTTTAGACATTTTATATGAATGGAATCATACTACAAGGGCTTTTGTGATTTGCTTCTCTTGTTTACCTTCGTGTTTTCAAGGCTCAGCCTGGTGGGCACATACACTATGCCTTTTTATTGCCCCATATGAGTCCATTGCATAGCGCACCATGTTTTATTTACTCCAGTTGATGGACATTTGAATTGCTTTCATTGTTAGCTCTTATGAATGGCTGTGTACAAGTTTTTGTGAAGACAAATGTTTTCATGGGTCTTGTGACTGCACTTCAGAGTGTAATCACTGGCTTACATGGTAACTTAAGTCTAAATTTTGAGTGACGTCCTAATTTTCCCACCATGAATGCACCATTTTACATTCCCGTCACCAGAGTTATTACCTGTCTAATGAACCTAAAGTGGTATCTCATCATTGTAAGCCTCCCCTTTCCTAGGAGAAAAATACAATCAAGCAACTATCCATTGTTTCATCATAAGCAACCCAAATTGTCATCAATAATAATAGAGCAGTGTGTGAATCCTGCACTAGCAGAAAACACTTGTAGTAGTGGTTGATGGTTTTCCACTGAAAGGACATGGGGCATGATGAACTAAAATGATGAAATGAAAGGCACACTGTGCTTCTGCCCTTGCTTCAGAAATACCAACAAAGAGCTCTGTAGCAGAACCGGATGGAGGTCTGGACCCCTGGGTTCATGGCTTCGAGTTGGCATCTACTTAGGATACTCAGGAAGAGTATCTTAGAGTATCAGTTTCACAGGCCACTGTGAAATCCACATTCCATAGCAAACGTGCAGAACAGCAGGCTGAGAGGAAGACCCCTACTCGGAAGCCCTCTCATCATGTGGCAGAGGCATCCTCTCAGGCTAGGCAGAGAGCAGTTAACACCAACAATGTGACTTGTTACTCCTACCAGGGATCCTGCTCTATGCATGACAGGCTTTTTCAACAAAAACCAAGTGGTGTCCGTTCCAATTAGACTAGATTTCAGACTTGTAGGTGAACGCAACGGAATTACCCGATGTTGCTGATTCTTCATAGCCTCACTCACAGCAAAACTCCACATCTTTGAAGCTTGTAGAATAACCAGAAAAGACACTGTGCAATGAGTAATTGCAAAGACAGTGACTATTCCAGCCAGGCCACCTTGAGATGTTTTCAACCACGCAATGGATCACTCAGTTAACTCATGTTGAAACAGCCAGACTTCTCTCTTAGGTAATATTTTCTGGTGGCAAGAAATCCACTTAACAGAGCAACATGAATGGAAGATGTTATAACAGTACGACTGGATTTCCTGTGGTTGGTTGTCTTGGGAATTTATTATGAGCAGAGACCACGATGATCTCTTTGATTTCCTCTCTAAGGATTGTGTGTCACTGCCTCCCGGCTCACTGAAGATCTGATGGTTCTCTCCACCATGTCACTTCTGTCCGTTTCTTGGAACATGCCAGAAGGAAGAGGCATTGATCTGGGTGCAGGAAACATAGCTCACAGGCAAAGTCAGAAGGGAAGTCAACTGCAGAGTCGAACTGAAGTAAGGGACATGGAAAAGAAACTGAAGAGGTGAGAACGGCCCATGGCTTGGCCAATAGCCTACATGAGCTAGGTCAGGGAAGAATGTTCTAGAAGAAATTACACAAGAACAGAAAGTCTGCAGAATTATTATTTCAACATAACCCGATATGCTTTACCAGGATCACACCCCAAACATCTAACCTTAGCAACACCCTCTCACCTTTCAGTGCTGACATTCCTGTCTATACATGTCGAAGTCTTTTCTGACTTTCACAGGATCCCGAGTGCTGCTTCTGAATAATTGTTGTGGAAATGCACAATACCCCTTAACTTTGCCAAACTATGAAGCTCTTCCTTAGCATAAAAAAAAAAAAATGTTGCTTAGTTAAGCTGAAAAGAGGAGAGATTTAACCTACATGTAATAAAATCCTCACAGCTTTACTCGAGGTTAACGTCCTGCGTGAACCAGAACTCAAAGCTTTCTCCAGAATTAGACTCTGCACGAGGGGTGCGTTCACTCAAGCCCTGCATTATTACCCCACAAGCACATTGTCTGTCATTTTTTACTGCTTGCTGCTTAATTAAAAGGGATGTCAGACACTTCTGAAAAGACTCTGGTAAATTGTCAAATTCAACAAAAGAAAGAAAATTTTAGATAAAAAGCACCTTATGTAAATCATGCCTCTCCTCAGCCCAATCTCCTTCCTTCCAACACCGTTACCATCATTTCAGGAGACTTTTGTCTGGCATTTCGAAATGAAATGAGATTCTCTTATTCACTCCTTGGCAACATTCCCTGAAATATTCTGTTAAGTGTTTTCAATTATATGCCAGTCCCAATAGGATCTCAGTAAGAGGTTTTAAAAAGATTTCTTATCTAGTACATTATATTTTTTAGTTTTCATGCTATCCATGTTGCAATAAATACAGACAAATTAAGTAATGCTAAAGACATAACTTTAAATCGATAAGCTTGTGAATGACTGAACATATGTTCCAAAGGTTTAAAATTTTAGTCATTTCAAGCCTTTGAATTAGAAAGAATATTGAATGTAGAAACAAACAACAACAAAAACAAAACAATAAAACCCCTAAAATTATCATTGTAACCAGACCCCTAGACCCCTAGTATTATTTGGTTTTATGGGTTTATTATTTGTTGCATAGAAAATAAATTTCTTATTGGCATGTAATTTATCAAAATTATAAATAGAAAACTATTTACCTAACATACTTGAGAGAAGAGTCTTTTGACAGAATCTACTAGAATGAAAAAGAGAACTGGCCCCCAGCACAGACTTCATAATTTTCTAAGCTGTGTGGTCTTTTGCAGAGTACCTCAACATTCCATACCGCCATCTCTTTATCCTCAATGGGGGGATAGCCTAAGCCCTGCCTATCTTCTAGGAACGGCAGAATATCTAATAACAAAAACACGTGCCCAGGGCTTTGTACAGTTTCTGCCTAAAAGGCAGCTCGTTGCTACCAGTCTCTGCCCGCTGTGCTAGATCCCATTGCCACTTGCCAATCAATGGTGGACTTAGATCATTTATTCAACTTCTTCCAAACCCTCTTAGCAATGAAGGTAAGCACGGAGAATGAGATCAGCGTCCAATTTGTTGGTTGTGACATTTTTAATTTGTTGTCACGTTTTACTGAAGATTCATAAGTGCTTAGAAACTTAAGACCCAAGGCTGCAGAAGTCAAAGGAGTCGGGAGGAACCGACTAACCTCGCTCACAGAAATCCAAGATGGATTTGCAATAACAGGCCAAAGGGGACTAGAAAAGGGAGGCTTTCAGAGCTTGCATGTCTATTTTAGCGATTTCTGAGATGGTGTCTGTTCTTAAGGCACAGTTATGGGATTTTTAATAGAAACAAATGAAAGGTTACAAGTGGAATTTTTATAATAATGAAATCAGGAATGCACGAACATACGTTGCAATTTAGGAAAACATAAATTATCCAAGCAAACTGACCCTTGCCAATTCCTATTGATGAAATTAATGAGGTTGGGAGCTATTATTGCTGGAAATAAACCTGCTTGGTTAATTAAAATTTAAAAAAAGGTAAAATCCTTTGTCCTTTGCAATGGGATAAATGCTGTAATAAGTAATTGTTTCTTTGAGCAGTGGCTTTTCAAAAGTGTCATTTCATTCTTTTTTTGCACGTTTCATCGATTTGGATATTCCCAGAGATGGTGGTGTGCCTTCAGGAGGAGGATGATTACAGGGCAACAGCAGCTTCCCTGAGCCACATCAAGAGTCATCACAGGCCTTGTCGACTCGCGGGGATCCCGAAAGCACTAGGCAGGTGGCTACTATTTAAGGTGAAACAGCATAAATAATCATAAAATAATCACTGGTCAGTTGCAAGCTGAAATGAGAGGTCTGCATTGGCAATTTTTATAAATTGACCCTTGCGTTGGGCTGGTGGTTTGAGGTTGACATCCACACCCGCTGGCTTTCTCGGTTCTCCTCCCTGTCTGGCTGACTTCAGAGCTATGAAGGTCCCGGGGGCGGCGATCCAGCCTCCTTTCATTCCTCATCAGATCCCAGTATCTTGAGCGTCCCTCCTCCCCCAGCTGGCTGTAGAGAACATACGTCCCATACTTACAACTGGCTGCTCCGTCCTAGCCATAGAGAGGTTCCTTCAGTATCTTTCCAAACCCAGCCTTGAGCAACAGGCTCTGCGGAGGAAACGTCACCTAGTGATGATCATTATGGTTCAAGCTGTCCGCTGACGAGGACACCTCCTGGCTGCCAATGAAATCGGATATCAGGTGCTGGGGTGCACATTACTTATTTTTTCAGATAGGAGAAATTGAAGGATAAAGTATAAGTTATGACACCATATAGTCTCACTTCCAAACTTGACTGAAAGTGGCAAAGGAAATGGAGCGTTTATTGATGATTTATTTATTTTTATTTTCCTAAGAAACCCAAGCTGCCATTCGACTGCTTAGGTTTGGAAGTAATCAGATCGTGGCAACACACATGCAGATTCTTGATTTTTAGTCAAAAATATTATTCAATAGATACTATGTACCGGGGTCTGTTTCCTGCTGGGGGACACGGGGGCTCTTGACAGAGACTGAGTCCCCACAGTCCCTGTTTTCAATGGGCCTTGCATTCTAGAATGCTAACACTTGAGAAGGCTTCCTCTGGGAGGCGACGTGGGAACTCCATCCTACACAAGGGGAAGGAATAGCCAGTGGACAGTGGATTGGCAAGTGCAAACAGAAGCACAGGAGGAGGAGGGTGAGGTTAGGTCATGCAAGGAGATAAACCAAAGCCGCCGTCGGCCATTGCTCAGGGACCAGGCCTCAGGAGAGGGGGTTTGTGCGCCGCTTGGCCCAGCATTCATTTAGCTGTTTCTGTTCTTTGAAACTTGAAGTGAAAGGAAGAAGTAAGAATCAGCACAACTGTCGGCTCACACTGTCATTGGGGTGAGCCAGTGAGCTTCTGCCCACTCTCCCATAACCAGGGAAGATGGAGATGGACAGACCCTCAGTGTTGCTCTAGGGGTCTATTCATGGAATTAAAGAAATAAAAGGCCAACTGATCTGCAGGAGAATGTTCTTGCAAACATTCTGCAAGAAGAGATATTAATATTCTTATGTCCTTTAAGACAGGACAAATAACTGATACCTAGAAATTCTAAGCACCTTGCTTCTTAAGGAGAAAACTCCATTCATCTACAGAGTTTTCTGTATCAGAAACAGAATATCAACTATCAGCTCACCCATCTTCTAGTTCTTTCTCTAAGTAAAGGAAGGAGAGTCTGTTTATGAGATCACAGTTTTCAAATATTCTAAGAGTTTTCAGAGTGAATGTTGCCAAATGCTTTTAGAATAAGAATTGCAAAGCTAATCTTCAGAGTTGAAGGAGACTGTTAGAAATCATATATGTGATTCCTGTACATACCTATGTATATACAATGTAAAAGACTAGATTGTAGTTGATGCAGACTTAGACACTGGGTCTAAGACCCACTGTTCCTCTCACTAGAAGGTGACCTTTGACAAGTTACTCATCTGTTGCCACTTCAAAACTGCACATCATAATATCACCTCCCTGATAAAATTATTTTGATGCTTCAATGATTCAATGCATGCCCAGGATATAGTACAGTGCTGGGACTTCAGAAAGAAAACTATGTCACTGTTACTTCTTATGTAAAGCTTCCTGGGAATAGAATTTATGTAAGACACCCTCACTCCTCGAGGAAGTAAGACAGACCAACCACCTCAGCTCTTACGGGAAGATCATTTTGAAGTGGCCATAGATTAACAGTTTGCAATAATTAACTTATCAGTCCATCTGCTTGCTGTTTGCTTTCTGAGGACATGCGCATTACCTTGACCTTGTCTCAGAACACTAGGGTTAAAATCACACCTTCTTTTATGTTAACAATTTTAACAAAAGATTTGTTAAAGATTTTGCTGTCATGTTAAAGATTTTGTTCCAGTCAAAATAATAATAACTGCTTAGCCTTGAATCCTGCTTCTACTGGGAATATCTATCCCTATCACGAAGAAAAAGAAAGCTTTGTTAACTTAAATGGAACGTTAGACATAGTCTTCAGTTAAAGCAATTATGGTACAAACCAAAACAACAACAACAACAATGAAACCCAGCAACAACAACAACCAAAAAAACTCTGTTTGGCTTCAATAGCCCTTTCAACCAAACTCCAATTTGTTTGCCTTTTGCAATCTAAAACATAGAATGTTCCTCCCATAACTAAGACCAGACTTGTGCATGTCAATGGTTGAAACCCTGCAGAGACTCTTTCCCACACCTAAAGAAAGATCCCACATTCCCTATTCTGCTGAGGATGTCCTCTTCCTCCTTGAGACACTTCCAGGAGTGCCTGAGCTGTGGTGGTGGGGAGTGAGCACTTCCTAAGCCACGTGGCCTGTCCCATTTGTGATTTGGGCTCTGAAGTTGTGATGAAGTGTCTGTCCAGTGCACAGGATTCACAGAAAAGACGAAGCAAATTTGGTCGGTTCTCCATACTCACCTCCAAAGTCTCTTTAAACTGCAGGGTCACTGGACTAAAAATTCCTGCATTTTTATGTACATATGCATCCAATAGAAAAGTCTGGTAACTACTTTAAAACCAAATATGCAATATCCTCTTTAAATTATATCCAGGGTTAAATAGGCTTTCTGTGTTGGTTTAGGAATTGATGCCATCGATTGAGCCACATTTCTGCTGAACAAAGGCATTCTATTGTCCAAATCATCCATTTATGAATAAATGTTTAAAGCTGTCTGTAAGCAGGGTATTTTCTCAATCTAAATCCAGATTTCAGAGGATATTTTTAAGAACTTTCTTTTGTATTGCTTTCCCCCATGGCCACCTCTTCTTTCTATACTGTTTTGTCTTCTGGCAAATTTTCCTGTGATTATGTCCCTTGATTACTCCAAGTAGGCTGACTACACATTCGATCCACTTGCCCAGCAGTAAGTTAAGGCCACCATGGCATGACGAGGCCAATTCAACATTAACGTCAGCTGTAGCTGCCGTTGGGGCCTCCACTCGACCAGCCACATGAATTCCAGGGGCCATTAGCACCTACCTTAGAAAGACTGTGAATTTACTCCCCGAGTTTCTGTGTTAGCATTTTTCTTTGGATCCCAGGCAACAATCCAGTTAAAGCAGGGTGTATCAGTGACTGCAGAGTATACCTCACCTGCAAGGAAGAAGTCTATGCATACTTCGTAAAAGCCTGGTCAAGGACTGGAGGCTGACTCAGCTTTTCTCCCAGGGCCAAGGTGGTAATAATTGACTTATTTATCTAAAGTCAGGGAATTGACGATTTGGACACACTTTGTAACTAAATTTTAGTTTTTAGGAAGAAGCAAATTCCATGCCTGGCTTCTACACAAAAAGTGCAATCCCCAAAGATACAATATGGTGGCTCTGGAAAGACAGGGTTGTTTCAATTGTTGTTAGCCCCCAGGTGGGGCATCATCTCTCAGGGGTACAGGTTGGCAGAGCCTTCAAAGTGGTTTCCCAGCTGGTCAGGCGGCCTTAAATTTCTGGTTCTCATCGAGTTCAGTCCTTGTTCTTCCAAGGGAGTTGGGCCAATCTGTCCTGTCCATCCAACCACCACCTGGGTGGCATTCATCGCTCCATGGAACCACTGAGGATGGCTAGGTGGGGGCATGGGAGACATCTGGACGTGTTTTGCATGAGAAGAGCAGGGACTGAGGCCATCTGCTTTTTCCAATAGATTCTTGGCAAGGTTAAGGGGAAAGGCAATGACTTTGTGGTCAGAGTCTTCTGGGAGGGGATGACGGACCCATAAATCAATTATATTTGAGGCACAGGCAATGGTTTGGGAATCCACAGCAGGGTGTCCTCCTCCAGGAGAAAGGACCCAGGGGCAATTCTGAAGACAAGAGATCATTAATGACGCTCTGTCCCCTATACCTCCCAGACGGAAGCTGTCTTTTCCATGTTGCTGGGTGACTGTTTTTCCTTCATTGTCACAGAATTGGAGTGTCTATTCCGCAACCTGATTACTATGACATCATCCTTTTCTTCCTGATTGTCCCCAACTCACACTCAAACCTTTCATCCGGAAGTGTCAGATGCAGAGGGATAAAGACATCTTTATGAAATAACAGCAAGATTGATTTGAGTCTTCCAGTTCCCCTCTGAGCCTGGTTTTAGCTTGGAAAGTGTATCAGCCAGGCTGAACAAGAGTTTCTCACTGGAGAAAGACACAGAATACCTAGTATGGTAAGGCAGATTCCTGAGTTTCCAAAATATGTCCATATAATTTCTGACTCCTTTCATACTGACCATGACTCAAGGAGCCCACGTGGAGGGAAGAATTCCTTTGTGTAAACAGTTGCATTTAATGATTCAATTGCATTACCACAATGAGACAAGGGAGGTGGGAAGAATCTTTTTCAAATCTGTCGTTGAGGAGGCTGATTCACTGCTCAATCATACAGATGCCTGTAAATAGTAGAGAGTGCTGAATGTCCATACATACTTGGACCATTCAATTGAGTTGATTTTGTGATAAAAGCTTACAATGGCTCAGAGAGCCAAAGATCCAAAGCAGATTAGTGTCTCTCAATGCAAGAGAGAGGGAACAACTTGACAGCAGTCACAAGTGTAGCATTCATTGGGAGCTTCTGCAGCAGAAACGCAGAGTCCTTTACCCTGAACCCAGTCTGTGATGGGGTCTGCGTCATGTCTGGTGTGCAGATGGGTCCAGTGGTAAGGGAGGCAATGGAGGAGACGGGGCATGCAGGCTCGATCCACAGCTGGATTCCAATAATCTTTTTCAGAAAACAGGCCTCTTTGAGTTATCAGATTCTCTTTAGTTGGAGATGAATGAAGTTTTCCTCGTTGGAATTGCTGCTGCATTTTATAAAAAGTAAAGACGGGTCTGTGCCAGACCATTCAAGTCCCTGAATAGGCCATATTCATTTGACAAAGAAAGATTTTGTGGCCTTTGCCACCTTGTTAGTCATGGAGACTGAGCTGATCAGACACCACACAGCCACGGCTGACTGAAGAGTCACGAAGCCTCCATGGGTCAGACAGACATTCAGTTTCAACAAGAGCCCAATAGCAAACCAAGAGCTCCTGTTTAAAAGCAGTGTATGTAGGAGCTATGTCAGGAAGATGACAAGTCCGGAACGCCCATGGGCCCCAGGTGGAGGCAGCCTTCCTTTTCCAGAGGTTCCATTGAAAAAAATTCATCGGTCACATAGACCATAATCTCAGTGAGGTCAGTTGGACTGTGAGCCATAATGATCTATCCCAGCACCCAATAGCTGTTGGCTTGGTTCCCACTGAAAGGAAAAGAACCTTTAAATTGGGTCAATCCACACTTCCATGGTTATCAGGGACCCAAATAGGGGAGCAGGAGCATGTTCAAGTAGAGGGACGTGTTGCTCAGAACGCCATGTGATGTTGGGCCTGCATGGTGGTGGAGGACTGAAGACAGAGCAATTTGGTTGTTGGAGGGAATGAGCATTGCAATACCAATCATGTGGTCCCCAGAACGTTGACTTGGTGACAGGTCCCCTACATTTTACAACTATAACTATATAAATGAACTATAGTGATAACACTATGGTTAAGGACACTGAAATAGAGGCTTCTGGCTTGTCACCTAACAGGAGGTTACATACATCGTGAAGTTTTGAATAACAGGAATGCTGCATGGTGAGCCAGCCAGGGGTGACAAAAGGCAGCAAAATTATTCCATTTTTTTCATTCCCTTCTCCACCTGTGCTCTTCCCAATCAGAAGCATCTCTCTGACACCATGGAATCAGGAAGCACTAGCAGATAACTCAGGTCATCTAGACATTCCAATGAAGAAACAGTGGGGAAAGTGGTTGAACAGCACAGAGGATCCACTCATGAGAGTCTGTTGGCCTCCAAAGTCCACGTTGAATATGAGGCTTCCTCCTTTGGGATCAGGCTGGAGGGTTAGTCCTGATTTGGGTGCTCGTATTGGATGACTCCCTAAAACTTCAAGTCTTTATACTCCTAAGAGTTCCCAGCATGCTTCGTCAGATT
This sequence comes from Sciurus vulgaris, assembly GCF_902686455.1. Taxonomy (NCBI): domain Eukaryota; kingdom Metazoa; phylum Chordata; class Mammalia; order Rodentia; family Sciuridae; genus Sciurus; species Sciurus vulgaris. Next base: position 153,293,897 of record NC_136467.1, read on the forward strand.
CAAACAAGCTTTAGTCCCACCTGGAGACAGAGAAATCTTGGCCCAACTTTATCCTTTTCCTTGAAGAGCTAAGGTCAGGGGAGCAAGAAGTGGAGGGGTACTGAGGGAAAGACCAGCACTATGCCAGGAAGCAAGGCGCGGTGGCTGCTCAGGCTCAGGGGGGTGAACTCCTAGAGCTTCTGGCCCACCCGGGTCCTGCAGGAGTTATGGGGACTCCTTGATCCTTCCTCCTCCTGTCTGAAGAAGAGTGAGCGGAGACTGAAGTACTACTAAATTGTTTCACGTTTTCCAATCCTATTTCAGATCACTCAGGTTCTAAACACCCACTGACAGGTAGTGCAGTGCAGTGGGGAGCCTGCATTCCTTGGGCCCATCCACCCCTACCTGGATGGGACACATGCCTGCAGAGTGATGCAGAGCGGCCTGGTGGATGTGACCCACACCACGGGTTTGTGTCACAGCTGAAGGACGCTGGGCTTAGGAACCCCCATCTATTATAAGGGGATGTAAGCAAAGAGTGTCATCTTGGCTCCAGAAAGGGACATTATCTTTATTATGCTGCACTGAAAACAAACTTTCTCTCTGCTCCAAAGGAAGGAAAATAGCACCTGACTTTAACACCACTCTGTAAGTGTGGTGCCGCTCCTTAATATTCTTTTACATGAGCCTCTGTCTTCCAAGGCTGTTCACTGTACAGCTTTGATAAAACAGACCATCACGAAAGACAATCAGTGGTTCTGCCCTCGAGACCTGCAGATATATGAGTGACTCACAGAGAATTCATAGTGCTGTTGGGATGATTAAATGGAATAAAATGAGATAAGGTGGTTTGCGAAACATTTAATAAATATTAGCTATTGTGCTTATTACTCATGTTATTATTTCTAAAGAGGGGACCTTTTTGAAACAGCTAATTTTATTTAAAGCTATGTTCATTTATCATCATATAGTCTTTTGTGTAAGAAATACAACTACATACACATAATATTTTGAAAACCAAATTATGTATGCATAAAGAATATGAAAATAATATTCAAGTCCCAGTATGCAGAAGATTCTAAAGATGGTATAAATTAAAAAATATTTCCTGAGCTCTTATACTAAGTGGCTTTATGCATTTTAATAAGGTTAAATTCTGCCATAGTCCTAACAGTTTTAATTGAATGCTTTAAATTAATAAATAGATAATTAATATGGTTTTAACGAAGTGGATACATTCTTTGTATCATTCCCTAACTTTCTTCTTGCCTTTTATCTGTTGGTCTGTTGTACATGTTACAAATGCTCGGGTTTTTCAGAGCTTGGCAAATATTTGTTTAGGCCATCTGCTTTCCCATCTCTAACCTCATCCTTCATCACAGTCATGAGAGTTAATGTTTATAGAAATTTAGCAGGAAAAATAGCACCTGTTTTTGTGGTACCACTCCTAACATAGTCCTAATATTCTTTGTTTTTCATTATGCAAAATTTAAGCATATGCAAAAGCATAGAAAATGGTCTGATTCAATTGGTTTATCTGTAGTTGAACTCCAGTAATGATCACCTTATGGCCTCACCCATGCAAGCACAGAGCCTTTCCACCCTGATATTTTTAAACTTATCCAGATGGAATTTTATTTATATTTATTTCAATGAATTTTAATAAAGACTGATTCTGAAGACATAGTCACAATACCTTCATCACGCTTAAAAGTTAAAGATTTCTTAACACCATCAAATATCTGGTTGTGTCAACATTTCCCTGAGTGTCTTGCAATTTACCTTAATTTTAATTTTTATTGAGTTCCACTTAATTAAATAATTAATGGATAAACTTGAACTGGAATCCCAATAAGTTTCCCTACTTGCATGTCTGGGTCTGCTAGGCCTCTTTGTGATTCATATGACTCCTCTTGGGACTTTATTTGTAAAAGAATCCACATAGCACATCCATGGAGTTTTCTAAATCCTGGAATTTTCTGACTTTTATCTCTGGGGAGTCATTGCCATATTCCTGGGTCCCTTGAATCTCTTGTATCCGAAGAGCAGAGAAGATTCAGGTTCAGTTTTGCCTTTCCTTGGATGGTTGGTTTTGATGAAATGACCTCACAGCTGGGATGTTGAGTTTCCATAAAGAGCAGCTTTAGGGAGTGAGGCTATCTCTCCGATGGTCAGTGCCAGGTGTGGTGGGTCCTGGGGGCCTATGGTGTGGTATTCCAGATTCAAAACCTTGATGGAAAGCAACTAGCTCTCATCCATTCAGGTTCCCCTTGAGTGCTGATCACATAAAGGCAAGACACTTACTTCCATCTCTCGTTTACCAGTTACCAAAACAATGAAATGACATGTGCTTTAGTCAGCTTTTTCTGCTGCTGTAACTAAAAGTCTGATCAGAACAATTTTAAAGGAGGAAAAATTTGAGGGCTTACGGTTTCAGAGGTCTTAGTCCATACAAGACCAGCTTCATTCCCCAGGGCTCCAGGTAAGGCAGAATATCATGGCAGAAGAGTATGGCAGAGGGAAGCAGTTGGCATCGTCAAGAAACAGAGAGACTCCACTCAAATGTATGCCCAAATATACAAATATATACCCAAAGCCACTACCCGATTCCCACCTGCTCCAGCCACACCCACCACTTCAGTTACACTCAGTTAATCCATATCAGGGGACTAATTCACTGATTGGGTGAAGACTCTTACAATCCAATCATTTCTCCTCTGAACCTTCTTGCATTGTCTCACATGTGAGCTTTTGGGTGATACCTCACATCCAACCATAACAACATGAATAACTACAAGGAACAAATAAAAATAAAGAAAATAATGCAATAATCTTCAGCATCCCCCAAAGGTGTACAATTAAGATTTTATTTTAAAATATCTTTCTCAGCTCACCACCATGAGCATAGTTGACTTTTGTGCCCCGGAACAAAAGGAAGGTTTTGCATTTCCGTATGTTTCCATTTTTCTAGTCCTAATTGCTGAGAGTTCTTCCAGACTGACTGCTCAGTCTTCATAAAGAAGCAGCTCCCTTACTTGTCTGATAAGACATCCATGCCCAGGTCAAATATTTCCTGCCTCAGATCTGGAATCAGTCACTTCTCCAAAGTGCCTTATAATCTTATGTGGGGAGTAGTATTTGTAAGTCAAAATCATGACATTTTTAAGAGGAAAAGAGAAGCTCTCCAGATTGGGCATTGAAAGAGGCCAGAAAAATATTGGACTACGTCTTCTACTAGATGAACAAGGGGCTGGAAGAATTTCTGCTTTTTCTGTTTCCACTAATTCATGATATAAATTGTCTGCAAAAGGTGAAAGAAAGATATAAGTCAAATTTCATCCCTTGGTTCAGATAGGAAAAAGAGTAGCTATTGTTTGTCTAAGCACAGGCTAGTAACCTCAGGTGTATGGCTACATGTTTAGTCTTACTGTTGCTATTAAGGACCCCCTTTAAAGCTAGATTTGCTCTAAGAAGATGTTTGAAAAAACAGGCATGCTTTGCCATGGATGTGACTGGTTTAATAACACTGCTCTTCATTTTGTTTATGTAGCCTTATTTGAACTGCTTGCTCCAGCCTATTTAGAGGTTGGTACCGTAATTTGGTCTATTTTTGTGGGTAGGAAACTAGGGAGAGGGCTGAAGTGAGCAGAGATGGATGTTACCCTCTGTGATCCCCGTGCTGAAGCAGCTCTCCTCTGGGTGACCTGCAATCGCAAGCCGGTGGAAGGCGGCTCCCGGCTGGATGTGCATTTTGATGAGGCTCCTCTGACAGGTCTAATGGAGGTGCTGGCCAGCTGATGCGGAGCTGGCCTCCCGCCCCAGCTGAGCACACAATGCATTCCTCACTCCACAGACCACCGCCTATTTATGGATTCAGTTCAGACTAACTCAGAAATTAAAATATATTTTTGGCTCGTTTCAGAAAACCAAACACACAGGCAAAGGAGAGAAGAATTGTTCAAACTCGGCCACGTTTCAGCATGCAGATGGCGACTCTAGGAGCTGATCCTTGCAAAGAAACCAGTTGAGGAGGAAGGTTTGCTTGAGTGCGTTTCTGCTTGGCTTCCAGTCGACCTCCTCACATGGCACTGTTTATGCAAATAGACTCGCTTTGCAGAAACCGGCTGGCTTCAGAAAAACCCTCAGCAGAGCATGAAAACTAAGTCGTACAGCAGCAGTTAGCAGACCTGAAAGGCCAGCTGAATGAGAGCAGGACGCAGGATGGGCGGCAGGGAGACAGAGGGCCATTCTCCTCTGGGTAGGGATGGGTGCAGGGAAGGCAGAAAAGGCCCGGAGAAGAGCTTCGCCCTCTGCTAGACAGAAAGAGAAGCCTCCAGCCACAGTGGCTCTGGATGTCATGCGATGTGCTCAAACACAGACTCAGGTTTCACGCTTTCTGCCACGTCCTTGGTGCCTGTAATAGGAGAAAATATTCTTTTCCTCACCCTCCATCTTTTACTCCTCTTAGAGGAGATTTAGGGAAAGAAAATGCTAGCATTATTTACATACTTGCAAAAAAGGAAACCAGCGTTTGCTTCCATTCGTCTTTTCATTTGTATCTGACTAGCATTTCTTAAGGGAACAATGAGTGAATTTTATTAATATTGATAGCAGAGGTGAAATGGAAGGGTTTTTTTTTTTTTCCTTATTAATACATATTTTCCTGGATAGAGCACTGGGCAAAGGCTGAAAAAATCTGCATTTCATTGCAGTAGCCTATATTTAAATGCATTTATCTGAATATGTAGAGCAGGCCATATCATATACATATACACACATATATATTATTTGTACACCATTCATTCATTCAGTTCTAGAAAAACTGCTCTAAGCATAAAGACTTTGTAAATAAATCACTAGGGATAGGGAACAAAGAATCATAAATTCTAAATTTTTTTCTCTTTCATAGGTGATTTTTTATGATTTTTTTTTTTTTTTTTTTTTTTTTTTTGCTATGAGAATAGCACAGATTTCTTTTCCACAGAATTTCCTTGAAAGGTAAGAGGCATAAAATTAAAGGTGGTGATGATACATCTTATCAGTAAGTATGAATAGGACTACTGTTGTGTTTTTTCTTTGTATTATTTATTATAACTTGGTTTAGAAACAGTTCAGATATCTCTCTCTTTTCCTGTATGAGTGAATGTTTTTCTTAACTGAACATATCCGAAAATACAATGTTACAGATTGCATAAGGCAACATGATTGTTTACAAATGCAGGAAGCATTGACCCTCTGGTAATGAGTGTGTGCTCATTACTTCAATATAGAATTGTTCATTGCATCTGCTCTGGCCATAACTTTCAGAATTTTATTTTTTAGACTAGTGTAGGAAACCATCCATTCCAGTAAGGGATAAAATAAAAAAAGGAAAGCCCTGGCCAGTGCCTCAGAAGGGAAATGAATAATGCACTTGTCATTCCAACAGATCTGCCTCACGTGCTTTCGCTACCTTTTAAAGTGAGGAAGGGGCCTGGAAGTCTTCGTGGAAGGCTTTGAGCAATGACCACTAGGGGCTTCACACAGCTTCATGTCAGTGGGTTTGGCCCTTGACGGTCATCCTGTCCCCCTTAGAAGTGCAACTCCGTGCTGTGTGGTGAAAAAAGCCAGGAGAGATGGGAGGTGGGGCATCTGCACTTCCTGGGCCCAGCTCGTTCAGAACGGAGCTGCTGGCTGCCCTACATCACTCGCAAGAAGAGCCACAGACATTGGAGGGGAACGTCAGGGTCTGAGGAAAGGGTTATTTTCCATCTGTAATCGGTTTGGGTTTTGCATATCAATAAAAAATTAATAAACTAATTTCAGGCATATATGACACAGTTAATGTGGAAGGCCTATTGTTCGGAGAGGAATAGTATATTCTTATCAGTGGATTTAAACAGCTATTCATCATTTCCAAAGGGCAATTATTTGGAATCCATTAAACTGGAATTCATAATACCCCTGCATACTGAATTTTAAATAGAAATCTGTATTTCGATGAAGGAATACATTAGTATAAGTCATTAGAGCACTGAAAATCCATGACTTGTTCATTTTTCACTTTTTTTTCACAGATAGTATGAAGCACCAGGGATGTTGGTCTTTTAATAAAACCAAACAAAATGAACACCAGGCACTCTTTTCAGTAGCATTGCTGTGAGTAATTATGTTTTCTTTCTTTCTTTTTTTAATCTCCATATTCCAGTTTTTCTACTTATTACTTGGAAAATGGCTCATTCCCTAGAAAAATCCCCAATAATCAACCAAAAACTCCAGACTCACAAACAGTGACACTCCTTTGCAGGTGCACCCTCCATGGCTAGCTGGGCAGACACATCTTGAAAGACCCTACTTGAGAGAGCATGCTGAGGCTCGGGGGAGACTCACCCCACATGCACACAGCTTCAGGTGGGGCAGAGAAAAATGAAAATTGAAATTATAGAACATTTAAAACAAATTTGGGCCCAATAATAATTGTAAGTAATATGAGAGTACTCATTATTAGACTTGTTTTAATACATACTTCGGAAACAGTTACTAGGTTCATCCAACAGCAGGGCTGCTTTCATTACTGTAAAGTCAGAGAAGAGCTTGCTTACAGACATCAGACTAAACGAAGGAGTACATTTTGTACTATCAATTTATTTAACACCCCATTCCCCCCCAGAAACTCTGCTAAATAACTTATCACTGAACCTGCTTAGAATACATGACAACTCCAAATCTGTGTCAAGTGATAGAAATTTTTCCATGCTTCTTATCTGCCATCTTCTACCAGCTTGGACTTCTGTTAACATTTATCTGCTAGTTATTTATATTGACTTCTTTCGTAGATATATTTGGCAAAGGGAAAGTTATAAACTCACAGTGATAAAAGATGAAGATAAAGAAGACCTCACCAACCAGGAATATTCTAGTCGAGGCTTTTACTAAACTTCTCCACCCCCGACCCACATGTCCATCCTCCATTGCATGCAGTCTTCATGCTGCAACCTAAGGAGAAGCAAACAGTGATAGTTATGTGCCCCACGTGTGTTGATGTGCGCTGGCAATAAATCAGATTTCTCAAAAACAGCATATGGCCCTATGACTTGCAGCCTCACTGTGAGGGTGTGAACAGTCTATTCCAACATCCAAAATGTTAACATTTTTCTTGACAAGAAACTAGGTTTTAAACTCATGCATAAGTAAGTATGTGACTCTACTTGTATGTGCATGTATATGCAAGCAAGTACATATTGCATGCACATCAATCAGACTAGAAATTACATGCTAGTAAATATATAAGCCAGGTAACATAGATTTATAGACAATTACAAAAGCTGGAAGGAGTACAAGCCACAGAGTTGCTACCTGAAGCCTTTGATAATATATAGTCATACTAAAAAATGAATAACAATGTGCTTGTGCATGCTACGGCCACAAGAAATCTAGCCCAGCACTAGAATTTATGTTTATTACTGCTTTGGACTTTTAAAATTTTTTTATTTATTTTGTGGATACAATTTCATGAGATTTATTTGTGTAGATTATTTTCCTAATCTGAATTGAAAATTTTTACCTTGTTTTTTTTTTTAATTCACAAAATAAAATTCAGTATTTTTACTAAGCAACTTTCAAACTCTATTTCTTGATGCATATTACATACAAGTGCGTGTTATTCATGCTGTCTTGTCGTTTATTATATCATATACTGTGTGTGTGTGTCTCTGTGTATGAATTGGTGGGCGGATGGCCAGAACAGCTGTTCATAAGAAACCTGGATTCATTTGCTAGGGCCACCTTAACAGAACATCAAAAGTGGCTTAGAGGGCAGACCTTCACTGTCTCACAATTTTGGAAGCTAGAAGTCCGTGATGAAGGAGCTGGTGATATTGGCTCTTTCTGAGGACTAGGAGGAAGACTCTCCCATGCCTCTCTGCTAGCATCTGGTGAGGGGTGGGAGTCAAGTTTCCTTCCTTAGAGCCACACCAGCCTGGTCTCTGCCTTCCTGTTCACATGGAATCCCTCCTATGTGAACGTCTGTGTCCAAACTCCCCCTCCTCATAAGGACAGCAGTCCCATTGGATTAGGGGCGTGGCCTTATTTGTCACCTCTAATGCAACACACTTTAGTATGACTGCGCCTGACGCAACTGTTCATAGACAATGACCCTCTTTCCAAAAAAGTCCACCCTCAGATACTGAGGATCTTAGCAAACAACTTCTGGGGGGACACAGTCTAACCCATAACGGAGCTTGGAGATGCGGCAAGGAGAGCAGTCTTTGTGGGCTAATTTAATTAGTGTTTTAAAAGTACACGTCCTTTGATCCCTCATGTCCATGACATTTCCTTGGTAGCCGAGGTCATCCGGAGGAGTGTGCTTGCCTGTGCAGGTGAACATTACACAAAAGGACTCGGGATTCCAGCTTCCCAGGGTGAAATCTGTTAGGAAGTGGTTTTCAGCTTCTTTTAAAACAGTCTGACAATGAAATTGCACTCCAACCACTCTTTCCAGACCTCCTCTTGCAAACCCAGGTGTGAAGGTCCTCCAGCCACTTTGGATGCATGAAGTGTCCCATGGTGGCTGTGCAAGCGTTGTCCCCACACAAAATGCCCCTTTCTGCCTTTCCATGAAGGGCCTAGCCATCTGAATCGAGGTGCCTATTCCTTCAGTGAGACTCATCTCAGCTGGGGAGAAGCAATTTGGGTTAATCAATTCACTTTAAGGAATTAATGGCAACCTATTTAATTTTCCCAAGAATATTTGCATTTTGAAAGAGGAAAATTATTACCATAAATTAGTCTTTTATTAATAGAGATTTAGACAGCATGCAAAACAAAGAATTGCATAGTGCAGAAAGAGATTTTGAAGGAGATAGTGTTCCCCCCATTATCCATTATATCCTACTGTAGATAATAATATAACCGAACGTTTTAATCAGACAATGAGTTTCTCCAATCTGATCATTTACATTACATAAAGTATTGCATTGAGAAGATGTTGGACAGTTTAAGATGATTATTTTAATTGATATTTAATGTTCATCGAATTCTTAGGGTATAACATTTTTAGGGTTTACAAAAAGGTAGGCCCAAGTATAAATCGTGGATCTACATCACTGGACAATATTGAGCTCATTATTTAATTTAAGAAAGTCCCCACTAGTCTATTTAAAACTAAAATTAAATGATAGCACACACACACACACACTGTCTGGCACCATGCCTGACTTTCATTCATTCTAAAGTCGTTATTACCCCTGTCCCAGACACACAGCACAAGATTGGGGGAAGTTGTTTTGTTCCCATGATTTGTTGTCAAGAACCCATACCAACTTGCAGTAGCATGCCACCATGATACTTCCGAGACATGCGTGATCAGTTGTGTCCAACAATATAGTACTTGTTAGCCAATTAGGTGGCTGTAATTTTTTCTTTGTCATAACCCAATTCCAGTTTCATGGAGTTTCCTTTGATTAGACTTAGTTAGGTTTTAACAGTTTTTTTATGCAGAAAAATGGTGACTTAAAATCTATTATAAAGTTTTTAAAATTATTTTATTAAGAAAATAAGTGCATGCAAACTGAAAAATGAATTGGTAAAATTCATGGAGCAATGATATTAAATTTTTAAAGGCAGAGTTGGTTCTGATCAATTCATGGCGCCTTGGAAATTTCTTCTTTCCATTCCATCTGAGAACAGTTCAGGAGAAAGTTTGTCTGATTTTCTAAATAAGAGATGATATATAAAGATGAAGAATGTTTAAGGTCATGGTTTAGATTTACCCTTAAGCTTCTATCAATAATTAAGCCCCCAAACCTTCGAGGCAACAATTCTTTTGTTTTCAAAGGTTAATTGCAGGGTTTTTCAGTGTAGTTCTGGCCTTTCAGCAAATATCCCATTAGCAAATTAGTCAGCTAGCTCAATGTATCTGATTATTTGTGTCTGTTTGCGAGCTGTTAAAAAAAAAAAATCCTTCCAAGTCCATGTGTGCCGTTCTGTGTAATGTTCGGGTATGAATGATGTGCCCATACTCTATAATTGTGGTGGCTTTGAATACGATTCGTACAACAGAGGGAAATTTATGTGGTTCAACGTCCGAATCCTCTATCATGTCTGTTCTTGTAGTCTAACCACCTGCCTTGTCTTCTCATTCACACATTAAGTTAAAAATAAGTGAATCCATACTGCCCATCAGTCATTCGTCTCTGGGGTCTCCTCAAGACGCTTGGTCTAAGCTAATATTGGTCTGCTGTAATTTGGGTCGCCCTCCGTCATGCCGCTCCCCCTGGCTAGGAAACCTGCATTTGTACAGTGAGGAGTCGGAACCCCAGGTCTTGTTCTCCTTTCGTTCACAACGATCCCATTCCTTGAGTTGTGCGGTGCAGAACTGCGTACCTGTGCACCAGAGGTGGGTGCTGGGGACACCAAGCACCTGAGATCAGCCACAGCCACTGTGGAAAACTAGAGGTGGAGATAGCAGAGTGGCGTCAGCTGTTCTGAAATTTGCCTCTGGGCACATAAACAGTTGAAGAGTGTTTGGGATGGCTTAGGATCTGTTTGCAGTTAGAATTTGAGGATCCAGTGCCAGGAAACAGCACCTGCCTCACGCTGGCTTCGAACTACTCACCTCAGGTTGCTAGTGAGACAGGGAAGCTGGCTGGACCTGATTTAGTTTTTCTTGTCTCCATTTATCAAATTAGTAAAGGCAAGGACTGGATTTTTGTGTTAACTGCACTTTACATAAATGTGTCTGTTAAAGTCAAACTGGCATCTTTGTGTGTGTGTGGGGGTATGATTTGATTTAGTTAACAAATATTTGATAAGAGCCAGAAGGGTTGGTACATACCTGTAATTCTAGCAGCTCAGGAGGCTGAGGCAGGAGGATCACGAGTTCAGAGCCAGCCTCAGAAATGGTAAGGTGCTAAGCAACTCAGTGACACCCTGTCTCTAAATAAAATACAAAACAGGGCTGGGGATGTGGCTCAGTGCTCAAGTGCCCTTGAGTTCAATCCCCAGTACCCTACTCCACCAAAAAGAAAAAGTATTTGATAAGAACCTACTACACACCAGAAATGACATGAGTTTGGTCAGCGGGGAGGGACTCATATTGTTATCAAAGGAGTGTTTGGTTGTTTTCCCAAGTCTGTGAGTCTTACATTTAGAACAGAGAGAAAGGTACCACGTCTGAAAGGGCGGCTTTGCAGCCCCGGCACTAATCCCGAGACGGCTGTCTCTGTGTATCTTCCTCCTAGTTCTCTTCTTTATGGATAGGGATCTTTGAAAGTTCGACTTGTGGCTGATGGTAGAGTGCTTCTTGTCTGATACCTGGGAGGCCCTGATTTCAACCCCCAGCACTACAAAGGTAAAATAATAAATAAATAATGTTAAAATTCAACTTGTAATTTCCAAGTGTGAGCATCCTAGAGTCTCTTAATATGTCAACCTAACTAAATCAGCAAAAGTAACCTCAAGAGTTGTAGACAAATGTAATTACATGTTTGGACACTCAGCTTTCCTGCTATCACCTCCTGTTCCAGGATGACATCTGATGACTTCCGTTGAACATTTCAGCCATGCTATCTCCTGGAAGATGCAGGTCTTACCAATCCACAACAGGACATTGGTGCGATTTGTCTCCTGCTTCTAGTCTCTTTAGTCTAGATATCTTTTCAGGTTTTCATCTGTTGAATCTGAACCAAACTCAATTTCAAAAAATTCCTAAAAGATTCTTTTTAGCTCACTGGTGGGTCTGTGAGCTCAACGAACTAACTAATGTCTCTGGCTGAAATAGCTCTTAAAGCATGCTAAGAAATGATCATGCTGACATTAGGAACACTTCGCACTTAGGGACACAACAAATTTTATTAAAACTGTTCTTTCACCATCTCAACTTGGCTTTCTCAAACAATGAACTTGGCGTATAAGAACATAGTGGAAAATTGAGGAATGACAGTAAACTCCACGAGGATCCTAAGGCCTGCTGAGCGGTTCCTCATGCCCTTCCTCTGAGGATGTTAACTCCACTCCAGACACTTCCTGCCAGAAGACTGAGCTGGAAGTCCAATCTGCTCTTCCCAAGTGAATGTGACTTGAGATCAAGACCACCGCAGTCTGTTCCCTGAGATGAATCCTGGCAAATATAACTATTTACCTGTTTCCTTCCTACCAATAATCCTAATTCGTGCATACTTAAAAAGAGGCTTATTATTTGTTTGAACTCTCCCAATAGGCTGTGAAACAGTATGTCATCAGTCACATGAAGCCGTGATGCACACATGATTTAGCTTCCCGGCATATCAAGTGTACTCCAAGATTTTGGAAAAAAATATAAAAGTAGTGCTTCATGAAGCATACAAAGGCATTGCTTCATTAAATATGAATATCCATGGAATAGAAAATGCACCCTCCATTCCAAGTTTTGAGATAAAGAAAACATCAAAGGTATATTTCTCTGCCGTAACTCTTACAGTCCAGTTCCTGGATATTTTTTCCTTCTCCTACCTCTCTGGCACATATTTATTCTCCTCTCTGCCATGGAGAGTTCTAATAGCGGGGCATTTGAAGAGTCTTCAAGCGATGTGTGTGCATGATGGTGGTCAGGAAAGGGGTGAGAGATGAAGTATCTGACATTGAGATTTCTCTATTCAAATGACATTCTTATATCTAAAGACTTATTTGAGGGTAATACCAAGTTTGCTACTGATGTAATAGAGAAAATAGAAATAACACAAAGAGATTATACACAACTCTTAAATACATGAATACTAACTGGCCTCCTTTGTTGCGGAAAAAAAAAAAAAAAAAAAAAACAGAACCAAAAACTTAATATGGAATGATCTGGAAGAATGCTTTCCTTGCCATATACCTTCCCTTGATTGTAGTTTTTTCAACTCAGAAGACATCCACTTGGCTTAAATGGTAGCTATCCGTTTGTGCCCCGCAGTTATTCAGCTCAGAAGCTGCCTCTATCCTGAAGTGGTCTTTAATACCCACAGGCCTTGGAATCTATGCCTTATTTTCCAGACATTGAGAGCAATTGCTGCCTTGCTGTGTCTGTATCTTATCTGTCATTGTTTTTGATACATTCCTATCTCCTTTGCTCAAATTTTTGGTTGTGTTGCATTTTTCTGCATCATATCTATACAATATATTTATAGCATGTGTGCCTAGATCACACGTTACATATATTGCTTGTGACTTATGTTCAATAAGGATTTAATTATCAAAATTTCTATAACTACATACAGATATTCAACTTATGTTGGGGTTTCATCCCACTAAACTCCTTGTAAGTTGAAAATATTGCAAGTCAAAGTATATTTAGTACCTCTACCTTTCTGAAATCAGAGCTCAGCCTGACCTACCTTAAACATACCCAGAGCACATATATTAGCTGATGTTTGGGCAAACTCATCCTACGCAAGGCCTATTTTATAGTAAAGTGTTGAATATTTTGTGTAAAGCAGATTTTCTCATCTGCATGGAATATATTTCTCCATTCCTAGACGATGCCTATAACTTCATCCCACTAAACCCTATTCATGTTGTTTTTTCCTCTGCATATGTACCTATGATAAGTTTAATTATGAATTAAGCACAGTGTGATATTAATAACTACTAACAATAAATTTGGGCCATTTTCATAATATACTATGATAAAAATTTTGGGTCTCTCTTGTAAGAGACATGACAGATGTTTATATTTTGGGACTACATTTGACCCTGGGTAACTGAAACAGTAAAAAGCAGAATGATTGCATAAGTATGTTTTTGCACCATTATAAAGCAAAAAAAAAAAAAAAGTCTTGAAGTCGAATCATTGTTAATTATGGACTATCTGAATCATGTTAGAAACCTATCCACTTTGGGGAAAACACACTCCAAGGAGCAATATTTGCTGGGCGGTGCCAGTTGACATCTATTGTGAAGGAGTGTGTTAGTTGGGGCTCACCAGAGAAATAGAAGGAAGAGAAAAAACAAACAATGTAAATGCATGGATTTGTTGGACTGGCTCACATGGTCAGGGAGGCTGAAGACCTTCCACAGTGACCATCTGCAGGCTGGAGAGCCAGGGAAGTTGGAAAGATTGTGCAGCCAAGAAGGCAGAAGCATCCAAACCAGGGAAACGGGCTATCTAGTCCCTAGTTCCAGCTGAAGGCTGGGTCTAGGAGAGCATTAAGTCCCAGGGCCAGAGGCCAAAGGACCTAGCATCTGAGTTGGAGATGAACAGCAGCCGCAAATGTGCTCCTGGCCCCCAGGAAGAAGAGCCAGAGAGCGAATGAGAGAGAAAGGAGAATGTCTTCCTTCCTCTGCGCTCCTGTTCCATCTGGCTCCCCAGCCCATTAAATGTTACCAGCCCACATTGAGGGTGGGTCTTCTCCACTCGGTTCACTGACCCAAACACCAGTCTTCTCTGGAAGCACCCTCACTGGCGCTCCCCAGAGAAGTACTTTATCAACTCTCCAGGAATCCTTCAATTCAGTCAAGTCAACTTGCAAATTAACCAGCGTGAGTGGTGCTATGAAAACTAATTTGAGGAATCTAAATTTAAAAAAATGTTTTAAACGTATTACAAGATTATTTGGAGTCTTTTGTATATAATACGTGCTGTGGGATTTAAAAGGGGCTGTACAGCGGCTGCCAACCTTGTTTCACAGTAGCAGTTCATCTCCAGTTGAACATCTTGACTGAGGGACTAGAATTTGATAGGGCAGATTTCGGAAAACAGAAGATATTCAGGAAATACTAAAGGGATCAATTTTGTAGTTTGCAGCTGAAGATATTGGAAAAGTGCCCCCTGTCAATAATATTTTAACTTCTTGTCCTGGGAAACAGCTTTCCAATCTTGACTTGGTCCCAGGAAAGATCCAGTGTTGGCCAAGTGTTTAGCAACTAACTTCTTTAATAATTAGTCAAGATAATCAAGGGAGGTTGTACCATTTATCTAATCAAGTATTTATTGACCTCTGAATAAATGTTAGTACAGAGAGAGATATAAACATAACCTATGTTCTCATGGCCTTGACTCCAGGGACACTAGGGCAAAGATCACTGTTGGAGTATTTCTCCAGCTGCAGCCCAGAGACGGCAAATATATCTGGAATTCCAGCCTTATCAAAGAATTATCCCACCCTCCAGTCTCTGTGGACATACACACAATTTTGAGAGTTCAGAAAAAGAGTCCATATGTTTTGACAGATTATTCCTCCAAACTACCTTGTAGAAAACATCCTCTTCCTTATTCCTGACTCTAAATGTTTCTGCTTCCCTGAACTCTTGGTGTTTTTAGGCTCCGCTCCGTGAATGTAATCTGCCATGGGTTCTGATGATGAACGGTGTCCCATGAGGGATTCTTGGGCTGGGTATTATCCGAGCGACTAGTTGCCTGCCTGTCCTTGGCACCTGCTCTCACTGCCACAGAGACCTGGGAAATGAACCCCCACCATGGAGTTGGGAGGTTTCCAAGTGTCGGTGGAGGTCTGGGCTTGGCAGTTGTTACCGTGGTGTTCTCCACGTGGAGGCTCCGTGTCAAGGGGCTGTTTTCATGTCGTGACAAAATCTCCATGGGCCGCGTTAGGCATTTTTTATTCAGAGCTTTTAGTATTCTAAGCTCAACCTGTCTCTCAACAAAATGGACTTAAAGGTGACTCTAGTGCCTTACGGGGATGTAAAGTAGTCGCTCCCAGGTTTCACTCTCAGTCCTTCCTCGCTACAGCTCTCAGAGAACACTGTAAGTTCCACTCTCTCCTCTCCCCTCCTCCCATGTGACTGGAGGCTACCACACCCAGCTCTTCTGCTGGGATCTTTCGTCCCTTAAATAGTTTATTTTCCAGTAGGTTCCTCAGGCTGTCCCATACTTCCATGACAAATCTTTGAGACCTATCCAGATAATCTATATTTTTAGATGATTACAGATGGAAAGAAAAATGGGCTTAAGCATTAAAATGTGTTGTCTCTCAGGGCTTTTCTTCTACTTCCAATTGAATTAAATAGCTAAACCTATCAAGGGTAGCAAGGTAGGACTGAAGACAAGATTATGGAAGGCAACTTCTTTTTCTGCCATTTATAAGTCTAAGTTCCATGAAGAGGTATTACTGGATACCTAGGAATAAAAGGGCAGGCACTTTCGAAGGCGCAAACATTCGCGTTAGAAAAAGAACATTTTCTCTAAGCTGAAGAAAGGGTGGGTTCTACAACCCACCAGGATTTGGGATTCAAGAACCACTTTCTCAGAACACCGTAGGGATGTTGAATTCTAGGAAAGTTAACTGGGCTGAACCCAGGGAACTAGAGCTCCCAGTCAGGAGAAAGCCTCCCATCCTATGTGGTGGGGATGTTTCAAGGTCCTAAGGGCCACCCTGGCATACACGATGGCCTTGGACATGTAACTGGGGTGGACCAAGCACTACAGGACTCCATGCTTGTCTTCCCATGACTAAATGATCATGAGGGAGGAAACCCCAATAAAAATCTGAGTTGAATTTCTCACTAGTCTAGATTATGGAAACTTGGAGTTAAAATTAGTTTAATTTGAAAGAAACAAAAATTCTTAGGTAAGACTTGAAATTACAAGAATAATTTATTTAACTGCAGAACGCAACCCAGGAACACCAACACAACAAGACCAACACCAACACAACACAACACCAGGATCAACAAGAATCATTGATCTTATGGCATCTACATGTGATGATTCACAACGCCTGCCTTAAATCTTTCAACAGTGCAAAGCCACCTATGGCAAAAGCCCAAATAAACACGCACCGTAAGCACTGTAAAATTTCAAAACCAAACATATTTTTAAGCATAACTGTGGGAGGAGCTTCAGAGAAAGTGAGGAACATCTCTTAGGCCATCAACAGAAGACAGACAGGCGTAGACAGCAGGGAAAGGGGGGCGGTGCATTTCCAGGTGGCCTGATAGCCTGAGATATGCAGGGCAGAACCAGATTTTCAGGAAGCATTGCAGCCGACAGGGATGAGGGGATGAGAGGCAGATCCTCTGAGGAAGCAGGACACAGCTCTGGACTTGGGCACCACACCTTCTGAAGTCTACCCGTCCGCAGAGGCCTTGCAGTTCGGCATGCGAGTGAATGGAAAGAACCATCTAATGATCTAAGTTTCCTTCCACACTCGACCTTACAGACAGCCTCCAATTAGTAGCAGATATCACTCAAAAAGTAAGAACTAGCGCTAGGCTTGACTGTAGGTGATGCACACTGTGCCCAAGCCTTGCTGTAAATAGGCCCAGGCAGCCTTAAGGTCTCCGTCTCACACATGGAGTGACTTGTTCAAGTCACATCGTTGGCCAGTGCTAAGGCACGGAGCTGTAAACCACGGTCAGGTCCACTTCAATTAACAATGCCATGTTATCTCTACTCTTAAATACTATCATAACATGCTAACAATTCGGTAGGAAGATTCTTATATTCTAGGAGAACATACAACAAGAACAATTAATTGAAAGGAAATAAATGTCTGTCTCTAAATTTTTTTAGCTAGAACTTAATGATTGAGGAAAGGTTGGATGATGCTTGAACTGAAGTTGAGTATTCTGCTGATGTAGAGTCCTGTCCTGCAGTCTGGAAGATACATGGAATTTCAATCAATGAACAAGCACAATTGGAAGACAGTAAAATGCCAGTCAGAGAACGTTTTTAATTTAATTCAATATTATCAAAAGGGGCAAACCAGCTGTTTCTATCTACACTGTTGATAACAGGAGAAATGGTAGACTGTAACTATAGTGTGTTGATTGATGTCCCCCCAAAGGTATGTCCACCCAGAGCCTTCAGTGTTCCTTAGGTGGACATGGGACTTTATTTGGGAAAAGGGTCTTTGCAGAGGAAATTAAGTGAAGGGCCTCGAGAAGAGACAACCCTGGATGAATTTTCTTCTACTTCCAATCGAATTAAATAGCTAAACCTATCAAGGGTAGCAAGGTAGGATTGAAGACAAGATTATGGAAGGCAGCTTCTTTTTCTGCCATTTATAAGTCTAAGTTCCATGAAGAGGTATTACTGGATACCTAGGAATAAAAGGCAGACACTTTCAAAGGCGCAAACAATGTCCAATGTCCAATGTCCTCAGAGAAGGGGGTCATGATGACAGAACCTGAGAGAGGCAGTGGGGAGGCTGAGACCAGAGCTTAGTCACACAACCCAAGGAAAGGTGGGACAGAACTCTCCCCCAGAGACTCCAAAAGGAATTTCCCTCCCAGCACCTTGGTTTGGGATTTCTGGCATCCAGAACTGCCAGAAGACAGCCTTCTCTTATTTTAAGCCACCAGTTTGAAGTAATTTATTATGGCAACCCTAACAACTTCACAAAGGAACTGCCCCAGGAAACCACTTACAATGACAATATGTGGTTTCAACCGCAGCGCCTCAGCCTTCAAGATGCTATTTGTTCAATGTGGAGTGATCTTGGCCTTGCACCCAAATCAACAGTTTTCCCAAGGACAAAACACACACAAAATCAAGCAAATAAAGAAAACAGCCCTCAACGGTGTACTGAGCTTGGGCTTCCAGAAATGTGCCTAAGTGAATTTTCTCATAAGCAGGAGTGGACAGTAGGAGGAAGTAGCAGACTTGCTGGGGGACTCTCTGATGTGTGTTAGAGAATTCTGTCCTTTGCACACGCAGCTTCACGTGAGGGACACAACTTGCTTAGAAGGACACGTGCATCCTTACCTAGCCAAGGACTCGGAATTTAGATTCCCATATCCTCCCTGTCCTCGACTTCAAACAGAGATACACTTGCCTGCAGTGAGCCAGTTGCTTGTGATCCGGCGAAACGGAGTCCAAGGATCCAGCTGTGAATCCCTTACGAACGCCCCACACACGAAGCATGGCCTATAAATTTAATTACTTCTGCAATCTATTTTATTTTCATGAGACCCATATTTTAATAACATTTTTTTTGAATCACAGAAACACTGGATTATGTAACTGCCATAAAAGAGAATTAGTATTCTATGAATAATAGGCTGCATTTAGACACAGAGACCCAGTGAGATCCGGGGCTCATCCTTCAGTGCCACGCTGGCAGACTGGATCTATCACTCTTGGGGATGCAGGGGAGTTTTAATTATCCTCATCCTTCGTTGGAAGTCTTTCTCCTTGTGATTTAAACCACGATGGCGCAGGAGGCAACCCTCCAGTCCAGGCCTGGATGATGCAGTTTCGTAACCTTGTTGCAAAATAACCTCCCCTCCTCCCTCCTCTCTCACTTCCGCTCTGAAGATGCTTGCTTGGCTCAGAGGCCACTCCATCCGTGAAACCTTCTGCTGTGGAACTGGCCGGAAAATCGGAAATCTAAAGTACTGCCTCTCTGAACTCGATGCCGAGTGACCTACCGGTGGTGCGCTGTGGCCTGACTGAAGGTTGAGCTTCTTAGGCGGAGGTGGCCAGTCACTTTCAACGGACCTGGCACCTCCTTACCTGGCAGTCAATACCTGAAGTGCCCCTGGAGAAGGACCTGAGGCCAGATCTAACTCAACAGAAAGAGAGAGAAATGATCAAGTAAAACTGTTTGCGACCCAGGGGGTTTTGCTCTTCCTGTCCCTAATAGCAGGACTGTGTGGCATCTCTCTGTTAGACTCACCCTTAGCACCAGGACATATGTTTATTTGCTAAAGTCTTTAGATTAGCGGCAACCTAAAAATCCTCAAATCGGTCAGAAGCGCACTAATAACGAGCAAGATACGTGAGTTCTCATTCTCCAGCTCTGGCTGAGTCTTTCCAGTGTGTTTCAAACTCCCTTATCTTGGCTCCCCTGGGTCCCTGATGTGCTTGGTTCTAAATTTTGGTTCCTTTTCTTCCTTTACACTTCTTTGAATTGCTCACTGGCTTTGGGTTATTTATTCTGAAAAAAAGTTACCACGTGTGTTTTTCTGTATTTCTCAAACTGTGGTTATAGTGCAGGGGCCACCAGACCCATCTCAGAATCTGAGCCACCAGGTCCTCTGTGGTTTTCCGCAGGCCAAGCTATGGTGCCTCATGTTGCCCGCAGCCTCAGGGAGGAGGAGAGCTTGACCAGAAGAGCTGGGCGTGCAGGGTGCTCAGCAGTGTGGTCTGTTTGCTCGTAATGAGCGAGTGCATGTTTGTTAGTTAACGAGCCTGTGCCTGTTATGGGCACCTAGGAGCCAGGCACGGCCTCCTCTTGGCTTGTAGCGAAAACAATGTTGAGTTCTTTTATAAAATTGATGAAAACATTGGATCATCGGTCTGTCTTCACATTTTAAGTAAAATATTTGGTACTGAGAGAAAAACTGAACTGACCCTGAGTCTGCGGTTTTGAAAAACACTTAGGTATACTGTTTCAAGGAACAATTTGACCTTCACAAGACTAAAAGGGCTTAGTTATTTTTTTCTGCTTTTATGTTTCATTTTGATGATAGCATTTTTTTTTTTTTGTAGCTGAATGTGTCTTTTGAATACAGCCCAGCCAGTAAGTCAAAGAGAGAGAGAAAAAAAAAATCTTTGTATCTTTATATGGATTCAAGATGTTTGAGATTTTTTAAAGGAGGATAAAGTGTTTATTTTCTGTTCTGTTTTGCTTTTACCTTCCCACTGGCTTGCACAAGTGATATTACATCTGTATTGTGTTTGCAACCAGGAGGACTTGTTGACTGAAAAGAAAACAATCCATTCCTGAGCCTGAGGGTGTTCCGTAGGGCACCATATGCTCCGGGACTGGGCATCCACAGAGCATGGCAGGCTGGCATGTCTGTCAGTGTTTCTGGAAGCTGAGGGAGTGAGGAGATGGGAACAGAGTCCTCTAAACAGAGGGAGGATGCCATGTGAACCCACACGCGTGTGTGCACACACATATACACTTACGTGTGGGCGGCAGTGGGTAAGACAGGGAGAGCAGGCAGGTGTCATAATCACACTCAGTGTCATGATAGAAAAAAATAGTCGAAGCAAGAAGACGTCCCATGTCCAGGTACCGGCGACTCCAGTGGAGAGGGGGCGTTTCAGCTCAGGGCATTACAGAAGGCTTGAGTGGTAAAGGTGAAGGAGCAGCAGATTACAACTCCGGGATCCAGGCGCACAGGATTAGCCTTAACCTAAGCCAAGAAACCAGCAAGGAGAAAGGTCGGGCTGGAGGTTTTACATTTTCTCAAGGAACGGTGGTGCTGACTGGGAACAAGGTTCTGCCCCGAGGAAGCTCCGTGTTGTTTTGCACGGCCAGTGCTCTGGGCAAGGAAAGCCACAGTGCCCTGCAGGAAACGCCAAAGCACCACTGCAGGGGCTGTTGGGAGGTGCCTGTGGGCAGCCATCGCCCTCCCTGGAGCAAGGGCCAGCAACCTGCTCAGAGTGACACCAGCAGGGGCATTTTGACCTTGCTGGCTGCTGAACTAGAAAAGTAACCCTTCCAAAATAGGAAGGGTCTTAGTATAGTTGGTGTCAGTATGAATATTAACTGACATGATGCACGTAAACTGCTTAGCACAGTGTCTGGCATATCAAAGACCATTGCCCAAACAAGAATTAAAACTTCCAGATAGGTAAACAGGGGAAAATCACAAGTTACCCACATAGCACAGATTTGCTCCACTCACCATGGGATGGGTCTCGATACACCCAGCAAGTCAAAAGTAGCACTGTCAAAAATGCATTTATTCCACCTGGCCTGCGATCAGAACACTTAGCGTAGCCGCAGTCGGGCAAAGTCATCCAACACAAACCCACTTTTATACTACCGTGTCGACGATTCATGCAACTTACGGAACACTGTACTGAAAGAGAATCCAGAGCGTGTGTATGGCTGTGTTTCTCACCCATGAAGTCCAACAGTCCTAAAGTAGAACCATCTTGAGCCAAGGACCCTCTGTAAGGGACGTGCTAAGAGTTGCAAGCAGATTTGTCTAACTCAAAGCCTCTGCCCTCTCAACTAGCTCACACAGTGTGTGTCTCCTTCAGTCCCAACTCAGGGCCACATGCCTACTTCACAAGGACAAGTCGATCTCCAAGCAAGTCGATCGCCTTGCACCAAGGGGTCTCAACAAAAGCCCTCAGTGGCTCCCGAGTTGTACTTGACTTAACTTTGGAGGGGCTAGATAACCAGTGCAGCCTGTGGTGCTGTTCTCGTGAACCTGATTGGGTCAGGGCCATAGTCTGGGTGCTTTTCTCAGCCTCCACAGTGGGAGGCGGAGGAAGAGGCCATCTCCTACATGTTGAAACCACTTTCACAGAGCCTGTCCACACCCATCCCAGGAGTTCCGCAGTATTGTTTGTGTGTTTTAAAAACCTTGCCCTGTCCATTGCTCTGCTCACTGGTGACACCCACTGCTTTTCGACACAGCATGACAGTCATGGAGAGTAAGTATGGAACACACAGCTGTGCACTCTGAGTGCGCAACACATCCTGCAAATTCCGAGCCAGATCCTCTGTTACCAGCGTCTCTGAGGGTGGCATGAAACTAGTGGTCTCCACCGGGAGCTGCAGTTTGCCTCCTGCTCTGGGACCAACCACTCCAACAGCCACAGAGGAGTTTGCTGTGAGAAACTACAAAACAGCAGGTCCTGTGACTATGGAGGTCCTTACTTTGATTTATGAAGAGACAAAAATAAGACAATACAAAAAAAGTGCTATGCTAGTCAGAAACCAGCGAAGTGAGATCGAGAATAACACTTTGTTCTGATCGGTGGAAGGTCAGAACTAATCCTCTCTCACCCTCATTTTGAGACCATCAGAGTGCAGTTTTGCGGGGGAATGATGAATTGGGGGTTGTCTTAGCTGGCTAGGTGCTGGAGATCTCATTTATTTTATTTTACAAGTCATTTGGCACCATGGTAATAATGACAATGAAACTGGATTCTTGCTACTTAAAAAGGCCATCTACTTTGTGCATAAATGCTACGGCCCATGCATTGAGTTCTCAGGGCAGGGTCATGACCCAGCCACTGATGCCAGTTATAGTAACTTGATAGCAGTGATTTAGTGGTACGGTCAAGTTTATGTTCAAGCAGAATCAGCAAACGCCTATGCAGTATTTTTACAAATGTACAAAAGATCTTTTCCATGGTAGACCTCTTTTGCCTACCTGTAAAATAAGCTTATGTCTTCCCACTAGAGAATCATTTCTTTATTTTAAAATTCTGAGGCCTCATGCAATTTTTTAGAAAGCAAAAGTTTTACCAAATGATTTGGTGATCAAGAATAAATCCTTGTTGGTCCGGATGGGGTGAGAATGAGTGTTACCAAGAGGAAAATCAAGGATCTAGGAAGGGACACAGGAAAAACATCCACAGCAAAATCCATAGTTGTGCCGTAGACTGATCTCAATAGAAAAATACAGAAAATTATGCAAATGAAGACTTTTATTAGCAATCAACTCCAAATTGACTGTTTCAAATACACACCTCTCTTCTCTAACCTGATCCTACTACAGTCATCAATTTGGATTATTTTCAAAAGTGTTCCTTCTAAGTTTCCTGATGAAATATTCTGAACGTATCTTGTCCTCTTGAAGTAAATGTGCTTTCCATGGTTCATTAAATCCCCATGTCTCAGGTATAATTCAACTGCCTCCTCATGTACCTTAGAACTGAGCTGTGCATTGCTAAAAATTGCTATTCCTCTTGATTATTGCAGAATTGGATAGTTATATTTTCTTAAAATAAAATCATTTTTCATAAATGAGTTCACTCAATTCCTACCTGGTTCTTCTAAGAGTCATCTTTAGGGTCTTTAATTTATTTAACTAGGAGTTTTGAGATACGACTTTTAATACAAACCCTGTCACACGTAAGAAAAACAGAATTTGAACCCTCCCAGAGACCTCTGATGGTTCTGAGGGGTTACCGTGCTGGGCTGGAGGTGCAGCTCCATGGTAGAGCACTTGCCTAGAGTCCAGGCTCCATCCACGGCACCACAAAAAAGAAAAGTAATAAAGGAAAAATAAATCAAAAGGAGTTTTCATGCTCAAAGCTGGTTTTTGTTCATAGTTTGGGTCAGTCGAGGTGTGTTGACCTTCAAGGAGTTGGACCACAACTGTAACTAGATAAATGGGGTTTACAGGTCCTGTCAGATAGTTCCATACTCCATCTTAGAGTGACTCTTTAGAAGCTGAAGACATCTAATCACCTCCAGGTGCCTTGAACTCACAAGAGGCCACAACACTGAAAGGCTGAGACTTCAAAAGGATACTGTGAAAAAGTATGCCTCTACGTGAAAAAGTTTACAGTGCCAATAGGTACCGTAAATCTCTACAGAATTTAGATTTGTTTCCTTTCCAGAGTGTACTTGTGATTTTATTTCTTGTATTAGTCCCTATATTTTAACCCTACCATTGAAAGATTTGTCACTTTCTGTCTTTTAGTTGAGATGATATTCCTTGCCTTTATCAGCAATGAGAATGTGTCCGAAAAGGGGAAATTTTCATTTTATCAGGTACACACATTCCCTCAGTCAGCTCATGTGGGTTGAATCTCAGCAGGCAAAGGATAAAGACAGACATTGAATTACTGTACCAATGAGTGAACAGTATAGTTTGAGGGAGGGATTATGTTTCAAGGATAAATCAGAGAATGCACAGAGAAATAGAAAGTGGTCAGGGAAAGAATCTCTGAAGACTAGTTGACATTTCAGTCAAGCTCTGATGAAGGGGAGAAGTAAGAATGCCCCAGGTATGCCCCACTGACATGGTCCTTGAGAGCAGCAAAAACCAAGATGGCAGCAATGGATGGGGCGAGCAGCATGAAGGATCCTGTAGAAATAACAGATTTAGAGTGGATCCAGATTTAGCATCTGCTCCTCACCACTGAGGAGTTGCATGATTTTCAGAAAGTCAATCAATATATCTGGACCTCCAGTTCCACCTCTTTGAAGTACAGAGAGTGGTACCAGCGTGTAGGAGCAGGTCAGACAATGCGAGAGACAGAATCAGTGCTTTGTGAGTGTTAATACACTGTATACCTGTAGGCATTCTGGCTAATGAGCATCCAGACTGACTTCTAAAATTCATAGCTAGAGATGAAAATATCACAAGGTACCCTGTCATACACAAAACCAAGGCCCGTGGAGCTGGGTTCCCACCACCGGCCCACAACACCTCTCAAAGCCCCGTCAAGGCAAGAGTGGGGATTGGAAATGGGAGGAGATAGCAATCACATTAAAATAGAAAAATGAGAAAGGGAATTTAAGAATCATGTAGTTGAGTAATTAGAATTGTAGGGAAGAGATAGTAAAAATTTCAATCTTTGCTGACCACATGGTCAATACTGTAGCTACTCAGTTTTGCTCTTCTGGCATAAAAGCAACAATCCACCACATATGAACAAAAGAATACCTCTGTTCCAGCATAATTTTATTTGTGGACCCTGAAATTTGAATTTCATGAAAGTTGCATGAATCAAAAAAAAAAAATTCTTCTTTTGATTATTTTTCAAGTATTCAAAATCAGAAACATCATGGACCACACTGAAATAGGGGGTGGGAAGGATATGGTCTGAGGCCCATGGTGTTCACTCCTAGTTTAGTTCACTCCCCCTTTCCTGGATTGCCTGTGAGGGAGACCCCAAACCTATTAGTGACCAGTGTGTCTATTAGGGATTCTTGATGAGATAGGATAATTAGTAACCTGCAGTGAGCGATGATCATTCAAAAATCAAATGAGAAAAAAATTATATGGAAAATTTTAAAAAGACTTTATTTAAATAAAGAGGATGATTTACAAACACTGTGCCTCAGACAAAGAAGATCTAGATGGGGCCTCCAAAGATAAGCGCACGCAGTCAGATGAAGAAGTTTGCTAATCAACACGTGTAAGTTCATAAAAGATAAACAGAGCTGCATCTGTAGAACACATAAGCTGTGCTGTTCAGCACAGACAGACCCGTTCACTGTTGCTAAGGATCCTGCCAGATGAAATCAACCTGCAAATATACAATTGTGACATCTTGTTCTCTGTGGTACAGTGCGCGCCACTGTAGTCATTATCTCGAAGTCCTTTCACTCTGAGGAGCACCAGTGTTTAATTATATTCTTTTATGAGCCCTCATTTGTAGACATCATCCTCTTTCAGAGTTGGCTTTGCTGAGGGAAAGTAGGTCATTATTTTCAAGGCTGTCCCCAGCAGTACTGAACATCAAGTCTCTCTGCAGTGGCCTTTTAAATACAGCATTTGGTGGGACCAAAACTCTGTGTTCTTGCTTCAAATTCTTCGGCCATCAGTTGACAGATGAACTCATTTCCCAATTCCTACAGGCCCTCACTGTCTGCAGCGAAACCCAGGAGATGACAGACCGGCGATCTGTTCTGTCCAGCGGGCAGGTCGCATCCTTCACGAGGAATGGGGGAAACAATAGTGTATAATCTGTATTTCCGATGAAAAGCCACAACAAGGAATCATTTGAGAAGAATTTCTGGAACTCTCTGGGAGGAAAAGAATTGCAATTAACACTTGCAGGAGGGTTGCTCTGGCCAGGGCTGGACACGCCCTCGCCTTGGACCATGTCAGACTTATTGCTTGACTTAGTAGACAGGACTGCTGGCACCTGGCCAGGCTTGTTTATTTATGTATTCACCTTTTGTTTATGTACTTATGTAGTTATTTATCTGTAACTCTTTTCTCATGGCAACAGAGACCTACCACCTTCCAGGTCTAAAGGATTTACTGGCCCTTCCTGGAGCACTTTGCCATTCCTGCTACCAACTGTAAAAATCACACAGTTAAAAATATGTATGCACTCGAATTAGCATTTTTGACAACACTGAGGGAATTTTTCAAAATTTAATTCTAGCATGCTATTTTCAACTTAAAATGAGACATTGTGCCCAATGTGCTTTCATTCTCCATTGTTCATCTAAATTCATGTTCTCTGCAAGGGGTACTATGCATTTTGTGGGTGTTTCAAAGAAAACTGAAATATGTTCCTCCTGGGTATGTGTACCTAATACATGCATATAAGTGTGTGCATATATGTGATTATGAGTGTTTAATAGAAACAAGATTTCTGAGTCTCTGATTTTAAGTTACACTGGGAAATCTACACTCCAGGCTGTCAAATATAGCCTGCCCACACCATGCTGACCTGAGGGTTCATCAGTCAGCATCAGGCTAGGGAGGAGACTCTGCCTCATATGTGCGGGAGCCTCAGATGCTTGATTAAGAAGCATCTGCATGGGATGTCTGACTTTTCCATGACCACATTAGAGTAGGAATCGTGGTGTACACCAACCAGCCTTGTCCATTTCTCCAAGAGCAATGCAAACCTCTCTCCTACCTGGTAGAGGGTTGGTGTGGGTGCTTCTGAATGCATCTCACAGATAATTCCACACCCAGTCTGCTGCCTTATTCTTTCTTGGAGATGGGTCAACACACACTGCAATACAAGGAGAGAACATAGTAATCGTGCTCAGTAGAATGACAGATTCAGCAAAGAAAAACTGATTTTCTTTATCTAAATTAGGATATAACGATTTCCCCACACTTTCTCCAAATTATGTTTACTTGAATATACTCTCTTCTCCAGTCTGCACACAATTGGGAGTGGGATTTAGCTGGCAGTGACAGAAGTCCTAGCTCTAAGACTGGATGCATATGTGATATTTTGCGTTCTACATATGTGGTTGTATTTCTAATAAGAAACTTTTCCTAACTAGAATCCATTCACCAAAGCCAAATTAAACATTATCATCAGAAATAGCAAAAAAAAGTAAATAAAAAAATAAATAAATATTTAAGTGTCTCTTCTAGAAATTCTGCTTTTCCTCAAATATTGTTTTTTTCCAAAGTCTAAAAGTAATCCAAATGCTCAGCATCTAACCTACTGAGTACTTACCATTAATTTTGATTTACTTATAAAGGTCTTCTGTTAAGTGAACAAGGGCTCAGTATGTGGAATGGCAGCTTGATATTTCTTCTTTTGACATCTGTTAAAAATGAGCTATGATATCATCAATCATGTTAACTCTGTGGTATTGCGTTATTCCTTGGGTGTTCCCAGATTTCATCTGACAACTTGCTCTAGGATTCAAACCATAAACACTTCCTCCAGAGACGTAATGAGAGGTACAGTTATAAATCCAGGGACTGGACCTGATTAAAAAAATACATAGTTTTATACTCCCTCTTTCCCCAACTGACCAAATTAATTCTTCACCATAATTTCCTACAATTATAAGAAACAAGTACTACCAATAGCAACTAAAAGCCTAAACAAATATAGGTTGAACACCCTAAACAATTTGGAACAATGTTCAATTTGTCTTGAAGTGATGTAAAATATATAAGAATATATCTATTATAAATTTGAGCAGAAGAATGTGGTAATCCCTATAGTGATAGTAAAATCATAAGCCATGTGATTTTATAATTTTAGTCAATAATGAAATATTTTGTTGTCAATTTCTACTTTATTTGTTGAAAATACTGACTTTGGTAAGAAAATCAGAGTATTTTCTCATACCTACTCCACTTCTGTTTATCTTTTTTGGAGATCTGTATTCAACCTAAGAGGTTGGAAACCATCTCTCAGTTAAATATCAAAATAATGAGTGTCTGGGTGTTTGTGGAGTGTGAGTATGTTTTCAGTTATTTAATGCTTATTCATGTTATAAACTACGGTATAGTACAAGGGACACTCTTAGAAATTTATACCAAATTTGAATTGAATTCAAATTGAATTTGAATTTTGCTAAGTGATTTTCAATTTCAGTTCAGCTGAATATTGAATAGTTACAACTTTTTTCATCATTACCCTCAGCTAGATCAAAGATCTGAAAGCCTACTGAGAACTTCATGAAGGTTTGCAGCTGGGCTTTTACCACATTTACTTCCTCTTCTTCTTGGGCCAAAGGCAGCCATGCTAATGATTATGCAGTCACATGAGTGACATCTGGCCCAGTGAATACATATGGCTGGAAGTGGCTTGTGCCATCCCCCGGCCTGGAGCTAGTAAACTTCCCTGGACAATTCTGTGTTACCGTGTCTCTTACACAGAGAGGAAGAGGAAGCTGTGTGTGAACATGGTGGACTACCAGACAGAATGGGTTCACTTCCACAATCGTGGAGAAGAGCCAACTCCCAATCAGGAGAAGCTCCCTCAAGCAATAATCCACCATATGTGAAAATGTGTTAAAGCAGTGAGAGTCACCTCCATAAGTACAAGATTGAATGACTTCTAATGTGACCCTAAATTAGACTTCTTTAAGTCTGGATACTAACAGATCTATAAATATGCTGGAACAAAATTTTTTCTTAACAATTTCCACAAAATACTTTTCCTACAGCCTCCTAGTCACTTTGATTTGGGAATTTAAATAGTTTAAGACCAGAAGTAACAATGGCACAAAGCCAAGCACAGCAACTTATGCCACCAACCCCATTGTCTTTCCATGGCAGGACACGTTGCGAGAAATGCCAGGCTGTAGGCTTTACCTCCACTACCACACATGGCTCTCATGGAAACTTACATGCAGACTACAGTAAGGAAAGGACTTCCAAAGGAAAGATTTTCAATTCCTTCACATCACACTTGACCCGAGAATAATCCCTTCACCCTCCTATTTATGGAGAAACCCACCTTCTTGGCTTGGAAGCCAAGACATCCAAGCATGCTGTGTGTGTGTGTGTGTGTGTGTGTGTGTGTGTAAGCATGCAAGAACTACTTATAAAGAGAAAAAAAAAATCATAGGGAACAACCTTGGTACATTTAGGTCAGTGTTGTACAAAATGTTCCAGTGTCATGCTACAATTCCAACTGGTGCATTCAAAGAAGGATTGTCACTCAGAGCCGAAGACTTGGGGGGCAGTGCTCAATCCACAGCCTGCCTGCTGTGAGAACATGCTTCCCATTCAGGGACTCCCCTAGACCACAGCGTGTGGGATCAGGAAAAGATTCTCCCTCCAGGGATTCTGGGATTTCTCTGCGTGGGAACACTGTTGGTAGAAATGGTGGCATGTGAAGCGCAGTGTCTAAGGACAAAGGGTGCCAGTCTGCAGAAGAGAATGTCAGGTCTAAAGATGAGGGAGGCTGAGCAGGAGAAAAAAGAGAGAGAGACAGGAAGAGTGAGTGAGTGAGTGCGGTGATGAACCAATGAGTGAACCCAGAGCCTGCATGGCTAGGGCCTTTCCCATTCCTGCTTGTGAACCCTCCTCTGGAAGGTATCTCGCTTCTGGATTGGCCCATCATAAGAGTCTTATTTATCCTTTACTGATTTTTCAGCAAGTCATTTCCTACTTGTTTGTAAAGATCTTGATCAAGAATCGCTTCCGTGGTGACACCTCTCCAGATTCTGTTGGACAGGGTTAGTTATTCCTGCGCCTGTGTTTGATTCCTGAGTTATAGCTATTTGTTGAGGCAACTCTCAGCTGTCACACTGGAACACTCTTGGGAGGACTACCATAGACTTTTCTGGAACCTGCAGCCTTGGGCACTGTGTCGGACGCAGCAGCTTCTCCATAAGTGTTCCTTAAATGAACGATGGATTCAGCTAACTGAGCCTGCGGTGTCTCCAGACATCTAGAGACTCCTCACATGCTGTCGGCACCCTGTCTTTGGAAGAGCACTTTTCCCTTCCAAGATGATCTGCCCCCTGCCCTCTGTCCATACAGATCATCAGGCAAGGTCTTTCTAGGGTACTTGGTACTCTATAGTGTATTTTTTCCTAAGAAGTCACTCCATCCTGTCTATTGTGAGGGTTCTTTAGCAAACGAGGCTTTTTTCCTCCAAATGTCTCTTCTAGAACAAGTCTCACTTAAGGAAATTACATAGAAAAGTGTGTTGTAAGAGCTTCAAACATCACTATGATTTAGAGGCACTCACAGGGGGTAGCCTGCTTTGTTGCTTAAATTAACAAGCTGCGTCAGTTATACCGTGAAGCATCAAATTAAACTGAGTTGAAGAAAACAGTAAATTAAAATACAGAGTCTTCAGAGGCCTAGATACTCCTGAAGCAAATAATCAGAACAGTAAGTGAAACAACTTAGGTGCCCTGTCTGGGCAATGCCAGGTCTTTATCACCCTGCAGTCTAGATTTCCAGTCTCACTCTTCTGAATCCAAGGTGCAGGTACCTAACTCCCAGCTCAGAGCAGCACACAGAGGGCTTCTGCTTCCTTCTAGTTTCAGAGAGGTATGAACTGTTGGCTCCCTGATTTTTAAATCTCTACAGAGGGAAATGAGAAGGACCCAAGCAAAGGGATTCTTTTCCTGCAGGCATGTCTGACTCTCTCTCCTCCTGTGCACACATATACAAAATACTGACATTACATACCAGGCCATGCCCACAAGAACATGCATTGGTGTGCACATGTGTACATGCGTACGTGTAGATAAGCCTGAAACTCTTCTGACTTTTTCCTCCAACCTTTCATAAGGTGAAGTTTCATCAAAGCACACCATGTGACTCTCCAGGAACCTCACTGAGCAGGTCTGACTCATCGTCTGGGAATTTTAAAGAGGCATGCCCTTCCATGAGAGCTAATACTTAAAAACACACATACACACAAACTGGCAGCGAAAGAGAGAAAGAAGAAAGAAAAAAAACTGCAAGTGAAACTTTTGCTTGGCACAAACACTCGGGTCACGCACTGGTCGCGGGATCTTTCACAGTTAATCACCAGGTGGAATCACCTTCGCGTGAAGGTGGTGGCTCGGAGCTCAGGGGCAGGGGCAGTAACCTGCAGACACATCCTGAAGTCAGCCCACTGGGTTAGGCAGTGAAAGGAGCTGGAGCGTGGACCCGCTCCCCCGGGGCTACATTTCCCCTGAGCCAAGGGCTCTGTCTGCCCACTAGTGGTCAGATGGCAGAGCTGGTACCGGCCACTCCCTGGAGGGTTTGTGCCGGTTCTCCCTGGATCAGTGTGGGCAAGAGGCCCAGTCTGAGCTTTAACTCAGCATTTTGGGATGTTCCAACTCAGCTCTACCAGAGAATAACAATAATAATAAATAAATAAGAAAAACAGGCTACGTCAACCTCAAAGAAGTAATTCTGTTTGCAGAAGTTATTTAAAACTGATTAAAAACTGAGGTTTGCAGCCTGGTAGTAAAAACTGAGATTTCCAACCTATTACTAAAGATCTGCTGTGTCAATAACACTCACTAAAATGGAGAACTTTCTTTTCTGTCTTCCCAGATTCTCACAGAATACCACACTGGTATTTTTCACCTGAAGAACAAACTACTGAATGTTCTTCCATTGTTCATGGAACTGATTGAACAACCTGAGGTGAAATTAAGTCTTTCATGAGTTGGACTCTACCTGTACTTGCAGCATTATCTCCACTAAGTCCCAAAACCAAATTCATATTTTAGTGAACAATGCTCTGGGCTGATTTCAAACTCAAGGCATGACTGCTCATGGGATGTTCCCACCATATTCTAGTATTGACCTATGCCCATGTACCCTTGGTTCAAGGTCAAGTTCGCTGTCCTCATCAGACTGTGAGATACCTAGGGCTACATAGGCTAATCATGTGGCGATGCTGTGCAGCCTGCGGTCACGACCATATTCGTATCTCAAGCCATCACTTAGATGTAAGCCTTTTCTACAGGAATTATATCATACATGCCTTCTAAACCCCAGAATGTGTGGCAACACCATGCATTAGGGTGTTCACATCCATTGAAATAAGTCAGGGATTTAATCCCTAAGTCAAGACTCCAAGAGAGCACGTCTCCTTGTCTCCTTGTGCTCAAGGGAACAATACCTACCACAGAGGCCCCCTCCATGGGTTTAGTTTGCTCTGTTACTCTGAGAAGCTCACCTTGTGAGGAGAAGGCCCTGGGATGCTGTACTGCTCCCTGGTAAAGCATAATCCCTCCTTAACCTTCACTTGAGTATTTGAGTTCACCATATGCAAATTGTCTCAGTCTTAACACATTTTCTAATAGAAACTGAGCCCGATGGACACCATTAGAAAGTGTTAAGGAAATGCTAATCCCTGAATTCATCTTTTTCTCTCGAAACTTTGGTAAGATTCTGAGCAACCAGTCAACCTCGTTATAATCATTATTTTTCCAAAAAAAAAAAAAAGCAAAAGCATCGTATGTAAATTTCTTATAAATGGGTGATGGAGCATATCCAAAGTACATTGTTTGCGCTTTCTGTTAACATTTACCCTATGGTCTGTCAACGCTGTCCTTACTATTGGAAACACAGTCATTAGCAACTTTAAATCTAATCATAAAAAAAGAACGCATTCCCGAAAATCCAGAATCAAGTCACAAAATTCGTTCTTAATATTCTATGTCTCTAGATTGACTCCTGGTATCAAAATATCTGTATTGGTAAAGAGAGGGAGGTGGAGACACAGAAAGAGAGGTTAAAAGCAACTTGACCCCTTGATTATGCAGGCTGTGAAGTCCCTGATCTGGCAAGCTGGAGACCAGGAAAGGAGCTGCCTGCCAGAGCTTCAGACCAAGTCTGAGGGCTTGAAGCTCTAAGAACTCAATGGGGAAGTCCTAGTCCAAAAGCAGAAATCCTCGCTGGAGCAGTCAGGAAGAGAGGGTGGATTCTCCTTCTGCCCTTTGGTTCTATAAACAAAGGCCCCGCAGGGTTTGCAGGTAGCCCACCCACATTGGGAGGGGTATCTGTTTTATTCAGTCCATGGATTCAAATGATTGTATGCTCCAGAAACACCCTCACAGACACACCCAACAGTAACGTTAAGCCAAATATCTAGTGCCTCTGGATCCAGCCAGGTGACTCCTAAAAGCAACCAGAAAAAATAGCATATCGATTATCAATGTTAATAAGTTTTATATTTTTGCTTCTAATCTGTCACTTTTAATTCCTCCAACACTCTAATTTATGCCTCAAATACTTATTCAGAGAGCACTTTGTTTCTCCACACATTTATTGATTGACCTATTTTGTCTTCATGGATTGAACACAAGGGTGCTTAACCACTGAGCATCATCCCGTCCTTTTTATTTCTTGTTTTGAGACAGGGTCTCCCTAAATTGCTGAGGGCCTCACTACGTCGCTGAGGCTGGCTTTGAACTTGTGATCCTTCTGCCTCAGCCTCCCTAGCCACTGGGATTGCAGGCATGTGCCACTGTGCTCAGCTTACGTTTAACTGTCTATAAAGACATTTTTTCCTACAGTTTATTTTCATTCCTATTTTCACAATTGTTCAAATGAATAACCCATGTCCTTCATTGCCTTCAAATACTTTTCTAGTTTAAAGAAAGTTACAAGTCATTAACTAACAACGAAAAAAAAACCTAAGAGCATTTTCCATCCCTTAAAGTGATGCTTCCTCCCCATCAAAGTGAAGTGGTGTTCGGGAAACTGACAAATTTGGTTCTTTGAAAATACAAGACGGAATACTTCTACCTATTTGCTAGATCCTTCTGTCTTTCCTCCTTCCTTCCTTCCTGTCTGTCTGTCCTTCTTTCATCTCACTATGTAATTTCCTAGTGACCGGGCTGTTTGTTTCTATGTCGATTCACTGCAGGCCCAGGCACCTTGATCTTACAAAAACTGAGGTCCCCCCAGACAGCCCGACCAGATGCAAGCCATCTTGCTAGCTTCTTCAGCAACTATTCATTAAAATCATCTACCCTCGCAATCAAAACTTGGAACAAAAGAATAAAGCAATTCCCGAAGTTTAATTATATAGCTTCAAATAAATTTCAAAAGAGTACACCAGAAGGGGAAAAGCAATTTAAAAAAAAATCAAGGAACAGCAAAGAATTGAGCTGTTGTACTTTTAACCTCTTTCCTCCAAAATGTCAATAAAACTCATACTTCAGACTTGTAAACCAAGAGGTCCAACCAGTGTTACTGGTTGATAGAGAATAGTAGACAATGTGATATGGAGGGAAAGATCATTTTGTTGTTCAAATTCTGTAAAATTTATTGTTTTTTAGTTATTAAATGGTGTTTTGAAGATTTTTTTTGAGCGTTTGCATGTTGCAGACCATGGGCGAGCCTACCGGCTTCAGTGTGGGAGGCAGATGCTCCGAAATACCCGTCGGCAGTCAGTCTTGATCCTTGCAGATGGAGGGATGCCTAATGCAGATCTTTGTGATAGTATCTGAAGGAAATGGACAGCCAGCTGCTACACAGATTGTTTTCCAAATTATTACTTTTTCTCTATTTACCATCAGATTGATTGATTGTGAAAATGTAGTATAGTCATTGGGAAGACCTGAAAACACTTTGATAATTAATATTTTAATTGACATTTATTATTGGCTTGTGTGTCATCCATTGTACCCCTCAGAAAGACAACAGTGACACTGAAGAGAAATTAAATACATGAAAAAATGTTCACCATCTCTAGCAGTTAGCGAAATGCAAATCAAGGCTACAGTCTCGCTCCAGTCAGAACAGCAATTATCAAGAATGCAAGTAACGATAAATGTTATGATGATATGAAGAAAAAAGTACTCTCATACGTTGCTGGTGGGACTGCAAATTGGTGCAGTCACTCTGGAGATTCCTCAGAAAATTTGGAATGGAACCACCATTTGACACAGTTACCCCACTCCTTGGTTTACATGCAAAGAACTTAAAAGCAGCATACCACAGTGACACAGCCACGTCCATGTTTATAGCAGCTCAGTTCACAATAGCTAACTTATGAAACCAACTAGGTGCCCTTCAACAGATGAATGGATAAAGAAAATGTGGTATATATACACCAAGGAAATAAAGCTATAAAGAAGAATAAAATTATAGCATTTGTCAGTAAATGGATGGAACTGAAGAATAACATGTTAAGTGAAATAAGTTAATCCCAAAAAGTCAGAAGTCAAATGTTCTCTCTGATATGCAGATGGTAATTCATAATAAGGAAGGGGCAGAGGGAAGAAGAGAAATTCACTGGATTAGACAAAGGGGAATGAAGGGAAGGGAAGGGAGGGAAGCTGGTAATGGAAAGAAAGTAGGATGAATCGGACGTAACTTTTCTATGTTCATATGTTAATACATGACCAGTGTTTCTCTAGATCAGGTACAAACACAAGAATTGGAAGTTATACTCCATGTATGTATAATATGTCAAAATGCATTCTACTGTCATGTATAACTATCTAAAAAGAACAAATAAAAATTAAAAAGAAACATAAGTGAGCTGGGCATGGTATCACATACCTATCATTCCAGGGGTTCAAGACGCTGAGGCAGGAGGATCATGAGTTCAAAGGCAGCCTCTGCAACTTATGGAGGTCCTAAGCAACTTAGCAAGACCTTGCCTCAAAAGAAAATAGCTCCCTTGGGTTCAATCCTGGTACCAAACAAACAAACAAACAAACAGAAGTGACATCAGAAAAAAATACAGCTTGAAGATTTTTCATAATACAAATGTACTAAAAATATGTGATCTTTCTAGCTCATTGGTAGTTAGGAAAGTAGGTATGATTTACAGTCTACTCTCCATGAGAAATACTTCATGAAGGTATCCAAACTAACAGATTGGAATCAAAAGGAATAAATCACCCTGCGTAGAGGTATTTATTTGTTTTACAATTCACAAATTAAGTAACAGCGTGACCCCGTGGGAATAATGGATGCTGCCTGAGGTCTATCCCAAATTCCTTGAAATGTCCCTTTTGTGCCTGGGCCAATTTTCATGTGGTCAAACGGTGTCTGTGGTTGTGAGCAGTCTCCACCCTGGGTGTATCTTTTAGCTTGCAAGCTCGGTTAACAGTTGCCTGTTACTCTTCAGCCAGTGATTGTGGTAGGACCTGCCGCCCTGGGTTCCACGCTTTCTCCTCATTTGCCTTCACACTGGATGTGCTTGGGGACCGTCCTCCTGCCATCCATCTCAAGCATGGAGACTGCCATCCTCTTCTTTCAACAGTCACCGACTTGGTTCTCACCCTCCGTGCCTGCCTCGGTTCTCCCACTGATCTATTTTTTTAACATGGGAACACAAGGAATCATGAAACTGGAAGAGAATTTACTCACGACTTAAAGCAATCTTCTTTTACACACAGGGTAATTTGGGGGACAGTGATTTGCCAAGGATCATGTAACTAGGTATGATAAAAATCACAGGTAGAACAGATTTCTTTTGGGTTGTCATTAAATATTCCTTCTTTAACCCCGCTATTTTGCCCAGATATTCGGGTAGTAGTGAAGTCTGATTGAGTATTTGTTGTAAAAGACTTTATGTAAGGTTCTTTGTTAATACATCCATTCCAGATGTTTTAGTTCGCTTTTGTGGTTTTGTGAGCAAAATACCCAACAAAACCTCTTAAAGGAGGGGATTTATTTGGAACTCGTGATTTCAGCTGTCTCAGTCCGTGGATGGCTGGCTCCACTGCTCTGGGCCCAGGGTGAGGCAGCACGTCATGGAGGAAGGGCCAGCAAAGGGAAGCAGCTCCCTCATGGCAGCCCAGAAGCAGAGGGGCTTGGGGAACAAGCCACAGGGAAGATGAACCCTTCCGGGGCACATGGCCAGTGAACCACCTCCTCCAGCCATGCCCCACCGGCCCACAGTTACCACCCAGTCACTCTTTTAAAACCAGGATTCACCAATTAGATCACAGCACTTGAAATCTAATCATTTCCACCTGCAAATATTCTTGTATTCAGAAGTTCTTTTGGGGATTCAGCTCATACTCAAGTCATAACAGCCTGCTATAAGGCATATGGCTTCTAAATCAAGCTCAATCACAATTCATGCCAAATCTTCTCAGTGGCTGCTGCTTTTGGAGCAAAGGGAACTTGGTGGGGGTCAAAGGGTGGGGAAGGGGCTGCCTGCCTCTTAGGACAGCATCAAAGCTGGTGGCTTAGACAGCAAGTGCTTGTCTCTCACCATTCTGGAAGCCCAGAAGTCCAAACTGAAGGCTCCTGCAGGTTGAGTTCTTGCTGAATGCCCTCCTCCTAGTTTGGAGACACACATCTCCTTGTATTCTCGCATGGGAATAGAGGGTCCACCTGCCTCTTCCTCCTGTCACAAGAGCCTTACTGCCATCCAAGGGTCCCACCCTCGTGACTAATCTAACCCGAATTACCACCAGAAGCTCTCACCTCCACCCATGTGCAGGCTTAGGATTTCGACCTCCAAATTTGTTGGTGGTGGGAGCACACCCTTCGCCCATTAAAGAAAATTTCCAGAATAGGACAAATTCAGGTGCATAACAGAGATGGAAAACTTCCTAAGGTACAAAAGTATCATTGATGATTTCAATGTTCATACATTCCTGTAGAAACATTCTTATCCTAACACTGGGCACAAGTAGATCCATAATGGGGAAGAGAGCCTTCCTTTTAATTCTCAAAATGTTTAAATTCATACTTTTAAAAGGTACTGATTTCTTTCTTTTTTATTAGAAAATAGTTGCTATGTACTCTTTTTCTGGTTATGAATGTAATAAGTGATGTGTGTAATATATATTGAGCAACTGGAAAGAAAGAAGATTAATTTCATTTCAAAGAATGAAAACAATTTTAGGTTAAATATTTCCGACATTTGGGCATATGCATAGCATAAGTATGCATTATTTTTTGAAGACAGAATGAATCTCAAGAGAATTCAAATTAAACAAATGCAATCTTCATTAACATTCCTTCACATGTCCATCACAAGGAGATGGACATACCAGGCATATTTGCAGGGTGCACATAATTTTCACTTCTGTTGACCGTCTCTCCCCGACCCAGGTTTAACAGCCTCTGTTTCGGTGTTTACAGGACGGGCTCTACCACGGGGGAGGACTTCCCCAGAAGTTTTTAATGAAGGTTGCCCTTCAGGTGCTCAGGGTCTTCAGAAGACCCTGAGCAGCTCCCAGCGACCTTTGGAGACAAAGGCTGGGCTGCTTCCTTACCCTGCAGAGCAGACTCCCCTTGGCTTCCCTCCAGCAGATTCACCTCAAATAATCTTTGCACTGCACACAATGCCTTTCATCAGACAGACTACAATTTGCCTCAGATACACAAATGAGACACCTTTTGAAAGAGTACAATCTAATTGAAACTGTCTGAACGTCTTTATTCTAGGCAGCCTCCATTACAATATCTATTTTT
Source organism: Sciurus vulgaris (assembly GCF_902686455.1). Lineage (NCBI taxonomy): Eukaryota > Metazoa > Chordata > Mammalia > Rodentia > Sciuridae > Sciurus > Sciurus vulgaris. Next base: position 153,332,780 of record NC_136467.1, read on the forward strand.
ACACACACTTTATTTTTTTTTCACCTTCAAGATGATTAAGATTTTGAAGCATGAATTAAAATCATAGCTTTTGTTTGTCAAAGTTCTGGATAATTTGAGTGGTCAATTTGTTTAAAAAAAAACTCATAGTAAGAAGGTAACAGTAAAGTAACAATTGGAAGGCATATAGATTTTCTTCTCAAAACTGCTAATACAGGGGAATTGATTGGTGAAGTTCCGAATGTTAAAATATGCAGATTTTTTTCAAAATCTTAAAAAGATTCATTCCTTTTTTTTTTCTCTTACCCATGGTTTCCTTTAGACCTAAATTCAAAAAGAGTAATTTAGGCTCTTTCTCTTTACACATTTAAGGCAGTAAGCTCAAACTATAAACAGTACTTGTTGAACGTACTACTGTGCTGGTATGGACTTCAGAGTAACCTAACCCAGATTTCAAAATCAGGGCCCATTAGCAGGCTTTGGCCCTTACCCTGGTCTTTTTATTCTTTTAAAAACACTTTCAACCTGACATCATTTCTCCCTTCCCTCTAGAGAGTCTGCTCCCTCTATATCCCAAGCTCAGCTCATCGCCTTAAAAGGCTCAATCGTGTTTTATATTGATTGTGTTTTATATTGATTGTGTTTTATGCAAGTAACACATGAATAAATTACTGCTGTAAAGGATCCAACCCAGAGTGAGCCACGGTGAATAAACTATACAGGTGGCTTTCTCACTGGCCATACTCAGCTTGCTCAGCAGAGATCCCCTGTCAATAGTGAGGTGAGATTTCACAGCGTTGTGTTCATATAGGTATACATATATCATTGCATATGTAAAGACAACCATGGTGCATGAGTATCTTGTCCTGCCTCATTTCTTCATTTTACAGGAAGTTTTGCAGTTTGCTCCAGATGACACAGGGCCATATCTCTTTATTTGTTGACTACCATTTTGTGATATTTAATGTTTAATGTTTTTAATGTTTTACTTAAAACTTTCCTCTTGATGATGTTTATTTACTTCTTTTCTAATTTTTGGTAGTTTAGCCCACAGCAAACACCTACGTACATACATCGTTATGCACCTGTATTTTATTTAGATCCATTCCTTAAAATCAAAATATGCATCCAAGCATACATATTTACATTGTAAACACCGTTGAAGATCTGGAAATGTCTGGAGAACAATGAGAAATGGGAACTCAAATGCTGTTTCCACGGTGAAGAATCATAGGTGGAACGATGTTGCAGGTACAGCACTGGAGGAAAGAAGAGACAAATGAATTGGAAGACAGAAGCTCAGCTGCAGGAAATTCTGCAGAATCAAATAGAGGGATGAAGTTAAAAGGGGCTATGGAACAGGGGCAGGTGCTGGAGCAGGCTGAGCCCAGGAAGCTCAAGCTCACTTCTACACAGACCATGGAGACGTTTGTAGCAATGTGACTGAATTTGAGAAGGGCAAGGACAACAAGGGCAAAAGAGATGAACAAGACTGGGGTGCTGCCTTTACCCTGAAGACCAGAGAAGAACAATGTCAGGCTTTTCCAGTTATGCAGTGTTCTCACAACAGCTCAGCTCTGCAAATGCAGCATGAAAGTAGCCAAAGGCAACAGGAAAATCACCTGCTGAGGGTGCTTCTCCAGAGTCACCTGCCGGGGATGCCCCTCCATAGCCACCTGCTGAGGGTGTCCCTCCCCATTCTCCCCAGCTGGGGATGCCCCTCCATAGCAACCTACTCAGGGTGCCCCTCCCCATAGCCATCTGCTGAGGGTGCGTTTCAATGCAATGACCAACTGCTGAGGTTGCATCCTGTGGCCACCTGCTGGGGGTACCCCTCCATAGCTATCTGCTGAGTGTGTCCCTCCCCATACTCCCCTGCTGGGGATGCCCCTCCATAGCATCCTGCTGAGGGTGCCTCCCCATAGCCACCTACTGGGGGTGACGCCCCATAGAACATCATTTACAAAAACAACTGTGGACCAGAATGTGCCACAGGTTAATGTGCTGAAAGGGAAGAAGCTAGACAGTATTCAGAAGTGTCAAAATGTATTTTTATTCACTTTTAAAGCAATAAGAGGAAATTATAAGTAAAGTTAAAATTTTTCTTGTCTACTACTCCCTCCTAAAAGTACAAAAAATCCTTTTTTAAAAAAACCAAGGAAAAAAAAGCAAAGAAGCAATCAGAAGAGATGATAATCAAATCTGTAAAAAGTTTATATGAGATAATAAAAAATACAGAATACTAGACCTCTAGATCTTGTTACAGGGAATAATGTACCCAGAAAATTATTACCTAATACTCTTAAATGAGATAAGAGAAATTAAGAGTAAAAATTTTAAAAATTAAAAAGCCATAAACAGAAATACAAATCAGAATTTTAAAAACTCATAACGGAAATGATTGAAAAAGGAGAGATTTGGAAGAGATGTGATACAATAAAAATCATAAAAGGATCAAATATTAGTGAAAAAAATTCTTTGAAATAAATACTAAATTAAAAGGAGTTGATACTCTTTCTTATGAAACAGTAAACACAATGGTTAAAGCTTTAAGAAATACAAAATTGGATGATAGACATTTTTAAGATCAAAAAAGGTATTTACAGAAACTGATAAAGATACAACACAGCAAAAAGAAAGAAAAAAAAATACTAATATATGTATAAGAAACATTCCAGAAAAAGAAAAACCAAGCCAATAGAAGTAAACTAAAATTAAAATGCATCATCCAAAAATATAATCCTACCATTAATGCAATCTGAAACATGTGTTTAAAGGCACGTGAGGTTCCTGGGAAAATTTACCCAAAATAATGGATACCAACATACAGTTCAGAAAATGACTGGATTTTAACAAAAAAAGTAAAAATAAAAAACTATATGTATACATATGCACACATATATTTATATATGTTGCATTTAGACAAATTGAGAAATAAGTCATTTATAAATAGAACAAAACGAATCATCCTGTCAACATGCTTTATATCAGATGTCAAAGAAGTAGGCAATTCAGGTATTCAGGAAAAAAATGTGAGAGGTAGGATTTTATAGCCAAGTCCAAATGACCTTCCAGTCTAAGTAGACATATGTAAGGGCATGTATTCCTGTGGCCTTGCCTGTCAGGGGTCTCCAGAGAATAACCTAGCAAGCTATGCACGTATCTCCATTTTCGGGAATTGGCTCCCGTGACAGGGAGTTTGGGAAGTCCCACCATCTACCAGTTGCAACTGGAGAGCCAAAACAGCCAGTGGTGTGATTCAGTCTGAGACCCAGGGTCCAAGAAACAGAAGACTGTGGTGTCGTTCCCAGTGAAGTCCGAAAGCCCGAGAAAGGAAAGGGAAGGGGTAGAGAGGTGGGAGTGGGTAGGTGCCTGTCAGAATCCAAAGCTGGAGGACTAGGAGCTCCGATGTCCCCATACAGAGGATGGATGGCCCTGCTCAGGAAAAGAGAAGGAGAAGTATACTGTCCTCTGGTTTGTTGGTTTGTTTGCTTTTAAATCTGCACCCTCAGAATGATCAGATGATATCCATCCACATTGGGACTTGGGGATCGTCACTCAGTGACTAGTTCAAATGCTTAGGTCTTCCCAAACGCCCTGTAGACACATTCAGAAATGAAGGTTCACCATCTAGCTGGGCATCCCTAAGCTCACGCCAGGTACCACATGATATTCCCATCACACCATAAACTCCTGGAGAAAAAGCTGCAGAATTGGTTACTAGAGAAACATCAGTCAGAAGACTGGAATATCTTTAAAAACCACTTGATTTTAGAAGACTGAAGCACAGAGAAATTCCTAGAAACCAACAAACAGTCAGATTGTTTTCAAATAAGAAATAATTGGACAAAGAGCTGAATTTTCATCAGTACCAGTGACTATCAGAAATGATGGAGAGAGATTTAGTGTGTTAAACCATGAACTCTATGCCTAGGGAAAATAACTTTTGAGGAGAGTTCCATGTTAAAAAATAAAGAAATTTGTTTACCTGAACAAATCCCAAGAGTGTCTAAAAGATCCTGACTAAAGAAATTCCTGAAGACCGAATAAAATGAAGCCAGGTGGGTGGTCTGAGATGGAAGAAGAAATGAAGAGCAACGAACATGGACGGGTGAGGGTAGATACGAACAAACGTAATCAAACAGCAGTTGCATAGTGACAATTACACTCTCTTGGATAAAAGAAAAGTAAGATTCCCCCTAAAACTGAACGATGCTGGGTGACCACGGCAAGCTTGTCCACAGAGTCCGAGAGTGGGAGAGGGCAGGAGCGTTTCCCCAGGGAAGGTGAAGGGTCACAGGTGAGCCCTCCTTCATTGGTCTGCTTACACTACGTGTTTCCTAAGACCACTTGGTATATTTTTGTATCAATAAAAACATAACATTGGGGAAAGAAAAATGACCCCTGTGATTCGTAATGGTTGCTCGAGATCAGTAATGATATGCTTTAGTCATACCACCGATGGAGGTATTTCATTCTCAACCTATTGTCAAATTAGTTAGCTGCGATGTGCTATTAAGAAACTGTGATGTTTTTCCAGAAATCCTGATGTGATCCATGCTGTGTTTGAGCCGCATGCAAGAAAGAAAAAAATTATCTTTCTTTGCCTCTGAAAGTTAGAATTGGATTTAAACTAAAGTGAAAATGATATAGAGGATTAACTACTTTCTTGATTTGCTGTGTGATTTCCCCAGCTAATATCTATCCTCTCTTTTCTATATATTAAGATAATTATAGTCATTAGTGTTACATTGTGGCAGAGATGCTATCACAATCACAGTTTCCTACAAGCATTTTCATGGTATCTAAAGTGAGAAATTGCCAAAGTTTGTCCTCGGAGAGCTTTACTGTAGCGATCTGTGAAGTCGGCGAGGGGCACGGGAAGGAGGAGCAGAGACAATGGAAGAAAGAACTTGGAAGCTTTAAATGTAAATGAACGTTAATCATGAAAAACACTGATTAAAGTGTAATGATGTAAAAGTTAATCTAGCTACTATGCAATTAACTCAAAATTACAACCATATATTGTATGTGTAATCACATCCTAAGAAACATATTACATTTAAAAAAATGAAACCACTTTAACCGGATGCTTCTGGGAGTGTGCTGACAGATAGCTATACCAATTTGATAATTAACTTTTTGAGGCTAGTTCACATTTTGTGTTCCTAATTAATGCCTACTTAATTTTTGATACATTCTATATTAGGTTAAGTGCCAATTAAATGCTGTGCAAGCTCTGGGAGTGGAAAATAATCTCCAAACCTCAAAAACCATCTGATTTTATCATTCGATGGCTCAACAGAAATCGACTCAACACCACTTTCTCACAAACACTCTGATAAATTAATTCTTAAATAAAATTACTAAAAAATAAAATGTGCTTGGCCATGATGTCCTCATGAGTTGAAGTGGCTTTGATGATTGCTGGTTACTCTCTACCTATATAACCACCTGAGGAAGTTTCTTGTGACAATTTGCTCAAAATCCCCTAATAATCTCTGAAGCACCTTCATTTGTACTTCATTATTTATTGGCTGCAGGGGAAGACAGAGTGAGAACCCAGGGTTGAAATCTCATCCAGGAAATCCACAGAAGAAAGGATGGCAGGATGCACCCGGGCGGAAATCAGAAGACAGACTGAAATGCTGAGAAAGATCCTGCTTTATCCTAAATCTCAGTTTCTTCGTACTGTGATGAGCATGGCGATTTGACCTGAGAGCGTAAGGGGCAGGATTCCATAAACCTCCAGAGCACAGCAGTCAACAGTTACAACAAATGATATTAACAGCTGAAACACGCCTATCATGTGCAAACTCATTCTTATCACAACTTTGCTGGGATTAAAGATATTTTTTGTCCATTTCCCAGACGAGAAATCTGAGACACAGAGAGCTTTAGTAACTGGCCAAACAGCACAGCTAGAAACCTCCGTCCGGGGGGGGGGGGTAAAGAAACCAGGAGGTTGGGCCATGTAGTTGGTGAATGTTAATTGGGTTTGCAGGTAATTCCTCAGTGCCTCTCTCTCCATGCTTTTTAAAATAGCATTCTGTAGCCCACAGGATCTTGAATGCTGCGTGTCCTACGCTTTTATCACACTAACAGGGGATACTGTCAATCTTCCGGGATATGAAGTTAGAAGGACCTAAATGAAAAAACTTCAAATACTAAAGCCTTGTAAGCAGATCTTTATTTTCAGTTTATAATGTAAGTGGGAGTCTCCCCTATCTGTCAGGACACTTTCTTTTTTGAAGTTCTTATTAGTGCATTATAGTTGTACGTAATGGTGGGGATTTGTTTTGACATGATCGGACGTGCATGAGCTACAATTTGCTCCATTTCAGTCCCTCATACTTCCTCTCCCCTTCCTCTATTCTATAGGTTTTCCTTCCATTTATTTATTATTTTTAATTGGTGCTCTAATAGACAAACATCGAGATGGAATTTACTACAGTACACTCATGGTCCACATAGCATAATTTGGTCAATTCCATCCCTAGTTCCTCCCCATTCTCTAATCCACTGATCTCCCTTTCATTTTCATAGGATTTGTCCCCCATTTCCCCTTTGTTTTTCTCTAGCTTCTACATAGGGAAGAAAACATTTGATACTTGAATTTCTGAGTCTGGTTTATTTCACTTAGCATGATGTTCTCCCATTCCAACCATTGACCAGCAAATGGCATAATTTCATTTCTCTTTATGATTGAATAAAACTCCATTGTGTATACATGCCAAATTTTCTTTATGTATTCATCTGTTGATGAGCACCTGGGCTGATTCCATAACTTGGCAATTGTGAATTGTGCTGCTATAAACACGAATGCTCCTGTATCACTAGAGTATGCTAATTTCAGTTGCTTTGGATAAATAGTAAGGAGTGGAACAGTTGGATCATAAGGTGGTTCCATTTCCAGTCTTTTGAGGAGTTGCCCTATAACTTTCCTGAGTGGTTGTACTATTGTGCAGAATGTGGGGATACCTCCTAAGACTTCAATGAAATCACAGATAGTACCAAACCCTAGGTTCTCTATGGTTTTTTCCTATAATATGCACTATGATAAGACTTAGTGTCTAAATTAGACACAATAAGAATTTAATAGAAATAACCAATAATGAAATAGGATGATTATAACAATATGCTATAATAAAAGTCATGTAAATTTGTGTCTGTCTCAAAAGAGCTAAAGGCCCTGTGCTCACTCTTGTTCTTGTGAGTTAATGCAGATGATGACGTGTTGTCGAGGATGACAGGAGTTAAGACATAGCCTTGAACATTAGTTACGTGAACACAAGTTCCACCATCTGTGACAGCTGTCCTGGAAATGAGAGAGGATGGGTAGCACCCACAGCAAGGAAACCCTGGATGAAAGGGTGACTCACATCTTGTGGGGAGCAGAGTGGGTCAGTATGAGATCTCATCAGGCTGCTCAGAGCAAGGAGCTATTTACAGCTTATGAGTTATGTGTTTCCATCTTCCATTCAACAGTTGTTTATAGTGATTGGTCATGGAAAGTAGAACTGCAGATAGACGTGGGGCAGGCTGGTGTATTACAATGTTAAGTAACCTTTTAAGTGGAGCATCACATATACTAAAGTGCACAAATTCTTAGTGTACAGCTAGGTGAATTTTAAGCTAATTGCATTTGTGAACCAGCACCAACACCAAAAACAAACCATCATTCCCATTTCAGGAACTCGACAAGCTCATACCCACTAGTGGTGGTCAAAGCTGTGGTTTCTGATACCACACTTTAGCTATTTATGAACTGCTGTATCTTTTGTATTTTGTTCACCTACTGTTATATTCATGATATTTACCATGTAGTTCTACCTAATTACTTCTTTTTTTCTTTTTGCTGCATAGCAATCCATTGTATGAAGCTATCAGAACTTAGTAATCCATTCTATCCCTGACTGTGTTAAGCTTGAGGTTGTTACGAAGAGTGATTTCCAAGCATTTCTATACTTTGGTGTGTGAATATGTACACTTTTCTAGGAATGGGATTACTAGGTCACAGAGTGTGCACCAAGTGATTAACTGTCCAGTTTGCTCAGGACTGTCTCAACATTAGCTCTGATGTCCTATGTACTGGGAAACCCCTAAATTCTGGCAACTAAAGACAACTGATACTTCTAGATGTGTGTCTGGTCATTGCAATGAAATCACCTTTTCCTTTACCTAACCCACATGCTTAAATTTGTAATTACATCTTACTATGGTTTTAATGAAAAATGGGTTTGAACATCTTTCACATTTTCATAAAGCAATTTGGCTCTTAACTTCATTGTGAAGTTTCTGTCCAAAATGTCCCATGGAGCCCTCCGTATAGACAAATTCTTGCATGAAAACTCAAGGAATAAAGCGGGAACAGCAGACCTGCTCTTTTCCGACGTGTCCCAGCGTGGACTGGGGGAAACTGGACTCCCATCCTTTTGGCCTCCTTCTTGCTTTGATCACAGTGACAACAGAGGTGAGGTTGTGACTCATCACTCTGAAGACTGTGTGCTCCCTTGACATCCTCTCTTGTAGGGAGAACCCCCAACGCCTTATGGCCCAAGGTTAGCAACTGGTTCTGTGTCTTTCCTAGGAATTCTGGGGTCTATGTCCTGATCTCAGCATTTTCCAAAGACGGCCAGTGGAAACACCAAAGTCACTTTTCACACCACATTAAGATGAGGCTTGAAATCCTTCAAAGGCAGTGTGCAGCTAGTCTCGGCTCTCTCTCTAATGCTCAGCAGAGTGAAGGCATTTGGTAGGTGTCCATAACCATTTGTCAAAATGTTAAACTAACCTATCTTCTTGCATGTGATTTTGGAAGCTAATATTAGAAAATAGAATATGTTGTAGTACATTGTACAGAATATAAAAAAATTTTCAGCTCAATTTATCTAATTTGAGCACTGCAAGTGTTTCCTCAGATTAAATTATGATTCAACTAGTCTTGTCCAAATTCTACACTTAAAAAAAAAAAGAATCTTGGGGACATGGAATTTTACCACCACCTATCTAGTTAAAAGCAAAACCAGATAGAGATCAAACTGAGGCCTTCAGAAACTGAAACCAAGCACCATCCTGTTCTACAGAATCAATCATCAAGCACTTTTTTGGGCTCATGTTGTCTCACTTTTCCCTTCACCATTCCTTGGAATTGCTGTCATGGGTAAGCGTAGTGAAAATATCCAAGGAAGTAAACTAATTCTTGAAAGGAAAATTCCACGAAACCACACTGGACACGGGAAATCACATAAGGGAGTTTAATAAGCAAACAGAGTGTCTCCCTGCAGGGTAAGAGTAAAAATGAGAGGAAAAGAAAGGGAAAGAGAAAGGGCCCATGCTAGAGAGAGTGGAAAGCGAGGAGGAGGAAAAGCAAGAGAGGAAAGATGGAGGTTGAATTCTGCCGGGCTAACAGGGGACCAATAACGGAGAAGGATACTTGCAAGCTGACTGATGAACCAATAGCTAGCTAGGATGTTCACAGACTGACAAGTGGTTGGGAGGCGGGGAAAATGACTGCAACGGAAAGGGGGGGAGCAGCTTTATACATTGCGATTCTCACTATAATGTGACTGTTGCTGTCATCTAAAACTTCATCCTTGTATATTCTTCAAGATGTCAAAACACTTAATTTCTTCTCTTCAAATACTCCTGTGGGCACAATTGCAGGGCCCACAGCAACTTAAGTCTGATTCTGTGGCGTCTGTTTTCCTTTCTACCCATTTTTGGCTATAAGCACTATGTGGGGAGATCTTTAGGACATGCCTCTCTTCTGAGTTCACGCAGCTTTGAGCCTGTTCGGAGCAACTGTCCTCTTAGACCTTTTCTTTATCCGTAGTGACCAACTGCATTTTATACTGCACCACCAATTGCAGAGGATGATTTCGGTTTCTATTCCGTACAAGTTGGAATGACCGCTGATGACCAAGATAGTGTCCTTTGATCTTGATCTTGCCACAGGTGGTGCTCCTAGATTTAAAGGGAAATATTTTCCCTTATTAATTTCTTGCTCTTTTCAGAGTAAACACATTTACCCCAAGTGATCAAATAATTCATGTGAGTAAAATACTTGACCTCATTTTGAATCTGGGCATAGAATTTCAGATGGTCCCAGTTATTGCTGTGGGAAATATTGTCCTAGAACCCTTTGAAAAAAAAAAAAAAACTTTATCATAAAAGCTCAGATTTGTCATCCATTTAGATTAAAATCATATTTTCTGTTGTTCTAAAACATTTAGCCAGGTTAAAGCCAAAAAATCTGGTGCACTGAAGGGATTTTTATTTACATTATTTGTCTAGAATTATTGATTTATGCACATTTTCAGGAGAAATCACAGATTTACCCTCCTTTTAATAATATGAGTTATAGCAGGATAAATATGCAGTAAATAAATTTAAATTGATTTGACTCTGCCAATCATTCTCTTAGGAATTCTGTTAAAGAGACCACAGAAAAATCCTTTTTTAAAAAAATCCTTATTTTTTCCGTATTTTCATTGTTACATTCTAATCGCACATAATGGTATGATTTGTTGTCACATAATCATACCTGCACCCAGTGTAGCAATGCAGTTCAGCCATTTTCACTCCCCTGCATCTCACACTCACTCCCTTTCTCCCCTTGGTCTCTTTCTTCGACTCTCCTGATCTTCCTTTGATTTTATGATACACCTTCACACCAACCTTCTTTTTCCTTTTTTTCTACATCTTCCACATATGAGAAAAAAACATAATCAGACTTTCTGAGTTTGGCTTATGTTGCTGAACATAACGTTCTCAGCTTCTATCACTTTTCCTGCAAATGCTATCATTTTATTTTTCTTTATGACCAAATAAAGCTCCACTGTGTATATATACCACATTTTCCTTATCCTTTTATTCACTGGTGGACTCCCAGCCTGGTTCCATAGTTTGGTCATTGTGAATTGTGCTGCTGTAAACACGTGTACACAGGTATCACTGCAGGGCGATGACTTCAATTCCTCAGGATAAATACCAAGGAGTGGTATAGTTTTTCACGTGGTGGTTCCATGCCTAGTCTTTTGAGGAAACTCCAGATTTTCATAGTGGTTGAGCTAATTTACAGTCCCACCAACCGTGTAAAGGTGTTGCTTTTTCTCTGCGTCCTCTCCAGCATTTATCAGTTTGAATTCTTATTTTTTTAAATTTATTTTTATTGTACACAAATGGGATACATATTGTTTCTGTGTTCGTACATGAAGTAGAAGCATACCATTTGTACAATCATACATTCACATAGGGTAGTAGTGTTTGATTCATTCTGTTATTTTTCCCTTTCCTCCCACCCCTCCCACCCCTCTTTTCCCTCTATACAGTCCCTCCTTCCTCCATTCTTGCCTCCCTCCCACCCCCACTATATGTCATCATCGGCTTATCAGCTAGATCGTTCAACCTTTGGTTTTCTGAGATTGGCTTATCTCACTTAGCATGATATTCTCTAATTTCATCCATTTGCCTGCAAATGCTGTAATTTTATTATTCTTTATGGCTGAGTAATATTCCATTGTGTGTGTGTGTGTGTGTGTGTGTGTGTGTGTGTGTGTGTGTATCACAGTTTCTTTATCCATTCATCAATTGAAGAGCATCTAGTTTGGTTCTACCATCTGGCTATTGTGAATTGAGCAGCTATGAACATTGATGTGGCTGCATCTCTGTAGTATGCTGATTTTTAAGACCAGGTGGCGGACTAGAGGGTGACTGCATCTTGTTTGAATTCTTGATGACTCTCATTCCAACTGGTGAGATGAAATCTCAGTATAGTTTCCCACTTGCTTATTTGCTAAAGATGTTAAACATTTTCCTCCTGTATTTGTGCCCCTTTATATTTTTTTCTTTTGAGAAATTTCAGGTCAGTTCATTTGCCTATTTATGAATTGCTATTTTTCTGATGTCAAGATTTTTGAGTTATGTACATACTCTGGATATTAATCCTCTGTTAAAGACTAGCTAGCAAACATTTTCTCCCATTCTGTAAATTCTCTCTTCACATTCCTAATTATTTTCTTGCTGTGCAGAAGCTTTTTTAATTTGACACAACCCCCTTTTTAAAAATTCTTGGCATTATTTCTTGAGCTTTAGAAATCCTATTTAGAAAGTCATTTCCTGAACCTATATGTTGGTGTCTTAACCCAATGCTCTCTTCAAGGAGTTGCATAATTTCTAGTCCAATTCCTCAGTCTGATTTATTTTGAGTTGACTTTTGTGTAGGGTGAGATATAAGGATCTAGCATCATTATTGTACATATGAATTGCCTGTTTTCCCATTACAGTTTGTTTAAAAAGCTGTCTCTTCTCCATTGTATGTTTTTGACATCTTTGTGCAGGATCAGATGAGTGTATCTGTTTGGATCTGTCTCCATGTCTTCTGTTCTGTACTATTGGTGAATGTATCCTTTTATGCCAGTACCACTAAGTTTTTACTACTATAGCTCTGTAGTAAAATTTGAAGTAAGGGATTGCAAATGTTCCATCTTCTTGTACCTTTTTGATTTCTTTCTTCAGTGTTTATAGTTTTTATTATAGAAGTCTTTCAACTCCTTGGTCAGATTTAATCCTAGGGGTGTTTTTTTTTTTTTTGAGATCGTTATGAATGGGATTGATTTCATAATTTATTTCTCTGCAGATTGATTATCAGCATATTGGAAAGTATTAATTTTTGTATGTTGACTTTGTTACCTCATACTTTGTTGACTTTGTTTATTGGCTCTAAAATTCTTCTGATAAGAGGGTTTTTTAAAAATCTTATAAGTATACTATCATGTCATTAGTAAACAGAGATAATTTGACTTCTTCTTTTCCTATTCATATCACTTTTATTTCTTTCTCTTGACTGATTGCTCTGGATGGTTAGTTTCAAGAACTATTTTGTATAACAGTGGTGAGAGAGAGCATCCTTATATGGTTCCTGATTTTAAAGAAAATGTCAGTTTTCTCCTATTCTCTATGATATTGGCTCTGAGTCTATTGTATTTAGTCTTTATTATGTTTAGGTATGTTCATCCTACACCAGTTTCCTCCTTATTTTCATCATGAATTGGTGCCAAATTTGTCTAAGATTTTCTATCTATTGAGCGCACTATGTGATTTCTGTCCTTAATTGTATTTATGTGGTGAATTACACTTATTGATATGAATATTTTAAACCATCCTTGCAAACCTGGGATAAAACCAATTTTGACATGATGTACAATCTCCTTAATATGTTATTGAATATGTTCGCTAATATTTTATTAAGGAGTTTTGCATCTAAGTTCATTGGGATATTGATCTCTAGTTTTCTGTCCCTGAGATATCCTTATTTAGTGTTAGTATAAGTGTGATGCTGATTTCAGAGAATGAATTTGGAAGTTTTCCACCCATTTATGTTTAAAGGAATAATTTGAGGAGCATTATAATTAGTTCATTAAATTTCTGGTAGAATTATCCTAAAAATTCATCTGGTTTGGGGCTTTTCTTTGTTGGAAGATATTTTTATTACCGCTTCTATCTCATTGCTAGTTATTGATGTGTTCAGGTTATCTGTGTCCTCTTGATTCAATTTTTGGTGGGTCATATGTGTCTAGAAATGTTTGCATTTCTTCTAGGTTTTCTTATTTATTGGAGTCTAAATTTTCAAAATTAGACCTAATGATCCTCTGGATTTGTTGAAACAATGTTGACACAAGTCTTTGTTTTATTGATTCTTTTTTAAAAATTTTCTATTCCATTGATTTTAGCTCTGATCTTAATTATTGCCTTCCTTCTACCTGGTTTTTAAAATTGGTTGGCATTTTTCTTCTTTTTCAATGGTCTTGAGATGCATCACTATGTTATTTTCTTAGGATCCCTTTGATTTTCTTACATAGTCATTCATAACTGTAAATTTTTCTCTTAGAACCACTTTCATAGTGTCCTAGATGTTCTGATATGTTGTATTAATGTTCTTGTTTGATATGAACTTTTAATTTTTTTCCTGATTTCATTTATTACCCATTCATCATTCAAAAGTATATTGTTCAAACTTCATATGTTTATATAGTTTCTGTAGAATTTTTTCAGTGTTTATTTCTAAATTCATTCCATTATGACATTATAATCAGATAATATATATGTACATAACATATAATATAATATATGATATTAGACATATATAATGTAATTATAAAACCCAATATTATTGTCCTAGGGTCTATCTGAATCTTTAAATGCATAGTATGTGTTTAAAATGATTAGATACAGGAATGATTGGGACATAAACATTTACTATCATTTTATCTTCTTTTTGGATTTTTTCTTTATGTATATGAAGTGACCATTTGTCTCTTCTGATTGATTTTGCCTTGAGTTCTTCTTTATGACATATGAGAGTAGCTACTCCTGCCTCTTTGTGGGATCCATTTGCATGGTATATAAATTTATATCTTTTCACTCTCAACCAGTGGCTGTCTTTGCCTGTTAGGTGAGACTATTGCAAACAGCTTATAGTTGAGTCCTATTGTTTACTCCATTCTAAAGGAATGGATTCTAAAGTCAGTCTATGTCTTTTAATTGGAAAGTTGAGATTGTTTACATTCAGTGACATTATAGAAAGATGTTTATTCATTTCTGCTACTTTTATTAATTTCTTGTGTTTAATTTGGCATTTCTTTCCAATTGTTAGTTACTCCTCAAATGAAATTTTCCCATTCGTTAACTCTGTTTTTTTTTTTTTATTTATTCTCTCTTGAGTGTTTGAGTGTTTCTGTAGTAACTGCTTAGTTCTTTTAGTGTCTGCTTGTCTTGAAAGTTTTCTATTTCCTATTTGATTCTGATTCTGAAGTATAGCATTCTTGGCTGGATAAATCAATCTTGATCTACAGGTATTTTCTTGGATTTTAGAGCTGGTGCTGAGAAAAATAACAAGCAGTTCTGATTGGCTATCCTATAAAGTGACCTGATATTTTTCTCTTTTCAAATTCTATTCTTGTTCTCTGTGTTAAGATATTTTAATTATATTGTGTCATAAAAAATTTTTTTAATTGTGTTTACTTGGGACTCTGAATAACTTCTTTATCTGGGTGTCAATCTCATTCTCACAATTTTCTGTTATTATGTCCTTGAAGAGGTTATCCATGCTATTATAACAACCCTCTTTGATTCCAGTGATTCTTAAATTTGATCTCCTAATGCACTTCTTGTGTATTTTAGTCATGGTTCCTTCCTTATTTATTTTCTTAAATACTGTCTGAATGTTACAGGCCAGACACTTTGTCTTCCAGCTCTGAAATTCTGTTTCCAGCAGGGTCTACCCTATTAGAAAGACTTTCACATGAACTTTTTATTTGTTGTACTGTCTTTAATTTCAAAGATTTGTTTGGTTCTTTTTCAATATCTTCATATCTATTGAATTTCTCATTCATACTATATGAGCTTCCTTAATTTATTCAGTTGTTTTTCTGCATTCTTTTGGAATTCAATATTTTGATAACCATTCTTATTAATCCTTTAACTGGTGTTTCATCTGTCTCGATATCTTTTGAGTCAGTTGTTCATGAATTATGAACTTTAGGAAGCATCACAATACCTCATTTTCTCACATTTCTTGTATTCTTATATTGGGTTTTATGCATCTCTTGGAATGGATTTTTCTTCCGCTCTTATATGCAGACATTTAAGGGCACAATCTTCTCTTTGCAAAGTGTTTTAGAGTGAGCTGGATTGAGAATCCCTCAAAGGTTTGGTGTTCATAGCTTTTGTGTTAATTTTGTTTTTCCTGGAGGAGTGGGATGTGCATTAGTGGGACCTAAGGTCACCCCAGCAATTACTACTTGGGGCCTTGTTGTTGGTTTTAGGTTTTTGTCTTTTTATGTTTTAATGTATAACTGAAGTTTGAGCATGCTTAATTTGTGTATATAGCAGGTTGCACTCAGTTGGGTTTAGCTCAGCAGCTGAGTCTCTACCTTGTGATCTTTTAAAGTCTCAAGACATTCCAAGCACCTCAATGAAAAGTGGTAAATAAACAATTGCAACAACTGCAGCAAACAATATATAATGTTAAAACAAATACCCAGTGCCCACTCTAACACTGCAATACTAACTACTGCAAAGAAAAAAAAGGGTGGGGTCAGCAATTGCCAAAAGCAAAAGCAAAAAGTATCCATGGACTAGATTTGGCATTAAAGTAAACATCAGGTTTACTGATGTCATCCGCAGTGCTGATACTGCACTTTCCTCCACGACTTTGACTTGACTTCCCCTGAGTGGAATCATCTCTGTGTCTGTTTTATCACATTCTGCTAGATGCATCCCAGGCCACAGGAGAGGTGCTTGCCAGAACAGAATGGCAATGTTTTCTATTATCTATTGGCTCCCTGCAATAGCAAGCTGCAGTGTGGCCTCCTGGACATACTCTTCACTTCAGCTTTCCACTTACTAGTTGAGAAATAGAACAATTTCAGACACATTAGTTTGCTGTGCAGCCTTTGGATTAGCTATCTTCAGATTGCTTTTCTGTCCTACAAGTTTTTTGTGTGAAATTTGTCCATTGCATTTCTTTCTCTGTTTGTATTATCCCTCCTCACTGTGAACCAAGTCCCCTGCCACTGCTGCACTGGCGTGGCTCCAGCGTATTCTTTCTTGTTTTTTGTTCAATGCGTCTGAATTTGAGTCTCCAATGTCTCTGACTATCTGATATTCAATTCCAGTGAAATCCCTTTCACACACTTGCTGAGAAGTAATACTCCTGCTGCTTGAATCCCAAGCCACAGAAAAAGTAGAAATGCAACTATTCTCTAATTCACCATCTTCTCAAAAACCTTTTAATAAAACAATAATTTTATTAATTACTATTCAACGCTCAGAAAATGTTTTGTGGCAACATTTCTTACTCATCAGGTAGAAGATGTCCAATTATCCATTTAGCTAAAATGACCCTCGGGAAAGCAGGGACTCATCTAAATGACCACAGCAGTCCTATTACCTAAGATATTCTCTGCCACAAAAGCAGCATTAGTGAAAACTTATAAAAAGAATGAATCTTATCTTCCCATGATAAAGAAAAATCACCAATATTGGGAAGATCTTAAGGGGCTAATTATTAGAAAGATTTTCATAAAGTATCATTTCTGCTTTTATTATACCAATTGGACCAAGTTGTTCAGGCCTTAAGATGAAAGGAGAAAGGCATGAATTTAGATGGCTTCGTATTGTCCATTCATCATCAAATAATTGGACTAATTCCACACATATGTGTACATGTATATGTGTGCATATTCACATGTACATATATGTACATATACACACATATGCATATGTTTATAAGTGTATATTTCTTGAAATGAAGAGTCAGGTTATGCTGCCTTAAATGAAAATATTATGACCCAATCCCTCCTCCCTTTTTTGTTATTTGAACTGGGAATTTTGACCTAGTTGCCTGGATACATAAGGCAAAAGATAAAGGCTAAAGGACAAATAAGCATGTCCTTTGTGAGCAGTATGAATGTTTCCATCATGACTTTTATATCCCCAGAGGGTCCTCCTCTACACAATAACAGCAAAGTCATAGCCTTTGTTACCTCATAAACCTGATCTAACATCCTTTCTAAATCTTTTACTACTTGAGTGAGATTAGTCAGCTTACACAACCTCTCTGTAGTTCAGCTAAATAAAATAGATGAGAGTAATCTCAGATGGGTTTGATAGGATGTAAATAAATAAACGCATTGATATGCCGACTTATTCTGGGAGAAAATGGTCTCTAAATGCTGCAGCTTTCATTCAATGTATATCTGCAATGATTAACATAGTGGGAAATGTTCTCAGTGAGCTCCTTCAGTGTTCTCAAAGGCCTCGTCACTGCGTGTGCACGTAATTTCCTCACTGGAACATGGTATCAAGGATTGCTGTTTGCATATAATGCAAAAGATTTAAATATACAGTATTAGCATTGTACTGGTCTTTAATCTGTTCCTCATTTCGTGTATAACTAACCTTCTATTATTAACCTCTGGTCATATATTTTTCTCCTTGCTAATGGAAGGCAAAAAGATCAAATGTAAGATAATATAATCAAATGTAATGAAGTTACTATAGAATCATAATTCAACCATATCACTGCAAATTAGTGGAAAATAGAAATGAGTACAAACAGAGGGGGGGCATTCTCAATGACAACAAGGGTTAAAGGGTTAAAGAATATTTAATATATTTTATCATTATTGAGTATTCACTGTAACATTTTACTTTTATTTTTATACAAGAATAAAGAAATATATGTCCTTTTCCATTGTTTTATAGATAATTTATATAGTGATGTGGTGGACCAATTCCAAGCAGGTATGGTTTGCAATAGAGATGTAGAATTAAAATCCCTGTTATTAGCCTTCTCAATTACTTTTTAAAACTTGACTTTGGAATCTTACCCCTTGTTTTGGAAAGACCCTGGGCCATCCTGAAGGAAGAAATAATAAAGTGACGACATGTGCCTTTGGTGGGGAGGAGGCTGTTTTTATTAATAAACAGGGCTTTTATCTCTAAGGCCCCATTTCCCCAGCAGACAATTTGCTTAGAAAAATAAAATGTCATTTAATTGGCAGAAAAATTGCTTAAATTCTGTGTGACAAACTCAAAGAAGTACATTCCATAGATGGGAAAGAAATCGAATATAAATTAAATGTTAATTATAAAGATGATTAAAATGTAATAATATACAAAATTCTTCTAGGTCTTAGTAATTGACAGAAAATTATATAAATTTGGAATATATAATCACAATCAAACTAATATTATAAACTTAAAAAAATAAATTGCTTAAAATTGATGCCTAGGCTCCATTGTGTTGACAGCTATCTAGTAAATCTGTAGAGAATGCTAATTTGATAGGAATGACTTGCATTTAAAAGTCAGTTCAGATTTTAGGTTAATTGGCATCCACTTAACTAGTGAAGTCTACCTTGTTAAGTATAAATTTCAAAAAAATTAATGCCACTAGATGTGAACAAAACCATTTGACACAAAGCAGCAATTAGCTACACAAAACCAAAATTCAAAAGAACCTCGAAGTTAGTAATGATGCAAACTCTTTTACTTGCTCTTGAATTTACGAATCAATCATATGTCAAAATGAGATGTAGGAAAATAAACTGCCAAAGAGTATATGAGAGAAATCAGAAAATCCAGAGGCAATGGAAGTACAAAGATTATAACAGCAAAGAATGAAAGAGAAAGGAAGACCAGATGCCTTCAGTACAGTCTTGTATCTCTTAATTTGCATCAACTATTTGAATTTATTGCTTCCCATATCTGAGGGTTCTTTCATTTTTTGCACAACATTTTTGTTGATATCACATCATGTTATGTAGGTAAATTCTGGTCCAGAGGACCATATTAATCAAAGCATCAGTACTGATGCTTTATGACAGCATGCTTATTCTTTTTCCTTTTTGAGTCTTTCATATTTCAACTCAATACATAATCCTCATAAATGGTTTCTTGTATTTAAAGTGCTTTAATGGTTACTGGAGATATTGCTACCTAAATCAAATATCTATATCCATCTACATGGTTAGAAATTAGAGGGTTTAACAATTCCTGCAAGACCTATCCTGTCAACACTTCCTTAAGAAAAAATGAGGGCAAAGACAAGTAAATCTAAGTCAAGAGCAATGACCTGCAGTCCTTTATGTAAAGGACTTTGGCAGTTTCTTCAAAATGGTATAGGATTATCAAACATGGAGAGCAGATGGAGGTTAGGTGCCCAAAAATTGTTATTCATCTTGGCGTTTCCACAGGATCATGAAGTTAAGAGACGTTTAAAGAATTTGTGAAATGGGTGGCTTTGAAATAATCAGACAAGGCCTTCAGAACTCCTAAGGTAGCAGTAACATGTGGTCCTCTCATCTCTTGAGTGCACAGTCAAGACTAAGTTCAAGCTTCTGCCTGCCTGGGTCGAGAGCCGAGCTCCGCAACTTGTTCTGTTTGACCCTTTACACATTACATACATTGTCTGGTCTCCTTTTCCCCACATTTAAATAAGGACAATGCTAATAGCTAATAATAATAATAATAGCTAATAATAATGCTAATAGCTATCTTGGAGAACTTTTATAAATATGAAAGATGATAAGTAATCGATCGATCCTAGAATAGTACTTGACATGTAGTTAAAAGTTATTAAATAGTATGAGTGCATTTTCCTCCCAAATATATTCTAAGTTCCTTGAGGAAAAGAAACCCAAGTTAATAATCATCTGTATCAAAACCAGCGGTATTACCTACTTGTAAAACTCATTCATTTTTCATTCATCATTCATTCAAGAGATGTCCTTGGAGTTCTCACTATCCTTCTGGACTGGTGTTTGAGAATAGGACCGGGTGGCAACCAGATGGGCAAGTCTCCTCCCCACTGATAGCACAGTCATTGGAGGGAGACAGACAAGTCAATGAATAACTGTAAAACAGGGTATCCTTGTGATGATAAGAGAGGGTCAATGCCTTACAAGAGCAACAGAGGCAATACTCAATCTATGTCTAAGTTTCCATGGAAGATTTTGCAGGGAATGATGTTAGATTTAAAATCTGTTGGGAAGAGGCAAAACTGGGAGTGAAAACCACTACAGACAGCATGTTAAGGGTGTGGGTCAGGAATGAATACACTGTGAAAGTGAAGACTGACGACTGAAAGGAAGAAGACCCAAAGGGAGGGGTGAGATGATCGGAGAAGGAGGCAGGACCCAGACCGCTCAAGACCTTGCCAGCTGAGCTAAGCAGTTTTGATGCTATCTTCAAGGAATTAAAAGTGCCTAGAGGATTTAAGCACAAGTGCTTTATGATGAGATTTGTACTTTCTTCAGGCTGCTCTTGGTGTGGTGAAGAGAATGCATTCTTTCCGGCATGACTCAAAGTGAAGAAAGCCATAGGGGGCTGTGACAGAGACACCAGAGAGTCTTGTACTCACCAGAGAACTGGAGGAGGAATTTAGCAAAGTATGGTTTTAAAGTTTTATAAGTTATTTAGAATGTCATGTTTGATGGGATATGTACACAGTAACAAAAGAGATGAGAAGGACAATTTAAAGTATAATAGAAGTTTTTAAAATTTTTTTGGGGTGCTGGGGATTGAACCCAGGGCCTTATGCATGCAAGGCAGGCACTCTACCAACTAAGCTACATCCCCAGCCCTAATAGCCGTTTTGAGCTTTTATTTTGCATCCAGTTGCTCTGTATGGAGCCTGGCATTTGATTTTGCAATAACTCTGTGAATGAGATAGCATTGTTTTTCTCATTTTAAGAGGTAGAAAACCAAGACACATGCCCATTTAGATGGAATAGCTCCAGAGCATGTCATAGCTAAATTGGTTAGAAAGAGGCAAGCAAAGTAGAAAACTATCTTGGGCCAAAGATGGTGGACAAGATTTTAGACGTGATATATATAAGAAGCTTATGGGTTATGTAAGTGAAGATAAGGAGGGAGACAGCACAGCACAGAAATGAAGTCCGCCATGGCTGTAAAGTCAGATTAAGAGCCAGCTCTGACATTTATCAGCTCTGCTCTGGGGAAAATTACTTCATCTTTCTAGAATTATGAGAACTTTCTGTAAAATGGAGAACACAGTAGGAAATTCCTATAAAACACTAAAAAAATTGATTTTTACTACATTTTTCACAAACATTAACATTGCACTTACTATTATTATTTTAAATAGGTCACTGAAATAAAGGTTTTGAGTTTAGAACAAAGAAGCCCTAGAGTTATCATCTTACACCCCTGAGGCTGCTATAACCAAATGCCATAGACTGGGTGACTAGTAAACAATACTTATTGCTCCTAGTTTTGGAAGCAGAAAGTTCAAGATGGATTTACCAGCTGACTCCAGACTTGGGAAGGGCTGCTTTCTGGGTTGAGAGATGGTCATCACTTTTGCTGTGTATTCACATAGTGGAAGGGGTGAAAAACCTCTCTGGGGCTTGCTATGAAGGGCACTAATCATCTCCCAAGTGCCCTAACTGCTAGTGTAATTACCTTGAGAGTTTTGATTCCAACATAGGAATTTGGGGGGACATAAACATTCAGTCCATTGCAGGTGTCATTGAGTTATGGAAGGTATTTGAAAGCCTGGGAGCACAGGAAGCCCCTGGTATGACCCAGGACGAGTATGAGAGCAGGACCCTGAGAAAGAAATTTGAGAGTTTACAAGTGGATGTATTATATCAAAACATGAGCTTAGAAGAAATAGGATACACAGAAGTGCATCTCTGGAAAGTTTTCAAATTTAAAAGAAAAAATTATAAAGGAATGAGCAGAAAGCTGGTATAAGAAGCTTCCTTATCAACAATGCAGGTGGCACAATGTATGGGGGAGAGTGACGGTAACACATAAACGCACAGAGGGAAAATTATTTTCAATGTCAAATTCTATACCCAGCCAAAGTATCAGTCAAATGTGAGAGTAAAGGCATTCATAATATGCAATTGCTCCTTACATATCCTTTCATAAAGTGTATGTTAAGGAACTTGTCTAGAAATGAAAGTGAAGAAATCAAGGAATAGAAATTCACTGGAAAGAAACAGAACAGGGGAAAACCAACACCACTCAACCAATCAAAAATGTCTGAGGGAGGTTTGGGAAATGGGTGGAAAAAAATTTAGAAAAAAGCATTAGAGAGTGCAACCGCAGAGAGCGTGTGTTTGTCTGTGAGAGAGGGCCAGAGAGAGAAAAGAAAGAATATACAGATTATTCAGGTTAATAAGAAGAACAACAAACTTTGTAAAGTAGAAAAAAATTCAAGTAAAAAAGAGGCAGAAATGCATAGGAAGTGAGAAATTTTAGTTTGCTTCTCTTAGTGCATGCCATATTAAGTAGAAAAATACTGGTGCAGAAGATCTATATGATGTGAAGAGTAAGACTACTGTCTTCATAAGGTAGATTACGGACTCTGAAACAGAGTACACAAACACGTTCCATCCCCCAGGCCACATGGGACACAGTACATTTCAAAACATGGGAGATGCATTCATGTTAGGCAGTCTGGGCTGCTAGAGAACACTAGTGTGGATTTGGTGACTTAAGCAATAGTCACGTGCTTCTCAAAGTACTGGAGGTGTGAAAATCCAGAATCAATATGCAGGCCAATTTGCTTCCTGGAGAGTGTTCTTTTCCTGGTTTGCAAATGGCCAGCTTCTTTTGGGGTCCTCACATGGCAGATTGAGTTGGGGGAGAACTAGCTTTCTGGTTGCTTCTTGTAAGAGCACTAGTCTTTTCTAGGAGGTCCCCACTTCCATGTCATTTCTAAACCTGATTACCTCTCAAGGGCCCTATTTCCACATACCAGCACATTGACAGACAGAGCCTTCACATCAGTTTGGTGAGAATACAAACAGAGTTCATAGCAGTGTTCCCTGGTAGTAATGCAGTAGAACTAAAAGTCAATAGCAAGACACTTACACAACTCTTGAATGAAAGAGAAAGTTTAAACTGGAAGTGCAGAACACGGAGAAAATATCGATAATGCAAAAAGTACCTATAAGAACCTATGACATAGCAAAAGGCCACATTCAAAAGAAATTATATAGCTGTAAATACCATTAAAATATCAATTAAGAAACATCTAAATCAAAAACTTATACAAAAGAATAAATGACTCAAAGGCAAGAGTAAAAGGAGACTAAAGGAAGGAGTAAATAAAACAGATATAAATGTGTTAGAACCCAGAAAAATCATAATTAAAAAGTAAATAATAGTTTTTTAAACTATAACATCAAATAATCTAATTAAGGAATAAACAGATGGTGATGGGGAGTGGGTGGGAAAAAAAGTGGAAAAAGGCCAATTGATCAAGTGTCCATTTTTATGTAGAAATACTCATCAAGTCTAAAGACATCTTAGAAAAATCTGGAGTCATTTTTTTTCAATTGTTTACAAACATTTGAAAACCTTATTGAAATGAATACATGGCTTAAGAATTATAAGCAGAACATTCCTATACATTTCTAGGGAAGATAGAGAAATTTGTTAAGAATTTCAGCTATCCAAGTCAGAATTCTATCAAAACTTTTAAGAGTGGATAACACCAGTGCTGTTTAAACTCTTCCATGAAATAAGTAAAGAAGCAAAGTCCTCAAAATACTTTCAATCATATTAATAGATGCAAGGAAAAGATTGTATTTTCTGTGTATGCTGAAAAAGAATTTGACAAACCTGAGCAAGTCTTGATTTCAGAACAAGTAACCTTGTCCTAACATGACATCTCCCCATGGGAAACTTTATACGAATTACTCTAAAGTCAGGAGCATTGATGGTCAATTCAAGTTCAAGATCTGAGCTGCCAGGTACTTGAAGCTACCATGAAAATGAAGCTATGTGCCTACAGTTAGTAAATTGGGCCTAAAAGTTGTTAGAATAAATCAGTCATTCATACTAATATATACCAACTTGGTTTTCAGCTAAATAACATAATGAAAAATAGACTCCATCTTACTTGCCATAAAATATGAAATTCTTAGAAATACACTGAATAAACTCCTATAGGAGGACATCAAAAGAAACTGGAGAAATTGAGAAGATACATTATGTCCATGTTTTGGGCAGATGCAACATTGAAGAGATATGTCATATTGCTCTAAGTTTTTTATGAAATTTGTGTGATTCCAGTAAAATGTCATTCGGATTTTGCTTACTGATTCAAAGTTTTGGAATTTCAGGGAATGATAGAAGAAAGAGTAAGAGAAACAATGGGAAGCAGAGGCTAACCTTGCCAGATATTAAAACATGGAACATAGTGCAAAGTATTAATAAAGAAAACTGTGTGGCACTGATGCTTGGACAGACATCTCAACGAAACAGAGGCCCAGAAGTAACCCTGAAGCTTCCAGCTCAGTTCTGCCATGAAACAGGAAATCTCAAATCAGTACGGAAAAGACAGACTCATAAAAATCTAGTGATGTGATTAGCAGATCCATAACTCATTCTTATATTTGGATGAATTCCCAGTGAATCAAAGGTTTAAAAGAAAAATAATAAAAAGCTAAATCAACAGAATTACTAGAAATTTGGAGTGGAGATGATCTTTCAAACAAGACTCAAAATCCACAAGCCATAAAGAAAAATACTGAAGAATTTGAGAATGCAAATATTAAAATAAAAAGTATTCTGGGTGGAAAGAAAAAAAAAATAACCAAAGACTCACCAGTGAAGTCCAGATACAGTGACAAACTCATATAAAGTATTGCAGTTCACATTATGGACAAAATCCAGCAATTTTCCCTAGCAGATCACAATCCCCTGGAAATTGAAAGGGGAAAAAATGATAATTCAATAAAATACTGGATAATGAATATGGAAAAGGAGTTCCAGGAAAATAAATCCTAGATAGTTAAACATTCATAATAAGAGAAGTGTGAATTAGAGGTACCGATTTTCATGTATCAAATTAGCAAAAATGAAAAGGTTAAGCAGTGCATTGTGATGGTAAGTCCCCAGAACCAGGGACACCCCTGCAATTCTGGGAGGAATACAAATTCTTACAAACCCAGTGCAGAGCAATTTGGCAACACCATGAGTATTAAGGCAACTCTAGATCACATGTGAAGTTACATGCCCTCGACAATACCAGCAGCACCATGTCTAACAGCAAAAGATTGGAAGCAGCTTAATATTCATCTATAGCAGACAGGTGTAAGAAATTGTGCTTCATTCCAAATAGAAGAATATAATGGGAAATAACAGCAAGAAAGTTGTTTCTGCAGACTGACATGGAAGTTTCTTCTGGGAACATTAAGTGAAGGGACAGGGACAGAACAGTGTATATGATATGCTTTATTCTCTGGGTAGCAGTGAAGGAGGGGGAAAAAAGAATATAGTTGAATGGGCTTATTTGTTCAGAAAGAAATGTTGGAAAGACACACAAACCCAATTCCAATGACTATATGAGGGCAGGGTTGGCAAGGTGGGGTCTGCTGAGGTGTTAAACAGGGGACAGGGGAGGGCAGCCACTTAACTGTGTAAATCACACAAATGTCTTCCTTAGTCAAAAAAGTTGAAAGAAGCCAAACAGAGTCACGTACATGTGATAAACGTTATAACTGAGGTACAGCAAGTGCCAAGGAAAAGGTGATAAGGAGCCATCCAATTATGTTCAGGTGGTAGGCAAACTTGCAGATAAAATTCTAGTTATGTTACGTTGCCTGCAATGTAGGTAAGAAACTCACCAGGGAAAAGCAGGGGCAGGAGTGGGAATGCCTTTCAGTCCTTTAGACCGATGAAAAGACCGAGAGTAGACAGTCTTTTCAGCCTGGTCCTGCCCAGAAAGCCTGGTGAGCCGGTGGCTCTGTCTCCCCATCATGCAACCCACGGAAAGTCTGCCTGATTTTAGAAAAGTCAGTCTCTGAGCAGTGTGTTAGACAGCTGCTCACTACTACGCCAGAACAAACAAACAAAAACCTAAAATGCAATTTATGGCCAAAAGGGCTTCTTTGGGGTCGCAGTTTTGGAAGTTCCATTTTGTAATCCATTGACTTTGTTAGTTTGGGCCAATGGAGAAGCAGAACGTCATGGTGGGACATGAAGCAGCGAAAGCACTCTTTCTGATAATAGAAGACTGGAAATAAGGTGACATTCATCCCTAGGGGACAGGTGTAATAAATTATGGCTCATTCCACATAGAAGAATACAGTTGAAAATAAAAATAAGAAGACTGTTTCTGTAGACTGACCTAGAAATATCTATGACTGGGAAGCAAAGAGAAGAATAGGAAGGGGTCTCACTTCTCCACTCTAGGGCCCACCTCTCAGAGGTCTCCCCGCTTCCCAATGTTGCCATGGGCTGGGGACCATGTCTTTAGCTCATGGACCATTAGGGGACACTTTCCTAAATCACACCAAGCATATTTCACAAGGTGGGACTGTTACAGGGCATCAACCCACCATGAAGCCAAGGCACCCTGGTTCTTGTGATTATGACAGAAAAATTTCAGACATGTTAGAATAACAGGCATGAGTTTATTAGAAGGGACGGAGAAGGGGAAAGGAGACACTCTCAAGGGAGAGACTGGGTCCTCAGAGAGAAGATGAGTGGTATGCTCCTTCTTCCCTCCAGCTTTACTGAGAGTCCCAAGGAAGTTTCCAGAGGGTCCCACCCAGGTCCACCTTTTGACTTTTGATTGACAGCCGGATGACATCAGACTTTCAAGTCCCCACTGCCATGACATTTCTAGGTCACTTTGGCCCATGTTGACCAGTTCTAACTGGATTTTTAATTATAAATTCTTACAGCTTTTATAGATAGGGAGAATTATCCTTAACTCCCTGAATTCCAGGACCTGATCTGTATAAGGGTCACAAAAGTCCTCACCACAAAGTGTAACGTGTATTCTTCCTATTGACATTTCCAGAACTCCATTTCTCCTGCAGATAACAGGTAGTTTGCTGAGGAATGTAATATATCCTGTGGACTTAAGCTAGGCAGGGCTGCAGGTGAATTGCTTTTTAAAAGTGGAAGTGTATGGGGGTCAGCAGAGTTGGCCCAGCTGATAGAATTAGCCCTTAACCTGTTCCCACCGCTCACGTCTGGCTGTTCCCAAACAGGATGCATGTCAAAAGTTAGATCTTCATTCGTATCTGAATTGTAGCCCACCAGTGTGCCAGATTTGGTCTATGAAATTAACAAGGCGAGCCCCTCATGGCTAGGAAATATTCTTTTCCCAAAGGGGTGACAAATTTAAGGCTTCGTTTTTCCTCTAGGTTCCCCTTGTGATGATGGGCAAAGATTTGATGAATGAAGAAATCAGGTCCCAATCCTGGGATCATCTTCCACTTCTCCATCCCCTTCAGATGCCGCCTGTAGGGTCTCACCGAGTCCCACTGGTCCCCTCTGGAGTCTTCCTCTCACTCCCCACCCCTTGCCCATGGGCTCTGTCACTACCTCACTCCCCAGTTCCTGTCCAAACCCTTCATTCTTTCCCCTCCAGATTCATAATTTGCTAATGCATTTCCCTTTCTTGGGTTTCTTTACCTTCCAATTTGAGGACACTGCCGGGGGAAATTTTAAGGACATTGGCCAAGTCACTAGGCTTAAGGATTTTTCTGAGGCCTCCAGTGACCTACTGAGGCATATTTTGAATTCTTTTCCCTGACATGTATTTTCCCCGATCTTGATTGCTGCCCGATGCCAGTACTGGTTCACATGTTCAGAGTCGATTAGTTCAAAATTTTTACGATTCAGGTAGAGAAGTCAGGTGCAGCTGAAGTTTCCTTTGCACTTCTCATACAGAATTTCTTTTTTTTAACCAAATAAATTAACAGCATCATCAAGACTGCCTGGGTAATTTCTAGGCTATTTAAGAGAACAAATTGTTTTCAAGCATTGGTAGGCAGTGTAGAAGAATCTATTTACATTCAAATTATTTGCTAATTACAAATCATTATTAGCTATTAACTAAGAAAAGCCACTTAAAGGCAACTACTAGGCAACACTTTGTTAGACTGGTTCTAATTATGGGAACTGGAAAATAATAAAATCAAGGTTAAATGTAGTGCATAATCTATATCTTATTCCATCAATTCAAATATACCTGCTGTCACTTTCACCAGGCCAAATGCTTGTGGTTTTATTGGACCTGCAAAATATCTCAGTACAGAGTAATGCATATAAAAGGAAGCTGATAAACTGTCTGAATTCAAGAAATCTCATCCCTCAAGGTTCCTCCCCAGCTAGACTCTTTCCCCAGATCTTTTTCAAAGCCTATAATCAAGGAGGTAGAACAACACAGTCCCAGAAAAGACAGCTGCAGGGAACCAGGGAAAAGCATTTGTTTTCACTTTGAAAACATGAGCCCCCTGCCAACAGGTTTTGGGCTCCTGGACAAGTCTTTCCAGAATTACACAATCATTTCAAAACAGAAGAGAAATGATGGCCAGAAGGAGCTTTGATTTAGCACATGGTTCTTCAAGTCTGGACAGACAAAAGTCAAAATAGATGGCCCACCATCTACTTAGAGGTCACTGGAATGAAAGGAGGAAAAAAGAGCTCTGTTCTGACTCTGTAATTCTCCTCCTTCTCCCCTCCTTCTTGTTCTTCTTTCTTCTTCTTCTTCGTCTTTGTCTTCATCTTCTTAAGAAGGATTGAACCCAGGGTACTTAAGCACTGAGCCCCATCCCTGGCCTTATTTATTTATTTATTTTTGAGGCAGGTTTCACTAACTTGCTTAGGGCCTCACTAAATTGCTGTGGCTGCCCTTGAACTCATGATCCTCCTGCCTCAGCCTCCCAAGAGCTGCTGGGATTACAGGTATGTGGCCCCACACCTAGCAAATCCTGTAAGTTTATACAGGTGAAGTATTAGACCAGCTGAATTCAGAATCTACAGATCTTGTCATGGAAAACACCTAGGAGCACCAGCACACTCAATCCCTCCTGTGCATTAATCATAGTTATCTTTGAGAACGAATGGAAAAGAGTGAAAATGGATTCTTTATGGAAGTGGTTTGCTAACTGTGTAGTTCTTTCCAAATGGTAGGTGAGAGTATTCCCAGGGGACACTAGTTACCCTATGGATCAAGAATGATGATTAATTGGTAGGACTTGGAAATAAACTTCTCCAGTGGTTGTACAAAGACATGATATTTCTTGAAAAGAGAAGGGAATGTACTCCATAAACATATCATATCAAGACTGCTTGTCACACCAAGCCAGCATTTGCAGTGACATATTTACATAAACTCGGTGAATGTAGAGAACAGATGGATGAAGGAAGACCCCGTAAGTAGAGCAGGGATTGATTTGATATGTTTTAGTTTTCATGTAGAACAGTGGACTCACATGTCTGTGACATATTATTAAAAGAGTCAAGCAACAAATAGCACCATGCATGGAACCAAAAATAACCTGTCATCAGTAAAGAATCACGATCCGTCCCATTCTGGGCCCAGACCGTCCCTCAAAATGTTAGCACATTATTTAAGGAGGACATTTTTACTCATATCAACTAGCTTTCAGCTGAGCTCAGTAAAGTCTCTAGTGACCCTCAACTGTCAGTATTTGAGTTTCTCATGCTCTCTGTCATCTTCTACCAGAGACCCATGGGCTTCACAGGGCCCCATGAGCAAGAGCCAGCTGGTGTCAGGGCTGCCTGCTCTGTGCTGAGCTCTTTTTCTGATAATAAGATACCCTGTGAATTCAGCAAATTTGGTCAGGAAAAACTCCAATGAAGCAATGAGTTATGCCGACTGTAGCAAAATAAACATTTGGATGACCAAACTTTTAAAAAATTTTAAAAATTACAAAGAAATCCGATGGTTTCCCTTGCAGGGTGCTTATCATGCCATTTGGGTTTTTGGTGATGAGTGGCTGAATATTAACAACCATGCACACATGCCTCTCTGTTTTGGACGTTTCATGTTCTCAAAGGAGAGGAGGAGAGAAAAGAGTGTTCCATTGCCTTCCAGAGTTTTTACAGCCTCTCTGGGGATGTCCCTAGGCATTCTGCTTCCAGGATCAGGTGACATCACCAAGGCTTACAGGTGTCTCTGTTTTCCCTTATTGTCACAGATGCTGTGGCATCCAAAAGAGGACCTTCAAAATGATGGAATCTGTTCAAATCAAGAGGTGACACCATTATCTTTAATCTGAGCCAATTATGCCAAGACCTCATGCAACGTGTGTTAACTTTCACAGTGTTGTGCAATATATGTTGCTAATCTCATTTCAGCAGGTCACCGGGGTGATAATGGGCAATTGAAGTATTGTGGAATAGGCCCTGGAAGCTAAGAAAAAATATGAAAGAGAAAACAGACGAACAGCTGTCTGGTTGTGTGCATCCATGCCACCAGGTAGAAGGTGACTCTCTGTGGCCCTTGGCCCCACCAGAGCCGAGATGGAAAGTCAGTTCGAGGGTGTTCAGCTGAGCTGACAAGCCCACTGCCTGGCTGAGGCAAGCCAGCTGCCCTGCCAAAGGTTTCTGAAAGAAGAAAAAAAAGAAAGTTCCTGGTTCTGATATTTCCTTTTGGGAGTCTTATAATTTCACGAGCTCATGAAAGGCTCTGAGAAATCCTACATCAAGAAATGTGTTCAATTTGGGTTTTTTTCTGTAGTTAAATTTCATGTCACCTAAAGTGTTTCTAAACACATTTGAAAGGGAAGCAAAACTTTTATTTTTATCTTTTACTTATTTTATTGGAGCATGATAGTATACACAGTAACTGGGCTCATTTTGGCAAAATCATACGTGCATGGAGTTTGATTTGCTGCATGCCAACCCCCAGGGCCCCTCCCTTCCTCCTCCCTCTCCCATCTTCCCTCCTCTGCTTTACTGACCTGTCTTTCACTCATTTATTTTTTGATTGGTGCTTGTTACCTATATATAAAGTTGAAATTCCCTGTGGTATGTAACTGTAGGCACATAATGGGATAAAACCACATGACTTTAGCGTTTCCTCCCTTTCCTGTCTCTCCTCCTTCCTTCTGTAGCTCCTTCTTTTACTCCACTGATTTTCCCTATGGTTTCCTATGATCCAATCCCTACCTTCTTTCCCTAATTTTTCTTTAGCCTCCACATATGAGAGAAAACATTTGACTGATTTTCTTGTGTACTTTATTTCACTTAGCATGTTGTTCTCTGGTTCCATCCATATTCTGGCAAATACCATGATTTCATTTTTCTTTATGGATAAGTAAAACTCCATTGTGTATATAAACCACATTTTCTTAATCCATTCATTTACCAAGGGGCATGTGGGCTGTAGAACCCTAATTTTTAGAACACCCGTGGAATTCCCATGCAAGTATGCTTTGTTGGAATGCATTTTGGGAAATGATGGTTTATGCACAGTTGATTCATATTCCTTTGTAACAGTAATGGAGAAGTGAAAGAGCAAGTGCTTAATATGGGGAGGAAGAGGTGAACAGAAGCCTTCGGGAACTGTTGGTGGCAAGACCCATGAGAGAGGTAGGTTGAAGACGACTAGTTGTCTAAATACTTGGGAATCAGTGTATTTGTGAACGTGTATGATAATTTTAAGAAAGGACAAGAAATGCAAGATTCTATACATGGAGAAGGCTTTCTGAAAATTTGAAATGCTATCCTGTTTTCCCAGAAAGCTTATCTAATGTCTCTTTGAAGAGTGATTCAGAGAGTGACTCCTGCCTGGACACTCTTCCTTCTTCAAATCAAAGCTGTGCTCGCACCTCGCCATTTCCATGGCGCTCCCGTCACAAACACACGAGGCACCAAGTCCTCTGCACCCGCTTCCGATGTTGTCCTCTCTGGGTGCAGCAGTCCCAGTAACTAAGGCGGAGCCTGGTTTCACAGCTGAGTGGGGCCCAGAAGGACTTCCGGAAGCACCCAGATGAACTCGCCCACTCCTTTCACATGCTCCATGGATCCTGTGTATGTAGCTGGGCCACTGAACAGAACCCAAGAAGGGAGACGTCAGCATAGTTTTGGAAAAGTTGTTTCTCTACGACATGAAGATTTAATGTCAAGGCTCTTCTTGGAATTCAGGAAGGAAAAAAGAAAAGATAAAAAAAAAAAGAAAGAAAGAAAAAGCCTAATAGGAAAAAGGGGGCTGCTGTGTGAATTCTATAAATATTTGACAACATAAATGCACATTTATGAATCACAAAGCAATGTATTTAATAACAATAGAATATTTAATCTTTTGCCAAGACTGATCTTCCTGAAGTTTGAAGAAGAGACAGACAGACACAAAGGAGCACATTTCCTCTTTATTACTTTACAATAATCACTTTCCATGAAAAAAATTTTGAAACTCTGATTTAGAGAGGGAAAGACGGAGAAGATCAGCCTTCCTGGAAGCAAAGCTTTGATGTGTTTAATAACAAAGCCTCTGCTCTGCCAGGGAGTTAAAAATGATCTGACTGTCCATTGCAAGAAATAACCTCTACACCAGCTCTCAGACATTGTAAGTTCTCTACCCTGAATCAAATTTTAAAAATGGGTGTAAATAAAAATGTGTCATATATATGTATAGTATTCTATGCTTTTACAAAATAATTTTATAATAAAATAGTAGCTATGCTAACATTAAAATGATTTGGTGAAGGCAATATTGACAAAAGTAACCAACACCCTGGGTGGAAGCCAGGCAATGATATGTAATTAAACTCAAAAGAATACACACACTCACCCTAAACTCCTATGGGCCTGATCATTGAGCTGTAGCTATCTGTCCAAAGCAAGCATTCAACAGATATCCGTTCAGCTTGCCCCTTTTCCAGAGCTCTTTCACTTGCATACCTGTTTAAGAGTATTATTTGAAAATTGCATTGGAAAGCTTTGCTCTTTGAAACATCTTGATCTTAGGAGTCAGTAAGAATGATTTGCCTATATTGTGTTAGATTTAAATGATGGGCCGGGAAGTCCCACAAGGGAGTCTGCTCCATGTTCTGACATATTTTCCTACCCACTGGGGTTCAAAAGTGGCAGCAATAACATCTGGAATCCCTTACCATGCTGGTCGTTCCTCCAAAAGTGATGATGTTCAGAGTCGTATAAATGGAGAGCCAAAATTGTGGATTGCACAGAGCTGAGCAGGAGTTCTGGGGGATGCAGCCACACTGCATTGTTTCTGAGATATCCAGGCCAATTTAGCTTGAAGATAAACGCAGATGCAGCTTCAGGTCTTGGTCCTCCACATGCTCTCTGACCCAACAGTATCTGGAGATGATATTCCCAGAAGGTAGATCAGAAATGCAATGGTTGCTAAAGGTTCTTCCGGCTAAAGGAGTGCTTTCCTTCTGCCATCACATGGGAAGTTTGCTTGTCCCCATGTGAGCTGTTCTTACTGAGTAGGTAATTGTTGCATAGTGGTTCAGAACGCACCCTCCAGAATACTGGGATTCGAAGCATGGCTTCTTTGTACCTTTCATGTGTGAGTTTTAGAAAGTTATACTTCTTCTCTAGCCTATTATTCCCTATATAAAACGTGTATGAGAGTATTAGCAATTTATGGGAAATAATGAAAATATAATGCATTAAAGTATCGAGCACATGCTGGTATATAGAAAAGAATCATTAAAAAAGTGGCTGCAATTGTCGTCTGCCCTGGAGTTGGAGGAATTGTGACAATAATTGCCCTGGCATAAATGACCTGGTGCTGTGTGCGCTTAATTGAGTTGGGTCCTGTTTTGTATTCACTAACAAGGCCATTGGAGCCTGCAAAATAAAGGAGACTAATGATGGTAGTGTGAATTTGCTCTCTCTCCAAGGATCAAAATTCTCTGTATCTGTTACATATAGAGATATGATTAATTTATTAGGGATGGTTGACTATTTATTAATTGCATGTATGAATGAGGTATAATATAGTTTTTAAGCTGTTAACCTTTAAAAGGTCATATAGATGTTGTTCTTATTTCTAACATTTTCACCATTCCTGATATAAATGAGATGACAATTGGAAATTTTAAGGACCAGGATTTTTGTCTTATCAGATGTCAATGCATCGCTATTGCTGTAGTCTGAGGAGTACAGCCATTCCTTTCTGAGTTCTTTAATGACTTAGGGATGCACATAGAGACCACCATGACACATAAGTTACCTATGGCACTGTTCACTTAAAATTAGTTCATGAAATGTTTCTGTCATGTGCTCTACAATGCTTAATGGGATTTTGTAAAAGAAAAGATTTTGGGGGGTTTAATACTTTGTAGTCCATGTTGGTGTATATTGCACAACTTTTAGCTAGAAAGAAACTCTTAGCATAATGACAATATAAATAAGCAAAAACAAAGAACTAAAACCATCACAAAAGCTAAATATGTCCCTCCTAATTCTTTGAGCATGCCAACAGTAAATGCCTTAGTCTCTTGGATGGCTTAGTAGCCTAGCTATGCATGTGCAGCAGATCCATCGACCATGAATGCCTTGGAGGGAAGATTCAGGACTCTGCTGAATCTTTTTCCATGGAATCAAATCTAATTCTAGAAGCCAAACTCCACCTATGAGCTCTGACTACCATGGAATTCTTTCCCTTCTTAACCGAGCTCCCTCTTTTTCCTTTTAAAGACTGAGGAATGTTTTATAATGAAGGCAGCTGGAGCTTGCAGGGGCCCCTCTCAACCTGATCATCTGACGAGTGTGCACACAGTTCCTGGCTCTGGTCAGGCCACTCTGTGACGCTGGGGTAAAGAGAATGGCAGGGAAAATCCCAAACAGACAGCTTAGACTAGCTTTGAAGAGAGCCTAGGAAATGCGAGGCCCACCGAGGTCCTGCCCAGGGAATGGGCACTCCCACCCAATCAGGCCTTCATTCTCTCTGCTCAATCCATGGAAAAAGATTCAATCAGACAAGCTGCTGAGTTTAAGGTCAAATTGAAATTCTTTTCCCACCTCTTCTCATTTTTTCCAAGCCAAACATTTTTCTGGCTATAATGCAAAAGCATAGATGTTTATCCTTACTTGCCCTAGGAACCCTGTTATTTTCATCTTAAGTAACCATTTTCTATGCTTGGAGCTTTTAGCACACTGAGTGAGGTTGCAATGTGTTTTCACTCTCTGGTTTGTCTCAATTTGTACCATTTTAATTTAAAGAAGCACAAGCCAATGTGTTCAGTTTTGCTTACCAGGAGACAATCAGCCATCAAACCTCACTCAAAAGGTTCCCTCCATGAATTGCCCCAATCTTCACCTTCTTTTTGTAGCACAAGTCCTATAAACACTTTCTATAGAGATCATCACAGTTATTTTATCATTCGTTTTCTCTTTAATATATTCTGGCTAGATCTTTTTTTCCTATGAATTAACTTTTATTGAAAAAAACAGTCACCCATGACTTTACCTTACAAAGCTCAAAGTCCATAAATGTAAAATCTGAAACTATAAAACTTATAGAAGAGAAAACTTTAACTTGGGCAAAGATTTCTCAGCTATGACAACAAAACGTTCAGTCTTCTTAGGACTGGTTAGATAATTGTGGAGCTCCTATAAAGGGAAGAGGCAGGGCCCGTCGCTCACAGTGTGAGAACTTGAAGATGGTAGCAGCACAGCGTCCCCAGGCGCGGGCCCTTCTGAGTGCCGGGCCCAGGGGGACCACACAGGCCACATAGCTCGAGGAGGAGGCCAGCAAGCACCGTCTCCCGCTGGGCGCAGCGGCTCCCGTAGCCCACAGCAGGCAGTCTCCCACCCAGGGAGTCCCCGCGGAGTCCCCGCTGCGTAGCCTGCCTTTCCACTTCTGCGTTTTTGCCCTTAAAAGCGCCAGCCATCCTTTCAAAGACACATCCAGTGCTTGCGCTGCTCAGCTCCAGACGCGCGAGGGACTTTCCATTCCTATGGGAATACAATTCTAAACCCACCCAGCCCGCGACCCGCCCTAATCTGGCCTATGATTCTGACCCCCTCTGTGGCCTCGCTCCACTTCCCCCGTTGCTGTTGCTCCAATCCCCGGGCCTCCGGGTCCTCTTCACACTGGACAGCGCCCTCCTCTCGGGCCTTGTTGGCTCACTCAACAGCACAGACCCCTGCTGCCCCGCTTCTTTGCAAGATATTCTCTCTCCCTCTCTCTGATTCAGCTCAACTCTCATATCCAGGAGACCTTCCCCAGCCACTTTCTCTACAACTGCTGTCCCCCGCATCGCCACTCACACCCCGAATCTCCGTGGAGTCCCTTTCTCTAAAGAACTCGCTTCCCAGAGCACCTATCTGGAATGGTCTTGCATACTGTTCTGTCTGTTATCCTTTTCCTCTGTGGACAAATCACCTTCGCAAAAGGAAGGGCATAGTCTGGTTCCTCCCTACACCCACCTTTCAGTGAAAGTCTAAAACAGCAGAGTGGTGCATACTGCAGCGCCCTGCGCGGCCGGGTGGGTAACGCTCTGCACCTGCGCTTGCGCACACGCGGTGGTTCGCTTCTCCCTTCGCTGCTCACTCTAAAATTTTCCCTGCTCTGTCACTCATCCATAAGGAAATTAACACTAGATTGAACCGTATGAAATTGTGAAATTGCCAATCTTTGATCATTTTGGTCCTGCAAAATGGCAAGCTCGTGTGCTTCAAATTACCAACATTGCGTAAAAACAAAACGGCAATAAAATCACATGGATGTGCCAATGACAACTGATTAAGATAACAAAGGTATTTGATAGCGGAGGTCAAACATCAGGATGAGAATATTATTACATATAAATAAAACCTGGCGCTGCCACTGTAATGTGTCCAACTTTCTGTGAAAGTCTAAACCAGTAGAGAATGATAGGATGCCTGTTTCCTGAGTGATAAGAAGAAATGAATGGATCTCACAGCAACAGCCGTTAATCCATTACCCGGCAACCACCGCATCGGAGACCAATCCCCATTTTCAAAACTCTGTGTTCTCTCTTGAAGTCTTATTTAAGTAGTATCTGTGCCATCTGTGAATGAAGCCAAACCAGTGACATGCATAAAAATCATAATGGCTCTCACTGACAGTAGCTTTCTCTGCTAATCCAGGGAAAGGATTTTTTTTTTCTTCATTTTTCTTTCCACCACACCAGCTATTATTATATGTAAGAACGATCAAAAAGTAATGCCTTTTTTCCCTAACAACTGAAATGTGTAATCCCATGGCGTTTGCGTATTATACTTAATTGTAAATGGTTATCGACAGCATAAATCTTACATTAGTAGGCTAGCTTCAGTGGATCTGTTTGTACTCCCAACCTTTCATACAGCAATTGGTGTAATACTGAATCATCTTTATATTTCAATATTTGCAGCTGCTTTTACCTTTTTAGCTTTTCTTACTCCAAGATTTCCCAGAAGCTTTATAAGTGTATTAAATCTATTGGAGTCTAAAGCTCATCTGACTGGAGACTAGTTGTAAGTGATATTGATATTACAGATTGACAGACTGAGCATAAGACTAGTGTTTTCTTTCCTTGATCCTCTTTACATTTTCTCTCATCAACCAATATAACTGGTAGGCACATGCATTCATAGACCATACTGATATTTATACTTTTGAAAGAATATGGCCATGACCAAGTTTGCCCTTCTGATCACTCAGTTTAAACACAGTCAGCAAACACTGCTACCTCCTCAAGGCTCCAAGTTGCCTCCCTGCCAAGAAGATGTGCAAATGCTCTTGTTTCTAGTTAGTTAGATCCTGGGTGAACAAAAACTTGATGGGAAGACAAGCAATTCAAATAAAAGGAGAGCGACATTCTTCCGTATGAAAACAGATCAGATAGTCCCTGAACATATTGAATAAATACCTGAAACTTCATCTTGTAGAAATCGTTTTACCAATTTCAAAAAAAGTCCCATCAAAATAAGCAGATTGATTAAAAATTTTCTCTACAAATTCACTGATGCAAGATTACAAAGGAATTATCATATATTAATTTTAACTAATTTTAAGTTATAATGTTTTAGTGTAAATCTGTTTGCATTTTTTTTTTTTTTTTTTTCTTTTCAAGACAGGGTCTCGCTAAGTTGCTTAGGGCCTCACTGAATTGCTGTGGCTGGTCTCAAACTTGTGAACCTCTTGGCTTTGCCTCTGGTGTTACTGAAATTGCAGGTATGGGCCACCATATTAGCAGTTGCTATTTTTATGTAACATTTGCTCTAACGTAACTCACATAGAACATGAATATGTGTGTTAGCATAAAGAGAGAGATGCAAATGGTAATAATATTTTCCAAAAAGCCAGCATCCCAATAGTAAGAGATGTTCACAAAAGAGGATGGTTTACTAAAAGGAGATATTAATAGAGTGGTGTGTTAAAGAAGGGTCACAAAATTAAGTGATTTTTGATGGCAAAATAGTTCTAAAAGTGTATTCTGCTTCTTATTTTTGAGGTGATTCTTTGATGAAACGAGGACACTCCTCACAGCCTATTCCTTAATGCTGGACACTTCCTCAGACGTCCGAATCTTACCTGGCTCAAGCATCGAGGTTTGTGTTCACTCTAAGACTTGAAGATGGCTGCATATTAACAGCACCTGAAAGGGACCTAAATGAAATGGGCGTTTGAGGTCCTACTCAGCTTCTGGTTCATTCTGAGCGGTGCGACTGGGAATTGACTTACATGTCATTTGAAGAAGATGCATCCAAAAGAATAAGGCTAACATCCACATACAGCTTAAAAATCATTACAACATCAGTACATCCGGAACCTCCAGACACACGGAGAGAACATTACCAGCATCCTCGAACTCTGCACGTGCCCTCTTCCACCAACGGATTAACACTTATAGGAGTTCTACAGGAGGCTCTCACGTGAACAAGAACAAGGCCCACTGCACCAAATGCCAGTTTTCTTAGGTGCCAATTTCTCTATTTTGATGACTTTGTGAAGAATGATAAATGAATAATTATTAAATATGCACTCTATGTTGGTGATCATACAAGGATCATTTTAACTTTGTAATGAAACTCTAGAATAGTTAGCACTGAATCCCTTGATGTAAATGAAGAAACTGAGGCTAATGAAGATGGGGGAATTGGTGAGTGGGGTACCATTAAAATAGGAACACTTAAAAGCAAACCCAGGTCATCTTTGTGGCTAGAAGGTCATACCACGTCCCCCACTTTCTCAACATGCAACCTGGAGTCAGCTGCTTTGATGGTCTTATCAATAAAATGTAAGTCAGTCCTCTGACTCACCTCGTTGCTGTAATGGTTTCATGCAAATGACTCCACAAAGCGAGTGCCATAGTTGTTAACTTGGCTAACATTAGTCTCATATCCAGTTCCAGACTCACCTTCCCCCACTATCCCAACATACTTGTGAAATCCCCAAAGCGAAGAAGTACGGCATACAACCTTTTGCCAGATTCTTAATGTGTTGACTCTTTGACCCGATTTCTACAAGGACAATCCGAATGCTGAGTCATATGAATGGCAGTCAGAGAGGAAGGTGACCATAGCAAACTCAGGAGTGTGTTCTGGATCCTGAACACAAGCCACACTTCACCTACACCTCAGCAGGTTAAAAAGTAGACCCACTGATGTAACATAAGAAGGATTTCATCTAAGAAGGGTTCTGGTATTAATGGAAAACATATTAACGTCTCAATTGGAAATGAATCAAAGGTACTGTTCTAAAATAACTTCATCCTATACCTTGTACCTTTTATGGAATGAAGATAGATACAAAGATAGACTTGCATACACATATATACACAGAATATTCATATCTTCATGGACAACGAAGGAACTGGATTAATTAAAACACAACATGGGGATTTCCATTTTTTGTCCCCAGAGACTGAACCTTCCCACATACAGGACATGTAAAAAGTCAAGCCATACTCCAAGTAAGGAAAACAACACAATGTCACTGTTGTCCTTTCAGGTTAGCAAGGAAAAGCTGAATATGGCACACTGTGTAAGTCTGAGCCAGATACCTTTGCCTCACTAAATTACAATGTTGGGGACTTTCCACTGCCGTCCCAGGCCTGCCCTGTGAATGCACAGCTTCCTAGCTGGACCCTTTACCTCACTTGACCTCGCTTGTTTCTAATCATGTAACTCTTATGGGGGAAAATGAAGAAGAAAGAGGAGAAAAGAATGAAGTAAGAGCAACTGATGTGTTATTTGACAGGAACTTACCTTTCCACTTTGTAGTTGGGAAGCAAAGATGAACAGCGTCCTTAAACTTTCCCCCAGTTGGAGCAGTCCCATGGGCTAGGAATTCCATCATTAAGACAATGTACTTGCACAAAGAGCTGTGACTGATCATCAAAAGAGCTGTTTTACACTTGATGGTGACACTTGTCTGTCAAGTCCTTCAGCCTTTGCCTCCCTCCCCTGTAACATTTTTCTCTTATCACAATTTCTCAGCATGATTTGACTTTGGAAAGATCAGGACAAAAACCGAGAATGGCCACAGGGCTTTGTTGTTATGATTAATGTTCAAAGCTTTAGGTATATGTCTACATTAGAGAAGGAATTTCCTAGATCAGCCAATTAGAAGGTGGTTAAATGCTACAAACTCCCAGTAACATCACACTGTCTGTCTGTCTTACAGGCAGTGATAGCCACTGCACAGAGCTTTTAATGGGTGCTAATTCTGCTCCACTTCCCCTGAATTTATTCAATTTTTCCTCAAATTTTTATTATCTTGGTCTAGCAGGTTAAGTCTTAGAAAAATTTGTTTTAATTTCAAATAAGTATTCTTAAATAAGAAATATTTTAAATAATATTTATTATCAACAATAGGGTCTAATATAGAGCAACTGGCAAAGCTTTATTGAGTAGGAGTTTATGAGACAAAATAAAATCTCCCCACTTAAACTATTCTATCAGATTCTCAGAACAGAAGCAGATTGCACTAAGCCATTAGCGAGCTCTCTGTGAAAGTCCAGGTGGTTTTATCTGATCACTGTTCTCAAGGAGGTGAGGATGCAGCGAGGGGATCCCAAGGCTGGGTGCACAAGTCATGTGGGAAGGACCCAGCGGCTCTGAAATGGAAGGTGCTGTGACTGCTGCCATTGGAGAGGTCACAACTCGATCCCATATAGACACGTGTCTCAGAGGAAGGTTTCAGCACAGTTCACATTAATTAATGAACTTTAATGCAGCAGGCGGGGGCATTGCAGGCATAGTTGGGACCTCTGAGAACTGAGCCTCAGTGCCTTGGCGCACTTCACTTACTACCCAATAAAGGCGGAGTTGACGGCGAGTCATTTGAACACCAGACCATTAGAGTCTTCTTTAGGGTTAAGAACCTGACATCCACCACGCAGCTCAGGGCTCCCTAAAGTTAATTCCTTCTTTAGTCTAAGCAGGCTTTCCTAACTGAGCTCCTCCTTGCCTCCTGACTGAGGTGACTTGTAGTGGGGGCTCTGCTCTGTGTTGTAGGACATGCGACTTCCTGCCACTCAATGACAGAGCACCTGCCACCTCCACCAATCACAAATGCTTCTGCAGACATCCCCACATGTCCTCTGGGGAGAGGAGAATCACCCCAGTTGAGAACAACTTCCCATGTTCCATTCCTCTTCCATAACTTCATGATGAAATTTATATGACCAAATAACTCTTTAAATATATTCATATTTAATATTAGCACATTAAAATTCAGAACATTCTTATTGCAAGGAAACCAATTTACTCTTGCTTAATTTGATATTTCCCAAGTATTCTGAGTCACAGAATCACCTGTCTCTTAGTGGTAGCTATTTTAAATTCCTGCACTGTTACAAAATGTATCAGAAAATCCTGGTAAATTGTGTGATTACACAGAGGCATGATTCTCTTATAAGAAACACTTAAAGAATTCATAGTTCATTTAAAATGATATATTTTTGTACTTTTAAGTTAAAATATCACTTAATGATAATAGACACAACATTAGCTAAAATAAACTAAGATTTTTAACTTATAATACTTTGTAAACTTATTTGGCAGGCATTCATCATTTTCTGAGACATAGATATTTGTTATGACTTAGATATCAGGTCCCTGAAAAGCTCTTGTGTGAGACAACACAAGAAAGTTCAGAGGTGAAATGATCGTGTCAGGAAAGTCTTAACCTAATCAGTGCATTACTCCCCGCATAGGGATGAAATTGGTTACTGTGGGTATCCAGGGTGTGACTGGAGGAGGTGGGTCCCTGCGGCTGTTCCTTTGGGATTTATATTTTGTCCTTGTTAAGTGGAGCACTTTCTGCTTCCTGATTTCCATGTCCTGAGCCACTTTCCTCCATCACAATCTTCCTCCAAAGAATGGAGTCCGCCATCTATGGGCTGAGACTTCAGAAACTGTGAGTCCTAAATAAACTTTTCCTCCTCTAATTGTTCTTGTCAGGTCTTTTGGTCATAGTGGCGAAAAAGTGGACTAAAACAGTATTGGTATTATTTTTGTTTTATGAGTAAAAGGTAACTCTACATCATGTACAACCACAAGAATGGAAAGTTATTCTCCATGTATGTCTAATATGTCAAAATACATTCTACTGTCATGCATAACTAAAAAGAACAAATAAAAAATAAATAGTCTTAAAATGGTAAAATGACTTTTCTAAGATTTTAACAGTGTAGGATGGGAAGGGGAAAGTCAAACTACTTTCTCAGAGGGCACCATTGGGTAACTTCCTCACATGCTG
The DNA here is from genome assembly GCF_902686455.1 of Sciurus vulgaris. Classification (NCBI taxonomy): domain Eukaryota; kingdom Metazoa; phylum Chordata; class Mammalia; order Rodentia; family Sciuridae; genus Sciurus; species Sciurus vulgaris. The sequence continues at coordinate 153,375,768 of NC_136467.1, forward strand.
GAACCAGGCATAAACTGCCACATCCAGAAACAGCCATATAATTAGGATAGGACCACTTTCCTATTTCCTATTCCTAGAGTTATAGGATTCATCTGCTCAGCTTCAACCCATTATGATTGACACAATGATTGACTCAGGGACAGGCACCTCATCTGGGTCTAAATTTCTCTATGCATGACATCTGGGTGATTCTTTTAGGAATCTGAACATGACTTAAGTTGTTCCACTCATATGGAGGTCTAGGACTTCAGTGTGGTTATTTTGGGAAGGAAAACCCTTTGGTCAGGTCAAGCAAATGACTGCATGAACAGATGGTTGGGAGAGCAGATGAGAGGCCTTTGATTGTTGCAAGCTTTTTGCTGCCAGATAGCAAACACACCTGTGTGGGAGGCCAACACATAAAGGAAGCCAGAGAGCTTTTATAGAGGAGAGAGAATTATAGAGGTTGAGATGCAAATTCCCAGTCCGGCTGCCCAGAGTCACATCTTCCATTTGACATTTTCAGTCATTCAATAGTGTCTTTATTGTCTTGTCCATTTTGTGTTTAGGTTTCTGTCAGTTTCAATAGAAAATATTCTTAGTAATATATGAAATGGAAATAGAATAAGTGCCTCATTGTTTCACAAGTTAGCCATTACAAAGGAAAACATTATATTTGAGTTAAGATGATTTTATAAATATTGATCTACCATCTATTCAAATCAAACTGCCTAACTTACATTTGCTGAGCTTGATTGCTGTTAATCACAAAAGCCAAGGCAAGAAAAATCCAGGTGATGTGGTTAGACAGGATTAGTACAGTAACTCTAGAGGAATGCTGCAGACCACCAGCCAACTGCCATATGTAAAAAATATTTGGAGAGCATAATACCCATGTAGTTTCCTGAAAGAAGCAAAGCAAGGTGAACAAAGAATTCAGTGTAGTGGTATTTTGGACATCTGAAATACTAAGAAAAATAAGATATAATTTTCATAGTATTTTCTTTTTAGAAATAGACGAATGATTCTGTTTAATTATTTAATTTACTGTGGAGAAGTTCAAATCAAGGAAACGATTAAAATCAATCCAAATATTTTTCCAGTTTCTCCATAAATAGATTCTTTTAAGAATCATTTCTCTTTCAATTCCATTTCTAAGGTTTATTTCTTGAGAGACATTTTTTCGTTATTTCTGCAGCTAATCATTATTAAAATTTGGCTAGCTTTCATTCTTTGAAGCCCAGGCAAGCTCATAGCACTAAATAACAAAGAATACTTCTTCAAAGACTGTCACATGCCAGTATCACTCTAAGAGAGGCCCACGGAGTCACTGACTGAATCCCAGAGTTACTAAGCCTTGCATTGGAGGATCAATGAAAATAACAGCCACCAGAAGCGCCTACTGAAGACAATGAAAGTGGGTTCTGAGTGAACCTGATTGCACCTTCATTTTCCTAGGCAGTAGCTTTTAGTTCACAAGGAAACAATAAAAACTCAAATAAGTGGGATGAAACGTCTATGGACAAGGCCATCTTAAAATGGAGTTTCAGAGAGCAAGGTATTCCAACAGGCGTGGTATTTTCAGAGACCTCCACAGCTGTGACTGGGGCGGGGTTCATTCCCAACATCCTGCTCTGGAAACAATGTGGGGCAGACTCTCCACATGCTCGCTTTTCCTGGAAAAAAAAAAAAAAAAAAAAACACTTACCTTTTGTTTGTATTTTTCTTCACTCTAATTGCTGTGCTTCCTCATGGTCTCTGCTAGCCCATACCTTTGACCCAGCCCGCCATTGTCTTTCCACACCATTGTCTTTCCACACTAATTTAACTTCTGTTCCTGCTGCTCAATGGTGCATTCCCCTAGAATTCCTTGTTCTGCCGCCTCTTCGGTGAACTGGGTTCATCCCACTCTACTCACCAGCTTTGCGATTGGCTTTGAGTCTGGTGTTCCACCTCTTCTCCAGGTAGGGATAGCCAAGGAGGTGAAATCTGTGCAGGGAGATTTTTTTATAAAGCAATTTATCCTGGAAAAGTACATAAAGGTGGTGATAAAGGTCTGTGAAGTGTCCAACGTAGGTTAGCTCTTCCTAATCAGTAGTGCAACTGCCTACCTTTCATCCATACAATTTCAAATTTGTTCCCATCTGACACATTTCATCCATTGCATGCATTCTGAATGTGCTGGAACCTTACAGTTTAGATGCTGTTAATCTTGTGGTAACTCCATCTACTGCCTCCAGAGACAATATCAAAAGTCGACTTCAAATACTGTGTCATTCTTTTGAGTCTCCTGGGTATAATTCACTACCATTGCTCTGAAGTTAGACTGTTGGCTGATGAGTCTAGTATTTAATATGTGCGCAATTGTCTTAATGTCTTTATTCCTCAGCCTTCTAGTCTATAAAATGGGCATGCTCCTCATTGACCTCATGAGATCTGGGAGGACTGAGTCTATTAATATTGAGTGCTTTGACCTAAGTACGTACAGACCGAAAGGTACGATTCCTTTCCCACTCTAAGAATCACTGTCGGCTCTCCCATAAAAGGCGACAGGGTAACAGAGAAAATCATGACACGTTTATTAAACCATTGTTTTACATGATATTGGAGGCTTTAAAATGAAGACTCAAGGATATGGGAAATCCATCTGCCTTTACAAAGCTTAAGGTCTCGGAAGCACTGACGACAATGTCAGAATGTGACTGGACCAGAACTTCTGTGATGTCCTAAGATAACTGGCCGAGTTGGAACCCAGCAAGGCCATTCCCTGGGATCCTCTTGACTTCTCTGTGCTGGTATTTCTTGCTTCCACTTGTGGGGCAGAACGCCTTCAGGAGGGGAGGATCCCACAATCTCCTGTCAAACAGGGTAGCTCTTCCACAGAAAGGCAGGGGACGGCCGAGTAACTTGTCTTAGGGTTTAAGGCTGGCTTGGGTGAAGAGGATTCTAGCCTGTGTATTCACTTAGGTGGGAAGCAGATCAGAGGGCTGGGGAAGGCCAAGGAGAAATTTGGCTCTAAGGGCTGCTTCTGAGGCCTTCCAGTCTTCTTGAGTTTAAAGAACTCAGTGTGTAGAAATGCCATCCTTCGAGTATCATGCAGTTGTACGTGCAGTATGAGTTACCATTGCACATAGTACCTGGGAAGACTTTGGGATTTGTCACCTCTTTGCAACCAATAAATTATACAACTAAACCCCAAGCAACAGCTGCTAGCCAAGGTTGGGGAACACCGAGAACCGTCACAACAGCTAACTCACCGAAGGGAGAAGGTGGACGGAGCTTCACTTCCTAGTGCCTGAGGTGTGCACTATTTATTTGTGCTGGTCCTGAACATTTTTGTTTTCCAGAATTGTTGACTAACCTTGAAACAAGGGTTGTTGTATAACAAGTTGTATAAGGCCATTTGTTTGTGGATGGTGAGGTATTTAACAGGATGAGGTAAGTTCTTTTCTAGTGAAGAGACTGCTGATACTCCCAAATGCTTCAAAATTAGGTTCTGTGTGTGGATGACTGTGCGTGTGTTTGGGGGGGTGTTATGTCCATGCTTGACTAAAGATAAAATATGGCAGCATTAAATGGGTACAGCTTATTTGTGTCCATATAGAAAGGCCCTGAGGGTCTGCCCAAAATGACGTGAACTCCCATGACCACACTTCCTGTTAAGTGTGAACACTTCCTGTGAAGTGTTAAGTAGGGTGAGGCTGAAGAACACTTGCTGATAGATCTCCCATGGATACCAAAGCCATCACTGGAAAGTCAGTCTGACCACAGAAATCATCCTACTACGTAGAGCAAATCAGAAATGCAAATGAAGCAGCTCATTGGCATCTTATTTGTCTCAGCTGATGATAAATTTTGCCAGGGTTGAGAGAAGTTCCAAGGGTGCCTCTGTGAGAACATAAGGTTGTCACCCATCGTATGTTTTCACAAAGTGCTGAGAGCACGTGTAGGACAGTTGGCTTTGTCATCGTTTTGCCCAGCCTCCACAAAAAGGCTTCTTTGTTTTTATTCATGTTCCCTACCTTTGAACTCTCCTTCACTAAGAAGTTTTTCTTTTGAGCTATGGTAGTACTGAAGCCAGTGTTGGAGATGAAACTCTATTCCCTGCCCCTTGGTGGATGAGGCCTGCCTAAGTATCAGGCCTCAACAGTTGAGAAAGCCTGTTGTGGTGGTAGCTCCTAAGCACAGCTGGAGATGCCTGCCAGTGCCAGCTCAGGATCACAGCAGCAAAGCTGGATTCATTTCTATGGAGTGGCGTGTGGAGCTCTTAATGGAGGGCTATGCCCTCCAGTGTCACAGAAGACCCCAGTAGCTCACCACCATTTTCTTTCTGGGTTCTTGTCTCACAAATTTGAAGAATGAAATCCACAGACTACAAGAGAAGGCAAGAGGGAACGACTGGGATTTATTTAGGAGAGAAGAAAAGTGAGACATTCTGCAAGGCACAAGGGAACCTGATAGCAGGTTACCACTTAGATGTACTAGTCTCGGGGCTTATATAACTTTTGGGTTATATTGATCAAAATCCATGTGAAATAGCTATTGGAAAAGTGCCAAGGCTATTGGTTAAAATCCATGCTCAACAGGTACTGGAAAAGTGCCAAGGCTATTAGCCAGCCCTTGAGTCTGTGTCCCTGACTCAGAACAGTCTTGCCTCCCTATTCCCATCTCCCCAGGACAAAGGAGTTGGCTGCAATGTTTGGAATGTTCCTAGAGGGTAACCTCATGGAGTAGTCTTTACGATAAAAAAAAAATAAAATGCAGCCAGATGTGGTGGCACGCATCTATAATCCCAGCGACTTGGAAGGCTGAGGAAGGAAGATCATGAGTTCAAAGTCAGCCTCAGCAAAAGCGAGGCACTAAACAACTCTAAATAATACAAAACTCTATTTTGCGTTATTTAGAGACCCTGTCTCTAAATAACGCAAAATAGAGTTGGGGATGTGGCTCAGTGGTGGAGTACCTCTGAGTTCAATCCCAGGTACCAAAAAACTAAAATAAGATATAATAAAAAGATAAAATGACTTAGTTGGGATCCATTAACTATGCTATCTTATTCAATATCAGAGATAAATGTAAACAAAGATGGAGAAAATTCCTTAATTGTGTTCTACATCTGACTCTCAATTATACCCAAACAAGAGTTTGATTTTCCTGCCCCAGTTTTTATAACCTGTCCCAATAAAAATGCCAAGTACAAAAACAAGGACACCTCAAATTAATTAAACTCATTGTATAAATATCCAATGTCTTTATTTATCAAGACTATTTCTTAGGAAAAGGGATGAAGATATCCACCATACTTATTGATAGCAATTTGCCACACTAAATAAATTGAAGAGTAGAAAATGAATGTTGGCCCCTCAGTCCACTGAAAATGACTGACAGGAGGATACAGGCCCAGTGACCTTTGTATTTCTGCTGAGTTGACGTGATAGGATTCTTTTCATCCTCATGTAGTAATAAAAGAACTACCTCCTATGGAGGTTGAGACTTACAGAAGATCGCCCTCCCGAGCTAAGATCCTGGCTCCAAAGAAAGGTCAGAAAAGCTGCATATGGATCACATTCTAAATTTTCTTGCCCAGGCCCTAGTGGAGGCCTGGATTAATGAGACGGATAAACTCTGACTGAACCTTTAGGACAGTTAGAGGAACACACCCCAGGGTGATCAGCCCACAGGACAGCACCATCAGTAGCCACTCTCTCCTGTGGCTGTTGTTCCTAATACTGCTGAATCACAACAGGCAATGCAAATGCATAGATCTATTCTCTGCCTCTCCTTGGGGGAGGAGGCACATGGTCAAAGGTCACAACTTCTAGAATACAGTTATATGTCAGAGATTACTAACAGGTTATGTTTATCAAAATTATCAGTGAAATTTGTGTGTGTGTATGTGTGTGTGTGTGTGTGTACATGTATGTGTGCACGTGTGCTGCCATTCACCTGTGTGTGCTAGGGATGGAACCCAGGGTCTGGCACAGGCACAGCATCCATTCTGCTGCAGCCACATCCCCAGCCCAGTGATAAAATTTCTACCCATACACTCAAATGACCCATCTATGTAATGCCAGTATCTCTGATGTTTCTGTTTGGGCTTTCAATGCAGGGTGAAAAAGATAACTGTTTGTAAAATGTTCAAGGCAGTCAGGGAAAACATCACATTTTGACAGAAATTCAAATAGTAGATAGATGCATTTTGTTTGCTCATAGTGGGAAAAATAATAGTTGATGTGCATTGCAAATAAATGTGCATTGGATTGAAAAAAATCTAAAAATTGTCTATAAGCATTTTAATTATTTACCTGAATCATCAGGGTAACATAATAGGAAGTACTTGAGCTTTGATGAACATTTTCTACCCACATACATTTTATCTCACTCCTAGCCTAATTTCCTGCCTAGGTCTAGGGCTTATATTTGGGAAGCTTGGTGTTGTCAATACAGACTGCAGTGGATTGAACAGTGACTCCCAGAGATGTCCAGGTCTTGATCCCTAGAATTTGTGACTACATTACCTTACACAGAAAAAGGGGCCTTCCAGATTGTGATTAAATTAAGGATCTTTAAAGGGGGATTATCTTGGATTATCTGGGTAGCCCAATTTAATCCCCATGGTATTGTAAATTAAAAAAGCAAACAAGCCCAGAAGGAGGAGACAGCAGAAGCAGGATGGGGGCAGATGCTGGTTCAAGATGGTTCTAAGGAATGTGGACAGCCATCAAGAGCTGGGAAAGGCAAGAGAAGCCACTTCCTCCAGATGTTTCAGAAGGATGCCACCCTGTACACACCTTGATTTGAACTCCTGGAGACCTAAGGCAGATTTATGACTCTAAGAATTGCGAATCAATACATTTGCATTATTTTAATTCATAAAATAATGATATAATGAATAATAATGAATACATAACCCAACATTATTATTATATCATATTAAAGAATCAATGGGGTAATATAAACAAACTTATTGATTGCTGATTGCTAACTTGGCTTATCTTTTCCCTTCCACACTCAGTGAAAATACATAACTAAAATAGCAAACTTTTTATTTTCTTACACTCAGTATAAACAATGTTATTTGCCTTAAAATTATCTGCAACTTTCAAGGTTCTAAATGTACTGATCTACATCAGTACGTTTTGTTTAATATATTACCTGGTTTATCATTGACAATCCATAAAGCAATATTTGAAACGGGATGGTGTTCAAATGATCTTGTGACACAGGCCATAAAGATTTACCCTTGTGGATTCTAGAATCTAAAACTAGTAAATTCACATAAAAAAAGAGGTAACTTTTTACATTCCTCAAAATTGGACTATTTAAAATATGCAGTAGGGGCAAATAAAATGATCTAATGAATACAGCTGTATATTTATTTTAAAAGAATTCATTGAGAGTAAAGTGTTACATTGTTGCATTTTTATGACTTGGCCCTTAAATGTTCTCCAAAAGCCCAGGAGTTGAAGACTTGGGCCCAACTGGGACACTATTTCTTTAAGAGGCGGAGCCTAGAGGGAGGAAGTGAGGTCACTAGGGGTGTGCTTTAGGCAACAGCTGTAAGGCCAGCCCCTTCCTGTCTCTCCGCTGAACTTCCGGGGTCAGGGGTCAGTGGCTGCTTTGGAAGAGCCGTGGAAGATGCTTGCTACAGGTGATTCGCGGTTCTCCTGGTGGAGGGAGGTCCCGGCGGTTCTGAGGACCAGGTCTCCGCGCGGTGCTGCTGGGTCTTCTCCATGTTCAGTAGGAAGCATCTTTCACGTCGCGTTTTGTTTTATGACGGTGAATAGCTGCGGAATCAGTTTGCTCTTTGTAAAGCAGCTCTAGCATTAGCTGTGCACGTGATGTTTTGCATTTAAACCCTTAAGAGAACCCAGATGTGGAATTAAAAAGAGCCAACCAACGTCCAGTTGAAGAGATTTTTTTTTTTTTTAGTTCAGTGTTTTGATATACAATAAAATGAATTTAGTGTAAAGTCTAGTTTCAATGAGCAGGTTTTTAAAAATAAGAATATATTAAATATTGTATTGAGATTTCTTATGCCTGAAGTTCCTAATTATCCCAAAGAACCTTTCCACGCCAGGCCATTAGGAGGCAAAATTATAAAGCAGAGAGTTTGCATTTTCTGTTTCCTTCTCTGTCATCTTTCACCTTTAGGAATGAATCTGTTACCCCCGGCCCTGACCCAACCTGGTTGCTGGTTAGTAACTTTCTCTTCTTGCCTTTGAAATACTTTTTTTTAAATTTTTTTTTTTTTTTTGTCTATTCCACAGGCTTCAGTACTCTTTGATGGTTCTGATTTAGGTTTTTTTCTCTTTCTCCAGGATTGAAATGGGGTTATTCACATACATGGTGATCTCCCTCCATCAGCAGCCATGCAGAAAGCACAAGGCAAAAGTTTTTAATGCTTGTACACTTAGAATCAGAAGTCACCTAAAAAAAAAAAAAAAGATAAAATCTTAGTGGGGTAAAGTAGGCTACAATGTAAAAGTGAGAAATTCCATTTGGTTGGCATAGCTGAATAGCCCTGCTGGGTTTCCATGCAAGAGGAGTGGGGGCTATGGCCAACATTTCATGGGAAATTACCCCATTCTGAGTAATTTGTCAGATGTTATTTTATTCTACAGAACAGCTCCAGCTGCCTAAGACATCACAGGTATCAGATTAATTTCCCCCCATTTTATCACCATTCTTGCCTTTGCTACTATTTCTCCTGCAGTTAAAGCAGAATCACCCCAAAAGATCAGCACTCCATTTTGTCTTTGTTGAGTCACATCTTTAAATATGTTTTAGGTTTCCCATTTTTCTGTTTGTGTGGTTTTGTTAGTTTATCTGTAGAATTAATATGGCTTAGGAGTAAAACATAAAAGCATCTGAGACTATTTTTCAAAGAACTATCACAGTTGCATAATTAATTTTAAATGGGGAAATAGGGATGAGAGGAGGGATGTTTTATATAAGTTGTTTGTTGGAGTGACCTTTGTCTCTAGCTGAAATGAGAAGAACTTTCTTTATGCAGAATTTGATTTCCAGCTGCATTTTTATTTGCTCCTCTCTTAATTTTCTGTTTGGTTCATCTTGAAAATTAAATTTTACTGAAGAAACATTGATACAGGTGATTTGTAAGAGTTCTACCTAGAAAAAATTTGACATAGCTTCAATTCTTGACTGGCATAAGGCATCCTTGTAGAACTCTTGAGTTCATGTTAGGAGGAAACAAAGAGGCACTGAAATGACAGAAGAGAGCTGTCTGCAGACTGGGCCTGGAACAATTCCTCTCAGCCAGGTGGTTGGCAAAATATTAACTCATATGATAAAAACAAAAATAACCCAAAACAACCCCCAAATAATCAACCTGAACTTAATAAACTTCAACTCCCTGAAAATGCTCAATGACACAGTGTTGTTAATAAACTAAAAATATAGGTACGCTTTCCTTGAAAATGATTGTGCCCAATTATTATTCACTCTCTGAATTTATAGACTATCATGTGCCCAAAATCCCAAGATGTATTAGTGGAGGTGAAGAAGATGACATGCAGGAGAGGTGAGGGATTTGGCCAATGTTGTCTAGTTAATTAATCAATTGGAAAAGAAAGAGCAAAGTACAATCCCATCTTCAAATTCTTGGTGCCACTCAAGCAAACCATAAATCCCGACATATGGAGCTGGATGTATCTTTTTAGATGAAGCCTATTATTTACATGCATTGCAGTGTGTTCTTTTATTTACATGCACATTTTTAAACTTTTTATTTTAAAGTAATTATAGACTTAGGTCCATATTTAACATGATTTTTAAAAAGAATTATGTAGAATCCAGTATTTCAAACCTGAGTAAGTTTCTCTCATCATCCATGTTGTTGGAATCAAAGAATATTTTTTCCAGAATCCTCTTGAGATAGAATATTATTAGAGAGAATGATAATAAGACACTTAAATCATAAGGTATACTCCCAAAACACACATATAAATACTTCCTTATTAATTTCCTCGTAACTAAAGACCTAAGAATATGTGCATGTCATAGGTCACTGTGCTTAGAACTATAGTTGTAATAAAATAGTTATAATAAAATAGTAGTCATGTATATGCCTTCAAAGTTTTGTTGATTTGATGAAATGATGTTTATCTACATCCTTTAAAAGATTTATGCCCAAACACAGCAATTTCTGGTACACTCAATTTCTTATATTTTCTAAATTCTTGTAGACTAGCACACAATTGGTGCCAAAGAAGTGGTGAAAATTATTGATAAATCTATTTCTATTACATTTTTACAAAATGCTTTACAATACAAGCATGCAGGATTTTAAAGTCTTGAGTGGTGCACATTCTGTACCACAGTATACAAGATAATGAAGGCAGAATTTCAGTCCTGGCTCTGGGACACATGGTGTGATTTAGAAGAATCATTTGACCATGGCTCTTGTTTGCGATGGGGTTGATATTGGTATTTGCAGCAGGGTAATTCTTTTTTGTCAACTCTGCCTGAAAATTTGCAGTGTGTTTACTGTCCCTTGCTCCTGATATCAAAGGTCAGTACCTTCCTCCATTTATCTTGACACCAATCCCCTCCCCTGAACTCTACCATTTCGTAATGAATTGAGTAGGAGGTAGGAGTGGGTGAGGGATATCATCTTAGTTGAGAATCTATTTTAAGCCATTATATAACTCTTATTTCTTTATTTATAAATGAAATATTTAGTTAAAAAATAACGCCTTTCATTTTGAATTTTTCAAATTCCCCACAACTTATAAAGTAAAATCAAGATGATAATTCTTTTAAGGTTCTGTGTGCATTTTATGTTTTTATTTTCCTTGACCCACAAGTATGATCTTTATGTGTATGATAGATTTTGGTGGGTGTTATGGTTTGGATATGAGGTATTCCCCCAAAGCTCCTGTGCATTATACAGAAAATTTCAGAGGTGAAGTGATTAGGTATGGGGGCTGTAACTTCATCAGTCCATTGTAGTTTAAATGCATTAAGAAGGTGGTAACTGCAGGCAGGTGGGGCATGACTGGAGGAAGTGGGTCACTGGTCACATGCCCTGGAAGGGCTCACCTACCCATAGCCCCTTCCTCTCTATCTCTGCTTCTGGCTACCAGGAGCTGAGAAGCCTTCCTCTCCTGTGCTCTTCAGTCATGAGGCTTCTCTCCTCCATCCAGATCAGTGGAACCAGCTGACCTTGAACTGAACCTGTGAAACCATGAGCCCAAAATAAACTTCTCCTCTGAGTTGTTCTGATCTAGTGTTTTGGTCACAGCAATGAAAAGCTGACTAACACAGAGGACGCTAGAGAAGGATGGGAAGAATAGCCGGAGGCAGAGCTGACAGTGGGATAAGACGATCATACTCCTTCTCTGCCATGTTCATGCATCAAAATTCTCCTTGATTTTCAGAGCACAAAGAAACGTTAACTCTGAAATATTTTACTTCATTTTCTTCCTTTGAGCCCCTCTCTTAGTGAACTTAGGTGTGTATTCCATGGGACTTGGAGAAACCAGCAAATTCATCACATTGTATAGTAATCTGTCTCAGTATAACAAGGCCAATTTTAATAAGAAAAAATACCAAATCTTCCCTGGTGTGTCTAAGAAAATAACTTCATAGAATCATGTATTTATCAGTAGCATATCTTTAAGAGACTATGGAAAATTATGAAAAACTTCCATGAGCTATAGCAGTCAAAAGGAAACTAACTGTGACTGCGATTATATGGCATTTTAAAAAGGGACTGGTGAAATATTCCTGAGATTTTGCTTTTCTCTCCAAACTCAGGAGGTTTTATGCCCCTTTGTGGTTTTCAGGGGACACTGCTGTGTTCCTCTCTTAATGTCCTGGGGCTTTTTCTCTACCTCAAATTCTTCATGAACCAATCATAGAAAAGCAAAGACTGCTAAGAGCAGGTATTTGGAAAAGGCTGAAGCTGATCTTGGTTTTTGATCTCTCTCTCTCTTTGATTTTGTATCCATTTTCTTTTGTGAAATTTAATTTAGTCATATTTGAAGATGTTCCCATTTCATTTTGTGATTAAGCTCTACCTTTTTCAATGGGAAGCAGGCTGGGTGGAATACATAAATGTAGGTGACCTGTACCAAAGATGAATCGTGAGAGATTGACGATATCGAAAGGATTCATGTCTATGCAGATGGCAGATGCCAGCATCTCCAACCACTGCCACCACCTCGTCCTTCTGCCACTTTGCTTTGCTTCAGTGTTCCCTCATGATCTTCTTCAGTATGTTTCAATTGGCAGGAAATTTACAAATGAAATCCTTACTAAAGTGCAGTAAAACGATTTTCCCCTTCAAGGTCTGAATTTAGGAACCTGTCTTTTCTCATGACAGCTGATGACATCTCCAATGTCTAGAAACAGAAGGGAGAATCCATCTGTTGTCAGGAAGAGAAAAAAGATGTATGCAAGGTGCTGTACTTTTAAAATTTATTCCAAACCCTGGAGACAGGAAGTGCTTGAGTGGAAGTGGTAATGCTGAATTTTTTTCGAGTGCATGTTCTCTGTTATTGCATGCAAAAGTCACATCTAGAGTCAACTTAAGGGATGATACTTTGAATAGCCATTTTTCTTCTACAAAGTCATTTTTTTAAAAATAGTATATAATTTGTAATATTAAAGCTGTGACAAGCTGGAAAAATTCAAATAGGTATACAGTGCACATTAAAATGATCACTGCCATTTAGTCTGTTTCCATGATCAGTTTAGATTCCCTGATGCAGAGAGAAAAGCACATTCAAATGAGCCCTTTAACTTAGAATCTTAGTGTATTTCTTTTTAAATATTTGGTGCTTTGAAAAATATTAATTTTGTCTTAGGAAAATAGGTGCATACCAGACTCATGAAACTGACTGAATCAGCAGAATAACCTGTCTGGCTTCTACATGTCACAAGTTCATCACTACCTAAAAAATTGGCTCTTGTGAGCTGCCTGGGTTGGATCATTTTAACGATGTGTTACAAAATATATCTGACCTGCTATAAACAATCTCTTCTTTGTTTAAGAGAAAGTAAAAGAAAATGAACAAGAGCAAGTAAAATGCTTCCTATTGCAAAGTGATCGCCCTTGAAAGCAGTTCCTGTCCTCACAAAGCTCCTCTTTACTCACCACCAGCAGTCACACACAGCCAGGGCAGGGTGTGTGTATGTACACACATGGCCATCTCAAAATGGTTATTGAAATCATTTGATATATTTCCATACACGTTGGAAAAATATAAGTCTTTAAAACTGGGTCACTTACATTTTAATGTGTGGAAACCAATAGTCTGAAGAAATTTCCAAAGAATGGAAACCTTTGCCTTGTCTGGTTGGATGTAGTAAAAGCAGCTCTGAGCCTTCTAGTTCTTCATTCCACCAGCTCCCTTTAGGAAATCATTTAATAGACATAAATGAAACCCATCATATATGTTTGGTAGAGTTCATGCGTGTTTGGCACATTGCGGCTGACCCACAACAGTGGTGGGTTAACCCTGATGTAAAGCTAATCTGTTGTCCACTATGAGAATCAAAATAATAGTTCAAAAGACTGCTATCATTTGGACCCCAACCAAATAAAACATTTAGATGTGCCCATGGGGACATACATATCACTTTAACAAGGAAACTAAAGGTGAGAGTCTCTAATGGTAGAAAGACACTCAAAACAAGATTCAGTGAATCAGTGGGGACTTTGAATATGCACCTTCTCTTACAATTGTTCTAAACCAATGCTATGATGGTCTGGTTTTAAACCTGGTTTCTTTTGGTCAAAGTTCCCCCTTGAGTAATGGAAATCAGTAGACTGAGGCTTAAACTTATTCTCTCTTTCTCTTCCTGCCCTCCAGCTTAGCACAGAAATGAGGTAGGTAGGAGGAAAACGTAATTAATAGAGAAAAGCTGTATGATTTGCCTGGATCTGGACTGCAACTGCGTTAGGGAAGGCACAGTCTCTTAATCTGTGGAGAAGAGTCAAAGTGTATTTTATTTCTAATGGTTTTGCATTTCACTTGCTTTAATGTGAATAAGAGAAAAAGCTACATGTTGTTTCTTCTTCATTCACTGAATTTTCTGTTGGATCCCAAACTTTCTGAATAAGCATTATTTTGACACAGGGTCAAACTTGAAATTCAGAAAAATAAGAGTCATTAATTTTGTGTTTCTCTTTTTTATGGATGAGACCATCACAATCTTGAGATATAAAGGAGTTCTTTTTTCTTTTCCTTTTTTTCACTGAGAAGTTTAGGGGATCCCTTTTTCTCTTGAACCAATCGAGGCTAGTATAGAGTCAAGACCTAGGGTGAGACAGGCACACTCTGAAGATAGTTTTCAATCTGTGAATGAGCCAGTACGATTGTTGGAGATCATCCGTGATATCTTTTTTTCTAACTTGCAGTGATCTGTTGAATTGGGTGCCCAAGGCCAAAGTTGAAAAGGAGGAGTCCAGTGCACACACTGGAATCCTGTGGGAACAGACCCCAACAACTTTCTGTGTCTGACGGATTCCAGAACCTGAAGACCACACCCTGCACCAGGAACTGGAGCAGCAGTTAGCAATAACCGCATTCCAGAGTTCTTCCTAGAGCTCACGATGCTCACTGCAACGCCAGCTCTGGAAAAGCAACACACACACACACACAAACACACACACCAGTGCTCTGCTGTCTCTTCTCCATCCCCCTGCTTGCCTTGATGGTCATCTAAATGGCCAAGCCTCCCAGCCTGCTGGACATCAGTGTCCAGCTGGGCAGCTGTCCCGGAGGTCAGCTTGCTTTCCCTGGCTCTCAGACCCTTGTTTCAGTCAAAGGTAACTGAGTACCTTATGTGTGCTAGTGCTTGTGTCTATTCAAAGGAACAAACAGATTGAAGCTTCTAGCAATTACAGCTCTCAGCAGCTGCTTTCAGAGCTGAACCCCTCAAACTTCAGTGTGTTTAGGATTTACCTGGGGATCTTGCTACAAAGCAGGTTCTGATGCATTCGGTCCTCGGTGCAGGTTGAGATTCTACATTTCTGAGAAGCTCCCAGTGAGGCAGACTGCTGATCCTCCAACCACAGTTTACAGTGGTTCTCGAAAGAACTCAGTACTACCTCTGGAATATCGCATATCCTGTCCTTGCTGAGAAAACTTGTGGATATCCTGTGCCAAACAGTTATTTGTACAGTCTTTGTTTGTTTGTTTGTTTTGTTTTTCTTTTTTGGTACAGGGATCAGACTCAGGGGTGCCTTACCATTGGGCTCACTCCAGCCCTTTTTATTTTTTATTTTGAGACAGGGTCTCGCTACATGTCGAGGCTGGCTTTAAACTTGCAATCCTTCCTCAGCCTCTCCAGTTGGCTTCACTGCTGGAATCAAGTCTGTGCAACACCATTTGTAGATGTTTTTGTGTTTTTTTCCACTCAAGCCTTGCTGTGCTTGGGAGACAAGAGGATACAGTTCTCCTGAGCTTCCCTGCCTCATAGTAAGTCTTCACGTTACCCAGGGATGCTATGCTGTGGTTGGAGTGCGAGTCCTTTGAGCACTTTTAGAAGTATAAAGTCAGAGAGCTTATTGATGCAGCTCCTGCCCTACACACCCCTCTTATTCATCCACAGTTGACAAGGGAGGACCAGGGCTGGTGATTCCTTGGAATGACATTGACCCCTTCATGCATGTTTCACCCAACAGGTTTTTTTTTTTTTTCTTTTTTTAATGATGACTATTTTCCTCAAGAGCTGTAGAAAACAGTGTCCAGAACTAAAGTTGTCAGGTTCAGTGCTCTAGTACCTTCTTCTAATCTTCAAAATGAATTGCTGACCCACTCTCGATGGAGGATAAGATGGCATCTTCCACCGTTATAGCCCACCTCCACGCTCATTATCATCTCCTGACTTCCAAGCCTCTCTTCCACATTTACTGATGTGGAAGTCTCTTTCCAGCCTCTGCGCCTGGGTGTGGCTTTCTCCTCTGTGTATGTTGAGGCATCCATCATACACCTTCATGCATCCCTCTATCAGCTCCCATGTTTCCACAAGTTTTTCAAATAACCATTACTCTCTGCGAGTGCCCTGGAACTAGGACTTTTTAATTTTCAACATAGATTATTTCACAGAGAATATCATGCTTCTTAATTCAGCTAATGTACCTGCATCCTCTTTCTTTGGTCCTTCCTGTCCTTACATCTCTGGATTAGTTCCTCCTCCACCTGAGGTTGATAGCTTCTCTTGAACCCAATACCCCAATGCCTGTTTGGAGCCCATCAGTTTTTCTCTCTCTCTTGTCTTTATTTTCTCCAGCATATAAACATCCTTAAAACATTTGTAACTAAAATATTTCTCTTACTTTTTTGGTTTTAATGATCACACTTTTCTTCCTTCATTGGCAAAACTACTAGAAAGAGCAGTCTGAACTTGAGGCTTCCAGTTTAACTCCCATTCAGTTTCTCTTCTAGTGTAAGATGGTGTCTGTATCCATCATCCCACAGAGTCAGAGCTTGTCAGGATCATCAAAGATTCAAGTTGCTGCGTGCAATAGGCACTGTTAAGTCATTACCTTGAACTTTCTGAAGAGTTGGCTGTGCAAATTATGTCTCCTTTTTTTAATTTCTTCACTGACTTCTGGTTTACCACTTTTTCCTGAATTTCCTTTTCTGTCTGTAACTTTACATAAGCAGAGCTTCCCAATAGGTCTTCCAGTACTCTCAAGTGGTAAAAATGGATTATAGTAGTGATAGAGATCCCTGTTGCCACAGAATGGACTGTGGGAGTAGGGCAGAAGGAGGTCTTGGAGAGTTGATTGGTCCTTTTCTCTGTGTGCAACTGTATCGATTCCCAATCTCTGCAGCATTAATGGGATTCTGATGTCGAGTGCTTGGGTTAAGATCTTTGCCCCTGTGCTGACTGCCCCAGTGGACCTCCCTACCCCAGTGCCTATATGATGTCCATATCTAGTTCTGAGCCACACTCTGTAGTTGCAGAGACAACTGCTTCTTTTCCAAAACACCTTCTTGATTTCTCAGGTAACTAGATCTGATGTCTTTAAAACGTCCCACACTGAACTTACTATCTTTTGGCTGCAGTTTGCTTACTGAAGAATGATCCAGGCTCCTAATCAGTTCCAAAACCACATACTGATGATCACCCTTTCTGCTGTTTTTTTGCTAACCATAACATCTTGGTCTTGAAGTGCTGCTCTGTCTTCTAATTACCTCTCACCTCTTAACAGATTTTAATAGGTCAGTATTTAGCTTAAAAACCCTCCAGTAATTCCCCGTTATCATTGAGTATATCAGAAATCATGATACAGAAGGCCCTTGCTGGTTTTGATCCCCATTAGTTCAGCTTTATTTATCATAATGTTCCTTTGTCAGTTACCACATAAACTTCCTGACCTCCAGCCATACCCAACTCTTTGCAAAATATATCATGTTTTCTAATTTTCAATTTTCTCATTTGCATACTCTTTTCCACTTGACTAAATCATATTTATTTTTCATGACTTACCTAAAATTTTCTTCAACTTGTCATTCTCTTAAAATCTTCTATAACCTCTTTATTATCCTGAACTTCACTTTACCAAAGTATTTGCCACTCTGTGTTGTGATTGTTTACTTCCATGGCTATCCAGTTACACTGTGTCCCTTTGATGGTAGGAATCCTATCTAATTCATATGTATAGCTCTTCCTTTTACCATATCAAGTGCTATGGGTAGAACTTCATTCTCCTAAAAAGGTATATTGAAGTTCTAACCACCAGTATCTCAGAATGTGTTCCTATTTGATAACAGGGTCTTTGCAAATTTAAAGAAGTTAGGATGAGGTCACTGTGACTGACCCCAGTGTATCATGACTAGATTATATTCTCCATATAAAGAAAGGAAAGTTGGACACACACACACATAGGAAGACAATGGGAAGACATGCAGGGAGAACCCTATGTGTGATGAAGGCAGAGAAGGGAGTTTATGCACGTGCAAGCTAAGGAGTAGTAGAAGTTGCCCATGAGTCACCAGAATCCAGAAAAGGCAAGGGAGGTTTCCCCACAGGGATCAGAAGGAAGATGTTCCTACCGACACCTTGACTTTGGACTTGTAACTTTGAGACAATACATTTCAGTTTGTGGCACTCTGTTGCAGGAGCACTAAGAAACTAACATATGGAGCAATAAAATGCAAAACAAATATTCAAAGTAGTGAATGTTTGGGATGTCTGCTTCTATAATTTGGTCAGAAGAAGACGTGACATTCTTTGCTTCTAAAATGCAGGTGATGGTTGAAATACACAGAACACTTAAAATTAAACATTAAATATTTTAAAATGCTATTAATTAGTTTTACTCTTATTATCCCATGTGGCTCTTTAGGGGCACAGTCACACCAAGGCATTTGACATGGGGCACCAGATTCCAGATACCCAATCCATGCTTCCTGCTTTACCCACAGTCTGGAACCAGACACATGCTGGCAGCCATGACAGTGCTTGGCTTTGGGACATACTTTTTTCCCTAAAAATGAACCTCTGAAATTGTGATGTAACAGAAACCAAACAAAATAAAATGCGTGATTCATTTCAGATAATTATGGTATTGATTTTATTAGCAACATCTCAAGGATGACCTTTTTTACTATGTAAACTTGTCAAGAAAAATCCAAATTTTAGAAAATAAATAAGATGCCTATTCACATCACGTAATAATATTGATTTTATAAAATGTTGCTAAGAAAATCAGAGTTTCCTTGAAGTTGAATAAAATGATGAGTGTATTTAAAATTCTTGTCCAAATATGTAAGCTACAGATGGTGTGAACACTCCGACCATGGGTGAGAACATGCAGATGACTCTGATTGCTCTCTCTCTCCAGAGGTACCACCTCCCACCTTCAAGAAACGGGTGACCGAATACTGCCCTCACTAACTCCGATGGTCCCTGGTCTCATCAGTGCATGTGAGTGTACCTGGAGAGACATCTAGCGAGTCCGCTTGGGAGGCTGGTCAGCGTGCCCACTGGTACATCAGGTAAGAGACTGCTGCTTGTGCTGTGGCAGTGACCGAGGTCCTGCCCTGGCAAGCAACATCTCAGTGATCCTGAGGCTCTCATGCAGTCCCTGTTCCCCAGGCCCCTCTCAGATGTGGGCAGACTAGCTCAGGGTGCTCCTTAGACCATGGGTGCTGCATGGGTGCTTAGGCTTGTGTTTAGCACCCAATTTCTTCATATTTTCATTCTTTTCATACAGATAGGGAACATGGAGGAAAAGATCAGTTCTGATTTTGTTACTTGCTGTCTGAAAATAATTTGAGAGTCATAAAGAAAAACGATGAATATCAACATCGAGTGGGAAACCGGAAGGACGATCTTCACTGGAAAACAGATTAGAGAGCTGGTTTTCAGTTGCTGAAGATGTTCTGTGACTTGAAATAGCCTGTCTCTAGAAGTCTTCATGGAGTATTATAAAATACTGCATACAGAACACAGTTTGCTTGAGAAAAAGAGGTAAGGATAAACGAGAAGAGAAAATGAAAGACCCTTGGCTGCTCTCATGAGCAGGGCCAGCATGCCAAGAGGATTGGTGGTTGACGCCACCAGGAGAGGGTGCTTGAGAAAGCAGAGATTAAGTCAGCGATTAGCAAGTTCAAGTTGATCTCGTGACTCCTTTTCCTTACATTCATGCCAGCACTGAGCACGCATTGAAGAATGGTGGAAGGAAACTTGTTCCCGTGTGTGGAATCAAACTACTTTCTTTGAGGCTGGTGGGAGCATTATTTTAGGAACACTAAGCTGTTACAAGCCATTTCTGACCATCATATGCCATGACTATTTTTGCACAATGTTGTAAGAGAAATGTTGTAAGATAGTGATTTGCAAACTATGATGCAATATGACAAACCTTGTGGAAGAGCGGCTGAACCAAACCATGAGAGACGTCTTTTAGGAAAAAGAACTTTTAAGGGGGAGCATTCTATTTCCAGCATGTAGTAGTAATAATAATAGTCTCAATAACACTAACTATCATAGTTACCTGGCTATGTTTGATTTGTGAAGAATGAAAATGCCATAAATCTTTTCTGTTCTTCTTTATATACTCATATTAAATTACCACTAATAGAACCACAAGTATCATCATTGTCTATATTGAAGCTAAATATTTATTCTCATTTTTATATATTCTCAACACTAATGAGAATAATATTAATAATGACCTTTCTTATCAGGTTTACATAAAAGAAATCCCCAGAGAATGGTGGGGATCACCACATGGCTGGGTGGGGTGGGGGTAACATCGGCATGTTGAACTGCATTGTCTGTCTCTGCACCAAAGTCAGCACCCTGGGATCCTGCTCACCAAACACCAGGGGGGTGCTTTCCCCAAGCACCCTGGGATCCTGCTCACCGAACACCATGGGGGTGCTTTCCTCTGGTTGGGGAGTCCAGACGACCCCACTCCTATCTCTGGCCCTGAGACTTACATGTACACATATATTTACAAACATTCCCTATGGGGAGGTGCTACCCCAGGTTGAGGGGCCCAGATCTAGAAAAAAATAACTTTATTTTTTAAGATAGGAAAGGCAATTTCAAGTAGAGAATTTGTTTTTCTTCTTTTAATTTCTTCTCCCCTCCCTGAGCTCAAGTAGGTTACCAAACTTAGAAATAAACCTTACTTTGTGGACAGAATCCATCACTATAACAAAGCAAGAAAATATGTGCAGTGTCTGGCACAGAGCAGGTGTTTCATGAACTCAGGGTTTCCTTCCTGAATCTGCCCCTTCTTCAAAGAGGAGGGAACAGAATAAGGAAACGTTTCACATTGAGGTATTTCAAACAAGACTTCACTGTTCATTTGGGAAAGGGAAGTCATTTTCTTACCCAGTGGGTTTTCAAATGCAGGCTGCCCACTCCTGCTTTGTACCTTGATAGACGAGGCATTTGTCTCCTTGTTATCACACAGTCCAGTGTTTTCTGTCCAAGTTGCAGGCAGATTTCGACCGTAGGAATTAGGGACCACTAAAGGAGGCCATGTAGGACAGGGCGCTGGCACTTTGCTGACTGATAGGGACTGCAATTTTATTTTTGGAATGTAGCCTAAAGCTATTATGACTCTGGATTTTTGACAGGCATCATGCATTGCTATTTCAGAAGAAAATTTCACTTTAAAAATCAAGTAGCCTGAGGGTTTGGAATCATACTTACATTTTTAATAAGTTGTCAAAAAGTACTTTGCAGTATTCATTTGTAACTGGACTAAACTCAGCAAATTTATATGTAAACTACTCAACCCCGAGAACAGCTCATTGCACAAAAATGGGTAGGGGCCCTGTTATCAAGTTTATACTAAAAGAAGTAGGAGATGCTGATTCTTATCTATTTTCTTTGTGCTAGACAGACATATAGTATCCTGAGTATATTTTTGTCTAGAAATAAATTGAGATGGGCCCTTTTTGTTATTTGTTATTTGACCAGGCAAATAAAGTTCTCAGAATAGACTCTTCAATGAAGCTTGTAATTACTCATAAGTCACTGATAAATCTATTATCCAGAGAGAGAGAAAGGGAGAGAGAGAGGAGAATGCTTTGGTTAGGATTGAGAGGATGGGACCCTTGAGTGACAGTCATCAGCAAAGCAGGCTTTAGGGCTGATTATTTGATTCCTGTCATCTGGTCAGATATATTACTAATGAAAAACATTGACTATTTGATTGACTCCAACATTGCTCTTGGTCTGGGAGGCACAGGCTTCCTGGATTAGGCATAGAGGAAATGCGTAGTGGCCTCGTGAACTCTTTGGAGATGGTTGTCCTACAGTGAAACAGGGGAGATGCTTTTCGGTCAGAGCCTGTTCAGAGTCTGCATCTCGAGTGTCAGTTTTTCCATGTCAATAATTCCAATAATTCAAAAAATTGTGATAACAGAAATAATGCCTATTTTGTTGTGTTCTTAAGAAAATGTATGAAACTAAGAAAATGCATGAGAAACAACCTCCACAATTGTTTCTGCCTTGGATAACCCTTCCTCATAGCTGGGATGCAGGGCCAGAACAGTGGCCTAGTAAACCTGTGGAAATTATTCAGGTTATTCATGCCAGCAAGCTATGGGACAAACACCCACGGCGTGGCGATGGACTAGTGTGTACCAGAGTCAGCCTATGTATAGCAGCCTAGAAATCAGAACATGAAAGTCAGCTGTTCTCTGACTAATTGGAAGAAATACTTGGGATGTATTTAAAGCCTTGTCTAAAATGCAGGAGTGATCTTGTACAGTTGCACTGTCGGAATGCCAAATGACATGCGAGGGCCCGAGAGCCCACACAAGTCAGCTGCCTCCCAGTGACCCAGGATACTCTGCAGAGGCACAGTGGAATTCCAGCCCTAGCTATACAGGATGGTTGAATTTAGCATGTGAATGCAGAATTACGATATTCTGAGGAGTCATGGATAGTCTTAGTCCTGAACACTGCAAACACTTCAGACCTCCTTCAGCAATAGTCCAAGTTGTTTGGAGAATAAGCTGTGATAACATTGTGAGGGAAAGATGGAAGATTATTTGGAAGAGTATTTTGAGAAGTCTTGAGTAACAAGTAGGACATGTCTTAGGATTTTTGACCAGAGCAACATTGTGAGGAGAATGATGCCTTCAGAAGACCCAACAGTGATTCAGAGTGGAGGAGAGCAGATGGAGGTTCAAGGATTGGTGCAGACTACAAACGCTCTATGTGATCTTTATAATATGAAATGCAAAATCAATAAGGGTGAAGAACAGAAGTGAAATCAGGAAAATGCTGATGCTTGGGAATTTCTTTTACTGTTCTCTCTACTTTTGTGTATATTTAAAATTTCACTATAATTTGAAAAAAATGGTAATTCTTAAAATTTTCCTTCTTGGACCTCTTTGAATAGTTAATGAAGACAACTGATAACTCAGTTCAGAAATAAGCATTCTAAAATATTTGTGTATATCTTCAAAGGCTCATACCTCTCCCTTCCTCTCACCCTGGAGTTCATCCACGTGTCTCATTTATATATGGAAAATATCTCCGAGTCAAGACTGGGCGATTTCACCCCCAGTCTCTGGGCTCTCGGATGTGGCTCCAAGCTCTCATTTCTTAAAGCTTGGCTTTCTTTTGCATCATTCACTTCTTCCTCTCAAGTGCCTCTCTGTGCCCCATGGAAACTCCTCAGGAAGCATTGCTTCTCCTCTGTGCTCAGCAGGTTGTGGGCACATCAGAGGAAGGAAGTGGCGTCTGATAGTGTGCCACAGGAGTATTTAGCCCAGCCCGAACACTGAACTCCATGATAGGAACTTAGTGGATCGCTCAGTAGCTGATTGGCACAACACACATCCACACCTGTTATTGTTATTATTGTATATATTGTTATATATGCAAATGAAACTCATTTGGTATGAACCAGGAAAGGGAGCAAAACACTATTGGTTAAAAACTTGGATTTTGGAGTTCCAAAGACCAAAATTCAAAACTTTTGTGTTTATCATCTTTGAGACCTTCAAAAACTCACTTATTTCTCTGGTCTTTTTTTTTTTTTTCTGCAATCTATGTGACATCTAATTCGTCACTGTTGAAAAGATTAAAATGAAACATGAAGTATGTTACCTGTAATTAATGGTGACTACGTTGATATTTCCCAACAGGACTTGGCCACCTTTCTATGTAGTTCCCCAAACCTCATTATTTTACCTGAAAAAAAAAAAAAAGATGTCAAGTATGTCTGCAGTATGACATTAAACATCCTGGGAAGTTTACATGACGCCATCTCCTTCTCAGAACTTGCTTATCTGTAGGATCAGTCTTCAGTGCAGGTTCCACGGGCTCTTCACCTGTGAACGCGTCCCTGATTGTCCTCCAGGTTGCCTCGAATCTTCTTAGTCTATGAATGAGTCCTCAGGATCCCATCTAATCCCATGGATTTAATTGCTACCCATTCACCAATGATCCACCCCTGTGTCATCTTTAGTCCCTTATTATGACCTAAGTGTCAGCATTTTAAATGTGAACGACACTCTGTTTTCGTGATAGAGATTTTTAATCCCTGTCCCATTCTCATCACTCTTGATTTTCCGATTCAGTTGAGGCCTTCAAGGTCCTCTCTCCCTCAGCTCCCAGATTCAAATAACTCTCTCAGTCACTCCTTCTAGTAATCAGGTTCATCGTCTCTCTTTTCCTCCTGCTTCCTGCTCCACTTTCTTGACTCAGAATGTCATCACCCGCCTCTGGATATCTAAACCTTCCTGCTGGCTGGTTTCCCTAACTCGACTTTTCTCTCTGTACCTGGTGCCAGCGTTGCTCAGCGGGCGGCTGGGCTGCATGGGAGGCCAGTCTCACAGTCCCCTGCTTGCTGGGAAGCTTGGCTACCGTGGTATGAACCAGGAACAGTTGTCCTGTTCCTCCCAGTCTCATTTTATGTTCGGGTAAAACCCCCAAACCGTGGGTTTCTTTACTTAAGGAAGTTTTGTGTCCCCTTGCCTTCTATCTTAATATTTTGAGAGTATGAAATATTTTCTTTGACTTATTTTTTTCATATAGTAACTCACCCTCATTCCATGAGATTCATTCTTTCCTCTTTTTCAAAAATTCCCTTCATTGGCTGAAATAGTTGCATAACTCTGTCCCTCTACTGCTTAGCATAGCTGTATTGTAATGCTCAAATTATTTCTGTCTTTCCATTTACGCTAACCTCAGGATCAGGCATTTCATCCTATTTACATACTGAATTCCTGTTATGTGGCACATGTTAAGAACCTAGCAAGTGTTTATTGTACAAAATTAAACATGGTCTCTGTAATCATAGAATGCTTTAAACTAAACCTGGTCCCTATAATCATAGAATATTTGAAAAAATGTAATAACAGGTCAAAAGTTCTGGAAAATATGAAATAGTAAGATGTTTCTAAAACTAGTCCGTATGATCATCAGCATTATTTGACACATTTCTTGTAAAATCAGTTCCCCTGGAATTTTGTTATTCCTTTATCAACATGGGAAAGCTGGAGTGGAAAGCACAGGATACAGTGCCCACATGCTGGTTCCTCATAGACCCAGGCCTAAAGAAAGAGAGTAAAAGAATCTGTCTGGGCTCAAGAATCAGGAAAAAATAAGCTATCAGAAAATCTCTTTGACTTAACCCTGGGCACATAATCTCCACCCCCGCCTTGGCAGATAGGAAAAAACAAAAGGAGGATTTTTCCATCTTGAGAGACCTCGTATTGTCTAACATGTAAGACAGGGCAAATGTGACTGTCCAACACTAGGAGGATTGAAAAGGAAAAGGAGGGTAAACCTGTATTCTGAGTATGCTCTTTTATTTGGTAAATTCCCAAATTTAAAAGATACATATTGGGTACAGGAAAAGATTGTAATTCTTGGATTTATAAAATTATTTATAACTGTGGAAAACAGGACTACATATGTGAATTGGAACCATCCTAGAAAACCTGGAGTATATCGTTGCTTCTATTTTTTGTGGAAAATTCCTTTGGTCCTGTATACTAAAATTGTTTTAGATTTAATTGGTTCTCTTAATAAGTACAATCATTAGAAAGTTAAGCAAGTCTTTAAATTGGAAGGTACCTGGTGGATTAGTATCTTAAAGTTTAGAAAGTAGTGTCAGCAATTAATTAAGAAGTACATGTACTGACATTATGCCCCAGCGATCTTCAGCTCTTGATGCTAATGAATTCATGGTCATAAAGATCCTGCTCAAAACAAAAGTAGGCTCAATCCAGTTCATCAATATGAAGTTGCGTTGTTCTTTTCTGTATCCTAAGAGCAGAAGCCGTGGCAGATTTGGTGTTGATGATAGACAGGATCCTCGCCCACTGAGGAGAAGGTCTGAATAGTTTATAGATACTTTTCAAAATGTTCATCTGCAGCTGTAGCATCAATGAAGGGAATCTGTGCTCATTATTGAAGTCAGGTTGCTATGAAGTGCTCTGGTAGCCCAGCCTTCTTCCTCTGGCACTGTCCATGACTAATCAGGAAATGTGGTAGGAAATAACCAGGTCTCAGAAAATTTAGAATTAAAAGAAATAAAATTTTGTCGTTGATGTTGTTATTCTCCTTAAAAGCAAAATATACTAATGTTAAGAAAAAAAAAACAAAAACATTCACTAGTAAGAAATAAAAGATAGCTAGAGGAAAGAAGGGGGCCATTCATATTTTTGAAAATCCATTATTCCCACCATTTTGCTTTATATGTAGGTGAGGTGAGGGGAACATTTTCAGAAGGGAGAAAATACAACATCCTAGCTTTCTTCCTGGCTGAGTCGAGCTCTGAAGGAAGCTTTCACCAGCACATTAGCTCCCATCCAAGATGCTGCCTCTGAAAGGAGCTGCTGGTCAAAACATTTGGCCAGCAGGTGATCATGGCAGCTCAGGGTCTGTGTGTCCTGTGCTTCACCACCTGGGTAATTTAAACTGATCTGATGTGACTGGCAGTTGTCAGCTTTCACCCAGCTCAGGAGACTAAAGGTTAAAAATGAACTCACTTTATTATGCCAGTTTGTTTTCCAGGGCATTTTAAATACAGGCTTTTCAGGAGATTGAAAGAAATATCAAACTGTCCACTATTTCATTTCTACATTTTCGATTTTAATGGGCTGTGCCTATAGAGTTAATTAGTTCCAGGGGACAGTGATCTGAATGCATGTTTAGGATGGATACAAAAGTTGAAAGACCTATGTATCAGAGACAGGCTTAGGTTTGAAAACAGTTACTAAGGAAACCTGAGAGTAAAGTCAGATGGCAAAGATCATTTTTTTTTTGGTAGGAATCTATCCAGGTTTCCAAGTTACAAGAACCTGGTTTTAGCACTGAGTACTGTAAGGGTACTGAAGTCTTTTGGACTCTCAATCTCTTATTTTTTCCACTTTAATTATGTTTGATAAAACTATGCTGAGCTCAGTAACCTGTACAAGGTAGAAGTTACACTAAATAAGTTTTAAGAGCCATTCAAGCCTGGTTGTTCTTCAGTTGGCTGTTAAATAAAACCCGGTGAGTCTTGGCAAGTGATCTGCTTTTTAACAGACCTGCGTTCTTTCCCCAGGTGAAGGACTCAGTTTGCCTTTGTCAAACTGAGTTTGACACAGTTTGCCTGTGTCTGAGGCACAGGAAGTATACACGGGCATTTTTCTCCTTATCCATTGAGAAGATACCAGAATGTTTAACATAACACATTAAAAAGTAGATTTAAAGCACAGTTTTTTCATGTAGAATACTGTGAACATTAAATTGGAATGGGGAATTATATTTGCAATACTAACTTATTTGAATCTTTAATAATCCTATTTTATTCTTGCAACAAATAATATTGACTATTGAAAATATTCCCAAATGTTATTAGGTGTTCATTTGGAAAACCAGTTCCCTTGATTAAAGTTTTAAATTGAATCTAAGAATGGTTTTACTCATGTGGACAAGAAGAAAAATACTTTTATTTCCTGTAATTTCCCCCCCCCCCAAAAAAAAAAATTGGGTAAAAAACTTGAAGTGTCCATTCATTTAATTGTTGCCTTGTAAAAATGTCACTTCAGGCTTGTAACTCTAAGATGACTCTTAGATGTCAGTTTTTAACAGTCATAATAAATGTATCTTAGGCTGAAAAACCTGAAATTTTATTATAAGAGGGAAAGAAAACTTCATTTTATTCACATAATCACAGTTTCCTTTCTTTTGCTTCTAAGTAATAATGCTGTGTAGTCACCATTATGTTGAACGGTACTTGAAGCACAATCCTGAAACCATTTTATTTTTATTTCTTACCATTCTTCTAATTTAATTTAAGAGCCTAGTTCTTTTCTTGTCCCTACATGAAAATGTGTCAAGATTCTAGGACCTTATTGGTTACTTTTAGGCACAAAATGAAACTCCACTTCAGAAATAAAACATCCCACCCATTTAAAAAATCCGAAATGTGCGTTTGACTTGGTATGAAGGTGTCTCCTCCGCTGTGGGTGGGGGAGACCACCATAGGCTGGAGCTGCTGGGCACTCTCCTTCTCCACCTCAAGAGCTTCTCTCCCAGGTGTTTCTGCAGTGTCTGGCCCCTGGAGGTTGGGACATAGGAAAGCCAGATAAAAGCACAGTAAGACAGTTCTGGAACTAACAAAGTGCCCCTGAGCTGGTGGAGCATTCACGGGCTTTGGTAGACGTTGAGGACTTATGTGGTCTTGCGATCTGTGACTTCCTTGGAGAACTCTGAGTGTTCCCGTCCCACTCATTCCCACTCATTCCCACTCATTCCCACTCATTCCCACTCAGTTGAAGTTTCACATTCAGTTCCCTTGAAGATGGTCAGTGTCCTGGGAATCCAACCGTAGCCTTGACATCCCTCTGCCCGGTGGTCTTCCTGGAGCCTCAGATTTAAGTAGGTGAAGTGTTCATACATCCCTCACTTCAGCAATCTCTGCCTTCTCTCTGCCAGCCCTGTGTATATTGCTGATATGACTTGATTACGTTCTTCATAAATTTCTTTGGTTAGGGAACACTGTAGTGGATACAAAGATGCAGGGACCATTTGGTGATTTCTTTAAAGTCTCTTGTCTTCTTTAGGCTGGGAGAAATTTGCAGCATGGCTCCTTAGTAAATCTCCTCTGAGTACTCCTAGTTCCCCAGCTCCAAACTCTTCACATTTTCCATGAGTATGAGGAATCTAGAATCATCTACCTTATTCAAAACACAAGCAAAGTTTTCCCAAACTTGAACTAGGGCTGTCTTCAATGTGCCCATCTGAAATTTTTCAATTATATATTCTCTTACCTAAATAACACTAAGGGATATTACCTCTACTTAGTCATGTTAGCATAGAGATTAATGTGTATCTTGACTGGTATCTGAGAACTTATGAATATGACTCTTTGAAGCATTGTTATATTTGCTAATATCTTATAATAACAGTACGGTTTATACTTCTGTAAAACTAAAATAGCAAAAATTATGTTTCTACAGATGACCTTTGAAATTTCAGGTTAAAATACCCTACATTGTATTTTTCATGTATCATTATCAAAAACTGTTGAACATCCCTATTATCACAATATGAGGACAGATGCTTCTTATTTTATGTGGCAATTATCAAAATAAAGTATCAGAAATGTTGTTGGTTATTTAAATATACATTGAAGAATGTGCTGGAAGATACATTCTGGCATATTCTGAAGCTACATTACCCACTGTATCATTACTAGCTGATGGTATGTAAATTCAAATTTAAATTAATGACATATAAATTCAAATATTTCAGTTAAATACCCTAGCAGCATTTCAAGTGCCCAAGAGTCATAATTGACTGGAGGCCACCATATTGGACAGGGCAAATGCAAGCAATCTGCATCATTCTCAAAATGTCTAGAAGGTAGCACTGCTCTAGAGCAAGGTGCCATGATTGATCCACATACAGGGGACCGGTAGGCAGAGGAGTGCTGTGGGTTGCCTAGGACAGGCACCTGAAGAAGGCTTCTGAGTTTCCTCCAAGTAAATGATTAGGTGTTTTTCTGAGACAGCACAGCCTGTTTGGGTGATTTCGAGTAGGATATGATGAAACCAGCTCAGCTGAATTGTAAGGAAATTATCTTGATGTAACTCAATCTAGACCTAACTTCCTCAAAGATGCTGAGAGAGTCTGAAGAGGCCGGGTGAAGACTTGACATTCTGCAAATTGAACTCACTGCCAACTGTTAACATTCATTGTTGAAAGGAATCCACTTGCATTACAAGCATGAGATATTTCCATTTCTTTTACTGTGTCCTTAAAATAGAGATTGAGGTCCACAGTCATTTGTTAGGACAATGAGGTCTCTAGTCATCATGTGTACATTCTCACTGGAACTTTAATAGGGGAAAATGTTATGTGACTTTTTAAAAAATCATATTTATTTTTTGCTTTTTAAAATTGACTTCTTTTGTTTCAAAAGAGCAGGAAAGGGTGACATAAAATGTGGAGATGATGAAAAAGTATATCCTGTTTGTCTATTTTCTTTTCTTTCTTTTTTTTGCAGAAAACAAAAGGTTAGAGCTATTATTTTTTTTCCCTCAAAACAAAGCAAATAACTCTTTGGTCATCTATAATAGGGCAGCGCTATTTTGAACAGTTTGATGTCACTTCTACATCCCAGGAGGAGACAAAGGAGAAAGTCAGAGGAAAGGGAAAGGCAGCTTTGATAAGCCCTGCCAGTCACTGGTCCCGGGGAGTGAAGCATCCTGTTATTATCATGCCCCGGAAAAACAGTGGGAAAAAGTTCACTGTGATCAATGATATCCATTCTTTTGTAATTTCACAGTCACCTGCTGCAATTCCCTAAGTAATCAGACTAAATGAGGGCTATTTTAGTGACAACTGCAAAACACCAGGTCAATCTGGGTAAAGGTGCCTGGAAAATTTCAGTCTGAGGTGGGGAATGAGTGGTGACCAGCCAGAGAGTTCTCATGATATGAATACCATTCAGTCATGAAAGTCTGTTGTCACTAGATCTTGTGACCCGTCCGAGTGATGCCATCAGTTAATGCTTCCAATTGTGTTAGAAATCAGTCGGCTAGCCTACACATAAAAATAATAGAAAATTTTATACTCATAAAAATGAAGACTTCTTTCCAAACAAAAAAAACGGCTTTTAAATGGACTTTTTGTGGTTCCTAGGATTGCCGTATCCATTAATCATTCAATCCTTTAAAAGGACTTCTAGCAAAATGACCTCAGGGATTGCTGCCGTTTGGAATTCATATCCATTCAGCCGTCTTATCTCTGGGTGCCCAGGTGCATTTCTATAGCATTTATCAACACAGCATCTATAGGATGTCACTTGTGCCCAAGTACATGTGCAGCAATTACAGAAGAAGCTCCTCTTTACCCACGTTTATATCCTACTATCTTCCTAGTACAGCCTCCAGCAGGGGCAAAGAGCAAAGCACCGTCTCCACATTGTGTTTTTAGGCATAGCATAATACTTGAGGCAAAATCCTAAATTCTTTTCTCTATGAATATGGCCTTTTAGTTAATAGATTATTAAACTGGGAACCATCTAGTAAGTTACTTGCATTGCTAATGTCTCTGCCAGGCTTTGGAAGAACATGAAAGAAATCCAGTCAATCACCAGGATGTTTGTTTTATTTGCTGGCAAACACGTGCATATTTAAACATATGGAGATAACGATATTCTTTGGTGATTTTTATATGAATTTTGAAGACTCGGCCTTAAGGGGGGCAAGAACCAATTATGCCTCTATCAAGGAGGATTATAATATAAACTTCTGTCCATTTGAACATTATTATGATGTGTATGGAATTGGCTTACTGTTTTAGAATTTCTGTAGGTTTTCCTTTTAATGTAGCTTCAGTCTTCCTACCGAATTGACAATATCCAAGCACATGGAGTCCCAGTGGATTGCCACTGGTAATGAACAGAAGGGCTCTCTCCCTTCCTCCTTTCCTGTTTTCAAGTTACAGGGCCAGAGATACATGGGTGTGAGACAACACAGAAGCAGTGTCGAGAAAACCATTTTGCTCAAGGGACCTGCCAGCTGAACTCTCCCCAAATGCTTTTAAAAATAAAAAAAAAAAAAGTATTAAATGCCAATTTTAAGCAATTCTGAAGATTTGTGGAGCCCTTGTCCACTTGATGATGTCGCGATAGATATGAATGTGCACCAAGTGAGGTAACAGATAAGAAAAGTCAATGCTTAAAGTCTCTTGAGTTTTCTAACAAGAGATCTGGGAAGTTTAAAAGCATATCAGGTTTCTCAGAGATTATTAACTCTGGACTGCA
The DNA here is from genome assembly GCF_902686455.1 of Sciurus vulgaris. Classification (NCBI taxonomy): domain Eukaryota; kingdom Metazoa; phylum Chordata; class Mammalia; order Rodentia; family Sciuridae; genus Sciurus; species Sciurus vulgaris. Next base: position 153,407,479 of record NC_136467.1, read on the forward strand.
TTTCAAAGTATATCAAGTGCTGTCTGCTTTATACCAAACAGAAGGGAACTTACTACCAGACTGGGCAGACAGAACTAATAAGAACTGCAATAAATCAAACTAAGAAATATTTATTGAACATCTCCATGTCTCCAGCATTGGACTGTTAGGTGTGTGATGTATGTAAAATATAAATGAAAAGGTCTGTGGTCTCAAAAAGCTTAAATGAATTTGGGGAGATAAGACAAGTACATAAAAAATAAATGATAATGTAAAATTTGATCAGCAATTCAACATGATTATCTCAGGAAATACCACAAAAGATGAAATGGACCCAACCAGGAACATAAATGAAGTCACCATTTAAATGTTTTAAGTTAAAAAGATAGCTTTATGAAAATTTTGCTGTACAAAAAAAATGAACATGGAGTCTCAAGATACAAATATTCATACTTCAGAGACGCCCAGATCTTCGCTGAGTCCCATGCACGTCCCCAATCAGGTGCTGTGTTCAGAATGGAAACAGAAAGCCAAAGTGCTGGGCATCAGTGGTGGGCATGGAAGGGAGTTACAAGTAAATCATAAAATAAAACATGTGGGATTCAAGTCTCCAAGATGCAGTGTAGGGTAAAAAAGCCTTTTGCTCTTTAAGACATCATAATATAATACACAATAACTAAAATTTTCATGGAATTTCTGGACTTAACCTGAATGTGCCAGATCTGCCCATGCCTCAGAGTCCAGTCTCTGAGAACCCTTGACGGCCTAGCTCTACTGGCATCTGCCTGGTGTTTCATCACCATGAGCCGCAAACCAGAGTTAGAGAACCCATACTGAACCCCTGGTACTCAGTACAAAGTAATTGATAGGCAAATGAAGAATTTCTAAAGGAAGAAAAGACTTGACAAACCCAGATGAAAGTCAGTAAAACAGAGGAAAGGTGGTGGGAAAAGGGAAAGACTTCTCCTTTAAGAAAGTTCCGAGAGTAGGACTGAGACATTAAGTACCAATCTCAGGTAGAACTAAAAAGAGGACATCTATCTTGAAAATCCCTGCTGAAAATAAAACTGGTAGAGATCCTGTAGCCAGCCAGATAAAATGTACAAAGCAAAGCAGCAGAACGAGAGCGTGTGGCGGGATGACACGGTGAATGCCAAGCTGGACCAGTCGGGGCGGCCAGGTGGAGTGGGTCACTGGACTGAAGCACTGCTCGGAGTGCAGTGCAGGGCTGGGGACATCGCCGAGGTGAAGTCGTATCGGGGTCTGCAGCCAGGGAGGCACTGCTTACCCATGATCCTGAGTGGAGAAATTTAAAAAGCGGCAAGAGAGCCCGGATGCCTGTCTGGAGAGAGCCTCCAGGCAGCACTGTCCTTGGTGACCAGACAGAGCAACCAGAGGCCCAGCAGGAGGGAGGCAGGAGAAGAGCCCTCTGGCCTCACTCCCTTCCTGCCAGCCCCGTTGGAGCTTCCCGCTGGTGAACTCTGCAGAAAGCCCACAGGTAAGGGGTTCCTGGTAAGTCCAGGTCATGCAGCCTCTTGCAGCACAGAACTGTCAAAGTGGTGACGAGCTGATTGACAAGAGCAAAAAGACGACGTCCAGTGCACCCAGCAGCTCCACAACTAATCCTGACTGAGCACAAGTGTCTTTTAAAATGAACGTGCCGTGTGAGATCTTTAAAATAATAGCTCACTTGAGATACGATTCAGAAGATCCACCTATTTTATGTTACGATTTTTTGGTACCGAATTGAACCCAGGATGTTGTGTTCTACTGCTGAGCCACATCCCCAACCCGTTTTATTTTTTTGAGATAGAGTCTTGCTGAGTTGCTAAAGCTGGCCTTGAACTTGTGATCCTCCTGCCTCAGCTTCCAAATTGCTGGGATTACAGTGCACCAAGCATCCAGTAAAAATCCATCCATTGGGAGCATGAAAGTCCATGCAGTTTTGAGTGTATTCCAAGCTGTACGCCCACCAGTATGTAAGTGCAGAACATTGTCATCATCCCCAAACAGAAACATGCCCATTGGCAGTCACTCCCCTGGCTTCCCTTTTCCCTGCCTGGCAGACGCCCCTCTGTTTCTGGATGGATGTGCCTGTGCTAGGCGTACTGCAGAGAGGAGGCCACACGGGCGGCACTCTGTGTCTGCCTCTCACCTTAGCACAGTGGTTTTCAAGTCTCATTGCCACGCCACTCTTTTCATGACTAACTTTCCGCTATGTGAGAACACTGCTTTTCCCCCATTCTTCAGTTGACGTCATTTGCTAGTTTCCCTTTTTCATATCATCTGCAGTGCTGCTGTGGACGCATGTCCAGTTTTTTCCTTCTACATGTGTTTTCAGTGCTCTCGTGTAAATACCTAGAGTGGAAAGATGGAGACAATGACATGACGATGTTTAAAGGAAGACTAAGTAGATTTCCAAAGAGCTGTTCAATTTTATGATACTAGCAATGTTCGAAAGTTCTCATTTCTCCTCATCCTTGCTGACACTCATTTTTTTATTTATCTTTTAATTTTTTACAGGCTGCATTTCGATTCATTATACACAAATGGGGTACATCATTTCGTTTCTGTGGTTATACGCGATGCAGATTCATACCATTCGTATAATTATACATGTACACAGGGTAATGATGTCTCATTCCACCATCTTTATACCCCCCTCCCTCTCATTTCCTTCTACATAATCTAAAGTTCCCACACTCTTCTCTCCCTCCCCATCCCCCCACCCCCTTATATATCATTCTCCACTTATCAGGAAAAACATTCGGCCTTTGGTTTTTGGGATTGGCTTTGGCTTATTTCATTTAGCATGATATTCTCCAATATCATCCATTTATTTGCAAATGCCATAATATTATTATTCTTTATGGCTGAATAATATTCCATTGTGATATATACCACAGTTTCTGCTTTATCCATCTTTTTTTACATTAGTTATCTCAGGGAGTTGGAGGCATCTCAGGGTGCTTAGTTTGCATTTCTCTAATGAATAGAACTGATGCATAACTCTTGGGGTATTTACTGAATTGTCTCTGTGTGTGTATGTGTGTGTGCACCTATAAATATTTGAACATTTGTCCTTTTTAAAAATAGGTTGTCTTTTCATTGTTGTATTGTGTTACCAAAAATCCACTAGGAAAGATGATGTTAGGTAATAAAGGGGACATTTTATTTCAAAGAAAGAACACAGTTTGTGAACCAGGGGAAATGCAGCCTTGATATATTAGTCAATTTTCTGTTACTGTGACAAATAACTGAGACAAATCAATTCATAAAGAGTAAAGGTTTATTTTGTCTCATGGGTGCCAAAGTCTCAGTCCATGCTGGCTCTGTTGGCTGGGAGGGTTTTGGGCCTCCATAGAGGCAACACATCTTGATGGAAACACATGGTGCAGGAAACTGCTCACCTCATGGCAACCAGGGAGATGGGGGAGAGAGAGAGAGAGAGAGAGAGAGAGAGAGAGAGAGAGAGAGAGAGAGAGAGAGAGAGAGAGAGAGAGAGAGAGAGAGAGAAGAAGGAGGAGGAGGAGGAGGAGGAGGAGGAGGAGGAGGAAGAGGAATAGCAGCAGCATGCGGTTCGCAGTATCCCCTGCAAGGGCATATCTGGAGGAAGAGGAGGATCCTCATGACACAACGTCCCCCCAGGTCCTGCCTTCTAAATGCTCAGGTGCCCGTCAGTAGTTCCACAGACTGGGGAAGAAGCTTAGGACGCCTGGACCTTAGGGAACACTCCACAAGCACGCTCTGAATAAGCAAGGGCTGGGCTGGCTCTGTAAGAAGGCCCGCTTTGCCCGGGCTCCCACGGTGGGTCGCACGCCTGTGTGAATGAGGGATGCAAGCACATAGGAAGTGCTAGTCCTGATTGACTGATTGCAGAGCGTAGCTATTGCCCAGGCCGCAAAATGAGCCTTTCCTGGGGCTGCTCATCTTGACATTTGGAACAGGAACATGCCCAGGCAGTGACACAAAGTTTAATATGTGGTTCTTCCAGGAATACAAGAGTATGAGTGCATTCCCCGCAAGTCCCCAGGCAGCCAGTGCCTGCCAGGCTCCGTTCTGAACTCAGGCCCACTTAGCCACTTGGGACTAAATAGGGGGTGCATTTCCCATTTATCCAAGAGCTTCAGTTTTTCTTCACCATCATAAGAGTTCATGTATTCTGGGTAGAAGCCGCTTGTAAGATATGTGATTTGCAAATATTTGCTTCCATTCTGTAGGTTTTCTTTTCATTTTTTAAGTGTGTCCTTTGATGCACAAAATTTTTTAATATGGGATAAATCTAATTTATCTCTTTCTTTTGTAGAAATTATGTGCTTTGGATGTCCTAAGTAATGCTGCCTACTCCAAAAATTTATGTCCATAAAATTTATTCCTGTATTTTCTTCTAGGATTAGCAGTTTATATCTTTAATTTTGGTCTATGGTCCAATTTGATTCAATTCATGTATACAGTATAAAGTCTAACTTCTTTCTTTCACATATGAACATCCAGGTATTGTAGCACCATTTTGTTGAGAAAACTGTATTTTCTCCCTTTGGTTAATTTTGTCAAAAATGAATTGAATAGCAAATGACTTTATTTTTAGATATTTAATACTTTTATATATATGTATGTATATATATATATATATATATATACACACACATTTATATGTATACACACACACACACACACACACACACACACATACATACCTATCCTTATGTCAGTTATCAGTACCATGTTGTTTTGATTACTGTACATACAGAATAAGATTTGAAATCAAGATGTATGAACTCTCTGGACGTTTTTGAAAAAAAAAAAATTTGACTCTTTTGGGTTCCTTGCCTTTCTATATAAATTTTAGGATGAGGAGGTCAATTTGTTTTTTAAAAAATTCCCAGCTGGGATTGTGGTAGGGATTGCATGGAACCTATATATTAGTTTCAAGAGTATTGTCATTTTAGCAATAATAAATCTGCCGATCCCTGAGCAGGGTATGTATTTCTATTTATCAAGCCTTTTAAAACTTTTTCCAGTGCTGTTTACTAGCCTTTAGTGTACAAGCTTTATACTTATTTAATAACATTTGTTCCTAGGTGTTTTATTTATTTTCTTGCACTCTCGTAAGCATGATTGCTTTCTTAATTTCATTCCCATGTTGTTCTTTACTAGTGCAGGTAAAAGCAATTGATTTCTGTATATGGATCTTGTATCCTAAGACCTTCTAGATTCCTTCATTAGTCTCAGAATGTTTTAGTGGATTTTGGGTATACAATATCATGCCTATTGCAAATGAAGATAGTTTTACGACTTTGCACTCTAAATGGATTTTATTCTTTTTCTAGTCAGATTGCTTTTGTACTTTTTGTTATAGCAGCCACAGAAACTAATTCAACTGCATCCCATGAGTTTTGGTCTATCATATTTTAATTTTTATTCCTCTCAAATATTCTCTAATTTCTCTTGTGCTTGCTGTGTAGTTCCACTTTTTTAGGGTTCTCTCACTTAATTTCCACACATATATGAGATCCCCAAAATTCCTTCTCAATGATTTTCTACCATTGATTTCTAATTTCATTCTTTTGTGGTTGGAGAACATACTTGGTATGATTTCAGTCCTTTAACATTTATCGAAGTTTGCTTTGTGGCTTAACATATAGTGTGTTTTAGAGAATGCTTCATGAAATGTGAGAAGAGTGTGTCTTGTGGTGTTGGGTGGAGTGTTCCATGGATGTATGATTTTGTTCATCTTTTATTTCCTTATTCATTTTCTGTCTATTTGTTCTATTATTGAAAACAGAGCATTTAAATCTTCAACTATCCCTACAATTGTCATTAAATTGTGTGTTTCTCACTTTAGTTCTTCAGTTTTTTTCAAGTATTTGGGGGCTTCACTGCTAGTGCGTGTATATGAGTTGTACATCTTTCTGAGGGATTCACTTTTTTTATCACTTTGGAAATCCTAATTTGTCTCTAGTAGAAACTCTAAAAAAAAAGTCTGTTTTACCATCACTTCAGTTCTCTTTTGCATGGCATATTTTTTTTTTACATCCATCTACTTTCAATCAACTTATTTTTTGTATTTGAAACTAACAGCACAGAGTTTGGGGAGCTTTTTATCATTCTTTCAGTCTCTAACTTGACTAGCGTCTCTGGTCTGTTCACGTTTAGTGTAATTACTGAAGAGGAGAGATGAAGCAGCCCTTTTCCTACCTATTTCTTTGGTCTTTTGTTCCTCTTCTCCTACATCAATGTCTTCCTTTGTGTCTGATAGCTATTTTCTAAATGCTTAGCATTTTAAATCACAAAAAGTTTCTCTTACTATTTTTAAAAATTGTTTCTCTACTAATTGCTCTGGGGATTGAAATTAACATTTTAACTTAAGTAGTTTAGTTCAGAGATGAATTCAATAACAAGTTTAACAGTTTTTTTAAAATGTTGCAAGAATATAACCCATTTCTTTCCCATTCCTTTGTTATATTACCATACTTATTATATCTTTATTATATATAGCTTATTAACAGTTTTTGAAATCATGATTCTGTGCAGTTTGTTTTAAACTTAAAAAGAGAATGAAAGTATATGACAAAAATATATTTATATAGTCTTTTATATTTACCTATGCAGTTATCTTTTTTGATGGTCTTTATTTCTTTGTGGGAATTTGACTTACTCTGCAATTGTCCTTTCATTCAGTGTGCTGAACTCCTTTAGTTAAGGAAGTCTAACAGTGACAAGTTTTCTCAGTTTTTGTTTTGTTAAGAATGTCTTAGTTCTTTTCACTTTTGAGAGATATTTGTGTCGCATATAGAATTTGTTGGTGCTTCACTGTTGACGTTTTGTTATGTTTCGGTGTTGCTGGGGATTGAACCAGAGCCCCAGTGCACGCCGGGCAAGTGCTCCACCAATGAGCAACAGCCCTGGCACCTGATGGTATGTCTCGTTTAGCAGAAATTTAAAAAGAAAGGATGTTGAAGATTTCAAAACATAATTTTGGTGGATTACTTCAATTATTATAAACATTTTAAGATTTATTACCAAGAAATAGAAAATAAATATTTTCTTTTTATACAGTATTTAAAATATTGATTAAATGCTTCTCCAATTTCAACAAATTTGTTAGGGCAGACAATTATATGGGTAATCTCTTGCTATAATACATTGAGAGATAGTGAATGATTGCTTTTCAACTAATTAGTTTTACATTAAAAATATCATAACATTGAATAGTTATTGAGGAAAATTGGAAATGTTACCATTTTTGACCATTTGGGGAAAATCAAAATTGAAATTTTTGCCTATCATTAATGTAAGAACTTTATCTTAATATTTCATAAATTTAGTGCACTGAATTATTTCAACAGGTCTCTTTCTTGCTAAACTTTCTAATTAAATTATTTTCTCCAGTTTACAGATGTAAGTTCTGAAGATTTCACCTGTACATGGAAAGTAAATCCAATATCTTAAATCCATTCATTTTAGGTGGGCATGTGGCACACCTATAATCCAAGCCACTTGGGAGGCTGAGGCAGTAGGACTGTAAGCTCAAGGCCAGCCTGGGCAATTTAGCAAGACCATATCTAAAACAAAAAAATGAAGAGGCCTGGGGATTAGCTCAGTGGTAAATATCTCTGAGTTCAATCTCCTGTATCCCTCCCTGAAAATTCATTTAATAATTAACAAGAAATCATGAATATGAATCAACTAGCCACATGAAAATGTAATTTGGAAGATTTAAAAAAGAGAAGGCAAGTTTAAAGAAGCAGGAAACAGGAACTGAGGATATAAAAAAATATATTTTGGTTAAAATAGCATTATAAGTTTATACTTTGGGCATTTTCCTGTTGGGGGGGGTGGGACTGGAGAGACAGCACAAAAGGCCCAAACAAGCAAAACTACAATGGCAGCAAATGAGCTGTCCTCCCAACCACAAAAATGTTAGTGATAAATGTTTGAGAGACTTAACACCAAATTAAGGAAAAATATTTTTAATTCTTTATAATCTAAGGCATGTTCACTTTTGTGTCAGAGTATATTGGCCAGGACTCTAATACAATATTAAATATTAGAGGCAAAGTCAACTCAGCATTATTGTCTTTATCCAGACTTAAAGGCCTTAAATGCATTATCTCCATTAAGTGAATTATTTGTGATTTTGTTTTTTTTCAGTACTAGACATTGAACTCAAGTGCTCTACCACTGAGTTACATACCCAGTTCTTTTTATTTTTAGTTCGAGACAGTATCTCACTAATTTGCTGAGGCCTTAGCCTTCTGAGTTGCTGGGATTATACTTATGTACTATTGCACCTGGTTTGAAATATAAAGTTTTTTTGTTTTTTGTTTTTTTTTAACTGGGGATTCAACCCATGAGTACTTTACCACTGAACTGCATCCCAAGTCTTTTTTATGTTTTGTTTTTTTTGTTGTTGTTGTTGATGTTGTTGTTTCTTTTCTCTTTTTTTTTTTTTTTTTTTTTTTTTGAGACAGAGTCTGTCTAAATTGCTGACACTTTCACTATGTTGCCCAGGCTGGTCTCCAAATTGCAATCCTCCTGCCTCAGCCTCCCCAGTTGCTGGAAGTACAGATGTGTGCCACCGTGTCCCTTGTGATTTTTAAAATTAATGTCTTTATCAGATTAAAAGCTTCCTTATATGTATGGCTCCCCTGCTTTGTTTTCCAGTTCTTTTAATGCACCCAACTCCTCGGACTCAAGGTTTTAGTGTACTCTTCTACTGGATTGATTTGCAGTTGTTTTTCAATAACGTGGTTCCTCAAGACCACCCCTTCCAGTTGGAATGGTTGTATGTTCCCATGGTAACTTATTTTTCTCTCAGAACACTTACAACCACTCTAACTAAGGGAAAATGTTTGTTTATTGCCTCTTTTACCTGTAAGCTCCTGCAGGTCTATGCCTGATTGGTTTTAACTCGAATAACCAGCTACCACATAACCCCTGGCTCATGGTTCTTGGTTGGCAGGTGCTTGGTGAAAGAAAGATGTAAGAATATCTATGAAAAAACAGTGACTTATGAAGTCTTTTCAGAAATATAATTCAGTTACTTTCTCTTCCCATGCAGTGATCATTAGAGAATTCTCTAATTTCTTCCAAAAGCTTTAATTTTTAAAGTTTCAAGGGCAATCTACAACAGCATTTTCCCACACTCTTATCCCTACCTTGCTTACTTTTCTTCTTAACCATGAACTGACATGCTGTGTATTTATTTTATGTCTGCTGCTCATAGCTAGATGTGAGCACCCTAAGGGCAGAGACCTGGTCTGTTTTCTTCATAGCAACGTCACCAGCACCTAGGGTGACATCTTGAGGGTTCTCAGTGAGTATCTATTAATGAACCAAGAAAAATGTAAACTGATTCTTGCATGTGAGACTCTGAATTGGTTATGTAAGAAAAGAAAACCTGTTAGCGGCTGATTATTCACCACTCTTATGCTTCCTAGTACTGTGATGTTCTCCTTGGTCTTAAGGCCCCTGTCATGAGCATAGGAATAAGCGTTTCCCTCTCTATCCAGAGTTGGAAGGGTTGGTCATGGGTGTTCACAGTCTATTCTTCATGGGATGCCTCTTCTCCCTGGTAGATGAATTAGTGCCCACATGTCTGGACACATGACAGGTGTCCCTCACACAGGAATCTTGTTTATACTGACGGATGCATGTGGCTTTCATCCAACTTGGGTCCAGCTTATTACTACCAAGATAGCCACTCTGCAGAAATGATTCTAGTGAGGAAAAAGATGTTTTGACCTGATCAAATGTGACAAGGTACAAACAACTGAATTTTAAAGAGGTAAACCTGGATGCTAAGATAGCAACTTCACTAAACAAACGTATGACACTAGTGTCTTCTTTCCCACTCTGTGGTTATAATCCCAATAAGCCCCAGTCCTCCTTCTTTGCAATATCCTTGTTAATGACAGCCGAGGAAAGAAAGGTTAAGTCACGGGTCCTAACTGATGTACAGTAGGAGAGAGAAAGAACAAGAAAAAAGACAGGCGGGTGATAGTTTTCACACTGGGATTTGATTGTGAGTAAGAGAATTTCAGGGTTTTAGAAAATCCTTTTGGAAAGACACAGATGGAGACAGATGTTAGTCCCTGTATTTGGCTTGCACACGCTGGCACGAAATGGCAGTCATTCTTTAGCATCTTCTCAAGAGTTTAAGCAAAGGTTTGAGGTAACTATAGTTAATGTTTGTTTGCAGACTGGATAAAAGTCCACTCGGGGACAGCACTACATGACCCTTCAGGGGCATTTGGGTGAATAATGAGGCCTCACCTTTGATTGTGAATGAAGGTTCTCAGCCTTCCCTCTAATTGGAACAATCACACTAGACTTAACAGATATTTTTTTTATCAAACTTTCAAATTATTTGAAAAATGTAACAAAGAACAAAGAGTAGATGGGTTTAGCAAACTTCTTGAGCTGTGAGAGTTCTTAAACACACACGCACACACACACACACACAGAAAGCATGTGAATGCATATGCACATTTAAGCAAAATAATATATATATATATATATATATATATATATATATATATGATGAAGTTTATACTGAGGTCAGATTTTCTCTACAAGGGAGAATTGTGAGACTTCATGTTCCAGAGAAAGAACAGATCCTACTGTTAGTTGTGTGAGTTCACCAGATAGAAGTCTTAAAAATGTTCATCCTGTGTAATGCCTGGAAAAGTTAACCCCAGCTCCGTGGACCCCTCTTTCTTAAGGAGTTAGAGCCACTTCTGGAAGCATGGAGAAGACTGATGGTAGCCAAGCCTGGGTTAATTTGAAGTTCCTGGTTCTACAAGTGAAACTAGATCCCTGGGGAATGGAAATTGCTGTAAGATTTTCAAATAAACAGACTTTGGAAACCACTGATACAGGCTAATTGCTAACAGACACTTGAGAGGCTGGCAGAAGGAACCACGCCAATGACTGGCGAAAAGCATTTGGTGAGAGCAAGGTTTTTAATGGCAAAAAATGGAAAATCTCAAGGACTAGGGTGTTTTAAGAATGATTTGCCTTGCGGAGTTTGGCCTTGTCAGTCGTCTCTGTCTTCTGTGCTGGGCTCTCTTACCCTTTATAGAATTTCAGAACAGATCATTAGTTGAATTTAAAATGACCTTTCAGTAAAGAAGAAAAGCGTTATTCCTGATCTCATTGGACTCCACCTTCACTGGAAGTGATCTGCCAGGGACGAGTGAAGTGGAGTAGAGCTCAAGTTCCTATAGAGCTGGCTAAAACTCATGGAGGAGCCATCACATTTTCTAAATTCTTGAATTTTATAACAATACTTCAGGAATGATTTGTAGGTTCACTGTGGCTGGATTTATCAGCATTCAGCAGCTAAATATGATCCCTTTTACTCCCCTCTCCAGAAGCTAGGTTGACATTTAGATGTGGGATGCTAGGCAAATGCCTTAAAGCCAGAAGTTATGCAGGCAAGCCTCTGATTCTTGAATGTAGACCCCTCTGTGAGAGGGGTGCAGGTGGACCGGGATTAGGCCACTTTGTCAATGCTGATTAAAATTTCCCTCAGAGCTAGCCAGGAATGCACAATGTGGATCACGTATTTCAGTATGCAGCTAGTATAAGAGAATGTGTCATGATTATTTTAGGCCCAGGACTATATTTGGAAGTTAAATGCAATCAAGCTGGTGATGGATACGTTGTAGGTAATGAAGATGCTGCACTTTTAGTCTTGATGGGAGTGGATACCAGTGGTAGGATCATGAACCAAAATGAACTGAGAGGAGAAGAGGTGTTCTGTCAAGTGAAGGTCATGCAATGTTATAGTTACTGGATTTAACCATCATTTAACTCATCTTGTTCTTATTGACCAGGAAATAATTGAGGCCCCCAAATCTCAAGCAATACCTGGAATTAGCAGAAAAGCCCACATTAGAACCTAGAATGACTAACCTTTAAGTCCCAAGAAAATACTTGCCAGAGAAGAAATGACTAGGTCTTGACAATCTCAGCTTCAGGGTATTTGCCTCATTGTCAGTGGCTGGAGGGACTAATCAAGAGTCTTGTAGAAAGTGGAAGAGGATGGACCATATGTGTGGTTAGATACTATGAACCCCAAGTTCAGTGGGTTGATAAGAACGGCCTTGCTCTAGAATGGCAGTGTACTCTACACAGAGCCATTCACACAGAATAGCTTTGATCTGGGAGCCTTAAAGCCTTTTTAATTTTTCTAGTGTAGATAATATAAAGTCAAAGAAGGATGAGTAGCCATTGATGCTAGCATTTGGAATTTGCCTATGGTTCCTGAAATACAGAGTCCTAATACTTACCACTGTCAACCCTAGAGGACAAGCCAGCAGTGATGAAAACGTGGTATAATAAAAAAAAAAAAAAAAAAAAATAGCAACAACAAAACACGAGGGTCAACAGTGGAGCCAACATCGTGTCCTAATGGAAACTTCCAGGTGTGCCTCCTTGGGTCTGCTTCTCTATTACCACTCTCTAGTTTGTCTCACATCTTCTCCATACCTACTCTCTTTTCCAAAAAGAATTCCTTCAGTTTTATTTAAAAAGCATTTGCTTAAGGCACTCCTGAAGACCCCAGCCAATAGAATATGGATTTGTTCTCTTTTAATTATGTGCATGTAACCAATATAAACGTAGTAAACAAACCACATGATATTCACGGAGCTGATTGCTTTTGGCAACCAGTGGCTAAATCTTCATAATGTAATATATTTGCGGTTGTCAGTAGGCAGAGGCTATATTTACTCCAAGGAACAGAAAACAGAAAAGCAAAGCATCTCCTCTCAGACCAGCATGTGTAAAAACAGAAATAGATACAAAGCCTTTTGTTCCTTGGATAATATTCTGGCACTTTTCTCTTTTAATTCCTTTTATAGTTCTGCAGCATTTGGAATAATCTGGATTTCTTGGAAAAGACAGATCTAAAAGTGACTTCTTTTAAGGTCTACTGAATATAAATCGTACTATGTGGATAGCCGGAACTGTAAGATAGCGTGGTCTCTTAATGGGGAATATATATAGAGAGATTTAATAGAAATCAGTCCAGGTACTGAAAAATCAGCTGTGCATATAATGTCTCATCCTTTTAATACTTGTATCATGAACAGTTTAATGTGATTTACAGAAAACTGTTACTCTCAATAAAATGTAGAAAAAAATAATGGATTTATGTAGTATGAAATATATCAAAAATAAAGCTGTCAATATAATTTAATTCCTCTTTATGATGCGGTATGATATAATTCTTGCTCATATATGGAATTCAAATCACTGTCGTTTTACAAATGGAAACTCAAAAAGGACTTTAGTGGTGATTAATGTTAATTCTAAATATATATATTTATATTCTCGATGAATGCAAAATTATTTAATAAGATGATTTAAGATGTTCAAAAAGACCCTTGTACAAACTGAAACAAGCTAACTTTGAAAAAATGAATTTGCTCCTTTAAAAAAATGATCTCATCCAAGATGTGTTTTTAATCAATTATCATTGCAGATAATCCAGAGGGCAACATGTATGGAAAAACAATGGCATGATTAACTAGGCGTTGACCTCGTATCGTGGCACTGGTCCAGGGAGAGCTTATTAGTTTTAGCTAGCAGTAAATATGAAACCAAGGGCACCATAAATCACAACAGTAGGATTAATCTCAATATGAATCAGATGCATGTGTAAAACTCAGACATTCCCAGTTAGTCCAAAAATAGCAACATGAAGTGAGTGAAAAGACAATGACAAGCTTCATACAGAAGCCGATGAACAATCCTTTCCATGTTATCTAATTTTCAGTTGAAGAAAGTGGTTCTTATGCTTCAATGAGAGTGTTCTTAATTAAATAACTTAGAAATGGGAACATTTAAGATTGCTTCTGGGGAGACCAGTTCAGTAGAGGAGAGGGATCTGGGCGGAAGGAGTAGGGAAGAGAAAGAGGGTCAAATTTTATGCGTGTACAAATATACCACCATGAACCCCACTAGTATGTATAGTTATAATCTACCAATAACTTTTAAAAAAATAAACTATCGCTTATGATCCGAGTGAGGACAAAATCTTTTCAGGAAAGGGTCGTGTATTTTGCTTCTCAAAGTGTTCTGACCAGTCCTGCCGTTGGAGGCTGGAGGGTCCGCATACCTAGGCTACCGCTTTAGCAGCACAGACCCACGCTGCAATTTGTCTGGCTCACCAATGAAGTTTCCAGTATCACAAAAACACCATGATTCATGCTTCCACGTGTCAGCCAGTTAATTGGCAGGACAGTATTAGACAACAGCAAATTGGTTGGAAGAGCTGTGAGCCTTGTTTTGATTCATCTTTAATATACAAAGTTGAACTTAGTCAAGATTTTACAAGACTCAGACTTTTGTATTCAGAAGGAATATTATCAGAGTTCAGTGTTCGGAGTTGGCAAATAGATATGTTTCTTACCTTTCATGAAAATGTTAATCTTAGCTTGCAATATTTGAGTATGTTTAAATTTACATTACCTTGTGCTTTTTAGTCTCAGATCTATGGAAATGCAGCCATCGGAGGGAGAAGAAAGAAAGAAAAAACCATCAGAATCACTACTTGGTATTATGGTGAAATAACAATAGTAAAATTATTTTTATCAATTCTTTGTAAAAATAACTTCAAGAGAAAATTCAATAATCCCAACTGGATGTGGCAGATAGCCAAATCTGTACCATAGTAAGCCAGGGATACTATGTAATCAGAAGTAATCGTGTGCTTCAGAATCTTTTGAGATTTTTGCCTGGACATTCTTCCATTTACATATATTTATTTTTTGAGCAGTTATACTAACTATAGGTAAGGTAATTTTTCCCTACTGTCATCTGCTTATAGGACAGCTGCTTTTTTTGCTTTGGTATTTTCAATTAATATTTCTTTGTTCTTTCCCAAGGGCAGTGATAATATTCATGGTTTAAGTCACATGGAAGGCCCATTTCTGTCTGAAGACAAATCAATGTAGCATGCCTAACTCCAGAAATTTCTAGGGGATTAGAAAAGGTTTACATCTGTCCATTTCTAGCTTGGTTTATTCTAGAAATGTGTGTGCAAAAAAAAATCAGTCTTTGTAATCCAGATCAAAAGCTTCTTCAAGCCCCTTAACTGTCATAGAGATTAACTGTGGGAGTGAAGAATGGATACAGTGTCTGGCAAAATTATTTTGCACATCTGATTATGATCCTAGGATGATACTACACACTCTTCAACATGCATGAAAGAGGGTTAAATTAATTTTGTAAATTAAAAGGTCATCTCAACAAAAGTTAAAAGAGAAAAGAAAAATATCTGATTTTATGATTGGAGAAAATGCAAAATTATATAGATTAGGTGAGATTTTTATGTCATTCAATTTTGTTAGAATATGGCAAGCCAATTACATAAAATTAAATTTCAAGCCTGATTGACTTTTTAAATATTCATTTAAAGCAATGCATTTGGTGTTTATCACATTATATAGGAAATATCAAAGAATGTTTGGTGCATCCAGGAATGAAACGAAACCTATATTGTCAATCGCCTCGCTGGGGCTTTTGATAGAGTATTATGACATTTCTATATTATGCACACCATAAAATGCTAAACATACACAGGACATAGGACTATAAGTTTAAAAACGCACATACTGGAAGCTGGGCTGTTTTGGCATTTATAGCTGGCTAGCACAGGAAGATAATGAGGAGTTTGATACCTTGGAAATCATAACTATGAAATATATAACAATAGTTTCCCATCAAGATGGATCATATATCACATAATATTGGGGGATAATTCAAGCCTGCAAGGCAATCTGCTTTTCATTTCAAGTGGAGAGCCAAAGCAAGCCATAACTTACCTGGGTAGTACTCATGTGGGAAATAATGACAAATTTAGAATAACTCATGATGAAAAAAATCCACGTAAGAAAAACCTGAAAGATTTTATATCCTCTTGGATCTAAACTTTTTTCACTATTATTCTTATCCTTCCCCATTAGTGGAACAGCTCTTGTGTTAATATGTTTTAATGAAGAAACATAAGCATTTCTTTAAAAACATTTAAGTGGCCATTTATGATTACCAGGCAGTATTTCTCATCTATT
This sequence comes from Sciurus vulgaris, assembly GCF_902686455.1. Classification (NCBI taxonomy): domain Eukaryota; kingdom Metazoa; phylum Chordata; class Mammalia; order Rodentia; family Sciuridae; genus Sciurus; species Sciurus vulgaris. Next base: position 153,423,543 of record NC_136467.1, read on the forward strand.
GATCAAGACAAAGTGATATAAGTCTTGTACATGGCAGTTTACTGTGGGTAGCTCAGGATCCAGGAACATATTGAATTTACACAATTGTTCACTCAAAACACTCCCCACACTAAGATGTACAGTGACTATTCTCTTATACACCAGGTATTTCTGCATCAGTATTTTTCTTTTAAATCATATAGAATTGAAATTAGGGTGGCATAGAATTAACACTTCTAGATTTTGTAAAGAACCAAATGGCATTCTGTTTTGCCTTTTCATCTCAATATTTGTGAAATCTTGAGAGAAAGGTGGAGACAGAAGGATCATTGGTGAAAAATAGAATGGGTCTTTGTGATGTGACGAAGCAGTGGGAACTCTGGCCCCTGGCGTTTCCGATCCTCCCGGTAGGCTTTGGCCAGCTGCCACCTGAGCCATCCATCTCAAGACACTGGATGAAAACATGCCAAGGTAAAGAGTGAGAGGGAATCTGGCAACACGGATGGGGTTTTAGTTCCATCTCTGCACAGATTTGCTTTTTCTGTAACACAGAGATACCTATGCACTCTAAAATCTAAGTTCTTCATGAAACAGGACTTCAAGGGTGTTAGTTCCAAATGAGGTAACACCCTTTCTGCATAGAATACAAGGTTGAAGGCCATGAACTTCACAGATAAAGGAAAGCTGAATTCAGTTCCCACCCCTGGTAATCTGTGGCTTTGGATAAGTGTTTCCCTCTCTGTGTATTTCAGTTTCTTTATATGTGAAATTGTGCTCATACCAGGTACCCCATAATATTGTTATGTGCATTAGAATAATTTTTGAAAATAAATGAAGAGAGTAGCAAGTGATTATTGTTTTTATGCTATTTTTAAAGAAACTTATTTCTATCCATCAAACATTTATTATGAGTGATGCTTTCAGAGAGGAAACCCTCAGTTAAACAACTTCTTGTGTCTTTATGAATATTGAGTGATGATTTCTAAGCATTCTTCAATAAAGTAATCATTATCAGGACTTCCTTCTGTCTAGTTCACTCCTGCAGTCTCCTGGAGAAAATTGTGACTTCTCAGTTAACAAAGTAGTGTATCTTGACTATTACCAGGCTCAGTGAAGACTGAAAAATATGTCAAACTTTCTCCATCAAGTGTCATTAAAGCCAAAAATCTTCGTAATCCTCTTTGTCTAGAACAAAATAAAACAAAATAAAAATAACCATAAAGAAAAATGTTTTTATTTGTTTTATGATAATTAGTTCAAGAATAAATAACATCATTTTCTAACATCCTTCTTAATGGTAATTGAAATTTTGTAGGATAAAGTATGAGGTGAAAAGTAAGAGAAAAAGAAAAAAATATATTAAAAAGTGGGCATTTGATATCTCCTTTGGCATAAAATTTTATATTTAATCATTCAAAATAGTTGAATTTGTTTTTAGTGAGGTAAAATGCAGAACTTCAAATTACACATTTTAAAGTGTGCAATTTTGTAGCATTTAGCTAATTCATAATGTTGTACCACCACAACTTCAATCTAGTTCCAAAGCATGTTCCTCACCCCAAAAAGAAATTCTATACCCATGAAACAGCTGAATCCTATGCTCCCTCTTTCCTCAGCCCCATGGGAAGAGTAATATTCTTTGTCTCCATAGACTTGCCTATTCTGGATATTTCATATAAATGGAACCATATGCTATGTGGATTTGGGGTTCTTTCTGTCTGCTTTCACTTAGAACAATGTTTCTGAGTTTTATGTATGTTTTAGCAATAATTAGGTCTTTTTATTTTGTATGGATAATTACTATTCTGCTGAGTGTATACACCACAGCTTATATATCCATTCTCCCATTGATGAATACAATGAATCTTTACTTTTAAAAAATATCTCTTGTTTCTACCAACTTGGGGCATTAATCAGTCCCAGTGTGTATTCGTCATCTTTTTGTCACTGCAATCAAAATGCCTGAGAAAAATAACTTAAAGGCAGAAAGATTTATTTGGTTCATGGTTTCAGTCCTTGGTCAGTAGCTCCAGGGCTGTGGTCTCCAGGCAAGGCGGAACATCCTAGCACAAGGGTATGGGGGTGAAGACTGCTCACCTCGGGCAACCAGGACGCAGCGAGAGAGACGGAGGAAGGGGCAAGAGGCAAAGCACAGTCCCCAAGGTCACGCCCTGAAGGGCCTACTCCCCACTGAGCCCACCACCTAGAGATTCTACTACCTCCAATAATGCCATAGGACGTGAATCCCTCAGTGGAAATCCATTTATGAGATCAGGGTGTGCACCATCTAATCCCTTCCCAAAGTCTCAACTCTGAACTTCGGTACATTGGGGACCAAACCTTCAACATGAGCCTTTGGGGAACATTCCAGATCCAAACTATGACCCACAGTTAACAGAATCTCAAATTTCACTGGTTAATTGTCTTCACTGGCATTCATAACTCTGTCGCACAAATGTTTCTCCATGTGTGTTTGAGAGTACTCTGGAAGGCCTCAGATTGACTCATGAACTCCTCTCAGACCACTTTGCTGTCGACGGGCGCAGCACACAAAATCTCGTGGAGGAGTTACCTCATTCCTGCTGATAATGTCACGTTCATGTCACTCTGAGCACCACCAGACCAGTGCTCAAAAGCTCAGTCACCCTTCTCCCTGCAGTGTGTCAACTTCAAGGGCGCCTCCTCACGGAGACAGAGGAAGTCCCAGGTGGGTGAGGGAGGCTGAGGCTGCTGAGCCCGTCTGCGCTGCAAATGCCCCAGTCATGTGGAAGGTGCAAGCTCGTGCCGGATCCTAAAGCTGTCATAGATTTGTGACCTATCAGAACCTTTATTCAGTATGAAACAAACAAGGAAAGAAAAAGATTCATTCAAAAAAATGTTCCTAGTAAAAGAAAATGTTTTACATGTTTTATAAATGATTACTTTGCCATTAGGTATGATTTGTGCCTGAAAATTAATTTGCAACCTATTTTTGATGGTTCCAGCATTCTAAGAGCCATGTGATCGGGTTTCTGGCGAGGAGCATGGTGGTGGCACGTCTGTCTTTAGAATGAAACGCAGCACTCCTAATGTCCTTTCCAGCGTGGAAAATGAAGGAGCAGACACAAAAATGTGAGTTTTGTATTTAATCATTTGAACCTTTACTCTTTTTACTTAGTTTGAATTTACATTTCCCCTTAATCTTCATAAAAACCAAAGAAAACAATGAGTTTGAACTGGTAGTCAAGAGACAAGCCTTCCTTTTTTGGGGTTCTTGAGAAAAATATTACCTACCTGTACTAGGCCGTCCTCCAAGGGCCAAGTCAGAGCTTCAAGTGCAGTCCCTTTGGTTTTTACTTAGGTATTGTTCTCCAAAGCAACAGCAAACAGCTTTACATACTCTGGTAACAGCTGACATCTTGAATATTACTATTTAATTCACATTATAATCATCTTTCTTCCGAAAATCAAGTGGCCTGAAGTTCATTACTTTTTATGTCCTCTTTGTCAATTACGTAACCATTTCAGATGTTTCACCTGAGTTTCTTTACAAGTATTAAAAGTCACATTTTTATCTTATTCACTCCTTTAAAAATTCTGAAGACAAAATAAAAAGTCATGTGATTAAAAAAATACAAAATCGATCCTGTCATAAAGCCAATTTGATGCCCAGCACTCATGAAGAGGTGAAACCAACGCCCAGTGACCGGCATCGGGCCTGGGCTGCAGGGTGGGCTTAGCTTAGAGGGGTTTCACATCAGCGCGCTGAGTTCTGTCGCAGTGGGACTGTGAGAGCGTGCGAGGAGGTGTGAGATAAAGACCCAGGAGAAAGGCAGCCGAAGGAAGGAAGACGGTGAGGGACGGTGGAGCCACGCAGCAGAGCCCACCCGACGTGCAGAAGCACCGCCCCACTCCGGGCAGCGTGCACACGGTGCTTCCTAAAGGTAGGCCCTAGGTGTGGGTCCAAGGTTCCTGGCAAATAAAGCAGAGAGAAAAGAGCATTTACTGGAGTCAGCGCCCTTATGGCTCAAAGAAGGAAATCCAAACAGAAAACTACAACTCGGGGAAAAATACCCAAAACCTAACAGAAATTTCTCTCATGGCTCCTCATACAGACGGATTGGATAATATAATAGGAATCACTAATAGTCGGCAGAATGCCACGTTTTATTAGCCCTTCGTTCTTCGGGGTACTCCTCAATGCAGACACCAGCTTGATGTTATTGTGGGATTTAGTACAGCTGATCAAAATAGTGCAAAACTGGTTGGATGCCCAGTCTTCTTATGCTTTGGTTTGATCCCAAGATACAGTAAAAATATACTTAAAAAATGAAATTTTAGCATGCCTGTTAAGCCTAGATCAGCAAACAATTCCCCACAGCCCTCTCTCTGATAAAAATTAAATAGCAGAAACTTGAAATATTTTATTTGCTTTAAAGAACCTGATGTGCAACTACTTGACACTGTTAGTGAAGAGATGACTCATATCCTTCAACACTCAAAAAAAATCAAAGGGTCTTCACCTCCCTTCCTTATCTGTGACATGACATGGTGGGACCTTATCTTAAGAAGCAGTGTTGAGAAGAAATATTATATTGGTCCTGAAGAACTGAAATCACTCTGTGGAAGGACCATCAGCCTGGGAATCTGTAGTCCTCATGTACTTGTGTGGAAATAAATGGTAGCTACAGACTTTGAGAGGGATAAACTCAATTCAGTGGAACATTTACTGCTGATATTACCCAGAAGCGGACACGGACACAGATGTTCATGACAAGATGTGTGTTTCAAAAGAACCCTTTTCTGGAGGCGTGTTGGAAGTCAGAACGCCAGTTGCACTCACTGGCCATGAAAATGACTTGAAATGCGCACATACATTGTCACTGCAGTTTTGATTTTTTGGTTTTCCACAAAATTAAAAATGAAATACAACCGCCGGGGTGTAGCACAGTGGTCATGCACTCAACTAGAATGCGTGAGACACTGGGTTCCATCCCAGTGCCGAAAGTTAAAATTAAAAAAAAGGAAAAAGAAATGGCTGCTTGTTTGCTAAACACATCGACTATTTGGTCAAACTCATTTTGGGGGAATCTGAAGAATGTTCCATTGCTTTAAAAGTTGCATTTTTAGAAGAAAATGGAGGCTTGTTCTTTGGCCCCTTGCCCCAAGAGAGAGATACTGGGGAGAAGTCTCTAGGAAAGAAGTCCAGGTTTGCACCCTGGAGGAAAGGGTCCTTTGCACGTCTCAGCTGCTTTCCGTGACCACATGGGAGTTCAGTCCCTGGCTGTTTTTGTTGTATGTTTTCTTTCCTCCTGTAACCTCTCATCCTCCCAGTACTGAAAGAGTTTAAACAAAAATGATTTTGTTTGGTCCTGCAGAATTAACATGACACTCAGGTTTATTTCTAATTGAATGCAGATGTTTTCTAAGCAGAGAAAAGCCTCAGACTTGTGTGCATAATTCTTACACTGCCCTAATGGGGAGAACTGAGTCCAAAATTAGCAACTTTTTAAAGCCAAATCTGGCCATGTGCCATGTAGACTTTTTCTTTTCTTTTTCCTCTTTCCTTTCTCTCACTTTCCAAGGGAGTGTAGACAGGTCTTTAAAAAAAGAAATCTATACTCAGAGGGCTACCATTTTTCTGAGAAAATTTTAAAAGGTTGAAAAATAATTCTAAACTCATCAGTGTGCAATGGCTTCTCTGTCTCCTTTCTGCCTCTGCCTTTAGAAATAACACTCAAAACATGTCACAGAGATGCTGTCCTCGTGTGTCACAGCAGCCAGCTTTGGAGGGAGTGAGGTCAACTCCAGGGCTGTGTTTGGACTGTCTTGAGACTGAGTTGCTGAAGTGGACAGACTTCTGAACACCAGATGAAGAGGATGCTCTGTGTTCTTTTGACTTCTGGCTTCCACGATTTGTTAGGAAATATTTAACGACCTCCTTGTCCCCCTAGCCCCAAGGCTGCGTGTTTATATGTCTACAACAGCAGGTTTGGGGCTGATTATGTTACCTCTTTTAAAAACTTACTTTGATTCCTGAGAACCTCCTAATTAGGCTGATTTGGTACATTATCTGTTCTGTAGAGGCCTGATCACAGCATTGACGAGCACACCACCCATGAAACTCATTCCTTAGACATAGAATGGTGTCTTGATTTCCCTTTTCCTGCTGGTGACAGAGTTCAACTTTTTAAAAAGAAAACTTTAAAATGTGTGACTGTATCTCATGTGGAAATAAGTAATTCTTTGATATTACACATTCATGATTGAGAGCAAGTTGTGCGTTAGCAGGGTAGTCTAATAGTTCTAATGAACTTGAAAGGCCAGCCCCTGGGTTATATTTAGGGTTAGAGTCAGACAACATTTACACAAAGAGAATTCCTGATTTGCACTGGCACAGCCAGTCCTTCAACCAGTCTGTCTGTATGAAAATCATTCTACCATAGGGCCCTTTGCTTGCCTTGACAGCTATTGGGTCTTTACTGTTTGTAAAACAGTAAACTTTGCAGTTTGTGAAACTTCACCTGCAGCCATAGTATTGCTCTAGGTTTTACTGACCTAGAAAACTTTGTTTGCTGTGGGTCTTAGGGTCATGGGATTGTTTTCAAGGATGGATTGCCCAATCATGAGGATCCTGTTTTATGCAGATGAAGCATCCTCTGGCACATCGGTAAAAGCCAGGTTTTTGAGCAAACTGCAACCTAACAAGAGGAAAGGAAGAAATGTGTACCTCTGTTTATTTCTGAAATTTACAATAAATCTTCCAATGAAAGCTCTACATCACGCAAATGAAGTAGATGACAACTCTGGGAAACTGAAAGTGGAAACTTCTAGAGAGCTATTTCTTCCCTTGTTCAGAAGAACAGGGCAGGAGCAAGGGAATTGTTTTTGAACCATTTTCACAAACAAATAGTGGTAGGAAAGACTTGAATTATCACTAATCAGGGGAAATATTTAAGTCAGCTGAAACCAAAATACTAACAGAATCTTGAATCAAGGCAATAGTTTCGTTTTCCTTCCCAGCGGTACCAAAGACCCAATAGGGAGGCAAGTTGGGACATCCAGGGACTACGTCCTACAAGTTTAAGATTAAGGAGTTCTGAAAGCACTTACTATTCTGCTTCTTTTCCTTTGAATTCAAGTTTCTGTTTGAAACTTGCTTTAGTTGGTAACCTCTTGAGCACACAGCTAATAGCTGCTAGCCGAGTAACTTCTGCTTCTGAAGGGAATTCTAGTATGATATTCTCAGGTTAACTCGTAATTGATTGTTTTTAATGGATGGATCCTTTTGTTTAGCTAAGGATTTCTGACCTTTAAGAGTGTTAGTATTTCTAGGTGATATTTACTCTGTTGATCTCTTGCTTTCATTGTTTCTTTGCACTCTTTGTGTGTGGTTTCTGTGTTTGAGCTGGTGATTTCAAACATTTTGAATCTAAACACTTAATCTCTGCGGTGTGTGCACTTGGCAGCCTGCAACTGTGGAAGCGCTCTCCTAAGGCAGTCAAAAATTGTCAAAATCTTTGTTCAGAGAAACTTCAGTGCTTCTCGCTGTTGTGGGAGAAGGGAGACTGAATAAGGCCTAACAACTTTATTTTCTATCTGAACTTTGGCTTATTAGACCCCATTTTACCAGGTTTCGGCATTTTAGACACGTGCTGGGAAAAGAAGAATGAAAAGAAATTCCTAAAACATCTTCATACTGTGGATTAGTGTGAATAAAATGTCACATAAACAAATGATATTTCTTCCCCATAGATAATACCAAGTTTTGAAGAACCTGCCAGAAGGTTGGAGGTCAAGGTGCCTAGGCTGAGGTAAGATGGAGGATGTACCCACATTTTACCAGTGCATAACGTTAAAAGACACTAAAAGATGTCGTGGGGGAGAGAATCAAACAAAGGGTGTGTGGAAGTGGAAGGTCTGAAGAGTTTGTTTGGGCTGGATCCCCAGAGCCCCCATACAAGGCTGCATGGCTGATTTCCATTACCTGTGGTCACTTGGATCCGCTGCTCTTGGCCAGTGGCTTGTCTGGAAGGAGAGTCATTTGAGGCCTCTGAGGATGCCACCCAGTCCTCTGCTGGCCAAGCAAACCCGGGTGCGAGAACACGGAGCCCTCTCCAGCCTGACCTCAGGGTCACACACTGACCCAAGTAAGACACTTAAGCACTCCAGCAAGCAAGTGCAGTAAATACCATTCCATTTACCAGCTTTCAGAGATTGAGAAGGACTTTAGTACCCAAGTGATTTAAGAAAGAAAAATCAAGACAGTCTAGCAAAAGCTGGGGGAGGAGGGAACACATGGAGTAAAAATTCCCTCGGAGCCCACGGAAAGCAATAAGAGTTCTCATTTAACCTGGGAAAATGACTTGCGAATCACTTGTACTCTGAAACGATTCTAGATTGCAAACTAATTTCCCAGTGGGATATGTTGATGGCCTACTGTACACAGCATAAATAATGAGTTTGCAACCAGGATCCCAAATAAAGTGGTGCACATTCGTGGAATTTATGAACAAGTTCCCCCTCCGCCACGTGACATTGCAATGTTAATGCTTCCAGTTAGAAGTTCCACTGTGTCAGCACGTGAATTCCCTGGCAGTAAGTCAAGCTTTAATGGGACATGCTGGGAGGAGCAATTATGCCGCTGCAGTGAACAACTCCAGTGTCAGTGTTAGGCTTCCAGAATATGTGGGCCTGGCCTGCTACCTACGCTGCTGCAGGTGTTCTTTTCTGTTTGACTTTTAATGCTACATTTTAAATTGACTGTGGCGAAGTACAGTTTCTGTCTTCTAAAGGATTTTAGAATTAGAAGATAAAACGGGATCTAGTCAAACCTTCTTTATACAAGGAAGAAATCGGGTGGAGGGGGTGAGGTAGCTGGTCAGGTAGCAGAACTGGAGCTCCAACCTGGAACCCGCCCACTCCTTTAGTGCTCTCTCTCAAGAATGCTGTCTTCTGCTGGGAAAAACAAAACAAAACAAACGGTCAAGTGCAGTAACTTCTACAAATGTATTTAGGAACACTTGACAAGAATAGGAACCTGAGTTATAATTTAAATAATAGGAAACAAAACTTGTAACCTCGTATAGCTAAACATCCAGATTTCTATGTGAAATAGATACATAATAAGTTTACAAGTGCTTTTTAAATGTATACGTACACATACATGGCTTCATTCCTTCAATTTGAAACTAGAGTGTCACCGGAGAGTGAAGACGATGCGCAGGAGCCCCCAGCTGGGCGTGGTCCTGCTGGTCCTTTCCTTTCCATAGCCTCCTCCTGGGCTTACTGGCCACATGGGCGGCTCTGCCCTCCACGCTGTTCCAGCCACACAGCCTTCCTTGGCATCCGGTGCTTCTGGAGCCTGCGGATAGTCCTGCCTCACCACACTTTCCTCTTCAGATCCCACGAGTACAGTGAGCTCTGTGCCAGCCTGAGAATTGGTGCCACTATCGCAAAGCCATCCATCTGGGCTTGGAATGCCAACCAGCCATCAGCCTCCGCCTAAGAACAGAACAGAAAGGGCAGCAGCGGGCCTCAGGGGCACACCTCTCCCGCCAGACACTCCTCTGGCAGACCTCAGAGCCGCCTGCACCCCACCCGGGCCTCCTCACCTTGGCGCCTTTCCGTGAGCGTTCAGTTCTCTCCCCTAACGTGGCTGAGACTGTCACTTTCCGGATGCAGCGTCAAAGGCCGGGAGCTCCTCAGCCCACTCCCCTGCTCTGCTGTGGTGGTGAAGAGGCCTCCTCCTTTCTGTTCCCGGTCTTCCTCTGATCTCAGCAACCCCACCTTGGCTGGATTTTCCCGTCCTCGACGTTCTCCCAACTCCAGGTACCTGTGTGTTGAATGCTGGTGTCCTCGGATGCCATCACTGCCTGGGTCTTTGTCCTGTTCCATCTGTTCCTTCCTCTTGGTTGACACCCTGGTTCTCAGGCCCGCACTGTCCTTTCACAGGTCCGAGTCCGCATTTCTAATGCACGTCTTTCTTCTGTCGAATAAACAAATAGGTTTGATTGTCAACTAAACCCTTGCAGAAATTTACATACGACTCTATCTGAATGAGTGGGATTCCGAAGAGAGCGGCCTCTTTCCCAGCCCCTGGTCCTCCCTGCTTACTGACGGAGGCAGTGTAGCTCCAGCAGGCCAGCCGAGCCAGTCCAACTGCTGACACAGCGTCTCTGGTTTTCATCCGTGTCTCTCCAGCCTTCTGCCTCTTCACAGTCCCTGCCCCACTGGGGAGGGCATGGCGGCTCCCAGGTTGTGGGGACTGACAGGGCAAATCAGGCGGGCTCCCTGCCTCCAGCCGAGCTGCCTCCAAGTCTGAAGTCTGCAGGGTCCCAAGTGCTCAGCCCTGGCAGGGCGCATGGAGGTGGCATTGTGCAGCATGTGAACCCTGCCTTCTCCATGAACCACCTGGTGGGAGGTGGAAGCTGTGTCATTTAATATTTCAGGATGCCTGGCCCAGAGTAAGTACTCAGTATATCATTTCTAAGCAAGTCAGTGGCCGAGTAGCTGAAGTGAATTGTTGAAACTGAAGTCATACGCTCCCATGCACATGTTTTTTGTGTGTGTTTAGTTTCCTTCTTCAATTTTGTGCACTTACAAACTACCCAACAAAACACACTTTTACTTCCCACCTTTTTATGCTAGCAATAAACATATTAATTGAAGACTTGCTATTTTTCTCAGGCACATTTTGTAACTATATTTATTTACTTATTTTATTTCTCCAACAACAACATATGTAGTTCTTATTATCATTGTCTCCATTTTTCCACATGAGGAAACTGATGCACAAAGAGAAGCAGAATAGACAGGGCCAAGGACCCTGCCCTGATCACTGCTGTTAACTTGCCAAAGCCAGTGCTTACTGCCCCCTGCCTTTCCCCTCCATTCGTAAAGAATGCGTGAAGGGGAAGCCTTCTGGCATCCACCGCAATGAACCTGCCAGCTGAAGCCCGACCTGGTCAGGTGACTAGCCTGTTCTTGTCTCTAGCAGTCTGTACCATGTGCACAGGATGCCAGATGGTTTCACTATAAACTATAAGAAGATAATTAAGAAGTGGCCATGAATGTGTTCAGAAGTGGCCCAAACAGCTAAGCTCTAAAAATGCTCAAGTGCTCCTCTTAGAATCCAGAGCTGGTAAAGAGTCATTCAGAATGGATGTGGAACACGTACCCTGAGCTCCATAAAGACATCCCCAAGTGACGGAGCGTCCCTTTACAATTCTGTTAATCTGCTGACAAAACCTTGAGGAAAGACATATTGCAATCAGTGCAGGTGACGTGAGGAGCTCTCAGTGGTTCCTGTTCCTCCAGAGTCATGGGATCCCCAGACCTCCAATTTTCACAAAATCTTTGAAAGCAAGGTTGAATGTTCCTGTTCTAAAACACACTCCTGCATGTGCTAAGTGCTTTCTAGAGTATTGTGACTTGTGTCAGGGTAGTGGTGACAGAAGGAATAAATCTGTTCATTTGTTTATGCCCGCCGGTGGAAAACAAACTGAATATCAGCCAACATAATTCAGTTGACACTGTTCTAAAATATCCTCCTCCCACACAAAGCAGGATTTCACATTTGCAGAAAATATTTATCCCAACTGCAAGCAAGCTCATCCTGGCTTGTTTCATAGCAATAAATCACCATGTATGGGAAGGCGACAGACCAGGTCAGGTGTGCTCTGATTCAGGTAGGGAGGAGTTCTTCATCAATTCATAGGGCTATCAGTGAGCTGGCAGCAGCAACCCTCGGCCATTTGTGTTTGCCCACTGGCCAACACAGGCTGGTCAGTGTGGCGTGACATCTGCTTCAATGCGAGTGGAAAGCGTGAGGACGTTTCATTGTCTCTACTGTGATCACGTCCTGTGCTCTAGAATGATATCCCAGGTCAGGTTACGACTTTCCTCTTAGGTCTCATCATAATTGTTTAGGTAAAAATAAATGTCCGGCCTTTCCCTTTCAGTTGATAATGTATCCCATTTGTAAAAACCTTAAAACAGTTAAGCGGTGAACCCAATTAACTAGCCTTTTTTTCCCTGAAGAAAGTAATGTTTTTAACTAATGAATTGATTCTTTTTATAAGCATGTACTACTGACACCTACACCATGTCTGTCACTGAGCGCGGCAACAGATAGGCAAACAGTGTGTTTCCTCTGCCTCCTGTGGGTCACAGTGTCTTGGAGGGACATTCAGAACAAGTGACTGTGAGATCTGTTAAGTACTTTAGCAGCGCTGTGAACAAATGCTGGTGACAACGAAGCAGAAACACATACTTCTTGGGGCTTGGGCGACAGCTGGGGCAGAAGACACCTTTGTCTTCATGAGTGAATGGAAGCTCACCTTGTGCACCTCCAGAGCACTGAAGGCAAGAAGTTCAGATCCACCTTCAGCTCCTGGTGCTGTGGAGAACAGTGAGCCTGGCTGTGGAAAAGCTGAAGAACCAGGTCGAAGGAAAAGCATAGAGGAAATGGCCTTGAGCTTTCGTCTAACAGCTCTTTTTATATATTTTAACTTGAGCAGATCTCTACCCATCACAGACTTGAAGCTGAGGTATATTTGAAAACTGTTTAAAGCACTGAACATATTTTGTACCCTTTACGGGTTTTAATCGTTACTTAGATTTAGGCTACAGTAATTATTAATCAGAAGAGTTACCAAGATGCTCAAGTGGAAATTTCATTCGTTAGCGACATAGGGTAGAATCTGAAGAAGAGCAGATGCAGAGCCCCAGGAAGCTCCACCGTTACCTAGAGGATTTCACACCACAACAAAGACAGTCGCTCACAGGCATCAGGCGAAGCTAGAGCTGGAGAATCGCAGTGGGAAGGAAGATCTGGCTGGAGACCCAGCTCTGGCCCCTTGTCCGATCGCTTCCAGATGATGTGGCAGATACTGCACCGAGGAGGCCAACTCATGTCATGGACTGCAATTACACTTGCACATCACTGCTGGTCATTTATGTGTGGGCACAAAGGCCAATGGTGCCATGTTTAGTGGCACATTCGTTGTTGTTGTTTTTTTCTTTCATGTGGGCAGCAGCCTGTAAATATTTATGAAGTTAATGAATTTTTTGTGAATCATTTATTCCATAAAATAGTTTCCTTTCCCCTCTGCTAGTTCTTTGTTGGTTATTATGAACTCAAGTTAGCTTCAGCTCTTGTGAAGGAAAAGCTTTAGAAGTGGAAGGACCTGTCAAGCATATGCAGTGACAGGTGAGTGATTCCATTTAGAGGGATGATGGAGAGTGGTGTTGAGCAGGGGTCGATTCAGTTGGGGAGGAACCCCAGACGCCAGCTCTCACATTACCTGCAAGTTCCTTTCTGTAGTAATATATATAGAACCATCAGGGGTTGGTGAGTTCCCATAACGGATACAAAATTGGTGTGAAGAGTTTATCTGAGAGCCAAAAAGTTGTCATAGGCCACATATTGATATTGACTCCTTTGACAAAAGTGTGCTTCATCTTTATTAAATTCTGCTAGAGATCTGTTTTAGAACCTGGACCATGTTAAGAAACAAAGTAGTCTATTCTAAGTCTACTGTTATGGGAAAAGGGAGAATGAGAAAGCTTCTAATGCTTTTCAGACTCCATCAGAAGAAAACTTACATTTTAGGGTGCCCAGTAAGAGTCCAAATGACTAAAAGCAAAAATAATTCAAATCTGATTGTCATGTCTACCAATATCTCCACTGCTGGTTTAGGGCTGGAAAGAAGATCTTGTTCTTTCAGAGTCTCAGAATGAAAATTAAATTTAGAGAAATCTTCATTATTAGTATATTTGATAATATTCTGCTTATGTGAATATTGGTAAGTCATGTCATTGCTACACATTCATTCATTCAAAAAGAGGCATTTTACTTGTACCATTTGAGAGAAAGTATGCTAGTTGGGATATGAGTAAGTGAGGAAGGTCCCTGCCCTCAAGAGACTCAAACTCTAATACGTTAAAACTGGATAGTTGTACTTGTTTTTCATGTTTCTCAGGTCTAGTGACTGTCACATTTGGCTATGATGTTCTGTTCCTAGATGTTGTGCAAAAAACCTGAGAAAAGGATTAGGAAGAACAAAAGAATATCTAAAGGTCTTCTTCCACTTATATTGACAGCAGCATTTTATTTATTAAAAATGCAAATATAGGGATTTTCAGGTCAAAACTCAATTTAGCTATAACCACAGCCACATGGTGGTAAAGAAAATTCAAGATTCAAGGCAACTGAAATCATAAATAGCTCATTGCTCAACTTAATTGTTCTTTCTCCTCTTAATACCGCCTGTTAACATTTTGCAATTGGAATGTTTTCCATCTGTGCCTTTACTTGAATGGTGTGAATATAGCTGATGAAAACTATTATCACTCTGACTTTCAGACTTCGATCTGCTCTGTGGTGACACGATTACAAACAGAAAAATGTTAGTGCAGTCACATGCTGATGTTGTGTATGTTTTATGTCCCAGGTTTGGAGTCTGCTGCCTGCACTTCAAACTGCCCTAGTCATTCTTATTGTGATAGCAAATACCCAGGTACACATGTGCACAAGTGTCACTCATGTGATTGATCATGATCATGAATGCTGTGTCATACTGTGAGTGCCACGTGTGGTCTTTTAAATTTTCAGGGCCATACTAAATGTAAAGATGCTCTTGTATTGATAAATAAAAATAACAGAATGTAGGGATTTGTCCAATGTTGGTTCCTGATATTCTTCCGACGTATTTTTCAGGCTTCTCTCGTACACATTTTGACACATCTATCTCATGTTCTCCCAAGGCTGTGATAGTGACAGCTTAGTGCTGCTCCCACAGCCGCCATTCCCACCATACATGCGTTAGAACTGTGTCCCGAGATGCCGTCTGCAGCCCACTGGGCTCACGGGCAGCCCAGTGCAGGAGCTTTGTGACCATCACGTTGGTCTCAGAACACAGTGTGGCCACGGTAGAACAAACTCACTGGAGAAGTGGAATGTTGTTAGGCATCATGGTGGTTACTGTCCTGTGTTCAGGGAGATGTGGTAACTGTGAGGCTGGAGAAGAAAGTGAACAGTTGGGACAAATGAGGGAATGACATGCTCAGGCACGAGGAGTGTATGAGCAGAAGAGGACCCGAAAGTCGGGAGGGTCAGGGACTGTTTTGCAGGATGTTTATTACTTTGTGTTTGAAATAAGGAAATTGTGCAAATCATTGGCCTGTACAGTGATGTCATCTACCTTCTTTGTAGTTAACATGATTAGAAGAAATTTGGATTAGAAAAAAATAAATGAATAAACCAACAAATGCTGTTTAACATTTCTATGTTAATGGACATGAGTCCATGGTTTAGGCAAGGGAGATTTTCCTTGCTCAGACAATGCTCAGCAATGAGCCTGTGACTTCGTGTTTCGTTTCCTTTCCGTTTCCGAGGAAGTGTGACAGAAAGCATTGTGATCCTTGCAGCCTCTGTGTCCGGTAATGCCAGTGCCTCTCCCTGGGCAGGGTGAGCGCCAATTAACGCAGTCTTGGGCGGGACTCAAGGTTTCCTTGAAGCCAGGTCCTCATTCAGGTTTAAACGCCAGCCGTGGGAGCACAGTAAGCCGAGAGTACACTGCAGACACGCCCTGTGGGAAATCGCAGTTCACCCCTGCCTGTGGAAGCAGGTCAGAGGAAGCGCGGGGGTGCTGAGGACTGAGGTAACCGAGCGTGCCTGAGCGAGCGAGCCCCTCCCCTGCGGGACTGCCGCCTGCAGCTCAGTGTGGCTGAACTTGAAGGGAGAAGTGAGGCCAGAAGGGCGGGGCCCTGATCCGGTGGGAGTGGTGTCCTTGCTGGAGGAGACGCTGAGAGCGCCCTCTGTCTGCAAGCCTGGGCACACCACCTGGCCGACTGAGGGTTAGGGGCGAGCGAGAGGCATCTGCAGCCCAGGACGGGGCCCTCGCGCTCGTTTTTTAACCCCCTATTTGGGTCATTTTTTCTCCTGAGAGTCACAGGCCCTAGAAGGAAACCCTCTGGCAGGGGGAAAGCAAAAGCAGTTTCTATTTTTGACCAAGGACAGAATTGGGTGGCCCTCTCACAAATCAGCTTCTCCGCCGGATGGAAGGCTGAGAGGGGAGGGAGGGTTTCAAGTAGTAAGCGGGAGGGTTACTCATGACTTTTCTGGGAAGGGACTCTGGGCCCGGCCTTGCCTTCCTCTTCTTTACCAGCCACTTCCAAGCTGGGCTGGGAGTGGCTGCTAGGGTGGCCCTCGTGGGATGATGTGTGACAGCGGATGGTGCAGAACACTGGTTGGTGACAAGGGCTGTACTTCTCAAGTCTTGAGGGGTGTTTGCCTGGTGTCACCCTCACCAGACACCGACCCTGCCAGACTTTGACCTGGGACTTCAGCTCCCGCACATTGTGAGCGAACAAATTTCTGTCCTGCTGCTGCTCGGCCTATGGTACTTTGTTATGATCGTAAGGGTCTGACACAGCCTTTCAGAAAAGGAAGCCTGCAGCTGCTTGCCGTTTATGGATGCCTTTTCACAAGCACTTTTTCCAGACAACTCTTCGGAGAACTCCTACACGCCTCTGCCTCCTTGTTCTTACTGCGGCCTTCGAGTTTGAGGTCCACAGTTAAGTGATGAGATACCAAGATGAAGAACCAAACAGGTCACTGTTGCTTTGGATCTTCAGAGTGCAGTGCATGCCTCTGCATGTCTCTGTTATGGTTTTCAAGATGAGATGACAAAATGTTCCCAGTGGGCAGGACAGGTACTTTGAAAGCAAATATTCTACTGCAATAGCAGAAGCCAGGAGAACTCCATTGAGGGCAGCCAGTGGGAGGCGAGCCTCTTCTGGGCCTGAGTGCCCTGTGGTCCATCACGGTTGTAGTCGCTGGGAGAACTGCTGATTTCACTTGGCTCATTTGTGATGGTGAAGCGTGAACGTGTGTGTGTGTGTGTGTGTGTGTGTGTGTGTGTGTGTGCTTTCTACACATACTTCCCATTTGTCCAACATTATGCAGGAAAGCATTTCCAGAGAGCTCTATTTCTGAGTTTTACATGAACATCTGCAGTTTTCAAGGTGAAAATGATCCTTCCTCAATTGATTTTAACAACAAGCTGGGCAGTGCAAAGAGAGGGGATTAAAGGCAGACGATGTGGCCACACACCAATTTCCTCTCTTACAAACGGTGTATATCACTTATCAGAATTTTAATTCCATCTGCTAAGTAATGCAGGTCCCCAGAGCAGAGGTTATGCATACAGCCACAGCTTAGAGTCTTCAGTTGCTTTTTCATTATATTGTGGATGCACTGCAATTTCTGTGGGCTCCTTGGGGGACCGAGCAAAGATTGTTTGAGATGAAGGTGAATTACTTTATTTATTTATATTTTAAAAAGAAGAGAACCACGCGTTGATTTGTCCATTGCAGGACAAACACGTCTTCATGATTCCAAGACTCAAATATCTTCAGCCTATCAAGGAGCATCATATTTGTAATGGTCCTTTATTCTACATTATTTTAAAAAGATTTAAGTTCAAGTATTTAACCATAATGCTTGGAAGGGAAAAAGATCTTTCCTTAGCAAAGCTGGAGTACTCACCAGCAGGCAGCAGAGACAGGCTGGGTTAATGTCAATTTCTTTACTTTTTATAAATGCCACCTGTGTTACCAGCATGGATTTGAAGGTGATGTAATTTTCTTACAAATCCATTAGTTTTATAGGTTTTTGGCAAGCCCCACTGCTGTGTTGATTAGATATAGTAACTGTGTCTATTTAAATAGGGTTTTAAATGCTTGGCTCAACTCTCTGCATTGGCTGGATAACAAGATGTACAGTGGATGCTTTAACTTCAGGCTGTGCTAAGCAGTGGTTTGACACATAGCTTAGTGTTTAGCCATTTGTGATAATAAGCACTTTAATTGTGGAGTTAATTGCAGGTGCCTGCAAGATACACCTTTAAATGCTCCCGACCAAATGAGAGGCAGCCGCCCCACCTCTTTAGGTGCCATTAATCTATCAGTGTTTCTCAAGGTGGGGTCCCGAGAGCAGCAACATCAGCAGCATCTGGAAGCTTGTTAGAAATGCAGATGCTTGGTAGCACCCCAGCTCTGCTGTATCTGAGAGCCAGGGACTCAGGCCACGCCATCTACACTTAGCTAACGTCCCCCCAGGAACCTTCCCCATGCTACATTGGGAATCACCATATAAGAGAATCCCTGTCACAGGGGTGCTGCTGCATTTTGGTACTGAACAGTTCAATTTGAAACATATTTGACTTATTCTTAATGAATTTACCTTCTATATCCAAATTAGCTAATACTGGAAATTATTTAATAGTAACAAAAAACCAATCAGAGATCTCTTAATGTTTTACTATGTATCTTTACACTGATAGATTTGGCCGAGTTATAAATGTATTAGCATTGAGGTTTGGGAGTGAGGGAAAGCAGCTAATCTTTATTTTCCTTATCTCTCCTTGCCTCCTCTTTTTCATTATCTAAAGAAGTTAACATGGCATGCTCCATTAAACAAGATGCAGCTTTTATTATCTCTTATCTCTTCCTGAACCTTTTCAATAAATGCTACTTGATTACTCTTGCATGTTGAGAGAGACATTTAGAATAATCAAAACATAAAGGAAGTGTGATGCTTGGTTAATCCAGGGCAGTACAGCTTCCTTAACACCAATAAACGGGTTCAGACTGAAACAAACAAGAGTACCTTGGGATGTCAGAGATGATGCTGTGCAGGAGGCATGAGGTGAGGAGTCTGTTCCTAGCAAATAAACAAATCAGTGAAAACACACTGCCTAGCAAAAGAAGTGTCTGTTCCCTGAAAGAATAGCCCTGGCAATTTAGAGATCTGAAAGTCACTGCAATTATGTCTTACAAACGAGTACTGTAGTTATTCATTTGTGTGTTCCTTCATTTTTCCATTCATCAAATATGGAGAGGTTTTCATATGTCTTTTTGTTGTTTTATGTTAGCTGAGCCAGAACTATACTTCCAGAATCCCCTTGCTGTGAAGTTCCAGGTGTGTGAGCCACAAGACAAAAGTCTGCATGAGATTGGCATGGCAGAAGCAGATCAGTCAGTCATATTCTCCTTAGGACACGGTGCCACTTGTCTTGTGGCTTACCTTGTTGGAACAGGACACTGCTGGCCCCATGGGGCTTCCACATGCTATCAGACTTCCTCCGTTGTTCTCTCAGATTCCTAGACTGCATGTGGGTTTACCTTCATTACAAAATATGCCAGATTTTGCTTCTGGTCCAACTTTCATGAAAGGTAGGTTCTCCATGATTAAAACTGACCAATATGAATTTCATTCCATGCTTGCAGATTACAGCTTGTCCTCAGTTCCCCCAGCCTGTCCTTGCTCATTTTTCTTTCCCCTAGCTTCCTGTCCGTGTTTCCTTCAGGACCATCCACCCGTGTGAGGTGGACCTTCTCATCGTGTACTTTAGACCCAGGTTTTAAGCAGCTCTTGCAATTTCGTAATGTCAGATCCCCGCGGGGAAATATTTATCAGTGTCATAGTCCATTGGGGCTGCTGTAACAAAATACCACAGGCTGAGTAATTTGTAGAAGTTTATCTTTCACAGTTCTGGAAGCTGGGAATCCAAGACCACGGAACCAGCAGATCCAGTGCCTGGTGAGGGCTGTTCTGCTCTCAGGATGGCACCACCTTGCTGCATCCTCCAGAGTGAGGACTGTGTCTTCACCTGACAGGGCAGCAGAGTGGGAGAGCTGGGCCGGTCCCCTGCAGTCCTCTCACAAGGTACTGATCCATCGGCGAGGGCAGAGACCTCATGGCCCGTCCCCTCCTGAAGTCACACCATCTTCATATCATGGTGCTGGAGACGCAAGCACTCTAACCCGGCATTAGCTCTCACTCCTAGTGAACGCGCGTCTCTGATGAAAACATCAAAACTCGGTACTAAAAAGTGTTCCAAAGGAACTGAACCTTGATGATGCTTTCTCCACATTGTTTCTAAGGTTTCTGGAATTCATTCTCTGCTTTGTTCAGATTTAAAGGCATTCCTAATTCTATTTTCAGTGGCGAAGGGGTCAAGCCATACAATTGTAAACACTTTACTTAAATGACTGCCTGTAAACTCTTGTGTCTAAGTACATTCAGAAGGTATGAGTTTATTGACAAAGGATGCAATTTCAAAAGTTCCCAGTCCCGTGACTTACAAGTCACAGGACTTGTTTCTGGCACATGCTGCATGGAGACACCCGCAGAGGAGCCAGAGGTGCACCCCACCTGCCTTCTCACAGGGAAATCACCGCCCTCCTGGCAGAAGGCGTGGGTTCGAGTGCTGTGCGCACCTGCTCCTCTCAGAGTCTCGGTTTGGACATGCCATCGATCACATACACTCATATTCTGTTTGCAAATATACTGCATGACAAAACCTGGGTTCCATATGTTATCCCTTACAACTTAGGAGGAGTGACTACTGGCCAACGACAATGAAACCATCCAGTAATTTATTAGATGACCCTAAAGGGTTGATTATGATTTATTGCAAGTGTGGAGAGCCATCTTAATGCACAAAGCAGAAACATCATGAGATAAAATTATGGTGAAAGAGGAGATAAATAAACAACATGACCCAGATGAAGAAAAAAGCAATTATGGAATGGAAGACAGACATCATGCAAGCAAATTATAATAAAGTTTTTTGAGATAAAATAGAAAGTTCTGCTTTTGTTCTGGGCTAAAATGAAGAGAAAAAGTTAAACCTAGGAAGTTCTTGGTAAAAATTTCAACTATAGGAGCTGATTTAATAACAATTAAAACAACATCAAAAGAACACTCTTTCAAAGAGAAAGAGAAAGAAGAAAATTTCCCCAAAGCGGGGGAATGTCAGGTCGGTATCAGACTTTTCATCTCTAAATACTGGAAGCTACAAAATACTAAAAATAGAACAAGAAGGAGGAGGAAGAGGAGGAGGAGGAGGAGGAGGAGGAGAAAGAAGGAGAAGAAGAAAGAGAAGAAAAAAAGAAGGAAGTAGGGGGAGAGAGAGCTATTGGGCAATAGCCTTAAACCAGCCAAGACCTCGCTCACTGATGACAGTGTCAGCAAGAACAGGAAAAGAGCATCAGGCTCAAGACATGAGCACACCTCCAGGAGGAGGCTGGGAATGGTCTGCTTTCAAGGTAGGGCGGATGTGAAGGGTGACGTGAAGACGGCTCTGCACAGAGCCAGCAGTCCCCACCGCAGAGGAAGATGTCAGCAGCAACAGATGACAGAATGACGGCTCCTCGTCACATTTCCCAGAGTTGCATTGGCATTAGAGACTTCATAGAAATATCTCACACGCTCAAATGATTTGGAAAGTATGGGTTACTGCATCTTGAATATTCTATATCCTGGGCATTTTAATTTTTTCTAATTGTCATTTTGTACTAAAAATAACATGTGAGCAGGAATGTGAAAGTGGACGTCCTCGCTTCATGCCAGCTCTTGGAGAAATGCTGTCGACCTTTCCCGTTTAGAACGAGGATCTCAAACATACTCTTAATTGAGCTAAGTTCGTTCTGTACCCAATTTCCTGACAGTTTTTGTCATGAAAGGATGCCACTCATGTCACATGCAAAAGCTGTGTCTATTGAGAGACTGTGTGGTTTTTGTCCCTCAGGTGCCTAGTGTGCTCTATTATGTCTATTGACTTGCATACGTTGAACCATCCTTGCATCCCACTCAATCATGGTGGATCATCTTGACAAGCTCTTGGATTCCATCTGCCAGGATTTTGTTGTGGTTTTTTGTGTGTGTGTCATCAGGCATCCTTGAAGGTTTTAAGAAATTTTGAA
The DNA here is from genome assembly GCF_902686455.1 of Sciurus vulgaris. Classification (NCBI taxonomy): domain Eukaryota; kingdom Metazoa; phylum Chordata; class Mammalia; order Rodentia; family Sciuridae; genus Sciurus; species Sciurus vulgaris. The sequence continues at coordinate 153,445,278 of NC_136467.1, forward strand.
ACAGAAAACACATAAAGTCCTGGATCTCTCTCTGCTGGAGCAGTTTGGTAGAGGAAGTAATAACTATCTTAGTTTTAGTGAAAAGTTTAATCACAAGTACGTATGTAGTAATAACAACAGTAACTCTCTTGATTGGGAAATGCATGTGGCATTATAGTTAAAACATCAAGGAACAAAAGATGGTCCAAAACAACACCACCGAACAGTGATTCTAGACCGCCGCAGGATTATGGTCTATTCTTGATTACACCATCAGGGTCACATTGAAATCCTCCACTCATTACACTTTTGCTCAAGATTGCATGACTAAGCAATGAGAAAATGTATCAAGAGCAGAAATCAAAGACAGATTTTTCAAATCCAGATATCAGTGCCTGGTCAGAGGACTTCCAGGGTCCTGCTTTGCATGTTCTCCTTCCCAGTCGCCTACCTACCTTTGATAGAGTCTTTTTATTTTCTCCCCCCTCCTGGCTCCCTTCTTTCCTTTGGTTCCTGGGGAAGGAGTCTGGGGTACTCTTCCATTGAACTATATCCCCTGCTCTTTTATCCTTTTCTTTAGACAGGACCTCACTAAGGTGTTGAGGTTGACCCCAAATGTGCAGTCCTCCTGCCTCAACCTTCCTAGTCCTGGGCTGTACTTCCAAGCCTTACTCTTTTTCATTTTAATAAGATGAAAGAATAAAATGCCATCAAGATTCCAGACAGTGAGTCATCTTTTAGTATCAATGGTGAGAGGACCAGAACTTCAATATCCAGTAACAGATTAGGTTCCAAAGAATGAAGTTTCTACTGCAAGTAGCTAAAAATGTTGGAAAAGCAGATAGTGCCTCAGCTTGTAAGTGTGACTGAAGTGGCCAGGGGTTGAGGAATACTCAGGTCAGACAGAGCATGACTGTGGGAAGCTGAAGAGGCAAGCAGATCCATGACATTGGCTTTAAACAACATGATTTGTGAGGCTGGGTGGACTTGCTCATTTGTTCAGGGCTCTGTAAGTCTTGGAGTACGTGAGACCAAGTCCAGTGCCTCTTAGGGGGGCCTTATCTTATCTGAAATGCTAAACTAGCTGCAGATGGACTGCAAGGAAAATTTGCCCATTCTAATCTTGCTGCTGACCTGGGAATTGGGATGACCTCTCCGAATTTGTATCCATAAGCAAACTCCCATTCAGATTTGCAGACTGGGTCCATATCTCTGTAGCTTAAAAACACATGATTTAGTGTAAAGTAATCCTGGAATTTTATTTATGCAGGGGCCTAGAAGAAACAAGTACAAAACCTCTGTAGAACTTTCATAGTCTTCCAGACTTCAAATAAATCATATTAGTGTATTTATAAGTAAAACTCACTCAGTGAGCAAAGTTACTGCATTCAGAAGAAAAGAAGATACCAGACACCACGAAGGAGAGTCAGCAGAAAAGCAGACTGCAGAAACTGATCTGCAAATGCTTCTGTTACTAAAATTATCCAACATAAAATACTAAATAACTGCATTTTGTATATCTAAAAACATACAATTTGAATATTTTTAAAAGAACAAGAATGTGTAAAGATGGGGCAGGCAGATTGGAAACAGAATCAAATAGTGCTGCCAGAGATGAAAAGTAAAATCAAAGGAATTTTTAAATAGGCAAGGGTAGTGTTAGGTAAGACACAGCTGAAAGAAAAATCAGTGCTCCAAACCATGTATGAAAGGAAATTACCTCCAAGGTAGTAGATGGATAGGTGGATGGAGAGGTAGATAGATAGATGATTATCAGAAGACAGGGAGAGAGCAATTGTCAAAAGAGTATGAAAGAGATTCTGTGATATAAGATACATTTCAGCAAGATTAAGAGGATTATTCAAATCTAAATAATATTATCTAATCACACAGAAATTAAAGGAGAGATCAATTTAAAATATATTAAAAACTTAATGTATTTAGAAATTAGTAAATATTCTCCCCAAAGAATTCATGAGGCAAAGATAAAATTATAATGGTAGTTAGGAATACTTTATATGATAAAAAAATAGTACATTATAAATTTTGGAGATAGAAATAAATCAGTACTTAAATGAAAATGTATAACTTTAAATCATTTTAGGGGAACAGAAATATTAGAAATAAATAGCCACACATTGCACTTAAAAAGGAGAGAAGTAAGAGTAAAAGAAAGCATCAGGGAGTTGAGGGGAAGAGAGCAAAATGCTGTACTTTTAAAAAGACTAATAAAATCAATATACCATTAGTGATATTAAGAATCAGTAACTAATTGCATTAATAAAAGGAATTAATATTGGCAAATAAGGAATGAAATAAAAAGCATTACTGTAGGTATTCCAGACTTCTGAAATGATAACTGTGTGTTAGTCGGCTTTGCACCACGGTGACAAAACACAGCGACAACCTGCCTGAGGAAGGGGCATCTTGGCTCAGCGTTTCAGAGGTTTCTGCCCATGGTCCCCTGATGCTGTTGCCTTTGGGCCTGTGGCGAGGGAGCGTACCATGGCTGGAGCAGGGGCAGAGGAGACTGCTCATCTCATGGTGGGCTGACAGGGCAAAGATAGAACAGGAAGGGCTGGGTCCCCATATCCCCTTCCAGGACCGGTTCCAGTGCCCGTACTTCCGCCCACTAGACCCCACCTCCTAAAGGTCACCCCACCTCCCAGGAGTGCTGCAGGCTGGCGACTAAGACTTCCATGCATGAGCCTTGGGGAGAATTTAAGATCCAAGCCACAACACTGTGATAGACACATTTCTTTGAAAGTAAATTTGAGTGTTTATAGGAAAGCAAAATTCCTTAAAATTATAACTTACCCAAAGAGTTTGATTAATTAATTTAGAAACCTGAATTACTTTATGTCTGATATTCTGGGAGATATTATAATGTCTTCTTACCAAGTAAACCCTCTGCTCAGAGTTTGCTGTGTGAGAATATTCAAATCAAACAAGGGGAAATAATTCTAATATTATCTAAACTTTCCAAAATACTGAAAAAAAGAAAGGAACTTTCCATGTTAATTTCTTCCATTGGTATAACCTTGGTTATAAAATCCAACAAAAACCAGAGATAAAATGAAATTTCCAATTCATTATCACAGAGACTCAAACGTCATAAACAAAACTGTGCTGTCTGAATGTATAACTTCATAACACCTGACAAACAAGGAGAATTTAATCTCATAAATTTGAAGTTAGATTAACATTTAAAAATACGAGAAATCCTTTAAAAAAGCGAAAGAGCATCATGTGATCATTTTTTGGATGTAGATGCAGTGCATAGTAAAATTCAATCTCTATTGGTGGAAACTATAGGCAAATTGGGAATGGAAGAGAATTTATTAAATCTGACAAATGGTATCTTTCAAAGACAGCACATCTCACGTAATGGTGGGTAGCCTTTCGGAAGGTTCTGCTATAGTTTGGAATATGCTGTGGGCTTCCCACTGGTCACTGTAGAGGTATCTGGGGTTGGGGGTTTCCCAAGCCTGGGTACTGAGTGTGGAGGGATCCTTCCACATGGTGGCCCAGTGTCTCTGGGTAGGCAAGGATCCTCTCAATTCCTGGGGAGTTCCCAGGCTCCTCCCCTCTATCTGCACCTCTCTTTGGTTCTGCCCACTGTACTAGTGACTCTGAGTGAGGAAGGGGGATTGGGTTCCTAAGGACCAAGAGACCCTGCTGGACTAGGCAAATTTCTGTGGTCTCTCTCGCCAGGTTTACTAGATTGCATTGGTATCTCTGGTGAGGGAGGTGATCTTGGGTCTCAGGAGGAAGAGAAGGGCTTGCCTGGCTGCTTATATCTGTGGGACTGTCCACGGGACCCTCTTGTGGTGCTACAGGCTGATGATGAGGACAGAGGGAGACCACTCAGCCTGGAGGGAGACTGAGCCTTCTGCAGAATCAGGCACTGGAAATGCTGTGTCTGGGTGGCTCTGTTGAGTGGTGTTCCACACTGTTCATTCTTACAGCCTCTCCTGAGTCTCCTTTGAATGACTCTTGTGCCACGTCCAGGGTTTATAGTCATGCTTAGTGGGAGGGAGCAAGAAGGAATGACCACGGCCTCTTCTCCAGTCTGGCAACAACACTCTTACTAGCTTCTAACCTGCGCACATATGGTTTAGATACCTTTCTGTTGCTTAGGGATTTTTGTAATAACCTAGAATTTTAAATACAGAATGCTTAGTAGGCTTAATAATTTTGTTTGCCTGATTCCCCCTTAAAACTTACTCTTGAGTCCTATAGGAAATGGAAAAAGTGTTTGCACATGAATAAAAGATTGTTTTCTAACTATAAAGATGAGATTCGAAAAGCATTGTCAGTAAGCTGTGATCATTCACCATCTAAACCATCAGTCCATACGAAGTTTGTATGTGCTGTATTTATTTATTTTACTGTGTAAAATATTTTCTTATTATTATATTCTGAATCTTTTAATGTGTTTGGAAATATCATTTGATGTTTCTGTGAGAACCACACAATAAACTGAAATGTGACTAATTCCTTTTGTTGAACATATATATCTGTTGTTTTAAATGTATTATCAAGGTTGTGGTCATAATAAAGCTCCAATGATAGCTTTATTATGATCCACATTATATAAATGAGAAAACTGAAGATTTTTCTCTAGCACAGTTGACTATGATCACAGTTGTACAAAGTGCTCATAAGTCCTTCCAGGATCATGTTCTTCACACTGTATTACTTCCTTTGAAAAAAAGATATCAAACTATGCTGTATAAAAGAAAAAAATGTTAATGAATTGATCTAATTTCTCCCCATCCCATTTCATAAAGTCAAAACCAGAATTTATATATTCTTATTGAAACAAATACATGAAATATAAAATGTCCCCCAAAATAAATATATATATATACGTATATATATACATATGTATATATATATACATATATATTGAAATGGAAAATACTGCAAAAAGCAGGATCCAAGACACCTTTGTGTCTTTTCTTTGCTTTATTTCTTTTTTGCAATTCTATTAGAGTCGCAAATACATGCCAAAATTGAAAACAGATATCTGATTGAGGGAAATATATATCCCATTAAATTTAAAGCATTATTCCCTTCCTTCCCCCAATCTCAAAAAATATGTGGACAGTGAGAATGGCTTCCTTCATTTACATCAGATTCTATTACTCTGAGGTTGATACAAATATTTTGGGGGAAATAAGATTAATTGCATTCCTAGAAAAATTTATAAGAGCAACTGATTTCTCAATATAGTCACAGAATTGAATTGCGGTATTAATCTGAAATATTTTTTCTAGTGTTAATGTTTTTAAGTAACTTCTGAGAAGCAATTTCATTCTGAGGTGGGGCATTGAAGGCAATTTAATTTTTTATATTCTTTTAAGTTCCAAAGAATACCGTACCTGTGTAAAAAGGGAGTACACCCCATTTCACCATCTCAAAAATTGCCCTCCATTTAATGTCTGAGCTTGGGCTTGTTCCCGAGTTTCCACACGCATTTGACTGGAATATACAAACCTTTAAATGAAACTGGATGCTCATTTCACTTGGAGAACAAAGGTTAAAAACCAACCAACATTCTTTAATATCCATAAATGTCATCATGTCCGCCAAAGACAGAACTCGTGAAATGTTTTTAATAAGAAACATACTTGATATCTTTTTTTATCATATTCTTCCTTTTATAAATGGAAGTCACTTCTTCCAACATTAATATCCTCAAATACATAAGCATTGCCAGGCGTTTGGTATTTCTCTGGGTTGAAAGCATCCAGTCAAATCTTGTACAGCACTCACCTTTCTTCTGAAAATGCTTGGATAACAGCCCTTCCCTACTAAATATTTCCTTAACCTTTTTAAGGTTGAGGATTTTTATTTTCTCCTTTTTTCTTAATGTAGCATTAAACTGCAGGCAGCACCGTGGATGCCTTTGCACCCCTGGCAAAATACGTAAACTGAGCCGGCTCACAGAGCGGGCATGATCAGGTGCTGAATTCTGAGTTGAAATCTGTAGTCCAGCGTTACCATTGATTTGAACGGGGAGCCAGAAGCAAAGACGCAGAAGTGCCCTTGGAGGCTGGCACCTACAGCCTCCCTCAGGAAGAAACCCAAACCAAAGGCAGCAATAGGACTGGCGGCTTCCCCGCTCGCCCTGTTCAAGCTTCTTTAGAGATTCGGAAAGCAGTCGCTGACTCGGAATCGCTCTGTTTCTGTTGACATAATACACTTCTGGGTTGACACCATCCTGCTTCTAAGCAGCATGGAAAGAGGTTTGGAGGTGAAGGGGCAATGCTGTTGAACAGGAACCCCAGCCGTCAGCTGCCCTGCGTCCCACTCACCCATGAGGAACTGCACCGTGAGCCCAGGCACGTTTTGTTCTTCCCCCACGTGGCCTTGGAAGATCTGATTCTTCACTGCCATAAATGCAATTCTACATGTGGCCTACTGTGGGGTGTGAAAACTCAGTTTTCTCTGACTCTTCCTCAAAACCAGTTGGGTGTGACTGACATTTTTGGTTTACAAAAATCTGACCCTCTCTACATACATACTTTCACCTCAGCACAGGAGACCCTTGTTAGACATCCAGTGTGCCCCAGGTGTCTCTCTGATCCCATCCACTCTCAAGCAACATGATCTAAGAGCCAGAGTTTGAGCTGATAAAAGTCACCCACCTCTACTCCTATTGTCTACAGCCTTCCCGTTCTCCTCCTGCAGCGTATCCATCTACGTATCACCAACTTCATAACTACAACATTATGTTTCCTTCAGTCACAAACAAATGACGTCTCCCCCAAGTACCTAGTTTTGGTTTTGGTTTTGTACATATTAGTTTGGAAAGTTAAAAGCAATACAAAATAATTTCTGGATCTTTTCTCTTACTGGTCATGATAAAAGCCAATAAAATTGAACATTTCTGGTGAAGATTATGGATCAATAACAGTTAATACAGGAAAACATGTTCAAACCTGGTACTTGTTTTCCACTGAACGATGTGAATATATGTAATACTCTCTCTGTGAACTATTTTCAATTATTTAATGCCTCACAGTTAAAAAAATAACTACATAGTAAAGATGCCCGCCATAATACTGTAAATTTCATATATTAGACACATCTCAACAATATCCTGCAAGGTTTTCCTTATTAAACAAATGCTGTGGACATGTTTATGTATGTTCTAATTAAAATCTGTAATTTATTGGTGGGGTTTAAAAATGTCTTTAAAATGTCTGTGGCATAAATTTCGGAAGTTTGGTCTCGTTTTAATTCAGTTGCCTGTTTTCCAGGTTATTTCTGTGTAATCAAAGGCCTGTCACTTCCACTCCTTCTCCAGTGCAGTGATATTTTGACTATGGAAGTTTTGAATGAAATGGATTATTTGTTGGATTGGAGCTATCGTTTTCATAACCTAAGTATCTAGTGTTTAATCTTCAACTGCTTATGGAGATATTAGAAAACATGTTCTTTTTTTCTCATTTTTTTTTCCTCCAAAGCTTAAGTCAGTGCCTTGCACACAGTATCCTGCAAATGACTGTTGGATTCTGGAGTAATGACTATAGCTATTATGCTTATCAAAACTTTACTCTCTTGTGATTCTCCATTCTTGTTCTCCTTAGGTTACCATAAATGTTGTACTTCTCTGCTTGAAAATACAACGGTGTTAACCCAGATGGTAGCGCTCATGCAGATAAATCCATAACCTGCTCATATCTTAAATCCATTTTTAATTAATGATCATGAACACTTAATTTTCAATGAAGCTTCAACAAAGCCCAGAGCCCCCCTTCTTACTCAAACTCAGTGGTAGTAGGTAGGACCACTGCACTCATCCGCTGAAATTAGTGCATCCGTCGGAGTGTTATTTACATAAGCACAATCATCATGTTGCGCAGCCTTGGATAGTGCCAGCATTAGCATCCATGGTCACTCCTTGGCACACATTTGTTCTTCTCATGAAGTGCTTTGGTTTACAGGGAAGTCATGGAAGCGTTGGCGGGCACACAGGCTCCATTGTTCAGGCAATGGGGTTTCTCCAAGAGACTTCATCTGTTCTGAAGACCAAAAAAGCCAGGACGCTGTGGACCTTCAGGAAGCCCATCTGTGTCCTGTTTCAGCCCTTATTCTCTGCTCTCTCCATCACCAGTGATAACTCAATCTCCACGATATGCTAGATGACTCGGCTGGATCATTTGTATCACAGGTAATCTCTGGTGTCCACACAGGTGGCCAGAGCATGGTCAGCAAGCAGTGGGTTGATTTTTAAAGCATTTGAGTAAGTTGGATATTAGCCATGACTTAAGAATTAAAATAACTCACCGACGGGTAGCTATTGGTGATGGTGGGTTTTGTCTCCCCCCCGCTCACTGTCCTTTTCTTCTGTTTCATCTGCATGTCCATATTTTATTGTGAGGCAAACACATGTCCTTCTGGTAGAAACTAGTAATTATAGAGGTTTCCAGAAGACTACAATTAGAATTTTAGAATTCTGTGATTCACCACAACCTTTATTCCCTTTCCCTCTTTCATACCCTTGGAAACTCTGAGGGCTAGCTGCTCTCAGCTCATTCATCATCTGTTACTATGAGGTCACGAGAAGTCTGGTTTTAAAGATTATGGAATTTCAGTTGGAAGAAATTCAATTAAAAATTATGCTCTATCTGCAAAGAGTTTACAAGGAAAAAGAGTACTCGCATCTATGCCACAGACTCAAAGGGAATTTTCTGTGAGAAGATCTTGCTCTCGCCATATTTGACAAAACTAAATTTTATTCTGATGTCAATTTTTAGATGTACAAATAACATATCATAAAATTTATCCTTTATTTTGGATGCACATTACTGTGAGTTTTGACAAATACATACAGTTGGGTCTCTGCCATCAAAATAAGAACAGACCATTTCCATCATACCTAAAAGTCCCCTCCAGACATTCATAATCAGTTTTCTCTCCCCATCTGCAGACTCTGGCAACCAGTGATCTACATTCTGTCCCTATCGTTTTACTGTCATCAGAATATCATATAAATGGAATAATCCAGAATTTAGTTTTGGGGGTTTAGCTACTTCCATGAGCCTAATGCATTTGAAATTCATTCATCTTTAGCCTGGCCCATGACACCTGTTTCAACAGGAGAGCAAGATCTTGGTAGAAGTGACCAGCTCATGGAGTCTTAATGCCTAGGGGTAAACAGAGGCCAAGCAAGGTCACATGGGATTCAGGGAGTAGTTACCAAGAAGGAGTCAGAAGAGAGTGGACATGGGTGGAGTGAGTGTGTCATGAAATATCATTACTCAGAAAACCTGTGCCCTGGTGTCATGAAACCAGCTACCATGCTCAACCATGGCAGATGCCCATTTCTGCCAGAGAATCAAGACACCGGTTTTGAACTCTCACTTCCGCAGAAATGACTCCTCTAGTGTTGAGGTCAACAGGAAAGCCTGTGACCCGCTTGGATTATTAGATCACAGGTTTTAAAATGCTGTTTCTCAAAGTGTGACTTCAGGACCATCTGCATGAGAGCCATCTGGAGGTCATGTAATCTGCAGTTTCTGGACCCCCTTTGGATGTGCTGAACCAGAAAGAATGGGAAGAAGGCAAGTAAGTGGACTTTTTATGAGCTTTCCAGGGGACAATTAAAACACTCCATTGGCGTAAGCTGTGACAAATATTGGACTCCAAAGGATTGGGTAGAGGGGATAGATGAAGAGAGGCAGCTGTGAATTTGTATCTAACTCCTAGTCTTTGGAGGGATGGTTTCAGGAGCTGAAGCTTATGTCATTCTGGAGGGAAAGTGAATTAGTAGTATCTTTGCAGAGGCAGAGAATGGGAAGGGAGAGCTTATATTTTGAACTAATATGTTAATTGGCAATATATTAATACTGCAGAGATAGATGTAGATAGAAAAATATCCGACTATAGGCAGAGTAACTTGTATCAACAGAGGATTTGGTAATTGTGGAAATGACATAATAATCAGAACAAGATTTTAAGTGAAAAGTTTTGGGTTTGGTTTTGAATAAAATGCGTTATTTCATCATTTGATGTAGAAGCATCATCTTTAAAGATAAGTAATACATTTACTAAGGTTTATGTAAGGTTAAATTAAAGGAACTCAGGTAACTGAAATCTAGTAAATCTCGATGATGATGGTGGTGATGATGATGATGATGATGATGATGATGATAATTTGGTACTGGAGATTGAACCCAGGGACACTCTAACACTGAGCTGAATCCCCAGCCTTTTTAATTTTTTATACTAAGGAGCTCACTATGTGTTGCTGAGGTTGGCCTCGAACTTGGGCTTCTGTTGCCTCAGCCTCTGGAGTCTCTGGAATCACAGGTGTGCACCACTAATCCTAGCTCCTGATAGAGTAATTATTTTTTAAATAAATTTTTTAAAATTGTAGATGGACACAATACCTTTATGTTATTCATTTAGTTTTATGTGGTGCTGAGAATCAAACCCAGTGCCTCACACATAGGAGGCAAGTGCTCTACCACTGAGCCACAACCTCAGCCCCATGATACGTTAATTCTTAATCAACACTCCTGAAGGTTATTTCTTTGCATTCTCTCTTCGGATAGTAAATGATGCTCACGTATCATAGGTTTGTTTCCAATTTTCTGAGTTTTACATATTTAAAGTGAATCTATAATGACAGCTTAGTCTGTAAATATGAATTAAAATATGGGTAGAAAGAGGTTCTGTGGAATGAAATAGCAACCTATTTAAATTTGAGTGCAAGGGCGAACCTAAAAATACCAAATACAGGTCATCATTATTGCAACAGCTAAAAGGAGCCGCAGAATTTTCTCTACAGCGCCAAAGCAGGAACACCACAGAGTAACGTCTGGGTTGGTTCTGCCTGTTTCACAAGCGGGAGAGAGACCTTTGCCCTGGGGACTGTTTTGTTTCTGCGTCCTACCCCACACTCACCCCAAATGAAAAACAGGCTCCAGGGCTGTGCCAGCAGTATTTTGAGCCACGTTACTGCGCACAAGTGACTTTTGTTTGGTTTTGTTTTTGTGGCAGCATAAATTAACAAGGTGTCAAATGAACATCGTGACCCCGTTTTTATCTGGAGCAGACGGAACTCATAACCGGGAACAGGGCCTCCTTCTGCAGCTCAGCGAAACTGAAGGTGGAGAATTTCACGAACTCAGCTGGTTCTGGGACGGCCGATCCCCTGCATCCGACTGCCATCTGGTAAGCGCATTGCCACACTGGTGAGTCACAGCCTTGCTCTCAGGGCCTCGCCACTGCCCACTAATCACCCTGGCCACCTCTGCTCCCGCCCGGGTGTGGAGAATCTGCCATGAAGAAAGGGCCGCTCAGCTGCAGATTTCCTCCTCGCAGCGCGGCCCTGCTGCTGGAAGGAGCTCGCCGCTTCTTCTCCCCTGGGCATGCGGAACCGCAGAATGGAAGAGCGAAAACTGCCAAAATGCTAATCGGGAGAAGCAGAAAAATAAATAACGAGATCCAGATGGGACAAGGCGCGCGTATTTCATTTATCCCGGGAAGCCGCACGGTATATCATCGGCGGTGCGTGACAGCCGGGCCTGGGCCCCTCGCAGACGAACACTGCCCAGCCTGTGCCGCAGCTTGTAGCCGGGCCGGCCGTAAATCTGCTGGCCCCGACGCGGAGCTTTGCACTGGAGCAGCCGCTGATTCAGCGGGACCCGGGCCGCAGGCTGTTCCCTTGGCTGCCGGTCAACTCTGCGATCCCGGTTCAGGCGAAGGGGCAGGATCCTGGAGACAGATGCACCCCACTGAAACGGCTGGCTGGACCAGCCCTCGCTGCGCCAGGGAGCCACGTGCGGGCGGCAGGGTTTCCCCAGGCCTGCGGAGGCTCTCCCGGGCCCGCAGCCGGCAGAGGTTTCTGGGTTTCCGCACCAGTTCCTACCCTCGTTGTCTCTGCTGATTGGGAGGACGCCCCTGCCATCCACTTAACAATAGCCTCAGGTGATTCTGAAGGAGGGCACCAGGACAAGCGCTCCAGGAGACACCGAAATGGATGAATTACTAGGAAAAGCTTTCCATGAGTATGGAAGAGATTCCTCTGCAAGGAGTATTTGTTTTCAATTAGCACATAACAAATGCACCTATTTAAGGGGTAGCATGTGATGTTTCAATTCATGCATACCTCGTGTATTGTTCAAGTCAGGGTAAACACCTAGCTTCTCAAACATTTGTCATTTGATTTGTGATGAAGACGTCCGCGTCCTTTTATCTAGGTGTTTTGAAATACACTGTGCATTATCTCTAATAACCTATAATCATGCCGCAGCGTAATAGAACACTGAAGCTTACTTCCCTCTAGTTGCTTCTTGGTGCCCATTTGGTAGATGTTTCTAAGCCTTCAGCTTTGCTCAGGCAGGACACTCCTCCATTATAAGGAATGTCCGTGTAGTGCCATAGAATACAACCCGCCAGACGGATATGACAGCAGTGTTTTGAAAACTGTTATGTGCATTAAAAAACACTAATCACAAAGAGGTGCTTTAAAATTGTCACTAATATGTGTGTGATATGATATATATTGGTAATATAGTATCTTGAAATATATGTGAATCAAATTACATAATTTCATTTGATGAAGGATGGCAGGACCCCGTGGGTGCCTATGTGTGTGTTCACATGGAACTGCCCTAGGTCTCAGCAATGTGTGCCTGATGATCACATGGCACCTTGGTGTATCCCTTTAACATGTCTTCTTAGCTTTTTTTTCTTGTCTTATAATTTTTTATTACCTATTATCATGATTCACCATGGTAAAGTCAAAATCTTAATAAGTCTCGGTACCCTCAAGCAGACTAGAGTTCAGAATGAGACAGGAATTGCCTGACATCATCCTTTAAGGGCTTGAAATCAAGTTCCCCAAAGCTCCCGGTGTAAGAAAGAATGCATTTTAATTTCCCACGCACTAGTTTAACTCCTACTTCGTGCCTGCACCTTCGGGTGGAAAAGGCAAGCTGACATCTGCTTAGTTTCCCCACACCCTGTCCCCAGGGTGGCTTCTGTGCTGCAGGGCCTTCCAGGGGACCATGCAGGGTTTGGGAATCATCACCGCAGGCTGCCATCTGCTGAGCTGTATTTCTGCCTGCCTGGTAGACGTCAACCCACCTGGGAGCTGTGGCTGTGTGCTTTCCGTCCCCCTGTCTGAGTCCCCAGCCCTGCTCTCTCCCTTGCTGTTACTGTCCACCTGTGAGGCCCTGTGAACGTTTGGCTGCTTTCATTCACTGGGCTGGGACCTGGGAAACACTGAACTCTCTTGGGCTATGAAACTTCTTCGTTCCTCCAGGGTGTGCAGAAAATCCTTTCCATAAGTGTGCAGAACTTTCCAGATTCCTAGAATGCTCTCTGGCTGGAGGACACACTTCTGTACTTTCAGATTTCCAAGCCAATCTGTGAATTCTAATATTCTTCTAATCCCAAATGAGCTCTTAGAAAGGGGACAGGGACCTTTTCACATATTTTTCTCTATTTTTCTTTTTCCTTCTATGATTCTTAGCATTTTCCTACCTGGACTTTTTTTTTTTTTTTTTTTTTTTTTTTTTTTTTTTTTTTTTTACAGTCTAGGAGTTAAAAATCATGGTCTGATTTTGTGTTCTAGTATTCTTTCAAATCTCTTTTCTTCCTAGGTCTTGGCTTTTGGTTTGACTTGTTTTTGAAAGTCAAATGCAAGCTCTTTCTCAGGTGCTCTTCAGCGTGTGACCTCTCCTCAGGTGAAGCTAGCTTGTGTTCTAGTTTGGGTGGGGCTGCGGGTGGGGGACTCTAGGGGCTCAGAAAGGTGGGAAGGCCATACTGGCTAGCAGATCAAACTATTTCTCATTCTTTTGTGAGCTCATCTGAACATATTTTAAGATTTAATCACAGAGAAGAAGTACAAAGTTTGGTAAAGATGACAGGAGAGGGGTCATAAGTACGTGACCCAAATTAATGAGTTTGATTTTTAAAATGTGCTTTGAATTTAGGCTTTTGTTCAGTTTCCACAAACTAATTACATTTCATTTCACAGAGCCATAAACTACACGGAACATTGAACAGGCGAGATAATAACTACAAGAAAATGTGCAGATCTAGCTTTTGTTTTGGACATTTTAAGGTTTCCAAGTATATAAATGACACTGAACGTCTATCCATGGCACTTTATCATAAGAATTGGCCTGTAATTTGTGGTATCCTAATTCATTTTGTTCCCAGGCATAAGGATTTCTTTTAATTCTCTTTAGAGACCCGTTCTTCTTGGTACAATGTTTTGTTTTAACTTGATAATTAGGGCCGCCGGTCAGTGGTCCTCTGCCCTGGCTCTTAGATGACCCTCGGTGCCCTCCAGGCTGGACTCCCGGCCTTCTCTTGCTCCTCGGTGAGGCTGCAGGAGAACCCACGGATGGGCGAAGCATCCGCAGGCACAGTGCTGGTGACAGATAGAACACGGGAGCTGAGGTGCCGGCCGGGCTTCTTTACCGGGTGCTCTGAGGCTGAGAAAAGCGAAGCAAGACACCAAGAGCGAAGCCCCACTCCCCATTCTGTCCCCATTCTGTGTTCCGCACGTGAGAATGACAGGGCAGTTCAGGACTTACTAGGTCATTTCCATTTCAGCCAAAACTTTTAGGTAGTTAGATGCCTGAAAGTTATCACTACATGACTTGGATTAAAGTAAATAAATATAATTATATTCTTTTGTGCTTAGGCTGAGGAGGAAGGAAAAAAGGACATTAAGATGTGTTGCTTACTAACAATATGAAACAATTTGCATCTGTACTTTTGGTAAATCTGTACTTTTGGTAAATATTTATTGACTTTAATATCCACCGCACATTTTTTGGAGGGATCATCTAGTATAAATCATTAAGCAATAACAGAGGTAAAGTCTTGTCTGTTCTGAATTTACTAACTCATGGTAGAAGTTTCATTTGTCACCTTACAAGTCAAGGAAGAAGTTATTGAAGGAGAAGATGTGGGGCTCTATCCTTTATGATTTGGTATTCCAAGAGTAGGGTTGGTTGGGAGTGCTGCCCAAACCTGCAGGAACATTCCATCTAAGTCTAAATACCAACGTGCCACTCATAAGCAATAACAATGGTAATAAAAGACAGGTTGCTTTCAACAGTCACACTGATGGTCTTGCTGCCTACCTGCTCCCACTGCGCTCCCCTCTCCCCAGGACCAGTGTGGATCATCCCAGCTCGGGCCACAGCACAATCCAAGGACCAATGGGTTGACCCTTAAGGCTAGGATCCCCAGGATAGTGGTCGGTGGCCGGCAGGCACTCTGGTTGTTTCTGATGCTCCTCTTACTAAATATTTTTATTGTAACATTGGCAATATACAAGTCTAGCATAAAATTTTCTGAAAGGACCTTTATAACTTCCAAGGGTGGTGGTGGGAGATTACAGCTCCTCAACAGAGAATCTGTAATAATATCTCTCTATATCTATCTGTACCTCCATCTGTCGTCTACTGGTTGTTTCTCTGGAGAACCCAGATGAACAGCAGCTGCACAATTCGGGTTTGGAAAACAGTCTGGCTTTGGTAGAGAATAAATTAATGAGTATCGGAGTAAAACTGAAAAGACCATTAGGAGACTAATGAGTTAAGAATAAAAGGAGTTTGACCTTCTGCATGGTTGTCAACGGGAGTGGCATTGCCCTTTGGGGACAGTGCTGGTGATTAATGAGAATGTTTATGTTCTGTTTGTTTTGTTTTGTCTCAGTGAGGTGGCCACTGGCACTTCTTATTTGGTGGGGTCCAGGCCTCCTAGGTATATCTTGCAATTTGTAGGACATTTAAATTTAAAAGGAGAATTGTCTGTGTTTCACAAAACACTAGAATGTCACACTCACTAGCAGAGACTTTCATAGGAATGAAAAATGTGCCGAGAACCTAGTTACCTTTTGCATGGAAGAGACACAGAATTTTGTGTGATTTAAGTGTGTACTGAGTTTTCCAGAAATGGATCAACTTAAGGTTGAAAAGATAGTTATATATACTGAACCCATTTCAGTATATTAAGGGAGAGATTATGAAACAATTGCTATGCAAAGAAATAATTGATCTGAGACCCTTGGAATTGGATGGAAGTGCCACCTACTGAGTTCAGAGACCCCAAAGAGAACCCACCTTGCAAAGACAACACGAATTCAGTTTTGGGGCACATGCCTATGAAGATGGTAGGATAAGGGGCGAGGACTAGGGAAGAGCCTGGGCTAGTGGCATAAGTGTGAGAGTCGTCACTATGGTAAAGATACAGGGCCCCATCTTGGTCATGTTTGAGCCTTGGAGAATTTCAGCACTGCTGGTAACTTACATTACATGTTCACCACAGTCTGTTAGAGAGGAATGGCTTATTAGTCACATTCCATAGATAAGAAAATAGATACTAATAGAGATTCCTCTGGTTAAGGTAAATAAGGGAAGAAATATCAGAGTTGAGATTACAGACTGGTAAAGTCTGAATCTGTTTTCCATGCATTTGGGGTATGTCAGTGAACACAAAGTCTCTCTCTTTAGCATTTCAAACATGAACCTTATGTTATTGTTTGGAGAACATTCTTCATGTATCTCTTGTTTTTCTGCACATTTTACTAGGGAGGCACTGACTACCCTTTTCCTGGCCATTCTTAACAGAAATATTTGTACAATGAATAGCTTTGGGAAATAATAATACCTTGCTCTGGATCAGAACAGGTATGCTTATTACCTACTATAACAAGAGCAGGTGCCCTAAGCTCCAGGTTTATCTCCTGAAACACCCAAGACATGACACAGTGAGTGAACATCATTCATCTGGGCCCACCCACGTCAGCCTCAGTGAGTTGATGCAGACACGCTGATATGCACCTGGTTTGCTGTGTCCTAATAAACAAAACCTGACCCAGGTTGTGTTTTCTGCCAGCATTCAGGAAATGATGATAGGCAGATTCTTTAGCTAGTAGATAAAATAAAAACTTGAAAACTCCCAATAACTAAATAAGATGCTAAGTACTTAGTGTACTGTAAGATGATAAGAGCTACAGGAAAAAAAAAGAAGGAAGGGAAGAGTGTAAGAAAGACCTGGCCACCCAAGATGGGGTAGGGTTTCTGATATTACGTAGCAAGGTCATGTATTTCACATCAAGAGGATCCTGAGTAAAGACTTGAAGGACTTGAAAGAGTTGCCATGCAAAGAAGGAGAGGAAGAATGTCACAAGCCAAGATGAAAGTCAAAGCAAGTGCCTTAAAACCGAAAGGAAGTCCAACAGGAGGAGAATAGGCGGTGAGGCCGGAGGGAGAAGAGTGGGAGGTACTTCAGAAAAGCTCATGTCTATTTCAATCGATGCAGAAAAAGCATTTGATAAAATACAGCATCCCTTCATGCTCAAAACAGTAGAAAAAATAGGGATAGTGGGATCATTCCTTAACATTGTAAAGGCCATCTATGCTAAGCCCATGGCTAATATCATTTATGGTGAAAAACTGAAAGCATTCCCCCTAAAAACTGGAACAAGGCAGGGATGCCCTTTTCACCACTTCTATTCAATATCATCCTTGAAACTCTAGCCAGAGCAATTAGACAGACCAAAGAAATTAAAGGGATACGAATAGGAAAAGAAGAACTCAAACTATCCCTATTTGCTGATGATATGATTATATACTTAGAGGAACCAGGAAATTCCACCAGAAAACTTTTAGAACTCATAAGTGAATTCAGTAAAGTAACAGGATATAAGATCAATGCACATAAATCTAATGCATTTTTATACATAAGTGATGAATCTTTGGAAAGAATAAACAGGAAAACTACCCCATTCACAATAGCCTCGAAAAAAATAAAATCCTTGGGAATCAATCTTACAAAAGAAGTGAAAGACCTCTACAATGAGAACTACAGTACACTAAAGAAAGAAATTAAAGAAAACCTTAGAAGATGGAAAGATCTCCCATGTTCTTGGATAGGCAGAATTAATATTGTCAAAATGGCCATACTACCTAAAGTGCTATACATATTCAATGCAATTCCAATTAAAATCTCAATGATGTACCTTACAGAAATAGAGCAAGCAATTATGAAAGAATAATTCATCTGGAAGAATAAGAAACCCAGAATAGCTAAAGCAATCCTTAGCAGGAAGAGTGAAACGGGGTATTGCAATACCAGATCTTCAACTCTACTACAAAGCAATAGTAACAAAAACGGCATGGTATTGGCACCAAAATAGAAAGGTAGATCAATGGTATAGAATAGAGGACACGGACACAAACCCAAATAAATACAATTTTCTCATACTAGACAAAGGGGCCAAAAATATGCAATGGAGAAAAGATAGCCTCTTCAACAAATGGTGCTGGGAGAATTGGAAATCCATATGCAACAGAATGAAACTAAACCCATATCTCTCACCATGCACGAAACTAAACTCAAAATGGATTAAGGACCTTGGAATCAGACCAGAGACCCTGCAAATTATAGAAGAAAAAGTAGGTCCAGATCTTCAACACGTCGGTTTAGGACCAGACTTCCTCAACAGGACTCCCATAGCACAAGAAATAAAAGCAAGAATCAATAACTGGGATAGATTCAAACTAAAAAGCTTTCTCTCAGTAAAGGAAACTATTATCAATGTGAAGAAAGAGCCTACAGAGTGGGAGAAAATCTTTGCCAATCATATTTCAGATAGAGCACTAATCTCCAGAATCTATAAAGAACTCAAAAAACTCTACACCAAGAATGCAAATAATCCAATTGACAAATGGGCTAAGGAAATGAATAGACACTTCACAGAAGAAGATCTACAAGCAATCAACAAACATATGGAAAAATGTTCAACATCTCTAGTAATAAGAGAAATGCAAATCAAAACCACCCTAAGATTCCATCTCACCCCAATTAGAATGGCGATTATCAAGAATACAAGCAACAACAGTTGTTGGCGAGGATGTGGGGAAAAAGGTACACTCATACATTGCTGGTGGGGCTGCAAATTAGTGCAGCCACTCTGGAAAGCAGTGTGGAGATTCCTTAGAAAACTTGGAATGGAACCACCATTTGACCCAGCTATCCCACTCCTTGGCCTATACCCAAAGGACTTAAAATCAGCATACTACAGAGATACAGCCACATCAATGTTCATAGCTGCTCAATTCACAATAGCCAGACTGTGGAACCAACCTAGATGTCCTTCAATTGATGAATGGATAAAGAAACTGGTATATATATGCAATGGGAATATTACTCAGCCATAAAGAATGATAAAATTATGGCATTTGCAGGCAAATGGATGAAATTGGAGAATATCATGCTAAGTGAGAAAAGCCAATCTCAAAAAACCAAAGGTCGAATGATATCGCTAATAAGTGGATGAGGACACATAAAGGGGGGAGGGAAGGGTTAGTGATAGGGTTAGAGTTAGGGTTAGGGAGGGGGACAAGAATGGAGGAAGGAAGGACTGTATAGAGGGAAAAGAGGGGTGGGAGGGGTGGGGGAAGGGAAAAAATAACAGAATGAATCAAACAACATTACCCTATGTAAATTTATGATTACACAAGTGGTATGCCTTTACGCCATGTACAAACAGAGAAACAACATGTATCCCATTTGTTTACAATAGAAAAAAAAGGTTTTTAAAAAAAAAAAAAAAAAACCAGATTGCTACTTATGAGAAGAAAGCTCATGATAACTGGCTCAAAGCTCGTGCTGCAGAAAGAGCTATAGCTGAAAAAAAAAAAAAAAAAAAGAAAATCTCATGTCGGGTAGCTGCAGACTGTTTGCATCTGACTGAAATGTGGTGTCACAGTCTAGCCGCAGAGGAGAACAAATCACTGTGGCAGCTCTCTGAGATGACACTCAGCAATTCAGGAGACGTGTGCACTTTGCTGGTCAAAGGCTTTATTACAATGTCCACCTACAGATATTTAAATCAGGATAAGACAATTCCGACATTGAAAAAAATATCATTTTTGCAACTGAAGTATTTGTCCCCTATGACTCAACTGAGAGTGCATTTAAAATCCCTTTTTTATGAACTATGTGAAATTTGATGTCACGAAGATCCAAACGCTATTACTATTGTCCCGAATTCTTAGGTTGTGTCACGATATTCAGGGGATCATAAGATATTAGGCAACACACACCAAACTCTGATGAGTGACGATGGACTCTGGGAAATAAAATAAGTGGTGCTTCTCAGCCCGGTAGTACTGACTCTGCCAGGTAGCATGCCTTTATTAAAATACTAATTACTTTGAAAAGCTAGTAGACAACATTAGCTCAGCAGGTGCAGTAGATGACTGTGACGGAGGGAATTATTTTAATACAATCTTCTCATTCATTTTTGGCTCATTTAGAGACAATAGGATTTGAATTCCATGCGTGAGCGCTGGCACCTGAAACATGATCTTTTCTAAATACCACCAAATAGATTTTCTCACCACTCCAACCAGGAGACTTCATGATGGTGTCTCTGAGGAGCTTGAGAAGAAATGGTTCTCGTCACTGCACTGGAACTCCAACAACTAAATAGAAGGTTCACCGGCTAATGGGAGCCAGAATTCCATCCCAGAGTTACAACAGTGCATGTTCTCAGTGGAAACCTGACTCTACCCCGGACACAGAGCAGGTGGCACCTACACACAAGATGACCAGTGTGTGAATCAAAGAAAGGAATTTGGAAAGAGTCTGCAATTTCCAGTTTGCCTAGGGTAAGCAAAAATTCCACATGCAACTGCTGACTAAATGGATTAGCAAATTCGAACATTTCCAGGTTAGGGAGAGAGAAGAATTTGCAAATGAACTGACAATGGATTTAACAGGTTTTAGCCTGAGGTCGCTTAAAAATTTGAAGAGTGCTTGCCTAGGAAATGGGGGCAAACTCCTGGCAAACACCCATGTGGGATCAGCTTTGCTATTCCTTATAGACCCCTGAATCTCCAAATTATTTTTTATTATTTCAGCATACTTCTAATTGGGTCACTAAAATAGCCATGCTTCCTCTAAGAAAGTAACATACATACGCAGCAGGCTTGTGCAAATCGGATATTCTGTTTTCTGTCTGGGGTTATTCAAAATATTGAAATATGCCGTACTCATGACACAATGAAAATAAACTGCAAGGTGAAAGACATTCAAATGTGGCTCAAAATGTCTATATTCTGAAAGTATATATTTCACATAGAAATATATGTGTTCAAATATTAATACGTTATGTGTGAGAGCCTTTTTCAAGTTATATCGCCAGTCATAAGTTATCCAGCGGGCGCTCCGGAAGGAATACTGCATCACAGGCAAGCACTCCACCCAGGTGCCTCCACCCGGACACATTCCAGTGCTGCTTTGCCTGGATTAAGCTGTGTCGCTCCCACAGAGGACACGGTGTGTGGTGTGTGCCTTCTCCTTCTGAAGCCACAGTTGTGGGTCAGCACGCACAGGTCAGGCCTGCATTAACTGGCGAAAATAGGCCCTAACCCACAACCGCATGCAGATTCCCATTTGACATGTATGTCAGCTTTACAATGAGAAGAGTCGCGGCAAGCTGAGGAATGACTTTATGGCAAAGCAAGAGTAGGAGGCCTCAGGTTTGATGGGAGGATGAGAGGCACTGGATAGTTTGGAGAGGAAATCAGCCCGGCATGGGAAGGGACCGCACCACACTCTTCCCCAGACGGGCGGTCCCCCAGTGTCCCACCTTGCAAGGTCGTTTTGGAAGGTGAAAGGTGAAGAGAATGGTTCTGGTTAGGGAGAAGGCTAATTCTTCCACTGTGGCAAGGGTTGATGGAAGCGGGAGGACTCCGTGTCTGAGGGTCTTACTGTCTTATGGAATCTGGAGGCAAAGCAATGTGCTGGAAGAGGAGCAGGCAGTGGGCAACCCTGAGGCCTAAGAACTGAGGAGTTGGCGAGGTGAAAGCAGCCAACGGGCAGTCGCTTTAAGAAGGGCGAGATGAATGATCCAGGCCAGTTGCTTTTATCTTTTTTTAACAAATGAGTTGGAAGCACAATTGTAGAAGTGAGCTTCAGAAATACATTGAGTGCAACGTCGGTATTTGCAAAAAGTATGCAGATATTTAAGGAACTATCTTAAGGGACAGCCCTCTTTACATGTATGAGCAATGACATTTTTATTTTAAAAAACTACTGTTTTATATCTTATAACAATGCACACCTAGTGGTTTCACAGATGTACAAATGTGATAAAATGACATTGAACAGTGAAACTATCACACAATGTACCCACTTGAAAGACCTGGTCTTGGTACTTGACCATGATTTTATAGGAAGTAACCATCAGGTGAAGTTGACTGAGGGGCATGTATATTCCTTGCTACTTACTGAAAACCTATGTGTGTTACAAAATGTGAAGTAAAGTATAACGAAGCAGAAACACAACCGTCTTTGCAGTGTCAAACATATGTTGTGGTATATTCTACAAGCAGATGTGAGCCAAGAGGTAAAACTGTAAATTGGTATCTATGTTTCCAAGCTTCCTGTCAGCCATTATAAAAACAAACACAATTGCATTACAAAATAAGAACTCTAAGGTAAGTGTTAAAAAGTGGTTTACTTTATCCATCACAAATCATGTCAGAAGGACCTGCAACCACCTTTAGTGGATTAAAAGAAGCAGAAATGTTTCAAGTAGGCCAGGTACAAAGGAACATGTGAATTTTTCCCTGGATTCCAAGAACAACTAACTGTGATTTGTGTTTTTGAACGTGAATAAAGCCCCGCAGGATGTAAGGAGACGAGGGAGAAATCCCAAGTCATCTTGCAAATGAGAAACTGAGGAAATGACACCAGCAGAGCATTGTTCGCCTGTGTGTCAGCTCTGCACACACATAGGCCTGGATCAGTGCCACTCAGGAGAAACGCACGCCTGGACATACGATCATTGAGATGTTCTCAAGTCTGAGGCCAAGGTCTACCTGTTCCTGTTGAGCAGTCTGCCGTGCAGGGATTTCCCTCCAGCTACTGCTTCAGATTTGAATCAGGAAAGGTCCACCCTACAGGCCCCGAGTAAGTGCCTTGGAGCAGGTGAGGACTTTGAAGTGCTCAAGGGGTCTCCAAAGCACCTGATGGTTACATTGTCTTAAAAAGTTCAGAGTTGAAAGGAATGTTGTAATCATTTAAAAATATCATGCATTCAAATCCAGTTTTCTAATTGTTTGAAACCTTTTGAAAATGGCAGATTGGGATGATCTGATTTCTCCAGCACTTTCTCACTCTGTCAGTTTGGTACACATACCAGCGTCAGACGTTTAGTGCCTCCAGATGTGCGGAGTGGGCAAGGTTGTCAGGTGTCATTTCATTCTTGGTTTCTGATTTTGAGAAGATGGAAGATACCAGGAGGAACAGCTGGGATGTCAACAGATATGATTGCTGATAAATTACTAAACACTGTATATATTTCTATGAAGTGGCATGAAAACTGGAAGGGTTCCAAAGTACAATGCTGGAAAAAAAGAGAAAAATCTAGCAAAACCTCAGTAAAATTACCATGAGCGTGAAACCAAACAGTAAGGTGGTTTATGGTTGTGAAGTGTTCACCCCGACAACCCCACTGACGGGCCTCTGCGCCCAGCTCTAGCCGGGGATGCAGAGCCCGCTCAGTCTTGCGTGGAAGTCTTTCTCACAGACGTCTCAAGCTGCCCAAGAATGAAGCACACCTGCAGAGTCCTCCCAGCTTGCGCTCTGTGCACTCTTGCCCGTGGAAATCAGTTGTCGAGGGAAAACCTAAGGTCATTCCTAACTTTTCTCTAGTGTACTGGTTCTACTGCCACCTATTTACAAAACCCTACAAGTCCCAGTCCCCCGAGGCTGGTCCCAGTCTCAGTCACTGCCCTTGCTGAGGTCATGGCAACAGCCACCTGCCTGTCTCTCTGCTCCACGCTGCACCTTCAAGTGCTTTCTTCTCCTCAGCCAGCCTGAGACACTCGCTCCTCCAAACTCCAATACTCCCTAGGTTCTTGGCAATGGCTCTTCCCTGTGCCTGAGAAGCTCTTTCCCTGGTATCCCCATGGAAGCTGCTCCATCTTCTTCCAGGTTCTCCTCTGATTTCTTTTCCTACTACACTGTTCTATTAAAAGACTAGAAATGCAAAGCATTGTGGGGGAGCAGAGCAGTTCGAGGCTTATGAATGATGGCATCCATTAGAACCCCGTTTGGCAGTTTCTTAAAAAATCACTGAAATTCTAACCACATATCCCAGGAATTCCATTCCTACGTATTTGCTCAAGATAAATAAAAGATGCATTCACACACACACACACACGTGCCCGCACACACACACGCACGCACACACATACACACACGCGCACACACACATGCACACACACGCGCACACACGCACACATGCACACACACGCGCGCACACACACGCACACAAGTGAACTTTAAGAGATAAAATGGCCAAAAGCTGGAACGTGCTGTAGTGCCCACGTTAGGGGAATGAATAAGCACCCTGAATCACATCCAGGCACAGTATAAAAGGGGACAGTGACAACGCTGACGCCTCAGGCGGTGGGCAGGTGAGCAGCTCTGAAAGGCTCATTCTCTCTGCGAGTGCCATTTTCTTTTTTTCTTCTTTGGTTCTTTTCTACAAAAATAATTCATTGTTAAACTACTGTTAGTTAATGGGTTGGTTAATGAGAATACAAGGGCACCCAGTGACACCTAAAGATTTGCTGAGGTGTCCAAGTAGGAACGTGCTACCCTTTCTACACCTGATGACAGGAAGCCATGCACCCCATCCCACCAACACCAGGGCATTTACTGATGACAGACTGGATGCTGTCCCTCCAAGGTCAGGAAGAAGACAAGGACGTCACTTCTTACAGGTTCCCTTCAACATCCACTTGAGGTCCTAATCAGAGCAACTAGGAAATAAAAAGAAAGAAAATCCATTCAAATTGGAAAGAAAGAAGTAAAAATCACCTCTATTAACAGGTGTGATCTTTCATGTAGAAAACCCTACTGAATCCAATAATGAAGTAGCAAAGAGTGAGTTCAGGAAGGTTGTACTTCATCCGATCAAAATACTTTTGAAGAGCTTGTATATTAAATAAAATTTTGTGTATTCAATACCATCAAATAATACAAAAATAAAATTAAGAAAATTCCACTTCTAAAAGAGCCACAAACATAATAAAATCTTTAGGAATAAATTTGACAGAATTTGCAAACCTTGTACTCTGAAAACTGCAAAACATTGTTGAAAGAAATTAAAGAATATATAATAAGTGGAATAACATCCCATGTTCATGAATCAGGATATTTAATATTGCCAAGATAGCAACATTACCCAGAATGGTTTTATTTAATAAAATATTTGATAAAATTCCTGCAGACCCTCAGCTGGCTGCTCTGTAGAAATTGACTAAAAATCATGTTGAATTTCAGGGGATCTGGAGGAACATAAACCATCTTGAAAACCAAAGGCAGAGTTGTGAGGTCACACTTCCTGATTTCAAAATTCACCGCAAAGCGAGGGTAATGGAGATTACGTGGTAGTGACATAGAGTGGAGAGCTATGCAAGTGAAAAATCATTGAGAGTACAGAAACAAGATGACAATTATTTCCAACAAGTATACTTAGATCCTTCAGTGGGAGGAAGAATAATCTGAGTCAACTGGACGACCTCACGCAAAAAAATCAAAGTAGATCCTTAAGTCACATCACGTACAAAAACTAACTCAAAATGGATCAAAGACCTAATTGTAAGAAGGAACAGTATAAAACTCTTAGCAAAAACATAGGCCTAAATCTTCATATTTCAGATTTAGCAATGAATTCCTAGACATGGCACCAAATGCAAAAATAAATAAATGAATAAAATTGGAGTTTATAAAGGCTGCTTAGTACATACATGAACCAAACCATCACATCATAGCTCATAAATATGTGGAAATATTTTGTGTCAATCAAGAAATATAATAAAATTACAAATTCTCTCTGCTCTTAAAGACACTTTTAAGAGAATGAAAAGAAAACTCAGAATGAGAGAAAATGTTTGCAAATCTTATTTCTAGTAAGGTACTTCTATCTGAAATATAAAAGAACTTTTGCAACTTCTTAATAATAAGATAAATAACTCTATATAAAAATAGGCAAAGAAACTGGTATTTCTCCAGTGAATATTTACAAATGCTCAATAAGTACAAGAAAAAAAATGTTGTCATTGTTAGTCATCAGAGAAATACAAATAAAAAACACAGACTGCACTACATATCCATCAGGATGAATAGAATTGAAAAGACAGGTAATAGCAAGTATTGGTGATATGGAAAAATCCAGACCTCCCAACACTTTGGAGAAATGCAGCCTCTTTGCACATCTGCCTGACCATTCCTCAAATGATTGAACATAGTTACCGAAAGCTGGAGCAGTTCCATCCCTGATGTGTGCTCAAGAGAACAGAAATCCTGTATCCACAGGAAGACTTGGGTGGGAATGTTTGCTGCACTGTTATTCATAAAAGATAAACGTGGGAAGAACTCAAGTGTCCATCAATGAATGAATGGACAGTATCTCCATGATGTGAAATATTTTCCAAATATAAAGGAAGTTGAAGTCCTGACACATTTCAGAACATAGGTGAACCTTGCAAACATTTTGCCAAGTTAAAAAATTAGTCACAAAGATCTTGTATTATATTTAATAGGAAATGCCAAGGCTAGACAAGTACAGGATGGGAGAGCTTGAACAGTTGCTAAGGGTTGGGAGACTGAAGTAACCAGGAGCCCATGGCTGAGAGGTGCCGAGTGTCTCTGAGGTTGTGTGAATGTGCTAACATTGGCTGTAGCAAGGGTTGCACATATGTCTTGATATATTAAAAAGCATTAAATTATACATTCATATGAGAGAACTCCACAGGATGTGAATTATTTTTCAATAAAGCTATTACAAAAATGCAAAAATGTTCTATCGGTCCATTAAAAGCAATTGATTCTTTGCTTTAAACACTTAGAAAAATCTATACCTGAATTGTGCCTGATCACAATTCTAAAGTATAAAGAGCTGCCTGTCATTTTATAAATGCTTACATTTTGTCCACCATAACCACCAGCCAAAAATCACTACTAGCTTTTGCCAGACGGTAACTTCTCTCCTGTCCAAGCTGCCAGCAAAGCATCCTCTGCTGCTACACATCACACCTCAGCCACATTGTTTCTTCTAGCTTCTTCCATGATCACAAGATTGTTTCATAGAAGCTACAAGACCCGGGCAATGAAGACAGCCATTCAGAATTTCCAGCTTCAATTAAGAAGTCAATTCATGCTTACTTTTCTTCCCTTTTTATTTTTGTGTGGTGTGGGGGATTGAACCAGGGCCTTGTACATGCTGGGCAAGTGCTCTACCACTGAGCTACCTCTCCAGCCCAATGCTGAGTATGTTATTATATTTTTGTGCCTATTTGTTTAAAAACTCCTGGTAGTGTGTTGATTATATTATTGACAATTCATTCTCCCTTATTATATTATAATTTAAATAAAAAATATTATATTCTCTTATTTAATTGGACCTTATATGTTCTGAATTTATGGGCCACTTCTTGCTTTCTTACACTTTCCCGGATATATTAAAATGAAGGACAATAGATGACACAATTTTTAAAAATCTATGAAGCAATCTCTACATAAGGTTATTTAGCCTTCATCCAATCAAATGATCTCCTTCAAGGGTAAGGGCTGGTGTGCATCAGTCATTGCTGAACTTGCAGATAGTGGAAACAGAAAGGTGTAGTTGGAGAAGGGACAGAGGAAGGGAAAGAGAATTCTGGTTATAGGAAATACAATAGAGAGGCAAGACAGATGGCCACACATCAGGGGTTTGAAGAGGCCTCTCAAGTTCCAGAGCCTCGTGGCTCAGTAACACCAGAACTGAACTCAGCCCGGGACCTTGGATGATCCATGTGAACTCTCCAGGTGTCCCTTCCCTGGTTCAGGTTACAATGAGATGGCTGGTCGGTCCCCAACCTTTAAGTTTCTGGTTTTTCCTTCCTCTCCAGCCTGTCAAAAACTAGCTCATAAAGTCACACTGCTTCTAATACGCCATGCACTAGGTCTCCACATGCCGAGGGTGCATTTTTGTTTTAAAGATACTCTATTGTAAAATTAACTAGGTCAATAAATGATCCATTGTAAGTGGCAATATTATATACTTCTCTCTAAATATTTTAGTCTGACATGTCATCAAATTTAACTTCTATTTCTTCTTATAAGAGGGTTTTGTTCTTTTAAGAGGGTTTTAAATGAGTACCTGTTGGTATTTCTACAGTAGCATTCACTCATTCATTCAGCACAGTTTTTTAAATATTTTCTATGTGCCAGGTACTTAACTAGGCCTTGGAAACAGAATTACCAAAGAATTCCATGCGTTCTTGGAGCTTACAATTTACCAGAGACAAATACTAGATATTTACACAAAATATAGGGAATGTCAGATTGTGATAATATCCATGGAGAAAAATAAGGCTGAGAATGGGAGTCCTGGATATGTATGTAGTGATTTATTAAAGTAAGTAGAGTCTGGAAGAAATTGAGGGTAGGAGATGTGCGTGTGTGTGCAAGGAAGGATTTTCCAGGCAGAGACAAAGTAACAGCTGAGACCTTGAGGCCAGAACATTCTTAGATGGAGAACTGGAGGGTCAGATGACAACTTCACAACAAGACGAGGCCATTCGCTCTAGGGCCTCTTGGACTGTGGTTAGGATTTTCATGTTTACCCCTGAGCGTGGTGGGAGACCATTAGAGTTTCACGTAGATGGATCACGTGATTGGACATAAACCTCTGAGGAGGATCTTGCTCCAGCGAGGTGGACAAGGATGGACCTAGGGAAATCAGGAAAGAGGCTATTGAAGTGATCCAGGAACTAGATGACACTGGCTTGAACTAGGGGCCGAGATGGCGATTCCAGTCACAGTCACCGGAGATCAACACAAAGCAGTTGTTATCTGGCAAGTACTCTTTTTTTTTTAAATTATAAACAAATGGGATACATGTTGTTTCTCTATTAGTACATGGCGTAAAGGCATACCATTTGTGTAATCATAAATTTACATAGGGTAATATTGTTTGATTCATTCTGTTTCTTTCCCCTTCCCCCCACCCCTCCCAACCCTCTTTTCCCTCTATACAGTCCTTCCTTCCTTCATTCTTGCCCCCCACCCTAACCCTAACTCTAACCCTAACACTAACCCCTCCCCCCCCATTATGTGTCCTCATCCACTTATTAGTGAGATCATTCGTCCTTTGGTTTTTTGAGATCTGCTTATCTCACTTAGCATGATATTTTCCAGTTTCATCCATTTGCCTGCAAATGCCATAATTTTATCATTCTTTATGGCTGAATAATATTCCATTGTATATATATGTATACCACAGTTTCTTTATGCATTCATCAATTGAAGGGCATCTAGGTTGGATCCACAATCTGGCTATTGTGAATTGAGCAGCTATGAACATTGATGTGGCTGTATCTCTGTAGTATGCTGATTTTAAGTCCTTTGGGTATAGGCCGAGGAGTGGGATAGCTGGGTCAAATGGTGGGTCCATTCCAAGTTTTCTAAGGAATCTCCACACTGCTTTCCAGAGTGGCTGCACTAATTTGCAGCCCCACCAGCAATGTATGAGTGTACCTTTTTCCTCACATCCTCGCCAACACCTGTTGCTTGTATTTTTGATAATCGACATTCTAATTGGAGTGAGATGGAATCTTAGGGTGGTTTTGATTTGCATTTCTCTTATGACTAGAGATGTTGAACATTTTTCCATATGTTTGTTGATTGCTTGTAGATCTTCTTCTGTGAAGTGTCTATTCATTTCCTTAGCCCATTTGTCAACTGGATTATTTGAATTCTTGGAGTAGAGTTTTTTGAGTTCTTTATAGATTCTGGAGATTAGTGCTCTATCTGAAGTATGATTGGCAAAGATTTTCTCCCACTCTGTAGGCTCTTTCTTCACATTGCTGATAGTTTCCTTTGCTGAGAGAAAGCTTTTTAGTTTGAATCTATCCCAGTTACTGATTCTTGCTTTTATTTCTTGTGCTATGGGAGTCCTGTTGAGGAAGTCTGGTCCTAAGCCTACACGTTGAAGATCTGGACCTACTTTTTCTTTTATAATCTGCAGGGTGTCTGGTCTGATTCCAAGGTCCTTAATCCATTTTGAGTTTAGTTTCATGCATGGTGAGAGATATGGGTTTAGTTTCATTCTGTTGCATATGGATTTCCAATTCTCCCAGCACCATTTGTTGAAGAGGCTATCTTTTCTCCATTGCATATTTTTGGCCCCTTTGTCTAGTATGAGAAAATTGCATTTATTTGGGTTTGTGTCCGTGTCCTCTATTCTGTACCATTGATCTACCTTTCTATTTTGGTACCAATACCATGCCGTTTTTGTTACTATTGCTTTGTAGCAGAGTTGAAGATCTGGTATTGCGATACCCCCTGCTTCACTCTTCCTGCTAAGGCAATTTTAGCTATTCTGGGTTTCTTATTCTTCCAGATGAATTTCATAATTGCTTGCTCTATTTCTGTGAGGTACGTCATTGGGATTTTAATTGGAATTGCATTGAATCTGTTTAGTACTTTAGGTAGTATGGCCATTTTGACAATATTAATTCTTCCTATCCAAGAACATGGGAGATCTTTCTATCTTCTAAGGTTTTCTTTAATTTCTCTCTTTAGTGTACTGTAGTTCTCATTGTAGAGGTCTTTCACTTCTTTTGTGAGATTGATTCCCAAGTATTGTATTTTTTTCGAGGCTATTGTGAATGGGGTAGTTTTCCTAATTATTCTTTCCAAAGATTCATCACTTATGTATAAAAATGGATTAGATGTATGTGCATTGATCTTATATCCCGCTACTTTACTGAATTCACTTATGAGTTCTAAAAGTTTTCTGGTGGAATTTCCTGGTTCCTCTAAGTATATAATCATATCATCAGCAAATAGGGATAGTTTGAGTTCTTCTTTTCCTATTCGTATCCCTTTAATTTCTTTGGTCTGTCTAATTGCTCTGGCTAGAGTCTCAAGAACGATATTGAATAGAAGTGGTGAAAGAGGGCATCCCTGCCTTGTTCCAGTTTTTAGGGGGAATGCTTTCAGTTTTTCACCATTTAGAATGATATTAGCCATGGGCTTAGCATAAATGGCCTTTACAATGTTAAGGAATGTTCCCACTATCCCTATTTTTTCTAGTGTTTTGAGCATGAAGGGGTGCTGTATTTTATCAAATGCTTTTTCTGCATCTATTGAAATTATCATGTGATTCTTGACTTTAAGTCTATTGATATGGTGAATTACATTTATTGATTTCCTGATGTTGAACCAACCTTGCATCCCTGGGATGAAACCCACTTGATCATGGTGCACTATCTTTTTAATATGTTTTTGTATGCGATTTGCTAATATTTTATTGAGAATTTTTGCGTCGATGTTCATTAAGGATATTGGTCTGAAGTTTTCTTTCCTCAATGTGTCTCTGTCTGGTTTAGGTATCAGGGTGATATTGGCTTCATAGAATGAGTTTAGGAGGGTTCCCTCCTCTTCTATTTTATGGAATACTTTGAGAAATATTGGAATGAGCTCTTCTTTCAAGGTTTTGTAGAACTCGGCTGAGAACCCATCTGGTCCTGGACTTTTCTTTCTTGGTAGGCTTTTGATGACTTCTTCTATTTCATTACTTGAAATTGGTCTATTTAAATTGTGTATGTCCTCCTCGTTCAGTTTAGGCAATTCATATGTCTCTAGAAACCTGTTGATGTCTTCGAAATTTTCTATTTGGTTGGAGTATAGATTTTCAAAATAGCTTCTAATTATGTTTTGTATTTCAATCGTGTCTGTTGTGATATTTCCTTGTTCATTCCAAATTTTAGTGATTTGGGTTTTCTCTCGTCTTCTCTTTGTTAGTGTGGCTAAAGGTTTATCAATTTTGTTTATTTTTTCAAACAACCAACTATTTATTTTGTCAATTTTTTGTATTGTTTCTTTTGTTTCAATTTCATTGATTTCAGCTCTGAGTTTAACTATTTCCTGTCTTCTACTACTTTTGGTGCTGGTCTGTTCTTCTTTTTCTAGGGCTTTGAGCCGTAGTGTTAGGTCATTTATTTGTTGAGTTTTACTTCTTTTATTAAATGCGTTCCATGAAATAAATTTTCCTCTAAGTACTGCTTTTATAGTGTTCCAGAGATTTTGATATGATGTTTCTTTGTTCTCATTTACCTCTAAGAATTTTTAAATTTCCTTCCTAATATCTTCTGTTATCCATTCGTCATATAAGAACATATTGTTTAATCTCCAGGTGTTGGAGTAGTTTCTGTTTTTTACTCTTTCATTTATTTCTAACTTCAATCCATTATGATCTGATAGAATACAAGGTAGTGTCTCTATCTTCTTGTATTTGCTAACATTAGCTTTATGGCATAATATATGGTCTATTTTAGAGAAGGATCCATGTGCTGCTGAGAAGAAAGTGTATTCACTCTTGGTTGGATGGTATACTCTATAAATGTCTGTTAAGTCTAAATTATTGATTGTGTTATTGAGATCTATGGTTTCTTTGTTCAATTTTTGTTTGGAAGATCTGTCCAGTGGTGAGAGAGGCGTGTTAAAATCACCTAGTATTATTGTGTTATGGTCTATTTGGTTTCTGAAATTGAGAAGGATTTGTTTGACATACATGGATGCACCACTGTTTGGGGCATAGATATTTATGATTGTTATATCTTGCTGATTTACGCTTCCCTTAAGCAGTATGAAATGTCCTTCTTTATCCCTTCTGACTAACTTTGGCTCGAAGTCCACATTATCTGAAATGAGGATGGATACTCCAGCTTTGTTGCTGAGTCCATGTGCATGGTATGTTTTTCCCCATCCTTTCACCTTTAGTCTATGGGTATCTTTTTCTATGAGATGAGTTTCTTGCAGGCAACATATTGTTGGATCTTTCTTTTTAATCCAGTATGCCAGTCTATGTCTTTTGATTGATGAATTCAGGCCATTAACATTCAGGGTTATTATTGAGATATGATTTGTATTCCCGGTCATTTGGTTCATTTATTTTATTTTATTTATTTATTTGTTTGACAGAACTTGGTTCCTCCTTTATTTGACAATTCCTTTAGGATAATTCCTCCCTTTGCTGATTTGCTTCTTTGTTTTTCATCTCTTCCTCATGGAATATTTTGCTGAGAATGTTCTGTAATGCTGGCTTTCTTTTTGTAAATTCTTTTAACTTTTGTTTATCATGGAAGGATTTTATTTTATCATCAAATTTGAAGGTAAGTTTTGCTGGGTATAAGATTCTTGGTTGGCATCCATTTTCTTTCCGGGCTTGAAAAATGTTGTTCCAGGCCCTTCTAGCTTTTAGGGTCTGGATTGAAAAATCTGCTGATATCCGTATTGGTTTCCCCCTGAATGTAATTTGGTTCTTTTCTCTCACAGCCTTTAAAATTCTGTCTTTATTTTGCATGTTAGGTATTTTCATTATAATGTGCCTTGGTGTGGGTCTGTGGTAATTTTGTGTATTTGGAGTCCTATAAGCCTCTTGAACTTGATTTTCCATTTCATTCCTCAGATTTGGGAAATTTTCTGATATTATTTCATTGAATAAATTGTTCATTCCTTTGGCTTATTTCTCTAAGCCTTCCTCAATCCCAATAATTCTTAAATTTGGCCTTTTCATGATATCCCATAGTTCTTGCAGATTCTGTTCATGATTTCTTACCATCTTCTCTGTTTGTTCAACTTTGTTTTCAAGGTTAAAATATTTTGTCTTCAATGTCTGAGGTTCTGTCTTCCAGGTGTTCTATCCTACTGGATATGCTTTCTATGGAGTTCTTAATTTGGTTTATTTTTTCCTTCATTTCAAGGATTTCTGTTTGGTTTTTTTTTCAATATCTCTAACTCTTTAGTGAAATGATCTTTTGCTTCCTGTATTTGCTCTTTTAACTTAACTGCTGATTGGTGCGATCATTCAATGCCTGCATTTGCTTTTTCATCTCTTCATTCAGTGCCTGCATTTGCTCTTTCATCTCCTCGTTTGCTTCCCTGATCATTTTAATTATGTACATTCTGAACTCCTTTTCTGTCCTTTCTTCTGCCACGCTGTCATTAGGTTTTATTGATGTAACATCTAGATTTGTTTGGGGCATTTTCTTACCTTGTTTTCTCATATTGTTCAGGTATCAGTGGACCGCTGAGATATTGCAGATTTCCTCTATTGACTTATAATGTCCTTGAAGATTTCTATATATCCCCTCTTAGCCTTCAGTAGGCTGAAGTCTTGGAAGAAGTTGATAATGCGGTGCTCCACAAGGAAGCTGCCTCTCTAGGGGTGGTGGCCTTCAGGTGGGGTATATTCCCTGTTAGTCGGCAGAGGTGCCTCCACTTGTTGACCAATGGTCATCCAAAGTGGAACTAGGCTGTGGGCTGAGGCAAGGCCTATTTGGGCCTGTGTCTCTGGTTTTACCGTCCTTGTGGGAAAACCTCACCGGGCAGGGAAGACTCACCAAGTGGGGAGGTCTCGTTGGTCAGTTCCCCTCCTAGAGATTCCCCTCAATCTACAGCTACCGCCTGGGCTGGGCAGCCTTCTTCTGCAATGTTCCCAGGGGCCCAGACCTACCTCCTGGGCCTGGGAGCCTCACCCTTCGCAGACGAGTCTCCTTAGGCTGCCTCTCCTCAGAGAATCTGCCCGCAGTCCTGGAACCTTCACTCCACCCCTAAGCATGTCTGTGTACGGCTCTTCCACCAAAAAGCCTCCTAGGTCCTGGGACCCTGCTCTGCACCTAATCGCCTGGCTATGTGGCCCCTCCTCTGAGCAGCCACCTGGAGCCCTGTACCGTCCCTCTGACCCAGTGACCTGCAGCATGCCTCTTCCTCCGGACAGCCGCCCGGTGTTCTGGAGCGGTCACTAGGAGACCAAGCAACTCCCTGAGCGCCTCCTCCTCCCACCAACCGCCCATAGCCCTGGCCAGTCACTCCGAGTCCAAGTGACCCGCCCCGTTCCTCCTTCTCCTCCGGGCAGCCCCCCAGGTATTCAGGAGTGGTTGCTCTGAGTTGCTGTGAGTCCAAGCAACCCGCTGCATGCCTCCTTCGGGCAGTCCCCCGGAGCTCTGGTGCAGCTCCTCCTCCAGGCAGCCCCCCTCCCAGTGTTCAGGAGTGGTCACTTTGAGTCCAAACAACTCACCACTTGCCTCCTCCTCTGAGCGGCGCCTCCTGGAGCTCTAATGCAGTCACTCAAGTCCAAGTGACCCGCCGCACTCCTCCTCCTCCTCCTCCGGGCAGGTCCCTGGTGTTTAGAAGCGGTCGCTCTGAGTCCAAACAGCTCACCACGCAGCTCCTCCTCTGGGAACCACCTGTAGCTCTGGCGCAGTCACTCCAAGTCCAAGCGACCCGCCACGTTCCTCCTCCTCCTCCTCAGGGCAGGCCCTGGCATTCAGGAGTGGTGGCTTTGAGTCCAAACAGCTCGCCGAGCAGCTCCTCCTCTGGCAAATGCCTGCAGCTCTGGTGCAGTTGCTCTGAGTCCAAGTGGCCGCGCTCCTCCTCCTCTTCCTCCTCCTCCTCCTCCGGGCAGGCCCCGGTGTCAGAAGTGGTCGCTTTGAGTCCAAACAGCTCTCCTCGCAGCCCCTCCTCTGGGCCGCTGCCTGGAGCCCCAGTGGTTGCTCCGAGTCCCAGTGCTGTGCTGAGTGGCCTCCTCTACAATGCTCCCAGTTGTCCGAGTTCACTGCTCCAGTGTGGGGAGGGATGTCTCACTGGGCAGCTCTACTTCACAAAGTTCCCTGCGTTCCAGGACTATTGCCCCATCCGGGACACCTCCCCAACGGGAGAGACTCACCTGGCCACTTTGAGTTGGTCCCAAGTCTCTCACTATCTCCTCTTTTGAATCCTGAGTCCTGGAGCAACATGAAATGCAGCCACCCTCTAGGCCGCCATCTTGAAAACCCCTCTGGCAAGTACTCTTCTCACCTCTTAGTAAAGGCCATCAGAAGCTGTGCTTATGGTGCCGACCTATTCACCTTCCCACCCTTGCTTATTGCCTGGTATCGAATTCCAGAGCAACAGATTTATGTCAATGCCCTGAGCACCTTCCATGAGTGTGTAAGGCTACTTCTGGAACAGCTTTGATTCCACGTCATGCACAGTAGGTGTGCTTCCTTGATTGAATCCTAGCTCATTACATTCCCAGCCCTGCTCACAGAGAAAGACAACAGGCAGCAACACCCACAGCAGCAAGCACCTCTGGTGATCAGAAATTGACTTCTAAATATCTCTCTTCACCATGGGATCTAGCGGCTCTTTGAGCAAAGGATGGGGACCTACATATACTTGTGCCATAAATAAAGTGCTCAAAGCTTGAAGGTGCTCACGTCGGCTGAAGTTGTGATAACTGGACCCCAAAAGTGAAACAAGATTAATAATGGATTATAACAAAGGAAACAGAATTAAAATCTGAGTCCTTAGTAATGTAAATAATGGAGAAAAAGTGGAGCTAATGAAAATCTCTTCCTTACAGTAGCATGGCAACTAGTGAATGTAGAAGAAAGATGGAGTTAGAAAACAGGCATGACATAACTGGTGGGTGAAGACGTGATGAGGAACAGGGTATCTGCATAATCTTGGGGTGCCCACCCCCAAATTGTGTATTACTTGCAAGTGGAAAAGAGTAACTTTACAGTTGGAAAACACCTGGGCGGGGGCCATCCTACAAAGTGGCTGATCTATATTCTTCAGAGCTATCAAGGTTTAAAAAAAAAGGCAAGTTGAGAAAACAGATTCAGAGACCACACTGCATGCAAACTCAGTGCAGTACGTGACCCTGGATGGGGCTCTTGATTGAAAAAACAACTATGAGGCCCGCATTGGGGGAATTGGCAGTTTGAATATTGACTGTGGATTAGATAATCACATTGTGTTAATGTTTATCACTTTCGGTAATTAAACTGTCATATTAGTGAATGTGACTTTATTTGAAATGCATAATGAATCACTTAGGTGTAAAGTGGCAGGAGGTCCCCATCTTACACTCAGATGATGCAGGAAATGAAAGCAGGTCTGTGTTGGTGGCAGGCGGCGTGGAGGTAGGGGATCTCCTGCACTCACTTCTCTATAAACCTGAAATTACACCAAAAATGAAATGCTTTTGAAAAACATTCTGGCTATCTTTTTCTGCAAAGCAGCCACCCACAAAAATTACTTATTTAAAATAGGTGAACTATCTGTTCTGCTCACGGATCTACGGTTTGGATAGGGCTCAGCAGGGCTGTTCTTTCTCATTTACTCCTTTAGTGAGCCGGAAGGAAGCACTGCCTGTTTTTATCATGTGCAGCGTGATGTTCGGCGGTTTCCATACATTGTGGAATGGTTAAATCCAGCTCCTTAACACAGAGATTCCCTCACGTAGTTGCCACTTTTGGGGTGAGAGCAAGCCCCCACTGCCTTTCCACTTTCAGGAACACGTTATCATCCTTACGTGTAGTCGCCTTGCTGTACGCTAGGTCTCCTGGAACCGGTTCCTCTTACCGAACTGCACTCCTGAGTCTTCTGGTTCAAGTCTCCCCAGCCTCTTCCCCTCTCCCACCCCTGCCTCTGGTAGCCTCCATGATAATCCCACTTCTCTGAGATCACCGTCCCTGGAGTCCACACATAGATCAGCAGAACCATCGGGGGGCTTCTGGAGGCTGGAGACTGGAACGGGTCAACCCCTTCACTCACCCACCATCTGCTCCCTGCAACTTCATCTACCCGAGGCCAAAAGCCTGAGCATGGCTCTTCAGTCCGTGCTGGTCTTCCTCACAGGAGGGAGGCCACACTTCAGAGGTGGACACCCTCGAGGCCCAGGCAAGAGCTGAGCCTCCTTGTACACAGTCACAGTCGGAGGCCTGCCAGGATTTGGGGGGACCCAGGGATGCAGAATGCACCCCTGTTGAAGGAATGCCAATGCTACATTGAAAGACGAACATCTGGGAGAGGGACACATTGACGGGCCATCTTCAGAAAATACAAGTGTGTCACAAAAACCCACTGGGAAGAAAGGACGGGCGGAAAGGATGGAAAGAGGGAGGAAGGCAGGGAGGAAGAAATGAAATAAATAAAATAAAGGGTCATGTTAAGGAGGAAAGGTGAGTGGACAAAAAAACACAAATTGAGCTGTTTGAAATATGATGAATGAAAGAAAAATCACAAGTGAGAAATACCTAAGAATTTCCACATAAATTTTTACAGGAGTTATTTCTACATAAATCATGATTTTCTACATAAGATAAAATCAGAATCTTACACAACATATGGTGGAGAAACTATGTGACATACTATTTACCTTGGGATCAGTAACTAAAGGGTTAGGAGGTAAGCATTTATGTTACATTCCCAGTAGGACCTGCATTTAAAAATGATAATGCTTGTTGATAAGGAAAAGTTCCGCTCTGCAGAAAAATCCCAGTTGTAACATAGAAGAGACGATGGAATTAAAGTCAGCATTCTGCAGCTCCTGGCAAAATATTTGGCATAACCATGGTCAGTATGGAGTGCTAGCACCAGTAGGTTCATAACCATTTTAAACTGGAAATTACTATAGTGCCAAAGTAGCACTATGCTAGGTTATTTTCTAACTCCGAAAAGAGAAAAGCATAATTGTAAAGTGGAGGGGTGAGGTTGTCATTATCCGACTCCAGGGCTAAACTGAACCCAGTTAACACAGGTTCACCCAGATCATGCGTCCCCTGAAGTCTATGACATCACCTATCTTGGATTCCAAACAAAAAACATAATTAATGCTTATAGGAAACACAGGGTGGTGGAGCAGGTGAAGTGGGGTCACTAGGAGGAGCAGGTGAAGTGGGGTCACTAGGAAATAGCCTCACAGACCAGGAAGGGGACACACTGCAATGCCTCATGCCCAGTTCCTGCAAAACCAGGGTCATGCAGCGAAATCAACAGCACAACCTCCTAGTGGTGGAGAAGGGAAAAAAGACATCAAAGGGCTCAAACAACACCCAGCTTGACTCACAGCTCCGGAAGGCATGCTGCTGTCACCAGTCAGGCTTAAGGCTCATATTTGGGACATGAAGCGAATGTGGAATACAGACTTCAGTACACAAGCAGAAACTCGGGGCTCTGCTGGCCAGAGATCATGAACTGGGAAAAAAGGGGATTATAAATATTATACATGGTGTAGTCTTATTTTGATGAATGGTCTATGTTTATTTGTAAGAACTATCATTTTGGTGTTTTTATATCTTCTGTCTTCAATGCACTTTGCTGATTTCATAGTAAAATTCAAAGCAAGTAGGTAATAAAGAGTAAGTTTACAAGGAAGAGCACAGACTCAGAAGATGTTTAACCAGCAGGACAGAGAGAACAACTTTATGCAGGCTTGGGGACACAAGGGCCCATGACGGTCCCCGATGTATGCCTCAACCCATGGGGGCTTGGCCTTGTCTCTGACTGGGGTGGCGGAGGGTGAAGGTCGTGAGTCCGGTTCTGGGCTCATTAGGCTGGAGCAGCCTGGGCGCTGTCATAGCAATGCTGGGAGGCGTGGTGTGGAGCAGTAATGAGGAGAGCCAGGGCCAGCAGGACACCTGGGCCACCACCCTGCCTGGTGCCGCAGAGACAATTCAACAGCCATCAGCCATTCAAAGAACGTGGTCCTTACCGTCCCTGTGAGATAGCATCGGCAGAGACCACACAAAGGCACTTGAAGGTCCTCCTTCTCCCCTGCCGTCCTTCCTACGTCCTGCAGCTCTGCCCGTCTCCTCCTCTCTCACACTACCAGGTGTCACAACACGACACAAACAGACCAGGTGTCATGGACACAGTCATTGTGCCACTATCCACCGTCACTCTTGGTTCAAGGAAGACAAGAAGGTCTGCTGAGCGTCAACGCCGCCTCCCTGGGCAGCACTGAGTGCCCTTAGAAAGGGCCTCCAGGACTCCTGGGTAACAGGCGCTCTCTGTCCCCTCGACCCTCTTGACATTCCTCTTCCACTCTAATGGATTTTCATTTGAGCAAATTTGTAGAAAATTTATGATGAATTTCTTTCCTATTGCAAAGGTTGCTATTTATATTCTTTTATATTTGCTATTTATATTTCTATACTTACTCTAGGCCAAACTTTGTATTAAGTGCTTTATATGTACTACTTCATTTGATTTTTAGAATAACTATTTGCAGGTAACTATCCCCGTTTTTGATAAAGAAATCAACATCTGAAGAAGTTTTAGTTTGCACAATGTAACTCTAAAAGTGGTGAAAACAGGAACTGAGCTTGAGCCTTCCTTTGGTCCAAACTCAGTATGGTCATCATTTGGCTCGTGGCTCCATCCAGGCCACCACTGTCCCTCAGCCTGACAATGCCTACCAAGAAGACTGGACTCCACGTTTCACCCTGGCCGATTTCTTCTTACCCTCTGAGGACACCCTCTCCCTCCTCCTGGTTGTGGAGCCCAGGAGCAAGACAGCGTGCAAAGAACAGAGTGGAGACAGACTGGCCTAGGGATGGTAGGTAGCAGATCGGGATTGGCTGGGATCGCTCAGCCAGAGGACAGAGATGAAGCAATAAGACATTAAAGGAGTGGACATACAGATATAGATGCCCAAATCACCCGGAAGAGACAGCAGCAGGGTCCCACGCACAGAGTCTCATGGAGGAGGGAGAAGAAAGGTAAGATCGGGACTGACACTATGCATTTGAAGGTCATCCATGAATATCTGTGATGACGTGGGGCAGCACTTCTGGTGAATTTGGGGAGCAGAAGCCACATTGGTGTTGACACACTTCTATGACCCCTCCTGTCCCAACATACCCTACTTCAATTAGCACATAGATCTTTTCAGGCAGGTGGATAAAATCCTCACAGGGATCTCCCAAGTAGAGGGTTATGCCAGAACATTTCAGGAAAACTTCTATGGAACACAAATTGCATTAGTGAACATCATTAATTAAATAATTAGAAAAAATGAGCAGGATTAGAAAAATAAAACTACATATTGACCACTCTCCTACCACGAGGACTCCAGAGGTGTGTACACTTAACACAGTCCCAGTCCAGAATGAAGGTACAGAAACAGGG
The DNA here is from genome assembly GCF_902686455.1 of Sciurus vulgaris. NCBI lineage: Eukaryota > Metazoa > Chordata > Mammalia > Rodentia > Sciuridae > Sciurus > Sciurus vulgaris. Next base: position 153,486,282 of record NC_136467.1, read on the forward strand.
GCTACTGGAAGAAGAAACCCTAATTTATGTGTTCTAAGTAAACCAGGACAAACACATATGTATGTATGACAGAGGGAGAGGGATTAAAAAAAAATGCAGAAATTCTATGGGGAAGAAAATACTCAGCATTGCTTCACAATTCGCCAGATGTTTCCTGAATATTTTTTCTCTTCTCATCTCTGTCAAGTTAATAATTTCCAGGGGTCCAGACTGTGATGGAAAGTGAAATTAACTTCCACAGGCAATTGCTGTGAAACTATAGCAGCAAACTCTAATAGTAGCATTAAGAGTGATGATAACAATAATACTAATTTTGAAGCATATGTCTATTAAGAACTATTGAATATTTAGGGAGATTGAGTAGAGAATTAGGCTTTTATTTGCCATATACCTTCAAGGTTTGTCCTCCGTGAAGTACTGCATATCGCATTAGTAGCTGACAAATGGGGATGAATTCATGGAATAATGTCAGGGCATAAACAGCCAAGTTAAAAAAAAAAACATATTTGGTATCTCTACTACGTGCTTATTTATATCCATCTATGTGACTGGTACGAAGGTTAATCCAGAATTCTCAACCAAATGTCAGCGACTGAGCAAGGTACCTTTACATTTCCTCTGAAGGCAACAGCTTGGGCAGCAGAGAAGGAATGGTATGTTAACAGTGCACTATGGCAAAAGGTGGCCTCGCTGGCCATTGCCAACAACTTGCTAAAAATCTCTACGCATCCCAGAAGGATCTGTGGCTGAGGCAGATGAGGGGAGGACCCAATAGTGATCTGTCTTCCTATGGCATTCTGCAAGGGCGTGCTTAGCAGAAGGAAAATAAATGAGTTAGGAAAGGTGGAAAGTGTCCTACCTTCAGTCATTTCTAATAAGAGTTGAACTTGCGTTCAGAACATGTGTCTGCAGTGAGATTTCATTTGCTCGCTTAGTGACGCCTCCTGGAAATTGTTTGATGCAAGAACTCAGGGTGGTTCGTACAAACAGAAGAAGCAATCGGATTTAAAAGAGCTGTTAGACTAATGTCTTTGAGTGACCACAGGAACGGAAATGTAAGACAGACACCCAGGATAGCTGCTTGTCCTCATCAAACCACAGGGCCAGCGGCGCATTGGTGAGGAAAACCCACCGGGGCCGCACACTCCTTCAGATTTAAGACATCTTCTAGATGTGGAACTCATCCCAATAGTCTTTCTTCTGCCCCAGAACAAACAAGCAAAGAACAAGTGACTTTGGAAGGCTAGTGAATTCAGAGAAACCAAATTCTGCTAAAAATAAATTTGAGTGGCTTAGTTCAAAAGCTGTGTGATTCAATCCCAATGCATCCAGTGACTTTGGGAAAGCATTGGCATCTGTCTTCATCTTGCCTTTTGTGAAGATTAATCATTTCTATTGGTGAGGTTCTCTGAAGCCCTTGAAGAAAATGCTGACTAAAGTTCAACGTCCGATTATTTATCTTTTCATCTGGCATCGTGGTTTCCAAAATGCAGCTCTCCAGATTGTGCACCATATGTTTTCAAGTAGAGGACTATTTTCCAAAAGTAGTTGCTTCTTATGTTCAATAACAGAATTACTTGTCTGCTGGATACTGTGCTATTTTGTTAGGCAATTATAATAAATCTTAAGAGCTGACATTCTTCTCTTTTGGAAGAAGTAGTTTCATAAGGGTACAAAGAAAATTTGTAAATTCCACACTTTAAGACGGAGAACTGTGCTCGCTCATGGCTACTGAAATGACATCGATAAGCTGTGGAGTGATGGTTTGGGTTAACAATGACGATGGATGGAGAAAACGGAGACGGATGCTCGACAAGAAAGGGGCTCTTCATGGGGCAGACCTGTTCACTCCCACAATTCAGTGAGGACCGCGTGAGTCTGTGTGGCCTTAGACTCATGGGACTGTGCACAGAGGAAAACCACTCACATGGTTCATTACACAGAGAAGCAGAAGTACAGAGGTAGGGAGTGGAACCGTGAGTGTGCACATTTTCAAACCTGCTGAACACTTACGAGTGGCAAATGGACTCATATTTAAATTATATTCCAACAGACTGGACTGAAAATTCTGTCTTACCTTTTTGCATATGTATAAACGCAAAGCTGCAACCTATATATTTGTTCATGTTTCTCTGGTGAAGTGAACAAATTTTTTTTATATAATTATAGTATATCAAAGCCTTGAAGGACATCAATCTCCTTCCTCAAAATATTTGGCGATTTTAAGCAAGAGAGGTAAAATAACTAATTTGTGATAACTTTTTAAATTGAATTAAATATACTAATTGCAATTTTCCTTTTTCCCCCCAGATTAGGTTCTTGAACATAATTCTTAGACTTTATTTTTCATATTTCAGATTCTAGAATTATTACTAGGAAATCGTGTCTGCACTGAACATTAGGACATGAATTCTGTTTATGTTATTAGAATGGATACTGACAGAACTGCAGCTATGCCATTTATATTGCAAAGAGGTTACTATTTCTGAGCATTACTATTTTGTGTGTGTGTTCTTGTCTGTATTAAGTTTGCCTTTGAAGATTTAATTTTCTTTCATCACTTTTCTGTTTTAGAACTATTGCAAATCATCATTTGTATGCAGCATAAAAGGTCACTGGGATCACTGACACTTGTATCACCCAGTTCTTCTTTTCAGGATATACCACAATTAAAATGCCACCTTTCCTCATTGCATTACATAATGGTCTTGTTGAAACATGAAAAAAAAAAATTAGATCCTTAATCACTTTAAGAAACTAAAGCTCTCATCAATAAATTAAAGGATATCCTTTAATTGCGTATTATCACTGCAAAAGACAAAGTGTAGATTCATAAAATAATTCTAATGAATATATTTTCAGACAGGAAAGGATTGCTTGTGTAGTCAAGCAAGTTGTCAATCAAAGGCAAATGGGATTACCAAAAAATTAAGCCAGGAAGAACATCTGGGGAAAAGTTTTATCTAAATAAAGTTCTAGTTGGAGAATTATTTATCAATTGGCCTGTATAGTTTCAGGGATTGTGTGTGTATTTCCAAAGTGGGCTTGTTATAGTCCTTCCATTCTTGCAATTATTGAATCATTAATTTTATGTTTTTATATTTGCCATGTTGATGATCTTAAAGTGAATATTTCCTTGAATTTTAATTTGAAAATTAGTGAAGATGCACATTTCTTTTTCATGCATTTATTGGCCATTGGTATTTCCTCATCTGTGAATTCAAATAAGTTATATGGAGACCTATTGCAGAGAATGAAGCATAAACTTTTCAGTCTTCATGAAGTTTACATTCCCGTAGATCCTTAATCACATTCTTTAGTGATTTTCCTTTATCATTAATACACTAATATTTAAACAAGTTAATATCTATGATTTAATTTAGTCTATTTTCAAATTTCCTTAAAATTGTGTAATTTTAAAAACATTACTTTTTCCCCAGGATGGTTCCTGAATTAGGTGTTTAGGTATTAATACTGAGAGAGGTCTTTCCTACTTATACTTATTTGATGATTTCTTTTTTGTTGTTTTATTTCATTTTTTATCCTGCAGTCAGTTTTGCCACAGAAACAATTGGTGGAGCCTGGGGAGATAGCTCAGTTGGTAGAGTGCTTGTCTTGCAAGCAAAAGGCCCTGGGTTCAATCCCCACCACTGCAAAAAAAAAAAAGAAAAAAAAGAAACAATTGGTGTAAATTATGAGATAGATTTCTGTCTTTGTTTCTATCTCCTCTAACATTAACCTAGTTGACCAGTCATTTAATTGAATGACCACCCCCTTTTCCCTATTGATTTTAAACCACCATTTTATCATTTATCACAGTATTTCCAAGGTAAGCATTGGTATTTGACATAATTATTTTCTAGTATTTACTTGCATTTTTTCCAATCATTTTCCACTTAGTTATTATATGTTCCAAGATCTGGAAACCTCCCATTGTTTTTCTTTAAGAAAATCTAAAATTATCTCTATTAACTTTGACCAATTATAATTTCCAAAAACTTTAGAATCACTTTGCAATTTTCTTAAAGGAATCATGTTAGGATTTTACTTAGAACTGAATTAAAACTATTTTTAAAGTGGCCTCTATGTGAGTGTTCATCCTCCCCTCTAAGCCTATGATCTAGCTTTCTTCCCAGTTATGTCATTAAGTTCTATAGCTTCTTCATGTATGTCATACAGAGTTTTGGTTAAATCAATTTATTCGGTGTTTTACAGTTTGGGTTGGGAATACACATGGAATCATTTCCCCATTATATTTCCTAATGATTAGTAGCGATTTTTGTTTGTTTGTTGTTAATTCACATGAGGTCTCCTTGTTCAGTGACTTGGGAAAGTTAGATTTTGTGACCCTAAAGAGCTTTCCAAGCTAATGTGCTTTGGTTTTCTTCTTCCTTAGCTCTGATATATGTATTGGCTTGCAAACTGGATTGGCTGAGTACCATTCAAAGACAGCCTTTCTCAGATTAGTTACTAAGAAGGTTTTTCTTCTTCGTGTATTTATTCCTTACTTGGTGCTGGTTCTGAACCCAGAGCCTCAGGACCTAAGCGTATGTCCTAGCCCCAAGCCGTGTCCCAGCCCCGAGCCGTGTCCCAGCCCCGAGCCATGTCCCAGCCCCAGGAACACTCTACCTCTGGTTTTTAATACTCCAATGCCTTCACTCGCCTGAGCTTGTGCTGCTTTTCAGCATGCAGATTCTGCCCCCGAGGTAGTGGGAGCTGTTTATAAATGACAAAGCAGTGCGGCCAATTAGTCCATGTGATATATTATTCCAAAATTGGGAGAAAGCTATGAAGGAGTTGAATAAAAGACACTTTCCTGGGTTGACCTCCTAGGTGCCTGCGGAATCTATTAAAGGCACCGGGCAGGGTGCATAGAGGCACTCGCAAGCCTTCTTGGGTCTCCATCTGTCTTCTCTTTTTTCTCACACACTGTCACAGTTACTCAAAAATAAGGCTCTGAAAGTGAAGTTAAATCTGTGCAAAGAATTTCAAACATAATTGGAAATCAGTAAAAGCCATCTCTTTTTTTTTTTTTCTCTTGCTTCTGATTAAGTTCTCACTCTTTAAAATTTGTTCCTTCATGGTTTAAAAAAAATTAAGATTGCATTTTACTACAAATTCCAACTGAGACAAACTTGGACCTGTTTCCATGTTGAGTCCCAGCCCAGTCAGTTATTTTTCTCAAGGATCTTTATAAATAGCTTATTGAATAAATTGGCCTTATTGGAATAATTATCTTTCATCACATTCAGGCTCCTGCTCTTGGAATCTGGGGACTAAGGTGCAACAACAAGGACACATTGAAATGGGATCCAGAAGGCAGCCATTGGTTCACCTTGGAAAAACAACCCTAATCTATGACTGCTAAAAATTCGGCACCTTCTGCTAAAGACAAATATAGGATTTTTTGGGTGCCCTTGGCAATTAGCTAATGAATTCAATCACTCGACTATAGGTTTAATTATTCAGGGGAAATTCTGTGATAAGTGGTGCTTTCCTTTCGTCTTTTATAAAGTCATAGAAGGAGGAAATGTTTTATCCACTCTTATCATTACCCAAAAAAGTTGGTTCTCCAATGAACCCTATGCTACATGTCCATTTTACAACGTGACATAGAATTAATTACTCCATGAGAAAAATGTGCCAAGCGATAGACTTTAGAAAAAAGTGTATAGCATAATCCATTTAGTCCTGTGCCTGGGGAGGATAATCCATCAGAGCAGGTGCAGAGTCTATACAGGAGGCCGAGTTCAGCAAGAAAGTTTCCTGTGCTCACAGAAACTCACAGGGTTAAGGGTCCAGCCACACAGGGCCTGTCTTGCCTACTGACCACAGGTTCCTTTGGGAACAGAGGGAGTACAGTGTTGAAGGCAGCCAGCCCAGAGGGTTCCAGGAGGCCCCTCGGGTCTACCACATGGTCCATAGGAACTGGGCATCTGCATGCCCATCCTCATCCCCACCCCACAACAAAGCCACACTCAGAAGGCCAAGCTGTGGACATCCTAGACTTTGGAAGTATGTTCTGTTTGCCACGTAATCTCTCCTGGAGAAACCTTGAAACCGATTCTCCAGGCTTCTTCTGCTCCCGGGGCCTTGAGCACAAACCAGTCCTGGGCCTCGAGTGTGACCTGCGGTGTTCTGCTCTGCTCTCTGTCCTGGCTCCCAGGCACTATCAGGTCTCGCCTGAATCAAGTCAGAAGGGCTCCCTCCTTGATGCACTTGACCACAGATCACCACCTCCAGCTCTGACACTCTCTTTGTGACTCTTGGAGCTACACTGATGGCACCGTGTACCTCTCCACAGTTTGCATACCCTGTTCTCATTGTGCCAGAGCCCGACCTTCCCCGGCCATGACTGACAAGTCTCAGTACATTTCCATCCGTGTCACATTGAACATCGATGTTTATACTCATGCCCCGGCCCACTCTGGCCTCAGCAGCAGAGCCAGTGAAAGATTTCTGAGCCCTACCAGAAAGAGTGACCTCATTCCCATCTCTGTTGATTTCAGACAACTCCCCAAATATGCACATTTTGGACCCCTTTAAAGTGATCAGCTGAGGAAGGGTCAAAATTAATTCAATAAAGTATTATCTTTAAAAATCTTTTTATGAGATATATATACCTTTCCTTTTATTATTTATTTTTTTGAGGTGCTGAGGATAGAACCCAGTGCCTCACACAGGCTAGGCAAGCACTATACCACTGAGTTAGAGCCCCAGCCCCCTGAGCTGTTTTCTAAAATGAATTTTTCAGTTGGGAACGATGGTGCTCACCTGTAAGCCCAGTAACTCAGGAGGCTGAGCGGCAGGAAAATTACAAGGTTGAAGTCAGCCTTAGGAGCTTAGTGAGGCCCTAAGTAATTTAGCAAGGCCCTGTCTCAAAATAAAGTATAAAAAGGGTTTGTGATGTATCTCAGTGGGAAAGAACCACTGGGTTCAGTCCCCATTGCAAAAAAAAAAAAAAAAAAAAAAAGAAGAAGAAAGAAAAAGAAAAAAAAGGAGAAGAATTTTTCAGAGTAATGGTACATTAAATAGAAATTTTGGTGGAACACCTTTATTCCTGATTTGATTTCATTTTTTATCATCAGACTTAATAAGAACATTATATTTTTGGTAGAAGGGACATCTCATTATGTAATAATAGCAATGGTTTTGGTGATCCTTGATGTTTTTTGTGTTATTTATAAATTTCTAAATTGTGATTGAAAAAAATATAGCATTGGCAAAATTATTATAGAAAACCCAGAGTGAATATAATGAAAAAATTTGAGAATTGTTTTGTGTTTTAACAGTTCATTATGATATTATGTAGCATATCACATAATATATAATAGTACATGATATAAGTTATATAATGTTAGTATGTTATATACTATTATTTGAGTTTTAACAGCAGCTCTGTCTTAGAAAACTACATCCCAGCAGCAATAAGCACATTTAATTCTCAAATCTTGGATTCCAATATGGTATCAGATGGAACTTGAGGACATTATGGTTGAGTGAAATAAGTCAAATTCAGAAGGTCAAGCATGGTAGGTTTTCTCTCATACGTGGAAGCTAGAGGTAAAAAGTAAAGGAAATGTGGAGCATCTCATGTAAATTGAAAGCTCAGTAGAATAGGGGAAAGGGCCAGGGGAGGGAGGAGGGTAGAAAGGGGAAACACTGGGGAATATTGACCAATTATATTGCTGTAATATGTGCTTGTGTGAATATGTCACCACAAATACCACCATTATGTGCAACTATAATGTACCAAAAAAAGGACATGGAAAAAGTTAAACACACACACACACACACACACACAAATAAAATGAAAATATAAACAGGAATAAGAGCTCCTAGGAGCAAGGACTTGTCCTGGGAATGAGATGTGAAAGTCGTCAGACCTGAAATAGAGCTGTTCTGTCGACTCTAGCACAGCAACTAGGACAGGTAAATGTCAAAGGCTGGGAAGGAGGGCTCCTCACACACGGTTCCCTGACAGAGGCCATTGGGAGCTGGAGAACTGCCCCCTTGCACAAAGCAACCTAACACAAAAACATTTCTGCAAGGAAATTTGCCAATGTTGCTATTCGCCCTTGTAGCCAAAGGTGATTGATTCAAAATAAATCATGTAATCCTCCTCCTGTTTGCTTTTAAAAACGTTCCCCTGGCCTTAGCCTCTGGTGTGCTCACAGTTTCCTGTGACATGTGTATTCCCATTGCAACTCTACACTATTCACAAACAAATATCATCATTGTTTGCAGAATGCCTCTCCGATTGTATTTGGGTTGACAAAGGTATACACAATACAAGATGGACTTGGGATATTTTATAGGGCCAGAAAGTAAGGTAACGGTAAAATGAAACAAAACAAACAAACAAAAACAACAACTGACCAATCAAAACACAAAAACCAATCCACAAAAGACTACATATTATTGGGTGTATGTCCAAAGAAAAGAGGAGCTAATTCAAAAAGTTCCCCATGTCTAAAGCTGGAATAATTTGCATAAAAAGTTGTATTTGATTAAATGACTGATAAATATAATAAAAGGGAATAGACATATTCCCCCTCAGAATAATCCCAGATAATTTATAATTTGTGTAGATATTCCATCTTCAAAGAAGTGAGATGTATCTCCTATGGTAGTTAGCTTTCTGTCACTGTGACAAAATACCTGAGATAATCAAAAACAAGGAGGAAAGGTTTAATTTGACTCATGATTTCAGAGTCCATGGTCGCTTGGTCCCGTTGCTTAGGACGGGTGGTGGTGGTACACCAGGTGGGAGCTGGCAGTGGAGGAAAGCTGCCTGCTTCAGGGAGCTTAGTTGCTAAGACAGAGACAGGAAGTGGCAGGGTCCCAATCCCTCTTCCCAGCCACACCCCAAATGACCTCACTTCCTTCCATTAGGCCACCTCTTAAAGGTTCTACCACCCCCCAACAGCACCTCCAGCTGGGGACAGGCCTTCACACAGGGCCCTTGGGGACACTTATCCAAAACCACGCTCCTCATCCCTGGGATGTTGGCTTCGCAGAGTGACATTCTTTCTTCCAAGGAGACTGTATGCAAAGCAAGACAGAAAGTGATTTCACAATGGGACCTGAGAGACGCTAGTGTCACACAGCTGTCCCTAGCGCTCCTCAGTCCTCGTTCTTTCTGGGAAGCACCCAGGGGCATGCTGGTCCATCTTTCTGTAGGACAGTCTCTTGCTGTTTTTCTCATGGTTAGGCTGGGGTTATGGGTACTTGAGAGGAAGATCTCCGACTGAAGTACTACGCTTATCACATTGTGTCCATCATATGTATCCTTGACAACAACCTCCACAAGACTTTCTGATGTTGCCATGGAGCCTGGTCACCTGGATCACGTGGTGCTTGTAGATGTCACCATTGTCAAGTGACTCCTCCTCCCTGTCTCTTAAAAAGGAAGCCACTACATGCAGCCTCCACTCCAAGACCCTGGTATGCAGGTGGAGCGATTCTCTGTACTAACTTCGTAACTTTTTGTAACTCTAAAATTGTTTAAAACATCAATTTTATTTTAAAAACTCAGTGAGTCCTACTGTTCCAAATAACCATCCCTAGGTAGTATAGACACGGAGGCTAAAGTCAACTCAGAACGATGCTGCTTCAGAACATACTCATTCTGCCCTTTGAGAAATGCCAAAAGTCTGCCTCTAAAAGTGAATCGGTAGGAAACATTGATCACCCTGCATTTTCCTCCACGCTGAGTGCACCCCAGGAAAATGGATCCTAAACTTGGGAATGGCACATGAAGATTCGCACTGCAAAAATGCGAATAGTGGCCCCAAGATCAGAGTGAAATTGGTAGATTTGACCTGACACGGGGCAGCGGCTCTTGTGCAGGACACCAACAGATTTGGCATTTGGTTCCAACGCTGTCTGAACTACTGCGTGTGCTTGCCGTTTTAAATTTGTTGTGTGAAACAGTGTACGTCGTAGGGAGATATACCAGTGTTCAATACTCTAGCCCAGCCACTGTGTCCTGTGTGCAAGTTGACTAGCTTTAACCTCAGCACATGTGGAAATGTCGTAATTCCAAGGAGTGATTAAAATGCATGGAGTTTTGCTTTGTCTCCAGAATTTATTCATTTACAAAAGCATATGTGAAATATGCCTCTCTCAGAGCTGCTTTCCCTGGTAAAACCACCTCGTAATGGAACCTCGTCAGTGTTCACACAGGAAAGCCTCTCTTTTCCTTCCAGAAGATAGGATATTCAGAATCATCGTCTCGCACAGAAAGCACTCTGTCTCCAAGGACATGAAAGAGTAGAGACTGTAAAAACAAAACAGGTGTAACTGAAATCACTTCTTTAGGAACATGGGAAAGCTGAAAATTGAATCTTCAGAGTGACCCGGGATCAACATGCTTATCTGGATGGTGGAGCTGAATGGCTTAAAAATATGGGACTTGTTTTTATTTGTTTCATGATAATTTCTTTATGGTTGAATAGTGTTGAAACATAAGAAATTTGCTAAGTGTGTATTAGCAAAATTTCGAGATTTCTAATCTTTAGTTTGAGTAATAACATATTCAGCAGTATTATCTTACTGTTTGATAATCTGAAATATAATGCTTTCCAAATAATTTGCTTTCCAAGAACTTCTTGTAACAGCATCAAGATTAATAAGTAAAGGTCTGTTCATGCCAAACTCAATCCTAAAACGTAAAAAAAGTTACCAGAACTTGCAGAAGATGTACTGGATGATGGTGTGATATTTTCAGAATTTGAGAGTACCCTATAGAATACTCTGTGTACTTAAATGTGCTATTTTTTATGTTTGCAGAGAAGCTTTCCAATCTGTTAGACTTGGAACTACTGAAATATAGTGAGAGTAGATATGAAACTAAGTGACATTTTACTTTTTATGACATAATATATAGAAAAGATAAATAATTCTTTTAATTTCCAAAGTTATTTTTCCCTTAATTATTGATTGTTTCTCATTTTCCAGCTTGCATCCCCATGATTTGTAAGAAAATATACTTATTAATTTTGAAGCTTTCTGTTTATTCTATTTAATCATTTGTCATTTGTGGTAAAGAACATTGTGATTTCTTCCCAAAACTGTGTCTATTAAGATTATCTCTATAAAAGACCTCATTTAATAAGAATACCTATAACTGCTTGTAAAATGCGGGGCTCAGTTTTTATTCCCATGATCCATTGCTGAGCTGATCAATGCTTTTCCTTAGAATGTAACTAGGAAGTATAATGAATCCACAATTCCATTTAATATCCATGAAATAGAGCCAATTTTTCTTTCAGAATCATAAAGTGAGTGCAGCACATAATTATGACCAACTATAGGCATACATTATCTATTTTTATGAAAAATGCAATGCTTAAGGGAATGCGATTTATATACGCTGGAACTTTTGTTAACACACAGATGAGAAGTTGAGCTCTTGGAATTAAAACCTCACATTAAAAATATTGTAGCAAAAGCCACAAACCATTTGCAAACACAACACAACAAAACCTACCAGAGTAAATTGAAAACATCCAACAAAAACATCTCATTTGTTAAACTAAAATTAATTGAAGAAACATTAAAATATTTGAACTGACAGATGCAGGATTCCCACAGTGCTTCAGGGCAGCAGTGCCAAAGACAAGGAGATGTCAAAATGTCAGTAAAAATTCCATTTTGCAAGACTACCACTGAACGGGAAGAGGCATCTATCTTTGGCATCACATTATTTAAGAGTAAAGAGGCAAGGTAGGAAAAATAATTAACTGTGTAAAAATCATAATTCAATTGACCAAACTGGCTATGAGAAGAAAGGTCCAGCAACTCTGGACAGAGGTAGGACAGCCCCTCACTGATCTGATAAGTGTGAGTGAAGCATTGCGTCCTATGGAAGAGTCCTCACGGGCTGGCCAAACAGAGGCGAGTGGGGACCTGGTAAGCGTTCTCTCACTGATGTCTCACGTATTTCAATGGGGATGGTTTCAGAATTATGGTTCCGAAGGTCGGATTAACTCTTTGCTCTGGACAATGTCAATATGTCAATTACTTCTTCAGACCATCACGCAGTGCCACGAGCAGGCAGCTTCTCTCGTCAGTGTTCCGTCCGTGTAAGGAAAAGCATTATGCATTTCATTGTGATATGAAGATATTATTTTCAATAACATGCAGTTACCCACTACAGTAGACCATCGTTCATTTAGTGGCTCTACAGCATTTCCGCAGCACACTGATCGATGCATGTGCATATGCAATGTATGTGTACGTAGGTGGCCCCTGAAAACATTGTTGTGAGTTTTTTCCAGTGTGTGGTTCTCATTCTGGGTTCTATGAAAGTATGTTTTTGCTACTTCTTTTTGCTTTTGCCAGAAACTCCAACCTGAAGTTATCAATTATTCATGCTAAAAAAAATTAAGCTTATTATTTTTTTCCCCTAAGAGTGTTGACACTTACTGATTCTACAGATTACTGGTTCTTTTAAAGTCAGAGGACATCTTCCTTAAATCACTTACATATGCCAATGATGACATTGTTCTTTCCTAGGCAACGAAGTTTGAGCCAGGGATCCTGCTACTCCTGTGGGGTCCTGTTTTCTCTTCCATTGGCATTTTAGAGCTCAGTTCTACTCCCTGGGAAAAGGTACTAGGAGCCCATTATCCCATAGTCTTTCTCATCTCCAGCTACGCAGTGACTGTCAGTCCTGAAAATGAGAAGCAACAGGACTTTTGAAAGTTTTATTAAAATATATAAAATTAAGGAGAAGACTAAGAGGATCAGCATGCTGTGTATGGGTTTCCTATAAAGACACTGCAAAGCTGCTCCAAACAGGAGGTGGCATGTTTTGTTCAGCTAGTGTTTTATGACACTTAACCAGGCTCATGACAGGACAGATTTATAGTTATCTTGATTCTAACACCAACTGCCCAACTGTGAAGTCAAAATGAATCAATATACTCATCCGCACATTCACAGAGAGTCCTACAAATGCAAGCTCTCAAGTTAGAGCTGTGCAGGCAACGAAAACACAGCTGTCCGTGTACAGGACCTATGGAGTCACTTAAAACGCAGCAGTTACCGCTACCCCTGGTATGAATGCAGTGCTAGTGTTTGTGGGACATTTTATCATTGATGAAATAAGGTGGCATTGGGCATGCAGTGAATCTTTTTGATATCTAAAAGCATACATTTGGGAATAGCTGGGTTCAATCAGGCAGTCTTGGCTCAGAGTTCCTTAGATGACCAGACAGAGGATGGAGCTGTGGTAATGACCGAGGGCCTCTGCAAGCTTATAACCTACCTAGAGGTGGTTCTGTCTGCACTGGTCTGGGGCTGACCCTCTCCACTGGGTGTCTCCATGCAGCCTGGGCTTCCTCCTAGCATAGGGCTTTCATCCCAAGAATAAGGGTATCATGGTCTGAATCTTGACTATCCCCCAAGGCCCGCATGTTAGCCTGTGGTATACTGGTGGTGCAGTCTTCCGGGGGTGGGGCCTAGTGGAAGGAAGCCAGGTCATTGGGACATGCCCTTGAGGGCACACCATCCACTCTTTCTCTCTGCCTTGCCTTCCAGCCACCAGGAGGGGGAAGCTCTCCGCCATTGCACTTCCATGTGAGGTTCTGCCCCACTGCAGTGGGAACAAGGGCCACTGATTGAAGCCTTTGCAATCATGAGCCCAATTCTCCTGCTCAGCCAATGAGCTAATTAGTTGATTTGTTAATTAGATATTTTGTCACAGCAACAGAAATCTGACAACACAGGGTCATAACAGAAGAAAGCCAAAGTGCATACGTTTTTATGACCAGATTGATACTTATCAATAGATAAGTTAGATAATGTTACTTATCTGCTCAAAGTTACTGGAGTGACTTCCTATCTGAGTATCACCAAAATTTCTACATGAGCCTGGAAGGACCTTCCTTCTTCTTTGAATAATTTCTCTCTCTCTTTCTCTCTTTCTCATGTTATTCAGATTATTACGCAAATATCACCTAAAGGAACTTCTCTTGAGCCAGGTTCAGTGGTTTAGGTCTGTAAACCTGGGGGGCTCTCGAGGCTGAGGTAGGAGTATTACAAATTCAAAGCCAGCCTCAGCAATTTTGTGAGGCAAGAGCAACTTAGCAAGACCCTGTCTCAAAATAAAGAATAAAAAGAACTGGAATGTGTCTCAGTGGTTAAACACCTTGGGTTCAATCCCTGGCACTAAAACAAAACAAAAAAACAACAAAACTATATATTTCTTAATTCACCTGGTAATGCTCCCTGGAAGTACCTCTTTGCAGTTCTTGGCTTTATTCTCTGGACTCTTGCCATGCCCCCTGGATGATCCCATTTCATAAGAAATGCCTCCTGTTTGTGGCCAATCAGCTTCCTCAGGATGTTTTCTGCCAGTAGCAGTTGAGGGACCTGAGGCTTCATTTGGTGAAGTGCCTGTTCCTTTAATCTACATGTCAATACAATGCTCTGAAAAAGTGTGAATTTCCCATGTATCTTATAAGAGTTTTCTTCCTTGGTTAAAAAAATAAAATCATCAAATCTTTTCCAAAGAGGCCGGTGTGTATATTCAACAGTGAGTCAAAGAACAGCGATATTCCTAAGACCCCTGGCATGTTTTGTTTGCTGGGGGCTCCACCTTAAATCTTTCAGAAGTATTGACAGGACATTTGCTGTCAAGTGAGTCACAGAGTATTCAGGACTTAATGTTTCTTTGGTGGTCATTTCTAACTGTGAGAACTTTTATCAGTTCAAAAGCTGTGAATATGAGCAACATTTATTTTTTATTCCAATAAGTTCCCCACTACTTTATAGCTCTTCTAAGTTCTGTTTGAAAGTGAAACAAATACCACATAAAAGACTGTTGCACCCGATTGATAAAGGTCTGGATTTGGTTCAAGCTCAGATGTGACAAATATAGAGAAAAGGAGGGGTCTTCAAATTAGTGCCCAAATGATTAAATTGCACATTGATACACTTAGTTGAAAATAGAATATCATCAAAATAGACCAGTGAATTCAAAATCTTTTGAAAAAATAGAAATTATAATAATGCAAGTGTTTGAATATCAATAATGCCCCCTATTGTACTGGTTTATTATTTGTTTTATTTTGTTTCATTTTAAACTTTATTATGTATACATAAAGTATATAGCATGATATCATAGAATACATAGAGATAGTAAAATGTTGAAGCAAAGTAAATGATAATAAAATATTAGCATATACATGATCTCAATAGTTACTAATTTTGTGTGTGTATTTGACAAGAACAGCCCAAATCTGCTCATTTAGCAAAAATCCCAATACAATACAATATTCTCATCTACAATCCTTGTCACATACATCAGTTCTCTACGCTAGATATCTGCTATTTTGGGTTTTTATGGTCAACTAAATTTAATGTAAAATTTTAAACTAACATGATCTATTAATTTATTCATGTGTTTTTCTAAGTGAGTTACAAAGTTTTGGATTTAGGAAAACTGGGTCTTATGCCAAATCTTTCTTGTAGCCTAAGAACCATCGAGGGTCACCATGCCATGTCTAATTACACTACTTGCCAGGGATTTGCTGCTAACGTTACTTTGATCTGATCTCTGAAACTGGCTCACTTTCCTGCCCAGTCTTCTCTTTCTTGGCAGGTGAGTCTGTCAATATTGTGGAAAACTTCCTGATGGCGGAGTTGGACTCAGGCACTGCAGTTTTCTCGTCGGTCTGATTCCCTCAAACACTGACACAGCTAAGCTGGGAACATAAGTAATGAACCGAAATTTCTTCCTGCTTCCTGGGCTTCCATTTCAGGGTTCCCTTTCGTGTAGAATCCCTTCTTTTCTCTTTCCCCTTTTGACAACTCTAACTTATTGTCACCTTCACGCTCATCCAGCTGAACTCTACAATGATCAGATATTAGTAAAACCAGGACCTGTCTATCAGTCAATCATCTAAGCATTTACTCTCTGCCTTAATCCACAAAGCATCGAGCAGGAAGGCAAATCAATGGAGATAAGTGTATTGTATATTCAAGGGCAACTTTCATTTTAACCCTATCTAGCGAAAATAAATGCCTATTTATCATGGATATAAGCTTACCAGTTGATAAAGAATGCTTTTAGCTCTTTGGGGAAAAGCAGAATTCCTGGTATTATGCACTTAGGAAATAGTCTGTTATTTTATGTTTAACCTCAAGGGAAAGGCAGCCTATTACCTCCCTTGCATTTCTCTTTTCCTCACACCAGCAATGCCTACCCTACCCAGCACCCCTCCACAGATCTTCAGGGCCCGTGCATGTGTGTGTGTGTGGATGGTGGGGTGGGTAGTTCTTTCCCCAAAAGTGCGCAAGCTGCACGTTGAAGTCAATACCCACTGTACAGGAGATAAGAAGAGATAATGAACTAGTGCTTAACAAAGATTATCCAGACGGTCTTTGGCACAGGCAGAGAAGTGGGGCAGTAGGCTAGTCTTTTATTAACACATCATACCCGCCCTTCTGAAAATCCTTTCTCTAGTCTTTGCAAGTACAAGAAAAAACTATCTAACATCCAAGAAACCTGCACATTTTATTGTTTTCGGAATAAGGTACACATCTCAAGAAGTCATGAACTAAACTCTTCTCTCCACTACACAAATGTTCCGTGTTTAAATACACCTGGGGAAGGTGGGTTCAGACACAAGGTGGAAGGAAAGCCATGTCAGGCAGGCGTAGTTGCCAACGACCTAAAGCAGGTGCCAACTTAATATGGGGGCCAATTTGTCAAATGTTCCCTTTGAACTGCAAATTCTAGAACTACAAATTTTTCACTCTGAAATGCAATAATGCCGTGGCTGGGAGCCCGCCCTCTGATAAGCGAGGTTATAATTACAGTGTTGGTGATAAGGCAGGCTCTATAATCTGCAGTTTAGCTGATGGTATCTACTTAAGACATCTAACATTTTTCTCTTTTAGCCTCATTATTCTTTTTTCTAAATTTTCTATCAATTTCCTGGACAAAACAGTAAAGCTGAGTTGCCCATGCTATTGTATAAAAGCAAACTAGTGCCAGGAACTGAAGAAAATTGCTATCAGGGGACCAGCAGTCTACAAATCACTGTGACTAGTAGAGACATTCCTGCCATTGTTAACAAACTGTGTCAAAGACGTGGCGATGACATTCCAAAATGCTAATGTCCTAGATTTTTTTTTTTTTTTCATTCCCAAACAGATTTATGGCTGGACGTGAGAACCAGCACTGGAGTGAGCAGAGCTGTTTAGCTGCCTTTTGAATCGTTTGGTGACCTAGGACATTTATTGGACAGTTACCTACTAAGGTAGGTATGGAAAGGTGGTAGTGGCAGGCAATGGGACTTGAATTAAGATGAAACCAGCAGTCAGCTATCTATCTCTAGCTGGACATGACTCTATCTTTAGCTAAAACTGTGCCCCAGGGAGTTAATAATTGCAATATTTCTGTGGCAGAGTTTGATAAACAATTTCAAATTAATAAAAAGACCGGCTTCCCACATAGATGCTCTGTTCTCCATAATCAATCCCACTTAAACATAAGGAACAGAATGCTGATTTTTCAAATCTGGGATAACTCCTTCTAATTCTTTAATCCAGGATTATACATAGATGGTTCTGCTTGCCCTAAATGTGATCTACACTAGATGGGATAGAATGATGGACTTTGTAGCTAAATGATACAGTGCATGTACAAGATAATTCATCAATAATGTAGTCGAAATGAAACGCTTACCTGGAGACAATAGGAAAATGATAGAGAGAAGGATATGAGTATTTATTAACAACCTGTAGCATATACGCTATTTCATATATGCAGTGCCGAATCCGGATTCTCATTTAATTATTCATTCTTATCTCAGATTCCATTCTAACTACTTGACATACAACAGTGAAAATCAGTAGTTAAAAAAAAAAATCTGGCCCTGTTGGAGTTTACATTTCATGGAGAGTAGACAGACAACACAGTAACTACAACAAATAATCTATGTGGGATATAAGAAGGTGGAAAGGCCTAGAAAAAAGGAATGTATTTAGAGCAGCCTGAGGAATAGAGACAGGATTTGCAGTTGCAGTAAGGTAGTGAGGACAGGCAGCATGAAGCAGATGGTATTGAATGGAGAGACAAAGGAGGTGCCTGGGAGGAGCCAGGCAGATGCCTGGGGAAAGAACAGTCCAGAGGAACTCAGAGTGCAAATGTTCTCAGGAGAGACTGTGCCCGGCACATCCAAATCCCACGTGGGGACGTTTGTGGGGAGCAGGAGATGAAATCAGAGGGAAGTGGGTTGTGAGATTTTGTGGATCACTGTAAGAATGCTTGGGGTAACGAGAGGAAGCTGAGGGACTGTCTGAGTCTTTTGAAATTATAGAGGTGACAGTTTCTGGGAACTTTAACCAAGGGGTAGAGATGGTACCAGCTGGCTGAATTCTGGGTTCATTTAGAGGATGGAGCTGCAGAATTTCCTGAATGAATTCATGTGGGTGTAAGGTCCAGGGAAAAATCAGGAGCAATTCTAAAGTATATGTTCCAAGAAACTGGAAGACTGAATTGTACTTACTGAGATAGGAAAGCAAGTTTGGCAAAAATCATGGTGCTAATTGTTGAATAGATTATGTTTAAGAAACTTACTAAACATTCTCTTGGCTCTGCCATGCAAGCTGTGGATAGATAAGCCTGGAAGGCCGGAGACGGGTATGGGCTGAAGTTATAAATCCCCCAAATTGTAGGTTCCTGGCTTTACCCGAACTCACATGAGCTAGCCAAGGAGGGAGCACAGCCGCCAGGGGAGAGAAGAAAGGAGGTGGGCAGGAGCAGACCTCAGCAAGAAACTGCAGATAGCTGCCGCAGGACCGAGGACACCCCATCAAACACCTCGGCCGGAGCATCATGTTACATGTTCCAAGGAGACTCATGTGACAAACTTCATTAAACAGTGCCGAGAATTTAACAAGATCAGAACTGAGAGCTGAACAACAGATGAGGCAGAGTGGAGCCCTCCGGGGATCTTGGTAAAAGGAGTTTAGAAAATGAGGACCCTTCGATTGGAAAGGCGAAGACAGTACAGGAAGCAAGGGTTTGGCGATGGCAAACGACGACGATTCTGGTTCAAAATGGGAGCTGCCAGAGGACCAAGTGGGGACAAAAGGAGGTGTGTGTCATTTTTACGATGAAGACAGTGGAATGAACTTGCATATGCTAATAAGGAGAGTGCAACACAAGAAGAGCGTGGTAGGAAGAAGCGGATGGATCACTGTCTCTGAGCAGGCCAGCAAGGGGGACATAGGGAGCAGGAAGAAGGTGACCTTCCACAGGGGACAAAGGACCCGTCCATGGCACTCAGGTGAACACAGCTGTGGAGCGTGAGGAGAGAGCAGGCTCCCATCAGGGGAGAGTGGCAGAGACTCTATTATGACGCTTCAGGTTGACAGAGGTTTGCAGGAAGGAGATAGAAGCTGTACGATCTCCAGAGGAGCCTAACAGACTGGGAAATGCAGAATGATCTCCAGGGGCAGCGGGCCCGACGGAGGTCACTGGTCATGAATTAGAAGTTCAGCCAGCTGGCAAGGTTTGTTTTTCTCCAGCCACGTTCAGACACAGAATAAACAAAGTGCAGAGAAAATAGTGATCCTTATTTTTCTAATGTTTAATGTGGCTTTTTGCCAGAGCCTATACTTACTCCTTAGAGCAAGGAAAAATATAACTTTTACTTCTATCCAGTTTAAATCTGTCTGTCCCTTCCAAATATTTAGCTATCCTTATAGAGGGTGAAGTCTGTCTGAGATAAAAATATCCCTCAGATGGTATCCCTCTGAATTAGTCAGATTTCCATCACTATAACAAAATAACTGAGGTTGCTTATAAAGTTATTTATGAAGAGAAAAGGTTTATTTTGGCTCATGGTTTTGGAGTTCCAATCCATCATCAAGCGGCCCCATTTCTTTGGGCCTCTGGTGAGGGTGTATTGTGGCAGGATCTCATGACAGAGCAGATGTACAAGTCATCAACCAGAAGGAAGAAGAAAGTGACCAGGGCCCCCTGACCTCCTCTGAGATCAGCCAATGATCTGGGAATTCCCACCAGTCTGCACTTCCACACTCTCCAGCAGCGCCACCTGGGGACCAAGCCTCCAACACAAGGACCTCGGGGGGACATCCGATATCCAACCTACAGCACCTCCCTGCATCTCTTCCAAAAGGCCTGTGCACAGGGCGTAGTTCACAGGACCTGGGCATGCCAGGGACAGCGCTTCTCCCTCCTGTGCTGTCCCTGGTCTCCTGGGTCATCATGCACCTGGACACGGCCCTTTCTCCGAGAAGCGACCAGGGAGGGCAGGCGATGTGGACCTGGCTTCACCCTGGCTGCAGCTGCTGCACTCATTTCCCCGTCAGGGCAATGGCCTCCCCCGGCTGCACACAGTGGCAGTTCAGCAGCGCCAAGTGCGGAGGACCGGTCAGCCGTCCTGAGCACTGCAGGGTTCTGTTGGCGAGCACCTCCCGGGGAACCAGTGGACTTCCCGGGACCTGGTGGTGGTCGCAGGGGAGTTGGTCCCGTGGGTGGGCGCTGGCTGATGGGATGGATAACGCACTACGCAGGGGGTCTGGGAGCAGGAAGCCCAGGTAGAGAGGTCAGCTGGACACGCCAGACTCACCTGTCGTCGCGAGACTCTGGGAATGAGGCTTCCCAGGGAGGAGGGTGGGGAGAGGAATGGAAGCTCCGAAGGGCACAGAGCGACTGTGATGGAGGTCCTCTCGTGAGGCCTGCCTTGCCCTTCCCACCCGCTGCGCGTTGGGCGCCTCCTGCTGGCACAGCGCGGCCCTCCTCTCATCTTTCTTCCAGCGGACAGAGAGGTGGGGCCCAGGGCCTGCTGAGGAAGCCTGTGAGGGAGGCCCGCTGTGGGGACACCCGGGGACACTGCCCATGGGAGCTGGACTCTGGAGGACAGGCAGCCCGTCCCGAGAGCAGCACCTCCTCAGCACTTCAAAGCCCCGGGTCTGGGAAGTTCAGGGCCGGCCGCGTTGGATCCGGTAGTCTGCCATTTGCCTCAGGTCAGGGAAGGACACTGGACTCTGCACCGATTCGTTCAAGCCCGTTTCTCTGTGGGAAGCGGGAGACGGCGATCCCTCTGCTCCTGGGTCTTCACGCTGGAAATCACTTCCCGTCATCCTTCGCCACTGTGGCGGTAGATGGATTCGGATGTATCGTTTGGCACCTCAAACCCTAAGGAATGCTGCCTGAGAGGTGGGACTGGAGACCAAGTTTGATATAAAGCTCATGATGACATCAGGGAGGTCTCCGGAGCTGTGGTTCACATAGAGGTAGAACATCACGTCATGGGAAACGGACACCTGGGGACAGCTCTGAGCAGAGAATGTCATCGTTGAGCCCGGCCAAGGACCACCAGGGACCCAGCTGTGGCCGTTGTTCGTGGTAGCAAAGGACGGTAGGCCTCGGGGGGCTTGGTGGTGGAAGGGGTGGTGCGGGGAGACCACGGGCCTTCCTGGTCGATGCCATCAGGAAGTGGGGTGAGATTACCTGAGTACGTGACAGCAAGGCCGGGAGATGAGACGGGGAGAAAGCTGTAAAGGAGAAGGGGCCACAGTCACATATCCGCCAGCTTTAGGGCTGTTGGGTGATTTTCGTGGCTTGAAAAATTCTCCTGTTTTTTACTCTATTCAGACACCATTGAGGAAGTGGACTTGATTTTGCCTTGACCCTTTGCAGCCTAAGTGTAGCCTGAGCCAATGCTGATGTTCTATGAAGTTGTTCCTGTTTAAAAGCAGAACATCAAGGTCCAGCTGAAGGTCCCAGGGAATCTCCCAATAGCAAGACCAATGCAAAGGAGCAGGCCAAATCCCAATGTCAGCCTAGCTGCCACACGTGGCAGATGTCATATATATATATATATAAAATTCTACTTAAAATTGATGATGAGGAGAGACACTGACCCATTGCCTTCTACAGGTCAGTCAGTGCCAAAGAGAACTTGAACCACAGCTTCAGTGGGAGGATTGCTATCCGCCCACAATCCTAGACTGGCTTATGCATCAGGAATGGTTGAAACAGGATCCCTGTGATGTAAGGTTAGGGGGACAGGAGTTCAAAGTCATCTTTAAAACTTTTAGGACTTATTGCTTTTGCCGAACATGTCCCCATGATGATTCTCTGCTATGAGAGTGATGTTAAGAACCAGCCACGTGTTCAATTTAGACTAATACTTATCAAGTCCCAATTTCTCGGAACCCCAGTTTCCTGCAAAACTGCCTGCACTGCCCCCTTTCTTTTCAGACTGGCACAAGGAGAGCAACCTAGTGTTTTCCTTCTGCACCTCGTGCCCACCACGATCGTTCTCTTTTCCACATGTAGAACATGTTCTTAAAAATAAGACGTAGAGTTGGGCGTGGTGGCACACGCCTGCAATCCAGCACAGGAGGTTGAGGCAGGAGGATCACAAGTTCAAGGACAGCCTCAGCAACTTAGTGAGGCCCTCAGCAACTTAGCAAGACCCTGTCTCAAACAAAATATGAACAGGCCGTGGGTGCAACTCAGTGTTTAAACTCCTCGGAGTCAATCCCTGCTACCAAAATCTTTTGAAAAAGGTATGTTTTTAAAAACGAGCAATGGTTCCTGGTCCTTCACAGCACGTGCTACCTGGGAAGTGTGCTCCTGGGCAGGCCGAACTGTAGAAAGGCTTCCTAGCAGGGTGACTCGAAAGGTAAATGCTTGTCCTGACTCAGTTTCTGCGTATGGTCATGGCAAGGCTGTGTTGACAAGTGGGTCGTTACTCAATCTCAGCACTCGCAGCGACAGTGGCTTTGAGGGCTTCTGCCTTTTTATTCTGCCAGTGCGCGCATTCTGATAGGGAACGGTTTCCACAGAGCGATGGCCACGGCAGCAGACGTGGTTTCCATAGTGCTTTCTTTACGGTCCCTTAGTCCTCTACCTCTATTTCATCTTTTCAAAGATGCACAGAGAAGTGGACGTCTTAAAGTGTCGAAAGCTGGATGGAGCTTGCTGTCTTCCATGCTTTCACGTGACCAGCACCGTCTCAGGACAGCACCCAGGTCCACTTAGTGCACGGGAAGGCCGTCCTCCTGCCGCTGGTGCCAGCGCGGACTCCGTGCAGCTGAGCGGGCCCCGGTCCTGCAGCAGCACTGCCCTGCGTCCGGCAGGAAGAGCACGCGCTAGCAGCTCAATAGGGACAGCACAGCAGGCTGCTTCCGGGTGTTGCTCCTGCGTCTCATCGTCAACAGGTGATTATAAATTGCACACAGATACTGACGACCTGGCCGTAGTCTTCCTTCTGAAATTAGTTTTCCTTGTGTGTCTATGTTGGGGAACATCCAGAGAGTAACTGACTCAGTTCTGGCAACACATGGTCATCCCTTGGCATCTGGATGATTGGTTCCCACCGAGACGCAGGTCCATGGATGCGGAAGCCCCTCCTCTAAAGTGGAGTAGTAGTCTTTGATGTCACCTACACATGTCCTTCCAGATTACTCGCAGTACCTGATACAATGTAAATGCTATGAAACTGGTTGTTACCTACGATACAATGGTTTTATTGTCAAGGGAATAATTACAAGAAAAAAAATCTGTATATGTTTAGTACAGATGAAGTATTTTTCCAATTTTGTTGTTTTGCAGAGTTGAATTTGTGGATGTGAAGTGTACAGACACACAGGACCTACTGTATACATATTATCTGGAATCATTTGTATTTATCCTGCCCCCATGATAAATTCTTCCAAGGCTTTGTCATAGACCCTAGAATGGGAATTGAACTTATTTACGCATGTTGCATGTGGATCTGGCCCCACAGGGTCTGACCAGCCTCTCCTTCTAGCTCCTGGTGACTCCTGGTTGCCGGGTCAATGTCCTAGCTTCCTTATCACCACCGTCACCCAGCCCCCAGCCTGCTTAACTTCATATTCCACAGCAGCCTCTCCCCACACTTTCCTCTAGAATCCTTATAAAAAAGTACGGCTGGTTGCCCTCCAGTCCATCCCATGTATGTGTCTCGTGCCACCTTCCTCTAACTGACCCATGGCTGTGGACAGCAATTTCTCTTGAATCAAGGCAGACTCTTTGTTCATACTCTGGTTACAGACATTGGCTCAGTACCCACCTTGATCCTGAGACTCCATTAGATCTTCTCTTATTTGACTGAAACACCCGCCAATGTTTGCCAGCCCCCTAGTTCTACTTCAGAAAAAAATCACAATTCTCACATTTTTGCAATAAGGGGCAATTTCATTAGGACACCCCAGGGTCCCTTTCCACATTATTTTCCACAGGGAATGCTGCCAGCTTCCTTGGAGGCCCAAAGCAATTACAATGTAATCATCGGTGAGCACAAGAAACTACAGTAGACCTGGAGTGCAAATGCCTTCTGGGCGAGAAACGCAGGTGTGTGCACGTGTGTGTGCGAGTGTGTGTTGTCCACCAGCTGCAAGACCAGTCCACGTATGAGCTGTGCAGAGACCAAAGATGTCAATGAGAAAATTATGAGAGAGACCAAACCAATTCCCTCTGGGAACAATTTGAATGACACAGAGGACTTATTGCAAATGCCAAGGCTGAGGACGCTTCAGACTTTCTATCCCTCCATGAATCTGCCTTTAAAGATGAGAAAATCTAAGGGAAGCCAGTGAGGTTTGGGAATTATGCTTCTGTCCTGTTGGCACAGGAGCAGCAGGAGAATGAAAGAAAAATAAAGCCAGAAGGGCTGAGTAAGGTGGAGAAAGAGCCATGTCCCTAGAAAAGAAGTTTAAAATGAGGGAAGATTTGCAGGACAGATATGTAGAGGAAAGGGGGCCCTTGAGGGCCAGACAGAAGCAAAGAAAAGCAGAGTAGGACGCCTGCAGGTCTCTCCGCTCCCGAAGAGAGCCTCGGGAGGGGGGGACTGTCACCGTTATGTCAGGAGCTGACGCTGGGCCCTCAAGGAAGCATATCAGAAGACAGAGGGTCGAAAATCTGCATGAATAACCTGGAACATCTCCTCAGCGGGAACCAAAACATAGGAAACAATTGTGAAGCATCCTTTCAGGGTGAGCCAAATAGGAGCTTTCAGGAAATGGCCCCTTGAAGACTGGGAATCGTTCCCAAGTGATTACATAACATTTTGGATGATTTGAAAGGTGAAGCTGGAACGATCGGCTGGGAATTATGAAAGCATTCATTCGTGAGAATTAGATGCTCTGTGTGGGGGTGAAACGGCGGCCCCATGAACCACACCCCAGAAGTGCAAGCAAGCAGGGTTCTAAGGCCCCGGGGACACCAGACATGCTTTTGGAAGGGGAGGAGGGTCCCTGCAGACTGTCTGGCCTCATTTGGAGGCTGGCCTATGGCTACTGCGTGGAGGATGCTCATTCTACCTGTGGGTCCTGGAGCCGGAGTGAACGGTGTTCATCATGATGATTGGCGCAGAGTAGGGACTGACCGCACATTCTGGAAAGTAGTGAAGAGGAGGCGGGAACACTCGTTAAAGCTGCCTTCTTTTAAAACATCTTCAAATTCCTGCCCTATAATCCCCACACACACCTCGAGACGAGTTCGAATGGACATGGACGGTCTCTGTGAGTGTCTCGGACGTAAGCGGTTGAAACTGGAGCTCCAGGAGCACATTAACGCGAGCTGTGCTGGAGGAAAACCCCGCGCAGCCATGAACGCTTTGACCGAGATTAGGACTCATTTATTCCAAGTCGCTCAGTACGAAGGTTCGCACAAAGTTTAGAAGAACACTTAAAAGAAAAACACTTAGAAAGGTTAAAAGAAATCTTTACAACAACTAGCAAAAAAAGGTGTGTCCGAGTCAGGAAAGGTGATCCTCAGATGGAGCTAAACATGCCAGCCTGCCGTGAGGTCAAGACGCAGGCTTCGCTGCCTCAACTGCAGCTGAGCTTCCTCAAAGAAGGAAGGAAACCGTGGGGTCAGTAGACCGTGGGAAATTCCCCAAAACCTCATATTCAAATAAGGAAGTAAGTCCAGTGTCTTGCAGAGCAGATCGCTGAGTGACGGGGCTTATTAGGTTTACAGGGCACAGGTACCAAATGCATCGTCCCAGGTTCCTTTAAGTCAGGTGCTGAGGACGCTGCCATGGGGCCGAAGCCACTGCATCTCAAAAATCGACTGATTTTTGTAATTTTGTAATTATTCTGATGCCTACTTAGTGGCTACGAGAAGCTGTGACACAACTGGGGTAAAATGCCTTCTAAACAAGCCTGTGTGTGTGTGTGTGTGTGTGTGTGTGTGTGTTTTGTTACCAAATATATCCCACGTCAGTGTATCTCCAGGACATGGGTGGCTCAGTGCTCAGAGACAAACTAGAAATCGGGAAATTTTCAACATGCTAGATGAAAATAAATCCTGAAGAATGGGCCGACTCACGCTGCACATTTTGAACAACTGGAGAGAGTGGGATCATCCTCGTGCTACGCTCTGGGAAAGAAGACCTTCTCTCCAACACAGAGAATTTACACAGTGCCATGATTAATTCCATGGTGAGGCATTTCTCCTTAATGAATATTAATTTACAAGGCTTGAAGGCTAGACCCCCGGGATAGAATGATTGGCAACTTGGTGAGCCTCAAACAAAGAGTTTTCTTAATTCCATCTGTCCTCCATTGCTTGGATATCCCTGAGTCTTCGGCAAGGATAATGTGGGTCTAGGCTTAATTGTGTTTCTGGAAACTTCCTTTTGCTGAGGGTAACTGATATCAGGCCTGGGGAGCAGCTTAGTGGCTCCATTTTGTAGTGTGTGGCTTGGGGCTAAGATATTCCTTGTGCCTGGCAGACGCGGTGGGTGTTTTACAAGCAGGGGAGCCCAGGAGACTCCACGGGAGCAGCGTGCTGTCAGAGGCCCGGGCAGCACCCCACCCTCTCCAGCGAGAGACAGACAGGTCGAAGCTGCTGACGCTGACGCAGAGACCGTCTGTCTCGCTGAGATTTAGGAGGATTAAAAATGCATCCGCTGATGACTTCTAGGCTTCAACTGGAAGATATTTAGACTGCCTTTAAACTTAGCATCTTTAAACAAGAAAACTGGTTTAAGAATTTATCGTATTTGGATATTAACTTGAGTTTGGACTTTGGACTTTGATCTCTATGGACCTAGATATGTAAGAATCTTATTGGAATGTTTTCCTTTCTCCCCAAGAACATAATAATGACAGGTATCGCTATTTAAATATGGGGTATCTGTATAGGACTGACATCTTGTTAGACTGTTTTTTTTTACGCTGTCATTTAATTAAACAGCAAAACTTACTATGAGTTTTACATTGGGGTGGGTGTACTTAAAAATAAGTAGAAAGAAAATAAGAGGCATTTATTTGTCCTCTGAATCAGTGGGGTCTTTACTTCCTATATGGCCCAGACTCATTCAGAACCTGACACTTTTTGGGAGAAGAAAGCCCCGAGCAGCGGTGGTGGGTCCTCAGGGGACAGACTCATCAAGGACAGATGGGTCTGGCTCGACGGGCCCTGGCTCGCTCCTCAGAGGGGCGGCTCCACTGTCAGTGCTGGGCTGCTTCAAGTGCCAGGTGCAATGGACCCGGGAGAAACCGCCAAGGTCGATGGACGTCCAGTTCCCTGACCTCACTCGTGTCCTTGGGGAAGCCTTTCCTAGTGGCTCGCCTGACCTGTCCCCTCTGCCCCCACTCACTCCTCCTTCTCTGGAGAACTGAATTATCATCTGTTGAGGGCGTTCAGAAGAAGTACCTGGGCGTGGCCAGCTCAGGTTTAGAGGCTGGTGCTTTCCCAAACTCAGGCGCCCCTGGAACCTCCGAGTGTGGCCTTATTTGGAAGTGGGTTCATTATTAATATCATTAATGAAAATGAAGGCTTACTGCATTAGGGTGGCCTCTAAGTCCAATGAGTGGCGGTGTCCTTATGGGAAGAAAGGACATGCAGCGATAGCAGGGCCCGTCCTGGGACCACACGGGCTGAGTGTGCCACGCTGCCCCTTTAAGCCATGGAATGTCAAGGTGGCCGGGAGCCCCCAGCAGGGACGCTGCTTCCTTCAGTCTCCAGAGAGCCTGGTCCTCCCAGCACCTCGCTCCTGGACTTCGAGACTCCGGAAGAGAATATGTTCCTGCTCCTTTCAGGCACCAAGTTTGTGGCAGTTTACTCAGGCAGTGTTAGGAGAGTGTCACTGTGATCTCTGTGGAGTCAGGTCCTTCTGCCAGAGATCTGCACCCTAGCCTGGCCCTCTGCCACGGGGTCATCTCCCTGCAACAAGGGAATTGGGGAATATAATGTCAACAAGCCTCTTACATTGCAAAAAAAAAAAAAAAAAATTATCTGCAATTATCTTGGTGACAAAGTTGGGTTTTGATCTTAAGTTGTCTCATAATGGGTTCTTAACATAAGAGGGGTGGAAGAAACACCATTGTTGCCCCTGAAATCCCCAACACGCCTCCATGTGCAACCACACTTCAGTCGGTGTTCCCTCCTCCTTGACCCCTTTGTCAGCCGAGCTTCCGTAACAAGGTGGCTCGGGCCGAGGGGCTGAGACGAGAGGGGTCTGTCTTCTCAGTTCTGGAGGCTGGACGTCCAGCATCTAGGTGCCCGCAGGGCTGGTTTCTGGTGAGGACTCTTCCTGGCTTGCAGATGGCTGCCTTCTCAAATGGCTTAAGATCTGAGGTCTCTTCCTCTTCTTATAGGGCACCTGTCCTATGGGATTAAGGTCATACCCTTTGATCTCACTTAATCTTAATTTCCTTCTCAACCACCCTATCTTCAAATACAGTGACATCTGGAGTTCTAGCATCAACACATCTGAGGAGGCACGATTCTGTCTGTAACCAACTCCGTGATTTATTTTCTTCTAAACTCTTCTACCACAGCAGGACTTTCAGGGGTACCAACATTATCTTACTCACCCTCAACTACCCCAGATTTCTTAATAATGTTCTGTTCAGGTCTGTCCTGAAGCGTTCTCCTGCAGCTCTTGGTGGTCTCTTCTGTTTCTAATGTGCTGTTTTGTGTTCTCCTGCATCTGGGCATTTCCACTGCTGTTCAGTGTTAGAATATCCTCACCCCACTGCCCGGCCACTTCCTTAACTCCTCCGTGAATATGCATAACTATCCAGCAGAATTTCCATCAAAAAAGGAAGTTCTATAGTGTTCCACCCTTGTAAGACTTCATTATCATTCACCCTTATTAGTTGAATTTACTTTAATAGTGATTCAATAATTAATTAATAAAAATCATTAATAATTAGCATTAACATAAGAAAACATTTAGTAAGCAATAGCAAGGGCTCCAATACAAATGAACTATGTCCATCGTGCATGGATATGTTTTTCTATTAAGATTGAATGAAAAAGCGTTCCCCAAAGAAGGCCACTTTTTCATCTTTGCTTGTGTAGATATTCTCTCTTTACAGCTCATAGAACTATAGATAGAAAGGCGCCCTTTGTGAATTTGTAAGGGAAAAAGAGAAAAAGGGAGGGAGGAAAGAAGAAATGTGAAGCGGTGCATCTGCAGTTCTCAGGTCTCCTGCAGTCAGGGCCCACCCTGCGCCCTCCTCCAGGGAACAGGGGACCGGGCGGATGATGAAAGGCACCACTGCACATCACAATCCAGGACCGCAGGGCGTGCACTGCACATTCCTGACTGACATGGGTCAGATTTCTTCTCTCTGCTCTCTTGTTGGCTTACATGGGAAAGACCTGTGGGGTCCTAAATTCAGACCCAAAAGAAATTAGAGAGACTGTCTTCAAAAGGACGTGAAAAAGGCCATATTTTATCCCTGAAGATTATACAGACTTATAAATACGTATTTTTCTTTGTATAAGGCATTGTTATATTACAAATATCTAAAATATTTTATGTATATTTGCAAATGACTGCATTTGAATGATTAATTCAGTGTTAAATTTCACCCTGCACTGTTCTCAGTGGATCTGGTCTAACGGAAGCTCCTCCATGACTTTCTGGTTCAAGCCATTCTCAATGAAGTGTCCTCAGTGGACAAGAGCTGACCCGGAGGAACTCTGACCCCAGTAGGACACGTCACACTGTGCTCCAATCACCTATCTACCTCACTCCCCCTCTGGAGAGGAAGAAAGAGCACTGTCTTGTCTCTATGATTTAGTATCCCAATTTAAAGTCTAACAAAAAGTAGGTGTTGAATAAATATTTTGTGAAAGAGGAAAAACATTAATGAATGAATGATCTCAGCTATTCGGTTTCCAAGCCTATTGATTGCTTCCATACTAGCTGATGTTAAACAGCTTTAAAATTTTGAAATGTGACCCACATGTCCACCCGCCTAACTGCACCATTTAAATACTAGGTAGAGACAGAGTGAGATGTGACTTTCATGATGCTCTGAGGCAACAGACATTTAAGCTGCTTCTAAACTTTACTTCCTACTTACTAAGAGTATCTTGTGAAGTCATTCACTTACTCCTGAATGAACATCAGGAAAAAGGATCCCAAAGGTTATTATCCTGGTTATGCTATTATTGTCCCTTGACTTTGACCTAAAACGCTTTCTTCTATGAAGGACAAGGGGAAAAGGTGTAAAATTAAAATAATTCCAAGGTAGGTCCTCCTATTCGAAGTAGAAAGTCCCTGCTTGAAAACTTCATAGATACAACTGAAGGAAAATAATCTGCAATGAAAACCCACTTCCAAAGCTGATGTGCATTTAGACAGGAGCATTATCCGCAAAAGGGAGGAGCCCCCACCACCTGTGCCAAGTTTATTGTCACTAATGTTCCTAATAAACATTTACTGACTGCCAGATGCCCTGACCTGGATTGGAGGCTCAGGGCCTTCAAAGCAAAGGCACAGATACAGGCAGGAAGAGATGATTTGGTAATGAGATGAGTGGACTGTTGGGAGTCTGGAAGCAGGGTGATGCTATTAAGGCTGGGACAGTCACAATGCACATCACAATGAAGTCTCTCAGCTGGCCAAGGGCAAATCAGTTAGGAAGGCCACGGGAAATGGGAACATCTGAAAGGCTGACCACAAACCGCAGGCAGAGGATGTAGAGGGTTTCTGTGAAGACAGATGAAAACAGCATACGATGTTGGTAAAGCTACATGGATTGGAAGTCAGGAGTCAGGGGCCAACGTGCAGGTGTTTCACTACAAGATTTAGGATCCGAGGCAGGTAAACTATCACTTAGCTTCATCCATAAATTGAGAAGACAGTTATTTTATGGAAGTTAAGTTGAACTGAGATGAGGTAAGTAAGACACAGCACTGTGCCTGGCACACACTTGATCAATGAAGGTCATCAAAGCATGTGCGGGTCTTCTGATGGTAGCACACAGCCTTCGCTCAGCTGGCACTGGGATGGTGGGGTGCATACGTGAATCACAGGAAGTTTGCCTTTATGCCTATGACAAAGAGAGCTTTGAGTCATTGTGAAATCCAGAGAGAGAAGCCAAGTAGAAGATCAGGAATTTAAAAACGACTAATACAGTGGCCCAAATGTAAATCCTTCCAGGTTACGCTGAAGAGACCGTGTTCTGGAGTTCGCCTGCGGGTGAACTTTGGTGCCTTCGACACGAGGTCGATCGTGCACCGTAAGTCACAGATGTCGTGCTATGCAGAGGGGTTCAAAGCAATTGAGAAGAGACAAGATTCCACCGCGTGACCTCTGTGTAGAAGTCCCTGAGCTGTGACATCTGCTTGAGCACAGGAGACTCTTGCTTCTGGCCCCACCATGCTCCCTGCTGGCTCACGGTTCTGCCTGGAGCCGGTACACATGCCTGGTCTCTGCTACGTTAGACCCGTCCCTCCTGCTCCTGCCCCAAGGTGAGCTCGCCCTCTGATGGCGGCTGCTCTTTGTCCCAGGTGGAGCCCCTGCTTCCCTGTCAGTGCCATCCTGCTTTGACCTCTCCCAGGACGTGGGTTTCCTCTTTGTCTCAGCTGCCATGAGTTACTTTTTGTAAGGAACCTGAATTGTCCAGCGAGGATCTGAGAACTTGCACCTCGCCTGCCTCCTCAAAGAAATTAACATATGATGCTTTCGAAGAATCCAGATCATGGGGGACCCTCCCACAGAGACGATTCCTGGGTAGAGCTGCTGATTTTAAGCCTGTGTTCTACATTGGTTAGAATGATAAGAACACCATGAAGACTCCTTTTAACATTCAACCATTTTGATTCCTGCCTCCAAGCTGTGACCTCCCATTCCCTTCCTGCCACACCGGCTGAGAGAGAAGTTCAGTGGATAGATATGGATGTTTGAGGAGGTTTATGTCTTTCTTTGCCATAGGACAGAGGCTACTTCACAACATTTCAGTGATTTCCTGGTGTCATTATCAATCACCTTTGGGTTCTTCCAAAGGTTTATATCCTTAAAACTTTCCAGAACTCTTTCCTGAGAATTTGGGGTGAAAAGTGAGATTTAAGCACAGGAAAATAAATTCATATTTCAGACCAAGTGCTGGTGTCGTATCATTATGCCTCTCGTTGTGGATCATTTGAATTCTCACCTTCCAGTAGAGCCATTGTCTCGTGCCAGATTCCTGAGAGCCAGTTATTACATTCTCTGCTCACACAACAATTATTTTCCTAATATAAAGTTATTTCCTTGAATCCAGTATGGAAGAAATAATAGAGGAAAACAGGAAAGAGAATGGCCAAATACTTTATTTCTGAGACAGTATCAATTTTAAGATGTTGAGAAGCACCGTGGATTTAATATCAGTATTGTAGGAGTAACGCCTGTTCAGGACGCCTCTCTAGCACTGAATGCTCCATGTGAGAAGCTCCTTACAGTGGAAGACCCTGATGGGTCTGGCTCTGTGCGAGGCATGCATTGCAGGCATTCATCAGTTCATTATTTATTTATCTATTTATCTATTCATTTGGTACTGGGGATTGAACCCAGGGGTGCTCAACAACTGAGCCACATCCCCAGCCCTTTTTATGTTTTATTTGGGGACGGGATCTTACCAAATTGCTTAGAGCCTCACCAAGTTGCTGAGGCTGGCTTTGAACTGTGATCCTCCTGCCTCGGCGTGCTGAGCTCCTGGGATTGCAGGTGTGCGCCGCTGGGCCCGGCTCATTTATTCTTTAATAGCCCTGTGCTGCACTCCATTTTATCCATTCTGCATGGGAGGGAGACTTCTTTTCCTTTATGAACTTTCTCAAGGTTGCAGAGCTAGTGAGAGAAAGGCCTGCGTTCTTTAAACTCAACTGCCAAGTCCGTGCTTTCTCTCCCAGTGCCACGGCTGATTGATGTCCTCAAGAGCGCCGAGGGGAACATGAGCTTAGACGACCCGCAATCCCACCGTCTTCTCCAGCAGCCTCTCAGTAACTCCCCATCAAGATTGCACATCGTTATTCCTAGAAGCATTTAGTCGCCAGGTTAGAAGCCGAAGTCCCCCTCGATCACAGCATTCTGTTCATTTACTTCTCACTTTCTTCTTCCCCCGTGCCTTGAAACTTTCTTTCCTCTCCAGCTGGGTCTCCTGTGGGTCTCCACTTTCTTTCCCTGAACTTGGACGCCCTGGCCCATCTCCACATGTGTTGTTTCAACAGCAATCTGGGCTCTCTCGCTCCCCTGTCTCTCTCACTTGCCAATTCCCAGTTCAGAATCAACCCCTGCATTTCCTGCTCTGCCAAGCGCCACGTGCAGAATCCCATGCCACGATTCCAACTGCACCAAGACAAATGCCCAATGCCCAGGGAAACTGGTTTCCTGGCACTGCCGAGACCTGTTTATACTTTCTCTTGTTCCAGGCCTATCTCTTGCCTCACCGTGGCTCTCCACTCATCAAGTTTATTACTGTAAGTCTGCGAAGCTCTTAGTAGATGTTGCCTCCCTCTTTCCAGAAGACAGAAGAGCGAAGGCCCCTGTTTCTAGAATTCAGTCCACCCCTAGGTGCAGATGTCATCTCCCCAGGTCATCAGGAACTGGCTGTCGCGAGGCTTGGATGAATATGTCATTTGTCTTCCAATTCCAAGCACTCTATTTAAGTAAAAGCATCTCTTCTGACTTGGTCCTTCTGATTCCTCTTACAGCAACCACTTGCTCACATTATCTCTTCAATGTACTCTCTAGTTTATATCTACCGTTGCTGTGTTTCTCCTCCAGCTGGAACGTAGACTCCACTAGGATTTGACCTGTGCTTTGCGTGTATGCATCAGAAGCACGTAAAACAGTGCCCAGCTCCTGGTAGGTACTAACAAATACTTGTCAAATGGATGGGAAAATGTATAAATTTGCACTAGCGTTTCCACTGCTTTTTCCTGTCCTGGAAAGTCAGAGGAAGAACTTCCATAGCTCATGTCTAGTGGAGACTGAGCATGACAGCGTTACCCCAGCAGAGACCACCACAATGATATTATTTGCTTGTTTATATCTGCATTGTGACTTCTCAGTAAGATGTTAAAATTGCAGAACTGACATCCCGTAACAGCAAACTTCCTCTGTCACTTCTTCTCCTTACTAGTTCAAGGACAGGGAATGCAGTATGCTGATCCCTCACCTCCTGTTATCTCTCAATAAATCCAGACAGCGCATATCACTGCCATCTCTGTCTTTGAGAGGAAACGCACTTTCTGAACAACTGCCCCCAGGTCAGTCTGTGGGACTGGTCCTGGAAGAGTTCATTCTCTTCCGTAGTTTGGCCAAGTCCTCTTTGTCCCCGGACTGCATTGTGTGCAGCTCACCAGCTAGCAGAGACTTCATCGAAAACAGAAAGCGCACTTCTCCTTGGAAGGCAAGTTGAACTCAAGTCCCAGTGCCCAGTGAGTAAGAGCAGTCAAGTGCAGAGCAGTTCCAGAGTCCACTGTTCCCTTTGGTAGAGGTTGTGTGCCCAGAATCTTCAGCCTACCTGTTGGCGATGCAACACAACACAAACCCTGCCCTTTACTCATTTCCTGGGACAGACTTGACTGCAAGAGATTATCAAGTGAATGATAGTTCTGAGTGCTGGTTTCCAGGAGTTATCCAAGATCCCTTGTGAGAAGACCCTGGCCGTTGCCCCAGTGCCCAGGAGCCACACCACGGGTCCACCCTTCTTCCTGGGAAAGTGCAGAGCTCCTGCCTCCTTCGTGTCCTCCTTCCCTTGGAGATTAGCAAGTCCTCAAGCAAAATCACCATGCTGTTTTTTCAGTTTCCTCTTGGAATTGTTTATTTTGCTCTGATTCTTACCTGCCCTTGGAGTTGCCTGTGTGTTGTCTCTGTCTTTTTTGATTTTAAAGTAGAATATTGCGGGAAATAGAAACTTGATTGCGCTTTTTATGATATTATTTCATGTGTTGAAATGAATGATGATTCAATTTCTGCGACCTTTATGCAGAGTTTGGAAGGAATGACTTCCATTTGATTGTTTGCCATGGGGGTTGGGGATCGAGACAATTTGCGGTTGAATGAATCAGGTATGGAACTGCTTTCCTCACTGTCTCTACCAAATACGCTCTCCTTTTCTCTCTAAATAAACTACTGGGTTAAAGATTCCACTTCAGCTAGGCTCTGACAAGGCTGAACAGGCAGCCAGTTTCCAAATTACAAATGGAATGTGTCACTGAAATGCATTTGTCATGTGCTTTTGGTTTTGTAAGTCCCTAATAACTTTTTATGTAGAAATGATATTTTTATGCCAGTTAATGTGAGTCCCATAATTTTTCACAGGAGGAAGGAAGAGTGGGGCTGTTTCTGGCTCTTCACTCTCTGCACTTCCTGTGCTTACAGTTTTTCTCATCGGTGTGCATTATGCTTCCTCTTCGACCTTCCTGAGGCTTTTTGTCCTTGGATTTCTCCAGTTACTCCAACCCGGGAGCTCACTGGACGGCCTCACTACTGTCCAGCCACTTCACGCCCAGCGGACGGTTCAGCTGTGCGCCTTCTGCTACACACAGCCCTCGGGGTTCCTGCATCGTCTGCTCCGACATGTTCATGGTGGGGCGTCCACCCGGGTGTGCAGACTGCTTGGCAAACCTCTTCCTGTGTTCACACCATCCTTTAGTTCGGCTCCTGCCCCGTTTCATTCTCTCACTCTGCAGGAAAGTTCTACGTTTTCCTTACAGAGGAATTAGAAGCCACTAGGCATACATTTCCTCAGTTGTCCACATAGGAAAACATCCGCTCTCATCGTACTTCTGCCCTTGGCAAAGGAAAGGGTGCTCTTCCTTACTGTCTAGATGTGTGCATTTCCCCTCTTTCCTGAGGTGTCTTTCTCCATCACTAAGTCTTCCGCAGCTTTCACCTGCTCACTCACTCTCCAGTGGACTCTCTACATGTCTGTCTGACAGCATTTTGTATAGAAATAAAGAAGCAGAGCAGCCCCTTGAGTCTTCCCACCTCTTTCCTTTTGTCTATCTCAGCCAAGCCCTGACCATTAGCCCCATGGCGGAAGAATTTAAGGAGAAGCCAACGTCCAGGGTCTGACCACAGGGATGAGCCTGGGGATTGGGCAGGAAGGAGGTGAAGCAAACAGGGCAGAAGAGGTGCCGAAGCAGAGAAGCTCTCGTTTCCTGGGTTGCCAAAGCGAAGGTGCAGGCTCCTGAATTAAGGCTTCATTTAATCAGGAGGAGGAGACCATGGCTATGAAGATAACGCAGGTGACCAAGCACCAGTGATGAGAAAGGCCCTGGGTGATTATGGAGCGGCCCTATGGGCGTGGGCGTAAGTCCCAAGGAGCGGGAGATGCCACAAAGAGGCAGAGATGGAGAGGATTCAGAATGGAGGTTGGAGGGTGCCAACTCTGGTCCTCAGGTATGAGGATGTTGGTGAATTTACAGAATCTAAATGGCAATCTTCAGGCATCAAGGGCTTGGCAAGGAAGAGGCAATTCCCAGGTCTGGTGAAGAAGGAGAGGAGAGAAGCACTCGCTCCTGAGGGAGGAGTTGGTCGCTCTGGATCGGGAGTTCCCGAGGCACAGGAGGGTGTGCTGAACCCTGGGGTCACCAGAGAAGGCCTCTGGAGCAGCACGTGCTTAAGAACCTGATCGTAGGTGTATGCGAAGACTCAGGCCTGGGCAGTGAGCCAAGACAAGGGATTCGAGCAATAGCAGAATAAACGGTCCACAAACTTCCCAAATTGGATACAGCACTCTGTTATTCACTTGGGAAAGACCAGTCAGAGCTTGGGAAGATGTAATTCTGCAGGGTGGGGGACTGGAGAGAATTCCCACTTGGGTTGACTTCACTGGCTCCGACGACAGACCCTGCGTGAGTCTCCCACGTGCTGCAGACTCCCTCCTCTGCAGTGTGTGCAGAAGAGTGGGGGTGCAGAGCCGAGGGCAGCAGCTGCATGCCGGAAGCTGAGGGAGTCCTACAAATCCCCAGGAGCTGACCACAGGCACCTCTAGGTTACAGTCCCTTCTTACACTGATTATCTTCTCAGGCAATGGGCTACATCTCTCCGTGCTGTCCCTGGAGAACCGAAGAATGAGATGTCACAAATGCAAACAGAGGAAAGTCCATCATCCCCTCTCCCTGTCCCTGGAGTAGGTGATACTTTTGTTTAAAATCTAACCATCCCATGGACTTCCTTGACTCTGTTCCTGATGCGTTTACTGATGGAAAATAGAATTAGACTAACTTGGTTCCTAGGTGTCACGTGCTTTGCAGACGTTGTTAAGGTTCCTTGTAAATAATCCTACTCCCTTTAGTGTGCAGTGTTTAAAAGTGTTCTGCTCCATTTATGGCTCAAAGCTTGCACACTGGCGAATCAGAAATAAACAAATGGACAGATTTAAAGTCGGGAAGATGGCAATATAAACGAAAGAACGATGCTTAGCCAAACCAAATATAAAAATAAAATAAAGTAAAACCAGGATTCATGGTAGTGGTAGCCATGTTTAAATTTCTCAAATATCGTGTACCAGGCTGACCTCTTCCATACGATCAAGTTTGCTGTAATGCAGAGTACAACCTTTTTCATCTGCAAATTCTGTTCATGCAGATGTTATTTGTCTTATGATGGAAAGTCTTCCAAAGGGGGAAAATGGTTTTCTTCATGTCAAATATAATAAACCCAAACCAGGTAAGTCAGCTCTGCAGCCTAGAATCCAATTTGTTTGCATTAGGTGGACTTTCTCATATATCTTTCACCAGTAATATCAGACTGTATATCCATCCTGATGATGTATAAATGGAAAATTTTCAGTGTAAAATCACATGGGAACCTCCACAAGATCTCTTTGACATGCTTTTCCCCTTATTTTTTCCTGCTGTGATTTTGGAAGGCTGTATTTTTCTCCTGTTAAAATGATTAGTGCTTTAAGTGAATGAGATCACTTACTGAAATAAAACTCCAGCCAAGTCATATTCTCATATCGTGATCTCATACAGCCTCAGCCTCGAGAGAGGCCCCCTGAGAGATTTTGCAAAATTGTTCATCCAATTGTTGTGTGCAGCCTCTGTTCAGAAAGGAAACGTGTTTGACAAAATCTAGTAAAAACGGCCCCCAGATGCCAAAAACAATATAAACGCATGTGTGCCTAATATAGGTTGCTATCTTGCAAAAATAATCTTCCTCTGTTATACCCATAAACCCCATGGGGGAGGGAACACCTGAACACTTATGTAATCCTTGCTCTGCATAGTGGAGACCCAGGATGCTCAGTCCCCACGTGGCTCTGAGCCTATAAACAACCAGTGGGCATCTGGAGAGGCGGAGAGCTCCTCCAAGCTCCTCCAAGCTCCTCTGGACTCCAGGACTTCTGGACTGCTGTTTCTCTGACATATATATATATATATATAATTTGGTTTTTTTGAATCTCAGAACACTCTCAACTAGGGACAGTAGTCACTGAACTTGACTTGGACTCTAAGTAGTTCCAAAGTAGTCATAAAACTGTAAGATAAATTATGATCTTTTCTTTTCTTGGCTTTTCTGCAAGGTTCATCCAGAAAACCCAACACTTCCTTGAGTTCTCTCCCTGGGTCCTCCTCTCTTTCCTTCCCGTCAGTCTCTTTTCTCTCGACTTCCCGCTGCACCATTTTCTGTTCTTCTCACCAGCTCCTCCAAATACTTTTTCTCCAATAAAACAATATGCTTCATTTTTTCCTAACAATCAATTAATTTTTTGGATAGAGGTAAAACTTACATAAAGTAAAATGCACCAACTTTTAAGTGTACAATTTGATACTTTTTGATAAATCAACATACTACCATCTTGATCAAGGCAGAATATTTCCAAGCACCCAGGAAAGTTGTTTTATGTCTTTCTCATTAACCTGACTCCCAACTGATGACCTTTGCTTTCATGTCTGTCATTAGATTTGCATGGTCTTGAACCTTTCGCAGAATAGCGTTATACAGGGTGTCCTTGTCTTTTCCTGACTCCTTTCAGTGGAAAGGTTTCTGATAACCATCCATGTCAGTATATGCACTGGTCACTGAAGTGTAATTATTGCATGTCGGAATCCATGAGTATTCATGCTATACTAACTTTTCTGCTGTTGATGAATATTTGAATTGTTTCTAGCTTTTAACATAAAGCTGCTATGGAGAACGTCTTGTACAGTGCTTTTGAGGGAAAGGTTTTTATTTCTCATGGGAAAAGAGGTATGGAAATGATGAGTATGCTTCCCTTTACATAATATGGCCAAATATTTTCCCAAAAAGGTTGCACCATTTTACATATCCAGTAAAAATGAGTGAAAGTTCTAGTTGTTCCACACCTTGACCATATTTCCTCTTTTCAAGCTTTTTAACCTAGGTATTCCAGTGGGTGCAAAAATACCATCTTAGTGTGATTTTAGTTTCTCTGGTAATTTTGAGCATTTTTTCATGTGCCTATCACCATTCATGAACCTTCTGTTGTGAAATGACTATCTTCTGTCCATATGTGTTGAGGACGGTATTGTTTGTTCTTCCTAATTGATATATTGGTGCTCTTATATATTCTGGATACAAGTCTTCATTAAAATATTTGCTTTTCAAGTATCTTGTCTCTTTTTTATGCTCAATCTTTTTTGACTTATCATGGTATCTTTTAATATACAAACATTTTTAATTTTTGTAAAATCTGATTTTTCAGTGTTTTATGCTTAGCTATTTTGTTACTCTTTAAGAAATTTTTGCCTACTGAAAGGTTACTGCTTGTTTTTGTAAATAGTTTTATTAGAATACAGCAATGAACATTGTTTATGTATTGTCTATGACTTGATAATTGATATGGTTGTGTTTGATATTTCATCACATTATGCTTTATTTCATCTGTATCTTTCTTCATTTACTACTAGGGATTGAACCCAGGTGCACTGAGTTATATCTCCAGTCCCTTTTATATTTATTTTATGGTTTTTCCTTTTTCTTTCTTTAAATTTGTTATTTTTAATTACACATGATAGTAGAATGTATTTTGGCAAACTATACATACATAGAGTATAACTTATTCTATTTAGGATCCCGCTCTTGTGGTTGTACATGATGTGGCGTTATCCTGGTCATGTATTCAAATACAAGGCTAGGTAAGTTATGTCCAATTGATTCTACTCTCTTACCTATTCCCCTTTCCCCACCCTTCCCTTTATTTCCCTTTGTCTAGTCCAGTGGATTTCGGTTTTTCTCCTCCCCAACCTCCCTTGTTTGGGGTTAGCATTCACAAATCAGAGAGAACATTCAGCCTTTGGTTTTGGGGGATTGACTTATTTCACTTAGCACAATATTCTTCAGTTCCATCCACTTACAGTCAACTGTCCATTGTGTGTGTGTATATATATATATATGGTGTTTATATATATATATCACATTTTCTTTGTGTGTGTATATATATATATACCATTGTGTGTGTGTGTGTATATATATATATGGATATATATATGGTGTGTGTATATATATATATATATATGGTGTTTATATATATATCACATTTTCTTTGTGTGTATGTGTATATATATATATATATATATATATATATACACCATTGTGTGTGTGTGTGTATATATATATATATGGATATATATATGGTGTGTGTATATATATATATATATATATATGGTGTTTATATATATATATCACATTTTCTTTACCCATTCATCCATTGAAGGACACCTAGGTTTGTTCCATAACTTGGCTATTATGAGTTGAGCTGCCATGAACATCAATGTGGCCGTGTCACTACAGCACACTGCTTTTAAGTCCTTTGGGTGTGTACCAAGGAGTGGGAGAGCTGGGTCAAATGGCGGTTCCAGTCCAAGTTTACTAAGGAATCTCCACACTGCTTTCCGTAGTGGCTGCACTAATTTGCCATCCCACCAGCAGTGTGTGAGAGTACCTTTCTCCACACATCATTGCCAAAGTTCATTGTTACTTGTATCCTTTATAATCGCCATTCTGACTGGAGTGGTGAGATGGATTTCAGTGTGCTTTTAATTTGCATTTCTCTAATTGCTAGTGATGTTGAACATTTTCTCATATTTTTTTGACCGTTTGTATTTCTTCTTTGAAGTATTTGTTCATTCCCTTTGCATATTTGAGGATTAAATTATTTATTTTTCTGGTGTTAAGTTTTTTGAGATCTTTGTGTATCTTGGAAATTAATGCTTAATCTGAGGTATAGGTGGTACAGATTTTTTCCCTGGTCTCTGGTCCTTTGGTACAGCTGGCAAACAGACCAAATCAATAATGGAAATTTATAGAAAGGGACCATCCTAAGTTGGTATCTTAGGCTTCTACCTCGAGAAGAGCAATCTAACAAAAGAAGCCAAAAAAAAAAAAAAAAAATACAAGATAAGGGGATATACTAATGGCACATAAAAACAATAGATTAAGTTTATAGGAACAAAAATTGGTTCTATGTGAAGATCAAGAAAATGATTAAATTTTAGGACCTGTGATCAGGAAAATAGAAAGCACACACAATATCCAGTTATCAACATAAAGAATGAAAGGGGGATTGCTTGAGATTCTATTGACTTTAAAGGCAAATCAGGGAATACTATAATCAATAAACTCTACAGCAGAGTTGAGACAAGCTCCTTAAAAGACACAAACTACCCAAACCCAAACTCACTCAAGGTGAAAGATAATCTTGATTATCCTGTTAAAAAATTAAATGAATCCTCAGAAAACTTGGAATGGACCTACCTTTTGACCCAGTTATCCCACTCCTCAGTTTATACCCAAAGGACTTAAAATCAGCATACTATAGTAACACAGCCACATCAATGTTTATAGCTGCTCGGTTCACAACAGCCAGATTGTGGAACCAACCTAGATGCCCTTCAACAGATGAATGGATAAAGAAACTGTAGTATATATACACAATGGAATACTATTCAGTCATAAAGAAGAATGATATTATGGCATTTGCAAATAAATGGATGGAACTGAAGAATATCATACTAAGTGAAATAATTCAATCCCAAAAAACCAAAGGCTAAATGTTTTCCCTGATAAGTGGAGAATGATATATAATGGGGGTGGGGGGGGAGTGAGAGAAGAGTGGGGGAACTTTAGATTATGTAGAAGGAAATGAGAGGGGGAGGTATGAAAAATGGTGGAATGAGACAGACATCATCACCCTATGTGCATGTATGATTACATGAATGGTATGAATCTACATCGTGCACAACCATAGAAACGAAATGATGTACCCCTTTTGTGTACAATGAATCAAAATGCAGTCTGTAAAAAATTTAAAAATAAATAATTTTTAAAAATGTTCCTTTTAAGGAAATTCCAGGTTTAAATAAACTTCCATGATGATTTCTTTAAAATTTAAAGAGAAAGCAACACCAATTCTACACTAAACTTTCAAGAAAAATAAGGACAAAACTCTTGTGATCTCTGAAATTTATAGAGACCTGCAATTTGATGATGCAGAAACCAGAAAGATACAGTAAGCAAAGAAAATCACAGGCTAACATCACTAATGACAGTAGGTGCAGGCATCCTGTAACAGGCTAACAGAGTGATGAGACATAGAAACAGAAAAATATGTCAAGACCAAGTGCAGGGCATCTTCGGGATATAGAGTTAGCATAAGTAAAACCAAGAGTCGCCAATGTGATCTACCACATTAGAGAACTCCGAAGGAACAGACGAGGGAAAACGTGACAAAAGTAGCTCCTGTTCATGGTAAAATCATTGAGTAAGAACAAAATGAAGCTCCTTCAAACAGAGATGGCGTGTTCTAAGGAAACCTACTGCTGACATGCTCAGCGGCCAGGGGCAGCTCTTCCAGAAAATGGAGAACCAGCAAGCAGCTCTCGCCAGGTCGATGGCACTTAAGGTCCCAAATGACACCGGAAGGAAAGAAGAAGCAGTATGAAGACAGAAAGGAGAAAGAAAAGGCATTCACTCACAGGTGACAGGATTGCCTAGGATAAAGTCCCCAGGGACTTGTGGAAAAAAAAAAAAAACAAGACACGAGGAATAATACGTGAGTTTGCCGAGGTTCCAGGAACAGTGATGGATTGCATTTGTTTATATTTTAGATGAATCATTGGGAATTAAATTATCAAATTATTTACAATAACATCAAAAATAGGAAATACTTTAGAATACATTTTTAATATACGTGTAGTACCTCCAAACATTGCTAAGAAAATTCAAGAATATCTAAATAAATGGAGACATACTCTGTTTATGGATCAGAATTAATATTTTTAAAAAGTAATTCTCTACATTGATCAATGAATCAAATGCAATTCCAATCAAATCCTGGCAGCCTATTTTTTTGGTAGAACTTCTAAAATCTTAAATTCTTAATGTTAGAGCAGGGAAACAGGCTGAGACAATAACTAGAGGAAATTTATGGGGGGAAAGGTCATAAAATAAAAGAGGAAATCAAAGGATGAGAAAAGTCAAAACAATTTTAAATAAGCACATAGTCGATGGACTGCTTGCAAAAGTATCATAAAGTTACCATAATCAAGGCAGAGTAGTGTTGGTTAGTGGAAAAGAATAGAGAGTTCTAGAAAGAGACCCACATGGGCACCGTAGTTGATATTAACCATAAAGCCAACCCATTTCATAAAGAATATACAATCTTTCCAACACCTTTGGCAGAATAGTCAAACATTCAAATGCAAACAGATAAAAACTTGACCCTTACCTACCTCACACATATGTACATGATTTCTAATTGGATCCTGGACTGAATTGCAAAAGCCCAAACTATAAAACTTATAAATATTAACTAAGGAAAAAATTCATCACAGACTTGGGGAGAGAAATATCGGGTAAATAGAACAGAGGGAACAGCCAACCACAAAAGAAATAAATTGGCCTTTCATAAACTTAAAACCATTCAGGGAATAAAAAGAAGCACACAGGCTGGGGGGAAGTATGAGCAGAACATCTATGTGGTACAGGACTCATATCCAGAACA
This sequence comes from Sciurus vulgaris, assembly GCF_902686455.1. Lineage (NCBI taxonomy): Eukaryota > Metazoa > Chordata > Mammalia > Rodentia > Sciuridae > Sciurus > Sciurus vulgaris. The sequence continues at coordinate 153,530,517 of NC_136467.1, forward strand.
CATAAAGGACTCTTACAAATCAGGAAAACAGAAGTCCAATTTATAACTTGAGCCAAAGATTTGAATACCCGTCCCCACCATCAAAAAAAAAAAAAAAAAAAAAAAAAATAGGTAGAGAGTGGCTAGTAAGTCCATGAACAATGTTCATCATTGCTAGTCATTAGTACAAGTCCAAACACAATGAGAAAGCATTGTGTATCTATTAGGATGGCCAGAAGTAAGTCTGGCTGAAGAATGGAAGAGCAATTGCAGCCCCACACACATTACTGGTAGGAGTGCAAAAAATTACAACTGATTTGGAAAACACTTGGGTAGCTTCTTGCAGAGTTACATACACACCCAGCACAATCCAGCAGTGGCTGAAGGTGAGGACAGCGGACTGGCTGTAAAGGAGCACAGAGTCTCTTTTGGAGTGAAGGAAATATTCCATATCATGATTCTGGTATTGGTTGCTTAAGACTGTGCATTTACCCAAACTGATTGAACTGGACCCTCCAAACCTGATGGATTTTCTTATATGTGCAATGCCGATTTAAAATAATGCAGTTCTAGGACTGCAGAATAGAAAACCTAGGTGGCATGACAACAGTACTAATCGTAAATAAAGAACAATAAGAGAATGTCTGAAGATGAGATCCAGATCCTGAATTGACTCTCCAGAGACTGACGGTCTAGAATGGCCTCAAGATGCACCTCTTTTAAACGTCTGTGAATTTTAATGGAATTCAGGTGGAGTGTGTGTGCCTGCTTGTGTGTGTGTGTGGGGGGGGGGAGGACTGGTGATGAAAAGATGGGGACAGTGAGGGGCCCCTGCGTGGAGGACCTGCTGGACCCTGACTCCAGAAGGGCGTGGCCACAGGGGAGGCCAGGCCTGCGGAGGCCCGCCGGCGGTGCAGCTGCTCTCACGCCTCTTTGCCTACGAGTTCTCTATATTCCTGCAGTCGCCATCACCTTTCCACGGGTGCAGGGGGCTGCAGATTCGCTGCTGATATGCAAAGACCTAGCTCAGTGAAGGTTTTCAGCGGGCCGATTCCCAGCTCTCCCTGTTGTAGCCGTAGATCAGATCTACACGCTGTTTGCTAACAGCCAGAGTTTGCACTGAATGCAATCAGATAGCAACGCACCTCGAAAACAAACAAGTGACTTCTTATTCCATGCAATTGTCTCCAAACAAAATTCATCTTACCACCATTGACTGCTGCAAGGAGTCCAGAAGAGGCATTTTCTCCCAGTCTGCCGGAAAACTTTCCGAGAACACTGGCGATGCTCTGTGTCCCCTCTCTGTTCCTGGCCCGGGAGTGGACTCTCACGGTTCGGACAGTTGCCTAAAAACGCCCTTGTCTCCACACTTACCAGAGCTGCCTACGTGCCCCACAAGGGAGTCCAGCCCTCTGTCCTCCTGAACGTGAAGGCGGCCATTGCTTCACTTTGGAGATCTGGATGCAGGGAATAAAGGGGAGTGGGAAGGTGTGGCCCTGGGATGACAGAGCTGGGGAATGTTTATTGGTCACCCTGGGACCTGTGATCTTCTCGGTCGCCCTCCTGTGCCAGGTCAGTATTGATCTTATTCTTTTCTCCCCCACAGCAAATTCAGCAGAGGGCCTGATTGCATGGCCATCTGTGGATTTAAGACTCTTTGCATTTCTTTTTATTACTCTGCCCACGGCATTTCCTAATTTCTCCAGCTTCTGTTATTTCTTCCATCAACACCTATCCTCTCTCACCCCAAATTCAAATGCACAACCAAATGAAAATATCCCTTCCTAATCAACTGCATACGTCCTTCAGTTTATGGATCAATACATTTCACGTGGAGTATCCGGGTAACTGTTTCAGAGAGGGTTAGATTGGGGCAGGCAGGAGTTTTCACTGGTGACAGAGCATTTATCTGCAACAGTCACCTTCACACAACTTAACCTCCCTCACTTGTGTGGCCCCATCGACCTGCATGTAAAAAAAAAAATGGAATAAACAATAACAAACACTCCCCCATTCATAGTTACCTAAGCATGACAGCTATGAACATTTATTCCTCTTCAGACAGCTGAGAACATTTTAGAAGGGAGGAGGAGAAAGCTCTTGTGCTGTTTCAGTTCAGAATGGCTTTTGAAATCATTGGTGGCTTTGGGGCTGAACAATCAGGATGTGGAGAAAGTTGTTGGATGAGGAAATCCTAGAGTCATGGAATTTTACATTATATAGAGATTGTTGAGATGGAGGCCAACTCCAGAAAATAGATTTATAGCATTTCAGTGTATTTGCCCTTGAGCAGGAAACTTGTGCCAGAGCTGGGTACACTCCCGATCTTCTGTACCCTTAGCACAGTGCTTGCCCCATGCTGCAACTGTGTGGAAGTGTGATGATAAAAACTCCGTACTGATGGAAATAGCCAGTCAATGTACTGGTGCTCTATACGACAGGTAGTCTAGGTTTTATGTAAAGCTACTTGTTTCCAAAATGGGCATTGGAAATAGATTCAAACCTGGAATTCTCACTTATTCCCAACTCACACAGTAGGAGTGAACTCCGCCTCCATCTAGCAGTCTCAGGATGATTTGCCTGTGACCGCTTCACTCAGTTTTGACCCCTTTCTCCAAACCTGTTATGGTTCAACAAGGTCCTTACATCTTTCACCCCTATTCAGGGCAGGAGTCTTGGGCCCCCTTCCTGTGAGAACCTAGAAAATGTAAACGGGAGCTTTGCTTCCATTTCGACCAATACTCATGAGGTTCTGTCGTATGGCTGCCCAGAACTGGAGGACAGCTCCTGTCCCTGCCCTTAGGGTTCAGCTCTCCAGGAGGCCAGGACATGGTGCTATGTGAGCACTGGTGGCCATCGCCCATGGTTCTGAGGGGGTAGATGGAGTTGGGTCCAGGACTCCGCATGTTAGCAGGAATCCCAGGGGACTTTCAGGCCTGCTGTCCAGGGTTACTCTCTAGGAAGTAACTGCCATCACACAGGCAGCCAGGGATGCCGGTTTTGAGAACCATCAAGCTTACCTCATTCCAAGGATAGGGTTGCCGGGGCAAAACTATCTCAAATAACAGACTTATTTTTTCACAGTTCTGATAGCCAGAAGCCCAAGATCAGGATGCCATCATTTTTCATTTCTGGAGAGAGTGCTCTTCCTGGCTTGAAGATGGCGGCCTTCTCATAGTTTCCTTATGAGAGAAAGAGAGAGAGAGAGAAAGAGAGACAGAGAGACACAGTGGGTGGGGAAGCTCTGAGTCTCTTCTTGTAAGGACGCTTGTCCCAGCAGATCAGGGCTCTCCCCTCATGACCTAGTCTAACCACGATCACCTCCTACAAGCCTCATCTGGACACCAGCACGTTAGCTGATAGGGCTTCAACGCACGGCTTTAGAGTGACACAGTTTGGTCCACAGTGGAAACATGAGCATGCTCACTCATCGTTCTTTTGATTCTCATTATTCGAGAACTTGGGGAACCCACAACCTGTACACCAGTCATGACAGAATTAGAATCCATAGCCAGCTTCACCTTGCTCTGTGAGATTTCTGATATATATTTTTTAAAATAAAATAATGGCTAATTTTGAAAATACAATTATTATTTCAAAATATTTACCTTGAAGTAGAGGCAATGGTCAGATGACCTCACAATGAACATGGATATCCCTCCCTCCCAACCTGATGTCTTCCAAAGAAGTCAGATGGGGGACGTGTATTCCACGGTACCGTGCACTCCCTCAATACACCCAAATCTCTGCAGATGTGCCCTAGAAAACCACGTCTTCTGCTCCTGTCTGGAAGCAGGTGCTACCATGGTGCACGGGAGGGCTCCTTGTTTAATATCCCTCAACGCTGAGTCACCACAGGTTCATGGCATCTCAAGAAAGAGTGTGAAGGTATCACAACCCTTCAGGAGCCAGAGCGAGCCGAGAGCTGTAGCCATCACGCACTGCAGATCCTCTTTTCCAATCATAAGGATATTATACAAATATTTTTTCTTACAAATGAAAATAGACAAAGGTGTTGGCTTCTTTGTCCAGAGACTACATGCTATGTGCAAATGGTGCTGGCCTTGCTGGTGTAAAGCTGTTCCTGTCTGGAGATGTCCACTCCTGTTCCTGCGCACAATGCAGGCTCTGTCTCTCCCCCTCTACTTTATGCCAACCCCAAGTTCTACGTCAGGGGCTGCCCCATCGTCGATGATCTCACCCAGGTAGCCGTCGTTCACAGTTTGGTGATCACTTTTTGGTTGGTTTCTGTCGTGCAATCTTTCACCCTTCGCACTGCAGCTTTAACTTGGGGTACGTGCAGGTGCTCGAAATGTGTTGGCTGACTGTGCTGACAGGCAGCCACGGCAGGTGCGCAGGGCAGCGGGTGAGAGTCTCACCGTATTCCTGCTTAGCAGTATGGATTTCCCCCTCAGGAGCAGAACATAGGAAAGCACCTTAACCTTTCTCGTCGGGAACACCTGACAAGGTGTCACTTTCAGCAGAGTTGATGTGCCACGTTTAGGAAAATGAATTTGTTCTTTAATCAGATTTTGATTCTTGCACACTTGCCAGTGTTTATGAGGGAGACAGAAGCCTGTGGAGTGTTTTGATTTACTCCATTTTTCTCTGCGCTGAATGAAAGGAGGCCATTGCCATGTGATTCTCCTGGTAGCCCCCATGTGAGAAAAACACCGGCAATTCTCATTTCTTTCAATTCCCACTTAGGGCTACTGAACCAAACCTTTCTGTTGTTGCTGATAGAAAATATTTTAAAAAGTACTTGTTTAAAATTCAACTCAATTTGTTTCTCATCCTTTCCCCAGATTAATTGACTCTATTGTATTTGGTGTATGGGAATTAAGTGACTTTATCTCAACGAAAAAATGAAAGTAAGTTGTGCAAAATGGTCTAACCGTACCCTTGCCGTGGCTCTTCGGAACAAGCACACGAAGACCCAGAGACATCTCTAGGAAACGAAGGAACAGAAAAGACCCAGAGGCACCTTAGAACTGGGGAAAGCTTATCCCCATTTGCCCATCCTGACAAAATTACTGAAAATGCCTCCTTTCTCCAAAGGTTCTACTTGGGACAGCAATGCATCTGATCACCTCTTTTTTAATTTACTTGAAACTCAGAACCAACTAAATGACAAAATGTGTTCCTTAGGGCTGGCCTTGACACCACCAGAGACTCTTTGTGGCCTTGGGTCTTTCATTTTGCCTTTCTGAACACAAATTTCCTGATACATAAAAGAGGGACTAACTAGATTTCCCCTGCTTGTTTCACAGAAATGACGTGACCAAATAAGAAAACACGTGCATGCTATTCTGGTCTCTCTCATCCATTTGAGCTGGCCGGAATGTCACCCCGCCTCAGGAAACAGACAGCTATGGGGGCTGAGGTTCGCCATCTAACTGCAGGGTTCTGGGCCGACCCTGTCCTGCTCTGGGTAAGTACACGGCCTTCTTCCTTCTGTTTGTTCACGTGCGGAGTGGAGATAACAACTTCATGAAGCGTGCCTTCTCATATTGATGAGATAATGGAAGAATTTCCCACAAGTACACATCAGCTTCAACACTGCCAAGTTGCTGTGGAGAAGATCTCTTGGAATATAAAATAAGCAGTGACATTTCTGGTGTTTTCTAAGTGCGTGAAGTGTGTCCACACACACAAAGGAAGCTCACCAAGATGAGAAGAAAGTGGTCTGACTTTTAAAATTGTTATGAAAACAAAAGAGTAAAAAAATGCAATACATTTTATTTGTTAAGTAGTATTCTTAACTTGAAGAAAATGCAATACACGGAGGTGGGGGTGAGAGAAGAAGGGAGGAACTTTAGATTACTAGAGGGAAATGAGAGGGAGGGGTGTGAGAGGGTGGAATGAGACAGACATCATCACCCTACGTACATGTGTGATTACACGAATGGTATGGGTCTACATCGTGTACAACCATAGAAATGAAAAGATGTACCCCATTTGTGTACAATGCATCAAAATGCAGTCTGTAAAAAATAAAAATTAAAATAAATTAAAGTAAATTTAAAAAAAGAAATAGTCATCAAAATGGAGAAAGGAGAGTTTGCTGACTACAGAAATTCACCGGCTAGATTCAAGTAGATACATGGAGGGGCCCAAGGATGTGAGCTTTAGAGGATTAGTGTGATTCTGGGAAAACTCAAGCAGCAGGTGGATTTCCAGCAGCACAGACTCAGAAGAGGTTTGACAGAGACTGATGTGCACAGCGGAACCAAGCAGCCTGGCCCAGGGATCCCAGGGATGTGGGGTTGTTCCTTGCCTCATGACCCAGAGCTTTCCAGCATTTTCCATAAACTGGAATTGATCTTGGACCGTCACACATTTCACAGTAAGGTTAATTGTGGGAATTGATGCTCTGTCTCCCAAAATGTCACCATGCTTATACTCACTGCTTTTTGTTTTTCCTTCAACTTTGTTTCAAGCCTTTGTTAAGGAAGATTTGAAAGGTTTTATGTGTTGTCTGTTCTACACTCGATCTTTGAATGTCCACTTTTTGGGGATGAAGAGAAGTTTATTTTAGTTAAAGGGATAAATAAGGTTTCACCTTTCCAGATTGAAAAATGATTTTGAATGCATTCCTAAGTTGATAAATTGATCGATTATCAATCCACATTAACTATTTTCTTTTTTTCCCTTTGGTATTAGAGATTAAACTCAGGGGTATTGTACCAATGAACTGACTCCCCCAGCCCTTGTTGTGTTTTATTTTAAGACAGGATCCTGCTGACTTGTCCAAGCTGGCCTTGAACTTGAGATCCTCCTCCCTCAGCCTCCCAAGTCACTGGGATTATAGATAGGTGTCACTGTCTCCATTAATAATAACAACAGTTTTTTTAATTGAGATTCTCTCACTGGTTTTTTCTTCTTGAATTTTAGGTACTATTTTTATATCTTCTAGGATGGGCATAAAAACAAGCATAAGAGAATGCTTAATATAATAGGAACGAATAAAGGGAAAGAAATCAGCCCCAAGTGGGAAACCAAATTGTGAAAAGATTACTAGTAATCAAAGTGTCTGACTTTCTCTTTGTGCAAATATTATTTAAAATCATGCATATGCAAATAAAGATGCTTCTTTATGACAGAGATTAAAGACATACAGTACAGTGATTAGTATTCTTTGTATACATTCAAATACAGCAAGATTGATATGCAAGCAAAATGAATTACAATCAGGAAGAGTACTCTATTATTATCATATCACTCAAAACCAGCACCAGGCAGGCAAGATAGTGTCCATGAAAATGTGGGAATGAGCCCAAGCGTCAGCAAGAGACAGGAAGATTTCTCTTCTAGGAATACAGTTTTATATCATTTGTGATTTAAAAATCTATAAGACACAAACAAAATAAAACACAATGAGAATGATATACTAGCATAACTATTTATGAAAATAAAACAGTTTTGCTGTATTTGCAGTCCATGGGTAACATTGATCGTTTTAGATCTGAGGTCCTGAAGTTGTATACTAAACTATTCAGAAAAATTTCTATGGCAGAAGAAAACTGAAACTGATTTTGTTTTTATCATTTGAGGAGGGAGAAAAAGCTACCAAATCTAAATCAAGTATTCCATTTGAAAGTTGTTGGGAAAGCTACCTTTTCCTTAGAGCAATGATGTTTAAAATATATACAAAGAGAAGGGGGTGGGTGGAGGAGAGAGAGAGAGAGAGAGAGAGAGAGAGAGAGAGAGAGAGAGAGCACACCATGTCTGATTAGAAGCATTTACTTAAAAGATTTTCAGGACACAGATTATATCACATGCCAAGATTAGCATAAAGCATGCTCAGGCTACTTTCCTTTGAAGACCAAAATATAACAGCAAGTAAGGTAATCTATAGCTATGGGTTAATAAGTATCTTATCCTTGTGATTTAGAATTTTGCTGAGAAAGAATTAACGTGATGTTCCTGACAACCACTTGCTTTAAAATGGAATACTGTGAGCAGTGGATTGGCTTGGTTCAAGTCCATTGCTAAAAAACTTCAATCTCCACACCTCCCATAACTGAAGCTAAGGGGTGTTTGGGTTTGTTCACCTGCCCTGAGCAGCAGAGTTCATGCTACCTGAACTGGTTTACCTCTGAGGTGGGACTGGAAAAGTTGCAGTACATTAAAAGGTAGGCATGCAAACAGATTGTGCTCCCCTCCTCCTCCCCCTGTCAGTTGTCAAAAATAAATGCAGTGTTCCGAGTGGCTAATGGTGAGTTTAGAAGCGAGCCTTTTAAGACAGAAAGGAAAGTGCAGATATTTAATGTACTAAAAGGAATAGTACCTAAAACTGAAGTGCACTGTTGGGCAATAAGGTTTTCAAATTCTCCCTTGTCTTAGAAAAACTTTAAATTTGGGACTGTCTGGTCTCGTACATGGGATTGGTTATTGCCAGCTGTTTCCTGATAGCCACTCCAGAGGTCCACGTGTTTCCCGTATGAATACAGTTTTGTCCACCTAATGATGCTGGCCAGCGAATGACCGTGTACAGCCGTGGTCCCATATGATCACAAAGCCAGTGGGGGATTCCTCTTGTCCAGTGAGGTCGCGGCCAACCTAAAGTGCTGGTGAGACGCATCGCTCACGTGTGGGTGGGCATGTCTGAGCGAATGACCTCCTGTGAGCCCAGTCCTACGAAAAGATAACCTGTATCCTTGTGCACTGCACACCACACTTGCAAATAACAAACAACTGTGTTATTAATGCATGCGATTATTATACCACGCATTTTATTGCCATTTGACAGTGTAATCCTTCTACTCCTATAAAAGCAAGACAGCGTGCCGTGTCGCGCAGGAGCAGCCTCAGAACCTGCTGCCCACTGCTCCCCTTGTCTGCCTGTGGGAACCACATCCAGTGACTGCCATGGACAGCCCTGAGTGTGGAGGCCATCTACAGTGCTGCAGCGTGAGGAAATCCTGAAATCTCAGAAAGCGCCCTTGTCACCAGCAGCACGTGGCTGAACTAGAAGCAGTCAGTGCTGGTGGCCTACTGGGTGGTGGTGGTGATGCTGGCAAGCAGTGTAGACAGGCGCGCAGAGTCCTCTAACTGGGTCTTCCCAGCAGGCAGATGATGGGCAGATCTTGCTGCTGACCTCCATGGTTAGGGAGAAGCAGAGACGAGGAATCACCAAGGCACCTGCCGCGTAAGTGAGGCACTTGGTGGAACCAGGACTCCAGGACTCCATGCCCGAGACTCTGGTGGCCCCCACGCAGCCTCTTGAGTCTCTTGAGTCTTGCAGCTTGTACGAAAGTAGAGAAATGAAAGTAATGCAAGAGAGGATATCAGCTCTTAGCTCCATATTGTCTTCCAGCTTATAGTCTTTATCAAAATTGAAGTGTGATTGTTTTTTTAAAATGAAAAACTCTCTTTTCATGAGAACCGTTTGTGAGATATTCTTGTTAGTATGATACTGGCTGAATTTCACACGAAAGGCAAGATTTATCTGTCACCTCACTAGCTTGAGATCTGAAATCAAGTTATCACTCTTTACCAAAATATTAGCTTCAAAAGCTTAAAGACAGTAAATGCAGATTCAGAGACCTTATTTTTTTACTCGGCTCATTTTATTAACTTTTCCACCATAGACGCAATACATTTATCAGTTCATCAGCTTGTCGGGGAAACAGATTACAAGACAAAAGATCTCAAAGGTAAAGGAATAGCCATCTGATCTCGTCACTCTTTCCCCCGGGAATGAGGCTGGGGACCACACGTAAGCTGTAAAAGTTAAGAGGAAGTTCTACCGCTGTTTGGCGTCTCTCACGTCTTTTGAGGAAAGAATCTCTCCATACCATCAATCCCCCTGCGTGCGTCTTGGGACCCAGCGCCTCCTGCTCGCCAGGCAAGTCCTCGCCCTGGACCTGCTGCCGTTGGCTCTCCCCAGCCAGGTTCCCCCTCGCCCCAGCCCTCTCCGGCCCCAGCTCTTCTCTTCACATTGTGTGGTGTGGCCCCTGAGGTTGTCAGATGAGCCGCCACAAAAATGATTTAGGTGACAGGTTTCCCACGACCAAGTTCACCAACACATTTGTAAACTAAGTGTGAGTGATATTTACTTCTGTTGTTCTTTAAAAATCTGGAGGGAGAAGGACTCCAAAAATGAGCCATGTGCTAGTCAGCTTGCCACTGAGACACGATCCTGTGAAGAGAGAGGACTTAGGTGGGCTCACAGCTGAGAAGTTCCAGGTCACGGTCACTTGGCCCCATGCTCTGGGGCCTGTGCAAGACGGAGGTGGAAGCCCATGGAGGAGTGTGATCACGTGGGGCTGAGGAAGGGAGGAAGGGGAAGGGGCTGAAGCTGCCATCTCCTTCAAGGACGTGTCCCCAGTGACCAGACAGCCTCCTACAGAGGCCCCACCATCTCCCAATAGCCCCACGCTGGCAACTATGTCTGGACTCATGGTCGTTGGTGGGAGATTTCAAATCCAAACGATAGCATGTGTTTATGTGGAATCTTTGGTTTCTCATCAAATATCCCAGTGGGTTTCTCGATATTAAAGGTGTTTACTGTTCATTCAATCTCTTATTTGTTTTACTTTTTCACTAAGTTTGGTTCTACATATACAAACATTGAAAAATGTTAAATTTCAGATCTGGAGTGTAATCTCTGATAGATGCATCTGTTTTGTGTTCTGTGGAAGGAAAGCATCCACTGGAAAAATATGCAGGTCATTGTCAACGTCTATAAAAATCACACGATTAGTCACGTACTAAAATTTGTATAAGAAGAAAAGTGTAGCTTTCATATCTTGGAAGCATCTTTTCCACAGGAATAAGGAGAGATACTATGAATTTCCCCATAATCCCTTACTTGAACTTCCTTGGAATTTTACATTTGTAAAAGAACAATTATCCAATCTAACTGTAGAACTTAAAAAGAAAGAATGTGACTTCTCACCATTTGCTTATTGTTACGTTGTTTTCATTACTAACATCATTGTGATCTGTTAGGTTAATTGTGCTCAATGAAAAGGACTGTGATAAAATAAACTCCAACGGAAAGTCCAGTTCGTTTTATGCTTAAGAATTTTGCTATATCAAATAAATGTAAAGTCTCTTCTGAAATCTTATGGTAACATTCTCACGTGTCTTCTTCCAGATTTTTCTTCCATTCTCAGATGAATTTTAATTAAAGTTTTTAAAATACCCGAGTATAAAGGCTTGAGAAACGCAGATATTCCACACAGGCTCTTGCTCCTTGTGTTATTATGAGATCTTTGATGACTCTCAGTTTTTTGGATGTTACTTATGTTATAAAAGTAGATAATTAAAATAAAATCTTTATCATTCCCAAGGATTTTTTCTGCCATTATTTCCACTTTACTTCAATACATTGGCCATAAAGCTATGGAATAAACCAAACCCCCTCAAAAAATGGTTTTCAGGGCCAGAGTCCTAAAATTTTCTAAAAGGATAACAAGAGAAAGCCACTTCCTTTAGTCTGCTTTTACATGACATAAAAGCTGCTTTTCCAGTCTGGTCTCTCATCAGTATTGAATATCAGTAGCTATAAAGCATGTATTCATAGTTAACTTAAAAAGATATGTTAAATTGTTTAACTGGATGTAGCCTGTAGTTTTAAAGTCTGGTTTTTCGATCACCGTGAATCATTCATTCAGAAGAAAAGGGAAGAAAATAAAGGAAGAGGTCTAATGCAGAGATTCAGGAGCATGCTTCAAGAGCAGGAAAGTGCAATTATTGGGAGAGAAAAGAGACTCGAAGCCACTGCTCATACAGGGGAATGGGGTGGTCAAGATCACCCGAAGCAGCTGTGACACCTGAGCTCTTGAACTCACCACCTGAGTCAGTTATGAGAACCAGCAAGACCAAGTCCAGAAATATACACTTAGGGCTAGTCCTCGGCTTTGTCTTAAAATGACCCCGAGGACTCCTTAGAACGAAACGTTTCAGCAGTGTATGAGTGTACCTTTTTCCCCATATCCTTGCAGGAAAAAGAGGGGTGGGGTGGGGTGGGGGGAAGGAAAAATAACAGAACGAGACGGACATCATTACTCTAGGTACATGTCTGATTACACAAATGGTGCGACTCTACTTCGTGTACAACCAGAGAAACAAGAGCTGTACCCCATTTGTGTACAATGAATCAAAATAAATAATGTGAACTTTAAAAAACTTTCATTGTTTGTTTGATTGCATTTCATTTTGCTTGTGTGGTTCTCATCTTAACTTGGGTATGGGCTAGTTCACGTATTTATTGGAAAAGTATTTAATTGATTTTCTTCTTTTGTACTTCCAAAAATATATGGGCCACCTTTGGTGACATAGTGACAGGTAGTTTGCTTATGTTATTGGGGTTTTGTTTTTGTTTTATTTGTTTGTCTAGTAACACCATCTTCCAGTGGTTAGGATCCCCTGTGATATTTAAACATTGCATGGGAAATGATGGGGCTGTAGGAAGCAAGAAAAGAGCCAAAGAATTCCAGAACCTCATGAGGGCACGTCTGACAGCCTTACTTCTTTAAGGAAACCCCCAAGCTAGTACCAGACAAGGACACAGCTTGCCTGCTTGGTGTTGGACCCTAAACGTGTGCATTACAACACACTATAACATCTGTTCACACAAAAACAGGTAAACTATAAAAAAAATTAACCATTTTTATCACTAGTTAAAGGATTGGTGTGTTAAAAAAAAAAAAAAAAAAAAAACCATAAAATCCTGAAGGAATTTTACGAGTCCTCAGAGAATAAACGTAACTGTATTGAGACCTAAGAATGGTATTTTCGCAAGCCAGGAAACGCTCTGGTGATTACTAGGTATATCACTTTTACAAGTGTATTTTCATTTAGTTGAATTTTGCACCCTTATCTTTAAAATTTATTGGGGTAGATTATTATTTTTAACAGCTCTGCAAAGAAAGAAATCAAGTAGAGTTTTATGATTTGAAAATTATTTTGCTGAAGCAGCTTTATATCTGTGAGACAGTAACATTTCTAAATCCAATAATAACATTGGGCTTGCTGACAGGTTTGAATTGATGGAAGGAAAATCTAACCACTCAAAGTAATTTAAATAACCATCTTCTTGTTTCCGCCCAGACTTACCTGGGAATGAGACTGTTCTTGGTACCTACTCTCTAGAATGTGGTAAAAATTAATTTGATGTTTTGAGTAGGAGAAGATAAAACCTCGAAGCAGTTGTGTAGTCTGAGAAATGTGTGCAGTGTTGCTAAGTGAAATGCCTTCTCCCCTGGGCCACTGTGGTAAGGTTTTGGCTTAGTTCTCTAATTTCTAATTTCTTAAGTTATATGGCTATCAATGATCTGCTTGTAAACATTACATTGCAATCCAACCATTTGAAAGAAATCCTAATATTGTGTCAAATCTCCTTTCCTTAACCAATTCTCATCAAACACGACTTCCTGGAGCATTTACCTTCAATTAGCTCATTAGTAGAAACAGAAGATCCCTATTTACATCTACAGATATATGGTTGCGATGTAGTATTGGTCCTCCATCTACATTTATGGAAAATTAATTTCTAAGTTAGGCTGATTGAAAGTCACTTCCTATGCTCAGCCAAAGGAGTTAATAAAATGTGGTAGGCACATTAGTTTCCATTATGCAAACTTGCCAAATAGCAAGCAAATACCCCCAAGCCACTTAAAATCATGATCTGTTTTTATTAAATTCTAGTAATTCATCTTTTATTTGTTGATATTAGGGTGGTGCCCTTTCAAATTAGTTGTTATATGAGCTCACAACCTGATCTTGAGGGAGAAGCAATGACACATGGCTAACTTTTGGCTGTTGTTTTGAAGGTATGTAATTTTGAGTACAAACAACAGAATGAAGAGGGCTAACCTCAAATCTCAGCCTGTATCTTCTCTACATGCCATTAAGACCATGAAGGAAATAATGTAAGTAAATGTGTTGCTAAGTTACAAAGATGAGGGATCAAAGAACGGTGAGCATTCAACATAAATATCTTGAAAGATCTGATGGAAGTAAGAGCCGGGCTAGAGTCTGGAGATGACGTAAGGCATACTTGAGACTCTCCATTAGGGAAGATGGGAGGGAAGAGGCAGGAAGGGCGTCCAGAGCTGAAAGAGGCAGGATAATAAGGCTGAGCAGGTAGCTAAAAAAGGAATTAGAATAAATAAGACAAGGCTCAGAATGGCACATTTTGCAAGTGAGAAGTGGATGCAGAGATGGAATTCAGTAAAGGACACTAGAAGAAATTGAGGCAGAAAAAAAATACCACTTAAAAAAGACACACTATAGGCAATAAAGATGCTTAGCCTGACTTATTAAACTAAAACACCAGTGGTAGATACGTCTCCCTCCTCCTAGTTTTGTGTAGTAGATGGTACAGGAAATTTGGTTCATTTGAATGACCTATGTGAACATTTTGATGCTTAATTTATTACTTTTTAATGGAGGCTAGGTCACCAATCCATAACAAGTCAATAGCCTGATCCTGAGTCTTATTTTAAGTTACTCAATGTCAATGCAACTCAATTGATTTACTCATTACCATAGTCCTATATGGCTTTCAGAAAGAAAGCCTGTAAATAATTTCCTCTCGTAATTTTGTGGGGTCAGAGAATGCAGCAGAGTTGCTGCTGAGGCCTCTTGGAAGCCACCCATGCACTGACTTCATTCATTATGTTTTAGTTCTTATTACTTTCCCACATTCTGAGAAAACAGCTTACCATGAAAACTTCAAAAACAGGACAAACAGAATTTAAATACTACCAAGAACCCAAACCACAATGGAGAAAAATATCTTTCCTGAAGAGGTGTAAGATAGCTTTAAACACAAATCTATGCTTGACTCTGCTGAACATCAGCTACAAAGAGGCAAATTAATTATGACCTAGTAGTCAGACATCAAGGAGAGAAGAATGTTCTAGAACTCACCCATACTAGTAATCAAAAGCTGTCTGTTTTAGTTTAACAAGAGAATGAGAAAAACCAGGAACCATGTTTCTAGTAACAGGTTAGATGGGTCTCGATTTTCCATAGCAAGGCTCTCACTGAAGACAAAATGAGGCTTCTAGACTCTACATCTAGTGATGTCATTTCTTTCTCCTCACGTTGTCCTCAGAGTGAAGATCTCTTAATGCTCATGGTCCATGGGGGCTACCTACTAAATATGCAGATTCCTAAGCCCCCACTCAGACCTTCTGAAGACAAATAATCTGAGGGCAAGATTCAAGAGTTTGCATTCCAACAGCTCCGGGTGAATTCATGACTGTAAATTATAAAGCCCCTTGTCCTCCCCGAGAGAGTCTTCCACATGAAGCAAGGCTCATCCTGCCCCTTCTGCTCTGAGAGTTGTGCAATGGTGAGCTTTCTAACCGGATCTGGATCTAGACCCTGAGCAGCCCTCCGGACGGCTCACCCTGCAACTCCGCATCACCTGCCTTCCGCAGGGCTGGCTTCCATGTCTGCAGGAACTAGCTGCCTTTACACTCTATGGGCTATGGAGCTTCTGTCTTGGAGAATTCTGGCCCACAGTTTCCTTCCTCTGATGCTGTTTCTAATCATTCCAAAGAGCATTAGTGGTTCTGTATCCGTGCCTCTATGACCCATTGCGTACTAACCCACTTCTTAGAGCTAATATCATATCACTAAACTCTTGGTTGCTAATCTTACTAAAATTTTTGTATACAATGACAAGGATTTGAATCAGCAATAAATATTTGCAAAGAATTGGTAAGGATGCATAAAAAGAGTTGATAGTGAGAACACAAATTTCCCGGTAACTACTTATTTCATATTTTTGTGTGCTTCACTAAAGTTATTTGCTGAAGATTTACCCTTTGAAAAGTGATTCACATTAACATTTAGCAAATGACTAAATAAACATCTAACTTTCAGTACTATTAACACCATCGGTTTACTTGCTGAACAGAAGAAGATCAAACATAGAAATCTTTTATTCTAAATCAGAAATATCTAGAAGAAGAAAAAGCAAATTAGTAAATATCAAAGAAGTAAATACTATACAAAAAAATAAGCTTTGGTAGATACTGTAAAAAATTAAAACCTGACTTTCTTCTCTTGGAGAACAATATATGAGCTAACTTGATCAGTAAATCCATAATCCATGCAAAAACAGATATCTGGAAGATCTAGAACAGCTGTTTGAAAGGAAATCAGGGGATTTTTGCTTAAAAATTCTCCTACATTCCTCCTCTCCCATCACACAGCAGAATGCTTAAGTGACATTTCCCAAGCCCCTTGTTATCATAATGAGAGCTTTATTCAATTAACCTGCTGTCCAGGAGACCATTTGGTAGTGAAATCATTTTAATGTACAAAAAGTATTCAGATGGAGAGTTTTACCAAATTGTTATTTAAGACCAATTATGCATTATGGTCTGTTAAGGTTTGGATATCAAATGTCTTGATAAGCTCAGTGATAGGCAAGCAAGAATGTTCAGACATGAAACGAGTAGATTATGAGGACAGTAAACTCATCAGTGGATTAATCCATTTGGTGGGTTAATAATTTGAATGAGCTATTATAGATAGGTGGGGCATGGCTAGAAGAATCAGGTCACTGTGGCATGCCCTTGGGAATTATATTTTGTCCTTGACTCCTTTCTCTCCGTGCCCCTGCTCTGACCACCATAAGCTGAGCAGCTTCCCTTCACCATGCCCTTCTGCCATGATATTCTGCCTCGTGTAGAGTCCAGAGCAATGAAATCAGCCAATCATGGACTTAACCTCTGAAACCATGAGCCCCAAATAAACTTTCCTTCTCTGTGTGTTCTGGTCAGGTGTTTTGGTCACAGTAACAAAAAGCTGCCTAACACAGGGCCTGAGAATCAATTTAAAATTTCCTACAACCTACTCTATTCATAAGATTGGAACACCTAACTAGTTGCATGAAATCTAAACAAATAACTAGCTGTATAAAAGCTGATCTTCTAACTTTCCAGTGTACAATAAGATTACATGATTTACACCCCTTGATTTCCCCTCTCCCCCTTTCCCCCACTCTACATTTCTGACTGGGGCCCTCTATTTGAATCTTATTAATTCCCTTCTTCTTTGTTATCCCTAATTATAGAGCTGCCAATCTCAAAACCTACAAAAGAGGGAAATTTGAAAACATTCTGGATTTGTATTATACTATTGAATGCACTGTGGGTTTTTTTCATATAGCTCGGGGCAGACAGCTTTAAATGAACTTTTCACAGGGAAAAAATAGGTGAGTGTTTAATAGGAAAAAAAGGAGCAGACAGATATATAATTACTTGAGTGTCTCCACTTGTTTCCGTCTCCCCCACTGTCAGCTGCCTTGGCTCTCGTCTCTGTGATATTCCCCAGGATGGCTCTGCGGCTCTCCTTCATCACAGGTGCCAAGGCATCAGCTGGCTCTCTGCTCAAGTTTCCTTTCAGGCGAAGACTAGGGTTGAGTTCCAGGAAATGGAGGAGTGAAACCTTCAGAAAACCAGGGGATCTGTCCCCTCACAAGAGCCATGGACTCCAAAGTCACATGTGGAAGAACGGCCTTGTGGAAGCCAGTTCTCAGCACGAAAGCTGTTCATGTGGATAAAATCCAGGCAGGCCCTTTAAAAAGCCAACCAGATATCATCCCTGGGATGAGTCAAGCAATGTCCGTAAGAGGAATGCCGGAGATGTGTATGTCAATATGTTTGGAACCCCTCTGTAGTAATTGTGATTCAGTTAAAGAAACAGGAATTCAGAGGTGATATCCCAATTACATTTACAAAACAAAAGGGGAGAGAATTATTCTAATGAATTGGAACCTTTTATCTGTATGTGATAGCTTTTTCTATATGATGAATCTTTGTAGAGAGGTCAAAAAAAATCCAAGAGATCTTATAAAAAACACACGCTTGCTTCAAACATTTAGAAGACTGCAGTTTGTTGGAGGCAAGAGAACAATGTATGTTTTGCCATCTCATCATCATAAATATATTCACCTTCACCCTAGATTTCTAAAACAGAAGGACCAATGCAAAACACAAACTTGGCATGTATTAAAATGTTTATTTCTGAAATTAAATTATTTATTTATAAAATTCAATATGAATAAAAGTACACAAAATCGCTTGGAGATAATGCTAACTATGACTTCATTATAAATAAATTACAGCAACAGAGATACTAGCAGCTGTATTTTGGATCTGTTTTATTAAAAGGAGGGGGTGATAGATCGGAGGACTGCTTTAGGGACATTATCATTTTTATTTAAAGAATCCATACCTGGGCTTATCCTTGGATGTTTCACATACATCCTATGAATATGTATTTACATAAGTCCAGATGAAATTGCTTCCATAAAATTCTACCTGGCAGGATGGTAAATGAGCTTTAGTGATACAGGGTCTGAATCTGGCAAAATGTTTCCTTAGTAGAATATCTAAATAGTATATTTCAACACATTATTTAATTCACTACACTAACCAAAACTTCAAATTTTTTGTCTAAAAACAAAAAGAGATGAATTCATTCTCTCAGAATAAGAATTGTAATATTGCCAGTTATTCTAAATGCAGATTAAACTTAATCCTCTGAAATCTAGTATTTGACTTAATTAAAGAACACACTTTTCTTTCCTTCACAGAAATTATGGTCATTTATTTTCTCCCATCCTGTTTTGAAGGGTTGCTAACTCCCTATCTCTTATTAGACTCTAATTATTCTTAAAGTCTGCAAACTGGATTTTATCATTTGAAATAGCTTGATTCCTATGACTGTGACATAACCACACATTTCTTTCATGCCACAGAAAGTAACATATCTTGGTGAATGAAAGGTGGTTCTTTATTTCAAAAGGAATTGGAATGAATGTCAGATTTATCTAAGGGGAAAAAATGTTAATACGACTTCATATAAATCTCTTCTTCTCTCCCCAACATGCAAATTAGCTTAATATTTGGTAGCAACCAACAAATGATAATAAATGACTCGGGGCTGCTGGGCTGGAGATAATGCTGAAGCACGTTTTTATTTTTTTCTATGAAGACTAGCTCAATCAATCAAACCATCAGCACACGTATGTGATTAATAAACCTGTATTTATCTCTTCCTGCTTTAGAATTCCAACTGTGGTCACACTCAAGGCAAGATGCAACACTGAGTGCTTGAATCGTCACAGCATTCTTTTGGTAAGTCATCAGGAGGAAAAGCAAGGGTTGGCTTTGAGGATACGTATGATAATTAAAGCCAGAGTAGTTTAAATTAATTTTCAAAATCATTAATTCACCTTCCTCTGTTCCTTGTCTCGGTTCAGCCATGTTTATAAACTGCTGTGGCGAATGGCATTTTAGTAGTCATGATGCCCGTGGGGACTTGAAATGTTCGTCCTGTGGCGGCATGTGCCCTCTTGCTTTTTCCGATTGCTACCTGCAAAGCTTGCCCTGGCTAGCCTGCTTGCCTGAGTTAGAGCTGAGGACCAAGCCCGCTGCCCAGAGGCACTGGCGTGGACCTGCAAGCTGTTGGCCATCACACAGTCACATCAGTGAAGCCAGCTGAGATTGACAGAGCGCCTTCAGATAACCCACAGATGTATGAGAAATAAGAACTTCTTATGCATATCATATTTTATTGTTAGTTACATAGATCAGCAGACTGAGAGAAAAGCCAACATCTATATATTGATCTCTTCCTATAGGCCACACACTAGTCAATCTATGAAATCTGCACTCTAACTCTTTGTGATTGTTGCCATTAATATCTTCATTTTACTAAATGGAGATTGGGGCACAGAGAATTTAAGAACTTGTTCAATATGGCACGAGTGAGTGGCAATTGGAATTCATCTTGCTAATGTGATTCCAGAGCCACTCACGCTACTGACTCAATAAACATTTTATATATTCACCTTAAGCCTGTCTGTATCCAACATGTGGTTGGCATAATCACCATAGATGTTAAAAAATAGAGAAGTCAGTTTTACTAAACATAGATAGGGGCCTAAGGTAAATGAGAACTGAATAAACATGATTTTTTTAAACTTTGGATTGGACCCAGGGGTTCTTTACCACTGAGATTTAGCCCCAGTTCTTTTTATTTATTATTTTTTTTATTTTGAGGGAGGGTCTTGCTATGTTGCCTAGGGTGGCCTCCTGTTGCATCCTCCTGCCTCAGCCCCCAGAGTGAATTGCGAACGCGCCCACCAAGCTGCTCTAATGACAGATTCCAGGATGGCCTCTGTGCCTGGCGGGGCCACCGTCAAGGCACATCAGCTCACTGCTCAAAAATACTCAGAAAGGGAAGATTCAAGCAAAGGGATGTAAGGGCAGAGAAAATTCTAGTTTCTTTCTACCCAACCTCTCACTGGGTCTACTGCAAGGAAGGGGGTTTGAGAGAGCAGGGGCAAGCCTCTGGGCCTGACCATGCCAGGGCTGGTCACTCTTTCTAGGAGGCAGGGAGTCAGACCACCCACTTCCTCTCCATCCGTCTCTCCCGCCATGACTCAGGGGTAAGTGGACTCGAGAGCCTTTGGGCACAGTCTCTGCTGTACGTGTCCTCTCTGCAAGCCTGAGGGTTAATGAACCATGGTTGCTACCTTGAGTCGACTGAAAGATGCCTAGAAAATTGGTGAAGTGCACTCTGGCTGCACCGGCGACGCTGTTTCCAGGGACCTTTGACGGGGTTCCAGCGAGGGGAGCAGAGACACCGCTTCTGTGTGGGCGATGCTGGCCCACAGGCTGCGGTGGAGCACAGGCTGAAGGGCCGAGGTGCAGCTTCTGACGCTGCCCTTGCCTATGGTCGTCAGGTCCTGCATTCACCAGCCTTTCAAGGGAACTTGCCCTGGCGACTCTCCAGGAGCTTCCAGGCGCTCAGCCCAGAACTGGGGCTGTGTCACTGGTCCCTCCTGTTCTGAGGCTCCAACTTCTTGGACTGAGCAACTTTCAACTTTGCAGCCTGGAGACAGCCATCGTGGGACTGCACAGCCTGGGTGGCATGAGCCACTACCATCACCCTGTCTCCTAGGATGCGAACCCTATGCTGGCTCCATTGGTCCTTCATCCCTAAATGAGGAAGAGGAAGAGACCAGGGACCCAAAGGACAAAGGCATGACTGCAATGAGCAAAATCCTGCCAATTAGCCCCACCTTTTGAAGTGGTCACCACCTCCCAATATTGCCTTGGACCTGGGACCAAGCTTTCTGATCTCGCTGGTGGATTAACTAATTGATGGGTTCACAATTGAATGGACTGTTTGGCGGTGGTGGAAACCGTCAGGGATGGGGCACAGTTGGAGGAAGTTGGTCACTGGGGAGTTGCCTGGTCATTGGGTATATTTTGACACCCCCTTCCTCTATTTCCTGTCTACCATAAGCCCAGCTGCCTTCCTCCGCTCTTCCCTTCCGCCATGATGTTCTGCCTCACCTCAGCCCACAGCAATGGAGCCAGACCACCATGAACTGAAACCATGAGCCAAAACATACTTTTCCTCTTACGTTGTTTACATCAGTTATCTCGGTCACAGCCATGAACACCTGACCAACACCAACTCTCCTGCATTTTGGTTTATTTCTCTTTGATTGTGTTTACAACTTTCCCAACGGAGAGAACTCTTCCTTCTATTCTTTTCCTCAGTTCTTCCTTGCTCCTCCCACGTGAACACCTGCCCGTTCTTCTGCTGCTTCTCTGTCTCACCTTCTCTCTCAGAGCCCCCACCTACCTTGGCAGAGTGTTCATCACTGTCAAGGTCAGAGAGTCCACAAACGGCTTGAAAACCAGAATTGGTCCAGGGGATTCAGGGACATTCCTAACCAGCACCGTGTCTGGCCATTCGTCAGCTCTTCATGCAAGATCCTATAAAGAGCAGAAAGGGCACAGGAATGAGTGTGAAAAGCACTGGGTAGAATTGCTTGTGTGCAGACACTGTGGGGGACCTTCAGCACATGAAAAATAACTCATACATGCGGAGCACATGTTAGGTTGGCACCACGTAGGAAACATTCCCTGCCTGCAGTAGTTGTGACTGTGGCCCCATTTGCTAACGTGGAGAGTGACTTTGGTGATGCTCAGAGACTGTGGTTTGCCTACCATCCTTATCCCAGGTTTGGAGGTGATGGTCCTCAGGCCTTGTCTGAATCCAAAGCCACTTTCTGTCACAGTAGTGCCTTGTTTACACAGAAGCACGCTAAACTAAAGATTTTGACTTTCAGTGATTTACATATGATGTTTCACATGAATCTGTAAGGAATTGGAGTTACAGAAATCTTGGATTATGAACAGAAATGTACACCTACCTTGCAAAGATACCGATTTTAATTTTTCTAAGCAAAGTTAGCTTACCTGAAAGGAAGTGGTCGATATCCATTTCTCTTTCTAAAAGCATCAACATAAGAAGACGGATTTCCTTAGTCCTATGTACTAATAAAAGTGTCAAATTTCCTACATAATAAGTGGAGTAGAGGTCAAGTATCGCCGCAATACAGAAAGAGAAGCTGCTACCAAAGCAAGTGTTTTCAAAGACGAAGCCGCAGTCGCTTTGCTAACTCTGTAGAACACAGATGAGGAATTGCTGCAGCCATCCTTCCAGAGATGCCTGAAGGAAACTTCTGCAGAGCCGCTTCTTCAGATGCCTTGCTCTCTCTCTTCTTCAGCTGCCTGGAGCCTCCTTCCCTCATCCTGACTCTCTTTACCACCCATGTGGTGGACAGGGCTTTGCTCACAGAGCAGGGAGGTGCCCTCCTTCTGGCAGACACAACAGAAACTGACTCCTTCTTTTCTCAGTTTTGGCTAAAGAGATGTGATCATTTTTGCCACTGATTTTGCTTTTGGCAGAAAAAGTGTCTACTTCTCAAATGCCCACCTTTAAATCAAGCAGTGGCTTCTCTCCAGAACAACGGATGCCTTTTGTTCAATCACTTCTCATATTTGGTGCCATTCTCTGATGGTTACAGCTAACACTACTTAATTTCCAATGTCTTAAATGCCTACTAAATTCCTCATGGTTCTGATCCAACAGCTTCCAAATACAGTCCTGAATTCTGAGATTCTAGATCATTAAATATGAGCAGTCTAATCAGACTTTTTTTTGCTGATAAAACAAAAGGAGGATTATTACAGCAGCATGCATGATCCTGAGAGTTGAGGGGCTTCTCCTTCTTTCTCTGAGCGGTCTCTTTAGTTCTACATAACGTTCGGATGCATTTTGACATGGTTATAGAAGCGTGGAACATAGTTTGATTCAGTCCCAGCCCTTCCCTTTCTCCCTCCTTCTTCCGCCCCTGTTCACTGCCCTCTGCTTTACTGATCTTTCTATTATTTATTTATAGTGTTGTACCTCACTGTCTTGTGGATGTACATGACCGAGAGATCACTGTGCGTATTCATGTATGTGCCAGGCAGTAGGTCAGACTTGTTCCCTGTTCTTCCCTCAGCCCGTCCTTCCCCTCTCCCCTTCAATCCCTTTCATCTAGTCCACTGGTCTTTCTTCTTCAGTGATGGAGTTCCCCTCCACCAACCCCCACACATTTACTTCTTTTCTTTTTTTTCCCCTTATTTTAGCCTAGCTTCCACATATCAGAAAAAAAACATTCAACCTTTGGCTCCCTGAGTTTAGCTTATTTCCTTAGCATCGTGGTCTCCAGTTCCATCCATTTACCAGCAGACGCCATAATTTCATTCTTATTTATAGGTGAGTAATATTCCATCGTATGTCTATACCACATTTTCTTTATCCATTCATCTGTGGAAGAGCACCTTGGTTGGTTCCACAGCTTGGCTATTGTGAATTGTGCTGCTATCAACATTGATGTGGCCGCCTCTCTATAGTATGATGATTTTAGATCCTTTGGATATACTGAGGATGGGATAGCTGGGTCATATCTTGGCTCCATTCTGAATTTTTGAGGAGTCTTCACACTGCTTTCCAGAGTGGTGGCAATGATTTTCACTCCTACCAACAGTATATGAGTGTACATTTTCCTCCACATTCTTGCCAAAACTTCTTATTAATTTTATTCTTGATCAGTATCATTCTGACTGGAACAAGATGAAATTTCAATGTAGTTTTGATTTACTGATTGCTAGAGCTGTTGAGTATTTTTTTAAATATATGTTGAACAGTTTGTATTTCCCTTTTGAGATGTGTCTGTTTAGCTCTTCTGCTAATTTATTAATTGGGTTATTTGGTTTGGGGGATGTTTTTGTTCTTTATATGTTCCAGACACTGATGCCATGCCTGAGGAGTAGGTGACGAGGATTTACTCCCCTTCCGAAGGCTCTCCCTTCATGCTCTTACTCATTTCTGTTACTGCGCAGCTTTTTGAATTGATGTCATCCTACTGCACGATCCCAATTTTTGATTTTACTTCCTGTGCTTTAAGAGTCTTGTTAGGAAGTCAGTTCCTGAACCAACATTTTGGAGCATTGGACCTACATTTTCTTCTAGCAGTTTCAGGATCTGGTCAAGTTTCCTTCTTCTACATAAGGATTTCCAGTTTTCCCAGCACCGATTGTTAAAAAGGCTATCTTTTCTCCAACCTAGTTTTTGACACCTTTTTCTAGTATCAGATAACTATTTATATGGGTTTGTCTCTGTGACTTTTTTTCCAGTGTTGTATCTGTTCGACATAATGTGACTAAAGAAACTGTAGCACTTGAGAAATCTTAACATTGAACATGAAGCCTGGTAACTGGGAGGTGTGCATCCAGTCAGTGGGTAGACTTAGACTGTTTAAGGGCTCAGCTTCCCCACACCCAGCTAACTCAATCAAAACTCTCCTAGTGTCGACAGAGACCCACGGTTAGAGTGGCAGCCTGTTGGTGGATAGAGGGACCTGGAACAGGATCAAGTGTACTCCTCCCTGTTTTACTGAAGAGAAAACTTGCACAAAGTTCTCAGACTTTGCTTGGTTCCATATCTCCTGGAGGCCTTGCTATGCACAGCTGCTGGACCTCACAGGAATCTTGGGTTCAGCAGGTCTAAAAGGGGTTGGAGCGTCTGACGGCCTGTCTTTCTTTTCCTGTGTTCTCCTTTTTCTCTTCCCCATTTCTTTCTTCTCTCTCTCGCTCTCTTTCTCTCTCTCTCTCTTTCTTTCTTTGTTTCTTTCTTTTCCTTCTTTTTCAATATATGTATTCAATGAATGGTTCCCTTGCTTCTTATTTATTTATTTTTCATTTTTTAAATTATCCATACTCAAGGTGTAAAGGGTGATGCTTTGGTATACATATGCAAAGGGAACTGACCGCTCTGGCCAAGCTAATGAGCATGTCCATCTCTGCACACAGTGCTTTGTGTGTGTGGAGAGAACACTTGCGATCCACCTCTTAGCAGGTTTGAAGAGTGCAGTGTGGTATTACTAACTCAGTTCCAGTGTGCACACGGCATCTCTAGAACTTACTATCCTGTGACTGAAGCTTCGTATCCTTGGACAGAAGTCGCCCCATTTGCCCAAGCCCTCATCCCTGGAAACCTACATTCCACATGATCTGTGTCTGTGAATTTGATTGTTAAAGGTCCTGCGTGTAAGTGAGATAAGGCGGCATTTTTTTTCTTCGTGCATCTGACTTATTTCACTTAGCGTAGTGTCCTCTGGGTCCGTCTGCGTTGTCATGAATGGAAGGATTCCCTTCTTTGGATGGCTAAGTGATATCCTGTTTGACATTAATAATTGTAGCCATGCTGTAGTTTGGATCTGGGATGTCCCCCATGTGTAAAGGCTCATGCATGCTATTAGGAAGAGGCGGATCCTTAAAGAGGCAGGGCTAAGTGTGAGGTCTCAGGTCGTTGAGGGACTGCCTCAAAGGGATTGGGACCCCAGCCCCTTCTTCCTCTCTTTCACTCGTACACCCTAAGGTTTGGGACTTGGCTCTGACACGCCCCTGCCGTGGGCGTGGACTTGCCACAAGCCTGAAAGCAGCAGGACCAACCAATCATGGACCAACCTCTGAAGGTAAGGGCTAAAATAAAATTTTCTCCTCGGAAGTCGATTGCCTCAGGCCTTGGTTACAGTAAGGGAGAGCTGACTGATTACATCTACATGTGGGATTGCTTTATCCATTCCATGTAGATAGGCACTTAGGTTGTGTCCTAATCTGGGCTATTGTGGACAAAGCTGTAATGAACTTGGGAGTGTCGTTATCCCTTCAACTTAAGGACTTCATTTTCTTTGGATATGTACCTAGAAGATGAATGGCTAGATAATAGAAATAGACATTAGTTCTATTTTTGACTTTTTGAGAAATCTTCATACTATTTTCTGAGATGATTTTTACCAAGTTCCTAAGTGATGCTGATGTACTGGTCCCAAGGCCAACTTGGGAGAAGCACTGGCTTCTCCCGATTAGTCTCGGGATTAATCTAGGGAACAAATGAAGGATGGAAATTTGTGCCCCCACTTCTGAAGCAGTGTTTGACCGCTATACCAGATGTTCTGTTGAGGACAACTGAATTTCAAAAATGACAATTAATGACCTAAAAAATGTCTTCTCATATCTATCTATCCACCTGGGAATCAGATTTTTACCCAACTTGAACACAGTTCATTTCTTCTTTTTTGTGAAGAAGGAATCCTCAAACTCCACATTGAAGCTTTTTTTGTTACACCAGGAAGCTATTGAATAATCCTATGTTAATAGAATTACCATGAACTATATAATAGGTTTTGTTTTCTAAGAAGTCTTCCTTAGATAAATAGAAGAGTGTTGTGCTTTAGACATGAGTTCTTTAGACAAAAGGTCTTGTATGAGACAGTTCAAGAACATTAAGAGGTAAAATTATTAGATTATGAGAGATGTGGCCTAATCAATGGATTAATCCACTGATATGGATGAACTGGGTGGTAACTGTAAGCAGTTAGGATGTGGCTGGAGGAGGTATGTCACTGAGGGTGTACCTTTGGGGTTTATATTTTGTCCCTCCAGGACACAGTTCTTTCTATACTTCTGAGTTCGATGCCTCTGGGTTCTTTACATGCTTCTAGGGTTTCTCTGTCCTTGATGCCGTGACGTTCAGCCTCACCTCAGGACAAGAGCTTTGGAGTCAGCTGGTCATAGACTGAAACTCTGACAAAATAAACTTTTCCTCCTCCAAGTTATTCTTGTTGCAATAAAAAGCTGACTAAAGCAGAAATTGCTGCCCAAAGTGGGGTCATTCCTGTGACTAACCTGAATATATGGTTCAGAAGTTTGTGGAGCTGTTTTGTAGAAAGAGAAATTTTGAAAAATTTAGAGATGCAAACTGGAAAAGCTTTAGAATGTTGTAAATGGAGCTTAATGTGTGATCAGGCAGGAGTTCAGAAGACCAGAATGCCGATAGAACTGTTGACAGTAAAGATGGGGATCATAAAGTTTCAATGGAGGAGGACTATTTTGGACTAGAGGCCCTTCATGTTATGTCTGGAAAAAAGTTGTCTATATTTTTGCTATGTCCTGAGGCCTTTCTTGTGTGAGACCAAATTTAAAGGTGATGTCCTAATTAATTTGGCAGAGAAAATTTCAAGACAGTACAGCATTCAGTGGGTGTCATGGATACTATTGGTGGTTTTTAGCCAGGTTTACTGTGATAATCAAGAGCAGGAAAGCAAAGTAGAATGATTTTAGAAAAACAGTTTGACCAAAGAAGTATGAGGAAAACTGAGACTAAGGAAGTTGTGGTTGTTAAAGACTGTATAGCCATGAAAGAGATGCTAAGTACTTTGCACGGATAAAAGAGGAAAAATGGGTTTAGGGCATCTCAAGCCTAAGTAAAACCATGTGCAACTCAGGCTCAAGGGTGTAAAATAAATATACCTTTGAGAAGAGCCCATGGGAGCACCTTGCTTGCATGGGGTGGGGCAGACCTAGGAAGTTTTGTCACCATGCTTAATTGCTCAGGCACTCAGAGTCTGCTGCAGTTGTGGTCCTGGGAGGCTTGGATATTGCTCAAGATGGGGGCGGAACTTGGCATTGACTATGTGGTGACGGATCTGCAGAAATACAAAATGCTGGATTTAGGGGTCCAGGGAGGCTTCTGAGAGTTTAAAGGAAGGCCTGGGAGGTGAAGGGAAGTGTAGCAGGGTTCGGGTCCCCATGGGCACCCCTTGAGACAGTGATGCATGAAGATGTGAGAAGGAAGCAGAAGCAGTGGTGGACACCCCTGAGGTTAAGAGATGCTAGTATCATGAGACTTCTGCTGAGGAAAGCTGCAGAAATGGAGCAGAGACAAGTGAAGAGAGAGGCCATGTGGGCTGCAGCCAGCAAGACCACAGGGGCAGAGCTGCACAGCACTTTGGAGAGAACATCACAACACCATTTGCCCCAGGTGTGGGACACGATGCTGTAGAACTTGTTTGCCCACCTAGATTTTGATCTTTCTTTGGTCCCATCTCTTCTTTTTATACCCCAATTTTTCCATCGTAGAATGAAAATGTTTACTTTGTGCCATTATATATTGGATATGTTTAATTTGCTTTTGATCTTTACCCTCACAGATAAGAGTTTGCCTGAGTCTCAGATGAGATTTGGACTTCAGCATGTGGGCAATGTTGGAACTGTTAAGACTATGGGGACTCCTGAAAAGTGACTAAGAGTATTTTACGTTGTGAAATGGAAATAAACTTTTGCTGGCCAGGGCAGAATGTTATGGTTTAGATGTGAGGATCACCCAAAAGCTCATGTGTGAGAAAATGTAAGAATTTTCAGAGGTGAAATGATTGGATTATGGGAGGTGTAGCCTATTCAGTGGGTTAATCCACTTGAATGGATTAAGTGGATGTTAACTGTAAGCAGGTAGGATATAGCTGGAGGATGTAGGTCACTGGGGATGTGACTTTATATTTTGTCCCTTGTGAGTAGCACTCTCTCTGCTTCCTGTTTATCCTATCCTGTGCTGCTTTCCTCTGCCATGTCCTTCCACCATGATGCTCTGCCTTGCCTCAGACCCAGAGCTATGGAGTCAGCAGCTCATGGACCAAAATAAACTTCCCCTCCTCTAAGTTGTTGTTGGGTCTTTCAGTCAAAATGATACAAAACTGACTAAAGCAAACACTTCATGCTGAATACCAACTCTGCACCATGTCTGCTATATTTTCTGATTCCATTACAGTGTGAGATTCATCCTCCACCTTCAGGCTGCAGGCTCACTGCACTGCAGGAAGGTCACCTCACGGGTGTTGAGCTAAGTGGGCCATGGGCACCTCTTGATCAGCAATCTCACTTGTCTCACCACCTGCCGCCTGGGAAACTGGACTAGTGTCAGGTGAGCTTCCACCTGAGGAAGAACCACAGGCAGTAGGCAGCTCCTCTATTTTAAGACTTTGCGGCTTTCCTCCTGTCTCCGTCTTCCAGCCCCATGTGCCACCAAAACAAAATCTCCTTTGAGGAAAAGCTGTCTTGGTCCATATCATTCATCAAACAAGAAGAAAAAGAGCCTACTCATCCCACAGTCTGCACGAGATATAATCAGGGAAATTGTAATTGGTTTAGGACTCCCTAACCCTTCTCCATAAGTGAATTGCAACAGTTTTGATGAGTTTAACCGGCCAGCATGAAAGAGGTGGAGGTCCTACAATTTGAAAAAAAATCATGGAAAAACGTGGACAGAAATCACCTTTGAAGCAGACAGATACACGCCCCGAGTGCGGAGTGTCACCAAGGCCCACGTGAAGCACGGTGAGCCCTGACGGATGAGTGGGTTCTGAGTGCCAGATCCGTCACAAGCACCCGTGCTAGCCAGCGCAGAGTGGCATCCGCTGCAGTCAGTGCCCACGCCCAGGCCCCAGCTTCATCTGACGGGCTGTCCTGTACACACCCATCTGTTTGTCCTCCTGCTCTCTCCAGAGCGGTGGAGACTTGCAGCCCAGGGCATCATTTTTCATCTTTCTGGAATATTCCCTTCCTTTCTCCCTGCCTACTCAAATCCTCCCAATATTTCAAAACTCAATCAAATATCTGCCTCTTGTCCTCAGCTTCCCTTGTTGATTTTTGTTCTAGGAATCCCCTGCTGATGATGATCCCAGCAGTAACTATCGATCTGTCTACCCCACTACCCACCTACCTTCTTACCATCTTGTTACACCACCTTTTAGCTGGAGGATTTTTATGTCCTGGCATTCTTCTGAGCAGAATTATGAACATCAAATAAATTGGTAAGGTCATTAGAACAGAGGCAGAACCATGTAGGCAATCAACAAGTATGAATTATTATTGCACTTCCTATTTCTACACGGGTAAACTATAGGAACAACAAACACATCACAATTTGGGGTTCATGTGTGCACACTGAGGTCAGACAACACTGAGCAGGGGTCCAACATTTTCATGGAGCTAGGCATTTGATAGTAGGTAAGCATTCTCTTGGCTAAATAAACATTTAAGAAGAGAATATAGACCTTTTAATTGGCATTTTGACACAGCCAAGGTCAGTGGTCAGGAAATTCAGAGAAATCAATCAGCTCCTTTTAGAAGAGAGTGGGAAGGGATTTCTTGCTAATTTAAGGAAGTTGATTAAGGAACTTGTGAAGTCTCAAGTTCATGGTGGTCCCTGGCATCTGGTATTCACTGAGATGGGTTGTCCTTTACTAGAATGTCACAGAAAAGAAAAAAAAAAATGAGGTCTGTATAAAAATAGTAAGCCATGACCTTAGAAAAATAAAGACTTTTGTAAATGTTCAGGAAATAAATTTTCATTTACAGAAGTAAAGGCAACTTTATGGCAAAAACACACATCTACACACACACACACACAATGTAAATCAGTCACATTGAATTTTTTCTGCAACTTTAATTGAACATTCATATATTTCTCTACGAAACTACCCCATAATAGAAAAAAATATTGCTAACTGTAATACATTCTCACAGGCTTGTAATTCATTAAATTCTTTAAAAGAGAGTTTAAATAGCC
Source organism: Sciurus vulgaris (assembly GCF_902686455.1). Classification (NCBI taxonomy): domain Eukaryota; kingdom Metazoa; phylum Chordata; class Mammalia; order Rodentia; family Sciuridae; genus Sciurus; species Sciurus vulgaris. The sequence goes on from NC_136467.1 coordinate 153,561,294, forward strand.
TCATAGGAATTTTGCAATCCAAGGCGGGAAGTGGTGTTGCTTCGGAGTTAAAGAAGTGTACAAAAAAAAAAGAAAAAGAAAAGAAAAGAAAAAAGAAATGTACGCAGTACGCAGCAAGGACTGGGAGGACAAAGGTCCCATTCCCAGAGCGCAGGCGCCAAGGTTGAGGGGGAGGGCGGGGCAGGGCGGCGCCTGGGTCTCCCCGCGCTGAGGGACCCGCACAGCCGGAGCCGGGCGCACCTGTGGGGTGGTGCGGACCGACTCCAGGCCCCTGTTCCAGCCAGGGCCTCTGCCTGGGTTCTCCATTCCTGTTCCCTGACCTCATGCCTCTCAAGACTCATCTTAAATAGTAAATCTCAGATTTCATTGACACGAAGTTGCAAAGTAGATGCCACTAGTGTATGGCTGCAGGAATCCGGTAATGGTGAACCGGGAGGCAGAGATTCAGAAGGGTCGGCGTGTGTTGGGGGCTTCGAGTTAGTATTTTGTTCCTTCCTCGGTGTGCAGGTTACCCGGTTTTCACCTTCCAAGCCACCCCCCCCCCCCCCAGCTGCGCAGATATCTTCTTGCACTTTTCTGAGTGGTGTTTTATTTCCACACGTTCATATTTTCCAGATATCCACTCAGTTGACCTTTCCTATGAAGCTTTTCCTGAGATATCTTTTTCATCTTTGCTGACTCTCTCATTTCTAGCTTCCTTGTATCTACCCTGTTTGCCTCATTAAAAGCAAGATGCCTTATTTTTTTTTTTTTTTTTTTCTTATTTTATTTCCAGGAGCGAGAAAGGGTCTATTTATTATCTGTGCTTAAAAAAATCTATGCTTAATGAAAGACAGACTTAATGACTGAATGAAAAACATGTAAGATTTGCATGGTCTAATGTGAAGACCAATGGAAGCAAAATCATTTACAAGGGTTGGCAGTCAAGCTCTTAAAAGATGGTAAGATGATTCCTTGACTTGCATAAAATTCCTCGTCACACATGAGCACCATTATTTCATCTCACGAATCTTAAATTATTAATGCTGAAGTTAAAATTATTGTGTTTCTTTCCCTCGCATTTATCTTATTACTATATTTTCATTAAAATTGGCTTCCAGTCTAGGATATGTGACCTAATTATGTTAGTAATTTATGAAAGAAACTTCATGATACCAGTAACTTAGGCTTACTTTAAATACTTAAGGAGTTCCTTCTAGTTGACAGAATTTTCCATATTCTGAAATACAAATTCAAAGAAAATGAGTCCCTTTCCTCAAAGCAGACACTGAATGGTAGGAAGATAGACATGTGTACATAAGTGCTAAGTCAAGATTTGCAGAGTGCTGGAGAAGTCTTAGAAACTGTACCTACGGAAGAAGCTCAGACCTGAAACTTTCCCAGAGCTCATGTGCTGTTGCGTTGCAGCTAACCAGATCTCTGTACTCCAATGGTTTGTCAAGATGAGTTGTGACGTCACATACCCAAGGTTACGGGAACAGGGGCTGGTGGGAAAACCTGGTGTGGAAAGCCTTTCCCTATTGTAGCTTCTTAATCCATATTTGCTGATTTCTGAGCCAGGGATGTGACCATGAGCTCCAGTTACATCTCCAACCTGTAAAGATTCTACAAATCACCATTTCCATCCTTATAACAAGAAAAGAACTAAAAATCAATGACTTCAACCAATCAGAGAACCATGGCTTTGCCCTGGATACCTGGAGGAGCACTATGTTGTGGTTACCTGGAGCAGAAGCTTCTGGAACAATCTCATGGAGTTGTGAGGAGTTGGTGTAGGCTGAGCTCCTGTGTTAAGATCCGGGGTTGAGTGTTGGGGGTTGGTTTACCCTGGCAGGAGCTTCGCCTCCAGGAAAATATTGTGCTTTGGTAGGAAAAGGAAAAGTCAGCCTTATAAAACACACCCAGAACCTTCTCCTGACCAGGTCTGTTCCCCAGGGAAAGTGTTTCGCCACTTTCCTCCTGAGTGTGGCCTCGATGCACAGGCCATGTGGAGTTGCTGATCTGAGGGTGAATTTCCTGACTGTCCCAGAACCAAACAGAATTATGTCTGCTTGTGTTTTACAATTAAGTCAGATTCTCAGAAGGTCATTGAATCTCAGATAGGATTTATGATTTTCCAGTGAGCATGAAGACAGTGAGTGAAGGAGCAGCACCCAGGTTTTCTTGTTCTTAGGCCAGGATATATTATTTATGACTCTAGAACTTCTTCTGTGGCACAGAGAAGATTGTATTAAATTATAGCATTTAGGAAAACGAATAAGGCTGGTCTGCGGGTGAGGAAGAAAGCAACTGTCAGAATCATTTAATTTTTTTCAGTTACTGAGAGACAATAATGTTCAAAGTAAAGCAAGAAATTAATTCTAAAGGAAGATGTCTGCCAACTTTTAAAAAATTTTGCTTTGTTTTTGCTTTCTGTCATGGTGCTGGGATAGAACCCAGGGCTTTGTGTGTGCTGGGTACATCTTCGCCAATGAGCCCCACTCCAGCTTTGCTACCAATTTTAGCTATGATTTCTTGTATCCATGTCCCAAATCTGCCCTGCCCATTCTGCTTTCTGATAATGAGAATGGGGTAAGAAAACTCCTTTTCCCTTGGCCTTCCAGCCCCCTGGGAGACTGTCACAGGAGTCCCTAGGAGGTGTCACTGTAGCTGGGGCAAGGAGCAGGGTTTGTTCTCTGGGATTGTTTCTGGAAAATTCTGCTTCCTTCTGGATAACCTTGATCCTCTGAGCTGCAAGGGTCCTGGCCACACTTGTTCCAGCTGCTCTGGGTCCCTTCTACAGCAGCAGCTCCTGACCGAGTCTGCAATTTCACTGTACCCGCAGGTTCACCCTCCCGCCCTCCTGGAGTATCGGCTGGCCACTGACCATCCCTCTGTGCCGAGAAAGCTGGGCCCAGCCTGTGAGTCCCTCTTCTGAGCACAGAGGCCAGTGCATGCCTGACCTCCCGCTCCTCGGGCTTCTCTTCCCAGCCTCTGCCTCCTCATAGTCTCTTGGTTTTGCACCTGCCCCTGCGGATGCAGGCTCTTACTGCAGGCCACTTCTGCTGCACCTTGCTGCTTCTCTGCTTCTCAGTTATCTGTGAAGCCACTCTGTACCCAGGTGACAATTCTTATGTCCAGTTCCTTTTGCACTGAAGAACTCATGCCTTCGCTGTGAGAGAGCAGATTTTATCTGGGTTATAGTCATGAGCAAGATGAGATATGTTCCAAGCATAAATAAGCCCTAATCGGAGCTTGTGAAATAGCCAGATTCATAAAACATCATCATATGTGGGCACCGCAAGGCTGAAAGGAAAAGTCCACTTTCTGGTGAATTAACTTTCTTGGCTGCCAGTTATCCCTTCTCAGGGCCATCTCTCTATTCCCAACTTGGAGCAGCAGGCTTCCAGACAAGCTCTACTGGAGACTCCTGAAGCTTGGGGGAGCATAATAGAAAGTGGATTTAAATTGTGTGTTTTGCGAGGCTCACTGAGAGCTGAGCATCGCCATGTGCCTTTCCCCACACACTGAGAGAGATCTGGGAGACTCACTGCCCCCTTTCCTCTGTGGCAGCAGTAGGTTCAGGGCGTGCTTTCAGAAAGAGTGCAGGAACGTGCGCTGCTGGCCACGGAGTGCCAATGAGGACAGCTGTGGTGCCAGCTGTATTAGTCAGGATAGGCTAGCTGCGCAGCAGTGACGAGCACCAAAGAGGGCTTTTCGCTCCCATGATGTTTATCATGGGGGCAGTGGCTCTACAAGGAATCTGTTTGCAGTGACTTGGGGCTCTAAGCCATTTTCCCTCCTGAGATTCACACATTCTTTCTCCACGAAAGAGAAAGAGCAGGCAGAGGGTTTCCATGCAGTGCATTGTGGTCTGGCCATCAGAGAGATGCACCGCTTCCAGTCACAGCCCAGCAGCTGGTCAATGTCATCACACCGTGCAGCCTAATGTCTGGTGGTGGAAAAGGATATTCAATAACCAGCAAAGGTCTCTGCTGCATTAGTCATCACTGGTTCATTGGAACACTTGTGAAATTGTGTGATGAAAGTAGTTCTGCCTCTGTGGATTTGCAGAGATCTTGGGGCACAGAACTGCTAAATATCAAGGGTTCACTACCAGGTGTGGGGCAAGGTTGTCATGCACCAGAGAGTTCTTGAGAATGAAGGGCTTTTCTCAGCCAAACTGTTTTGCTCTCTTCTGTTTCAACAATCTTAGAATGACAGATCTGTCTATCTATCTGTCTATACATTATTAGAGCTCTGGCAGATCTCACTATTAAAACAAAAGGTTTAGTCTAAAGCCATAAAATGCAGGTACAGCATTGCGTTTGGATGTGGCACTTAGAACCCATCTGGGTGATGGAATAGAAGTTTTGCAATGATCTAAATGATGGCTGAGGTTGTGTGGATTTCTTCTGTGTGGAGTCACCACATGGTGAAAATCTCCCAAGGGTGGGAGTTGTTCACGTGGGACAGTTGTGAGATTGCAGACATTTGATCAAGACCACAGACGTACATAAAGCACCCTGCTTTTTAGCAAGCAGCACTCCTGGGATGGCGTTAGGGGGGCTGGGCTCTTCTCCTTGGAAGGTCACTCTTAAATTGTGCTCTTGATAATTACTCTCATTCTAGAACACGCATGGTAGATTTAGGTCAGGTCAATTTCAGGAGAAGCACTCTCACTGATAAGCAGCTAACAGACAGGGCTGCAGCTGACTACAAAATACAGCCAAGTGCCTGGCTGTGGATACAATGGAACTTCACTTTTGTGAAGTGATTATACCTTGAGTTGATTTTGGTCATTGGGTTGGTTTCACAAAAGCCTTGTGTTCCAGCATTTCTTGTATTCCTCCTAAGGCATAAGAGTTCTGTGTGCCCATAACAAAGAGGCACTGTCTTCGATGGAAGCAAATTACCTTCAAGATTAAACTGCAATTCATTTCTCTTTGGCCTCTGCTTACTATTCTGTTAGATGACTGAGTTGCAAATATTAGAGAAAAAACTTAAGAATTCCCTGTCTCCTATTCAGTGTGTTCTTATAACTGATGAGGAAACTGAGCCCTAAGAGAAAGGACTGGCTTTCAGCATGACATGTCACTTAGTGCACATTCGCCAGCCTTAGGTACAAAGTGAAAATAAGAGCTCCTTTCCTGACTGCTTTTCGGAATCACCACGATAATCAAATCAGATAACACGATTTTTGAAAACAGTAAAGATCAATATCCATGGGAACGATAATGATGATAAAGATAACATTTATTGGACTGGTATGGACTGGGCATTGTGATTCACAGACACGATCTCGGAAATCAGTACCATGCTGTCAGGGAGGCGCTTTTATCATCTCAGCTTAAACAAGGAGAACCAAGAGCCGATGATCCGTTGGGTCACAAGCCAGGAAGTAGTGGAGCCAGGAGTTAACCTAGAACCTTCGACACTAAAATGAGCTCTCAGGAGTCTCACCCTATTGGAAAAGTTTCCTTATTGATAGCACAGAGTTTTCTCAGTTCTAAATTAGTTCCCTAAGTTTCTTTTGGAAGCAAAAAAAAGTGGAAACTACCTGTCTCTCCCTGGACTTAGTCCTGATACTTCCTAACTCAGCGCTGGTGTTCTAACTAAGAATGGGAAACAGGATGGCTTTGGACAGGACTTAGGCATTTTTGGCTCAACCTCTTGGCTTCCTGTTTGCAGAATGTTTTGCCAACAGAGTCCTGAAGTGTCCGGTGCTATCGCGTCCGGGGAAATCTCTCAGCTCTCTGTTACTGCCTCGCTGCCAAAGCAGGAGTCTGTCAACTACCAGGAATCCAGACAGTCACGGAGGATTGTGCAGTAGCATGGGTGTGTGCACGTGCCTGGCCACGTGAGAACGCTGCCACCTTCTGTTTATCCCCCACGCTGCCCCTGGGACCCATTTCCATGGAAGCCCGTGTCCTCCAGGCTGATTCACCCGGATCCTGAATTGCACTCTTGAGACACACAACATGGCAAGCTAAACGTGAAGCCGAAAGATCCCGACAGGCTCTGCTTTTGTACTGCAGCACTCGAGAGACCACTGGGACTGCTGCCCCTCTAAGGTGTGCTCGGTGTTTTAATAGTGAATTATCGAAGCAGCAGTTTATCTCATCCTTCTCCTGCTTCCACCATTTGAGGATTTGAAAGAGGGCGGATACCGGGGAGGCAGCGGGGGTAACTTTCCCTTGTTCAGGTGGCAGTGTCTTGCTGTACGGTGCTCTGGATGTGGCAAGGGTCCATGCTCAGGTGCATTTTCTGCGAAGATGCTCACATGAGCTGAAACAGCCTGGGCAGGACCACGGATGGGTCAGCGAGGGAGGAGCTGAGTCTGCGTCACTCCCCTGCGGGGCACGTGCTAAAGCCTAGTGCCTGGCCACAGCTTCCGGCCTCCCACTTTGGTTTATTAAGGACCATGGCCTCTGGTCTATCAGCGGAGCTCCTTTTCCCTCCAGGACAGGAAGCCTGGAGCTCAGGCCACACGGGAGTCCTCAGATCCTCAGCTTGCCAGCCTGGGTCCCCCTCTGGCCTCCACACCAGGTGAGGGCAGGACTTATCTCTATCCCACAGCATCACAAAGCCTTGCCCAGGACTGTTTGATGACCACCCATCCACGTGTGGGGACACAGGGCTGATGTGTCGAGTCTCCTTATTTAATTAATATACCAAGATCATTGAATAAAACTGAAAAGTCAGAGTGGAAAATAATGTCAGAGGTCAAAGCTATCTATTTTTAAGTGCTTGCTGACCAAATTTGCATTACTTGAGAAACTTAGGCCTTATGTTCCTACGATTACCTTCAAATCTTCAGAGTCTGGATCTCACACACACACACTCAGACACACACACACACACACACACACTTCCATGAGCTTCAGAAGAATCTGTATTGTCTCATTATAAAAAATAAGAAATAAACAGAAATATAGACTCTTTCCTCCTGATTTGAAGCTTATAGAAACAAACAAAACCACCTAATTTCCCAATTTTTCTTGCCAGGACAAAGAATAATATTCTCACTTTTTCACTTTATTTATACATTATTTTCTAGAAACACTTCTTTCTCTTTTCCTGCATATATTAGATACTTAGCATCAGTTAGGGACAATCTTGGGACTTGTAAATTCCTAAACTAATGAATAATTGAATAGCAAATAATTACAATATAAATGAATAAACCAGATTTTCATATTTTAGGGGAAGATTCTGTGTTCTGGGAAAATTAACAGCTCAGTGCAAGTGGATGGTGGCCGTAAGGTGGACCCCAGCAGAGGACAGTCCTCCCTGCCTTGGTGGAGCTGAGGCCAGGAGCAGTTTCCTTCAGGGCAGAGTCCCTGTACTCTTCAGGGGTAGTGTCCAGACTCAGACACCTGCAGTGGTCGGACATGGAAAGTGACCCTGACTGTGGAAATCTCAAATGGACACAATGCTGCAACAATTCAGATGAGTACAATTACCCATATACTTTGCTAAACAGGCTCTGTGTCTGTTCACAAACTCTCACACTCATCTCTGCCTTCCTCTGATAATTTCCACTCCATTTTACCACCTGGCCCAGAAAGCAGATGGCAGAGCTTCCGTGTCTTCCACAGAATCACGGGACGTGAACTTCAGGACCTCCTGGGAGACTTCACAGATTGAAATCATATGACGGAGAGGTGCTGAGAGGTCAAGACAGGATGGCGTGAGCCACCCCTAAATCACATCCAGAGAAGCCAGCCGCCGTGAGACAGTTCAGGGAGGGAAATCTGCATCCGCTGAAACCCTTACTGCTGAAGAAACTCAGGGTGGAGGATGACAGAGCTGGTTCAGTTAGACAGGAAGCCAGCAGAGACTCCCAGCCTGCGGTGAGGTCCGGATGTGGGAATGCACAGGGATCACAGCAGCACGGTGGCAGGAAGGACACAGGCCCCCTTGAGAGAGGGCACCATCAGATCCCATCTGGTCCAGCAGTGGTGTCTAGGGAGTGCTCAGGTGTTCCCGATGCAGGTGGCCTGAGCAGGTAGCACCACTGTGCGCTGTTGGTGGAAAAGTGGTTCGAGGGCATAAGTAATGGCAGAAACACCGCACCTCACCTGGGCTCAGCTCTGGCCTCCATCCTCCCCAACAGGAAGAGATGGCCAAAGCCCTCCCTTTTCTCATTGTCTCTCAAACCTTCAAAGATTACAGAAAAAATTATGCCTCCTTCCTTTCTAAAAAGGGTGGTCATTTATAAATCAGGCCCAGCCGTGCCATGAATGTTCTTAACAGACATGACTGCAGAGTTCCTCTTATCATGGTCACACCAGAGCACAGAGGCCGAAGTTCAGAGGGATGGGTATCAGCTGCAGCTGTGGACTGGATGGAGTCGCGGTTGTGGGTGCTGTTCTTTCCAGAAGCCCTGCTACTTTTCTGCTGCATTCTCATCCTCCATAAAGTCACGTAAAAGGATTAGCTAATTCCCGAAACCGTGATGCTCTTCAGCCAGGGGCGGCCTGCCTCCCTCTGGAACTGAGCTCCCGACAGCAGGCCACATGCAGCTCCACAGTCTGAGTCTCTGTCCCTTCCTCCCACCCCAGCGAGCTGCAGGTGCCAGACAAGGAGGATAAAAGTGAACTCCACGCATTTCTTTCCCTTTCTAAGGCAGAAGAGGAGCCATGAGGAGCGGAGAAGGGTGGGCCGCGCTCTTTGATGGGGACCGGCAGCTCCTCTCAGTAGCGGCAATTAGTCCCTGCCAGCCTTCTTGGGGCCTCTGATTCTTTTCAGAAGTGAGAAAGGGAACACTCGAGGTCTATTGAATCGGAGCGTGGCATCTGCCGCCCACGGAGGGGCGAGGTCGGGGGTCAGTGTTTGATTTTGATAAAGCGTGCCAGATTAATTGTCTTCCCTAATCCTGTTTGTCACGGTAGATATGCAGAGGCGTCTTTGTGGCCCAGGCTGACATATGGGCCGGCCTGCCGCCTGCCTATTCAGGTGCCCGCACATGTTCTCCCCAGTTGGACCCGTTCCCAGAGCCTTGTATGCAGAGAAGCGGGGCCTCCAGCCCCGTCTCCACCGCCGGCTTGCTAATCTCCACGTCTGCCCGGGCCATTGAAAGAGGCCTCACTATTCAAGAGGCCCAGAAAGAGAAAGGGAGAGAAGGGGCTGGCAGGAGAGAAAGAGGGGATAAAAGGGGCAGGCGGGCCCCAGAGATAGGGGTGGAAGACTTGGAGGTGGGGAGAGGGTGGGGGCAGAGAAATATAATTACAAAAAATAGCAGCATGTCCTTCAGGCAGAGCACTTCAGGAGGCTGATTATAGCTCCTCTCCAAATCTGAATCTACCACCAAATTATACCCTGCCTCTTTTGTAAAATAAATGTTAATAAGAGGTAATTTGGGCCCTGCTGATTGTTAAGCTCAATGGAGATAGAATTTTTTTTTCTTCCTCTGTGTGTGTGTTTATTGTAATATCTGGAGGGCTTTTTCTTTTTTTCTTCCAACCAGAATTTATATTCAACCACAAAGGATGAAGCACACCTTGCAGTGGCCTGAGGAAGGTGCCAGAAACAGGAGAATGGTCTGAATTTGACGATAAAGGGACAGCGGATGGTCAGCCTGGCCCTGGGCGCCTGGGAAGGTCTGTAGGCCTCGGGCTGTGGGAGGAAGGTCCCCAGGAAGAGGCAGAGAGGGGCGCTGGAGGAGGGAGGGGGAGGGTCCACCCTCTAAATCGCTTCGCCTTTCTCTGGTTTAAAAGCACGACTTTTTTTTTTTTTTTTTTTTTTTTTTCATTTACATAATCATTATTTTGAGTTGCTGCCAATTCTTTTGGGGGCTTTTACATTTAAAAGCACAAAAACTAGAGACAATCCTGTGACAGATCTTTTGAAAATGTTCTTATGATGTGTATTTACGAACAGATCCAGAAATGGAGCAATTAGAAACAATGAATAATAATCTTCTGAGCAGACAAAAGCTTGGAGATATTAAAGTATAAACCCTTGATGGCAAGGGCCTGAGGCAGGCCTCCACGTGTCTTTCCCTGTGCTTCCTGCTGCTGGGAGGAGATGGGGTCTGGCTGGCCGGGGGGCTGGGGCTGTCAAGGTCAGCAGCCTGTGACCACAGATGGCTTGGTCTCCAGCGGCTTTTGTTAGGTAAAGTGCTTTGGATCCTCTACGCTGTCACTGCAGATAATAAAAAGCAACGTATTTACCATCAGCTTCTCAGGGAATATAGTAGATGTTCAAAATTTTAAGAATTGAAGTAAGACACCCTTAAACAATTCCTTTATTGTAGATAGTGAATGCTTTGGTTTTGACCTCCCCAGTGGTTGGCTGCAGGGTGCTTATGGTTTGGGAAACAGGCAGGGCAGCTCTCTTGCCTTCCTTCCTACAGCAGCGGGGTGCTGGACTCAGGTCACTTGCGCGGCCGCGAGGGAGTTAAATGGGGTGTCCTGACGGTGTGGGAGGACGGGAGCTTACCGGGCCTCACCAGCGTGTGGAATAGTGCCAACCACATCCTGTGAGCACAGTCAGTGTTATTTGTTGAGAAAACTTAGAAAGCGTTAATGACAGAAACAGCAAAATACTCACTCTGGCATTTCTAAGGTAGAAAACTTGCCTTGACTTATACATTACATTGCACAGAAGAAGGAAGAGAGATAAAAGCAGGAGAAGGAGAAAGAGAAGAAGAACATTTGCTGATGGTGCCGTTAGGTAGTGGGGTGCTGAGTGCTTTATGAACTCTATTTCTTGGAGAACCAGTTCTTTAGCTAGTGCTCTCTGGTGACTCGAGACCCGTTAAAGGGTTAAAATCACATGGAAATCCTGCAAGAGGGTTGCAGCTGGTACCCAGGCATCTGCTTTCTGGGGGCTGGAAGGAGCATTCAAGACTGAGGATGGTTCATCTGGACTCATGCCTCTCCCACGCGCCATGCGTACCCTTCACCTGGGTACATGGCTTAGAAGATTCAGGCAGGTCGGATGAGCAGGGCGGGGTGGGGCGGGGTACAGGGACACAGCAGTTTTAACTAGCTCCTGGGTGATGCTGTTCTGCTGGACTCTGAATCTGCTTTTGAGTAGTAATGCTTCAAAAAGGTAAAGCAACTTGCCGGCGGCTGACCTGCAGCTCACGCCCTGGCTTTCACACTGGCCAGCCTGAGCTGCTGAGCCCAGGGCCACGACTCTGCCCACTACAGGGCCAAATCCAGCACTCAGCGCCTACCTGCAGGTCAGGAGCAAAATTAAACGTGTGACATTTTGTGTGTTGTGTAACTTGCAAAAGTGACTTGAGTGCTGTGTGTAATGCTACCCCAAGATAAGAGTGACGTTGCCCCATGCTAGATAGACATATGTGACTGACCCCGAGTAAGATAACTGACTCCTTCCGACCAAGACCACCTGGCAGAGTCTGATAAAAAGGATTTATAAGGACTCATGCTGAGCCTTGCCTCAGTCTCCATTTCACAGCGATGACGCAGTGCTACGCCAAGCCTGGAGGAGACTCAGTGACTTGCTCGTTGTTTGCTGGAACATCCAGCGTCCTGACCGTGACCAAGATGATTCTGTGGAGGTGACCTCGGAGATGCCTTGTCTTCCACGACAGCAGAGCTGCCCGTGTGCCTCCCACCTAAAACGTCTCTGCCCGGCCTGCCGTGACCTCGCCGTCCTCCTTCGCCGTCCATCTGTCCTCGCCGATTAGGACTCCGGCCTGAGGGAGCTCCCCAGCGAGATCTCCTGAGCTGTCTTCCTGACTGACCTCCTGGAGTCGCTGCCCTTAGACTCAAGACACGTCACACAGGAGTGGACCTTAGGAACGGGTCTCAGTAAGGAGTGAGTCTTGCTTATCAGAGGCTTATCATATTCTGATTTAGTGATTAAGTAGTGTTGAGATTGGTGTGATTAGAGTTAAGATAACTATAGTACTTGTGTGATCAGCATCAAGTTACAGCCAGTTGATTTGGACCAGCTTTATTCTCGTCGACTCCTTGCCGCTTGTGACCCTGCAGGCCAGGAGCTCCGGGGCTCAGCAGCGGCTCTTCCACTGCCCCGTCCTACCTCAGCTCTTCCCTCCCAGGGTATCCAATTTCTTTTCTCTAACAAATAGGGTTTGGAACTGATGGTAGCTGCTGTCCCTGGACTTTTGATATGTCAGCTTAATAAATGCCATCACTGCGTCAGACCTGTCCTATGTGGAAAAATGCCACTTTAGGAAGAGCCAAGAACCTTTCTCTTTCTTTCTTCCTCTTCCTCCTCCTTCTAATGAACATATGTTTCATTATCTGCTTGCAAATATCTGAGGAAATAAAGGAGATAAATAGAAAAGTCAACGTTGGTGTCCCTGAGAAGGGTTCTTGTTTTAAGAACATCTCGGTGACCCCATAGGATATCATTTATTTCACTTTTCCCCATTTTTTTTTTAAAGCATCACTTGGGTATTTCTTCATTGAAGGAAAATTAGACTCGAAACCCTTGAATATTAGTTATTCACATCTTATGGTGACACGATGCTTTCAGAACTTCCTGAGGTCATTTGGAACGGGAATGGAGAAAGGAGAGACACAAGTGACATTCCAATCCTGGCACTAGGAAACAGGAGGTACCATACCTGCACCCAAGTGGTTGGATCACAGAAAGAAAACGGTGCAGAAAAGGATAAACGTCACGACTTGCTTCTTCCACACTGAGGAGGTTACTTCAGGGTTTCCAGCTCTTTCAGAGAATGGTACAGGGAGAGGGCTCTTGGAGAGGAGGACAATGACCGATCGAGAACTAGCATCTCCCTCCACCACCTTCAGATGTCCTCAGCCAGCCCCCTTAGCCCGTGTGAGCAGGCCCTGTGGGAGCCAGGGGTCCTCTGTTTGTGAGGGGTGCAAATCCTGCCCACCGTCCTTCAAGCCCGACACAGAAGTGTACCTCTGTATCCCTGAAATACCTTCACAGCGATCCGTCTCCTACACCTGGGCTGCAGGAATGAGGTAGGAACTGGGCTCTGTGGCTTGCAAGAGAATCTTAGGCCCAAATGTGCAAGAAAACCACACTGTCTTCAGCACTTAATTTCTTTCCCTAAGCCACCCAAAAGCTCATGGGGGGTTTTTCCAGTCAGTGAAATCTGCCCCAGAAAATGCCTGAAGAGCAAGTTCTGGGAAGGCCGCAGCTTCCAAGGCAGACACACCTGTCCAACGGGCACACCTGTCCAGCGGACCGGCACTTGGACCCACTCTCGCCATTGCTGTATTTCTGCTGCAGGACAGGCCATGGTTTGCTCACAATGCTTTTGCCACATTTTCACACACTTTATCAGATTGTGTGACAGGGAAAACAGCCCAGTGAACTGGAGGAGGTGTCGTGGTTTATGCAGAGTGGCTCTCTCTGAGTCCGGCAGGATTCCTCCGGAGCTACCTCTAATGGTGGAGTTTCAGAAGTCCATCGCTCAGAGGGAAACGCTGCTATTCCTGTAGCTCTCCCAGTGGACTGAAGACTTAAGCGGGCTTTCTGCCAACACAGTAGTGCTCAAGTTCCTAATGGCCACTCCAGCTGTGGGTTTTCCACAGAAACAGGTCAGGATGATGGAGACTCTATATTCAAGCAGGTTACTTCTAGGAGATCCATTTTGATGGATTATCCTGAGGTCTCACTTATGAATAATGATTGCCTCTGCTAAACAGTAGCAAAAATAAAGACATTGCCTGGTTGCTTGTCCCCCACCCCAGGTTCAGGAAAGAGGTGCTTCTCTACCAGTGTACAGTACCTCTCTCTGGGGGAAAGACAGTGCAGCATGCTCAGTTCTTCTGAAATTGCTTGTCCTGGCTCTGCACTTTAACGTGAGTGAGCATATTGAAAATTAAAACACATGGAGGGGCTGGGGATATAGGTCAGTTGCTAGAGTGCTGGCTTTCCAATGCACAAGGCCCTGGGTTCAATTCCCGGCACCACCAAAAACAAACAAACAAACAAACAAACACTATGGAAAGGTAAAAGCAATGACTTGCTTACTCGATGCATAACTTCTTAAAACATCAGTTGTGGGGTTCAGGCATTCTTGTGTTATTTGATCCCCAAATCCACTCTTTTCCTCCTGTGCACTTTCATCCACCACCCTACCTAATCCAAGAACCCTCCGTCATTGCCATTAATAATACGAGGTGCTCTAGGAGCAGCGAGGACCTGCTCAGTTAGCTCACCTTGTACAGCCCAAGCTTCCCTGGTAGGCACCACCCTTTCTTCTACTTACGAGGAGGAGTTTGAGGTCTAAGAAGCACAGGCAGTTGTCGTAGGGATCACAAGCTGCCATAGGGTAGTTCAACCATAGCCTGCTTTTTACGGGGTTAGCAGGATACAAAGAATCAAGCCAGCAACACTCTTAGGACACACCCAACACAGGCAGCCTTGCGTTAGACATTTGTGGAGGTAAAAATAAATCATAGTGTCTTCAAAGTGCTAGAGAAATATGTCTGGAAATAAAAATCCAAACGATAACAGAAGAATTAATTCAAAACTTAAAATATTCCCCAAATCAGAAGGGCATTCTGAGGACTTGACAATGAATGACATTTACTTCACATGCTGTCAATTAAGAGAGATCAGTGAGGATTTAGGAACAGAGATAACGGCAGCAATGCAGGTTCCATTTGTTGGGTGGAAGCGTTCTGATTACTCTGAATATTGAAATGTGTTATAGCTTCCTGGTTGATCTGAGTGGGTGGGCCTCTTGAAACACTGAGACTGCTTCTGCAGGGTGAGACCCTGGCCAGTTGAATTCTGGGGGCTGTGGTAGGCAACGGGTTCTGGAAGGTGACTAGCCAGAGCCTGATCTGCCAGCTGGTTAACAGAAACCTGAAGTTTTAGAATTGATTATGGGAAGATGGTCAGTGCTTAAGATTAGGAAAAGAGGAAGTGGATGATGTGAAACTGAGCTGTATCTCTTGTGGCCACAGGAGTGAGTCTGAGGTGGTTTAATCCAGCTGCATCCCACAGTAACTCCAAGATGCACAATTCTGGCAGAGCTGAGAATGAGGCTGTCACCCAACCTGGTGTCTTTCCTCTGACTGCATGTCACATCTCTCTCCGGCAGCCAGCTATGGCTTTGGGACAGTTTAGACCTGTGTAACGCAGGCAGACATGATATTTTCTGTTCCCAGCACATGCCCCTTGGGCGCCCTCCTGCGCCATCTCCTGCTCCCTGCCATTTCCGTGTGGCTGAGATCCAGAGAGTCCAGGGTGGTGTTTGGGATCTCCATGTGAAAGAACACAGAAAAGGAGCCACTGGGAGGAGAGCCGTCCGACCTGAGACGTATGCGGTATTGCAAGAGGAACAGGAAATACTGTTTTATTTGACATTTTGAGATTTAGCCAGTGACACCAATCCCTTCTTAAGATCTGAATTATTATTTATTACTATATTATCATCTTTATTTCTCACATTTTGCAGATGAAAATCTGCAAAGGTAATGTAACCTACTGATTATAATTCAAGCAATCTGACCAATATGCATATTTATTCATTATGCTAAATTATAACAACTCACTATAGTACTTTCTTTTTATTTTTGACTTTTGTCACATTTCTGGCTACAACTAACTTGACAATGACTCTGTGTCAGGGCACCCACCTCTGCGCCCTGTCTGGACTAGATCAGCTCCCCGAGCCATGCAGCATTCCAAACAGCTGCTGGGACTTACATGAGCATCCTGGATCTTCCTTTGCCTCCTTTGGTTCCTACAGAGCATTGAGCTTTTGGTGATCTCAAGGTGTTAGGCTGGGAGCGTGTCTGGCCAACTAGACCCTGGACCTTCAGTAAAAGAAGGCGGTAAATGCAAAGTTGGTACCCCTGTGCAGAATCACTCTGAGATCCACAGGGCGGTTGCACTGTGTGAGTTAGAACAGGAAGAAGAAACAAACCAACCAAATTACCAAATGTTAAAAAGAGAAGATAGCAAAAATTCTTCAAAGTGGCATTTTATCCTTATTCTAATATTCAGTATTCTTGAAGGGCTGCTAAACTATAAAAACAGACATCATAGCTTAGGTTTCTAAACTACCAGAGTGAAATCAATGGAGATGGGATTGCAAGTCAAGGATGGAGAGCCAGAGAGCACCTGAGTCATTAAGCTCCGGGATGATTCCAGACTCCTCGGTCCCATCTGGGATATTATTACTCTCGCAGTCATTAGGAGACTCCACCGGGCCCCTTTCTTATCCAGCCTACTTCTCATGTTCTGCAGCTTATTTTATTTATTTTTCCATAGCAGTATTTCCCCCACTATCTTCCACAAGTCCCTGGTGACTGGGGAACTACTTTTATGCATATATTTTTTTTATCCCTCATATTGTCTGGTGTGGTGTTTGCTCAGAATAAGCTGTTCAATAAACATCTCCTAAATCAATGAATATCTTAATGGTCTCTAATGTGAGATGGGATTTAACTCACCACTTGAGTCTTCCCCAGACAGAGCACAGATAGTTATAACATTTTAGGAATCACTTTGGTAAGCTAAATATTAGTCCTTGCTTCCAGAGAGTTGATTCTATGCTTAGAGGCTCATCTTAGGTCCATAAAGCACACTGATTATTCATGATGTGAAAAAGAAAGCATAATTTTTAACCATTAGATTTTAAAATAAGTGGAGTAAAAGGAGTGAGTGGTTGGTGCATCGCTCTCTGAAAGTTAAAAATAATATAAGAAGATACACAGAAAACATGGTGCAGGCAAAAGCAGATGCCATCCAAGTAACAGCTGTGGGCCAGTTCATAGTGTTGTGCTGATCAGTTTTCTGGTCTGATAATGTACTTTATTTATGCACGCTGGAGGGCTGGACTGACCAGCACAAGGGACTTTTTGGGGAAAAATGTTTGCAACTTCTTGTGAGCCTATAATCATTTCAAAATAAACAGTTTAAAAAGGTAGTGCAAAACTATTTTAGTGATGGAATAAGACACCAGAAAATGTGTACTTTTTAATTTACAATATTCATTTTGCAGTTAACAGAGAACCTTGGGAAATTTTTGCACTGGGAGTAAATATCAAAGCCCTAAGTTATATGTGACAGGAATTGTAAGAAAATATATTTTGGTAATAAGAAAATCTTTATTTTGAATAAAATAATAAATTGTTATTTTGAATAAAACATTTTGAAATATGATGTCTATGTAAGAATGATTCAACTCTTTTGGTTTCATGCAAACTGTGTTAGTTTTATAGCCTTCAGACTCTTTTGACATTGAGTCACTTGATGCTGCTTTCACTGCACAACAGCAGAGCTGGCTGCTTTATGTTTCAAATGTTCCCTCACTGATTAAGGCACTGGAGTGCTACCCATTCTGTGCTAATGGTGCAATGTGAGAACAGACACACCAGCACATGCTTACTCACATGCCCACAGATCCAGGAAAATGTACCATGAAGTTTCAAGCACTCATCTGGGAAGATCCACTTCTAGTTAATTCTAGAATTCTCAACTAAGCTGAGTCTTCTCTTCATGAAGAAAATAAGAAGTGCTTAGTCTAGGACTATAGTTATGAGAAAGACAGGGACTTGAGAATTATGGCAAGGTATTTTTTTCCCAAATGTCATTATTCTGCCTTGATATGAAAAATCATGCTGCCAAAAGAATCTGAATTTTAGACTCTTCCAGGGCATGTCTCTTACAAACTGTAATAGCATTCCATTTGGAGGGCCACATGGAATTGGATGTCCTTCCATCACTAGATTCTGAAGGCATAAGGAATGAGAAGTAAAATTTAACTGGCTCACTTTATCGAATAAATGACTGAGGGTCAGCATGACAGAAGCTTCAGGGGTACAATCTGAATTGAAATAGTCTTCGGATGTTCAGAAGAGCGGGCCTTCCGTGGCCTGATGTTGCCTTGTGAGAGGGGAATATTGAAAATTCCAAATCTTAAAAATGGAAAATTCCACTTCAGGTAATTTTCTGCTCTCGGAGGCCTGAGCTCATCCCTCAGATGCTTATGAATGCTTATGAACTTTGTGTCTGACTTTGTCCTTTGCCTTGATTAATCAGAATTCAGGAAGAGAAAATAAGAAGTGCTTAGTCTAGGACTATAGTTATGAGAAAGACAGGGACTTGAGAATTATGGCAAGGTATTTTTTTCCCAACTGTCATTATTCTGCCTTGATATGAAAAATCATGCTGCCAAAAGAATCTGAATTTTAACATCATACCAGAAAACTGCAGCAGGTACCTGGTGGCATTTTGTGATGGGGGAGGTATCCTACTGCTTTTATGCTTCAAAATTATTTGCCATCTCATTTAATTACCTAATGAGTCTTTTTTTTTTTTTTTAAATTGCTCTTTTCTGGATGCCATTTCATGAACTGCAGTTATTCTTTGAAAAGCAGAATTACAGTCTTTTTTAGTCTATAAGAATCTTCCTTTTTGTACTGAGCCTTGCTTTGTGACGGTCCCTTTTTCTGTGCTCCTTGTCAGACACCATTGTTCTGGATCATAAAAATTTCCTCATTAGGAATGATTTCCTTTTTTATTGCAGAATGCACCCTTGACCTTTGCGAGTTGAAAGAGGATTTTAGATGTATCTATCACATATTTCAAATCATCTCTTACTTCATTTCTTATAGCACTTAAATAAACAGTTAATCCAATTTGGAGGGAAGTCTGACTTTTGTTTTAGGGTAATCTTATGGTTTTTACCTTCTGTGGAGGGATTATACTTTACTGAGTGCTTTGCACTTACCAGTATTAGTCAGAAAGGAGAATATTATTTTTGAAGGACTAAAGAAAGGAAAAGAACTCAGTGCTACTTTCTCTTCTAGACATAAAATTTCAGACCATGATTTTGCAGAAATGGTTTTTATCAATTAAAAAACCTAATTATGGAGACCATAATGGGAAGAGGACACCTGACATCTGGCCCGATTTTGCTTTTTGGTGCTGGGGATTGAACCAAGGTCATGCACATGCTAGGCAAGCACTTTCTCACTGCCTCACCCCCAGCCCTATTCAGCTCCTTTGTGGATGAATTAACCTCACACTCTCCCAAGTAATAAATGGAGTCATTGGGTGAGCTTTCATTTATCCCTGGATCCATGAAAGTTCTGGAATATGTCAGAAAGTTTTAGCAGGGATAAGAAGGCAGACACAAGAAACAGAGAGGCTGTGTCCGTCACTGCTGGGAGGCAAAGAGGAGTCCCATTGATCCTCTGGTGAAGAATCACAGTATGGAAGGACACCGCGTCATGTAGGGGAAAACGTGTTCCATGCTGATGCACCTGTATTTCCAGAATTGCGCCTTGTTTACCACGTGGTGGAAAGGATCGGCGCGGTTTGTTAAAGGTTTAAGCAAATGTGCTTGATGACATGCAGACATTCTGAAGTCATTAGGAAGGAGCCCAAATATATGAGCAGTAGGTGCATATGCCATGGACCACACACAAAACATCGATGATTTTTGCCTTAAATAAGAGTCTTCTCAAGAAATAAAAGCTCTATCCACACATACACAGTAGCTTTTAAAATATATAGTAAAAACTGATCTTTTCTATTTTCTCACACATTAATCTTTCCTGGTGTTATTTATTCCTGAAAAACCAGAGTCTAATCAGCCTTTAGTTACCTGCAGCCCAAAGAACGTCTTTTGGCATAAATCGATGTGAGGGTCCCTGAGTTTCTGTTTGCTGAGAAAGAATTTATTTTACTTTGATTTATGAAAACAATTGATGCACATCACTGGTCCGTTTTTCTGCACTTTAAGGATGTTACCCAATTGTCTCCCAACCTCCGTTTTTCCTGAAGAGTGTCAGCAATCATCTGTATTGTTCCTTTTTATGTAATGTGGCTGATTTTAATATTGGCCCTATATCTTTAGTTTTCAACAATTTGATATACTTTTAAATTTTATATAGTGTTTATTGAGCTTCTTGAGATATGGGTCATGTTTTGGAATGGGAACTACTACATTGGCTTTTCTACTCCATTCTCCCCCCTCACCCGCTTTTTCTGTTGCTTTTTTTCCAACTTGAGTTGTGCCCATGTAAACTATTTGGTATTGTTTCATACAACTCAAATGATCTGCTAGTTTTTCTTTCTTATTTTCTTATTTTTTTGGTTTCAGTTAGGATTTTTTCATTTTTTCTTTTGACTATCTTTCATTTTCCCTTCCTTCCTTCCTTCCTTCCTTCCTTCCTTCCTTCCTTCCTTCCTTTCTTTCTTTCTCTCTCTTTCTTTCTCTTTCTCTCTCTCTCTCCCTCCCTCTCTTCCTTCCTTCCTTCCTTCCTTCCTCTCTTCCTTCCTTCCTTCCTTCCTTCCTTCCTTCCTTCCTTCCTTCCTTCCTTCCTTCCTTCCTCTCTTCCTTCCTTCCTTCCTTCCTTCCTTCCTTCCTTCCTTCCTCTCTTCCTTCCTTCCTTCCTTCCTTCCTCTCTTCCTTCCTTCCTTCCTTCCTTCCTCCCTTCCTCTCTTTCCTTCCTTCCTTCCTTCCTTCCTCTCTCTTCCTTCCTTCCTTCCTTCCTTCCTTCCTTCCTTCCTTCCTTCCTTCCTTCCTTCCTTCCTTCCTCTCTTCCTTCCTTCCTTCCTTCCTTCCTTCCTTCCTCCTTCCTTCCTTCCTTCCTTCCTTCCTTCCTTCCTTCCTCTCTTCCTTCCTTCCTTCCTTCCTTCCTTCCTTCCTTCCTATTCTTTCTTTCTTTCTTTTTCTTTCTTTCTTTCTTTCACTGAAGTATCCCAATTCTTAAGTTAGTTGGCCGGATTTTGTCATTTCTCATACTGTATGTTTCATTTCCTTGGATGTTTTTTCCTAGTTTCCTTGTCTCACTTTATGGATGACATTTTCTTTTCCCTTTTAGTATTTCATCATAGTTAATTTCAAGTCCATGTGTGAGAATTCCAAATTTTCTAATTTTTGTAATTCTGACTAGTCCCCTTCTTAAGTTTTCTTGGTATCTTATGCATTTTACAATTTTTACTTGTTAGTTGAACATTTTATAAAACACAGTAAAGATTGAGGTAAATGCCATCTAGATCAGGAAGATGATACCACTTCTTCATGGCTAGAGGAGGGGTGGGTTAAAATGCCAGTTCAGTTTAGTTTAACTCTGTTTCAGAGGTTTTGAATGTGGACATGGCCTTGGATTTAAACTTGACTGAGATTATGGTGAACTAAGTTCCATGAATGAATCACCTTCTCTCCAATCTGTGGGAAATCCTTTCCTACATGACCATTTGCTACCACCATTTTGAATAATGGGTGTGTTTGCTTTGCTTTGCTCTCTAGTTCCACCTGCTGGGTCAAATTTGATCTCTCTTTTTTTTTTATTGTAAACAAATGGGATACATGTTGCTTCTCTGTTTCTACATGGCGTAAAGGCATACCATTTGTGTAATCATAAATTTACATAGGGTAATGTTGTTTGATTCATTCTGTTATTTTTTCCCTTCCCCCCACCCCTCCCACCCCTCTTTTCCCTCTATACAGTCCTTCCTTCCTCCATTCTTGCCCCCCTCCCTAACCCTAACTCTAACCCTTTGACTCCTTGGAGATCAACTGCAGTGGTCTGCAATCTGTGAAGCTGGTCTAGCTGGCAAGCAGATATTTTTCTGCAATCTGCCTAGTTGAAAGCTCACAGTATCTCAAAGGCATTCTCTTAGATCTCCTTCTTAATTCCTGTTTTTAGTGTACTGATAGCATCAATCAACTACTCCCTGAGAGTGTCTGGGACTCATCTGGGTCCAAATAAGCCATTTTATCCTACATATGTTCACTTAAAGTTTGTTAAGTGCCATGTTCCTTAATCCTTACTCCTATGCATGGCAACTTCCTCTATTTCAGTCAGCAACGAGAGCCACCTGGAAGTTCTTTTTATTCTTTTAAATGACTCTGCCACTTTCTAGAGCTTAGCTCTTTGACGTGCACCTGGGTGCTCCCCTCTGTGGTGGATTTTGCAGCTCTCCTTCTGTAACATATCCAGCCTGTTTCAATTTTAAGGATGAGGGCAATGGCCTTTTGAGATATTGACATCTGAACTGGAAGCACCTATGATGATTTTTAAGTCTATAGCAACCTCCAGCACCTTATACACGGTACCATAAAACAGGCACTCAATAAATGTTTGCTGCATAAATAGGGATAAGAAAGCAAATTTATTCTCGTTTGCACCAGGGTACAGCAGAACTAGGAGTAAGAAATAGACTTAAAGGAAAGTAAATTTAGACCAATATAAAAATGTAATGTGTAAGAAATACAGCTATCTAAAAGTTCAGCAGGCTCACTGGAGAAATAGTAAATTCCTGGTTATCTCAAGAGCTTAAGTAAAGATTTTTGGGAAGAAATAGAGGTATATGAACTGCTTCAATGTTTCGCATTAGATGATTAGTTAGATCTTTATATCACAGTGATTCCATGTTACTGCAGGAAAGGAGCCTTGTATATTTGTAAGTCATGTAAAAGGGGTGAATCTTTGGCACACACTGCTCATATGAGCAAAGAAAATATATTTTCTAAGTTTATTTAGTATCCTTTTTTTTTTTTTTTTGTAATCATGTCCCACACTACAGGCCAACTGGGATTAAAAACAAATTTTCCAAACTTGGCCGATCAATAACATCTTGATTTCTAGGAGATTTTAATAGTCTCTTGAATGACTTTGTCTCTCTTGTGTAAAAGTCCGATCACTCCCATCTCTCACCTTCTGATCTTATATCTGGATAAAAGCAGTCAAGATGGCCCTTGTAATACATATCTCTGGCGCCTTGGCTGATGAGGAACCTGTATTTCACCTGCAGAGAAGTAGCTGACTTCATCTAACATGGAGGGCATTTCGTGGTACAGACTGGACACCAGTGTTTCACGTTAGTCTTAGGTGATGAAGGTGAATGTACTGTGGCCTCTTTGTCTGACTCCACAGCTTCCTTCTGGTGGAGCAGCCTTCTCAGCCTTCTTCAGGGCCCTGCAAACCCCAGGAAGTCAGACCACCAAACGCTCATCCTCAGGCGAATCTACCCGGCTCCATCATTCCAGAACTCACTCTTGAGGCGACTTTGGGCAGGGCTGACTTACGGCCTTCGCCACTTATTCCATTACTGATCCCCATCCCTTCGTGTGGAGTGAGAGAGTGAGGGCCGTGCTTCTGACCCCTCGGCCCTCCAACTCCATCTCTGACCCACTGTTCCGTCCTGGTAGGAGAAATGGCCTACTTCTGTGTGGGAAAGTGCCTTGATACCGTGGTAGCCTCTAAATACAGGACCAGGGAAATTATACCTAAGTAATTGGGGAAAAAAGCAAAATGAGTGGATCACATGGTTTATTTAACACAGAACATGAAGTGAGAAGTGCAGGGAAGGAAACAAGTGGGTCGACTCACCCTGAGCGAGTTCCGGGTTACGCAGCATTTGTACATCCTGGCCCTCTCTCTGCCGTGTGAGCCTTCTGCAACCATGGTGTGTCACGAGGACCCAAGTGGGGGTTTCACCAGGAACCCCCAGAAGGAAGGTGCCTGGGGACAACACCCACTCAGAGAACCCAGGGGAAAGCAGACCTAGTCCTGGAGCTGTGTACTGCCCACAACCTCCAGAGCACCCGCAGCTTCTGATCAGGGTCTCAAGAATGGACTTGTAGGGTGGGAGCCTGCCTCGCCATGGGTGTCTGATGTGGGCCTGTGAGCCTCACGCTGATCTATTGCATCACGAGTAGCTAGCTTTTATTGGTGCTTGTGTCCCGTTTTATCAACTTGAACCTGCATCTGTGCCACTTTATGTCCCTCTGGCTTAGCAAGCATATATGAATTTAAGGGAAATTAAGGCAACTAGTATTTTTAAAACGTGCTCGCGGTAACATGGGTAATGGTGAATTTTAACATGTGAAGTACCATTCATTATCTGTTTTCAGAAACAAACACATGATTTGCTGTTTTATTCAATCAGTGATGGTTATGGGCCTGTTCTGTGCCAGAGGCTGTACTCAGCATGTCAAATGCAACCAAGAACTAGACCGTTCCTTACACTTGCTGATACTTGACACAGATCTTCTACAGGTGAGGTGTTCCACTGATTGGCTGATACCTTAAATTTTGCTAAATTTTATAATTTACTCTTAAAGGCATATCACATGTAATTTTGTCTTCAAGGGGCTGACAGAATAGCATAGTCATGAAAACCCAGGTTCCTCCATTCATCCTTCCTGAAGAACATAATCAGGTTTCCCACTTTTATTGCTTTTTCAAAAGAATCCTGAATGGATTCTTAGGTTAGACAACATTGGAGACATGTGGATCTGGCCTATTCAGAAGGATGGAGAAGATAATTCTTAAAATTTTAAAATGACCAACTACTACCACTGCACCATATAGACAGTCACCTTCTAACAAATGAGTTCTTCCTCACTCATTTCAAATCCTGGGAGTCAAAGTGTGCCTAAGAAGTCAGCTAATTTACCTGCAACAAAAGGAAAAAGGAAGCCAGGGAGGGAGGAAGAGGGGAAGGAAGGGGAGGAAGGGAGGGAGGGAGAAGCATGGAAGGAGAGGAGAGACCACAGCGTGCATAAACAGTGCTGGGGTACAGGCTCTCCGTCTGGACTAGTGTCGCCTCCCTACTTCTGATTGGGCTTGTGGTCATTCCTTCTGCACCAGCATCTTTCACAGCAAAGCCACAATTTTCCTTTGATAGGTTATTTCTGTGAAGTTCAATGTTGTAGGTCTACTAATGATCCATAATGTGGTACCATAATCTTTTCAAATAAACCATTTCAAACTGTAGAGCTCCTCTTACGGCACATACTTCACATCTATAACCATCATCACCGCGTCCTTATTGGATGAGAACAGACTGCTTGGGGGCTTTCTCTGACCCTTCTCCAGTCTCTGCCCTTCTTTGGATTCATGAGCTCTCTTCCCTCTCAGTCCCCTGACCTGCCAGCTGCTTAAGTCTGCTGCGTTTAAACCCTATCCCCAGCTTCCACCTGAGTTGCTGTGGACTCTCTTTCGTCTGCTGTGTATATTTACACAGCGGTGTCCCCCGCTCTGGGTCTGACCTTGTGCTTCATGACCTTGAGGCACTGTAGATGCTTCTGCAGGCCCTCCACAGAGCCAGGGCTGGTCCTCTGAATTTATCTGACTCCTTAAACTTCACTGTGTATTACAATCTAGAGGTAAGTGGGCCGAAGTGACAGTTGGGTCCCTAATGGGAGGCTGTGTCTTGGCACGATAGGAGTCCCTATTGATGGGTAAGGACCTACCAGTGCCCGACCCTTTGAACACACTCAGAAGCGTCTTGTTATTTCACCTCCAGGGTGATAACTGCGTATCTTTTTTCTCTTGGCTCCCATAGAGTTTAGAATACAAAATAGTTTCAAAGCCACTCAGAATTTCAGTGATTGCCCGGTTGTGTGGAACTTTGTTTTTAAAGAAGTTCTGCCTTTGCTGAGATAATGTGTGGAAAGTATGCGCCAGGCGGTATTTATGCTCACTTCTGATAGTCTCTGCATAATCATACACAATCCTACATTAATCCAAAGTGGGACTCTGAGGGATGGATGCAGAGTCTCCACAGATGCAAATCCTGGTTAAGCCGGGGTGCAGGATTGCTTCTATATGCCAATAAAGTCTCACGTGCAGGGAGAGGAAGTTCCTGGACGTGGAAAATTGTAAATCCTCTCTTAACAAGTGACTTGAAGCCTTTTGTATCTGTGGCTCATGCTGTCAGGATTTTACTGTCCTAATAACCCAGTTCTAATGAGTTCTTATGATTTATTCAATAAGGACAAATGTTTTTATATAATCATTACTTTGATGGCTAATACAGTAAGATAAGTATCCCAGTTAATTATACAATTCCACATACAGATATCATTTAGCACTCATCTTAGGATAACCAGAAATAATTTTTTTAAAAATCCCAATTCCTTCTTAAAGAAATCACCATTGTAAAAATTATTTCGTACTTGAGGCTGAACAAACCATTTAAAATTTGCCAGAAGAATCTGTAAAGTATAATCTCTCTTAAGGTAGATAAAAGTCATCTTAAATGTGAAAGACCATCATTCAGATGAAGTAATATGTATGGATTCCATTTCTGTCCACAGAATTATGTTAATGGATGGAAACTGAGGATTCCATACTGAGTCCTTCAAGACGAGTATCATCCTCTTTATTTTCTGGGAATAGCCATATCTATATAATTTTGCATTCTTTATGAGACAGGGAATTTTTATGATTGTACAAATCACTTAAGTAGTTCTTTTTCTTTTCTTTTTTTTTTTTTTCTTAGCTACTTTTAAACATATCCACTCAAGTAAATAAAGATATCCATTATTCCAATTGATCTATCTGGCTGGAATGCTAAGGTTACACAAAAATATAGCTAATGTGATTGGAACCACTGGTCCCAGGGGCTATGGAACTGATAATTTATGTAAGTGGGAAAAAGCACGTGTGAAACCTTGTGATTAGGATGGATGTGGTTGCTCTTTGCTGGCTTCTACCTTTCCCCCTGCCCAGGCCCATGTTCCTACCCTGGTG
The DNA here is from genome assembly GCF_902686455.1 of Sciurus vulgaris. Taxonomy (NCBI): domain Eukaryota; kingdom Metazoa; phylum Chordata; class Mammalia; order Rodentia; family Sciuridae; genus Sciurus; species Sciurus vulgaris. The sequence continues at coordinate 153,587,714 of NC_136467.1, forward strand.
TCTGGTCGACTTTTACTCGGGTAGTCCACCAAGATCTAATGTGCTACACCCTGTCACACTGCGATGGCCTCTGAGGACAGATTGAGGGCTCTTAAGACATGCTTCAGAATTAGTAGACAAGGGAAAAGCTGATAGGGCTTTGCATTTGTGTTGTTTATTTGCTTTGTGTTTTTGGCATTCAGGTGGGGGAAAGGTGTTTGCAGAGAGACTTAAGATTCCTGCTCTCTGCTCTGTGCAGGGGCGGGAGGAAGATGGGGCGGTCACTGGTCTTTCTCTGGCTTTTGTGCCACTTTGGCTCATCAACATCTGCCTTGTTTCCTTAGGAGGGTTTGAACACAGTCTTATTATTTGATATATAATACATGCAGAAGAAAATGTGTGGCATGTAAATGAGCCACGAAGCATGACAACAGTACCTGTGCTACCAATGCCCACCAGTCTACTGCACACCTGCCTCTCGATGCTTAGTGGATACACCTCCCAGGGTGCTGTTCTAGATGAGTTTGTCCCACATTCTCAGCTGATGCAACTCGTTCCTTATTGACAGGCAGATCAGTCTGTCCAACCATTGCCACTTCATGATACACAACAATATCTTCATAATTAAAAATTCTCTCATGATTCTTTCTTGTCCAGTCAATTGAAGTTTATGAAATTCAAGTTATCTCTGGATGAACTTGTTAAGAAAGAAAGCAGGGTACTGAGGTTAAGTTAAGGTTATCAATATTGTTTATTTTTCCATGTCTTTGGCAAGTTGTTCAGATGATGGATCCAGAAAAACTGAAATATTATTTTTGAAATCTCTAACGATGGTGGTGAGTTTTTTGCTTCCTGTACTTTGGAGTTGTGTTCCTGTAAAGATGTCTTCTGGTGTGTGTGACATTCAGTCATTAGACTTTCTCTACTCTAGAAACCGTCTTTTCTGTTATGGGGTTCACCTGACTTTCTTTAGGTTGGCATTTTCCATGTATATTTATATACACACATATATTTGCACATTGCTTTTCAATCACACGTTTTCAATGTATCTCTTGCAAATAACATGCAGCAGGATTTTCAAAACTCAATCTCGACTTATCTTGAGTTAAGTAATTATATATATGATTACTCAAAAAGTTGGAAGTTTTAATCGACTGTCTTTATGTTTTCTTGTCCTGATTTTATGTTTCTTGTTTCTCTTTCTCTCCTGCTTTTGAAAATTTGCTTTCAGATGTTTATCACTTGCCTGGTTTGATTCCTCCCTGCACCCCACCATATCCCATATTATATTAGATAAATAATCTAGTATTTTAATATTTAGACTTGAAAATGTACTATATGTCCTTGGCTTTATACATCAGAGAATATATTTAATATAATATTGAGCTTCTCAGCTCACTGCTTCCAAATGACAGACATATAAGAAATTCCCCATAATCATACCATCATCTCTTAATTTACATACCATTTCCATCTAGCCCCTGTCCTCACTGTGGGCAGTCCAACACGTGGGGCGCTATGACACAGGTCCTCTTTAAGATACATTTCCACTAATTTATTTACTTGTCATTCCTTCTTTTACTTGTTTCATTTCTTCTGCCTTGGGAAATTTTATTTTCTTTAAAAGCAACTTCTGTAAGGCATTTTGGTGAAATGGCCTATTTTGGAATTCCCTGGTAGAAGTCTTGATTTTTTTAATTTTTATTTTCCTTGAAAAACTACACAATGTGCTCCTTTTTGTCCACATGAAGTCTATGTTAAATCCACTGCTCTGTTTCTCTGAAGGAAGCTGCTGTGGGTCTTGTTTTCACTGTCCTTTCTGCCAGCCCCTGATGAACTTTCCATGTGAAATTTGTATGCATTCTGAATATTGGTGGATTTCATAAAATAATTCCCTTGCTGTAGAATGTGTTCCCTTGCTAGAGAATATCTATTTTGTAAAACAGGGAAATAATTTTAGAGGTCAATTTTTATTTTTAAGTAAAACACGTTTAATTCTATGACAGTCTAGTGGGAATATCCAGACAATATAATTCTTCCTGGATTTCTATTTTAATATTTATTATTTTGTCATCTTATTTAAAAATATTAGCTGACCAAATGACACATAGCATGAGTGACTTCTCTTGGAAAGAGAAATAGTAGCAATTGTATTCCTAAATGTAAAGCCCAGGATAGATCCTCAGGTTTATATCATTTTTCATCCGCACACTAACAATTTGAGCATTCATCACAAAACAATTGAGAATCATTTTGAAGCTGAAAAAAATAATCAGTTACAAATCATAGAAGCAGATGTTTGCTAAGAATGACCAGTGCGTGGATTCTTTCCTTCCTGAGTTGAGAATCGGTTGGAATTTTTTTTCGAAGAATACATTTTGTATCGATAAAGGAGACAAAATGCTTTCCCCATAGAGTGTTGTGGAGGGAATTTTGATACCCAACTTTCTGAGCCAAAACTTCCATCAGGCTAAACCAAAAAGCTTGGATGCAAAGGAGTGGTTTCTGTCTCTTACACTCTTTCTGTGATGAGATGGTAGTCCATCTCATTATACCTCTCATTATAAAAACTGCAAAGCTGGGAGAGATTTCATATATCATCGGGTCCAAGCCCCTCATTCCTCAGGGAGGAAACTCAGTCTGGGAGAGTGGTCTGATGGAGAGGTGGCACAGCCTGTTAACTCAGTGTAGGCAAAGAGTAGAACCCATTTCTGTCAGGCCTCAAACCTGCTTCCATTCTCCCAGAATCCACAAGGAACAAACAATCTGATTAGGAATGAAGCAGAGGTAACATTTTCCATGTTAGTGAACACCCTCATCCCTGGATATCTGCAGAGAGAAAATCTGGGATGCTCGTTTCTTTAAAAAATGGCATACATAGTATTCACATGTCCTCATGTACTTAAATCATCTTGAGGTTACTTATCATACTTAATACATTAATGCTATATAAACAATCACTTTACTGTGTTGTTTAGGGAACAATGACAAGAAAGATAGTCTGTAGAAGTTTAGTACAAATGCAATTTTTCCAAGTACTTTGATGTGCAGATGGTTAATTTGATGGGTGCAGAGCCCATGGACATGGAGGGCACACAGCTCTGTGCCTTTGATGCTTGGGTTTGGACATGCAATCTGCCCCGGTTACAGTGGGGTCCCGACTCTAATCACAGCCTCCAGAAGGCTTGCATGACTCACTTGCTGTCATAAACCTGTGACTCGGAGCCACTTTGAGAAAGTTGTGAGTTACTGGACTGGTCATTGTGTTACAAGGAGGTCACATGCAAAGTATGCCAGTGTATCTTAAAATGTTCACATGTTCAAATACACCAGAAAACAAACATTGCTAATTAAATCCCTAACAAATCATGTATTGCATATCAAATTGGAAATTTAAAATTGCTGCATGTCTAGAGATAAAGATATATTAATTTACTTTTTTATAAAATATATATCAATATATTTTTTGTGAGAGAGTAGATCATATTCTTTCTGGAAGATAATTCTAAACCGACTATCGAAACTATTAATATAGTAAAAGAATTTTCTACCCAATAATTCTATATATGAATGAATTTTTCTAAAAAGATGATCATGTAGAATGTAAGGTACACACATCTTTATTATTGCTTTATTTATAATATCTAAACATTAGAAACTATAATAAAATTGACCTTTAAATGATAACTTACACGCATAAGCTACTTCTATAAAGCAATTAGGAATGCTGTTTCAGAAGCACATATACCAACTTAGAATTAAGTAGTAAGAAATCAGAAGTTAAATTAAGTTACAAAATGATGTCTAAAGTATCATTCTGCTTTTGTGCAAACATTCAAATACATCTTATGTAAAAGTTAGCAGTGTTATTGAAAATGTGAAACAGAAAACAAATTTGTTATTTTTTTCCCTTCCCCCCACCCCTCCCACCCCTCTTTACCCCAGAGAAACAACATGTATCCCATTTGTTTACAATAAAAAAAAAAAGAAAAGAAAACAAATTTGTTTATGTTTTATGCATTTTCTAACTTCTTATAGATATGCCACACATGTAACTCAAAATCAGATAACAAAAGCATAAAGTATTTGTTATGGTTTAGATGTAAGGTGTCCCCCCAAAAGCTCAAGTGTGAGACAATGCAAGAAAGCTTAGAGGTAAATGATTGGGTTATGAGAGTCTTCACCAGTGTATTAACCCACCTGTATGGATTAACTGGGGGTAATGTAGTCAGGTGGGGTGTGCTGGAGGAGGTGGGTCACGGGGGGCGTGCCTTTGGAGTTTACGTTTTGTCCCTGGTGAGTGAGTTCTATCTCTGCTTCCTGGTGGCCATGTCCTGGTGTTACTGAAAATGTGCTTTCCTCCACTGGGCTCTTCTGCCATGATGTGCTGCATCTTGGGTCCAGAGCTGGGATCTATGGACTGAACCTCTGAAATCCTGAGCATCAAATATACATCCTCCTCTAAAATTGCTCTTATCAGGTCTTTTGATCACAGCAACCAAAAGGCCGACTAAAATAATTGTTGATTTGCTGCTGTCGAGTGTCTAAGGTACACCATTCCTCCTCTGTACGCTTCCTATACTGCTGTGAGTTGAAGCTCCAATTTCTCTTCTGAACTTTTTCCCCTCTCTGGAATCTCCCTACTTGGTGGTTTTCTCCACTTCTGACCCTAGTGCTATTTCATATGTTGACTTGAATAATCATGGGACCCTGGGGGTCTTCGTTTTCCTTGCTGACCACTGCAAAACATAAAAAGGTAGAAAAAGCAAGGTGACTGCTTCCAAGCTACCAGCCTACAATATGTAATAAAATAAGCAATAAATACAGTAAAACCATGCAATAAAAATCTGATTCCTCATGTTCTTTTTCTAAATTCTCAGATTCCAGCTTTTTCTAAATTACCTGTATTACCCTCATGATGACTTCACTGTCCACGGAAAGGCTTAGAAGGCCCTTAATTTAGCAATAACCAATGGGCAGGTGTCGTCATCACTGAACTATTTACACTTCCTACCGGCCAATATTAGAGAGGAAGGCGGGTGAAGAATTCTCACTCTGCCCACAAACCTGAATAGCAGGAAATTAATTTCACAATTATATTTGGATTTCTAAAAAAAAAAAAAAAAAAAAAGTACAAAGTCAAAAGACTAATCTGCCCACCCAGTCTAAGAACTGCGGGTGAGAGCAAAGAGGAATGGAGCCAGAGTTCAGATCCTCTTGCTGCTTCTGCCAGGAAGTCAGCCCCGCGTCCCCTCTGCTGGGTGGCATATCTGCAGTTCCACTCCGTGCTATGCCGAACACAGAATTATTCCACAATGTTTCATGAGTCATTTCTTATTTTTATTTTTCTGTTGTTGTAGATGGACAGCATGCCTCTATTCTATTTGCTTATTTTGTATGAGGTGCTGAGGATCCAACCCATGCCTACCCCTGCCAGGCAAGCTCTCTGCCACTGAGCCCCAGCGCCAGCCCCTCTTGGATTTTTGTTTTTCTGATCATCTTTTGCCTAGAACCTCATCAGTTTCCCATTTCTTATACAAGTATTCATGTTTTCCTCGATTGCCCAGCCTACAAATGGATTTCTTCTACCAGAAACTTAAGTCACTGAGCTTTCTTCCCTATTGCTATTTTTAAGGAATCAGAGTGTAGATTGAATGTGAGGTTTATTTGATGACTTCAGTTTGGTTTAGTTTTTCAGTAGTTCTCAGAAGGAAGTAAATATCAATACAGAAAATAATTGTAGGGAACCTAGAAAATAACAAATCCTATGTCTCCTCAGGAATTCATTCTTTCCTTTTCTTAAACCATTAAAAGAAATGTAAATAAAAATTCTTGGTACATAGGAATGAAAACAATTGAGAGGAGGCAGACTTTTTTTTTCCTAATTAATCATGTAGATGTATGGATTTACCTAGTAAATGCAAACTTCGATATTTCTTTCTAGAAACACAAGCTTAAGTTAAAAACGCATGACTAATTAATACTTTTCAGAGATGTTTTAGAAGAATACAAACCAGATAGTTTAAGAAGGCATCAGATTTAAGTAGACTTTAATTTGTTTTTTAAACAAAAGAATTGAAGTGGAATTGTTCAATATCAGATTAATTCATTTTTCCAATAAAACAATTCTATATTCATACTGGTCATCTGAGCACCACCGCTTACCTAGCTAGGTGAGTTTTGAGTTGTTAGTATCTATAATTCCCTGTGTCCAGGCAGGAAAGCAGTTTAAGTATAACCTTATTTGCTCATCTAGATGTTTATTTATGTTTTCCGTTAATTTCACAGATATTTGGGAATCTAGTTCATGACAGGTCCTAGAGGTATAACGGCAATCAAGAAAGGCAGGAGTCTGCCTTCTGCAAAGCTACGGGCTGGTAGGGAAAGTCCACCTGAGCACAGGGGTAGCGTTTTAAATGAAGGGGCGAGCCGGGGGTCCTGGGAGCCCCGCGGGTGACCTGGCTTCTCACTGCCACCTGGTTAAGGCCTGAAGTGTGAGCAGTTTGTGATGATGCAGAGAAATAGATGTGGTCACAGCTGTTCTGAAGTGAGGATCCCAGCATGGATCAGCACAGCTGGAGAGGACAGGCTGGCGGGGCCAAGAAAGGCGGATACGGATGCAGAGGTGGCTAAACTCAGCCACCTGAGGAGAAGGGAGCGTTTGCGCGCTGCCCATCTTGATTACCAAGAAACCCAGGATCACATCCCAGGGCAATCTCCTCAAGCTGCGGCTGATCTGCAAAGCTGGGGGTTTCCCTGCGGAATCGCGTGGCTTCCCTCTACCACGCGGTGGGCTCAGGACGCGACGCCCTTTGGTTACTGATGCGGCAGGAGGGCGGGGCCTGGAAGGAGCCGGCTGCAGACTGTCACCTGTCAATGATCCTGAAAACGCTCAGCGACGGCTTTGACCCGAAGATAACTCCTCCACTTCTCCACTTCTCCATCCCTCCTCTACCTCTGCTTCTAGTCCTGCAACCAAGCTACCCCGTACCATGGCTGTGCCACGTCGGACTGGGGGTCCTTATCACCCTCACCTTCTTAAATCCAACGCCAGCAACTTTTAAGTATATAGACCTGGTCGATGGTACAGTCAACAAGACAAGTTAAATATTTTTTAAATTTGTTCTAATTAGTTATACAGAACAGCAGAATGCATTTCGGCTTATTGTACACAAATGAATTTTTAAATGGATAAAACAATAAAAACTTACACAGCATCTTATTTAAGTAATTAGAAATAACACAAAAGCAGCTGCACAACAATGAAGACATTACCTGACACGTTCTCGACTATCTTTTCACTCAGTTCACCTGGAAGGCAAAGAGTTCACTTAGAAAGAACACAATAGAATATTATTCAGCCATAAAGAAGAAAAAATATTATGGCATTTGCAGATAAGTGGATGGAATTGGAGAATATCATGCTAAGTGAAATAAGCCAATCCCAAAAAACCAAAGGGTGAATGTTTTCCCTGATAAGTGGATGATGATACATAATGGGTTGGGGGCATAGGGGGGTGAGAGAGGAGTGGAGGAGCTTTAGATTACATAGAGAGAAATGGGAGGGAGGAGGGGAGTATGAAAAATGGTGGAATCAGACAGACATCATCACCCTATGTACATGTATGATTACACGAGTGGTGTGACTCTACATTGTGCACAACCACAGAAAGGAAAAGTTGTAACCCATTTGTGTACAATGAATCAAAATGCAGTTGGTAAAAATAAAAAAAGAAAAAGAAAAAGAGAAAGGAGAGAACCACATGCCATAGCTGATCACTAACCCAGCTTCCTCTGCTGTCCCTCACGTGGGCAGGCAGCCCACAGCTGGGCCATTGCTGAGTGCAGACCTGCTGTCTCTCAGCCTCTGCCAGGGTTGGGATGTCACCGTTGTGCTTCACGCAATGGCCTGCTGCAGATGGCAATTCCCATAAATAAGCCCCGCGTTCAGAATGCCACCAAGTGTGCTTGGGCGACGGGCAGAGGCAACGTGAATATGGATCCTCATCATCATAATTGTAATAAATTACAATTCACATGAAGGCCTTCTTATGAAGCATGTAAATGGCTCTGACTTGTTCCCTTAAATTTGCCCCGATTCAAATAGAGATGTGACTGGTGTTTATCTCTGCCACAATATGAAAAATAAATTAAAAGTATCAACATAATTTGTGTTCGAGGAAGGAAATGATGCCTAGCTCTTTACAAAGCAAACTGATTTTATGGCACTTTAGAGAAACTACTTGGCAGGTATTTGTAAGGCCGCAGCAGGTGCCATGCAGGTAACAGTTACTTTCCTGTTCTGGTCCGAGCTAGCACGACTGCTCTTCTGCTGGAAAGCACTCAATTGGTCCGTGGTTTGAAACTTCATTGCATTTATTTATGAATATTGTACACAGCAAACTTTTACCTTCTTCCAATTTTCTTTCTTTCACTCATCTCCAACTTTGAAATGGAATTAAACCTCAAAATAGCTTTTTGTAAAGTAGCCTACAGAGTTCTAAGTGGAGAGTCTTCTAGACAGCCGTCCCACAAATATTCCTAGGAGCGGTCGCTGTCGGGGTCTGGCCTGCTCCTCTCCCTCGTAACCGATCCTCGTGCGGGTCGTCTGGTCTTCCTGCCAGCTCACTTCAGCAGGCCCGCCACCCGAACCCAGTGCCCAGGGCTCGGGATTCCTCCCTCCCGGAGGGATCCTGACGCACTCCGAGAATTCCTGGTTAATATCCCATGTCCACACCTTTTCCTTACCTTCCAGTTCCTCTTTCTCACCACAACAACGTTGTTTCTATAGAGACCAGTCGCCCCCGTGGTGTCAATAAAAGCGAGCATTTCGTGGTTCTCAGCAGCCGACGGTGGGCCCTGCTCTGTGTGCCCCGCTCCCTGCGTCCTCTCTGAGGTGCTCGCTCTCGGTCTCCACCTCCTCAGCTAAGGGCTTCTCTCAAAAGATTCCCCTCTCTCCCTTTCTTCCTCTCCTCCTTCCTTCCTTCCTTCCTTCCTTCCTTTTCTGAGTTGGGTATCTCTTTGTTGCCCAGGCTGGCCTTGAACTCCTGGGGTCAAGTGATGCTCCTGCCTTGGTCCCCGGAGCCTCCGGGAGCCTCGGTGTACGCGCTACTGCACGCAGCTTCAAAGTAGCTCTTGGCTGTTGAGCAGCCTCTGGGCTCTGGCTCAGGTTCTCTTGCTGGTTCAAACATGCACTCGAGGGAATCCATCCTCCGCGGAGCTTTAAGACCACCTTGAGGCTCCGCGCCTCAGTCAGGGTGCCCGCTCTGCCCTCTTCTCTTGTTTCCGACTCACTCCCTCAGCCGATTGACAGACAAGTCTGTCCTGCAAACACCGTGAACTCAAGCAGTAGTCCCCCGCATTGCATATCTGCAATTTCTCTCGACTCTTAGTGAAATCAGTTATTCCTCAAAATTAAAAAGCTATTAATTGGTTAGTCAATACGATCCTAATGTAACTATTATTTTAAAACCTTTCATTTCAAAAGCCACACTTCTGCATTTTTCAAATCGATTTTTAAAAAATGCATAAATGTGTTCACCATCACAGACTTAACCATTGCTGCAATTCATAACCAAGCCTTCTTTACTGAATCTTCAGGAAAATTCAGTGATGCCTTGGGACCAAACCATGGAAGTACTAAGTTACGTGCTGTAGGCACAATAAGTTATCTTCATAATGTAGCAATATGGATTTTTTGACTTATTCTGTTTTATAGGAGGATATAAAGTTATTTGGAAAAGTTCTTGATTTTGATTTTGACATATTCTAGATTTGAACTCTTTCTTTTTTTTTTTTTTTTTTTTTGGTACCAGGGATTGAACTCAGGGGTACTTAAGCATTGAGCCATCTCCCCAGTCCGATTTTGTATTTTATTTAGAGACAGGGTCTTACTGAGTTGTTTAACACCTCACCATGGCTGAGGCTGGCTTTGAGCTGGCGATCCTCCTGCCTCAGCCTCCCGAGCTGCTGGGGTTACAGACATGCACCACCACGCCAGGCTGAGCTCTGTCATTTGACGTCCCTCCTGTATTGCATGGCTTTACCCTCAGCACTGCAGCAAGATGGAAGGGATATGCTTTATTTGGAGAAGGTCAGAAGACAGAAGGAAAAAGCCTACCTGTGAGCAGTTTTCCCAAGTATTCCAATGAACTTCTCAACAGAACATACTCTGCACTGTGATCACCGGGACTGTGCAGCCCCTCAGGAATCTGAGATTTACTCTCTGAAGACTTAAAGAGGAGAGTGGGAGGTGGTGTTGAGTCAGGAAATCAAAGCCTCAAGCACAGAACCTGAACGCAGTGCTAAGAATTTTCAAGCAAGTTGTGAGATTCATCTAAAATATATTGAATGACAATGAATTCATCATTTTTTAAGTTTTTATTTGTTCTCATTAGTTATACTTGATAGTAGAATGCATTTATGCACTTTTTTCATGTTTTAAAATTAATTTTAATCACAAAATAAGGAGTAAACATAATTCTCAAAAAAAAAAAAAAAAAAAAATACTTCCGGCAAGTCAGAGTGGGGTGCCCTCTGTATGGCCCTGCACTCTCCAGGGCTCTCCCTGGCCTCTTCGGAGGCCGCCCGCCATGGCGTCCGTGGCAGCGATCCTCATTGCACTCCTGTGCGCGTGTACACACGCCCCGAGAACCACTGCCAGCGGCGGGTTTCCTTTCGGAGACGACGGCCTCTCGACTCCTCTGCAGCCTGCTCTTTCCTTCATTCACACATCTGATGCACGCACTTTGATGCATCCTGCGCAAGTGGGGTACAGTTTCTCTTGTTCTGATTTGGCATTTTAAGACACCTGACATCACATGCGCTAACCCTTTGGTCCAAAGGCGCGGGTGCAGCCGGAGTGGCTCACGGGGCTCTGCTTTCTGCTTCCCTCTCTGAGACTAGCATGGCGACTCCCAGCGTCTGAAGCTCATGGACGCGGACCAGCAGCCATCACGGTTTTCACGCTCAGAACCCCTTCTTCTGAATCCATGCCAGTCCTCCAATGGGGTCACGAAAGCATAACGCAGATGGGGGGGCGGGGGTTAAACAACAGAACTGCTTCCTCCTGGTTCTGGAGACAGGAAGTTAGATGAGCGTGTCAGCTGGATTCGGTTCTGACTGGCAGAGGCCGCCTTCTCAATGCAGCCCTGGGCCCCTCACCTGTGCTTAGGGGCGGGGCCCACCTCAGCTCTATTGGATCAGACCCCACCCTCACGACTCCATTTAACCTGGCTGTGCCCTGTATGTGGTGTCTCCAGACAGTCACCTTTGGGGTTCGGGCTTCAACATACAGTGTGTGTGTGTGTGTGTGTGTGTGTGTGTGTGTATGTTGGGGGGTCACAGTTCAATCCACAACCCTCCTCAGAATCATCAAGGATCCCAGACATCCTTTACTTACGTGGCCTGTCTCCATGGATATTACAAGTTTGCTGATTGAAATTGAGGAATTTTTAAAACTGCAAACAGTGCACCTGCATTGGTTTCTGGGAATTCTGCTCATGAGACTATCAGGGGTGATGAAGGTGGACAGCACTTCAGTGTTGTCATACAATGGCGCACCGCGGGCACAAGGGGTCGGGATTCTCAGCAGTCCCCAAACAAACTTTGAAAACCAGTCAGGTGGAATAGAATTAATCTACCTGGGTATTTCTAAGTAAAATCTTCTTCCAAAAGGAAGCCATTACACGGAAACACCCTGACAGCTGTCGCAGGTGGAAGGCTGTCAGGTGTGACAAAGCAGGAAAGCCCAGCCCCTCTTCCTGCTTTCCCACAGGAACCCCAGCAGGCAGGGTAAGCTCTTGTTCTCATCCCTATGACAGACTTCTCTTCTCTCAGAAAGAATCAACTTCAGGGCTGTGCCCAGGAGCCTGGCAAAAGATGGACAGATGTCGATTTCTGGGAGAGGCAGAGTGCTCCTGTGCTCCTCTCTCTACGTGAACTCATCACCAAGCTCCTGTGTGCAGGCAGGCAGGCAGCCTGTCTTGACCATCCGACAGCAGAGCATCCGGGGAGACTCCTCTCCTGAGAAGGGACAGCTGCAGCCTAAGAGTCCAGAACACAGACAGCTTCTGTAATTGCTCATCTCTCCGAAGCCTGGCTTCCCAGGGGGCTTCATTCTGCAATGTCCTTGAATACTTTACCGCCCCAAATTTAACTTTATCTTACAATGTCTAAAATATTTTCTCCGTGTTTCCTCCGATCTCAGCAATTGAAATACTGAGGTCTGAGCTTTTATATAGAACGTTAGTCTCTTCTTAGAAATATATTGGTGTGTTAAGTAGTTATTGAAGAAAAACCTACAAATTGGAACTCCAAGACCCTGAAAAAGCATCTTTAAGCAATTCAATGTACAGGAAAAATATATACTTCAGATTTTTAATGTTATGTTTACTTTGAAAAGATTCACTGAAGAGAATAAGGTTTAAATTTTGATAATGTGAGTCAAAATTAATCTAAAAGATGCCTGAGGTGAATTTGATTTGGGAAGGATGCTAATTCTCACTGCACATGAACCCCAAAAGTGTAGTCATGGATATTTTTATTCCTTCTTTTAAGCAGATATTAAGGTATTTGTGTTGACTCCCTGAGTGAAATTGATGGCCATGTCTTTAAGAAATAATAACTTTCATGTACTCGATATTTGAATATCATCAAGAAGCATTTAATACTTTGAGAAAGACCTTAGAAATGAGAATTGTAGAAACTCAGCAATTAAAAGAAAACCAGTCAGGAAGTATCAGTGATCGTGTAATCAAAGGTACATGTTTAAAAGTTTTATGTACATTTAATAGGATATATATTGATTTAACTTATTCTCTAAAAACAGAGAAATGCTGCATTAAGAAAACAAGTAGCTTCACTAAAATCTTTATGATCAAAAAATGGACAACCAAGATTAAGACCAATATCAATTCTCCTAATTTTCCAAGCAAATTATGCGTTTTGATCTTCTAATTTCTCCATTTTTTTCCTAATGTTCATCTGGTTGGTGGGAAAATAAAAGAATGAGTAGTTCTTGGATTTTTCTGGTGCACTTGAGAGTATTAGCAAAATTATAGCAATTACTAAAAAAATCCAAATCACCTAGTTTCTTTCTACTTTGAGAGACCAAGTAATTTACTGTATCCTGGTATGTTCTACTGAGTAATGTCCCATACTAACAAAGATCATTCTAAAGCATTATTTTAAATGACAGAAAGAGGAAAACAAATGAAAAGAAAGTCATCTGCTTCATGGCTGCGAGAGAATACCCAGTTCGGAGAGAACTGATATATCAATAGAAGGCAGTTCAGAATCCTAAATCAAATTGTAACTTTTCCTGTTGGGATTTCAACATCTGCCTCTGTGTAGATTGATTAGAATACAGCAGGCCATCAGAGGCCTTTTGTCTGTGACTGGGTGAAACAGCTGACAAGTGGCCATCAGATGACCCACAGAGGGGCAGCTGTGAGGTACGAGTCTGACAGCTGACTTCATTACCATTCCTGGGCTGCAGACTGCCATGGATTTGTCCTTTAATTGAGCTGAGCCAGAGGACTGCCCAGGGAGGAGAGGGAGGGGACAGGGTGGATTCTGATCACATAGCAGGAAAGGCAGCAGGTGAATCCCAGGCCATGATGGAATAGGTAGTATCAGAACAATCCTGGGAATAAAAGTTGGATCTGTTGAACATTTCTGTCTTTTTAGTTGATATTTCCCTAATGCGGCTATTTGAATGCCTGAGAAACTTCTTTTATCAGTCAGGATTTTCCTCTTTTATCAGGCTATAATTTTCTGTACTATGAAGCAACAAAAGTTTCTTCAAAAGTGTGTGAGCAATTAGGAGATTTAGGTATAGAAAAGCAAGGAGGTATGCTGTGGCTAACAAGATTCTGGGGCATTCTAACAGAAAAGCAGGCAGACTTCAGATTGCCAAATATGCGGTTTACCATGGTTTAGGATGTATAGATCCATTCAGAAACAGAAAATAGAATAAGCACAATTACTGTATTTCCTTGTACAGTCTTGCAATCTGAAATCTTCCAATTGCATTCTTGCACAGGGAGTTAATAAAACACATATAACAGAATAAGCCACTATTTCATGTTAAAGCAAAGACAACTTAAGACAACGCATATCGTGGAAATCTTGAGGAATTTTTGGTTTTGGAAAATAAATTTGTAATAGGTTTTGACATATAAATATACATGCTCCTATAATTCATCATTGTTCACTTCTGGTAGATTTTTCTCCCTGTTCACAAGACAAGTCAGCATGAATTAATCACTAAAAATTTACGATAGTTGCAAATAAAATTAATGCATGTGATTCAATGTCACTGTCACAAATGCCTTTTGTGGGTATTTCTATTTACAAGATTATTGTATTTATATTTTAATCTTTTATTATTGGATGAATAGAATAAATTACCCAATGGCATTAAACCCATTATTGCTGTTAACATCCTCAGCTTCATTTCCCATAAAATTCTGGTGAGTTCATTGGACGAACGAACTCTTTACATTTATTTTTATTGCTTGCTCGTCTGTGAATGTAAAGTCAGAAATACAAGAGTCGAATAATGATCACAAAAGACCTAGAAAAATACATTGATAACTATTTTCAGGATCATAGCACTTTATACACTCAAATGCTTAATGCTCATTGGCTTAAGGCGCTCATTTCATTTTGGAGCTAGAAGCCAACATGAAAGTAGGTTCATCCTAGGACTCGCTACCCATTAACAGGCTTTCTACAAACTCTTTAAACACCAGTGATTTTTTTGGAATGTGAATGTGTCCATCATATGATGTTTGTCAATCTAAGTCACAGGTATGGCATACCTTGCATTTCTTATCAAATAAGGTAAAGAGATACTGAGCACCAGTACTACGGGTCTTGATTATGCACATCAAATATCAATATGAAGAGAGCACCACTTCAGATGTAACAGGATGTATGCTAATATGGCAGGAAAGGTGGAGCTTAAACCTAGGATCATGTCTCTTCTAGACCCACTGTCACTGTCTAAAATTTGCATTGCTAGATAAGGCAAATCTATTATCAACTTGGTAAAGTTAATAATGTAAAAAATAGAAACCTTCATATTTCATCCCTGTGAGTGTGTCTGGTGTCTGCAACTTGGAAATGAGGTTTTGTCTGTCAGATCCTGGGCTGGTCCCTACACTAGACTTCAACAGTGCATTTGGAGAATCCACAAGTTCTCTTCTTGAATTGACAGGCAAACAGGTGAGTAGCTTGACAGGTGAAGGTGGGCAACCACATGGGAACGTCTCAAGCCCGAGCTTTAGCTTCGTTCGAAGGCTATGAGCAAGATCCTCATGTTCACATTCACTCCTTCAGGTGAAGTTTGGCTTGGGCAAGGGCTGCCCTAGGAAAAACTTATCTCAATCCTTCCAAGCTGTTGAACTTTAATGTTCAAAAAAGTCTACAGAACTGAGATGTTGATATCAGTACTGCTACTCATACTAAGACAAGAAGGCCACTGAATGTGAATTTCTTTAGCATTATGTATTTAGTGACCACCAACCAAAGTCTCCTGATTAACTAATGAGTGGTGGAGAGGCTAGCAAGACATGGGAAAAGAAGGTATATTCAATCAAAATTTATCTAGTTGATTAATATTGAGACTCTAGGAATGAGAGAAAAGAAACACTGAAAATATGAGAAGTCTAAATTTAAAGAACAATCTTTTTCCCCCAAATACCAAATTACTTCTTATGACTTTATGGGATTTAGTGTTCTTGTTATTCTGTTGGATTTCTCTTTTGTCTCAGATATAGAGGGACTGCCTCAATCTGGCATGCATTGCTATAACAAAATGCTTGATGTTGGGTAATATAAAAAGAAAGATTTATTTGGATCATGATGCTAGGGGCTTAAAAGTTCAAACAGCATAGTGTGGTGTTTGGTGAAGGGTCCCAGGCTGTATCACAACATGGCGGCTAGCATCATATGGTGGAAACCAAGGAAATAGAGCTCATGTGGCCGGAGATGAAGCAAGGGCACAGGAGAAACCAGTGAAACTCTGTTATAAAACCCATTCTTGTGGAAACTAGGGAGGGTCATGATCCAATCTCCTAACCACCTTCTACTAGACCCACCTCTCTTGAAGATTCAACCACCTCCCAATATCACCCGTCTCAGGACCAGTTTCCAACACTTGAGCCTTTGTGGGAAAAGTCACATCCAAATATAGCATTGATCAATACATTGTCTTTAATATGAGCATCTAAATCTGCAGATTCCCTTTTCTCACTGATTAAACTGTATCCCACACATTAAAAGTTGAATCATTATTGGCATTCAGTATGAAATATAGTTAATTGTGATTTTTTTCTTTGACCCAGGACTTATTTGTAAGTCATTGTTTGACTTGATAACTTGTAGTCATGCTAGGAATATTATAGTTTAATTTTTTTAATTTGAATCCCTTGTGGACAGAGAATTTACCCTATATAATTTAATTATTTTCAATTTATTTGGATTTAATCGATATTCTCACATACGGTGTGTCTTGAAGGACATACCATAGTCATGGAAATAATATATTTTCTGTAGTTGCTGATGTATTATTCTATAAATGTCAATTAAATCAAGTTGACTGACAACATTCTTAAAACAGTTTGTCAGTTGATTCTTTTTGTGCAGGACTGCTATCAACAGACTAGGGAGTGTTGTTAAATTTTCTAATTGCAGTTGTGAAATTGCTGTCAGTTTCTGCTTTGTACATTTTATAATTATCAAATACTCCCTGGATTGAGGATACAGCTCAGTGGTAGAGTGCCTATCTAGGATGTGTAAAGCCCTGGGTTCAATTTTTTTTCCAAAAAAAAAAAAAAATAATAAGGAAGAAAATAAAGACCCCTCTTTGTATGTGGAAGCGGCTTACTTTTAACAGCTAGGTTCCCTGATGTTCACAGTGCCACCGGAGCCTTTCTGAAGCATGACAGAACGTTTCCACTGATCTGCTTTCAACTTACCTGTGTCTTCATACTTAAGGAGATCCCATGTAGATCATGCAGACAGTAAGCGGCTGAGGCTCTTCTGTGGATCCTTCCTATACACTCTGAAGGTCACAGACTATTAAAGGGTCCTTAGTCCATTAATAGTCAAGGTGATCAGCTACAGACCTGTGATGTAGATACTTCCTTTTGCTATTCACTTTCTATTTGTCTCTCCTATCTTTACGTTCTTTCTATTCTGTATATTTTGGAATATTTGAGTAGCATTAGAATTCATTGTAGTGTTCATTTTACCCTTTTAAGCTTGAACCATTTATATTCAACTTTAGTGGTTGCTTTAGTGATTATAATATACCATCATGATTTGTCTATTTAATGTCAGTGTTATACTATGTTATATATATATGCAGTATAATGTATATGTTATATGCATATATAAATATATACATACATATATATATACATGTCTCACATGTACATAAAATTAAAAACTCCACAGGATAATGTTTGCCATCCTGCAAATTTTAAAGAAATTAAGAGGAAAGAAAAAAATTTTAATTCTACCTAAATATTTAACATTATTCAGTGCTCTTCATATATTCTTCAGTCTTTGTATCTCATTCCTGGTTAGCCTGAAGAATTTCTTTCATATTTATTGAAATGCTGGTCTGCTGATTATGAATTATCTTACTTTATCTTTTTTTTCCTGTTTGAAATGCTTCATTGGATCTTCATTCTTGAAGGATAATTGTTATGGAACTTAGATGTTTTTTTAAATTACCCCCCAAATCCTGGCCTACTAGTTTTTCACCACAGCTTTTCTGTTGAGCAGTCAGAATGAATTAAAATTATTCCTCTGTAGATAACAGTTTATATTTTTCTGGTTGCTTTCAATAACTTTTCTATAGTTAGCATTTGTAGTTCTCACTAAAGTG
Organism: Sciurus vulgaris; assembly: GCF_902686455.1. Lineage (NCBI taxonomy): Eukaryota > Metazoa > Chordata > Mammalia > Rodentia > Sciuridae > Sciurus > Sciurus vulgaris. Next base: position 153,605,595 of record NC_136467.1, read on the forward strand.
CCTTGGGCATATTTTCTTTATTTTATCTCGTTTCATGACTGTGAAATGTTGTGACTCTTTAAGTAAATTATCTCACCAAACTGGAAATATGCTGGACGTTGTTTCTTCACACGTTTTCATGCCCATTCTTCTTTCATTCTTCTGAAACTTCATTTCTTGGGTGTGAACTCTTTTGGTATTGCTCCTCTCTGGAGGGTCTGTTCTGTTTAGTTTTTCCTTTCTGTTCATTTATGGATTTATCTTCAAGTTCGCTGACTTCCTCAAATCTTTATTATTTGCTTTCTGCTTGTTTTGTTTGCTTGTTTTCATGTTGGGCATTGAACCTAAGGCCCTGGGCATGTCATGCACAGGCTTGGTCCCTGAGCCACCCCTACGATCCCTAAATTATCTGTTAAGAGTTTCCTTTTTTTAATGTTTCAGACATCCTATTTTTATTTCCATAATGTCCATTTGGTTTCTTTTATAGATGTTAATTCTTTGGTAATCATATCTTTTTGTGTATTTTCCACATGATTTTTTCTAAGTACTTGCATACTTTTATAATGCTTTGGAAATCCTTGTCCACTGACTGTAACATGTGGATGTCTCAGGATTGTTTCTTCTATTCCAAATGAGAGAAATGTTTTTGGGTCTCCATATGAAGATTGATTTTAGGTTAAGTTTTGAGGGTCATTATATTATGTTGGTTTAGGACGCTTTTCTTTTCATTTGTAAATTTTTAGATTTTGTTATTCTTTCCGTTATTTCAGGAAGCAACTATTTATAAGAATTCAATTGAATTTTTACATCTCAGATCTCGGTTTAGCCAGTCTGTCCTTTGCTGAACTCCTCAGAAGCCAGTGGAGCACAGGGGTGAAGCAGAAATTTGGACTGAGTTTATACACAGAATTTTGGACTTGTTTGTCTAGTTCCACATTTTTCTTGTCCCCCATCCCTTTTTAGCAGTTATTAGTTGCCTGAAATTCTGTTCTTTGGTTCTTCAGGGCACTGAAATCATAAATTTTCTGTCAAAATTTTGACTGCTGTATGCAGCTAACTTTGACTAAAAACCTAAAAAAAAAAAAAAAAAAAAAAAAAAAAAAAAAAAAAAAAAAAAAATTGTCCAAGCTAAGTTTTCTTTCAAAATTTAATTCCGCAAGAATGTGCCTGCTGTTGTTCCCTTCTTCACATCATGGTATACTTTTCCAGTTGTCCAGAGCTAGGAGATCTGTTCTGTGTGGACATTAGTTCCTGTAGGAGGTGTCTGGCCTCTGCTGCTAACAGGAGGCTGGCCACTGTTTCTTGAAGTACAAAACTCCAGCTACACAAGACCTGCTAAGCTTCCTGTGCTCCAAATCCTACTGCATCCTCTAAATCACTCGTTTACTCAGTTACCCTTTCCCCAAATGTTACCCAATAAACAGAGCCTAAGAGTGGAAGCTCCTCTGGGGTAGTAAAAATGCTACAGTCACATATAAATGTCAAAAAAACAGACAAGTGTGAAGCATACTTTAGCTTTAATTCCAATAATTAAAAAAAAAAAAATACTCCTTAGACACGTGAACAATGAAGTGAGGGCACTACCTGTTTATGGGTATTTTTAAATTGAACTCCTTCCCCATCTGCCAACATCAGTCAGTCAGTATTGTAATGCTGTGTATCATAGACGACATGGTTCAGTCTCTCTGATATAGAAATTGAGTTCTCAATAAGGAATGTAATCAGAGTCATGTTTCCTGATGCGATGACGTTCTGAGTCAACCAGCCAGGGCTCCTTACTTAGTAATTTCATTGATAATGGAATTTTCAGAATGGATTACTGAAACTAGATATACAATCAAAGGGAAAAAAATGAAGGATGACCTGGGAAAAAGAAATTAATATCAAATATATGGCTTTATTAAATACATGGGAAAATGACAGTTCTTGGAGGTATGTAAATCTTTAAGCAAGCTTGATCTAAAACCTTTATCACATAAGATATTCAAGACTTAGCACTGTATTAGAGAAAGATAGATACATGTTTTTTCAAATAAGAGGTACAAAATTTATGCACACAATATTTGGGATTTTAAGGAAGTGTGGGGAATGTATGAACACGTATGCATTCATACATGTTTAATTAAATATTTTTAAAGCAAGATTTCTAGTAGAAAAGGAATCTCACCCATGTCATTTTTTTTCCTGAATCTTATTTATTCTAATGCATTATTCTAATGTCATTCTAATGCATGAATCCTGCTGCAAAGCTTAAAGTCTAAGGGTTTGTTCCTTGCTATTATCATTTTTAATTTTAATTACCATTTCATTATTTAATCCAATGTGAGTCTTTATTAGACTTGCTCAGTTCTAACACCAGTGTCTCTGCATTTCCTAATGAGTTTTCAGTATTGTGGGACACTGTGCTTCTATCAAATTAGTAGGTGGAGCACATGTGGGTTTTTAGACATCCCATAAATAATGTATATCCACTTAGACAGTCTCAGTCAATATTGCAAATGATTTCTCAAGGAAAGTAGAAATTATCCAGTTAAAGAATAAGAGAAACCAAGTTGTCAAAGAGGTGCTGAATTTTTGGTCTCCTGATGGCTGAGCATATCTGCTAAGTGTTGGAATACTCTGGGCACATATTTCTATTACACTTTTGATATATAAATACTGAGCTTCATATTCAAAAGCAAGCCAATTGGAGACATTTCCCTGAAACCTGTAGCAAGAAGGTTGGCCAAGCTACCTAATAACTTCATTTTCTGCATTTTAATCTATATAAATCAAAGACAGTTTAAAAAAAAAATGAAATGTTTCTATGTTGATCAGAGTTAAATATAAGTGATTTCTCATTCACCATTAATGAAATTATAATTGATGTAACTGGCAGGAAATCAGGCCATATGAAGCTAAATCATAAAACTTATAAATTGTATTAGATGCAGTAGTTCCACCTCCATAACTAAGCATTCCCTGCTTCTTAACCCACAAAATAATTTTAAATATATTTAGGAATTAAATATATATAGGTATATAGACATATATATTCATCATATCATTGTTCATTATAGGTAAAAATGAGAAATAGCATAAATACCCAACATTCTATTGTTTTCAAAGAATATTCAATTACTAAAATGATTAAAAACATTAAATTAAAAAGATAAGGCAAATTATTATATACTATACCATTTCATTTTATAACATATAAGAATTAAAATCAACAAAATGCTATAACAAACTATTAATAAATATCTATCCGTTTAAGGACTATAAGTGATTTTACTTATTTCCTCTTTCATATGTATATTTTGTGAGTGTCCTAAAACTAACAAATTATTTCTGAGTGAGAAAATGTAGTAAACCCCTTTTAAGAGCAGCTGATACACGTGAGCTCTTTGCACACTCAGGTTTATGGAACACTGGAGCAGACAGTGCGCAGACTTCCTGGGGCCACCCCAGACACCCAGACTTCCTGCTACTGGCATCTCGTGTTCGTTTGTTGTGATTAATGACTGGTTCTCATAAGCTCTTTAGAGCTCTCCCCTTAGCTTTGAATTTTAAGAGAGTCTAACGTATCAATGTTTCCCTGTAGAGTCTTGCTGGACCTAAAAGCCCATTGCCAAGCACAGGGTCACCTGGATTTGTTTCCGTGTTATCTTCTAGATGTCTGATAATTTAGTATTATACCTGAGGCGTAAGACTTCTTATTCATGAACATAGAATATCCTTCCATTTATTTAGATTCATTTGATTTCTGTCATCCATGTTCTATAGGTTTCTTCTAGTAGGAGGAGTACCTTCTCTGTGCACATTGTGTGTGTGTGTGTGTGTGTGTGTGTGTGTGTGTGTGTGTGTGTCTTTTTTCTACTTTGGTGTTAATGTAAATTATGTTGCATTTAAAAATTTCAATTTCAATTATACATTGCTGATAATTTATAAAGCAATGGACTTTTTCACATGAATCTTATATTCTATAATCTTGCTATAATTACCCATTAATTATAGGAGATTTTTAGGGGGCAATTCTTTGGAATTTTCTATGTAAACAATCATGACATCAGTGAACAAAGACTGACCAGGTCCAAGAACAAGTTTAAATAATACTACACTGCTTAAAAGATAGTGACAAAATATGACCATATAAATGACTTAACAGAAGGCCATGCTTACACAGCAATAAGTACAGTAAGTGTTGTTTTAAGGCAGACAAGGGCTAAGATTTCCTTAGCATAGTAATGACATACGCTGATTTAAAATCTATTTTATTATAGAAAGATCAGTTTCTAACAAATGAAAATGTATCACCTGTTCCTTAATTGTGTAACTATACTAAATATCTTTGAACTGAAAAAAAAAAGATAGTGACAATGTAATAAGCTGGAATATTTCAAGTTTCCCCCCATACCTTACAATATTTTTGCCACTTATTTCATTTATCCACCTTCTATACCTATAGGAACACAATATATGGTTTCATATAACATTGCTGCCATTATTTGAACAAAGAGCTGGTAGATTAGCAAGAATAAACAATTAAAGAGTCCATTTATGTCTATTTTTTTTCTCTGATACTCTTCCTTCTTTACATAGATCTGTTTCTGGTCCTGTCGTTTTCCTTTCTTATGAAGAAATTATTTCACCATTTCTTCCGAGGTTGGTCTACAGGATACAATTACCTGAGGTTTTTGTTTGAAAGTCTTAATTCTTCACTTTTGAAGTGCAATTTCACTGAGCACAGAATTCTAAGGTGTTAGATTCTTTTCCTTTAAACATTTTGGAAAATGTTCAGCTACTTTTACCCCAAGCATTTTTTCTGCTCTTTCCAGCATTCCCATTATGTTTACAGCAGCACTTTATAATGTTTCACACTTCTTGGACATATATATATATATATATATGTCCTTCTATGTAAATATATATTATATATATTATATATATTATTTATATATATTTATATATTAATTATATGTAATTATTTATATATACTTATGTATACTACATAGCCTTACATATATAGGTATATATAATATATATTTAAATTTTTTGAAATATATATATTTTGTGTGTGTGTGTGTGTATATATATATATATATATATATATATATATGTAATTTTTTTTCTTTTGTTCCTTCTCTGTCTTTGCATTTCAATTGGGGAAGTTTCTGTAGACATATTGACTATGTATGGTCTACTAATGGTCTTATTAGAGGCATCCTGCATTTCTGTTACTGTGCTTGTAATTTCATACATTTCCTTTGATTCTGTAGAGATTTCGTCTGTTATAATACCCATCTATTTTTGCCTGGGGTACAATGTTCTAGTAGATCACTTAGCATATTCATTATAGTTAATTTTTTCTTTATCATTCCAAGATCTCCACTGTACCTGCGTCTGGTTCTGATGCACACTTTGGCTCTTCAGCTTTTTTTTCGCCTTGCCTGTCATCTCGTCTTGCAGTGTTTGTGGCGATACATCTTGGGTATTAGGAGCTGGTGCCAAGTGTGAGCTTTGGTTTATCTGGGCAAGAGCTAGGCTCCCTCCTGTTCCCTGCAACTGTGGTCACTGGGAGCTTCAAGCTTCCTCTAGGATCCTTGATGTTGTCTCCGTGCTCTCTTTACGTCCCCCAGGTTCTACTTCTGAAATGAAGCTGCACCTGCTGCTCCTTCAGTTTGGTCCTCAGCGATTGTGCAGGGGTTCTCGGTGGTGAAGTTTGTTGGAGGAAACGCAGTCTTGCAGTTAGATCTCAGCATTCAGCTGGCTTGTGCTCCTGGTTTGTGGCCTTTACACGTTCTTCCAACTTTTTCCCACTATTGGAAGAAAGCACGGCTAGAAGGGACTGTGTTTAGGTAATCTCTGTTTCCCTGAGTCAGATAAGGCTGGTAAGTTTTTCCCCCTTTCTGGGTGGGGATGCTCTGGATATTTTTAAATGCTTATGTTTACTCTTTGACTATTCTAGATGGTTACCTTTTCCACCCACTGCCAAACTTTTCTCTGGTTTTCATCATGATAACTTTGTGGGACCCAGGAAATAAAATCCATATGAAGAGTGGGCCTCCTGCACTGGCCCTCAGGAGTGTCGCACTACTGCCCCATCCACACTTAGCAATGGGCCAAAGTGACCCTGTCAGCATTGGTCACTGGCTTGGAGACTTTGCTTCAGGTCAGCAGTCTGGGTTTGCCTGTCTGTCCAGTTTTCATGGCAGGGGTTGGTCCAGTTACCTCCGTTTTCATGGATCTAACAAGTCATTTGTTTTGTATTCATTTGGGTTTTATTTTTTTCCTGTTGAGAGAATGGGAAGCTCTTCCTAAGTGCCCATGGAAGCTAGCAGTTGAATACTCCAGGAGCTATTTTCAACTGTGAAACCTGTCCTGACCTTAGTTTATGAGGCGTCTCCCACTTGATATTAGACCATGGCTACCAGAAAATCCTGAGTGTCGTTAAGAGTATCAGGCTCTGGAGTCTGGTTTAAACCCCACTCAACCCTTTATTCATTGTGTCAACCCTCAGATGGGCTTTATTTCTCAGCTTCGTTTTTCATATTTATAAGAGAGACCGTGACAGTCAGTGTTTCTGTGAAGTTTAGGTGAAGGAGACACAGAAAAGAACCTCACAGCAGTACAGCTAGTCAACAACAGCTCTAAGGATCATTTTTACTAGCAAGTGTGTTGTGCTACGGGAGACAGAGAAATAATAATGTCCCAGGTATGGAATTTTAAGTCAGTTACACTTGCCTTTGATTCCTTGCTTCAGGTAACATTGAGTATTGAATTGACCTTAATAGTTCTGGTCATCCATCAGTGCATATTTGATGTCACCCAATTTACAAAGAAGTAGGACGATACATGTATCTTAAATATTTTATTGTAGCAACAATACATGACATAGAAATCACCATGTTTACTGTTGCAAAGTATATAGTTTGTTAGTGTTGAGTATATGTACATTGTTTTCTAACCAAGCTCCAGAACATTTTCATCTTGCAAAAGTGAAACTCTACTGAAAAGTCACACAATTTCCTCTCCTAGAGTCCCTGGAAACCACCATTCTACCCTCTGTTTCTATGAATCTGACTGTTCTTGATACCTCAGATTAATGAAATAATACAGTATTTGTATTTCACTTAGCACAATATTGTGAAGTTGATGCATTTCCTTCTAAAAGCTGAATCATATTCTGTTGTATGAATACACCACATTTTGCTCATCTGTTTGTCCACTGATATGCCCTGGGATTGCCACCACTCACTAGTTTTTGAGAACATAGATATGCAGATATTCCTTAGAGATTCTTATTTTAATCATTTTGGCTATTCACTAGCTTTGGAATTTCAGGGTCACATGGAAATCCTATTTTTAGGTTTTTTGGGAAACCACCAAGCTCTTTTCCACAGTAGCTGCGCTGATACCCACCACAGCGGGCGAGGGTCCTGGGTTCTCATCTCTTCGCCAACATTCACTTTCTGATTCTGAGGTGGGAAGCCTTGTGAATATGAGCTGTAGCTCACTGTGGTTTTGACTTCCTCATCCCTAATGGCGAGTGGCCTTTGGGATCTTTGTCTAAAGTTTCTGGCCATTTGTTTATCACCTCTGGAGAAACAGAATTATAATTTACAAAGAAAGTATAAATTTGTTTTAACCACTTACCCTAATAAAATGTGTGATTTCTGATTATTTCCCTGCAAGCTAAGTCATCTTATAGTTTTGTACACCAATCTCTATTAGTAAGTTCTTTTACGAGTAGATAAGTTTCTGCATTCTCTATTATTTCCTACTTCTCAATAATTTTCTGTATTTTTAAAATATTGATCAGGACTTCTGTATGATTTATGAGGATTTAATTATTTATTTATTTATTATTTGCAGTGCTGGAGATGAAACTTGGGGCCTCACACATGCTAGTCAAGCATGATACCACTGAGCTGCATTACCAGCTCTCAAATTTATTTTTTTAAGAAAAATTTAGAAGGATAGAATTGTACTATATTCAGGTTGGCATATGAATAAAATTTCATTGTATATTTGTTGTTTTTAAAAATTTTTACTTTTTATCTACTTGTTTATCAATTTGTAGTACTGGGAATTGAATCTGAGCTACATCTCTATCCCTTTTTATTTTATTTTTTTATTTAGAGAGAGGGTCTCAAAGTTGCCCAGGCTGACCTCAAACTTGTGATCCTTCTGCCAGAATTACAAGCATGCACCTATTTAAAAAAATTTTTTTTCAGATAAAATTGCATGAATTTATCATATGGTCCTTGATTCTGAAGCATATATACATTCTAGAATGTTTACATGTAATTCACAAATACATTACCAGACTTAAAATTTCTAAATGTACAATAATGAGTGTATTAAAACATACAATTATTTTAAGACATTTTGCAGTTAGAAATGGAGACATACTTTTCAACTGAAGATAGTTGTTGATTTCTCCAGTTATCATACCATTAAGAGATGTTTGCTTGCTTTTTATTATGTTTTGTAATGATGTCAAATACTATTAAATGAAAAAAGTGGATGCAAATTATTACCTGCATCATACCAAGCACTGTGGGTACAGCAATGAGCAAGGCAGATGTGTTCTCAGCTTCACAGAAATTCACTCCTACCTCAACAAGATCACACAAATGTAGGTATATGGATAGAATTATTATTTCACAGAATATGTGCAAGATCTGAATTTGGAGAATACCTCTGAATATTCAAAGTATATCTGTGAACATAATAAAGTACTAAGGGAATATGATCTCACAGCCCCATTTACATAAATTGAAAGACGATGGACATCTGTAGTTCTCGTGTTACTTGCTTCTCAAGAGGAGTCATTATCATGTGCACCTGGGCTGTTGATCAGGACCCGCCTAGATAACACTGGCTTCCCAATGAAGATTGTCCATGCTGTTTCATCTACATCTTAAATGCACACTAAAGCCACACTTTATTATATTCTCTACTTACTCCTACATCACAATCCAGTGAGCAATGGGATTTTTGTAACTAGGACATATTTAAATTTTTTAATAGTATGAAATAGTACCCAGAATCTGAGATTCTTTCAGCATACAAGCCACACCTCAAAAGTCCCTGACTTAATAAACAAATAGCCAGGCTGAGAATTTAGGGGAGGTATCGGACCTTGGCAAGACTGTAGATGAATCATTTATTCATCTAACATGCAAATGTATTTTATTCAGTCATTAGATGCCAGGATGAAAGCTGATTTTTGGGGAGACTGAAATGTTTTGTATAATGCCATGATGCTTATAAAGGAGGCAATACGCTACGGGATCCCTGATTTTGTAGATCCAACCCAGCCTACAAGTTCAGAGACACTTTTACAGAAGACACTTTTGTTGCTGCTTCAAGAGTTTATAGAATATAAAAGGGGAGGAGAGACACTTTGGATATAGGATATACACAGAACGTGTACTCTTAGTTCAACAACAACAACAAAAAACCTTTCCTAATGATGATTTCTGTGAACATTTTATTCAATTATACCCAATGCAAATGTGATGGAAGAGAAACAACTGGCCTACGAATGCTAGCTTAATGATCACATCTTTAGTGCTTGCCAGTACCTACATTGGGAAAGCTTATCTTTTATCACATTCAAACTATTGGTGTTGAAACATATTCAAGCACTTTCCTATTACACTGCTTGCTCTAAAGCTTTCTTGCTTAGCATTAGTCCTGCATGCAACTCTCTGAGTACAATTCAAAACTTTGCCATCTAAATCATGTTAATACCCCAAAGAGAACATCCACCACAGAAGAGGGGCTTAACAGCCAACAGGAAATATGGCAGAGCCAGTTGCCTTCAGCTAGTTGCTGTGATCAGCCACCTGGTGGCTGGCATGACGAGCGCATCTGCATGTGAAGTGGAGATGAATGCAGTGGTATGGGCTCACCCCAATGGTCCATCAAGAACCAAGGCTGATCTTCACACTGCTCATGTACAGCACCCACTCTTGCAGAAGCCAAGACCGTCACAGAGCCACAATATAGCACCATGCTTTAAGGAGATCAGTTGATTCCCAGATGGAAACTGACGACAGCTTGGTCCCTTCTTTCTTGGAAGAGGCCAGCATTTCATTTTGCGAGTTCATATTTCAGAAATTTGCTTTCCAGCATCCCTATTCAGAATGGGTCAGGTATGGTATCATGATAGGCTGGGGAGACCACTGTACAGTAAAGCAAGAATGAGACTAGGCCCCAAGCCAAGGAATTCACTGTTGTATCACATACTGGACCACTCAGAAACCGACTTATTAGACCAGGCTCATGGCCTGCCATGGGCTTAACTCATGCTGCAATTTAGAGGATACACTAAATAGTGTCATACTATAGGACACAGTCCACATTTTCAATAAAAATTTCTACATGACTATTTGTCCCACATAAAAAAAAATCATCTAGGTCTAGGAACCCAAGAAGTCAAAGCAGCGGTGGATTCATTTACCAAACTCAGGGAGTCACCAGAGGAAGTGATTTTTTCCATCCTTGAAGTTCTGGGATCTGAAGAATTAGAGATCATAGCCATCAATGGGTATATTTTCAGTAAGGGACATACCAAGAATTCCATTTTATTGTAAGTTTTGACTGCCATTTAGGCACATTGGGCCTCTTGTGTATCTAGGAATCTAAAAGTGGGTCATTGTTTTGATAAGATTAATTGATCTGGATCAATAAGATGAGACAAAGACTATATTATGAATGGGAGTGGGAAGAAATTTGTTTGTGTTTTAGTCAATGTTTTCATCACTGTGACCAACATACCTAACAGGATCAATGTGAAGGAAAGTTTATTTGGGGCTCAAGGTTTCAGAGGTCTCAGTCCATAGATAGCTGACTCCAATGCTAAGGGCCCAAGGTGAGGCAATGCATCATGGAGGAAGGCCCAGCAGAAGAAAACTTCTCAGCTCAGGAGGCAGAGAGAGAGGGGTGGATGGGAATAAGGGGCTACAGGAAAGAAGAACCCTTCAAGGGCATGCCTCCAGTGACCCACCTGTTCCAGCCACAACCCACCAGCTCACAGTACCACCAAGTCCTCCAAGTCAGGATGAACTGACTAGGTTATACCCTCATAATCTAATCACTTTACTTCCAAACATTACTGCATGAACAGAACGTTTTGAGGGATACCCCATATCCAAATCTAATAATGTGAACACAGGTGAGCCACTTGGACACATCTTGGTACTGTCTTGTCCAATCGTTGCTTTAAATGGACAGTGACAGCAACTTTGGCTTGACAAGGCATAGTACGTAAAGACTCAGAGTTCTCGAGAATGTGAGTTTGGGTCACGCAAGCAGATAATTCTCCAAGGCAGCAGAGATAGTAGCTTATCTGTCTACAACAGATAGCGAGGTGGGAAATTGAGTGTCAATTGTGTTCTAGAGACCAACTGAGAAGTGGGAACCACAGTTCATTCTATAACCCTTCTTTTTCTCAGGGATAGGGGTCCCCTACAATCCTGGAGGAATTCCTTCCCAAATGTAGAAGGAGAAGTACATCAAAGTAACTGGTAAACACACAGAAATGCTATCTAAACCTCCTTCAGGGAAAACTCTGCTCAGCCACAGGGAGTGAGGTCAACAGGAAGCCTCAACAAGTGAGTCAGCCTTAACTCTGGACAGCTGCTTCACTCTAGATCATACACTCTCTAGAACTACCCTCCTGCAGTGACCAAGAAAGACAAGGGTGTTTTATGTGAGAAACATTAATGGGAAAACTTTGTACTGGTCCCATAAGGTGGACCACAGCTTTGAGGGTCCTAATATGCAGGATCCTCAGTCTGTCTCCCCAGTCTTTCCTCCTTCCATCAAAGACTTTAAGTCCTAGTAAATATAACCTCCAAAGTCCATCTCATCATCTGCTTCTTGATGACTCAACTTGCAAGACTGCTGGGTTTGATTGAGGCATGGAGAAAGAGAAAGCTCTGTGAATGTTCATTCAGTGGTTCGAGTTGCAGAGTCTCTTGGGCATGTGATGAAGCAATCCAATTAACTAATCCAAGCAATCCAAGGATGAATCAATCAGAGGTGTCAAGAGTAGATAAGAGTTAAGGGTGGTAAAATCTCCAATCGTAGAGGCAGCATAGAATTCTCAGGGCCTAGAGAAAGACAATTGACCACTTGCATGGGACCACTTGCTACTTAACAGTTTCGGGAGTGCTACTGGCCCTCAAAAAGAATGAGCATCTGACAATGAAATACATGGTGACCATAGAACTGGAACTTCTTGTCATGGGCTGAAAATTATCAGATCTATGGAGATAATAAGTTGGGCAGACAGAGGAATATTCCACTGTATGATAAAAATGATAGCTGGGGTTAGTTCCAACAAATCTAGAGGGCACTAGTAAATTGCACCCCATGATGACTATTTTGTTGTGCTGATTCTTCACTCTTAATTTACAACTGTGGCCTCGGCAGGGGTCACAGACAACCAAATGACAAAAGGAGCTCAATTGTCTAATAGACTTTTCTTTGCAGTAAATGGAAAGGTCACTCTGTGGCCCCACTCAGTTGTCCGTGTAGGAGGACACAGCACAGTCAGTACACCCTGGATTCCACCTGGCATTTTGATAAATGGACTGAGATGTAGGAGGACATGGGACCCTGGGTGGTGGTTGGTCAGTGTTCTGGAGGAAGGAAGTTTGGGTAAGAGAGGAGGTGGGTGTGTGATTAGGGACCTTCTATCTGAGAACCAATGAGTCCTTTGATGGCAGGCTGATTGTGACAGGTGACCTGTATCTTCAGAAAGGCAGTGATCCAGCTCAACATTAACTAATACCTGTTCCAGAAGTGTCGTGCCCATTACATGTTGGTAGTATCATTGTTTGAAATGTACAGAAGCCAGGTGTAACTGCACGGCCCCCACGCTGCACGGCTTTAGACTGAGACACATTAGATGCAACCATGACCCACCTGCACCACCACCAGGAGCAACCCGCCTCGTGCGGAAGAACCATCTCGACTGGAGCGACCCTGCAGCTCAGCGCCGAGACCTGCAGAGCAGGAGCGCTGCTGTCGCACACTGGGCATCCCGTCGGAGACTGGAACCTTGCCCAACCTGCTCGGTTTACGGGGTACCCAGTGGCTGGAATACGCGGGTCTGAGAACTGAAGACTGGACGTGCAATTGACTCACTACCTTGGCTGCTGCTCACTCACGTAATTCGTGCGCACATCTGCGCAGCCCAAGTTCTGCTGGGGTGGAAATCCTGCTTGCTGGAGGTGGGGGTGGAGCTGAGGTGGGGGACACATAATGCAGATGGGACAGTAAGAACAGGCTGAGACTGCAGACGCAGGCTTCTCATGCTAACGTACAAAAAGCATTTCAGTGTAAGATGATGACAAGGAAACCTGGCAAGGAAGTGGCCTGGTGACCATGGGGGTCAGTGCTAGTCACAAGTAAGAGAGAGAGCAAGGTGGTTCTTGATGCTCACATGCCCGATGATTCCTGGAAAGTGGCTTTGGCATGGACGCCACTTGACACACCTAATCCACCAACTGTTCCGCCTCGGCCACCCAGCAAGACCAAGGACCGGATCGAAGGTGAGCCAAAGGAGGGACGCGTGGTAGAAGAGAAAGAGCGTCGGTTCTGAAGCCTGGAGGGCCGTAGTGCAGGCCGCCGGGCCGACGGACCCCTCCTCTGTCCTTTACCGAGAGACGGGGCAGGTCACCAGCCAAGGGCCAGGCGGGACCCAGGGCGCGTGGGTGGGCCGAGAGTGCGTGGGAAACCGCTCGTGCCTCACCTACTGTTTTTAGCTGCTGGTTTTCACCTGTTTGTTTTGTTGCCTATTTTTAAAACCATGAAAAGGAGTGGTAACACTTATGGGTACAAAAATGGAAACTTACTAGATTTATATGATTTCTTGTGCAAGTCTTGAGCATTTTCAAGATGATGAAGAGTCCGTTATTTGTATGTGTTCAAAACTTGTGAGGAAATTATTTTATCACAAGAATCAAATATAAAAATTCATAAAAATTGGAAAACCTTCATCTGGTCTTCCCTTCATCTGCTCCTGACCACAGGGGAGCATTGGTAACGCCACTCCAGGGGAACCACAGACACTCGTGGGTTTTCTGGCTGTCATTGGGCAAGGAGAAGAGCTGTCCACCTGGATCTGCTGGGAAGAACCTGGAGCCATTGGTTAGTTGACTTTACTTTCTTTCCAGCAAATCCTGCACATTTCAGGACGATTAGAGTCACAGCTTTGAATACAGTGCAGAGCTATGATTTAACGTCTGCTATAAGCCCATCTATTACAGGAGAACAACCAGAGGGGAGATAATCGGCTCAGGTCCTCCAGCTGAGATCATGGCCAGAGGTGTGATGCTTGCCAGAGACCTCGGAAAAAACACCATGTCCTCACATCACCCCACCCCTCACCACAGGGGAAAAAAAAAAAATAAGGCAGAAGAGAACTAACATCTTTCTACCCTTTCCAAAAGTCAGGGCAATAACCAAGATTCTGCACAGACTAGATTGTTAAGTTTCATGTCTGAATGCACAAAGAAATGGCATGGGCCAGAGGTGAAATACCGCAGCCTGCAACCCAGTTTAAAAGATGATTTTTCTCATGGCCTTCTTCTTGTTCCAGAGGTCACCATGATTAAATTCAAAAACATGCTGAAGTATAACTGCCAAGATACTTAAAAAGCATATCCTTGAAGAAACTGGGGTACATCTTCATTTCTCTGAGATCAAAACTTGAATAAGAACTAAAAATAGTCTTTTCTTCCAAGATACTGTAGAATTTAATTTATTGTTGAAATTTACTGGGGATCTTTTGCCACATGTGAATAGACCATGTAAAATAGTATTATTGTAATTATTAATTTTTTAAAGACAGGCATAGAACGTCAGGCATTGCAAATGTTGTTTTAAAATCCCATAGTCATCATTAAATCGTTCTGGCCTGGTTTTATCTAGACATTTGATTTTTGAAAAATATAATAAGCACCCATAAATGTACCACTCAGCAGGACAGCTAGAGTCTTAACAATAAAATGAAACTATCTCTACGGTACCATGATACATACCTATCACCTTTCAAGTATGATAAATATCATCCAAAATCCATCCATTTCTTTCTTTTTATTAATTTTTTAAATTTGTTCCAATTAGCTATATATGACAGTAGAATGCATTTATGCATCTTGATAGATCATACATAAATGGAGTGTAATTTCTCATTTTTCTGATTGTGCATATTGTAGGATCACATCAGTCATGCAGTCATATAGGTACATGAGGTAATAATGTCTGATTCACTCTATCATTCCTTCCCCCACACCCCTTCCCCTCCCTTCAATCCCCTCTACTTAATATAAAGTAACTCTATTCGTCCCTAGTGCCCCACCTCTTATGGTAAATTAACATCCTTTACTTGCTTTTATTTTTTAAACAGCTGGAGATGTAGTTGGCATAAAATAAGCTGCACATGTTTAAAAACCTGCAATTGGATGAGATCTGACCTTTGCATAGGTCCATGCACCTATTTGCGTGGACACATAAATGGAAAATCATCAGCATAAGCAAGATGGCGACCGACCCCCCTCTGCAAACAGCTCTGTGTGCCCACGGTGATTTCAGGAGCCCTTGTACCTTCTCCATTTGCCCCTTCCTCTCTCTTCATGCAGCCACCCATCTGTTTTCTGTTGCCCTAGATTTTCTCACGTTTTCCAGAGTTTAAATGGAAACATAGAAGATGTATTGCCTTTTTCCTACCAGCTCCTCTTATTCAGAATGATGCTTTTGGGATCCACCCAGGCAGTGTGTCAGTGCTCACCAATTTTCATTTCTGAGTAGTATTCCAAGGTCTAGACGGTCTTCAGTTCCTTTATCGTTCACTTATTGATGGGCATTCAAGCTCTTTCCAGTGTGCTACTAAAGATGCTTTAACATTTGTATTCCAGTACTCATGTGACCAGATGCTTTCATTTCTCTTGGGAATTTTCCAGAGGCAGAATACGTGGGTTGTACGATTGGTGGAGTAATTTTTAAAGAAAATCTCAAACTATTTTCCAAAATGTGTGTATCAATTACATATCCCACAACAGTGTCTGAGACTTAGAGTTAAATATATATCCTAGCCAGCTTTTTCTACGGTCATGTATTGTTTTAATCTGAGAGAGTCTGTCACATTTTTAGTGATGTCTTATTGTGATTTTAATTGGTCTTTTCCTAATGATTAAATAATGTTGCACATTTCTATGTATTTATTTGCCACCTGCATGTCTTTGGGGTGAAATGTTGGTTCAGATCTTTGCCCATTTCCAGACATTAAGCTGTGGATTTTCTTAGTATCAAGTTTCTAGAGCAAGCACACATTCCCCTTGCAAATCTTCTGTTAGTCACGTTATTTGCAAATACTTTCTCCCATGCTTTGGATTGTCATTTCATTTTTCTTGATAGTGTCTAAAAAGCAAAAGTTCTTAATTCTAATAAATGTTAATCAATCAACCAATTTGCTAATTATGGCTAATGCTTTTGTCTGTGTTTTAGAAAATCTTCCATGTTTCTTTTCTAAAAGTTTTGTAAATTCAGGTTCACATTGAGGTCTACAATCCACTTGAGTTTATTTTTTCATATGGTCCAAAATCAGATTAAAGTTCAATTTTAAGCAGCTGTCCGATTTTTCCAGTACCATTTAAATTATTTTTCCCAATATTCTACATTTGCACCTTTGTCTGAAATCAGTTTACTATATAAATTATGCTCCCTTTCTCAGACTCCACATTATTTTGTTTATTTTGATGACAATATTAAACTTATCTGGTTATGCCAACTTTATATTAAGACTTACAGTCAGGTATTGCCAGTTTTTAAGTTTTGTTTATCTTTCTGAAATTATTCTACTACATCTAGGGTCTCTGAACTTCCATATGAATTTTATAATTAGCTTGTTGATTTCTACATAAAAAAATGACTGATAGTTTGATTTGGATTTCTTTGACCTTTAAAACTTTAATAAGGAGAATTCACAACTGAATATTAATTTTCTATTCATGAACTCAACACTCCATTGATTTCATTATTTACTTTCCTTGTAATACTTTTTAGTTTCACAGCATTCCAGATTTATGTCTGTGTTATTCACATATGTACATTATATATAGTATTTTGATCATATTTTAAATGTGTTTTTAACAATTCAAGTCCTGATTCTCTGATATTCCTGTTTTCTCATTTTAGGGACAGAGCATTTAATAGTTCTTCCTTCAGTTTAAGGTTAGTAGAAGGTTCTTCAAAATCACCTTTTACAAGGCAGGAGTTTTATTCCTGTTCGCTATTGAGTTTTTGTTGTTTTTTTAATCAGAAATGGATGTTTGATTTTGAGACATGCTCTTGCTTGTGTGGAGATGATCACACCGACTGCCGTCAGCCATTACCGAGGTGAGTTCCTTGGCTGATCTGCAGAGGTGAATCCCGTGTTGCTTTCCTTCTGTCTCTGCCAGCCTCTGTCCCTGTGGCCCTCCTGGTCTACCTCCTGTACCTCATCTGTGTGTACGTGCTTTCATGAGTGTGTCATTTGATGTGCAAAAATGTTGTCAAAGCATCGATCCACAGAGACCAATTTTCTTGTAACATCTCCAGTTTTGCTAATATTACCTGGTCCATAAATATTTGGTGAAGCTCAGCACTGGGTCTGTCTGGGTCTAGCTTTCTGTGGAACATTCTTGTCTATATACATAATTTCTCTATTAAGCAGATGGCGGTACAGATTATCTGCTTCATCAGTAAATGTGCTTCAAGAAATCAGACTTCCAATAAATTTTAAAATTTGTTTGCCTAAGATTGTTCATAAAATTCCCCTGTTGTTCTTTGAGTGTCTGCAGGCTTTGGTGATAAGATATTTTTACTTTCCAAAATTGGCAATTTTTAGTTTTCTCATCAGTTTGGTTAGAAGTTTGTCATTTGTGTTCATCTTCTCAATTAACCAGGGCTTTGCTTCACTTTTTTTTCCTGCTTCTATTTTATTATCTGTGATCTGATGTTTGTTGTTTCATCACTTCCAGGAACGTCAGCTTTAACTTGCTGCTGTTTTTATATTTGCTTAAAATGGAAACTGAGATAATTGTCTTGATATTTCATTTCTCTTTCTAACATAAGAATATAAAACTTCCCTGAAATATTTTCTTAGTGGGATCTAACATTTTGATATATTGTATCTTCATTTCCATTCAATGCAAATATTTTCTATTTTCCATTTTCATTTCTTCTTTGCCACATGAGTTATTTAGTATTATTCTTTAGTTTCAAGTGTTTAGGGGATACATCTGTATGTTTATGTTCCTTTTTTAAATATTACTCCATTGTAGTTAGAGAAAAAGCTTTATATGACCTAAATCATCTAAGAAGTAATAAAATTTGTACATAGCCCAGAATATGACTGTATTACTAAATATTCAGTGTTCACTTGAAAATACAGATGGAGTATTTTGTAAATAGCAACTCCAATTGTTTGATAGTATTAAATTGGCCAGAACATTTGATAAATATTGACTCAATTTGATTGATAGGGTTCCTCTAATCTGTATTATTATTGATTTTTCTATCAACTTGATTAATCATGTATTAAAAGAAGTACATTAACATTACTGATTGTGTTTTTGAAGTTTTCTGTTTCCTTGGTGCTTCTATTGACTTTTAATTTATATAAGATCGCTTAGTAGTTACATAGACATTCAAAACTTTTGAATCCCATTGATCATTATAAATTTTTTTTATTCTTTATTGTGAAGTGTAATGTGTCTTATGGCAATATTATCCTTCCAACTTTCTTTGATTAGGTTAGGAAGATATTGTTTTCATTTTTAAGCACCAATTTACTTGGGCATTTATATTTTCAGTGGATTTATTGAGTATTACTCCATTATCTAATCTGACAATCTCTTTCTTTTAGTTGGAAAGCTTATACCATTTACTTTTAGTTTAATTTGAATAGTATTGCTTTTAATCAATTTTGATGAAGTCCAATTGTCATTTTTTTTTCCTTTTATGAATCATGGGAGTGTTTTGGAGTCAAGTATGAGAATTTCTTGCTAACCCTGAAATCTGAAGAGTGTCTGTGTTTTTCTTAAAGTTTATAGCTTTATATTTTTATATTTCCTTCTGTAATTCATATTCAGTTAATTTTTGCATACTGTGCAACTTTAGCTGAGGGTCATTTTTTTGTCCTATACATGAACAATTGCTTTATCATCATTTGCTAAAAAGACTATACAGCCTCAATTGGATTACATTTACCTCTTTGTTAAATATCATTGGGACTGCATGGTATTGGCATAAACAGACATACAGACCAATGTAACAGAATAGAGAGCCTAGAATCAAACCCACACATTCACAGCCAACTGACTTTCTACAAATATGCTAGGAACATGTCTTGAGAAAGGATGTTGTTTTTAATAAATGATGCTGGGAAAATTGACCATTTAAATGAAGAAAAACAAAATTATATCCCTATATCTTCACAGTTATAAAAATCAACTCAAAATGAATAAAAGATTTAAATACAAGACTAGACACTTAAAATATTAGAGGAAAACATAAGGGAAATTTTTCAAGTTTTTGAAATGGGCAAAGATTTTTTGGACAAGACTTTAATAGCATAGGAAACAAAAGCAAAAACAAAACTGGGACTGTATCAAATTAAAAATAATTCACATTTATTTCTAGTAATTTGCTGTTTTCTGGGCACATGTGCCTAGGACACCCAAGGTAATGAAGAGTTCTATAATCAGGTTATTAATGACGTGACCAAATAGTGATTAATTCACCAATAGCTGTGGAGTTGAGGAAGCTAATGTGGGACAAGAACAGGGTCATTCATTCCATCATTCGATCATTCATTAACTCCTTATGTTCCATCACCATTGACTGTGCTTCCCCTTCTGCTCAGAAATGTGCCAAGGCGTGAGGTGTTCTTAGAGGTGTTGGAGGCTTGGGGTGGGGGGGGTCTATGCTGCTTTCTCACAGGCGCCTACCCAGCTGGGTTTCAAGCATCATGGCAGATTGAACAGAGATGGCCTTTTGCTCTAACAGTTAGTCACAGAACTTATTTAACATATGAATTTATAAAATTATTTTCTGTAAAAGAAAGAAAAATAATGGGTGCTAGAGAAGTAGCTCTGGGGCCTTGGGTTCAATCCCTAGTGCCTCAAAAATATTATTCAGCCATAAAGAAGAATAATATGGCATTTGAAGATGAATGGATGGAATTGGAGAATATCATGCTAAGTGAAATAAGCCAATCTCAAAAAACCAAAGGCTGAATGTTTTCCCTGATAAGTGGATGATGATACATAATGGGGGTGGGGGGGTGAGAGAAGAATGGAGGAACTTTAGATCATGTAGAGGGAAATTAGAGGGAGGGGGTGTGTGAAAAATGGTGGAATGAGATAAACATCATTACCTATGTACTTGTATGATTACACAAATGGTATGAATCTACATCGTGCACAACCATAGAAATGAAAAGTTGTACCCTATTTGTGTACAATGAATCAAAATGCAATCTGTAAAATTAAAAAATAATAAAAAATAAGTAAACAAATAAAAATAAGCATTATGAATATGGTAGGAAAATAAATGAAAATAGAAATAAAAAATAACTCTGAAATTATCCAGTGCAACACCTTTATATGATTTGCTAAGTTTCAGATGAGTTAAGAAAAATCACTTATAAAGTGGATTTAATCTTCAATTCCATGATTCATTTTTCAGTGTTTCCGTACATGATTAACTTAGTCTTTTTAAGACTCAGTGTCCTTATCTATAAAATACCTATATATTTTGGGGGAGCACTGTACTAAGTGGAATGTACTAGCACAAGGCTAACATTACATAAGCATTAGTTACTAATAATGAGCAACACCACGATCTGAATTACTCTGATTCATTCTCTCAGGAAGAAATTGCCTTCGAATCCATTTGCAAACATGAAGCAATTTTTATAAAAATACCTTCCTATATTAGGTGATGTGTATTGGATCAATTAATTTATCAGTGCTTCTCATTATCTGCTTCCCTTTCTTGCGAGAGAATCATATCTCCCCAAAACATGGAAATCAGACTTGAGCACATGATTTATTCTCTGAAATGTTAGTAGATCAGACACATACAACTTTCTACGAGAGGCCATAAGAACAACTCTGCGGTTTCCTCTTGCTTTCCACTCCACAAAGATAGGATTCTCTAGTAGGGGCTGAACCATATGGATTCAGAGTATAGGATTTGTGGAGCAGAACCTCAGTTTACCGTGACGGACATGATGGATTTCAAGAAGAACTCTTGTGAACTATGGAGACTTGGGGGACTCTGTGACCACAGAACACTGTAGTCAGAGCTGATTACAGAAAACTATGTATGCTGTTTTGTGAATTAATGTATGAAACAGGGATGTTCAAAGAATATAACCAACTCGGCATACATCAATATAAATTGGCTAACACATTTATGGAGCCTGCAGAGTTCAGACCCAGAGTAAACTCCCTGTCCGAAGGTCTGAGTCTCAAAACAAAATTGATGTCCCAACTCAAAGACAGACAGACAGACAGAAAGCATTCTCTTACTAAACTTTTTCTTCTGTTCAGATCTTCCGTGAATTAGATGAAGTCCGCCCCCTGAGAGATGGCAAAGGGCTTTATTTAGTCTATAGTTCAAACGTTCATCTCATCCAGATACAGCCTAACAAATACTACCAGAAATAACATCTAACCAAACACCTGGGCATCCTGTGGGCCCGTCAAGTTGACAAACAAAATCTGTCTTTACCTTGTGCTGCTATTTTTTTCTTAAGACATCAATGTCTACAAAACCTGCCAAATATATACTCGAATGTTGTGCATTTTATTTGGAAAGTTGGACATAAAGTGCTAATCTTCTGTGTTTAAGGGAAAGTATGAATGAGTAATTTTTTTCACTTTTTATTCCAGATGTTTGGCAACATGCAAACAGAATAGAATGTAAATGGTCTTGAAATGTAATTAGACCAGAATTTTAAATTCAAACAGGAAAACTATTTTAAAATAAGAGGACTATGAATTGTTTTCCTGAAGGTGTCTGGTTATTCCTTTATTAGGAAGTTTCTTGTTTACCTTTTGGCTGGAACAAATTCATTTAATGTTAATTAGACAGAAATATTAGTCACATAATAAGTAGCAATGGAAATGCATGGTCTGAGGCTTTTTCAGCACAATTATTTAATCCAAACAACATGATGGATATATTATTGATAAAAGTGTTTTAAAATAATAATACTCAGATTTCCTTCATGTAAAAGTATAATCATTAGAAACACAGGAAATTTTGTACAATTTTCCAATGGAAATTAGCCTTTATAAAATGATATTTATTAGGTTTGGGGTTTTTTTTCAATAATGAATGCAACTGAGGGAAGATGGAAAGGACTGGTCATTGGGACTTTCAGAATAAAGTGCTTTAAGAAGGTACCAGCTGGGTGAAGAGTGAAAGACTTAACCATTCGCTATCTGGGTGGAGAGGGGAACAGCTGGTGGCCTGAGAACACACCACATACAGCAAGAACGCCAGAGTAGCTGGATCTGGGAACCTGCAGTCAGAGGCAAGCTGTGCCTGTTCATTGGCTCCTGCTTTGGGTCAAGGTGGGGACTCACTACAGGAACTCAGAGGAGAGACACAATCCCACTTTTCTTGATAAAAGAGTGTGCCAGCCATTGTATTGAGAGGATTATTCCACATGTGGGTAGGCAGCAAAAAAGGGAAGGGCTGAAGATAAGGCAAGAAGTGCCGGGGCAGCACATTCTGAAGTTGCTGCCATATTGGATACAGGTTATGCAGGAAGAAGAGGAACTAAAAATAACCTCAATATTTTTGTCTGGATCACCTGGGCAGATGGCGGTGCCTTCGGATGAGCTTGGGAGTGCGTGTGCAGCAGGTGTGGCAGAGAAGAGCCTAGACCATCTGAGTGTGAGGTGTCAGTCATGTGCTCAATCACGGCAGCGGGAACCATGTTGTCACCCTCTAACTGGGGCACCTCTTCATTTTGGACATGCCCAGATGACACCGGATGGAACCTGCATACAGAGGACACCGTGGAGTTAATGACTTGGGAATCTCCAAGTTCCTGATATTCGGTCAAAGCCCTTCTTTTTGTTGGAACACTTTACAATGGAATGGAAATAGCCTCGGGTGTCCAGAATGCTGACTGAGGTGGAATGGAAATCACTAGAACATCCAAACCCAGACTGCTCAGTTCTTTCGATGTGTTTTACAGGCTTGATTCTTGTTAGAGGAAACTTTCCATGTTTTTGTTTGTGCTTATTGTAATTCAGATTTGAATACTGCTCTGAAATCTCCACCAGTTACTTTGTATGCCAAACAACCATGTTTTCTAAGCAAGTTTCTATAATTATTCTGACATTTTTCAGTAGAGAGGAATCTTTCAGTGTGCCACAAGATAACCACAAACAGAGAACACGGGGCCACGCCATGTTTCTCTTCTTCTGTGAGTAGATGTAGGTTGCTGCTGATGAGGAGATTATTTCTACGTAGCCAAGATGATTGCCTGGAGGTATATGGGATGGAAATGCTTATAGATCATTCGGGAACCTTGATTGGAGAGTGATATGACATATATCTGCAATATTTTCTCTTAGTTATTTTTATCTGCTAGGCTTATAGACCTGTAAATAAAAGTAGCCTATTTCCCCCAAAGAATTCAATTTCAGCCGTGAGTTTACTTTATAGAACCTCGATTCTACCCATACAAGTGCTTCAAATGGTAACACAAGAAAACATAAAGCACCATCTTATTTTATTTTATTAGTGTATTTTACAACAATTCTGCAGATACACAAGCTTCAGAGATCGTAAACACCAAGGTCTGGAAGACTTTACCTTCCTATAAAGTGCTTTTGGAAAAGTGGCACTGCTTCCAGCCTATAAATACTCTGCTACCCTTGAGGGAACAAAGATTTATCTCTTCTCAATTTACAAGTAAATCCATTGTTAACCCATCTCACCTCTTCACCAATAAAGGGCTGATTTATGATTGATGGTCAATGAGTCCATCTGAGGCTGTAGCTGTTAAGGAAAGGAAATAAGAGAAAATCTACTAAATAGTGCACCATTTAATGCAGATTAAAGGAAGTCAGTTGGAGTGTATTCACAGCACCAAGCTGGACAAACAAGCTACTGCTGTTTGTTCTACTTCCGTGATCAGAACCAGGAAGGATGTCGAACTCATTCCTCCAGCGGAACCCTGCGGACGGTGCTTGGGCACACTGTGCTGTGCTAGGGTAGCTCAGATCATCCAGGGTTCCCGTTCATAAAAGTGACCTGCTCATTGCTGCTCTCGTTTCCTTCCGTGCCGCTGCCCACATGAGTTTATTTTTCCAGGCGTAAGGACAATAAATCCAAACCAAAATGAAAAGCGCATCTCTGTGGTCTGAACATCTGTGTTTCCCCCACATTCACGTGTTGGAACCAACCCCACTGCAATGGTCTCAGGAGGTGGGGTATTTGGATGTGATCAGGGCATGCAAGGACCCTCAGGAATGGGATCGATGGCTCTATAAGGAGGACCCAGGGAGCTCTCTTCCCTTTTCCATCATCAGGAGACACAGAGGGTGCCATCTACGGATCAGAGAGACACAGCCCTAGCCAGATGTCAGTTCTACCAGCACCTGGATCTGGGACTTTGCAGCCTCCAGAACTGTGAGAAATACATTTCTGTTGCTTAAAAGCCACCAACTCTGGTGTAGCTTTTTACAGCCATTGGAGGGGACTAATACACACAATGCACATTTATAAAGAAAGAACATTAAAACCAGTTGATTGAAATAGGGGTTGTTCAGTGGCTAAAAGAGAAGTTTCTTAAGACTGGAAATTGCAGCATATAGTTACAGTATTATACCAACTCCTCCACCAACTTTTCCTTAAGACACTTTCCCCAGGGTCCATAGTATGGTTGCATTTCTTTAAAATGTCTTTTCTAGGTTGTAAACTTCCTAGGTTGTAAGATCCTTTGATATTTCACTTTACTAATGGGTCAACAACCAAAGAACCATGCATGGCCCTGGTACATCCTGGTCAAAGCAATCACTTTCCAGTGTTGTTTGACAAAATACACCTAAGAAATACTGCATGCTGTCTCTTCCTGGTAGGGTTTTGTAAAACACTTTAACATTTAAAATGCATTGAGAAGCCAGGTGTGGATTGCATGCCTGTAATTCCAGCTATTTGGGAGGCTGAGAAAGGAAGCTTAAAGTTCAAGGTCAGCCTGAATGACTTAGCCAAATGCTTTCTCAAATTAAAAAAGCAGATAAATAAATTAATATCTGGGAATGTAGCCCAGTGGTAAAGCACCCCAGGTTTAATCCCCAGTACTGCAAATAAATAAATGATAAATAAAAAATTAAATGTCTTGAGAAGCTTTCCAGTGGAGAAGTCTGTTCAATGTTAACATGAATTTTTGTTACTGATTTACTCACCATTAAGTTTATTCACACACTGTGGTAATGTGAGTCAAACCCAACTGCTCTCAAAATATGGAAACAAGACCCAGAAAGGCAAATTATATAAGGGGATCTTTAAGGTTGTGTCCAGCCCTCAACCAGAATTGGAGTCTGTGGTTGTCAGTTCATCAAATCTTGGGAGCTTATGCTAAAGCCTTTGCGAAAAGACTGAGTTGTGTATCAGATCAGGGAGAAACAGAAAAAATTCTTTGCTTGTTATTTTATGAAATCTCATTTGTTCTAATTTTTTAACTGTTAACGAAAATGGTTTGAAATATAATACCCCAATTAGTTAACTTCTCCTAGCAAGGTGAATTATCCAGATACCTGAATCTTTCTTCTTTCAACTTGGAAAAAATAATAATATTTTCCTACATTAGTCTACTAGACTGTCATAACAAAATACTACAGAGCAGGTGGCTAAAACAACAACATTACCTTCTCTAGTTCTGCAGGCTAGAAGGGCAAGGGTGAGGACCCTCAGACTGGTTTTGGGGGGCCTCTCTTCCTGCTTGTGGATGGTGGCCTTCTCACTCCCAAAGTGCCCTCCTGGACACCTGCGCGGGGGAGAGGCCTCTGGTGCTCCTCCCTCTTATGGGAAACCAGTCTTCTCAGAACCTCAACGTACAAACTTCGGGGTGACAGTTCAGTCTGCAGCAATTCTGTTCATGGTGGTTATTTTCTTCTCTCGTTTCAGGCGACATTCTTACTCCTTCTCTAATCTCTCAGTTTGCCCCAGCTTAGCTGGCTCTTTCTCACCCCTGATCTTTCCACACTTACCAACTGAACTGGAAAAGTTGGGGAAACTCCTGAAGCTGTAAAGACTTCCATTACCCCCACTTTCCATAGACCTTGTTTTCCTGCTGAGAACACGCTCTGTCCAGGATCTCGGTTATGGAATTCTGCCTCAGGTATACCTGCTGTTCTTGGCCCTGTCAGTCAGCACCCTGTTACAACAGGCCACTGTCCGTGCCCAATAACCAGTTCTTCGTAGATTTATATATTGGACTCTAGGCAATATCTCATGTAGGAGCTGAAACTTCATTTTTGTGCCAGTCACGCTAGGACTGCAGATGTGTTCAGCTTTTGGAAACATCGTCTTATCATGCAATAGCAGCGAAATAAGTGTGACTGCACTCTCAGCAACTCCCGCATTCTGGTGGATAGTGCAGGCCTAACACATGGTTTGTGCCCAGTAAATGTTGGTTCTGCTCCAAATTCACTGTAACCACAGAAGGATGATGTGCAATATACAGAACAATCCAGAATAAACAAATTGCATTTGATTTCTTTCATCGTGACCCTTACAGTGTGCTTGCATTACGACTGTGTAATTTAAATGATGACAAACACCTGCATATTGCTTTCAGGTGTGCACGCTTGATTCCTCGTAATGTTGCAAAGTGAGGCAAAAACACAGTGCTGTGTGACTGGGTCAAGATCCCACAGCTATTCAGTGGTGGAGTCAAACTTCACATCTAACTGCGTTTGAACCCAAATTTTCTTTCGTTCATTCAGTTCACATGGACGGCATGCCAGGCTCTGGTAACACAATGGTGAGACAAAGAGGCACCATCTCTACCCTTAGGAAGAGTAAGTTTTAGGGACAAGCAGACATGGCTGCAGCATTGAAATTAGACTGTAAAATTGCAGCCCTGAGAATGGCACTTGGAGAGGCAGAGGGGCGATGGCAGGTAGTGCTGGGGGCTGGCCCTCCTTGACAGGAGTTAGAGACATTGATGTCCTGCCATTGCAGAGGAACCTGGCTTCCCCCTATGCAGGAATGTGAGTTGTCATTTAACTAACCTGTTCCCAGGGCTGAACCATCCATAAGCCCAATTAATATGCCAGGTGGCATTGAAGACGACCCAAAACTGCAAAAAGCAGGTGGAGCTCAGATCTTCACCAGAAGCACCTGTTTCAGAGTTTAGAAGCCTCGGACAGACTTAGATCCAACACTGCCCGCCTCCACGCCCGGTGGGAAGACACGGCCAGAAGGGCACTTTCCGGGATCCAATTGGCTAAGAGGCTTCCAGCCAAATGCAGGTGCAGCTGAAGTCAGGGGAGCGCAGAACTGAGGGTCGAGGGAGTGAACCAGGGAGGAGTGCCAGACTCACTGAGGACAGCCAGAGAATGGAGGGGGAAAGGCGCGGGCTGGGACAGGGGCAAGACAAGGATACCGCGAGAGCCAGGATCCTGGAAATGCTTCCTCGTCCTCTTCATTAAGTGTCCCCAAGATGACGGTGAATCATAACATGGGAATCCGGTTTCCCCACATATGTAAACTGCTTATGAAGAATTATTCTTCAGTCTCAATAAAAGAACATAAAACATATCACTAAGTCTAGCCTGGGCTTCACAGCCAGGTTGGCGTCTGATATCAAAGCCACCGAACGTGCGATGTTTACACTGTGCCAGGGACCCTGGAGTTGGGCACACATCTGGACCCCGCCCGAGCAGCTTGGTGAAGATCTCAGCCGTGCTGAAGATGCTCAGATCCACCGCGTTCGGGCTGTGACCGTCCCCAGGTCTTCACTCACTTAATTTCGCATTTTAATATTGTAGTATTTTTTTTCTTTTGTAACAGTTTTCTTTAAATGTCGAGAGGTACCCTTGCTCCTCCACAGTTACATTTAAGGTCTAAGTATTTATTTCCTGTCTCTACCCCACATTTATAGAATTACCAATATCATGAATTTTCATCTTCACAAGAAAGGTCTTTGTTTTATCTGTTCACAATTTGCCCAGGGGTGTATCTATTAATTATTTTTTTATATATACAGTTCCATGATCAATAGTTTTATTGTTATTTGTTAGGAAAAATCATCAGCATTTCTCCTTATAATAACATACTCTTACCTCTTCCAACCACTCATTCAATATCATATTAAGTATCATATTATGTACCATCTGGTTATTAATCAGATCAACATGTGGGTTTTTCGTCTCTTTTAGAAGAGATTTATTTTGTCTTCACATAAAAGATTCTAGAAAAATTTAAAGCCCATGCAGGCGAGCAAGTAGCTTCCAGGAAGGCTTTTTATAATACACAGTCCTAACACGCCAGAAGAAAATCACACTGACGGTGAGGCAATGAGTCCAACCAAGGAAAAACACATTGGAAATTGGACATTGAATATTCTTCTGCACATCCCGATGTGCTGCTTTGCTCGCTTCATTTGCATGCAAATAAGGGCTCAATAACTCTCTTAATTGCTATGTCCCCACCCAAACAAAGAAAGAAGATTCAAAATATATGTTTTATTTTGTATAAGAAAGAATGCTAATATTCGCCAAATAATTACCTAATTTACATAGTGATTAAAGTCATCTGCCATAAAGTATTTTTTATAAATATACGGAGGGAACATTAAGCATTGCGAAATCTGACAAGTGAAACAATAAACAAATCTAATAAGGGAAATTGTATGCAGGTGAAAGACTTCTAGTACATTATTTTTAATATAACTTTATTACTAATGTCAGAATAATAAGTCAAGTCCTTAAGCATTCCGCGCATCATATCTGGTAGGTGAGAGGGGAAAAGCAAATATAATATAGTTTAAAAATATTGAACATGATCAAACACATCTGAAAGAGATAAATTCCTCAGGGAAGAATTTCCACCTACATAATTTCAAGTGGAGTAATCTATTTTCTAATTAGCAAAGAAAAAATCCCTTGTATATGACCTTGAATTCTAAAATATTAGCTCAGAGGGAATATTTACAATCCAGAGGCTCAGATGCATAATGAAAATACGGACATGACTTTTACTGTTGTTAAGGTTCTTTTTAAATCATTCTTAGGAATAATCAGCCTATGTTGACTGACATTTATAGTATGGAAATTGGCTGGAATACAAAAGCAGTGGTGTTTGAAATTATAAGGCACATTACTAAGGAGGCAGGTTAAATATTTGTGGGGTTCCAAGCCATTTTTCTTGGTAGAACTAATACCTGTGTTCATTTGGATCAAGCTTATACTGTAAATGAGTTTTACGTACTTGAAATTATTTTAGTTCTCTAATGCTACTCTTTCCATCATTTTATATGTAGTTGTTATTCATTCCAGAGAAATGTATTTTTCAGCTTTCAACATTTTAAATATAATTAAGGAGGAAAGACTTCAGGGTTTAAGGCTGGAGGATTTGTCAGGTAGCCCTGTCTGCTAGCTACTTGCACCCATAAATGAGCACAGGGATATTCCTGATTATAAACAATCTACTCATTGTTTATTGGTGTGTTTTTAGTGACCTAGAAACAATTGTAAGAAGAGCGATGAAGAGGAGGGATGAAGAGTCCTGAAAAATTCCAGGTTGTGAGTTTTATCCCCAGATCCTGGGACGGGACAGGGAGCATGGGCCCCTTGGAGGGACGGAACCATCCACGCTGCCAGGGGAACCTACCGTCAGTCAAAGGACACCACTCTGGAAGGCATCTGGATTTTGGAGCCAGGCACCTAAGCTGGGCTCTTGACCTCTTTGCTCATAGGCTCTGGCCCTACGAAATTACCAATCTGAAGTTCGAGTTCATGTAAAATGGGAAAGAAAATAGCTTCTTTCAGGGTTATTTGAGAATTGCATAAGATCATTAATGAACGTGGAATGTGGACAATTAATAAATAATGGCACATATGATTGTTCTAGAAGGGCTGGGTGCAGAGTCCTGGAACATTTCGTCCTTCACCGCCCATTAAAGCTACGTGATTATAATTTACCACACACGATAGGACGGTCTGTTTCTCTTGAAGTCACTCACGTGGTCACTGTGGCTAACTCCTGGCATAAAGCTTTACCATACCTGACGTAGAACTGCAGCTGAAATCTGCCAGACCCGCGATGTGAGTAAAGGAGGAGAATGTAGTGAACCTCCGTGAACATCAGAGCATTTTAAGGTGCTGAAGAAATTCTGTTGCTGGAAGAGGCACAGGAAATGCAACGCTCCTGCACAGAGGCATGCGAGGACTAGAACCTGTGGGATACGTTCAGATAACTCTACAATGCTTCAGCAACATTCACATCAAAGCTGGAACCGTCCATCGCAGGCCAACTGAAACACTGGGGCAAGCTTAACCCAGCACTGGGAACATTACTGACCAAACTGAACGTTTTGAAAGGCATGTAAAGGGGGTATTGGCATTAGAAAATCTATAGTTTTCTCTGGAAAACTACATTTTGAAAGTCCTGCTTACTCTTTACCACATATTTGGCTTGGATCTCAGAACAAATGTCATAAATTTTATGCACTATAGAACCATAATCTCTGCAAAGGGGCTGGTGCCTGACCCCTGTCTAAATTAATGAGATGAATTCAATTAGAGGAGAAAGAAGCTAATCTATCCCTGTGTGAGTAGTCAATGTGAACAACAGAGCCGATTGTTGTCTCATGCTCTTGTGCTGATGGTGGTCTATGATCCTACACCTTAATTACTCCTGCTGTCAAAGCAGACAGTATTGCTTTTGCCATCGATGCCCCTGGGCCAGCATCACATGGGAGCTTATTAAATATGTGACTCTCAATCAGACTGCCTCCCATACCTGCTCAGTTAGAGCCTGTGTCTTCACAGGCCCATCCGGAAGCATGAGCGCCTGCTCTGGGCTACTGATCTCCCTGCCTCGAGAAACACCAGGAGGACCACCCACCCCAAGACAGCTCACTGTGGAATAGAGTCCGTGATGTTCGCAAAGGGTTTCTGCTATTGGTGTGTTTTACCTGAAGGTGCGGGAATTGGTTTACACTCTCCCATAGTGATCATCTGACCTAGGAGACTGCCCAGGCCCTGCCCTACATGTGTTGACTCGCTCACTCCTTGCCAGCTGGCCTGCGGGTTGTATTCCTGCAGTGTACAGGACAGTGGACTTTACATATATCGCCCGAGATGGAAGCCATTAAACAGGGTCAGTTTTCAAGCCGGAGTCCATTTGTTTGGGGGGAGGGGCCTGTATTAGTAACTGCTTTTCTGGGCTCTCTCACTCATAAAATTATCATTTCCTTAAATTTTGATAAGATTAATCTTTCCATTTTTCTGACATATACCCCCACATTTAGAAAATTGTAATTGGTGGTGTATATCACTTATTTTTAAAAATGTGCAAGATACACTTAAACACTTACATCTATAACTCTGTAGATTTCCTTGCTTCCTTTTAGAGATGAAGAATTGTTGTATTACTCTTAGAGTTGAAAAGAACTGAGCCCCAGGCATCCATCATTATTTGGTCAATTGCACTGCCCGGTACCTCCTTTTCCCCATCCCTCCCCTTTCCCCTAACCTGTTTCCTTCACCCTAATGGTTAAATTATGTTTTATGTAGGTATGAGTAAACCACAATGAAACTCTCTCTTCTGTACAATTAATAGGCACCAATTTTTAAAACTTCAGGAAAAGAACTGAGCCACAGAGACATGACTTGCTCAGCATCAGACAAGGAGTTAGATATTAAGTAGTAAAAGCTAATAAAATCACCTAGAAGAGATGATCCCTGTAGAGATAGAACCAGCTCTCTGCCTTTCTTCTAGAATTTTCTTTTTGCATGGTCCGAGGTTCTCCAGAGCAACCTGATGAAATATTTCTTACTATTCAGATCTTAGGTAGCAACTCCTCAAAAGTAAATTTATTTTAAAAACTCTTGACTTCTCAACACCTTGTGTCTATCTCCTATGCCGTTGTACCCCCTGAGTCCAAAGCTACTTCAACAAAGAAGACCCACATTTAGAGACAGTGCAGGACAGAGGTAGAAGGTCAGCAGAAGACAGCCTCACAATTTATCCAACTCGATCCAGTAGAAATACAATGGGAGTCTCTGGGGACTGATTAAATTTTCTGGTAAACACATGAAAGAAAGAAAAAGAAACAGATGAAGTTAATTTTAGTAGTATGTTTTATCTAATCCACTATATAAAATGTTATCATTTTAATAGAGTCAGTGTAAAAAATTACTAAAGAGACACTTTATATTTTATACTATGTCTTTGAAACTGGTGAACATCTCATTTCCAATAGCCACATTTGAAGTGCCCAGTAGGCACTTGTGCTTATGAGCTGCCATTTTGGTATGTTGGACATTCCAGTGCTAAAGGCTCTAAGTGCCTGAGATAAAATAAAACAAGGTTTGTAAGGAGTTAGGTCAGTAAGTGTGTCTAATATCAAAGGAATAATACATAGAGATTTTATGGTTCATACACATTACTAATCTATTTCTCTCCAATGTCACTATAATGCTAACATTGACATTCTTCCTTTAAAAAGATGTGCTTTAGTAACATGTGCTGTTTTTATTCTGCTTTTTAAAATTTTGTAGCCTATTGTGGTCATGTCATTCTGTTAAATGTTACTTTTAAAAATTATCATAATAATTATACAGTACTCTATATGGATGCTTTTTACCATCTTATCAAAAGAAAATTTCTGGCTATTAGCATTTTGTATAATTTTCATATTATCAACAATTTTTAATGAGATCCTGCTACAAAAATCTTTGTGCCAGTATCTAGACATATACATTTATAATTCCTTCCTTGATATGACTAAATTGCTATCAGAAAGAGCAATGAGAGGTACTCCGCTGTGCCTACACGATTTGTAATTTGTCAAATATGTTTGCCACTTTAATAAATGGCATCTTGTTTTTCTTCTGAAGTTTCCTTCTTTAGATATAGGTTAGGAGAAATGTGTGTGAATGTATGGTGTGTGTGCATGTGTGTGTGCGCGTGTGTGTGTGTGTGTGTTCAGACCATTCATAATTTTTCCATATTCTTATTGGAGCATTATACGTTTTAGTTATTTTTATGCATTTTTCTATTTTTAAACTTGAACAAATTCTTCATATGTATATATAGAGAGAATGTATTGAGGGAATCACTTATTTGTCAACAGAAATGTTACAAATACTTCACTGAAGAAACACATTAAAATAATTTTCAGCATTTACATTTTTGTAGATCTATGAATCAATTTTTTCTTAAAAATCAAGATCTACGACTTTCATTTTATATTTACAAAGGAGCTTTTATCCCTCAAATGAAATGTAAACCTACATTTTCTCCTTGCTGTTTTATCGTGTGTGTGTCTTTTCTATATTTAATGCCTTAACCTATCTGGAATTTATTTTTTGAGAAATCATGAAAATGAAATGTAAATTTAAAAATAATTATCAATGAATTCTACCAGGTAATTTAAAAAGTCATTAACTGCAGAAAATCTTAAGTGCATGTCATTAGGGATTTAATCAATTCAAAAACAATTATTTAATTTTCTGATTATGTTTTGAGCTAGATTTTGCATAAGCTCAGAGGGGGTCTCTTCCATCAATCCTGGAAGGTGTAAGAAGCAGGAACTTGGGAATGAACATGACGTTCCTTTCCACGGTCAGTCATCCAGCAGGCTGTAGAGCAGGGAGGGAAGAGAGGCAGAGGAAGAAAGCAGAAAGGCACAACAGCCAGGGGTATATTTTTTTGTTTTTGCTAAAATGTTTCTTCTCTGTGCTTCTGTGGTGTTTCCTTTTTCCTTTTCCTGGTCTGGTTTGCTCCCTTCACAGCTGGCCTTGCAGAGCATCTCTGCTGGCCTGGGATGAAGCTCAGACCAGGTGTGAACAGGCCGAATGTGCCCAGAACCAGAATTACTTTCTGGAGTCCCTGATGGGACTCAGATGTCCTGCTCACCTGAATCCCACCCCCCCCCCCCCCCCCCACACACACACACTCCTGCCTGAGGCCTTCAAATCTCATGGTGTTGACAACTGTTCATAGCGTCCTCGTGGGTTTCCCTTCCGTTGTTTCTCTGGTCCCTGTGACCTTCTCTTCCTCAATTCAATTTTGTCTTAAATTAAAGGATCCAGAAGAAATTCTTCAAAATGTGTCATTTACATTTCTCTTCTTTCATTTCAAGGGTATTTTTTTTCCCCTATGGTATTCAATTGCTATGCGTTTTTGGAAAACTGTGAGTGAGTAAATGCAAGTTACATAGTTATCATATTATTAGCTGAAGATCGGGCATCTCTGGCTCACTAACCTTGCTGCTAATGCATAATTATTTAGCATTCCTTTATGCTAAATGAAGGAATGTCAGAAAATAGCACAAGATTATGTCCCAAGCCTAAGTCCCTATCCATGTTTGCAGGGGAATCTGCGGCAGCACCCAAAGGGTCACTGCATTTGAAGGTCATTTCACTTGCAGTCAGCGATAGCTTTGGCATAAAGGGGAAAGGAGCTAACGTGGAAAATGTCTTGCTTGCTCACATGGAAGGCACTGGCTTTCTCTGTCAGAAGCCGTGCATTTTGCACATTTTTTCAGTGAAGTGATGTATCCCTTCATTTCAAAAGTCAGGTGATGGAGTAATGCCTGATTTTATTGAGACTGTAATGATGAAAAAGCCATTCCTTCTTGCGGCATCCCAGGGTTATGCTGCACACCTCTCTCCCCATAATTGTATATGGCAATAGCAAGCCAGTGGCTGTGTGGGATAATTGGCTCTCCTCACTGCATTTGTGGGTAGTCAATCTGAGAATTACTGAGATCGAACAAAAGCCACAGTGATGGCAAGACTGAGGCCCATATTGATCTGGGAGGAACAGGACGGATCTGTCAGGTCCAGGCAGAATACATCATGCTCCCGGTGAGAGAATTCTTTCCGCGGCAAAGGGAAATAATTATTCTCTCCAGTGAGACACTTGAAACAAAAGTACACAGCTCACAAAGGACTCTAATAGAACCTTAAATGTGGAAAAAAGCGAGCTGTTTTCTCTTTCTCTTCCCGTTTTTTTCTTCTGTAGCTGCTGCTTGAAGAAACCTTGTGCCCAGGCTCCCTGTGTCTTTCTGAGTTTCCTTCCGTCTATCTGGGCGTTTTTATTTTTCAGTCAGTGTATTTCACACCTCAAACCCTGGTTTCAGAGCCTTCAGTTGGAACGGGTGCAGATCCAGTTGGTGTATATGAAGTAAGCGGTAATTGCTTCGGAAAACCCCAAACACACAAACCAGATCCAGCTGTAACCAAGCATGTATGGAAAGCAATGCAAGAATTTTCCACAGCCTGTAGCAACGACGTTACTCAAACCGTCCCTGAGGCCTCCCAGCAGCAAGACCTGCCATGGAAAGAAATTAGATATCAGCTCAGAGGACTGAGCAGATGGATGTTCACTCGGTACCTTTCTGTAAAATTCTTCACCTAAACTTGTAATTGAAGAAATAGATGCATTTAAGTTATAAAATCGACATCTTTGTTTCCCAGCACCCTTTCCTGACATGGTTGCTCAGCACTGGGAGAACTAAGGACAAAACATGTGTTATTGAAACTTACAGGATGCATGGAAATAAGCACTAGGAAGACCTGAAAATAACCAGCCAGAAGGCACTAGAAAGTGGACGATGGAAATAATGATTTTAAAAGTCCATGAGATAGCAAATTGTGTTTTAAATAAGAAACAGTTGCTGTGTGCCTCACTGTGCTCTCCCAGAGCAGTGCCAGGTTCCATTACACAGTCCTGAGGTGCTCTCCAGACCCAGGCTCCCAACCTGATGCTCTTAGCTGCATTGGATCCTGGACTTTCTCTGGCATTTCTAGTCCCTTTGTCAGGGTCCTTCCTTTCGCTGCATATGCACCTGCCCCTGCTCACAGCACAGAACTCACTTCTGTCAGTCAATCCACTGTAGATGGTGTGTGCTGTCATCAGCACGGCTAGACATCCTTGTCCTCAGAATGCCCTATCTTTTCCTTCAACGTGTTCAAAGTCAGCCAATCCTAGGAGGATCATTTACATCCAGCCTCTTCCATACCTGCTCCAAGTCCCATAAGTTTTCTACCTTTTGTCTGCAGTCTCCCTCCATAGGGTCAGTACTGATGTCCATTAGCACTGGGGACAAGGCTAAGACATTCTCAGCTGAATGTTAGGACTGAAGAGAGGGAGGAATAAAGGCAGATGGTCTGCAGCCATGAAGGCTTTGGGGGATCTTTAGTGTGCTGAATTTGGAAGAGTACGTAGCATGGAGGGGGGAATCTGAATGTTCAGTTTAATCTATGATTAGACCATGCTCAGAGATTTGGGATGGGAAGAAGTCCTGGCTCAGACCTCTTCTGTTTCTCTGTCAATTGGATTGAGCCATGATGCCAATAGCCTTTGAGTACTTGCCCACTTACTAATGATGTAGACATGAATGTGTGGATGAAGGACAGGGTTGTGGTCACTCACACATGGAAGCGACGTAGAGAGAGAAGCAGTCATAAAGAGGAGCAATCATAAAGAGGAATAATAATGGTCTTTAATGTTATGAGATGGACAGTAGGTTCATTGGCAAGTAAGGCAGAAGGATGACACTTTAAACATATTCTAATTTTAAAAAATAGGTATTCTGGGAAGAGCTCTAAGTTGGATCAGGAATGCTGAATTACAGGCACTCCACTAGGAAACATGATTTCTTAGCTAAGAGTAGCTAATGTTTAGGATGATCATGTGTCTGCATTTGTTCTGAGTGGTTCCAGTTTATACCTGCTGTTCCTATATATTATTAGGAGTGCCCCTGTATCCTTAAATTTATTTCTAGTTGCATAATAAATAATATAACCACTTTCCAATCCTCATTGAGCAGTTATTATAGGATTGGAAACATTCTGAATGCTTTATGAGTTAACTGCTTTGAATTACAATATTCTTATAAGGTGAATAGGAAATTATTTTTGTTCCTCAAATGAAAAAACAGCAAAACAGGAACTGTGGGTCAGACAGTCACATGATTGCGGAGGTTCAGGCAGGATGTAGAGAATTTAGTAGATCTTGCTGAATTGTAACCCAGAATAATTGAGAATAGACTTAAAAATAATGTTAAATATTTAGTAGGAAAATTTAGTTTGGAATTTTTTCACCTGAGTTAAGCAGATCTAAATAATTTAAATAACTGACACCCAGTGATTTAAAGCAAAGTCCTCTATTAATATTCCCTCAGGAAGATCAAGATGCTTGGAGAGCTGGGGAGACAGTTGGCTGGAGGAGCAGAGAGTCCAGCTAGGGCAAGGCTGAGCTCCAGAGCCCAGCCAACCTATGGCACTGCTCCTGGCATACAGCATGTCTCAGGGATCCTCTGTACCCTCCGGGTACTTGGAATCATGGACATGCTCAGATTGGATCAGAGCAGACAAAATACCATTATTTGGGAGTAATCTCTCTTATGCAAAGAAATGTACTAAACTAGTATCTCCACACTTCTAGCTGTTGACCTCAGTGAATCTAGTATAGGTTGAATATCACTTATCCAAAATGTTTAGAACAAGAAATGTTTCTAGTTGTGGACTTTTCTTAGATTTTGTAATATTCACATTCACAGAATAAGCTATTTTGGGGTTGGGACTCGGGTCTAAACATGACATTCACTTATGTTTTGTACACATAGACTGAAGGTTATTTTATTCAATGATTTTAGTGCACCTGTGTTCTGACCGTAACCCATACCCCATAATTTGATGTCAGGTGTGGAATTTTCCTCAATGGGCACCATGTTGGTGCTCAAAAATTTCCAGATTTTGAACCACTTTGGACTTTAGATTTAGATTAGGAATGCTCAACATGTCATTTTTGTAAGCTATTCTTCTAAGTAAAGTAACTAGTCTCCACTGCTCCTACTCATAAGATGGGCAATCAGGGGTGCTTAATAAACTCTTTGTTGGAATGACTTTGGGAAGTGAGCATATTTGCAAGCACACATATTCACGAATCATCTTGCCATAACAAATTCACCTTAAAAGTTATAAAACTCCAGCAGTCCAATCTCAAAGAGTAGCACACAAAGAATGGACTGTGTTTGTTAAAGCCAGGGTATGGTATTTGACCACCTGGGGTCCCAAACCACGACTATTGTTTTTGAGCTTGTTCTCGTCCTTGAGCTCAGCAGCCTGCCAAGTTACAATCCATAGTCTATTTCTTTGAAAAACAATCAATCTTTGATAATAAGTGTGTTCAAGTTTTACCCATCACCATGGTGTTTCTCTGGAAGTTTCGTTTTTCTCTCCAGAATGGTTTTGTAATTTGCTGACTTATTTCTTTGGTCAGTGCATAAGGAATGATTTCCATGTCTCTCTGCTTTGTGCTGTAAATCTTCAGCTATCTTACCTCAAGGCTCTGTGCCTGTTTTCTGACCCTGAAACTACAATGAAAGTCGACGTCAGTATTTTGGGCAGTAATTTCCTGAACAGGATGAAAACTAAAAGTGAATTCCCCCGTGGGGAGAACATAAATGCCATTGTATTTTCTAGGTGATAGCACAAACATGAATCTTGTTTGCAAGCATTCAAAAATATCTATCATGATATAGACTTCCTTAACAATTACTTTCTCTTCTGATTCATAGTGGTTATAAATGGGCATTTATGTTTTTTAAGCATTCTATTTATAGCATATGCCATTTATAATTAAATACCACTATGTTTATTTTTAATGGATAAAGTCCATTAAGAATGTGATGTTTTGGTCCTTCACCTCTTGCATAAGGCATATATCATCATCAGCTCTGTTATGTGGAAATACATCCATCTGCAGTATTTTGAGACTGACATGATGGCCCATGGACATCCATAACCCCACTTCTGAGAGTATGGCAGCTCAACTTCAGGTATCGCTTCTCATTCATGAAATACATAGGCTTCAGAGAAACTGGGTCCCACCTTCAGTCCCAGAGGTGTGTGCTGATTGATTCAAACAAATGTGGGGAATTTAGTACCCAGGGCCACCACAGTAGGTTCAAGTGGTGGCCAGTGTGGCCTTTAGGACCTTTTCATTATGGTGAAAGAAAGAGACACCTTGGAGGAAATTCAAGACATCATGTGCATCTGCATTGCTCTCACCTACTGACTACTTGAAACAAATATAACCTTTTAGACAATCTATGTGTATTTGACATATGAGATATAGAGATATAAGTATGCTTATATGTATTCAATACATGGAGATTGAACTATTTATACATATTGTGTGTGTATAAGTAATAGCTTTACATACGTCATGCAAATGTAATCAGATTTCACACTGAAACCTACTGTTAAAGGGAGAAAAGCCAAAAATACCGCCAGCAAGTTCCTGTCTTATGGCACCTCCGATAGCTATATAGTCTTGATCCAGAGGCCAGCAAACTTCTGCCTTGGAAAATATTCTAGATCATAGCGCAGGTATATGGAGCCCAAGGACAAATTCAGAGTCCAGTTATGCTCTGCAGGCAGAAATCAGAGTTCAGGGCTAGGGAGGCCCATAACAGCTTCAGAGAAGACAGAGCTGTGGTGAGAGGGCAGTGTCCAGGAAACAGTGTCCCTTGGATAAGTACCCTTGGAAATCTGGCTCAGGCTTAGAATCAGACACCACAAGACTACACATCAGAGTAGAATGCCTGAAGTCACAAAATGCTTGGATGTTTTGGAGTGTTCAGCTCAGAGTGTAAAGGTCATATTGAGTGCACCGGATATTGAACTGAGATCACAGAAAGGCAAACTTTATGAGTAAGGATTACTGCCTAGAGTAGGATCTGTGCCCTAAAACTAAGGAAGGTATAGCCAGACATGCGAAGAAAGAATAAAACATAGTCTAACTTTAACAGTATCCATTGGTGATTTAACTGCTTCCTTAGAAAGGAAGAAATTATAATCCAGACTCCCTAATACTTAATGCCTACTGCATCTGATATAAAATTTAAAAAAGTATTTGAAGTGTAAGGAAGTTGGAAAATATATTCACTAGTAAAGACAAAAATAGTTTCATTAAAACATATGATCCAGGTTTTAGAATTAACAAGCACACATTATAAAATAGTTATCAAACATCTCTTCAAGGATTTAAAGGAAAAGATTAACACAAGTAAATTAAGAATATCAGTGAAACATTCAACTAAAAGGAAAGAACCAAATTGAAATTCAAAAATTGCAAAATATGTAATGTCTAAAATGGAAAATGCATTGAAATTGTTTACCCCAAAATTAGAAATGGCAATAAAATGGAGCATTAATTTGAAAAATAAAAATAATTCAACCTGAAGAACTATACAGAAAAATTTATGACATGAACAGAGACTCTGTGATATGTAGAAAAATTCACCAGTATAACACACACATTTGGTGGTCCTAAAAGAGAAAGAAAGATACAGAATGTGAGTGGGTATATCAATCTATCTGTCTTCAAATAATGGCTCCAAACCTTTGTTAATAAACATCAACATATAGTCCTGAGGATCTCAAAAAACAAACAAATTAGAAGAATACATAGAGAATCCCAGTCAAACTACAAAAACCAGACAAAATTTTACTGTTAAAAGAACTACAAATATTAAGGTTGATGCATTACATATTTGAGATTAAAGTATGAATAATGCTTAACTACTTACCAAAAACTGTGAAGTTCAGAAAAGGAGGAAGAGGCAACTTTAAAGTACTGAACTGGAAAAAAGAGTGTCATCAATCAGAATTATGTGTCTAGATATTTTCTGATATGTAAAAGCTGAAAGAATTTATCACCTACAAAACTGTACTGAAAGAAATATTTTAAAAAAATGTCACATTAAAATAAATTTACTTGACTCGGAAACTGGGGTTTATAAGGGTAAAAGACAGTACAAATTCAACTGAGCTATTCATTATAAAGTACATTATTTTTTCTTAAGTTTTTAAAATTACAATTGATTTAAAGCAAAATAGCATTGCTCTACAGAACTGATAATACATGTAGATTGTCATGATACCCATCAATAGTAAAAAGGAAGGACATGGTGGGAAGATACTGTTGGGAGACTCATGCATTTTTGAATATGAGGTGTTCCCCAGAGCTCATAAGTGACCAGTCAGAATGGAAGTTATCAAAAATACAAATAGTGATAAATGCTGGAGAGGACGTGGAGGAAAAGGAACACTCTTATTACAGTGATACATGCATACCCTATGTTTATAGCAGCACAGTTCACAATAGCCAAACTATGGAACCAGCCTAAGTGTCTATCAATGGTGAGTAGATAAGAAAATGTGGATACACAATGGAGTTTTATTCAGTCATAAAGAAAAATGAAATTATGGCATTTTCAGGAAAGTGGATGGAACTTGAGACCATTATGTTAAATGAAATAATTCAATGCAGAAGGTTAAGGGTCGTATGTTTTCTCTCATGTAAAGAAGCTAGAGGGGGAAAGGAAAAACAAAGGTGAGAGCGGATCCCCTAAAAATCAAAGGGAGATCAACAGAGGAAAGGGACCAAGAGGTGAGAGACAGGGGGAGGAAGAAGTGGTGGGGAGTGATATTGGCCAAATTGCATTGTGTGCACATACAAGTTTGCAACAACAAATCCCATCAATATGTACAATGATAATGCACCAATAAAAATGTGAGAGAAAAAACTCATTTTTGAGACAATGTAAGAGTTTTCAGAGGTGAAATAATTAGATCCAGAGGGGTAACTTACTCAGTGGATTGATCCACTTACGTGGATTAACTGAGAGGTAACTGTGTGTGTAGAGTATGGCTGGAGGAGACAGGTCACTGGG
Source organism: Sciurus vulgaris (assembly GCF_902686455.1). NCBI lineage: Eukaryota > Metazoa > Chordata > Mammalia > Rodentia > Sciuridae > Sciurus > Sciurus vulgaris. The sequence continues at coordinate 153,647,575 of NC_136467.1, forward strand.
GATATGTTTTTGGGGTTTATATTTTCTCCTTGGAGAAGGAGCTCTCTCTGCCTCTTAGTTGCCATGTTCTGGGCTGCTTTCCTCCATGACATGTGTTGTCCACCATGAAATGTGCCTCACCTCAGGTCCGACCATGAACTAAACCTTTGACTATGAACCCAAACAAACTTTCCTCCTCTACATGTTTCTTGTCAGGTCTTTTAGTAATCTGTGATACGAAGGTGACTAAAACAGAGTTCAATCTTCAGACACAATAAAAAAGAAACCCTTTAGATACACAGCTTCAGGTTGAACGGGAAAGGAAGGAACAATACAACCGAAATGCTAAGCATAGAGAAGATGAGGAGGCCCTGTTCTTTCCCACAGAGTAGGCCTTGGAAGGTGCATTAGCATTAATAAAGTAGCACAGTTCATAATGAGAGAAGACTGAGTTTATCAAAAAGTCACTAAACCAAGAATGTTCTTGAGACACAATAGTCTTGTAAGTACCTGTAGGGAAAGCGTAAGGTGCAAAGGGGCAATAGACACTTCCACAGTGGAAATTTTGTAGGGAGTGTCTTTGTAAAACAGAAAAAGTAATTATAGACAAAGAAAGTCAGTAAGGATGATGTTCTCTCTCCTGTAAAGTATTAAAACAAAAATCATCAAAAATAAGACATGCAGAAAAACTCCCAGTATTGGGAAATTGGGTAACATGCTTTTAAATAACTCAGAAATAAAAGAAGTCACCAAGGTATTAAGAATGTTTCACCCTGCCTGTTAAAGGAAAGGGGTCATCAAAATTCCTCTGTATTAATGTTTTTGTGTTTTTTTAAAATTTGTTTTAATTTTTATTTTTACAGACTGCATTTTGATTCATTGTACACAAATGGGGTACTACTTTTTGTTTCTATGGTTGTGCATAATGTAGATTCATACCATTCATGTAATCATACATGTACATAGGGTAATGATGTCTGTCCCATTCCACCATCTTTCATACTCCCACCCCCTCCTCCCTCTCATTTCACTCTACAAAATTCAAAGTTCCTCCATTCTTCTCTCACCGCCCACCTCCCCTGTCGCCATTATGTATCATCATCTACTTTTCAGGGAAAACATTTGACCTTTGGTTTTTTGGGATTGGCTTATTTCACTTAACATGATATTCTCCAATTCCATTCATTTACCTGCAAATGCCATAATTTTATTCTTCTTTATGGATGAAAGTATTCCATTGTATATATATATCACAGTTTCTTTATTCATTCATCTGTTGAAAGGTATCTATGTTGGTTCTACAATCTAGCTATTGTGAATTGAACTGCTATAAACATTGATATGACTGTGTTACTGTAGTATGCTGATTTTAAGTCCTTTGGGCATAAACCGAGGAGTGGTATACCTGGGTCAAAAGGCGGGTCTATTCCAAGTTTTCTGAGGAATCTCCATACTGCTTTCCAGAGTAGCTCCACAAATTTGCAACTCCACCAGCAATGTACAAGTGCGCCTTTTTCCCCACATCCACGCCAACTTCTATTATTGCTTGTGTTCTTGATAATAGCCATTCTAATTGGAGTTAGAAGAAATCTTAGGGTTGTTTTAATTTGCATTTTTCCAATTACTAGGGGTGTTGAGCACTTTTTCATATATTTGTTGGTCACCTGCACTTCTTCTCTAAAGTGTCTGTACAGTTCCTTGGCCCATTTATTGATCGGCTTCTTTGTAGTTTTTGGTGTAAAGATTTGTAAGTTCTTTAAAAATTTTGGAGATTAGTGCTCTATATGAAATGCATGTGGAAAAGATTTTCTCCCACTCTGTAGGCTCTCTTTTCATATTATTGATTGTATCCTTTGCTGGAAAAAGCTTTTTAGTTTGAATACATCCATTTATTTGTCCTTGCTTTTATTTCTTGTGCTTTAGAAGTCTTGTTAAGGAAGTCTGGTCCTAAACCATCATGATGAAGATTCAGGTCTACTTTTTCTTCTAGATGGTGCAGGGTCTCTGGTCTGATTCCTAGGTCCTTGATTCATTTTGAGTTGAGTTTTGTGCAGGGTGAGAGATAGAGGTTTAATTTCATTTTACTGCATATAGGTTTCCAGTTTTCCCAGCACCATTTGTTGTACAGGCTATCTTTTCTCCATTGTATGTTTTTGGCTTCTTTGTCTAGTATGACATGACTGTATTTATGTGGGTTCTTCTCTGTGTCTTCTATTCTGTACCATTGGTCAGCCTATTCTGGTGCCAATATCATGCCATTTTTGTTACTATTGCTCTGTAGTATAATTGAAGTTCTGGTATTGTGATACCCCCTGCTTCACTCTTCCTGCTAAGGATTGCTTTAGCTATTCAGGGTTTCTTGTTCTTCCAAATGAATTTCATGATTGCTTTCTCTATTTCTATGAGGATTGTCATTGGGATTTTAATTGGAATTGCATTGAATCTATATAGCACTTTTGGTAGTATGGCCATTTTGACAATATTAATTCTACCTATCGAAGAACATGGGAGATCTTTCCATCTTCTAAGGTTTTCGTTTATTTCTTTCTGTAGTGTTCTGTAGTTTTCATTGTAGAGATATTTCTCCTCTTTTGTTAGATTAATTCCCAAGTATCTTTTTTTTTTTTGGAGGCTACCGTGAAAGGAGTGGTTTTCTTAATTTCTCTATTAGATTCTACTAATGTTCACAGGGAAAATCATATACATAAATATTGAAGAAAATTGGACATAACTGACATATGTATACATATTCACATAAATAAACTAAGTAAATATGTAGATGAAAAGAAATAATAAAGAACTGAAATCAATATAATAAAAGAAGAAAAAATAAATAAAATAAAAAAATAAAGGCCAGAAAAGTAATAAATAAAAGTCAATAAGTTCCAAACTTTTCTGTCCAGAATTTGATATCTAGTCATTTTCTGAGTCACTAAAGGTGAATGTCTGTACCACCCACCTACAAGGTGGAACTACAAATAATAATAATAATACTAAAGGAAGTCTTTAAAATAACTGTTCAAACAAGTAATATCAAGCAACAATGCCTACAAAGACAGTTATGAGAAAGCAAATTACCTAATTCAAGACTGAAGAGGGGTATCACTTCTGAGTGCACAGTCATTACAACACTGCAAAGAACTATTAGGAGCATCTTATTAAAATAAGTGGGAACATCTAATTAAATTGAAGTGAGCCTTTGCGAATCATAACCTGCTGAAACTGACTCTAAAAGAAATAAAGGAGCTGAGTAGCCCTATATTTTTCAAGACGTTTCACTGAAATTGTCAAAATGTTGCCTAGAAAGAAAATTCTAAATTCAGTTAGTTTTACAGGATAATTCTGGGAGAATTATTCTTTAAGAAAGAAATGAGCTTGACATTACTCCATCATTTGCACAAAATAGAAAGGACATTTCGAATGAGCTCAATGTTACCTCCGATTTCAAACCCAATAAGAACATTATAAGAAAAGGAGGGTTACAGGCTAATATTCCTCTAATTCCACGTTGCAAGAAGTTATCTGAGGAAAACCATCCCGCATACTTAAAGGCTACAGTCAAGCAGAGTGTTTGCAGCCCCCACAAGAGTCTCAAGACTATGAATCTGATTGTCCTGTGAAAAGTCTGGTTTGCTACTTGGTAAGAATGAGCACACCTGTGAAGGAACTTTACAGGAGTCAGCGTCCCTTAAGGTGAACTCTGTGAGGAACATGGCGGACGTAGGGCAGGGGTTTCTGTGAGCACAGCATGATCAGTTGTCTCTGTGCCTCATTCTGTGCCTCATGTCAAGGGTATGCCCCTTTTGAGTGGTGGGCCCGGTGGTGTTCACTGCAGTGTGGGGTTCTCACTCACCTGTGCAAAAGTGACGCCTTCCCACCCAGCCTTGCCCTTTTCCGGTTGTCCTTTTCATTTCTTGTATACTGCTCTTGGACTTTCTCTTTGTCTCGTTAATGTCACCTCCTCCAGCTGGCCTTTCAAAGCAACCCTAGTGGAGCAGTCTCCAGGCACTCTGAGATTAGACTTTCTAGAACCTACCCTTACTGAAATGTATTGTTTTTGTCTTTCTATGGCAATAAGTTCTTTGAAGAAGAAAGGATTCTTCTTAAATTAATGTGTATCCAAGGCAATAAACAGTGTCTAACACATCAAAAAAGTAAAATTAATTCACCTGGAATGAATGAACATAAGGTATGTGTAAGTGCTAGGAATTCAAAGTTGAAAGAGAAGACTAGAAACCTTGCTAGGTAACATAGTATTGTGAATCATCACTCAAAATCTATGTTTGGTTGCGGGTGTAGCTCAGTCGTAGATTGCTTGCTTGCTAAGCATATGCAAGAAGCAGAGTTCAATCTCTAGCATTGCAGAAGGGAGAATATATGTGTGTGTGTGTGTGTGCTACACTTTTCTCTAAAAGGTAAAGAAAAGTTTGTAGTTTTAAAAGACTACTTAAGGTGGAAGTCCCGGTATTGTTAGCATCATTAATGAAAAACAATTTGAAATCATGTTAATTGACACACACAGAAACCTTCGGTCAGTACCCAGAAAGAGTTACGTTCACTTCCAAAGATGGGGGAAAAAACAGTCAAAATGGGCACACAGGAAAATACAGAAGATAAAAGCTCATATTTTTTCCCAGGGACGGCCATGGATGAGAGCATGATTAAATCTATTGCCATTAGAATTTTATCGAAACAACTGAACTCTTTTTCCTTCAACCCTTAAGACTACTGTATTATGCAATGACAGTTTCTTAAAATGAGAAAAGATCAATCCCACAAATTTTTTAAAAAATCAATTATCCAATGGGAAAGAGATGGATTACCATTGATTGCATCCTGCCTGTGGTAGAGATGATGGATGGCTGCAGCCACCGTATTGATCTTCGGAGCGGGCTTGCACTGGTCTCGCATGGCTTATTATGGGCCACCCACTCAGAGAGCCTTGCATACAAAACAAGTTCCACGTCTTACTTTCTACCACAGTCTTGAAGCTATTTTTTCTGGTTTTGCTCCTATGACTTTAGGTTCTAAATTCAGGCCTTGTTACTGGCCTTAAAAACTTGTTCAGATACAGAGAATGTAAGGAGTTTCTGGACAGACACTGCAGGACTGGGATGAGCGAGCCGCCATAGAAGTGATCCGACAGTGAGTAGATGTTGTTCAGTCAAGCACCCGAGAGCTCATTTTGCAACTCACACAAATCCTTTACACTTTCAAATAACCAGGGAACATATGCAACATTACAGGTTTATTCTAACCTGCATTGTTTCAGAGTGAAAAACATTTGCAGTTCAGGTTAAATTCATGCACTCTCTGAAACACTGTGTATACGATATTTTGTTGATTGTGACTTTTTATAAGTGGAATGCTTTGAGAAGACTATTTTTAATTAAATTTATTATAATTGTACATTCTTGATAGGCATCTCTGCATCAGCCTTATTCACCGCTCCAGGCATTATGGGGACTAACCACTCAGGATGGCTTTAATTGCAAGAACCATCTCAGCTCCTGCGTGGTATCTACCGTCCCTTTGACGGTTCATTGATGCAGTAGTTAGGCTACATGCCCCACCCTTTACCCGCCGACCTACCCACTGATGAGCAACTCCAAATGCACATTCACAGAGAGGCTTCTTGGAAAGAGTTGACAATTGTTGACTTGTTTGTAACCAGGATGTAGTGCTCTTTACCCTGAGTGAGCAGGATAAAATTTGATGAGCAATCCTAAGTAGGAAATGCATATCTGTCTGTTACAAACCAACCAAGTCCATTGACCACTCACCTGACATCAGGTATTAGTATTTTGTGCATTTTCATTTTGCTTGGGTTGTTTTTATGGATGTTGGTAAACTCCAGGGTTCAAGAAGGAAGGGAATTTATGGTACAGAAAGGGACTCTCCTTACAAGGAGGTAGCATTTCTTGGTCAGGAGGCATATCACAGACACAAGAAATGCTCTCTGGTTTGCAGTAGTTTCCCAAGGTGTACCTCGAGTACATGGCCATTCCTGGGACACAAGGCTCACAGTCAGGAACAGGAGCTGACTGTGGAGTAGCTTGCTGCTCACCAGCATCGCTACTTAACAGTTTTTCAAAATACCTCCATAGCACCTGTTGAATCCTCCATCACTTCAACCCAGTACATGTGATGGATACAGATGATCATTTCCTTGTTAAGACAACAGAGCCGGGAGTTGCCATCTAGCTGGAGAAAAGTATGCTACCAGGAAAATAAGTGGAAATGAACTCCCTGAGGATGCTGGGAAACCTTCACGCTCTCTCTGTGCAATGGGGAAAACCCTACCGTTCTACTGTTTTACAGTCCTAACGGAATTAACTGAATTGCCACTCAAGGAAGGAGATCATGGCACAGCATGAGAGTGTCAGTCACTGAAGTTAGGTGATCGTAGGAGTGCTGCACGGTCAACGCCAGTCTGGTGTGTTCCGTGCTGAGCACGGTGTCAGGGGACTTATATTTGAGGAAGAGGTAACGTCCGTGGTCCATGGCGGGGGGTCCTAGGCACCGCCATGAAGAAGGAGCAGGGGTGCAGGTGAATTGCTAAGGAAACTCAAGACTGGTCGAATAGGACAGTTTGGGGATTCTTTCATTTTTTAATGTCAACTAAGAATTTCTGAGGTAGGGAGACTATCATGGCAAACAGGAAGCGTGATGAGTTCCTATAAAGATTTTTAGTTCAACCATACAAGACCCCCTCCAAGAGAGGAGGGCCATTTCTAAATGTTAGATATTATTTTCCAAATGTGAGTTTTTACATCTTGGTTGGTCATGGTGAGGCCCAAGAACACATAGAAAGCTGCAGGAGACCGAGACGATGAGAGCTGCCATCTCAGCAGCGCAAGCTGCCGCGGGGGCACCTGGGCAGCCACAGGTCACTCACGTGGGTTGGTGTCATAAAACCACCACCACGATAAACTCATGATCCAGGCAAGCGGATCTGAGCTTGAGGAAGGACCGAGAGAGGCGCCTTCCGCGGATGCGGGGCTCAGGCACGGTGCTGGTGGTGGGCAGGTGGACTGTCGCCCTGCTGCTTAGACTGTAGCCCTGCTCAGGGAGAACTGGGATTCCAGCCAGACAGGGCTTCCCAGCGGCCTCTGACTGTAAACGTCGGACACCGTGAAATCCACCTTCACAGCTATGAAACATGGGTGACGCATCGGGCTTTCTGACCCAAAGTCAGAGTTGTTATTGACCTTGAGCCACATTAACACCATTGCACCCCAACTCCAGAATGCAATGCCACCGCCCCGGGGCCCCCTTCCTAGGGGCTATGCAGTACCTATTTCTTCCTTGGACATGATCTAGGCATCCTGTCATTTTTATGTTGGTTTCGCGTCTTTGGAAAATGTAAAGGTGGCTTTCCCCCGAGAAGGAACGTTCCGGTTCTCTGAGGGGGATGAGCAGTGTCCTGTTGCACCCTCCCCCATGGAGCCCTGCCCTCAGCGAGCTCCTCAGTCTGGAGACCAAGCCAACTGCTTTCTTGGGAGCAACTCTTCCAAATACCGTAGCATCAAAGTCCATCAGTCTAGTCTGGGGAGGAGCCTCCCCTTAAGACCACCTGGAAGCCAAGGGGGCTTGGGGACGCGCTGTGTTCTACCTGACGTGGAGACGCTTGCTCTGAGCAGCTTGCTGATGGAGAGAGCTGGGAGTGGGGAGGCTCACCCGCAGGGCACCTGGGCAGGGCTGCGTGGGGAGAGGCAAAGGCTGGCACCCTGGTCTCCAGCCCGCCTCTCCCCTGCAGCTGTTGATGCCTCTGGCCTTCTCTGGAGGCCTGGCCACGGCTAACTGCGGGCACTCAGGCCCACTTTTAGTTTCTTGCTGGGCTAACCTGTTAATGGCTCCTTGTTGAGAAGGGACATCAGCCAGGCACTTCACATGGAAGAGCCTTCGCTGAGGTCAATGTTCACGTGGGCCTCCGGATCACCTGAGCTGAAGAGCTGCAGGTTGCTTCTCTCTGACTCTGACATGCAGACACCTCCCCTCCCCTCTTCCTGGGGGGCAGAGGGAGCTGAAGACAGCGTGGTGGTCCCCTCCGCAGGCAGGCCCAGGCGTTGTGGCACTGCTCTGTCATTTTTCTCTCCAATTAAAAATAATGGATGCCCGACCTGTCAGCCGGCCGCTATTCCTGCAGGAGGAAGGTAGCTGCCAGCGGCACCGAGCCACTGCCCACTGACCCAAAGTTCAGGATCCGGGTGCGATTTGTCTCCGGCTCCCTGCTCTGTGTGTCACCGAGAACCAGGGCTTCCCGCTGGAGCACCTTGACAGGTTCGCTACCGTGAAGGGTTTTATTTATTTATTTATTTATTTATGTATGTATGTATGTATGTATGTTTCCTGGAATGATTTTCGTGCAAACTGAGAGTGAAGAAAGATGGTCGCGTCTTCCAGTTATTCGGCGGTACTTCCTGAAACTGTCTTCATCACAGGTGTCCCTGTGGCTCAGTGGCCAGTTTTCTGTAACAACTGCATTTTGAGAACAGCAACATGGGAAGTGCCTCTTAAGGGATTGAGTATTAGGAGAAGGTAAAGGAAATGCAGTCACCACTGGTCCACCAAAGCACGTTACTCTGTGTGTGCGTGTGTGTGTGTGTGTGTGTGAGTGTGTGTGTGTGTGTATGTGTGCATGCACAGAATTAAAGAATCAAATGTATAGATATTTGATTCCTTAATTCAGAGAAGGATATACCAGACTTTTGTTTGCCCACCTTAGACCCAGTGGGGTACTGACTGTCAGAGGAGGAAATGCTGAGAATCTGAATATTGGATACAAATAGTAGAAGAGGTATGAACTCTAATTAAATCTTGCAACTAGAAATAATTTTTTTTGGCTTTTAGAAATGCAGAAGGTGCTTTTCTTCCTACTAAACCAAAATTCCAAGTCAGTAAAAGAAAATACAAGACAGTGAGAGACAGACTCTCTGCCTCCACGATACAAGTTTGATCAGTCTTGTGTTGATTTTACACCCTCAGCTGACATTCTCCCATCTGTGGATGTTTAAAGCAGGACACATTTCACCCTCCTTACATCCAGCCGCCCGGAGGGGCTCCTGTCTCTCTTACCCGCACACACACAGTCTCAGCAACTGTGATTTCATGTGTAAACGGAGTGAGTTCCCAGAAGGCCATGTTGGGCCTTTCCTCAGTATTGGGCCTGGCACATAAAAGCTGCTCAGTGAACGTATCATGAGTACGTGAAGCCAAGGCCGGTCCTTATGGAGTCTCCAGGTTGCCAATCAATATAAACCTTGAATAAATACAACAGGACCCAAACAAACGAGCACAAGGAGAATGACTCCATTTTGCGTACAGTTTTTCCAAAAGAAAAAAGACAAATGGAGTCAGGTGTTTATGTGGTCAACCTTCATAGTACAGCCATTGGATTCCTCATCAGCTGCCCCTACAAAGCCTTCGGGGTCTTCTCTCTGGAAGGGAATGCTGTGGCCAAAAGAAAAATTTTCTTGAAAGAATTGTACTCGGGATTAAATTGGAGTCAGTTTTAACTACTGTCTGCAAACCACCAAACTGTATGTTAAAGGGCTATAAAAAAGAAAATCTAGAACAAGAAACTTTGAAAGGACAGAAAAGAAATTATTTCAAGAAAAAATATTAACCCCAAGCTGAGTGATAAGAAATCTGATAACCTGGAATACGTCGGAGGATTCTGAAGCAGGAGTCGATGACGGTGTTTAGCTGAGTGCACTGAAATTTCTCATGTCACATTTTCCTATTACAGTTCTTTAGCCATTTGTCAAACTATCTCCAGGTTATCAGCAACAACAGTTTCAAACAGCACAAAGGCAAGTACACTAACAAAAATATCATGCTACTCTTCATTGCTTATTTTTTCTTTTCATATATTCAATAAATACATTTGCTATATTTTATAAAATTCAAAATAAAGTATTTAGACATGTATTTTAGTCAACTCTTTCGCTGCTGTAACTAAAAGATCTGACAGGAATCATTTTAGAGGAGGAAAAGTTTATTTGGGGGCTCCACAGTGGTCTCAGCTCCATTCCTCAAGGCTTAAGGAGAGGCTGAACATCATGGCAGGAGAGTGTGGTGGAGGGAAGCCGCTGGCATGGTGATCAGGAAGCAGAGAGGGATCTCCACTGGCCAGGCACAATTATATACCCCAGAGCCAAGTCCCCCACGCCCACCTCCTCCAGTCGCACCCCGCCTGTGAGATTAATTCACTGATTGGGTTAAGGCTCTCACAACCCAACCATTTCCCACTGAATGTTCTCACACTGTCTCACACAGAAGCTTGTGGGGGACATCTAATATCTAAACCAAAACAACGCTGTTTTTTTCTTCTTCTCAGAATGGTTCGGCGTTACACATGACAACACGCTGCCGCAGGCTTTCTTTTTGTTTTTTCCTCCTTTCTAAACAATTATTTTTTTATTTTTAAATTTTTTTACAGACTGCATGTTGACTCACTGTACACAAATGGGGTACCTCATTTCGTTTCTGTGGTTCTACACGATGTAGATTCATACCATTCATGTAATCATACATGTTCATAAGTTGTGGAAACACAGCAACACTTTTATCTTATGGCATTTGCTGGTAAATGGATGGAGTTGGAGAATATCATGCTAAGTGAAATAAGCCAAAACCCAACGGCAGAAAGTTTTCTGTGATATGTGGTAAGGTGGGGGTGGAGAGGGAAGAAGGGGGCTGCTGTATATTAGGTAGCGGGGAGTGAAGGGCGGGGAGGGGAACAGGGGTAGGAACGACAGTAGAGTGAAACAGACATCATTACCTCATGTACACCTAGGACTGCATGACTGACGTGATCCTGCAGCATGTACGAACAGAAGAACGAGAGATGACACTCCATTTATGTATGATCTATCCAAATGTATAAATACATTCTACTGTCATGTACCATTAATTAGAACAAATAAAACAATTTTTAAAAATAATCTTGATTATATTTTAAACATTTCTTCTTTTTCCTAAGCTTTCCTTACATTTATTTGAAGAGTAACCTAAAATTTTACCTTGTTTATTAATATGTTAATTTCCATTTATTCATAAGTATAATTTTGCAAAGAAAACCTGTGTATGTGTATTACATACCTTCTTGCACAATTTGTGAAAGTTCCAGTCGACATTTTCATCTAAGAACTAATACATTCAAAATCAATTTGTAAGTTACAAGAACCACACCTTGGAAATTAGCAGCCTACTACCCTCACTAACACTTCTCAACAAATACTGGGAAAACGTAAGCTAATTAGACAATAGTCTGCAGAACAGTCACCTTCTGGATGTTTCTAACAGCTCCCTAGTCCTAACAGACCTGCAGAGTACCCTGTGCGAGAGAAGGTGGAGAAGCACTTCCAAGCAGGCCGCGGATATCGCTGTAATGAGTTCCACACTTGGTGAACAGACAGTGATTGCGCTAAAGCTGCTCAGGAACCGAGGACTGTGACTCCCTACTTCATTTGTCTAGTTTAAAAGAAAGAACTGAGGGCCCACTAAAGGAAGGGCCTGGTGAAGCGTGTGTTGGCTGATTCCCAGTCCAGTAGCCTCTGGTCTATAACTAAACCCCCCCTTAATAGAGGATAAAAAGGTTAATTTCTAGGTACAAATTTTGATTTCATTTGTGCTAAGAAAACCAGGCTGTGGAGGTCAGGGTTCAAGCGGGATGTTTAATGCAGGAATACTGCAAGACGGGAGCCAGGGAGCAGAGGCCTCCCACCGAGGTAGCTTGCTGCCACTGGATTCACCGCGGATGAGCACTGACTCCGTCTGCTGCCTGCTGGGCCCCCTGGTGATCACTGGCATGGCAGGCATCGGTCGCAGAACAGGCAGGGGCCCACTGCCTTTCTTCTGGCCGTTTAGGAAAACACCTCTAGGAGGCCCACCTTGGAGAAGACGAGACTGCACCCAGATAGGGCCAAAGCCTCAGAAGCTCTCCAGCATGCAAAGGAGGTGATTCAAAAGATGAGAGCTGTCAGACATCACCACGAGGAGCAGAAGAGGAGGGAGATTCAAAACGGATTGGGAGGAACTCAGATCAGACATAGCGAAACACAGTGTAATGGATTTCAAGTACAAGTTCACATTATTTTAATGTGCTATGAAAAACGTCTTCCCAGGAGAACAGAAAAATGAAAAAAATAAGCAGTATCTGTCTAGCACTCTAATGTAGATGTCTACATAAAGAGAAGTGAGTGGGTTCTGAATTCCCCTCCAATCCTATAATTCAGATTTCCAGTGACTAAAATTGCAAAGCCTCCAGGCTAAGCTCATCTCTCTTAAGATAAGACTTCATATATTTAAACTAAGAGCAATAAATCATATGTAGAATCCATACAAAGTCAGTTAACTAAAAAATAGAGAGTGGTCTCTAGAACAAAAACAGAAAGGTATTTAATGCATAAAGAGAGAGATGGTTATGAAGAAAATGACTTATAGCATATAAATGCAGGTTTTCATGACACACACACATTGATTAGGTGAATTTGTAGCAAAAAAAAGTTCATGATGCCATGTTATCTGATTTTTATTAAAATGGCTATTAAAGTACATTTTTCTATTTTGTGAAAAGAAAACCTTATTAAGCTAATATTTTCTGGAATAAGGCTTTAATTTTTTAGATTAACCTTAGGTAGATAATATTCTGTGTGACATCGGTCTGTTGCCATAGTTAACACTGCAAAAGGGACAGAGAAGTAGAAAACTTTAAGAAGCCAGCTCTTGGGTGATGAGATGCTCTTCCCAGCTGACATTGTATTTTGCCTGGAACTGACTCTCGACCCCTCACTGACCATCATGACAGTACTTTGACATCTCCTTCACCAGTAATGTAGAACCCAATTACATAAGATAATAGTGTGAAGCTATAGGAAGTCTGGGGTAGTTCCCTGTTGTTTCCATAGAAATTAGCACAACTTTACTGGCTTAAAACAACATGAATTTTTTATCTTCCAGTTCTGGAAGCTTACAGTCTGGAATAATTTCATGGTGACCAAATCAAGGTGTGCGTCTTTAAAGAAGTTCTAGAAAAGAATCCATTTCCTTCCTTTTCCCAGCTTTTGGAGGTTGCTCACAGTCCTTGCCTTATGACTCCCTTACACAGCATGGATAATGTGAGCTTGGTCTTTCTCAGCTTGCTCTGCCCTCTTCTTATACTTGCCAGTTTAAAGAAATACCCATGTGGTTTCATTGACACCACTAGGGTAAGCCAGATGATCTCTCACCTAAATGTCAGTGCTTAGAAATTTAAATCCCATTTGTAACTTGAAAGGCTAAGTACTATTCAACTGTGTTGGTCAGTTTTCTGTGACTGTGACAGAATACTTGAGAAAAATACTTAAAAAGAGGGAAGTTTATTTTGGTTCAGTTTCAGAGCTTTCAGTCCATGGTCACTTGACCACCTGGGTCTGTGTTGAGAATCGCATGACAGAGCAGTTCATCACCTCATGGTGGCTAGGAAGCAATAAGAACAAGGAGAAGCCAGGTTCCTAGCACCTCCTCTGACTACGTTCCACCTCCTGCAGTTTGCATCACCTCCCAATAGTTTCACAAGCTGGTTCCAGGTCTTTAGTTCAGGGACCTTTGGGGAACATTTAAGATCGAAACCATGAGAAGGAGCTAAGATGCTCTCAGGTCCTGGGCATCCCTGGGGAAGGGAAACCCTACCTCCCACAGACTCGGAATGGCCTGCCCACACACGCGCTCATAGGAAATCGAGTCTCAGTAACCACAGGATGAACTTGGGGACCTTCCTTTGCCTCAAATAGAATTGGGAAATCTTGTTTTGCAAATCTTTGTGTTCAAACTAGAGCTGACGACTTGCATTTCACCAGATCCCTGTCTTGCAGTTACTCTCTGCATGGTGCCCCCAACGCGAAAGAGGAAGTTGACCTAAATCCTAGAGGCCCCTTGTGAACACTGAGTGTTTCTGTTGTTTACTTAGTTTAGCATTCACTACAAACCTGAGGCTGCAGATGTGATGGCAGGAATTCACAGCTGCAGTACTGCTGTAGAAATGGAAGCATTCTGCTCATCAGCCTGTTAGGAAATTTGTTAGGAATGAAGGTAAAGGCAAAGGGTCTTGCTGAATTAGTGAGTCCATCCAGTGTCCTTCTGGATCATGCTCAGCAATGCAGAAACCTGGAAGGAAGACATCTGGATTCCACTGCAGGGTCAGGCAGCACTGTGGAGGGAAGTAGTCTTTGAGCAAGTGGCCAAGAATTTGGCTCATGGGAGGCGAGCTACAAAGAGATAAATAGTTTTGGTGGAGATAAGATAGCCTCTCCCCTTTCACATAGCAGGTTTCTTGTTGTTTCCCTGGTGATTCCTCAGCAACCCACCCACACTTACTACATGGATTCAATGGAAAGACTTTTTAAGTATTTTGGAAGTGGCTCTAAAGTCCGTGCAGGTGCATTTCAGTTGACCAGCTATGTCACGTCATGCTGGACCATGTGCGATTTGGACCTGGACCTTTCATGGTCAAAGACTGTTCACTAAGTCTAATCCAGAGGATCTGGCAAAGATAAACACTGTATTTCAGGTTCTCTGGTTGGAGAGATGAACCATTTGTGAAGGCAACACTGGTTCTCTGTTGCTCAGTAGAACTGGGTAAAATCAAGGCTGTGCTGCGAGTGAGTGCTCTCTGGTATGGGTGTCTGGGTGTCCGGGAGGTCAGAACTTCCAGGACCTTCCTCAGCTTCCCATCCAGCATCCTTCGATCTCGACCCAGACTCATGGTCAAAGTACTTCCTTTGAGGACTCTACAGAAGTCAAGGAATTTCTGAGTGTTCTTTGAAATCAAGTCAATTTATGTTGAGGAATCTTTTGTCACTGTATCCAAAGATACAGTCGTGCTGAGTGGCTTAGGGTGTCTCTCTACAACCTGCAAGGGAGTTGCTCTTTCTGAATCTGTCCACAGTGATGATGGAATGTGTGTTTCTCACATTCTACTCACCATGCTTATTATATTCGGAGTGTTGGTAAGATGCAAGTTGTTTTCAATGCACGTTGCTTTTTATAAAGGTCATCAACAAAATTAATGTTTAAAGTGACTTTGATGTGCCACATAAGAAATAGTGAAGATTATAGAGTCAGTGCAAAAGTCACAGTGAACAGTAATTTCTGAACAAGATACAGTTTTCGATTTGTCACAGTTTAAATCCTTGAACAAATAACAAAATCTGATGAGGAGTGTGCTTTCATCATCCCACGAACTCACTACACCATGTGCTCCCTGATGAAGACTGGGTCCCTGCTTTTTGGACATGAGAAATACGTGGACTTTGTTGACTGTCAGGAAGACAGCAAAACAGCAAGCTGTGATCAGTAAATTTTATTTTGTTTTCTTTAACATATAATGAAAATGGTTGACATTTAAATCCAAGGCCAGTTCATGGAGTGATTAAGGATGACTCAAAACTGTTATTAAGATTTAGCATCCACCAAAGTTGCTGAGTTTGTGCTCCAGTGAGGCTTCCTGTGTTTCCTGAGAGGCTTCCCTACATGAATCTATCTCACCATCTAAGTCAAAACTATCTCTTCTTTCCACAAAAGAGGTCTCGAACAGTAATAAGTAATGAGAAGATTACTTGAGAACAGTAATGAGAAGGACCAAGACAAATTTTGTGTTTTCCTTATTTTGTTGCAAATTGCTTATTATTTCCTTACGTTGGCAAACAGTTTAGGAAAGAGCTATTGGAGGCAGATGCTGGTCTTCTGCACCCCAATCTCTGACTTGTCTTGAGGTGAGCAGACATATTTGGCATATTAGGCATTCTTGGCGAGGGCAGGTCTGAGCAATCAGGCTGGACCAGTGTGAACTAAAAGGAGCAAGTCCCGGGATTATGCCCATTGGCAGGAAGGAAAGCTACATAGTGAAAAGCAAATTCGCCTTGAACTCTTGTTCTGGAAATTATTTGACTGGGTTGTGTATGGCAGTGAGGATGACTGTCCAGGTGGGATTTGCCAACAAATCCCACTCAGTGTGAGTTGAAGTTCCCCGAATCAAACGTGCCTATGGGATGTCCTTTGGAGGAAGGACAAGGCACAGCATGGCCGTGTTTCAGTTTTGAGATATTGGGAAGCAGGGAGATGAAAAGCAGAGGGAAAGTGAGACAGGGAGAGAACATGAAGTAAACATCAGCTTCTATTGTGTTTTAAAGTGTAAATAATGAATATGCATAAATTGGTGGTTTGTACAGCCAGCAGTTGCTAGCCACGTGCCAGCATGCACCAGGCCCTGTCAACATAAAGAAGAAAGACGCAGAGCTAATCACACACTTTCCGCACAGGCTGAGTGGCCCTTCTCCCTGAACAGCTCTGCCCAGCAACCCTGAGACCTCTGACCACAGCTGTGATCAGCTGAGAATCGCCCTTTCTCTGAACTATAAGGATGACCGCCTTAGCACTCCTGTCTCTCCTGGAATGCAGCGGTGACTTCCTGGAAGGATACCGGACGTATACAGACTTGGGTTCCTATTTATTTATTTATTTTGCGGCACTGGGACAGGACCCAGGGCCTCATACACCTAGGCAAGTGCTTTACCACTGAGTTATTCCTAAACAGTTTGCAATTGAAGATGGAAAACTATATGCATGAGCCTTAATAAAATAGTCCCAAGACCAGGCATGGTGGGGCACACCTGTGACCCCAGCTACTCAGGAGGCTGAAGCAGGAGAATTGCAAGTTCCAAACCAGCCTGGGCTACTTAGTGAGACCCTTTCTCAAAATGTAATAAACAAGGGAAGCCCCGGAGTGCACTCAGTGGTAGAGCACCCGTGGGTTCAGTCCTCAGTATTGCTAATAAGTAAATCAATTAATTAAAATAGAATGAGATAGTATCCTTGAAGAGTACACTTGCATTATTGGACTTTCAAACTGGATGGAATATTTTAAATTTCAGGAATAAAAATGCTATACCCAAATGTGACCCATTTCCTTATTTATCTAGTTATCGCAGAAAACTAACCCTTGCGTTGCTAATATGTTGTAGACATTCTGTGCCTAGAAGAGACTGACGTATACAAAGCGGGCAGATTATAAAGCAGTGCTGTCCAGAGCACCTGAGCTTCACGTCTGCAACCAGAGCGGCGTCCTCCCTCTCAAGGACACCACGTCTCCGCGAAGCCAAGCCACCTGCTGCGGGCACACAGCGGATGCGCTGAGACTGATATGGGGACACGGGGACAGCAGCTGACCTTTCCCCAGGACACCTCGCCGATTCCAGTTACCTGAAGGGACAATGGCTCTTTCCATTGGCTCACCTGTACTTCAATTCTTTTAGGAAAAATCCACTGCTTTCCTCAATTAATCCCGATCAGCTTTTCGGAAACTACTATCCACAGGCTGGCTGCCAACTAATTCCCGTTTGTGCTGTGCTGGACCAAATGGCCTCTGAGACTTATAATAATGCAGAAATACTCCATTGTTAAGATGCACTTATTAAACAGGTTTCTTTATCCTTCTCCTCCAAGGGGCGAGAAATGGCCGCCCAAGACCCGCCATGCTCTCCCCTGCTGTGCAGGGAAGGCACAGAAAGGCTCACTGTTCCACGTCCTCAGCAGCTGGGCATTTGGGCAGCCTTCGCCTGGGACTGCATTCGCAGACAACGTCTTATCGTGGGGTGGAACGTGATCTATACCAGCCAGGGAAGCTTTCCCGGCCTGGCTCCGCTCCTTCCTGGAACGTGTTCTCGGGACGGTGTTTTACTGCTTGTCTTGGCTCCTCTGCTCTGGCGCTTCATCCAGGGCGTGTGCTATTTTGCTCCCGCAGCCTGTTTCATCATCTCAACCCGAAGGGAAGAGTCCCAGTGGTGGGCCACCTACCTCATCAAGACCCGCCGGCAAAGGCATTTTTAACACCTTTGTCTGCTTCCATGTCGGATATGTTTTACTCTGTTTTTGCTTCAACGTTTATTATACAAAACCTTTCATTGAGAAAAATACTCTAGAAACAAATATTTTACCACAGAATCAATTAGAAAATCTTCATGACTATTTTATTATTTTTGTGTTATTCTTAAAAGCAAAACAACATAGATTACTGAATAACGACATTCATAGCTTAGGAGAATGTTTCGCATGCCAAACTCCTGTCAATTTTCTTGACGTAGGGTTAAAAGCATATTTGGTTTAAATCAGAATAGACCAAGTAGGCCCAGAAAATCATTTAGATAAAGTTGATCAATAATAGGAAATCTTCCATATAATGTAAGTGAAAGTCCTCTGTTTTCAATGATGGATTCTTAAATTTCAATCATCTAAACGTTTTGCTTACTTTTCATCTGTGAAAGTGGCAAGAGTCATTGTGTTAATAAAACAGCAGACCTGTCTAGAGCCGCCTCTCCCGACACCATCTTCGTGTGTATAAATAAGTCCAGACACACTGGGCTCAGGGGGAATCGCCTGCCACCACTGGTGATCCGTCTTCAGTGGAAAGATGCAGCCTCTCTGCCTTTGTTAAATCAATATTCTCCAAGAGAAACTTGAAACTCCTCCACTCTGCCTAGGAAAATCCTCTGCAGCAAAACCTTCACGCTTGAAAATGATGAAGCCCGGGTTTTCCGTATCCCCACACCCAAGCCTTTTCAATTTCAAGGGATCATAAAATAGAGTTTGTGATTTGCAGCAACTGGTCCAGGGAATTCATTCCAGTGCATTGCACACACTGATATCAAGGAAGTAACACCTAATCTGAGGATCACTGAGCAAGATGCAGTGCCCACACCCTGCTGGGGACACAGACGACACATCTTCACACATCACATCAAACGTCAGCTTTGAGGAAAGAGAGAACCAAAACCGAGTGGATACTTGCGTGATTGGCATCCAGTCAGACAGATTCGTAAGCTTATCATGCCATAATCCAAGGGAGCAGTTAGATCCAAGGGATCCAAGGAATCGGTTAGAGGGAGCAGGAGTATAGGAGGTTGTCCAGGCAGGAGCCATGCACACTGTACCCATATCAATGCTGTGGCCCTGGGTGCTGGGCATGGAGGTTCTGGGCCTCCCACACAGGAGCTGGCATGGAAGGGATATGGCTCCCGCATGGGCACACGCCAGTGCTCCTGGCTGTGCACACACGGGAGGGTATGTGCCCTCGCTCTCACTGGTGATCAGAGGCATGGCTGTCCCTGTGCAGCTGCTCACCCTTGGTGTTCCCAGCTGTCACTGTCTGCCACTCCCCAAGGCCTCATCCCCACTGGATCCTGAGCCTGACCCTGTGGCCAGGGCAGAGCAGCCTCTTGGTGCATGTGCACCCTGCCGTGAACAGCTGGTGTGCAGGCAGGATCCTGGTGTGAGGAGCTTGGATCTGGTCTCCAGGGCTGGACTGGAGCCCAGCACAGAGCCATAGGGCCCACAATACCACAAGAGCTAAGGAGTGCTCGGTCAAGCTCATGCCTTAATTCCCTGGAGGGCAGAGGCCCAGGAGCCCGCAGGGAAAGCCGCGGTACCAGAGCGCTGGCTGCCTGCGGAGCCACTCCAGGAAGGCCTTTCCTCTGCCTCCTCCACCCCGGCACCTTCCTGACAGTCGTGTGTTTAGTTTCAGTGCTTCCTTTCACCCTCGTGGCTTTGAGGTCTTCCCTCTAAACCTGGAGTTCTTCCCAACACCTCTCCATGGCTTCCCCACTGAGATCCCCCTTCCTCCACCCAGGGCTCCTTACCCTTCCACCTGCCTGCAGTTCAGCCCTGTGTCCTGGGTGAGCCATTTCTTCTGAGAACCTAACTTCCTATTCTTTTCTTTTATTCTCTTTTTATTCTCTTTTTATTTTTACAGATTGCATTTTGATTCATTGTACATAAAAGGGGTACAACTTTTCATTTCTACGGTTATGTACAATGTAGATCCACACCACACCATTCATATAATCATCCATATACGTAGGGTAATACTGTTGATCTCATTCTACTATCTTTGCTTCCTCCCCCCCCCCCCCCTCATCTTGCTCTATGCCATCCAAAGTTCCTGCCCTGGTTATGTATTCTCATCCACTTATCAGAGAAAACATTCAGTCTTTGGTGTTTGGGGCTTGGTCTATTTCTCTTAGCATGATATTCTCCAACTGCATCCATTTAGCAGCAAATGTCATAATTTTATTCTTCTTAATGGCTGAGTAATATTCCAATGTGTATATATACCACAGTTTCTTTATCCATTCGTCAATTGAAGGGCATCTCGGTTGGTTCCACAATCTAGCTATTGTGGACTGAGCAGCTATGAACACTGTGGTTGCATCTATTCTTTTCTGTTACACGGATCTGTAGTGCTGTGCGCTTAGCGGGCTGTCAGGCCAGAGGGGTGGCAGGATCCTTGGTGCTAACAGTGTCCCGGTGGAACTGAGGCTGGATGGGTGGCGCTTTAAGACGCGAGATCAAGGAAGGAAAGCAGGAAGGCAGGGAGACCTGAGCCTCGTGCGTGCCAGGGGCATGAGGGGACCGCAGGGAGAGCCAGAGGAGGAAGTTCCTGTTGAGAGGAGAGGCAGGAGTCCTGGCATTCACTGTGATTGACCTGAGTCCGGGGCGCAGGGAGGGGGCGCACAGATCCGAGCAGCGTGGGATACATAGAAAAAGACCGGTGTGAGTGGCCCAGCGTGTACCGTTCAGGGACGAGGGTGATCCGCGGTCCAGAGCCTCCTTCCGCGACCAAGGGCGGGACAAGGCCAGCGAGGGCATCCAGCTGTACCGTCCAAAGGGCGAGAAGGTGGCGTGCGAAGTGCAGGGCTGAGGGGCGCGGCGTCTCCCCAGGGAGGAAGAGCCGGCAGCCCTGCCCGCTGCGAGGGAGTCCAGTCCCCGGTGAAGGTCATCACAGCGGACCTCAGGCGGTCCCCAGGGAAGGCGGACACAGCTGGACCTCGGGTGGTCCCCGGGGAAGGCCGACACAGGGGACCTCGAGCGTCTGAGTGTCCGCTCCGGGCCTCCCGGCGTCCTCCCAGCGGGCGGGAAGCCTAGTCTGGGGGCCGGCGCTCTAACTCTGGCCGAGGGTCGCTTCCAGGAGGCAGTGGCCACTCACTGCGAATGAGTCCTCGGCTGTCTGGCCACTCTTGGCTGATTTCACCCGCTCCAAGGTCCGGTGCTGCGTCTTCAGTGCCAAGCGCCCTGAGCTGAGAGTAGGTCCGCTCGGGGTCTCGCGTGTCCACGGATAAGCGGGAATCTGGCCCCTGGCAACCTCCCTGGCTTGGTTTGGTTTGGTTTTTCCAGCTGTTCCTCTCAGACGCGCCCTGCGGCTGGGATCCTGCTCTCGTTCCTGGAGTACCTTCCACGCACATCGTGGCCTTCGAATAAGAAGAGCTTTGGATTTGCTTTCCGGTTCATCAGTCCTCGAGGACAGCTGCGCCTCCAAATCAACCACGGTGGGTTTGGCGCACCGCTCCCTCTGTCCCACGGAGAAGAGAGTCGACCGTTCCTGTATGTCCTGTCCCACTGAAGTCAGCCTGGCTGTGATGTGAAATATGAAATTTCACCAAGACATCACAGAACCCTCCTCCGAATACAGCAGGTGCCCAGTTTGGCACAATACAGTCTGCCTATTTTCCCGATGCTGTCTACCAAAAGCAACGACTGGCAAGAGTAATATCTATTGGTTGATTTTGCAGCTAATTTTTGAGTATGTGTGGTGCCAAGGGTCATGCCCAGGGTCTATTATTATTATTATTATTATTATTATTATTATTATTTTCTAACTGGGGATTGAACCCACAGGTGTTCTATCAGTCTGTTTTATAGTTTTATTTTTAGACAGCCTCTAGCTAAGTTGCCCAGCTGACCTTGAACTTGATATTCTCCTGCCTCAGCCTCCTGAGTAGCTGAGATTACAGATGTGTGCAACTATGCCCGGTATAAATCATTTCTTAGATATGGAATTCAAAATCTGAAATTAGAAGCATATATTGTTTAGATATTTTTATTTTGGTTTTATTCATAATGTCCTAGGGCCTGAAACCTTATTTAGACAGATCACTAAAGAAATTAGCGAGGTCAGAATTTTTTCCAAATTCATTCATACGGTGAAGATGAACGTTCAATGCCAGAAACAATAACTATGTTTGTGTTGTAGGTAAAGTGAGAAGTGATATAAATGCCTCTGGCCTCCACTGACCTCTCTCTCCATGTCCCAGGGCTTCATTCTCCAGAGACTGGGCATACTTCTCCAGGAGAAATGACTGACTATGGTGTTGAGGGCTGTGTCTGAATCATGACCGGATCTGTTTTCCTCTAGTACCTTTTTGGGGAAGAAGAGATGATGAGATCTCAAAGTTTCACTTGGACAATGAAAGTAATGATCAAATTCAGCAGATCCGTTTCTTAACCAGAACCTTCTAGTTAATTCGGCAAGTATATATTGAACGCTTAGCATGTATTCATTAAATCCACCACTATTCATGGAGTGCCAACTAGGTGCCAGACACTATTCTGGGTGTTACCAATGCCATGATGCATAGACCAGGTACAGTGCTGCTTTCAGGTGTCCCAAAGTCCAGAGGAGAGCACGGCGGACGAGAAAGGAAAAGAAAGGGTACACATGTGCTAAATGCTAAGAAGGCAAGTTGAACTTTTCTATTAGAGCATTAGCAGAACAACTTGCTAGGGTGGCGAGAGGACTTTTATCAGAGAAATATTTACCTGAGCAGAGATGTGAGAGATGTATAAGGATTAACCAGAAAAAACAGAATGGTTATAATGATTATTTCCATAAAGAAGAAAAAAACAGAGAGATCTTGATTCATTGTTTAGAATATTTAAACTAAAGACAACTATTCATTTGCCTATTTAACAAATCTTTGTTGAGCAGCTACTAAGTATGGTCATTGTTTTGGGCTCTGAAAAATGTAAAATTGAGAAATAGAAGAGAGAGAAACTTGGCTTTTTACTTTTATAGGACTGAATGAGGGAAACATAAATGTAGGAAAGGGTTATGTAAATAAATGCAAAATCATAGTCATGAGAAGGATTCTGTAGGGTAGTGTAAGGAAAATTGCTGGGTGTAGAGGAATTGCTTAATAGGACGTGCAGGCCAGTTCCAAGATGGCGGGGAGCACCCAATGAGCAGTGATGACCCAATGGTAGGTACTGCAGAGAGGGTTGGTGTGTTAACCAGGCTGAGGAGATGAGAGGGACCAGTCCAGGAGGATGGTGAGGAGAAAGAAGGGGTGCCCATCACAGTAGCTGCAAGAATTGGCACAGTGACAAGTGGCTTCAGCCACTTCTTCCTAAAATGTGATCGCAAGAATTAAAATCTCTCCGCAATGGGCAAATGTTGAATAAACGTTTAATAAGAGTGAAGATGGCAAAACACTTCAAGTTTTTCTTGTAATGCGCATGATTCTGTGCACTTGAGATAAAAATGGTAAGAAAGGAGGTCCTTGGCTCCCAGGGCCTGACACTCCTGGAGAAATAAAGTGAGCATCACACTTGTGAGCATTCGTGGTGACAGAAAGGTGTGTGGAACTCAGAAGGGACGGCGGCGGTGATGACGTCCAGGGTTTGCAAGTTTCAGGCGACAGACAGCACCGGTTTCCTCAGGGGGAATTTTTTTTTTTTTAAGATGTTTTAGATTTTTTTTCTTTTCATTTATTTTTATTGTAAACAAATGGGATACATGTTGTTTCTGTTTGTACATGGAGTAACAGCATACCATTTGCATATTCATACATCTACATAGGGTAATGATGTTTGATTCATTCTGTTATTTTTTCCTCCCCCACCACCACTCTGACCCCTCTTTTCCCTCTACACAGTTCCTCCTTCCTCCATTCTTGCCCCCCTCCCACCCCCCATTATGTGTCATCATCCGCTTATCAGCGAGATCATTCATCCTTTGGTTTTTTGAGATTGGTTTATCTCACTTAGCATGATATTCTCCAATTTCATCCATTTGCCTGCAAATGCCATAATTTTATTATTCTTTATAGCTGAGTAATATTCCATTGTATATATATACCACAGTTTCTTTATCCATTCATCAATTGAAGGACATCTAGTTGGTTCCACAGTCTGGCTATTGTGAATTGAGCAGCTATGAACATTGATGTGGCTGTATCTCTGTAGTATGCTGATTTTAAGTCCTTTGGGTATAGGCCAAGGAGTGGGATAGCTGGGTCAAATGGTGGTTCCATTCCAAGTTTTCTGAGGGATCTCCACACTGCTTTCCGGAGTGGCTACACTAATTTGCAGCCCCACCAGCAATGTATGAGTGTACCTTTTTCCCCACATCCTCTCCAACACCTATTGTTGCTTGTGTTCTTGATAATCGCCATTGTAATTGGGGTGAGATGGAATCTTAGTGTAGTTTTGATTTGCATTTCTCTTATTACTAAAGATGTTGAGGGGATTCAAGATGGCGGACTAGAGGGTGGCTGCGTTTCGTGTTGCTCCAGGACTCAGGACTCAAGAAGAGGAGATATAGAGAGACTTGGGACCAACTCAAAGCAGCCGGGTGAGTGTCTCCCATTGGGCAGGCGTCCCTGACGGGGCGGTAGCCCCGAAAGCAGGGAACTTTGTGAAGTAGAGCTGCCGGCAAGACGCCCCCTCCCCCCGCTGGAGCAGTGAACGCGGACAACTGGGAGCGCCGAAAAGGAGGCTGCTCGGCACAGCGCTTGGACTCGGCGCAACCCACCCGGGCTCTGGGAGGCTGCCCAAAGGAGAAGGTGCTCGATGAGCTGTTTGGACTGAAAGCGACCACCCCTGACACAGGGGGCTGCCCAGAGGAGAAGGAGAAATACGGGCTCGGCACGTCGCTTGGACTTCGAGCAGCTGCGCCAGGGCTCCGGGCGGCTATCCAGTGGAACAGCTTGGTGAGTGGTTTGGTCCCAGAGCATCCACTCCTGAACACAGGGGGGTTGTCTGGAGAAGGAGGAGGAGCACGGCGGGGTGCTTGGGCTCGAAGTGACTGCACCAGGGCTACGGGTGGCAGTCGGGACAAGAAGGTGCACAGTGAGTTCCTGGGACTCGTGACGAACGCACCAGATCTCTGGGTGACTGCCTGGTGGAGAAAGAGGTGCGTGGTGGGTCACTTGGACTTAGAGCGACCGCATGGAACACCAGGTGGCTGCCGGAGGAAAAGGCGTGTGGCGGGTCACTGGGACTCGGAGCGATCGTAAGGGGCTCCAGGTGGCTGCTCAGAGGAGGGGCCGCATAGCCAGGCGAAAAGTGCAGAGCAGGGTCCCAGGGCCTAGGCGGCTTCTTGGTGGAAGAGCCCCACAGACAAACTGAGGGGCGGAGCGAAGGCTCCAGGTCTGCAGGCAGCTTCTCTGAGGAGAGGCAGCATAAGGAGATTCATCTGCGAAGGGTGAGGCTTCCAGGCCCAGGAGGTAGGTCCGGGTCCCTGGGAACATTGCAGAAGAAGGCTGCCCAGCCCAGGCGGTAGTTGTGAATTGAACGGAACCTCTGGGAGGGAAACCGACCAGCGAGACCTCCCCACTGGGTGAGTCCTCCCTGTCGGGTGAGGTTCTCCCAAAAGGACTGTAAAATCAGAGACACAGACCCAAACTGGCCTTGCATCAGCCCACATCCTACTTCCCCTTTGGATGACCATTCATCAGCAAGTGAAGGTACCTCTGCCCACTAGCAGGGAATATACCCCACCGGAAGGCCACCTCCCCTAGGGAGTCAGCTCCCTTGTGGAGCACCGCATTATCAATTTCCTCCAACACTTCAGGCTACTGAAGGCTAAGAGGGGATATACTAGAAAGCTTCAGGGATATTATAAGACAATAGAGGAAATCTGCAATATCACAGCCGTCAACTGATACCTGAACAATATGAGAAAACAAGGAAAGAAAATGCTGCAAACAAATCTAGATGGTACATCAATGAAACCCAACGACAGCATGGCAGAAGAAATGACAGAAAGGGAGTTCAGAATGTACATAATTAAAATGATCAGGGAAGCAAATGACGAGATGCAAGAGCAAATGCAGGCACTGAATGATCACACCAATCGACAGTTAAAAGAGCAAATACAGGAAGCAAAAGATAATTTCAATAAAGAGTTAGAGATATTGAAAAAAAAAACAAACAGAAATCCTTGAAATGAAGGAAACAATAAACCAAATTAAGAACTCCATAGAAAGCATAACCAATAGAATAGAACACCTGGAAGACAGAACATCAGATACTGAAGATAAAATATTTAACCTTGAAAACAAAGTTGAACAAACAGAGAAGATGGTAAGAAATCATGAACAGAATCTCCAAGAACTATGGGATATCATGAGAAGGCCAAATTTAAGAATTATTGGGATTGAGGAAGGCTTAGAGAAACAGACCAAAGGAATGAACAATCTATTCAATGAAATACTATCAGAAAATTTCCCAAATCTGAAGAATGAAATGGAAGATCAAGTACAAGAGGCTTATAGGACTCCAAATATACAAAATTACAACAGACCCACACCAAGGCACATTATAATGAAAATACCTAACATACAAAATAAAGACAGAATTTTAAAGGCCACAAGAGAGAGGAATCAAATTACATTCAGGGGGAAACCAATACGGATATCAGCAGATTTTTCAATCCAGACCCTAAAAGCTAGAAGGGCCTGGAACAACATTTTTCAAGCCCTGAAAGAAAATGGATGCCAACCAAGAATCTTATACCCAGCAAAACTTACCTTCAAATTTGATGATGAAATAAAATCCTTCCATGATAAACAAAAGCTAAAAGAATTTACAAAAAGAAAGCCAGCACTACAGAACATTCTCAGCAAAATATTCCACGAGGAAGAGATGAAAAACAAAGAAACAAATCAGCAATGGGAGGAACTATCCTAAAGGAATTGTCAAATAAAGGAAGAACCAAGTCGTCTCAAAATAAATAAATAAAATGAACCAAATGACCGGGAATACTAATCGTATCTCAATAATAACCCTGAATATTAATGGCCTGAACTCATCAATCAAAAGACATAGACTGGCAGATTGGATCAAAAAGAAAGATCCAACAATATGTTGCCTGCAAGAGACTCACCTCGTAGAAGGAGATACCCATAGACTAAAGGTGAAAGGATGGGGGAAAACATACCATGCACATGGACTCAGCAAAAAAGCTGGGGTATCCATCCTCATTTCAGATAATGTGGACTTCAAGTCAAAACTAGTCAGAAGGGATAAAGAAGGACATTACATACTGCTTAAGGGAAGCATAAATCAGCAAGACATAACAATCATAAACATCTATGACCCAAACAGTGGCTCATCCATGTATATCAAACAAATCCTTCTCAATTTCAGAAACCAAATAGACCATAACACTGTAATACTAGGTGATTTTAACACGCCTCTCTCACCACTGGACAGATCTTCCAAACAAAAATTGAACAAAGAAACCATAGATCTCAATAACACAATCAATAATTTAGACTTAACGGACATTTATAGAATATACCATCCAACCAAGAGCGAATACACTTTCTTCTCAGCAGCACATGGATCCTTCTCTAAAATAGACCATATATTATGCCACAAAGCTAAAGTAAGCAAATACAAGAAGATAGAGACACTACCTTTTATTCTATCAGATCATAATGGATTGAAGTTAGAAATAAATGAAAGAGTAAAAAACAGAAGCTACTGGAGATTAAACAATATGCTATTACATGATGAATGAATAACAGAAGATATTAGGAAGGAAATTAAAAAATTCTTAGAGGTAAATGAGAACAAAGAAACATCATATCAAAATCTCTGGGACACTATGAAAGCAGTACTTAGAGGAAAATTTATTTCATGGAGCGCATTCAATAAAAGAAGTAAAAATCAACAAATAAACAACCTAACACTACAGCTCAAGCCCTAGAAAAAGAAGAACAGACCAACACCAAAAGTAGTAGAAGACAAGAAATAGTTAAACTCAGAGCTGAAATCAACGAAATTGAAACAAAAGAAACAATACAAAAAATTGACAAAATAAATAGTTGGTTCTTTGAAAAAATAAACAAAATTGATAAACCCTTAGCCACTCTAACAAAGAGAAGACGAGAGAAAACCCAAATCACTAAAATTCGGAATGAACAAGGAAATATCACAACAGACACGACTGAAATACAAAACATAATTAGAAGCTATTTTGAAAATCTATATTCCAACAAAATAGAAAATTTCGAAGACATCAACAGGTTTCTAGAGACATATGAATTGCCTAAATTGAACGAGGAGGACATACACAATTTAAATAGAACAATTTCAAGTAATGAAGTAGAAGACGTCATCAAAAGCCTACCAACAAAGAAAAGTCCAGGACCAGATGGGTTCTCAGCCGAGTTCTACAAAACCTTTAAAGAAGAGCTCATTCCAATACTTCTCAAAGTATTCCATGAAATAGAAGAGGAGGGTACCCTCCCAAACTCACTCTATGAAACCAATATTACCCTGATACCCAAGCCAGACAGAGACAAATCGAGGCAAGAAAATTTCAGACCGATATCATTAATGAACATTGACGCAAAAATTCTCAATAAAATTTTAGCAAATCGCATACAAAAATATATTAAAAGATAGTGCACCACGATCAAGTGGGTTTTATCCCAGGGATGCAAGGTTGGTTCAACATCCGGAAATCAATAAATGTAATTCACCATATCAATAGACTTAAAGTCAAGAATCACATGATTATTTCAATAGATGCAGAAAAAGCATTTGATAAGCTACAACACCCCTTCATGCTCAAAACACTAGAAAAAATAGGGATAGTGGGAACATTCCTTAACATTGTAAAGGCCATCTATGCTAAGCCCATGGCTAATATCATTCTAAACGGTGAAAAACTGAAAGCATTCCCCCTAAAAACTGGAACAAGACAGGGATGCCCTCTTTCACCACTCCTATTCAATATCGTTCTTGAGACTCTAGCCAGAGCAATTAGACAGACCAAGGAAATTAAAGGAATACGAATAGGAAAAGAAGAACTCAAACTATCCCTATTTGCGGATGATATGATTATATACTTAGAGGAACCAGGAAATTCCACCAGAAAACTTTTAGAACTCATAAGTGAATTCAGTAAAGTGGCAGGTTACAAGATCAATGCTCATAAATCCAATGCATTTTTATACATAAGTGATGAATCCTCAGAAAGAGAAATTATGAAAACTACCCCATTCATGATAGCATCGAAAAAAATAAAATACTTGGCAATCAATCTCAGAAAAGAGGTGAAAGACCTCTACAATGAGAACTACAGAACACTAAAGAAAGATATTAAAGAAAACCTTAGAAGATGGAAAGATCTCCCATGTTCTTGGATAGGCCGAATTAATATTGTCAAAATGGCCATATTACCAAAAGTGCTATACAGATTCAATGCAATCCCAATTAAAATTCCAATGACGTACCTTACAGAAATAGAACAAGCAATCATGAAATTCATCTGGAAGAATAAGAAACCCAGAATAGCTAAAGCAATCCTTCACAGGAAAAATGAAGCAGGGGATATCGCAATACCCAAACTTCAACTTTATTACAAAGCAATAGTAACAAAGACGGCATGGTACTGGTACCAAAATAGACAGGTAGATCAATGGTACAGAATAGAGGACACGGACACAAACCCAAATAAATACAACTTTCTAATACTAGACAAAGGCGCCAAAAATATGCAATGGAGAAAAGATAGCCTCTTCAACAAATGGTGCTGGGAGAATTGGAAATCCATATGCAACAGAATGAAACTAAACCCATATCTCTCACCCTGCACAAAACTCAACTCAAAATAGATTAAGGACCTTGGAATCAGACCAGAGACTCTGCAGATTACAGAAGAAAAAGTAGGTCCCGATCTTCAACATGTCGGCCTAGGACCAGACTTCCTAACAGGACTCCCATAGCACAAGAAATAAAAGCAAGAATCAATAACTGGGATAGATTCAAACTAAAAAGCTTTCTCTCAGCAAAGGAAACTATCAGTAATGTGAAGAAAGAGCCTACAGAGTGGGAGAATATCTTTGCCAATCATACTTCAGATAGAGCACTAATCTCCAGAATCTATAAAGAACTCAAAAAACTCTACACCAACAATACAAATAATCCAATCGACAAATGGGCTAAGGAAATGAACAGACACTTCACAGAAGAAGATGTACAAGCAATCAAGAAACATATGAAAAAATGTTCAACATCTCTAGTAATAAGAGAAATGCAAATCAAAACCACCCTAAGATTCCATCTCACCCCAATTAGAATGTCGATTATCAAAAATACAAGCAACAGGTGTTGACGAGGATGTGGGGAGAAAGGTACACTCATACATTGCTGGTGGGGCTGCAAATTAGTGCAGCCACTCTGGAAAGCAGTGTGGAGATTCCTTAGAAAACTTGGAATGGACCCTCCATTTGACCCAGCTATCCCACTCCTTGGCCTATACCCAAAGGACTTAAAATCAGCATACTACAGAGATACAGCCACATCAATGTTCATAGCTGCTCAATTCACAATAGCCAGACTATGGAACCAACCTAGATGCTCTTCAATTGATGAGTGGATAAAGAAACTGTGGTATATATATACAATGGAATATTACTCAGCCATAAAGAATGACAAAATTATGGCATTTGCAGGCAAATGGATGAAATTGGAGAATATCATGCTAAGTGAGATAAGCCAATCTCAAAAAGCCAAAGGACGAATGATATCGCTAATAAGTGGAGGATGACACATAATGGGGGGGAGGGAAGGGTTAATGTTAGGGTTAGAGTTAGGGTTAGGGAGGGGGGCAAGTATGGAGGAAGAAAGTACTGTATAGAGGGTAAAGAGGGGTGGGAGGGGTGGGGGGAAGGGAAAAAATAACAGAATGAATCAAACAACATTACTGTATGTAAATTTATGATTACACAAATGGTATGCCTTTACGCCATGTACAAACAGAGAAACAACATGTATCCCATTTGTTTACAATAAAAAAAAAAGATTCATTTCAGACATCTAAAAAAAAAAGATGTTGAACATTTTGTCATATGTTGATTGCTTGTAGATCTTCTGTGAAGTGTCTGCTCATATCCTTAGCCCATTTGTTGACTGGGTTATTTGTATTCTTGGTGTAGAGTGTTTTGAGTTCTTTATATATTCTGGAAATTAGTGCTCTATCTGAAGTATGAGTGGCAAAAGATTTTCTCTCTCAGGGGGGATTTTGAAAAACTGATATGACTTTTTTGGGACAGAGAAGATGACCCGGGTGAGGGGAACAGCTTAAGCAAGCATGGATCAGTGTGGTGTGCCCTGGGAGGGAGCTGGGGGCGGGTGCCAAGAATTAGCATTTGCAAAGCTAATGCTAATGGAGTACACAGAGTTGAAAGGACATGAGGCTGGGTTTCGATCTGGGCAGATAGTGATGATCACTGCTGCCCACAACGTGAAGTCTTTCCAAAATGGAAACGAAGCGAAGCACTTGTTTTCCCAGAGGCAGGCCCAGCAATTTGATCAGAAGATACATGAAGCAAATAGATAGTGCAGCTACTGCACCAGGACTCTGTCGCGAGGGCTCCAGAACCTTCTGTGGCCTGCTGTGACTGCTCTGGCTTCCCCCTCTGCTTCCCATCCACCCTCACAGCTTAGTTAACTCCCAACCTCCTTTCAAGCCTAGAACTCTCCCGGGCTTTGGAGAGAGGCGTGCACTTAGAGAATATTCGGCGTCTCCTTCTGCGTGCTGGATCCCCCTGAATGTCGACGGCTCATTCCTGACCTCTTCACAGAACACCAGTCATTCTTCCATCATCCATTCGAATTCTCCTAATCAACCTCTAAGGGGAACTTTCTTGGCTGTACCACTTCTCGATTGTCTGCCAAATTGTAGGGTATCTCTACAATCCAAAGCCCTTCCTCAGGTCACATGGGGGCTCGTGAGAGAACAGCGGGGTTGGGCCTCATTAGGACTTCTCAGAATCTTAAGACCAAATGAACCACGCTTTCCAGCAAGTACCAGCTTTCCTCTGACGCATGTCACTTCCCTAACTCCCAGCTCGCCTCATACCTTCAGGCAGGAAGGAAGAAATGCAATCTTGGCAAAAACCTCCCTGGAATTGGCTGTGGATGATGTGTTCCTGGCACTCTGAGATACTTAACACCTTTCAGGATAGAGGAAAAAGTTGCTTTGACAACGTTTCAGGGAGACACACATGGAGAATATTCCCGACCGAGCCAGGCTGTCAGCACGGTGTCCACGGCTGCTCCCCACCCAATTCCATCAGTAAGTATACTTTTTGGGGGGTCAAAAGTCTAAAAACCAGCCAGGGACTTTGCCCAGACTCAAACATTTGCAAGTGGTATAGGGAAAGAGTTTCCTTGAAAACAGATGCAAACAAATAAGCAGGGACTGGTACTAGCATTCAGTGACGCAGTGTGACCATGACGCAGTGTGGACCACGCCACACCAGCAACACCCCAGACACATCCAGACGCATGAGTTTTAAAAGCTCACTCAAATCCAACATTGATCCTCCAAGCCGGACCCAGATCCCAATGCCTCCTCTTTGGGGTCCTGCCATGTTTTACTTCAGTCATTTTTGATCTCGTGAATGTGTCGTGATCGATTTTCAACACGTGCGTACAACTGAACACAGAGTCAGAGCTGAAGTCTGGGGTGTTGGATTCCGCTGATTGAACTGGGACATGTTTGCTAGAATTGTCTGTGCAGAGTGCTGGGCAGCGCTTCAAATCCGATCTGATAGATGCAGTCCAAGACTTTAATACCAAACTTTCTGGAAAGTGATAAACAGATGGGAGCCGTCAGAAAAGACTGGGTGCAACTCGAGTGTGTTTGATGAGCATCTGTGATTCATAGTGAAGAGAATCAGGACGTGGCGTCCGCAGGTTCAGATGGGAGTTTCAAGTCTGCTTCACTGAAGAGACGCTCAATTTTGGACCACCCGATTCCTCTGCATGCCAACATTCCTGACGTGACACTGCACTAGACCTGTCTCAGAGTCTGCAAAGGTTTTAAGAATTAAATTGATTCAGCATTTTGTAGTGCCTACTGCAGGTCTGGAGCGCAGAGCAAGCTTGCAATAACTAACTGTTGAATTAAAATAGGAAGAGTTGGACCTGAAGGTTGGGATGCAAGTCTTTTTTCTCCAGACAAGAGAGACAGGGTTTGCACAACCTGAGGGAAATGGCTGAGATGAAGCACGAGGGCGATCTTGATGTGCCGCAGTCTCCATACAGCTTTGAAGGATGGCTTTCCTGTCTCACAGGGAGATCTGTCTGAAATTTCCCCATGAATGCTCAGTGTCCTGCTGCACTGGGCCACTCAGAACAAGGACACTGCCCAGACTCTAGGAACGATCTCCTCTAATAACCAGAAAGGAGAAGTGGCAATCTGGCCTTGACAGCTTCGTCAGCTGCTATCCACCTGGCTAAGGATGACCAGAAGCATGCCACGCACCAGGATCGTACCACCAGCAAACACGCATGTCAACAAATGCGTAAGGCAATGCTGCCCACGGCAAACAGCCCAGAGCGTGGTGCAGCAGCAGCAGCAGGCAAAGGTTTGTGCTCACTGAATGAAGCACTAAAGAGGGAGGTTGAGCCTTTCTCAGGTGTCATTACATTTGAAGAGCAGAAGCTCCCATAGATGGAGATGTCCAAAAGCATCATACCTGAGTATCTGGAGGAAGTGAGCAAAGGTTAAAACACACACACACACACACACACACACACACACACAACAGAGCTCGGGTCAGCAGGCACTGGCAATGGGTCTTCATGCCTTCAGCTCCCTCTTCTTGATTCCTTTTACCTTTGATCTTTTCACCTAGAGTTCCAAGATAATCCACAGCTGCATTGGTAACCACCCCTACTCTCTCCAGTCAGAAAGAAACATATTCCATAAAATTAACTGCAGGTCCCTGAGAGAGGCTTTGCACTCTACAAGAGCAACTACTGGGCTGGAAAACAAAATGAGGTGAGGCTCCACCTGGTTTTCCCAGGCCAGCGACCCTGGGCAAAGGTGCTGGGAGCTGGAGAGTTGGAGGGTGAGAGGCAGAAGGACTCCTGCATGGCCTGGTGGCAGCCAGCTGCCTCTCCAGGAGGAACTCAATCCTGTGCTCTCCTGGAGTGAAGGCCGCCCAAAGGAGCCGGCTTCCTCTGAAGGGAGCTGAGAGGCAAGGGTCCACACTGGAGCCAGATAATGCTCAGCAAAACCCGCATTTTTAAAGAGGAAGATTCCAGGGTGGTCTGGCAGTCACTGTTGCGAAGAGGATTCCAGAAGGGGCAGGTAGGTGGGTGGTGTTGTGGCCCACCAGGGGTAATGGAGACTGGTGTTGGGAGCCCAGGGAGATGGAGGGGTGCCAGCAGGAAACCCTCTCTAAATGCTAATTCCACGCTCCCGGTGTGTTTTCAGGACACCTGATGGGAACATCTTTACATTTCCATGAGAGCAGGTTGGATTCAGTGAGCCTTCACCTCTGCCCTCGCCACGGAATCCATGGACTTCATTAAAACACTGCCACCGTTGCTCCAGAGGTGACAGGTTTGTGGTTTTGGTGATATGACAGCTAAACAAAATGAAGCATAAATCCATCCGTAACCTCTGTCCGGAGGCCTTTGGAAGGACAGGTAAGTACACAGAGCACACTCACAAGCTCTCGGCAACAAGGCTGAACTCATTGAGTCTCCCTGCATCCCTTGCAGAGCCCAGGACAAGAAAAAGTTACTGTGGTGGAAGACAGGAAAGCCGGCTTCCTCAGCGTACGCCTTACATTAAGGATCTCTACAGAAAAGGCAACCTGTTTTGAGTAAAACCCTAACCTAGGGCATATATAAGGAATGATATTTTGCAGAAGAATAAATTATCAACAATAAACTAAAAACACTTCAACAACACGTTTCTACTAAGGAAACACCTGAAAGATACTCTATAAGTCTGTAGTCCAAGCTTACGACTCAGATCCCTAAGTTTTTGTTTTCTCTGTCTCTCTTTCTCTCTTTTTTCAATTTCTTCCATTGCCCTGTCTCTTTTTCGCTCTCTCTGAAAAGAAGATAATGCAGGTGGCTTTGAAACTACAACCCTCACAAAGGGTTTATGCTTACTTTTCCCAGTGATCCTGCCAAAAGTATTGTGCATTTAGTTTCTGTTTCATTCCAACAGCATGATAAAAAAATTCAATCTGTGAGCATTACAGACTTTCTCTCTGAGTTATTGAGAATAAATGTTAATTCATGGAAAACTGCAAACATGATACAATGTGGAGGTAATACATTCTAACACAAGTTGCCGAGGTCTGCTGAACCCTGTGCTGCGAGCAGTTTTATATACTGCAGGGATAAAAGCCCTCCGTATGTTCACGAGGAAGTATGGAGGCAATTCAGAGGGTGCTGTAAGACAGAGCAAGTATTTTATGTTTGACTTCCTAAATCTTGCCAGTAGTTACTGGTTATAAGCCCTGAGATGCATTTGCAATAGGATTTTCTATCTCAGCAGACAGATTTGTTAAAGGTCTCTGCTGGTCAATAGGGTTTGGAGATGGCCCAGTGTTGGCATTGGAAATGAGTAAAGTACTTGTTTTTATTTGTTTGAAAATCAGGGCATACCAATATTATCAAAGGAAGCACAGTCCAGCAGGACACACGTCACATGCTAAAAGCAAACGCAATTCTCACTCCTGCACTGAGTGGAGTGTGCCCGTTTTTACAGGAGTCACTGCCACCATGCTCAGCAATTCTGTGTGTGTCACCTCTGGTAGGAGCTCAAATTTGGGGGGCAACCTGGAGTTTAATCCAATGCTGTCAAACACTGAACAAGTCCCCAACTCTCTGATTCAGCATGACATGTGTGATGCCTAACTGGTACAAGAAGGGCTGGCCTGATCCCACGTGACCACCAACGGCCTTCATTTCTCATCCTCCCTTTAGAAGTCAGCTGTACTGCTCTCAAGCTGCAGGAAGGAGACAGCTCAGCTGGTAACTGTGGAGCCTCACTATGTGCTGGGTAGTTCACCCAGTACCAGGACGTAGCTGTGAAAATGGAGAACTGACCTTTGTCTCTGTGTGCTGGACTCGACTCGTGTGAGGTACAGAATCCTGTCTTCCTTTATCCCACAGTTGAAAGGACATGGGCAGATACACTAAGAAAAAGCTTGTGCAGGGGCCTGCTGGGTAATATTTCCATGGACAATTAACCAGGACTTGGGAAAAGCAGAGAGATTTCTTAAAAAAGTTGGTGTTTCTGTGACCTGCCTGTGGGAAAGAGTCATCCTTACTTTCTGAAGTTTCGAAAGGTGAGAGAGAAGACAGTGTTGAAAACACATTGCATGCTGCCCAGACAAATGGTCATAGATCATTTAAATAAGAAGAGTGTGTGTGTGTGTGTGTGTTGGGGTAGGGGTGGGTGCAGACATAGAATGGCCAGAACTGGTAGTCACTGGTGTGACTTTATGTGGAGAGATGTGTCCCTCTGGGAATCAAGTAAAGTAACAAACATGATCAGAGAAACCCTAAGAAATACACCACTACAATTGAGTAGTTAGAGCAGGAAAATGGGTAAGTACGTGCCCCTTGAAGCGCTGACTGGAAACAGGCCCCATAGAGTCACTCAAACTTCTCGAGCAAGCTAACAGGCTGCCGCTCATGGTGGAAGCTGCAACTTGTCCTCAACTCCTTGCTTAGTCCCCGCCCTTGGCACGGAAGCTCCGCCCCTCTGGCCTTCATCTGGCACACACTTTGCTTTGGTCAATAAAACTTGTGCCATTTCTGTGTGAACACAGGCTTGAAATATGCTTGTGCGCTTTGGCTCGGCTCACACTTCTGCTGTCTTCCACGTGGACCATCCATCCCACCTATCTCCTGACACTGGGGTGGTTCACGTGTGGAAGAGTCCAGAACCTCGCTTGAAAATAGAGCTATCTCAGTCAACCCATAGACCAGTCCACAGGGGGAAGTAAGTAGTCCCTACACACCACTGAGATATGGCAATCGTTACTGTGTAGTATGACAGTGGAAAAGAGATCAGGCTTGGGAGATGCC
Organism: Sciurus vulgaris; assembly: GCF_902686455.1. NCBI lineage: Eukaryota > Metazoa > Chordata > Mammalia > Rodentia > Sciuridae > Sciurus > Sciurus vulgaris. The sequence continues at coordinate 153,684,514 of NC_136467.1, forward strand.
CTTTTTGACCTGTGCTCTTCATTGTTTCAACGTATTTCTTTATAAGACAGGGTGAGGTCACGGCGGAGATGGAAGAAGAAGGTGCTCCATTGGTGGTGGTCCCATAGCTTAGATGTCCTTTGCACTCAGCAGGTGGAAGTTCAAAGCCACTGGCCACAGCACTCTTTAGTAGCAGTAACATCATCAGATGTTACTAGATCACATTAAAAGTCCAAACCTTGGAACAGGCCTTTCCTGAAGAGAACCTCAATTCTTCCACCTTCCACCCACATAACCTCGGGCAAATTATTTGACCTCCCTTGACTGACCTTTTTTTCTCATTTGCATATAGCCCTAGAATGTCTTTAATTTGGTAATGAGGGTTAAGATAGGTCAGGGTACTGCTTGGCAAATGGGAAATTGTTAAAACATTAAACACCACTACATGATCATAATTATTCCATCCCTGTCTTGAATAAAAATTTCAAAATACTTCATGAACCTTCTTCAGTCCTGTCTGTCTCCTGTGATATTTTAGGGACACCATGATTTTTGGGTACCCTGGGATGACGGCACTCTAAGGAAGCACCTGGATCCACTCCGATTTGAGTTGGCTTGTGAAGGCCAGGGAATAATAGGCCTTCCATAACCTCCTCGATATATTTACACTTATAAACAGTGTAAAATCCAGTGACAATTACATGGACTCATGGAAAGACCATAGTCTCAGATTAATTTTGAATCCTTGCTGCTTTAGAAATTCTGCAAAGGATTAAATGTGGCTGCAGCTTTCTCTAATGGAAAAATTTCCTTTGGCAAAAATACTCTGAAATTGCATAGCAGCATTTAATTCACAAAATGTCAGGGAGAGATGGTGTTAGCTCATTCAGTCCTCCCCAAGAAACTGTTTGGTCTGAGATCAGGTATCTTACCCATGGCGGATTTTGCTAATGTGTGTTCCCAGGCTGCCAGGCAGAGCTCAGCAGAGGGAAGCTACATTTCAGAAGCATGAGTGTTTTACAATAAAGATGTTTTCCTCGTGAGGTCATGGGGCTGACAGATTTGCTGTTCACCACAGTTTTCCCTGGGTAGGAAAGCTGGACATGGGTTATTATGTCTCCCTGAGAGCCAGGTTGGTCGGGATGGATAAGCTAATCACTGTTTTTATTTATTTATTTATTTGATGTTCTCCCTTTTCTTTCCTAATAATAGGCATAGCCAACTCCACCCATTATTTCCAAGGAAAGGATAACTTATAAAATCCTTCCTCTAGAGAAGGGAGTGTGGAACGTGTCAAGTCGAGTGTTGCCACCCCTCCTCTATGCACAGACACACCCAGGCCTTCCTCTGAGTTCTTGTCTGGCACTTCCATTACAGAGTGAGGTTCTTCTCTGCCGAAAAAGACAGTGATATAAGATGAAGACCAACTGATTTCAGCATGAATATATTTTTCCGGCAAGAAACACTCTCACCAGAGAACATTCCTTCCAGATGCACAAGAGCAAGTCAACTTTCAGTGCAAATGCACAAACAAGCATCACTCACCACTTTGCTCATACAAAGAACTTATACTTCAAGAACACGAGCTGTCCACTGGCTCAAGCCTTCTTTGTCTAGATGAGGAAACAAAGAGCTGAAACCTTCAAGTGCATCTGTGGTGATTATAACATGCATCCAGCCTCTCTTATAAGCACCTCTCAAAAGGTGGAGCTTAATAATTCCTCTGTCCTTGAGAGTAGGGCATACCTAGTGACATCCGTCTTGACCATAGGACATGATGTACTGAAGTAACAGTGCAGGATTGTGAGATTTTTCTCCCCAGGATACCTGGCTTGGATTGTTTGTTCTGGGAGAAGACAAGGGCCCAGCCCATGTCACTGGCCAGCCACTGGGGAGTGTGGTGGGCAGAGTTCTAGAAAAGTCCCAAGCACCTCACTCAGGACTCACTGGTGGCCATGAGACTGGAGCTCAGACCCCATTCTCCTGGACACAGGGAGAAGTAGCCAAATACACCTAGGTCCTGGACCCAGAGAGATCGCGATGTGAATGAAGTCATGCTGCATCCTTCATCTCTGGGCTTGGCTAGGCTTGAGTCTCCATATCCTCAAGAGAAATAACACTGAAATCATCAGGGTTTTATGAGCAGTTTCAAGAACTAAGCAAGATAGAACATTTAAGGGGGCTTTGCACATACCTGGCATTAAGTAAATCATAGTTCTTTTTTCTAATCTTGTGTCTCCTCATTGTCATTGTAAGAGCCAAGCTATTTCTCAGTTGCTGTGACAGGAAATCTGGTCCTTCACATGTCCCTGACAACTTTTCTCTGTATGAGCAACACGTGAAGGTAATGGCAAAGCAGTCAGAGGAGAGAAACTAACCAGTGATGAATGTCCACACGAATGAACTCACAGACACCACCACCATGGGCACCTGGGAAAGTTTTAGAATTCCTTTGAGTATACTCTGTAACCTTGGTTGTTGAAATGATTGAGCCAGGTACATTCAGATAAAACCTAATTATTGTCCCAGAACACCTCTGTAAGACAAAGAGGCGAGAGGTTACCCTGAAGATGAGAATGACCAGCAGGCACCGTGTGCTGGCTGTCCCCTGGATGCCCCCACCTGCCTGCTGCCTGTCCCCTGCCTGCATGAGATCAACAGGTCTGGGACCACTGGAAGAAGAGCTGGGTCCCAACTCAGAACAGCAGCCCAGGAGAAATGCAGGAATTGCAAGAAAGCAAGGAAATAAAATGCTCCCAAGAGTCTATAACCCCAGCCACAGAATCTTCAGGTATCCCAGTGGATAAAATTCAGGCAGAGAATTCAAATGGGAATGTTAAAATGATCAAGGGACTAAAAAAATTGCACAAAAAAATGAACAAAGAGAAAATACAGGAAGCAATAGATTTCAATAAAGAGATAGATATTCTGAAAAAGAACAAAAAAGATATGCTGGAAAATTTTAAAAAATCAATAGAATATTGAGGAAATATGGAACTGGAAGAGACCAAATCTAAGGATCACTGGAATCGAGGAAGGAACTGAGATACAAACTAAGAACATTAATAGCATTTTCAGTGAAATAATGCCAGAAAAATTTACAAACCTTGGTAATGAGATGGATATAAAAATACAGGAATCATTCAGAGCACTAAGTAGACAACATCTAATATAATCTTCTTCAAGATACCGTATCATTATAATGTCCAATATGTGGAGACAGAATAAAATTCCAAAAGCTGCAAGAGATAAATGGGAGGTCACATTTAGAGGCAAATCAACCGAAATCCTTGTTGGTGTCTCAGCCTAGACTGCAAAAGCCAGGAAGAAGGTGTGGGATAATGCATACCAAACTCTGGAAGATAGCAATTGCCTATGAAGATTCTTTCATTCAGCAGAGCTAGCCTTCTGAATTAAAGGTGAATTAAAACCCTCCCATGATGTGCATAAACTGAAAGAATTCATGACTACTAAATAGAAACTACATCAAATAATTTTTTCCAATTCTGGAAATAAGAAAAGAACAAAACTCTACTCATCCTCTGCCATATATGAAATGAATTATTCTCTCTTATGGTTTGTGCTATAAAAGAAAATTTTACCTAACTAAATGCCAAAAATGACTTCTTCTATATATTGTAGAAGTTCAGTAGTTTTAAATGTAATATTTATGACCATGATTTATTTTTATTTATTACTGTGTATGATATAAGTTATGAATCTCTAGTTGTTCTATCACCACTTGTTGACAAAGCACCCTTTCCCCATTGATCAATGCGAGTAGCATTTTCAATATTTCAAATGTCAATATATGTTCTGGTATTTTTTAACATAATTTTTTGTTCTGTTTACCTATAGGTATACCCTTATTTCAGTAGCATATCATTTTGATTAATATAATTTTATCCTAAGATTTCAAATTAGATAGCATAAATTATCCAATTTGACTCTTCTCATTAAAAATCATTTTACTTCCTCTACTGATTTGTATTATCATGTAAGTTTAAGAATCAGATTATCACTTGGTATAAAATTTCTCTGTCAACATTAATAAGGATCTTTTTTTGAAATATTTATATCACTGTGAGAATACCAGACATTTTAACAATCCATGGACTCATAATCCATAACCATGCTTTATGTCTTCAATAGTTTAATGCTTATTTAATTTCTCTCAGCAACATTTTGTAACGGTAAGGCATAGGGACTGCATATTTTGAAAGTTATCCCTAAATTTTCACATCTCAATGTTATAATAAACATTTTTAATTTCAGTTTCTAATTTTTCATTGTTACTGTGTGGGAGTGCAAATAAGGTTTACATACAAATCTTGTATGCTGTGGCATTATGAACTCTATCATTTTTAGTAATTTTGGGATAAATATAACAAGTGATATATTATCATGTTATTACTTTTATGCACTCAATTTAATTATATTCTATTGAGAATATATTTCTTTGTTCCTTAGAGAGGTTTGTAAATTTTTTATAGTATCTTGTCTGAGTAATACTGGTTCATTAAATGATTTGAGAAATTTGCTCTCCTGTTGATTTTTTTGGGGAGAATATATTCAAAAGTAATTTTGAATTGCTTTCTTAAAATTTTTGGTAGGATTTACTAGTAAAGCTTTCTGTCCCTGAGTTTTTATTTGTTTATTTTTTGTACAAAGGTATCTGTCTATTTACATTGCCAGCTGTATTTCTTAAACAGCTGTAGGACTGTCCAGCTATTTGTTCTTGAGTCAAATTTGGTAGTTTGCTTATTTTAAGGAATGTGAGCCACTTTTGTTTAAGTTACTGATTATATTGCATGAAGTGTGAATGGTGTTCTTACTCTCCTCTGAGTATTTTGGGGGGAGTCTGTCGTGATGTCTCTTACTTTGTTCCTGGTGTTGGTTATTTTTGTCTCATCTCTTGCTCTCTTGGTCAGTCTAACTAAGTCATCAGTTCCACTTGTCATTTTAGGAATCAGTTTTGCTCTTGTAGATTCAATCTATTTGGTGTATTATGTTGATTTGATTATATTCATTTTATTTTCACTCTTTTCTTCCTTCTACTTGCTTTGGGTTAAATTAGTTCACTTCTTTCAAAGGTACAGTCCTAGACAATTGATATTAGCAATTTTTTTTCCATCCCTAGGAAGCATTCAGTGGTGTAAATTTCTTATTATACTACATTAACTGCATCCCACGAATGCCAATAGGCTTTTTCTCCTTTCAATTTAAATCATTTCTTAATTGCTATTTGTTCTTTGAGCCATGGGTTATTCCTTCTTTGAGCCATGGGTTATTTAATGTGCAATATTTGGTTACCTTAGATGATTTTTTAGATTTTTTTTCTGTTATTGATTTCTAATTTAATTCCATTGAAATCACAAAACATACTTTTCATGGTTTTGTAACCTTCATCTTTTAAAAATATTGACACTTGCTTTGTGGCTAAGTTTATGATCCATCTTGGAAAATACTCCATGTGACCTTGAAATGCATACATCTCTTTGAGTATTAGTTTTTGAGTCATTTTTTGAGACAATCTTCTTTCCTCCCTTTCCTGAGCTGATGGATATGTTCCAAAGAAATGGAGGGAGATGGAGTCTTTGGGGGAAGAAAAGAATTCCATAATTTTAAAATAGGAACCAATTATTGTTAAAAAGAACACCAATGGCTTTAAGCAGGATAACATGACTGATAGTTGCGCACATATATAGAGATATTTTTCTACCCCCAAATGAAGTAAAGGTGGGAGAGATTTGAAAGCATTGGAAACCATCCTTTATAATATATAAAGGTAGTTTTACCAGACACTGTACTTATTTCTTCTTTCTGCTATAACAAACTGCCACAAATCTGGTAGCTTAAAAAAATTCAAATGAAACCACAGTGTAGTTTTAATTTGCATTTCTCTAATTGCTGGTAATGTTGAACATTTTTTCATGTATTTGTTGACCATTTGTATTTCTTCTTCTGTGAAATGTCTGTTCAGTTCCTTTGCACATTTATTAATTAGTTTACTTGCTTTTTTGGTGTTAAGTTTTTTTGAGTTCTTTATATACCCTGGAGATTAATGCTCTATTTGAGGTGCAGGTGGCAAAGATTTTCTCCCATTCTGTAGACTCTCTCTTCATGTTCTTAATTGTTTTCTGCACTCTAGTCATAATGGCAATTATTAAGAACACAAGTAATGATACATATTGGCAAAGATGTGGGAAAAAAGGTACACTCATACATTGCTGGTGGGACTGTAAATTGGTGCAGCCACTCTGCAAAGCAGTATGGAGATTCCTCAGAAAACTTGGAATGGAACCACCATTTGACCCAGTTATCCCACTCCTCAGCACATACCCAGCAGACTTAAAATCAGCATACTGTAGTGATGTGACCACATCAATGTTTATAGCAGCTCATTTCACAATAGCTAAACTATGGAACCAACCATCTGTGGAAGCTAGGTTCTCTTCAACAGATGAATGAATAAAGAAAGTGTTGTATATACACAATGGAGCCATAAATAAGAATGAAATTATGGCATTTGCTGGAAAATGGATGGAACTGGATACTATCATGCTAAGCAAAATAAACCAATCCCCCAAAACCAAAGACTGAATGTTCTCTCTGATATGCAGATGCTGACTCACAATAGGCAGCGGGAGGGAGGAGTGGAGGTTCATGGGATTGGACAGGGGGAATGGGGGCAAAAGAAGGGGGATATGAATGGTAAAGACAGTAGAATGAATTGGACATTGCTTTCCTATGTTTCTATGTGAATACATAACCGGTGTAATACCACATCACATACATTCATGTGGATTAAATGATCACACTGGGGACCACTCAGACAGTGCAGGATATCTCCCTGACTCTATATTCTTACCATCAAAGTCACAAGTTCCCAGATTTGGAACTAAATATCTTTCGGGGAGACTATTCTGTTCATCTCCCAATATTTATATTTTTATCATTTATAGTATTTTTTAAACATTGCCTTTAAATTTGGTTTAGTGTCAAATCTGTGTCTCCTTGAAGGAACACAAAAGACAACTGAATAAATGATTTTGATTCTAGATGTGATGTCAAAGAAAACAAACTGTGACTCATTGAAATGAATCTGGACCTATGGCTTCTGACCCAGGTGCTTCTGACCCAGCACTCTGTGTAGACAGAAGGGTAGTGGTGGAGAAGAACAGCCCTGTGGCAGAGGTGCCGGGAGATGCAGAGGAAACACAGGAAGTCTATCCGAAGGGCGGGCTGGGCACACTTGGGCACCGTGAGCCTTACAAACCCTTCAATGTCCCGACTTCCATGATGCTCACCTTCTCCATGCCTCCCAAGCCTGAGTTTGCAATCAGGAATGGAAATAGAAAGAAAAAGTTCTCATGAGTCACAGGAAGATTTTGAACCACTTACGGTGTACTTATTCTGCTTGAGAATACTCCCTAAATGGGAAAGATCTGTCAAGACCTTCTGCAGCTCCTTGTCCCTCGCACACTCCATGTTCTGCCCAAGGCTCAGTACCACTTTCTCACAAGGGAAGGATGTGGTTTCCTTGCTGATTTTTCGTATTTTGCTTCTAAAGACAGAAGGAGCGCAATGCTGTAACTAATGGAAAACATATTAATATGCTCCTACATGAGCATGTTTATGCAACTTAGAAAATGAGGAAAATTATTCACTCCCCATAGATTCTTTATATCATATATGTCTTTGGACCCACCTCCTTTCCCTACATTAAAATAATTAGAAGTATTCATAAAAACTAGAAAATGTCTGTTACAGGAGAAGCTGCTCTCTGCCAGAGGAATATACATTTGCTTGATGCTTGGACTGGGAAATCTTTTCATACTGTTAAGTGCAGGTCTAGCTATGCGAAAGTAGAAATATGAACCTATTACTCAGGGCCTCACGTGGCTCTGTGTGTCCCAGGATCGACACTGACTGCCAGTCTCCATCTGGCCTTGCAATTAGAGCCCAACAGGACAACTGATTTTCTGCTGTTCTGTGATAAGGCAATCGGTTGCCTGTTTCCATTCATCAAAACTTTATTTGATTATGAAATAGTGTGCTATTTTATTGCAGTGTTAATTAGCAGTGGGCTGTTCAGCTGCTCACTGCTCATGCCATCTCCTACCCCTAACACATGACCAGAGACAATTCTCTGAACAATCAAAGGCTCGTGCAAGGAGTGAACATAGTAGTTTCCATATTGCGAGTGTGAGGGAAAGCCAGATGGTTTAATAGACAATGTTCAAAGGACATCACAGGACACAATAACATAAGCTGAATGACTAGAGTTTAACATGATACATAATTACAGTCTTCATGTTAAAAAGAAAAAAAAAGAGCTCCCTGCCAACAATCTTTGTTTTGTAAGCTTATTCAGACACAAAGAATGGGATCGTATTACCCTGTGTACTTATATAACAATACCACCAGTGGGAGTCTACATCACACATAACCCGAAGAAGGAGAAATTATACTCCATTATACATGATGTGTCAAAGTGTATTCTACTGTCATGTATAACTAATTAAAACAAATACAAGTTCTAAAAAAACACAGAAGTTCAAGAATTATTTGCAAAAACTAAATCCAATCATGATTGAAATTAATGAAGAGTCTAGGTTTCATTTTCTGCTCAGCTCCTGACTAGAGCTGCTAAACAAAAGCAGTGAAATGGATACGATAGTATTTCACCTACCTGTCCACTCCCATGCCCTTTGGAGAGAAGATGACCCAAACGAAGGCCATTGCTATAAAGTGAGGCCGGAGAGGAGAAGGAAGGCATTGAAGAGGAGTTGGCTACGTTAAGTCAATCAACGGACACAAGCTGGTGGTGCTTCAATACGTCTTTCCCTCTTAAGGGAACCTGGTACCAATCTTTGAGACTGACAGATTTCTGTTCAAATCTCTTACCTGAACCCAACAGGTAAAGTGAGATCAATGCACTCTCTTAGGAGGAAAGAAATGTATTTCTCATATTATTATAAGTCCATATGTTTCTCTCAGAGAAAAAGAAATGATGTGTCTATCAGTACAGCTAAGCATCTAGACCTGGACCTTCTCGTATAGTATCTAGATGTGCATAGACCATGAAAAATAGCTTATTCTGTATAGATAAGCAGATAATTAGACCAGATGAAGGAGAGAGTGAGCACCTTCTCTCCTGTACACCAGGCCCATGGACATACATGTTTTTCTCTTGGAGAATAAGTGCCTTTACATATGGATGTGCCTAAGGAGCATGCGTGTACATACATGTATGTTGGGAGTGTGTCTAATGAAATTAAAACATGCTTTCTTTCTGAAGAGGTGAAATGTATTTCTGACCATCAGAATGAATTAGACACCTCCATCATAGCAAACCAAGCTGGTCTCATTATGGCCTTTAACTGGAACTCGATGGGAGTCTATCAAACGCAGAGACGTTTGCTATGATTTCAACAGCCAGTGCCTGCACAGTTGACAAGTGCCATCAGCACTCAGGAGGACAACAGCGCGGGCGCTTGTAAAACGGTTGTGAAAGATGGGTTACATGGCCTAATAGAGAGAAGTCCTTGAAAATAATTGCACATAGCTTTGAATCGATAAGAAATGAGGGCAAAACACACACAATAAATTGGGGTGGATGAATTGCTGAGAGCCATCCCCAGAGGACAATAAAAATAAAACAAGAGAAAAGCTCCCTGACAATGACAGAATCAGGACAGAAGCCAGTTGTCCTGGGCTTTCTAAAATGATTTCCTGGAGATACTGTGGAGGAATGCCCCTGCTCACAGGTGGACTGTGACCGTGGAGCAATGGACCCAGTTAGCGCACCTCCTGCTGAGCTCCTCCCGAGGTTGCCGTTGAAGGACTGGCCAGCAGGGTCCTGACTTGCTCCACTTCCTGGTTTCAATGGACCTATTATGTACTTTCCAGTCAAGCTTAAAATAGGTTGCTCTGAAAGTTTAATGAGACTTCTTCTCATGAGGAACTTCTCCCTAAAGGCTTCAAGGCCACTTTTCAAACCAAATTACAGAGACTATTCTCTACGCCCTCGGATTCAGATTTGTTTTCCTAATAGTCATTTACCCAGATCTTGCTCTTCACATAAGGCCAAATATGTGAACATTACTAACTTTTTTAATGTTTCACATCACAAATGGTGTCATGTGATAGTCACAGAGACCGTGAGCCTTACATGGTTTCAATAAATATGAGGATTTTCTTTTTTCAAGTCAAGCTTTATCATTTCTGATACATAGCGCATTTGAATTCTACAATGACCTTTGAAACTTGACTAATGATTACCAGAAGAAAATTGCAAGAGCCTATGTTTTAGTCATTTGCCTCTGGGAATACGAGAAGCGCAGTACCTTTGGTAAATCTAGCAAAAGAAATTCATGTTCAATCACATATGAATATATTCAGGAAGTCCCAAATTTAAATCATTTAAAAACTAATATCTGCAATCACATAATTTGGTGAATTAGCAATATCCTCTAAATTACCTCCTAAAATAATTGTAACATTTGTAATCAAATAAATTTGCAAAAGAGATTTCCCCAAGTTTACTTTTGGCATTTGCCCATCCAGGCTCACCTGTATTAGTAAGCTGGGACTGCTCCGTCACTGCTTCTCAATTGCTTTTAGTTCTATGATAGGTACCAGATCCTGGAGATTTTTAGTTTTTGCATTTTGCATTTTTTTAAACTTTATTATTTTCATTACCATCCTTTTTTTTCTGTTTGTGTATGCATTAATTAAAGTCAGGGATATGTGAAAAAACTTTGGAGTAAAGAACTGTGAGGATTTATTTCAATAGGCAGGCATTCCATGAAAACCACTGGTCATCACTACCATTCTGCTCTTATTTAGCTTGGTCAGTTTTTCTGACCTTTGCTCCGAAAAAGTACTATATGTTTTTTACAGGGTTATCATCAGGAGAATGGGTAAGATGTCAACTCAGTGGGCTCTAGGGACCCTACCAGGCTTCTCCCAGTCACTGGTACGGTAATCCTCATGGAAAGATGTGTGTGTCTGTAAAGAGAGAGGACATTTTCATCTCGAGGTAGAAAAGCATCAATTTTATTAGAGGTGTCAGCAATTTTGGTCGAAGCTTCCGATTGCATCAGTCACACAGGGTCTGGAAGCTAGTTCACATCACAGGTCTGAAACACGCATGCACTGCTTCTGGCCCGCACGAGGTCCCATTGGCAACCTGGGCTTCAGTAGCTGTTTACAGTGTGTTGCCACCTCTGCTCAGGGATGCTGTGTCATGAAGACCGATTTTTTGTGGGCTTCGTTCACTATTTTATCTTGCATTTCTGGAATGGCACTTGGCATGGAGTAGATGCTCAAAAGTCCCTTGATAAGTGAGTCGATGCCATAGAGTCGGCAGCACGAGCTTTCGTCTTATTCACCAGCTCTGCTCCCTCCGCCTTCGCTCCTTGCCACCGCTCCTTCCTCCTTTGTCAGGGTGCTGCATACGGCAGGGCTGTCCTTCTTCCCAAGGAGGTGCGGCCTGCTGGTGAGCCCAGGTAGCCCAGTGTGGAGCACTAGTGAGGAATTTCAGGCAAGGCAAGGACACAGCTATGACCCTTCAGGAAAATGATACCCCTGGAAATACAGAAAAGGATCCCAAATTTATGCAACCGTGTACATTGTGGCTTGTATCATTGAGAAAGAGCTAAAAAGAGAACTTCAGAGAGGGAGGCGATTCACGGTGAATTCAGTTTGGGATATGTTGAGTGGAAGTGTTTGGAGAAATGTTTGGGACATGCGGAAAGATGGGACTTGAGCTCAAGATGAAACTTGAAGATCAGGAATGAGACCACGAAGCAGGCGTCTCGTCTTGGCCTGTTGGCCTCTGGCATGTTTTCCTGCCGTTTCCCCTGGCTGGAAGGAGACTCCATGAGGCTGAGGACCTCACTGTGCCATTTCTAGATTTCAACCATCTGGAAGTACACCTGGATCACAGGTAACACCTGGATTACATGGAAAATAACTACTGAAAAGATGAGTTATTCAGAATTGCAGTTCAGCAAGATGGTTCGGGTGGGTTTTCTTTGAGTAGGGAAGGGAGGGCGGGCGTGCAGTGCCCTTTCAGTGCACAGTGGGAGCTGGTGTTATTCAAAGCTGAGGAGGAAGAGGAGGCCTGGTCCCCAAAGGCAAGAGCAACTATGGTGACAACTGCTTTAAATATCCTGAGCCCTGAGAAGGAAGGAGTGACCTTAGGAAGAGACTCAGGTGCAGAGGTGGGGACAGGCCAGAGCGCTGGGAATGGAGTAAGTCGAAGGAGGGGAGAGTGTCCTTACCTTCTGGATATTTGAGACAGGCAGGAGGAGCAGCAGGGCCTGTCCAGTCTGGTCTCCTTGCAGCTGTGTCTTGAGCTCCCTGCAAACACAGCAGGACCTCAGTGAGCCCTGGTTATTTGGAGGATGTGTTTTAGAATGAGATAATGATGAATTAAGTCATATATTAGGTCACAATCAGAAAAAAGGTGGAAAAGTAGCCTTGACTAGCAGGGGAGGACTCGGATGTCTCATCCAGGTGAGCATAGCTGATTCCCACGCACTATCTTTCCTTTCTTAGCATTAGGGGGCTCCTGGCTTGCAGGCCCCACTTCCTCTCTTCCCTGAAACCAGCTCCAGTGTCCAGTGCTCTGAGCTCGCATCCAGGTATCCAGGTAGACATGCCTCCGCTCTCCCTCTGCTCCAGCCTGGATTCTCTGCGTGGGCTCTGCTTCAGCACCACCCTCTGGACCAACCGCCCACCTGTTCTGCCAGCCTCCCACCCACTTCTGAGCACTGCCCAGGTCACTGAGGTATCCCAGCAACCTCCTTGCCTTGCTCTCAACCTGCTTCTGGTCTGGTAAGGGCACGAGCAAATCCTCACCTCCTTCAGGAAGTCGTGGGAGTCTCGGTGCAAAGCACTGACTCCGTGGTATCCTCACCGTCTGTTCTTTTTAGCAGATTTACTTCAAGCTGTTTTTCCTTGGGGACGTGGGCTGTGTGCATTTCCCAGCACAACACGCTCCATGCAAACCCCTGGGGATGCTGACCATTTTCTGAGCATGTGTGGAAACTTCTCACTCTTTCTCCTGCTCATAGTAGATGAGAATAAGACCTATGTTATGGATATGATGTTAAATCATCTCTGCCTTAAGCGACTTTATAAACTCCAGCAAATCTCTATTAGTAACAAATATCTTGGCCAAATTATAGGAATTTGCCAAACTCTACAATTAGGCTAAAGCAAGCCAGGTGACTTGGTGTTGTAAAGGGTAGATAACTTTACAAGATATGGCTGTAGACTGCACCCAGGACCTGACCAGCCACCTTATCAATACGAAGGACATTCAGTGGGGATTTAAATAAGATGCGCTGTCATGGATTGAGCACCCACCAGTCCTGGGAAGATGATGCTTTATTCCTGACTTGATTCACATTATGGAAGTGGTGTTGTTACTGCATAACTAAGCCATAGGTATAGGGTATTTTATATATGCCGTATACAATGAATAGCACATGTAAGATGTATGACTTAACATACAATGTCACATTGCGTCACATGTGCTATGTATCACACGTCATCACTGCAGTATATATGCAACACTGCACACCCACACACTGTGGTCTCATGCAGTTTCTGCCAGCCTTGAACCCCTGAGGAACTTAGCTGGGTGGCTCTGTTCAGCACCCCCATGAGGTTTCAGTCAGCTCCAAGCATGACCGGCTGAAGATGTGCGTGCACATGGCTCACTCTGCCTGGCACGTGACTGCCGCTGTTGGAGGCGGACTCGGCCCTTCGTCATGTGGACACCTCAGCCCCCCAGCCCACCAGGAAACTGCTGGAATGTGTTTATTTATACAGCTGACCCATCTGGCACAACAGAAAAAGGCAGGAGTCTCTGTGTCTTTCTATTTAGCCTGAGTGGCACACTTCCTATCTGTAATATCAGCTCCACTGGTTAGCAGCCCTATTCAATTGGGTGGGTTCCCCTGAAGATCACAGGGGTCCTCTTGCATCCCACCGAAGGCCAGACTTTAGTGGAACTGAAAAAGGGGGGAAGTCCGTGTACACATATAGAAGTATACTTAGGTATTCAAATACTTCTAGATTATGTTTGGGATGGTTAGTTTTGGCTGGGCCACAGGGAGCCCAGAATAAACACTGTTTCTGACTGTGTCTGTGGTCAGAGGTTAGATGAAATGAGACTTAGAACTGAAGGACTCAGTCAAACAGGCAGCTCTGCCCAATCTGGGTGGACATCATTCAATCAATATGGTGAGGACCCTAACAGAGCAAAAAGGCAGAGGATGGGGGAGTTCATCCTTTTCTTCCCCCCTACATAGAGGGACATAGACAGAGATCTGCACCATCTGGAATCTACCCAGGTCCCCGGGGTCTACAGAGTGTTGCCTGCAGATCTGGTGACTTCTCAGTCTCCATTAGCACATGAGTCAATTCTCATAGTGGACCATGTCGAGATAGATACAGATGAGATGCACCCTGCTCGTCGTGGATGCTTTTTGTACCTGACTTCCTACTATTATTACTCTTCTATTAGAGATATTTTCTCTGTGTCCAACTCTTTACCTTCCCATTATATCTTAGGGCTTTTAGCATACTTAGTGTTCAATAAAATCTTATCAATAATGAAGGAGGGACCTCAGTAGGGGTATTTTGGGTATGGATGTCTTTAGATTTGCTTTTAAGTATCTAGGATAGAACTGAGAGTCTGGATCAGTTTCCATTTAGTCAGGGCAGCTGGCTGCTTCTACTCCAAATGCCCATGCATGACTTCAAGGGCATAATGGATATTGCAGGGCCTTTCAGTCATCCTCCAGGAAAACCGAAACCCCTGCTGGGATGTGGAGAGCAGATGTGTTGTCCTGGCAACGGGGGCTGTGTTGTGTTTCTGGACAGGATGTTCATTAAGGGAGAGGGGTGTGTGTGAGTGTTAGACTCAGGAGTTACCACTAACGCTTTCCAGAGCCGTAGAAATCTCCTCCACTTGTCTTTCCCCACTTACCATAAGAGATTCGGAATCAGCCCGGGAAGTCTGAGGCCAGTCCTACAACATGGAGATTTCTCTTCTAGCCATCTAACCCCCTTGCAGCGCAGGAACAGCCCAGCAAAACGTACCCATGCCCTATCTGCCCGTTTGCCCTGAACACAGACACATCATTCAGAAAAGAAACGGCAAGCACACTGAGACAGGGTTTGCGTCCCACCCCTCCACTGCAGTGATATTGAGCCCACCAGGCTGGCAGGACTCCGAGCCCCCAGCATATCGTTTAATGTCTCTGCCTCTCTGCTGCCTTCTTGCCTTGTAAAGATAGATATGACCGATGACAAGTCCTGCAGGACTCATGTGACAAATGGCTAATCGGAACCCAAGGAAAGTCACTTTGCAAATGTGAAAGGGCACGTCCATTCTATGAGCTCACAGCATGAGGCATCCCGTGTCATGGTCACACAGCCCGAGACCCAGATGCTCCAAGGATGATGAGCAGACTGTGGTAGTAGCATCCTGTATGTCACTAAGATCCAATGGACCAAGCCTTCCGGGAATCCGTTCTGGGGTTGACTCAGGTACAGACACTCCTTCAGCCTATCAGGATTACTTTTCTATGGCAAGACCAATGGTCCCCAGTGGAGCCATAGCACATCCTACTAATGCCCCGAAACACAGGGAGAAAGCCAAGCCCAGTGACTGACCCAGACCAGCATGACCACATAATGAGCTTTGGCCCTGATATCTCTTTACCTGACACCTTTGAATTCTGCCTTACAAATAACGATTCTTTGATTTATGTAGAGGAGAAGACATCTAACTCAGCTAGAGTGTTTTCCAGACTCTTCTCTGCACAAGGTAACTCATGGGAACTTGCTTATGTTCCTTTCTCCCCCCACAAGCCAGGGCAGATATATTAGGTGATGATATCAACACTACTTACATGGACAGGAGGCTGTGATTTGCCTTGACTTTGTAAACCCTAACTCTTCCTTAGGAATATGCCTTTTGACAACATAGTGATATTAAGTTGAAATTTAAAGGGAAATTTTTCTGGAAGGCAGCATCCCCAGCAACCTGGAAAGACATTAGAATTAAAATACCAGTTTTTGAGCTAGTAACTGTATCAAGTGGACAAGTGGCTTCTTATTCCAATTTCACAGATAAGAAAAATGAATATTAACATCTACCTGTGTCTGAGGATCAAGGGAGACATGTTTGGGTCTCTATTTTGAGCTTTTTTAAGGCAGCAGTGGGTAGAGCTTTTTACTATATTAAATGGGTCTATCTAAATTTGTGGTTGGACTTTTTTCAGAGATACGGTTTGGTATTTTTGGCATGTTTTGGTGTTTAAAAATCCTCGATCACATTTTGATTCTTCTTCACTTGCTGTGCCTCATTCTCTCTGTGGTAATAACTATAATTTTATATGTTGCTCACTATGAAGCTGGTCCCTTTTCTTTCTTGATGTTCTTGATAGTCTTCATCGACTAATGACAGAGAAGCTGTCCCTAAGTTTATTTTTAAAAATCAGGTAACTGAGAGGTGGATGTGTATTCCACACAGCCTGCCTTGGCACCACACTCTACCTGCACAACACCTTTGCCAGGATGAGCGTTTGCTACGGGAACTCAACACCCATTTGGACACATGCGCACTTCCTAGAATCAAGTCAAAATCGTCGTGCCTAGTGTGGCCCATACGCCCGTCTTCTGTCCTTAAAACTCAAGGTACTAGAGGGTACCTTCCCTCTGGTCTCTTCCTTCTTCCCCTTCCCCTTTTCAGCCGTTACCAGAGCAGACATTTTACATTCCATCTCTTTCCTTTTCTTTCTCATACTTGGAGTCCTTAGCAGAGATTTTAATAGAAAACATCCACTTTTTAGTATAGCTTTTCAGAGTTAAAATTAAATTCTTTATTGAAGGGAAAAGTCTGGAATAGTTTTCAGATTTGTGGGGCTCTGGGAAATGGGATTTTGGAAAAATAACTTTTCCTATTTACTTACAGATAAATAAGCATATGTCTGCTCTCAGGAAGAGACTCCTGCATGTACTTTATTTTTTCCCTGTGCATTTATTTTTAAAGGAGACTTTGTGTTTCCAAGCATCTTTCCAGTGAGAGGCTTTGTGAGATGCCCCGGATCCTGAGCTCTTTTGTCAGGGTCCAAGTCAACTGGGCACTCTCTCCATTTCCCATCACCCAACCTTCCCGCCATATGCAGTGATCGTCCAGTTCAGGTCCAAGTACTCACTGCAGTTGTTTTTAGTTATTTCAAAGGGACACGAGTTCTACTGCGCAGCGATCTTTCTACACATCTCTTACAGACTCGAAGTTCCCTCCACCTTCCTGAGAGCCTTCTTTGCCCAGGTCACTGCCCCAGGGTACTGAAGGGCACGGCATTCCTTTCTGTCTGTTTCCCTCAGGAGGTTCTTAGTCCGTTTGTCTGCAGTACCTGTAGGTTCCTTGCGGCCCGGATCCTGTCTCCTCCACTCACATGCAGCCCCTGGCACTGCCAGTAGCCTCTAGGAGCCCAGGATGCGCCTCCTGATATGTAAATCCTGCTAATCCTTATTCCTATTCAGAGGTAAGTTTGATTGTTATCCTTGCCTTTATTCAATCTCATTTCTATTCGCTTTGTTTCTAAATAGCCTCACCAAAAGTGACAATGACCAAGGCCTCCCTAGACTCAGTACCTGGTCTGGACCAGGCCCACCAAGCTCCAGCTTCACCATGTCATTCAAAACATTTGTTCCTGGAACAGAATCTCTGAACTAATTGCTGATCTGTCACCTTCCGTTTGATGATCTTTAAGGTGCATTTTAAATCCTAGCAACTTATCTTGGTGGAGATTAGTCAGATTATACACCAAAGATGATAAAACCCTACCATTTGAAGGTAGCTTAGTCCCCCATCCCACCCATTCTTTAGAAAGCTGGTAATGAGCTCATGGACTCGTTTGGATTGACTGATATTTTTCTACCCAGGACAGACTTGTAGAATATTAAATCACTCTCTTCATTCCAAACAGAAGATGTAGAAATAAACTAGAACAGATCTGAGCTTTCAGAACTGAGCTCATGTTTACAAGACTAAAATATCTGGGCCACGGTGCCATTTCAGTGGTGAGGTAGTAAACCACAAAACCGTTAGATCTCATAGGCTTTCCATCGGAGAGTCTGTCTGGCTCGCACAAACCCGACGGCCTTGGCAGGGACTGGTGTCTATTCCTCACCCGGATCCAGGACGTGTTCCTACCTGCCTGGTCCAGCCTGGTCCAGCCTGGATGTGGAGGTGCAAACTGCCCCAGGAACGGTGTGCCAGCTCTTACTCACCTGGGAACAAAGTCATGGTGTCCCTTTGGTCCCCTGTACTTCGCTAAAACAAGTCCTGAAGACATGCTGGACAGTCCTGGCCATTCTCTGTCCCCCTCCTAGTCATCCACGTGTCAATACACTCTCCTTATGCTGTGTGCACAGGGGTCCTCTCTCAAGGCAGCCAGGGGTCGGTCCCTCAGTCTCTGCCTTTGGGTCAAGAATAGGGCATTGCCTCTGCCTGTAGGGAGGGAGTAAAAGACCAGAAATAGGAATCCTCTGGAAGTCTCTATCGCAGATTACTTAGATCAAATATGCTACGCTGAATGCCTTTTATGATCAAACTACTAGGTGGTACATCAAGTTTTCATACATCACAATTCAATTACGTGTAGAAGCTAAAAGGAAGCAGCAAATACCATGACATTGCTTTTTAAAAATGTTCTTATTTTTTTCTAATTAGTTTTACAGGACAGTAGAATTTTGACACATCGTACATAAATGGAGTATAACTTCTCATTCTTCAGGATGTACATGTCATGTAGTCATATATGCACATAGGTAACAATGTCCAATTCATTCTACTATCATTCCTGACCCCATATCCCCTCCCTTTTTTTCACTCTTCTTTCTAATCCAAAATACCTCCCTTATTGTGAATTAGCATCTGCATATTAGTTCTTTGTTCTTTGGGATTGGTTTATTTTGCTTAGCATGATAGTCTCCAGTTCCATCCATTTACTGGCAAATGCCATGAATTCATTTTTCTTTAAGGCTGAGTAATATTCCTTTGTGTATATACACCACGTTTTCTTTATCCATCTGTTGAAGGGCATCTAGGTTGGTTCCATAGTTTAGCTATTGTGGATTGAGCTGCTGTAAACATTGATGTGGCTGTGTCACGGTAGTATGCTGATTTGAAGTCCTTTGGTATAAAGGGAAGAGTGGGAGAGCTGGGTCAGTGGTGGGTCCATTCCAAGTTTTCTGAGGAATCTCCATACTGCCTTCGAGAGTGGTTGCACCAATTTGCAGTCCCGTCAGCAAATGACTTTGCTTTTTACATCTGTTCTTATACAAATGTCCATGTTATTGGCTTATATTCTTAGAAAGACGACTTTTAGATCTATCCTCCACTGAGTTCAGACTTTCAGGCTTGGCTCACTGGCTGTTTTTTTCACCCCTGTAAAAATTTAATGGATACTTTTGTGTACTAAGAAAAAGGGGGGTCATGAAATAATCACTGCATCTTGCCATTCAAGGCTGCTGCTCAAATAATAATGAAAGGCGCACAGTTAAAGCACACACCTTTTAAAGGAGATTTTTAGCTAAGAGTTCTGTGAACAGCAACCTGAAGGTGGTTTGCTCTATGGTTTTTCCCTTTCTGGCTCTTTCCACCAGATCCTCAAAAAACCACCAGCTGCAAACTGTGGCAAGAGATGGCCCCACGGCAGAGCATGTTCTGACATTCACCTTCTGTGAGCTCGTTGAGGCTTAGTGAGGAGAATGGAGTATTTCTGAGCTCACCTCCGACCAAAACACAGGCTCAGACCAACTAGCAAAATTCAGTTCTACAACAGATGGACTCGGGAAATGATTATGTCCAGGGCCATTTAACATTTAACTTTAGGAAACAAGCAGTGAGTAACCAAATCTATCCTTAAAATGGCTCAGGAGGTGGAGGCAAAAGGATCAAAAGTTTAAAGCCAGTCTCAGCAACTTAGAGAGGCCCTAAACAACGCAGAGACCCTGTCTTAAAATGAAAAATAAAAAGGACTGGGGATGTGAGTCAGTGATAAAGCACCCTGGGTTCCATCCCTGGTACAAAAAAAAAAAAAAATCTTAAGAATAACATTTATCATCAAATTGGCTGACTTTTCAGTCAAATGGTTTCTTCTTTCAGGCGTAAAGTATTAAACCTGAAGAGGACTCTAGCACTCAGTGGTAAGACGCTTAGTTTATTCTGGTAATGATGGTGACTTTTTGTACAAACTAGGAAAGTAATTTTCTCTCTCTGACTTTGTTTATCCATTTGTATAAAGGAATTCTGCAAATTTTCATGAGGAAATAGGACCCATTTTTCTGTAGTACCATGTTCTGAGGACGTTGACAATGAACACAGATTGATTCAATAATTTATGTTTTGCCTCATTCGACAAAAAAATCAAATGAATAAAAGAGAAATAAAGGGTCTTACAAAGCAACACTCAGAACCAAAAAGATGAGAAAATTAAAATTAAAATGAAACACGGGGACCCTGGTAGGGGTTACTTTACCAGAAAACTACAGCCTCAACTACAGTCTGCGCTCCACAGCAGCCAGAATAAAGAAAGATGCAATTAGTGCATGCCAGTTAATCTGTTAAAACGAATGAGCAAATGAATGAACACGTAAGGAAAGAAATGCAGTTTCACATTCCTAAGATATTTTCTGGAACTGAAAGCTGGAAGACATTTTCACCTTGGCCACGCTTAGAGGTAGACTGGATGGAAGCTGTCAGCACTGTGGGAACAAGTGCAGCATTGAGTTTCCTATGCCTTCGTCTCTTCATGAGCCATGACAGTGGCCATCCTGTCTCACAGGCCTCTGTGGTCTGCTTACTCACCAGCTGGTTGCAGGGTGTTCAGGAAGCTACAGCGAAGGACACGCTCCACACTGTCCCTCATGGTCAGGTTGGAAATAAAGGCCTGTGAGTCCTGAGTAGAGAAGCCAGTGACAGAGGACAGAGCAGGAGAGGCATGATGGAAGGACATCTTACGCCCTGGGACAAAGGCTGCAAGGGCCTGGAGGGAGAGAGTCATGGCCATTTCAGGAGCTGGGGCCTACACAGTTCTCTGGGGGCAGGCATGGAACCTACACAGTTCTCTGGGGGCAGGCATGGAACTGCAGGTGCCTGAAATGCAAACAGTGAAGTTATGATACTTCATGTGAATCCTGCTTCAGAACCTGGTGTCCCTCATGAGGACAATGAGCTACAGCGAAGGTCAGGGAATATTTGCCAAATCAAAAACAAAGCCCAGGCAACACAGTCACAAAAAGTCAAAAAGAAAGAAAATACATCCAGACTTCTGTGATGACCTGAAACAAAACTCTTATGAAGTGCCAGAGGGACAGGAGAATGTGATGCTTGTCCCACGTGTGCTGTTACTGTCTCTAACCAGCCCTTAGCTTCCACTCCCGCCAACTCCCTTCGGGGCTGGAGTCTCTTAGAACATGCTCTCCCACCGTAGCACACACACCTGGTGTAGGCAGCTTTTTTGGCCCACTGTGATTTAAAGACCCAACCAGCGCGGTTGTAGAGGGGTGCAGGTTTATTTTGAGGCTTACGGTTTCAGAGGTCTTAGTCCATGGAAAGCCGGTTCCGTTCCTTGGGGCTCGATGTGAGGCTGAACATCATGGCCAAAGAGGGTAGGAGAGGGAAGCAGCTCCCATGGTGATCAGGAAGCAGAGAGCCCACTCACCAGATACAAATGGACACCCGAAGTCACGCCCCAGTTCCCACCTCCTCCAGACACACCCTGCCACTTTGGTTACCATTCAGTTAATCCTTACCAGGGGATGAATTCACTGATTGGGTTAAGGTCTCACAACCCAGTCATTTCTCCTCTGAACCTTCTTGCACTGTCTCACACTTGAGGTCTCGGGGACACCTCATATCTAAACCATAATACTGCCACCTTAGCAGAGGTCCCATCCATGTGACTGCTTGTAGCAGTAACAGCAGCAAGGAGCACAATGCCCAGGGACAGCCTGTGGCTTGTGCTGATGTTAGAGGCCCCAGGTTTTCTGTCTTCCACGAAGAGGCACAGATTCTGCTATCGAAACCAAACAGCAGCTTTGAGGACTACCGCGGAGTTCTTCAATGCCCTGAGGATGGGAAGTGCAGCTTCCCTCTGGCGACAAGGACAAGACATTCATCTCAAGAGAGCAGTGTCCACTGTGAAGGAGCCTCGGCCTTTAGAACCACGGGCCTGGGTCTCGTCCACACAGTGCCCTGGCCAGACATATCCACTTCAGAGACACTCCAGCCTGGAGAGCTGGAATTCAATTTCTTTACTCAATGAAAAATTAAAATACTTCTATCACAACATCCAGCAGCACGGCCTGCTCTCTGGTAATGCACAGAGACAGCAATTACACTTCCCCTCAGGTGGCTGAAGAGGCCACTTCAGACTTCAGGAGTGACTCATTCCACCCTTGTCTGCATCTAAGTGCATCGTTACACGAGCTACAGAGAGGAGTGCATGCATGGGAAAGCAGCTATAATTGTTTAATTTTATGGTACAACCACACGGCCTTACCATCACCAGGCCTGAAGATTGAAGACTGGCAACAACGTGCTGCCCACTCAGAGCTGGGCATCTCTCTGCATGTGTTCTGACGCTGAGCGTGCATGAAAGTAAAACCAAAACCATGCTCGGGGACCAGGTTGGATTGTGAAAGTCTGATAGATGGAAATTTATTAGGAACTTCAGTGCTTAAATTATCCCAGCTCATCTCTTCTGACAGCCTTATTTTCTTAAAGAGGCATGATTTAATTTCTCTTTCAGCTGACAATTTGGGGAAGGGGCCATCTTCAACTCGATGGCTGTGTGTATTAAAAGGAGCATGAGCTAGGGTACGAAACCAGAGAGCATGGCTCACACCCCAGCACAGTCCCCTCCCTGAGCTTGTAAGTCACAAGTCTTCCGGGTGCTGCTCCAAGACACCGAATTTCCAAATACAATCTGCTCCACAGAGATGTGAGGTTGAGCTCCTTGGCTCGTGCAAAAGAACTGGAAATAACAAGGCTGGGCATGTTAATCTTAGACATGGTGAATTTAGAACATATAATTGTCTTCCATCGTCTGTCAGGTCTGTCAAAAAGAAATTGGGATTTGATGTATTGATTTTTATTGCTCCAGTGGGCAAAATATCTCTAGGAGGTAAAAAATTCAGAAAAGCAAATTTCCATTGAATATAACTGTAGTTCTAGTTTTTAAATTTGAGTTTGTAATAACCGTTTTTCACAACTGTGCTGGAGAGGTGAGAAGTTGCTTAGAACATCTCCAAGGCTCCTTCCAGTTCTACACAACCCAAGTTGCAGGGGACAGATTGGAAACAGAGAAAAGGGCAGCATTCCAGATCAGCTGCAAGTTGAAGTCTATTTCACTGAAACGGGTCTCTGAAGGAGGAAAGCTGACTTCCTCTATCTGTAGCTTCGTGCCCAGCCCTGATGGTCTCCAGTGGCAGATGTCCAAGATCCAGTAATCCTGTTTGTTTGATGACTAAACATCTTTCTATGCCCAGAGGATCAATGCAAACAAACTGAATCAGTGCCTAAGGCCGAAAGCAGAGCACTCTCGGTACTTCAGCAAGTAGCCCCAGTACCAATATCTCCATCCTGACTTGTCCCCCAGAGGAAAAGTCACTGTGTGTCACTTCAATGATTGTGACTAATTTGGGGGGTTATAACTGGCCCAAAGGGTGTGGAATTTAAGATGCATGTGAAGGTTCTTGACTCCAAGATTCTATACCGACTTTACACAGAGGCCACCAACTGGCGTGTTTGCTCTTTCCTACAAGCAAATGTTTTGGTCTAAATTGAACTGCATGCAGGGTAAGTAGTGTGCAAGCAGATGAGTGTGTAAGAGAGCTGATCTGATTCTACCTAACATAAAGTAGCCCTTAGGGGAGAATAATTTCATGCTATTTGTTCTACTTGTAGCCTGGCTAGAACTTGATGGTTGCCGACATGACATTACTTCATGATATCTCACTCCTACTACATCAAAGTCTCCCATTTTGTTCAGAACAAAAAGAACACAGACAGGAAACCTGTGATGTTGCAGGGAGCTGATCTTGGAGTTCTTTTGCTGCCAGCTACTGATTCTTAGGGAGGAACACCAGCCTCAGTGACCACTTGTGGCTCCAGTGGTTGGAAACATGAGCTACAAATGAAGGAGAAAGCCTGAGAGCCGGCCAAGGCGGCCCACATCTATGGCACAAGGCGTTCCCAGGTGACTTTCATGGTGCCGACTCATAGAGGTGTTTGGTTTATGAATTGGTGTTGTTGAATGACATTTTCCTTCCTCAAACTCCTGAACAGCATCACCAACTGACTTTTAAATACTGGAGACCATGCAGATGAGCATAGTAAGATGGCACAAGGCGTTCCCAGGTGACTTTCATGGTGCCGACTCATAGAGGTGTTTGGTTTATGAATTGGTGTTGTTGAATGACATTTTCCTTCCTCAAACTCCTGAACAGCATCACCAACTGACTTTTAAATACTGGAGACCATGCAGATGAGCATAGTAAGACCAATATTTAAGAGGAAACCTTTAGCTCTTGTATCATATTTTAATTATTTTTTTCTCCTTCATGGTTAGAAGTGTATTGTAGGTAATTTTTACCCAGAGATTCAGCACTTTGCTGATACTTAAAATGGTGGCACTCCAATTAAGCATGTTCTGAATTAATTTGGAATTCTTATTGAAATGGGAAATGGAACTGAGTAAGCAACTCCTGATTCTCTTGGTCAGAATAAAGCCTGACTCCGAAGCCCTGTCTTCATCCCAAGAAGCCCTGGAAGTCGCATTCTGCCAAACTGCCCCCATGTCCCAAGTTGGAAACAGATCTTCTTTCACCAGCTTCTGACCATTCCCTCTTCTGAATAATTTGCTTATTTTTAAAAAAGGGAAGAGGAAAAAAATCAAATCAGAGTAATGTGTCACATTCACCCATAGTATGTTGCTTTTCCATTTCCCTCCCAAAATTTGTCTTTAATCAAGAAGAAAAAAATGCATACAGTATCAGATCTAATCTTTCCTTTTTCTTCATTTCCCCCCACCCAATTTGGAGTACATATTATTCCCCATTTGTCCTGACACTAAATTAATTTGAAAAATCTAAAGAGCAGCCTTTCAACACACTGAGGTTGACTTGGGCTAGTGAGTGAGGCTGGGAGGTAAAAAAGAGTTGAAATGTAAAAGAGAAAACATGGAATTCTGGGTGGCAGCTTTGGCTCTAAAGGGCAGCAAGGATTTTTCTAAGTGCTAATTAATTCAAGTGCACCTGGTTGGATGGGAATATCCATCCATTCCAATTTCAGGAATTAATGGAATCAAGCGATACTAGATTCTTTTATTTTAAAAAGTAATATTTTTCATAGTATGACTTTCTAGATCCTTCCTCTAAGAAATGGTATTAAAATTAATTTTAACCATTAGTTAGAATTTATATGTCAGAATCACAAATAAGTGATTCCTGTTGTTCCTGTGTAATCTGCAATACTCCTTCAAGTTTGACTAATGCAAAATCCTTTATTATTATATATCTGGACAGCTGAAATGTCCAAAAGTTTTCTAGACAACTGACCAACATAAGACTATTTAAACTACGTCTTGAGACTTCAAAATGTAGTGCATTAGTATGATAATCTTAATTATTCAAGTAATCAGAATAATAATATAGAACATCAGAAAAGAGCATTAGAAATTCCAGAACACCTGCAGTCAAGACACCATGCCCAAAGTCATAATCCACAAACATCTAGTTTTAGATATAGAAAACTAAAGTTACAGTTCTTTCCAATGAAGATGGCTAATACCTGTGAGGTACTGAGGACAGCTCATCAGAATAAAAGACCTCGTTCTTTGAAACATTACCAGTTTTCTGTGTTTTACTTTGAGCAGTTTCCTGACCAAATAAATCAAGAAAGTCAGTAAGTTATACCTTTGCCTGGATTCTGAAGAAATATGACATAGTAAGAAATTAGAGATTGATTTGTTTCTTCTCCTTAATCAGTTTAGTTCTCTGAAGAAGTGTGGTGTTGCCAGTA
Organism: Sciurus vulgaris; assembly: GCF_902686455.1. NCBI lineage: Eukaryota > Metazoa > Chordata > Mammalia > Rodentia > Sciuridae > Sciurus > Sciurus vulgaris. The sequence goes on from NC_136467.1 coordinate 153,710,621, forward strand.
AGGAATTTCATGAACTAGGTCTTCCAGAGAGATCCAGAGTGCTGAGAGAGAGAGGGAAGAGGAAGAGGAGGAGGAAGGGGAGGAAGAAGAGGAGAGGGAGGAAGAGGAGGGGAGGAGGGGGGACAGGACCCACCAGAACAATTTTAAAGGAGGAAAGGTTTATTTGAGGGCTCACAGTTTCAGAGGTCTTAGTCCATAGTAGTCTGCCTCCGTTCCCCAGGTTCCAAGTGAGGCAGGACATCATGGCAGGAGAGGGTGGCAGAGGGAAGCAGCTGGCATCATCAGGAAGTAGAGAGAGACTCCACTCTCCAGATACAAATATATACTCAAAGCCACGACCGATTCCCACCTCCTCCAGCCACACCCACCACTTCAGTGACCAATCAGTTTACCCTATCAGGGGATGGGTCACTGATTGGGTGAAGACTCACAGCCCAGTGACTTCTCCTTTGAACCTTCTTGCACTGTCTTACACATGAGCTTTTTGGGGGACACCTCACATCCAAACCATAACAGGGAGGAGGAGGAGGAGGAGGAGGAGGAGGGTGAGGAGGAGCACGAGGAGAAAGGAAGGGGAAGAAGGAGGAGGATAGGGAGGAGGGGGAAGAGGAGAGAGATAAAACAGAAGAAAGAAGAAGAAAAGAGGAGAAAAAGGGGGCTGAGATTTGAAAGGGACACAGGGTTGTTTGGATCTCCCAGGGGGCTCAGGGCGGGCCCCAGCCTACGGGTCTCCCTCCCTCATGCCTGCTTCTCGGCCCTGTCTTGAGTGGAGAGAGTAGCAGAGTAGAAAGAAAGTGAGTCATTTGAGTAAATGGACAGATGCTTTGGAAAAGGGCAAGAAAGGAACATGGATTCCGCTTCCCAGGGCAGAACCTGAGAGACGGTGAGCATCACCAGCAGCTGTGGATTGGGACAAAAACAGGTGGAGTCACATTCTGCATGCCCCCAGTACTATTTATTATTCGGAAATTCAATGATTTTATTTATTTTGAGATTGTTTTATAAAATGTTGAGCTGTGTTTACTGAATGTGATGCAGAGATTACAATAATCGAATCTCATTTATTACTATGAGAATTCCAAAAGAAGATCCTGATAACGTTTCTCCTCCAGTACTGAAATAACCTGTTCGTTATGCGGCACACATCTTAGTTTTTAATAGAGCGCTTTGCACTGTGCATTATATAATTGGCTTTCTTTCAACCTTTTATGCATTTTTGTTTGTGAATACCATCAACAATGCTTGCTCATAATATGTTCAATAATTACATGCTGCTCCATATTTTAACTCATTTTTATGAGAGAGTTAAATTAAGACAAGTATAGTCCTTAGTGAGTCTTCTTTATTTCAATTAAAAAGTACCAACATAACTTAAATTAACTCACTGTATTTATATAAAATAAAAGGTAAAATCCTTTTCTTTGGTTTTGGTTTGGTTTGGTTTCCATCCAATTTTTTTGGTTGTTGTTATGCCAGAAAAGAATTTGAGAGAGAGAGAGAAAAATATACCCTTTATCATTTTGCAAAAAATATATATATATGTATGTAATATACATATATATACACATATATGTGCATATATATCCAATTCAAATTAAATTAAATAAAAAGCAGATATTGAGTATTTAATATGCATGCAACAAAATTCTTAATGTGGTTATTGTCAGAAGAAATATGTGCTCTCAGAAAATATCATATTCTTTAAAAAAAGCAGACTACTGAAAATGGAAGGTTATATACTTCTTTGTATTTTACATAACTTCTGGGATTTGTGATCTTTCATGTGTCATGACTATAAATTGCTTGGGGGCATGAATACATATGTATGTATGTAGATCTTGTTACACACACACACATATATATAAAACCTAGTACAATATATATCTGTATATATGTGTGTGTATCTATATGAGATATATATATGTATATATATACATGATTTTAATGTCTTATCAAAAATAATGAGGCTTTAAAAAGCCTCTATGAAATACTTGAGAATCTGTGCCATAACACTGTTGCAGATTTACCAGGTGCTCATCTACATAAATGAGGATGAAACAAATGTCTTGGTGTGACATGTTTATTTCATCCAAGCAGGTCTAATGCGTGAGCTGTGAAAACTTAGAATCACTCAGTTTTTTCCACTGACTTTCTGTTCTTTAGTGTTTGACACCGTCCTTCATTTGAACGAGAGATCTATTAAAATTTTCTTCCTTTTAAAAGACCCTGACATCCTACTGGCAGTTCCACAGGAGATTTTAATGGCTGTTTTCTTTTTTTTTTTTAACATCAACACCTACATATATATAAACTTTCAGTGACTGAAATGAATTAAGCCATAATTGTCCTTGGCTTTCATGTTCTGGTAAAGCCATGGATTTAAATACCGTGGAGGTTTTCTTAGACCTGAGTTTGTGTCTTTTCATTTTAAGTATCTGCAGGTAAAAGCACCACCGCCAAGCCAGTCAAGGGTAAGCACAGAAGTAAACTCGAAAACAAAGCAGAGGGACTTAAAGTGCCACCAGCATCCATGAGTGAAGGTGAAAATATCATTCACCTGCATTTCTGCACCTATAATACTAAATACCAATAAGCCTGCCATAAACGAGAATGAGGATCGATTAAATTATGAGCATTAGTTGAGCACCGACTGGTTTTTCTGAGCCCAGGGCTGTGCAATATTGCACAAGTATGTCACAGTCTTTCCACCTGAATGGGTGGACTGCAGTCATTTTTCACTCTATTGTCACCTTCGCGTTAATTCGAAGCCCTTCAGTGCCCCTGCTCCAAGAGGACCTCGGCGAAAAACTGCAATTATAAATTCACTGGAGAGGACTGTTAAAGTGGCTTTTAGCTGATGGAGTACTGTCGTAACATGGCAGCTCTCCGTCCCCCTTCTGACCACTCCCTGCCCCTGGGTGCACCTGTGAATTCCTGACCCCCAGGGGACCAAGGCCCTGACTAGACGTCATTCACCCTCCCTGCCCTCTTCAGAACCACACGGACACATCGCTTAGTTTAAATGAGTTCTGCTTTTAAAAATCCACTTAGTCTTGGAATCTGTTGTTTGAGGCTGAATAGCAATTCAAAACAAATCTTCTACATTTTAATTCATTATTTTTACATCTGGTAAATAATTTCAGGAGAGCTAACATTTATCTATGTGTTGTAAGGATTAAATTAAAAATTGCATACTGATAAGAGATATCCTTGATGGGATATAGATTTAATTAATAGAAATAAATCTGTTCTTTCAATAACACAGCAAACTTCAAGGCTCTGTGTCTTAAAATGCAAATATTTCTCCATGTGGAGAGGAGACGGCCAGGAAGTGGAGCGTTGGCAGCTGGAGAGAGGATTAAATCACTCGATGCCCACAAGGGGTTGAAGTTTGTGTTGATGCACCAGTGTTGAGATGTTTATCACAACTATGCATTCCGTTTTCTTTACTTTTACTTTGGGTAGGTTAAGTTAAAAATAAAAAAGCATCTCCATTTCATCTTGGTGTTTGGTGTCATGACAAAACAGCCCTATAATCTTTGCTAGGCCAGAGAGAGAGAGAGTGCTTTTTAGGAACCATTGCATTTATTAGGCACTGAATAATGCCCCCTTGTCCTCAAATTCGGGCGTTGAAGTTCTAACCCTCAGCATCTCAAAATGTGATGGTGTTTGGAGAGAGGGCATTTACAGTGGTCATTAAGTTAAAATGAACTCACTGGAGTGGACCCTAAACCCATGTGACAGATGTCCTTGTAAAGAGGGAAGATTAGGACACAGACCCTACAGAGAGGGGACCACATGAAGACACAGAGAGAAGACCATCTGCACGCCACTGAGCGAGGCCTCGGGAGAAACCAGCCCTGCTGACACCTGGTCGCTGACCTTCAGCCTCCAGAATTGCCAGAACATACATTTCTGCTGACAAGTCCACAGTCTCTGGAAGCTTGTTCTGGCCACCCTTGCAAAGTAACCCAGAACCAACTCCAATCCAAACGCGGGCGGGCAGGCTTCTGGGAGGGAGCGGCTACTATCAGAAGGACTAAAATATCCTGCGCTGACTAGGATGTGAGGAAAGGGACCCCTGGAACCTCTGGTGGGAGTGTAAGTTAGCACGGCCATCGTGGACACCAGCGTGGAGGCCCCCCGAAAGCTGAAAACGGAGCTCCCACAGGACCCAGCCATCCTGCTCTGGGTCGGCGTGCAGGAGAACTGAGGTGGGGGCGGGGGGAGCCACTGCTGTGCTCGCGCAGTGCTGTTCACGCAGCCCCGGGAGGAAGCATCCTGGGTGTCCACCCCCCGGCAAGGGGTCAAGCGGGTGGTGCGAGGACACAGTGGTAGCACCCAGTCTAAAAGGAATGAAACCGGCCATGGGACATTGCGGAGGGAACTAGAGACCATCACGGCCCATGAACTAAGTTGGGCGCACAGAGACCACTACTCCTGACCTCACTCACGTGCAGAATCTAGACCATTGATCTCACAGACACTGACAGCAGAGGGTGGTTTCCAGGGGCAGGGGGTCAGGCTCCTCAGTGGGCACTGAGTGACCACTGGGGCAGGCTCTGGCAGGCTACTGAACAGAGGGGCAGACTGTAGACCACCATGCACTGCATGTTCCCGAAAGCTGGAAGAAAGGAACTTGAAAGTTTCCGCCATAAAGAAAGGATGAATGTTGGAAGAGATAAATATGTTTACCCTGCTTTAGATATTATGTAAGATATACGCAGCTTGAAACATAGCATGGTACCCCATCTTATGGTACAATTTTTATGTTTTTATGTGTCAATTAGCAAAATATTTTAAAGAATTTTGATAAATTTGTCATTACAGCCTAAGCTTTATGAGAATAATAGAAATGTTATTTCTTTGATTGATGCTATTCCTGCTGGATGATACTGTGCTGAAATGTTAAATATACCCAAGGAGCTCTAAATTTTCTTCCTGAGATAGTCATCCACTTGAATATTAAGCTGTTGAGATACTTTCTATTGAGTTAGAAATGCTCCCGTATTAACTGATTACTTTGTATAGAGCAATCTATAGCTTCAGATCTTGGAATGATACTTAATATAATGATTTTTTTTTCTTTCTCTACTGTAATGCAAAAGAAGTAGGAATACCTGCCATGAAATCAAAGGAAGACATTGATGTATACTCTGGGAAGAATGAATTGAAAATTGAATAAAGACAAGAGAAAATAAAATTTCCTAGACCCACAACAAATGGAAATTGATTTAATTTACTGAAAAGAAAGCACCTCTTTGAGCAGTGAAGCAGAGCATTAGGATCTTGCTGACTACCAGGAAGGATAAATGAGAATTAGAAGAATCTATGAGTATTTGGACTCCAAATTACCATAGTACCTTTCTGGTAAGTTTCCCCATTTTATGTAAAACATGTAACATTTCGGGGAATCACGATTTTTTTTTTCACCAGTAAAGTATAATGATGTTAAAATATTTTCCTTGCCTTGCCTTTTAAAGAAAGATTAAATTATATTCTATCTTGCAGGCACACACCACATGTATTTTTGAGAGTGGGTTCGATAGTGGGTATCTCAGCTGTTTACAGTTTCTCTAATAACTTTTGACTCCCCTGAAGTAAACTTTGTTTCTAGATGCTGGGATTGGAATCCTTGGCCAGTGAGATATGGGGACAGCCCCAAGTATGGGGGATAGGCCTCTCACTGGTGTGAAACTGAACCCAAGCAGCACCTGCTGATTGATGTTAGGAATGGTCAGAGCAACCCCCCAACTCTCAAAGTGAGAACAAGGCGACTAAGAAAATACCTGTACATTTAAACATTCTACCTACCGAAGAGCTATAAGACAGATTGGAATAAAGGTACAGTATCCCCAAACCATAATAATGTGGACTTCTTGACCAAACCTTCGAGGGAGATCTTTAAAAGAAGTTGCGCAAGATAGAGCCTAGTAGAGCCATACGGAGCTGACGGCCTGATGCAGAATCTGACAGAATAAGGCAGACATCTGAAACATGCATGTGCTTTTATTTGGAGGCCTTGTCCATGTTCTGGGGAGTGATTTTCCCTGGGCTAATGGCATGTCCCATGTCCATGACGCAGGGCAGGAGAGGAAGGCAAGCTTGCAGTGCCAATGAGAGGCTCTTCCCTGTCCAGACCAAGAGGACAGTCTCAATCGCTCTCGGTGTCTTCCCTTTGTTAGTCCCCGTCACCCGTGAAGCTGGCTAGAGAGCTTAGTGATACCATGCTTAGGGAAGGCAGGGGTTGGTTATACCCATGCTTGGGGCAAAGCAGTTTCTGGCAGAACACTTGGCAGAAGTACAGCAATAGGAATTAATCTTTAAGAGTTCAAAATGAAGTGGCTTGGCAGATTAAGGGGCTAATGTGACAATCGATCACCACCATGGACTTTGGGAGCGCATGATAATTATTTCTCAAGAGGACTTGGTGAAGAAAGGACAGCGGCTTAGAGTCTGTGAGTTAGAAGCTTACATCATTAATCTCTAAGCATGACAAGAAGGACTTGTGCAGACCAAAGTTATGAGGTTGGAGTCATTGTCTTACTTGAAGATTGCCCTGTTCCCTAAGAACTAAAAACCAGAGAGCAGCATATTGTCTTCAAAGTATTAGGCCACTTGGTATTCATATAACAAAATACCTGAGACTGATTGTAAAGAAAAGAGGTTGATAGAAATTACAGATCTGGAGGTCCAAGGGCCCACCTTCCTTCTGAGAGATTCCCAACATGCCACAGATCATCAGATGGCAAGGGACAGGGAGGACAGTTTGTGTCTTTTCTGGTCTCTCTCTCTTCTTATAAAGCCACCTGTATTCAATCATGGGTGCCCCGCCCTGGTGATGTCATCTAATTCTGTCCACCTTCGAGGTCTCTACCTCTAGAAACCATCATGAGAGCCAGTTACTATGCTTTAATACCTCTTAATGGGGATTAAATATCAACACATTGATTCCTGGGAGACACACACAAATCATATCCAACCATAACACTCTACTAGAATCCAAAGGCAAAGCTCCGTCAGTTAAAACCAACAGTCTTGGGCCAGTGAGACACCCCCGCAACTGCAGTGAAGCCTTTACAGGGTGCATGGGAGGGAATGTCTAATCAAACAAGAGTGGTAGCCAAAGGAAGCAAGGGGAAAAAATTCTCAAAATTAAGTGTTGGTTGTGCTCATCTGAGGACTGTCTCAGACAAAGAAAACCTAAATTAAGATTGCTCTGGTATCGTCGATAGAATTATCACTATTGTGAAATGAGCACATCAGGTGATCTTATCCTGAAACTATGGAATATGCAATATTCTCTGACTCTCAAGTGTGCACATAGATTCATCCAGCAGCTTCAAAACAGCAGCCTAACAGTGCAGTTGGAATGAAAGACTCAAGGCTGGGATCACAGTAGGCGCAACATTTTTAAAAATTGGTTATATTTCTAAGTGGATAAGTTTGCTGAAAGACTAATAGAAAACTTGGTAGGTTAATACTGGTCCTCCTAATCTGAAGTACAGAATTTTTCAGCAGCGCAACTCTTAAGAGGAAAGAACATGGGCCTTGCAGACAAAACAGTAACGTCTTCATTGGCATGCCACTTTCTACTTTACGACTGACAGATTCATACAGATCTCTTCCTTTGTTAGAAAAACAATAATGGCTTCTATAAAGACATAAAGGTTTAGTACAGGAGCCACAGAATAGTAAGCCTGAAGGAAGATGAACTTCCTAAACACTTGTTACCTTAAATAATTTGGGAGGGTTTCCATGTAATTCAGCGGAAGAGAAAAGGCGTAGAGGAGTCTGCCTGGGGTGTTTTATGTGCCAGCATTGGATGGGCACACACAACCTCCATGGTGGCTCATGGCTGAAGATTGAGGAGCTGCATGGTCTCCTGTGTCCTGAGAGGAAGGAAAACTATCCTTGTTCATCTACTATAGTCTATTGCAATATAGACTCTGCCCAAATAAGATTCATTTTCTGAGACCTTACATAAGGGGAATGGAAACCTTAGAATGCACAGAAAATTTGACAAGGTAATAGAAGTCATAAAATGAAGCTCTTGTGGAGTTTGTGATAGGTAGGTAGGGTAGACAGGTAGAGAGTTGGATGAATGGGTGGATGGGTGGATGGATAGATAGGAAGATAGAGAGAGAGAGAGACAGATCACTATAGAGATATACTTCCCTAGAACAGGAACAACATTTTACATCTCCATACTCTTCCTTCTTTAGAGATGTCTATGGACAACTTTCTTATACAAAAGCTTAGTTCATCACTAGAGAAAATATAGAAATGGATCATATTTGTATAAAACTAATAATACTAATGTATGTATCGATATAAACCTGGGATGTATAGACACACACATACCTGTGGGTCCAGCAACTAAGCATTTATACATTTAGTAATTTTTAAAAATGGCAAAACAACTGAATTTGGTCTAATTATACTGGTCTTCAAAGTTAGTAAAGAAGTTTCATCTGATGATCTCATCGTCTCTCATGAATTTGATTCTTTTATTACCGCTGTATGTGGATGAGTCTCAGCATTTATTTTTAGCCCAGACCTATCTTCTGACTTCCAGACTCGTATGCTTGACTGTTTCCCTGATCGCTCCAGGGAGGGTGAATTCGGCATCTCGCATCTGACATTTCTGAAATGGAGATGCTGATCTCTCCCCATCCATCCCCCATCACAGCTCCTCCTGGAACCACCCACAGCCCAGGACGTGGCATCACCTTGTTTCTTAATGCTCAGGCTTCCAGAAATATCCTGCCGTTCTTGACTTCTTCATTTATCCCTCAATTTCCGTGCCATCCCCCAGCCAGGAGGATCCGTTCTGCCTCCAACCCTGCTACGCATCCTCTCGGCCTCACACTGGCCCAGACACCAGCACCTCTCCTATAATTTTTTTCTCAAGAGTGACCCTGCAGTGTAGTTTTAACCCTATTGTCAGTATCTACCAATCAAAGAAAAGTAAGATTACTCTTCTGCTTAAGACCCCCTGGAGGAGCGCCATTTTGGAGCACGAGACAAAACCCATACTGTGAATGCAAAGTCCTAATGGATCCACCAACGTGTTGTTGCCTGAAGGGATCTTCTGGTCCTTTCCATTCTGTTCTTCCCAATTGCTAAAGTATGGTCATTGAGTGTCCCTCAAAGACAATGTGTTGAAGGCTTCCCAACAGCCCCTTGTGCTACTGTGAAGAAGTGGAAGCTTTAAGAGGTGGGGCAGTTAGGTCATCAGGGTCATGTTTTTGAAGAGCTATTGGGACCTGGCCCATTCCTGTCTCCTTTTGCTTCAAGTCTACCATGAGATGAACAGGCCTCATTTACCATGTGCTCCAGCCATGGTGAACTTTGCCACACAGACCACAGGCAACAGGCCAAACAACTACGAACTGAAACTTCTGAAACCATGAAGCCAAGTACAGTTTTCCACTTTTTAAGTTGATCATATCAGGTGTGTTGTCACCGCAATGGAATGTGTCTACCACTAACCTCCTCAAGCAAACCTGGGCATTCCTACCTCAAGATCTCTTGTACAGGATCGTTTCTCTTCTGGGAATGTTTTCCCAGATAGCCTCATGGGTGGCTTCCTATTTTCTCCAATTCTTTTCTATGAAAGGTCACCTTTTCAGTGAGGTCTTTTCTTGGCACCTCCCTGAACTTTCAGCTCTCTTAGCCCACTTGTCACTCCTGACACACAGCCATTTTCAATTTCATAGTTGGCACGCATCTGAGAACCTTGGCTCCATTAAGTCAGAGACTATGTCTGTTCTGTTTACTGACATTTCCCTAGTCCAGAAGTATGCCATGGTCATGGTAGGTATTCCCAAATGTTCATCAAGTTAATCCAATTGTTGTGTGCCTATTGACAACAGGCGTCCTGGACACCATGAATATTTTGGTTTCAAAACAGCATCTTTCCAATTGTGTGATACGTTATTGTTCAGAATAACCATGATGCCTTTGCCACCCACCTGGTTATATAGACATATCTTTAATTTTATAACTGCAAATGTCTTATTCTTCTATTGCTGTGTCTTAATTTCTTCAGGCCTAAGGTCTTTGCCCCTTTCTGTTTGTATTTTGCCTTCTCCTTATTTTTAATGATGTTAGATTGAGAATGTTATTATATCATTTCTGACTATGTTTGGGCAGATTATATTTTTGACAATTAAATCTCCCTTTTCCAACAACCTTGAGGGAATGATGATTCCATTATGACTCCCAGACGTTTACTCCTGGTTCTCAGAATCTCTGCACCTCCATCATGACCTGTACCTGCTAAGTTAGTGTCTAAAACACAAGTTATACAGACATACAAACATAATTCCTAAGTCTTCTGGAACTCCTAAATTGATTCTTTTCTCAAAAGTTTAGCTGGATCAAAATTAAACATTCACATCTTCAGGTTCAAAGTCACGTTGATTATAACAGGTTATAGCAAAAACCATTTCTCACTTTAACAGCATTGTGTAACAACTTCAAAACCTCTCCTTTTATTCTTTTGTCTGCCCCTTATAAGCTCATAATTTTTGTTTTATTTTTCTTTTTTATTATTTTTATTTTATTTGTTCTAATTAGCTATAAATGACAGTAGAATGCATTTCAATTCATTGTACATGAATGGAGTACAACTATTCATTTCTCTGGCTATACACAATGTAGAGTCATACCATTTGTGTGATCATACAAGTACCTGGTAATGATGTCAATCTCATTCCACCATCTTTCCCACTCCTCTGCCCCCTTCCCTTCCCCACTCCCCTCTACCCAATCCAAAGTTCCTCCATTCATCCCTCCCCACCTCTGTTATGGATCAGCATCCACATATCAGAGAAAACATTTGGCCTTTGGTTGTTTGGGATTGACTTATTTCATTTAGCATGATATTCTCCAACTCCATCCATTTACCTGCAAATGCCATAATTTTATTCTCCTTTAAGACTGAATAATATTCCATTCTGTATCTATACCACATTTTCTTGATCCATTCATCTATTGAAGGACATCTAGGCTGGTTCCATAGCTTAGCTATTGTGAATTAAGCTGCTCTAAACATTGATATGACTGCATCACTGTAATATGCAGATTTTAAGTCTTTTGGGTCCAGACCAAGGAGTGGGATAGCATATTTTCTTTTTCTTTACAAGCCCATTTTCAAAACTGTCACCATTACATAGTTGTGGGATTGCAACTGAGGCTCATTTGCAGATTGGTCTTCAACTCCTTGCAAGAGACTCAAGGGAGCAAGTAGCAAGGGTCTACTTTCCTCTCTAGCTTCTAGGTAGGGACTCTCAATGAAGCTAAGTAGAGGCTGAGCAGACAGCGCCATTAGAAATGGGGACGTGGCACGTCTGTTTATAACCCTCCTGCATCAGTGCCATGATGCACCACGTAGGTGTTTAACTGTGACTCATGACATATATTCTACCATGTTGTGTGGCACGTGGCGATCATCCTAATGCACTGAAGATTTGTGTTTTGTATGAGGCACAGACTGCAGAATCAACACACAGGAATCAGGGAGACGGAAACACGAACAGCACCTGTGGCACGACTCTGTTCATTGAAGGAAAGTGAGATTAGCCGTGTTCAGCCAGAAGTGAAGTCGAGGGCATGGAATGTCAGCTGCATGACCTGAGCACCCATTAACTCTCAGAGGCTGTGCCCAAGCACACGAGGGGTCCTGCTCACTGCTTCAGGAAGGGCCAGTCAGTCGCCATTCTTTTTGGTCAGCGTGAGTCACCTCAGCCTGCCCCCATTCCAGCCTGGGCCAGGTGGCCTCACGTAGGAGCCCAGGGTCCACCTGTGGTTGGGATGTGTGGGCTCACGTGTGTGAGCTCACAGGGAGCTGCTCTGCATAGGACTGGGTCAGAGAGAATGTGGATAAATGTGCACAAGCACCACGTTGTGGAGAGCGCGGCAGCTGGGCTCAAAGCCGGGATGGAGAGGTGCTCATGCGTGTAGTGGCTCCACGGCCAAGGGTGACCTTGCTCTTTCCTGAACCCCACCAAGGGTCAGCTCAACTGTGACAAGAGCTGCTTTGTATAAGCTTTGAAGCCCTTCACTAATGATAAAAGTTCATTATCTATAATATTATGATTTATGGCTGAGCAAGGATGTCTGTAAAACTTAGAAAGCTCCTTATCTGGGTCTGGAAGACCCTGAGGACTTTGAATAGATCCCTTTCTTCTCCCAATAGGTATTTAAATCCACTCCATTGATCTCCTTACAAAAAAGAAACTCCGAGTCGCCTGATGGCTTCCTTCTGGAGAAAACACCTTATCTCCCAAGTTGTCCGTTTCTGACGGCTCTGAAGGAGCAGGTGCTCTCGCTGCAACAAGCTCTGGCTCTGGTCCTGCTGTCCTGACCGCTCAGGCTGGCTCTGGTCCTCACTTCCCCCAATCAGCCAGGCTCACCTTGTTCTCTCAGCAGCCTCTGACCCCGTGGGCATCCATGGACTCCTGACGCTCTCTGTTCCTGACTCCCCTGTGCCCTTCTCCTGGGCTTTCCCCGTGTCCCTGCGCAGGGACTCTTGGTTTTCTTTGCCAATATCACCTCCATCGAAAAAAAAAATCATAATTTCCAGGAATATTTTGTCCCTCACAAAAAATAAGTAGGGATATGTTAAAGATTTACTTATGTAGGGAGGTAATTTGCTGAGAAAACCACATAGAATTATGCCTGGGAATGAAATGAATAAATAGGTAGAAAATACTCCATTTTCCTTTTTGAAGAGTAACATGAATTTGTGTGAATATTCTATTCAAATTTGAAAATAAAAACATGTAAGCAAGAAAAATTGGACCTGATGGAATTATATTTAATATCTGAAAAAATTCCTGAGAACTATGACTGATGATTCGAGAAGGGTATCACTGATTATTAATGATTGAAGCAGATTCGAGAGACAACAATTCTTTTTCTTAATTTCCAATGACGTTCTGACTTGACTTGCACTAGTGAAAAGGGAAATGGGTCCTTCCATAAGAAGGAAAAGCTAGTGCCACTCTTCTGATCCCTGGCTGTGGCCAGAATGGCTTTAACAGGTCACACATCTCCAAGAGGAAGCTCAATGCAAAGCGCGTGAACGATTTCAAGGTGGAGCAATCCCCCCCTCCTGCTCATTAATAAACACTATCACCATCGACCTTTAGAGCTGATAAAGCAGAGGGAAGACAGGCACAGACGGGATGTTCTGCCAGACCTGTTTGAATGTATTTAACATATGGCCAGGGAACGATTCTTCTTTCAAAGAAATTTCAAGTCGACTTTAATTTTTAAGTGAGAACTTTGTAATATCAAGGTTTCTACTTCTGAAATAAATTGAAACCGGAAGTTAACTGGAAAGCAGCCCTCTCTTCTGCTGGTCTTAAGAGGGCTTGGGATAACAAGAACAGCGGCTTCCAGAGACCTGAAGAGGGCCGTGTGGCCAATGTCTGTTGTCCTTCCATGCCAGACCCGGCACTACCCAGAGGTGTGGGAACTTGGGTGCCTTTCATTTGACCTCAGCATCTTTGATTTGATATATTGTCATTTAGTCTGTGAAAATGTTCCACCTAATCTTTCCAGCCTCTTATAATCAGCCAGAGTGGTATTGATCTTTCTATCATTCATGCACCTTGGAAACTCACGCGTGAGTGAGGACGGGCACTCTTGCAGATGATCTAAAGCTAGCCAACACGCTCCTAATTATAAACAGCTCTTCCTGGATTAGCTGCAGCTGTAAGCATCATGAGCGGCATTACATACATGTCCTCTCTCTTGGGAACACCACACCCTTCTACTCAGACTTTTGAAGTTACGTGTTGCACATTTCACCCCCAGATGTCTCGCGGTCAGCCCTCCAAGACACCTTCAGCTGTTAGCATATGCCTGGCTACAGAGGAGCTGCCCTAAAAGGAGACCTGCCTCCTGGGGCTGGCTTCTGCCCCTGTGCGTCAGCTCTTCAGTGAAGGGTGGGAGGGTCCACTGAGCACCCATGACATGCATCCTCCTCAGGAAATGGCAAACTCAGCAGCAGTTGCAGTCGCTGTAAAGGGCATAATTCCTTTGCACTCTTTGAGATATTGGAGCAGTATCTCTAAGGGAAAAAAATTCAGAAAACTCTATCTTCGGGACTGTGAAATTTTATTCACAATGAATAGTCTTATCCCTATACTTACTGCAGTTCTTATTTTTTTCCTCAAATTCCACCATTTTGTTTTAAAACATTTTCATACATAGAGAAAAGGTGAAATTCGACACAATTATTACTCTTCTAGCATTCACTTTTTTCACTAACTGTTAACATGTGGCCATTATTACTTTCCTTCTGTCTCTATAGTTTAATACTTTTTGTTTTTAAAGATGGTGGTTGATCATTTTGAATGAAGTTGTGGATGTTACGACAATTCACCTCTAAATACTTTGCCCTGCATTTCTTGAGAACAAGAACATTTTTCCAAATAAGTACAATACAAATAAGATGCATAATGTGGACATTAAAATCAGCTTAGTTATACTAATATGCTAATTATATTAATGGAGTCATAATGTTGAATCATGATGTGGAGTTTCAAGAGGTTTGAACTGGTTTCCATGTAGATTGCCCTACATTTGGGCTCTTCTTGATTGCTTCCACATAAATCACAACATTTATGCTAATATTTCCCCCAAAAACATACCCTATGGGGATACTGTGCACTTTCTTAATAGCACAAATCAATTGGCACTTAACTCCAATTTCATTTTGCTGTTGTGATACTAAATTTGATCACATATTCAAGGTGGAACTGGGTGATTTATCCACTGCAAAGGTATCCACTCCATGTACAATAAATAGTATATGAGTGATATTTTTAAATTCAGTGAACATGCAGTATCCCAATATCATTTGCCCAACAGTATCAGCATCAACTGATAAGTGGTAGTTACTTTTATCAAGAAGGTTCAGGTGGCCCAGTTAATTCATTTGCCACAAATGAACAAAAACCTATATATAGAAATGAAAGCCAACAAAAGTGCCTTAATCATATTAAAATATGACTTAACTTTCAGACAACCTAAAATACAGAGACCAAAAAATATGCCTTGTTGGATGTTGGCTTATAAACAATGGTGGGCATGGGTCACTTGCGTGGTCTTAGTGAGCATGGGTACATTGTTTATGCCCAGGATAATTGGAAAGTATCTGGAAAGTACATATCTAACAATAGGAAAATACTATGGACATATTGAAACCGATCAAAACTTACTCGGGTGATTTCCATTATTTCTCCCTTACAGAAGAACTCTGCAGTCTATTCCTTCACTTTCCCCATTATTCAGAGAGACCATGAAAGCAAAGAAAGGCATGGGGGAGCAGAGTTCTGAGACCAGAACTCTCCAAAAAGACTGTCAGCCAGACATTGTTAGAAGAGGTGTTGAAAACACACCAAAGGCACTCTCCCACCCGAGGTTGAAAAGCGAGGCAGATGCAGTGCTTCAAACCTGACAGCAGGGTTGTCCCGCAGTGTAGACCTAGACCCAGAGGTCACACCCTGCCCCACTAGTATGAGCAGGGTTTCTTATGTGGCAGTTGAAAGATATACTTACCTGTTTAGAAAAGAAAGTTCAAAAAGCAAACTAACATAAAAAAAAGTTGTTTAGAAAAGAAAAACCAAGTTCTGAAAAGGGAGTCAACCATTTCCTGCTCAGATCCCCTGAACAATGAAAAGGATAGCCTTCATTTAATAGCACCAAAGACGGAGTGAAAATCTAACGGCAGCATGGAAGGCTGTGGGTCGGGGGATGCTCTGAAGAACCCTGACAACATCTGAGGACCACAATGCTCACGTCTAAGAGTCTGCACTCTGGTGCTTAAAGCATTTCAAATGCTACAAAGGAGAGTTTTAGCATCAGTAAAGTCTTACCTAGTTGTAAGTAAGCATATGCTGCCATTTACAGACTCCTGATCTAAAAATAATAATTTTAAAAGACTTGCATAAATTAACAGGTGATGTATTTCAATCTGAAGGTAAATAGAAGCAAGAACAATTTGAGAGTTGTGTGAAGAGCAACCACCATTTTTCCATCAAAATGAATGTTTTCTATTTTCAGAGATATATTTTTGAAAAAAAAAATTACACCATGGAGTATTATAAAACCCCATAGTTCTCTGTTTAGGATCATACAATTTCTTATTTTTAAATTACATGTACTACTTCAAAAGCAAAACTATAATGAAAATCACAATCATCACTTCTATGTTGACTTTCAAAATATTATATATGTACCTAAACACAAAAATAATACCCAATCAGTTCTGACAATACTAATGAATATTAATGCTTTACTTAGCAACCAAACGTCATTCCTATTAACATTCAGTGCACTTTTTTCTAGTTTATGAAATTTATTAACTTTTACATGTGGATCACATTGCATATGTACCTGTGTATCTTACCTCGTGTAGTGTTTTGTTGTTGTTGTTGTTGTTTCTTTATGGATTTTGAATCTATAAGAAGAGGAACATCTGCTGATCTGTCTGTATCACGTGTTGGGGTTCTTGAAAATTAAAGTAAAATGAAACCAAAACTCCACTAAGAAAATGAAATGGGTCTCCTGGCACTTCTCTGCTCAGTAGGCATCAAGACAGAAGGTCACTTGAGTGCCAAGCTTCTCTGACTCCTTCTAACCTCCTGAAGTTTGCGTTTCCATTATGAAATGCAAATCTGGAGATCTCATCGACCCCCATGAACACTTCCGTAGCTCAGTCAGTGTTGCTGTTCCCTATTGTCCTTGGCTGGTACAGTTCTAAGAAGACGGGAGGTAAATTTTCACAGGATTCTGGAAACTCCTTTTATTCAAGATTCAGTGGATGGTGTGGGATGGCAGTGACTGAGACGTGGGAGCCCAGAGAGACAGTGGTGGCCCCAGAGAGGAACTTCCTGTGAGGACAGCTCAGCTTGGATGGGCCATCTGGGATTTCCAGCAAGCCCTACTGTGTGTGGAGGCCAGATGGCAGCGGGGCATGTGGCTGAGCCAGGCGTCCTCTGGACCCTCCAGGACCTCCTGCAGTTCTGTGTCTGGGAGAGAAGACCCACATCTCTTATCCCCAATGCTGGGCCAGCAGGGCCTGTGCAGAGAGCAGGCCCATGAGGCCCAAGTGCACACGGACCCACAATGCCCCAGGAGGGCCAGGAGAGCAGCACCGCTCTCGCTGAAAACGGGTCTGACCCTTTAAATGGAATAAGTGTGGATGCCTCAGGCGGGCAGCGTGACAGAGAGAGGTTGGTGGCCAGGGATGAGCCTGAGACGGAAGGTGAGAAGCAGACACAGACAATACAAAGGAAGGACCCGGCCCTGCTGCGTGAAGCCCCTGCAGCCAGCAGTGCAGGCCTCACAGTACTGCCCAGGCCTGAAGGTGAACCAGGGATGCCAACGTCCCCAAACCCTTCCCTCTGCCCAAGTGACTGTGGCTCTCAAGACGGAGAGCTAACGAGACAGACCGCCTGGTATCATGAGGACACACCCATTCCATTCTCCTCCTGAGAACAGTTTTAGGTCTTGAGTTTTTAAAATACAAAATTCCAACAAGGAAATGCAGATTTAAATCTTACTTTAGTTTTACTCTTTTAGCATTGTTAACTAGTCAGTTTTGTGTGAGGAGGAAATAGTATTTCTCTAGTGTGAAACAACCCCACTTTTTAAGTATAAAAGCAGTCATTGCTACCCGGTTCTCCAAATCTGCTGGAAAGAGAAGAGGCACTCGCCAGGACCTGCACCCTGTAAGCTCTGAATCTTCACTTGGCCAATCATGAGTTTATGCTTTACCTAAAAGTAAAATCATGACCCTCCAGGAACTTCTGGTCATCCTTGTTTACTGAATAGTGGTCTTGGTAAGTGTAGCTCTTCCTTTGCAGACAATCAACACATACTGTCAGGAAATACAGGATTTCCCCCAGTTGCAAGGTGCAGTTGCAAGGTCTTAAAACTAAACTAAATTTACCTGTAACAAGTACATGACCAGTGTTTCTGTAGGCCTCGCTCCCCCACCAGTCTATGTAGATTTTTTTTTTTCTTTGAAAAAGGAAAGGAATTCTCTACACACTTAATCAGACCAGACGAGGTTATTTGGAAACTGTCAGTTGAAATGGATGAGGTGTCACTTTTTCGGGAATAGATGAAAAAGTGGCCCCTAATGAATGGTAAACAGGAAGGAGCAGCCACCCAGGGCAAGGCAGAGCGTGAGAGGGTGAGGCAGGCCTAATAGCAATAAATAAATAAAGAGGCCTGCAGGGGTCACAGATGCAGTGGTGAATCTCTTGGGCTATGGACACTGAGTTTATTTGAAAGGCAGGAAGCATCGTTTGGGTGATCCTGGAACGGTTCTGTCTCTGCCTGTACATAATTTGCCACTTGCATTTTTACTTCCGGGACAGAGAGAGGAATGGAGAAGAGAAATCAAGCCACAGAGGGTCATCAAAGAGGAGACAGAGTTACTCCCTGGAGCTGCTGACATTATCCTAACTTTCCCTGCAGCTGGCTCTTCCATCAAGAGGGGACCCAGGAACAAGGAGGCTCACAGGAACTTCGTATTCACCGTTTTTGCACCTTTTAAGATGGAACAGCCAAGCTGAACTGCTTCCTGGAGAGAAAGGAAAGGGAAATATTTAAACCTGCGGAAAATGGCAAAGCTGATAAGTCACAGAGTATCCCTGTCAACTGTTTTCTTACTACAAACTCTGGATTGAAGTAGATTTGCTTAAAGGATAAGAGAATAAGAAGGAATTTGGAAATCTTTACTTATTGGATTGATTGGAAAAGCAGTGGAGTCACACATGGGATTGATCACATGTGAGGTTTTGAAATTCGAAACACATTCTTTTCCTCCAGAGTGAGGATCGGAGTGTTAATCTGACATCTCCTGTCTTTATTAAATATGGTAGCCCTGAATTGAAAGTGGCTACACCAAGGCGGGCAGAATGGGGACAGTCTTAACCTGATGGCCCAGCGTCCATGTGTCCATGGCAACAGCACCCCCCGGAAACCACAACTGACTGCCCAGCCTCCGTCCTTCCATTTGCCACGGTGTCAAAAGCACTTCTATACCTGGACAGAACTGTGGACTCCCGTCAGTTCTGGGCTGCAAGGGCCCAGGACAGGGTGTACTCTCCATTACAGCCTGGTTGCCACCTGCTACCAAAACTACTGCCACATTTTGGGGCATTTGAAATGCCATTCTCCCTGGTACTTCTAAGGACCAACATTTCTTCCAGTTGCTATGACTACCTAACAACTCTTCCCAAAACCTGGTGGCCTGTGTTCATGGATAGAGGGCTCAGGTGCTTCACACTACATGACTATATAACTATATAACACTATATAACCATACAACTATATAACAGAAATAACCTGCCCTGCTTCTTGATGTGTTCCAGGGCCTCAGTGGCAGAGGACAGCTCAGAGTCTGGCACTGGAGTCCCCTGAAGCCTCACTCCCTCCACATCTGGCTGTTGATGCTGAGCAGGGACTGGGAGTCTCTGCCTGGGGCTCTCCATCTGACCTGTCCCTGGGAATTCCTCTGGGTTTCCCTGCAGCAATTTTGCTAGATTCCAAAGATAAACATCGCAATGGAGAAAGAGAGAGGAGCTGGAGGAAGCTGTGCTGCCTTTTCTAACAGGGCTGGGGTCCCAGTCTGACTGGTGTGGGGCCACACCCTGGCAGAGTCAGACACCTGCCTGGGCAGGAGGAGGAGACCAGGATGAAAGGAGGCTGACTCTGGGTGGGGAGTGGCCACTGGCCCAGTGCCATGACCTGTGTGGGAATTGGGATCTGCTCAGAGCACAGCAGGCACAGAGCCGCTGAGAGCTGCATGTCCATGGGCAGTTCCACAGCTGGCAGGCGCCGGGACAGAGAACCCAGCCCTCCCGGTCCTGCTCCTGAACCTCACAACGGTGAGGAAGCATGAACCACAGGCAAACTGGAGCTGCCCTCCAGGGGAGGTGATGTCGTCAGGAAAATGACGTTTTGTCAGGAGACAAAATGAGCACCAATTTGACTACTTCACTAGCTCAGCATGGTGCCCAGGCTGACCCCTGGGGATTAGCCGTCGGTTGGATGTGATCTTGTAGAGTGTGTGGTCACGAGGAAGCTTCCAACTTGAAGTTCAGAATCTTAAACCGATGGATACTGAGTCTAAGGTATTTGGAGACATAAGCTGCACCACTGATTTGAACATGTAAATGTGAGAGGATCACTCAGCAGACACATAATAGCAAGCCAAGACCTGGAATATGTACTTGGCAGTATCAAAAGAATGCTATGGGACAAAACAAGGGTTTCCGCTATTATTCCTGTCTTCGATGTATGAAACATGCTGAATCAAATCTGACCTTTAAAAACCCAGGTAGAGGTGTCTGACGGTGGCTGTTTACATTACATAAATCTACACGACATGCAGAAGTTTAAATCAAATCATCGTATGTGATTAGTATGCAATATCCATATTATGCAATGAATCTCTTCATTCCAACCATTGTGGCTACTAAAGGGTCAGGCAGGGAGAAATAAACCTATTCCTGAGAAGCAGGATTCTGCATCAGGACATTCTGGGTCAACTTTTCCCACGTAGAGCATTAGACAAACTCTTGTGTTCAGTTGGTTAATGTGGCAATGTGTCCTCAGGAGTCAGGGAGCAGAGCGGGACGGGATGATGCTCACAGGGAAAGCCCCAGACACAGGTGAGCTTCTGCACCGTCACCCCATGGCCACCCTGTCGACACAGGGTGACCGAGGTCTCCCTGCCTGGAGAATGAAAGGAGGAAGCTTTCATTAGGGGTCACCGTCCCTCAAGGGACAATAGTGGTCAGATGGGCTTCCTCCCCTGCACACCCAGGTCCCGCTGCCCAGGAGTGGAGCCAGACCCCAGAGCCCTATTCCATCACCTCAGAGGGACCACAGCCATGGACAGGACAGGAGGCGCCCGGGAGGGAGGCCACAGCTATCCTGGTTGCCTGGGCCACTTGGGAGACTCCTGGCTTCCGATGCCATCACTGAGGCAGGATTTACATAGAGTGCAATGCCCAGATCTCACGGTTCAGCTGTGCGTGTGGGTGGGACATCACCCCACCCGGGTCCGACCACGTCGCCACGCTGGGTCTGCTGGACTCCCAACCTCATGCAGGGCTTTGACCTCCATCACTGGGAGTTAGGGATTCGGTTTGATCCACTCTTCCTGTTTCACAACTGCAGACATAATGAAAAGCACGTCCCTTTGCCCTGACCACTTTGACTGTGAAACGTCCACTGGTCTGCCCGTTGGAAAGTGCCACTCTGGTCGTCCCGTCCCTCATCGCTGCCTGGTGGCTTCCAGCTTAGGGCACTACAAGCAAGTCTGCTGTGAACGGCCTGGTGCCCGTCTTTCCGTGGACACGGCCCTCTGGGGTAGGTGCCTAGGAGTGGAATCACTGGGCCACAGGGTACGATTCAAGGTCACCGCGGCGCAGCTGAGAGGTCACACGGATGGCACCTTCTCAGCCCCCTCAGTCCACACCCCTGTCAATGGTGTATGTTCCTTGATTTTTAAAATACTGTTTTTTTTTCCAAACAAGATACTCCTTGCAGCGGGCATGGAATGGGGTCTTATCCTGCATTTCCCTGAGTACAATGAGCGCCGCGCCTCCTTGGACACTCCATGTGGCTGCGGTTGCCAGGCTGGATAGCAAAGCTTACAAGAATGTGATCGTCGGCTTTTTCCTGAGAATTCCCGCCTGAGACGAGTTCTCTGTGCGGCTAACAGAGGTGATTTAGAAATGTCAAAAGGAGAAGAGGAAAATAAATAGCCAAGGTCTCTTTGGGGTTAGACTAGTGAGTTCTCGTCTTATTGATGTTTTTATTTTTCCAAAACAGAGGTAAAAATGACACTTTTATAGATAATAGAGCCACACAGACAGAGTAGCCAACCCAGGCAGCAAGTGGAAGATTTAGCCAGGGCCCCAGGGTTGAGTTGGGATTAAGACACAGTCTCAGAAAAAGAAGAGTCCTTCTCTCCAACCTTGGGGTGGAGCAGGTTGATCTTCCCAGGTCTCCACTCCAGCCTACCCACCCAGTGACCCAGGCTACCCAGCAGTCACCCTGATGATGAGGACTTAGGAGACATTCTCTTTGACGTCCTCGATCCTGTGAGAAAAACACTAGGACCTGCAAATAACAAAGATCAACTGCTGAATCACACCTGCGATTGCTCCCGGGCCAGGGCCATCGGCTCCCAGTGACCATCAACTTCCTAGCACTGGGTTCTAATTGGCTTCTCTATATTTAAAAATATTTTTTTTTGTTTAAAAATTGATAGAATTCAGCAGTGAAATCATGCAGTCCTGAAGTTTTCGTGGTTGGGAGCTATTTTCTTATTGATTCCGTTCCGCTCTTTGTTACTGGTCTTGTTGACTTTTCTGTCTTCACAGTTCCATGTGGGTAGGTTGGGCCCAGAAGTGAGTTGCTCTCCTCTCAGGGTTCTGACTTCTCGGTACATGGTTGTTTGTGGTACTCTCTGATGCTGCTTTGCATTTCTGTGGTTTTAGTTGAAATGTCTCCTCTTTCATCTCCAGTTTATTTATTTGGGATCTTCTCTGCTTGTTCATTAGTTGGTTTCTTTAAGAATTGTCAGTTTTCTTTTCCTCCATCCTGTTACTCTTTTGTATGATTCTGTTCACCATTTCACTTACTTCTACTCTAAGGTTTGTTGTTTCTTTTCTTCTAAGTTTGGGTTTTGCCTGATCTTGCTTTTCTAGGTGTTGAGGTTTTCTAGGTGTTGAGGTTGCTTTTCTAGGTTGTTTATTTAAAACCCTATTTTTATTTATTTTATTTCATTTTTAAAATTTTGATTCTTGTACACAAATGGGGTATGACTTTCGTTTCTCTGGTTGTACATAGAGTCACGCCATTTGTGTAATCGTACTTGTGCACAGGTAATGATATTTATCTAATTCTATTATGTTTCCTCCCCCTCACCCCTCATTTTCCTCTATACAATCCATTCTTCCCCCATTCTTGCCTCCCGCCCCCCATTATATATCATCATCCACTTATCAGAGAAAATATTTGGCCTTTGGTTTTTTGGGATTGGCTTATTTCAATTAGCATGATATTTCCAAACTCCATCCATTTACCTGCAAATGCCATAATTTTACTCTTCTGTATGGCTGAGTAATATTCCATTGTATATATATATCACAGTTTCTTTATCCATTCATCTATTGAAGGGCATCTAGGTTGGTTCCACAATCTGCTATTGTGAATTGAGCAGCTATGAACATTGATGTGGCTGTATCTCTGTAGTACGCTGATTTTAAGTCCTTTGGGTATAGGCCGAGGAGTGGGATAGCTGGGTCAAATGGTGGTTCCATTCCAAGTTTTCTAAAGAATCTCCACTGCTTTCCAGAGTGGCTGCACTACTTCGCAACCCCGCCAGCAATGTATGAGTGTACCTTTCTCCCCACATCCTCGCCAACACCTATTGTTGCTTGTGTTCTTGAAAATAGACACTTTAATTGGGGTGAGATGGAATCTTGGGGTACTTTAGATTTGCATTTCTCTTATTACTAGAGATGATGAACATTTCTTCATATGTTTGTTGACTGCTTGTTGATCATCTTCTGTGAAGCGTCTCCTCATTTCCTCTCTTTTAAATGGAGTTTTTCATTACTATCAACTTCTCTTCCACCAGAGCCTTTGCTGTTGTTTCCCATGAGTTTTGTATGTTATATATTCTTTTCCATTTGTTTTGAGTAATGTTTTAATTTCCAGTTTGAGTCCTTCAGTGATCATTGTTCATTTTTAAACTATTCCAAAGGATTATAATGACGGAAACCCTTTCAGACTCATTCTATGAGGCCAGAGTTGCCCTGATGCCAAAACCAGACAAAGACACAACAACACAGAAATATGTAGAACAACATCCCCAATGAACACAGATGCAAAAAAGTCTCAACAAAATCCTAGCAAATGAAACTCTGCAACACATCAGAAGGATCATTTACAAAGATCAAGTTCTTTTCCCAGGGATGCAAGTATACATGTAGTTCAAATTATGCACGTCAATAAATGCATACATCACATCAGCAGAATGAAGAATAAAGGCCATATGATCCTCTTTTTTTTTTTTTTTTTTTTTTTTTTTTTTGTGGTGCTGGGGATTGAACCCAGGGCCTTGTGCTTGCGAGGCGAGCTCTCTACCAACTGAGCCATATCCCCAGCCCTGATCCTCTTAATAGACACAGAAAAGCACTGGATGAAATCCAACATCCCTCCATGGATGAAAGTGTGGACCTAATTAGGCACAGCAGGGTTGCACCTCCGCTCACACAGAACGTGGCCACGGACACACTGAACGGAGGAAACTGAAAGCATTTCCTCCAAGACCCTGAACAAAACTGGCTGTGTCCATTCCCTCTGCTCTTATTTAATATAGTCAGGACACCTTAGCAAGAGAAAAAATAACAGATACAGAACTAGGAGGGGAGGAAGTCAAATCATCCCTATTTGCAGATGATATGATACTAAATAGAGATGAACCCAGAGACTCTGCAAAGGACTGTTAGAACTGGCAAAGAAATTTAGTAAAGTTTCAGGATATAAAACCCATCTGCAAAAATCGGCAGCATTTTTATACACCAAACAATGAGAACGTTGAGAAAGAAATTGTGAAAGAAATGTCATATGTCTATGGAAAAGAAAATAAGACAAAATAAAATATCTTGAAACAAATTTAACCAAGGGAATGAAAGACCTCTATGATGGAAATTTTAAAATGCTGGTGAAAAGAATTGAAAACACACAAAAGGGAGGATCTCCTGTGTTCATGAATTGGAAGAATCAATATTGTTAAAATGTTATTTCTACCCAAAGTGATTTATAAATTTAATGAAATCTTCACCAAAATACCAATGGCATTCTTCAGAAAACTATAAAAATCAATCACAAAATTCATATGAGGTGCAAAAACTCTGATTGTCAAATAGATCTTGAACAAAAAGGAAAATGCTAGAGGCAGCACAATACCTGATTTCTAAATATACTGCAGGATCATAGTAACCAAAATAGCATGGTCCTGACATAAATACACACAGAGAGACCAATGGAACACTACAGAGATCCCGATATAAATCCATGCGTCTATAGCCAACCACTTGCTGAGAAAGGTATCAAAATAGACACCTTGAAGAGGACAGTCTCTTTAAGCCATACTGGGAAAACTGGATGTCCCTATGTAGAAAATTGAAACTGACCTCTGTCTCTCACTCTATGCAGGACTCTGTACAAAGGCCTATTATCAAAACACAAGAGAATGCTGGTCGGGGTATGGATTAGAAGAAGCTCTGATACACGGTTGGTAGGAACATGAATCAGACCATCACAATGGAGAGCTATGTGGAGTTTCCAAGAAAAACTAAACACTGATCTGCCATATGACTTTGCTTTTCCGCTTCTCCATGTATACTCAAGGGAAAATGAATCAGCATGCCAAAGCAAAACCAGTATGCTCATGATTATTTTTTGTGGCACTCTTCACAATGATTAAGATATGTAATCAACCTAGGTAACTGTCAACAGATGAATGGATAAAGCACATAGGGTATATACACAAAATGGAATATTATTCAGCCATAAAGAAGAATGAAATCCTGTCACTTGTGGCAGAATGGATGGAACTGGAGAAACTTGTGTTAAGTGAAATAAGCTATACGCAGAAAGTTAAGTACCACATATTCTGTCTCAGATACAAAATTTAAAAAAAAAAAAAAGGCTGACCTGTGTGTAGAATAATATTCACTAGAAGTTGGGAAGTAGGGGTGGTCGGTAAAAGGAGGTTGAATCAGTGTGTGCCATATACATATATTATAATATCATATTGAACCCAATTAATATGTACAACCAACCCATATTAGTAAAAAATAAAACATTTAAAATGAAAATAAATCAGTAATTTATTGAGGCCAATTTTAGTTGGAATCTATTCATTCATATGTAAACATGCATATATATGCACATGCATTCATATAAATGTAAGGGTTTTTGTGTGTGTGCACATGCGCACATGCACATCTCTCTATATGTGTGCATATATGTGTATAAACGAGTCTTAGATTCATGTACCAACCCAAGTGCCAGAATCACGTTCTTTTCTTCTCCCAAACCTCATGATTAGCATGGTTACTATCTATAGAGATTAGGCTGTCCACCATTTTGCAAGACCTGCATCCTTTCAATTAGATTCTGGGGCTTATTTTCAGCACAGTCAACCCTTTTGTGGTAGGAGATGAGGAACTTCATAAATTCCACTCTATAAACACTCTGACTTGCAGGGGGGCGTTTAGAATTAGGATTAATATTCAACTACCATGGTTTATTGTTTTCTTTTTTTCAGGACTTCCAAAGTTACAACAACAGCCACCAAACTTCCCAATCTTTTATTTAAGAATGGCCTCTTATGATGGAGATGTGATTACACAGCTCAGTGCTTTCTCGAGGCTTGAGGGCTTATTAAAACCATGTTCCCAGAGTTCTCATCCTGTAGGTTGAGTGTGGCCCTGTAATTTTCATTGGTAAGAGGCCATCTGTTAGTGTCCATGCTACTTGTCCAAGGATCAGCCTTTGAGTACTACTGATACAACTGTGCTTCCTATTCTACCGTTCCTTCTCTCAGTCTTTCATAGGTGAGAAGATTTGTAATTGTGATACTATCCGAGGATTTCAAAGGAGCATTATCAAGTGTACCACAGAACTGTCATAGAAGCAAACATGTCCATCCACTTCTCTGTCCATTGGTCAGGGAGCATTAACAGTTCTTTCCTTATATGATGCTCAGATGTGAATGCAGAATGGATGCTGTTGACTTCCTGTCGTGGCTTAGAGAAACCTCAAGGCAGGAAACCAGGACTGCCCGAGCAAGGCAGCACTGAATCGCACCTGTGCACAGCGGGCTAGGGCCTGCGTGGGAGCCATGTGGCCTCAGAGGCTGGGTAGAAGTGAGGCAGAGAGGATTCTGATACAGGAAAGATACTAGGACGGTGGCATCCGTGCAATCTGAATCCTTTGTTTTATTCTTAAGAGTACTATAAATATTTTCACAGCATAATCCATTTAGGCTTTTTACTAAAGAGAAATTTGTCATAAAGAAAGGTGGAATCACAAATCTCACATTTTAATGGAACATGTTTAGTTTTGAGGATTTTAAGAAAGCAGGAGAAAGTAGATGAAATTTTTAAAAAATGATCTAAACTTTTAAATGTATTTTTGATCTTTTATAGTGCCTTGATATAAAAATAAAATTGGCTAGAGTGTATATAATAAGAAAATATGGAATAAGAAAGAGCCAATCTTCAATATTCTATAAATAAGATAACGCACACTCTTTGGCAATCTTTTCTTCTGTTAGGATATGTAACAATTTTGATAACTTGAGCTTTTTTAATTGTAAGGCTGAATAGGATAATCAAAGTAGGTGATATATTTAATATGTTAAACTCATTCATTCGTTATGTAGTGGGTTGTTAATGAGTGAGTTTGGTGGTCAAAGGCCCCATTGCTGAAGATGCTGACCTAACTTCTCAAGACCTTTCCTTTGTGGTTTTCCCAGAGTTGAACATTGCCAAGGTTAGGCTATGGTTGTCCCCTCCAAAATTCTTGTTGAAGTTTGATTGACATGGGAGCAGTGTTGGGAAATGGAGCTTTTGGGGGACCATTAGTTCCAAAGGAGGTATGTATACCTTTCTCACATGATTTCTTGCTCTTGTGGGCTGGACTATTCACTGCAAGAGAGGGTAACTATAAAGCATGCCCACCTCTGTGTTGTTTCTTCTGCACATGTCTACTTTCCTTTCACTTCCCACCATGAGTTAAACAGCAAGAGGCCCTCTCCAGTAGCAGACACATGATCTTGGACTTCCAGCCTCCAGAACTGTATGCCAACATAAACCTCTTTTCTTTACATGTTACTCAGTCTTGGGTATTCTGTCATAGCAACAGAATAATAGACTAAGACAATACTATGTTTAATTCAGCCTGTAGTTAAAGAATTAAAGTTATTCTTTAATATTACTATAGAGAGATTGGATCCCAATAATATTAGGGATTATAAATATTTCTAAAAATAATTGTTTCAAATAGGTTTATTCAGCTAATATTACTGATTTACTACCAGTGGAATGTAAGATATGAATTTTTTTCTACTCTTTGTATTTGTTATTTATCTATACTATGAATGAACTCTCTAGATCGTAGACCCAAGCTTGATATGTGGGAAGGACTCCATGAATGTTTATTGACTTGATCCATTCACCCTTCAATAGAAGAAGCATAGAATTAGATTATAATCTCTAGGTAATAATCATCAGGTAATAATCTCTAATGATGTAATTAACTGGCTCTAAATATGCAGAACCTAGCTCCGTGGTAGGGTATAGCCTTTAACAAGCTAAGAGATTCCATCAAAAAGCCACTGCCTTATTTTTTAGATGTATCTATTAGCTCCTTTCAAGAGGTGCCAAAACACTTATCTATGTGCTCAAACTTTAAGAAAAGCACTAACACCGTTTCTGCCTCCTGGGGTTTATGGGCCAGCACTAATCCATTGGCACTAACCCAGAGACAATCCTGATATCCTCGCTGAGCCGTGTGCACACCCAGCAATGGCAGCCAGGTGCAGGGCCAGCGTCTTGTCTGTCAGTGGCATCGTGGACAAGCAAGGACCATGGGGTGTTAGAGGTGAATCATGAGAGATGCTCGGATGATAGCCAGACCAGGGGAGGGGAAGGACTGGAAGAGAAACTTCCCAGGAAGAGGTGACCTACAGACCTGCGGATAGTGGGAGGATGTGGGAAATAAAGAATGGCTTAGTGTTGCTGGATTCCGCAGGGAGAGGCAGAAGCAGAGGTGACTGGTGGAAGAGCCCAGTGGGTTCCCATCCCCTGGTCTAGGAGCTTGTGCCTATCCTGGAGGCACGAGGCTTGTCGGAAAACCACGGAGCAGCACAAGGACGTGATTTTCAGTAAGGTCCATGTAGATGTGTGATCGCTGACTGGTAACATCCACATTTCCTCTTAAAACGTCTGAACCACATACAATTTACTAACCCACTTGGCTGTACTTGGGATACTGATGAGCATGTAAGGTAACTCTTTGGCTTCTTTCTTCCTCAGTTACATTAGCTGCTCAAAGATGAGCCACATCAGTATGCTTCCAGGGATTGCTGGATCTTAAATGAAATTTTAGATATAAAAGCAATTTCTAAATTTATAAATGTATCATTATCATAACATGTATTATGAATATGATTTCAAGTTCTTAGAGATAAGATTTGATGTTTTGGTCCCAGAAATGTTGCTTTCCCAAGGAAAAGCTGTCCATCATACAGACAGGAAATCTCCATAACTCCTAGTGCCCAATTCCTGGTGCATGACATCTTTCAGGAGGTGAGAGCCTAAATGAATATTTGAAATGAGCTACTTTCTGACTGTACGGGAGAACAAGACCTGGGGAATCTCATAGATGACGTTTGCACGAAAATGGAACCGGCCCCTCGCTGTCCACTACCCTCAATTTCATCTTCTATATGCATTTATATTAGAAAAAGGAGTTCGCCACTCCAGAAGCTCAACAGCGCCGTCACACCTCTTCTCTCCCCTTGGAGAGCCAGGCGTGGACTGCAGCTCAGCGGTCTGGCTGCCCGCGTCCCCCGTGTCGGCCTTAGTGGCTGGGACAGGTGGCACCTGCGAGCTACGTGATAGTTTAGGGCGCAGCACCGGTTTGGGTCCAGCCCCCACCTTCCGCTCTCGGTGCTCGCCCTGCGCGGACAGCCCCGGGCTTCAGCTGCGAACGTACTAAATGTTGTGGGAAAGACGCCCGAGTCCCGGGAGAGTACGCGCCACCGGAAACGTGCAAGGGAAGTAGCATGGTCGCCGCCACTGCCCGGCGCAGATCCCAGCGCCACGGCCTCGGCTGCGTCCTTCCCGCACCCCAGCAAGTGGGCTGCAGGGCGCTGCTCCCGGGCTCAGGCCCCCAAGGTGTCCGGTGGGACGGTGAGATCGCAAGAGGGACCGGTGTCCTGGGCCAGCACGACCTATCCAGGCCTGAGGTTTTCTCTGGGTTAAGTTTTTATCGATCGTTACAAGAAGGGCCATTACTAATATATAATTAGTGACCGGGACGTCCAGTCCTCTTCATAGAGTGCACACTGAATCACCTGGAGGCCCATCTGTTTGTTTTGTTTTGATTATGGAGGCCCATTTCCTTGACTTCTCATGATCTCATCATTGTGCAGGGGCGACTTAGCACTAATTTTGTGTATTGCATTTATTCCTCAGTCCATTTTCATATATATGTATAGATCTATATGCAAAATAGATACAGTTCATATATAAATGCACACATGAACACGTTCTCACATATGCTTATATATATAAATTATATATGTAATACAGTTGTTTATAAATATTTATACCACATTCACTTAACCTCAATCCATCAAGTGAATTCAGTTACATCTGTATAACTTTCATAAGGAAGGAATAACTTAGCATATAACTTTTCCAGTTAGACTGCTATTGTTAGAAATAAATCTGTATTTACTCACTGTATCCTAGTTATCTTTATTTTCTGATGAAAAAGGTAACAATAGACATCCCTTTGCCATTAATTATCGCACCAGAGAAAATGAATGTGGGAGTAAATAACAATGAAACTGATTTTTACCAAATAGCAAAACTGGATAAGAGAAGAATAAATAATTTGTTTTAACTTTTTGAGGAACGGCTTGCATAACTAGCTTAGCTCTAAAATGCTGATCGTGAGGTAGTCACCGTGCATACATTGATTCACTGTGACTCTTCTCTTCCTTTAGGCCTTTGGAGCCTCCTTGATTTAGACCCCCGACGCTCTGCTCCGGCTGAGTCTGTGAGCATGCGCACAGCTGCGCTGAGTTTCTGCCCGTCCACATAAAAGTGATAACAGCTCTTGTGTATCCCACCCCTGAAACATGCCAGCCACTGCTTTCGGGCTTCACATTTTAATCTTACTTAATCTGTGTAACAATCGTATTGGGTAGGTACAATTTTGTCCCCTTTAAAAAAATGGGGAAACCAGAGCAAGTCGTTGAGTGAGCTGAGATCATTCAGTAAGTCCCCCTGGGGAACATCGCCTCCTATCCAGCGGGGACACTCCCAAAAGCCGGGGCTTCTGGTAAAATTCCCCACATTTCAATCATTACTATGCTCACTCTGTTTAAATAAAAGTCAAATCCAAATTTTACAGATTGAGTGATCATAAAATTTTCTGCACTGTACCTGAGTCATTAGCATTATTTTTGGATTCAGAAGATTTGTCCTGCAGAAAAACAACCAGGGAAGAGGCTTCCTTCTGCCTGACTCAAAGCCCAGCCCCTGTGTGCCCCTTTTACAGGAAAAATATCTGACCAGACTGGACTTGGGTTCTATGTGCAATGCGCAATTCAGGATCTTGTGTCCACATGATGCTATCAGGCACTCATTAAAAGTCCTTAAACAGACAGATGCTTAACTGACTCCAAGGTAGCCCTAAAATTCTTTTATTTCATAATTTGGATCACAGAAGTTTTCAAATGGAATGATTAAGGTTTTAGCCTTTGAGTTGCAAATAAAAAATATCTTTGCTCCACCTCAAATGGAAATTTATAAATTTGTTAGAAAGGCATTTGGAACTAGATATTTAAATATGAGACTGTCCCTGGAAGCCCTGAGCCTCCCTGGCCTGTTCTCGATACACCAGTTCTTTCTCAGCAACTCTTCATTCTTCTTTGCTTTGCACCTTGATGCAGGTGACAGGAAACTGTCACTCCAGCCCTGTGCCTGGAGCTTCAGGCTAGTACTCCTCATTCTGGGCCTGCATTCCTGGGAGATGTCAGTTGCTAGGTTGAGTCAGGAAGCCACCTCTGGGCTCTCTGTCCCCCACAGAATCATACAGCATACTGTATGAGGATGAGGGTCACAGTGGCTTCAGATCCTGGAAGAGGAGTCTGGAGTCCAAGGCCGGAACCAGAAAAGCAGCAGCAGCACAGGAGCATGGGTGAACAGCCTCAGCTAGATGGTAGCTTTTGGCCTTCTGCCATTGACGGGGGAATACCCACCTACCGCTGCACAATGTCCTCTGTAAATTATGAACTATGGTATCTACATAATACCATATTGCCAGAAAATCTACAGAAAAAATTAAATATTTGCTTGAAGACAGTATTTCAATTCAAGTGATGTAAACATATGTTGCTTTCATTTTCATCAATTTATTTGCTTGAAGCAGAAATAAACGTGAAGTAACAGAATACTTATGTTTTTCAACTTGCACCTCTGTCATCGCTACTGGACACAGATCAGGTCAATATTGTCACATGAAGGAAAAATCACACATAGCTAATCAAAGTACGACTCGATCTGCATTTTATTTTTAATAGAACTAGAGATGCCAGGCTATCGGTACTTAAATATTGGTCACCTTTGAAAGGAACATCTTTTATTCTGTGCTCAAGTCTAGTTTACAGTTTTCTGTTTAAATGTATATGATGTTTATTTCCCTATTTTTTTTTTGAGTGCCACTACTTGAAAAACTAAAAGTCACAATATTAAGTAGGCCCTGAAATCCTACGTTTGTTTACTTCTTACTAAGGAAGAGCAGAAAAGTTGCTAGTTGATAGTAAAAGCGCAGGCATAATATAGATTTACCACAATAAAAATGGGTAGTGGGCAATGACAGCCCAAGGCCAAGACAGGAGAGCAGCGTTTTAGATGATGAGTGCATCTCCCAGCTCTGCTTGCTAGCTTTCTGAAGTCTTCTCCGTCTCGTTGTGTCCGATGGAGGAAGCTGACAGCAGTACCTGGCAATGGCCACATCCCCAGGACCCTCTGAAGGTGTTAGTTCACTGGGCAGCAGGGACGTGCCAGCTGTGGGTCAGGGTGGGATCTTGAGTAAGAGATCATGTGGGTGGACCCAGACCGTGTCCTCCGGGTCCTTAAGACTGTGGGGAAACTCTTCCAACCAGAAAGAACCAGTGCTCACACCTGCAATCCTATTGACTCAGGAGACTGAGGCAGGAGACCCCACGTTTGAGGTCAGCCTGGGCAACTTAGCAAGACTCTCTGAAAATGGAATGTGGCTCAGTGATAGAACACCCCTGAGTCCAATCCCCAGGAAGGAAGGAAGGAAGGGAGGGAGGGAGGGAGGGAAGAGAGAAAAGAAAGAAATTATCCTTAGAAAAGACTATAGCAGCAGCAGCACAAAGGCTCTGGACCCTGTTGCTGGTTATGGGATGTCAGGGTGACCCGCAAGGTCCAGAAAGAAGTCTTGAGAACTTGGCAAAGAGGAGATGTATTCTTTCCTCAAGTTTCCAGAAGAAATGGAGCCCACCGACATCTTGCTTTTAACACTTCTGACTTCCGGATGGTAAGGTCATAAACTTGGGTTGTTTCAAGCCTTTAAATTGGTGGTAATCAGTTACAGTAGCAATAGAAAATTAATAATATAGATACAAAGTTGCAAACCTGTTTGTGGAAAAAAAAATCCGTTTCCTTGGTTTTGAGCTTCAGAAGAAAACTTACTCCCAGAAACTACAAGAACAAATAAGCATCCTAACGAACAAGATTCCTGATTGCAACTTTTCATTAAGAAAGAAGAAACATAATCTAAAGTTCCTTCATTCTTCTGTCACTCTCCACCCAGGAAATGGGAGGGAAGGAGGTATGAAAGATGGCAGAATGAGACAGACATCATCACCCCGTGTACACCTATGATTACACAAATGGTATGAATCTAGATTGTGCACAACCATAGAAACGAAATGATGTACCCCATTCGTGTGCAATGAATCAAAACGCAGTCTGTAAAAAATAAAAAAATAAATAAACAATTTAAAAAAACAGAAGAAACAACAGCAAAATGGTCAGAGGTATTTTTTTTTATCTGGCTATCATTTATTTTTATTTCTTAATCTTTAAGACAATTTTTAGCCAATTTTTTTAGAGGAAAAGCTCAGTCAGAAGTCAGAGGAATATGCTTCAGAAATGAAAACTTGAGAATATATAGGAATGCTTAACATCGTTGTCAATTAAAATATCAGAGATATGAAAATGCCATTCCCTTGTTACAATGTAAAGAATTGAAAAATTATAGAAGCCCTCTACTGAGCATTGGGAGCTGGTTTCAGCACTGAGAGAATGGCCTCAGAATTAGGAGTACTCCTGCTTTGTTGCAATCAATGTGCCACAAAGTCTGTGGCATGGCATTAAAATACAGTAAGTATTCTGAACGCTCAGAGGACCTCTCAATCCTAGAAGGCAGGTTGGAAGAGGTTCAGTTTTCCTGTGCTCTGAACTTTGCTCAGGATCTAATTGTGTAAAACTGACTGTGCTGGGCAAAACCACGTGATGTGACAGCCATCAGTAGGGAAAGGAAAGTTCATTCTGTGACCTTTAAATATTTGTCAACACCTTGAAGAATGTTCGTCAGCCATAAATATGTAAGACAACAAAAAACAGTAAACTGATATGTCTGTATTACACTGTAATTTCAAACATTGAAAACGTCCCGTGCTCCAGTTCTTGGTGAAATTCTTCTCTTGAGCTGTTGCAACACCATTTGCTTTTTCCAGTCCTATCAGGGCAGAAAGGAGGGAGCATCGATCCTGGACCTCCCTGAGCCGGCATGCTTCTTTCCAAGTCTGAGTCAGGTGCCGACACTTCACCCTTTGCTTTTCTAATGACTCAGAGTATCCCTGAGGACTCCGTTTATGTGAAGTTGCATGTGAGTGTCACCTGCTCTGGGACAGCTTCGTCTTTTCATTGCAACCACTTCCCTGGTTTGTCTCCTGAGATCTTCTTGAGGAGGTTCTCTGGCTGCACAAGACGACAGCGTACATGGAGTCTCAACTCCAAGGTGGTAGAGGCAGCATTTCCTGGACGGCAGTCCCCTTGACAACCGCATTGACCTCCAGCTGAATTTTACTCCCAATGTCACTGTGTTCTGTTTCTTTGTTAAACTTTTGCCGTTGGTGGCCAATTCCCAGCTCTGAGTGTCTTTGTGCGGTGCCACCTGGTTTTATCACCAAGAGACAAGTGGGAAACACAATGGCATACTTTGCTGTCTGTGTGTGAATTAAATAACAGCTGTGCAGGGACCAATCACCAACAGATTGGAGAGAGCTGTGATTGGTTGCTGGCAAAGATGCTTGTCTGTTATTTTTGTAGTCATTTGTGGACTGGAGATCTAGTAGCAAAGTTTGAATTTCTTGCAGTCACTTATAATTAATATGTTGTGATAACTGAAATTTCAACATGTCGTTGGGACCTTAATATTATTTAATTAAATCAAGTTATATAAAATCTGTAAATATCACATCTTGGCCAAGTAATATAACCAGTATTGTGATTCAAGTACAAAGGAGTTTCAATAATAAAAACAGGCATTTTAAGGCAGAGACAGCCACATCAATGTTCATAGCTGCTCAATTCACAATAGCCAGATTGTGGAACCAACCTAGATGTCCTTCAGTTGATGAATGGATAAAGAAACTGTGTTATATATATATACAATGGAATATTACTCAGCCATAAAGAATGATAAAATCATGGCATTTGCAGGCAAATGGATGAAATTGGAGAATATCATGCTAAGTGAGATAAGCCAATCTCAAAAAACCAAAGGATGCACGATCTCACTAATAAGCGGATGACGACACCTAATTGGGGTTGGGAGGGGGGCAAGAATGGAGGAAGGTAGGACTGTATAGAGGGAAAAGAGGGGTGGGAGGGGTAGGGGGGAAGGGAAAAAATAACAGAATGAATCAAACAACATTACCCTATGTAAATTTATGATTACACAAATGGTATGTCTTTACTCCATGTACAAAGAAACAACATGTATCCCATTTGTTTACAATAAAAAAAATTTGAATTCCAGAAATAAAAAAAAAAGACAGAGATAGGCAATAAGAGAGAAACAGAAGCAGAAAGAGGAGGAGTGCTTTTCAAAAAAAAAAATAAGCAAAAATAAAGTTTTTAAAAAACACATTAAAGGAAGTAAAAATGCTGTTGAACATGTTTTATAGAAATGATTCCATGCACTGTAGAATTGAGAAGTACTGGAAAATAAGAAGATGATGTGAAGAAGATGATGTTTATCGTGAATGGAAGTGACACAGAGAGATCTTTAAAAGAAATCAATCCAGAGGCTGCAGAGGAGGGGCTTAGGGAATCCAGCCAAACAGATGCATATGGAACATAAAGAGAGTTTTATAAAGGCAAATAATGTTAGAATTTTTGTCCCACAAAGCCCTTGAATTATGATAAATGTGAATGTTCTGTATGTATATTTGGAAAAACAATTGTGCCTTCTGCTTTAGTCGCCTTCTTTGCACCAATAATTTCTTAAACAATATTCGGTTTCTGCAGCATAACTCTGTCACTGGAGTGGAGCCAGGCTTCTCTTTGACAAATCAAGTACTAAATAATTCATGGCTACTCTGAGGGGGAAATTTCCATAGCACACTGCTGTGGAGTTTGCCTGCCCAGGACGAAGGGCTCGACGTGGGTCTGCAGAGCCAGCCCTCTCTGTGTGCAGATGCCTTTCAGATCCGTCAGGGTCTGGCGCACCTCGGGCAGGAGAGGGGCTCACTGGTGGGCGAGCCCTTCAGCCTACAGAATGTGTTCTTTAGCTGCAGTTAATGGTGTTATATTAGATTAATTAGCAGGAGAATGTATTCTTTTATTGAAGACAATGACAGTTATTTTTATCTAAATAAGAACTGATAACAATACATAGGGCCCAAAAATGTATTTCCATTCTCTTTATTATAGATATATTTCTTACACATTCTC
Source organism: Sciurus vulgaris (assembly GCF_902686455.1). NCBI lineage: Eukaryota > Metazoa > Chordata > Mammalia > Rodentia > Sciuridae > Sciurus > Sciurus vulgaris. Next base: position 153,747,481 of record NC_136467.1, read on the forward strand.
AAGAGATGGGGACAGTCAGGATGGTGGACTAAGAACAGATGTGATTGAACAACAGCAAACAAAAATAACAATAATGTTCGGATGGAGAGGTTCAATTAAGTTTGTCAGATATGTGTATATCTTGTAATAACATGATTAGCATGTAAATCATTGGTGAGGATACAGACGAAGTAAAACCCATTTATTTTTAATTACATTTTCTCCAAATCCAGAGAACAAAATCTGATTTTATTTTAAAAGAAATATCAATAAGTTTGCGAGATGAATGCATATATCTTCTGCTCCCATTTTCTAGGTACAAAACACGTTGAAGGAATAATGTGCACAATCATAAGATATTTATGTTGGGTATCTCTGGGGTCCTTGAATGAAGGGCTTGCAAAATTCATACCATTAATTCTCCCTCTCTCCCTGCGAGCTGGGAGGCAAGCAGACCTTATTAGACAATTCTGTAACTGATATGCACACGTGAAGCAGGAAGGCTGGTCCGTCTTGGAAAGATCAGCCAGTTTCCTTCCATGGGAGCAAAGACAACGGTGCAGGGAAACTGCTCTTTCCGTAATTCACCAGCCTCTGCTTCAGTCCTGGGAGGTGCTTTTTGTTTTATGCCTCCATTTTTCAATAACTAAATTTATATAAGTAACTGCCCAGGCCAAATATAAGATGAAATTTTTTTGGCTCTCCTCTCTCCTCACTTTTTCTTGCTTCCTAAACAGCAGACTTTCCTGTAATTTGAGCCTCTGGGTCCATAACCAGTTTTCCAAGGGAAAACTCTTACAGGGTGGTACATTTCCAGCTGCGTTACCATGGGCTAGAAAGAAATCCGGACGCTCTTAATTCTGTGTCCAATATTGATGCAAATACAACACACATGAGCCTCCTCATGTCAATTCTTTGCAAATCTGAGTCCTTTGAAAGTTCTAGATGGAAGAATTCTTCAAGAGTCCCCAAGTTTAAATGGCCTCCCCTTCACCATGGACCATAGAAGTTTGGCTGGAACACATAGACAGCTGCATAGACAATGTTGCCTTTGCATTCAGAATCATCCCTGCCCTGACTTTGGCCTTTGAAAAACTAGTGGCATACTTCTCTCAACAACTAAATCTCTGCTATAGTAATAATCTAAATAATTCTTATGCTTACCATGTGTTTCATACTTTTCTAAACGCTTTACAATCACTACTGCACAAACATTTATGACGTGAGCTATTTTTATTCTTAAGCATACAGAAACTAAGCTCAGAATTTAACTTAATCCCTCAAAAGACAAGAATCCCCAAATTCCTTTGCTTTACACCTTATGATCTGACCACTAGCCCTGCATGCTACCAAATGCTAACGTTGTGTGTGCTAGGCAGCGGTGAGCTACATTCTTGTTATTAACAAGGAATTTGAAGAGGGCATTAGATGTTTGAAACAGAGGTGTTAGGATGAGCTGAGTAAGATGTGGACTTTCTCAGTTTTTCTTTTGCCTTCCCGAGTGATCTTACTTTAACACTGCCGCAGAATGAACTTGACTGGCTTCACAGTTTTTGTAGCTGATGGAAGAGGTTTGCAGAGTCCTCTCCTATTTCCAACAAATACGTCCGCTCCCAGCCCGCCTGCAGCTGGAGGCTCTGCCCGATGAGAAGCAGGCCACCCTGGGCTGGAACATGTGAGGTGGCCGGAGGGCTCATAGCGACTAAGTGGAAGGCCCAGGAAGGGGACCCCACCTCCTGAACACTTTGACGGGGATGGAGCAGGTGCCCTGGCCCTCCTGTGGTTGCAGGGTTCCAGCGAGCGTCTGCAGGAGTCTTGCTGTGCTCTTTCCTTCAGTGATGTTGCAGCTCAAGGTGAACTATGAGAATAATATTTTCATTATGTCAGAAAAAAAGTAAAGCACCTGATATCAAGGTCTGTCTCACCACTTAAGCACTGAACAGAAGGTAAACCTGGTGGGTGTTGACTGTGCCCTGTAATTTATTCAAATGTGCTTTTACTGTTCTGTGAGTCTGAGGGGATTATTTGCAGCATTATTGTTTTGCAGTATACAGGTAATGCTAGGTTGTTAAGAATTCTGTTTCAGAGCTTTATACCAGTTCAGTTTCCAATGGCTGTAACCAGTGATGGCAGACCTGCGGGCTCCGGGTCCCAGGTGCTCATGGAAGGCGTCAACCAAGGTGAGCCAAGGTCAAAATACACACGGTCGTTTTCAAACACTGTGAGTTTAGCCGAGCAGGAAGATGGTTTCCAATGTCCCCTTTGCCCTTCTTTTTATGTCCCTCTGAACGTCACTGAAACATAATTCTGGGTGTTGCTAATTCCTCTGAGCTTCATTCATCCAACTACATTTGTTTGTTGTAACTCCTAAGAGCTCAGCTTGGCTAGAGGAATAGCAAGTCATCTCATGCATAGACCTGTAATTTTATATATTCAAGAGAATAATTTTTATGGTGTTTCCTGTTGTAAGATTGTTGGGCTGGGGGTGTAGCTCAGTAATAGAATATGTGCTTAACACGTGTGAATCCCTGGATTCAATCTCTAGCAATCAGAAACCAGACCCAGGGTGGGGGTGATTTTTATTTCATATACTGGAATTCCTCTTTTTAAAGGCTGAATAATATTCCACTGTAGGTGTGGACCACTTTTCTTAGTCCATTCATGCACGGTCGTTTCTACCTTCTGGTTGCTGTGAGCAGTGCTATGGTCTAGGATCTCTCTGATCTCTTTGAGATCTTGATTTCACAGCCAAGTATCCTGCAGTAGGCAGGAACATGGGTGACCCTGAAGGGCACCATGCTGATGGTCACAAGTCACTCACAGAGGGACAGGCATGGAGTGGGCTCACTTACACCAAGCACCTCGGATAGTTAAGCTCACAGAGGCAAAGGATGTATCCATGGTTGTCAGGTGGTAGGGGACAGAGAAACTGGAAGCTTAATCCATGGGTATGGAATTTCAGTTAGAAAGATGAATAGTCCTAAGACCGTCTGTACGCCATTGTGCCCACAGACAGCAATTCTGTCAGTGTTGTGCACTTAAAAGTCTGTTAAAGGGTTGGTGTGTGGCTCCATGGCAGAGTATGAGGCCCTGAGATCCGTCTCCAGCACCACAGATAACTAAACAAAAACCTGTTGAGAAGGTCAATCTCATGTTCAGAGTTCTGTCCACAAATTTTTCAAAACATTTTTATAATGTCATGCTTCATTTATTTCAGGTAAAATTGTGTACCAGCTTATGCCCTAAATCCAATTTTTCTGGCACTCCATGCTCCTTACGCACAAAAGCTTATGAAACAGAATATATATATACATAAAATATATATGTATATATATATGTATATATATATATGAACTATGAGTAATTTTGATTCCTAACAGCCTCTAGAATATACAACAATTCACCCAAGTATTCAGTAAAATTTTAGGAACTCATTTACTAATTCCTCAAGTCGATTAGAAATATTTTTTTCAGCACCTGGTATTTGCCTGTCATTTGATATTTGGTAGATATTAGAAAAGCAGTGGTAAAGAACAGGTTGAGGAGATCAGACTAATCTCATCATTACTAATTAGTAACTGCTCATCGCTAATGAGTAATCACACAGGGGAGTGAATGATAAGACCTGATTGATTGTATGACACAGGTAGTTTAAAATTGGTTCGAATAATAAGACCGATCAGTTACCAGGCACTCTTTATAAGTCACTAATGCAAAAATGAAAAATCATAGTCATTGGTTCCAGATGTTTAAGTTAAGGCACAAATCCCAGTAGGTGATCAAAGGACTAAGTCATCAATTATGCTTGGGTTGGGGTCACAGAAGGAAAGCGAGAGTAGTCGACGATGAGTCTTAAAATGCAAAGGAGACCTTATCAGCAGAGGGTTGGGCCAGGGATGAGATTTCAGACCGGCTGAAACACTTCAGAGGCAGGAAGGTCTGACCTGAGTAGGGGCCTCAGCAGGAATTCTAGCAGGTGGAATGGAGGAAAGGTGGCCGGGTGAGCAGACCCCGGGGTGAGGCGTCTGGGAAGAAGTGAGCCTGGGTTGGTGGGTCAGGTGAAAACGGCATTTACTCCCTGGTGTCAGAAGCCGTGGAAAGGTCCAAAGCAGGGCATGTGGCAGTAAGGTCTCGTCTTGGGAGTAAAACTGTAGCGGCCGTATGGAGGCGGGTGGATGGGGAAATAAAGAAAAGGAGCAGACTCTCAGGAACCCTGCAGGGGACCTCTGCCGGAAGTGGGGGATGCCATACAGGGAGAGTAACGCGAGAGAAAAGGTGGCTTTTCGCTGTGGATAAAAACGCTTAGACCACACCACGGGGGGAGTCAGTATTCACAGGGTGCATCGTAGCTTCGCCTGTGCCCGGGGGAGACCGGGCCACAGTTCAGCCGCTGGGCAGAGGCTGCCCAGACTCAGTCAGGGCTGCACACCTGAGCTGACCGCAGCAATGCCACATGGTCTTGGTGCAGAAGAAACCAGGCAGAGTCTCCCTGGCTCGGCCACCGAAGGTTCGCTAGGTAATGACACCAAGGTGATCCGGATGGGAAAGAAGCAAGCAGAGAGGACACAACCAGAGCAACCCATGGGCTCCACTCACAGGATAGTTCTTAATGCGAAGACCGAGTGATGGGAGTCCTGGGTAACAAAACTGACCTGCTCTACAAGCCACCAGGCAAGAGAGGGCAGCCGGGGCAGAGGGGAGCACCAGCCTCACGGCGTGCCTCAGGCACCAGGAGAGTCAATCGTGTGCCATCCTCCAAAACGGGAGGAGACCACAGGGAACCACAGGAGCAGCCAGCCACCAGAAACGCGGCTCTGTCGGGGACACAGTTTTTGATTGAATTCCCTGCCTCTCCAGATCTTCATGTTCATCAAGGTATTCCATTTAAATTATCATTAAAGTGAAATTAAGTTGGTATTAACCTTGTCTCTTCGAATGACGCTTCTGAAAGGTAAACACAGCAGCTGACACGCATGGAAAGGAGATGATGGATTGATGGATGCTGGTTGGAGTGGACGCAGGCCTAATGAGTGATCGCCTCTGCTATCACCGTATCGATCCGATTTATGCATGTCAGATGGGGCTGGCGAGGAGGAGCGTGCAGAAATCAATCGCGGAGCCTGCGAGGACAGCAGCCTCCTACTTTCACAGGTATTAAATCATAAACTTAAATTAGAAAAAAAAATGCAAAAGTTCCTCTGGTACCTGTCTCTTCCTGACACTCTTTGGCTTGGCAAAGACTTGCTTATCAACTGAAATGATTTGTGGCGGACAAATAATTAAAAGCATGTGGTTGGAGGTACACACACTTCCAACCCCTCTTTTCCATTCAATGAAGAAGTCGTTTCTTTTGATTTTTGCTTGTAATGATAAAAGTACATTTTGAGGTGCATGCTCTTCCATCTCTCATTATCTCAGTATAATGAAGAGGAGTTATTTCTGAGCTCACTCTGTATCCATTGAAGGGATGGGTGGGAAGAAAGATAGCAAAGTTCATATCTTAGAGGGAACCACCCTGGGGTCAGTGGAGATGTCCCTGTGTGCCCATGTGCACACCCACAGGTGCTCATGACACACTCAAAGGTGTGATGTATCGCTCAGCACCTTTGCTGGAGAGAAGTGCAGCACCTTCCGTGGGGCACTCAGAGGACCACGCAAGTCCCTCCTGCGTGACATCACCTTGGCACTTATTTTGGAGGAAGCATCCTAAGGCAGATTTGGACTGAGGATGGCTGCCCTAGCAGATAAAGCCCTGCTCAGGAGCTTTGCCCCGGCCCCACTGTGGAAGATCATTCCTGTGGTGGAGAAAGGACCAGAAAGCCGAGGCACAAGTGCATGACCTTGTTCTCCGTGGTGGTGGGTGCTGTGGCTTGCCCTTAGGTGTCCCCTGCAGGTCTGGATGGTAAAGGCTTGTTCCCTGGGGTGACGCAGATGGGAGGTGGTGAGCCTTTAAGAGGTTAAGCATGGTGGCAGGTCTTTAGTTCACTGGGGGCAAGTCCTTGAAGGGAATTATGGGACCAAGTTCCCCTCCTCTTCCTCTCTTTTGCTTCCTGGTCATGAGGTTGCCAGTATTGCTCTGTTACACGCTCTTTCCACAATGTCCAACCTTATCACATGCCCAAAAGTAATGGGGGCAATTGATCATGAACCAGAACTTTCAAAACTAAACCAAAATAAACCTTTCCTCTTTATAAATTGATTGTCTCTGGCATTTGTTATAGTAACAGAAAGCTGACTAACACTGTACACAGTGGCAGCAGACTATCATCTACTTCCATGCTCTTAACTCCTGATTTTTGATATTTAAGAAAATATCCTTACATCACAAATTTGTAAGAAAAAATGTTGTCTCCCTTTATCTTCCTTTATCAGCAACTAACCTAAGTTTAGCAGTAGTTTTAGCAAACATTTATAGAAGAATATAAATATTGTCCAATTACCTTGCCAGTCATTACTGTTTCTCAAAATCACGTCATTCTTAAGCATTAGTATAATAATAAGAGAAATCTGGGAATGCAATACATCTGTGCTTTCAGGGCTGGGATTCTGGTGCAGGGGACTGCCGCAGAGCTGTAGATATCCTCCCTCCCCTGTGCGGGGCTGCTGGCACCAGGGCGTGTGTGCAGATTAGGATGTCCACCCCTACTCTAGACTGGGTCTCGGTGTCCCCTCGAGGCCTGTGTGTGGAAGGCATGGTCCCAGCACACAGCTTTGCTGGGAGAGGGAAGGCCTAGTGTGGAGAAGCTGGGTCACGCAAGGTGTACCCTTGAAGGGAGACTGGGACCCCTCAAGTTCATGCTTCCGAGACATTTTGTCACAGTCAAATGAATGAGAATCGACACAACCCCTGGGGTTGGATAGCTTGCTTCCTGTCATGATCTGAGTCTTCTCACTCTGTCTCAGCTCTTCTGCAGAGGAAGGCGAGGTGCACTGTGGAGTGGACAATTTCTTCAGGGTGCAGCGTGGAGGGGCAGCCGCTGAATTCTGATCCCATAACTCAATTTTTGAACCCAGGGCTTTTAGCTGAGGATATTCTAAAGGTAAATCGCATTAAAGGCACCCGCCCTGCTCTCTCAAATATTATCTATATGAAATACGACAGAAATGAGATTGGAAAGCTTCCTCAGGGACAGGAAAAGCTAACAGCGGGCACTCTGTTGAGGGGGAGGGCAGGGGAGGACGCATCCCTCCCAGGAGAGGACTTCTTGCCACATTTGCCTTTAACTTAGAAAAACAGAGAAGAGGAGGAGGAGGAGGAGACGGATGCAGCTGGCTTGGTTTTACCAGTCAATGGCATATTAACTAATTCCAAAGTCACTGTGAAATAGTATAGCGATGGAGGAATTGTCTGCACTGCTGGATGCCCAAAGCTCTTCTACCTCTTCTTTCTCTTTCCCCTTATGGATATCATGAATGCCCTCAGAGAAGACAACCACTTCCCTTGTGCCCTACTCTTCTTAAGTGTTAGGTAACAGGCATATTATTTTATCATTTTAAAATTCAGTTGCAGAGCTGAATCCATGTTTCCACATCCAATTCTATATCAAGGTGAGAGCAAAACAGTTTCACTTTTCTCACAAGCTTCTTATGTAATTAAATTATAGTGACTGCGGGATCTTTTAATGTGATCAATATGTCGGCACACTTAAAAAGCGTTGGCTTATTTTAAGAGTCCCTCGGGTGGTAGTTGTAAGAAGATAATGTACAGATGCATCTATCTGTAAACATTTTGTAAGTGAAATTATTATCAAAGGCTGCCGTTTTTGAAGGTTGATAAGAGTTCTGATCCCTCTTGGAGGCTGAGTTATCTGTAGGATAAAATTAGGGACTGGGTAAAAAGAATATAAAATCAAAACGAAGAATCTACATTGATTTCTAAGGTTTTGAAGACTCCCAAGAAGTAGTCGCTGTGCCATGAAATACAGGTTTTGCCTTCCTTTCCGCTTGAATAGGAAGAACAGTGCAGCAATACATTCTCATTAAACAGTGATGTATTACAGAGGTAAAATGCCCATTTTGGAAAATTTGGGAAGTGCACGGAAGCAGTGAGGAGAAGAAGCCGGTCACCTGTGACCCACGGTGGCCAGGCTGCAGTGCTCCTTCCTGCACCCTTTCTGCCTGCTTTCCTAGGCGTTTCTCCACGGAATCCCCGAGAGCGTGACATCTGGGAAGAGTGTCACATTCAAGGCGTTCGTTGTGTGGATCCTCTATTTATTTTGCTAGAATGTTAGAATCAACCACAACACAGACTTCGGACTCTCGTGATCACTCACCTCCAGGACAGGATGATACGTTTACAAACAGCTATTCCACAAACGCTGGCTTCGCTGTCGTGTGATTCAGCATCCACGTTCACAGTGGTTGCGGAGGCGTGTTGCTGTGCCTGTGTCCTGTGTCTGCCTCTCCAAGGTCCTTGCTGTTCATTCTTTCACATCCACTTTTTAACTGTGGTGGGAAATAAACTATGGATTTTCCTTATGAACTGGATCTCTAATTGCTTGTCCTAAAATCCAAAATTAATGATTCAGATTATTTCCTAGCTGTTTTTTTTTTAAATACTATCATATGTTGTGAGAACTAGCTATGGAAATTACCATAGGGGATGTGAATTCCACCATTGAGTGACATCACCTTTGAACCCACAGCTTCCGTGCATCCTCCTGTCCTGGGCTTTGCTTCTTGCCTGTTCTCCCATCCTGTCCTTCCTGTGTCCATCCCTGCCAGCTTTCCTTTGTGCCCGTGTTCTGCCTTTTCCTTTCTTCTTGGCGTGTTTTACGCCTTGCTTCAACGTTTTTGAGTCTGCTGGTCTTCTGGAGACGCGTGCAGCCCTGCCTGACTACTCGGTGCGTGGGTCCCTGCCCCCTAAAGCCTGCTGCGGAGATGCTCCGACATCAGCAGGGACACACACTGCACCGTGCTTCATTACCAGTGCCCCGGCTCTCAAGCAGACCAAGGGACAGATGGACTGGAAGCCCACCAACCTCCAAGCCCTCAAGGTGCTCGTGTTTGATAGCCGAGACTCTATGCCGGCTGCTTGGCAAAGCAATAAAAGCCTTAAATGGTTTGGGGACCCCCAGTCCCAGCCTTGTAAAGTATTCATGAAATGGAATCACGGTGACCTGCTACCTTGATATGATTTTCAGTCGCCTCCAGCTCTCTCTGCATTCCGCTTGACCTCCTTTGCTACCTTGACATTGATCTATTCTTGAGATTGTAGCTATAGGGTTTCTGTTTGAACCCGAGATTAAAGTTGGAAATAAAAGTCACCATCGTGTCCCTGCGTATACGCTGATGGGCTGCTATCGCAGCCTCGGTGCTAATCAGGATGGCCACTGAAGAGTCCATTGGGAAACGTGACCTTCGGGGACTTCAGTGGCAGTGGTACCACCAGAGCTGGTTGAAGGGAAAGAAGAAGAAAAGGAATGGAGGTGACACTGGAGACTGCCCCTGGACCGTAGAGGGGATCAGGGAGTTGCTCACCACGGCCATGAGCACTTTGTATTTGATATCGGCTCACTCAACACATTCGACTAGAAACAACAGACATTCCTTGTCCTGCTCCATGTGGGACTTGCTAAGATGTTTCCCAGTGCTGCATTTCCATCCCTCTTTCCAGCCTCCTTGCCTGACTGCCCCAGCTTTTTTGTGTCTCCTGTAGAGACGGGGGTGTTTTTATTTCTCTGTGCTTAGCAGTAATTTTCTACATTCTTCTGCACCTTTTGTGACTTCTTGCCATGGTCAGCCGTTTGCAGGCGATAATGAATTTCAGCTGGATTTTCCCTTGCTTTATCCTCTTTCACCTTGTCTTTGCTTCCCTTTTTCCTGGGATAATTCCCCCGGCTATTCACAATAAAAGGAAAGGTGCACAATTAAGAATGCAATGCCATCAGGAAGACACAGTTGTGCCTTCCATGGCGCAAAAGTAGGAGGAGGTGAGGTGAGAGGAAACCACCCAGCAGGTCTAATGGGGGCTCTGCCTTTCAGGCAAAGGAGCTTCTTTCTCTAGCTAATTTCTACTTAGAAACAAAAGGATTTTCAGAGAATGGAGAAGAGAGGACTGAATGATGTTCCAATTTGCATTTTTGTTCACATAATATTCATGTGCAATTGTCTAGAGAAAGGTTTCTTTTTTGTTCTTGCTACAAATGGGAGCGCCTGTTTAAAAATACTTGAATCAAATTTTATTCACAATTATTATTTTTCTCAAACTTGTCTCTGATAGTCAAAGAAATAGATGTTGAACCCCACTGGGTTTTTCTGACCCTGTGTGGAATAACTCGGGGAGCAGAGTGCAGTAACAAGAGCAGCTCAGGAATTAAAGCTGTAGGTTCTAGTCTGAGCTCTGTGATCAACTTAGTTTGTTAAGTAAACCCTTTAAACTTATTTGTCACCATTTCTTTTCTTTTAAAATTAGGAGTTTAAATTGGATCACCTGTGGTTTTCCTTCTAGCTAAGAAAATGTTTGGTCATCTGTCACCTTTAGAAGTCAGAAATGGTGTCGCTGTAGCAGATTGTACACCTGGTTGAGGAGCCACCGAGCCTCCGTAGCAAAGGTGAAAGAATTGGAATAGAGGCACTATGCTCTCCACAGAAATTCCAAGGGACTCACAGTAAGTTCTCTAGGGCCATCCTAAACCCCACGAGCTCACGGCCCCCTCTGCCAGCTCATGCTGTCTGGATTCCCTTGCTGCCGGCTGCTCTGACTGACAGAGTTGAGAAGCCTTGCCATGTTTATGAGTTCGCATGAGCCAGTGGGTTTTGGTGCTAGAATCTGTGCACTGGCTCTTGAGCAGTTGCTAGTGAGATGGGAGACTGGAAATGAGAATTCTGTTCACAGTGAATCTTAGAAAAAGAAAAATTTTAACATAACTAAAGTGGCTATGCAATGAGGCTATAGCTCCTGGAAGACACGAAAATCATTCTGTTATCTGTGTCTCCTGACTGGCGGATCCAGTGTCAGGCACTCAGAACCAGCACCAGCAGTCAATGTATGTGATACTGACGACTGAGAAAGACAGAAGCATTCTGCAATCTTAAAACAATTCCAAGCAATGGCATCTTAAAAGTGGTGATGGTTTCTGGTATAGATATTCCGTACGCCACTTCATTCTGTGGAAAAGAATCAATGCAGTTGGCTAAGCAGTTGATCATTACTTTTATTTGACATTCTCTCTTCTCCCTTTCCTTGGTTCTGTCATTTCCATTTTCACTTTTTCTTTTTCTCCTCCGTTACAAAAGAATTCAGGGTGGCCCTCGTGAAGGGGCCGGCTGCCGCTCCCTCTGAGGGATGCGTCCTACTGGGTCCTGAGCGGCTCTCCTGCCTCCTGCCTCCGCCCTCACCACTGGCTCCTGGAGGCCGCCTTCCCAGCTGTCTGCTGCCCCTCCAGGGGCCAGTCCTGCCCCCCGTCCGACCTTTTCCAGTAGCACTTATCACAACTGACATGCTGGCTTCGCTTGTGAAGCTCGGGAGTCGTTCCCATTCAGAATGGCCTGTGGACTCTGCCTCCCATGACATCTGACAGCCCAGAATATGTCAGTGAATAGTCTTATCCTGTGTGGTTGTTTTCCCCAATTTTCTTCTAGCAGGGACCCCATTTCTCCTTCTCCATGATGTGTTTTTAATAACCTTGCTATTATGCAAAACTATTTATGGCTAAACAAAATTCTCATATTTTCTGCCAAAGTCTACTTCCTTTCTGAACCTTTTCACTGTCTGGCTCCTAGGGACAGAGGGCAGTAGAGACGCTGCAGAGCCTCTACCCCTCCAAGCCTTATTCATGAGGCTCCCAGGAGCTAGGTGTCCTGCAGATCAGGAGCAGGTCCCTACGGCTGAGCTAACACTCCTGTGACTGAGCTGCTGTTTCTGCTGCAGACCAATATCGAGGTGCCGCTTTCCCCTTCAGGATGAGCACCTGGTGAGGGAAGATTATTGTGTTAGTCAGCTTTTCGTTGCTGTGTCTGAAATACCTGACCAAAACAACTCAGAGGAGCAAAAGTTTATTTGGAGCTCATGGTTTGAGTTCAGTCTATGGTTGGCCTATTGCACTGCCCTGGGTCCAAGGTGAGGCAGGACATCAAGGCAGAAGTACACGGCAGAGGAAAGTGACTCAGCTCATGGCAACCAGGAAGGAGAGAGAGAGAGACAGAGGTGTTCTAGTGTTAGCATACAAACCCCACAGCCACACCCCTAATGGCCTACTTCCTTTATCCTTATCCTTCCTGCCTATGTTTACCACTCAGCACAGTAGTGCTATATGGAAACATTAATCCTTCAAATGGTTTAACCCACTGATTAGCTTATGGTTCTCATAACCTAATCCTTCACCTCTGCACATTAGTGTATTGTCTCACCTCGAATTCAACTGTTACAAGTAATTTTTTCTCATTTTTAAAAACTCAAGTCCTCAGAAATTTTCTGCAACCTCACTCTATCTACGAAGGTAATTAGATGTAAAGGGGAAGAAATATTTTTGCACAGCCAGAGGTCCGATAGACTGGAAGATGATGTTGAAGATTTACTGGAGCCTATGCCCATGAAAATTATTAGCAGAGAAAAGATGGTAAGATGTATTTTTTTAAAATTCTTATATATTTGTTTTTTCACTTGAAAGTGGCTCATATCTCCCTTTTGAATTCACTGGTAACTTTGAGATACATTCTCACATCTAGTTCTGCCACAGTGAAGCATGCAGCTGGGAGAAAACATTTACGTATGCTACTGGAAGAACCTGCTAATTCAGGTGGGATTGCATAATGAATTCATTTCCAAGCACTCTAATATCATATCATAAAATATAACTACAATACAAATTAAAAGCATTTATGATAAGACATACATTGGAAGGAACACGTGTCATTGGGATTAAAGAGAAGGTACACATTTGTGAGGATTTTAAAAAGTGATTGTCCAAACCATATATTTTCACACACATGCTAATTGCTACATTACGAAGGGCCAATAATTGATTGCAAGGTATTTTGCAGATGTTATATCTGTGCAAATACATGATCATCCTAAGAATCTTAAAAACCTAAGTAGCCAAAGGTATAGAGAAAAAGAAAAAAAAAATGCTTTAATTTTGATAATTTTAATAAATGAATAAAAGAAATGAATTTCCTGTGAATCACTAAAGAGAATGTGTTTTTACTGCATTTAATGAGACTATGATAATTTAGAAATCTAATACAGCAAAGTGACTTTTCTTCACACTTCTGGGGGCCTGGCCGCTTATGGAAACACTGTCTGCCAAGAGAGACGGGGGGGGGGGGGATGCATGTAGTGAAAAGGTGACATAGCTCTACACCTTAGGAAGGGTACAGTGAGGTTAAGGGAAAACATCTACATTGGCAGTGAAACATGGTATTGAGTACTTTTGCGTTTTCTTGGACATGTTTAGATATTTTGGTTTTATTCAGCTGTAAGATGAACGGGTGGAGCACGCTCTACCTCCCTCTCTCTCCTATCTGTCCCCTCACACCAGTGAGCAGACCTCATTTCCCCAGAGATGCAGATGACGACCCTGCAGTGAAGGTGCACTATCCTTGACCAAGGTCGCTATGGCAACTGGGCATCTAGACCCACAGGGCTGATTGGCAGGCTGGAGGTGCCTTTTGATGGACTATCTGCAGTGGGACCACTTTGTACACAGTGGACTCCGGGGTTATCTTATCCAGGGGAATAGAGGAGCTTATGTGCAAGAGTAGCAGTATAGTATTTTTTTTTTAAATCAAGATTCAGGAACCACATGCCAGGTACATAGCAGATGCTCAACCATACCTACTGAATTGAACTGATAACATGCTCCCTGCCCTGGTTTACCTGTATTATAAATCCCAGGATTTCTACATCTCACGAAATCCAGGGAGGTGGAGAAGAGGACTCGTGTGAACTGCCCTGGTGCTACAGGGCCACTTCTTCCTGGCATTCTTATTAAGGGAAATGTCTGACACTAGCTCAACTCACACAGGACAAAGAGCTTTCACCTCTTCACTTTTCTTACTCAGACAAGTGAAGTTTCCATGTTCTTTTTTGCGCTCATTCATAAAAATTGAATTTCTCCCATTTTTGAAACAGTGGCCATTCCTGGGTCAGCCTGTACAATTCCATGTCTTCAGAGTGTGTCAATGTGCCTGAAATTCAACACAAAGTAAATTAATTCTGCTCACAGGAGCTAGTTATCTGATCTTCCTGGTCTCCGGTGTAAAGGACTGCCACAGATCTCAGTGAGTGGCCAGCCTGTGTCCAGAGACGGCAGAGGAGCCGCACACCTTGAAAGTGATAGTGATTTATGTCTTAAGCCTCACTGGAACATAGAGGGGAGAGTCTGAACCAGAGTTCATTGTCTTGATTTCTACAATAACTATTATCCCCACAGCTGCGCCTGTGACCGCTAAAGTAAAACTTCAGCCCCAGTTACAGGGACCCCAAGGATCCCCTCCCGAGGGCCTTTGAGTCCTGGAATCCTTTGTTCCCCGGTGGGTGGGTGACATCCACAGTCAGATATTATTCCAACGAGAGCGTGAGAAGAAGACACTGGAGATTGAACAGAAGTTTCTCTTCCTTTCCCTGTCACACGTTGCACTTATTTAACGTAAGAGGAGACAACTGGGCCCAAAGTTTGCAGACTTGATAATTAAAAAAAAAAAAAAAAAAAAACAACAAAACAAAATCCCATTGCATCTGTAAAATGACCTCACATTTGGAAAGAGTTCATGGCCAAAAGCAGGAGCTGTCAAATGCCCTGCACCTCTTTTGTATGACTCACAAACTAGAAGCTTGTAAAAGTCATCTTTAAGGAGTTTAGGGGAGAATTGTTTTTTTAAAGTACATGACTCTAAGGGTTTTAGATTATTATGTTGAATCTGGCTCTAATCCAGAGCCTAGACCCTCAATTAGGAATTAGCATATTCTATTCTGTGAAGGGCCAGATATTAAAGACTGTTAGGTTTTTGAACCATATATTTAACCATATATTTGCTTATTCTTCTCTCTTTCCTCTACCCTTTAAAATTTTGTAAAATCACACAAAACATTTTATTACAGAAATACTAAAAAGAGAAAAAGCATCTTTGGCCCAGCAGGCAGAATTTGCTGTCCCCTGCCCTAGGAGATGGCTCATTCACGAGAGAGGATGGAGAGGGAATCGCCCCTGCAGGGAAGTACCCCACTGACCAGGAATCCTTCCCAGGCATCGCCTGCCGTGAACTCTGTGGGACCAAGGAAGGAAGGATGCTTCTGAGCACCGTGTTTCTATCTAGGTGTGACAGCAGGTAGTTTACCCTAACACAGAGAGGATGTCAGAGGCAGGGCCTCCCAAAAGACAATAGGGAAAGGCAGATCTGAGGGGGAGAGAGCCATGCAGATATCTGGGAGTCAAGTATTCCAAACTGAGGAGGGTGAGGAGCAAACGGAGGGTTAGGGCTGGGTTAGAAGGCTGGAGGGACAATATTAGGATGTGAACTCAGAACCAAGGAGCCACTAGATTTTGTAGGACCTCACAGATCCTTGCTTGGTGTGTTCTCAGAGAGGAATGGGGGACACTGGGCAGTTTTGAGTTGAGTGGAGAGTGGTGGATTCTAGTCACGACAGTCCCACGGACGGCCATGCCATGACGGAGAAGGAGGACCTGTGGTAGAACTGGGCACCATTCAGGGCACTGTTGCACGCACTCAGGTAAAATGGCGGAGCTTTGGAATAAAAACAATGGCGCCTGGGCTGTTTCCAAAAGGTGCCCCTCCACAGATGAGTGGGAAGCAGAACGAACTTGCACCGCCTGCTGGAAAGTGGAACTGGAGAGCATCACGTCAGGGGAATAAGCCAGACTTGGAGAATGTTTCCTCTCATACGGAGAAGCTACAGTGCAAACGAAAAAGGGCTCTCCTGAAAGAAGAAGGAAGGCCATCCGGTAGAGGAAGGGGCTCAGGGGCGGGAGGAAAAGAGAGGAGGGGAGTGACATTGAGCAAATTAAGTTAAGTGCGTGTGTGAAGGTGCCACAGTGAGACCACCATGGAGTACCGCCAGCACGCATCGATTTAAAGCAGCGGTGGAGCAGGGAGCTACGGAGATGCTGCAGGCTGAGGCGTGGCCGCGATAGATGTTTAAGATGGATTTGTTTATTTTCCCTCCTTGGTAAAGTTAGTATTTACCAAGTTGAAGAAGACTAGAGGAGAGTAGGTTTGGAAGAGAGGCGTTCCGCTTCCCACATGGTAAGCATGATTTGCTGTGGCTCACAGATGGGGATCACTCCAGCAGGTGGATACACAGGACTGGGGTTCAGGCTCGAGGTCACTGGGGTTCTCTCCAGTTCACATTCCTTTCTGCACCACTTTTATGACTTTACTGCCTGAGACTATATTATATTTGTTGCATGATTTTCCTGTCTTTCTAATATTTCCTCACTGCAGAAAGGATGGATTCTTAGAAACAGTCTTGCCTGCTGTATATCCTGCATATAACACAGTATAGCCGATGAATGATTTTAATTTTTAAATTTTATTTGTTCTAATTAGTTGCACATGACAGTAGAATGAATTTATACCTTTTGATGGATCATACATATGTGACCGATGAATGTTTTGTAGAATAAATAACTGAGTACATTTAGATTAGTTCAAGAGCATTGCAGGGTATCCCCAGGTAAAGTTCCTATGCTGTGAAATGCGGTCCTTGTCCACAGTTCCTGCCCTCTGATATGTGAAGCTTATTTTTTCAGGGGACAGATGAGATCTTTGAAACAATGAAGAACATATGTCCAATGACTTCGCAGGTAGGTAATTAGAATGCTAAGGAAACATTGGCACCATTGCAATGTCATTATCACAACAATCATTTAGATTTATGAAAATATAAAAATGATTATATTCAACGTCCAACTTTCAAGGGAAACTACCATCAACTAAATATTTTGCTCCCTCTCCTACTCTTGAGATCTATTGTGAAGGTCCATTTAAATGTTAAGAGTTTAAAATCTATTATTTTCCAAGACAAAAATAGCAAGAAAATATCAAAAGGATGAATTCACCATCATATGATACGATGAATCTTGGTATCTGGAGAAACAATTTGGAATATATTCATTTTATTGTCAGGGACAAAATAATACTCTATTTCTCAAATGAATTATGGGTCACAGATCTCCTTAGAAAGATAAAGTGTAACACATATTAAATGCTATATTTGGATACTCCAGTGCACTTCTGCCTCTTTTTTGTGCTTCCTGATGATCGGTCTGGGATCTTCAAGCAACTTGGTGTTTTAGCTGTGCATACCTGCGGGTATGGTGTGGAGGGTAGAAATGAAACTTCATTTCTATGTTTTAAATAGATTAAGGAGTAAGAAGGGCTCTTTAGCAGGTTAAGGCAATTACTTAGCTTGGTTGTGATAGATTTTCATTGTCATAGAACATAACCCCATACACAAAAGCTAGGTGCGTGTTTGTTTTACAGCTTGTTCACTGACTCACTCCCCACCCCATCCAGCCATCAGACTCTGACACCGGATCCCGACCTCCACCCGCTCTGAATCCAAACAACCTGAAAATTAGCAGTTATTTTCAAGCCCATTTCTCGTTGCTTTAGAATATTTTTGCCACAGATTTTGAATTAATTGTGAATGCTCTTAATTTGTGGGGCCAGGATACTGCATCCTAAGAGCAGGATCTCAAAGAATGATTTCACATCAAATTAAGACTCTACCAATTATTTCATATTTCTTAGAGTTTTAAAATAAATGATGCCAGTTGGTTTGGCATTCACATTTATTCTATTTCACTTCTAGTACGAGGAAGTTTTAGAGTTTCTTGCCTATATAAGTGATTCTAGAAATTTAAAAATAAAATTACATAAAGAAATGTATAAACCCTTAAATGTTAATTTAAACTAAGGAAAGAAATAGAGATATAGGTCTGCAAATCAAATATAAGAAGCTGATGAATATGACAAAATAGCTTTAAAAAATTAGCACCCCAATCTTCTCCAAATTGAGTTGAGAAACAAGTTTATTTTTTGTTGTCGTTTGTTTGTATTTTGAGTGGTCTGGGTAGAACTCAGTGACAGGATAACACTCTCCCCCCCTTGACTTGGCCACCTTGGTTTGGGACAAGGCAAATGGTATTCTATACACAAAAAAGGATCATCCTGTAATTCCTGCAGACCTGTAGACCCGTCATGAAGGTCAGGGTAGAGGGATTTACAGACGATGCTACCAAATCGACAATATTGACTGGCAGGAAGTCTCACTGCCGAACTTCTTCTATTCAAAACTGGAGGGAGATGAACTTGGATTTTCCTGAAATCTGATGTAGCTTCTAATAATGTGTGTCTAAAAGTTGGGCCAGTTCTGTCTGCTACATTAGCAATAAGCTTGTTCTTTTTCAGACGCACAAGACCCATACATAGTAACTGGCTGAGTAAAGGCTTTGTAGTTTCCATCTGAAATGTAAGAAAGAGGTTCTGCAGAGTTAGAATAAGTGAGCACACCGTGGCGTTGGTGATGCTGAAATCCCAGGCACCCTCTAGATGTGCTAGAACTCTGTGTTTGGAGAACTTGGAGAACTTGACCTTGATATATGTGTGTCACTCCACTTTCCTTAACTGTGACAAATACTGAAGACATCAGACCATGAAGAGAAAAGGTTCATAGTTTTAGCCCAGGTCCCAGCCCAGGGTCGACTGGTCCCAGTGGTGAGGCATCACATCATGGCAGCTGTGAATGATGCCTCCAATGGTCCAGGAACCTCAGACAGCGCCCCGCTTCCTGGCATCCCCCCACAATGGTGCCACACTGGGGAACAAGCCATTAGCACAAGAACCTTTCTTTGCACAACGCTTAAGATCCAAAGCTATAGTAATGTGAATCATTAGGAATTAAGTACAGAGCATGCTTACATGCTTGGGTAAATGTTTGTAAATATCAGTCCTGTGTTCTTTGATTGAGTTACAGGTGGTTCTAGGGTTTAGGAGTCACTTTGCCTATTCTTTTTAGAATGCAAGGGATGAGAAAAGGAAGATGCAAACTGGATGCAGAAATGACTGCACCACGTATTTTAGGGCCCCTGAAGCAGCCATTCGATTTGGTGCCAATGCAAAAAGCCTCATCTAGAATAATAACCAAAATACAACAGAAATCAGCAGCAGTAAGAGGAGAGATGGCTTTCACCTCATTCATCAAATCATATCAAAGTAGTTTTCAAACATGGATCAAAAATGTGTTTTACAAAATGCAGAGGAAATTTAAAATACAATCAACAAGAACCACAGACAGAAGGGCTTTTTTTCTCCCTCTTTATAATTAAACGTGCAGGGCAGGCGTTCCATAGTTCCACCCTCATGGCAGTTGGCTCACAGTGGGACACGATTAGACGGTGCCCAGTCCTCAGTCCATTCACGCATCTGCCCCTAGGTAATTGTACAGCCACTAATTTTAGTCTAAAATCCCTCAACCTCCCCCAAACTGTCCACTCAATAAAATCTTTGTCTCCTGCTCAACAAGAACAATATAACTCATATCATACAACCTTTAAGTTCTCATTTCAAAGCCAATGTAAGAGCATCAGCTCCCATTCTATCCTGTGTATACCTGACTCAACTGTCATGTCTGACATCACCTCTTGGGTGAATGACAATCATCGGACATTAACATGAGTCCTGCAAACCTCAACCATTTCGAGGTTTCTCTCTGACAGAGAAGAAAACAACCATCCACCCATTTATAAAGGCCACATATGTGAATATTGTCATAACTCTCTTTCACGTTCCATAAGCTGACACAGAATAAAATGCTATCTATTTATTTCCTGTGTACTTACAGAAATCCATTCATTTGCCACCATCCTCCTTATCATCAGTTCTTCATCTGTCCTCTAGCATCTGTGATGTCTTCTTATGTGGTTTCAGGGTCTTTCTAGTGCAGTCCCTTCCCCACAAAGCATTAAGGCTTTTCAAGGTACAGTGTACTTAAAACAACAGACTATTTCTTTTGCTTTCTTAGGGTTATCACATATCTTTATTTCCTAGAATACTATTGGCATATGCCCGTCGTCCTGGCAAATTTATCTGTCCAGATTTTTTCATGGTTGTGTCATTTTTAATAAAGTAGCATTATTGACAGTTGCAATATTTAAAAGCAAGGAAATACGAAGGATGCATTGGATCAATCTCTCTTTTGTACTTCTAGCCAATGTCCATCCAGTCATTTGTGAAAAACATGGCCAACACGGTTCACACTTTACCATGCGATTCACTACCTAACACAGTGAGCTAAACCTCTCTTTCCTCGCCAGCTGTAATAGTTCTCTTTCATTGACAGAATGTGGGACTTTTGCTCTTTAACAATGTAAACTCAGACACAAGTAGCTAGGGACAGCTACCCCAGCCCACTGACAGGCACACAGGCAATAGAAACAGGAAACTCTGTTTGTAAAGAAGTTCAGGAGCTGAGCTTGCCTTCTGCAGGGGCTAGAAGACTAATGTTCACTCAGTTGCTACGTCGTGTCCTGTGCTTTGTCAGTTGCTGTGTGGTATGCAT
Source organism: Sciurus vulgaris (assembly GCF_902686455.1). Classification (NCBI taxonomy): domain Eukaryota; kingdom Metazoa; phylum Chordata; class Mammalia; order Rodentia; family Sciuridae; genus Sciurus; species Sciurus vulgaris. The sequence goes on from NC_136467.1 coordinate 153,767,984, forward strand.
CTACAGTTACTTTGTTATTGGTGGATTTTTGTGTATGTGATAAATCTTCCATTAGCAACTGCATCAAAAATAAAATCACATTTAATGAAAGAGTAAGTGTTGCAGTGTTGTTTCTTTTTAAAGATTATAATGAATGTGCAAGCAGCATAAAATTCTTCTGTCATTTTTTGCAATCCCTGACAGTAATCATATGACAGATCAAATAAAATGAGAAGATAAAAATCTGCTGAAGAAAATCAGCACCAACTTGAAGAGTTAGCAAATATTTTAAGATAACGAACTGAACCCAAACAGGATATTTCACACTTGCACCTGCAGAAGTTACATTTACCTATGAACTATGACATCATATTTAGATCACATGATTGTTTTAACAATTATATTTCACTTCTTTTGCATTTCAAATGTACCCTGGCACTAGGAAAATCAAAATCAGAGAGTTGATTTTCTTGGCCCCATTATACATACATATCAACATATATCATCGATGATATATATAGATTTACATAAATATTAACATATATACTACATATATGTGTGTGTGTATATATATACATATATACACATATTCATACATACACACACAAACACACACACACACACACACACACACACACATATATATATATATATATACACACATACATATATATATATTCTTACCAAGACACTAAAGAAGGCTAAATATATGTGGAATAGATAGATAGACTAACAGTGGTTGCCAATTTTTGGCTACTCTCCCTAATAAGATCTAAATCTTCTTTCCTTCTCCTTGAATCAGAGCTGACTCTGCGACTTATTTGATTTTAAAAAATGTAGCAGAATTCACGTTTTATACTCTGAGTTGAGTTTAGAAGAAGCATTGTAACATCTCTCTTGGTCCCTTGGAGGACTGATTCTTGGGGAAGATGGAAACTGTGAAATACCTAAGGTATCTCAGAGAGTTTTTGCATAGGCACAGACACAAAGTGGGAAAGACTTGGAACACAGGTGCAGTAAGACCTGAGCCATTCTTTCATACCAGCCCGAATCCTTCTCCACACGATTCTTTCCTCATTTCTGCCCCCCAGCCACAGAATCCGCCATGATGTCCTAAGGGTCAACTAAAGACACAATGGTGGCCAAAGTCATTATCATGTCAATCTCTCTCTCCCTCCCTCCCTCCCTCCCTCCCTCCCTCCCTTCCTTCCTTCCTTCCTTCCTTCCTTCCTTCCTTCCTTCCTTCCTTCCTTCTTTCCTTCCTTCCTTCATTCCTTCCTCTCTCTCTCTCTCTCTCTCTCTCTCTCTCTCTCTCTCTCTTTCTTCCTTTCTTTCTTTTTCTAAATATCTTCATTTATTCCTTTTTGTTTGGTGGACCAAACCCAGTGGCTCACATGTGCAAGGCACACAATCTACCCCTGAGCCCCAGACCCAGACCTATCTCCCTTTTCATTTGTTTAACATTCTATTTCAAGCAACAGCTTTTATCTCTCCTTCCATCTTTATGCTCATTTTTTAATCAGTATGGATTCCTATTTCATTTAATAAATTTTAATATGATAGACTTATTATTTATTTTGAATATCAAATTTTTCTAGGTGTGTTCCTTCAAATTGATTCCTACATCTTCTTCACCCATCTCCAGGATTATTTGAACTTTTCCATGCTTTGGGACCAGAAAGAGTCTCCGAGCTCATCTGCTTTCCCTTTCCGAGCTCTGGAAGTAGGTGCTTCCCGAAGGAGCCCCAGTTCTCTGTAATGGAGAGTGGTATCTAGAAACCGAATTCTGAGTACTTAGAGAATACATGCAACTTGGGAAGAAAAGGGAAAGCAGGTGCACACAGGTACCTATAGCTATTTGTACATGTAACCGAGAGTTTGTGTTTAAAAATGAGTTCCTATTACTTTTCTAATTCTAATCTATCTCTGGGTCATTTGTATCCCCCTCAATGACCACACGTGCTCATACTTTCTAGACAGAATAACGACTCTCCATGTCATCCTTGTGTTTACTCACTTGCTCAGCTGAGATGTTTGCTGATGGAACCCACCACGTAACACTCTGGCCACCTCCTCCATGGACCCTCCTTGTAACTGTCTCCTGTCACTCCACCTCTCAGACACCTGGGCTTCCATGGTGTACATACTCAGGAAAAGAGAAACAAGTACTATCGTTCAAAACAACTACAATATTCTCCAATTTCATCCATTTGCCTGCAAATGCCATAATTTTATCATTCTTTATGGCTGAGTAATATTCCATTGTGTGTGTGTGTGTGTGTGTGTGTGTGTGTGTGTGTGTGTGTGTATATATATATATATATATATCACAAGGGTTAGGATTAGGAAAAGGGGCAAGAATGGAGGAAGGAAGGACTGTACAGAGGGAAAAGAGGGGTGGGAGGGGTGAGGGGGAAGGAAAAAATAACAGAATGAATCAAACAACATTACCCTATGTAAATTTATGATTACACAAATGGTATGCCTTTACTCCATGTACAAACAGAGAAACAACATGTATTCCATTTGTTTACAATAAAAAAAAAAAACAAGAGTCAAATAAAAAAGGAAATGTAAAAGAAATCACAGCTATCCCAACATGAGTATTAGGATGATAGAACTGAGTGAAAACAAGAATATGAAATAGCAAAACTTATGAAATGCAGGTGAAATGTAAAAGTACACAAAAATGAAAGTTAGATAAAGTCACCAATGATTTCAAGTGCATTGATTATAGAACATAATTTTTTAGGCAATCTAATATAAAGTATTATATTAAAGACCTTATTGAGAAAAGCATTAAAATGCTCGAAATTGTTGCTGAAGGCAAATATAGCTAACAAATTGATTAAAGCATATTAATATGTATGTTAAATTATTCTGCATGCATGTCATTTTGGGGGTTAACATAATAACAAGGAAGTTTTATTTTTAAATTATATTTTAAATGTATGCAAATTCTAAAATTCTTTAGTAATAATGATGTTTCCAAAAATATTCTTACATTAGAACTATTTTATATGGTCATCAATATAATGAGATTAATTTTTCCATAATCAACCATATTTCAAATTACACAGATAATTTTTATCTCTTACCTCCTATGTGTTTTTACTGTTCTAAATGAACAACTCTTAGGATAACGTATGATAAAAGTCCATCACTGGCCCGCATTCCTCTGCCTTGTTTTCTGAGCTCCGGTCTGACCTCTGATTCCTTCACCTGTGCAAACTGTCTCCTCCTGAGTACATTTTGCTCTTTGTATATGAAGAGCTCTTCATTCACCTCACTCTGTAGCCACTCACCTGTCAGAACCTTGTTTGAGCTACTTTCGTGATCCGCTCTGATAGGTAAATTCCCATTTAAAAATCTCTCAACGAAGCAAATTATCTTTTCCTTAGCATTGATCACAATTAGAATATTAGAGGTATTGATGTGATCATATGTTCCAGGTACCATAATGTGAACTGAATAAAGATGGAAAATATCCATGTGTTTTCTCAACATTGGTATTAACAAAATGCTTAGTTGTGCTATTAGTTAACTCTAATAGATGCTCAATAAATATGTATTTGATAAATAATTGAAGGAGTAGCATTATAATTTAATCTTCTCCTTCATTCAGGCCCTGTATTTTTTCAGAAATCTCTCTCTTCTCTCTTCCAGGACTCTTCATTTCTTGGAGGCCTTAGAAAACTGCCAAGAATCTCCCTGGGTAATATTTTCTAGAAATTGAATTAAATGTGTTTTGCTAAAAACAACAACAAAAAAAGACTTTAATAAGTAATTTGGAAAATGTTAGACTCCACCGAAGAATCATATCATTTGTAGCATGATGAATATATTGCTTTATAAAATTATAGCTATTGAATCGTTGGCCGAGGATGCCACTTTATGGTATATCACTACCATAAAGGCGAACTCATCTGATATATTTAATCCTCTTTAAACTTGGATGCTTTTCCAAAGAATCTAACAGACGTGGTGATGAAGACAGGCATGCTGACTTTAAGAAACACTGTGATTATAAAGATTTTCTTGCTCCATTTTTTTTTAAATCCTTTTGAACTAAATATTTGTTGCTGGAAAACCTAACATTGAAGCAAATCCTTTTGCACCTTGGGTCTCCTGGAGGGGCCCAGCAGGACCCAGGCAGGGATGGGGAGGAGGGCTGGGGTAAAGGCTTGGGACCCCAGCCAGGGCCCTGGAGGCTCAGGAGTCTCCCTGCTCTGAATCGAAATGGCGAGTCCTTTACTCTTAGTCCTTGAGTAACCGTGCATGTGACACCCTGTCAATCATGTGCTGGGGAGTGGCCTCTGCACAGCTGGAGCAAACTCCAGAGGTGTTCACATCTTCATTCTGCTGGCCAAGCAGCCCCACGATCCATGAGCCTATCCTTGGTGGGGAGCTATGTGATGCATCTCCATTTCCACCAGTAGTAATTTTGAAAATTATTCCTTCTTGATTTTTCAAATAAAAAAAAGATTACTATTATTTATTGAATAATAATATTTATTGAACCAAATACTCTAATATGTGTTCTACATGTGTTAACTCACTTAATATCTACAAAATCTCTACCATTTGCCAAATTATTTATCTCCATTGTACAGTTAAGGAACTTGGGCATGTAACACTTCACTTTCAAATGATTGTAGGAATGGAGTTTGATCCTGGGAACTCTAGCTGCAGATACAGAACTTTTTAACCCTACACAGTATGATGGCCTTCAAAAAAGAATGCAAAACCTAACCTAAGGCAATAAATCATCTTGAATGTCCCAGATTTGTTTTTGGTCCAGTGTACCTATTTCCATTTGGAATTTAGTAAGGTGAGTTACATTTGCATGAAAAAGAAAATTTCTTCTAATTATACTATTGGATGCAAGAGGGTGACCCTTGTAATGATTAATGTCTGATGTCAAAGACAGGACAAATACAAATAAATACATATGACCTCAGGTGAAAGAAGAAAAGCAAATAAGCCAACATCTCCATCTCCAAGTACAGCCTGTGCAATCAGGCAAAGGAGAGGGTTGAATTGTGGAGGGTCTCGGAGTACACCTGTTCTTCCCTAGGCGACTGATAGGAGACTTGATTCTCTGTGTGAAAAGTTTGACAATAGAAGTGAATTTTAGATATCTAAATCTCAGTGAAATGTCAAATGTCAATCAAAGAGCTTAACACACATTTCCATCGCATATTTGCAGGCATTCAGAATGTCTTATAAATCTGCAAAGGAACTATACACTTGTTTCCCCAAAGACTACCCTGTAAAAACTCCAGCCAATATTTTTATTATATACATTAAGGACCAATTCCTAATATCGTTGGAGAGAAAGCACATACATTGAGAAGCAGCAGTCAGTGGACGACATTCCCAGAACATCCGACAGAGGCACCAACACCAGTTTCAAAAGCCAGGGTCACAACCATAGAAATGAAACGTTGTACCCCATTTGTGTACAAAGAATAAAAATGCAGTCTGTAAAAATGAAAAATAAAAATAAAAGCCAGGAACAGATAAGGCACACGTTGGACACAGAAAGATTAGAGTCACGTCCTAATAACACATTCCTACTTCTGAGTTCCCAGAATGAATGCTCACAAATAACTTAAATAGACATTGAAAATACCTAAGTGAACAATTTAAGAACACTGCAATTCATTGACAACCACCAAACTGCATTTATTTTGCTTTATTTCAGGGGTTACCGTTTCATTATAGAAGCTTTAGAAAGTACCTGAGGATTTTATAATATAACTGCAAAACCTTAAAAAAATCAAGGAAGTAGTCTAAGAAGGTTTGATACATTGTAACTGTTTGGTTTGGTCACAAACCTAAGTAAATTATTTCCAAGATGCTCTTATACAACCTGACTCTAGTCGCGACTTCCTCATAAATATAATTTTGCATCCTCATTACTCAATTCATATACGATGGGAAAACAAAAAGTACAACCACTTCAAGGAGAATTAAAAATTGAGGTTGGCAAAGGCATTGACTCATAAGAGACTCTTAGGACTAGATTTTATGCATCTGTGTGCACCTGAGCACGTGCGTGCAGGCACACACTTCCTTTGATGCTTACAAACAGAACTCTCCTGGAAAGATCCATGGTGCTCCTGAGGTGTGAATACCAAGTATATCGAGAAATCAAAGTGGCCAATAGACAAAGATGCTTGAAAGCTTCTTCTGCACCTAAGTGACTCTAAGAAGAATCTGGACTTTCTGTTGTCTTTTCTTTATTTCTTTCCCTTTAAACTTTCCATTAAGATTTGCACCAAAACTCTTCAACAAATCTCTCTGACCACCTTATCTTTTTTCTTACATCATTAAAGCTATCATAAAGAGATCACACTATGAGAGTCGGGAGGAAGCTGGAGACACCTTCCTGGTGCACATCACTCCTTCCCCGCTCCCCTCCGTCTCACCTTCCCGTCACTGCAGTTCATTTGTCGAGCTTCCAGCCTGATTCGCCACAATCGCAGTGCCCGACTCTCTCCTGTGCGTTGAATTTGTTTCCTCTTACATCCAGGTATCACTTCAAATCAAATCTTATCAAGAAGAGATTTGGCAATCTCCCAGGGGCCCTTCTGTCTAAACACGTTTCTCCAACCTGCTCTGTCCCTTGAGTCTCCAGATAACAAGGGACACGTCACCTTCCTGTTTCTTTCGTACCAGGGTCCTTCATCACAAGCTTCCAGAGCACAGTCTGGCCTTATTTAATTCATGGTGCATTGCATTTGACTCAGTGACAAGCACAGTCTGGTGCTAATCCTTTCTGCGAATAATAGGAAATACACTGAAATTCTATTTCCTAAAGGATCTCAATTTGGGTCTGTTTTCTTAATAATATATTCTTTTAATAGCAATTCAATAGTTAGCTAAAGAATTCCTTTGAGTTTAGGAATGTCCCATTTGTCAATTTAGAGTAAAATACCTAAACTCTCTCTCTCTCTCAATCACTCTCTCTCTCTCTCTCTCCCTCTCTCTCTCCTTTTCCTTTTCCCTGAGCTCATATTTTCTGCTGCATGGGATGCCTCCAAACTGCAGCCTGGCCTGTGAAAACACCACATTCTTATTTCCAAACACACCCACATTAGAAGAGAAGAGATTTGTGGTTGACAAAACACTGCTGCCTGGATTAAGCTCCATGAGCATAGCACCATGGGAGTCCACAGAGCTGATAAGGGCAAAATTTAATTTCTACCTTGGAGGAGACTCAGTGGGAGAGAGGATTTCTCCCCAAACTTCAAAGGTAAGAAGCTGGGGATCACAATTTTACCCAGGTGGCCTTATTTTTACATTTTTGGGCATTCTGAATAATGTAGAGTGAAATGTCTTTAAATGGCTATTCTCATTACAGGTGTGCCAAGAAGAAAGGATTGCATTTCCTCAATGTGGATCTGTTGAGCAAAAATCCCTGTTATCTTCCAGTATTCTTTTGTATAATTGGGCAACATGTCAGATGAAACTTGGAAGTCAACTAACCTTCCTCTTCAGAGAATTATCTGTCCATCGTTGCATGACTACCTTGTCACCTTGTCACAGAGTGGGCACATTTTTATTCTTTAAATCTAAGAGCAAGGTACATGAACAAAAGATAGGTAAAGGCAGAATGAGGGTACTTCATCTTTTTTTTTTTAGGTTTTTTTCCCCAGTTTCCTTGAAAGCAATGTCATACAATAAAAGCAACTGTATTTCAAAGATGCATTAATTTGTGCACTAAAAATGTGGTCAAGCAGCTAATTCCAACATCCCGTAAAGAAAGCTACAGGAACAGGTAGATGCATTGGGCTGAAAGGCTTAGGAAGTCTATGCTGAGCTTAGCTATTTATTTCTATGTGCACAGTGTGAAATTAATGAAGATACTTTTGATGGCCAAGATTTCTATTACTTTGAAATACTGTAATGTAGGTAAGCACACAAGAGTGTATTTTAGAGCACTATTACAGGAATGCATATCTTGTCTTTTCAGGAAATAAATTCAGATTTATTCGCTTCATTAATGGGAAACCTAATTTCATTTAAGGTTGTATAGAACACATTCCAACCATGAGAGATACATGCCAGGTTTGCTCCATGGAAGTTTAATTCTACCTCTTAAATGGAACAATACTCAAAATGCAATCGTTCTCAAATTTCTTGGCAAACAGTTTCTCGAGTCTTGGCCCAGTTTCTTCATCACTACATTTAAGTGAGTTCCCAACTTTATTAAGACTGCAGGCTCTGTGTTGCCAAGAAAAAAACCCACTGAAAAAGCAAACAATAAGAGTTGGGTTTTTAAATAAGTTTGGGTTTACTTAGGCTGTTTAAAATTTGGTTTGGAAGAACTCAAACATTATTCAAGCTTTGAGAGGGATGAATTGTGTCAGAAGACTCTTTATTACGAGCTATTTAATGGAATTATTGCCATTGGTCTGGAAAATATAGTATCATGATTATGGCCTTAACCATTCCTTTATTTCAACTAACTTTAAGAAGTAAAAAAAGTGAAATTCAGCCTAATTATTTCAAATTTTTTTTTTCTATAAAGCAATTTGAGGTTTCTAAATGCAGAATTCATTGTAGTCCCCAAGAAAATGATTTTTACTGCCGGTCTGGCTTCTCCTGCCAGAGGACAGTGTATCATCAGAGGGCAACGAAACCCTTCCTGTGAACACAAGTGTGCCCCCGTGCTATGCCAGTGTGCCTCATTAGAAGTGGGCAAAAATGCCAGGCATGCAAAGTTTCAATAAGTAGAGCTCACTGGTGTTGGGAAGAAGTTAAATACCACAGGACACGGTGGAGACTTTCCTTCTCAAAGCTGATCCCACGCTCGCTGTGAAACTCAGCAGATGCTGGGTGTAGCTGCCGGCCCTGAAAGGTACCTGGAGCAGCCAGCTGGAGCTCGGGCCTGGAGAAAAGACGATGTCCCCTCTGCTCCTGCTGCCTGGCTGCGGGCACTTCTGCTCATCGTGTGCACTGAACGTTCCCAGAGGAAGCCACCTCATATCGGGGTCCTGCGCTCCACACTCAGCTGCTAACCAGGCCGGCCGTCTGATTGCCTCCTCTCAGCTGGCATGGCTGGCCCCTTTCGCAACCTGGGGAATGGCCGCCCCACCCCACCAGTCCAGCTGCACCCCAGATCCCTTAAAGGCCGTTGCGTAACTGCTTTCTAATCACCTCGCTTCCAAGCCAAACAACCACGGATCCTTTAACCTATCCTCAAAGGTCCCCTTCTGCAACTCTTTAATCATCTCTGTGGCTCCTCTCTGCATTCCCTGCAAGATCCCAACATCCCTGAGAGGCCTTGGAGGCCAAAACTCAGCACTAATTTGTCTCTCTTTCATGCATTGTCATGTGGTGGGAGTTGTGGGTTTGGCTTCTTCTGTGACCTAGATGGTAGCCTATTTAAAGATAAGCATTATGCTTCATTGCTTGTGAAGCATTTTTGATGATCATAATTTCCTACAGAGCTAGATACCTGGTGGATGCTCACTCTTTTGTGTTTCTTTTGTTTTGTTTACCACAGCAGCATCAATATGATCCTGCATAAAAGAAGCCCTTTACGGCTTTAATGTTATACAATTTTTTTTATGTATTCTGAACCCCTTTTGTATTTTGATCTGCCATATGAAAGGCAAGAGCTGTTCGTTCAGAAGCCTCTCAACACAAATTCCAGAGAATGTAACAGTTTTCAATTAAGACTTCAAATTTAATATTTGTCTTTGCATTAACTTAAGAGGAAAAAAGGTGTTTGTTCCTGACTTCTTTTCAAGATGGAAATGCACACTATTATCAACTCAAACTGTGTGAAAGTCATGGAAAAAAGGCAAAACATTGACTTATTTAATTAAACACACTTGCACTAAAATCAGTTATTTGTAACTTATGGCCAAAACCAGCACATTATTTTTGATATAGAAGTATCATTTTTTAAATGGTAAAAAGGACTAAGGAATCCTCCCTAGTAGAGAATCTAGAAGCTCAAATTATGATAATAAATCACAGAAGATAAAATGATGGGCAACTCATTATAGACCTTCATATGGAATTCATCCTAAAAAGAACCTTGGAGAACCAATAAAACGAAAGCCTATGTTAAGTACATGCAAAAAAGAATACTGCATGGAACCTAAAATACTTTCAAGAAATACATTGATAGAAGGTATATTTTTTAAGCATATTCTTAGATTCTGAGCTAGACATCAAGGTCATGCCATTATTAAGATCATTCATTAACATTTATATATTGAATTTCTTTGCTATGGTAAGGGTTATTCTAGATTTTGAAGATATGGTAGTAAAAAATCTTTTCACTCATGGAAGTTAAATTCTATTTATGAAATAACTGAATAAATAAGAAATCATATAATTTGTCACTAAGAAAACACATAGTTCATCAATAGACCATGTGTTCTAAAAGGAGTGAAAATAATAAAGCAGGTATCGACACCAGGGACAGCCAGGTTGCTTTTTTGTATAACATGCTGTCTGTAAAACGATGCCACGTTAGCAGAGACCTGAAGGAGGGAAGTTTTTTGATCTCCGGGTAAAGATAGTTTCTACCACAAGAATGTCAAGTGGAAGACCGGTGAGGCTGGATCATGTGTGACAGGTTCAAGAAGTCCCAGTGGCAGAGAGAGAACACCACATTTCTGCTGCTGCATCCCCTCCAGTAGGTCCCCACAGCCGCCCCATCCTGCACTTTGTCCTGTCCCACAGCACTGTCAGGACTGGTATGAGCACGCCAGACGCCATGCTGTGACTCCGGCAGCTGCCTCTGCCCACACTATTAGCTGGAGGCAGGACATGTGCTCCAAGCCCCATAATACTGCTGGGCTGCCAGAACCAGGGCCCTTCTTGCAGTAACAGTGACTGGAGAAGCCCTCATTGCCTGCTGGGGACCATCGTTCCCACTAGAGGAACAGCTGTAATGTGGGCACCTCAGCTCTCTGCTCTCTCTACTTCACCTGCTTGAATTGCTAGAGCGCCCTTACTCCTACATGGTCCACAGAGACAGTGGGACTTGTTGGGTACACTAGAGTATACACCTCGCTCAAAGTCATTAATTACAGCTGAAGAAACTCCAGGGATACTAAACTATGTACTCAGATGAAATCAGAGTCAACACTGCACAACAAGCAGACAGCCTATGGAACATCTTCAGGAGAAAATTTCTTCCTTATTATAAGGCCTCCCCAGAAAAGGGGTAGAGATACATGATCCACCCGATGTGAACATTTCAACAAAGGATCTACAAAAACATGATAAAACAGCGTAATGTGATAGTCCCAAAGGATCATAAATCTTTAGCAACAGCTAGGAAAAGTCAAAATGGATGAAATGTCTGATAAAAACTTCACATAATAATTACCTAAAAGCTCAATGAAATCCAAGAGAATATAGATAAGTGGTCAAAAGAAATTGTGAAGATGATGCAGGATATGAGTGAAGATTTCAGGAGCAAAAGACATTTAGAAAAAGAACCAAACAGAAATCTTTAAAATGAAGAACTTGATCAGTGAAGTTAAAAATACTATTGAAACCCACAACAACTGACTAGATCAAGTGGAAGAAAGAAAATCTGAATTTGAAGATAGACTTTTTGAAGTATCACAGTAAGACAAAGAAAAAAAAGAAGAAACAATGAAGAATGAGAATATTCAAGATCTCTAGGACATCACTAAATGAACAAACATCTGCAGTTTTGTAAAACTGAAAAATGAGAGGAAAAAAGATAAAGGTATAGAAGCATTCAATGAAATGATGAAAAATTCCCTTAATCTTAGAAAAGAGATAAACATCCATGTATAGGAAGCTTATAGGGCCCTGAAACAGATGGAACCAATAAAGATTTTACCTTTAAGGTCAAACAATCAAAAGTACAAGACAAAGAAAGTGTTTTAAAATCTGCAAGGGAAACATGCTAAGGTATATTGAAGGATTTCCCCCATGATACTAACAGCAGATTTATGAGAAGAAACCCTACAGGCCAAGAGGAAGTATTCCAAGTCCTGAACAAAAATATCTGTCAACCAAAATTACTATATTTGGCAAAACTATCCTTTAGAAATGAAGATGAAATAAACACCTTCCAAGACAAGCAAAAACTGAGGGAATTCATGATATACAGACCATCTTTACAAAAGATGCTTAGTGAAGACCTACTAAAAGTGAAAGGAAGATAACTGTCACCAAACAAACAAACAAAAACAAATATGTGGAATTAGAAATATTTAAGATGTCTATGACAAATAGACAAGAATAGAACATCGTCAGTATTATAAATCATCAAACCACAAATATAGGCAAGAGAGGAAGCAAATAAAAAAGAATATTCAAAACTTTTTTAAAAAAATCCAACAAAATAACAGGAATATGTCCTTACCTATAAATAATAACCTTAAATATAAACTGACTAAATTCTCTAATTAAAAGGTAAAGACTGGCTAAATGAATTGAAAAACAACAGGATCCAACAATATGCTACCTATAAGAAATTCACTTTACCAGTAAAGACATACACAGACTGAAAATAAATGTTGGAAATATCATCCCAAGCAAATGGAAACTTAAAGCAAGCAGGACTAGCTAGCTATAACTGTATCTGACTTTCAACAAATAGACTTTAAGACAATGGTAAGAGAACATCACTATCAAGGAATAAATTTAACAAGAAGGTATAATGACTATAAACCAGCATTTTTCTAATGTCAGAGCACTCTGTTTTATAATGTAAACAGTATTATACCTAAAAGGAGACAGGCTCCAATAATAATAGTAGGGATTTCACTATCTCACTTTCATCAATGAACAGATCATCCAGATGAAAAATCAACAAAAAATGTCAGAGTTCAAGGCACTGTATATCAAATGACTTAATATATATTTACAGACCATTCCATGTAACAGCCATATAACATTCTTTTCATCGTCACTTGAAACTTTCTCCAAAAGATACCATGTATGGACCATGAAGCAGGTAAAACAAATTTGGAAAATCTTATTTCATGTCCTATATCATTTCTGAACACAGTGGAATGAAATTGGAAGTTGACAACAAAAGAAATTTTAGAAATTATATGAGTGCATGGAAACTGAACAATGCATTTTTGATGGAACATTGGCTTCTTGAAGGTGTCAGAAGGGAAATTTAAAACTTTCTCGAAACAAATGAAAGTGGAAATCACATACCAAAACCTGTGGGATGCAGTAAAATGGGTAACTTTAAAGCAATGAACACTGACATAACAAAAGAGATTTTAAATAGACAACCTAATGATGCATCTCAAGGACTCACAAAAGCAAGAACAAAAAAACCTGAAATTAGTAGAACATTTGTGTTTTTGTTGTGTTTTATAACATATAAGCTTAAGTAGAAATAGAACCCCTTTGAGCAATTTAATCTCTCATATACCCTTTAACAGTCAGGTAAGTGGTACACACTTGTAATTCCAATGCCTCAGGAGGCTAAGGCAGGAGGATCACAGGTTCAAGACCAGCCTCAGCAACTTAGCAAGGCCCTAGGCAACTTATAAGACACTGTCTCATAATTTAAAAAAATAAAAAAATAAAGGGCTCAGGCTATGGCCTCCTGCATTCAATACCTGGTACCAACAACAACAACAATAATAGCAACAGGAAACACACATACAAAAAAAAAAAAAAAAAAAAACAAAACAAAAACCCTTTAACAGATGTGAATAAAATGTACATTAGTGCTGGTTTCACCATGCCCCAGTATAAATCTAGTCGTTACAAATTGTTTAACATTTCCTTTATTGCACAAAAGTTAAGTTCCGACAGTAGTGAGGAAACTGTTAAATTTTGGTTGCCAATGTCCCCCAGTCATCTTTTCTAACACTCCTGTTTGGTACATATGAGCTGCGTGTTGGTACATATGAACTGCACATTGGTACATATGAGCTGCACATTGATGCATATGAGCTGCATGTTGGTGCAGATGAGCTGCACCTTGGTACATGTGAGCTGCACATTGGTACATGTGAGCTGCACGGTGGTACATGTGAGCTGCACGGTGGTACATGTGAGCTGCACAGTGGTACATGTGAGCTGCACGTTGGTATATGTGAGCTGCACGTTGGTACATGTGAGCTGCACGGTGGTACATGTGAGCTGCACGTTGGTACATGTGAGCTGCACGGTGGTACATGTGAGCTGCACGGTGGTACATATGAGCTGTGTGTTGGTACATATGAGCTGCGTGTTGGTGCAGATGAGCTGCACCTTGGTACATGTGAGCTGCACCTTGGTACATGTGAGCTGCACGGTGGTACATATGAGCTGCGTGGGTAAGGCAGGAAAGTCTAGGACAAGGAGCCAGAGGATCAGGGCTGCCTTTTTTTGTCCCAAAGCACTATTCCCTCCGGTGACGTCTATCAGGCCATTGGCTCACCACACCAACTAGCATTGCTCCTCGAAGATCACCACATTAGAACACGCATCCCTCGCATCCCTGCCGTATCCCTGAACCCCGTGCACCCAGTTCTGCCTCCACCTCGGTCTTAACTGGCGAGCAGCGGAAGTGCCGGGGGACGGTTCTCTGTGCACGCCAGCTGAGGAAGGACAAGGGCGACAGTGGAAGAGCTGAGCACAACAAAGCACCGTCCCATCACCTTGGCCTGGACTCCAGTTCACAGAGGGCCCTGGGAGTGGGTCCTGATCTCACCAAGCCACCTTTTCCAAGGTGAGGGGCTGGGGCGGGGCTCGGGGGAGAGCACTCAGTCTGCACAGGCCCCGGCTTCCCCCAAGCAGATCGCAGCGTCAGCCTCCGCACCCAAGAGGGAGACTGGCCGCTAGGGTGGGAGATGAGATTTTCCACAATCCATTCTTTTTGTTTTAAAATACGAATTAAATCATCACAAATCCTGATCCATTTCAGAAAGAGAAACACCATAACATCTTCCAAAGAACCAAAACTTGCTAACTGCAGAAAATCGTGAGTAGGTAATTTCCAGTTAGCCTGTGAAAACTGAGTTTTACTTCTTGAAAGGGAAAGTGAAGGAAAAAATAAAACAAAAACAGACAAACTTGTTTCCAGGTCAATGTGTCCTGATTGGGAAGGGGACAGCTGTGGGGCCCGACAGAACTGAAGTAAGGCTGCCTGCAGCTGTGTGCTCTCACCTGCACGGGAAGACAAGGTCTGAGAAGGACCGGAAGCTCAGCACCTGAAGCAGACCCCGAGCAGAGCATAATGTGCAGCAGGAAGACAAGTAAGTACTCCTCTTAAAGGACTGTGTGGATAGGCGGAATAATGTGACCGTACCTCATGTGTTACGACAGCTCACCGAAGGTCACGAGCATTCAGAGGTCTCCTGGCCTCCTGGGTGATGAAGTGCACCTCTTCCGCGGCTCCTTCTTGGAAGGGCCTGTACCTGGGCTGCCTCAAAGTGAGGCCAGTGTGCCTTTCCCCTATCTTTTCACATTTCCATCTTTCCGCTCCATTCCCATGTCCACGTGCCAAGCCCAGAGCTTCCTTCATCAGCTCAAATTTGGATTTGGGCAGCAGATTGCTGATCAGCTTCCTTGACCCCAGTCCCCATTCCACCTCAAGAATGACCTTCCTCTTTCATTTCCGTGCAGTTTAGCTTCACTGAGCAGCACATACGTGGTGCTCTGCATAGTGCCTGCGTTGGGTTGGTGTCAGTTAACGCATGTCATCATTCACGCTGACAAACGTGTCAGCCGGCTTTCCTGCAGCAGGATCAGTCACTGCTTGGGATGCGTGTACAGTCAGGCTTCCCCTAATGATGTTTCTGTCAACAACGGGTACACACAATGGTGGCCCCGTAAGACGGTCACAGGGCTGAAAATCCCTCTGGCCTGTGACACTGTGGCTGACCCAATGCTGTGGTGCAACCCGTAGCCCACACGCGTGGTGGTTCTGACATGAATGGACCTACTGGGCTGCAGGGCTGTGACAGCATGTGGCTGGTCAGGCACAGGAGGTGGGGGACTGTGGTGCAGTCTGTGTGTCCTGTCCTGTCACCTGTGTGACAGTGTGCTCTGTGGACTCTGAGAAGTCCACTGTGAAGCAATGGCAGGTCATACAGGCAGCAACCGTGTCTCATGCTTATGCCTGGACGGCATTGAGAGGCCACCTTTGGTGGACAACCCAGACCATCTGTGGCACGCTCATGATGTCCCGCAATGACAAAGCCACCTCAGGGTGCCTTCCCAGAGAGTATCCTGTCATTAAGTGGTGCGTGACTGCAAATGCATATATGTAGACACACACACAAACACACACACACACACGCGCACAGAAACACATGTATATACAGAGCGAGAGAAACCTCATCACTGGCCTCACGGGGCCGGATCCTCTGTGTCCTCGGGATGTGAAATGTACGATGCGTGTACACACATACACGCTTTCTGTTATGGTCTGCATGTGAGTGTGCCCCAAAAGTTCACATGTGAGACAGTGCAAGGTTCGCAGGAGAAATGATTTGAGTTGTAGGACCCTTCACCCAATCAGGGAATTAACCCGCAATGGGGATTAACCGAGTGGTAACTGAAGTGGTGGGGGGGCTGGAGGAGGTGGGCATGGGGCCTGGCTTTGGGTAGATACTTGAATCTGGCCAGTGGAGTGTCTCTCTGCTTCCTGATCAGCGTGTGAGCTGCTCCCCTCTGCCACACTCTTCCACCATGATGTCCTGCCTTGCCTCGAGCCCCCAGGAATGGAGCTGGCTTTCCATGGACTCAGAGCTCTGAAACTGGGAGCCTCAAATCAACTCTTCCTCCTCTACAGTGGTACTGGTCAGGTCTTTAAGTCACAGATCAAAATAGCTGACTAAGACACTTTCCCTTTTACGTGTGAAGCCCCCAGTTTAACCCCTGCTCAGCCTCCATTTCAAATTCTAACCTGAGCTCTGGTTCCAACCCCATGCATACCTCCCACCCCACATCTCAGCCTCACCTCCGACTCCTGAAGCTTCCAGCTTCCAGTCAACAGAGTCTGCCCAGCAGGAGGGGTCCTGGGATCCGCTCCGCCCACCCCTGCACCCTGACTTGTTGCTCACGATCCACCTCCCATTCTGTGCCCAGGCCCTCCCCAAGCCTGAGAGGCAGCCCCGGGCCGCTCACCTCTCCTCCTACCCTCCTTTCTGTGAATCTGAGCTCCAGTCACAACCTCCAAGGAAACTTCTCTGGCTTCAGTCCATGTGGATTTTACTGTCTTTCCTCTCCTGATAGAAATCCACCACCATGTTTGGAGTCTAATATTGTTATAATTTATATATGGGAGAGAGGGCATGGATAATTTTTTCTTCTGTTTTTTTCTTTAAAATATTTCATTTTCTAAGATCAAACATATTCAATGTATACAATGAGATGAT
Organism: Sciurus vulgaris; assembly: GCF_902686455.1. Taxonomy (NCBI): domain Eukaryota; kingdom Metazoa; phylum Chordata; class Mammalia; order Rodentia; family Sciuridae; genus Sciurus; species Sciurus vulgaris. The sequence continues at coordinate 153,785,311 of NC_136467.1, forward strand.
TTGATGTTATGTATATATTAGTAACAATTATCATAACCATGTGAAGTATCATACTTTAAAGCTGTCACTAGTGCAGTATAGTTATACATTATATAATCTATATATTATAGATTATTCCATAATCAGACAGGCATGGAATTTGATTTGCTCCATTTTGCTCCCTGATTTCCTCCTCTTCATCTCCCCTCCTCCCTGCCTCTCTTCCCTTTCTTCTACTCTACTGCTCTTCCTTCTATTTATGTATCCATTTATTTTTATTTGGTGCTTTATGATGTACATACAGGTGGATTCACTGTGCTGTTTACACATGCACACGGCATAACTTTGTCACGTTCCTTCTGCGTGTCCTCCCCTTCCTCGCCCTCCGGCCTCCCCCTCGACCTCCTCCTTCTGCTCCACTGCCCTTCCCTCTGTCCTCATCACCTCTGAGCCCCCCACCACCTCGGTTTCCCCCTTACTTAGCTTGTGCACACGAGAGAAGACATTTAACCCTTGATTTTCTGGGTCTGGCTTGTTTCTCTTAGCGTGATGTTCTCCTGTTCCATCCATTTACCAGCAAAGGACATGGTTTCATTCTTCTTTATAACTAGGACTCCACTGTGTATATATCCTGCATTTTCCTGATCTGTTGCTGGGCACCTGGCTGGTCCCGTAACTTGGCTGTCGTGAGTTGTGCTGCTGTAAACATGGAAGTGACTGTGTCCCTATAGTGTGCTGGTTTTCGTTCTTTGGGATTTGCCAAGGAGTTGAGTAGCTGGGTCATATGGAGGTTCCATTTCTCGTCTTTTGAGGAATCTCCATATTGCTTTCCAGAGTGCTTGTACTAATTTGCAACCCACCCCATCCTTGCCAGCACTTATTATTTGTATTCTTGAAAATTGACAAGCACCATTCTGACGAGAGGGAGATAAAAACCTCAGTGTAGTTTTGATTGCATTTCCCTGATTAATAGAGATATTAAATTTTTTTCATGTATTTGTTGACCATTTTTGTTTCTTCTCTGGGGAAATATCTGTTTAGTTCTTTTACCCATTTGATTGAGTTATGTTTTTTGCTTGTTTAATTTTTTGTTTTGGTCTTAAGCTTTTTTTATTTCTTTATATATGCTAGATATTAATCTCTTAGGAAATGAATAGGTGGCAAAGATCTTCTCCCATTCTGTAGGCTCTCTATTCATGCTCTTAATCATTTCCTTTACCATGTAAAGCTTTTAAAATTTGATGCTCTTATTTAGTGATTCTTGATTTTATTTCCTGGGCATTAAGAGTCTTGTTAAGGAAGTCTGTGCCTGTGCTAATATGTTGGACTGTTTAAGCATGTTTTCTTTTAGTAGTTGCAAGGTTTCTGATCTAATTCCTAAGTCTTTGATCCACTTTGATTTGACTTAGGAGCAGGGTGAGAGATAGGGATCTAGCTTGATTCTTCTACGTATGGATATCCAGATTTCCACCACCACTTTCAGCGCATATTCATGGCGCCTTTGCCAAGTATCAGATGATTGTAACCATGTAGGTTTGTCTCTGAGTCCTCTCTTCTGTTCCATTGATCCTCATGTCTGTTTTGATATTGTGCTGTTTTTGTTACTCTGACTCTGTAGTATAATTTGAGATCAGGTATTATGATGTCTCAAGCATTGCTTTCCTGAGAGCAAGAATGCTTTTTAAATAACCATATTAGACTGAACTATTGGGACTGAGATGACAGTAAGTGAATAAAGACAGCAGGATAAGAAGAAGTGGAGTGAGCATGGAATGACTTAACCGGTAGCTAGAGTGGGAAGAGAGAACTCCCAGCATATGTGGAATCACATAGCTAAGGAGGACTGGGAGTCTCCTATGTGCCAAGAACTGAGACAAACATTTCACCTACATCAGATCGTGCAAATCTCATGTCCACTCCATGATGCAAAATTGTTATAATATTTTCATGTAATAACAGATGAAAAATCTGAGTCTTAAAGAGGAACTCAAGCAATGTCATCCATTTAGCAAGTGATGTGTGAGGACTAAAACCTCAGGTTGCTTGACCTCAGAATCTATGGCTTGAACCCTGGAATCCATTGCTGCTCCTCTCTGAGATGGGCAAATGAAGAAACACTGCCTTCTATTCATAAGTTGGTTATTCTGTAAGTTCAATCACTTTTAATTATTTCTCTTTTAATTAGATCTTTTAATTGTCCTGAAAACATCTTAAATCAGGAGTGTTAAATCAAAATAGAGATGTCTCCGTCAGCTTGCCAAGGAACTGTCCCCACTCATTTGCACTCTGGTGGTAAGTTTGTGCCTCTTGTCCTCCATGGAAGGCCCTTTGGCCACCCTCTATTTTCTTGAATCCCATTGCCTATTAAATAGGGACACCTTCTTCTGAATGTTTTGATTTTACGCTACTTTGTTCTTATGGAGGATTCCTGTTATATCTGCTGGTTTCTGAACTACTGATCTGAATGTAGAGAAAGATCCCAAGGAATCCAATATTTCCGGAAAGGTCCAGCTCCACCTAGAAGAGTTCACTATTCATAAAGGCAGTAATGGCCACGAAATCCTCTGTGCTCACAGGAACCTGCCAAATCAAAATTTCAAAATCTCCGAAAACTGAAGGAAATGGAGGAAGCTGCTCCTGAGGAAGAGTGCGAAGGCAGGATGGGAATGCTTGCTTTCAGGGGCTGTTTTATCACACCCAAGTCCGGGAAGAGAACATCACCCTGCAGAGCTGAGGCGAAGGCACTGAGACGACCCCTCTTTCAGAAGCCCTGGAGGAGAGACAGGGAGCAGGCAGGGTCTGCTCGGCAGGGAGACTATTTCACTTTTGACACTGTTTAGCGTCGCTGGAGCATGATGATCATAAAAACCACACCGATCTTAGTAAAATTTACTATTGTTTTTAAATTCTCTACAAACCATGTCACTTACTGTCTGCACTGAAGAGGTCTTCTCCTCCCAAATGCCTCTTTCCATCTGCCACTGCCCACTAAATTCTGGAAGAACAGCCTCTGCACCCTGTCCCAGAATTGACGGAGAAAGGAAACCTACATCTGCTCTATGATACAAGAGCACCAAGGGAGATACACACAACACAAAGGGCCCGGCATGGGTAACTCCGGAAAAGTGCAGAATTCCACAATAATTAATACATATGGGTTTGGAGAAGTGCTTTTGGAAATAATTTCCCATTAGAATTTCCCAAGTGAATATCCTAGGGTTCCAGTCTTTCTTATTAAGTCACACCATTACTGAGTCTGCTTCACGCTAGACACTGGGATATATGGAAATATCACTGGCACATAGCAGAGGCAGACTAGTGGTTATAAGCAGAGGTGAATTGCATGTTGTTCTGACAGAGTGATGGAGAGAGTTCAGGAAGCCAGGATGTGAAGGCAGCAACACTCTCTCTATTCCCTGATGCTGATCAAAATTAATGAGTTATGATCCAGTTGAATAAATGAGTAGCTAACTAATTTTAAAAAAAGCTTTTCACTGTTCCTTCCAAGTTGGAAAACACAACTACTCAGAGCACACAAGCACTCTCCAAGAAACCGTCAGCAGGGATTATTAGGACGGCCTCTCAAGACTTGACCCATTGCCCAGGAGTCCACAGATGACCTTGATCTCCCTGGTAAAACAATGTCTATAAATAATGCATTAAGCGTTTGCACATGTGAGCCCAGAGCAGTCTTCGCCTTGCTCATGTATTCACCCTGCCTCTTCCCGCTGCTTCAGTTTTCTGTGTGGTAACCTTTAAAGGTGATTACATGCTTTCCTTTAAAATGAGCGCATGGTGGCTGTGAATTCCAATACCAAGCCCAGGGCTGCGAACTGTGAAAGGAGAAAGAATAACACTCCTGTAACACCAACTTAAATGTTTGACATTTGCATTCCGTGTTTTTACGACTTTGTATGCAACATGAATTATCCCTGATCAGAGGAGAGCCTTTTTTTTTTTTTTTTTTTTTTTCTCAGAAATCATCCTGAGATGGGTTCCTCCTTAGGGCATTCTCAGGGTCTGGATTAGCTACCCAAGAAGACTGTACAGAAAGAGCATTTCTCTCTCCACTTCACTAGCAGATCTGCAGATTCACCCAGGCACAGGGAAGGGGGTGCTAAATTTCTCAGGAGCTTTGGCGTGGCTTGGTTTCCCTTCCTATCATCCTACTCATGTTAACGGGCAATATACACAGGGCTGGGGCACGCATCTGGCTCTCTGCATCTAGAAAATCCAGATTAACGTAGCATAAAAGCATAGCCAATCTGCTGGAAGAGGCACAGGATTTGGGGAAACAAGCAACTGGCACGGTCAAATTCCATTTTTTTTTTTCTTCTGAGAAATACATTTTTATCTTTTTGCTTAAACTTAGACTTTGGGCCCTAACAAATCTCCTTCTGTAATTAAACTATGTCAGAAAAAGAAGAATAACAAACAAAGAAACAAACCAGGGATGATCCCACTCCCCCGGAAAAAAAAAAAAAAAAAAAAAAACCCACAATGCCTTGTTTGATATCACTTAACATAATTTTTCTATATCAGTTTTAATTGCATATCAGCTTTTCTGAATGAACCTTGTACAAAATGAAGGGATTTTATTTGCATGTTTTATTCCATATTGCTTTGGACAAGAAAAGATTACATGTGGCAAAGAAGGGGGAGGGGAGACGTGAATGGACCCAAGCCGGGGTCTTACTGCCATCTAGTGTGAAGACTGTCACCCAGAGGGAGAGAGGCAGGATCTGCTAAGGCAATCCAAGCGAAGCCTGCAGAGGTTAGAGGGAGGGAAGAAAGCACTTCTCAGAAGCAATATCCCCACACTAGTGCATTCGCCATGCAATGAATTATCTCGCTACAGAAGCATTTGTATGTGGTCAAACAATACTAAGCAGTCTATTTCTTCAGCAGAAATGGAAAAGCCCCAGTCAATTCTAAAAGCAAGTTCGTTATGGGAAGGCACGCTCCAACTGTAAAGGCTGTTAAATAGGAGGGATGATTTATTCCAGAGAGGGAGTCTATCCCCTTTGAAAACAGCCCCGAAAGCCATATGTCCGTTGCCTTCTGTAAGGACGGTCACGTTTGCACAGACCAGCAGACAGCTTGGACAGCATCTTAGTTCTTTTCAAGCCTGTGATTACATGCAGTGAAAAGAATATTTGCCACTCATATCCCTAATATATCTGTCGCTGGCAGAAGCATTACATACATGGCTGAAGACTCACTCTGGAGGAGTCTGAAAGTCCATCCTCAACACAAAACAAAAGGCGAGAGGTCCTGAAACCCGACCAGGTACTTTCATTTTTTTTTTTTTTTTTTTTACTTCACTGGATACCAGTATATACCTAAAAGCACAGAATGGGGTGAGGAGAGCAACATCTTTCCGGAACCCTCCATCATTTCGACCCTCCCCTGTCAAAGCTTTGCCTTGCTCTGGTGCAGACACATCAGGCATTGCCTGGTGATTCTGTGGCCATGGTCTGCAGTTTCTTTACTAATCTTTGGTTCTGTACTGCCCTGACTGTACGCCCCACCACGCCTGCGGACATTACACTCGTCCTCCCCATCTGCAGGGGTTTGTGACCGTCAAAGCTAAGGACCTCCGTGCTCTGGTTAGATCAGAAAGCTATGACTTTGAAAGCTCAAAAGGCAGAGACCTGCAGGGATAATGAGAGCTAATTTGGAGAATCGTAAGTGTAAAAATCTAAGCTCAGAGGAATTTTAAGTCATTACCTATGTCAAAGTAACCTAGAACTGGAAGCGATTTGTGCTGGTTTCAAAAGTGGCCTGGAGCTGTGGATGGATGGAAAATTGACTTTTGTCCCACCCAGGGTCCAAATGGGCTGAAGGAGAAACACATTGCCAGGTATGCTCCGGGGGGAGGGACTGCATCTGGGAGGAAGTGCCACCATTACAGCCAGAATGGCAGACTCGCCAACCTCCAGGGACTCTCCTGACTGAGAGGTGTGAAAGGCTCATCTACATAACCTTCCTAGGGTTTGGCAGCCATCTGTGCTTGAGGGGAGTTCAGGTGAACTGTCTGCTGCTGTTTCCTTTGTGAACCAGGAAAGCAATAGATGAAGGTTAACACACGTTAACCTATTTGGGCAACAAGACTCAAAATGGAGGGTCTGCTTTCATGGTTCAGAGTATTATTTACAAGTTTGCTATAAAGATTATGCTCCTCTTCCTCTGGCAAGAGAAGACCCGTGAAGACGGTGGGTGCTACCCACGTGAGCCAGGGCCCAGCCCTTTGTTCAGACAATGTGCTACAGAGGTGATGCACACATGCAAAAGCAAAGCTAGTGATTCACCAGTAACCCTGGCTCAGGAGCAAACACCGCTTTCATCCTACTTACTGCAGGAGTAAAACCTACCAGCCTCACGGAAGACCCTAGGATTACAAAGTGAGCTCCCCTGAAAAACTTTCTCCCTCTCTCTCCAGCCCTGGATTCCAGACTCCCTGGGCTCCTTGCCTCATTTTTCCTATGCTCTGCTTTGTCCGTTTGCTTCTGACATGAATAATGCTACAACCTGGAGCAAACGCAGCCCTCTGCGAAGGCATTTGCACAGCTTTCCTAGGATTAATCACGGGCAAAAACACTAAATAACATACTGATATATTAACTCCATTAAAACCTAATTCAGTGGCAATAACTTTTAGAGAGCCAACAAAGGGCTTATGAAAAACAAAGTGAGAAAAGACCCAAAAAAGGTAAATCAATGCATGGACTGAGAGTAAATCAGAATTAAAGACAATGGTATGAATTAAAAGAGACCAGCCTGTAGTCCCAGTCCTCCTGACAAACTCAGGTGCTCTTTCGAGATTCACCGTGGAATCCGCACATAAATTCAATCAAGATGTGCTGGTGCATCTTTGCTGGGGGGAGACTTTCAGATGCATGAATGCCCAATTCCTAGGAGTGAGGCCAAGCGTGTCAATACACGATAGCATTTGAAGCTTTTGAAGGTGCTACCCAAGGTTTTAATTGTGGATGTTCATTAATCCATTCCTAGAAGCATTCTCCATGTAGGGACTCTTCTTGATCAGGGCACAAAGGAGTGAAGAAAATAGATTATATCTCAGCTCTTCTAGAACAGTCAGGGAGAAAGAACATGTAGTGTAGCCCTAGAGAAATTCTAGGGCTGCAGAGAGCAGGGGATTCATTTGGAAAGTCCTGGAGAGAAGGTGAGGAGAAGAGAGGAGAGGGGCCTGGAGCAACTTCCTCCCACTCAGTCACTGAGAGATGCTCGGCTGTGGTGAAGCCCCCCAGGTCTGCCCTCTGTTATGCAACCCAGGCAGAGACCCATTCTGGAGCTGCATTATTGGCCCAGATGGTCTTTGTGCATGAGGTTGACTCTGCAGGGGAAAGGGAGGCTGGGCAGGGGAAGCAGGTGCAGGGGTACTGGGTGGGGCGTAGAAGTCAGAGGCAACGAACAAGGAACGAACGGCAGGGGCCTGCTGGGTCAGTCACACCTGCCCAGAGCTGCCGATCCAGTGGCTTCAATCCTTAATTCACATAGAATGGAAGCCTTCAAGCCCACGTCATGCCCCATGGGAAATTCCCCCCAAAATTGGTATTTGAAAGAGTGTCGGATGAAAATGACGTCAAGGAGAAGTTTGCCTGAAGGTGTCACCTCCTTCCAGTGTTCAGGCCCTTGGTGAGATGTAATTAATAACAACCTTCTAGATCTAAAAAAATGGGGAATTCAGGAAGTTAGGCCGCATTTGACTTGGTTTAGCTGCTGTCTCCATCCCAGCGTTTCATCACGAAAGAACCATTAATACACATACTAAATGCAGCAAAACTGAAAGACTAGCTCAGGAATAGGGCCCCCCCCCTTTTTTTTTTTTGCCCCAGAGACTGCCTGAGCTGCGTGTGAGTGTGTGTGTGTGCACGGGCTGTTCAAACCTGGGTAGTGGATCCAGCCCGTGGTAGTACCAAGTTTATATGTGTAAACCTCTGCAGGATGCAGGGAGTGAGGACTTGACACAGGCATGGGGGTTGCCCGGTGCCACCCAACAGCAGAGTGACTTTGGGTCAGTTCTTCCTTCTGAACTTAGTTACTTCACCAGCCCAAGAGTGAATCCTCAACTCCCATCCTGCTCATGTGTAAAGGTTATGGTGAGATCCAGGTAATCTATAATTGGAAATACTTGGTAACAGCAATCCCAGGGTACTGAGAGCAGATCCCGGGGCCACTGAACCTCTGAAGTGTGTTTTTAAAAGCTGCCAGAGACAGTTTTCAAGGAGCAGTGCTGTTCATCAACTTCCTGTTGATGGTATCAAACTGTTGTTTGCACTGAGCTCTGTGTTCTTCAAGAAATGTTAGGGTGTGACACAGAGACACCATCTCAATCCACACGGAACCCGGTGCTGCCCAGGAGTGGATCAGCAGCTCTGTCAATACCAGCAAGCTGTGATCTGACCCAAACAAAAACAAAAGAAAAATACCGGTGTTTTGTGTGTTCAAGAACACCAGGGTCCTGATACCGCTCAGGCAAAGCGCAAGCCATTAGCAGACTGGGGAGAACAAGTGTGGAATCTAGGACTTGGATCGACAAGGGAGATCTCAAGCTGCCAGAGGATCCGTGAGGCCTGGCTGGAGGTTTTGGAGAAGGGATGAAGCACGGCACTGCGCAGGGTTCGCTGACCCCTCCCTCGTTCTCCGCTTCCCCATTTCCACCTCTCTCTGGTCTCTTGCAGGTGTCCGCTGGGACTTGGAATGTGGTGGTGATTCCTGCAGACACTTCTTTGCCTTTGAATCTGGCAACTCTACCTGAGCCTCTGCTCTGGAAAAGCACCATGGCGCGAACCGTTCACAGTGAAGACCTGGAAGCCAGTCCAAGAGTCGCCCCACCAAGACCTTCCTAGGAAACTCTCCCATGCTGATTGTGACAGAGGGCCCGTCCTGATACAGTATTCGAGGACAGAAATTTCATGCATCTAGGGACACTGACAGGAAAACACGTCATTCTACTAGTGACGTTGAGTTGCACCTTGCAAAACGGGGCCTCGAAGAATCATTAGAAGCTTTTAGAAGTTGCTGGAAGGATCCATGGAGACGGGACAGTGTGGAGTCGAGTGGAGAAGCAGAGACATGTTCTCTTGGGGCGTGAATTGCAAAAGAACGGACTGGTGCCCAGCTAAGAATGGCTTGGGGGAGTTTGACCTCTTCTTTCCTGCCAAAACCATTGAAAGTGAACCACTGATAGAAAACGCTCGCTTAGATGACCTCTGTGGGGAGGGGCTGGGCCTCGGGAGTCAGGGCTCTGCACGTGGGCCATGAAGACCTGACCCGGAGAGGGACAGGGAAAGAGACAACAGGATCCACACAGTTCGTGGGCAGAGGGGGCCTGAGCCCAGGAGGGAACAGTCACAGCACGTCAGGCTGCTTCCCAGTAAGGCAGACACCACGGAGGGAAGGGGCAGAACCCAGCACGCCCAGCTCTGGCGCATACACCTACTACTCAAGCCGGTTCCCCCAGGGAGCAGCGTGGGGGCTCAACAGTCCTAGTCTAACTGGAAATTCCCATCAGACCCTGGAAATAGGAAAGGCCGGGGGTCTCCACAGTCCCACAGAGATTGTGTTTATTTGAAGTGAGTGTCGTGTAAAGAAGAGAGACAGGCTCAAGTCCTCGTGGACACTCACAGGGTACCTCCGAGCTTTCCCCCCTCGGTCAAGGTCACCTGCAGACTCAGCCACTCAAGCAGAGTGGAATTCATTCTGAGCACTTGGTCCTTCTTTACTGGACAGGTTCAACCCATCCCCAAATGCTCTGGTTCAGTCTTAAAATTGCGTCTGGAGTGTGGCTCTTCTGTGGACCCCCAAGCCTCATTACACCTGGGCCAGGCCGCTGGATGTCTCGCCTACACTCTACTAAATGCGGCCTCTTAACTCGCCAACCTGATTCTGATCTTCCTGCAGTCAGCTGGCCACACACAGCAAGGGTGCTATTTATAGATGCAAATCAGACTGGGTCGTCTTCCCCTTAAAATCCTGCAAGGCAGCCTTCAGATGCCAGCCACGGCCCGCAGGGTGCTCACGGCTCACCAGCCTATCCTTGTCTCCAACTACATCCAGCAAAAGAGGTGACGTCCCCTCTTTCTTAATGACTCCTTTACACAGGAGGCGAACTTCGGAGAACAGCAGAGGAGAGGCTGGTGCCCAGCTTGGTTGAGTGTTCCAGTCGCAGGAGCAAGTTTTGGGAGTGTACTGTTGGGTTCTAGAAGGAATCTTACCAGTCCTATGGACTAGCCCCTCCCCCCAGTCCCATGTTACACATGAAGGAAGACACCTAAGATTTGTCGAGGACTGTTTCGCTTCTTCACTCCACAGAAAAGGCCCAGGACGCTCCTCTGCCATGGAGACGCCAGTGGCCCTTGGCTGGCCCTTGGCCCGGTGGAAACCCCAGTGACCTGAATGCTTCCCTCCAAGGTCCAGCCAGACGCATGGAAATTCTGCCCCAAGCCCATCCTGACTCAGTCCCTGTTCAGGGCACCGAGACCCACGCTTTGCCAGGCTGTTCCAGACACATCCCGGTGAGGACAGCACCGCATGCTGACCTGTCCTCATGCAGGACACAGGGACAGCCTTGGGTCCCAGGCTCAGCCAGCTTTCAGGGTTTTGGCGTGCAGTGCCTCCTCTTGGCTCTGCCACCATGGACGTCCCTGCGATGGACATGGCACTGAGGACGCCCGTGGTCCGTTTCCTTGGTCCCCTGCACAGAATCTCGAGAGATGCAGGCTTCCTCCTGAGACCTGGAGTACCTCCTGTGGCTGAGGAAGCCCAGCAAGGACAGAAGCCCCCTCGGCCATGGAAGCAGAGGCAGAACCCCAGGGGGACGTGAACTGCTGCTGGACACCTTTTCCCAGGCTCCCATTTGGAGGGTCTCGTCTTCCCTGGCTCCGTTTCCTTCTCCGTGGCGGTCTCTGCAAGGGTGACTGTACAGAGAGCGACTCTGGGTGTGCTGACCGGGCGGTCCCATCCATCAGCGGTCCACTGCCGGTGGGACGCCAGCCTCGTCCTCGCCCTCCCGCCCTCTCTCCCCGTCCTCCGCAGAGCACAGCGCTCTCTGGCCCTCACGGTGTTTTGCCGGCTAGGATGGGAAGGAGCGGTGTGGGCCTGCCTCCCCGTTCTCCCCAGAATGCGGCCGTCTTGACACATTTTCTGACATTTCTGAACAACCAGGCTCGTCCTGCCCACTCCCAGCCGCTCTCTGACCTTTTTAATCCTGGAGAATGCAAACCGATCTACTGAGGGCAAGGCACCAGCCCTGGCCTGGCCGCTGGAGCTGGACGTCAGAGCAGGGGATGATAAACACACCTGCCACTGGGCAAGGAGCACCGCGGCCAGCGTCAGCGGCACAGGGAGAGACGGGGAGGACACTCTCCGGGACCCCTGGGGGCAAACTGCATGGAGGCGATTGGTTCAGAAAGAGAAATGGCAGCTACTGATACTCTACAGTCTCCACATGGCTGCGCCTGGGAAGACGGAGGCAAGAGCAGACACCGCCTGTGTCCCTCAGATCCCTCTGGGTCTTCCTGTTTGTTCCAGGGTTGGGGAGGTCGCTGGTGCCTCCTGTGGGGGGAGGCATGGAAGGCCAGCCTCTCCAGGGAGGCCCCTGGATGAAGTCGAGAGCTGGCTGGTGCAGAGGCACAGGCGTGCACAGAGAAGACCTCTTTCCTCTCTGCTGCTCCTTCCTCGCCTCCTCCTGTTCCACTATGACCACAAGAATTTCCTATTATCCTATCTCAATTTCTCTTGGGCCAGGAGTGGCATGCTGGGCGAAGCGTGGCGTGTGCTGGTGAGAAATGAAGCCCTGTGCACATTCTACCGCCTCTTCTCTTAATCCACTCATGCCGGGTGGGTGGCCTGATAAAACCCCTGCCCCTGGTTAGGGCGAGTGCACACACACATCTGGGCATGCACACTTCAAATGTGCACACACACACACTGCCCCCATCTTTTTGTTCTTCCACTTAAAGACAATGCACCTTGAAAAGTCCGAAAGGAACTAAGAAAGAACTTCATGCTAAACAGAACATGTGGACATTTGCAGGTTGGCCTTACCCCAATTTTTCTGAGATTACCAACTCCAGAGGGCAGAGATATTATTATCACATTACTTAAAGTCGATCCAGAAAGCGTGGTGGTGCATGGCGTCGGAGAGCTGGGGCATCATTTGGAGGACAGGGACCTGAGTGACCGGATGGCTGAACCTGCTGAACCCAGAGGAAGTGACAGCTGAGGCCACTTAGCCATGTTCTTGGAGTGAAATGAGGTTGGTTGACACACGGATCAGGAAGACAGACTGAAGGCTGGAATGAGATTGCTCAGCACCCAGGAAGATTGCACCTCAAAAGAAAACTAACCTTCCCTTCCCATCCGCAGAGACAGATCAACCAGCAGCGAGGCCGTCCTGTGAAACCAGACGTTCCAGGTCATGCTGTTTCTTATAAGGGCAATGTGGCCACAACTAATCCATTTTACCCAGGTTAAAAACAACGGTCTTGTGGAAACCACACATGGACTTCCTTGAACCGATTGACGGCAAGAAATCCATCGAAAGAGATGCAGCCTGAGTCCCCATCTATTTTTTTCATGGAAAAAGCACACCTATCCTTGGTGGAAACAGTGTCATTGAAACTCTACGAAGATTACGTTGTAACTGCAAAGAAGGAGACTCTACAGGACAGCTTGCAATATTATAGACGTTAGCCATAGATTTTTCACTCAATAATCATTTTTCTTTGACATTGAGGTCAATACTCTCCAATGTTGTAGTCAGAAATTTCTAAGGAAATATCTGTGTGCTATTTCATAGTTTGTTCCAGGAGCCAGTGAAACCAGCCACAAGACCGCCGGCCTGGCTGGCCGCCAGCAGCATGTAGGGTCTGATGCACCATGTGCAGCACGTTAGCAAAGAGAGCAAATTCTAGAACCAAGTTTTCCTGACTTTGGATCTGTGCCCAAGAGGACAGGCCACTGAGCTCCTTTCAGAGACTTCCCTTTTTAGCTCTTTCCAGAAATCCGTTTCACTGGAAAAATCAGATTATACTGACGTACTGCAGGGGGACAGAACATCCCAAATGTATGAAAATAGAGAGAAAACTGTTGTTGAAAAAGATTATTGGTGCCCCCACATCAGCTCTGGTTTTGAGTTTCTGTAATCAAGACAACTAATCTTGAGAGTCATACAGAAACACAATCTCATTATGACAACATTTTATCCACTATGATCCAGAAAAGGTGAATTCCATCAGAACACATAGAGGACTCTACCTTCACAAGGTCCATGGGACAGTCGAAGAGAATTGTGTATCCAGAGAAGGCTGGAGAGGGTCCTCAAGGTGTACTGGACTTGGTCAGACATTAGCTGGAGAAATATGATGTCCATCAAATCTGAACTAAAGTTAATGGAGCTTAACCCAGGTAAGCATGCAAGCTAATCACCCAGAACACTGAACTAAGTACTCAGAACACCCAAACTAAGCACCCAGAACAACAAATTAAGCACCCAGAACACCCAAGCTAAGCACCCAGAACACCAAATTTGCTTAACCCAGGTAAGTATGTAAACTAAGCACCCAGAACACTGAAGTAAATACTCAGAACACCCAAACTAAGAAACCAGAACACCAAACTAAGCACCTAGAACACGAAACCAAGTACTCAAAACACCCAACCTAAGCACCAGAACACCCAAACTAAGCACCCAGAACACCAAATTTGCTTAACCCAGGTAAGTATGTAAACTAAGCACCCAGAACACTGAAGTAAGTACTCAGAACACCCAAACTAAGAAACCAGAACACCAAACTAAGCACCTAGAACACGAAACCAAGTACTCAAAACACCCAACCTAAGCACCAGAACACCCAAACTAAGCACGCAGAACACCAAACTAAGCACCCAGAACATCCAAACTAAGCACTCAGAACACAAAACTAAGCACCCAGAACATCCAAACTAAGCACCCAGAACACAAAACTAAGCCTTTAAAAGAAAATGATACTAAAATGTTTTAAGTCATCATGGTGACTCCATTACTATATTAAATATCCAATAATTTATATGAACCTTACATTAATCTGTCAACAATGTTATTTAAAAGTCACTGAAAGGCTCCTGATCAATGAAATCTGAGAAAACACACAGAGAAAGTCCCTTGAGATGCCAAGCACGAACTGTGTCAGTGCTTCCTTCACAGGCGGAATTTGGGGACCGACTTAATCACGCGGCAACGAATCGTTCCTGTGGAAGCCACAGACGTCCTTAAGCAGAAGCACTGATAGCCCATCAGCCTCTTGAGCCTGACGGAGACGCGGCCTCAGGAGTCCACTGCACTGCGGGAGGCTTTCGAGGCTGTGGCCCGGTTCCTGGGGTTCGCGCCACATGGATCTGAGAACCCACCGGGCCGAGGAGGCACCCGGTCCTCGTCCTCGCACCGCGTTGCAGAAGTGCAAGAGCCGCGCAGGGGACGCGCAGCTGCACGCGATCCGGGGCCCAGGGAGGCCACTGTGTTGGAGGCTCAGGTCAACAGCGCTGCCCCGGCCCGTCCTGGTCAGATGGCTGCAGCCGCCGTCCCCGTTGCCGCCCCTGACTTGGGACCCCTGACTTGGGACCCCTGACCTGGGACCCCTGACCTGGGACCCCTGACTTGGGACCCCTGACTTGGGACCGCTGACTTGGGACCCCTGACCTGGGACCGCTGACCTGAGACCCCTGACTTGGGACCCCTGAATTGGGACCGCTGACCTGGGACCCCTGACTTGGGACCCCTGACCTGGGACCACTGACCTGAGACCCCTGACTTGGGACCCCTGACCTGGGACCGCTGACCTGAGACCCCTGACTTGGGACCCCTGAATTGGGACCGCTGACCTGGGACCCCTGACTTGGGACCCCTGACCTGGGACCGCTGACCTGAGACCCCTGACTTGGGACCCCTGAATTGGGACCGCTGACCTGGGACCCCTGACTTGGGACCCCTGACCTGGGACCCCTGACCTGGGACCCCTGACTTGGGACCCTGGCCCGCGTCCTGTCCGCTCTCCACTCCCGCATGAACCGCACGCATCTGTGAACCTGGGAGACCCTCCCGCGCTGCTTCCTGGACCCCACGACGACTTCTCAGGCGCCGTCCCCGCTGCAGGGCCACCACCCGGGCTCAGGGCTCCGGGTCACCCCGCGGGCGGTGTGGGGATCGGCACCCCGCAAGGACCCAGAGACTTAGGAACAGCGGCGGCCCGGGCAGAAGCTCCCGCAAAGGCCGTGTGGGAGGCTAGACTGCGGGCATCGACGACCACGGCGGACACCTCGCCGGACAGCCGGACGCCCGCCGCCACGGCTCGGTCCTGAGCCGCTGTCACCCGTGGGAGCTCCTTCCCACCTAACGCTTGTCAGGGTGCCAGGGTTTCCTTCTCACGTATTTACTCCCTTTCCTGAAAAAGCGAATCGTATCATGTATTGTTACCTGTGATTGATATTAGCGTCTGTGTACCTGGATAAATAGCAGCCTAGACAAACATATGCACGTGCTGTTTTTACTACAAAGCAGTATTAAGAATATAAAGCTTCGGATTTATTGTTTTTTGGATGATTTTATTTTCCATCCAAATAAACCTTTTACGTAACAGTTTAAGCCATTGGTTTTAAATGTCTTATTAAACTGGTAAAACAAACTATTTCGTAGAATTCAAGAAATGAGAAAGAATTGAAAGGCTTAAACTTCCAAACCAAATGGTGAAAATAAAAAAATGTCTAAATTTGTTCTTGAAACCAAAAATCAAAGTGATAAAAAATAAAATCAGCATCTTCATAGGATAACTTGGGCATCATCAGGTTTGAGACGGTCAGTCCACTTCACCAGAGAAGCAGTTACAGAGCAAATGAGAAACTGCAGAGCGTTATGGAGAGTCAGTTAGGTGTTTTAAAAATCTATGTTGTTAGACTGCTAATTCAAGGCGAAAATCTTCCCAATTAGTCATTTCAGTAAAATGGCAAATTAAATAATCTCTTATTGTAGAAAGTGCCATTTTCACGATTTAACAAAACACAAATCCATTATGGCAAGTAAGGTTAATGTGAAAAGTGCCATAGAAAGTTTTTAAAAATGAGACTATGTAATGTGCTAATGAGTCCTCTGGAAAAGTAGGTCACTTGGTACTGCATTGCCATCGTGCTAAAATCAGTCTAGGAAAAAGTAGGGGGTAATAACGTTCAAAACACAGAAACAAACACTAATTTGTGAATTCATTAGACTCATACTCCTCTGTCCATATTCTCACAAAAAAATTCTTCTAACAAAAAAAGTTTTCTCACAGCCCAGGACATGGGGAAAACAAAGTGTTCTCTAGCCACCTCCACACTGAGGTTATACATGTGTCCTCATCCTCTATGTTGCCAGTCATCTGCAAACTATGATACTCATGAATTCTTATTATGTACCCAGAGAGGCAAAGTGACTAATTTCATTTAGTATAATGACCTCCAGGTTCATTCCTATGGTTGTAAATGGTGGTATCTCCTTTTTCAAGGCTGAATAATATTTCACTCTGTACACATAACACAATTATTGTGTACATTCATCCACAGATGGACACATAGATTGTTTATATATACTAGGTAGTATAAATAATGCTGAATAAATATGGGAGTGCAGACATGTTTTTAGGAAAATTTCCTTATTATGTATATATATACATATACATTCCAGAGAGATGCCTGGGTCATATGGTAGTGCTGATTTTAATTAACTGAATGATTTCCATAGTTTTCCATAGTGACTGAACCCATTGATATTCTCACCAAAAATGTATAAGGGTTCCCTTTTCTCCACTCCCGCACCAAGACCTGTTATCTCTTACTGATCATGGCCATCCTAATAAGTGGAAGTTTATATCTCACTGTGGTTTCAATTTGCATTTCCCTGGTGATTACTGGTGTTGATCATCTTTTCATAAACCTGTTGACCAATTTTTCACTTTGGAAAAATGTCTGTTCGGGCCCCTTTCCCTTTGCCAGCCCCGCTGTGTTTTGGCTGTCGGGCTGTATGAGGTCTCCCTGTCCTTGGCGTGTAACCGTCTATCAGATGGATGACTGGCAAAGCCTTTGCCCGTCTGTTGGGTGCCTTTTCCTTGGTTCGCTGTTTCCTTACTGTGTGGAGCCTTTCAGTTTGTTTACTTCCCGCTGTTTACTTCGCTTGAGGTTTTTCCGTTATGTCCAAAATAATCATCACTACGCCGACATCAAGAAGCCTCTCCCTCACCTTTTCTTCTAGGAGTTCCAGAGCTGCCGGTCGCCCGGTCTCCACCTCACTTGGGGTGGACTTCTGTGTCATGGGATGAATGTCCCGACTTTGTGAATGCGGTGTCCAGTTTTCTACCACCACTTACTAAGAGAGCATCCTTCCCCCGTCATGTCTTCTTGGTGAGCTAGTAAAAGATTCGCTGGCCAGGTGTCCTCTGGTTTATTACTTCTGGGCTTTCTCGTCTATTCTACTTGGGCATGCGTCCACTTTGGAGCCCGTGTTATCTTCACACTGATTACTACAGGTTTATATTATGGTTTGAAATCAGAAAGTGGGATGCTTCCCACTTTTTCTTTTTCTTTTTCTGTGGTTCCATACAAATTTTAGAACTTCTCTCTACTCTTGTGAAAAATATTGGGGTTTTGACAGGGATGGTGTTGAATCTGCGGACTGCTCCGTGCAGTGTGGACATTCTCAAAACAGCGATCCTTCGAATTCCCCAGCGTGAGTCCTTCCTCTTCTCAGTGACTTGTGTCTCCTCCAGTTATCTTGGCCGAAGCTGCATTATTTTCAGTCAACAGTTCTTTAATTTCACGGGTAAAATTTGTTCCTAAGCTTATTACTCTTTTTAATGCTCTCATAAATGCTCTTATTTCCTTCATTTTTTTTCCCCACAGAGATCAACATGGGTGAAAAGAAATGCAACTGAATTTTGGGTAAAGATTTTGTATCCTGCGCCTTTACTGAATTCACTTATTCATTCTAACCATTTGTTTGTTGATTTTTTAGGGTATATAATGGGATCATGTCACCTGAAATCAAGGTAATTTCTGCTTCTTCCTTTCCAGTTTGAACACCTGGAATTTCAGGGCAGCAGGGCTATCTGTCACCTGCTACCGCGGGGGAGGCACGAAACCTTTTGTTAGCTGTAGAAACAACATCAGTGAAAGGCACCCGGCTCCGGGGTGGCACAGAGTATGCGTAAGGCCAGCCCTAAGCTGTAGACCCACCCGAAGTCGAGGACCGCGGAGAGCGGTGACAAAGGACGGGAGAGCAGTGATCGAGATGGGGGTCCCTGATGACCTCGTGGCTGAGTCGCGCCCAAGCCTGGAACGGTTTCTGTGCGCGGGCACAGGATGCCTGGCTGCTGTGGTGACGCCCTGCCCTGCCCAGGAGGCTCGGACCTTGACCCAGGCACGCAGCCCGGGCGACGGAGGAGCTCTGGTGGACAGCCCCGCGGCCCTGCTCTGCCGCCCTGAGCTGCCCGCCGAGCAGCGACCCCACCGCGCGCCCCCTGGAGCGCGCGCGGCGCTGCAGCTGCACGGGGCAGCGGGGAGAGCCATGGAGGTGACCAGTCCTGTAACGCTCCCGAGTGCAAAGCAGGATGCCCGCCCGGTCTCGAACCCGAGCCAAAGGAGGATGCTCACCTGGCCTGGAACCCGAGCAAAGCAGGTTGCCCGCCCGGCCTGGAACCCGAGGAGACAGATACAGATGGAGGTGCCGGTGCAGCGCCTCGATCTGCTTCGCCGTCGGAGAGCAGCGCTCAGCCGGTCCCGCTGTCTGCACAGCTGTCTTGTTTCTAGTCTCCCTTCACCCCGGCCCGTACTGCGCATTTGGCCGCACTGGTGGCGCACAGGACAAGCTCAGCAACCACCATGAAGAGGGTAGGTGGAGGGACAGAGTGCCTGCTGGGCACTTCTCCTGATGGCCGAAGCTGGGGTCCTCGGAGACTCCTGGCTGAGACGATGGCCAGGGTGGACAGTAGAGCGGAGTCCCTGCCGGCGGAAGTCGGCGCAGGAGCAGACACAGTCTCTCATGCAAAGGAGGAGCTAGACTTCCGCCACCGCTCGACCATGAAGGGCGGGTGTCCGCGCTGCTCCTCCCTGCATGCCCACGTGGATGCCTCCCGAGGGCCTGGAGGAGGGGAAGGGCCGGCCGCCGCGGAGCTCAGGGCCCCACCTGAGCCGGTGAGCAAGGCCAAGGCCCCGGGGGTGACTGAGGCATGGCAAGAGGGCTGGCTCTCCTCCCTGACCTTGTCCCCAAACCCACGACTGCAAGCCAGTTACCCCAAGAAAAATATCGGGAAAAAAATCTAGGGATGGTCTACTGGTTATTGTCAAAACCGTTGGTGTTCTAGGTGAGTCCGAACACCTAGAGGTGTCTCTAGAGGAGCCAGAGGAGACACAAGGACGCAGGGTCAGGTGGGGCCCAGATCGGGTCCTAGAACCACATAAGGAGTGAGAGGGAAAGAGTGACACCTGGTTACCTGGTTAACCTGAGAACATGGGTTTCAACCACATGTCAGCTTTGGTTCATCCGTGGTGACAAATGCTCCGCAGTCATTTCTACCACAGGGGGGACTGGTGACTGGGAACCCAGGAAGTCTGCCTTATTCTTGGAACGTCACTTAAAACAAAGGAGTAGGGCCCAGTTGCTTGGCCAGTCCCACTTTCTCTTTGGAAGATGCTGCACTCGCTTATCCCAGCTCACTTGCGTGGTGATGTGTATTCATCTGTTATTAGATTACATTCTCTTTGGGATGTTCTGTCAGCTTCTGCCCCAATCCATCTGTGGCCAATCCATCTGACAAGAATAACATAGAGGAGGAAAAGTTTATTTGGGCTCACAGTTTCAGAGGTTCCGTTCACAGCTGGCTGACTCTGGCTCTGGGCCCAAGGTGAAGCAGAACATGATGGTGGAAGGCAGTGGACGAGGAAGGCCGCTCAGGACATGGCCACCAGGAAGAGAGAGAGCTCCTCTCACCAGGGACCAAACATAAACCCAAAGACCCACCCCCAGAGGTCTACTTCTGGTTACCACCCAAGAATTCATATCAGTGGATTGATACATCAGTTATGTTACATCTCTCACAATCTAATCATTTCTCTTCTGAATGCTTTTACACTGTCATACATGAGCTTTCGGGAGACACCTCATTTACAAAGCACAACACAGGGTCTGGGGCACAACACAATTAGCTAATTAATGTTTGCTGCATACTAGAAGGGTACCTTCAAATTCCCAGACAGAAAAACTCCTTTAAAGGAAAAACTACAGGCACCAACAAAATGGAACCTCTTCATCATTCCATGCATTTGAAAGCATCCTTGAAAGTTCCGCTTATTTGAAAATAGCAGAACAAAATTAATCAGCACTAATTTTGCATAACATAGCAGAGAGGCCCCAAACCATATTTTCTCACAAAACTTTTCTTTGAGTTCCATCAGAATCACATTAAAAGGTCTGGGACATTTCAAAATGGGAGAGAGAAAAAGAATACTAGCGAATCTGCAAAATTGCTGAGTTGAAGAGGCAATGAAGGCCTTTCAATTACAAAATTCATCCTGGGGTAGAAGAGAATTCCAGACTCTGGAGCTCACGTCTGAGGCATTTCTTTTTCCCTTGAGTTTAACCTGTCATTGGCAGGCAGCTGTTTTAACTAAGTGGATTCCAGCGGCTGAGGTGAGCCGAAGAGTTTCACCTGCCTCAGCAAAGTCCCAATTCACATGGGGTCTTAAATAATTAGGATTTTAGGGCATATAGTATCAGAGTCATTGAATAATTGAAGTTGGGAAGCTCCATATGCAGATACATTGCAGGAACACTTATTCAATATTCCATACAGATAACAGAATAATAATGTGCTGCTTAGCATTACTTAACAGTGGAAAATTCAGACTTTCTATTTAGCCAGTCTGGGAAAAGTTAGAAAACAGAAGTGAAAGTGACCCCCATCTCCTCAGCTGTGATAACTGTGGAGTGCACTGGGAGGGGGCAGGAAAAGAAGCTGGTCTCCTGGTGCCAGCAATGTGCTTAAAGAGCCCACAGTGAGGTGACCCTGGAGACCCCGCTAGGTCCCCTTCTCCCAGAGAGCCCCCCTTTTATCTCCACTTCCCTAAGAGAACCATGTTGTGACACCAAATGAAAACAGGAACAACATCTCATTTCCCAAATGGATCAGAAAACTCTGGATCATGTGGAGCATTGTATTTTCATTTCAAAATTACACACTTCAGACGCTTCTGTTGGAACGTCTTATAGCTTCCTCTCCGTAAGCCCTCTCTGTTTTAGTGGTTAAGTATCTTGGAGCCAAGTTCTTACAGTAAAGTAGAATCTAATTAGACCTTTCAGTTCAGAGGGGCTGCTGAACGCGTGTAGCTTCATGGTGGAAACGTTCAGTAAGACTTCTTTTCCTCTCCGTGGTGAGAAAGCAGTTATTTTCAAGAAAAAGAAAGAAAGAAAGAAAGAAAGAAAGAAAGAAAGAAAGAAAGAAAGAAAGAAAGAAAGAAAGAAAGAAAGAAAGAAAGAAAGAAAGAAAGAAAGAAAGAAAGAAAGAAAGAAAGAAAAGACACAAGTTATCCCACCTCAATTTCAGCACCAGGCCAAGGAAGCCGACCTGGCCTCCTGTCTTTCCACCTCAGAAGGAAGGTGGATTTCAAATCTCGAGGCATCCGCAAGAGTGAGGCTGTAGGAACAGGACCTGGTGGCTGCTTTTCCAGCCGCCAGAAGAGCAGATCTAAAACGCCTTCCTCTCGAAAGCATGGAAATCGCAGTAACGACTTCAATATGCAAGCCGTTTAAATATAATGTTTGGCACTATGTGTACATTCACAGGGAGAATGCATTAAGACAGACAGTGTGTAGTTTTAATAAAAAGGAAAGCATGATTCCAAATAGTCTTGCCAAGATGCATTCATGAAAGAAATGTCATTTTTAGAGAGGAGAGAACAAATTAACTATTAACTCTGATTTCTACTGCTTCCTAACCTGATTTGGATGAAGCCATCTTGGGAAAGAGAAGAGAAAGACATCATAATAGAATCCACTCTCCATGGTATCTGGTGACGCAGGTCTCGTGTGCACCCAGGGACCAGTAGGAGCTAAGGCTATGCAGCACAAATTGAATGGCTTACATCACTTCTGCATGAGGCCAGCTCAAAGATGTCACCTAAGTGGCTGACAGCTCAAAGATGTCACCTAAGTGGCTGATAGTCTGGTTAATGAAAAGCAGAGAGGTTGTCCCTCCACCCCCAGGGAGCCCCAGAGTGGCCTGAGGATCTGCACCTACCCTGGGACCTTAGTCATTGTCTGAAAAAACTAAAAGAAATTACCCAAGTGCAGATTGCACCTTTGCTCGGGTGACCAGTGCAGGACGCTCCTTCACGGGAGGTCTGCTGCCGCGGCTGTGTGGCAGTCAGCTCTGTGAGTACAGAGGGCGCGATGTCGTGTGAGCTGCCAGGTGACGCGTCTCTCACAATATGCTGGAAGGCTTGGGAACGAGTCTCTAAAGTTATTTGTGATGGTCTCAGAGCCCTGGTGTACTTTCAAGGGCAGAAGCTCATGCCGACGGAGGCTTACGGATTCCATCATTTCTTACTTCCCTTGAAATTCAGAACTGAAATGAGAAGATGGGGTCCAGCCAGGAGCCTGGATCAGTCAAGTGGACAGGAGGCCCCCACCCAGGGGATGCCAGGGTCCTCGCTGACGGCTGTCCCCCTCCCCGGCCCAGCACGCCCTCCATAGTTCACAGGATTTGACTGGGCCAGGAGCATTCTTACTTAAAATGCCTCTTACGGGAAGCTGGCTGGTTAGAGCAATGGAGAAGGAACTGCCTTGGTTCAGCCCGGGTGAGGGTGGAAGACAGTGGGACCTGAGGCCACCAGACGCTTCTGAGACCTGGAGGAGGCAGAGGCTACCTCCCAGTGTCTTCCTAGCCACACAAGCCACCCTCTCGTTCCCTGCTCGGGGTCCGGACCTGATACTGGTCCTGGGAGGGTGCATCACCTGCGCAGGAGCATCACCAGGTGCAGAAACCAGAAAGTGCCAGATGCTTCCCAGCTGTCCCCGTGTGGTGATGGAGGCACTGAAATCCTAAAAGGAGACACCTCAGAGAACAGCATACCAGGAGGACAGTCGGACAGGCCTACGGAGCACGGCCACCCTCCCCCAGAGCCCTGAGGTGCTGTCGACACTGGGCTTCAACCCAGTTCTGAATAACTGGGTCCGGAAGTCAGACGACAGATGAGAGGAGACGATGGTCATTCCAGGGTATGAAAAGGCGCCCAGTCTTTCACAGTGTCAGGATGAGCAGAAAGAGCCTGCCAGTCCCCTGCACGTGCAGGTTTGCGTCCTGATGCCGGTGCCGGATGGCTGACTGCTTCTACGTAAGCTATCTCTTCAGTCTGGATTTCAGAGCCGGACCCACAAAATGAACCTAGCTGAGTGCTCGAAGGGAAGCGAGACAATGCAACGAGGACTCTCCTTGACTCTGCGTCTCTTATCTCACATGATCCATGGCTGACGACCAGTTCTGCTTAGCTCCTAATTTGCTAAGATGTTGATGTTGCGATAGCATAAAATGCACTGAAGTTCACTCCGTCCAAAGCTTGGAACTTTCTGATGATAGTGGAATTTCTAACTCGAAGATAATTGCACAGTGTCAAAATTCACATGTGTTTTAGTCAGCTTTTTCGCTGCTGTGACTAAATGACCCAACCAGAAGAACGGTAGAGGAGGAAAGGTTTATTTGAGGGCTTATAGGTTCAGAGGTCTTAGTCCATAGAAGGCTGGCTCCATTCCTTGGGGATCAAGGTGAGGCACAACATCATAGCAGAAGAGCATAGTGGAGGGAAGCAGCCCACGTCATCAGGAAGCAGAGAGAGAGAGAGAGAGAGAGAGAGAGACTCCACTCTCCAGATACAAAATATATATGCAAAGCCACACCCACCACTTCAATTAGGCTCATCAGGGATTAACTCACTGACTGGGTGGAGACTCTCACAACCCAATCATTTCTCCTCTGAACCGTCCTGCATTGTGTCACACGTGAGCTTTAGGGGCACACCTCACATCCAAACCATAACAATATGTAAGATAACACTAATTAATAATTCATGTCGTTATGATGATACGTCGGTTTTTCAATACATTCACCCACACTCGCTCTGAATGTTCTTTTCAAACTGCCGCTGCCACCATCACCATCATTATTGTCAGGCACGTAGGCGGGTGGCTGGTGTTTGCGCTTGTTCACTTTCCTGCACGAGTCTCCTCTTCATGGTTTCTAGTACTGTGGGGAAGACTGGGCTACGAAGCAGAGGCTTAGTGACAAACTCTAGGGATTACAGGGATAACACTCTTTTTTCACTAATACAATCAGTTATTTTAAAGATCACTCCAAAGCCAGGTTTACCTTCACACCAGCATGAAGGGGGTCATCTGTGCTGCTGGAGATGGGAGCACAGTAAGAGCCCACATGTTCTCCTTGCAAACACCAACATTTCTGTGGGTCTGTGAAGCTGTGAGCTTGGAAATTCGCCAGTGGCCGGGCTGAGCCTGAAACCGAATCAGAACATCTTTGCTGACTGGTTCAGCTGGATTTTGTTCTTGTTCTTGTTCCTGTTGTGATTATTTCTCCTCCACAGTTAGATGTGGCAGAGCACACTTGTAGAATGTAAGGGCATCTAGATAAATAAAATTAACTAGGACCTGCAGTTAAAAATAACTTATTGTCATCTCACCATAATTAAAGTATCACAAAGCCTGTTCCATCGAGGAACTTATTTGGATGAACAGCAATTAGAAATCTTGGAAAGGTCAACGTCCATGAAGAAAATACCAAACAGAAACCTTGAAATAGTTTATAATCAAAGACAAAATACTAGAAACACAATGCTTTGAGGTACTGTAATATTTTTAAATGTGTCATCCGTTTATATAATCAGTGAGAAAAATCTTTGGATTTTTTCTGACAACACAATTTGGTACTTATGAAAAATGTTTACATAGCTCTTGAAAAGAGATCATTAATGCATCCATCCAAGAATCACCTTTGGCATTCATTCATGATAGAACCTGTGTACGTCTCACAAATCTGGCCAAGCCAAAATATTTTAACTTTATTAAAGGAAATGAGTTATTAGCCCTGGAAGCTGAGCCTTATCTATGCAACACAGGGTCCCGGTGCACCTGGAGGACTGGTAAGGTCCGGAGGAGAAAGAGTGAATGGTAACATAAATTACAAATCGTGATCAATGTCGGTAGAGATATTCAGAAATTGTCTTTCACTATTTCAACTTCAAGAGATGAGAATTCATTTTTAACTTTTTTGGGTTTGGATGGAAAGGCCAGCTCAGTGCAGATGATTGTAACCTGAAGACTGGGTGCTAACCCAACTGCACAGCCTCAGGGCCTGCAGGAATGTGGCGGAGACGACGCTCCACCCCAGCTCTTGACTGCTCCCACGTGGCTGCAGGAGGGCCCAGGCTGTTACTGACTGGGACCACGTTCTGCATCGTCAGGCCTAGGACTCGTCCTCTCCCACGTGACGGCAGGAAGGGACACCAGGCTGTTACTGACGGGGACCTTTTTCTGCATCGTCAGGCCTAGGACTCGTCCTCTCCCATGTGATTGCAGGAGGGCCCAGGCTGTTACTGACGGGGAACACGTTCTAGAATGAAGCCCTCCCCTTAACAACTTGATATCTTCCCCGCACTGTGGTTCTCCTCACTCTCCAGCCCAGTGGCCTCTGGTCTTGCTCCAAATCTCCAGCTTTGTGCCATTTTAGAGCCATCCCTTAGGTCTTTCCTTTTCCTGCAAATTTCTTTCCCCACAAGGTGAAGGCCTCATTATGTAACTGACCCCTTCAAGTCTTATGTTTTAAATATCATGTTTAAATAAGGCCTAAACTAAATACTCTATTTAAAATTTCCATTCTGAGAACTACGTTCTCAATCTCAACCATAATTTGAATTATTTTATTTTTTTCTCTGTAGCATTTTAGCCTTCTGACATACTATTTAATTCATTTTTTAAAGATTGCATTTTGAGACAGGGTCTCACCATATTGCCTCAAATTCCTGGGCTCAAACAATCCTCTGCCTTAGCCTCCACAGGATCTGGGACTACAGGCCTGCACCACCATGTCTGGTGCTGTGCTTAATTTTAATTGTCTAACTCCTTCCTCTAGGATGTTGGTTTATGAAGAAATTAAAGTCTTAAATCAAAGACTTTAGTTTCTACCTTAAGAAGCTAGGTCACATGATACAGGTACAAAAAAAAAAATCATTTGACAAAATCCAAAATAAATTTATTTCTGACATAAAAACAAAAATAAACAAACAACTTTCAGTGAACTAGGAATAGAAATAAACATCCTTTACCTGATAAAGAACACCTGTGAAAATCCTCTTCTAACATAATACTTAATAGAAGTCTTACTGCTTTGTCCTAACTTCAAGGAAGGTCGACAGTACCTAATCTCACCACTATACGCAGCATTGTGGCCAAGGACCTAGCCAGTACTCTAAGGCAAGAAAAAGGGGAGAAAGGGCATTTTTATAAGAAAAGAAGATTGAGATACATGAAAAGTAAAAATAAGGAAAAGAGGTGAATCTTAGGTATCTGTGGACTATCAGCAAAGCATTTTTATGGGAGTGGTTATAGTACCCAGAAGAGAGGGAAAAAAGAATGGGGCAGAAAAAACATTTGAAATACTAATAATCAAAAACTTCCAAATTTGGAAAGAGACATACATTTAAGCATTGACAATGGGAACAAAATTCCAAATTGGATAAGTAAATTGAAAAACACACCTAGGTATATTATTCTCAAGCTGCTGGACAAAAATGATTTAAAAAGAGATTTTAAAAAGTAATCGGAAACACATGATATGCAGGTGAAATGATGGTAAGTAGTCACTGGATTCTTCATTGGAACATTAGGGATCAGATGATTGTGGAATAGCATCTTCAAACAGCTCAAAGAGAAAACAACAACAGTCAATTCAGAATTATATACCCAGCAAAAGTAGCCTTCAGAAATAAAGTTAAAATTCATTTTCAAATGTCGAAGTTAAGAAGACGAGTTGGCTGTGGATTAGCACCACAAAGAGTGATAAAGGAAGCTCCTCAGACCAAATCAAAAGAATAACTCAGGGTTACTGGGAGGCATCAAGACCACAGGCAATGGCAAACAAGTGGTTAAATACACACATCCTAGTTTTCCTCATTAAAAAAGGGATGTTCTTTTACCATAGTTTATTCAAATTCTGCTGATGCTTTCCAGAAGGTCTTTCTGCTTCTCAGCACATTCGTGCTGTCAAAAGTAGCAGCCTGCCCTCTACGTTTCTGTTCTTATTTTCTGATATCAAAAGCTCCGTCCTAGATCATGGCTGCGTAGATGTTTGTGGGCAACTCCCAATGGAACAAAACAGCCAGCCCCCTCGCTCACAGCCTAAGTGAAGCACAGCCTGAGCATCTGTACTCCGTGATGTCTGTGTGTATGTTTTATGTCTCTTTGGCAACATAGTTTTCCCAGAAATGATTAAAGAATTTTTATGGACCTTGAAAGTGGAGTCATCTGATGCATGTCTCCATGCATCTGATCATCTGAGATGCCACCTCTGTAATAAGCACTGCACTTAACTCTCCACCCTTAACAGGAAAAGGCCCGCTTCCCAGTCACGTGGGGACAGTGGGCTGGGACTGGACACTCTCCCAGTCAATCAGGAGAATAGGCCGACAGCAACTCTGTCCTCTTCACCTGGACATTTCTAAGATCACCTGTGCCTTCATATGCAGCTGGAAGGTAACGTGTGATTTTTCCTTGGAAGTTGCCATGAGGTGGCAGTTTTTGTTTGAAAAGATGAAGGAGAAGGAGAAAAAGCCTCGGAGGGCTTCTAATCAACAGTGGGGGAGGTCGATCGAGCAGCTGGAGGCCAGATTTTCCATAGTGACCCACCTTGTTCGTACCTGTCATTCACACCACCAGTGCCTTCCCAGTCAGTCATCCTGCATTACCGGAAGCGCCATCTACCTGAGGCAGGCAGCTTTCTGACTGGGGATGGAATAGTGGGAAGCAAGGGCGAGACCCTGACCAAGCCCCAGGCAATGCAGGGCACCTGGACCAGGTCTCAGATATGAGGGCGAATAGCAGAAGTGACAAAGACGAAAATAAAGCATGAATATATTAAACAGTAGTGAGGTTCCAGAGGAAGAAGGCTCTTTCATTGGGGTGAAGATCAGCGAGCTCTTTGAAACTTCAGATTTGGTGGCCTGTTTTTGAAATGTAAAATGGTCGGTCTGCATCCGCTAGGTTCAGGCTTCAAACTCCCTTTGGAGCTCCCTGTCTCTTTAGGCACTGCCCTTTTGGTAGCCTCTCAAGTCTTTGGGGAAAATCAAGGCTTTAGAGGAGTCTGTTCCAAAGCCTGACTGAAAGGTAGCCTGAGGTCATCTCGGCAAAACACACCGTCCAAGAACTGCACGTGCCGCCCCGCCAGCCCTTTCATCTGTCATAGACCGCTTCCCTATTTACAGCCCAGTTCTGAAATGACTCGTCTCTGAAACCATCCCCGCCCCGGCCCAAACCCCAGGAAGAATTCATCTCTCCCGCTCTCATCCCATCGCAGCTCTCGGGCTCCGTGGCTCTAAGATTCTGCGTTTCTGCGGGTGGACTAACAGTTCCAGCTCCCTGCCCAAGTTCATTTTCTCAGCCGCAAACACAGTGCCGAGTCTGTAGCATTTGTTCAGCCAGGAAACTGAAGCGTCTGGAGCTATAACTCAATTCCTTCCAGCTGACCTGAGCTGCACTCAGTAGAGCTGAGTTGACTGCATGGAACAGAATTGGAGACAAGTGGAATAGAAATGACTGACCCAAGAGAGGACTTCAGGTGAGGAAGAGCAGAAGTACGTGGAAGTGCAGGCAGGTAGGTTTCTGGATTTGTCTGATGAGCACTCAGGATGGGGAGGAGAAAATGGAGAGGAGTTCACATATCACAAATCCCAGCTAGCCTGATTCTGCACCAACAGTTTAAGTTGAGGACTGGGTACACTGGGATGCGTTTTATGTAGTTGAATATCTCCTAATAAGAACTGACATTGATTGTGGTCTTTGGAAATGATGGGTCTCAGAATGCAGTTAGATTGCTGTCTTAATTCTTGGCAAAGTGGGAGGCTGGAGAGCAATTTGTTTCCTGGAAAAGAGGATGATATTCACACAGGCATCTGCTCAGGGAAGGAAGACTCAGAAATGTGCAGTATGTCAGCAGAGAGGCAGGAAAGGCAAGCGCACCTCCCGTTCAGGACTGTTCTTGCACGCTCGCTGTGCCAGGCACCTTGCTAGGTAACCTTCATACATAATCCCCTTATTTCTCCCAATACATTGCATATTTTATGGATGAAGAAAATGAGATTGAAGGTTAGGAAGTTTGAGTCTTGAATTATGCCTCTGGCAATTTAAACACAGCCCTGTTCAATTTCAAAGCACAAGCCTTCTCCAGGAGTTGAAGGTCAGCCTCAGCCTTGTGGTCCTTCTCCTACAAGGACAATGGCACTTGCTTCACCTGATTGCAGACACCAGGATCTTCTTTTCTCTATTTCAGAATTGCAACTCTTGCTGTTTTTTTTTTTTTTTTTTTAATTGTTTATTAGTTTGTTTGTATGTCACTTGGATACATAGACTACCAATATAATGAATATAATGGGTCACTTGGACACATAGAATACCAATATAATGGATTAATTATTAATAACATCCAGAAGACTTCCAGGTAACTCTGGGTAACAGCAGGTGGGTAGTAGACAATTTCCTGAAACCTCCTTCTCCCCAGTAATACAGTCTTCACAATATGAAAATTTAAAGTAAAACCACACTCTCAAATTATAAAGACTGGGAGACCAACTATGTTGAAGTAAGGATGATCAAGAATTCAGCAAATGTAAGATCTACACTAAAAATGAACTTTTAAATATCCATAGTGACCAAATATAAAAATTTAAATGCAGATAGAATCTGACCCTCCACTCATAAAATACATCCTGCCTCAGTCATCTCACTATAATCCTGACCTAGATTCTAATAAAGTTTTACTACAGGAGACTGACTTATGGGCCACAATTTTCTCATTTGAATTTTTAGATATTGCATCAAATTTTTCTTTATTCTTATTAGTAAGATTTTTGTGCTCCATTAATTTTTATATCATGAGGCTCTGTCAAATTTTCTTTGTCGCAGTCTGGCCAACAGAAAGCTTTAATTTACCACTTTCAATATGAGACAGGTAAAATTCACAGAAAATACAAAGACAAGAAGCTACGCAGGAGCCACCTTATAGGATCTCATGGAGAAAACTGCTGAATTCCTCAAGGAGTAGACATTTCAAAGCATTGAAAATTGAAAGAACACTTTTTTTCAAGAATGACACAGATACTTAAACCAAATAAACACAGTGTAAACAAAGAAAACTGCAAACCAATATTACTCATTAAGATTAGTTTAATAATTCTCCAGAAAAAAATCAGCACATGAAATCAGTGCCACATTCACAGTAAGGATACATGGTGGCCAAGTGGGATTTATGCCAAGAATGCTCTTTCACTTCAGTATTGTGGATTTCCGGTCTGCAGAACTACAAGAGAATAAAGTCCCCTCGTTCTCGGTCACCGGATTACTGAACATTGATGGCAGCAGTCTCAAAATGCAGCGCAGCTGGCGTGCACGCTGTGTCTCTGAGTTCTACTCGCTGCCAGGCTGGGGACAGGGCTCTGGGTCACAGCTACAAATTCCCACTTTCCAAGCCTCTCTCTCCTGATTCCTTGGAGAATGAGGTAGGCAAAGCTGAGATGAGCCTGTGATGTCTTCTGGTGTCAGAAATTAAGGATGCACTCAGAAGCGACGAGGGCTTGGTGAGGGAAAGGGAACCGACCAGAGGGAGCCCCCAACGGACACGGCAGGAACAACTTGAGCCATGATGCGAATTCAGGTAGGGTCAGGGTTTAAGTCTCAGACTAAACTGAAAATGAATTTGAAAATGTAGGAGAGAAGGGACAGTTCTTCCTCCTGACAAAATTCCCATTAATAAATAAAAATGCAAAGAGCTACGTAAAATGGCTGTTGAGCAGAGCCGTAACTGTCACAGAGGAGTTCCACTCACCAGAGCTGAATGCAGCAGGCCAAAGTTTGGGCAGAAGCAGAATTTGCATAGTCTCAAGGTGTCTGAGTCATGTTAGTTACTCACTGCCTTTGCAGCAGAGTAAATTGCAGAAACTATCTTGCCAAGTAGCCAGCGTTGAGATCTCTAGTAGCAGACATGTGACCATCACGAATCCCATGACACCATCCATTGAGGACAACCACGCCGGAAGTCGTGTGATGCTTCATCGTGTGAGCATAGGTATATTAGCCAAATGTACAAAGGATATTGCATGTTACAACCATGCAATAGAAAAACCTGCTTAAATTTATGCTGAAATTAACTTAACCCCAAATTAAGGAACACATGGAAACTAGTGATCAATAATTTGTAAAGGCTGAAGATCACGAAAGACAAAGACAGCCTGGGGAAATCAGAGACTGCAGGATGCTAAGGAGCAACGATCACTGATAAATCACAGCTAGGGTCCTGGAAACCAACAAGGAGCACGAGAAGAAAACCTGGAGAGGTTAAAGGGAGTGGTCAGTAGAGCCGTCCCTGTATCAACACTGTCATCGCATGGTCCCAGGGCTAATTGCCTGGTCTGATCAGGGCAGTGTGGTTATGGAAGATGGTAGGTAGCACCCGTGCAAGTTGAATGGGGGAAACCAGTTCCTAGTGAAAAGGTAAAACCAGATGATCAAAGCAGGGGAACACAGGTTACTACATAGCTGGTTGAAGACCACGCCCACGATGCTACCGAAGATGCAAAGATGCTCCTTCCTGTCCCTGCTCCTGCCCCATCTCCCCCTCCTTCTCCTCCTTCTTCTCTCTTCTTTTCTGCTTGACAAGGAAACGCCTCCCATAGGAGAATGTCTTGTACCATCTTGTAGTTTCAGAAAACTTCCAAAGGCCTTGTTATTAGGAAGAATTACAAAATAATTATCTGATTAAAATCAAGCCTTGAAGTCATTTGTTTCCATTTGACAAATGCAGTCTTTTTCCTCTGGGTCAGGTTTAGAGGAGACTGATTCAGACAACGGCAGTCAATAGCCATGCACTTCTGCCAAGCAGAGGGGGAGAGAGACACAGGAGTCAAGGGCACGTGGAAGCCGGGGCAAGCGTTTAAGAAATAAAACTACTAAAATTTCTTTTCAGAAAGTGCTTTGGTTGCAATATTTGCTTGTCAAAAACTGAACGACTGGCAAAAATTATCATAGATTACTTTTCTTTGGAGAGGAAGGAGCTGAAAAAATGTACAAATTTTTAAGACTGATTTACAAAAATTTTTAAGACTGATTTATAAAATTCAGGACAAGATGCGATATTCTGTGTGTGGGTGTGTTGTTGTTTTGTGGGAAATGGGGCAGACAGTGAGGACAATTGTCTGCCTATTCACACCCCTGGCAAGACTGTCCACCAGGACTCAGTGTGTCATGATCCCAGTGCCACCCTGCTCCAGCCACAGGTGAGCCAAACACTGCATTGGTCATGTCAGAAGAAAGGGGAGAAAGGAGGTTTCCTGTCCTGCAGCCAGAAGAAGACTCTCTTGCTGAATGTGGTACTAAGTAAGGACTAATCTGTCAGATCAGGATTACAGGGCAATGTCAGGCAAGCAGGCAAGACAAAGGGATGACTGGAAAGTGACCCAAGCCACGTGCCATACAGGACAGGGAGAACGTGGGACAGACAATGCACACCTCATGTTATGAGTCCCTGGACAAATCACCTCTCAGATGACTCCTCCAGAAAGTTAGGAAATTTAAATACACTGCTAACATTTTTCCAGTCTGAGTTTATGTGATTTCAGTAAGTATGATAAAATTACTGATATATCCAGTGTTTTCTAAAAAGATTCTCTATGTCTAAGACAGCTTGCAAATTTTCTTCCTCTAATCATTCTACTGTAGACGAGAAACGCTATTTCTAAATATATGACTGCAGGGTGTATAGATCCAGTACGTTTACCTAAGTACTCTGAAGAGTTCAAGTTATATATTTAAAGCTGTTCTGAAAGATCAGAAATCTCAGCTCATGGTGAGTTTTATATGAGGAAAGAAAGATCAGCAGGGAAAACTCACACCCATAAATAATCTCTCATCTGGGTTGGGTCCTACCACACCCAGGAAACACTGCCCAAAGTCGTTAAAAGTGACTTCATTTTGCAGACACTTTTCCAGTCCCTGTTTAGCTGCGTGCTTCATAAGTACGCTGACTTGAAAACACTCATGCTAAGGATACAGGGTCCTCCCACCATCCTGGTCCTTCCCCTACCATCCATCCTACAGCTGCTGATCCTCCATGCCCGGGCTTCACTCCTGGCCCACATGTGCCCCTCCCTGACTTTGATCAAGATTCAAACCTGGGATTTAAGTTAATGGGGGGATAAGGACTGGAGAAGGGGCACGCAAGCCATTGAAGCCACAAGGGGAAGCAGGACTGAGGACAAGCCTAGCAGAGCATCTGCTGGGGCTTTCATGGCACAGCTTGGCTGGCAGGTGACAGCTGGGGATTGGCAGCTTAATGACCTTGGAGCACTGTCGACCAGCTGAGTGACTCCTTCCAGGACAGGGCAACCACGGGCTCCGTGTGTGAGCCTTAGTGGGGCAGCAGGCCAGCACCTGGGCTTTGCATGCTGGATATGAACTGCTCTGGCCATGAGGAGTGTGGCCCTGCAATTAACAGGGACACACAGACACACACACAACCCAAGAGAGCGCAGCACTGTTCTCCTATCTGCTTCCAACTTCAGATTTTTAATGAACAACTACAATTGTCTCTTCAATCTAGACTTCAGTGGATTCTGCCAGCTTCAAGTGTGTGTGTGCATGTGTGTGTGAGTTGAGTGTGTATGTGAGTGTGTGTATGTGTATGTGTGCGTGAGTGTGTGTGAGAGTGTGTGTGTATGTGAGAGAGTGTGTGTGTGTGAAAGTGTGTGTGCACTTGAGTGTATGTATGAGTGTGTGTGACAGTGTGAGAATGTGTGTGTGTGTATGTGAGTGAGAGTGTGTATTGAGAGTGTGTGCTTGAGTGTGTATATGAGTGTGAGAGTGTGTATGTGTGTGTGTGAGTGTGTGTGGGTGTTGTGTGAGTGTGAGAATGTGTGTGTGTATGTGTGTGCGTATGTGTGTGTATGAGTATGTGTGTGAGTGTGAGTGTGAGTGCATGTGTGTGAGACACCCTTCTCCGTGGAGGCAGGCAGAGGCCTCCAGGCAGAGGCCTCCAGAACCGCAGCTGCCATCCAGGCCCCGCCTGCGCGCCGTCGGGTCCCCTTTGGCTGCTGCCTCCGCCCTCGGCCTACCCAGCGGTGGGTCCGGAGGACCGTGGCTCCTCCGGTCTGCCCTGCGTGATGCGCCGGCGGCCTTACGGCTGCGACACTCGACTCCACGCCTTCCCGTTCGTGGTCCCTGGATTTTCCGTCCAACTTCCATCTCACGGCCCGTGGAAGGCGCCCTTCCGCCAGGTCCGTCGAGGCCGCCGCCGTCCCCCTGGGCTCTGCTCGCGGCCAACAGGCGGCCCCGCTGCTGCGCACCCCGCCTCCGCGCCCGGTTCCCAAAGGCTTGGTTCTTTCGGTGGAAACGCTGGCCTCGCGTCCCACTGGCCTCGTTCTCCAGCCTTCCGCGGAACGTCGCCGCTCAGGCCATCTTCGTCGGTACCCCGGGCAGGGCTCAGACCCGGTCCTCGGGAGCCTTCCCTAGCGGCTCCCGCGGCCGCCGCGTGGTCTTCCCGGCCTTGGCCGCGCCTCACGGACAGCTCACACCCACCGGCGCCCTTTCTTTCTCTCCCCCGTCTGAAGTTTCTGGAGGACAGGCCTCTGTTCATCCCCTGGTCCTCCTGACTCCTCTCCACGGGTGGGTGCCCTAGCAGGCGGTCGAGAAGCATTCCCTGGCTCCTGGGAACTGAGCTCGACCATTCCAGAACATTCCTTTGACTGGGAGTAACTGGGAGAGTGTGCAGCCGTTTTGCTCCACAGCGGAAGCAGGCTTTCCTGAGAAGACCAAGGCTCTGCCAAGCTCGGGCGGGCGGTGTCCGCCTCGTGTGCCGGGTTCCTCCTCTGCGAGGCCGCGGCCGGCCCACGCCCAGCTCCAGGCCAGCAGGGAAGTGTCACCAAGGTGCAGCCCTACAGTCACTCCACCGGGACCCAGATGCCTGTCACAGCAGAGTGCAGGCGAGGGGATGCAGAGAGGGCGCTCAGGACGGTCACCAAGAGACCCCAGGACGGGAGCTAAACCCTGAAACCCGCTCAGCTCGCCATTTCTACAGTGGATGAACCCCTTTCAGAAAAGCCAGACACATTTTCCACAGGAAGAATAACCATGTTTGAAACATATGAATACATCTCACAATATTGATCACGGATTTAAAACCACAGGCCTTTTGGAGCCCAGCTACATCTTCCTTCTGTCCTCAGCGGTGTTGCTAGGCATCCAGGCCAAACACTTCTGCTGGCCATAAATCCCTTGATCCAGGATTCAGAATCTCGCCTTTCTTCCTCTCTTAGGGAATTTCTCATCCTCTCAAGTTGCATATGCCTAAAAAGATTCACCGTGGAGAGCAGTGCGCTTTTAAAAATGTATGTAAGCCGATACTGAGACATGTGTTCCCAGACAATAGTAAAAATGGGGTCCAATAGCCTTCCTAGTCAGGAAACTTGATTTTACACAGAGAATGGAATATTAACCACACCAAGTTGTGAAAATAAGACAAAGTCCAGTATATATGAAATGCTGACAAAGGAATGGAAACATATTTCTCATTCTTATTTAAAAATATTTTCACATTAGATGAATTTTTTTGATGTATGCTATTAAAATCTTATTTTAGAACATATCCATTTTTACTTATAATCAAATGAAGCATTAAGATTATTTAAAAAATTCTTAACAAACTTCTTAAGAGTAGTAAAATTAAACATTCAATGGTATAGCTTTGCAAAGAGCTTCATTCTGAAAAATTAAGGGGAAAATTCTTATATATGCATATTAAACCCGAATCAGCAAATAGTATTATATTTATCTCTAAATTCTATGAATTATTAGGTTAAAAATAGGTCAGTACAGTTGAGAATTTTGAAAATATATATTATCTATCAGTCTCTGTTCCTCTTGTCTTTTTCTTCACAGGTGAACAAACAGGAATTTTTGACACCGTCATTAAAGCTGCACAGTAAACCAACTTATGAAGCTTTCTGATGCAATACAAAAGATATGCAGATTACATTATATGGTATTGTTGCAAAATGCTTAACTTGACTCTTACAAACTATCTGACCAATTCAGGACTTTCTGTGATTTTTTTGTAGTAATATGAATAATAGTTTTAAAATTCTTGTTCCCATTAACCACCTAATTTGAACTCTATAATACAATAATTTGTGGGGACAGAGATTTAAATATTATGATAATCATCACACTATTATTAGTAATAAGATTCAAAACTTGAATGTAAAACTGTAGAAGAATTGATATTTATCCTGCATTGATTGAAAAGCATGAAGCTATTCTGAAAAATATATTTGCAGTGAATATTTAATAAGTTGAATAAGACAGGAAAATAAACCTGATAGAATATTACATGAATAAACCAACATAGAAAAGAGCATTTACATCATGAATCTAAGTCAGCTTGCGTGCAAGAAGAAAAGTGTTACTGAAAATGGAACAAAGGATAAATGGTTGTATTTTAGTGATGGAATGTTTTCTTGTTACTTTTTTGAATTTTTAAAGTGTTCTTTTATAAATGTATGTAACCGTTGCAAACAAGATTATATAGAGAGAATATTTTAAAAATAACATTTGCATTCAATTAGCATACTCATTATAAATAAAAGATATCTACATGTTGATAAAATTAGTAATATTCACACTAACTAATACTCTGTTTCTAATATAGATTAGTAGTATATTTGATGATACTACTGAATGTGACAGAAATACACACTCTTAAAGGTTCTGTTTTTGACTTTCTACCAATTACTGATATTATATAGTGCCACACCTCTAAGTCTTAAAACTATAATATACCACAAGCAGATTCAAGAATATGAATACAGCGATTGATAAATAAAAATAATGACAAGCATATTCTAATGACAAAAAAGAAAGCATTACTGTTGTAATGCAGCCACATCAATGTTTATAGTGGCTTAATTCATAATAGATTGTGGAACCAACCTAGATGCCCTTCAATGGATGGATGGATACAGAAACTGTGGTACATATACACAATGGAATATCGTTCAGCCTTAAAGAAGACTAATATTATGGCATTTGCAGAAAAATGGATGGAATTGGAGAATATCATGCTGAGTGAAATAAGCCAATCGCCAAAAACCAAAGGCTGAATATTTTCCCTGATAATGGATGATGATATATAATGGGGGTGGGGGTTGTGGAGTGAGAGAAGAATGGAGAAACTTTAGATTATGTAGAGGGAAATGAGAGGGAGGGGGGAATGAAAAATGGTGGAATGAGACAGACATCATTGCCCTATGTACATGTATGATTACACGAATGGTGTGAATCTACATCGTGCACAACCAGAGAAACAAAATGATGTACCCCATTTGTGTACAATGAATCACAATGCAGTCTGTAAAAATAAAAAATTAAAAAATAAAATTAAAATAGCACAACAAAGAAAAATAAAAATAAATAAATAAGAAAGCATAATCCTCAGAAGCAGGATACAGGCTGTTAACCGTGAACTGTCCATTGGGCTGGTTACTCCCAGGAGAAGGAAGACAGGCAGGCAGTGGGGAGGGAGGGGAAAGAGGGAAGGAAGGAGAGAGAGGGAGGGAGGAAAGAGAGGAAGGGGAGGAAAGGATTGAGGGAGGGAGGAGGAAGGCAGGGAGGGGAGGGAAGAAAGAAGGAAAGAAACAGGAAGGTCACATAAGCACGCAAGTGGAGGTGGAGGTTTTGCGTACTGTTGGTGCAAACATGAAATGGTTTTGCTGCAGACAGCAGTGATTCCAGTAAAAAACCCAGAACGGAATTACCCCGCGGTTCAACGGTTTCACTCCGGGTGACTCAAAGGAGCTGAAAGCAGGAGGCTGATCGTACCGTTCAGGCACCCTGCCCAGGATGGGAGCCACCCTAGGTAGACAGCAGGAGGTGGGCCGTGCACACCGATAGGTAGCATGAGCCATTACCAGACAAGGACTCTGCCCAGTGCGGACACACGTGGACCTTGAAGGCCCTATGCTAAGAGAAGGAAGCAGCTGGAAAGGGGAGCAGGGCAAGCCACCTGGGACTCCACCTCCCAGGGAGGAAGAGGCCCAGAGCTGGGCAGGGCCGAGAGCAGCCTGAAGGTATTGGGTCTCTCTGTTGCCACATGCAAAGCCCTGTGGGAGGACGGTGGAGTCAGCAGGACTACAATGAGAGCACATTTAGTGCCACTGAAATGTAGCCTTAATAACAGCAAATGTTAGGTGTATTCTACTCCAATTTAAAAAATCTAAAAAGTCATCAGCTACAAATGCAAGAAAAAAAAGAAAAAAAGAGTCTGAGTAGATATAGTGAGAAATACCAGATGTAGTATTAATATCTATTTACATTATTTATATATGCTCATGTTTCCTGACACATTAGAACCCTAGTTTAGCAAGGAAGTTGATATTATAACAAGAAGAGAAAGTACAGTGTAGATTCCAGTGAATCTTGAAGACACAGCTGAGTGTTGATGGACTTAGGGTGCTTCTGAGCACGGCAGGCTCAAAATGATCAGAAATGAAAGTGGACGAAGGTGGAGTTCAGAGGCTTGTCTCTCATCTCTGTTACAATGGCATTGAAGAGTTCAGAAGCAACTATATAGTGATTTTCTTTTTTATATTCACAAGAAGTTTGGAAAAATCGAAATGAAAGAAAAATGTTGAAAAACTCCAATTTCTTTAGTGAAGTGTTTTATGTGTGTGTGTGTTTTTTTCCCTACACAATATAGTGAAAAGGGTGTGTATGAACTTTTCAAGAAACCATATCTGCCTTTAAAACTCACCCAACTCCTTACCCAAAAAAAAAAAAAAAAAAAAAAAATAGGTATGTGACTTGTATTCTGTGAGTCTCATATTTTTCTGCTGTAAAATAGGGGTAAAAAAATTTGGGAATACTAGAGTTACTGAGCGTTAAGAGCACACTTAAATCATGCAA
This sequence comes from Sciurus vulgaris, assembly GCF_902686455.1. Taxonomy (NCBI): domain Eukaryota; kingdom Metazoa; phylum Chordata; class Mammalia; order Rodentia; family Sciuridae; genus Sciurus; species Sciurus vulgaris. The sequence continues at coordinate 153,824,597 of NC_136467.1, forward strand.
TTCTTGGCAAATTGAAGATAGCTACTTTTGTAAATATTCCTGAATTTAGCTAAAAATGAAAAATTGGATATCTTAAAATCATTTGGAGAAGGGTATTCATTATACATTTGAATAATGGGATAATCAAGGTATAGAGGATCCATGATCTTGAAGAGATCCAAATCTCCAGGAATATTGAATGAATTTTTCTTGTGAACAATGTAACAAGGTATCTGATTAGTGCAATAAATACGTATTTATGAGGGGATATAAAGTAATTTAAAAATAAGCTCTGAGTGAAAATTAACTCTTTCATTTTTTCTGTCCACCTTAGCAATGTCTGTTCTAGTGAGTAGCAAGAACTACAATGTTGGCTTATTTCATATCATTTATCATCTATATAGAAAATTATTTATGTCTTCTATAGGCAGGAAAGAAAGCAGAGCTACTTGAAAAACGCCTGGCCTGTAAGCCCATACAAAACACTTTTACAAATGGCTATTTTTGTGGGATTCAGAGGGCACCATGCTAAAGTGGAGACCTCCGTTGGAATGTGTACTCAGGTTCTGGGGTTCTGAGCCGAGAGAACTGAACTCTCAAGAAGTTGATCTCTCAGCCTCTGTCTCTTTGGGGTAAAAAGGGAGCTTGAACAAAATAATTCCTAACTTTCCCAGCAGGAAGGGAATTTGCTAGAAGTATTTGGGTAATTGGAGAGATACGTGTTTATCCTTTGGAGAGATGGTGCAGTCATACTCCTCAATTAGAGGGGGATGGACAAAACCCAACCCTTGCGAGGTCAGCAAAGGGCTTTAGGAATTTAAACGACAGGAGTTGCTTTTAAAACCCGCTTTAAGCAGAGGAGTGGGAGGAAGTAGGATCAAGAAAATCAAAATCAACAGAAGACAAACCAAAATAAATTTGGAAAATGACTCCAGAAGTCCAAAGTCTGAATAGTAGTAGTTTTTTAAAAGTGAACACAGAAAAAGGAGATGACCATTCCAGAAGGTTTCTCACCAGCAGCTTGTGATTGAGAGATTTCAGAACGTTAGGACTCACGTGAATAGATTTCCTGTTTTTTTTTTTTTTTTTTTTTTTTTTTGTGGTGCTGGGGATTTGAACCCAGGGCCTTGTGCTTGCAAGGCAAGCACTCTACCAGATGAGCTATCTTTCCAGCCCATCCCTGTTGTTTTTAATTGAACTCAGGTCCTCTTTGTTAAGAATCAGACTGATCAGATTTCACTGGTAAGGAAAATATACCTTAAAAAATTTTTCAGGAAATTACCAGGTGGCATTCTCTACCAAAGTGAGGGAGTAAATAAAGAACCAGTATAAAACCAAACAATGAAAACAAAATTAGGAGATGGGGGAAAGGATGAAGGAAGTGGGTGAGCAAGCCATCAGGGGAAAGCCGGAACTCAGTGGTGCCCAGGAGGAGGACCAGGTGGAGGAGCAGGTGGAGGAGCAGGTGGAGGCCCAGAGGTGGAGGAACAGTAATGGAAGGCCAGTGATAGAGGAACAGTGATGGAGGGCCAGGGGTGGAGGACCAGTGATGGAGGGCCAGTGATGGAGGGCCAGGGATGGAGGACCAGGGTGGAGGGCCAGTGATGGAGGACCAGGGTGGAGGACCAGGGGTGGAGGACCAGGTAGAGGAGCATGTGCAGAAGCAGGTGGAGGACCAGGGTGGAGGACCAGAGATGGAGGACCAAGGGGAAGCAGTGGGTGCTTGCTCCAGATTTCATCGTCCTTTCTGTTTTGGAGCTCCAGTGGGTGTGGCCAGTTACAGGAGCAAGCCTATGAAGAGCAGACGGCAGAGTCACCACTGGGACGAAACCAAAGTACTAGAAAGAGTCTCGGGGTCGGGGCGTAGTAGGCCAGAGGGCCATTGGCTGGCTTGAAATGATCGCTGATGTTTCCAGGAAAGATATTTTTTAAAAAAAATCCACAAAACTTAAGTTCAGTTAACATGATTAAATTATGTGGAGGGACCACACTGTTTAGAAAATGTACATGAAAGAAAATGGTTTAATGTCCAAACAGCAATTGAATCAAATAAGAATTCAGGGGCTGAGGCATGTGAGTCCTGTGTAGACGGGTGGAAGGGGGAGATGATGGGATTCATCCAGGCACTGAATCAAAAATGGAGCACACAGGAAGTGGAGGATGGTGGAATGTGAACATTAATACTTTTAACGGTAAAATCAACTCTAAATTTTATGAATAAAAGTAGAAAAATCATATAAAGTACTATGTAGGAGAGCACTGATGTCCCCCACCTTTAGTACCCTTTAACTTCTACTAATTGAAATTGAAAGATGCAGTTTTCAAAATCACATGATTCCAATTTCTTAATTTTTTATGGTATTTTAACTTTAGAAAGAGTTGATAGAAATAGTATCCTTATGGCAAGAAGAAAGGATAGAAAATGTATCTGGAATTAAATATTCCAGCCCCTTTTACTATAACTTCTAATTCTTTGATTAAACACAAGTAAACTGAAATACACAACGTTTTTTTCTCCTAAAAGCATAGTCGTGTCATTCGTTTGTATAAGGTCTTGATGTTTATTTATCCAATGCATCTATGTAGATAGCAAAGCTCTCTGTAAACATATTAACAAAGCTCTCTCTCATATTAACAGTGATTACTTTTAGGAATTTGGGGGTTAATTTATTGCTTTCTCGGTTGAATTTTTATATATTGTTCAATGTAAGAATCGTGGTCCTTGTCACAAAAAATTGAGTCACTATGTTTAAATTTATTCTAAAAGTCTCTGTACGTGGAAAATAAGATCTTAAAATTCACGTGGTGCAGGAAATTGTGCTGTCCCCATTCTTCGGAACAGTGATACAAGTGTTAGGCTTGACATCAGAGAAGGGACAGCGTCAACGAAGCCGACCACTTCGGCAAGGGGCCCCTGGGATGGGGGAGGGCTGGGGGACCGTGCAGCAGGGGCTGGGAGCTGTTCTCCCGGCACATCTTTTCTGGAGTGACCACCTTGTGTTAGGTTTTGAAACGTGCAGAGTTGGATGGCGACTAATTTAATAGGTCCCCACGGACCTCAGGAGCTGTCAGAACACAACCTCTCCAGTGACAGCATCTCTTTGACCTTCTCTCTGGAGAGTGAAGAGTTTCCGGAATGGCAACAGGGCACCTATTCTTAGAGAAGCCCTGTCAATTAGTCTTCTGTCAGTCCTCGGGCGTGTGCAAGCCAGGGACGTTCCCTTCCTTTATCCAAGTGTGTCCATATGGTGAGGTCACCTCAGCCACACAAAGGAGACCCAGCTCCTCATTTCCATACGTCTCTCAGGAACAGAGAGACTAAGTCGACCAGCCACTACTGAAATCCCTACCTGTCATTAATGGAAACAAATTCCACTTGAGTTGGTAAGTAAGGAGAGAAGTTGAACAGAGTGGCACTTTACTGAGCAGAAACACACAGGTGAGTACCACAGGGCACAGGTTCCAGGTGTCAGTGCACCGGTGACTGTTAGCAATGCATCCACAATTAGCTCATCTGCCTTCGCCAGGGTCTGTTATATTGGACTAACCTCCGTATTTTTTTGTCCCTGCAATATATTGCTGAGAGAGCAGCATTCTGTCCTCTCTGCTGTCTGAACCGTTCCCACCACGGAGACCCCGCTCACGTCCTCCGCAGCTTGTTTCCCATGGCAGCTCAGACTCATCCCTCCCATCTCTTCCTGAGACTGTACGGGTTCGACAGTTAGGCTCTGCCACCAGAGGCCTGGATTCCAGCCCCAGCACCATTGATTCACTAGCTGAGTGACTGTAATCAAGTTATGCAATGTGATTGTGTCTGTTTCCTCTTCAGTAAAATACAGCTAACGTTTGTGTTTGTTCTCTCCACCCAGAATCGTCGTTCTGGTTAAGTGAGACGATACCGGCAAGCACTAGTACTGTCGCCACGGTTACTTGATCATTTCCCGTGTGCTACCTTAGTTTTCCAAAAGGTATTGCAAATTCCTGGCGCCAGATCCATGCTGATATTGAGACCAACAATAGACACTGAACAGATACTAAGTAAACATTGATTCGTTTATTTTCAGCACATGATTGTAGAAAAAATACTGAACTAAAAAAGAAAAATTAACACAAGGCTTATTTCATTCCTAGATTGCCATAATGAATCTGTGCTCTTGAAAAAGGCAATGAGCTTTCTAGACCTCAATGACCTCACCAACAGAAACAGAGGAAGTCTTGTTTGTGAGGTTGGTGTACACAGCAAGCCACCTGTGTGAACGAGTGGTTGACAGCTCAAGCAGGGAGGGAGGCGGCAGAGGGAACTCCTTTGGCTGGGTACTTTGTCTAAATTAAGAAATGCACCTTTCCTCTGCACACAGAAAGAAAGCATAATAAACAATCCTTACCTACTTAATAACAAAGCAGCACCTACCTCCAAGAGTCAATTCTTCTTACCAAGGAGAGATGAGTGTTAAAAAATTTAACACATGTCAACACATGTCCTGGAGACTGTCCGGGGTCACCTCTAAAATGCTGCAAGCTTTGAGACGCCCAGCAGCAGCCCCTAGCATGGCGTGTCTGCCTGTGTGTATCTCCTGCATTTTTTAAGACTTTGCTTTAAATGCAGGTTTATCAATAAAAATGCCACCAGAAAACAGCTTTGAAATTTTAATTTCTTCCTGAAATAAAAGGCTCCTCAAGGCGGGCCCCAAACTGGCTGTGTCTGAATGCCCTCCACTTTCACTATACACAGACTTTTCTTACAGCTGCTAAATGGTAATTTTGCACGAAGTTTTAAAAATGCAGTTGGGTACCTCTCATCATCTGAAGCAGCATGATTCAAGCCTTTATTGTGTCAGTCATGAGTCGTCTCCCCTGTAAGCTTGCAGTGACATAATATTCTTTTACATTAATGAGGATCCCTACAATTACAGAGCCAAAGCCATCACCGCACTGGCAGAGCCTGCCTGGTGGCACAAATTACATGAATGCTAAGGCGGTAGCCGAGAACACCAGAGGATTACTGCTGTCACCAAATCCAAAGGACCTAGACCGAAAGATGGACAGCGTTTACATCTCTCGAAGACATTTTGGGTAGAAGGTGGACTACCATGATGACCTTTTACTCCTTTTTACTTTTTATTATATGCAACGCGTACTCTGCCTAGGAAGTTAGCGGAAGATTTTTCTGAAATGCTTCAGAGTTCAGAATGCAAGCCTTGGTTCACTAGAGGAACACACGGAAAGGAAACCTGCACATGATGCTCCTACTAAGCGCCACAGTGTCCTCATGTCTCGAACCTCGGTGACAACAGCCCATGCCCCACGGGTCGCTTAGATTCTGAAGGAAAACAAAAACAGGAAAGCTTGATCTGGTCTCTCCCTGACCCAGTTCATGCTCATGAGTTGGTCATTTCACTCTCCAAGGGCGAAGTTCAAGTCCTCCAGCATAGGAAGAGAGTTGCACACACGTCATTTCTTCAGCCTCTCTTCTTCCAGGAGTCCTGTTGATGTGGCTCCTGGTCCCTGTCAAGCAGTGGGGCTGGGAGTGGAGCCACGGAGTGTTGGAGCGTGGTGGAAGGGCAGCATGTGACCAGTGGAGCTCACCATGCAGGTGGGGCCGACCTGGGTGCACCCGTGAGGTGAGATGGCGCAAGCCCACCTGCCACGCGGCCCAGCCTGCACACGGTGCGGATGCCTGATGCAGAAGTGCCTGCAGCCCACCGAGCTGCGCAATCAATGACCTCACCCTCCTGCTTCCCAGGCAGGGAGAAAATGGAAGTAAGGTAAAGGGGAACGGGATCGGGGCGACCAAGAGTGTTAGTACTTTCCAAACCCTAATTAGCATAAGTTTGGACCAACATCGGTGAACCGAGTGCCGTGTGCACTCAGAAAACCTGGTATCTGTTGAGAGGTCTGTTTTGTACTTTGACATAATTTATTCTCACACTTTTTTCCCTGTGGATTTGGTCCTTCAGATTCATGAGAAAAAGAACCCAGAAAAAAGAAAATGAAGATGAGCTGGTGGGTCTGTGCGATGCTGCGGGAGGTGCGACACTTCTCGCCTGCAGAGGTGTGCGCTTACGCAGACCTCACCTGCCAGCAGAAGCAGTGACTTGAGTTCCTGTCACAGTTTCGCTATGCTTTTCGCTTTAGGTGAGATCCCGTCTCTGAACCTCTGCCTGCTGTTCTGATGTCTCATAGCCCTTTGCAGCCTAACAAAGCTCCTACCTTATACCACTGCTTTCGTGACTGTTGGTTCTGATTTCTCCCATGGATCCACGATCAAAATGATCACTAGGCTAAACTAATATGAGCATGTCTGTCAGTCTTTCCATTTGGAGCTACTGTGTCCAACGCAGTGTCTACCAGGCATGTGTACATATTCAAAGTATCTAAAAGGAAAGCAAAAGAAAGAAAACCATTCTTCAATTGCACTAGCCACATTTCAAGTGCTTAATAATTGCAGTTTGCTAACGAACAGCAAACTAGACTTTCTTGCTGTGAAGACTTGTATTGTCATGGAATGTTCTATTGCAAGATGCTTCTTTAGAATGTGCAGTCAGGAACTACTTGGTCTTTTAAGGTCTTAACAGGAAATCAAAAAGCTGCTGTGGTACATTGGACAGTGGACTCCAAAAGCTGGCACAATCTTAATGTCCAGCACTCGGGAATGTGACCTTCTTTGAAAATAGCATCTTTGCAGATGTAATTAAAGAGCTCAAGATGAGGTCATCTTGGATACGGGGTGGGTCATTAATACAATGACTGATAACCTTATAAGAGAAAAGAGGCAGAAGATTAAAAGTCACAAAAGAAAAGCCATGTGAAGATGGAGACAGAATATGGAGTCAAACTGAATGTCCATCAGCAGATGATGGGTAAAGAAAGAAAATGTGGTATATATATATCCAAAGTGGAATACTATCCCACCCACCATTAAAAAGCATGTAATTCTGTCATTTGCTACAACATGAAAGGATCTGGAGAACATCTTGTTAAATGAAATAACTTAGGAACAGAAAGACAAACGCTGTATGGTTATCACTCATGGTGAAATTTTAAGGAGTTGGCTTCATGGAAGATGAGAGTAGATGAGTGGTTACAAGAGATTTTGGAGAGCAAGAGAGAGACGAGATGGGGAGTGATTGGTCAATGGGCACTGAGTGACAGTTTGATAGGAAAATTACATTCTGGTGTTCACAACTCATCTTTATTTTTAATTTTTTTTTTCAGAGCTGAGGACTGAGCCCAGGACACGATGCATGCTAGTCAAGCATCCACCACTAAGCTACACCCCAGCCCCCTGAATTCTCATTTTCAGGTTACTTGTAATACCTGCTACATTCCAAGTGTGATGAGAACGATGTTACACTCTATCGCTTAGGGAATCACGTCTGTGCGTGTTCAGGACAAATGCAGTTATTTCCCTGCTCAGTTGTATCTGAGAATCAGGAGCCCGTGCCTGTGGAGGGGGTATTGCAGTCCTGTGAGCTTGGCTCAGGGGAGCTCCGTCAGCCTGTATGGGATCGACCCCCTTTTCCACTACTGCAGTGCCCTTAATTTCCTTTGTGCTACATTTTCACGCATGCAAATTCATTTTATGCTTGTCTGGCGGGACTCTTTGTGCTCTCAGACACTGAGGATCCGCCTCCGCTTGCAACTTTAAATTCTCAAAGTTCCTGTTTCCACTGAAAATGGCTTCTGAAGCTACGGACCAGGGTGGACGCAGTGTCTTTCTAGAAGAGGGGGTGTTTTACTTTCATCTTCTATCATGCCCATCTTTTCAGCTGTCTAACTTTGAATGTCATCTATATGGGATGATTTTAAACTCAGGAAGCCGTGATGCTGTGAATTATCTCAGCTTGGTGACAGCAGAAGTTAGTGATGGCCGCCATTCGAAGCGCAGACTCTGGAGGCAGATCGCTCGGGGGGCAAGGCAGCTGTGATGTGCACCTGCCACCGGTCTTGGGCGAGTCCCCCTCTCTGTCCTTGTCACTCTCTAGCCTGCATCCTGGTTCTCCCATCTCTATAATCTGTATGACTGAAGCGCTCATCACACAAGTGGCCGAGATTAAAATAGATGAAAATTGTGACACACAGCCAGGGTACGTGCTCCACCAACGTCATCTACGGTACTGTTGCTGTTGTTGTTGTTGGGATGTGAGACAAGAGCTCTGGGTGGTGACAGGGGACTCAGGTAGACACATGATAGAGGCTGTGTTTGGAGGATGGGAACGTCACGAAAGGCAGGAAAGCCCATCTCTGAACAGACCGTGGCCTTGTGGACTTTACAGAAATCTAGCCCCATCGTGTGGACAGCCCTGCCCGACCATTTTCTTATCACTCTGGCATACGGCTCTCACTACAGGCCCATGTGACACATCTTCTCGCCCCTGTTTCCCACGTAAAGAGGCTGAGGCTCAGACAGACAAAACATGAGGTTCCAGACAGACGTGAGTTTGATCGTACCGCTTCTGCACCGTTGGGAATGCCACGGGAACTTTCGAAACTACCAACTTTTCATCTTAAAAATGTCCATAGTGCTGATAATGCAGTTTTGTAGGCAGGTGTTCGAGGGGCGCATATAGAAACGTAACCAGCGCTCCGGGGTCACAGGTTCTGGTGGGTGGTGGCCACTTTAATCGCCGTATTTTTCGACCATGGTTGCAAGCTTATCTGGCACGTAGAGGAAATAGCCCGAACTCACGCTGGCTGCCCAGTGCTGACCTTCAGCTCACTCACAGCCAGGCACCTTCCCGGCCAGAAGAAAACTCCGGGAGACAGGCACTCCATTCTCCATTCACCTTGCCTTCTCCCTCTGCAGTGCTCGCCTGGCCGATTAGGAGTCAGGTGCAGCAGGCTTCAGGCATCTCTGGCTGACTTTCAGAGCCATGCTGCGGACAGAAGCGACATCAACTGCAGTGTGACGCAGACAAGCCGAGCACAGGACAGCGTCCGCCTGGAGCAGGGGCGTCCTTGGGGATTGCTGAACATCTGCTACCAGGAGCAAAAGGCAGAGATTTCAGAAGATCCGTGCACATAACTGTCATGGAAATTGGACCTCAGAGATCCATGTGGCAGCGTCAGGGTATACTCTAAGGTGATTTTTAGAATTGCTTTATGGCCCTTGATTTCTTCCATCTTCCTTGTCTGTGTGTAAGCCTAGCTTGTGACATCAAGCTTCTACTCTCATGGAGGGCTTCTGTTCCCCAAGGCATAATTAGCAACCCCACACAGGCACTGTCTTCTACGGAACAAATGCCACATCATATGCTCGTGTCTGGGCGGAGTTGACTGAGAGAGTGAACTTTAGAGGTCAGACCACGTGCTCTCCATCTCCACTGCCTAAGAAAGACCTCGGTTTCTACCTAGAGTTCATCAGAAATAAAAGCAAGAATCAAAAATGGGATAGATTCTAACTAAAAAGGTTTTTCTCAGCACAGGAAACAATCAGCGATGTGAAAAGAGAGCCTACAGAATGGGAGAAAATCTTCTCCACACACACTTCAGACAGAGCGCTCATCTCTAAAATTTATAAAGAACTTAAAAGAACTTTACACCCAAAATACAAAGAACCCAATCCATAAATGGGCTGAGGAAATGGGCAGACACTTCACAGAAGAAGATATGCAGGTGATCAACAAATATATGAAAAAGTGCTCATCATTCCTAGTAATTAGAGAAATGCAAATTACAACCACCCTAAGATTGCATCTAACTCCAATTAGAATGGCTATTATCAAGAACAGAAGCAATAATAAGTGTTGGCGTGGATGTGGGGAAAAAAGGTACACTCATACATTGCTGGTGGAGTTGCAAACTGGTACAGCCACTCTGGAAAGCAGTATAGAGATTCCTCAGAAAGTTTGGAATGGAACCACCATTTGACCCAGCTATCCCACTCCTTGGTTTATACCAAAGGACTTAAAATCAGCATACTACAGTGATGCAGCCACATCAATATTTATAGCTGCTCAATTCACAATAGCTAGATTGTGGAACCAACCTAGATGCCCTTCAATTGATGAATGGATAAAGAAACTGTAGTATATATACACAGTGGAATATTACTCAGCCATAAAGAATAGTACAATTATGGTATTTGCTGGTAAATGCATGAAAGTTGGAAAATATCATGCTAAGTGAAATAGACCAAGCCCAAAAAACCCAAGGCTAAATGTTTTCTCTGATAAGTGCATGACAATATATAACTATGGGGAGTGACGGGGGGAAAAATAAGTTCCCACATTTGCAAGGAAAATAAGTGCATTCCATGGAAGCAAGGGAAGAGCAGTCCCAGCTTAAGTGGCCTGCTCCCGGTTTGCATGAGGTGACACCTGCTGTTCTAGACTAATTACTAATGATTCCTGATCTTACTCTTGGGAATATCCCAGTTAGTATGATAAAAGTTATGGTCCCCTTACGTGTTAAGAAGTTCATGGTTGGCACTTTTTGAATTCATTCTAGTTTTTCTCTGCCATGTCCTGACATTACGCCAGTGACTATCCCTTTGCAGGCCTGTGTGCCAGCTCCTGCTCATCCTCAGCCTGCTCCCCACCTGCACACCCTGGGTGCCATCTGCCTCCTCCACCGCAGCACACCCACCCTCTTGCCCACATCCACACTTTATGACAATGTGTTATTGCAGCAGTTTTTCTTGGTATCATAAAATTTGCTTCTGATCTCACATAGTTTTTCGTTGTTCTTTTATTATACCTCCCCAATGAGTTTGTGAATTTCTCAACAACTTAGAATGATACAAACGTTTCAATCCTTCCTTCCTTTTTCATCTGTGTGCCCCAATTTGATAATAGTTATCCAAGAAGCATGAGCTAAGGAATCAGAAGAAGTACAGGACATTTGAGATTATGATTTGAAGAATGAGGAGAGAGATTCAGTGATACCGAGAAATGATTTCGAAGTCTTCTGGTTTACCAAAGAAATCTGGTCGAGGACCTTGTTCTCCCAAGTTCCTTGTTTTTCAGTCCATTGTTGTTGTTTTCTTTTTTTTTTTTCCAGTTTCTTTAATATTATAAATGATTTACATTTTTAAAAATGAAAGTGTGCTTGTCTTTTAGTTTCTCAGAATGAGACTCAATATGACTAACCCAGGCAAGTGAGCCAGTCAGGAACCAGAACGTGCCTTCCTTAACGTCAGTCCTCTCAGCCACATCACCTGTCCCAGCCATTCCCAGGTGCTCCCTGGCTCTGAGAATTTTGCAATGTAGAGAAGCATTCTTTTGATGTAAGTCTTACCATGCTCCTAAAATGCCCCAAAGCAAAGTAGCTAATTAAATCTTCCTTTGCATTTGCATGTGGTAATTTTGATTTATTAATTTTTTTCCTGAAATTTTGAGGGATTGGAAAAAAGAAGAAATCAAAATAGTATTAGGTTTCTGAGGGAGCTGGAGAAGAGGCTTCCCTGAGGACTCAAAGCCACGAAATTGGAAGGGGTGAGCTGCTAGAAGACAGGGACAGCTCATCTGAGGAACTTACAGTGGCTCCAACCCTGGAGACAAGGATCCGTGGTATCGAAATGGAAACTGTCCTTTCACTGCCTTGGTTTCCAGGATGAGCATGTTTTGTCTCAGATTAGGCTGAGTTTCCTCATTTTCATAAACTCTTCTCCTTAAAAGGAAGAATGCAAAAGTTCAGAATGGCTGGGAGACCAATTTAGAATTAGCAAAGGGACGACCCAGTGACACAATGCCCGGAGTTAAGTAAATAAACACTTTACACTTCCATTTTTAGAAAGCCCCGCAAAGCCAATGCCTTGAGAAATGACATGGGAAGATGGACAAGCTTTGAGAGCAGCAGATCTCTGAGATGTTTAATAAACCATGAAGGACTATGGAAAGCCACAGGATCAGGATGTGGGGAAAGTGAGGCAGGAAAGGGCTTAAGTAGTGGACGCCATCCGCTGGCCGGCGTTCTGTGGAGAGCCCTGGGCTCTGACTCGTTCTTCCGTCATCTGTCCAGTGGGTGCTGACCTCTGGATAGGTGGCCGACACTGCCAGTTGCCCTCCGGAGCTTTTCCTCACTGACAGAATCCAAACCCTGATCAGACAGCAGGGGCACAGGGGAGGCTCTGTGTGGTGGCTCAGTGCAGGGCAGGATCAGGAGGCCGCGTCCTGCTCCCGTGGCCAGGGAGGGATTTGAGGTGGATGTGAGGCTGGGCCTTCACCGAGGGACCCCAGGGGACATTGAATGGTCAGGATTTCTTCCTCATTCTGAAGAACAGCGCTGGAAGACAGTCTCGCTTTCCTCCTGCCTTGGGGCCTTGACATGGGAGGCTGGGCTGCTTGTTGCTTTGGGAACCATCTTGTAATTATAGGAGAAAAGCCAAGGAAATGACAATCACAACTCTTCCTCCAGAATCCTGACTTGGAATAGAGTATTTCTAGTTCACACTGGTGAGTCGTTGCTTTGGAAAAAAATGACGTGAGCCCTGCTACTGAAAGTGCTTGTCTCTTCTGAAATACAAGAAAAACACAAAATTTCACCAGGGCCCGGAGGACCCAACAGGCTCTGGTCCTAGTGGCGAATCTGGCCTCAGCTCTCTGCGTTTCCCTTGCTCACTCTACTTCAGCTCCACTGGGTCTCTCCCAGCCCAAGGGAGCAAAGCATAAGGCCTCTACTGCCCTGCACAGGAGGGTAAGGCCTCTACTGCCCTGCACAGGAGGGTAAGGCCTCTACTGCCCTGCACAGGAGCATAAGGCCTCTCTCTACTGCCCTGCACAGGAGTGTAAGGCCTCTATCTACTGCCCTGCACAGGAGGGTAAGGCCTCTACTGCCCTGCAGAGGAGAGTAAGGCCTCTATCTACTGCCCTGCACAGGAGGGTAAGGCCTCTATCTACTGCCCTGCTCAGGAGGGTAAGGCCTCTACTGCCCTGCACAGGAGCATAAGGCCTCTCTCTACTGCCCTGCACAGGAGTGTAAGGCCTCTACTGCCCTGCACAGGAGCGTAAGGCCTCTCTCTACTGCCCTGCACAGGAGGGTAAGGCCTCTATCTACTGCCCTGCACAGGAGGGTAAGGCCTCTACTGCCCTGCACAGGAGAGTAAGGCCTCTATCTACTGCCCTGCACAGGAGGGTAAGACCTCTCTCTATTGCCCTGCACAGGAGGGTAAGGCCTCTCTCTACTGCCCTGCACAGGAGGGTAAGGCCTCTCTCTACTGCCTTGCACAGGAGGGTAAGGCCTCTCTCTACTGCCCTGCGCAGGAGGGTAAGGCCTCTCTCTACTGCCCTGCACAGGAGGGTAAGCCCTCTCTCTACTGCCCTGCACAGGAGAGTAAGGCCTCTATTGCCCTGCACAGGAGCGTAAGGCCTCTACTGCCCTGCACAGGAAAGTAAGGCCTCTATCTACTGCCCTGCACAGGAGGGTAAGGCCTCTACTGCCCTGAACAGGAGGGTAAGGCCTCTATCTACTGCCCTGCACAGGAGGTTAAGGCCTCTACTGCCCTGCACAGGAGGGTAAGGCCTCTACTGCCCTGCACAGGAGCGTAAGGCCTCTACTGCCCTGCACAGGAGCGTAAGGCCTCTATCTACTGCCCTGCACAGGAGGGTAAGGCCTCTGCTGCCCTGCACAGGAGGGTAAGGCCTCTATCTACTGCCCTGCACAGGAAAGTAAGGCCTCTCTCTACTGTCCTGCACAGGAGGGTAAGGCCTCTCTCTACTGCCCTGCACAGGAAAGTAAGGCCTCTCTCTACTGCCCTGCACAGGAACATAAGGCCTCTCTCTACTGCCCTGCACAGGAGGGTAAGGCCTCTCTCTACTGCCCTGCACAGGAGGGTAAGGCCTCTCTCTACTGTCCTGCACAGGAGGGTAAGGCCTCTCTCTACTGCCCTGCACAGGAGCGTAAGGCCTCTCTCTACTGCCCTGCACAGGAGGGTAAGGCCTCTACTGCCCAGGATAAGAGGGTAAGGCCTCTATCTACTGCCCTGCACAGGAGGGTAAGGCCTCTCTCTACTGCCCTGCACAGGAGGGTAAGGCCTCTACTGCCCAGGATAAGAGGGTAAGGCCTCTATCTACTGCCCTGCACAGGAGGGTAAGGCCTCTCTCTACTGCCCTGCACAGGAGGGTAAGGCCTCTACTGCCCTGCATAGGAGGGTAAGGCCTCTCTCTACTGCCCTGCACAGGAGGGTAAGGCCTCTCTCTACTGCCCTACACAGGAGGGTAAGGCCTCTCTCTACTGCCCTGCACAGGAGAGTAAGGCCTCTCTCTACTGCCCTGCACAGGAGGGTAAGGCCTCTCTCTACTGCCCTACACAGGAGGGTAAGGCCTCTCTCTACTGCCCTGCACAGGAGCATAAGGTCTCTCTCTACAGCCCTGCACAGGGACCTGCTCGGCTTCCTGTCTCCTCTTCTGCAGTGCCACCTTTAACCACATTGTCAGCACTGATTAAGTCAATAGTGTCATTATTTTTTATTCTCTTATCATGATACAATTTTCTTCATAAAACTCATCACTTGACACTGTATGTGTGTATATTTATAAAGAGAGACATTATATATATATGGCTCTCAGTATATATAGACAGAGATAGAAACAGATAGAGCTTTGCTGTTCGTCTGTAAAATCCATATGATTAAAGCATTTCTTCACTGCTACATTTTCCCAGTGGCTAAAATATGCATGGCCACAGTAGCTGCCAATCAACTGTTGACTGAATGAATCTGTAAGAATTCTTCTGCCACTCCTGAGCTGGTCCCAAGTCCCAGAGCCTGTTCTCCCATCACCGAGGACTCTGCTGGCCAGGTGCCCTCGGGTCTTACCTCCCTCCTTCCCGGGCGGTGTGTGGAGGGGAGAGCTGAGAAAACGGCCACATAGGTTAATGAGCCTCAGGTCTCTGCATAATTTTACTTCTGATTCTATTAATGACTGGCCTCCAGGTCAAAGAATCAACTATGAAGAAAATCTAAGGGAATTTAATTGGAGGTTTGAAGTTCTGTCGGGAAGTCACATATTTGCCATTGCTCCAAGCAAGTGCTACCACTTCAGAGTTAGCACCTAGGCTCCTGGGACTCTCCATGGTCCACCACATGGGCCCAAGTGCTGAGCGAGGACAGCACTCATCATTCATCCCTGTTAGAGGCCACAGATTTAAGTCCTCATTGTAACAGAGAAAATGCAGTGTGGCTGGGTTTTGAAGTCTTCATCCCGAGTTAGCACATTCCTCTGGTTTGCAAGACAACTCAAGCAAGAGCTTTGGACTGGCTTCAAAGAAGGGCATGGAAACTCTGGGCTCTGCCTCCTCAAAAGCAGCAGTGTCTTCTCATTCTGACCTTCGAGTAAGTGAACCAAGCTGGGCGGCTTTATCTTCTCTAAGGTCTCTCAGCCCCAGGTAGACGCTGGGTCGAGCTGGTGAATCTTATTTTCAAGATAAAATCTCATAGATCTGAATGATCAAGGGAGAATGACAGTAAGGATCAGATGAAGACCCGTCCCACAGGACAGGCTAAGATTCTTGACCCCCCGCCCATGCGTTGGGAAAGAAAGTTTTAGAACGTGTTGGAACTCATGTTGCCTAGCTAGAGTCAAGACAATTCCAGTACAGGGAAAATCTTTCTCAGAAAACCTGATCAGCATATTTTGAAATGTTTGGATTAGGTAGATGAAGTCCCCAGTGAGCTGAGGAATTCCAGTTCTGAGAATTCCCAATGACAAAATAAATCTGGGTCCTGTTTTAACCCATCTTTCAAACATACTTGACCATAAAACACTTTTTCCTGTCATGCATGGGAAATACTTAGTCTACTTTCTTGCTTTTGTAAGGACATTAAAAATAAATTGTCACCCTTTGACAACTCAGAAAAATATGCCCACAGAGTTGTCCTTTTCTAGGGCTGACACTTGGACTGCAATGGGGCTGTACATTTTGAAGTTAAGGAGGAAATCAGAACCCAAACTCATCTCTAAGCATGCTATCCAAGTTATCTTTAAAAAAAAAAAAAAAAAACCTGAAATCAGTGTTCGTTTTGTAATCTTGCTCATACTCTTAGAATTTAATCACAAAGATAATGATTAAGGGTAAGTTGCTTCCACTTCACCAAGGTCATACTTTAAACCATAGGTTAGCAATCTGCCACATAGTATGTAAAGGGTATTGTCGATACAGACGTAGAATAATGCTCTTTTAAGATGTCAGAATGCACAAGGGAAATAAACCATACTGATAGATCTCCAAGAAAGGATTGCCACATGGCAAAGTCCAGATTGGTATTCACGTAGGAAACAGCATCCCATGGACCTGCCATCAGCACTCATTTCAAACTTAGCTGATAGCACCAATGATGATTGGACATGCTGAGTTTGCTTGCACATCCTGGCAGAAAGTTAAGTCTCCTCCCTTTGAAATGACCTGTGTTCACGAGTTTATCCCCTTGATCCTTCTCCATCAGGGTCGAGAAGTGCTATTGCTGAGAATGTGACATACACCATGGGAGATGTTCACTGAGACCTGGCCCACCTGATGCTACTGACTGTCTAATCTTGTAAAGTCAAGCAGACAGACAACCCAGAGGGATGTGAAGAGTGTTCACTACACATATGCAGGTTTGGGCAAAAAGTCTCAACTTGGAAATGCCAGAGCATTTGGGGGATAACTCAAGGTTATGCCGGAACTAATAGAAAACTTAAAGGCCAAAATATACATGAATCCATCACCCACTTCCATGAGGACTCTAGTGCCAGGAATGCAGTCTATCTTCAATCATTATGTAGAATTTCCTGGTATTGATTATTAAGTTTATTACTTCATTGTTATTCTTTCTGCCTTTCTACAGATCCCTTTAGTTCTTTTGACTGATCATATTATGTAAGTATCACATTGAGTTTCTCACATCATTTTTTGATATGATTGGGGCAATAAGAATTCTTATTTATACAAGACCTTGCTTTGTTCTGAATCTATATTTAACCAACTTCACCCAGCTGACCAGTGTTTAAAAATGCCTGTTTACTAGAACACATTCAGAATGACAGCTCACAGGAAGGGGGCATTTCTTGTTCCTACATGACTCAGGATTCAAGCCGAAGGAGTGCTACTTCTCAGGTTGGTGGGTGAAAGAGGGTGTTTAAGTCAACTTTTTTTCACTGCTGTGACTAAAAGGATCTAACCAGCACAATTATAGAGGAGGAAGTTTATTTGAGGGTTCATGGTTTCAGAGGTCTTAGTCCATAGAAGGTTGGCTCATTCCTCGGGGCTCCAGATGAGGCTGAACATCATGGAGGAAGAGTGCGGCAAAGGGGAGCAGCTCACAGCATGATCAGAAAGAGAGATTCCACTCTCCAGATACAAAATATGTACCCCAAACCATGCTCAAATTCCCACCTCCTCCAGCCACACCCTGCCACTTCAGTTACCACTCAGTCAGTCCCTATGAGGGGATTAATTCACTGTTGGGTTAATACTCTTACAACCCAATCATTTCTTCTCTGAACTGTCTTGCATCGCCTCACATGTGAGTTCTTGGGGGACACCACAGCTAAGCCATAACAGACGGATTTCACTAAAATTCAATACTGGATAATCAGAGTGTCTTAGAGACTCAGAAATTTGGGTGCATTAATCAAGAAAGGAAGCAGAACTGGTTGGAGTAGAACCAGTTGCCAGAGCAGCTGCAGCAGCACCAGTTTAGCACAGAGAGGGGGAAATCACAGAGAGAAACACAGATCGGTGCAGAAAAACCTGAGATCAAAAATGCAGCCTGAACTTCATTGATCCTGATGCCACACTGTGAACTGGTGCTTCAAAAGTACTCTGTGTTTCTCAACGGGTCACAGAGAGCTGAAGTGGAACCATCCTGAGGTGACGACTCTACAGCTGCTACGGTGGGAGCCAGGCAATCACAGATGACATTGCCTCACTGTCCCAGAAAGTGCTTACCACGTGCTTAGGATATACCTACCAGAATGTGAGTGAAGTGGGCCCAGAGAAGATTGTACCCAGGGGGATTCAGGTTGAAAAAGTGAAGGGGAACCCAACTCACTTCTTCATTGACTCTGGCAGCTCATGTAACAAGCTGAAGTGGGCTGGGAATC
The DNA here is from genome assembly GCF_902686455.1 of Sciurus vulgaris. NCBI lineage: Eukaryota > Metazoa > Chordata > Mammalia > Rodentia > Sciuridae > Sciurus > Sciurus vulgaris. The sequence continues at coordinate 153,842,599 of NC_136467.1, forward strand.
TGAAGAGGTAGGTGTGAATTCTTTCAGGAACTAAGCCTGGGAAGGCTGTGTTTGTGGGCAGCAGAGGGGGTGAAAGATTGGCTCCTCCACCCCATGAGTGGAGTTCTTGGGAGGTGCCTGAGATTGAGATTCTCAACAGAGATCAACAACTGCTATTCACTAGGGGTGTGTTGATCTAATCCATCCAGAGTAGACACCACTCAACAAAGTCCCCGGGGCCTGAGTAGACCTAAGTCCCACCCACCAGAACTCCCCTCAGAGAACTCTGCAGCAGAGCCACCCTGATCTGATCTGTGCAGACAAAACTCCAACTGACAGTCCTTTCCACTCCATCTTATCCCATACTGGTGAGAAAGGAAACAGAGCCATCTCAACCTGCTTCCCTCTTAGTAAACTGCAACTGGCAGGTCAGAGAACAATACAAAACAAGTATGGAGATAACAACACTCAGTCCTTGTGCCCACTCTCAGTACACAACTCAAGAAGAAATGGAAAGAAACATAATCAGGCATAGACAGTGACCATTATTTTACTTTTGGTACCAGGGATTGAACTCACTTTGCCACTGAGCCACATCCCCAGCCCTATTTTGTATTTGATTTAGAGACAGGGTCTCACTGAGTTGCTCAGTGTCTCACTTTTGCTGAGGCTGGCTGTGAACTCAAAATTCTCCTGCCTCATCCTCCTGAACATGTGCCACCATGCCTGTATCATCCCTTCTTGTCCACTATTTTGACCAACCTAGTGGATGGTTCATTGAAATATATACATATGTATTTGTTTATTTTCCTTCTCCTTTTTAGCATCTCTTTAAAATAATTATTTTTCCTTACCCTGTCTTATGAGTATTAGTGGTTTTGTTTTCTATATTTTTGTTTTGTTTTGTTTATATTTGTTTTTTTCTCTCATTTCTCTTCCTATCTTCTCTTTTCCTACTAACAAATTCTCTACTTCTTTCTCTCTCACTTTATCTTTTCTACTTTTTCTTTTCCTTCCTTATAACCATCACCTTCTACATATCTTCTGCATTCTCTGTGCAGGTTTTGAAATTTTAAACTCTCCTCCACCTTCTTAGCACATATATTTTCTCTTAATTAACTGTAGTTTTACCATCTTTTAGAAGTAGTTCATTTATGTAACTCCTGCCCCCACCATTTATACTGTTGAAATTAACATGATGAAACCTGTTTTCTGCATTAATGCCAGATTTAATTTATGGTTACTTATTTATTTCACTGTTGGCAATTGTTCACACCACTTTCTGGTTTTGTGATAATTAGCATTGTGTTGTCATAGTATATGTCATATATATGTATTGTATATGTCATATATATTTTAATGCTCTATACTGTTTGCATTGGATGCTGCTATTATTTATTTCCCCCTATTCTGAGAGGTGCTACAAACCTACAGAGATACTACAAGTTCATAGGGTAGAGACTCTGCAACTAAATGATTCAACAAAAAGTGCACCTTGGTCCACACACAAATTAATGACACTCAATCCACACCTATACTTTAATTTCAAAGAATAAAAAAGTCAAAAACCCAAACTAACTACCAGGCCACAAATAGAAATAGTAAGGGTTGGGCACCCAGGTCTCACCTATGGACATCCACTGCTCCAGCAAAACACAAAATGAACATGAAGACTGTGCATACTATAGCCTAGGGGAGAGTCAATACAGATCACTCTAGGACACTTTGGCGAATGAAGATTATGCCCTAAAATGGTCTACTCATAAGAGTAAAAGAGAAATTCCACCCAACTGATGCATAAGACCCTACTAAGGGATATAAGAAATATTAAACAAAAAATAAATAAATAAATAAGAAACACAGCACAACCTCAACTCCATCTCATAATTCACCTGCAACTGAGCCCAAAGATATTGAAGTGGATGAAATCACAGCTAACAAACACAAAAGCATTGTAAAAATGATTGATGAATTCCAAGAAAACACAGAAACATGGGTGAGTGACTTAAAGAAGTCAGTACCAGTTATGAATGAGAAATTCAATAAGTAGATAGAGATATTGAAAAAGAACTGAACTTAAATTTTGGAAATGAAAGACACAGTAAATCAAATAAAATGTTCAGTTGAAAGTCTCTCTAACAGAATAGACCATGCTGAAGGTAGTCTCAAAGCTGAAATACAAAGTGGCCAACTTTGAACATTCAGTCAACAATCAAACAGAAAATAAGTAACTATAATCAGAATATATGAGAAGCCTGGTACAACATTAGGGGACCCAATTTAAGAATGATTGGAATTGAGGAGAGTTTTGAGAGGCAGGCTAATGAACTGTTTAATCTCTTCAAGGAAATAATAACAGAAAACTTGCCAAACCTGGAGGTATCCATATATTGGATACATTCAGAATCCCAAACAATATGAAAAAAGAACCTATTCATGACACATTATAATTAAAATGCCAAACATACAGAGTAAGGATAGAAGTTTTAAAGACTTACAAGAAAAATCTCAGGTCACATTTAGAGATCAGCCTATCAGAATTACTTCCAGTTTCTCAGCACAAACTTTAAAAGACAGGAGGGTTTGGAAAGATATGTTCCAAGTCCTGTCAACCAAGCTTGCAAGAGATGTACCTTACAGACAAAGAAAGCCACAGGCTGAAAGTGAAAGAATGGAAATTTATATATCTTGCAAATGGAGCCACAAAACAAGCAGGAGTAGCTATTCTCATGTCTGAAAAAACAAACTTCAAACCAAAATAAATTAGAAGGAACGAAAATGTCACTTTATACTTGGAACAGAAAAATTCAACAAGATGAAATAAAAATAATAAATATTTAGCCCCCAAATATGGGTGAAACTAATTACATAAAAGAGACACTACTCAAATTGAGGTCTGAGATAGACCCCAGTATTATAATACTAGGTTATTTCAACACCTCTCTCACCATCAGATAGGTCATCCAGATGTAAACTCGGTAGAGACTATTTGAAACTCTAAATATTATAAATCGAGTGGACTTAGAAGATATCTGCACAATATTTAATACAACAAAAACTGAGTACACATTCTTCTCAGTAATTCATGGAACCTTCTTCAAAATTGACCATATTTTAGGCCATAAAACAACTCTTAGCAAATACAAAAAATTCCTTGCATCTTATCAGGTCACAATGGAAGAAATCAGAAATCAACACAATGAAACCCTGTAGAACTATATGAACACATGGAGATTGCCACTATATAATCACATGAAGATTCCAGTTTTTTTTTTTTTAAACTGATTTTTAATTGAAAAGTTAAGAACTTTTACATCCAATGTTATTATGGAGAAGTTTACTAATTCCTGCCACTTTGATTTTTTGATAATGTTTATTTTGATCATTGGAGATTACATGAATTGTGCAATCTCCATGTGTTATACAGTGCATAGGACACTTTTGAATGATGAGTGGGTAATAGAAGAAAGCAAGGAAGAAATTTAAAAATCATTAGACTCAAATGAGAATAGTGATACAAATACCAGAACTTCCAGAACAGTATGAAGGTAGTTCTAAGAGGAAAGTTTACAGCTATGAGTGCCTACATTAGAAGATCAGAAAGATTTCCCCTCAAGAAAAAAAAATAAAACCTAACAAAGCATCTCAAGGCTCTTGAGAAAGAACAATCTAATTTCTAAACCAATAAAAGGAAGAGAAAATGATAATTGCAACCAGAGCTAAAACTCAATGAAATTTAGAATTTAAAAAAACAATACGAAGGATTAGTAAAAGAAAGAACTGGTGTTTTGAAAAGATTAACAAGACTGATATGGCCTTAGCCAAAATAACAAAAAGAAGAGACAAAATTATAAAATTAGAGATGAAAAAGGAGCAACCAACGTAGACATCACAGGGTTCCAAAAGATCATAAGGTATTATTTTGAAAACTTATACTCCAGTAAATTGGAAATCCTGGAAGAAATGGTTACATTTCTAGATGAATATAATCTGCCAAAACTGAATCAAGAGGACATAGAAAATCTAGACTGACTGACAGATAAATTGTAATAAAATAGCAGTAATAAAAAGCCTTTTAATGAAGAAAAGCCCAGGACTAGATGTATGCTCAGCTGAATTCCACCAGACCTCTAAAGAAGAATTAATGCCAATACTCCTCAAATTATTCCATGAAATAAAAATGAATGGAATAAAATACTTCCAAATTTGTTCTATGAAGCCAGTATCACACTCATACCAAAACTAGAGAAGGACACATCAAGAAAACTATAGATCTACATCCCTGATAAACTTAGATGCAAAAATACTCAATAAAATATTAGCAAATTGCATTCAACAACATATTAAGAAGATTAGGCATCATGACCTAGTTGGTTTTATTCCACAGATGCAAGTTTCATCAGATAAGAATCAATAAATGTAATTCATCACATAAACAGAATTAAGGACAAAAATCACTTAAGTCATCTCAATGGTTGCAAAGAAGGCCTTCATTATAGAGAGAAAATCTTAGATAAAATTCAGCAGGCATTCATGATAAAAACAATGAAGAAACTAGAGATAGAAGAAACATTCCTCAACATATAAAATATCCATATCCAACCTCATAGTAAATGGGAAAAAACGGAAAACATTTCCTTTAAAAACAGGGACAAAACAAGGATATCCACTTTCACCACTCCTACTTAATTTAGTGATAGAGATTCTAGCCAGAGCAATGAGGCAAGAGAAGGAAATAAAAGGGATAAAAGTAGGACATACAAAAATCAATAGCTTTCCTATATACCAACAATGAATCTTCTAAGAAAGAAATCAGGAAAATGATTCCATTCACAAAAGCCTCAAAATAAATAAATAAATAAAATACCTAGGAACATACCTAACCAAGGAAGTGGAAGATATCTACAATGAAAACTATAGAACATTAAGTAAAGTAATTGCAGAAGACCTCAGAAGATGGAAAGACCTCAGAAGATGGAAAGACCTTCCATGTTGATGGATAGACAGAATTAATATTGTTAAAATGGCTATATTACCAAAAGCAATATACAGATTTAGTACAATCCCCATCAAAATACCAATGATATTTATCACATAACTAGAATAAAGAATCCAAAAATTCACTTGGAAGAATAAAAGATCCAGAATAGCCAAAGAAATTCTAAGTCAAAAAAGCAATGCTAGAGGTATCACAATACCTGACTTGGAATATACTACAGAGCTATAGTAACAAAAACTGCATGGTACTGGCAGAAAAACACACACATAGACCAGTGGTACAGAAAAGAAAACACAGACACAAATCTATACAGATGCAGTCATCCCATTTTGGACAAAGGTGACAAAAACCTACAGTGGAGAAAATACAGCCTTTTTAACAAATGGTGCTGGGAAAACTGGTTCACCGTAAGTAGTAAAATATAAGCAGACCCTTATCTCTCCCCCTGAACAAAAACCAACTCAAGATGGATCAAAGACCTCAGATTTAGATCATAATGTATGCAACTCGAAGAAGAAAACGTAGGATTAACACTCCAGCATTAGGTGCAGGCAATGACTTTCTCAATAGAACCCCTAAAACTCAGGAAATAATGCCAAGTGTTGATAAAGCAGGGCGATTCAAATTAAAATGCTTCTGCACAGCAAAATAAACAATTGGGAATGTGAAGAGAAAACCTATACCACAGGAGAAAACCTGTGCTAGCTACCCTTCCGATAGAGGATTAATATGTAGAATATATAAAGAACTCAAAAAACTTCCCACCAAAAAATAAAATAACCCAATTAATAAATGGGAAAATGAATTACACAGACAATTCTCAAAAGAAGTACAAATGGCCCACAAATACATGGGAAAAAATGTTCAAGCTTATTAGCAATAGGGAAATGCAGATCAAAACTAGAGTGAGATTTCATCTTACATCAGTCATAGTGACAGTCAACAAGAATACAAGTAATAGTGAATACTAATAAGTGCTGAAGTGGATGTGGAGATACAGGAACTCTTTTAAACTGTTGGTGATTTCCACTCTGGAAATCAGCATGGAGGTTCCTCAAAAGTCTAGACACGGAATCATCATATGACCCAGCCGTACCACTCCCTGGTATTTATCCTGAAGAATTAAAGTCGTCTTAATACAGTGACGCATGCACACCCCTGTGTATAGCAGCACAGCTCACAATAGACAGGTTGTGGAGCCCCCCGAGGTGTCCATCGACAGATGAACGCATGAAGACCATGTGGTAAATGTTCACACAATGGCGTTTTATTCAGCCATAGAGAAAAAAATGAAATTATGTCTTGCAGGAAAATGGATGGAACTAGAGGCCATTATGTTAAGCGAAATAAACCAAAGTCGGAAGACCAGTTGTATGTTTTCTCTCACATATGGAAGCTAGAGGAGAAAAAGGAAAAGGAGGTTGGGGTGGGATTTCATGATAACCAAAGAGACCAGTAAAGAAAAGGGACGAAGGTGCTGATAGTAAGAGCTGCAGCCGCTTGAAGGATGTGCTCCCTAGGCCAAGCAGCACCAAGCACCTCGCCATGGCACGTGTCTTCACAACGATGGAGAAAGAGCAACTTCGCCCGCACTTCACGGGGCGGAAACTAAATCCACACATTAACCACCGTTGAGATCACACATGGGCAGGTGGGTGGGTTTACCTGCCATGACACGACCTTACAGGGTGAGCTGGCTGTTCAGCGCTGTATCCTCAGGAGGATGAAGCCAGAGCCTGGAGAAATTCCCATCGTCAAAGTACACCTGAGTTGACAGAGGCACTAAGTCACACGACAGACTGCCAGAGCGCACGGCAGGGACGTAGTGAGTAACACGCACCCCTTCAATAAGTGAGGAAACTGAGCTGCAAAGCGGGGAGCTGTCCATGCCACAGACGTCCCTGAGGTCGTGACACTGGCTGACCTCTGGGCCTCCAAGCTAATGTTTCTTCCACTCTTTTAACAGAGTTTTATTTCCGTTTTGGAAATATTGCCTACCCACACTTATTTTTTCTGTTTTTCCAGTCCAAAATTACAGGGTACAATAATGTCATGGGAGTCCCTTTACCAAATAGTCTCTATACTCCAACACATGGGTGTTCCCAGTCTCCATAAAGTGAATATATTTTTACAATTATCTGTGTTTTTAAAGAAATCACAGTGAAACCTGGATATATTTTCCCCAGAAACATAAATTACACAGATTGTAACATGGAGATGTATTTTGCTAGTTTGAGCCATAATATTTTTAATTAAAAATAGTGAGAGCTGCTGAGTGAACTTGCCTCCAGTGAGTGAACCAAATCTTGTTCGGATGATGTGATTTATAAGAATATCCGTACTGAGGCGGAAATGACTGGGGTCCCGACAACACCTCTCGCCTTTGAAATAGAAGCCCAGCTGCAGAAAATCTTCTCAGTTAATCTCCCTCAAAAGTAGGGATCCAAACTCCTTTTTGGGAGAAAATAAAATATACACATATTTTTTGAAAAGATAAACCATAAGCAGCTGGGTCTTAGGAAAGTGAGTTAGTACCTTCATTTCAAAATGTTGCATAGGCAATGGAAGCCACAAGGAGGGAGGAGAATGATGAAAGAAGGAAAGCCACCTGAACTAACTTCGATGCACTGTGTATTTTTGATGCACCAGAAAAGAAAGACAAAGGGAAAGGCCGTCTTGGAGTAATTATCACTGGCAGCCCACTTGGCTCACTGGACACCACCGGCTTGGTATCACGGGCGAACCCCAGGGAAGCATAGGCTGCATAGAGCAAGCACCTGGGCTTTCAGAGGGTTCAGCCACCATCCCTGGGAAGGGGACACCTTGCCATTAAGGAGGGTGAAAAAGGTAACGTTGGAGTTTGAAAATTTGTCTCCCAACTCACGTGGCAATCAAAGTGCCGCTGTAAGAGGGCCACCTGCGGGCCAGGAGGTCTTGCCTTCCCGGGAGGGACGGTATGGTCCCAGAAGGGGAGCTGGGTTCCCTGTTGCTCTCTCTCCTTCACTTTGCCCTTGTGCTCTTCCGCCACGTCATGGCCCAGTGCTGGCCCCTTGTCTTCAACTGCCCAGCCTCCACCACTAGGAGCCGGCCCACCTTGGATCCCTGTGCATTACCCAGCCTCAGGCATTGCATAAGAGCAGCGCAGAACAGACAAAGAGAGGTGGCAAATCCCAGTCCTCACGTTCAAGTTCGACGGACGAGGTCAGCGTGGACGAGCTGGTTATCAGGCATTGCTCATTGTTTGGGCTCAAGAAGCAACAAGTGGACCCTCCACACTTTCTGGGAAAAAAGAGGGTAGTCAAAAGTTCATTAACGTGGACATGGATTCAGAAAGGGATAAGACACGGGGCAGAGAGGCCTGAGGCCAGAGTAGCAGTCGAGGTTTAGGTTCAGGACCTGAGAAAACAACATCGACCAGACCGGGCCATCGACATTTGCCAAATTGAGAGTCACTAAGACCAGGTTCGAGGGGACATTGTGGGTGGATGATCTCCCCGAGGTCCCTGCCCCTTTTAGAAGAGCCGCACCCTTGACAAGGACAGTGGAAGAGGACAAGGTGGAGACAGTGGCCCATGCAGAGGGAGGCGGGAGCGACCAGAGACGGGAGTGGACATGCACGTCTTTCTCTCAGTCTGGGGAGAGGACCCAGTTGTGAAGAGTGGCCACTGAAGCCAGCGAGCTGAGAGCCAAGGAAGCGCCCATGGAGGGAACTGAGCATTTCATTCATCCTCAAGTTCACTAGAGCAAGGACGGGCAGCTGGGAGGTGATGGGCATCCGGGAGGGACTTTTACCTGGTCCTTAACACTACTGCAGAGCATGGCCCGTGTGACCATGGTCAGCCACTCTTCTGGGAAACCCCAGGCAGAAGTAGCTGTGCCTGCGTCCTCCACCCTATCCTGGTGGCCTAACTAGATCACTTAGAAAGTCAGCTGGGTGGCTGCTTAAGAGCATGAGCCTCAGAGACAGAGACCTGGGCTTTAACTTCCGTCTTGCTGTCTTCAGGCAGCTTGACTTTCTTTTTTATTATTATTATTGCTTTTAATGGTGCTTTACAGTTGCACTAACACATACCTGTAGAGTTAATTTTGACAGAGTCATTTACGCATGGACATTAATTTACTCCATTTCAGACCCCAGTACCCCCTTCCCTCCTTCCTCCCCCATTTCACTTCTATTCTATTGACCCACCTATTTATATATTGTTAATTCATGCTTTATAGATACACATAAAGGTAGAATGTGCTGTGGTATATTTATACACGCACGTGGGGTGATTTTGTCAGACTCACTCTGCCTTTTCTCCCCTTTGCTGCCCCTCAGTCTCCTTCTACTCCTGTGATCTTCCCTGTCTTTATGACATCAGACGCCCCTGCCCTGCTTCCCCCCTTACTTAGCTCTAACTTCTGCATATGAGAGAAAACATGCAACTCTTGATTTTTCTGAATCTGGCTAATTTCACTTAACATGATGTTCTCCAGGTCCATCCATTTGCTGGCAAATGCCATAATGTCATTCTTCTTCGTATCTGAATAAAACTTCATTGTGTAACCACACCACACTTTATTGATCCACTCCTCTGTTGGTAGGCACATGGACGGGTTCCATATCTTGGCCATTGTGAATTGTGCTGCTATAAACATTGATGCTCCTGTATCACTATAGTATGATGTCTTTTTTCATTTGGGATAAATACCAAGGAGTGGGGTAGCTGGTCATATGGTGGTCCCTTTCCTAGTCTTTTGTGGAATTTCCATACTGCTTTCCAGAGTGACTTTACTCACTTGCAGTCCCACCAAGAATGTGAAAGTGTACATTTTCTCCACATCCTTCCAGGCATTTATTATTGTTTATATTGATAAATTCTGCAAACTGAATTTTGTTCCACATAATGCAAATTCTCAGATTTTTTTTCTCCTCATTTATGAAATTATTCTAAGATTCTTCTGAACATGGACAAAGTACAAACCAAAGCCTTTAGCCCAAACCTGATGTATAATGAACACAAGAAATGCCAGCTGTTAGTATAACTGTGACCTTTGGTAGCGAGGTGTCACCACCTCAGACATCTCCACAACTTCATATCCTGCTTGCAAAGCATCAAACGCTCAGGCGTGCCCACCCAGGCGTGCCCACTTGACGCCCGCCTACCTGCCCCACCTCCTGTCTTGCCTCACTGCCTGCCAGGGCCACCTGGTGGTCTCTCAGCTTCTTGAGGGTGAGCCGCTCCCACCCAGCTCCTCAGGGGCCCTCTCCTCCCTGGGCAGCTCCTTGCTGTTCTCTCTGGGCAGCTCACACTCTCCTGGTGACTCCCATCTCAGCGCCGCCTCCCCACACAGCCTTGACCTCCCTCGTCGCCTGCCTGTCCTCCCAGTCCTTGTCACAACACTCATCAGTTTGTAAAGACGCAGGCGACGATTCGCGGAGGACAGTTCTTCTAGCAGTGCCTCCTGCCAGCCTCGGCCCGAGGAGCCCGCCCTGGCCTGTCTGCAGCCCTGACCCCCGTGCTGGGACAGTACCTGGCCTCCACACAGCCCGCTAACTGACCCAGCTGGCCCATGTGTAATTCAGGGAAACACGCAGGGCCGAAGTTCACGGCTGGAGAGAGTCACTGCGTTTTCCTGAGTATATTATGCACCCTCAGGAAAAAAAAATGCCTGATACTGTTTTTCAGACAAAGTACATTCCTGGCTTCCAGTTATTAAAACTATGAGCATTGAAACTTTTATGGGCTTAATAAATATGTCAATTTTTTTCATATTGATCTTCTAATTATTTTTAATTCTTTTTTTCCACTTTTTTATTGATACATTACAGTTAGACCTTATGATGGGATTTGTTGTTACATATTTATACATGCACACAATATAGCAATACAATTTGGTCAATATCACTCCCCAGCACTTCCACCCTCCCTCCTCACCTCTTACCCTTTGGTCTCTTTTCCTTTATGATCTCCCTTTTATTACATCTTTTTTTTTTTTTTTTGCATTTTCTGATTTCTTTATGTACAGAGCCTAACACAATCCTAGGTTCATAGGAGTCTTGTTGAATGAATGCCAATTTCTATGTTGTCTATTTTCTTTCTTTCCTTCTGGTTCCATTTCTTCCATCTTTTTCTTTTTTAATTAAAATATATATTTTTTTTACAGACACATTTTGATTCATTTTACACAAATGGGGTACAACTTTTCACTTCTGTGGTTGTACACAGTGTAGATTCACACCATTCATGTAATCATATATATAATATCATATATATGTAATCATATATATGTAATCATATATATGTAATCATATATATATGTAATCATATATATATTTATACAGTCTTTCATTCTACTGTTTTTCCATCCCCACCCCCCCACCCCATTTTCCTCTACACCATCCAAAGTTCCTTCATTCTTCTCTCACCCCCACCACCCCCATCATTATATATTGTCAGGCACTTATCAGAGAAAGTTGGTTTTTTGGGCTTGGTCTATTTCACTTAGCATGATATTTTCCAACTTCATCCATTTACCAGCAAATGCCATCGTTTTATTCTTCTGTATGGCTGAGTAATATTCCATTATGTATATATACTACAGTTTCTTTATACATTCGTCAATTGAAGGGCATCTAGGTTGGTTCCACAATCTAGCTATTGTGGATTGAGCTGCTATGAACATTGATGTTGTGTCAATTTTATTATCTAACCTCTCAGAATAATATCATGAATATTTTTATTTTTAAATAGTTCATGTAATAGTTTTCCTGTTCGAATCATGGAGAGAGAGGGAGAGCACTCTGTATGGCTATAAAACTCTCATAAAGGCACAAAAATAAATGAGAAAGCTGGTGGATCCTATCACATTTATCTTTTTTTCACTGGGTTGAGGTGTCCCCTCTGTCCTGCTCAGCTCAGAGCAACCTGGGGCTCCCCATAAGCACTCGGTGTAGTAAGCCTCAGAGCCCTGGGACACGTGCTGAGCTGCAATGCGCTTTCACGTGGCTTCAGCTTCCTGCTGTAAGCCAATGGCCCACGTGGGTGGCGTCTTCTTACTTCCCATCAATCAGTCCCGTGCGTGTCCTAATGATGGACAAAATTTGTAAGTATTTCCAGAGGGAAAATCTTGTTTCATTCCTTCCCTCTTGTTTAGCTCAACTATATGACAGACCAAACTAAAAACAATTGTCCATGATTCTTATTCTAATTCACTGATAAGTCGCAGAGGGTGCAGAATGGAATACATTAAAACAGCGGAATCCTCCTCAAAAGGCAGACAGTGTGGGGGGAGCAGAAGAGGCAGAGAGGGGCTCTGCTAATGTGCATCCAAAGGTGGAGTCCAAAGGGGGAAGAAATCAGAGACGCAGAGGGCAAGTGGCAGTGGGAAGAGAGACCTGATCAGTTCACAGAGGGGCTCAAGTCACAGCATTTCCAGATGGTCGCAGAGCTGATCATCAAAGATGGACAAGGATGCTGGCAGGCACCCAAAGCCCCAACCAGGAGGTCATTCTGAATCCCTGTCAAAACTGAGAAGCAGGAGGAGATGGTGCTTAGTGCTTCCTCTCCTCTAGTGAAAACAGCTCTCAAAATCCTTTACTCATCCAGACTGGACATGACCAGGTCATCACGGGCCCTCACTGGATCTTAGGGCGGCTCTTTTGCAGGTCAGTTGCTCCTGCTGTCTCCACTGCACTACGAGAGTCCTATAACACTTGCTACGACTTCTCCGAGCAGTACTGCAGCTACCACGTAGACAGTGCCCTGTGCACAAAGCCTGCTCAGTGCCTGAGGGCAAGACGGACAGATGGGTGGGTGATAGAAGTCACCCTGGCCTGTGTGCACCTGTGTCTGCATGAAGCTCTGTGAGGACAAGCTCAGTATCGTTCCTTCTGCTTCCTAAGATGTCATCTGCACGATAACCATAAAACCAGGATCCTCGTAAACATTTACAGAGCATGTTTATTACCTTTTTTGAGGTAACACTCCAAGGAGTAGGGCATGCTGATTTTATGCACCTTTTACAACAAAGGACATGGAATGTCACATTCCCAATGAAACCAATGCTTTCTGATCTGGATTTTGCTTCTCTTCTTTTTTAACTGCTCTCCTCACTGAGAGACCCTCTTCACAAAGAAGGAAGAACTGATCACGAGACACCTTTCCCTTACACCGCTCCTGTGAGAGGATCAACTCCAGTCTTCATGTCTTCCCTTTCCCTCCCTTTCTGAAATGGTTAAAGTGAACGCCAGTCTGAAAATTGTGTTTCAGGACAAAATTTTAGTTCCCTAGTCAGATAAAAAGATGAATAGACATAATACACAACAAATTATGCTTTAAGTGCAGGGACAGAAATAAAAACAGCAAGCAGAACAAAATCTAAAGCAAAGAAACCCAGCCATGCATTATATGGAAACTTGGATATATGATAGAGGTAAAAATAGAAAACCGCGAGGAAAAGATGTATGTGCCTCTGATAATTGCCACACGAAGGGAGCTGGATTAGAGCTGGAGCTTAGAGCAAAAAAGCAGCAAAAAATAGAGAAGAATCATACGTGTCCACACACATATACATGAGAAAGAGAAAGAACCAGGAGATTATTTTCTTTTTAATAATACAAAAGGCAAACACTAGAAAAAGATTCCTTCACTTACTGCATTAAATGTACAGGTACCAGTGCTTTTAAAGATAGGAAACAAAAAACAAAAACCACCATTTAGAAGAATGTTTCTCCAACAAACTTATCAATAAAATATTAGGACTCACACACCCCATTCTCTTCTCAAACCCTATGATCAATAGACAAGCTCAAGAGGAGAACAGGCAGAACATTAAGAGCAAGGAATTCCCCAAAGAAGAAGCTCAAATGGCCAAAAGAAAGAAAATCATCCTCAACCTCCTTGGGAAAGAAATAAATGCTAATTACCCCATTGAAACATGACACCCAATAGTATGGTCAAAATTAGATATGTGTTGAAACAATGTAGAGAAAAAGAAATCACATGCTCTGATAAGGAGGAGGAAGGTAGATACGAGTGTCAGTTCTTTGGAGACGAATTTTACAATGTTCAGTAAGGTTAAGCATGTGTATAATCTTTGATTATAGAATTTTATAGCTTCAAAAATATCTTAGAGAAATATTTATGCATGCATAGAGAGTCATGTATAATGATATTTATAGCAGCATTATTTATGATAAGGAGAGTAGTGGAAATTATTTAAAAGAGTCATGGTGATTTAAAAATATGATTCAGTGATAAGAAACACATTGTCATGACACAGATTCTCTGCTTGGCCAGCCTTCAGCCCGGTTCTGATTCTCCTCGGCCCACCCGTGCACTTCCTTGTGGAAGGCCCCTTTGACTGGAAACTCCCACCCTGGATCTGGGAGCTCCCTGGGTATATGATCTGATTCCTCGCCTGCCCATCCTGCCCTTCCGGGTGACGCCATCCCCCTGGTCTTCCCTCAGCAAGAACCCTGTCAGGTCAGGTTGGCCAGAGTCCCCCTGCCCTGATGTTCCCCTCAGTGGGGTTCCATCTGGGACTCGCTTTGCTCCACGGTGGTAAATCCCCACTTGACCTTGCCACCTTCGGAGCTGGCCCGTCTCCTCTGCGGCACACTCCCATCACCAGGATCCACGCCCACGGAGACACCTTAACAAATGCCACTGAACAAGGTTTCTTGAACGGTTACTGTGTCTCTGGTACAGATACATAATGAAACACTCAAAGTTAAAGTGATTGAAACAGAACTTTGTACATGAATATGAACAACGTAGTGTAGACTAAAGAAAGCAAGCTGCACCTGAGAATGTACAGTGTTTATATGTGTCTGTATAAATGATCAGAATCCACATTTTGAAATTTTATGTAAAGAGATAAACAAATTGGGTTGAAAATAATTTTTCAAGCCAATACTGTATATTGCATGCAGATTGCTATTAATGAAATAACAGTAGGAGGATAAAGAGTAGCAAATTCTGTGTGATCATCATCCCTGAGTGAGGAAGAAGCAGAGGTGTATTTGTCTACATAGGGATCTTCAAATATTTCTGAAATATTTTGTTCTTAAAAGCATCTGAGACGCTGCGGCAAAACATTGGTGTTTGATATATCTGTGGGTATGTTGTTTTGTAAATCTTCTATGCCTTTCATATACTTGAAATATTGCTGGATGTAAAATGGAACAAAGGTTAAAGTTATCATACAATAAATTGGATTAATACCACAATAAAGTAGAACCCTCTTTTTATTATTAAATATTAAAGTATTGAAATTGCACTGTGCCTGTCCACTAAATATTTGATAAAGGAAAACTATCCTGTAAATTTGAATTACATTTTCATAGGGTTATTTTGTTTCTGGGGGAAAGATTCAATTGGCTCTGATGTAGAATGTCCACAAGCCAGCTTGTGGTGTGCTGTTGGCTTTGTCACACCCTATACAAGGTAATGTCACATGAGCTGAGTCTATGAGCACACCCAACACCCAACACCTGTGTTGGTGAATCAGAAACAAACAGCTATGATATGGTCACAATGATCATTACCCCACTAAAGGACAAGGGTCAGGCCACACTCTGCTCCTGGACTCTACTCAACCCTGAGCTGGGATCCTACCCAGCAGTTCCAGCTTCTGTGCTATAGATCTGTCCCCTGTCCCCAGTTTTGGTTGGTAATCAGCCTGTCCTTTCCCTCTCTCATGGGATATTTAAGGATACCCAGACATTTTTAAATTTCCTTGAAAATGTTCACAAATAGATCTTTAATATATATATGGCCACAGCTCTTCAAAAAGCAGTTTTCATTTATTCCATTGAAGTGCATTGGTTTTCAGATTGGGGATGATATTTAAGTTCTCTGATCCACTGAGCAGATTCTTCATTTTTATAATGCTGTCATTTTATCAATGAGAAATCAGTGACTCACCTGTACCCAGTGACTTGCTGAAGAAATGGCAGAATTGTGATTTGAATACAGAACTTCAGACTGCTCTCCCTAAGGACCAGGGATAAGAAATTCTTCTATCAACCTGCTTGAGTTTTTAGGATTCCCATAAGACAAACTCATGTTATATCATGTATGCAGAGAAGCTTAGAAATAATTTTGTAGAGTCGGGTACTTTTATCACTTTACTTTTAGATTTTTTCTTTTACTTTTAGAATTGCTAATATTATCCAAAGCTTAGTTAAAAAGGGTTGTGTAAACATAACTTGAAAACAAGAGCTATTGAGAAGCATTCCCACAGTACGTAATTTGGTCCTGAAAGTGTTGATGTATCTGTTGTGAACAACGTCCATCTTCACATGTGAATCAAGAAGACATCACTGCTCCTCAAACTGGTTCTTCACATAACACAGACTCGATTGTCTGTGCATTACCTGCTTCGTTCTGTAGGTCTTCGTAGTTTACATTATTTACATTATTTAACCCATTTCACATCTGTGCATACTTAGGTCCTTCTCATTGGTTACCCTTAACAAAGAACCTACAGCAAACTTTCTCAGAGGCCCTTCTTCTAGCACTGTGTGCGTATTTATGATACAATAAAATTCAAGAAGTAGAAGTACTATATATAAGGGCATAAACATGACTACAATGATCTCATGGAAAGATGATCCATTTCCATTAATCTTATGCTTTCAGGGAAATTAGAGTCTAAGTCTTGTGACCTTCAGCAGCCAACAATTTTGCAGCACCATTACAAAACTAAAGAAACAGAGTTTGCCCACTCCATCTTGCTACATTGTTGCAAGGGTCACTTAAAATATTGTGTAAGAAAACATTTCGTAAAACTTCCACTTTAAAATCCACTCTTTCATTAAAACAATGTGCCTGCATCTATGCAGATAATAGGAACAAGTTTTAGAACAAAAAGTCCTTGTCCGTTTGACGCCAGTTGACCAGTCCCTCTCATCGAAGGCACAGACATGTTTAAACACAACGTTACCATGCACATCCGATTTGTCCGGTGGCACCTACTAGCTCTTCTTTATTGAAAAATCATATTCTTCCCTAACATCCAGAGTCTTGTCCGCGTCTCCCTATGGCTGTTTTCTTAGGCACGTGCCCTTAGTTTTCATTCTCTCTGTTGTGGCCTTGGGTGACTATCTGGTGAGCGCCGGCTGTGATTCCCTCTTGCCTTTGGGACCCTTGGTCAGACCACCGGCTCCCTGTTGAGAAGCTGACTGGTGAGTCGCACCTCAGCAGCAGGGCTCCTGGCTGGAAAGGACTCTGAGACATGGCCCTCCTCCGGGACTCATCGTCTCCCCGCCTCGAGCTTCCTCATACGGCCTCTCTGGTACGGACATCTTCCCGCTGCTCTGGAGCCCAGCCTGGAGCTCCTGCTGATGTGGCCTCCTGGGCCCTTCCTGCCGCCCATCCCGGCACCTGTGCGCACCAGGCAGCCCAGGCCGCTCCCTTCCACGGCTCGTCTGTGCTTCCTCACCTCCTCGTTTCCTCTCCCGGAGAAGCAGCTCCTCAGGAGATACCGTTAAGACCTGTTCTTCCCAATGAGCCCATCTTGGAGCATTCCCCCGCCTTCAGTAGACTGGTGCAAATCCATGAGATCCTAGGAGCTAGAAAAGATGTCAGAAGGAAACGGAGGCCAGGAACGCATCCCTCTGTGCCCTTGGCACCCCTCCACGCTGCCGAACCCCTAACTCCCTAACTCTCCCCTGGTGGTATTCCTCACATCTGATAGAACTGTGCCAGAGAGCTTGCCTGTCGATTGGTAATCAGCAGCGTTTGCCTACAGGATTAGTAGCTATTCCTCTGGATTCAGGGTTAAATCACCACATGCAATGACATACCTTATTCCCTTAATCTCTAGCCCTAAGACTACAACGAAAGGCTTATCGATTGGGTGATTTAAGCTCATTGCTAAGGGACCTCATGGCACATGCTTCTTATTTGTTTCCAATTCCTTGTTGTCTCTAAATTGTTTGATCAAGTACTTTATTTCATCAGAAGGCAACTCAGTTAAAAGTGTCAGAATGAGAATTAATTAAAAAACTAAATAAAACTATAAACTTTTCTTATATTGGTTTTATAAAGTCAAACATTTATGTTCTAAAACACTAAGAAAATGTTCAAGAAGTGATCTTATGACTTATGCTTAATAAGCATATTATTAATATAACTGGATCATCTTTCCACGTGATCATTGTAGTAATGCTAATATCCTTATATTTAGTATTTCTGCTTCTTGGATTTTATTCTACCATGAATATGCACACAGTGCTAGAGGAAAGGCCTCTGAAAAAGTTTGCTGAAGGTTCCTTTGTTAAGGGTAACCAACAAATTTTCCTACAGTGGCATGTTATTCAAAAATCATTTTAGTCAATGTTAAACTCATGAGCAAGATGAGTTTAAGAAAACATGATAGCTTTCTATAGCATTTAATGTGTGTGTGTGTGTGTGTGTGTGTGTGTGTGTGTGTGTGTGTGTACACATATAGTCAAATAGTCAAACATGAAAGAAGTTCTAAAAGGGGGCGGGAATGGAAAAACAGTAGAACGAAACAGACAGTATCACCCCCTATATACGTATGATTACGTGAATGGAGTGAATATACATTGTGTACAACAATAGAAATGAAAAGCTGTACCCCATTTGTGTACAATGAATCAAAATGTGTCTGTAAAAATAAAAAATATTTTATTAAAAAAAAGGAGACATATATTTCTATATGGAACGAATCATTTAGATAAAATAAAAATTGGGGGAGAGCTGAGTTTTGTAGCTATCATTTAAACGAATGAAGAAGTTGAAGTATTACTATCAAACACTTACATATGAAACTGGGATTGGTGTCCACACTGAATCCCCAGGAAGAGCATTCTGGGAGCTGGTGCAGGCTCTGCTGTGCGTGGGGACGGGACTCAGCCCCTGCACTGCTCTCCAGGAGAGGTGTTGGCAGATGCTTCACGGTTGTGGATGGAGGTGGATGGAACAGCGTGCTGAGCATGTAGCACTGAGTCTCCAAGTTTATTTTCAGAATTTTGCTTTCTCAGGCAAATTCCAATCCCTTGAATCAGGAAACCCAAATGTAGATCAATCAAGATCTCTTCCTGAAATAGCTTGCAAGTCTTGAAGTGCCAAGAAAGAGGGAGACAGGAAGAGACCGGGACTCCAGACGTGGGGTGACAGTCTCCCTTCTGACCTAAGGTCCTGTCCCTTAGCAGGTGTCCAGAACCCCAGGTGCCGAGGGAGGGAGGAGAGAATTCCTCCTCAGGAGCATCACAGCATAGCCAGTCGCCAGTTATGAGGGAAGTACTTTTGCTCCTAAATAATGTTAAAATACAAAACATGTTTCTCTCTGTTCATAATTTTAATATTAAAAGCCCAGACGGATGATTATGATTCATAACTATTCAATTTCTTGCAAGGCATTTCTCTATAAAAGTTACCTCATTAAAAATAATCTTCCTGATAGAAATTAGGTTGAACCACTTGATGATCTCTCTCAATACTCTACCTACTAAATACAGTTTTCTGAGTCAAGACCCAGAAATCCCCAGGGGTGCTATTTTTTTCCTGTCCTATCCCATGTTAATTGGAGTACTGACAAATATCACTTGGAAACACATGTTTACAGGATAACTTGAATACTGCCTTATTCAGTAGAAAGTACAGAAAGATTTTTGTTTCCCTATTTCATTAAGCAGACTACTGAGTAGAAAATCTGACATCCTTTTTACAAAGCTTTATTAAGAGCAAAGTTATTTTATTTGATATTGTATTATAATTGCCTATATTGGTAGTGAAATCTACAAAAAGGGGGAAAAAGAAAGATATCTTCATAATGAAAATCATCTTTATGAATAACCAGCAGAAAATATTTTCCAAAATATTAGAAGGATTGACTCATTTTGTTCATGGAAACAACCCAAAACTCTTAGACAAATCTAGTAAATTTTTAGAAAAATAATAATTAAGAATTTATGAGGATTTCATAACATGTTCAATGTTAAATTAAAAACTCATGTTAAATTGGAATCTCTTGTCAACAATAGATAAATAGATGTTGTAGGACAGAAGAACCCCAAATCGAGAGCCATCACAGAGAAGCAGTTACTGAGAGGACGTGCTGAAGTCAGGACAGGAACACGCAGACTCTCAATCACGCGGGGTCTGCTTGGAAAGCACAGCCACCTTGGTTCCTGAAGGCCACTGCTCCTGGCAGAGGGACCAGGCGCTGGGGAGGGAAGGAGACAGCGTCCACGGTCACGCACGGGTAGACCTTCTTGTGGGCTCTCTAGGACTTAGCTCCTCACAGAGGTAGAAGGGAGGTCCTGGAAGCCCCAGTGCCAAATGACAGGTTCAGAAGCATCTGCTCAGGAGCACATGCAGTGGAGGCCCCTGGTTGGAGACCGGCTGTATCCAGAGCTCCCCACTGAGAACGCGGTGTCTCCTGAGCTTCTTTGATGTTAAAAAATTTTTTTCCTACTTTTTTTTTTTTTTTTTTTTTTCACAGACTGAATTTTAATGCATTGTATGCAATGGGGTACGTCTTTTTGTTTCTGTGGTTGTGCATGAGGTAGACTCACCACTCGTGTAATCATACATGCACATCGGGTGATGATGTCTGTCTCATTCCACCATCTTTCATACCCCTCCCTCTCATTTCCCTCTATGTAATCTAAAGTTCCTCCATTCTTCACTCACCTTCCACCCCCTCCATTATATATCATCCTCCACTTATCAGGGAAAACATTCGGTCTTTGGTTTTTGGGGATTGGCTTATTTCACTCAGCATGATATTCTCCAATTCCATCCATTTATCTGCAAATGCCATAATATTCTTCTTCTTTATAGCTGATTAATATTCCATTGTGTATATATACCACAGTTTCTTTATCCATTCATCTGCTGAAGGGCATCTAGGTTGGTTCCACAGTCTGGCTATTGTGACTTGAGCTGCTATTCACATTGATGTGGCTGCGTCATTGTAGTATGCTGATTTTAAGTCCTTACTGAGGGGTTCCTAGGGGATCCCCATTGGCTCCTCCAGTCTGGATGATGGGGATGGGGATGGGGACAGCAGTGACTATGGCGCAGTGACCTGAGGTCAGATCCTCAGGCTAGAGCAAATCTGGGTGAACCTGGATGCTGCCCAGAGATAGGAGGAGGCTGCTGGGAAGCGCCCCAGGGCCCGCCCTCCTTGAAGCCAGACAGAAGACGGATGGAAACTGCCATCCCAACCGTTCTGCTTAGTGGCTCAACCTGGGACGAATGTCTCGTTATTTTCATTCTTCAAAATTAACCTGAAACACAGGTGCTAAGCCATCTCAGAGTTCGTCAGGGAATCTTCCTCCTTTAAGGGGGAGTCCCTGCATCTGTCCCACTGCTTCCTGTCAGGCACGGTTGGCCCTACATGAGTATTGTGCTTTCAAAACAGCAGCTGAATCTTCATTCCAATTCAGCAGAAGAATC
Organism: Sciurus vulgaris; assembly: GCF_902686455.1. Lineage (NCBI taxonomy): Eukaryota > Metazoa > Chordata > Mammalia > Rodentia > Sciuridae > Sciurus > Sciurus vulgaris. The sequence continues at coordinate 153,863,998 of NC_136467.1, forward strand.
CTGCAGATATATTAATTTCATAGATAGAATTAGAAAGTCGTGTTTTGTCTGCATTTCTACAAAATGAGAATGAGCATATTAATCCTTCAACTAAAAGCAAAAAGCAGCTTTGAAGTAACAGAAAGATGGATATTCATTTTATAAGACTTAATTTCCAATTACTGCTGTGTGTGTGCATGAGTAAATAGGCAAAGAGATAAGATTCACAGCGACAGACCGGGAAAGAGGAAAATCCTGCTAATTCAGAAGACATCTGGGCTACACAGACAAGTGTCAACATTTAGAAAATGTGTATTAAATTTTTGTGTGTCCTGCCCCATCAGAGTGTGCACTTGACTGATGGCATTTTGAATTTGAATGTTACACTTTGGAGTAAGCTTTTTAAGACTAATTTTTTTTTTTTTTTTTTTTTTTTTTTTTTGTAATTGCCCAAATCTATTCAGATTACAAAAAGAATAAAGAACATAGAACAGAGATTGAGTGGCATATGAACAGGAAGCTGGTTTGTCAAATATCACTGGTTATATATAAATTAAAAAAACGTAGGTACTACTTCCCTCTAAGGAACATATTTAAAGCTATCTTTGTCCTCAATGATAAATTTTGATGGTGTTTCTTTGTTCACCATCGCCAAACACTGAAAGCTAATATATACATATCTTAATTCAAGTGACTCGATACTATGAGAAATTCTAAGATGGGTCAGCTTACTTATGCCAGTCTTTTAAAAGCAGCTATCCCAGCCAGGTGCCACCTGACCCATCTCAGCCAGTGCCCAGCCGCAGGACCTCATGTGGGAGGTCTTACTGACCACACGTCTGGAGCCTGCCTCTGACTGGAGCATTTCACTCATGCCACCAAGTCCCACCTTTCCGGCTTCCTTCCTCTGCCCATTCTTCTCTTAGGCCCAGTCTGGTCCCAGCCAGGCTAATTTGGTGGTCCTAGGGAGTCACTGCTGCATACGGCTGGGTGTGCTCTCCTGCCCTCATCTGCAGACACGGTATCTGGTGACCAGCAGAAGCATGAGAAGATCTCAGTGAGAAGATAGCCCTGAAGTCACACAGCCCCAGAGAAGGGAGAGTCGGCGTGCTAGACAAACATCGCAGCAAAAGACATTCCCAGAAAGCGCTTTTACCTACCTCTCGCCTCTGTGTTGTGGGAATACCCTATTTAGCAGCTGTCTGAGAAAGACCTGGCCACTTTTCTTCCCTTTTTATATTTTTAGAATTCTTTTCATTCAGTCTTTTCAACATCCAGTGTCTTCTAATCTTATGGGCAGAGTTAGACTGATGCTAAATTGGCCAATAGTACAAATAGTACCCATTGTATAAAGCCCTACAACACCAGGTTGTGCTCAATGCAGAAGGACCAGACTGTGAAAAAGAAAAAGAAAAAACAATTGCTTTTCTATGGTGCTTCTCCTTGGAAGGACAGGTTTGTGATTCTGGATTATAGTGCTGGCAAAGAAAGAGTGGGTCGTGCCTTGATGGCAAATTACCCCCAGCACAGAGAAGTGAGGAGCACACAGAAGTTATGCCCAGGGTTCGTGTTCTAAGTGTGACTCTCACTGCTAAGGCGGTTGACATGCACCACATGCATCTGCTTCTCTACCAAGGAAGACGTCCTCTGGTACACCAAGTGATTTAACAGCAGCAAGAACTTTGAGAAATAGACAACTGTAGAAAAAAGAACCACCTTGTTTTAAAGGCAACTCCAAATTCTCTCTCAAGTCTTCACCTCCCTCCTGTTGCACAAAAAGAATTCAATCTTTGGTTAAAGAAAAAGAAAACATTTTCCATGGGGAAATGTTAACCTATATTTGAAATGAAAGATTAATAAAATATGACTTTAAACATTTCACAGACCATATAACTCAATCAAAAAGAAGAGCTGGAGAAATTATCTGGGGCCTGGAGGACTTTAAGGGTGCAGAATGATCATTATTAGTTGTCCACAAAGATTACATTCAACATATGGAATTGGAGGTTCCACTTCTCTGGTCTGAAAAGAGGATTCTTCCTTCCTCCTCTGAGAGACCACACTCAGCAGTGGAATGCAGGGGTCAGCTACACCACCAGACAAAAGGGCCATGGGTGGGCAAGGCAGAGCTCTTGGGCAAGGTGATGTAAGTCTAAACATTACATCAAATGAGGGTCCTAGAACTGGCTAGTTTAAATCCACTTTACACTCTGACTAGAATATCGGTTTACCTGAAAATCTGTAACAGGTGAAGGGTCCCAGCTCCCCCTGGAGAAAAACAGGGATGAGTTTGGGAAAGGAGAGGCGATTCAAGGAGAGGGTCAGACACAGCAGGTGGACTCAGCTCCTTTATCAGGAAGGCTGCAATGACTGGACACCAAGAGCAGGCAGCAGCAGGCTGGGAGTGTGGACCTGAGCATGGTCGTAAGGCAGTGTTTGTTTTGTTTTCCTCTTGGATCATCTGCAAACTCTCACAGCACACACCGTCTGAGAGCAGAAGACGTGACAAGCCAAGACACAGTCATCGCTCCTCACCCATGTGAGGACGCCGGCCTCCCCCTCTACGTTCCTTCAGCGGAGAGTTCGCAGGACGCAGGACACCTAGAGTGAAAATGACTCATTCTGGTTTTTTAACAAAAAATTAACATTTTTACAAACTTTACACTTTTATCAGGAGACACAAGAAAAAGCTTAATTCCGTTGAACCTCAGAATGACTCTTTAAGAAAGCAGATTTCGTTACCCCCCTTTTGCCGATGAGAAACTTAGGTTCCATCCAAACACAGGGAGGAGAGACTATGGTCATGGAGTAGCCACCTGCTCCCTGTTTGGGTCTAACTTGTCCTATGGTGAAGTCAGAGCCTTGTGGCCCGCAGACCATGAGCTGGAGCACTGTGTGTTGTCTTAAGCTAAACCACCCCCTCCCTCTCCTGCTCCTCCTCAGTGCAGAGAGCTTGAAGTCGGGTACTTCAGATAACCCCTCTGCACAGGGGTGGAAGGGATCCACTGGACACTGGGCAGCATGAGCGTGGGATGCATCTCATTATGCTCATCACTGGGCTTCAGCCTTTGAGCTTGTGACCCTCACCGTTTAATGCCCTGATGTAGAAGTTGGTACTTGAAGTTGGATGCTGCTATACGAAAAACTTAAAATAGATACAATCCGGTCAGTGCTCAAAAGTGGATAGGGGGGAACTTCATCCTTGGAGGAAGGAACGGAGGTGTTTCAGGTTAGCTGACCCAAGATATCAAGCAACAACCTCCTCTGTGATTGCAAGGGGTCGAGTCACAGACCGATTGCTTTGGCAACCTAGAGAAAGATCTTGGAAAGAAGAAGTGTGTTTTGTGGACAGGCTACTATTAATGTAGTGGGCAAGAAAAGGGCGAAAAAGTTAGAGATGGGCAATTTTGGTAAGCAGAAATTAAATGGAATAGAGGATGTTCAGAAATTCAGGATCTGGATAACGTGGAGAATAAAGTAAGCCAGCAAACAAATAAATAAGTGAAAAAGCAAAGTCGGGGAAGAGAAACAGAATGGAAGTCTTGGAGTGGAGAATGTTCTGTAAAACTTCTCATTTGGAAAATATGACCCATAAAACTTTGTAATAAAGGGGTTTCCTTTTCACCAGAGTCTCAGGACAGCCGTTACTTTTCCTATGCATCACCAAAAAGCAGAGTTGAACTAGGTAGAAGACCTACATACAAGCAGAGTATTTGGAAAATGATTTAAGGGAATGATGGACGAGAAATCAGGGGCTGACCAACAGAAGAAACGCTCTTGGCCACTGTCCTGAGTCAAGGGCGTTCAATCTGCAGGGTTTGTGGGGACACGTGCAGCTCGCCTCAGAACTGAGTGCTGAGGCAGAGGAAGGAAGGGGGCTGTCCCTGGCCCCCTCCCTACTGGCTAGGAGTGGGTCCATTCCTTCTGGGCTCTGTGTGTGTGATCGCTGAGCAGCCTCCGAGAATGTCAAACTGGCCCGAGACGGAAAGCCAACAAAGCTTGGCCCTGCGGAAGGGCCTTGTGGTTTTACTTGCAGGAAAGGGACTGGGTGGGCAGATTGGTTAGAAGGCAACACGGGGCCACAGCCTTGAAGTGGTGCAGAAGAAGAGGCTGCTAGAAACTCAGATGAGATCAGAGGAGCTGCCATCTAAGCAAGAAAAGAAGGAAGAAAAATCAGCCTAAGAATCATGTTTCAAAAAGAGAATTGCGTTGACTTACTGGTCCAGGACAAAAGATCAGATAAAAGTGGGTCAGGAACCTACTAAATTTCTGAGAGAAAAGTAGACTGTTTAGCCAAAAATAAAAATTAAAAATGGCTTGAGACTTTGAGAACCGGAACAGCCCGAGGCTCCTAAGAGTTCCCCGAAGAGAAGCAGGCGAGGAAACTCGTGCAGCATGCAAGCGGGCATATCCTTCAACATCTGTTCTGAAGTTGCCAAAGAGAGGGTGGAAAGGAAAGAGCTTCTGGGAGGCTGGGGACAGGAATCCCACTCCTGGAGAGGGGCCAAGGGGCTGGTGCCAGGGGGAGGACCCGCGCCGCAGGCCAGGGTCCTCATGCTTCTGCTGAGCAAGAGAGAGCTCATAATTGCCATTGCACTCCCCCTTCCTCACAAGGGCTTGTCACTGCAGCAGCCTCGTCCCTATTTCATCGTTATATGTTGAATCACATGAAGGGTCGAGGCCAAGCAAGGAGTCACATGTGTCCAAAGGACTCAGGAGCAAAAGGAGCAATACCTGGACAGGATCGGGTAGAGGTGGGAGCGTCCAGAGGTCTGAACTTGAGCTAACTGTACTGCTGGCATGCATGGGATTTTGGGTTATATCCCTTGGGAAGGCGTGTGAGAGTGTGTGTGTGTCTGTGTGTGTGTGTGTGTTCATTCTGCATGTGGGAAGACATAGAATGGACACTGAATGACCAAAGAGTAGGCTGGCAGAGGCAGTGGAGGCTGACCAAGCTTCTCCGTGGTTCTGGACAGACCCCGCCTTCCTGCACATTAGTCTGGAAAAAGGAATGTAGCTCTGGCTAGGCTGTGTGAGTGGCTTCTGAACAAAGGCAGCTGGGGTCCTCTGCCCCTTCCTCCATCTTCCCCACTGCAGGAAGTTCCTCTGGAGTCCCCGCCTCCTGCAAGTCTCCTCAGGGATGAGCGCTGTCCTCGGAGCCCCCAGCCGCATCAGATTTTTACATGAGGGAAGATCAGACTTTTATTTTGTTGAGCTGCTGCAAAGGTGGCCCTGTCTCTCACATCGATTCTTCTGACTAATGAAGCAAGTGGACACAGACTCCAAAGTTTAAAATTTGAGATCCCCCAATTTTTTAATCACAGCAAATCATCATAGATCACAAGCTTTGTCCCTCTATCATCCACCTATTCATTATCTGGGTGGCTGCTTCTATCTGACCTTATCCAAAGAGCACATTTCTACTAATTCTAGGCAGCACTAGCCAAACGTGGGCCAAAACCTGCCATCTTAGGAGCCTCAGCTCAAGTGACTCATGTATGATTACATTTCTTACACCCTTCTTCCCTCCTTAGAAATGACCACTGTCTTGGGATCCCCACTAAGTCATTTTATTCCAAAGAAGAGAAACAAACTCCAGCTAGCTTATTTACAAAATTATGGCTATTGGGTAGCCCACAGGGGTCCCTGGGGAGATAGCAGGGTCCGGGAGTGGTAGTCAGGAACAGCAACTGAGGTCCTGTGGTGGGACAAGGTCTTCGGAGAGGGCACCGCTGGCCTAAGCAGTGGCCCTGGGATCTCTCGCCAGCACTGACAGAGCTGGGCTCTGCCTTCATTGCCATTCAAACCCCTGCTGCTTGGAATTTAGTCAGAGCCGCCACCAACTGCTAGATGCGTGCCTTTCCACTGACTTCCTTCTGAGAAGCAAGCCCACATCAGAAATAAAAAGTGATACCGCAAAAGAGAGCCAATAGCTTCCCCAGAGAGGCACCAGGAACAATTTGTGGCATTTTCAAGACACATGAAATACGCTGGGAGCTAGGTGGCCGAAAGACATGACCAGTATCCACGACAACCATGTGCACACGGCTACGGTGGACCCCAACAGGAATATAATGGACATTTAATAAATGTCTGTAAGGTGGATGAAATGACAGAGTGAGCCAGATGGAAGCATTTGGTCATTGCTATTCACCCGGCATCATTTTAAATGACACGAGACTGATTGGACCGTACAGCGTGGCCGAGCAGTTCCCGCGAGTTCAGCAGAATTATTATTTCAGTTCTCTCCAGTTCAGCAGCAATCAAACCGGAGCCACAGAGAATGAGCTCCAACCGACACCCTCGGCCCCAGCCTGAAGACCAAGAAGAGGAGCTCGGAGCTTTAATAGGACACTGAGGACGCTGAAGAAAGCCGACCAGGCTTCCTGCATCAAAGTGAAGTGGGGAATTAGAGCAATTTTCCTGACACTCCAGGCAAAAGTGGGCAGTCTGCCTGGATTATCTGGGTCACTGCTTCAAACTCTCGGATTCATTTTGCCCGTGGAGAACTGTCCTATTAGCTCCAGTTACCACCGAGTAACTAACTCGGAAATGTGCTCAGGGTAAAACAGCCTGCTTCCTAACAACCCTCCTAACTATGCTTAAATGTCCAGGATCGTGGCTCTTATTGATCTAGGCTGGATTTCAAAGCACAACCCTCTGGAGATGCAATACAAATGCTATGCATCCTTCAATGGCTCAGATGTTCTAAGCAGCACATGGCAAATTAAATTATAAAAATGAGGATCCAGTTCTCTCTCAGGCTCGCTTGCAGGAGTCCCCATGATTATGGTGGGAATGAATCATGCACCAGGATGTTCAGGTTAGTGGTGCCACTGTAATAAAGCGAGCCGTGTAGGTTAGTCTCCTTGTGTCAAGGGGACGGCCACAAAGGCTCCTCCTCCTCTGACTTAGCTCTGCCCCTGTGGCTGACGCAGGGCACTGATAATTGACATGATTAAGAACGAAGACCCATTTACAGGACCCGCAGGAGCCCTTGGCAGAGGAAGTCACGACTCTGGAGAAGGTTCTAGCACTCTATCTACCAGGGCTTCCTCTGACGCCCCAGTTCTCCTCTGCAGCAGTGAACCAAGCGAGGCAGGGAGTCAGGGACAGCACCTCCGCACTAGCACTACTTACATCCGGCTCACGCCTTTCCCTCTGACTCTTGGGATCAAGTGCCACTTTGGGTCCTGGGTTCATCCGTGGAGACAGAGATGTGCCCAGACTTGCCCGTTTTCTCCTCCACTCCGCACACATTTGTTTTCTTCTTGTTATGTTCAGCTACTCTAAGAACTTATGATAGAGCATCACTAAAAGCCCAAGTGTTTTGGCTAATAGCTTTCCCTGGCTGAGAAAGGAGGAGGACACAACAGAAGAAGAGTCACTCCTCACGATGAAAGGACAATGTCCATTCCAATCCAGGGACTGGGCTTCCGAGACACTCATAGCCCTGTCCCTGCCAGCCCGCTACAGAAGCGCTCACTTACCAAGCCACCACTTGATCCACCCAGCTTAGCAACTCATCTGGGGAGATGCAGGAAGCCTGGAATTAAGTGGTGGTTTTTCACATGCTGAGTCAGAGAACAAAACAGGGGCCGCATCTGTACTTATTTTAGTTCTGTAAGTCTTGCATCTCTTCTTCAGAGATCAGCACTAGCAAGCTGCTGTTAACTGGGATAATTATACAGTACTCTGAACACTGAGCATAATAACACTGTGAATGTCCAAGGGTTTGAACAATTTGGACTGATTTTGTATGGTGTATAATTTACAGTAAAGATTCTGAATGTTGCTTTTTTTTTATTTTAAAAACAGCTTTCATCCTTTAACTTCAGATCATTATACATGAAGACACGTATTCAGAGGCAAATTGGATACAGATAAATCTAAACATCTGCAAAAATAGATTAATTTCATTGGCATTTACCAGAGCTATCTTTGACATTTTTGTTCACTATTGACAAAACCAGAAGAGTTAGCTGAAGCCCCCAAGTCAAAAACTATGTCAAAAACGGGTAGACAGTCTTTAAAAACTAAACACTAAGAAAAATAAAAAAGCAAATGGCCCAATCGATAAGTGGGCAAAGGATCTAAGTAGATATTTTTCAAAAGAAGAAATACAAATGCCCAACAAATACATGAAAAAAATCTCCAGTATCTCTAGCAATCAGGGAAATGTAAATCAAAACTCCAGTGAGGTTTTGTCTCCTTTCAGCTGGAATGGCAATCGTCAGGACTACAAACAATAAGAAACTGATGAGGACGCTGGGGGAAAGGTACATCCACACATCGTTGGTGGGACTGCAAATTAGAGCAACCACGCTGGAAAGCAGTGTGGAGACTCCTCAGAAGACTAGCAATGGAACCACGGTATGACCCAGCTATTCCACTCCTTGGCATTTATTCAAAAGACATAAAATCAGCATTCTACAGTGATCCAGCCACTACAATGTCTATAGTAGCACAATTCACAATAGCCAAGATACGGAACCAGTCCAGATGCCCATCCACAGACGAATGGATAAAGAAAATGTGGTGTATATACATGTTGGAGTTCTACTCAGCCACAAAAAAGAATGAAATCATTGCATTTTGATGGAACTGGAGAACATCATGCTGAGTGAAATTAGTCAGACCTTGAGAGTCAAGGAGCAAATAAACGTTTTCTCTCATGTGCAGCAACTAGAGAGAAGTAAGTAACAAAGACCTTAATTATTGAGAAATTAAGAAAGATAATTTAAAATATCCTGTCGCTGCAAAGATATGATCCCATGTGTAAAGCAATTAAATGAATAATATGGTCAGCTATACACAAGAGGTGACATTTACAGGGTGGTGCAAACAAGGAAGGTGATTTTTTTAAGAAACACACTTTAGTGACGTTGACTTGTTCATTCTTTCATTCAACAAGTAACTTTTTGTTTGGGAAGAGACACGGTTATTTGAAGAGCTGTGAGATTGAGTTTAATCAAACAGTCTATCTTTAGTTTAGCTTCTATATAAACTATACCTAAATGTTAAAAATAGCAGCAATCAGTATTTCTAGGATAAAATGGAATTTCACCTCTTATGTGTACAATTTATATTCATTTTCCTATTAAGCAATGATGTTCCATGAAAGGCAAAACACAGATATTGTGGTTTAGATATGAAGTGTCCCCCAAAGCTCATGTGTGAGACAGTGAAAGAAAGTTCAGAGGAGAAATGATTGGGTTATGAAAGCCTTAACCTAATCAGTGTGCCAATCCCGGATACGGAGTAACTGGGTGGAAGCTGTAGGCAGGTACAGTGTGGCTGGAGGAGGTGAGTCTCTGGGGCATAATGCACAGAGAAAACACAAGCACGTTTTACACAAATGTTGAATTCACCACACCACTCTTTTAAGTGAATGACGTCAAAAGGTTTAAGGAGCCACCTACTTCCTAAAAAAGAATGAGCTCCCCAAGAATTTAGGTGCAGGTCATACAAACTTGCTAAATTTTTAGTTATCAAAAAGTTATTTTTCACATTGGATTTATCATTCAAAATTCATCAAGATTAACTTTAAAAACTGATTTTTAATAATTGCTGTTTCATGCTTTCTAAATCCAAAAATAGCTTTCTGAAAATAAAATGTATAATTAACAACCTTGGGAATTTTAGTTGATGTTTAATGTTTCATTTTTTTTCCAAAAGCAAATACAGTTGAGAGAATTAAATGGAGTATGATATAAAAACGGAAGAGTTGAAATTGTTCATTTAATGAGCATAAAAAATGGTTAATGGCACAAAAAAAGAATGAATTGAGTGCTCGATTTGGCAGCACATATACTAAAATTGGAACGATACAGAGAAGATTAGCATGGGCCCTGGGCAAGGATGACACGCAAATTTGTGAAGCGTTCCATATTTTTGTTAGTTGCAAAGATTTATTACATTTAAAAAAAAAAGAATGAATTGAATCTGTCTTAAAATCTCATAAATATTTTGGATAAGTAAAAATATCATAATTATATGATGAATATTCAGGTATCCACAACCAATGATTATTATAACTATAGAAAATTTCAATATCATAATCTATAACAGATTTCATACCTTCCTAATAATCACTACAATTTACTAATTTGTTTTTAATTAATAAACTATTTTAGTGCAGTTGAATTTTATTATGAAATTGGAAAAATAATAAAGAATTCCCATGTATCCCCTGTCCCTACAATCACACAACCTCTGTGGCTACCAATCTGCCTCCAGAGCAGTGCATCTCTTACAGTTCATGAGCCTACACCACACGGCAGTATCTCCCAAGGTTCAGAATTTACACCAGAGCCCATAGCTGAAATAGCAGGTATCCACCATTGTGGTGTCACAGGAAAGAGTTTCACTGCGCTAAATACCTCCTATGTTCTGCTACTTCCCTTCCCCTTTCTTTCCTCCATTCCTGGAAGCCAGTAGTCTTTGTAATGTTTTGCCTATTCCAGAATGTACCATGCTCGGAGTCACACAGCGTTCAGACTTTCAGGTTGCCTTGTTCCTCTGAGTGGTGCCCACTGAGCTTCTTCCTTTCACAGGGTGATAGCGCGTATCGTTTCAGTGGTGAGTGATATTGCATTGCATGGATGCACGACAGTTTGTTTATCTACTCACCTAATGGAGAATATCTTGGTGGCTCCCAGGTTGTGGTGATTTTCAGCAATGCTGCTATAAGCAACAGCAAGCCATGTTTTTGTGTAGCATAAGTTATCAGTGCATTTGGGTGAACGCCAAGGCACATGATTGCTGGGTCCTGCGGTAAGACTATGTTCAGTTCTGTAAAAAACACTAAAACATTCTCCACAGTGGTGCCACAAGGTTGCATTCCCGCCAGCCATGAATGAGAGCTCCTGTTGTTTCACATCCTTGTGAGCATCCGTATTGTCAGCCTTTGGGATTCTGTACATTCCAGTGAGTGTTTTGTTGCTCACTGAAAGCATTGTTGGGGGGAAATCTTTTTTGTACCTTTTTATATACAATTTTCAAATATTACCTGATATGTTATTTGTGGGGCTCTTCGTTCCTTCTAAAAACATTCTCCAGAATTATTTTTAATGTGGATCTCCAGGTAACAAATTCTCATTGTTTTTTCTTTTTAATGTGAACATTTTTATTTCACCTCTTTTCTTACTCTCACTCTGAAGATGGTGTTTCACTAGCTTTACGATGCTGTCACTTTGACGATAAATCAGAGCTATTTGAGTCTCTCCTCTGGTAATGATTTGTTTTTTTCTGCTTTTCTTGATTTTTTACCTTGCTGACATTCAGCAGTTGATTGAGATTACCTAGCTATGACTTTCTTTGAATTTAATCTGCTTAGGCTCTGCTAAACTTCATTAATGTCTAAACTTAAGTCTTTTAAATTTAAAATGTAAGTCTTTTAACATATCAAGACCATTAATACCAAAATACTTCCCTGGCAAGTCTTGCCCAGGGTTGAGCTTTCAATATTTGTTCTTTGGGTATCTTTAAAAATGTTTATGAGACTGTTGATCCAATAAAAGATATCTGATCATTTTCAAAATAGAATCCACTATTTTATATGGTGTTGATATTATAATATTCTCAAATAATACTTTTAAAGTACAAATATTTAAAACTCACCAGAAAGATCTTCAGTGGGCAATGCTAACCAGGAAAGTATATTGATCTTATGCGTAATTAAAAAATTTTCAGGGTTGGGGATGTAGCTCGGTGGTAGAGTGCTTGCTAGCAGGCACAAGGCCCTGGGTTCCATCCCTGGTACAGAAAAAAAAAAAAAGAGCATCCAAAAATTTATCCAAAACGCTTTCTTTTAGAATAATAGTAATAGCTATAATAGTAACAGCAGTAATGATAACCCTTATTGTGTACATTTTATCAGGTAATGCTTTAAATATTCTTGATGTATTAATCTATTGAATCCATAAAAAATACACAGAGGTGTGTGATACTATCAATTCCACTTTATAGATAAGAAAATACACAAGAGTGAGCTCAGGCCCAAGGTCACAGCTGCAGAGGACAGGGATTTGCCCGATGCCCTTGGCTGTCACTCACAAGGTCTGTATTTAGCCCGAAGTTTACATGGCCCTGGTATGTAGCTAGGAGGTGAGTAAATGAGCCTCCACCAAAGGAAGTCTACCTCACGTTTCTTTCAGCACAATCTGGTGGTCTTTGCTGCCTGCAGTTTGTTGAGAATACCGTTGTCCCTCAGCATCTCGGGGCCATTGGTTCCAGAACTCCAACGGAAACCAAAGTCTGCAGGTGCTCACATCCACCTTAGAAAGCAGCACAGTCTTCGTGTGACCTGAGCACACCTTCTCGTACTTCCCCCGTCTCTCCAGCGCGGAACCATGTAAATGCCAAGTAAATAGTTGTGTATTTTTCAGGACAAAAACTTCATGCATGTTCAGTACAAACTCAAGGTTTTAACCTATTTTTGATCCACGGATGGTCAAATCAGATGTGGAACTCACAGATGTAGAGGACCAGCTGTACGCTAGTCAGAGAGAAAGGGAAGAGGGAAAGCAGATGCCTGGGGTGTATGTGTTTTTAACAGTGACATGGGGTGTCGTGGAGAGTCATACAGTCGGAAGCTCCTCATGTGGAGACCATCTTCATTTCTGTTACCTACTTTGCATGAGTATATTGGTTTGTTATCTGAAGTCAGTGGCAGGCTGCTCAAACCACAACCAACATTGCTTCAAAATGACTGTCATGATTCCCAGTGTCCTGAGGTGTCGCAAACCAGCCACTGGGATTTGGGTGGCAGTGTGATTTTGGCCACTGATTTCTAAATCTGTGTTGTGGGAGTGAGAGAATAAGTTAGTCGGACTCCAAATAACAAAATAAAAACGTGATCCTCAGAACTATGTTTTTAAAATAAGAAATGCAGTCTAGAGGGCAGGGTAAATTAAACATCAGGGCTCTGATTGAACTTGATAGTCCACGCTTTTCCAGCCTGAGACTTGTGGCAAAATGGTTTGTGGAGAAACTGCCTTTATCACTAGGAATTTAAAATCCACCATCACGTACATGAGCCTGTTTCTCCACAGACGATCCCTGCTGTGGAAGATGAGGCAACACCTCAGACCACAGCAAGAAGCTAGCCTAGTCGGCGCTGAAATGCCTTGACATTTACATCACAGCAATCCGGGAGAGGGCTTCTTGGAGGATCATGAGTGCTGGAAGAACAGAGGTGGAACATCACCGTGCTGCACTTTGGAGACAGAAAAACTTGACTGAAGCCCTCTGGGTGTCCATGAATCCCTGCCATAAACCAGGCTGAGCTTCAGGGCTGCTTGCCTCCCATTGTCATGTGTGGTGGACCCTCAGCTCACGTAGAGGGTGAGAGCAAATCCAGACTGACCGTGGAGACGGCCTGAGAACGCAGAGATGCAGACCTCCGTCCAGTGCTTTCTTCAGAATGAAAGTAGATAAGTCCAAAGAGTGGGTATGCAACTCTGGGGAGTAATAAAATTTCATTGCATTTGCTGATGAGGAAAAGGGAATTCAAAACTCCAAATTCCTCCGTGAAATGCTAGCTAGTAGGATTTGCTTTCACCATCTCCGTTCAACCTCACTATTACCTTTTGAAAAGAATACAGGGAATGGCAAATGTTGACTTTTAAATAATAGTGTGTTTCTAGGGTCTCCAAACATCTTTGGTACAGAAAAGAGTAGTTATTTCTTTTAATTCTGGCAACTTGCATTATTGGGTTTCATAAAACTCCTTAGGATGCTAACTGTTGTTACTAAAATGATGATGAATGAAAAATATTCTACTGCACAAAAGGAAATAACCTTTAACGACAGGACAAATGAAAGGTCTTAATTTTAGTTAAATGATCAAATCACAAAAAGTGGCAAAGGTGAACTTTGCACCCTCTCTTTTCCTTGGTTAAAAGGAAACCAAGTCCAGGGCTAAGTGCAGTAGCACACACCTGTAATCCCAGCAGCTCGGGAGACTGAGGCAGGAGGATTGCAAGTTCAAAGCCAGCCTCAGCAACTTAGTGAAGTCCTAGGCAACTTAGCAAGACCCTGTCTCAAAATAAAAATTAAAATGGGCTGGGGATGTGGCTCAGTGGTGAAGCACCTCTGGGTTCAATCTCTAGTACTAGGTTGAGGGCGTAGTAATACAAGTTTAAAACACCAGCTGCTTTAACTTCAAAATGTCCCCAAACACTCCATTGCCTCAATAGTTGCACAACTTTTTAAAAATGAAAATAATTGTGAAGGCAGAAAGTTTCTGTAATATGAGAAGGTCTCTCAATATTTTGTGAATATTTATCAAAGAGGACCTAATATTGCTTCATTGTTTGCTGAAGTTTATAATAACCAATAAGAAAACAGGATTTTGCTTAGTTGGTGCAATGATGAGCCCCCCAGGAAGTAGAGTTTCATGTAGAAAAAGTGAAAATCCCTTTGCATTCTCTGCCTTCTAAAATCAGGAATGAGTTTCAACCCATTCCTTCAGTAACTTAACCCATGTTTAATTACCTCTATCTGGAAACCATTGTACAAGACCCAAGGAAGGAAAAAAACAATAACTCAAAGATAAGCGTTTTCTTCAGGATATTTAGGAATTAGTAGCAAAGATAGAGAACATATATAAAAAGTTAAAATAAAAATCTGGAGCTCCATTACTATGTCAAGGGCAACAAATCAGTGGTAGCAACTGTCAGAGTGCTACTAGCGGCTACCATTTCTTGAGTCCATGATTGGCATCTGGGAGCTATCAGTATTTTTATGGCAAGTTGACTGTCAATGGGGGAGAGGGAGATGTCACCATTATTTTTTAAAGGGAACATTTAAACAGGAATAAATTTGAGAGAGAAGATGATAAATCGTGCTTGACAGCACTGTATTCAGGTGAATTAGAGAGGATGTGACTTCTGTGGCAAGGACTGGCTGATCCTTAGAAACCCATGAGCCAACTCTGATGCCAGTCCAGGGGGGACTCAGTGGTCTCCATTCACACCAGCAGGTCTTCTTCTAGACTACCTCAGTTCTTGAGGGTCATTTGGAGCTCTTGGTTAGCTATTTTCTTTAAAAAAAAAAAAAATGTATTACCTTAGTATCCAAAATCCTTGACGATTATTTTATCTCTTTGGTGATCTTTTTCTCTCTATTGTAAGGTGCTTATATTAGTTTTCTAGGTATATAAAATAGACTATTCACTGAATGAAGATTCTAGAATACCTCAGGGCAAGTCCCAATACGGGTTGCTCTCAGCTGGAAACTTACATGAGTCTGAGACTACCCTTCCTCTTCACCATCTTGAAGACAGAAAAACCACCTTCACCTGCCCAAAGAGAAAAGGGGAGTGGAGAAAAAGAAAAATGACTTGGCATTCTGGACACTGACCAGTACCCTTCCTGCTCTGGTCAAGAACCAAAGCCCCTGGGAAAGCCTCCGGAGCAGGTTGGAAGTAGAACCAGGAATTCATTCCTTTCTCTCTCTCTCTCTCTTGCTTTGATCCCTTCCTTTATTCTACAAGCACCTACTAGGTGGGACTTCCCGGAGTAAGTGACCCGTGAGTGACTTTTGAAGTACGTGCAAAGGCAGCAAGCTTTGTGGTGAGGCAGTTCCTGCAGGGGCCTTGGCCTGGAAGGTTGGGAAGTCCGAGGGAACATGGGTGGTCGGAGGGTTCTGAACCACCAGGGAGCAGGGCAAGCCGCTGTGGTTCTGCCCTGACGGGGTAAAGCTGGGCTTTCTCTTGAGAGCCAGAGACCTGTCAGAAAACTTCCACAGGAGAGAGACATGGAAAACCTTCCCTTCTGGAAAGAACCCTCTAGAAAGGTTTTGAGTGAACTGAAGAGTAATGAAGGCTACACCTCGGCAGGTGGGGAGGAGATGTAGGAAAAGACACAGTGCCAGAGACGGCAAAATAACCTACCTGCCAAACTTGGGAAGCAATGGCGGTGGGGCTGATGAGCTGGAGAAGTCAATCACAGCTAGGGAGGGAAACAAATAAGGCCATGCTGCTTCCTGAGGTTCCCAGCAGGGACACCCACAGGACGGCCGCGCAGGCAGAGGCTGCTGCAACACCTGCTGAAGCCGGAGAGCGGGGGACCCACGCAGCCCCGCCTGAGAGCCATCCCACACCTTCTGGGGTAGGTTTCCCATTTCAATCATGTCCTGGAAAGTTCTAGCAAAATGGGTGTATTGTCTCAGGGAAAACAAAACAAACGAGCAAACAAGAAAACCCAGCTGCTTTGATTTCAAACTGTCCATATAAAAAGCAACAAGGCAAATTCAGTGACAGCACCAAAATAAAAATTTAAAACGCCCCCGGGAGCCCACAAATGATAAGACAAGAATCTATTTTGAACACTTGTTTGAATATCAATAGGAACGTATTTTTTAAACAAACAATATTCATGTTTTTCCTAAGTTATTTTCAAATGCAAAATTCTAAAAATGCCCAAGGCAAGGCTTTGGAATCTTTCAATTTAATAAACTCCAGCTGCCTTTAAAAAAAAAAAAAAGTGATTTTTTTTTTTTTTATTGCTTGAACTTCTTCTGATTTGAGATGTAATTGAATTGGTTTGGAGTTATGTCACAAAAGGAAAACTCTAGGAGGACCCTGGGAAGGAAGGGTGAAATATTTTTAAATATTTGACTTCATTTGGAAGATGGCCACAAAGACTTTGCCCCTGTCAGAGCCAGGCATGCTGTACACATGATTTCACAGTGTATTTGCAAACTTGAAAAAATATCCCTACCATAATCCATGTTTAGACTTGGAAGAGTTAGGAAAGTCATAGGTTTCATGATCTTTCTAACAGTTTTTGAGCCTTGTAAGGAGACACGTGCCTACACTCCTGTAGCTCCATGCAGAATATGAAGATTCAGAAAAAGCAATTTCAACCAGCACTCGGCCAGAGCGCAATGTACCCTTCACTGAGAGATCTCCAGGCCCTCGGTCAGCTTCCCTGTACATCCAATTCACGTTTGTGTTCTCAAAAGTCTTGTATTTTAAAATAAGTTTAGACTTACAGAAGTTCACCAAAGGAACACAGGTACTCCCATGGCCCTCAGCCTGTTTTGCTCCAAGTCACCCTCTTACAGAACCGTGGAACATTCCAGAACAACCTTAATGCCGATACATTACTAACCAAATTCAAACCCCTTTCAAACTTCCCCAGTTTGTCCACAAATGTTCCTTTCCAGTTCTAGCATCTCATTTTGCCTTTCCCTTTGAACATCATGAGTAGTACACGTCCACACTATGTACCCTACCATGATGTACTGAGGACACCATGTCTTTTTTGTGAATATCTTGACCAAAAAAAAAAGTTGCATGACTTCAATTCAATTAAAAAAAAAAAAAAAACAGACTAACCCAAGTGAGAAAGCTTTAAATAAATAACTCATTAATACTTTTCAAAAGTACCAATCTCAAGCCTGGGAGTGGCTGTTCTACACTGACTCCGGAGGAGGTCCAGAGGTAATGACATTGATCTGGGGTCCTCAGACAGCAACCAGAAGAGAAAGACCGATCCTCAGGAAGCAGAGAGCCCTGGCAGAGGGAATCCCCTGGGGCACCTGCGTGGGGGGCTCGCCCGCTCCCGCTGAGGCTACAGGGATCTGTGATCCTGCATCTCGGAAGCACTGCAGGGAGCAGAAGGTGTAGCCTCTAAAACCCACTTCTCTGAGAGTTGCTAAGATGGGAGTGGTGGGCTCCGAGCGTCTCTGTTCAGACTCACTGGGTCCTGGGTTTGCGCCCTGGGGAAGGACCATGGGGTGACCCTGGGCACCACCCATTTCTGTGCTCCAGTCTTGAAGAGAGGATGGCTTGGCCATGAGCGTCAGGTCTGGCGCTCACTTTGTTCAACGGTGGTAGTCAGGTGCACTGGGTCTGGGAGGAAGCAAAGTCAAGGCAGACTAGTTGGGGCAGGGAAGGCAGGTCAGGAGGACTCGGAGGGCTGGGAAGGCAGGGTCCAGTGGTCCAGAGAAGCCAGCGCAGGATGAAGGCATTCCAAGGAAGGCGAGAGTTCTCATCTGCCCTGGTTCTCTAAGAATGAATCGCCCCGGGCCATCCAAAACCTGCGGTTTCTAAGACACTCTCTTCCAAACACCTTTGAAAGACAGCGCCCTAGAAATGGGTAGACTTGAAGACAGCTCTTACAGCATCGGATATTTTATTTTGAGTTTTCTATGCTTCTGGATCTATGTTTATAAATATTCAGATTTGCCATGAACCAGAAAAAAACAGAAACACAAACAACACACTCTCTGAAACCATCCCTAGATTGGAATTGCATCATATTTTTATCAATAGTAGCAATTAATTCGTAATTAATTTTTCCACAACCAACTTCCAGGTGTCATATATTTTCTCACTTAAGTTTCATAAAAATGTATGAATTATAATTATTCCCATGTTTCAGTTTGAAAAATGAGGTCAAAGGAGGTTGATTTTCTTCCTGAACTGCAAAGTTAATATGAGTTAATAAAGCCAAAACTAGCAACCAGTTCTCTAAGACCCCCAAGCCTAAGACTTTTAAGTTACATCAAGCAGTTTTTTGAAACTATAAACTTTATTGAAAATCTATTAAATAAAAAGAAAACACACCCCCTTAATATTAAAAGCATTTTATTTTTAGTACTCCTAGTAAATCTGGAAAAGTTGTCTATTTGCCTGGTAGCTATTAAAAAAAAAAAAAAAAAGACAACTATATTTCAGCCGCCAGCATTAAAGGAAATTGAACCGTTTTCATGGTGATGAATTTTCCAGCTTCCTCATCTGAAATGTTCATACAGGCCTTTCTTCCCAAACTTTTCTGTAGTACAGATTCCATTGACGTCACTACCGGAGGTAGGCTGCTCATCAGCCTGGCTGAGCAACTGCCAATGCCATCCAAGCTCTGGGTGTTCTTTGCCTGGGAAATGGCCTGCTCCCATATTCATATAAATTCACACAAACCTTCCTACGGCATCATTGTGAAGTTTGATTTATAGTGAACTGCCTTAAAAATCATATCGTAGCAATGATTGCAAAAAAATCAATGAGATGATATATGCAAGAGGAGAAGAAAATAGAAACGAGTCTAGGCAACCTATTCTTATTTCCAAATCAAATCAGGATTTACCC
Organism: Sciurus vulgaris; assembly: GCF_902686455.1. Taxonomy (NCBI): domain Eukaryota; kingdom Metazoa; phylum Chordata; class Mammalia; order Rodentia; family Sciuridae; genus Sciurus; species Sciurus vulgaris. Next base: position 153,883,076 of record NC_136467.1, read on the forward strand.
CCTAATCCAGTTTTAATCCCACAATTGTCTTTTCTTTCCCTTTTTTGTGGTACTGTGGGTCAAACCCTGGGCGTGCTAGGGATGCACTCTACCACTGAGCTACCCCACCCCTACAGCCCCTATTTTTATTTTTATTGAATAAAATTTATGTTACAGGAGAGGCTGAGTTCACAGAAAAGTGGAGAGGACAGTACAGGGATCCCCATGTGCTGCTGTCCCCAGTCGCACCAGCGGCCCGCTAGGGAGTGAACCAGTGTGCATAGTGTCCATCAGGTCCGCTCGCGGTGCTGTGTTCTGCAATGGCATTGGGGCAACGTGCCCTCTGTGCTCTGCCTGTCCTTCTCCCCACCTGCCCACGCCCCAGCAGCCCCTGTGCTTTCCCTGGTCTCTGCCTCCGCCTTCCAGGGTGCCATGTGCAGACTTTCAGTCTGACCCGCTTCACCTCCCCACTGAAGGCTCCCCCGTCTGCCTGGCTCCAGAGCCTATTTGTGTTTGGCACCGAATCCTATGCCATCCATTCTATCTGCACTCTTGCTAAAGGACATCTCGTTGTTCTCATGTTTTAGCAATTTGAATAAAACTATTGCAAACGTGTTTTTCTGTGGGTGTAAGTTTTGTATTCAGCTGGGCAAATGCTAGGGAGTCCAATTTCTGGATCGTAAGGTAAGAGGGTGCTTAGTTTTTCAGGAAACTACCAAAGGTCATCTGAAGTGGTTAGCCCACCCGTGATTGTAATTTCAGAGATCCAAGAGAGTTCTGCGATGTTCACTTCCTCATTTTTACGATAATCTAATAATTTGCTGTAAGTCCACAGGTGGTCTTGCTTTCAAAACCTGCATTGAAAATGGGTGCATCCTCAGCTCCTCTTGGAATCCACTGCCTCTGATGAGCTAAAGAGTGGCACTCAGATTGACGAGTTAGATCAGCCCTGATTCCATCCCTCTGCGGAGTTTTTCAACCCCTGAGGTGGACTATCTGTGCAGCCACCTGACCCCTGCATCCCACTCCAACCATGGTGACACAGAGCTACCTGTGCATTTGCACTCAGAGCTATAAACAATGACCAGTGTGTTGATGTCCAGAGTTTTCTGGATTGGTAAATGTAACCAGCAGCCACCAGAGCCTCTGTTCTATGAACAAGTGACAGCCGTTTTCTCAGGACCCAAATTAGCACATGGTCAATAAAAATTATAGCTTGTTCATGAGAAGCAAGAATCTATTTCTACAGCATATGCCATTTATGATATTGAATTGATAACTTTAATTTCAGGTGGCTACTTTTCTTTGTTTACAAGTAAATTTGTTCAAAAACCAACCAGCAAGAACATCAAAAGCTTGTGCTCTTCCATTAAAACTGGTGTGTGTGTATGTCATTCAAGTTTGAGAAGAGCTGACCTAGTGAGACATTAACTTGCTAGAATTCTCTTCAACTAAGGGGGATGGTGGGAGTCATCCCATGAGTTCAGTGTTAACAAACTGACTCCAGCTAAATTGTTTTTCTGCTCAGCTCCTTGTACCTCCAGAGAGGACGCCTTACAGACTGGATTCCCCAGGCACGATGCTTGGTTGTGCACACCCAGCCCAGCCAGGAAAAGAAACCGCCATCAGCAGCTGATGTGTGTTTCACCCAATGCATCTTTGCCAGCCAGACTTGCCCGTTCACCACAACCCACTTTGTAAGCAATGCTCAGATTCTGCTTCAAACATTGTTGCCATCTTGGCTGGCTTCTCCAACAAAGCGAGAAAAGCTGGGGACAATGAAGGAGTAAACTGGGACAGCCACAAACCACACGCCCCAGTCTGCTTGCTGAGTGTGTCTTGCCCTGGGGCAAAGCCTCTGCCAGCTTGGCTGCAAGCATCCAGCAGACCTCCTGGGGATGCTGGGATCACACCACATGAACGCACGGAAAGCAGTCTTCTCATCTGAGGGTCCTGCAGTGAACCTAAACTGGGGTCTGATTGTTCCACAGGACTACTAGCATGTAGCTACCATATTGAAAAGTCAGGCGGAACTTTGTGATCCAACCTGCTTCACTTTTTCGAAGGCAAAGGTGGGAAGTGGAAAAGGAGGAATTGTGGGAGTTTCTTGGCATCCCCTGGCTACTAACTTTTATAATAAGACTTCCAAAAAGTAAGTGAACGAGCCATCCTGCAGCTCAGCCCAATTTCTATCTCGTCTGTCTCTGAGGGACTCTGAACAGTGGAATGTTCCACAGCAGTCCACACTCTTTTGACTTTTACACTTTATAGCATCCCCTGAAGAGGGAGTGAGAAACAGTTCACATAACTATAGTCAAGTATCACAACCACAAGATTGGGAATGAACACAACCCACGTCCCAGGTACCCAAGCAGCAACCACCCCAGCTGACCCTGGTTCACAGCCACATTTAGGGACTCTTACTCCAGATCTAAGGCATCAATCCTCATGCTTTTTCCTGCATCCAAATCATCTGGACACTTGATGATACAAAGGCAGCTGGAGCTCACCCACAGCTCTGGCTTAGGGCTGGGTGGAGAAGTGCACCAATGATAACCCCAGGGACATGTCCATGCTCCTGGGCCAGGGACCACACTTTGAGAACCAACACCCGAGGGAGTGCTAGGCTTCCCAGAGGCCCCCTGAGTAGACTTCAGTTCACTGGCCATCATAGGACCTAGATGTCTCTATCCACAAGGGAATCAGGATATTAGATATTTTAAATAGCACATCACGTGCATTCTGCCCCAAACAAAACCAGGTTCTCTTAAAGAAGAGAGAAGGGGAGAACAGAGATCTGGGAGGGCAGCATTCCCTAAAATTCTTGATGTCACGTGAACATAGAAATCATCCCGTCTATCCCTCCCTCTCCATGGCTTCACTCTGTCCCGCCAGCTTTACACTATCAGCCGTGGTCTGCAAACATTAAATAAAAAATTCCAGAAGTCAGCAATTCATGAGTGTGAGGTCACAGGCTGTTCTGGGTAGTATGACAAGCTCTCTTCCTGCTCCATTCTGTCTCCGTGGGGACGTGGACTGTCCCTGGGTCCAGGATATCCACATGGCATGCACGGCCTGCCTATTAGGCACTTAGCTGCTGTCTTGCTCATCAAGCCGAACACTGAAATTCTTGTGTGACTGTTGACAGAACAAGATGCCTAAGAAAATCGTCTTAGAGGAGGAGATGTTTACCTGGCTCATGGTCTCAGCCATGGTTGACTGACTCCATTGCTCCGGGCCTGGGCCAAGGTACAATGTTGCTAAAGCTGGTGGCGGTTGGGAGCTGCTCAGCTCGTGGGAGCAGGCAAGCAAAGAGAGAAGAAGGGGCTGGAACACGTCTCCAGTCATCCATTCCTCCCGGCGGCCCACCTCCCACAGTCTCCACCACTTACCCAAAAGCCTTCAGGTTACGGTGCCATCAAGGGGTTAACCCACTGCTGTGGTCAGAGTCCCCGTCAGCCAGCCCACTTCCAAAGCTCCACCTATGAGCACTGCTGCACCTGGGCCTTCACACAGGAGGCTGCGGGGACTCAAGATCCCTACCCTAAGAGCATGGCCTTGCTTGAGTTCAAGTGTCCCTGATGTTACTTCCTGCTGGCCCCAAAGAACAGCAGCAGGGGTCCTGGAAGCTCAGGTACACCAAAGAGAAGCCAACAAAGGATGGTTCAACAAGAGAAGGTGAAAGTTCTCAACTTCAGGAAAGAGACGTATGGTATGCTGAGGATTCCGAGACCTAGCGTAAGAACCATTCTCCCATCTACAAAATCGTGAAGAAGGAAACACAATCCGTGCCCATCCTGCTGTCATGCCTCAAGTAGAAAAAGTATGGTGTGTGACAAATGCTCAGTTAAGGCCTCAAACGATCGGATCCGGTGCCATTCCTGGCTTCAGGCATCCACTGGGCAGTCTAGCCTGTGCCCCCCCATAGGTGAAGGGGACTGCTGCATTTTTCATTTGCACACTGGAACAAAATGAAGGTTTTGGAGCGTGGGTTGGCAGGTAGCACTTCTGGCCCAGGTGTTCCAGTGACCCAGGCCCTCGGAGGATGGGGGGATCCAAGCTCTGTCAGGCAGATGATGAGGCTCCAGATGGAAGCCAGCAGTGTCTGCTGCAGCCGTGTACTAAGGTCAGCTCCAGTGACCTCATTTGTATGACTAGCCTTTCTCTAAAGGAGAGAAAAGTGCACACCAGCAGCTCCACCAAGAGCCGGCGAGGAATGAGTGCTGAAGGCCTCTGACCTGGCAGGCTTCCTCCAAAGGGGGTCCCTGATGAATGGTCTACACCGGGACGGGGACAGTGAGGACAGGGAATATGTTAGCTCTTCAGTTACATCCAGCTTGCGTCTCTCTTTCTCGCATACCTCTTCCATCGGATCTTTCCTGGTGGAGCGACCTCACGATTCCTGGCTTACGCCGTGGAGGTGTGGAGTCCCGGATCACAGCCGTAGGTGAGCTGGTGAAGGGAGTGCCGACCAGCATCAAGCGCTCCGAGACCCGCAAACCCCCCTGCACGTGGTGCCCATTTGGAATGATTGTAATGCTTGCCATTTCCGTAATGGCTGAATCTGAAAGGGAAGTGGGTCTGAAAGGCCTGAGAGCAGAGCAATTTCAAAAGATTTGAAAGCTTTTCCCTTGAAGCCACAAACGTCCTGAGAGCATCTGATCGCTTGACTCCATTCTGTCCCACACGGAGCTGACCAAGCCCCACACCATCAGCCAGTGCATGCTGAGAAATATCTGTCTTTAATCATTAAGTCATCCCTACCACTTCAAATGACTCTATTGCTCTTGTAAAAGCGGGAATTACTTTCACTTGAGAAAGTTCAGGCCTGTGATTTCTTTAAAAAAAAAAAAAAAAGAATGGGGCCTGTCAGTAAAAATGACATAAAAGCATTGGTTTGCATCCAAAATGTGCCTTGTTGTATATAAATAAAACGTAGGGACTGCCACTATCTGTGGGTCTCCTTTATGTGGAAGAAGAAAGCGATACAGTGGCCTCCACAGTCTTGGTGACATTGTCGCTGTTGTTCTGTGATAGCAGAAGGCTTATGGACAGCCACAGAGCACGTGCTCATCACCTCTGGTCTCATCAATAGCCGCAATTCCTTTGTCTCTGAGGCTCCTTAAATCATCGCTCAAAATCAGCCACCTGGCTCTGACTGCCACCACTGAGGAGGCTCATCAACTGGGGTGGACTCTTGAAGGGTATCGTGGTTTGAATAATCTTTCCCCCAAACCCAGGCGACATACAGCACGGATCAGAGGTGAGATGATTTGATGATGAAAGCTATGACCTAATCAGTGGGTCATCCATTTGACAGATTAGTAGTTTGAAAGGACTGTGGTAAGGGACCTTAACTGCAGGCAGGTAGAGTCTGGCTAGGAAGCAGTTCATGGGGGATGTGCTTTGGTGGGTCATGTCCTGACCCTGGTGCCTCCTCACACTCTGCTCTGCCTCCTGGCTCCCATGAACTGAGCTTGCCCACAGTGTCCCTCCACCGTGATGTGCGGCTTTACTTTGGGCCTGGAGCAATGGAGCTGGCCATCTAGGAAGTGACCCTCCAAAACTGTGAGCCTCAAAGCCACTTTTCCTTCCGTATGTTGTTCTTATCAGATATTTTAGTCACAGCAATAAGAAGCTGACTAAAAGAAATAGTAACCATTACTTTTTAATAAAAGTAATCCGAATCATAAACAGCAGATTTGGTTAAGCGATGTTGTTAGATGTCTCTAACTCAAAGGTCTTACTTTTACCTTCTGTAAGCTTCACTTTTGGTTTTAAAATTATTTAAAAGAATGAACCCACATTGCCTTCTTAGTTTTAGAAAAGTGAAATTGCAAAGCTTTTGTTGTTCTTCAAGAATCAGTCCAATTTCTTTCACAGACATGGCCATTTTGGATATTTGATCTAATAACGATTAAAGAAAGTGTAATGCAGCTTGAGTAAGAATTAGTGTGAGCGCATTCATCCAGTAGCCACCCAGTAACATCTGCTGCACATCCACTACTAGGGGCCAGCTGCGGGGAACAAAGCCTGGTCTCAGGATTTGGCAAGCTCACGTTGACTCACTAAAGTGGTTTACAAAGGGCATATTTAACCACTTACGTTTCTTAATTAGGTTCTTATAATTATGGCATGAATTTATTTTAGGTAGTTTTCTGACTAGTGGGAGAAAGTAAGCAACTGAAAGAATCTTTCCCTGTTATCCAGAATGGACACTCCCTTTGAGTCTTCTTTTCTGTAGTCATATTACTCTCCTTCATTTTTCTGATCCTTGGTCCCCAACTCATGAAGGCATTTAATAAATTAATTGCATCCGTGTCTGTCCCCTTACTAGGTGGTGAACTTTTCTTGAGTGCAGAAAGATGAACTTTCACATGAAATGAGAAACCATCCTACCCAATCCTGACATCACTCGCTACTTAGCAAATACAGGAGTCACCATCACTGTGAGAGCTAAAGACATGTTGGATGAGTGAATAGATGGACTGATGAATGACAGATGGATGAATGGATGGGCAGATAATTGGATGGATGGGTGGATGAACCCAGCTGTGCTCAAGGAGAGTGCCTTCAACATCAGAATTGTATTGAAGTCACTACCAGAACTTACTGGATTCATATGACTTCTTCATAATTCCAAATTCGCTTGTTTATATTTTGAAGGATTTCTGTTAGAGTACTCAGGGCCTGTCTTAGTAAATGGAAAAGGGAGAAAATAGTTTTCTATTAAGAAAAACTCTCCATAGGATCTGAAAGTCATCTCAGGGAACATCCAGTTCAATACCATGTTTTATAGATGAGAAAAGTTACCTCAGGAATGAAGTGTTCTGCCAGTATTCTTTATTCTCAGTCCAGGCCTCTCCCTGGTGCCTGGTAGGGACAACATTTGTAAACAAGAGAAAATGAAGCAACATCCAGAAAGTCTTTGACAATTCAACATCGACATGAATGGACAGATGGTTCACCAGGCATCCTGGAGGCCAGCCAAAGGTCTGGACAGAAGGACAGGGCACCTTGAATTTACATTTGCTTAGGAGGCTACAGAACGTTTACCCAGACTGTGTGGCAGATGCTGCATTGTTCCATCTGCCTGGGTTATGCAGCTGAGACTAAGATTATGGCCATGTCCTGTGCAGCAATTCGGTATGTTACTCACCCCATAAAATAAAATTTTAAAAGACAGTCCAATAACAAAACTGACAGAAACCTGAAGGTCTGGGAATGTCCAAAATGGTATGGAACCATGCTAGAAGTCCCTTAACTATAAAATACGTGTAAGACTTCACCTAGCAGAGTGCTTGGGAACAAAGGCCATAGTGCGAAAGAACATTAAGGAGATCTGCATGTGTTAAAGGGATGATGTTCTCTTTGCCATCTAAATCAATAACCAGGTTGTATTTCCTTCACTCAACATGCATCACACACAGATGGAATTGACATGATTTCAGAGGCAAATAGAACACTCTGCCTGTCCCCAAATCAACTTTACGAATTGTGGCATAAGAAAATCCCTCCCTCAGGATTAAAAAGTCACCCAAAATGTTCAAATCACGTGGATGCTTTGTGTCATAAACCCCGTACTGTACCACCAGTGGATCAAAACTTAGTGCACACATCTGTAATGACACAGCACTAAACAAACCTGCCGGTTTGCAGAGAGAGTGGGCTTCTTTTTGTGTCGGGCCTACTGTTCCTGAAGAGTCCCCACCATGGAATGTGCTGTGCCACACACTCCTGTTCCCAGGTAGCCCTGAAGACAGTTTCATTTGTAAGTAAAGGAATGTCTCTCCCAGGGCTGCTGGCCCATTCTCACCTCGGCTTTGTACCTGAAAGTAAGAAGGAATCCAGCGTCAAGTGTGGCTCGGTCTTTCACTGTGGCTCTGTGTCCCTCCCACAGCTGCTCTGCTGGCCACATAGCTGCATGCTCAGGGTGGCTTTCTCATCATGAGGGAAGAGCCAGCGCCATGGCGGCCCACATGTCTGAACTCACCAAGTAGAGCAAGAGATATTACGCCTTACCCTCTTCTTCCCCTGAGCAAAGTTATGAGATCCGATTTTAATGGACCAAGTTCTAATACTTGCCCTTTCCTAAACCAATCATTGAATCAAGGAGAGTACACAGTTTTGACTGATAGGACCAGTTGCAGTCAAGAATTGAGGTTTCCTACCTGCATGGGCAGAGGAATGTGACTTCTAGGCAGACCACGATCAGTGCACCCCACTAGCTACTCTGAAGTGCTAACTTAAATGAAGCTATTGTGAAGTGCTGACTTAAATAATCTGAGGCTGTCTCTTTAGAGTTCCTACATAACAAATAGAAACTTAATTTATGGCAAACAAACCAAAACCTAACAGGAGTAGAGCAAATAGCTAGGTTTCAGTCCCTCCTAGGCAGCCAACTCCATATAATGCCAAAATTCAACAAGGGCCTCACCATACCATGCTCAGAGGAAAAAGAAACCCTAACAGTCATTCCTCTCCTTTGCTCTGGGTTCATCTGTGGAAGTCATCGTCCACACTGCTCGACAGAGCTCTCGAAACCTCTTCTAGTTCTGAGTGCCGCCCAACTCATGAATTGTTCTTTTCTGGAATGAGCTCTACTCAACTTCATTTCTCAGATAAGCTCTGCTAAATTTAACTTATCTGCAATCGTTTCTATTCTCAAAAGAAATAGGAATTGTCGCAGTATTGGGGGCATAAGAAGAAAGATAATGACTTCAGATCATGGAGGATATGTGAAGAGGACAGCTATAACTCAGTCTAAGGTGGGAGTTCTGTAAGGCCAGACTTGTATACCTCTTGGTGGCAGAAAAAGGATGAATTATTGCTTTGAGTTGAGACATATTCAGAAAGAGAGTTAAAGGCATGAATGACTGTTACACAAGTACAATAATACATGGGCTATTTCTGCAAATCTCCTAGTCTAAGATATCAGTAGAGGATGGTAAATATTAAAACATCCACATAGGGGAGTTTTTTCCTTAATTACACTTTTCAGTATGAGCAGAGCACAAATAGAATAACAATAGGATCCCTCGAGTAGCTCACAGCATTCTCATAGAGAAAAAGATTAAGAGAAAGAACGGCATTCCCTTTCAACCTGCTGACATCATTTTGTCCCTATTTTACTCCTCACATAAAATTGAAGGTTAATTTGTTTGTTGTGTGTGCAGAGATTTTCCAGTATAATGGTTGAATCTAAGCTCACTGCTTCTTTGGTCTCATGAAGTTTTCATGCAACCTTTCTTCCTGAATCTCACTGTGGTGAGCCTTGTAATGTGCCATAATATACTAGTGTTTTATGAGGTTAAAGCAGTAGAATAAATACTGTAGTCATAGATTGACGATGCAGAATAGTAAGAAGAGGTCTGCCTTTGCAGGACGTGAAGACTAAAATTCCACCACAAATCGTCTGTGAACTTTGGTGGAGTGATTACATTTTGCAGGACTCTGATGACGGCTTCTCTCTAACGGGAATATTAATACCTTGCCTGTCTAAAAACAGAGGACGGAATAAGATGATCTCTTGATTTCCCTCTAGACTGAAAATATCTGATTCTTAGGGAAAAGTCAACAAATGACACTTGAGAATGACATGGTAATAATCCTATGATATTTCAAAATGTTAGTATTAACATAAATGGGCTATTGGTCTATTCATTGATGGTAAACAAATTACCGCCTCAATGTAAGTGAGCAAAAGGGCAACTTTCTTGTTGAAATTTTATATCCTCTGTCTCAATCAATCATTCTCCTTCATTTTTGAGATTCAATTTAGTTGGATGTATTTTTGCCTCATGTAAACATGTAAGGTAAAAGAAATGTAGCTGGTACCAAAATGTTACATGAAACAAATAATGTGTCCTCCACCCTACAAATGCAGTAAATTTTTAAGATTAAGGTGCTAAAGGGTGTTACTATTAACTTGCCTACTTCATTTAAAACAATGGTTTTGTATTTATTCATCTTCTTTATTTTTCTCAAACATGGTCAGTGTCAGGATCTGTTATGATAGCCAGTTTTAAACAGAATTTTTCTTTTTCAACAAAATCCAGTTGTTGAATAAGATGGATAGTAATCAATGAAACAAAAAGAGAGTGTTCAGAAATGTGTTCCACAAACTTCCTGACACCGTGGAATGTTTTAAATCGTTCCCCCAATGCCTGCACTAAAATTTAATTTGTAACCCAGCTGTGGGTAGATCACTGCAGGTGGCATGGTGACTCCTGAACGCCGGGCCAGACACTGTGCCGGGAGATCCACAGAGGGATGAGTGAACTGACTTCCCTGGCTTCACAGAGCTCCGGAACCGCGTGAAGGAGGGTCAGTTACCTCCTAGGGAAACCCGAAGGACCATGAAAATTTGATTGGGCATCCTCAATACATTCATGACAGCTGAGAGGTGATATGTTCCAGGGAAAGAGTGCAGAAGTGGAGGACAAGAGAGGAAGGACGGGAGGGAGGGAGAGAGGAGGGAGGGAGGAGGGAGGGAAGAAGAGAGAGAGGAAAGAGTCCCTGGGCACAGAGGAAAGCCGCTGCTCATAAGGTAACTAACATGCCCCTTGGCCTGCACATGCATTCTGGAGGACAAATTGGGTCAGACTTCTAATTCCAGCCCTGCCTCCCAAGACCAGGAAAGAACTTAGAGGAGCAAGAAGAGGTAGACACTCAAAACAGATGTAAGAGCATTGTTGGGATCCAAGGAAGGGGACCTTACTGCTTCTGGGCTAACTTTGGGAATGCAGCACATTCGGAGACAGTCCAGGGATTAGAGGGAAGGAGACGCCCCACTGGTGACAGCAATCGGACGGTTTCCCAGAGCTGGAGAGAGGGTTAGGATATGTCGTCCCAGGCTGGGACACAGTCTGCCAGCTGGAGGCCCATGGTAGCAAGAGCGGAGAGGGGGGAAAGGATATTTTTTGATAAGTAGCTGTCTCTACCAGTCTTCCCATTTTATCATCAAATTTGTACATGAACTTATTCTAATGCTTTATAAAAAAAAAAAAAAACACTATTAATCCCACTCTAGAGAAATGACAAAAAAATCCATGATTAATTTCTCTTTGTTTAAGGCAGCTTTGCATCACTAGGACCAGAAGAACCAACAAGAACAACTTGGAGGAGGGAAAATATTTTTTTGGCTCCTGTTTCAGAGGCTCAGTCCATGCTTGGCCGATTTGATAGCTCTGGACCCAGGGTGAGGCAGAACATCATGGTGGAAGGGCCTTGAGGAGGAAAACAGCTCAGGACCTGGCAGCCAGAAAGCAGAGGGAGAGCTCTGCTCACCAGAGGCAAAATATAAAACCCAAAGACGCACCTCCGTTTACCTACTTCCTCCAGCCACACCCTACCTGCCTGCAGTTACTGCCCAGTGAATCTCTACCGGTAATCCACCAATCAGGGAACATCTCTCAAAACCTGAGGATTTCACTCTCACACATGAGCTCTGGGGGCATACTTCATACCTAAACCACAACAATCATGTTGAAATTTCATATTCTATGGATGATTTTTAGTCCCCGCAAATTTGAAGGTGGCTCCCAATATACAAAAACTAATTCAATAAAAACTCAGAAAACTGAAATATGTAACAAATAGAGTAGACTAGTGAAATGTTTCAAATGTTTTGAGCAGAAATTGCACATGGTCACTAGCCTGGGGATGACATCTCAGCTCTGTGCTGGACTCACAGAAAGCCTTGGGAACAGTCTCTGAAGGGCAACAGCCACACATAATCATTTGGTGAAAGAAACCACTGAATGTTCCACCCCGGTGGGACTCTTAAGTTGGACATGATCCATCCTCTTGACTGTCTAACATTGCCTGAGTCCATCCTTCCATGGTTCCTTGACATAACTGGTGAAGAACAGGTAGCTCACACTAATGCTGTAACAAAGGACATTCTGTACAGACATGGTGTTGAGATCCACTGAGCACCATCTGTGTTCCTGCAAAAGAGAAGTCTACTCAGTATTTTGAAGAATATAAAATATGGCATCATCTTTGCAAGCTCCATGATGTCTCCACCCCCTTGCCACTTGGTAGGTAATAAAAGAACATAATTGAGGTTTACTATAGCATCTTCTGTTCCAGCTCTTCATTTTTTTATTAATCCAGAGAAGAATACGGTACTCTAATTTAGAGACTATAAATTAATTCAATGCCTAAGGAAGATGAAAGCTTAATTATTTTCACAAAAACCAAGGAGGAAGCTCTAGAAGGATGATAGGCTTATCCAGGCAGTCAAGCAAGGTGTTGGTCTCTGCATGCAGGAGTTGGGCGATGCTGGGTCTCAGCCATGTGCAGATCCTGGGTCACGGGGATGAGCAAGTGCATGCAAGCAATCAAAACCCAGGAGTATAAAATAAAGCATCACATTTAATCCTCAAGCATTGCCAAAACTTACCTCATGTGGTAATACATAGTTGCAAAATGGCATCCCAGTCTGGATAGCTATAGTCTAGCTACAGTTCTATCACTCACCACCGAAGATAATATGGATTGTGGGGGAAGTTAGCAAGCTATTACTATGATCCAGGGAAGAATAGACTTTTCGGTCTATTTTTACTCCTTTGCAAGGAGTAAATCCAGTTCTGCCTTTGCCAAAATAGTTTTCATTCCCTTTATGGTTTACAGTCTTACTGAGGAAACATGCTCAATGAAGAGGTAACTATAAACAGTCTGTTAAAGGCCATGACAACTGTAAAAAGAGCAGCATGTTTAGCAACAAAGTAGTGAATCTAAACTGGCTGGAGGGTTCAGGAAGGCTTCTGGGAGGAGGTGTGTATGGCATAGATATGAAATTTTGTTTAAAATGAACTGCTAGGGCCTGGTGCAGTGGCACATTCCTATAATTCCAGTGTCTAGGGAGGCTGAAGCAGGAGGACTGCAAATTCAAAGCCAGTCTCAACAAAGGTGAGGCCGTAAGCAACTCAGTGAGACCCTGTCTATAAATAAAACACAATATAGGGCTGGGGATGTGACTTAGTGGTCGAGTGTCCCTGAGTTCAATTCCCAGTACTGAAATAAAATAAAATAAACCACTGGACTGTAGAGAGCACGAGATCAATGGTATGCAAGGAGATTTGAGAAGCTAGGTGATAAAGGACCAGATAAGCCTGTGTTAGTTAGCTTTCTGCCACTATGACAAAGTACTTGAGATAAGCAACTTAGAAGGAGGAAAGGTTTATCTTGGTTCATGGATTCAGAGGTCACATGGTTCCATCGTCACTTGGCCTTTTCCTCTGAGGTAAGGCAGCACACCATGGCATGGAACATAGGATGGAGCAAGACTTCTCGACGCATGGTGGCTAGGGAGCAAATCAGATAAGGGACTGGGTTCCCATGTTCCCTTCAAGGGCACACGCGCAGGGACCTCCTGCCTCCAACCAGGCCCCACCTGTGGCAGTTTCCACCCGTCCCAGCAGCACCACAGGCTGGGGTCCAGGGCTCTAACGCATGGCCTCTGAGGGCACATACGCCACAGCGAGGACCTGTATTGCCTTATACCATGGAGTTAACCCGACTCCAGGGAGGCCCACTGTCTCATCTCAGAGTCCCCTGGGCTCTGGTTCCAGGGGCCTCCAGGACACCAGAGTCCACGGCTGCCCCAGTTCTTAGACAGGATGGTGTCGCATTTGCACACAGTCTCTCACGGCCTCAGTGATGCTTCAGTCGGCCCTAAGTTAGCAATAGAACCTAAAATGCTGAAATGACACGAAAATGGTTGTCGGACAGTATTGTTTTAGACATGAGGGAAGGAAAACTGCAATATTCAGGGCAGGTGCGTTTCTTTTCAAATATGTGAAATCATCAGTGGGTTGAGTGGCAGCTGCGGAACCCACAGACGCAGAGGGCCCTGTGCAGGCCAGACCACCTCCATCCCGGGAGGGGAAATCTTCTCTCACCTCCACAACAACATCAGGTGTCCGTCAGCTCCCTGTTCCCTGCTGCCGTGGGCCGCGTGCCATTGGAGAAGTCGCCCCTTTCTCCTGTAAGCTTCACACTTCTCCCTGCTGGAGAGGAACCCACATCATTTGATTGCAAGGAGTAAAGCCAGTTCTGCTGGGGCTTTTCTCTGAATGACAATGCTTCCACAGCATCTCAGGAAAATATCGTCTTTTTCGTTACACCCATATTAAGGTGATATTTGCAAGCTGATCAATAAATGTCCTTTGTCAACACCCTGGCTTCTCCCTGCACGCTCAGAACACCATTTTAATGCATTTCCCCAGGGCTGTAGGCAAAGAGCACAGCCCCTGTCTGGGCAGGAGGAGGAGAGAACAAAGGCGTCCGTGAGAGCTAGGGCCGCGTGCTCACAGGAGGCTGAGGACTCAGCTGCTTGGCCACCGGCCTCTCTGTGTGGTTTGGGTAGGCTTTGATCTTTTTCTTATCTGTTCAGCTACACTGGCGTGTTTTCCCTTTATCATTTTCACTAAAGCACCATCTACTTTTCACTTTTGCCCTTCTTTGCACACGCTGGTGCTGGGGATGGTGACTTTAGCCTCAAGCTCTGTTACCCTATGAGGAGAAGTAGTAGCTGCTTGTGGGTTTCCTTTGGGTCCACCTCCCTGTGCCTGCGTTGCTGGATCCCACCCACCCAAGTCACATCAGTCCCTTCCACACCCTGCCCTCTGTCCCTTTGCTTGCCCTGAGGCAATACCTCGGCTAGTGAGTCAGGTCCTCCAGTCTCCCGACCTCCTGTCCTCCCACACCTGAAGCCTGCTCAGGACTAGGTGGCATCTCTCACTTGGATCCCCCGTAGGCAAACCTGCACATCTGCAGAGCTGAGCACATCCTTCCTGCACCATGAGCCCACCATTCAGTGGCTTCCCATCCACCGCCAGGCCTCATCAAGTCCAAGTTACCCAGTTTCTCATTTTAAACTCTCTGAAGTCGGAATCTGTCTTACCATGAACGACAACTCAGAATCACTGTGGCCAGGCAGAAGTCTTAATGCAGTGGACCTACTGTTTCAGTTTCCACGTGAGGTGTCGACCGCAAGCTCGTGTGTGAGAACGCAAGAAGTTCAGAGGTGAGTGATGGGTTATGACAGCCCCAACCGAATCCGTGCCTCAGTGGCCTGAGCCATTGACTGGGTGGTAACTGCAGGCAGGGAGCTGTGGCTGGAGCAGGTGGGTCGCCAGGGTGTGATTTGGGGGTATATATTTTGTCCTTGGGGAGAGAAGTCTCTCTCTACTTCCTGGTGGTGATGTCTTGAGCTGCTTTCCTCCACCACACACGTACACCATGATGTCCTGCCTTATTCCAGACCCCAGGGAATGCATTCCGACATCTCTGAAACTGTGAGCCCCAAATAAACTTTTTCTCTTCTAAAATTGTTTTTGTCTAGTCTTTGGGTCACCGTGGAGAAAAGTTAACTAAAACACCTACAAATGTAAGAGTACATCCCAAATGTTCACACAGTTGAGGAGTCTTAAGATCTCCCCCAAATGAAACTACACTAAACTTAAATACACTCTGCCTTCCTGTTTTCACTTATTTAAAAAAAAAAAATGAAATCATATTCAATAATATGTTAAAATCATTCCAGGCACATTTCTAATACAGAACTAATTTTAAAATTAAATGTTAACATCCTAGAAAAAAGTGGGAAGATAAAAATACTAAAGCTATAAATAGGATCAACAGCTGAAGAGGTGGAAGCAACACATCCTGAGCCCTCGTGATCCATCTTCAGTCTCCACCTGCTACACACCACATTTATACTTCCACTTTTAGGAATTATTTTATATCCTTATTTTTCACTGTTGGTTGCCATTGACATTTAGCTTTCCTTAGACTATTTTAAATCAATCAATCAATCAGTGAACGTCTTCAAAGCATCTCAGCAAAGAAACAGGGAATTTCACAAAAGGCCCAAATCAATCCAGAACACTCTTATGCTCAAGGCGTGCTTCAGAGTTTGGAGAGTTCAGTTGTAAACATATTTGCATCTGCTGTCCCAGCCACATGTTGCAAATGCTCAATAAATATGTGTTTCACAATAAAAATTTTACTGACAGATAATAAAAGCATAAAAATTAATGCAGCAATCAACTGCATCACATGAGAATGTCCCAGGAGGTACCTACTGCTCAGAGCGAGAGAGGTCTATGGGCTGACCTTACCTGAGTCACCTGGGCTCAGGGACCCAGTGCTGTGAACGCCCCTAAAGGGCCTTTGTGTTCAGTGGGAGGAGGCACCCCTACCAACCTCTGCTGTTGGCTTGTCAAAGAAAGCACAATTTTAGCTGTTTTCCATACATCTGTGCAAAACCTCCATCCCAGAAGCATCCTGAGCAGCTATCCATGGTAACCTTGAAAGAGAAGCAACTTGTGCCTACACAGACTTTCCATAGTTTGCTATCATTACAATTTGACTTTTCAAATTCTGCTTGCCCCCCATGGTGGCCACGTCCTTGATTTGCTTAAAAACCTTTGCCCCTTCATAACTAGGTCTGTTTTACTCATGACCTCATGATAATCTGTAAATATGATTTCCATTTTGAAGACCCCTTCCTCTGCTTTCTGGCTCTCTCAATTTAAAAAGTCACTGTTGCATCTCAGTAAGAATATGCAATCACAGTGCCAGGGTAGTGAGGACACCTGCCTGCAATCCCAGAGTCTCCAGAAGCTGAGGCAGCAGGCTCTCAGGTTCATGGCCAGCCTGGGCAACTTAAAGTGACCTTGTCTCAAAATAAATATAAAAAGGACTGGGTGTGTAGCTCAAGGGCAGACCCCCCCTGGATTCAATCCCCACACTGGAAATCCATAAAGTCATAGTAAAACATGTGTTAAAATATCAACCTCACTAGTTGCAAGGATATTTGTCATTATCTCTTTTATCTTCTCAGCTACCTATGAAGTAGGGGGAAACCAAGTCTGGATTTGAACACCAAGTCTCCAAACCGACATTCTTCCAGGTAAACTCCATGAGAATAAACCCCATCGGCTGTCCTCATTTGAGAATTCCCACATCTTAAAATATGCATCCAGGGGCTGGGGATATAGCTCAGCTGGTAGAGTGCTTGCCTCACATGCACAAGGCCCTGGGTTCAATCTCCAGCACCCAAAAACAAAGAAAAAAAAAATATGCATCAAATATTCAACAAAAATGCAATCCATTCAGTATTTCCTTCCGGAGGACCTGCTATGTGATAGTCATAACATTAGATACTGTGATATCATTCATAAAATAAATGCTTGCAAATTATTTGAGTGAAGCATGGACCAGGAGTCTCAATATTGTTATGCACTTCTTTCCAAAGGGGGCTAGTTGTTTTATTAATGGTAGTTTGGTTTCCTTACTGATCAATCTGAAGTAAGCAAAAAGGGAAGCACAAATAAAAGCAAAACTTCTTTACTGTGGTATGCTGATTTTAAGTTCTTTGGATATAAACTGAGGAGTGGGATTACTGGGTCAAAGTGGTCCATTCCAAATTTTCTGAGAAATCTCCACACTGCTTTCCAGAGTGGTTCCATCAATTTGCATCTCCACCAGCACTGTATGAGTGTGCCTTTTTCCCACACCCATGCCAACATCTGTTATTGCTTATGTTCTTGATAATAGCCATTCTAATTGGAGCAAGGTGAAATCTTAGAGTTGTTTTAATTTGCATTTCTCTAATTACTAGAGGTGTTAAACACTTTTAAAGAATATCATGCTAAGTGAAATAAGCCAATCCCAAAAAACCAAAGACCAAATGTTTTCCCTGAGAAGTGGATGGTGATATACAATGGAGGTGGGGGAGGGGGTGAGAGAAGAATGGATCGGAACTTTAGATTATGTAGAGGGTAATGAGAGGGAGGGGGTATGAGAGATGGTGGAATGAGACAGACATCATCACCTACGTACATGTAGGATTACATGAATGGTGTGAATCTACATTGTGCACAACCATAGAAATGAAAAGTTGTACCCCATTTGTGTACAATGAATCCAAATGCAGTCTGTAAAAATAAAATAAAAATAAAGTGAAACTTCAGGAAGGTCTATAGCTAGCTACATAATTCAGATGTTTCTCAAGGTGAAAGAAGATCAGAAATTCAATAGATACAAAACTACCTGATATTTCATTAATTAACGCCATGGTTTCGGTTTGGCTTATCCCCTGGTGGTTCATGTGTTGAAGGTTCTATCTTTATTTTCAATTATTATTATTGTTACTATTTGTTTTTAATTTTAAGGCAGAATCTTACTAAATTGCTAAGGGTCTCACTAAGGTGCCAAGACTGGTCTCAAATTCATGATTCTCCTGCTTCAGCCTCTGGAGTCCCTGGGCTGTGCAACCCCACTCCAGCCCTGTGGTGAGACCAGGTCCTCAGCAGGGGTGTTAAGAGGTGGCACCTAGCGGAGGCTCCCCAGGGCACGTCCTCAGAACACACCAGTGCAGTGGGCCCTAGTGAGCTCGCAGGAGAGCGCGTTGCCATGAGAACCGGCCCTGAATTGCTCTGTGGCTTCCTGTCTTGCCACGTGGTCTCCTGCACACTCTGCTGCCACCTGGTGGTGCCCTCCCCTGGAGGTGATCCAGCCTGGGCTTCCCCCCTCCCCCCCAGCCAGCTCCATGCTACTCCTGCTTTCAGTTCCCAAAACTGTGAGTTAAACTGTCTTGTCTTTATAGGTACCTAGCCTCAGGTATTTCCTTAGAGTAGTGAAAAGAGGACTCGTCAACTAATGACTTGCTTTATGCTTCTAAAAAGTTTTTCATATAAAGAAGAATACCTAATATTTTAATTATAATTTTCTTTCCATGGAAATCATGCTTTTTGGAATCGTGGTTAAATATATTCTTATTTCTTCCTAAAGGGGCATATTTAGGTTTAACATTTTATCATTTTTAACACTTTTATTTTCTATACCATTTATTTGGTTTAACTTTTTTCACTCAATGCTTATCAGGAAAAGTCATTGTATTTTTAAACTCTTACCTGATATATGCCCAAGACGTTTTGAAAATGATAGAGTCATTGATTTAGAAAGAACTTCAGTGAACACCTGGAGCAGTGATTTTTAATTATTTTTAATTTGTGTTCCTTAATTATTTTTAATTCAGTCATATCACAAGTAAGCTGTATTACTGCAATAATAATTTTGTGTCACTGTCACCCAAACACCTGACAAGAACAACTTGAAGGAGGAAGTTTACTTGGGGCTCACCATGTCAGAGGCCTCAGTATCCACAGATGGCTGACTCCATTGCTCTGGTCCAAGGTGATGCAGCCCATCAAGGGGGAAGGGCCCAGTGGAGGAAAACTGGTCAGCTCACGGCGGTCAGGAAGCAGAGCAAGCAGTGGAAAAGGGCCACAGGGAAGAGGAGTCCTGTGGACGGGAGCTGAGATCGTGTGCCTCCAAGGCAGTGAGGGAGGGCTGTCCGCCGTCTCTGCCTCATGGTCTGTCCTGGGCGTATCTGTCTCCGTCTCTGCCTCCGTCTGCCCTCCTGGCTCACTGTGGACCCCCACGGTGGCGTATGAGGGTGGTGCAGCGAGAGGACTGTTAACCTTATAAGAAGCTGAGAAACGGTTTTCCAGAGGGCCCGGGCCACAGGGCAGCCCCTTCAGCACAGCACAGGGCTTCCAGTTGCTCTCATATTCTGCAGCCATGGGCAGCGTCCACCTTTTATTTTATTTTTCAAAGGGTCATTTGTTTTAGTCAGCTATTTCATGGCTGTGACTGAAATATCTGACCAGAACAATTGTAGAGGAGGAAAAGTTATTTGAGGGCTCACGGTCTCAGGGGTGTTTGTCCATCAAAGGCCAGCTCCTCCTTGAGGAATGAGGTGAGGCTGGACATCATGGCGGAGAGGGTGGGAGAGGAAAGTGGCTTCCATGGTGGTCAGGAAGCAGAGCGAGGCTCCACTCCCCAGACACGAAACATACCCAAAGCTAAGCCCCAGTTAACCACCTCCTCCAGCCACACCCCGCCAGCCTCCAGGTATCACTCAGTTAACCCCATCAGGGGTTAGTCCACTGATTAGGCTAAGACTCTTAAAACCCCATCGTCTCTCCTCTGAACCTTCTTGCATCGTCTCATCCGTGAGCTTTGGGGGACACCTCACATCCAAACCACGACATCGCAGGCCTGTGATAAAGTCTCATCATGATTTCATTCTGAATTTCTCTAATGGCTAACCATATTGTGCATCTTTTCACATACCTATTTGTTGCCTTTATATCTTCTTGGATGCAGTGTTCTTTCAAGTGTTTTGACCACTTTAAAATTAGTATTTTTCTTACTACTGAATATTGAGAATAACAAATATTCAGAATATTAGTCCTTTTTGCAGAAACGTTGTTTGGGAAGATTTTTCTCCTCATCTATAGTTTTGTTTAAATTCTCTTGTATCTTTTACAAAGAAAAATTTTAAAATGATAATGAAGTCTAATTTATCAGTATTTTGTAGATCACGTCTTTTGTGCTTCAACCCAAGCCATGAAGATCTTCTGCTCTCTTTGTTTAGAAGTTTTATGGTGCTTTATTCTACACTTAGGTCTATCACCATTTTTAGTTTACTTTTGATATAATATGAGCTTCAGTTAAGGTAATTTTTTTTTTCATGTGAATGCCCTGTAGGTTCAATAAAACTTATTGAAATGACTACACTGTTTCATTGAAATGCTTTCTCACGATAGTCATATTTCTGTGCCTTTATTTCTAGACATTCTTCTGTTTGGTGGCATGTCATCTTTAGAACTGTGATCTTAGAGGAAGTGTGATATTGGGTAGTCTGATGCCACAACTTCATTCTTCTTTACCAATCTTTGTTGGGAGAAATCCTAGTTCTTGGCTCACAGCAGTTAATATCTCAAGTGTGTAAACCTGCAGAGAGGAGCATTCCGCTCTGACCACCTAGGAATGTAAACAAGTGCCCCACGTTGACCTAGTGTTACCAAGGAACCTGTATAGGAGCCTGGTGGTCTGATCCCCCGTGGCACATTGTGGTTGGGCAAGAAACTTATAAAATGTATACCTGTGCCTGCAATCAACGAATTTGCAGGCTTCTCACCACAAGCCTGCTTCTACCCAACTCCCAGAGTCTGGGGTTTTGACTCCATGGCCCTTACCTGTGCTGGAGCTAGCCTGGCACCCCTACAAATCTTGTTTTGTTCTGGAAAAATTATGCTCTATTATATTTATTTATGTGATATAGCATATATGTATATTATTCTAGGTAAACAGATCTAAATCTTTATTCTGGTTCTTTGGTCTTTCCTTATGAATTTTAGAATCAGATTACTTATATCTGCAAAAAAAAAAAAAAAACTGGCATTTAGTTTGCTCTTTATTTCTTAAGGTGAAAGTTTATACTGTTGAATTGAGATCTCTCTTCTTTAGTAATACGAGCTTTGAATGCTCTCGATTTCCCTCTTAGCACTGCATTAGCTGAATCCCAAAATTTCCACCTTCATCCGAAATGGCTCACTCATGAGGCTGTTGTCCAAAGGCCTCAGTTCCCTACCACAAGGACTCCTCCGAGGGCAAGCTATCCACGAGAGGGTAGGAAGGAAGCCACAACTGTTCTGTGACCCTTCCTTGGACGTCATACTCCATCACCTTTCCAGACCATCACACGTTGCACGGTCCGCCCTATCCAGTGTGGGAGGGGACCCCACAGAAACATGACTAGGGAGGCAGGGACCCCCTCTTGGAGGCTGGCCACCCACCGTATTGAAGAGGAGTAGATTGTTCTAGCTCTGAGAGAGAAGAAGCACACTGTGAGCAGAGGAAGTAACATGGAAAGTCAGCAGCAGGGCATACATGCTCAGGACAGAGTAACTGGGGTGGGAGAATACGGGGAGAAGCAAGCACACAAGAGAGCTTCCTGATGCCAGAGAGGGCCTTCGGTCCTAAGTGTCCGAGTCGGACTTTACCCTGTGGACCAGCAGTCTTCCCTTGAGACTCTCTGAGAGTAGACCCGCTCACCACACGTTTTCAGGACTGCTCCAGCGATTCCCATATGCAATCAAGGTTGCACACCAGTGCTGTAGGGACACATGAGACAACAGAAAACGTGCAGAAGGCGCCTCTGTGATTCTACTTCCCGTCTTCTCAATGATGAAAAAGTGCAGCTACACCTTCTTGCTAGTTCTGGAGGCTGCAAAGTCCAAGGCCGGTGCTGGCCCAGCTGGTTTCTGGTGGGCTGCCCTCTTCCTGCCTTGCAGATGTCCACCTTCTGCTGTCTCCTCACAGCACCGAAGGACACCTCTGGTATTTCTTCCTCTTCTACAAACACTTTTTTTTTTTAATTAATGAGTTATTTATTTTTTACAGACTGCATTTTGATTCATTGTACACAAATGGGATACATCATTTCATTTCTGTGGTTGTGCACAATGTAGATAAATTTTCACTGAGTTTGCAATGCTTCATAATTATCCTTGAGATTTTTCCTTTCGTCCTTGAATTATTTTAAAATCCATTATTTAATTTCCTAGATTTGGATATTTTCCTGTTATACCGTTTTCTAGTTTAATTTCCATATTGAAAACAGACTCCTCAAACCAGGGAAATCGTGGACTCTGGATGTGATCTCTGAAGACTGTGAAGACAGCTATTTGATTGGAGAAGGAGTCAAGGAGTAACCTTCCTCTATGTTCATATTTTCCTCTCACAAAATCGCAGTTTTTATGATTTCAGTTTATTTTTTACATTTCTTAAGACCTACCTATGACGTAGGGTCTATGTCCACGCCTGTTTCGTAGAGGCACTACAGAAGCATGTCACTCTGCTGTAGGGACAGGGTCTGCAAATGTCACCTGGATCCCCCAGGCTGACAGGCTGCTCAGTTCTTCCACGTGCGTGCTGATTTTCTGCCTACCTGTTTTGTCTTTGAGAAGGGAATGTTGGGTCTCCAAGGGTAATTGTCAATTATTCCACTTCTCTTTCAGTCTTGCCAGTTTTTGCTTCATGCATTTTAAACTCTCCTAGGTGCACAGACACTGATGGTTGTCATGCTGCTGGGACCATGGACTCTGATCATCCGGTAATGCCTGTCCCTGGTAAACAGGGACAGATAAGAGAAAAATGTAGCCTGACTTACTTTCTTAATTCCCATGTTAGATGGTACATGTTATTAGTGTCTCTGATGACAATTTTAGTTTTCAAAATACAAGGCCTGAGCTTACAGAATAATTCAAATAGATTTCATTAAATTGAAAATATTCAGCAATGATTCATTTATGTGCAGACTAGATGTTCCAGATTTCACTACAAAAATCCAATAATAATAAAATGCATTCAGTAAATTTTCTGGAGAATTGCCTGTTTTTCGTTCATTAATTCATACCTGTAATTATTTCAATAACATGTAAGAGAAAAGCAAAGCATGAAGTGCCCCCCACTTTGGAATAGAAAACAAGTCCCTTGAGGTGTTTCCTGGACTCTCTCCAGGAACACGCTCCACCTTCCCGAGGGTGAGGATGCAGGACGCAGAATGGCCACCCACCTGGGAGGCTAGAACACTGTCGCTCCAGCCCATTGACCGGGGCTTTCCCTCCGACAGCAATAGCAAGGAAGGCAGGTGTGTGTGGGTGCACCTACACACTCTCGGCCCCTGGAGTCTGAGGCCCTGCGTCCTTGTTCAAAGCTGCAGTTGGTTATGGAGATCTCACAAATAGGCAGTTTCACATTTGGGGGTCAAACCCAATGCAACAGAGATTCCACAGGAGGGAAGAGATTAGGGGCAAGGTTGGGGGGTTTGGAGAGTCAACATCATTATGTTTTCATGCTTGGTTGGGTTCGAGAGGATGCAATTTCAGAGAATGAGAAGTTCGGTGTGTTGAATGAAGGAGGAAGAGACTGTCGTCGCTCCTACTCATCAATCATCTCATACACACAAAAGGAAACCGCATCTAGAGACTTCTCTTAAAATCCTTAAACACACTTAATGACATGAACTGTGGAGAGAAACTCAGGTGGATGTGTGGAGCGGCGGAAGCAGCCCTCTGTTTCTGCGTAGATGAATTGAGCGTAATTAGGCCTCGGCAGCCACCGTCAGGCAGTCAGAAGGTGGACACACAAGTACACGCTCACAGTACATGTCACTTAAGAACATCCAGAAACCATGAAAGGACAAGATGGGGTCTCGGCAAAGAAAGCAAGCCGCGGCAACAATATTTTAAAAATAAGCAATGAAAATCTCCCCAGTTATGAGAGATGGAGTTTCAGCCACACCCTCTCGAACATGAGTGAAGGGGGTCTGATTCCTGCTGCCTAAAAACGAATGTGGGTTCGGACTCCATGGAGACCATTGCAAAGCCTAAAAGAGTATACCCACAGGGCCGCCCAACCGCTCAGTGCAGGGGCATCTGCCCCCAGGGAGGCCTGGGTTCCATCTGCTACAGTGCTGGGCCTTCCAGGAAACTGAGGCAGTGTAAAGACCCCCCCTTCAGACCCTGATTCTTGTGATCAGGTCAGAAAGATTTCAGACGTGTCTCGAAGAGCAACAGACTTGAGTTCGTTGAAGGGATAGGAAAAGGGAAAGGGGGCACTCAGAAGGGAGCGAGTGGGTGCTCTCAGGGGAGAGCGACGCTGTGCCTCTCCTGCCCTCCAGTTCTACTGGGGACCCCAGAGAGGGCTCCGCGCAGTCCTGCCCAGGTCCTCCCCTTGACTTTTCACTGACAGCAGAATGACATCAGACTCAAGTCTCCTGCCATGAAAACTCTGGGTCACCTTGGCCCATGCCGACCGGTACTAATTGGATTCTTAACCATAAATTCTTACAGTTTTTATGGTTAGGGGGAATTATCCTTATCTCCCTGAGTTTCAGGACCTGGTCTGTGAAAGGTCCCAAAGTCCCCCCCCCCCTTCAAGGTAATGTGGGTTCCTCGTATTGACATTATTTCAGGCCTGCATTTCTCTGGCAGATAACAGGTAGTTTGCTGAGGAATGTGACATGTCCTGTCCAGTTAGGTCAGGCAGACCTGCAGGAAATTGCTTCTTAGAAAAGAAAGCATATGAGAGCCGCAGAGTGGGCCCACCTTATAGAACACTCCCTTCCACTAGTGTTCCCCCCATTCACATCTGTCCCCTATCACATCCCCAGCACCAGAACAAAGGAAGGGCCACAGAAATGTTCTTCCTCTGACATGGGGAATGAGTGCATTAACACTGGCCACCCAATGTTTCACAGTTCTAAGGACCAGACCCAGGGCTTTGGGCATGCCCGGCAAGCACTGTCTCTGAGTTACGCCCCCAGCCCTAAACACACCTATGTTAAAGTCAGCTTTAAGACTTAGCTGCAGGATCAGTGCTGTGTTGCAGACTCTTATAAGAAAATGATAGCACAGAGCTCTACAGACCACATGAGGGAAGGGACAGTACCCTGTCCCAGCCTGTAAACAGAAGTGGGAAGGCATCCAAATTATTTCACTTTAAGTGACTAGTTTGAGAGTTGGAGCCGCGAGACAAAGACTGCTGAATGGACACACAGCTGAAGACAGGCTCCAATGCTCCCAGCAGCACTATGCCCTGCCCTGCCTGGGCAGCCTCCCAGCTGCAGGCCTCTACCCTCATCTTTCACACCCACCAGTCACTAGGATGGCCGCCAGCTTGCTCTCCTGAGACCTGCGAAGAGCATGCGGGCCTGGCACGTCCCATCTTGCTGTTTACAAAGGGAAGGACAGTTTGACAGAACCATGTGGGGACGCGCCTCCCACAGCAGCCACAGGTCAGGATCACCAGGAGCCTGCGCAGAGCTTTGCTGCCACTGGAAGAATCCTCCCCAGGCAGGGAGAGAGTCGACCCTCCAGCACCTTCCACCATGAGTTCAAGTCAGCACGGAAAAGTGAATTCCTTTGATTTTGATTTTGATTTTTGGTTGGTCAGCAGGCGGTTATGTCGTGGTTCTGGGGACAGCATACGTTTGTTAACTCTGTCCTTACGTGATCTACCTTATCTCAAATTATATGGAGAACTGGGAAATTGAATGTAGATTTAGATGCCAGAAAGCTCATGGGCAGTGATGACCCAGGTGTTGGTTTTAATGGGTTCCAAGGTCAAAAAAACCTAATTGCTTGCACAAAGGTAGCTTTATATTGAACCCCTGGATTGGATTAAGGATTGGTGGGCCTTTGGAAAACTCTGTCAAGATTTCAATGCAACATTTTCTAGGAATTGGAGGGAAAAGTACTCTGAGATCTTTGACTGGTCCTAGAATTCGAGTCCACTTAACTTTCGGGTTTCATCTCTGAAGAGAGTTGTGTCTTTCGGTGAATAAAAGTCTTGTCCACCATTCCGTGATTAGAATTCTAGTTGGGTTTACAGGTTTTTGTTATCTCTGGTGCCTTAACATGCCATTAACCCACACTTGCTGCATAGCTTGATGTTTATCAATGCTGCAATATTGTTGAAGGATTTTTACCTGAATTATAAAACCGTACATTCCCACAGGAAAGACAAAATCTAACAACACAGAAAACCAAAGCCCTCCATCAGCTAAACTCTTGTGTGGAGTCCAGTCGGATTTAACCCTCCCCCTGGGATTGTGGCAAATGTCTCCTGCCTAGTCTCTCACCCCGTCGGCCCTCAGCTTTCTGCCTATGCACAGTAGCCACGGTGCCCCCCCCCCCCCCCCCCCCCGTTCAGACACAACCCAGACCAGGCCACGCCCTGGGCTCCTCGGTGTGTCCAAGTGTAACCCACCCGCCCCGCCCGCCTCGCTCACCGCAGTCCAGGCTCCACAGCACACCCGGGGCTCCTCCGTGTTTCCCTGCCCCAGGGTCTTGGCACAGTCTCAGCCCGTGGCAATGTGCTGCCCACTGACCTCGTTCTGGTCCTGCTCTAGGAGGCGTGCTTATGGGGAACAGTAGTCCTGGGCTTCCCTGTTCTCCTGCTTCCTGACCCTGCTCACTGTCATACTCACATTTGCATTGCTATTGCCTCCTTCCAGACTGAGCGCCACGGGCAGCACTTGCTCACAACTACATCCCAGCACGGGGCTCAAGACACTCCACAAGGACTGGGCACCAGTCATTCACTGAAGGAGACTCACCCACACAAGTCACTCGAGCGTGGGTCTCCCTGTCTATATTCTACACACACAAACCACTTTTCACAGGTCAGTTTTTTCCCGGATACTGTGCTCAGAATTTCATATGTGTTTGTGCGTGTGTGCGTGCATGTGTGTGTGTGTTCAGCTGCTTCCAAGCCCCTTTATTCTTTCCCTGGGAAAGAACTAGAAGCTGTTTCATCCATATGCCACAAACACCTATCCCACAGCTGCCTGGGATTTGGAGATTGACCAGCTCCACGTTGTGACCAAAAGGACAAACACTGGACAGTGGAAGGAACTCCAGGAAGCAGCTTCTCCACTCCACCGAATGGCCCTGTGGGAAGAACTCCAGTTTGGCTGGGCAGGGTCCCTGGGTACCTGCCCATGTCCACACAGAGCATCAGGCAGTAGTCCCGCCTTCTCGCTTCCTTCCTGTTGGCCCCACTCCCGTGGAGGTGGGCTCCGTTGCCTCCAGAAGCTCTCGTTTTAAGTGGATCCCCTGTGCTGCTTGCACACCTTTGATGGTTGCTGTGGCTATTCATCTGTATCCACTCCAAATCCCCCAGATTGGCCCCTTTGGCCCTTGGATCTTGGAAGCTCCAGCTACTCTGCACGTTTATGGAGTGATGGAGACCCGTCTGTCTTATGCAAGGCTGTGTCCCTGTGGCATATCTGGCTGTAGTCGATGCTGAATGGATAGATCTCATTGAACAGATAAGGAAGAGGACTGGAGGGAGCCGTCGTGAGTTCTGTTGCTCTTCGGCTCTGGTCCCCAGCACCCTCCTAGCTGGCAGCACCCCATTGCTAGCTGGCTAAGCAGCACTGCCTTCGCTTGCTCCCACCCCTTCTTCCCTGTGCAGTGTGGCGGGCCGCATGCGGGGAGGTCCTCTGATGCCTTCACCCTGATCTGCCAGTCGGATAGGTGGGAAGTCCTGTGGCACCTGCAGATGCGGGGAAAGCCGTGTTTTCTTGCATCACTGGCAGCATGTCGAGTCACAATGACAGGAAGCAACCCGAGAGCATCAATTAAAACAGCGATTCATGTGTTCTTCAAACCCACAGGCCCACTGTGCAGTCCTCCGCCACAGAAATAAAAACGGCAGTACGTACATTGACTGCAGCATCGTTCGACAGTCTGGGAACAGGAAACAAATGCCCACCAAAAGGCAATGTAACAAATAATCAAACCTCCACGTCACAGCACAGCATGGATCCGTGCCACGACGTGCATGGAGCTGTGAAAGCGAGAAGAAAATCACAGGAAAGCTTAGCGAGGACGGCACTGCATCTGTGCAACAGGGCGATGACCGGCTCTTCATACACACCGTGTTCTTCACAGGATCAAATGATACAGAGCAACACATGCATAAATCCTTTTTAGGCATGAACATTGCAGCATGGTAAACTGGGGCTTCAATGGACTTGAGGACACTGCACTGATGCAAGCAGAGGAGGTAAGAGAGGACAGGAGGAACCAAGCCGAGCAAACAAGAGACCACTGCTTCAACAGTCACGTTCACCCATTCCTAGGGAAGCAACAGCGAACCACAAGCTCACTCTAACTGTATGCAGCCCTGACCTGGTGCGCAGTACAGTGCTTAACCTTCCAACAGCCCTATGAGGTGGTCGCTCTTGTAGTTCTCATTTTTACAGAGACAAGAAGGTGTGACTTACAGTCTTACAGCTAAGAAGCATAGGCCTGCATTTCAGCACAATCTGCCCAGGGATCAGACTCCTCAGCTGTGTTTTACTGCCTCTGAGGGTTTGTGCAGGGCTTCCAAACTGAAATAAAATATAATTCTTTTGTTTTCCAGCCCTTTTTATGTTTTATTTAGAGAAAAGTTCCTGCTGAATTTCTCAGCACCTCTCTAAGATGGTTTGAACTCATGATCCTCCTGCCTCAACCTCCTGAGACCCTGGGATTACAGGCATGTGCCCCTGAGCCTGGAAATAAAAATGTAATTCTTACTGATGGAAGCGGAATGTGGTAGTTAACAAGATAGTATTGCTTATAAATTGCGTACTTTATTAAACCAGATTAATTTCTCCCTTTACTTGTAGCTGATTGCATTTATCTAAAAAATTTTTAGATTTAACTATATTATGAGCTAATATTACTTGTCTGTTAAAGGCTGTTGTTTTGAAAGGATTAAATCCTCCAGGATTGTATCAGATACTCCTGAAATGATCTGTTCTAATAGTAATAAAAAAAAAAAAAAAAACTAAATATCAAGGAGCTCATTTCCAGAGCTGTTGCTGGGAGAGATTAACTACTTGCTACACGTGGTCTTTAGATGTGATTCTCCTGCCCAGTGAAATAAGGATTATCTAAAAGGTCACCTCCAGTGATCATTACCAGGAAACTAAAGAGTTTACAGTAATCCCGGCTACCATCCTTCTTTTGGTGGAGAAGGACCAAAGTGACGGAATTATATTCTCTGATATTGAAATTAATAGAGATCAACACAAACTTGCCACCTGAAGAAAGATTTGATTACTACAGAAAAAGAGGCTGGGTCTCGAGGCCAGGTGTCATCTGGACTCTCTGTGGTTAACTGGGGTGAGCTGTAGCTTCCCTGGGATATCCTGACTCTCCAATGACATCCTTAGGTTCTTTCCACTAGGAAGCCTTTGGAGTCCTAAATTTTTCTACCGAATTTGCTTAAGCAGCAGTCTGGAGAAGTTCCTGATTCGGCTCATTGTGTGAGACACAGTGTCCACTGTCAGCTCATCCTCTGATGACATCCTGGTTTCCAAATCAGATTCTTCTGGGTTCGTTTGGCTTGAATTTGTCCTCCGAGGCTTCCTCACTCCTGAGTAAGCTGATAAAGAGGAGACTCTGGACTTGCTGGGAGGAGTGACCGTCGGCCCAGGAGGCCTCACAGGCCTTGCCCTGGACCCCACCGTCCGCCCACAGTCCGACATCTGTGAGCCATGAGCCTCCCAGCAAAAGGCCTCTGACCACGAAACCGCCTGTCTTTAAAGATCCATCTTGATCTTGACGCGCATCAAAATGCGTATTCAGGGGTTGGAAGAGTGACGCCTAAGGTGATTCTGAATGATGGAACGGAAGAGGGACAGAGTGGAAGAGCCTCTCTTCTGAAATAGATTGAATATGCATCTGAATGCCTAGCGGGCAGCTCTGATTGACAGAGGAGAGATACAGTGGGACAGAGGTTAAAGGTGGCAGAGAGGTTTCAGAATGGTCAGTGCTGTCATTGTCACTAAGCACTCAGCCAAAAGAGGCCACTAAGAGATGTGGAGAAAGGGAAAGAAGCTCGTGGGTCAAGGACAGACTTCTCTGAAAGAAGTATGAAGATCTGGTGAGAGAGAGAAGCGTGACCAGATGGATGAACGAATTCCTTTGTCATGGATGCCCCTGCCACAGAAGAATGCAGGGTAATTGGAAGAATGGATGGATTGACATTAGGTGAAAATCAATGGCTCTTAATTAATACCACCCCAAAGGATAGGGACGATGGGGGCAGGGAAGTGGACGATCATACAGAACAAGGTCATTCCTGGTTAGAGGCAGTTAACGCCTCTATAGGTGGTCAGGAATACCATTCCATTAAAAAAGTCCAGATGCTGAGTTTATGAGAAGAGGAACACAGGGACACATGTGCTCTGCCCTTCACATCAAACCAGTGGTCTGCCTTCATCAGTAAGTAGCCCCATCACCAAGACAGGAGACGGGCAGACGGCTCACGGCCAGCCTCCGGCAGCCTGGCCCCACTCCATGTCCGGACTGCCTTCTGCATACAAGGTTTCTCCTAAAACTGTGAATGAGGCTGGAAAAACTCAGCCTAGAATTCCATAAAGCAGAAATATTAAAACACAAATTTAGGAAAGAGAAAGGTTGGTGAAAAAGAGAGCCATCACAGTTGGACAACATGCAAAGGAATCTTCACACATGTGATGGGAAGAGTGCTAATTAGCCCTCTGTGGGGGACAGAGAAGGAAGGCCAAGAGGAACAAGGGACAAGCTGGGACAGTCCCAACTGACCTACACTGGACGCAAGGCTCAGATAGCAGCAGTGGCAGGTGGACCAGGGACAGTGCACAAGAAAGAAGAGGGGTGGGCCTTCCCTTTCCATCATAAGGAGAGGAAAGCCTGGCCAGCTCTCGGCTCTCCCAGCGAAGACACATGAAGCAGGACCGACACACTCAATGTGGCTGGCCGCACTGCAGAGTTCTCAGTTTTGAAGCAAAGCATGGAAGACATTCAGAAAAGTTCGTATTTGAAATCACAAGTCTACTAAACTGATTTAAGGACTTGTCCCAGTTACTAAACCTCAGCAACGATTTCAATATTGAAGCCAAAATTAGATTAATTTGAATGTTAATTGGTGAAAGGGAAATGGTGCTCATTTAAGTCATATTAATATATTGCTTTATAGTTCATTGCTGAACAGTTGTGAGTTAATCTTATTGGCAGTACTGACAACTTGAAGGAACATTATAATTCCTATTAGAATTATTTTGACAATAGTCTTAGGTAGAAAGAGTTTGCATTCCCACAGTTTTTATGTTTCTTTTTGTTTATTTGTTTGTTTGTTTGTTTGTTTTACCGTCTCAGTTATTTACTTCTTACTTAAGACCCCACATTACTCAATGTCCCCTGTGTCCTCACCTTCACCACCAATGATAACCCCTTGTGATAGTTTCCAAATTCCAGGCACACACATTTGGGAGGAAGTTACCAAGTAACAGGGACTCTGCCTAGGAATTCCTATTTCATGGACTACATACTCACAGTTAAGCAAACAACAGAAATCAGAGTTAGCAATACTAGAGAAATTCTGGAGAA
Organism: Sciurus vulgaris; assembly: GCF_902686455.1. Lineage (NCBI taxonomy): Eukaryota > Metazoa > Chordata > Mammalia > Rodentia > Sciuridae > Sciurus > Sciurus vulgaris. Next base: position 153,914,857 of record NC_136467.1, read on the forward strand.
AATCAGCTAGGCCTTTACCCCTTTATAGAAAACTATTATTGCAAGAAAACCATGGTACAAATTACAAGACAAAAGGGTAACAGAAAAATAAATCACCAACAGCCAATCAAGATTCAGCATTAGTCTTGGTTGGCTTCCTCAGGAAATAGACCTGGAGATGGGATTTTCATGCCACAGGCTGATTGGAGCGCGCCTTTAGAAATAAAGCCTGTGAGATGGTGAGAGAGAAAGAGGTAGAGGAAGAGATGACGACAGTGCAGGTGGATCAGGGCTTCCCCTGATGCCCCAGGAAGGGTCAAGCCTGAGACCCTCTTCAGAGAGGCCCTGAGTCAAGGGGCCTGGGACCTTGAACGTCTACACTGAGCAGACGTGGGATGCAAGGTGTTCTGGGGAGGAACAAGGCAGGCCCCTTTGTACCCAAGGCAGCTCCTGAGAGGGACTCAGACGTGAACCGTCTGCAGAGAACCCCGACCATCTGGGGAAAGGAGGATCCGGAATGGGGAAGGGACCAGGCGACGGGCAGCAGTATTCACTGTGCCTCTCGGTCCCTTTGCTGTGTGAACGTTCAGTGCATCTCAGGATGGCTTCTCTGGCGTTCACTGTAGTCTGTTTTCCTAGAGACTCTTAGAAGAGGAAGAGTATTAGAATTAAATGGAATCCTAGCTGCTGTACTACAGCCGCCCTGGGGCCATGTTGGTACACATCACCTCCCTCCTCCACCTATTCTAGATTCCCCTCATCCTTGACCAACCCCTCTGGTGGTGGAAGGCAGCTTACCTCATGGAAGATCCACACTGCTGTCCCTGGGAGTTCTGAGATTCTTCTCTCTAGGTCCTTGTCAGTGTGGCTGCTACGTGTCCATCTTCACGTTTAATGCACATATTAATGAATTTCTATGTACAAGTTCCCTCTGAGAACCAGAACCTTCCCCTCAGAACACAATTATAGGGACATGGAAGGGAAAAACAAATTATCCAAGTGGATCACCAAGACTGTTGGCAAATAAGGCCATTCCTACTTCCAACTCCTGATTCATGGATTCATATATTCCACCTGCTGGGGACACAGTTCCATCCCTTGATCTGGTATGATGTATTTCAGAACATCCTGTCATCTCAACTGCATATTCAAATGACTATGACTTCACCCTTCCAGACAAAGGGCATCTAAGTGATGTGGTATATAACAGAACCGGTGGATGCCATGGTCAGGTACCAACTGCCCCACCTTCTTTGTATTTTCCTTGATTCAAGGCAATTTCATGGGAAATTCCATACTATTGGAAGAAACACTCAGTAAGTTGTTCATAGCGGTGTTGCAGCCCCGTGAATAATAAATGCAAGCTCATCTTTAGAATACATGTCTACTCTGGTCAAGATGAAACACTGTATTCCACCATGGAAGTGATCTAATGAAATCATCCTGCCATTACTGGCTGGTTAGTCTCCTCAGTGGATGATGCCATATGAAGGTCTCCAGGCACTGAGCTCTAGAACATTCAGCAGGAGGATTCATTAGATCAGTCCTCATGAGTGGGATCCTGGACACAGGACCTGGGCATAGCTTCATCCCTATCACTCTGAAGTACCCCTTTCACACACTCCAGTGCCCAGCGGGGTGTGGACCACCAGACAGAGACCTGGCTAATATTAACCGTGGGGTCCTCTTGTTCACTTACTGGTATAGTTAGTTGTCTTTCACAGTGGCTGATCTCTTGTGGGTCCTGTCATGTGGTACAAATGTCTCTACACATCCTTCCTCTCTTCCACAAGTTGGTGCAGGTGCCTCTCCTGGGCTCCCTTGGCCACAGTCTCTTTTGAGGCTTCTGAACAATTGACCAAACCATTTGCCACTGCCGGTGAGTCTGTGTGCACACTCTCCTTGCACTGCTTCCCCTTCTACCCAGTGTGGTGGCCAGGAACACTGTCCCATGCTTTCCCCTCGCCATTGTCTCTCAGGGTCACCTCTTGAGTGAGGCTGTAGTACAGAAGCAGTCTTTCTTTTTCTTTTTTTGGTCTTGGATTCACATACCAAGCAAATTCATTTGTGACTCAAACTTCGCTTCTTTTCTCCTCCAACTGGTTATCGGAGATCCTCCAGGTGATCCTCAGGTATGCGCTGAGGGAAATCTGCCCATACAGTGTTGGTGGTTGGCATTAGAGTCCATGCCATCCACTGGAGGAGCTTACCTGTGTCATCTTTGTCCACTCACGCTCCATCTCAGGTGCACCCTTTACATGTTGGAATGGACTACACTGGACTCCGTGATTTATTGATGTGGTGGATCTAAAGCTCCATGTTGTGATTTTCTAAGTGGTTTTCCCAGAAGCTCTGTGAGTATTCCTCTCCTACCCACACAGCACAGTCTCCTCTTGACCATGGTGTGTGGTAGGGATGGGTATATTATAGCTTGAACTGGATGCAGAGCCCTTTCCTGACCCAGGCTCAACTTAAATTGGGAGCTGTCTCTGCTACCTGGTAAATTAGCCCTAAGTGTGATATATGCTGCCTTCATAACTTGAAGAGGTCTATTGGGTATTAATTGTCTTTCCTTCTTGGTGACAGATGTGATAGACATGTAGAAAATACAGCAGTTACAAAAGAACCAATTATTTGAGTGGTGATAGTCTGTCATTTTTCCAACATCTTCCAGATGTTTGTAAGACCAGAGTGGTGAATTAAATGTGACTGTGACAGAAATTTCTTAATTTTTTAGCATCGCTAAGGTTGAAAACGATATCAGCCCGTTTCCCAGTATGCGACACAGCTTTTATAAACTATCTTGATTCGGTTGGACAGAAAAATCAGTTTCAGAGACTGTAGTTGCCCTTCCTTATATGATAGCTTTCTGCCCACACTCCAAGAAATCAACATGATGGTTCTTCCAACTCCCAAGTATTTCCATGCCTATTATAAATTTTGTGACCAGGAAAATTAGCACTAGATGTGTCTTTAGAGCCACCGAATTGCGTATAATATGAATCTGGGACACATTTATTACCTAGTCCCCATAGTCCACTATTTCTCAAAACATCTTGTTATTTCCTTTACCCAGTGTATAGTTCCCTGGAGTACATGGCCACAGGAGTCTTTGATGAAGATCAAGAAAAATTGAGCTTCATTAAGGAACTGAGAATTTGCAGGGCCTGTCCGCTCTGGGAAGCTCACCTCTTTTTCAGTCAATGAGGCTCTGGACTTAAAAACTAGGAAAGGATCCTGACTTCTTATTGCAGTGGCAGGGCTCAGCCCTCTGATGGCCTGTCCTCGCTCTCTTTTGATCGTATATGTGGATGAATATGACTAGTGCCGTCAGAAAGGTTATGCTGCACTGGCATCTCCCTAGCTCTGTGCAGGTCAGGTCCTCGTGACTATCATAGCAAGCTCACTGTTCATGATAATTGTACCCACCTTGCTTTTGATTATAGCACTGTCAGCTGCCCACTGACTTCAGGATCCTATAGTCTGCCTTGCTATCAGGGCAATCACTTTTTCAAACAGCATCTCCTGTTAGCCACTGGTCATATGCAGCTGCAGTTGGTCTTCTCTGTAATGACAAAGCTTCTCCCAGCAGCTCATTCTTTGTCATTTTGGAAAATGGAGTGGATTGTGAGCATAGTCCCACTGAGTCAGTTGGTGGATTTCCTGAGTTTACATAACATATGTACTCTGGAATGTCCACTTCTATGTATTTTTAATCTCTTCTTCTACATTCTGTACCGACCAGTAGCACCAGACTTGTAATTTCACTTTCCCTTATCCATCACTTTCTCCATGCCTCGGAGAGCCATTGTAGTGGTGGGTTGGCCTTGCCTCCTGGCACTCCCGCCAGGGAATGCGTCCTGTCTGGAAGAAGTGTTCACTTTGATCAAGTTCTCTCCTCCTGCAACTGCGCATGCACTTACTTCCCTGGATCCTGCTGTGCATGCTCGCCTCATCTTTCAGCTTCTTTGGAGAACGGGCTTCTTAATAGATCAGTACTTCCTTAGCCAGGTAACATTTGACTTCACCTAATTTAATAGTCTGGCAGCCAAGAGGAGCCTTTGAGGCACACTGCAGAGGGGATATATCTTGTCTTGAAAGGCAGAGCCTCTGCAGTGTATAAGCAGAGGAAAGGACACCAGCTCTTTAACAAAAGGGAGTGGGCCATCTCTGCAGACTCAGAGAAATCAGAAGTGCATAAGCATCAAGAGTTGAGGACATTGAAAAAAATATGTTCCTGTCATAAGTTCCAGGTTGCCATTCCTTTCTAGTGGGGACCCTCACTTTGTCCTCGATGACGTCCTGGATTCCAAATTCAACCTTCTCAAGAGCACAGTCACCCTGATCCTTGCATCCTGTGTCTCATCCTCAGTTTTATCGCACCAGGTCGCAGGTGTCTTTACACGGTGCCAAGAGGTCCTGTGGCTTTCACTTTTTGCTTTCAGTTGGTAAATCTCCCTCATCCTTGGTCTGCAGTGCATTGATACCCTCCAGTAACCACTGTCTAGTCTTGTGATCCCTTCTTTCCTTGAACCTCCCAAGTCCCTGGGATGGTACTTGCCTATGTGACCCTCCCACAGGGAGCCCAGCCCAGTTCACCACGGGTACTAGTGTTCTGATAGCCACCGCCTTCCAGGGGTTATCGCTGTTCCACGTCCTGAGAGCAATAGGACTTTGTTTAGTGGGCTAAGAGATGATCCAGTTCCACGAGCCTTTGTGAAATCTGTTTCCTAGGTCCACTTCTGGCACTATGTGCTAAGTTGGAAGTGGAGACTTGTGTTGGAATGGTTTAGTGGAGCATTCTCAGGAACACCTGCACAGAGAGGAAAGCAGGACTATGTAGGGCGGGAGGTGGCACACTCAGATGCAGCTGCAGCACAGGCCTCAGGTGATCTCACAGAAAACTCTGAGGCTGGGAAATTGCTATAAAGACACCTGTAATAGAGCAAAGAGCCATGAATTAAATCCCACATTGCTCAGTCATTGGATGTGACCTGCCTCCTGGGGAATAATATCAGGCAAAACTGCTTCCTTTTGGTTGAGGGCAAAGCCTGGATAGGGGCTGTCTGTGTGCAGTTGGCAGGCCCCAGTCAGAAGCTCCTAGGGAAATGGATGCCTCATACCTGAAGAGTTAGTCTAGGCACTGCAGCAGGGCACCCCTAGAGAATCACGTGAACAGGTGAGATCCTGCGATAAAGAGAGCCAGCCAGTCTGTCCTGTGCTTCAGACGATGGCTTTCACATCCTCACTGTGTATGGGATGCCTGTTATTCCAGCAACTGGGCAGAGCTGCTTTGACGTTCATCTTTCCAAAGAAGAACTTATCTGTACCTCTCCAAAGCAGAGTGAATGTCCTTCTAAAGCAAGGATCTTCCATAGGACTAGAATTCGAATGCCTCCTGTCTCCTCATAGGTGGTCCTTAACACATCTTTACATATTCCGAGATACCGCCTGGTGCTCTTCCCGCCTCCTTGGCACCCCTGCTCCCTCTGATCTGGGAGAGGGAATGGATTCCAGGAGTTCTGGTGGAGTTGCTAGCAAGGCAACTGCTCCACATGCTTAAATGTAGAGAGGGAGACTTCTGCCTGACACCAGGATGGAAGTGTAGAACATGGCAGGAAGAGTTCCTGTCCACAGGCAATTGGCCATCAGCCCTGTGAAAGGAAAATTCTGGAAGAGCTTCAAGGTTCAAACTCAGTGCTGCTTAGATGATCCAGGTTCAGTGCTGAAAATCGCTCCCATCGCCTCAGCTTTGCTTGTCTACTTGGTGAGTATGAGTTTAAAATTTGAAAATGAGGATTCCATAAGGAAAGGAGAATCAAACAGAGCTTTGAGCTCAACCTGGAGCCTGTGCTTATTTGAAATGGAAAATGCCTGAGAATAGATCGCAGAGGAGTGGAGAGAAAAAATAAGACGATTTCACTTAGACTTAATGCAGATATCTTCACTTGTATTAAGGTGTGCTTCACAAGATATGTCTAGTCTTTGAATTAAGAAAAACAAAAAGAACTTCCAAACTTTAAGTGGAAGCTCTCAAATAGATATCTCTCAGTCATGGAAAGTAGGGCCAGTCCTCTGTGTTAGTCAGATTTCCACTACTGGAACAAATACCTGAGACAAAATAACTTATAAAGAGAAAGTGTTTATTTTGGTTCACAGTTCTGGAAGTTTGAGTACATGATTGAGTTGAAGGCAGAAGCATGTGACAGGGCAAAGCGTTCCTAGTAGTAGGGACTCAAGGACACACCCCCAATAACCTGAAGACCTCCCACTAGGCCCCGCCTGTTAAAGGTTCCACCACCTCCCAATAGCACCATACTGGAAACGCAGCCTTTGACACAAGGGCCTTTGAGGACACCCTACATCTCCACTCTTGCATCCTCTTATACTCCGTAGGATTGAAAGCCACAGTTTTCCCACTCACGGAGTCTCTGCATCCCCTCCTGCCTTCTAGTAATGTTGTAAAGAATAAAGATCTTTGTTCCTGATTCCTGGAAATCAACTCCTAAAACCCTTGAAGTCTCCAAGGTGATGAGGGCCTTTTGCAGGTTAATGATATGATTGGAGACTGGGGGCACCTACTAGTTTCAGGAAGGGGGCTGATTGCCAGAAAGACCAAATCGTGATTAGCAGGTGGTGACGTTTAGCCTTGGTTCTCCTTGACCCAGTCTTTGAAGGCTACCAACCTCAATCTTGAGGGAAAGGGGACCTTTCCCCTTTTCTTGTCCCTTCTACAATTCCTGAGGCAAACTCTTTGTCATGTCCTAGTTACTATAGCATAAAACACAGCTCTGAAGACTCCATAACATTAATCTCACATCTGCATCTGTATTTCAGCCAGTTCAAGTGATCTAGAACTGAATGTGCTTGTCTTCAAGTTGCTGGCGGAGTCCAGACCTGCTGCGGTCCCTGGTGCTTCTTGGACCAGCAGTCGTCCAAGGCTGGTGAAAGTCTATAGCACAAGGGTGAAAGCCCTGTTTCATAAGCGCATTTCAGGCTGTGTCACATTTTCTAACGTGGTAAGTCACGTGGCAAGCCCAAAGAGACAGGGAAGTGAATTGCTCTCTTGCAAGAGGGGAGAGGAGAAAGTAGGTATTGTGTTAGCAGTGATCAAATCCAATTAGTCCTGTGTTTATGACTAATGCTGATTCAATATTTACACCATCAGGTTGGAATTTCTTATGAACCTTGACCTACACATATCACTATTTGCATAATATCTCCAACTGTTTCTTTACAGACACATCACCATTTACACATTCAAAACTTACCATCTTCATTGCCAGATCTCATCTTCCTCCACGCCTTCCTAGATGAGTGACTAGTACAAACAGTCCCAAAGCTGTATGATCCAGACAAGGAAGACAAGCTTCTCTTCCAAGGAAGACCACCATCTCTTGCCTGTATTAGAGGAAAAGTCTCCATCGGACCCCTCATTGACTTTGCCCCCTGAAACTCAAATTCATCCTAGATGATTGCACTGTTATTTTTTCAAGCAGTAATTCTACTCACTGTTCCTGCCCCCCCCAACACACACACACACACACACACACACACACTCACACACTCACACATGCCCCTGTAATAATTTTAGTAGGCTGATTCAAAGGTTCTTTCTCCCTTTCTATCTGTCTTCCCACCATACCACATATTCCTCTGATTCTTGAAAGGGTTGCTTTTTCCCTGCCTTAAGACCTTTGCTCTCACTATTTCATCTTGTAAAATGATTTTATTTTTTACCCTGATATAGCTGGTTCTTTCTTCATCCTGCATAGGTTATCTAAAAAATAACTCCACTATTGCTACATCTAGCATCATGCATTTCGTTAGGACACAAAGGACAATTGTTGCTTAGTAATCAGTGTTTCCCTTGCTCCGTCACTGCCCACTTGCACCCATCTGTGGCCTCTTCTCTTGTGGGGCCCATGCAGGCAGGGGTCATATCTGCCTTGGCTGCTTCTGGGTCCCTGGAACATGATACCCAGTACACAGCTGCTGGTGCTTAACAAGTAGTCAGTAAATATTGATTACTCAATAAGTGAAAGCAAAAACAGATTATCATTGAACCAGAGAACACCAGAGATCTGAAAAGGCTTAAAGGCACCTGGTGGGGAATTTTATCTAATGCTCAGTCTTATCATTAATTCCCTCAAGTTCCTTCTTCCATGTAATGCTAAGGAATTTAGAGAAACTTCCCAATGATATTGAATCATTTTGTCATACAATGAAAGTCTTGAGTTGATGGATTTGTGTTTGTTTTCCTTTGTTGGCTATAGTAAATTGAAAGACCACACTTTCTTAGAAATGAAAGGGTAAAATTGACATTATAAACATGTCTTTATTCCTATGATATTCTTAGATTAAGCAATATGTTTTGCATAAATTATAGGAAAAGCAATATAATCTAATAAGAGAATGAGTAAGAGAGAATAACAGTGAATAAGAGACTTAAAAAAGAACAAGCCACAGACGGAGAGAAAGTCATTGTAAAACACAACTCTAAGAAAGAACACATATGCCTACCATACAAAGAACTCTTAAAACTTAATTTTAAGAAAACAGTCCAACTAAAAAAATGGGCAAAAAATTGAGAATTTCCCTCAAATTAAAGTCAGATACCAAACCACAAATTGAGGAAGGTCAGAGAATACCAAGAAAGATAAATTGAAGTCAAATCAACATAACAACAGAACAGACCACATGCAGGCATAGCCTTTTCAATCCACAGAAAATCAAAGAGAAAGAGAAAATACTGAAAGAAACCAGAGGGGGGAAATACTTTATTTATGAGGAAGAAAGTTAAGAAATGCAACTGTTTCTCAAAGAAAAAAAAAAAAACTCACTCAAACAAGAATGTGGAGTGAAATACTAGGTTAAGAGGGGAAAGAACAAAAAAATCCTCCAAACACCAACCTAGATTTCTATACCTTACGAATTTATCCTTTAAAAGAGAAATAGAAATAAAGGCTTTCTCAAAAAGACAAAAATCGAGGAAGGAAATTTGTCCCCACCCTTTGTGCCTTGTAAGAAACACTAAAACAAGTTTATGGAAGAAAAGGAAAACAATGTAAATCAGAAGCTGCTGATTTTAAGTCCTTTGGGTGTAAACGGAGGAGTGGGATAGTGGGGGGCCATCCCTGTCCGGCAGAATCAGGCCTGGCTGAGCCATGGGGTGCATAGGTCTGCCTCCCAGGAACTGGCCGTCATGGAGACTGTTTCAGAAAGCTGGGGGTAGGTGGCCCAGCACCAGGTGGCTCACCCCTGAGGATATGCTAATTTCCTGAGCAAATGGCTCCCCTGGCTCCACCCCATCCTGGTCCTCACAGAAGAAGCCCCTCCCCTCCCAGCCTCTTAACCTATGCGACTATAAATAAAGGTGAAGGTGGGCTCCTCCATCTTGTTGGAAGCCAGATCTGGGATGGCTGATCCGTCACACCTCCTCCCATTTGAAAAGTGTATTGGCTCTTGTGTTTATTGATTAGATAAGTTTATTAGTAATTAATTGGTCAATGGCACCATCATCCTCCAACAGAAATTATTCCCCTCATCCAGGCAGGACATGAAAACCTCCCAGATACCACGGGAAGTGGCTGCACTGATTTGCAGTCCCACCAGCAATGTATGAGTGTGTCTTTTTCCCCACATCCTCACCAACATCTAATATTGCTTGTGTTCTTGATAATTGCCATTCTAACTGGAGTCAAATGTAAACTTTGGGTGGTTTTTATTTGCATCCTCTAATTGCTAGAGGTGTTGAACACTTTTTCATATATTTGTTGATTGCCTGTATATTGTCTTCTGTGAAGTGTCTGCCCAGTTCCTTAGCCCATTTATTGATTGGATTCTTTGGGTTTTTGGTGTAAAGTTTTTTAAGTTCTTTATAAATTTTGGAGATTACTGTCAGAAATCATAATCACGTGAAGAAAAGTAGAGCAGCAGAGAAAGAATAAATGAAGGCAAAATAAAGACCTATATTCTTGTCAATGTGTGTGTGTGTGTGTGTGTGTGTGTGTGTGTGTGTGTGTGTGTGTCTGTGTGTCTGTGTGCTGCTGGGGATGGAACCCAGGGCCCCACATGTGCCAGGCCACATTCCCAGCCCTATTCTTGTTCTTCTTAATTGATCTGCCAGGTATTCGTTTCTTCCAATGGATGAGGGCAGTCTAACATCTATATACGTGTGCTCACATATGTGTGCAAACCTGTATATGCTCACATAGGAGCAGAAGGAACAGGAGCCATGAGACCAGGACCGGGCAGGAGCTAGCAATATTCATCACTGGGCACACACCCTACCCAAGCCACGTACAATGCTGCTTTAGAGTGCGTTTAGGTTAGTTGTAAAGGTTTATTGCAAAATCCAAGACAATCATGCTGGAGTTCATAGAAAAGGTACAAGTCATGCTGGGGAAGGAGAGAAAATGAAATCATATAAAATACATAAAAAGCTCAATTAAAATCACAAAAGACAGAAAAAGGGGAAGACAAGAATAGAACAAAGAAGAAAGAGCAACCAAATCAGAAAACAGCAAGAAGTATGGCAGATATTAATCCACATATATTAATGATCACTGAAGATCAGTGCTCTAAAATTCCTTGTGAGAAGACAGACATTGTCAGAGTGGATCTAAAAATAAGACCCACATGATGTTCACACACACACACACACAAATTCACTTTAAGTATAAAAGCATACAGAGATTAAAAGTAAATCGATGAAGAAAAATGTATGATACTAACGATAGCAGTAGTTGTTAACGTTGATTTGACTCGGATGAGACTTCAAGGGAAGTAACAGTTACCAGTGAGAAAAAAACAAACAGTGAGAAAAGATCCAATTCGTGAAAAACATGTAACAGTCTTTCAATGAGGGTGGGCTCAGGAAAGCATCAAACTGCACAAGACAGAAGCTGATGGAATTGCAAAGAGAAATAGATGAATCAACTATCATAGCAAGAGATTGCAACACCCCTCCAATCAAAAGTCAACAGATCCAACAAGCAGAGAATCAGTAAGAATAGAGCTAAACTGAACATCATGGTCATTTAACTGCATACATTGATATCTAAAAATTAATTCATCCAACAACAGCAAAAAAACCTATTCTTAAGTTTTCCAGGATCTCCCACCATGTTAGACAACTCTAGACAACAAAAATCACTGTAACAAATTTAAAATAATGAAAATAATACAATGTCTGATCTCAGATCACAATATAAATAAACCAGAGATCATTAAAGGAAAGATAACTGGAATTTTCAAAATATACAAATACATAAGGATCAAAGAAGAAATCTCAAATAATTTTAGAACTTTCATGAAATAAAAGCAAATAAAAATATGAAGCTTATTGAAACTTATGGGATGCATCAAATCAGTGCTAAGAATACAAATCATAGCACTAAATTATTATATCAGAAAAGAAGAGTAAACTTAAACTTAATAATCTTCATTTCTGCTTAGGAAACTAGAAAGAAAGAGAAAGTTAAATTCAAAATAGAAGAAAAGAAATAATAAAAATTTGAGGAAAAATTAATGAAATGAAAAACAGGAAGTCAATGAGGAAAAGTAAATGGAACCAAAAATGAAGTTTTTTGAAAATGTCAATAAAACCAATAATTGTCTACCCAGAATAATGAAGAAAAAAAAATGAGAAAGTACACAAATTACTAATACCAGAAATGACCAAGGGGTCATCACTACAGGTCTCACAGATGACAAAAGGTTATAAAGAGCCCCATGAACAATGTGTTGAATGCCTGGGACACAGAAGGCTGGTGAGCCCTGTGCTGGCAAGGAGGTGGGCAGCAGAAGCTGGAATTCAGTGCTGGCGGGATCGGGAAGTGGTACCCCCACTCTGACAGACAGTTTGGTAGTTTCTCACAGAACTAAATGTACATTTCCCATATTAGACAGCTCCTCAGTATTTACCCAAAGGTGTCAAAAATGTATGTCCACACCCAAACCTCTGTGTGTGTTTATAGCAGCTTTATCTGTAATAGCCAAACTCGGGAGCAGCCAAGATGTCATTCAAGTTGATGAATGGGTAACTGTATCACCCATGTGATGGAATATTATCCATCAATAAAGTGATTTGACCTCTCAAGTCACGACAAAGTGTGGGGAAACATTGAACACATTACTAAGTGAAATGCGCCTCTGAAATAGCTGCACAGTTTATGATCCTGACTGTGTGGCATCCTAGAAAGGGTGAACTAAGGAGACAATGAAAGTATCAGGGTGCTTGCTCCCCAGACCTTGCTCAGTAGTACACCCTTCTGCAGGAGTGAAGTTTGTCTCGTCAAGCGTAAAGAAAAAAAAAAATCTGCATTTGCTGGGGGCCCTGGGGTAGAAGTGTCTTATACAGTTCTGTATGATGTTGCAGTGGTAGGTATCATTATACACCTGGCCAAAAAAAATTGACAGTTCAAAGAGTAAACTGTAGTGCAAATTCGGTTAAAGATAATTTATCAGTATTGGCCCATCATATGTAACAAAGGCACCACACATTTGGTGTTCATAATAAGGGACACTAGACAGGGCAGGGGTGGGGGTGTGTAGTGGGATTTCTCTTCAGTTTCTCTGTAGATCTATAACTGGTCTAAAATCTAAAGACTATTAATAAAAATACAGGAAACTTCCATACTATAAATAGTGTGTAGTTACTGAAAAGGAAAAAATATTCCTTTCTACTTAGCATAGAGATTTTTGCAGTCCAACGGGGCTTCATAAGTTAGTTGTGTTTTCAGCCAGAATCTTGAACAATGGATGCAGAAGTAGCCTAGAGAGAAAAATCATAATAAAAAAGTTGGCTAAAAACAAATGTGATATCTTCCTTATTCTCTACTGTTGGTAAATAAATTAAAGATAAGATGTGCAAAGTTAGTCATTAATTCCCTTTTCCAGCAACGGTCTTCTAGGAACAATCCTTAACTACCTTTCTCCTGCTTCTACTGAATTCCTTTGTAAGATGGGCGCACAGATGCTCAGCAGCTGTTGCCCTATGTCAAGAAGCAGCTTTACAACGTGGTCTCCCAATGAAATAAATACAAACCCCGGGTTATAGAAGCTCAGCTCTCCCACCAGGGGCAGGTACTGGGAATGCTATAATGGCTACCACCTGATATATGCAGAGGGAACACAAGAACGAAAAATGTTCCATGCCTTTCTGAAAAATGATAGCCTTCCCACAAGACATATGGAAACAACTGCTTTCCTGAATATGTAATGTCTCCGGGTGCAGACCAAACCAGTCGGCTTGACAGATAACAGCAAGGAGAGAAATATACGGACGTTTCTCTTTGGGCCAAGAAGCAATAATGTGTCTTACTAGAGTTACTGCCTCTATTAAAACTAGATACAGGATATTAATTGCATTACACAGGAGTTAGGAACAAGGGCTCGGGCCCAGCTCCACAGCAGCGTGGAAACTGTCACTTCCCAGCTCAGTCTTCTCTAATTAAGTCCCAGTGGGGTCTCCTGTTCCTTTCAGTAATGTGTACTCCTCAGGATAAATGATATTTAAACACATAGAAAAACCCCTGCATGTAAATTGGTCACCAATCCAAATTCTTCCTAGATGGCAGTCGCTGTAGACCATTCCCTGGGCTCCCTGGGCCTGCTGGTTTCCCAGTGTGCCGCCGCGAGTTCGCGGGCTCTCCACCCCTCAGAGCAGACCGTAGCCAGAGTTGAGATCTGTGCCCTCCAGAGCAGTGCAGAGCCAAAGGCCAGCTGAATGGAGCTGCAAGGAAAATTCAGCCTGAGAGGAACTGACCAGAATGGTAGCTGTTCATTAGTCATTTTTGTAGTTGTCAAAATAGGTAGTTTGCGGGGGTGGGGAGACTTGTTTCCTTGGAAACTTTCAGCTAAAGGTAATACTATGGCTTCCTGATCCACGGTTTCCCATCTGCAGATTCAGACAATCAAGGAAAGGAAAGACTACAAAGAGAGAAATTACTTCTGTACTGAAACTGTACAGAATTTTATTCCTTGCTACTCTTCCATGAACCAGACCTGGTGACAACTCTTTACAGAGCACTTACGTTGCACTAAGTATTGAAAGTCATGCTGAGATGATTTGAAATGTTTGGGAGATTGTTTTGAGGTCGCGTGCAGATGCCATGCTATTTTCCATAAGCACGGGGGCCCCTGGGTTCCTAGGGAGGGAGGGTGCCTGGAGCTGGCTGTGTCCGCCCCTGCATGGCCCGCTCCATCTCACAGCAGTCTGTCTCCCCGAGCTGTCTGCATCCCTTGCTTACCTCCAGCATCTTCTTTTCCTTCCCAGCAACTCTGCTCCAGCGCCCCTTAGCATTCATTCCTCTTTGCTGGGCTTTCTCTGACCTTACTGAATTTCCAAAGCCAGGATATAAAAGCACAAGAACACAAAAACATGTTATTTCATGGTGGGTTTTTATTTTGTTCCTCTTTCCTCACATCTTGAGGTCCCAAAAGTATAAATTATATTTTTGAATGAAAATCTCTGTACATTTAGATGCAGAATTACAGTTAACTAATTAGACTATAAAAGGCTGCCATTTTCAGCATTAAACAACCAGTGAGGACTGACTTAATAATTGTGATGCATATTTGGGGCCATAACTGACCTGAACCAGATTAAGTTGCTGATCTAGAAGGAGAAGTCACAGTCCCCACTCCACTGGCCGTTTTTGTTCCCCAGGGCCTGATGTACTTCCCTGCTTCACTATTAATAAACCCAGGGAGTCCTGGGAGTACATCTATTTTACTACACTATTATTCCATACAGTGGTGTCCTGGGTTAATCAAGCCTCATTAACAATTGCTAACAGAGCCCCTCAAGCTTTCCAAGAATTCATTTTACAATAATGGAAAGAACATCACCCCCACCCCACATCCAATTTCAAATGCCCTACGGCAAAGAATAAGAGGTTGGAACACAAAAAAGGTGTGTGCTATCTTTCCCAATGTCAAAAACACAATCATTCCCGGGGTCACTATTAGTTACTGAACAAACTCTATGAGATTAAAACTGCGCTCGCTTTAAAGGCGCACTCTCTTTTCTGTCCTGTGAAGCTGCGCGCTCCATCAGAGCTGAGCGGGAGGGTGGACTGCGCTCACCTCGGCCCTCCTGCACTTCCTACAAACTTAGCAAGGGATTGTTCTTACAGCCTTCATAGACCAGGAATAGTAATCGTGCCTCATTTTCTCGCTGCCATTAATTCAATCTAGAACCATGTTTGTTAGGGCAAATAAAATCCATATTTTTCTGGCACCTCTTTGAAGTGTTTTTATTGAGAGAGGTTGATGATTATTAACACGTGCTGTCTCAATAATTAAGAGGTAAGTAGGTCATTAAGAACTCATTAATCTTCAGAATTTTTCATCCCGTGGGATCGTGTGAGCTCTGTGTGGGGGGTTACTGTTTCATTGGAATGAAATAAAAGTCATTCTGATAAAGGGCCTGGGACGTGGACTTGGTTCTGTTTATGTTTCAACTACAACCTATTACTTTAGAGGGTGCTTTTTAATTTTGTTTACAAAGACATCCTGTCTTCTAACGATGATCCCTATATGGATGTTGTGTTGAATATGCACTGGAGGCAGAAACAGAGTCCACTTTTCCACCCGAGCAACACTTGGTGGGGTGGGGGGGGTTCTGGTTCCCGTCTGCCCCTCGCCATTCTTGGAAAGGTCTTCACACTCATGTGCCTTATCACCTACTCTTCCTCTTTCATGGGACCCGTTTCCTTCCACTGATCTTTTATTCATTTATATTAAATTTCCTATCTCCAACTTCTCCTGCAAGATGCGCGTCCATTCTATTGCTTTAAAGTCTAAGTGTCACACGACTGTGAGCCAAAAGTTTCTGAGCATCAAGAGCAAAGACTTCCATTTTGCAAGGCACTTAGCACCCAGTGATCCTCTTTCTCCCCGAGTTGAGAATTTCCTCGTCTTGCTGAAGGCTCCAAGCTGTTCCAGCCAGGCAGTGAAGAAGAAAGAAACCCTCACAGTGTTTCCCCTAGAAGGTTTTTAATGAAGCGATAATCTTGGAAGATGGGAGCCGGATGGGGCAGGAGACGGGTATTCTGATAAGCCGAAGGGTGAGCACAGCCAGGGTCAGCAGCGGGACACTGCCTCTGCTCTGGCCAGAGCAAATCAAGTGCTTGAAAGTGCAGCCGGTACATCCCCCTCTTCTCCAGCCCAGGCAGCACAGCCGATGAGTACCAGCTGTGAGGTGAGCACCCTGGCGAGACAGCCCGACTCGGAGCTGAGCAGCTCCCTCGCCGGCTACCCGAAAGCATCATTAGGCTATAAAAGCCCTGGTTCCCATCACCCTAAGCAAGCCCAAATCAAAGCCATACCCAGCAGTACACGGCTTACCCTCTGGCATCTCCTTTGCCCCACGTCAAAAATGGAACCATAAATCAAGTCCACTCAGTGTGCTATTTTGTTAAAAGAAACCTCGTCATCTTATACTGCATAGCTCAAATTTGATTCTTGAAGGATACAAATTTTCTCTAACAAACACACAAGATTTTATAAAAATTGTTAAGAAAATAATGCCTGGTGTTTTCCTTGTTCATACATTAGGCAAGTGGCCCATGGAAATGATTATAGCTCTTGTGTCCGATGAATCTGACTTAGAACTTCTGTGTATAGTCAGTGGAAAGATGCACAGCGACACTGGAGTGCAAAATCAGCACTCGTTAATGTCAGTCATGCCACCTGCAGCGCCATGCACATCACCAGTAGATATCTTTCCAAAACAAGACCAACTGGGACATCCCCATTGTTTCCTTGGGGTGAGTAGCATTAGTGTCACCATTATGACCAATAAGAATATCTTGTTTGAAAGAAAACCTGAGTCTGTCAAGATGGCCAACAGTAACTTTCTATACATAAAGGTGATGGTAAGTCAAATAAATATGTCTACCATGACTGCAGACCAAGTTAACTTCCCCTACAATATTCCCCCAAATGCCCACAGTCACTCCAACACCAACCAGTGTGAGGGTCAAGGGATGAAGGAGCAGCAGAAAGGGAATAGAACACTCTTCTAATTGTATGTTAATACATGACCATGTTAAAATTGCAGTTTCTTTCCCAATGCCATGGAAGGCTTTGATATCAGGGTAGGCTGTGAAGGTGGAGCTTCAGATAGGCAGTAGATCGACTTCTGATTTTACTATCTACTTGGAAGTTCTATACTGAGGTGATTCCAGAGATGTAACTCCAAATGTGACAGATCTATTGACTTCTCAAGTGTGCCGTTTCTTGTTGATAAAAACTAATTTCTCAAGTGGTGGAGGTAATGCTGTGAAGTCTCCAAAGAGTAGATTTCTGAGGCTAGTTCTTACCCTAGTCAGGGAAACTGGGAAATCCCTAGCATGTAAACAGCACCAAGTTGACATGAGGCTGGAGGACCAGGCAGATCTTCTGGGGCAACCTGTGGGAAACTCACAGGAGAAAGAGTTCAAGTTCTCCAGTGGAGATTCAACAGCATCTAGAATCTTGAAGTAGGCAGAGGTCCTAGAAGATAGACAAGCACCCACATCGCAGTCTGTGAGGGATCCGTGTCCACTCAGCATGAAGTGTGGAACCAAGAAGAATGAGAAAGAACTGTATGCATGTTTGGAATTTGGGAACAAGGGCAGGATCTGGTCTCTGAAGGATTTTCTTCCAGGAAAAGGAATCCGTTACAGGAAGACCCTACTAAAAGAGTTGTAAAACACCATAAATGTAGGACTCATAAATGTAGGACTCAATTCTTCTTGACACTAAGCCATTAGGTCCGTACTAATATCTCCTTTACTCAAATTTCTGCCTTAGTAGCCACACAGCATCCCATTTCTACAGCTCACTGCACAAGCCTTCTAACCTATTCCTGTTAATTTGCTTATTGATCCCTAAGTAGGCATTTAAATGCTACCAACCAGGCCCTGTTCCAGTCACAAAATTCCTAAACTTAGAGTTTACGATCCTGCGATAAGGCATGAGAACAAGAGTAAACAAAGCAGGTCATTTCAGATAGTGACACCTGCTATGAGATAATGGATTAAGGCACATCTGAGGCTGGGGATTGTTTTATTTTGGGTGATAATAGGGAAAGGCATCCGAGAGGAGCTGAACCATAAGCCCAACTTGGAACAGTGGCACAGACACCCGCAGTCTAAGGAATGAGAGATTCAGACAGGAGGAATGGCAAGTGCACAGTCCTGGCCCTTGGCCTCTTTCAGGGACAGACACAAGACTGAATGCATAGTGAAAAGGCAGGAGCTGAGGGAGGAGAGGACAGGAGGAGGCCTGGCCTCAGACTGCCCGGAGTGTATGTGGCCCAATTAAAACATAGGCACTTTATTTTGATTGCTAGGAAGTTATTTCCAGGGTTAAAAGCAGGAAGTGTGAAATCCTATTTATTCTTCAAAATGGTGTCTCTAACTTCATGAGACATGTCAGCATCTCTCCTTCATTCCCACATCTGGTGGATCCCCTTGATTTCTGTTACCATCCTTCCAGCAACTTCCTCCAGTCTGATAAACCTACTCGTCTGTGCAGTCCAGCTCTTTCAGGATTGGATTTTGTTCTTCTGCACACCAAGCCTAGCTCTGCTGCTACAGAGAAATTCATGGTGTTCAGGGAGCTTGACTGAGGAGAAGCACCCAGACTGCACCACTGGCTGGCATCTGTTCTGCTTTGAGAACTTTGACAAACCCACATTTGTTTGGTGGGAGAAAGCAGTAGTTTATTTAAACTTCCAGACAAACATGACACATTCAATGATCCTTATCTATGTCTAAGGTGGGAGCTAATAGCTGTCATGTACAAATTTCCTATTAAAAAATTCAAAATGCAGCAAATTCCACAGAACAATACAGGTATGATGCACATTATTTAAATGCTTTCATTTAAAAAGTGTCAGAATCTTGCAATAGCACATAGATATAATCATGAACATCTCTGTCAATTAAAATAGGGCCTGAGTTCTTGAAAATGCAAAGTCCCACAGCTCCCAATCTTGGAGATAACAACAGCAGCAAAACTCAAGCAACTCCTAGGTATTTATGTAAATAAATTGAGTTTTCCACAAAATCGTAGGGTTCATAGCTTATTTGCTAATAACTGTATGATAGGGAAAAATGAAGCATGTTGATCTGCAAATTGTATATTGAAATGAAATAACTAACACCTAAAAACACTATGCCAAGGCATGATTTAGTCTTAATAGGTAGTAAACTTGATACTACGAAAGGAAAGATCTCATTTAATATACATTAAAAGCAAAAGTGAAAACTTATTCAAAATAGAATATTCAGTTCCAGAAACCCAAAGCCAGATTAAAGTTGAAGTCAAATGGGCAAAGTTTAGCTCCCTAAAGCCAGTGTGGACTACTGGTCTGAACAATGTGTATAAAAAATTGATGTTTTATACTCTCAGTACAGCAAGTTAATCCTTTCAGGAATAAGTATTGATTTACATTTCACATCTAACTTTCTTAGCTTCTGTCAAATTTAATGAATGTTGATGCAGTTATTGATTCCTCTAGCAAAAGGAAATTAAGAGGACATTGTCCAATTTTGACCTTTAGTTAATGAGTCATGTATACATCAAAAGCCTTTTAGAACATGCTGTTGATCAGTCACAGAGCTTCAAAAGCAGTCTTATGGACCCACAAAAATTCGGAATTTTAATGATCCCCCAAACTCATAATTACTTGTAGAGAGAGGGCTCAACAAAAATACAAAAGGGGGCAGTTCCCTCGCCACAGCCAAGGCAGTGAGAAATCTACAGTGGCTTGCAAAATGTGGAAAACGGGATATGTCTACTTATAATTCAAATACCATCTTTTACAAGGCCCTGAGGGGAGTTTATTTAATAGCAATCCTGAATAAACCTCTGGCCATGTACCTTTATGTCTAAAAATAAATCCCAGCACATGTTTGTTTAAATCACTGCTACTGGAAAAAGCTTGATTTTAGTTTCGATGTCCTTTTGGGCCAAAATTCAGTTCCCAATCATCCAAAAGAAGTCACATGCTCTCTGTTGATCCACTACTTCTAAATATTTATTTCTTTTTTTCCCTCCAGTCTGTGCTTTGTCTTGAGGATCAAGGAGCATGGAAATAATCAAATAAATGACTGGGTTTCTGGATAAATGCCCTGATAGCCCCAACGAGCTACAGAAAGCAGAGTGCAGATCAAAGTTTCCATTGAAGAAGTTGTTTTTTTTTTTTTTGCAGTGCTGGGGATTGAACCCAGAGCCTTGTGTTTGCAAGGCCAGCACTCTACCAACTGAGCTATATCCCCAGCCCGGAGAAGTTGCTATCTTTTGTAGGATTGGCTATTTCTTTAATATCAAAACATTCAAAAATAGTAGCTAAGATGAAGTCCTGGGTAGGTTGTTATATAAAAGTGTGTGATAGTGGTGTTGTTATAACAAGATTTTGGTAGGCTGGGGTAGAAGTTATTGGTATAGGATTCTAAGTAAGTGCTTATATTTTGCTGAGTCAGTAAATTTTGTAGGTTTTTTTTTTTTTTTTTGCATGATATTTCTTCACGTTTAGATTATCAATTTCTCCAACTAAACTAACTCTCAAGGGCAAATGGAGCTCAGAATCATGAAGCTGACCAAAGAACAGAGAACTAGCAAGCAGCAGAAAGGTGACAAGACTCATGTGAATCAGACACAGTTCAAGGGATATACCAACTGGCAAGTAAAAAAAGGAAGACATTATCTGCTTGGATGGAACATGGAAATGAATTCTTTGACTACTGAACAATTCTGATTTAAAATTCATAAAAACTTAGATATTCAAATTGCATATGATGTTCAATCATTTATCATTCAAAATAATGCGTACCTGTCCATGCAGCTGTGCACAAATCTTTCCTTTCCTTAAGGAACACCTGTTTGTTCTGTGTTTACATTATTCTGAATCTCAAGATACAGGGGAACAGGGCCTAATGAGCTTTTCATGGACATTCAGTCAATAATCCTAATACCGAAGAATATACTGAGAAAGTGCTTGTTGTATTACAGTCCCTAAGTATTTTTCCTAATATTTTAGCTGTTTTAGTATAATACCTTTTTAAAATCTGGTTTTCAATCTATAATCCATACAATAAGTGTAGATGCCATTGAAAGCAATTGTGGAAGAGATGAATAGTTTTTCTATATGCTGCGGCAAAAAAAGATTCTCAAAATTTTGTAAGAAATCTTTTAAATAAGAGATTTATCATCAAGACATTGACAGTGTCAAACCCCACCCCGCCAACTTCCGTAATGTACAATACTGACCAGCTGTACAAAAAATCTTGAGGTCAGCAATTCCCAATTAAGAAATTTTAGTCTGTGTTTTGAATCATATTCTCTTCAATTAGATTTCATTTTGTTACCTAAAAAGTAGACTATCAGAACATTATCATGTGGGTGACAGATAGGAAGCAGTAGAAACAAATTATCAAGTGAGTTTTGGAATCTTTTTCCTTTAGAAATCTTAAAAATAGGTTACCAAGTCTTATGGGATGAAAGAACTATAGTCTCTCCTGCAGCAGAAAATGATCCTATGACACCCCAAGATTCTTTCCAGTTCAATGAGTCTATAATTTTATTTCTTAAATGCACTAGCAATGTGTAAAGACCCTTTAAGAGCTGAGGGATTGGGACTGATTTTATTTTTATACTAATGATACTTTGAGTCACATGGTCTGCTTGCCTCTGAGGCTCTTGGAGAGCTTTCTTGACGTTTTCTAATTAACTTTCCTTGCATTCTCCGAAGCATGCATAAGGCCCTTGCTATTACCCACATTGCAGGCATAGCAAAGCTGGGTGCCTCGGGACAGGAAAAAATGTAAGTGACTATTCTTACAAAGCTTGAAGGCTCAGATTGACAAACGGCTGTCTGTACTTCTTACTGAGGTGGAATTCACAGAGAAAGTAGCCGCATGTAGTCGAGAACTTTGAGAGATGGAAAGAGAAAAAAACTAACAGTTTTGAAAGAGCTGTAGGGGATCTGTGTGGGTTCTGGCTGAACTGCAGTCCAAGGATCCAAGGGCGACTCCCAAGGGTAATGTCAGAGGAAAACCTAAGTCAAACCAAGAGGTGTGGGTTTGTTCATCTTAACTACTTTGTTGTATTTATGAAGTTGTCATTTTTCAAACCTCGTTAATATTTATTAAGGGGGAGAGATGCTTGGGGCAGGATGTCCATTGAAATCCGCATTTGGTCACAAGGCCTGTTTCTGTTTGCATGCCCACACATGGCCACTCAGATGGCATAGCCCTCATGTGGATGCAAAACAGTCCAGTACCATGCTAGACAGGCCAGCTGCCAGGGAGGGAAGGGCCTTCTCAAGTGTAGTCCAAAACGCTCTCACAGAATCAGCCCAGCTAGAGGCACCAGGGATCTCCAGGCAAAACAGAGAAACCAACTGGGTGAAGGTATCAGAGGGGGAGCCAAAGAGACGGACGGGGGAGGAACATCCAGAAGGGAACTGTAGTAGACAGAATTGTGTCCCCCCGAAAGACACCACTGAGTCCCGTGTGGCACCACGGAAGGTAACTTTATTTGGAAATAGGGTCTTCGCATCATACCAGATAACTGGTTTTCTTATTAAAATTTGGACATGGAGATACACAAGAGATGGTGGAGGCAGAGTCGGAGGCTGGAGTGATGTCACTTGCAATGACCGCCAGAGAGGCCAAAGACCACTGAGGCCAGCAAGAACCAGGTGACGGTGCTCTTAGCTACTCCCAGAGGCTTCAGAGAGAGAAAAGCCTGCCTCAGGTGGATTTCTGTCCTCCAGAACTGTGGGAGCAATACCAGGGTGCTGACACACAGGGACAACACAAGTCTCCTCTTCTGCAACCCTCACACGACAATGGTCCGGGTGCCCCACGTGGGATTGGTGATGACCCCAACAGAAGATTTCAGCATCATTGCCTGAGCAATCAGAAGTGAGTCTGGGGCAGCCACGGTGCTTGGAAGGTGAAGGCACAGATCCAGAAAGAAGTAAGTCAGGAGAAACATCGAATTCTGAGCATGCAGTCTGCCTAAATCTCTGGCTGACCTTCACGTGACCCATGTATGATTCAAAAGCACACATTGTGCAAACTCCAAGCAGCCCCGGTGAAACTAAAAGCTCTGAACTGAAATATGAGCTGCCATCACCTCCAAGGAGCTGGAAAACCAGGGTCGTCATTTTGAGTGAAGCCAAGTTAACAGTTTGCAAACACACACACACACACACACACACACACACACACACACCGCTCTCTAGAGGAACACAATAGGTCCAGAGTTTCGCAAGGCCCAGGATATAATAAAAGATGACTAAGTGTAAGAGAAAAGAGGACAGCGAAAGCCCCTCTGCACGGAGCAGGCAGAGGACAGAGGCCCACTCCAGGTGACCCAAGTGGGGAAATGGACACAAGCAGCCATCCCTAAGAAACTCAAGGCTGCAGAGGACAGTCTGCGCTCATTGGCAGAAAAACACAGCAGAGAAATAGTGACTGTTAAAAACAATCTAGTGCTGGGGAGATAGCTCAGTTGGTAGAGAGCTCGCCTTGCAAGGACAAGGCCCTGGGTTCAATCCCCAGGACCACAAAAATAAAAATATAAAAAACAATCTAGTAAAATTCTGGGTCTGAGAACTATATTTAAAATTTGAAAAATGTCCTGAGATGTGATTCACAACAGAATGGAGGTGGCGTAGGAAACATCCCATGAATTTCAACTCAACCCAATGGAAATAAAGAGAATTCAAAAGATCTACAAAATTCATTGTTGGAATTTCAGAAAGGAAAGATAAAATGAAGCAGAAAATATGCTAGAAGAAATAATGGCTAGAAATTTACGAAACTTTAAGTGAAAAGACAAAGTATAAAAAGGAAAAATCTTAACAAAAGACACCAAGCAAAATCTCACATCAGCATATCTTTGTCAAACATGGTATCTTCACATAAATTTTAAAATCAGCCCATTGATTTCTAAAGAAAAAAAAAAGGTTTGCTGGTATTTTCATTGGAATAACTTTGAATCTTTAGTGAAAATTAAGAAATTAGAGTATTTTTATTTCGAGGCTCAATAATTAACGAAGTGTATAACTCCATTTATTTAGGTTTTCTTCCATTTTTCTCAGTAGTGTTTTAGAGATTTTATGCTTTTGATTTATTTGAATATTTACATTTTCAAGTTAACTTCCAATTAGATCTTAACAGCATGTAGAATTAAGACTGAGTTTTGTGTACAGATCTGGTCATCTTCCCTTTTTCTCAGATCTAAATACCTTCAAGGAGTTTCTGTGAATTTCTTAGGGTTTTAAAGAAAAATCTTACCTGTAAATGTGTTCTCGTTCTTCTTTTCTTGCAGCAGTAGTGCATGAGACCTTGCTGGGCTCTGGTGTTTGGGTAGGCGCGTCAGGTCTCTCCACCAAGTGCAGTGTGACCACCTGGCTTCCCGTAGATGTCCCTAATCAGGTCAGGGACTCTCCCACTTCTCATTCACTAAGAATGGCTAGTTTTTAATCAGTGGCTATGGCATTTCCTACAATGCTTTTTCTGTCTCTGGTTACATAGTATTTCTTTTCTTTAGTCCGAGGATGTGATTAATTAAATTGAATTCTTTTTCTCATATTAACTCACCTTGCGTTTTGGGAATAAATACTACTTGAACATAGTGTTTTCATTTTTCATATATGGCAGAATTTAATTTGATCTTCTTGTTAAGGATCTTTGAATCTTCCTCTGAGGTATCAGCTTGAACTTTTCTTGTCACATCCTGCTTCACTTTGGTATCTGGGTAATCTTGGGCTCAAAAATAAGTTGGACCATTTACTATCATCTTTCATATACAAAAAAAGTGGTGTGTAATTATTTTCCCTTAAGTTTTTTTTCCCTTAAGTATTTGGTGGAATTCAACAGTGAAATCACATAGGCCCGAAATTTACTTTTTCAAAAGATTTGGAATTGCAAATCACATTATTTAATAGACTGAAGACTCTTCAGCCTATTTCTTCCTGCGTGAGCTTTTGCAGTCTGTGTCTTTCCAGGGCCTACCTTGCACATCTGCCTCCTGGAACTTCTTTTCATAAGGTTGCTTATGATATTCAAGTATCACCTTCTTAGTAGCTGAGTTACCTGGAAGATTTCCTTCATTCTCAGTCTTGGGCCCTTGTGTCTTCAGCCTTTTCTTTCTTGATTACTCTGGGTAGAGTTTTTCAATGGCATTGATATTTTCACACGATCAGTGTGACTTTCTTTGATTTTTCTGTATTGTTTTCCCATATCCTGTGTCACTGAGTTCTGCTGTTGTCTTTATTATTGACCCCTTCACTTTAACTTGGATTTAATTGCTCTTTATTTGCTAATTTCTTAAGGTGTTATCTGACATAATTGCTTTGAAATGTTTATTCTTTTCTCATGTAAAACATTTAATATTATAAATTCTCCTGCAAACATGTCATGTACATTACACAAATTCTAATATGTTTTCTTTATTTTTCTTTTTTGTCAGAGTATTTTCTGTTTTGTGAAGTGTTCATGTGTGTGTGTGTGTGTGTGTGTGTGTGTACACACCTGATGTTGGATATGTTAATAACCTAATTAAGGTGATCATTTCACAAAGTATACATACATCAAAACATCAAGTCGTACACCTTAAATATATATAATTTTCTAGTCTGTTGGAAACTCTTGTTTTTTTTTACATTTGTGTACCTTGGGTTGCTGTTAGGTGATATATCCTATTTTCTGTTTTCAAGTTTCCTGATTTATTCTGTGGTGCTATCCCTGTCTATTTGTAGGCTGGCTGATGGAATGATTTGTGTCCTATGTGGTGTTTTTCTTTCTAGGGTCTTCACTTGACTCCTCTGTATAGTTACAGTCTCTCTTCTGAAAATCTCCATCTCTCCATGCATCCCACGTATCTTTCCTACTGTGTCATCTATCTGGTTAATCATAGTTTTAAATTCCTGTTGAATCATCTCACGACAGACTTCTTTATGAATGTTTCCATTGGTTGCTTTTACCTCATGTTGATGGGCTTGCTTTTTCTTGCTTTTATTTTCATTTGTTTCTCATGAGTGTTGGTAGGGTGCCGGCCATGGAGACTGGTGCAGGTAGGGTTTGCTCCTGGAGCTGCTTTTGCTGCCAGTGTGTTTGGTTCCGTCATTGGCAGCTGGACTGGGTCTGTCTCACTATTCTTCTGGTCCTTTCAGTCTAGGGGAGAATTCAGCCCTGCCCAGCGGTGGGCAATGACGGCTTCCGATTTCTGAGCCCTGGAGGGCTCCAGAGCTGTCCTTCTGCTCCACCTCCAGCTTTCAGCAGGTCTCCTGTCTGTACTTCCGGCCTCTCCCCGGGTGCACTTCTGTTGGGGTCGACCTGCTGCATTCCTTCCACGAGGGCAGGGAGGCCTGATCTTCCGTTCCAGCCTTGGTCTTCTGCAGGACTGAGCAACTGAGCATCAAAGGAGGGGCCTTCTCGGCCTTTCTGTTCCTTCTCCCCTGACACCTCTGCCTCCACTCTAATGCAGGGCTGCCACCCCATGCCAGCCAAACTAACCCTGTATCGTGAATGTCTGTGTCCCCCAACTATATGGGGTAAGTCCTAATGGCCAATGTGATGGTCGTGAGGGCTGTGGAGGTGACTAGACCATGAAGATGCAGCCCTCATCAGTAGGTTAGTTCCCTCACTCTAGAGACCCCAAAGAGTTCCCTCAACCCTCCCTGCAGGTGAGGGCACAGTGGGAGACAGCCATCCACTCACCAGAACCCCAATCTGCTGGAGCCCTGTCTTGACTTCCAGCCTCCAGAACAGTCAGAAGAAGATCTGTTATTGTAAGCCACCCAATCGATGGCATTCTCCAATGGCAGCCTGAGGAGACAAGGCAGTGGTGACAGTGAGTCCCTGCCCCTTCCCTTGCAGCGAAGACCCCCATCAGGCAACAGGGCAGGTCCTGGGTGCCTGCTGGTTTCCATCGCCACACCGCCGCCCTGCCTCTGCCGAGTGTCAGTGTGTGGGGCAGGTGGCTGCTTGTGTTTCCCTCATGACAGCCGACCTGGGCCTCAATTCAGAGCCAGGACAGGAAGGCGGGAGATCACTCTCTTCCTCCAACAACGGCTGCTTCTTTCCCTGCCCCTGCATGGTCTGCAGTAGCTAAACCTCATCATGCAGGGCTTTGATGAGAGACAGGTCTCTCCAGGTAGTGCCTACACATCTGCACACTAGACAGCACCTGCACACCTGTGTTACAGAGGGGTTCGGTTCGTTGGGGTCTCCCTCCTTGACCCCTCTCTTTTATATAAGCCACAGGGGAAGCCAGTGGGTGATGATCAGCAGGTGGGTGCAGACTTCCTTTTTGAATGACAGACACTTCTGGAGATCTCAAACTGAGACTTTAACCTATATTTGGTTTCAATAATCAGTTAATATTTCAGTTGTAGTTTCCTTTCTCACTTTAATGGGAAGCGCTTCATCTTCCCAAGACTGCATATTGGTTTTACCTGTCTCTGCTTGGCGGGTCTTATCTCTTTGTAGAATTCTCGCTCCCCAGTTGTCTTCTGATTTGAGCTCCTCAGTGGGCTAAAACACGTGAATTCTTAAGATTAGACGGACGGTCTTCCTATTATTAAAGTGCAAGTGATATTTTTATAGCCATCTACTTCCTTAGCAGAGGTAAAAATCTGTGCAAATTTTAACAAACACATTTAGCTTATATTTTTCCTATTTGCCTAGAAAGTAATCTATATGTTATTCTGCAATAACAAATAACTTTAAAGTATCACTGGTTTCAAGTAGTTTTCAACCTACTTGTCCATTTTAGAAGGGCAACAGATTCCCTGAGATTATTTTCATACTAAAATCCACACTGACAGAGCCATGTCCAACTGGAATTTTCCCATTTATTATGGCAGAAAGACTTGCATTGAATACGAACGGCCAAGTGGATGTAATTTTTGTCACTGGAGAATGGACTCATTCATTCTTTCATAAATCTTTTATTATCTTCATAAGTCTCCAAGTTTTTCTGACTACACCTCAAAATTGTAGTCAAGGTTTTGGGACTTAGAAATGATCAAACTAGATTAAAGTAATTTCTTACAGAACTTGAGCCTAAATCCAAGCCTCCTACCTGTTTGGGTCTGTGTGCAATACCTGTGTTGTTGAGCTTAGTAGTAGAAGTGCAGATTGTAGTTCCAACTGGGCTAAATTTTAGCCAAATATTTATCTGGATAACTATTGCATTCAGTTCTTTTCTTGGATAACAAAGTAGGTTGGAGAAATCCTAAGAATCAAGAGATTACAAGGATGCAAAATAGGATTTTGGGGAAAAAAATAAAAGTATATGATTTTAGTTGGAAACAAGAGAAATGAGTGATTTAGTAGAAATCATGCCAAGAACAGAGGGGTTGTTTGTTTCTGATTTTGCTCATCTGTTTATTTATTTATTTGTATGTTTTCCCACTTCCAGTGAGAAGACCATTTTGGTAGTTCCCAAAAGATAAAATGGGTTCCTAATAAAGGATTAGAAATTTAGGTTAGAAGTAAGAAAAGCCTCCTGGCAGCACAGGCGATTAAACTTTGCAACAAGTCTCCAAAGAAGAGTTTGAATTTCTTTTCTGAAGTTCCTCAAAATGAAGATAATATCTCATTTATTTGAGTTTTGTTTAAAGTATCGTCTGGAGAGGTAAATTCTGACCTCAGAAGATCCTTTCCTGTCAAACATTTTATTGCTTATTGGAAAAAATTAATACTACATAGCTTTGGGGTTTGGTTGGTTGGTGTTGGGTTTGGTGCTAGGTGTTATACCCAGGACCTCACGCATGCTAAGGACACACTCCACCACTGAGCTGCGTCCCCAACCCATAGCTTGCTTTATCTGTCTATCTATCTTTATCTACTTTTCTTTTATTTTAGTACATCTTAGTTGTGCATAACACTGGGGTTCATTTTGACATAGTCACACAAGCATGGAACGTTGTCTGCTCCAGTTCAGTCCCCAAGACTTCCCCTTTCCTTCCTCTCCTCCCACCCTCTGGTCCTTTCCTTCTACTCCAGTGATCTTTCTTCTATCTATATCTAGTTTTTTAATTGGTGCTTTAATGACATACATCAAGCTGAAATTCACCTTGGTATATATTTATACATGTACTTACGATAATTTGGTTTGACATTCATGTTCTGAATTGATTTTTACATCTCTAAGTGGTGGATCTAGAAGACATTTTTTTCCCTCTTTCACAGATAAGGGAACAGAAAAACAGGAAGTACATCAACAGTAACATAAATGGGGCCAAGAACTTTTACCTTTGAACATGATGATGACTCAGTGCTTTGCCACAGTATATTTATAGTTTGATATAAATCTTGGAAAAGATAAAAAAATGCAATTTAAATGAAGACTTTCGGACATTACAACCATTGATTTGGGGGTTATTAACTCTAATTAGAATGCTACATAAATAACATCTGATTAGTGTTTTATATATATGTATGCACATTTAATATACCATTATATTTGCAGATTTGTACACATATGCTCTCAAATATCCTTCTTGCAGGAGTCTCTTTCTCCAGCCATATAGATTTTCATCCCTGGGATTTGAACAGGAGGCTAAGCTCATGGGTGGACACCCCCTTTTGCTAATCATTGTTTGAAAACTTAAACATACAATTTGGTGGATTAGGTAATACACACAAAGTTCACCAGCCCTTAAATATGTCAAAATTTTAATGTAAGATTATCCTGTTATTTTATATTTGCAACTTCCTGAACCAAAATACCCTTGAATTAAGCCTCAGGAGCTGAAGGTGCGTTGCATTCTGCCAAAAGCATTTAAGTGTTTCCATTTTTCCATAGGGTTTGCAATTTTTAAAATAACAACTCTTCCCCTCCCTCTTTTTTCCCTTTACCTATAAACAAGAAATTTATAGCAAAAGAAACTTGAACATAAGACTTTGTGTCCTCACAGTGACTGAGTGTGCTTGGATTGGAAATATTGCTTTTGCTGTTATGGTGTTTGTGTATTGAATTTCTGGCAGGATAATCCTGGCAGTGGAAAAAAAGAATTCCATCTATAGAGTTTTTTTGGGTTTTTTTTTTTCCAGGAATTATCAGTGCCAGGCATGGTTTTAAGTTACATTTTAACAGTGAGGTGGGGAGAGATTGCCCCAGATGGTGAATGTAAAATGTGCCATAAATTTTAATGAAGCAAATAAGTCACTAATAACCCTACTGCTAACACTGCTATGTTTGAGACCGACCTTAATAAAGGAAAATTAAAAAGGCACATGTAGCCCTTAAACAAGTGCCTAAGAAGCCTAATAT
The DNA here is from genome assembly GCF_902686455.1 of Sciurus vulgaris. NCBI lineage: Eukaryota > Metazoa > Chordata > Mammalia > Rodentia > Sciuridae > Sciurus > Sciurus vulgaris. Next base: position 153,945,133 of record NC_136467.1, read on the forward strand.
GATTTACTAATTCAGCTATTCACACTCTGATTGCACAGCCCCTGGTCATCTGCCCAAGTACAGCTGCTTCGAGTAAAATAAATAAATAAAGAAAGAAGTTTATTGACCACCAGATGTCCTAGCCCGTAATGCATGCTGTCAGATTTCAGATCCCGAAGTTCAGGCAGATTTCCTGAATATACATATATTTTGGGAAACACACTACTTTGAAAAACATACATATATAATTTTTTTTTTTTTTTTCAGCCAGAGACTGGAGATGACTTTGTTGCTTCCTTTAAGTGAGATCGCAATCCCTGGATTTCTTTTTTGTGAAGCAAAATCTAACAGGCTCTTGGTTAAGGATTCTGGGAAGGGGCATATGGGATCTTTTCATTTTTCATTAAAAACCTGGCATAAGATTCCTGATGCTAGGCGTCATTAAGTCTTTACCAACCCAAACGATTAACTTGGATATGGTAACTGAGCACCATTTTCTAGTTGAGATGGCTGGTGGCCAGGGAGGTCACCTGACCGGGGAACACCCGACAGGAGACAGCCGATCACCAAACTCAAGCCTCTCAGACCACATGACTTAGTAATGTGCACACTCAGTAGACAGCGTGCTGATGTGTCCATGCATTATTAAATTCACAGAAAAATAGAAGGGAATTTAAAGGATGAAATAAAAATGAGATGGGTGGTATTTAAAAATATCTGGCTACTTGTGATAGCTCCAATACTCAGCTAATAGCTGGAGGCAGAAGGTACAGTTACAGCGAAGCGCCTCACTCATCACAGAGCCCCCAAATCTATATTTCAAAGACTCTTCCTGGTAATATTAATTCTCCTTGTGCTGATCTCTTCTCGGATCTGATCAGGCATTTGTTCACCTCCTGAAGGAGCTGATAAAGAGCTCAGCTGAAGCAGACAAGGATTGGCTCTGCCAGCTCTTACTTTGGGCTGCAGTTATGTGATTTGTATTATCTTTGACTTGGGATTATTCCTCAGGACTCTTTAAACCTCTTGCCCATGTCATAAGGATTTAGTTTAGTTAAAAGAATAATGTTTAAAATCCCAGTTAATTAGGAGCATGCAACTTGCAACCTGTCACAGAATCCTGGGAGTCTGCAGAGGCTTGAGGACACGGGGGCAGCTGCTCCATGGGGGTCAGTACTCCCTCCTGGTGCCTCACCTGCTTGGGATGCACGAGAGTTCCGGGGCTGGGGGCTCCCCGGCAAATCAGTTCATAGACTGTGCCCACTTCCCTTAGAACTCCTCATTTTTGATAAAAATAAACATAAAGAGAAGATCTAGGTTTCTGTCACATTGAACTTTGAGAGCGTCGCTGTGGGTCATCATCTGTCTCCAGGCAGACTCTGCATCATCAGAATGACCAGTCCTTCATATTGCACTCATCCCGATGCCCTGCCTAGTCCAGTTTCTCAACACAGGCCAGCTACTCTCAAAATAACTCCGTCTACAGTGCTCTTAGATTACACGCTCCTGAACTACTTGCCATGGATGAGAAAGCACAGGCAGCCAGGACACACCAACCCTACTCTGGCAGATGTGTGTCGAGTTTGGTTCAGTGGATGTTTAATTTGGGATGTTGGTGCCAGACATAGTGAAGGGGAAGCTCAGGAGCTCCCTGCGCATCTGCGTTGGTTTCACAGCCTGGTTTCAGCCAGACGCTGTGTGGCAATCACTAGGCAGGTACCAGGAGACTCTATGCAGCATGGCTTTGTTTGTTTTAGGCAGGATATTTTAGCCCTTACGATTGTGTGCTTTGACTACAATTTTGCTCACCTATTTATACGATTCTCTCTTGTCCAAAATGTGAAAAATATGCTATTACATATACGCAAGAAGACAGTTCAGACTGACACAGGGCTATAAACCCACATCAGTCCACAAACACAGAGGCTGAAGGCAGCCTGTTTCTACCAGTTACAGTATGACTTCCAGTCCAGGTGAGAACCATGCCCCATGGAACTTAACTAGTGCTTCAGACGTGGGCCAGGGTTACGCTGATCGCATCAACCCTCCATGTGAAAAAGACAAGGGCTACGTCTGCTCTTCAGTAGTGTTTCTGCATCCAAAAAGTTATTCAGAATTATTCACAATCTTTTTACATTCAACACCCAGTCTCTCCAAATGTTTCCTCATTATATCTTTGAGTTAACATGCAAAGTAATAGGTCCCAGGATCTTCTCAGTGACAAAAGACAAAAAAATAATATTTTTGTCTATACAGCATGCTAAGGAAAGCTCAGAAAAAACTATCAAGTTATCTGAAATATTTAATTTCAAATACTGGAATTTCAGAGAATGACAGGCTAAAATTTATGCTATGGCTTCAACATAAAAGCTGATTTTAATGTAAAAGTATTTCAAAGTAATTTTTATAAAAATTAATTTTAAATCTGGGTGAGGAGGAAAAAGTAGAAAACAGCTTACAAGAAAACCTCTCCTATTTATAGGTATTGAACTTTCAAGTCGCTATTTCAACCATAAAAGACCTAGTCTGAAATGTATTTATCTTACTCTTAAAAGTAAGGAATATGCTATTTTTCAAATAATCTGATTGCAAAAATCAAAATATTAGGAGGATCCAAGCAGAACTGCCAGTGGAAGCTTCAGATGGAAGACCTGAGACTCGGGTAGATAATGTTTTCCTCCGTCTGGGGCCAGGTGAAGGGTGGACAGAGTGGGGAAACAGTCTCGTTCATGATGGTTTCTCGCACCTTCCCCTGGACATGTGTGATTAACCAGGGCCTGTTGTGTTCACTCGGTAGATTTGGATACAAATGGATAAAAAGGTCTTTTCATCTCCTTTATCAGTAGTCCCCTGAAGCCAAGGCAGGTGTCTGTGGGATTAAGCATAATTACAGAGGGAGGGGAGAGAGCAGGGCGCTAGATAATAACTCCCAGCAGAGCTGGAATTTGAGACCGGGCAGGTGCTGCGGGAGGCCCGGCCAGCTCGTTTGAGCCCCGACGTGGTGTGAAGGCCCACATATTCATCCTTTCACTGGGGAGGGCTCTGGCAGCCGGGCCTGCAGACAGGGTGCCAGGATGGCGGGCGTCAGCTCCGTGGCTACCAGGGCAACCAGAGCCTGCTTCTCACTGCCGCCTTTGTTGAGCGTCAGGCACGGGAAACAAAGTGCCACTTCTTAGCATTGTGCAGGCACAGGCTTAATGTCCTCTGGCTCATCATCGAGAATTAGCAGTGACTCTATTACCAGATGGGGGAGCAGCAGCAGGTGACAAAGGCCCACAACTCCTAGTCAAGAGTTCTGAGCCCCTTCTCTGGGTTTTTCAGCTTGGGATTGACCTCTTCGGCTCGTGTATTCCCATTGTGAAGGCCATTCTGTGATCCCATAGAAAAGGCGGTTTTCTTTCTCAATTTGGAGGGTCTGACCCATGGTTTGACTGGAAGGGGGGAAGAAAGTCTTGAAAGAAATTTGGACAAAAAGGTCCTTCTTCAGCTCAGGGAACACCTGGACGACACAAAGCAGACCCACGCTGGGGGCTCCCACCCACCCACTGTGCCAAAGCACCCTCCAGCGCAGGCCCAGCCCAGCCGCGTCTGGACCTCGCTCAAGGCTCATTGTGGGACAAGACCTCAGGGATAATGCCACTTTTATCTAGCTGTACCCATGGTTCTCTAGCATCTAGAGAGTGAGAAGGAACCGGGAGAGTGTGTGCTTCTGATGACCCTGTGCTTTTTCTAAGCTCAGTGAATGGACAAGAATTTTAGCAGCAGCTGATGAATTATTGGGACGAATCTTGAAAGAAAGAACTGTATTGTCTGCTTGTTTGTTTTTAAGACCTCAGTTAAAAGAGAGTCCCGTTTTTATAGCTGGATTAATGATTTTTTTTTCTCCCCTGAACTTGAAGGCAAACTAATGTTAGCATTCCAAATTGTAATAATAAGAGAGAGCAAATAAAGTTATTTTCCCCAGTATGTCACAGGGTACCATTTACTGCATAGTGGTATAAATTACTATGTAATAGAAATATTCCATTCATGTGATTAAAATGTCTGTTTTGATATTTTCTGTCCTGTCAACTAGAAAAAAAAATGAAAGGAAATGATTGACATTTTTGATGTATGAAGTTAGAAAATGACTTTATCGTATAATTGCAAATTTCACACAAGTACCCAGGTATGGTATTTCTCTATATGTCATTGAGGCTTTGTAAAATACCCGGAAGTTCAGTATGTCTCTGCTCTATGCCCACCAACAGTGTGCCAGGAAAGTCAAGACTTACAGTTTGATGAACACATATGTTTAAGATGGCGGGAGGAATCTCAGCATTAACACTTTGGTGCTTCAGAGTAGGGCAGGGCAGGTCGGGGAAAGTGAGCCTAAATCTTTGAAGGATTTAAGGACATTTCTAAGGGTACTGAACAAAGAGCAGATTAAGGGCATCTTGCCACTGCTCCAGCCACAGGCTGACGGGAGAGCAGTCTTACTCTGGGAGAGAACTCAGGTGTGCAGACTCTGCAGGGCTACTAGCTGGGTGTCGGTGGAGGGGTGTGGGCAAAGAAGAGGGACCCGCAGGGGCAACCCTCTTCCACCCCAGCCTCTGGGAGACTGTTCCAAGATGTATGCCATCCAAACAAAACAATCACAGCATTGGAGCGAACCAGCTATTTGGAGTTCTCTAAGAAGCAGAGTGGATGAGGATCCCGCTTGAGGCTTGATTTAAAATTCACTTTGGCAAGGACAGCACTGGGCTGGAGCCATCAGTAGAGAGCCTGCTGGCGTCAGTGAGGAGTGACATCTGTAGGCAGCACGATGAGAGCAACAACCTGCACTGAGACACACCAGCAGCAGGCAGCCTGGAGACGCCCCCGCAGAACCCCAGCAGCAGCAGGAAGGAATATCGGAAGCCTGGTGAAAAGTCCCACTCGCTCCCTGGTCCTCTCAAGAGCAGGTGGCTAGAGACCCAGCCGTTCACCTGGAGGGGATTGAGGAGGAGGGAGGTTTTATCTCCATGTTTTATGAATTTCAGGCTGACTGCAGCTTCGTCACACCTGGGAAATCCTACTTATCTACAATTGAAGTGCGGGCAGTTTATCTACGCTTACTATTTATGGACATTTTCTGAAGGAGAGCCCTGTGTCATTCTAGTAGAAATAATTCGATATGTTTAATATCTAAATATGAGCTTTGATTGTTTTATTTTATTTAGAGTCCCTATAAAGCATGAATCCTTACATGAACAATAGGGTCGGAAATCTTCAGAAAAGTTCCTGAGGAAGCAGATAGCATTGGTTAAGTCCACTTGCCCCAGGGCTGGGGTGTAGCGCAGTGGTAGGGTGCTCGCCTAGCATGCACAAGGCCCTGGGTTCCATCCCCACCACCAAAAATAGTAAATCACTCAACTTGCTCACTGAGCTGGACATGGGAAGTGAGTCTTAGACTGGAAACCGTGGCCAGGCACCTGGAAGAGAAGTGAGCTTTGGAACAGGCAGGGATGAGGCAATTTAGAGGTGTCATCCCACAAGGGTAATGCCAACAGAATCAGAAACATGAGTTCAGCAATAATGTCTGGCTTCTTGTCCAGGCAGCTTCTGGGCCTGGTTACGGAAGCCATACACAGTGATAGGAAAGAGAACAGAGGAATTACCAAGAGCAGAGGCTGTGGGCTCTGCACATCTCAGGCTGGGGGATCTGGCTGTGACATAGGCATCCATCAAGGAAGATGCGCTGCAGGGAAGCAGGATGAGTTAAGCAGGGGAGAGTGGAGACAGGCTGGGATCTGTGGGCTAGCTCTGATCCTGGTCACTCCCTGTCCCGAAGTTACCTCCCTTGCACAAAAGCTGCTTCCCAACTGTGTGTGCCTTTCCCTTGGCACTTCCAAATTAGCACCACTCAGGGAAAAGGGCTCTGGAAAACACAGTCTCCAGCCTGACCAGGTGGACCTCCCTCGGTCGGGCCGTCTATCCCTGTCCATGTGACGCCCTACACAGACTCCTTCCCTCACAATCAATTTACAACCAAAGAGAGCAGCACGATCCATCTGACAGAAGTCGTTCCTGGCACAACCAAGACCACATTGACCTTCTACCCCAGAGGACAGAGGACGTCAGTGTGCCCGCCTTTGTGTGATGCTCACTCCTCTGGTAGGTGACTCACATACCCCTTTTGGCGTTTCATTAATTAAATATTGAAACCATGGCTAATGGCGTGCAAACCTTAGCTAGTGGTCACTTCTTCATCTGGTCATGTTTGTTGTTCATGAAGCTCTTCCTCCAGGAAGTGTCCTCACTCCCTCTGCTCTGGGAAAGCAACTCAGCTGGCCATGGTCATGGTGGAAGCCATGGCTGAAATCTGTGACCCTGGGAAGTCCTTCCAGCACAGGGTTGTAGGTTGTAATTAACTTTTATTACAAGACATGTTAGTGGTAAGAGGACCCCAGAAGCATCCCTTTGTTGTAAACATACCCCTCCATCCATCTATCCTGCGGTAGCAATTGAGGTCCCTCTTCACAAAATCGACCATCCCAGCCTCAGGCCTCGTAGCTTAGTGGCGAGAGAAGTTCAAAGCAGCAGGTGGGATGCCCACCTCCCAGGGAAATGGAAAGAGCGTGTGGTCCCTCCTGGAAGCATTTCTTCCTCGAAACTGAGACCTATAAAATGACAGAGCCCGAAGCTGTGGGGACGGCGGGTGACCCCAATGCTATGCGAGTGGACGATGGAGGGAAACCGCCAGAGGAATGAGCCACGTTCCTTTCCTTGGTTCTCAGGAGCAGCACCAGCCACATTTGATGACATGGAGCGGAATCGCAGCCTTGAGGACGCTACCTAACACAGCTGGCACCGCCACCGAGTCTTCAAAGGCCATGTCATCGCGGCTCAGATGAGCCAGGTGGTGGAGCTGAGGCAGGAAGCTGGCACCCCACAGCAGGGACCCCCTGGACCCCGCAGTGACGCCAGCACTCAGGGTCTGCCCAAGAGGCTAGCGGGTCAGGGACCAAGGCTCTCTAAATATTTAGTATTTCAATAGGAAAAGCAAATCCACATTCAGAGTGTGCGCCACTTCCAGCAAGAGCAAATGATGCCTCTTCCGTCATGGAAATTCTTCCACTGAAAAAGCCTGCCAGCAGATGGCCGGCTCACACCCACGTGCCGTGCTGGGGGCCTGCGCTCTTTGCTCTTGACAGTCTGGGAATCAGTGTCTGCAGCCAGCACAGCACTGTGACTAGATGTCCCTGTGGCTGAGTTCATGCACAGCCTCTGTCTTTGCTTCCACAACCACGTTGCTTGTGAGCCTACTGTTCAAGAATGGGGTGACTGGAGAGGAGGTTGACGGGGACCCACAGAGTGTGCCGCGGCATCCAGGATGTCCCAACACCTGCGGTTGACACTTCTGCTTAGGAGCATTTGGAGCAAATATCTTCATACTCTGCTCATTTGAAGAGCTCGGGTTATGCACTTTTTCCCTAGACCTCTTGTTACCAATTTTCCAATCATGTTCCTTCCAAATAATCGACCATTCAGTCAAATTATTAACTATTGCCCGTGAATTAACCTAGATCTAAATTCTGCCAGCTTCTCCTCCCACCACAGTGGAAACCATATGAAATGCCATGTGTTTTGGTTTACCTTCGGGCTCTTCCTTAGGACCTCTCTGGGATGGGTGTACTGTTTCAAAACACCTACTTTGGCGTAAATGCAGCACATCATGCAAAGTTGTCTGTGAATCAGGACCCATTTTTATTACTCATCAGTCTACTCATCTCAGGGGACTGCCCCTGAAGCCATAGGGAACCTTGGATTTACAGTCATGTAGCAACAGCATGAAACTCGGAGCCACCTCCTCAGGCAACGTGCTCCTGCCTTCACAAGCTGAGTGCAGGCTCCTACCTACCCTTCAACTTCTTCAACGCGCCCTGTTGCGCACACCCAGTATGGAGGGGTCACACATGCCCAGTGTGATACAGGCACGCAGGCTTGGAGATTCGTGGAACCCACAGATACGTGTTCAGTCTCTGCTAGGTGATAAGCCAGAAGCTATTTCTCAGAATACAGTCCCTGTGGAAATGGCCTGGGTTTGTTCTATGGTCCTACACCTGTGTGGTGACTCAGGCACAGAGCCTTCACGGAGGCTCCAGACTGCCTTCTCCTCTGCCATACACTTCAAGCCTCATTATCAGCTGGGGATACAGCCCAGGTGTGAGAGCAGAATACACAGCAACTTGGACTTGTGACAAAACTCTTGTGCTAAGCACCAGTCAACAGCAGCAATCTTTTGTATTATTCCTAACCTGAAGACATTCGGATTTCAAAATTCAAAGAGGTTCCCTGTAAATTTTGTTCATCTTTCTTAATAATTAGAAGGGGCACATGTAGCAACTTCTCTGTCACCTTGGAAAGGACACTGTGGCATGTCCCTAGATATTTCAGCAAGAAGGTGAGACCATGAATGTTGGTGAGATTTAGTTCTCAGCCTCTGATACACATGCAATTTTTTCCAAAATAACTGGGGATGTTGCTGCTTCCTGCTCCTGATTCCTATCAGCTTGACAGCTGATGTGACGTCTTGTTTAATGGAGAAATGATCCATGCTCCTGTGGGCAAGATCGCAGAGGGCTGCAGTGCCAGTGTGGTCCCAAAGCAGAGCACGGAGGCATATGTCTGGCCCTGGAACCTCAAGCAGCGTGCTATGCGTGGGCTCTTACTAACATGGGTAAAGAAAACCCGACGGATCAAGTGTGCACAGCAGGTATCAGGGATGGTGTTCATTTTCTCCAGTAAATAAGTCGTGTCTGGAACAACAGCTGGAATCAGAGCCACAGCTTAATTAGTTCACAACCGTCCATTTTCATTCACCAAGATCTGTGTTTCCTTCAGGAAAGACAGGGGGGGTGGATGGCACTGTGGCAGGAACCACAGTCTCCACGTTGGGTCCTCTTTGGTAGCATATTTGAGAAACTCACACTCAGTCCTGATGGCAAAGCCGGGACTGGGCGGCCTCCACACACTCTAATTCCACTTCTGTGGGACCCCACTGACGCGGCCCAGCTTCTCCAACCACTGACGCAGCGGCCCTCCCTCCCCCACGGCCTGCAGCTCAGAGGAGACAGAGCATCTGAGCCACCTCCCGGTCTTCAGCCCTCCATTGTGTCTGTAACTGTCTCCAACGTGTTTTAGTTGGCTCTGATTTTTGAGAAGCGTTCCTCCTAAACTAGCAGGCCACTTTGGCATCATGCTTGCAAAATAACAGGTGCATGATCAATATTTGTTCATAGATTGAAGCGTTGGGAAGGGGATAGAGTGTGTGTGTCCACACTGGGGCTCGCTGAGAAGGTAGCTGCTCACCCAGTAAGTGACACCTAGGCAGGATCAGCTCCACAGCCAGCGAGGATCCTGAAAGAGCCAAGTGCTGGCTCAACGGCTTCCACCCGTCTCCTACCAGGGCCATTCCTCAAGAAGCTGCCTGAGGGTAAGGAAACATGGGAACCCCACCACATCAAGGACGAAGAGAAAACAATATTTTGGGAGGCATCTCAGGAAAGTTCTGCTCCTTCCTTTCTTTCATACACAGACACACTGGAAACAGAGGAAAAGCAACCCACCACACACGGCCTACACCGAATTTGTCAAAAGGACACTTTCAGGAGTGACAAAACATGCACACATAGACTGCCCCAGGCAGCCTGGTCGCGTGTCCCAGGGGACACCCACCTGCAACACGTAGAGCTTAGTAGGTAATATTTGCAAGACTTGCCTGAGGGTCAGAACCAGGAGATTATCTATTCCATGTCACCCACGTATTTTCCCACGTTTGTGACACATTGTTTGTCTGTATTGCACGTGAAGCTAGCATCCTCTTCCTCCTGATTTTTCCTCATTATTTGAATGTCTATCTTCCTTAATTTATTTCTTGTTAAATTTCCTTTATGCCCTATTTTTAAATTTAGCTTCTTTCACTCCCATAGTCCTACAAACTCAATTTACTACTGTGTCTCTCCAGGAATTCTTTAGAGCAAGGACGGAGACTCCTGGGGTAGAACATTTTATCATCCGATATGTAAATTTATGTTTGAACATAATGCCAGGCACAGTGGTGCACACCTGTTATCCCAGTGACTCGGGAGGCTGAGCCAGGAGGATAGCAAGTGTGAGGTTAGCCTCGGTCACTTAGCGAGGCCCTAAGCAACTCAGGGAGGCCCTGTCTCAAAATGAAAAAATTTGAAAAGGGCTGGGGCTGTAGCTCAGAGGTAAAGTACAGCTAGGTTCAATTCCCAGTATCAAAAAAGATGATAAAAATTCAGGATCTTTTATTCCCAGGTATTATACACTATTATTATATTAACACCACCAGATTTCTTGATATCTTGAGCAATCTGAATTTCTTAAGGGAAAGGAAAAGTACTTTTGAAACTGAAGTGAACCTTAGCAATCATATTGTGCCCCTGGAGGTTTAAAGCTCGCACCCACTTTCTGGGATCTTAGAAAAGTTATGCCACAAGAAGCACAGCGTAAATCAGCAGCTTTTCCCTGACAGTCCAGCGCTCTGAGGCTTGGGTACTGTGGGCTGACTGATCACTCCTCACATCACAAGCAAGAAGAGACTTGGTAGTGGCATGTAAGGGCTCCAAGTCTAAGAGAATGTGTCTGCCGTTCTATCTTCCCAAGGAATGAAATGTTTTCCTGCACAGTATGTTAATACACCCATGAAATGTGGTCAACATCTGAAAGACAACTGTTTTAAAGTCATCACCAAAGATGCACCAGGAGTAAAGTTTCCCTTTCAAGTAAACAATACTACAGGTTTTCCCCTCCTCAGGCTACATCCCAATCCCTTTTAACTTTATTTTGAGGCAGGATCTTGCTAAGTTGTCCGGGTTTTGGCCTTGCCACTCTCCTGCCTCAGCCCTCTGAGTAGTTGGGAATACACGTGTGTGCGTCCGTGCCAGGAGTGGCCTCTAGTCCTATTATTGTGTCCTATTTTTAAGGTGAAAGGTGTAGATGATGCAATCAAACTCGTCCCTGAAGTTGGGAAATGGATGGTTATATATGTTCTCTGAATGCCCTGGTACTAGTATTTGACTCTATGAAGAACGGCATAATTGCTCATGGATACATGCCTGCCTAAGGAAATTCCCTGGACTCTTCAACTTAACTGCCGTCTATGTGTGCTATTAAAACGATCTGCTTTTCCAAGCAGAGCTGACCTCTTTTCACCACTGTCTTGGTTCCCCCCCACTGAACAGCAAGCCCAAAATTTAAAATGTATATTTTAAAATAAGACAAATTTTGGAGTTAAACTAGATCATTTGCATGTTTAATCATTTCACTGAGAACATATTTTAGGAGTATTTTATTACCAAAAATTTCAAACATATACAAAAATAAGTAGTATAAAGAACTTTCTGGCATACAAAACATTCCACATCAGTTACCCGCTTCCTGTAGCGGCCTGGAGGGAGCCTTCTCCCAAGGAATGCAGGTTCCTTTCATTGCACAGCATCCCTCGAACGCCAGGATACCGTGCTCACATGCAGACGTCTGTGCCTCCCACCTGATCCAGTGTTTCCTATTCCTGCCCATGAGCACACTGGTTTAATTATGGCAGATTTATCATGAGGGTTAATTTCTGGCAGGTCCAGATGTCCTCTACCTTACACCAGCGCTCCTTCTTCCCATGTATCTCCCAAGTACCATTGCTGTGTGTTTTCCAGTTATGCTTTACAATTATCTTCCCTGTCTCTGGAAAATAAAAGTTGCCTTTTATTGAGATGGCATTAAATTAATTAAGTTAGGCTCTCTATATGGTTGTATTTCCCTATAATCCTTTAGTCCTAAGGAATGTATTTCAGTATTTTCATATTTAATTTTTATATTGTTATCCATGTGACCAGAATCATATGGTTTCCATATTTCTCTATTTTAATCAATAATTGGGCACTTTTTAAAATTAAATTCTTATTTCTCAGTGTCATCCAATCCTGAGAAATGAATCTTGCTATGTCTAAAAACATCAAGTTCATATTGTTGAATGATATAACCTTGTTCAACATGCTGTGTATTCTAGAACATGCAAGGCAGACTGGAGCACATGACGTAATCTAGAACAAATAGTGTGAATTAGAGTATGCACTGGATGCACCATCTAGAACATATGCAGTGGGACCTAGAGTGGGTTGTGTAACCTAGAACACGTTGTGTGATGTACAGTGGGTTGTGGTCTCTAGAACATGCAGTGCAGACTAGGGAGCATGGTGTGGTGTTGGGAAGTCCAGAGCCTGCTGTGTGATCTACATGTTGTGTAGTCTGCAACATGCCCTGTGGTCTAGAACATGCATCATAGCCACCTGCCTGATGGGGAGTTGGCAGAATGTAGGCAGAAACCGAGGCCACCTCTTTCAGGACAGACCATATTGCTGTTTTCATGCCTGAAAATGTCTGTCAAATGGAGAACTACGATTAATGTATTCTGATTTTTTAATGTCATGGAAGGTATTTTTGTCAAGGTAGGATAATGAATTCTCCTATTCTACACGATCTCGTAGGTCATATAGGATATGCATGTCCATTCCACAATACAATGAAGTCAGATTGTCTTTCATTTTTATGTCAAGTACCTTTACTCTTAAGTAGTAAACTGGAAGATAAAGACATGTCCATGAGAAGGCTAAGTGTTCCTGCCATGAAAGAACTTCTTGCCTCATGATATGTATATTCAGCCACAGTACAAGCTGCTTGGTCTTTGAATAACTGCAACAGTAAAAGTCTCTGCAGGCAGAAACCCTCCCTGAGCAAGGACATCTGAGTCATGCTACAGGACTCTCAGAATCCTGCTCTGGGGAAAGCTGAGGAAAGATATTTGAATCCGAAGTCAAGAAATTTTAAAAAAGAAACGGAAATATGAAGGAGCGGAGTTGATGTGAACCAGAAGCAACTTGTCCATTTCTCAGATATGAAGTTTAAGGCCTTGTGGAAAACTCGTCTAAAAACGCCATTGCTGGGTTGGTTTTGTACTGTGCTGACGGGACTAGGCTGCGGTCTTTGCTGGACTTCCTGCCTCTGGCGTGTGGGGAGGCTGGCCTGAGGGAAGCTGCCTGAGATGAGGCCTGAGGGTGGGTTGGGCCAGCTCTTGCTGCCATTCGAGAAGATGCTGCTGATTGGCTCCCCCTCTGCTGGGAAGCATCCAGGTTTCGAAGCCTGCAGCTCCCACCCCTCTCCTTGGGGACCTCCAGCCTAACTGAGGGAGGTACTCAGGTGTCACCTTAATTGCAGGGATTGCGTGCAGTGGAAAAAGATGCAGTTTCCAGTGTCCCCTCCTTGACTACGGCTCATCCTCTCCCCCAGCTTCTCGTCCACTGCCAGCCCCACTGCCTGCCACAGCTTCAGTCACACCACCTCATGCAGAGGCAGAAGCTTCCCGTGAACTTCCTCACCTGCTTCCCACTCCATGCCAAAGGGAATTTCAAAACGAAATCCCTATGCAGATTTCTGTGTTCCTAGATGGATCCCCAGTGAAACACCGTGCTCTCCATTTTTAAAACCTCACAGAGAACTTGCCATGAACTTTCCTTTTCCTGCTGAAGAAGCCGCATAGATCAGAGTGATTCTTTCCTGCGTGTTTATCAACCTGCAGGGAAGCAATGAAGACGCGGGGAGCTCACTCTGCTCAGACTCAACCTGCCCACTTGCATCTAGAAAAGCATCTCCCCGACAAGCCCCTTCCTCCGAGGGAGGAAATTAAATGGGGGAACAGCTTAGATTTAGTCACTGATGTGGGTTAAGACTGGAAGAGAAGCTTCATCCAGGGAGGATATGGAGCAGAGCTTCCTCGGGCGAGGACGGGTTCTCTTGGTGGCTTCTCTCTTCACGTGCTGTGCTGTCGGGGGTGCTGGGGAGCTCTTCCCCTGCCCGTCTTCTCTGAGTCTCCACCGTCACCTCCCATGTCTCACCTCCGTCCCAGGGTAGTTAGCCAATCCCTGGGCTAACGTCTCACAGATGTGGCCGGCGGGTGTGTGGAATGCAGCAGCTGGCAGCAACCTTGGCTCAGAACTCTGCCATTCCAGCCGGCAAGCTCGGCGCCCGGCTGACTCTGAGCTCTGTCGATCTGCTTCTCAGGTCCATTAAGCCCAAGAGTAAATGCTGAGAAGCAGGACTCTGCGCCGTGGGCTTCGAATCTGGAACTGCGTTGACTCACAGTTGCTCTTTTCTATCCCCCCAAAATAAAGAAAAAAATAGAGAAAGAATGCCTGACCATTCCTGACAAGGCCTCCTGTGTGTGTGTGTGTGTGTGTGTGTGTGTGTGTGTATGTCTGTAGGAGGGGTGGTGGATGGCAATCTCAGAGGTTGAACTACGTGTCCTTGGCCTACAAACTGGGAAAGAAGAAGCTGCCTGCAGTGACAATACACATACAGACAACCCAGCCCGAATCATTCCAATCAAATTTGCTGCCCTATTTTGTTACACACAAATCAAGAGCACAATTAAGAGATCAATGATGATTATTGTATGGCAAAAACAGTGTCTGGCAGAGAAGAAAAATCTCTGAGAAAAGAGAAACTTAATTTAGGAATGGCCATAACCCCCTGAAGCTAAATAGCTTAGCAAAATAGAATTTGAAGGCTTATTTTACAAATGACCAGACAATTTCACTCATTCTTTGCAGAATAATGACTCTGCTGCAAAGATAACAATGTCTACCTTCTTTTAAGATAAACATTTCCAAGAAGAACACAGGGAATTTGAAAATTAGATGAAGTGCCGGAGACTTTCTTCATCAGTAGTCTGTATGTTATTTTTCCAAATGAATGGGATCCACAAAAGACATGTTCTTGACTTCTCACCGTGAATATGGCCTTGAACTAATCTTGAAAGAGTGGAAAGAGATAAACATATAAATTGAATACATTAATATATTCCAGTATAAGCACATAAAAGAATTCTCTTACTTGTGTCCTTATGGTGCTTAAGAGTTTAAAGATAGGTTGATGAGGTTGTATTTGAACCAATCGGATGCAAGAATTGTTCTATGCATTCAAAACAGTCTTCATGGAGAACACGAGACTGAAGTGCTTTTCAAAAAGGATACATATGAAGGAGGAAGAGTTTCAACAAATATCAAAATATTTTGAAGGGTGCATTGTCTTTGACTTAAAAATCCCGCTACTGGTTATTTGTCATAATAATTAGAAATGTAGCTACAAAGAGTTCCATTACAATGCTAATTAGAAGAGCTAACAAATTTTGACATCCACAAAGATCCACTGTAGAGGACTGTTTAAATACATCATCATGACAGCATCCCACGCTGTCCCGAGGCTCTGCTGCCTGGCTCAACAGTGTTTGGACTGAATGCTCAGGGACTCCCCTCTTCCAGCCTCTGATCCTCCTCCAATCTGCTCTCCAGCTGCAGCCTCCAGGGCCATCTTCTCGGCCAGCCACTACTTCCAGACAACCAACACCATTTTCCATGGCTAGCTCTTCCTTGTCAATCAATGACCGTGAACGCCCAGACCCATCAGAATCAGCCCCAGGAAGTGAGGCCTCCATCAGCCCCAGGCCCCTGATATGCACATCCCCTAGCTCTCTTCTCTCTGACTTCCTTCCTCCACGATGATGAGGCCCAGGGTAGGGGGGCATGGGCCACTGCTCCCCAGAGCTGGCGGAGAGGCAGGGCGAGGGCCAAGCACTCTTAAGATGCAAACCTGGGGCTGGGCCACACCTACTCCCAAAACATGAAGAAGACATGCCAAGAAGAGTCATGGAGAACCTTTCTGCAGTTGAGGCTGCCCTGGTCCTAGAGAACCTATCCTGGTCCTTTGGGCTGTGCACTACTGGGTGCCCTGCACTGACCCCATGGCGGTGCCATCCTGGACAGACACTTCCTAGATGCAGAGATGAAACTTATCACGAGCATGGGTGACCACTGGGCCACCTCTGCGGGCTGGACTGGGGCGCATCTCATTGAAGGGCTCACCCTTGCGTACCACTGGGAGACTTTGGAGCCCAGTGACCTTGCAGAAGCCCCTCTGCCTCCCTGGTGAGCCTCTCCCTCCAGCCATGAGGCAGCCTTTAAACCACCCCAGCATCCTCTCCAAAACTCTGGACCAAATGAAAACAAGAAAGTATTTTTCAGTAAAATAGAGAATCATATTCCTTGTAAAATTCTGGACAAATAGTAAAATAATATTTGTGACTGATAAAATATGTTCAAAATATACTGTTCAACAAAAACACTTTGTTTACCAAATAAACAGTACTCTGTATATGTGAGACAGAGAGAGAAGTTAAATGACACGCCCCCAAATTGTGGGATTTTTCATTTTCTACTTCATAGTCTTTTGTTTTTAGATTTTTATAGCAAACATGTTACCTTCCACAATTAGAAATAAGCCATTCTAGTTTTATTTTTTAAAACAAGTGGCTGGCAAGAGGAGAAGGTGATGCAACTCCACGGAAAGAGATGACCCTTCTGGTCAAATGGGGGGCATGTCACATCCAGGGCTTACCACAGGGCCACCTCTCTTGGAAGGGAATGCCTGTCAGCCCTGCTTCTCAACCTCTCCTCCCTTTTCTCCTCTCCAAAGCGTTCTGTAGTCTGCACATGCCGAGCACTTGGTTCCTACGGACTCCGTGTGGTTGAACACCCTGTACAGGGCTGCGTCCCCAGATTAACGCAGGATCCACTCGCGCAGAGAAGGGAGGACTTTGCCAAAGGAGGCATGGCCTGCCCCTGGTGACAATGCAGCTGCTGTAGGCAAGGGATGCCAGAGGGATGAAGCCAGAGGGATGAACCTTGAGGGCTTGAAGAGAGGAAGAAAGAACGAGGGTGCAGCCCAGACATCCAGGGACTGCCGAAGGAGCCTGGCGTGAACCAGGCCCTCGGTGAGCTCGGCCAGCGCTCCTGCATTCTGGGTGGCCCTTGCACCATCCACGAGGGGACTGGGGTTCAAGGAGCGCTGGGTTTCAGACAGCTGGCATTCAGCCGCGGCGAGGAGCAGGGACAGAAAGCCCTTTGTTGACTGGGCCGGCCGGGGAGCACCTTGTGTGGAGCGGGATCTGGGCGAGGGTGTGCATGCTCAGATGTCACAAATGTTTTATTGTGTGTCTGGGCCAGTCGTTTTCACTTGCGATGGAACAGTCAGGGTTTTGTTCTGCATAGGCTTAAAATAAACCAGGGAGTCAGAGGGGCTTAGGGCGGAGGGAGCGGGGGAGGAGCCCCTGCCATGCTTGGTTTTGTGTTTGGTGGCTCCCTAGCTTTACCAACGGGCAACTTCCTGGGGATTTCGGGTCTTTGCGTCTTCATTAGTTCTAATTTAAAGGGCTATTTGTGCTGATAAACTTTTAAAATTTAAGTTGGAATAAGAAGTGTGCTTGTTTTCCCAGTATAAACGTGATCTTGTCGACACACTGCATTGGAAACAGTCAATGCGTGCTGTTTGTGATATTTTTCTTTCCTGGTGCTGGGGACTGAACCTAGGAGCACTTTACCACTGACTCACATCCCCAGCCCTTTTCGCTTTTTATTTTGAGACGGGGTCTCACTACATTCATTAAGTTGCTTAGGGTCTTGCTAAGCTGCTGAGACGGGCCTCAAACTTACCATCCTCCTGCCTCAGTCACCCATGTCAACACTGGGCAGGCTGAAGCCACTAGAACTGTGAAGGAGCCTTTGGGGTCTAGTTCCCCTAGTCCATTTCTGTTTAGTCCCCGCCCTTTATGAAAGAAATAACATCTCACGGGTGCCGTTATTTGAAATGCCACTAATTTAACAGAAAGCAAATTTAAAAAATAGAAAAAATACATTTTTTTCCTTCCTTGCTGTTCATTCTCCTTCTTCATTCTGCTGTTTTCCCCACATCCACCACCTCCTTTCAGGGCTGTATAATCCCTTTTGAAAATAAGTAGCTGTTTCCATGCAATCGGAATACCTGGGGCCCGGGCACAGTGCTGTTCCCCTGAACCGCCAGTGACTTGCTCTCTCTGCACCAGGATTTCCTCATCTGCCAACCGTGGATGTGATAACTCACCTTCTTGCCTACGGGGACTGTGGAGGTGCAAACACCACTAAGACCCTTTGTGAATACATGCAAGGCCTCCGATTTGTTGTTGAAGTCTAGCTGACACATACCAGTGCACAGATCACAGAAGGATGTCAGGGAAGGTCTGTGAGGTTTGTGGAGGGTCCACTTTCCCCCAAGGAGCAGTGGTGGGTCGGGCCTGCCTCCGCCCTCCCTCTGGGCCCACGGGAAGAATGCCCTGGTGAGGTCTCGGATGTGCTCGTGGTTTGGGGTAGAGCCATAGAGTCTGGGGCCTGGCCGGAGCCTCAGAACACTAAAGCAGGCTGTGGAAGAGGAGGAACTTCGTCAGATTCAGCTGAGGAACGGAGGCAGACCACAGAGGAGGGAAGGCGAGGTGGAGGGCTGGCCTGTGACGCACCTGAAGGACTGGAGCACAGGAGGCTCACGCTTAGTCACTGGGAGTAGGTGCTAAGCTTCTAAGAGCTGTAAAGAACTAAGCATGGTGGTCCTCACAAGGTGCCAGAGTGCCATCACCAGCAGCCAATGACAGTGCGCCAGGACGGGAGGGTTTCAGCTACCTCCACGCCCCAGAAGCAAGAAAACCATGTCGCCACATAAGACGGACCTACTCCTTCCCTATTCTTTCTTCTCAAACTTCATAGTGGGAGGATCTATGCTTTACCAGAGCTGGGAGAAGCGATCGAGAGTGAAAAATGAAAGACAGAATCCTACCTCTGCACTTTTTCTGAGACCAGGAATCCATCCCTCCAAAAAATTGGCAGACAAGGACAAGTCTTTATTGGATGAAGATTGAGGCGTGTATTAATGTTTTGACCTGGGTGCATTTCACTTTGACTTAAAGCAATAGGTCTGTACACTTAAGGGTGAGCAGAGAAGACATAATTGGCCCAAGTCTATACAGCAACAGCAATTATGTGCCTGCCCATTTCACCCTTGAGCAAATTTTAAAGAGACAAGAAAGGAAATATAAAATTGTAAAATGATTGTGTTTTGAACTATCTTTATTCAATATATTGATTATAGTGTCATGTTTGGGACATTGATTGCTAATATTTTTAAATAAGCAGTGAATCTCAAGAAATACTTGGGGTCACAGATCAAATTCTCAAACTCAAAACTATCCATAGGTGATCAATGAACACCTATATTATACAAGTAACAATTAAATATTGTCAGGAAACGAGAAAAGAAGGAAGACAAATTCTCTTCCCTTGGATTAGTTTGCAGTGCAATCATGGTGTTCAAATAGGTAGTATATTGCAAACTGTGAGCAATTGCAAGCTGACTTACTAGCTTTCTCATGAGCACAGGGCTTGGTAAATCCATCTCACTGACCATAAGTGGAACAGCCTCACGTTCCTTGGAATAGTGTGTTTGACTGTTCTACTGTCTTCAGGTCAGGGAGTAGGGAGCAGCGAGCAGCGTCACATTCACACACTGGGGTGCTCCTGCTAATACCCATGATCCCTGGAACTCAGACAGCCTCTCGTGCAGTTTCCTCAACTGGCCCAGCAAATTCTATGGCATGCTGACTATCACTAGAGGCGGACAGGAGGCAGCAGGAAAGCAGAAAATGCAGGCAGAGCCTCTTCACCTGCAGACCCTTCTAGAACATACATTTAAAAATGTTGGTCCACTGAAGATATTAGTGAACCGACTTGGATCTGAGCTCTCCAGAGGATGCAATATGGTAGACTTATCAGAAAACAAATGCAACACGTTCTTATGGCTGGATTGTGCCCTCCCTGTTCCCTGAAAATTCATGGGTTGAATCCTAACCTCCAGAACCTCAGGATGTGAACTTATTTGGGATGATGTAAATTAGTCAAAATGAAGTCACACTGGAGTTGTGTGGGCCCTTGTTCAGTATGGCTGGTGTCCTTGGAAAAGGGGGACTTGGACAGAGAGACATGTATACAGGGATAATGTCACGTGAAGACTGAGTTCAGCTGCCTGCCACAAGGCGAATCACTGCATCTGGAGAACAGGCCTGAGACAGGTGACCTGGAGCCTGCAGAGGAGCGAGGCCTGGCTCACACCTCGGTCAGACCCTGACCCCCAAACAAGAGATGAGCGCCTCCACTGCTTTTGCGCTCAGTTTGCACACTGCTCTAGGCTTCCAAGAGTGAGTAATCATCATCAGGTGACTGGCCGGCAATTGGAAGCCTTGTTTGAGTTGATCTGTGACCCCAAACCATACCTGCAGTTTTCTTCTTGTGGTTTAAGCATGCATGATGGATAAGAAATTTTGTCCACCACACCCAGGTGCAAAAAAGAGCACATTTCTTTATTTTCTAAACACACTTATTTCTGACCCCTCAGCTCTATGTCAAAGATCAGGGGAAATTTCAGTTGTAGTTGTGTCTTAAGAACACTTCTTCTGCAGCTATGGGGGTGAGTCCTTGGTTAACACTTGCCCTGTGTGTGGGAGGCCCTGGGCTCAGTCCCCAGCACCACAGTAAAAATGAGCAACAGAAATAAAGAAGAAAGGAAGGAAGGGAGGGAGGAAGGGAGTGGAGAGAGGGAAAGAGAGGAGGAAGGAAGGAAGGAAGTCGGTCAATCAGTCTTTGTCAAGACTGAAACCCAAGACTGGGATCCAGTCCCTGTGGGTGCATCGCCTCCTTCCTGGCCTCTATTAGGAAGGCTTCCCACTCCTCAGGCCTCTCCCTCCTGGTCAAGAGCCGCTTCTGCTTTCATATCCCTGCCCCCGCTCAAAAGGGACAATCCTACAGAACCCCTCCCCAGCTCTTATGAAGCCCCGCAAGGCCTCTCCCTGCTCTGACGGGGCGGTCAGAAGGCAGGACTCACCGATTATCATCACCTCTCTGGTATAGACAGCATATCTATTTGCAGCTCATACCACTAAACAAACTGACGTTCTCACGGATATTATATTGTTTACCTGTGAGTCTCAGATGTTCCTTTGTTCAATACACTCTCCTCTTCCCCTCGATATTACTTTTTATCACTTTCATGACAAAAATACCTGATAGGAACAACTTAGAGAAGGAAGATTTCATTTGGTTCACAGATTCAGAGGACTCAGTCGGTCGGTGAACTCCAAGGCAGAGCAACATGGTGGAAGGGGAGGAGAGCTGCTCAGCTCATGGCAGCCCAGAAGCAGAGAAAGAGGAAGGAGCCAGGGACAAGATATGGTCCCAGGACGTGCTCCCAGCGACCTACTTCCTCCAGCCCTGCCCCATTTGCCTATGGTTACCACCCAGTAGTCCAAATTATTAATCCATCAAACAGATTGACCCATGAAGAGGTTGGAGCCCTCGTGACTCAGTCACCTCTGGACTGTTGCCATGTTGCTTCACACATGGGCTTTCAGGGAACATTCCAGGTCCAGACCATACTACCCTTCAAAAGGAAAAGCCGGGCTTCCCTGGGGCCAATGGTGGACAGTCTTAGTGGACTGTGAGATAGGGGCACCCTAAGAAGCAGCACCCCAGGCTCACTCCCACATCCGGGCAGGTCAGGGAGGGAGGTCAGGACGTGGGGGTTGGGGACACACTGGGGACATCTTCCATGGCCCAGCCCAGAACTGCTCACCAGATGTGTGCAGCTCTGCTGCTCCACCTCCGTGTGAATCGTGGCTGCCTTGAGTTCACACTAAGTAGGAAAATCAATTAGAGAGAAGCCAAAGGTAACCGCAGGGAAGCCCTCCGGTCTCCATGAAATGGCTCTCTGCTTTCCTTTTCCTTTAATCAAATGTCAGTGGATCTAACTTTTCCATGCCACTCGCCATCCTTGCTCAACCTGTTAACTCAGGGCAAAACCAAAACCAAAGTAAAACAAGACAAAAATCCCTTAGTATTTTTTCCACCTTGCTAATTATTCTTTGACAAATTGACCCTAAGATACACGGAGGCCTCTTAGAAAAAGAGGGTTCCAAGGATTGCTTCTCAACTCCTCTTAAGACTGCAATACTGTGCGTGTGAGCACACATACATGCAATCACACACACTCACAGCACGCTCACTGTCTCAGGACTGGTGTGCAAAGACCGGCCCCCTCCACTGTTTTATTAGTGTTTGCACATTTGGTGCAGAGCAGTGGCGGAGGCCTCATGGCTGCAGCAGCTCCGGCAATTAGCTCTGAATGAAACAGTCATAAATAGTAATTAGCCATTCCCTCAGTCAAGTCCCAAAGCCTTTAAAAACTCCACAGAGAAATCAATGCATTCTTTTCTAAAGACCTATTATAGGCCACCACCCACTCTGCACCACTGCACAAAGGCTCCCAGCAAAAGCAGCGCCCCGGAGAGCTGTGTGCAAGGTCCTGCCGGGGCGCCAGGGAGAGAAGGCGTCACAAGAAGCCGGGAGCAGGACTGGCAGTGCACAGCCAAACAGGTACCAGGGTGGGCAGCTGCGTGCTGGAGGGAGCAAACACATTCAGTGTGGGGCACTGGACGGCACCCCAGGTCACGTGGAATTACCTCCCCCACCCCACCACGGCCCCCACTGGTAATGGAGAGGGCGCAGGAGAACCGCACGCACCCCCCTCGCTCACTGTCCCGCGAGGACGGGGACCTCACAGCGCTGGGTCCATGGAGCTGCAAAAGCAGAGCAGAGCACAGGTGGGTACTGATTAAGCCCCTCCTCCTCGGAAGGTATTTCCTGAGACCCTGAGAGCACACCTGCGTGTTTGCAGGGAGGTGGCCACAGTGACAATTAAGGCTCATCACCAATAGACTGACAGCCCGTCCGCGAGGGTCC
The DNA here is from genome assembly GCF_902686455.1 of Sciurus vulgaris. NCBI lineage: Eukaryota > Metazoa > Chordata > Mammalia > Rodentia > Sciuridae > Sciurus > Sciurus vulgaris. Next base: position 153,967,857 of record NC_136467.1, read on the forward strand.
GAGTGGCCCCGATGTGCTCATTCTACTTCGCACAGGCAGAGGTCTGCAGTGGGCCTTGAACGCTCCTCGGGGTCATTCCCTGGGCTCCAGTGACGTCTCCTCTATTCCATTTCAAACAGATTTATGTGCAGCAAAACCCTGAGCTCAGCCTGTTCACAGCCACCGTCCAGCCCGGGTCTAATCATTCACAGGGCATTTAATCAACTCTGCTATGAAACATGGGCTGGGCATTACGGGACCGACCATGACGGGTGGTGTTTTTCCTTTCTAAGAGACTCTGGTGGCCCATGGCGCCCCGCATCTCCTTCCTTCCATCTTTTGTTAGCCAGGCTGCTTACACACTATGTCCTCAGCACATCTTTCTGTGTCCCCCTAAACAGACACATGAGTGCGCACACACACTCACACTCCCCCACTAGAGACGGCCTGACGTAATGCAAGCTCCACACCCGCGGCCAACCCTGACCTTGCAATTGTGAGATGCATGAACGCAGAACCATCACTGGTCCCCCTACGGCAGGAATTCTCCCCCCTGGTTGCACCTCAGCTCCACCCGGGAGTGTCAATAACCAGAACTGCACCATGGTACTGCCTTTCTCCACGCCGAGAACCCCTCCTGTTTTCAGGACACGGCTGGAAAACTCCTTCTTGAAATGAATTAAGTCCCCACAGTAAAAACACAGTTGCAAAATACGTTGAAGAAAAGAAGTGCTGAGACCTTGCTCAGACCCCAGGTCCGAACGCATAGGGCAGGGCCAGGATGGGGACTTACCACGCATGCTCCCTGAGCTCTCTTCCGGTGTGCACGTGAGATCCAGACCCCAGCCGGAACCTCACTCCTACTGGTCTGTAAATGGGTGATAGGAAAGACCTGCTTCCAGAGTCATTGTGAATTTTTATTTCCACAATGTGGATAAAATGCCTGGAACATACTAAATACATAACCAATTAACTCAGATTGTCATTGTCATCCATTTTACCTTCCATGCACTTTCCCAGCCCTCTGGAAGTTCTGGGAAGAGCAGGGAGACTCCACCCTGGGCTCAATTGGACTCTGAGCTCCTGGGCGCACCTCTGTCTGCCCAGCCCCAGGCAGCAGCTGACAAGGGAAAGTGCCTGAGTCAGGAGGAGCCGCTCTGTCCCCGGAGTGCTGGCTGCTTGTCCTCCAGGCGGCCAAGTGGACCTGTCTTCAAGGTCACTGTCAATCCCCAGCAAGCTCTTTCCCACCAGAACTTTCAGCTCTTCTAACACACAGCACTTTCCTGACAGCCGGGTATACTAACAAAACTCCTTTACACCATTTTAATTTTTATGCTACTTTAATTCATCTGGTTATTTGCATTTTTTCTCTCCAAAGAGACATATTTTATCTATTTTTTTTAATCAATCCTTCACAGAGCTTAAAATGGCATACAGTATGTGGCAAATATTAAGAAAAATAAATAAATCCTTTGCTAAGGGGAGAAAAAAATCCTACTTTAAGCTGAGCTCAGTGATGTGTACCTGTAATCTCAGAGGATCAGGAGGCTGAGACAGGAGGATTGCGAGTTCAAGGCCAGCCTCAGCAACTTATCGAGGTCCTAAGCAACTTCGTGAGACCCTGTCTCGAAATAAAATGAGAAAAAAATTAAAAATGACTTGGGGATGTAACTCAGTGGTAAATTGCCCCTGGATTAAATCCCCAGTACCAAAAAGGTAAAAAAAATAAAAAATCCAACTTCAATTTTGGTGCAATTTGAAATGGGATAGAAATGTCAAAAGCTCCAGTTTTATGGTAATGAATCACCTTGTCTTGTTGGTAACATATGGTGAATGCCATCTACCAAAAGACAGAATTTGGGGACCTGGACTCCAGTTCCAGGCTATGGAAACCCAACTGGAGGCCTCCAGGCATCAAGCGCTCCCTGGTCCTCAGGTGTGAGGAGGTGGGGACCCTGATCTGCCTTCACCTTCCAGGTTTGCAACTCCATGCTTTTTAAATACACAGTGGGCCCAGTTAGGACGCCGAAAGCGTCCCAATAGATACCATTATTCCCTGGAATGGAAGATAGAGTTATGCCAAAATGGGAATTTGGGGAAGGAAGGAAGCTCCAGTGTGGAAGGAGACGGAACAAAGGGTTTCCAGCGAAGCTGATTCGTGGGCCTCTACTGCCCTCCGCAGAGCAAAGTAGGCAGTGGGCCTCCGCAGAGGGCCTGGGGGAGAAAGGCCTCGCCTGCCTCAAGCAGCACAGAGGGAGCTCTGCAGCTGGCTCAGGCAACGCTCCCAGGGGACCCACGGTGGGCGGGGTGCCAGCTCGCCAGCTAATCAGATCATCTCCATGAATCAAATCGACATCAGTGACCCAACTGCCACACCTCGGCCAGCACTGGAGGGACTCCCTGCAGAGGCCCTGGAAAGGCCCATTCCTCCCTCTTCCTCTCCCTTCAGGGCTGCCCCTACCCTACATGGTGGCTCTCCAAGAGGTGCTTCGTGTTCTTGATAAAAGCCACTGCTTCCTTCCCACCTTCCCTGGCCCTTGTGGGGCCGCCTGTGGGACACTGCCAGCAGATGCTCTACGTCCTTCCCTCAGATCTCCCTTCTCAGCAAGAGGGGAGGCGTGCCTGGCCTCCATTCCGCCCTCCACCAAACCCCGAGGGCCAGGTCCTTCTCACCCAACCTGTGGGGACAAGATGAGTCGCTCGTACAAGCCCATCTCCAAATCACTGTGCCACCTTCCTGGCCCATTCTGCCAAACTCCGTCCTTAGAGACATTCACTGAAACCATTCCCAGTGGAAGAGGGAGGAGGATTCCCACCTGCCTTCCAGTGGCCTCCCCAGACAGCACTGGAGGAGGGGCCCGGGTGGGAAGGTGGAGCTTGGAAGAGAGAGCAGGACAGAAAACTCACCTGGGGAGAAACCCAGTCTCCACTTAGGCAGAGTGGACAGCTCAGTCAAGTTCAGGGGAAGAATATCCATAAGAAGGACACCTTTTCAAGGTATTTTCTGTACAAGAAAAACAAAAGCATAAATAAATGAAATGCAACGAGGAAACAGGGTAAGTGGGCAGCGCGTGAGGGTCCGTGAGGCCCAGCCAGCTGGCGATTTTAAACTGCATCGGAGAAGAGCTGTGCAGATAGGTTTTTAGTAACTCGAAGCACACAAAACTGAAAATGGGGGCTTCGGGGAGCCAGGAACCATGTTGCTTTTGTCATCTGTCTCCGTAGGAGATTATCTAAAACAAGCTTCCTGTAATAGGTAAGGAGAGAAGAAGAAAGGAAAACCTCACTAAGGCGAGCAGAATGAATCAGACACCATTACCCTTTGTACGTATGTAGCCATACGGCCCGTGGGGTTCTTCATCATGTAAACCAGGTACATGAGAAATTATACCCCACTGTAGATGATGTATCAAAGTGCATTCTACTGTCCTCTATGACTAATTAAAACACATAAGAAGTTTTTAAAAGGCGGGCAGCACATCCCTGCCTCGCCCTCCCTCTCCCTCCCTGCAGACCCGCAGACCTCTGCACCCCTGTGTCTTCCGCTCTGTTCTGAACTGTGTCTCGCTGAAGCTCTTGAGGGGGACACAGTGCTCTTCTGTCCACCCTGCTGTTCCCCTCCGCCTGCCCAAGGGCTTCCAGAAAGGGCTGCTGACGTTCACCTTTGAAACCTGTCATACTGGGAATGCAGCTGTCCTTGGAGGAAGCACTTTTCCACAAATCCCACAATATACGGGGTGTTCTTGCACAAGCAAGAAACTTTCCTCCCAAAGCACTTTGAGAAACGTCAGGTTGTATGGTGTCAAACTCAGTCGCCAGTCAACATGCCCATGATGCTGAAATGATTCAGATTTGTAGGCCATTTTAAGCTGCCGTTTAAGACTTAGTTTGGATGAGATGAATAAGCCCTTAGATAAGGCAATCTATGTATTTTGTTGGGACTCAGGGCAACCAGAAAATAAAGAAAGCACCATGGAATAAATTCACTCCCCCCTTAAGGATTCCCATTCAGCAGTTCTGAGCTGCAGCCAGTCTGCACTTAGGCAAAGCTCATTACAGAGCAATATTCCAGGACTGCTGTCAGGTGTGGAATCAAAATAAGTCTAGAATTTACTACTAAAGGAGGATGAGAATGGGAAACAGAGTAAAAAGAAAATGTAGAGTCCCTAAAAGAGAAAGCCCATCCCAGTCCATGTGTCTGGAAGCACCCTCTGCATCTGAGTTCAGCCCTGGAGTGTAGCTCAGTGGACTCAGGGCTGCTGCTGGGTGAACCGGCCCTTGTCAGGTCCATGGCCAACTCAGCTGGACAGCAGCAGGCCCAAACTCCCAAGGCAACACGCCCCCCTCCAAATTGCTAAATAAGCAGGGTTCCACAGCAGTTCACAGATTTTATAGACATCTGGGGACCTGGATGTGGAAATTTCTTTCTTAAACATGAATAATTATGTTTTTTAGACAAGGTGTTCTTAAGAGTTACTTCATAAAATCTGCGCCTTCCAGGCTTAAAACATTTGCACACAGCTGATACTTGAACGCAGCTTAATGTGAGTGGCAGCCTCAGATGTGAGGATTTATGTGGTATTATAAAATATTATGCTGTCTAGTCACCAAATAATGACTGCATGACCAACTAAACATTTGAAAAGCTGCTCAGTTGCTTTGTTAATCAAACTAATGAGAGATAAAATTTAAAACAGCAATATGAATCTACATCGTGTACAACCATAGAAACGAAATGATGTACCCTATTTATGTACGATGAATCAAATTGCAGTCTGTAAAAAATAAAAAAAAAATTTTTTAAAAGCAATGAAATAGTTTTACCTACCAAAGTTGTATCTACAATTAAACTGCTAATACCTAGAGTCAATTACCCATACAAAAATTATGCAAAAGCATTTTTTAGAAACAATCTAAATGTCCCACAAAAAGGGAATGACTAAATGAATGTGTAATTACTCAGCCATAGCAGCCATGCTTTCAAAGATAAAAAAATAATACACGGCCAAGTAAGCATCATAAAATAATTTTAAGGCAAGTTACAAAAATACATAGTATCAGTTTCCTAAAATGCGCATAATGTATTTTTCCCACAATATAGCAATAAAGCAGCAGTTCAGGACGGTGAGATTATGGTTAATTTTTTTCCATCGTACTTCTCAGTGTTTTCATTTCTTAATTTAAAAATTAACTCAATAATGTTTCCTGCTCGGCCACACTCACAACCTCACGGACAATACTTACCAAGCAGGAAAAACAGATGGCATGGGCGATTGCCTTAACTCCAGAGAGACTTGAGGGTCTGATTGAATTAGGGGGAAACGCAATGCTGACTTTCCTTTTCCCCGCCTCTGACATGTTGTTACATGTTGTCAGGATTGGAGGTGGAGTGGAATAAACACGCTATGTGGAGCCGTAAATCGAGAAGAACCAGGCCCTTCCTAAAAGGGTGTGCTTCAGAATCATGATCACGGGGACTTCGCACATTAGGCCGCCCCAGTGAAGCAGCACGCTCTCTTCCTGTGTCCCTGGTCCCCTACGCCATCCTCCCACTTCTGCACAGGAAAATACGTCAAATTACACCAGCAGAAAGCACAGTACTCTCCAAAGAGAGGGCCTGTGTCTCTCCCTTTATTCCATATCGTTCTTGAAGAAAACCCAGGGGACCAGCCCACTGACCCCGTCTAAATACACAGCCTTTGAAAGCACCAAAATCTCCTTTCCAAAATCACGTACGATTCCCATTAATGTTGATCAGAGGTACTGGAGGGACGAGGGAAACCATTCCCCTTTATGTTTTATTGCATTTTTATTTTATGAACTGATTTCTTGGATGATAAATCAGCACTACTGCAAAACCATAATTCTTTGGGGAAAAACTCCATGGAATTTCCCTGCTTTGTGCTATTCTGATGCCGTCAGAAAGAAAAACCCAAAGACCAAGCATAAGCCGAATGTGTCTCACCTGGTCTCACCTGGAGTGAGCACGGGACCGGGAATGACGTCCCGACTGGGGACCAACTTCATCATTTATGATTAGCAGCAACAGCAGTTTTGCTAAAATGGGAAGGAAAAACGGCCCGAGGTAATTGTCATTTTATTTCACAAATACCCATTTGGCAGCTGGCAATGACAAAACCACGAATCCAATCACACCCGCACGAAGCCCCAGGCCCCGAGTGCCTGGGACCCACACGTCCAGTCGTGGTGATGCAGCGGGCCTCGGGGCCACACTGGACTGGCCTTCCGCGTCATGGCTCCGGAAGGACAGGGCAGGGTTCCCGCTGGGCTCTGTGAACCCTCTGGTGTTGGTATTCCTGACTCCTGCTGGAGAACATCCTCTCCTTTATACTCCATGCCCACCCCAGATTCCTCTCTCGCCTTCTCCACAAACCTTTTATTCCCAAATGACCCTGTGTTGTTCCCTTCTCTCAACCCCTTGCCTGTTTTAAAAACATTTTTTCAGAGCAGTTTTGGGCTCAGGGCAGAAGTGGTAAGAAAGCATAGCGTTCCCATGTGCTCCCTGCACCCGTCCAAGCACACTGAACCCCGTCCCTCAGTGACCACCTCTGTCACATCAAGGAGCCTGTGCTCACACGTCATGGCAACCTGTAAGCCACGGCTCACATTAAGGTTCACACCAGGTGGCACGCATTTCATGGGTCTTGACAAATGTAGATGTGAGCCCACCACGTGGCGTCTTGCTCCATGGGTGGCCGGTCCTCCGCCTTGTCCTCAGCCATTGACAAACACTTCACCTTCTCTGTCTCCACAGTTTATTTATCCAAAAAGTCACATAATTGGGGGTCGGGGTTGTGGCTCAGTGGTAGAGCACGTGTCTAGCATGTGCGAGGCACTGGGTTTGATTCTCAGCACCACATATTAATAACTGAATAAAATAAAGTTCCATCAACACTAGAAATATATTTATAAATTTTTTTTTTTTAAAGTCACATAATTGGAATCCTACAGTACGGAGTCTTTTTTAGATTGGCTTCTTTCACTTAGCAGTTTGCATTTAAATGTCCTCTGTCTTTTCATGGCTTGATAGCTTATTTCTTTTTAGTGCAGAATAACATTCCATTGTCTGGATGTATATATCCCATTTATGCGCCCATTACCTCCTGGAAGACACCTCAATTGCTTCCAAGCTTTGTCAGGTATGAATAAAGCTGAAGGATTTGTGTGTGGATGTGTTCACAATTCCTTTGAACAGGTATCAAGGAGTGGATTGCGGGTCACAGGGTGAGAGTATGTTCAGTTTCTTGGCTGCCAAGCTGTCTCCCAAGGTGCGCGATCATTCTGCACTCCCACCAGCAATGAACAGAAGCGCCGTTTCTCCACTTCCTGGCCAGCACGTGGTGTTGCCAGTGTCTTGGATACTGGTCATTCCAACAATAGATCTCCCCTGGTCGTTTAAATCTGCTGTTTTCTAAGGTGCACAGTGTTAAACACGTTAAATGTGCTAACTTGCCACCTGTGAAATTTCTATGGTGAACTGTCTTAAAGCCTTTTGCCTACTTTTGAGTCAGTTTATCCATTTTCTTGTTGAGTTTCAAGACTTCTTTGTATATCTGGAATGAAAGTTCTTTATCAGTTGTGTCTTCTAAAAATACATTTTCCCAGTATGTGACTTGCCTTCTCATTCTCTTGACATTGTCTTTAGCACAGCAAAAGATTTCAATTTTAATAAAGTCCAGATTATGAATTATTTCTTTCATAAATCAAACCTTTGCTACATTACTGTACCAGAGGATGTCTAGGGTCTCCCCTTTGTCACATTCCAGGAGTTTTATCATTTTGCATGTTATATAACTGAGAGTGTGTCCAGGACACATTTTTGTGAAGGGTGAAACGTCTGTGTCTAGGCTGAACTTTTACATGTGAATGTCCAACTGTTCCAGCACCATTTTTTGGAAAGTCAACAATCTTTTCTTCCATTGAATTGCCTTTGCCCATTTACCAAGTCAGTGGGCTGCATTTCTCCATGGGTCTATTTCTGGACTATATTCAATGGACATGTTTGTCTGTTGTTTCACCAGGAGCACAGGCATTACTGTAGCTTCATAAAATTCTTCAAGTCAAGAGTGTCAGGGTTGGGGAGATAGTTCAGTCGGGAGAGTGCCTGCCTCGCATGCACAAGGCCCTGGGTTCAATCCCCAGCACCACAGAAAAAAAAGGAGTGTCAGTCCTCTCACTTTCAGTACTCTGTTGGCTATTGTCCAAGTCCTCCATGCTTCTCCCTTTAACTTTAAAACACATGTGTTAGTGTTCAAAGGACAATTTGCTGAGATTTTGACTGGGATTGTGTTGAACTTACATGTGAAGTTGAGAAGAACCAACATCTTGACAATATTGCACCTTCCTATCCATGAAGATGGAATATCTCTCCATTTACTTCTCTATCATTTTTCTTCAGAGTTTTATAGTTTCCTTCATAGAGATTTTACAACAGTTTTGTTGGATTTATACCTAGGTATTTCACTTTGTAGTTTCAAATTTCAAGTCAGACTTGTTCATTGCTGATGTACAGAAAAGGGCCTGAGTTTTGTCCACTAACCTGGTATTCTGCAGTATTAATTCACTCCTTATCAGTTCCACAAAGGGTTTCTAAAATCGTTTTTTCAGACTTTCTACATGGTTAAATATTTTAATCTGTGAATAAAGGAAGCTTTTCATTTTATTGCCAATCAGTGTGCCTTTGATTTTCCTTTTCATCTTACTGCATTAGTTAGGACTTCAGTGTGATGTTGAACGCAGGGGTGAAAAGGTCATTCTGAAAAAAAATACTAGAAATCTGTAATGAATTTAAGGAATATGCATCCTAGTGTTCAAAACAGCCTGAAAAATAAGAGCACGTAAAATATAAGAGCACATAGATTTGTAAGGTGTGCGATCTATGTTGTTTGTAACTATCTAACACTTGGGCATACGTTTACTGTTTAGAGGATCCCTTGCAAAAAACTTCCACCACTCACCCCAGACCAGCTGGTGTTCAAATATTGGTGTCACTTATTACTGTTGGGGATCAGCATGGGTCAGGGGGAAGTAACTGACAGCTAATCTAACCTCTTTGAAGTTGTTTTATCATGTGCAAAACTATGATCGTACTTACCTTCTGTGGTGTTTGTGAAAATTAAATGAGAGGGCTAAGGTGGAGCCTCTCATTCGATCCCTGGAAGAAAAGAGGTGTAATTCAAAGTAACTTCTCTCTCAGCTGACACTGCCAAGAAACTCTGAGCTAAATGTGTTGCTCAAGCATTTTAATCTATTCAATACTTGCCCCTACAGGACTCCACTTTCTTCTGCATTTCTCACACGGGTGAGCACAGGTTTCCAATGACAGACTTGATCATCTCACAATGCCAACTACATAAATGCAGTCATATTTCCAAATAACGGTGGTCTGGCCAAGGAAAGACTGCGTGTGCAGCAAGGTCCACAAGACGACCCCACCAGTGATTCAGAGCCCTCTTGGGCTTGTGTGAGTGTCTTCTCTGGTGTTCTCCCAACAGCAAAATAGACAGCACCTTTGCCAGAACATGTTCATTGTTAAATGATGCAGATCAATTTAGGGACAGACCGTACAGGGGAAGGAACTGCATTAAAGCGTGAGACAACCTGAGATGTACTCCCAGCTCCACTCCTGACTGGCTTATATGCATAGGCATGTGACTTAATATTAACAGGCCTCAGGAAAATTAAATGACTTTGAGATGGTTTTAAATTATAATATGCAATTATTCTGTTCTTTAAATAGAGACACATTCGGAATAGACACCATGCTCTATATAATTTTCTTACTGTGTCAAATTTTGAAGACAGAATCTTAATATACATCTTAAGAAACTGTCTACTAATATTTCTCTCTTAAGCATGCTTTTAGATAGCATGCTTAAATAAAAAATAAAAAAGATCTTTAAGGCCCGTAGCTATCTTTTAGTGATGCAAAAACTTTTTTAAAATCGCTTTGAGAAAATTTAAACTTCCGGTTGGTCTACCCAAAACCTGTATCTTTGCAAAATCGTTATCTAATGAAAGGAGCATAGAATTAGAAGCAAATAAAGAAGTACACCAGGAAAATACTGGTGGTGAGGAGTAAAACAAAACTAAGAAAGGTTAAGGTATTATTTTATAAGATCCCTAAGTAAGCTGCCAAGCACTTTTAGATACATTTTTTTAATATCTTAAAAACAAAACTACTTAAATCTTAAATTATCATACTATTTTTATTTTATGAGAAGAAAGAATAGTTACATTTCATAAAAATAACAGCAAAATGAATCCCTTTCAACATGCATTTGTGTTTTAATGACAGTGGCAAATTGGTATGATTTATTGATAATCTCCTTATAAATGTGAAATCTATTTTCATGTTTTGATATAGTTCACTTAGATGTGTAGCATCTCACCTTGGTGATACATGCTTGTTTGACATGATGCTGAGTTTTTTAGTCATTTTCTTTTATTATTATTATAAGTTATTGAGACAAAAATGAAATCAACTTGGTGTAAAAATTCATTAAACTCAATCCCCAGTATCGACTCCCCTAACTTACTTAGAAAAGTAATCATTTCCAGAAATTGCACTTGGAAGCTTTCATTTGCTTTTAGCTTTTACGTGTCTGTAGGAGCCAAGGTAATGTGAGTGGCGCACACATGGTTCTTCCCTTTAGACTAACTCCTTTGAGCAGACCATCTACTGGAAATCCAGCATGTGACCCTTGCAGGTACAAGTTTTCCAGTTAGAAAAGCAAAGTGTTTCTGGCGACACCTATACCAAACACCCTTACTAGAACCTATTCACTCACTAAGTGGCTACTTACAGGAACTGAAAAAAAGTGTAAAAAAATGTGTATTACTAAGAATGTGTATGCTAAGAATATTTGTAGACACATGAAATGTTCCAAATATAAATAAAATGCTAACAATGTAAAGAGTGTAAATCAAAGATAAGAAAATACAGGGTTAATTCTTAATCCACCCTAAAATAATGGTTTCAGGGGTCTGTCGGCTGCTTCCCATACAGAATGTCTTCCTTTCTATTTGCCAACATTCCGTCTTCATTGTGGCTCATCAGTGCAGTCAGTGAATATCACCATTTTCAGTATCAATTGATATTTGGAAGTTACAAATAGAAGTTTGGATATTAGGAAATTGGGGATGGCATATTGGAGAGTTTCTAAGCCAGCAGCTTAGTTCTGCCCTTGACTTTGGCATTAAGTAGGTTTACAATGTGAGCACAACACCACACTTCTCTGCACAACCATAATGAACTCAGTGTTCTGTGTCTGCAAAATATTATCTTTGAAAAAAGCAAAGTACTAACTGGAGAATTTTTTAACGTATTAGAAAAAGGCGATCTAATGACAGCTACTTGGGCCATGTCGTGTTTTAGAAGGTCAGAGGTCCTCGACCAGAGAAGACAACGGCTAGGAGAGCCCTTCACAGAATTCCCAGCACAGTGCAAAGCACAAGCACCCTGGGGGCACAGGGCTTGCATTACAACTGTGCGTCTGAGCCGCTCCACTGACACCCCCAAACCATAACCTAAGGCTGAAGAGCTGCATTTTATCAAGTCGGGAATTCTGCAAACTGAAAGTTACCAAGTTGTTCACCAGTGGGTTATGACCAGGTCAACAACTTGCCCAGCTTCTCAGTGACTTTGCTGGGCTTTGGGGTGAAAAACCTGCATTTCGGGAAACATGGTCTGTTGCTTTTTTGCCTTGCTGGGTGGCCCGGAGCAGTGGGCGCCTAGATCATTTAAATGCTGTTAATTTGCATGTCAGCCTCTGATCCTGTTCCTCTTATTGTCAGGCAGTGGGAGTTGATGTGGCTTGTGGCAGCTTATTGCCCAATTCTCTGCCACTAACTTCCTGCCCCACTGTAGCTACTCCACACCCACACCCTTTGCCACCCTGCATGTGCCCCTCTAGTTGGGCAGGAGTACACGAAATAACCAGGGATCTAAATTCAGGAGGAAACTAGCACAATGGCTGAATTTTGTGAACCTGATTCTCACCCTCAGAGCGCAATAGCTTTGGAAAGTCACAAGAGTGCTGGTGCTCAGCCCCTGAACTTTGTGAAGTCTGTTCTAGTCCATTATGGGATTATGAGATCTGAGAACAGAGCTTTTCTCAAGGTCACTGAAAGGATTAGCACAGCTGGAACATCTGGGTGGTGGATCAATAGCGGCCCCTGCAGATATCCAGGTCCTCAACCCTGGAACAGTCAAGGTTACCCCACATGGCAAAAGAAACTTTACAGACGTGAGCATATTGACAATTTGGGGATAGGGAAACTACCCTGGATTATCCAGGTGGGCACTAAATGCAATCACAAGAACCGGGTGTTGTGGTACACGCCTACAATCCAGCAACTCAGGAGGCCAAGGCAGGAGGATTGCAAGTTGGAGGCCAGCCTTGGTAACTTAGCCAGCCCGTTTCAAAACAATTTAAAAAAAAAAGGTGCCTGGAGATGTGAATCAATGCTTAAGCACTCCTGGGTTCAACTCCTGTTACAAAAATTAATTAATTAATTAATTAATTAATTAAAGAGAAAGAAAAAAAAAAAAAGGAGAAGAAAAATAAACCAAAGAGACCAGGTACAGTGTAAGGCAACCTTACACTTTTGACTTTAAAAGCAGAGAAGGGGATCAAGGTTAAGGAGGTCAAGGAACACAACTCTAGAAGGGGAAAGAGGCAAGAGAAGAGCCTGCAGGGGGAGCACTTTGATTTTAAGCCAGAAAACCGATTGCAGACTTCCATCCTCCAGAACTACATGAAAAGAAATGTGTGTTATTTTTAGTCACCAATTTTGTGATGATTTGTTACAGCAGCCATAGGAAACTAATACACGGCATGCAAATAAAAAACAACAATATGACTGACAGGGTGAGGGAGAAAGCAAGTGAAATGGCTCAAAAATTTGAGACTAAATGAATAATAAATGTAAGTGACAAGTGTTCATTTCCTGCAAAATGTTACAGTGTTATTGAGTATGAATAACAAAAGTGAGTAAGTCCACCTCAGGTTAATTCCTTCCTAAAAAAAAAAAAAATTAACAGCAAGAATGCAATGGTGCTTACCACAACAATACCAGCAGTTGAATTTTACTAGAAAATATCCAGTGTCCAGAATGATCTCGCTGATAAGTGGATGATGACACATAATGGGGGGTGGGAGGGGTTAGTGTTAGGGTTAGAGTTAGGGTTAGGGAGGGGGGCAAGAATGGAGGAAGGAAGGACTGTATAGAGGGAAAAGAGGGGTGGGAGGGGTGGGGGGAAGGGAAAAAATAACAGAAGGAATCAAACAACATTACCCTATGTAAATGTATGATTACACAAATGGTATGCTGTTATTCCATGTACAGAGAAACAACGTGTATACCATTTGTTTACAATAGAAAAAAAAAGAAAAAATATCCACTGTCCAGACTAGGAGTTCAATGAGCCAAAGACATGCACGTTACAGAAATAAACACCACGATTGAAATGAGCAATTTTGCAGAAAGTCATAAGGGACAAAAAAGCCAATCTGAGTTTCTCAGAGATTCTAAACAAATGCTTTATGTAAATAAATAAATAAATATTAGGTAGCTTTCTTTTTAGCTGACTTGTTCACTACAACCAACACACACACACACACACACACGTGCACACACACACACACACACGCACACGAATATCGACAATTATAAAAGGGAACACCATGGCAGTTGAGGACTCTTTCTGAGCAATACTGCCCTACACGGTCTGGAAACTCACCCCCTCGGGAGGGTTTGTGATCTCCTTTTGACTGACAGATCAGAATAAAGCATGAGTTCTTTATATATTCTAAATACCAATCCCCTGTTGGAGAAGGAGCTGGCAAAGGCTTTCCCACCTTCTGTCATCTCTCCCTTCACAACCATTTCCTTTGCTCTGCAGAAGCTTCTTAATTTAATGCTGTCCCACTTATTGATTTGGGGCTTTATTTCTTGAGCTTTCAGTGTCTTCAGAAAGTTGGTGTCTGTGCCAATATGTCAAAGCATCGCCCCTCTGCTTGTGTCCAGCAGGTGCAGTGGCTCTGGTGGACTCCTAGGTCTTTGATCCACTTTGAGTTGGTTTTTGTGCAGAGTGAGATTCAGGAATCTAGTTGCATCCTTCTATAAATGGATATTCAGTTCTCCCAACTCCTTTGTTAAAAGACTGCCTTTCCTCCAACATGTGTCTTGGCATCCTCATCACCAATCAGATGAGTATGGCCATGTGCATTTGTTTCTGTTTTCTATTCTATTCCCTCGATCTTCATGTCTGTTTCCAGGTCGATACCGTGCCCGTTTCATACCTGCTGCTCTGCAGTGCAGCCTGAGATCAGACACCGTGTTGCCTCTAGCATTGCTCTATTGCTTGAACTGCTTTGGCTATTTTGGGTCTTTTAACCCTACTAATAAAAGGACAAGTGATCTAAAGGGGAAATTCTCAAAATAATAAATACAAATGGCTAAGAAATATATGAAAAATGGTTCCACATCCTTACCAAGAAGGGAAATGCAAATCAAAATTACACTGAAATTTCGTTTCACTCCAGTTAGTGGCAGTAATCAAGAATACAAGTGACGATAATTATTGGAGAGGGTGTGAGGGAAAATACACTTGAACATGGTTGGGGGACTGAAAATTAGTACAATCTCTGTGGAAATCAATATGGGGATTCCTCAAGAACTATGAATAGAACCACCATATGACCCAGTCATTGGTATTTTTATTGAAAAGAACTAAACTCAGCAAAGTATAGTGATACATGCATACCAATATTTATAGAGTGCAATTCACAATGGCCAAGTTATGGAACCAGCCCAGGTGCTCATCAATAGGCAAATGGATAAAGAAAATGCCAAAAATAATGACTGGAAATTCAAAGAAATAATCAAATTTCTGAAGTTAATTATTCTCTAACAGTATTTTTCAAACCCAGAGAAATTTAGTTCCTACGTTCATAATCCTAAGAGCACCTAAGAAGAAGACAAAGTTTACTGCCCTCCACGAGTGTCTCCAAGAAGAAATCCTTCATATAAAGCTGAGATCCTGGAGGGCTAGACCCACACGTGAATACGAGGCACAAACTCATCCAGATGATGCTCCATTCCCAGGAGACACCAGAGAAAATTACCTTGGTCAAGAACAGAAAGTGGGTGCTCAGAGACAAGGCCCTAAAGGTTGTAATTACTAGCCGGCTCTTAAAGAGATTTGCAGTTCCCAACTACATTACCCGGGTCATCCCAGATAATCTCAAGCCATTAAGTGAAAGGTGTTCCATAGCTTTTACTGCCCTGAAGCACCAGGCAGAAACAAGTGGAAATATCATCTGCAGAAGAGACATAACCTGGGATCTAAATGAAAAAAAAAAAAAGTCTTCCCACGAAAAGTGAGCACCTCCTCGACGAAACTCAGAAAGAAGAAAAAGTGATCTTGACAGAGAGACGGCAAAAGAGCAGACAAAGGGAGGCGACCCAAAGATTTTGATTGTTGGAATAAGGACACAAAAAATAAAAAGCTACTTTAATTGATAATTTTTGAAGGAATAACATACAAGCTTAGGATAATCTGTAGAGCATAAGGAGGATATTTACAACGTAACTAAAGAGACCCTTTGGATTCAGTTGAAGACAGAATGAATAGACTGAAATGGGGGCTGAGCGGGAAGCTATTCAATAAGCAGCAATGGGAAAATGAAAAGCAGAGAAAAGGAGAACAGAAGGGAACACGCGAAGGACCGGCAGGAGTGGGGTCTGGATTTCACGAAGACGGAAGGAAACGAGCGGATGAAGCTGAAGCAACGTAGGAAAACGCTGGACCTTAACTCAGGGAAGCCCTGGATCCCTCGATTCAGAGAGACCAGTCAACCTAAGTAGGAGATTTAAAAACATTAAAACTCACACCATGGCTTGGTATCACCTTGCAAAAATGCCCAGATAACAAGGGAAATCTCAGGAGCCTGCAAATGACAGACACATTACCTCCAAGGAAGCTCAGCCCTTGGACTTCCTCTCCAGCAGCCACACTGCACACTGAACCAGGAGGTGATCTTCCATGTCAGAGAGAACCAGGACCAACCAAAGATGCTGCACCCAGAATAACTGACTTCATGAATGGGTCAAATATAAACCACAGAAAAACAAAAAATGAAATGTCTAATATCAGAAGACTCCCGTGAAAGGAAATTTCAAACAGATATGTCCAGCAGATGGCTATTCAAACTAGATACAAGGACAGATAAGAAATCCTATATTGCACTGTATTAAAAATAATAATCTGCAAATTTACAAAAGAGACAGAGTTAAAATACACTAAAGCAGTGGCATTTAATGCAGGAAGAGAGTACATTTAATGTATGGTGTGATCCTTGCTATTATTAACTGTGGATTCTGTGATGTTAAATGTGTGTGTGTGTAATTCAGGATAACGTCTAAAGGAAAAGAAAGTATGCAAAGCCCAGAGATTAAGAGAAGAGGGAAGAAGAATGACAACAGGCACCCCTAGAGATGGTAAAAATAAAAAGGAGGTGAAAAAGGAATCACAGCATACCTTGAACCGAGGTCGTGGTGTAACTGGAATGCAGGCTGTGACCTGATGGGGCTCTGAATAAATTAGTTACTCTAGGAATACACCTAGGTTAAGTGCCCCAATTAAAGACCAAGACTATCAAAATAGATTTCATGCATCTATGCTGTTATGAGAGATACGTCTAAAAAAAAAGAAGAAAAGAAAAGAAAGTTGAAACTGAAACACAGAAACACATGTGCAAGGAAAACTTTGACCAAAATAACATTGTATTTGAATAGAAGCTGGCGTAGTATTACTAGATAAAACACTTTAAAAATCCACAAGTATATAGGTGAAGATATCCACTCATAGTGAAAAGATTAGTTTATCAGAAAGAGCACTGGTAAGATTGTGAGTGTTCAATAACATAACCTGAAAGTATATAGAAAAAGAACACAGAGAGTTCAGGGGGAATGGACAGACCCTCACTTGCAGAGAAGATAGAGTTCACTGTATCTCTCTTAGTAACTGGTAAAACATCAAAGAAGTCAAATGGATACAGGAGACTTGGAAAACACAATGACCAAATTGATACAATTAATACCTGAATAAGCAGCATTTGTAAAACAAAGTACAAAAAGGTAGCATAATAGAATCGATTTGCCACCCAGAGAATGGATCAAGAATTGTTATCCATACTATTTACAGTGCACACACAAATCAAATTTGAAGGGAACCCTGCGAAAAGGGTGGCTCCCATGGTGTCCGAAGTCTCCTGGGGCAGTGCTCTGTGGCAGCCTCCTCCGAGCCGGCCTCCCCGGCCTCTGGGCGTGCTGTGAATGTCCTGTCCCGTAGGAGACTCCTTTCTCTTAGACAAGCAGGAGTAGGTGTCTGCTTCACATTTTCATTTTTTTTTTTTTTTAACAGAAGATGCCAACATTTGACGGGTGGGCAGTCTGGGCTTTGCTGACCACACCTGAAGGCTGAGTTGACTGCCACATACCCGCCCACCTGCAGAAGCCTCTCCAGGGCCAGCAGGTACCCGCCCATTGTTCCCGACTTCCTCAGACTGGGTCTCCCTCTGCCCCTCCTCCTGAGGCTGTGCTCGCTCCTCCAGACAACAATTCAGAGCCAGTACCTCCCCAGGTGGCCTTCTGTCCTTCCTGACAGCACCCTTTGCGGGTGGCACAGATTCATCCCAAATGCCAACCAACATCTGCCAGGGTGGTCTGAGGGCCCTTCTGTGACTCCACCTCTGATCTCTGCTCTTTCCTCATCCTCAGGGCACTTCCAGGAGGAAGATGTCTGTTGCCAGGCAACCGCCTCTGGGTCCCTCCAGCACAGACTGCAGGAAGCTTCACCTTCCCAAACTTCCCTGTATTTCTGGATTAATAAAGGACTTTGATCAGAAGAGCATCAATATTCTGCCCCCCTTCTTACTCCTCTGGCTGTGGTGGGGGTGGGTACCATCACCGTGGATGTGAGTTTGGTCGATGATTTTGGTTCCACCTCTACTTTTCCTCAAGGTGAGACCGATCTCTATCGTTCTTCCAAATTTATTCATGACCTTTATATTTTTAAATTTTCACTTACTAATAATTCATCCCTTGAATAAAATATATCCCCTTCTGAATTTCATTCCTGATCAGTTCTCTTAATTCAGTATGACTCAGTGTCTGGAAATACCCTTTAGCTCTTTATATCTCTCCCCATAAAGAGTATATTGTGATTTTCTGCCTGTATTTCTTGCTTCATTTCTTTTTTCTCTGTGTTATTTTTCTACATTACCTAAATGCTAACAGAAAATAAAGATAATCTGTTATTATAATTTCCTAATAAATACAAAAAAAAGTTATGTGAAAGAGCAACCTTAAAAGACAGCCACTCCCCATTCACTCCTCCCGAGCACAGTACACTCTTAACAAACCCCGCGCCTTATGCCGGGAAGCAATGCTGGCCAACCCTGTAGACAGAACCCGCTCCTCTGTTCTTCCCCTAATGCACACATTCCTTCAGTGTTTGCCAAGGCCTTTTTCATTGTCCTGCAAGAAATAAATCCACACTTCCTTGCTATTTGATTTCTGAAATGAGGTTTTTAATTAGGAGTGTTCTCTGGGTAGGCCTGAAAATACAGTGGAGGTTAACAGTTTGGATTTGCTGATGAGAGTGTTGTGTTGTCTTTATGTACACACGTTGGGATCCTTAGGACCCTGATCAATAGTAGTCTTCTTTCCTATCCCAATTCTGAACGAAATGTGAAGTCAAGCACAGAATTAGCAGATGGGAGAACAAAATGATACTCTCCTATCTCAAAAAATAGCATGTTCCCCAGAGCCCAAGACATTCTGCAATTACAGAAATAAATATAAAATCCACATGAGAGGTATTAAAATGTGGTAGTCCCTGTCACCCTGACAAAGACCAGGCTGCAGGACAGCATTTCCACCTGAGAAGAGTTGCCATGTTTTAACTCACAGAATCGTGGAGCTAGATGCGTGCAGAGTCTCAGGCATGGTGGGCCTGGAGCAGGTGTGTCAGGGCAGGAGGGCCAGTGTAGCCAGGTGAACTTGTGGCAGTGAGCAGATATCACCTTTGCCTTACTGTTCACCCACTTCTTAGCCCAGCATGCCAGAAAAGGAGGCTGGCGGAGCTGCTGTAGACAAATCCATAGCTGCCCCCACCCCCCGGCCCCAGGCAAAGAATGACTGGAGTATGAATAGAGGCCCAGAATGTTCCAGCAAGAGTTGTCCTTCTGTACGGAAGAAGATATCAGGAAAGAGAAATCAGGACCTTTTCCCTATCCTACCACACCCTTCCTCCCCAACAATTAAGTCCCATAATTTTCCATATGGACCAATTCCAGCGAATCTCAGCTGCAGGCATACACACCAAACGTGCCTCTGGGAGAGGCCTAGGGGTTGCAGAGACTGGAGATTGCTGCTAGGACCTCTGCTCCAGTTCCCCACAGAGAGATCCGGAAAGCCCTTGGTCTTTCCCTACAAAAAGATTAAGAATTACATCCGCCCTCCCTGATTACTGCGATCTGGCCACACCGCCATCCTGGGTCCAGTTCACTACGTAAACTTTCTTTTCCAGACAACCACATGACATTTCACAGTACTTTTAAATTTTGTCTCTCAGAGAGGACTACCATGACTTTACCGATTGAGTCACAAAAGTGTAAGTTACTATTCTGGTCCACAAACAGGAGCCATGATGTTGTGGTCAGAGAAAGCCGAACACCTCAGGAAAATTCCAGGTCTTTTTCACGACTTTCTGCTTTTCCCTTTCCTACTTAAAACTCCCTCTCTACGTTGTAGAATCCTTTTGTTGACTAAAACTACTGGCAGTGGACATGCCATCTGAGTTAGACCATAAATAGCATCACCCACAGACGACATTAGAACTCAGAGCCTTACAGACACTGTCCCGCACTCTTCGACTTCCCTGAGTCAGCATGACCATTCAGGTACAGCTTCTTCAACAACCACGTCTCATTCCAATTGGCTACGAATTTTATCTTTCTCATGCTCGATTTCAACACCCCAGCCACAAATGTTCTCTTTTTTAACGTTAGCCTCTTTGCTTTTTTTTTTTTTTTTTCCCAACACAATTGCCACTGCAAACATCTCTGACAATGTTTGCTTTCTTACAATAAAATATTTCAGGTCCACATTCATTTGTTCTGCCTCAAAACATGGTGTCAGCTATTCTCCCAGAAGTTCTATCGGCCTTAGGAAATTATATTAGTGCTCAAAAACTGAGGTCAAGAGAGGCACAAAAATAGTTCCCTTGAGCAGTTGCGGTAGCCAGAGCAACTCAGAACATGATAGGGAGGATGTGTCCTGTGGTCAAGAGTTCATGCGGTCAGTTTCCAATCCCTACTCTTGGTTTGCTTTTTTAGTTTACTTCCTGTACTGCAGAGACGCCCCAATGCAGCTCTCAGCCTCCCTTCCTTCCGACGACCTCCTTTTACTCTCTTTCCCCAGTATTCCCAAGAGTGTGCACAGTCCTGTCTTCCCTGCTGACTCTCAGGGAGCGCATCCTAGAACTGACTACGAGGTGTCAGATGGAACCCAAGGAGAGGCAGCCATGGAGTGTGGATACCGACTCCCAGGTCTTCTCCTTCACGCTCCACGTCTTTCTCTTTGCTTTTGTTTTTTCATCTTTTATTACGTTGTCACTGGTATTTTGATCCTTGAGGTCAGTCCAGCTGTAACTCTGCATTTGCCTTTCACTGGGAGATGTGCCATTTCCATGGCAAGTAATTTCAGGTAGGAACAGCACATCACCAGATGTTTTCTCTCTACTATGTCCTAGCAAAAGGAGTCCAGAGTGTAACAGCACTGAAAGTCACAGTGTGAACACACGCGTTCTGTCAGGGGCTAACACCTGACAAAGCTGGGGTAAACGCATACCTGCTGAAGAAACAGCATGCACGCTCGTCTTAGAAGAGTAAAAGGTCTCAAAACATAGCCTGGTTTGTCAGGAAAAATATCCACACATTCCCAACTCCAGCCCCAGAGGAAGAAGTGCGATATTCCCTGAGTAAACACTGGCATGCTAATAGCTCGTTATTCTGACACCAAGTCACTTGAACACACTTGGGGAAGCCACGCCGGCCAAGGTTAGACTGTTACAGCAGGGAAGACGGTTTGGTGTCCAGGTTTCACAGTAGAGATTTGGACCCCCATCTCCCAAGGTATGGAAATGGGCCAAGACTGAGCTGGAGCTGAAAGAAGGGCCTAGAGTCAGTGTGTCTCCTCACATGGTGTCAGCTTAGGTCACCATGAGTCACCTGGTGTCCAGTGTGATGGTGCAGACATCTTGCAGAGGTGTGGACCTGTGGTGTGTGTGTGTGCTGTGTCTGTGTATGCTGTGGCTGTGTGTGCTGTGTGTGTGCTGTGTGTGTGGTGTGTGTATGCTGTGTGTGCTGTGTGTGTGGTGTGTGGAGTGTGTGGTGTGTGCTAAGTGGTGTGAGCTGAGTGGTATGTGTGGTGTGTGTATGCTGTGTGTGGTATGTGTGTGGGGTGTGCCATGTGGTATATATGAGTGTGCCATAGCTGTGTGGTGTGTGTGCTGTGTGGTGTGTGTGCTGAATGTGGTGTGCTGTATGGTGTTTTTGGTGTGTGCCATGGCTGTGTGGTATGTGCTGAGTGGTGTGTGTGCTGTGTGTGTGTGTGCTGCGTTGTGTATGTGCATGCCATGGCTGTAGGGGGTGGGTGGTGTGTGTGTGATGTGTGTGTGTGTGTGTGTGTGTGTGTGTGGTGTGGTTGTGTGTAACGTGTGCCCTGTGTGTGTGGTGTGTGCTGTGTGCGTGCTGTGAGGTGTGTGTGTGCATGCCCTGGCTGTGTGGGGTGGGTGCTGCTTGGCAACCCTTCCTGCAGCAGTGTCCAGCCCGTGGCCCACCCTCTCCTGCAGGCACGCTGGCAGGCTACACCTGGGCCTTGCTGCTGCAGCTGCGCCTGTTAACGTGGGGTCTGGGGGCTCGGCCTGCTGCAGGGGCCACCTGCACTGCTCACCCTCGCACCTCGCATCCTTTCCTAGGGGCTTCAAACCCACACTGTCCCTGTGGTGGGTGAACTCATGTGTCCACCCTCGGGTCCCCAGAGACACACTGGTCTCCAGGTGTGAGTGGGGCTGGATGTCCTAGGCAGCCCCTCAGGAGACTCAGGCCTCAGCTAAGTGGCCCAGGAGCTCCCTCGGGTGGGCAGGCCCTGAAAGCACAACCCACTGTTTGCGCCTCTCGCACGTTCTGGAGTTGCCCTTCTTTATTCTTAGAAAATGGAAACCAAGGGACCAAGTTTGAAGGATGGCGTAGGGTGGGAGAGAGCCTGCTTGCCTGTGCAAGGCCCAGGCCGATCCCCAGGAACCAAAGAAAAGACAAAGAAAAGACGGGGGTCTTCTTTGAAGAAGGAAAAGCAAAACAAGAAAACAATTATTCTTTTCTCCAACTTAGCTGGATGCCAAGAAGTCAGTTCCCGTGATACTGTTCGAAACTGGCCATTCGTGTGGCAGAAGTGTTCTCAACACTGGGCTGGGCACTGGGACCCCCAGAGAACCAGACAAGAGCAAATCTCACTCCTTTTGAGATTTAAATTTTCTAATAGCGACAGCTTCACCATTTCCTAGTTTTACCACAGGTTTTTTTTTTTTTTTTTCCTGTCTTTATTAAGGGTTGAATACCAGGGATTGAACTCGACCACTGAGCCACATCCCCAGCCCTGTTTTGTGTTTTGCTTAGAGACAGGGTCTCACTGAGTTGCTCAGCACCTCGCCATTGCTGAGACTGCTCTGAATTTGCCATCCTGCTGCCTCAGCCTCCTGAGCTGCTAGGACCGCACCTGGCTTCTGTTGCCTTTCTGTCTTTTTTTCCCTTTTTACCGTTTTTAGTTGGTTTCAGGAAGGAAAGGTTGTTATTTGCTGTCTTAGACTAGATGTCACTGTTGGTTTCCTTCATGCAGTACCACACCCCGTGACAGCAACCCTGCCCATCACCCACCCCCGAGGTGAATCCATCACCCGTGGTGACCACCCATTCCCTCTGCCCAGCTACCGATCTGCAGCCTCTGCCTGCATGCACTCCATTCCTAGGGCTCATCGGGCAAATATCAGAGTCTAACGTAAAATTCCGGCCTCGCTGTAATTAGTACATTATCTCTGGACTGGAATTTCGTGTTACAGACAATCTTTGGCCATAATTTCCTTTGCGAGGCCAGCATGCTGAATCACACAGAAAGAATGGCTCCAGGGTCCTTTATGAATAGAGTGCCAACCCTCTCGGTCCCCGTTCCTCCTTCTCTGATGCCAAAAATACAAAAGGAGATATTACACGATTGCCGTGAGGATTCCTCTAACTCATCATCCATTTCTAAAATCGCTCTGAGGCCGCTTTCCGGGCAGAGAAGTGAGCCGCGCAGTGCAAACAGCTGAGCCAGTGTCGTTTCCAGTGTCCTCTGGAGCCAACTGCCCATCACCTCCATCAGCACAGTGGCCGTTTCCACTGTGGGCTTTCTGCCCCATGAGCACTGGGAGTGCTTCTGACAGCAGCCAGCGATGGCTCTGCTTCAGCCCCACCTCCTCTGGACCCTCCCACACCCAGGGTTTGGCTAGCCATGCTGAACCGCTCAGGCCGCATTTCCTGCACAGCTAACTGCCTCTCACTCAGTGAACTGTGGGGTAGGTGAAGTCCGCCTTAGCTCCTAGAGAACACTTAGGACTCCTACCGAGGTAAAACATTTTGGATAAGAACATATTTTGCGTTCTTTTCACTTACACCCTGAATTACTGCTGGATACATCCCTATTACTACAGTAATTGATTTACAAAATAGCTTTTATGTAGCACACACAAACTCACTCTTTTGCTGGATTGGTAAGATTTTCAAATGCAACAGTTTGGTAGAGCAGGAAGCCTGCTGAGCTGAAGAGCAAATACAGCTATCTGATTAATTGATTCTGACCTCATAAATATTATACATTGGGGGCGCTAATGGAACTTCCGGAGGGCAAATTGTATGGTTCACCTCATTCATTTGTATCTCTGGCTGACAGATGTACATTATAAAATGTCACTAGATATGCTGGCAACAAATGAGGTATAGCATTAGCATCTTGATTCTGTGGTGGGATTTTTATGGAACATTTTTGCTAAATGATTCCAACGGCAGTAAAAATATTACAATATTATTCACGATGTACAGTCCTTTCTATTTTAATCAGTCTCCCAGCAATTCCCATTGATCTTTACTTACAATTGAAATTTCAGCATTTATATAGCAGGCTTGTCTTCTGATGTATGCTTTCTCCTGCATAATTGATAATTGCTGACTATTGGTAACAAGAAGCTCTGGGCATTCTGGCTGTTGTGTTATTAATGTTCTTTATTTATAGAAAAGAAGAATGTGAGGCAAAATTTCAAATTTCACTCTGAGGTGAAAATGAAGAAATATATCAAAACTCAATAGTCATGCTTAGAATTTAAAATTTCAATGTCATGATGATTATGGGAACATTATTGTTTCATTCTATTTAAAGAAACATTCATGAATATTAAAAATCTAGAGAATAAAATCAAAACAAAGCAATTTTAAAAAATAACAACATACTTTAACAGAATAATGTATTTTCTGTTATTATACTAACATCTTTCTGAGAAGAAAGTTTCTGCTTGTACTGTGAGCATATAAAATTTGCAAATCTCAGTGTGCATTAAACTTGCCAAAGAAAGAATGATTAATTTAAAGACAACTTAGCTCTAGGTAAAGGCTAAAAAGAGAAGCAGCATTTCTGCCAAATGGAGCAATTTAATACATACTTGGGTTGCCATTAGTCTTTTTTGTTTGGGGTTCCAGAACTTAGGGGAGTTTTTAAAAGTCCCATTTTCAACAGTTACATCAGAAAAGACATTCCATTCTTTTCATGGTTAAGTCTTTGAGCGTTTGACTATCAGGACCAGGATTTCCTCCTGAGAACACGGCCATCACCACCCTTGGGGACTTGTGTCCTTCACCTCATACTTCCCTGCATAATATTTGTCCTTACAACTGGAGAAGGAAATGTGTTCACCTCTGTTCTTCCAATGGAAGTGGAGAACGAAGAGCGGTCAGCAGGCTAGACAACGGCATCGGGAAAACAGCAGTACAACCCTTTCCCTGCCCCACAGGGGTCCAGTTCAGCCACAGGCTCAGGTTGACTGAAGCCCAGCTGAACAAGCGACCAGGGGCACTGAAAAATCTACAGGGAGAAAGCCGAATAATTCCTACTGTGGTTATTAACTTACATTTTAAGTCCCAGGGCAAAAAAGCAGATAGGTCAACATGTGACTGTGGCCATAGTGTCAAGAGCCACCTTTGTTATAAAGGCAAATAAAAGTGGCCTGGAAGAGTCCTGATCCTGCAAATGGGAATGAAAAGAGTAAAATCCATGCTGTGGATTTATTTCTAGACATCCCTGAATAACTTTTTTTGGAGGGAGGCTGGAGATTAAACCCAGGGTGCTTTACAGTTGAGATACACCTCAACCCGTTTGATTTTTTCTTTTGAGACAGGATTTCACTAAATTACTGAAGCTGGTCTGGAACTTGAGATCCTCCTGCCTCAGCCTCCTGAGTCACTGAAATTACAGGTGTGTGCCACTGTGCCTGGCTTCCTCCATTAACTTCAACACAGCTTCGGACCTCTGTTTTTGTCACTATGCAGGGGACCTTCCTGGATCCTCTTTGCTCTTTGCATTCTGTGTTCTTCCTTCCCTTTGTATCCACACACTCAAGAGTGTGATTGTGTGGCAAAGACCTACCTGTCCCACTCCACTAGCAATGCCATGAAAGACCACAGCAAGCCGTTCATTGTTTCCCAGAGTGCAAGGTTAATCCCTTGACATTTTTAGTTTACATTGAATTTACTAAGCATCTGATTTCTTCCAGATATATAAATTCTATACTCTAAAATTACATTATTGTTTTGGTACTGTGGATTGAACCTAGGGCCTTGTGCATGTGAGGCAAGCATTCTACCAACTGAGCTATATCCCCAGCCCTACATTAAATTCTAATTTACTAGAAACACCTTAACTATTTCTATTCCCTATAAATATTGAAATCTAAGTGGAAGAAAATAGCATTACTTGTGGGAATTTTTATGAAATTCTGCTGACCAGTGTTCACATTTTTTAAGCGAACCTTTGACCAATTTCTCTGACAGTATATAAATATTGTTTTTGTCAATGTTTAACACAACATATTTCATATTTTAACTCTATTCTTCTTAAAGCATTTAGATGTAAAAGCTTAATTGATGTATTCGATAAAAATCAGCAAATTGCTCATTTGACAAATCAATTTCCAGGGAATTGATTTGTGGTAAATTAACCTGCTTCTTTCCAGTGTCAAGCACAAATCAGAAGAAAGTAAGTGTGGCTGGTTTTATTTGGATTTGCAACATGAAAGATTCTTGTTGAGCTCTTTTAGTTAGGTACTGAGTCTCTTTACAAAGACCTATTAACCTCCTCAATCTCTTTCTTTCTTTGAAAAAAAAAATACCAATAATTTCCTGCCTATCTCATGGGAAATTTTGGGAGATTAAATAATGCATTTGTAAGACTTTGTAAACTATAGAAAACTATAAACATACCGGGCAGTCACAAAGCAGCTCAGCCCGAAGGGTCATTCTGCACGACCCATGTTCTTGTGGAATTTCTCCACACTTGGGTTAACTGGAAGTCTAGACGGCGCATTCATTCTTGAGGGCTTTTGGAGTTAATGAACCAGAGGTCCAAGTTTATATCAGCTTCATGGGTATTTCCAAGGCATTTTTTCAAATCCCTGTTTTTAGAAAAGCAAACGCCATTTCTTTCTAGAAATCCTCAGGACTGCCATCTACAGAGGATAAGCTCTCACATCAGGAACTCTTCAAAACCAATGCAAGGATTTCCCACCCCTCTTTGGCTTATAACCTACCGCAAACGTTGTATCAAGTCATTCTTCTTTACTAATTGCCATACACTAAAGGTAAAAATTGCCATCCTTACTTTCACACACAGTACAAGAGAGAGATTCTAACCTTAATTGTCAAATATGAAACTGAGTCCCGGTCCGTGGAAGGTCCACCTCGTAGCTTCCAGGGTGGTCAGCGGAGGAAGAGGGATAGAGAAGCAGGAGAGGAGGCGGGTGCTGCACCCCAGGGAAAGGCGTGTTCCGACCCGCTCTGCCACACACCCGGGTGCAGCCCTTGACTTACACACGTGGTCCTGCTTCTCACAAGACATCTTGCCTGATGTGGGAACTTCCAAGCATTACATGCTGCCAGTGCTTGGATCTGTTTTCCACTCATTCACTTCTACTTCTCATCAGTCTTACTTGTTTGTTTCACAGGTTTATTTATTTATTTTTTAATTTTTAAAAGATTTTTTTTATTTGTTCTAATTAGTTATACATGACAGTAGAATGCACTTCGATACATCATATATAGATGGAGTATGATTTCTCATTCTTCTGCTTGTACATGATGTAGAATCCCCACTGGTCATATAGTTATATAGGTACCTAGGGTAACAATGTCAAATTCACTCTACTACCCTTCCTTCTCCCATGCCCCCTCCCCTCCCTTCACTCCCCCCTACCTAATCTAAAGTAATTCTATTCTTCCCTAACCCCCCTAAAATGCCAGTGATCATATGAATGGAGGCAGAACTTCAGAACAACCAGCAAAATGAAAATTAAAACATTCATCACGGAAGATAATGTATATCTAATTTAAATTATTTACAAAGGACTAGTATCCAAACTATGAGACGTATTTACAAAAATCCAATCAGCAACTCTTAGCCTTAAAGAAGAATGAAACTTTGGTATTTCCCGTAAATGGATGGAACTGAAGAATATCGCACTAAGTGAAATAAGCCATTCTCAAAAAACCAAAGGCCAAATGTTTTCTCTGATATGTGGATGCTAATTCAGGTTTATTTTTTATGACACTTTTCTTGAATCATTGCAACAATTAGATATGATGAGGGAATTCATGTGAAGTTTTCCAAATGATTATTGACATTTAGAAATAATGAAAGTAAAAAGTACTAGTATTACTAATATTATTATTACAGGAAGCCTAAAAGAGAGAGAGCTGAGAAATTAGAAGAGGAGGACGTTATGACTTAGATAGGGGGTGTCCCCCAAAGCTCATGTGTGAAGCAATGCAAGGAAGCTCAGAGGTGAAACAATTAGACTGTGAGCGCTGGGACTGACCAGTGGATTAATCCACTGATGCTGGTTAACTGGGTGAAAGCTGTGAGCAGAGAGGGTGTGGCTGGAGAGGATAGTCGCAAGGGCCTGACGTCGGGGTTTCTGTTTTGTTCCTGGTGAGCAGAGCTCTTTCTCTGCTTCCTGGCTGCCATGTCCAGGGCTGCCTTCCTCCCCACACCCAGGGGTCAGCCGACCACAGACGGAACCTCTGAAATCATGAGCAATAATAGACGGTTCCTTCTGTGCATCTTGATCGTCCAGTGTATTGGTCACAGCAGCATAAAAGCTGACGGAAGTGGAGGAAAAAAGACAAATTAAAGAATGAGAAAGAAATGGGCGTGTCTTTAGAGAGGAGCACGTGAGTGCCCCAGGTGCCTGGCTTTCCAGAGCTACCTCTTGCCATGCTTTCTCTTCTCTTTGATCGCCGGACTCCCCCCGCCTAGGTCCACCTGCTGTCCCACCATGCTGCTGCCCATCCTTTGCACATCTGCTTCTCCTCCGTGGGCAATATCACATGATTTTCCATGTCACACATATGCACCCGTCCCTGGCTGATTTGGCAAAATTTACAGGACAGGGCAGTTATTTATCCTTCCTCATAGGCTTTTCAGTCCCTAAAGAAAGAGCGCCTCATTGGGTTTTTTATTTTCAATAGCAGTTACGGATGCTTATTTAATTGAACCAAATTTCCAGTCTTGGGTTCTTTATGGAAACGAACATATACTGTTTTCCAAAAACTCTCTAGGCATTAAACAACACAGCCTTCGCACACTCGTTCACCCTACCGTCGTTTGTAACACAGCTGCTTTGGGATGACATGGGCACTGGCCACTGTGGTGGGGACAACCACAGGTTACCAACCCTGGATGCATTTTACAGTCATGCAGAGCTTGAGAAGAAATTCTGATGTGCAGCTCGGACTCCATAGCAACTGAAGCAGAAGCCACCTTGGTCTGTGCTGGGAGGGGCAGATCCAGGTATTTGTTTACAAAGTTTTACTATTTGGTTTAACGTTAATGCAGAATTACATCATTGATTCAACTCTGGGCTTTTGTAGCTTGATGAGAAATAGGTAATGGAGCATTGGCAATCTGTGCTTTACGTCCATAACCCTCTGAGCTCATCCAAAGGATGATCTGGACTTTATCCAAGTAGGGCAGGGTGACAGAGTCAACAGGCTGGGTGCTGACGTGGTGCATCATCTGTAGGCTTCAGAGCCAACGTAACATTTCCTCCAGACGTGGAGATTGCCACCAAACCCAGGGGGCACAACTGGAGGGACACACCCCTTTCAGTCAGGCAAAGATTAAGTGGGTGGCACAGAGTTTGATGTTGAGGTCAGACAACAGCATTTGAATTCTAGGCCTGCCACCTACTTCCTGTGACAAGCCCCTTCGCCTGCATGACCTCACCTTTCCCAGGTACAAAATGAGCAATAATGCCAACAGTGAGGTGTGACTGGAAGAGTCAAGAAAACACGCAATTTGGCTGCTGCCCTCCAGCACAGAAATTCCCCACAGGCCTGTGCCTGACCACGGGGAAGCATCTTCCTGCAAACCCTGAAGCACAGTCCTCTTGTTCCTGAGAAATACACTTACTGGGGTGACAGTGAAATCAGTGAAATCACACTGACCTTATCATGTGGAGGCAACAAATCATGGCTCGTGCTTTCCAAGTTCCACCCTGGAATTCTTGTTCCGTCTATTTGCCGGAAACTTCTATGTTTATAGATTGCCCTTTAAAAGACACAGAATCACTCAGGTCCTTAAAAATCCTGAACTTGCACCAGCCAGGAGCGTGGAGAGTGGCCTTCCCACCGCACACTGCCTTCACTTGCAGTCTTCCATCCTTCACCCCGACACGCCCTGGCGGCTTGTCCAGAAGGAAACCGTGGCCCACAAAGTCGGCTCACCTGGGGAGCAGAGGGCAAGCAGGCTTCATTTAACCCAGAAGAAGCCAAGAGGTGGCAACTGGGAAAGGAAGGCCGGGCTGAGGTGGCCAGCAGCAGCCTCAGGGCCCTGCTAGAGTCGGTGTACAGTGGCCAGCCAGAGACCAGCCAGGGAGAGCAGGGGGGCGTGGACAGCCTGGACTTCAGCCATGAGACGACTGGCACGCGCTGCTCATGCATCCAGGGACATGGGTCAGCCAGGGAAGTGGACTTCCGTGGCGCTCCTTCACAAGCCACCGTGGGAAGCAGAATGGAACGTGCTCAGTGCTCCCGTGGGCCACTGCCCCAGGTCCCCCAGAACAAGATCCCGAAACCATATCAGTCGTACACAAGGCCCAAACCGGCATTGTCACCTGCACAGGGAGCTCTTGAAGGGTACTGAGCGCTCTGGAGCATGTGCTTCAGGACTTCGGAGCGGGGCAGGTGCCCAGGCATTGTTTTCCAATGACATTCTGTCATTCGATTTAACACGTGAAACAGAAAATGAGAAAATTAAGAAATATGAGTGAAAGAGAGCCCAGGATAAACCACAGAATCTGTTGTCAGGAGGTGGCTGTCTTCTTCAGTCTTTCTCACCTCGCAAATCCTCATCACCTCCAGCTCCAGAGGAGCCCCTGTGCTCTAAGGAAGGGCGGCCGGGGAGTCTTGCTTGCTGGTCTAACAGCCAAGGCCAGTGCCTGGGGACCAGCCCTGCCCTGCTTGGCCTGATGTTTTCTTCCTCCTTCTTCCTCAAACACCCTGCAAGGGCCACTGGGTGTTTCACATTCCTTACTCTGACCAGTTCATTGGGTAGTAGTGAAGACAAGTCGAAGGCAAGACCAAGGGATAGAGGTCATTTCCTAAGCTAAAGAAGCCACCACCTGGTTGCAGAAGGCAGGACTGACCACTTCAATCAGCTGCTGTTCTCAGAAGGGTACATCTCCCTTCTCAGTCCCTGTCCTGAGCCTAGATGAATCACAGCCCTGGAACAGGAGGTGATCTTCAGTGGTGGATTGTAATTTAAGAGGAGGAAGGCTGTCGCTCATGCCTGCATTGAGCTACATTCAGCCCTAGTGTGCACAAGGACTCCGCCTGGGGCCAGCAAGGTAAAGACTGAGCGCGTGGACACCCCAAGAGCTCCTGCTCTTGCTTGCCTGAAGGGGACGTTGATTTATGGTGTTGTCCCCAGCAAGGCCTGGGACTCACATGACACCACTTCAGTGTTATGAAGAGACACCAGAGGGCTGTGCCTGCTTGTGCCAGGGTGCTCTTAAGAGAGCCACCCGTGCTGCTGCCTGGCTGGAGCTGACTCTGGGAGCCAGACCGCACAGAGCCAACAGCACACCACGTGGGGTAAGAGGGAGGACCAAACCCCGGAAGGAGGCACCGCATCAGCAGCAGATTCCACTCTGCAAAGCAGAGCCCACTTTTCTTGGTCTGAGCTTGCATCTTCAGGGAAAGGAGTGGGGGGCTGAGTGGAGCCCTGGGCCGCTCACCCCAGCCCAAGATCATGGCTCCACTCTGCCTGTTTACAGGTTGTGACCCATGAATATTTTTCCAGGCTAAAAGGATGCAACTGATTTAGAAAACAGAGAACATTGTTGTAGGATAAGTTCCAGGTTCAGAGTTGGGACAGCTGGATTGAGATTGTCTCTGAGATATCAGATTCTTTGCCTTCCAGGTAGGATGGGCGTAAAAATCAGAGGAGCTGCTGTGCATTGCAGGTCTTCACGAGGCTGGGAAGCGCTGTCCCAGGTGGTGCAGGCTTGGGGCCCACTGTCACCTGTTGAACAACATTGGACGCCACAGCAAAGCCACAAGGGATGGCACCATATTCCCTCCACAGCATCAGGGCTGATGCAGGACGGCCAGGCTCCGCAGCCAGGGTGTCACGCCTTGCTTCTGCACTTTGGGAAGGTTCTCACGTTATTGTTGTTCCTATACTTTGTTGTAGCAGCAGAACTTTTTTAAAAATGTTGAAATCTTAGATGGAATACCATTGCATTTTCAAATAAAAATCATAACACAGGCTGAACAAGTTGAATGGACAGCTCCTGAGCTGACCTCCAGGTCAGCTAATTGGGATGCCTCTCAGGAAGGTTGGGGGTCAGCTGGTCCTAGTGGAATTACTGCTATGTCAATGCCCCTCCCACTTCTGTTCCTTGAAACTGCAACTGCATCTTGTCTCTTAAATAATTTTATTCAACGTTTCCCAGTTCATTCTAGAGCCGGTGTGGGCCACCTAGAAATCTATAGTGACATTTTAATTTTAATTGATTAATTTAACTTTAGCATTTGTCATTTTGATTAATTAATTTTAATTTTGGTCAGTTTGAGCTTTGGTTTGAGAAATCACCTTTTCTCCCTTGTGAGTTATGTTGACAGGGACACAAATTAAGGTGCCTGCCTCCCACAGATGGACAGGTGGTCAGGAAGCTCAAGCCCAGCCCATGGATGTCTCCTCTTGAGTCCCCAGATTTGGGGCTGAATTGCTGAGTTGATGTGATGGGAGAAACACAGTGCTAAGTGTATTCCTCCTGTTGATGGAATCCAGTCAGTGCTGGCTGGTTTGGCTGGGAGGCCAGAACCCCAGCCAGTTTCTCAGGAAGAATATCAGAGGTAATTGTTATTCTTCTGATTAAATTTCTTTTTTTTTTTTTTTTTTTTCTTTTTTTGCGGTGCTGGAGATTGAACCCAGGACCTTGTGCTTACGAGGCAAACACTCTACCAACTGAGCTGAATCCCCAGCCCAATTTCTTTGGTTTGACCAGACATTTTGGCTTGAGAAAAACAGAAACAAACAATTCTGGTTAAGTTCATATCCTTAATAACCCTCCCATTTTACTGGATCACCTTTAGCTGCATTAACTCTAAAGGAACTGACCACCTACCTACAGTCTTCTGCCACATTTCTGTCATAACCAGATGTTGTGGCACAGGTCCCATTAGATGCAAGTTATTCCGTGTGTGTTTGTGAGTTTAGGGCCACACTGCATAATAAGCAGGTTTTATGTTTTCAGTTTTACAGATGAACACAGTCCACGCAAGGTACCCAGCTCTTCTCGGGCTGCATAGTTGGCGAGCAGCCGAGCAGTTCAGATGCATCTGTTTAGCTTCTACTTGGGGTTCTTTCCCCTTAGATACTCCGTGGATCGAATTGTCTACTAAAGGAAATGCTTTGCTTCACGTCATGATTTTAATTTTGGGCTATTAGAGTATTTCTTGCAGGAATAGCAAAATATTAACTGGAATAGTAAGATATTAATTAGAAGTGAATTTTATTTGTGTTGCTGTGCTGGGAATGATGTATCAGTGCAAACACTCATTTCAAACATCAGTGCTGCTTGCAGGATAAGGGTCAAAGCTAGGAAACGTCACGTTTTGTTTCTTTCCTATTTGTGTCCTTAGCTAACGCCGTGCCTCTCTGGACGTTTGCTGACCAAGCTCATTAAGCACCACTCACCTTCTTGGAGGTCAGGAAGCCCTGGGTGCTTGGCTAGTAATTCTCCTGATGTGGATGAGGTCATGTTTGGTCGCGGCCTTCGGTTAGGGATATTTCATCCATTTCCTAGAGGTTCTGGCAAATATGTGACATTTCAGATCCAGTTTAATCTCAAGTCTTGATCTTCTCTTTAACTACTATTATTTAGAAAATGCAAGTCGACAAGCAGAAAGAAATAGTCAAGAATGGTAAGCAACGCTTCTTCGCTCTCAGCTTTGGGGAGTGCAGTAGCATACAGGAAAGTGTGGTGGGAAATGTCTCTAGCCTGCTGCCTTTCCTCAACCATGGCCTGTGTCATTCATCTTCCAAGCACAAAATACCATTTTGTGAAAAATTCACCTGAATATAACATGTTTCTAAATAAATTGATTAAAATTATCTCCATGATGATGTAAAACATATTGTAGGATATTCATTTTAGCTTCAGAGATCTCAGTTCTTTTAAAATACTCCTCTGCTCTGACAGAAAGAAAATGTTTCTCTCTTTACTCATTAACCTATTTCCCAGTCAATATTTACTTGGGGTCCCCCCCACTTCCCCTTCCCTCCTCGTCTCCCTCCTTCTCTTCCCCTTACAGTACCCTACTAGACTCCTTCTGTCTACCGATTGTTTTTTAACCGGTGCTTCTCAGACTGCACAGAGGTGAAATTCACTGTGGTGTGCTCAGACGTGTGCATAGCATCCTTTGACCAATTTCCTTCTTCAGTTTCTCCCTTATCCCATCCTTTCTCTCTTCCCCTCTCACCTTCCTCTACTCCACTGATCTCCTTTCTATGGTAAAACTCCATTGTGCACATACACCACATTTTCTTTATCCATTTGTCTATTGACCAGATTCTGTAGTTTGGCTATTGTGACTTGTGCTGCTGTGACACTGGTATGCGTGTGACACTGCGATGTGCTGATAGTAGTTCTTTTGGATAAATACCAAGGAGTGGGATGGCTGTGACCTACGGTGGTTCCATTCCTAGTCTTGAACAAATGAAGATAGGGAAGGCAAAAGCAGCTTCAGGAGATGGCTGGGATAGAAAACTAGAGCCATGTGCATTAAATCAGGAGGGTAAGGGCAGACAGAAGCGTGCAGGAGGTACGCAAGGAGGCAGGTGTCTTGTCTCTGAAGTCCTGGATGGATGTGCACTGCCGGAGCCAGAGTGAAGGCCAGAGGCACACGCACTTCCACCAGACATGTCTGAGGTTTTGGAGAGAGTCGCGGAGACAGGCAACCCTGAAGCTTTCGAGGTTGGGAGGTGCTGGACACGGAGGAGGCCCAGTGGCCTCTGAGTGTCCTTCAGCCCCAGTGTGCTGGACCGCATGAGCTCAGGGGCCTGCAAACCTGCCAGGGATCAGTGAGCTCGAAAGGAAAGCTATCGAGGGTCCAATGTCTAGATGAGGATTCGGATGAAGAATAGTCAGAAACTTCAAGTGGTCTGTGGCCTTAGAGAGCTGAGAAGAGGCAGCTGGGGCGGGAAGGGAAGGCCTGCTGAAAGCGGCCCGTCCAAACAGTCCTGCAGCAGGAGACATGTTCCCGAAACTTCCCAGGCAGCGAGAAGCAGCAAGATAGAAACGAGGCTGCAACACCACACCCCTAGGCTTCGTTGGGGACATGAACCAGAAAAGGGAATGAGGCCCCAGGAAACAGAGGCAGCGCCACACGCTGGAAGGTCAAGAGCCACGGAAATGGTGGGATAAATACGGCACCTCGCCTAGAAACCGCTGAAGCGCCCGGGACCTGAGCATGGGGCGGGCAGCGCTGGGGGCCGTGGGAAGCGATGAAGTGGGCACCGGGGGAGGAGGGGAAGAGCTCGCGGGGAAACCGAGGCAGCGGCGGGTGCCGGGGTGGCGTTCCGCGTGTCCCCCAGGGCGTGGCTCTGGGCAAGTCTCCGTCTCACCCTGGAGCTGCTGGCTGAGGAGCGAGCCCGAGGGCGGGGAGCAGGGCGCACGCCCCGCGGCTCCCTCCACATGCGCCCTGCCTGCCCAGCAAGCTGAGCTGTCCCTGCTCCCAGCTGCGGGGTGCAGGTCGGCCACACGGCCGGACCACGGAGGCCGGCGCGGACTAGCGGCTGCCGGACTGGCTCGCTCAAGGGCCCAGCCTGGTCCCCGTGCCTTTCCCTCCAAGCCACGCGGACATGCACAGCGCTGTGCGTGACCAGCCGCTGCTGGGGAGGACCAGGACGAGGCAGCAAGGAGAAGTCTGAGCGTTTATGCAAAGCACCGGGGAAAATCTGAAGGTCCTTTAAAGAACGATTGGTTCTTTTTAGTTATGCATGACAGGAGAATCCGCTTTGATATGATCACTTAACCGCGGAATATATCTTACTCTAATTCAACCCCAGTGTCTCTCCCTGCACCCTCTCCCGCCCCTGCTCCCTCCTCTCCATCCAGCTTTCTGCCATTTACCCAGAGTTATGCTTTTAAATCGATTTCCTGTGGATTTTCCTGATGGTGAAGTTTCTAGAGCACAGCATTTTAACCAGACTTGTCCAACGTTAACCCCAGGAACTCAGTCCTGCCTTTACTTCTTCAGAGAGGAGGAGTGGGCTTTGGGGGCCTGACAGGACTCGCCCAGTTACGCAGAATAAGGATACAGGACGTGCCATAATACCGCTCTGTGCCCCTCCAAGGGGAGTGGGGTAACTAACTGAAGATGTATGTCCACCATAGTCTTGATAAGGCTGCCATGAAGAGGGGTCAAGAAATGGACAGTGGTTGAGATGACGCGTGAGTTCCACCGTAGTAGATTATACTTTTAAGGGGAGAAGGCCCTTGGCTGTCTTTTCTCAACAATTCCAATGAGGGCAAGAAGTCACATGGTGCTGGAATCCAGCGCATCCAGTTAGCGCGTGGCAGATTCAAGCTGCAGAGGAACACAGATCACAGCTGAGAGAAGCAGAGGGAGTGGTATCCAGCTGCCACCCAAGTCAGGATGGGATCCACTGCTGCTTCCTGGACAAGTCGGACATGGGGTGTGGAAGACCAAACAGCAGCCCCTCGAGAGAACACAGGGGATGGGAGAGAAAAGGGGAATTTAAGAAGTAACTGGTCACTGGTCTTGCTTTTTCATCTTTATTTGTTTTCAATTTAAATTAGATTTTTAAGAGAATTTTACATTTTTTATTTGTTCTAATTAGTTGTACGTGTACAATGCATTCATACATTTGGATAGCTCGTACATACATGGAGTGTAAGTTCTCATTTTTCTGATTATACGTATTACAGGATCACATTGGTCATGCAGTCATACATGTACATGGGGTTATAATGTCTGTTTCACTCTACTACCTTTCCTACCTCACACCCCTTCCCTCCCTTCACTCCCCTCTACCTAATATAAAGTAACTCTATTCTTCTCTGGCACCCCTCACCCACTGCGAATCAGCATCTGCCTATTAGAGAAAACTTTTGGCCTTTAGGTTTTTGTGTTTGGCTTATCTCACTTAGCACAATAATTCCCAACTCCATCCATTTACCAGCAAATGCCATAATTTCATTCTTCTTTAAAGCTGAGTAATATTCCATCATAAATATATATATTTAATATAAATATAAATATATATAAATAATATATAATCTTTATAATATAATTTATAATATTTATAATATTAATATATATTTATATATAAATATTATATATTATTTATATATAATTTATAAATATATTATAAATAATATAATATATAAATATATATAAATAATACAAATATATATATATAAATATATATATATTTATATATATATATATATATAAAACATTTCCTTTATTCATTGATCTGTTAAAGGGCAGCTAGCTTGGTTCCATAGTTTAGCTATTGTGAATTGAGCTTCTATAAACACTGATGTGGCTGCATCACTGTAGTATAATGACTTTAAGTTCTTTGGGTGTAAGCTAAGGAGTGGGATAGCTCCCTACTTCCTTGCCAGCACTTATTATTGTTTGTGTTCTTGACTGCCATTCTGATTGGAGTGAGATGAAATATTAGAATAGTTTTGATTTGCATTTCTCTAATTTTAAGAGATGCTAAACATTTTTTCATGTTTGTTGATCAATTGTGTATCTTCTCTGAAGTGACTGCTCAGTTTCTTTTGAGTCCTTTATATATCCTAGAGATTAATGCTTTATCTGAGGTGCAGGTGGTAAAGATTTCCTCCCCATCTGTAGACTCTCTCTTCACATTGTCAATTTAAATTAGATTTTTTAAACTCATGAATAAAAACACGAAGATTTTATGAATTTATGGGGTACCATGTAATGTTCCATACATTGTGTAGTGTTTAAATCAAGTTAAATATACTTATCTATTCAAATTTTGATCATTTCTATTACTTTTCAAGATCCTTTCTTCTGACTTGTTGAACCATGCAGTGTATCGTCACTGTGTATAGTCACCGTGCTGTGGAACAGCACAGCAGAACTTCCTCCTACCTGACTATAGTTCAGGACTCATTACTCAACCCTCTGCATCCTCTGTGCTCACTATCTGGCCTCGGTGACCACCACTGTACTCTCAAGTTCCATGACATTGACCCTTTTCTTAATATTCCACATAGTGAGGTTATGTCTTCCTGTGCCTCACTTATCTGACTTAACATAATGGTTTCTAATTCCATCCCTGCTGCTGTGACTGACAGGACTTCTTTTATGGCTGAGTAGTATTCCGTTGCGTATGTCTACCACATCTTCTTTATCTGTTCATCAGTATGTATACAAAGAAATGAGATCATTATGCTGAAGAGAACCTGCACGCCCAAGTTTATTCACAGTGGAGGGGGTATCTGATCCAGACAGCCCTGCGGAAAGAAAGTCAGTGAGTGGGGGATGCACAGTCTCACCTTGGCTCAGTTGTCAGATAGAACAGAGCTGCAGAAAGTAGAAAGGACAGGAAACGGTCAATGGCCTGGAGACCTGTCACTCCCAGAGGTGACCATGATCAACATGGATCCAAGACTCAAGATGGTTGCCGTGTGACGTGCTGCTCTCCTGAGGGCTTTGCAGAGAGGTGTGCTGGTTTCCCAGAAGCTATTTATTCAGCATGGCGGTTTCCACAAGGAAAGGGAAAGAACTAGCATTGATTGAACAATTATGTCCAGGTCGGGCGGGTTCTAGGTTAGTCATCCATATCGCTGATGTTACAACTTTATCAAGGTGATACTACCTTCAATTAACCAAATGGGGCAACAGAGACGCAGCAAATGTAAATAACTCATCTTGATTCATACAACCAGTAAATGGAGGCGCCAAAGTGAATTTCAACTCTAATTAAATCCATGTTATTTTTTTTCTTTTTTTTTATTTTATTCCATGTTATTTTTAATACTACCATTCCCTTTGTATCTCTTACAAGATGACCTTATTAAAAATGTAAATTATGAAAGTCATAAAAATTCAAATGAAATATATTTCTTGCTTTGATAGAGTATTTTCTACTATGTCTTATAGATAGAAGGCTGCTTATTTGGTTTTGTCTTTCTTTTGGTGAATCAACAATTCCACGATATGAAAGAAGAATGTGTTATGGTTTTGATGTAAGTTGTCCCCTGAAAGCTCCTATTAATGCATGATCAGAGTTAAAATCCTTGTGACGTGGGAGCCGTAACCCAGTCAGTTCATCCTGGCTTGAATGGATGGACTGGCTGCTAACTGTAGGAGGTGGGGTGTGCCTTGAGGAGCTGGGTCACTGGGGAAGAGTCCTGGAAGGATCCTTTCCCTATGGTCTCCTCCTCTTCCCTCTCTCTGCTTGCTAGCTTCCATGACTGGAACCACTCTCCTCCACCACACACTTCCCCCAGGATGTGCTGCCCCATCTCGGACCCAGAGCAATGGAGTTGTTCCACAGGCACTAAACCTCAGGAACCCTGACCAGAGTAAACTTTTCTTCCTCTCAGTTGTTCTTGTCAAGTGTTTTAGTCACGATGACGAAAAAACTGTCTAACACACAACATTATTAATTTATTTAGCCATCTTAGAAGATCCTTTTGGGGAAGACCATGATCCACTTGGGGAGAATAAGGTGCAATGAGGAGTCTTGGACTCACTAGGCTGAGGCTACCACCTCCTATAACACCAGCTAGGGCAGAGCCGTGTTCTTGAGTATCATTCATTGAGTGGATGGATGAACTAAGGAATCAGACTTGAGTCCAACAACCCATACTTACCAGTCACTTGCTATGGGACAAATTAAACTCTCTAGGCTCTCCACATTGCTTCTTAAACTCGTAAACACAAAGCGGATGCTTGGCCTCACTACAACTCAGATGCATTCTAAGAAATACAGGAAAGGCTGGAGTCACTGACACCATTACTGACTGAGTCACACTGCACCCTGACATATGCTTAATGTGCTTCCCCTGTTCCTCTTGCTACCATGTCATTTAAGTCTACTTTCAAACGTCAATTGCTGAATTTTCTTAAGGAAGAACAGATGCTCCCCTCAGCAGAGTGTGATCGCAGTTGCTGGGCTTGATGCTTGCCATGCCTATGAGTGGTGTCTCCCAAGGCCCAGGTCCAGATGTGTGGTCCCAGGCTGGTGCTATTAGAGTGCCATGAATCTTCAGGAGGAGGGGACCAGTGGGAGGCCCTTAGGTCGCTGGAGTGTGTACCTACAGGAATACTGGGACATGAGTCCACCCTCTCTCTCTTTCTTCCTGGCTGGTGAAATGAGTATTTTAATCTGCCACAATCTCCTGCCATGATAAGCCACATTGCAGTGGTATCACCTAATCTTGGACTGGAACCTCTAGAATCATGAGCCAAAATAAATCTTCTTTCTTTATAACTTCATTGACTTAAGTGTTTTGTCATAGTGACAGAAAGCCATTGCTGGTGTGACTCGTACCAACACTACCTTAAAGAAGGACTTGGCGAAAGAACTTGCGCTTGTGGAAGGGAGAGATGATGGATGTCCAGCACAGAAGCTTTTTCATAGAACACCATATTTGTCTCTGGCAAAGGCTGTATTATGTGACTGCAAACTCCAAGCCGGTTATTGTCACAGCTGGTGCTCATCAACAAGAGGGAGAAAACACTTCATTTGATCTAGCCTAATATGAACATCTTTAAATTCTTCATAACAAATGTTGCAAAATACAGTCCAAAACCTTCAAGTAGCTTGTAGTTTTGAATCCAGTGTGTATCTTCATCTATGTGACTTGAAAGGTAAGTGGCCTTCCCCAAAACCATGTTGCTGGAAGGGGTTACAGTCTAGACTCCGTCCAGTTCCAATACCTGGAGTTCACCTATTGAGCTATCATGGGTGGATCCTTGGGAGTGTGGGTGTCTAGTGAGCCTCTGGGAATGCTGCTGGTGTCTCACTGAAGAATCTGTGTCTGGATTCGGGTTCAGATGCAAAAAGGATACCATCATAAAGAGGTTCCCAAGCAGGTGATTGACAGTACTTATGATCAGGCTGAAAGCCTGTGTGCCAGGGGCATTGGACTCTCTGTGCCAAATCTGATAGAAAGGTAATGGAGAATCCACTCCCACCAGCATTAAGGGTCTCCATGGCTCAATCATGAAGAATGGTGGCTTCCTGTTCCTTGTGTCTTGGGACACAATAGAATCTCCGATGCAGCAGTGACTGGCTCCTGAGGAAAAGGTCTAATAGAAGAAGGGTGCAGGTGCACTTGCGGGGGTGGTTAGAGCCCTCTGAAGTTGTGCCCCTTCACTGTTGAAGCTACAGGAGGATTTGAGTTGGTGGTTGTGCTTCTTGTCTTCTTCTCTGATCAACGATTAATGCAGTAATATCAAGATGGCCTGAGGGGGGACATCAATTTCCTAAAATCAGAAACACGAATGTTTGTGAGGTCCTGCAGCTACACGCTGACACTGAATGGAGTCTCTCCTGTATAGTCCTGCACTGGTCAGCGTGAAACAGTCCGCCACTTCCGAGGCTCCTGCCAACGCCGCACGCACCCCAGCTGTCCTTCAAAGAGATGAATGTTTGCTGTGAGTCTGTAGCTGGCTCCTTCACCAAACTGGCCTCATCCAACTTTTGCCCACTGAGCTCATGTTGGCCAACGTATAAATCCAGCATTGCGTGTCTTGAGCGGAAGTCTTCTAAAGGATCTCCTCTTTTCCATCCTAGGTATCGCCAGTGTACCTTGCCACATCACACAAGAAAAAAGTTTCTACATATAAACAGTACAATCAATTATCCAGGTCTCGTACCAACTAAAACACCAAGTAAGCCTGAAAGAGAAGGAAAACAGACATCGCAGTTTAGAACCAGTGTTTGCTGAAGTGCTACTTAGACTCTTTGATAGGCAATTTCCCCTACGTGACATCAATGAGGGATAAACCTGAAAGGCATTGTAAGGCTCTTGCCCAGGATCATTTATTAAATCATTTGTACATGAGCTTCTACGAGATGCTCATTGCTTGAATGACATGAAAGGGACTCTGGGAATTTGCGTGACATATTTTGGATGAGTAAAAGAAAATACTTTAAAAAATAAGCGTCAGAATGTAGTACACTGGAAAATGGGAGAGACAGGCCTTGTGACTATTTTAAGAAAGACTGAAGACGAAGTCCTGAGGATGGAATCACAGTGGGAGCCATTAGTGGCTGAGTCGTGAATCCTGAATCTTCACGGCTGCCGAGTAAGAGCGCCTGCCCGCTCACCGCAAGCGAAGCAAGAGCACCCGCTGTGGGAGAGCGGAAGTGCGGCACCAGGGCACATTGTGGAAGGCAGGTGGCTTTTCCAGATGTCATACAGAAAGCCAAAGGTTAAACAAGAAGTGCAGTTTAGTTCTCCTTAGCTACAATCTAATTTTATAGCCTTCAAAATACATGACCAGGTTCACATTCCCCTGGGAGGCTGGGGTTATTTCCATCCCGTGCCCCCTTTTCCTGCATTCGGTTTTGCTAGAATGCTATAACCAGCGCATGAAAGTAGGACACACTCTGACAAAGCAAGGAACAGCTCTTGTTCCGGTGAGTGTATCACCTCAAGGCACAAAGAGTGTCGGGGAGGAAATGAAGTAGCTATGGAGCAGCAACGTATAAATGTACTGATTATTTTTAGACCGGGAACCGGGAGCATGATTTCCTAGGAGAGAAAGTGAAAGATTAGCAGACGCTAACCGGAGGCCTGGATCTAAGGGGTGGTCCTCACAGGATGAGGGCCGACCCTCTGCGACAGAGGAGGATGCTCCAGGGACACTGAATCGTCTCCTCTGCCCCAAGGGGATCCTTCCCCCCGGGTCTACGTTCACCACTTCCTCATTGCCAGTGTGTGAGCATCTCAAATCGTGCCCACCAGCTTACACGCTTGCTGAGCTGAGGCCTCGATATGGAAGACCCTCAGGGGTCAGCGCACTACCATCATGGTGAGGATGAGGATGATGAGCGTTAGCACTCAGCCTGCTCCAGATGGGCACCTTGCTTCAGTGTCAAGATCTACCTACCCGTTTTGTTTTTAAACTGGGGATTGAACCCAGGGACACTTAACCACTGAGCCACCTCCCTTTCCTTTTTCTTTTGACACAGGCCGCCTTAAGTTGCTCAGGACCTCACTAAATTACTGAGGCTGGCTTCCAACTTGCCATCATTTCTCAGTCTGACCTTTTCTGAAACATGCCTTAGGTCAGGTCCCCCACACATCTTGCCTAAGGAGGCCATGGGATTTCCTGCTGGTCCTTGAACTCCACGTTGCAAAGCTGGAGCTTGGTTCTGGGAGCCCTGCCTCCTGGGCTGTCACCCTCCAAGACCCAGGACCACTCTGCCATCACCAGCTCCTCCCTGCACCGCTGCTGGATCAGCATCCACCTGAAGCTAGAAATCCTCCGTTCTACACAACTATTGCTTTCTGTTGCCAGTGCTCTTGTTCACTATCTCCTTTAAGGAGTGGTGATTTTGCAGCACCTGTCTATCGTAGTGCAACTTTTCACTTAATGTACAGTTGTATTGCCCAGTTCTATGTGGTCTCTGTTATGGTCCTCTTAAGCCCTCCATGTTATTGAAGCTACCATGATCTCTTGCACATTTCTCTGTGGCTAGGCATTATGGTTACTTCTATTTATTACATTTTATTTTCATTCCCAACAGCCTGGGT
This sequence comes from Sciurus vulgaris, assembly GCF_902686455.1. Taxonomy (NCBI): domain Eukaryota; kingdom Metazoa; phylum Chordata; class Mammalia; order Rodentia; family Sciuridae; genus Sciurus; species Sciurus vulgaris. The sequence goes on from NC_136467.1 coordinate 154,011,574, forward strand.
GAAAATTTTAATAAATGTTATTCTTCTCTTCTTTCAACTATTTCCTTAGGAGAGAAATCTAGAAGCTGGATTTAAATAGCTTAAATGAATATGCAAAATTTTATAACTTTTATGTCTGTTGACAAATATCTTTCCAAAAGCATTGAACCAATTTATATCATTAACAGTGATATATGACAATGCACATTCATTGTTCATGGGGTGTCTCTCTTCTGTCAACCTGTACACCCAAATCAACTTAATCCAATTCACGCAACACTTACACAAAACCAACCATCGCCTAGGCCTGTTCTAGACCTGGAAATGCAAAGGTGAATAAAAAAGGCACTGAGAACACTCTTGAGGAACTACGGAGAGTGTCGCCAGCAGGTGTTTCAGAGCTCTGAAGGCAGCGATGTGTGCACACAGGTGTCTGCTGAAACGGCGTCAGGGCGGTCTGGGGGGTGAAGGCCCTCTGGAGAGGCCACGCTCACTCTGTCAACACACTCCCAAACAGGCCCGAGTCACCCACGGCAAACCCCCAACACATCCAGTAGCTCTTCCCTATGTTTTCCAGATGAGTCCATTGATTTGCAGCCAGGCACTATTTCTTTTCGAATTTTCAGATTAAAAAAAAATGTCACAAGTCTCTTCCTAGACACCAGAGAAAGTGTCCACGGAGAAGGAACGCTGGAGCAAACTCAGAACCTCGCGTCAGCCCCGCACCTGCCTCCTGAAATGCAAATGAGCGAGAGCCGACTAGCTTGTGTCTCCCAGAGTGAAAAGTACTATATCTCTCCACTCCCTGACTCTCCTTATGGAACTGATTCCCATGTCCTGGAAGCAGGTCTGTCTTCTCGGATTCCCTCCCGCCCCGTGATCGCTCCACCCTTGACCCAACTGCAGAGTCCCCTTCCTAGCCCAGGTCCAGCCCCGCCGGCACCGCCTCCTGAAGTCTCGTCTGTAATTCCAGCTCCCACTGATTTTCCCCCACGTGCCTCACTGACCATGTTAGATTCAGCCCTTCATCATGAACTCTTTAAGTTTTCCCTAAATGGTTCCCTCGTTTTAGATCTTATCCTCCCCCATTGCTTCCCAATGAACTCTACCTGACCAATTTAAGCACAAGGCAAAACTGTGTTTCCTTCTTCAGGACTGACCGGACTGTCAGGAACATCAAGTCACCTCAACAACGCTGGTTTAAAGTGGATTAAAGGAGTGGACACTTTAAGGGAGACGGAGGAGAAACCAAAGAAAAGGGAGGCTCACACTCTGCTCGTGATCTCTCATCAGGGACATTTTAGATTCTGAAACCTCTTGCATGAAAGAGGAGAAGAGAATAAGGGGAAAGCAGCACAGGGAGGAAGAATCCCAGGAGAGCACTGCTAGGTTTTGCAGTGCAGAGGAAAATGTTTAGGGAAGCCAAGGCCATGAGCAAACACCAGGGGCTGGAGGTGAGACTCCCCAAAGACTTCGAGGTAGACTCAAGGGCTGTGGGGTACGGGCAGACCAGCAGGCTGAGACAAATCCTGAAACCCAGGCTTGGCAAGACTAAAGCAATCCTCCTCTAGAAACAGAGTACTCCAGAAGCCAGCATGAGGACTGTTAAAACCCCCGCTGAGAAAGGCGCCATCACCCATAGCCCCCACAAAGGTTCAGAACTGTGCATGCAGTCACTGACGGCTAAGCAAATGAGAATTCACCTCACATTATTGAATATAGCAAAGAAGCCACATAATTCCACCGATCCATTTGATGATTCTTTAAAAAAAATAAATGTATACACCCATACAACCATTATGATGATCAGGAAAAAGGACCTGTCCATCAAGCCATAAAGTTCCTTCGGGATGCTTTGTGGAAACGTCCACCCACACCCTCTTCCCAGCCACCACTGAAATGCTTTTTGCCACAGCAGGTTCATTTGCCCTGTTCTGGAATTTCCTGTGGTCCCTCTGCTGTGACCTTTGTTCTTGTGCTCCTTTCTATTCCTGGTAGCATGCATGATCTGCATGCCCCACGGTTTGCTTTTCCATCCAACAGCTGCTGGATGGTCGTTCCCAGTCTGCATCTGTTGTAAGGGCAGCAGCTGGACACGCTCACGTGTCCGTCTTGCACTCTTGATCTCTTGGGTAAATTCCTGGGAGTGGAATTGCTGTCACCTGGTAAGACGACGTCTAACTATGTAAGAAACTGGTCAAATATTTTCCAGAGTAGTTCATGCTCCCAATTAGCAACAGATGGTAGATCCAGCTGCGCCGCATCCTTGCCAAAACCTGATATTGCAATTTTCTTTTAATTTTAGCCATTTCAGTGACTGTATTCTGCTATTTCATTGTGGTCTTGCTTTGCATTTTCTAATGACTGATGATTTTGAGCAATTAACCACCCAGTTTTTGGTCATTCATGTTGTTTCTTTTTTGAGGGACCTCCTTCCCCATTTTGTTTTATTTGATTGTCTGGTTTCTCATTATCTGTGAAAGCTCCTTATCAAATATGTGTATCAAGATTGTTTTCTCCCAATCCTTTTCATTCTTTATTGTTTTCTCAATGTGTCTTTCAAGAAGCAGGAATTTATCATTTTAATGAAGTTTAACTTATTAACATTTTTATTTTATGGCTGGTACGTTCAGTTGGTGTCTAAAAAATCTTTACCTGTATCATAGTCACAAATTCTCTCTACGCTTTCTCCAAATATTTTAGGTTGTAGCCTTTAGTGAAGGTGTAAATCATTTGACCATTGTTTTACACTCAAAATATCTGTTAATCACAAGGCTATTGGTTTTGATGTTTGAAAATCATTTATAGATTAGTGTACTAAGCCACAAAGCAATTACTACTACCACCCATTTTTAGAGAAAAAAGTCAAGAAATATCCTAAAATTGGTAGCTGGTGTTGTGGTCCAAGCCCAGATCCCAAATGAGTGAATCTCCATCCAGTCATGGACAGATCCCAGCAGATTCCACCCTTCACATTTGTGAACATCTTCACACTGGCTCTTGTGCTTACGATGTTTCAGTGACAAGATCTGGTTTGCTTTAGTATATTGGACAGCTTTCTAATATAAACTATGAGAAAGCAATTCTGATTTAATTGAAGAGATGCTAAAAGATTCAAGATTAATGTCATCCATTGTTAGCACATAAAGCTGAGGGAAAGATCAGCAAATTGTGCTCATTGAATTCTGCCCCCATGGGAGATGGCAGGGTCAAGTCCAAAGCCATCGATGGGAAAGATGAAGAAAGATGGACCCTCAGAGCACAGGATTCCAGCTGGAATCTGTTCCTTGCTCACTCCATCAGTTTTTTCTCCACTGCCTTCATGCTGATCTCCAGGTTAATATGGTGGAGATCTCGTTTGCTGTAGTAGAGAGGGAAGTGTTGGGCTGAAATCTGTGGCAGTGTTGAAAAGTTTCCCGTGTCACAGTTGACCCAGGCCTCTCCAGGGAAGATGGACAGAGGGACAGGAGGTATTGGCACAAGGCTCTGAAAATTCCAGAGGAGCTGGAGGCCCAGGAGGCAGGACATGCCAGGATAGCCACGAACACCTATGGCCGTGAGTGTCTGCAATGCCCACACAAGGGACAGCAGTCCAAACCCCATCATGCATGAGCAGATGGAGTCATATGGGGTATGACAAAGGGACTTGCCTTGACCTGTGTCCCGTGCGGGACTGACCCAGCCCCATTAAGCCCATGGTGGGCAGCCCAGGAGAGTGGTGGTCAGGGTAGCCCAGAATTGGACAGGACACCATGGCGAACAGATCCCATCTGGTTTCTGAGGTGAGCTGGTCATTCTCCATCCCTCAAAGACTTTGGACATGACAGAACTGAAGGAGGTTTTGCTGGCTGAGAACTTTGGAAAGCTCCCTCTAGAGAGACTGGGCAGGGGTAGCAGGGTGGGGGTGGGGACTGCCTTGAGAGAGCAGCTGAGGAATGGATGGGTTGGGATTTCCAGAGACTTCAGAGATGCTACCGGGTCTGATAGGAACCATGATTCAATGCTCCAACATGGGACTAATGTGCAGAATGAGGTAGTTCCGTCCTGATCTCTCTAGTCAGGGTTGGTCTGAGAAGACAGAAAACAGGCCTTCCCAAAACTCATGGGGATGAAAAGTGATCAAGAAAAGCCAGATTTGGGCTCACAGAATGCAATGAGAAAAATAGAGAGAGTGCGAAAAGGATTCCAGGTGTAGCCTGAGCTGATGGCTCCTTCTATGCATGATTCTGATCCTGACACTGGCTTGGAGGCAGAGATGGCCCTCCCCTGAGCTTCCAAAGCCCTGGAGATAAAGGGACCAACTGGAGGATGGGCCTTGGACACAAGTGTGTGATGGCCACCCCTATGGAACTCAGCAGGGACTACAAAGTTCCAGCCTTAGATTGTCCTCAGAGCAACAAACATGACATGATGTTTGGGGGGCTTCAGGCTTGGAGACAAGGGCAGGGTTGCAGGTCTGTCTTCTTGGTCTGGGAATATTTGGAATCCCCAGCTGAGCCATCCAGATCACCCTTCTGGAATTGCCAGCTCTCTCCTCAGTGGATGGGAGAGTGGGTGGGAAGGCAGCTTCACACAGCAGGATCCACCATCTCCCTTGGTGGGACACCCAACCCCTCTCCTGGGCAGGACCCCTGGGGCCACACAAACTCATCTAGATCTCCATGTCCACAGGATGAAGAATGTTTGTTTTGTGCTCTCTGACCCACAACTCTCTGTCTTTGACTGGGTCCACTTTTCAAAGCAGTTGATTCACAGGCTAAACTGTGCTTTGGTTGAATATGTCCGTCCCGTGCTGCAGCTGTGTGTACTGGCATAGATGTTGCTGGATCATCTCCACCCTGTCCACTTCCAGCCACTCCAACTCTGAAGTGGTGGTCACCATCTCTTCAAACCACTTGGACTGAGCCTGGTTGTAGAGGTCCACACAGCACATGGGGTCATTGCCAGCCTGTGTGGACTCCCTTCATGCCCTCTTTTTTTAAAAAAACTGTTCTATTTAGTCATACAAGATAGTAGAATGCATTTTTGATTCATTGTACACAAATTGTACAACTTTTCATTTCTCTGGTTGTACACCAAGTAGAGTCACACTGTTTGTGTAATCACACATGTACATAGGGTAATGATGTTTGTCACATTCCACCATCTTTCTCCCACCTCCACCCCCTCCTCATTTCCCTCCACACAACACAACATTCCTCCATTCATCACTAATGCCCTTCATCCCCAACTTATGTATCAGCATCTATCTATCAGAGAAAACATTCAGCTTTTGGTTTTCTGGGATTGGTTTATTTCACTTAGCATGATATTCTCCAACTCCATCCATTTACCTGCAAAGGCCATCATTTTATTCTTCTTTACCTCCTTGCCTTCTTGATGTCCTCCACTGTCTGATTGCACAGCTTGATCTCCAGCTGCTGGGGCTTCATGGCCAAGTCTCTCTGCTGTTCTCTGCTGGGTCTTCTCTGCTGATGCATAGCAGCTGGTGAGTTGCTTGCAGAGGTCAGAGATATGGTGGCCACACTTCTTCATTTCTTTCGTGAAGTTTATGAGATTTCATTCGGGGCTTCTGTACCCCAATGTGAAGCTTGGTGGGGAACTTGAGATGAACTTCTGCCTCATCTGCCAGGCTCTTCTTCACCTGGGCCCACACTTCTCTCAGGTAGCCTTCTTCCTGTGCAGCCAAGGAGTTCCAAGAGAGTTTAGCCAAGTTCTTTGCATATTCTTCTTCAATCTTTATCCTCTCTCGGACAAACCGGACATTTCTTTCTGCATTTGTTTGCCCTTCAGTTGCTTTTGGAGAAGCAGTTTGAACCCCGCCATGGGGCCATTGCCTTGGGGGTCCTTCTTATCAGCCCAGAAGTAGTCACAGTATCTCCACTCCCTTGGCTTCAGCAGCTGCTGTTCAGGCCTTGTGTCTGGGTGAGGGAACGTCTGTGTGTGGTCAACTTTGTTTTCAAGATTATATATTTTGCCTTCATTGCCTGAGGTTCTGTTTTCCAAGTGATGTCATCTGTTAGTGCTACTTTCCATTGAATTTTTAATTTAGTTTATTGATTCCTTCATGTCAAGGATTTCCACTTGATTTCTTTTCAGGATCTTTATCTCTTTACTGACATGATCTTTCACCTCCTGAAATTGACCTCTGATTTCACTCCTTACATCATGGAGCAGTCTTACTAAAAACATTCTGAATTCCTTCTCTGACATTTCTTCTGTGTTGACAATGGATTCTATTATTGGAGCATCCTGGTTTGTTTGGAGTGCTTTCTTCCCCTGTTTTTTTTTTTTTTTTTTTTTTTTTTTTTTCATGTTGTTTGTGTGCCTTCCCATCTAGCTGTGTGGATCTGAGGCAGTGCAGTTTATACCCTGTAGACTTATGGTGTCTCTGAAGTTTTCCAGCATCTTGCAGATCTGGGTTTCAGTTTCCATAGGTTCTACCATGCTGCATTCCAAGATGGCTCCTGGATCGCAGATGATTGGTAAACTCTTAACCGTGATTTTGTGTATAGTGTGAGTTAAGGACTGAGCTTCCTTTTTTCATGTGAATATCTAGTTATTCCAGCAACGTTGTTGAAAACTATTATTTTCTCACCAAATTGCCTTAGTGACTATTATTCAGCTTTTCATCATTATGACCAAAATACCTGAAGAAGACAACTTAGAGGAGGAAAAGTTTATTTTGGGCTATAGTTTCAGAGGTCTCAGTACATAGATAGCCAACTCCATTGTTCTCAGCCTCAGGTGAGGCAGAGGGTGATGGTGGAAGGGTGTAGCACGGGAGTGCTGCCTAGCTCAGGAGCCAGGACACAGGGAGGTGGGAGAGGAAGGGACCGGGAAATGATAGAGTCCAAGCCAGGATCCACCTCCTTCAGCCACACCCACCCACCTAGAGTCACCACCCAGTAGTTCATTTAGATTGTGAATGAAAAATCCACTGATGAGGTCACAGTTCTCAGGATGTAATCATTGCCCAAAAGCCCTACCTCTGACCCTGGCTGCATTGGGATCGTGCTCTCAAAACATGAGTTCATAGGGGACATTCCCAGATTCAACCCGTAACTGTCTGTGTTGAACATAGACTCACTGCTTTTGTGTGGATAGGTCTCTAAGCTCTATTCTGTTCCAGTGATGCAGACCTCCAACCCCTTTGCAATACCACACTGTCCCCATCAATTGATACTCTTAATTTAAATCCTGAAAACAGTGTATGACCTTTAAACCTTTTTCACTCTTGCTTTTTCAATTTTTCTGGACTATTTCATGTCCTTTATAATTTCACATAAATTTTAGAATTTAGCTTGTAAATTCCAACTTTTTTAAAATATATTTTTATTGTAAACAAATGGGATACATATTATTTCTGTTTGTACATGGAGTAAAAGCATACCATTTGCATATTCATAAATTTACATACAGTAATGATGTTTGATTCATTCCATTATTTTTTCCTTCCCCCCCACCCCTCTCACCTCTCTTTTCCCTCTATACAGTCCCTCCTTCCTCCATTCTTGTCCCACTTCCACCCCCCATTAAGTGTCATCATCCGCTTATCAGTGAGATCATTCCTCTTTTGGATTTTTGAGATTGGCTTATCTCACTTAGCATGATATTCTCCAATTTCATCCATTTGCCTGCAAATGCCATAATTTTATTATTCTTTATAGCTGAGTAATATTCCATTGTATATATATACCACAGTTTCTTTATCCATTCATCAATTGAAGGACATCTAGGTTGGTTCCATAGTCTGGCTATTGTGAATTGAGCAGCTATGAACATTGATGTGGCTGTATCTCTATAGTATGCTGATTTTAAGTCCTTTGGGTATAGGCCGAGGAGTGGGATAGCTGGGTCAAATGGTAGGTCCATTCCAAGTTTTCCAAGGAATCTCCACACTGCTTTCCAGAGTGGTTGCACTAATTTGGAGTCCCACCAGCAATGTACGAGTGTACCTTTTTCCCCACATCCTCTCCAACACCTATTGTTGCTTGTGTTCTTGATAATCGCCATTCTAATTGGGGTGAGATGGAATCTGAATGTAGTTTTGACTTGCATTTCTCTTATTACTAAAGATGTTGAACATTTTTTCATATATCTGTTGATTGCTTGTACATCTTCTGTGAAGTGTCTGTTCACATCCTTAGCCCATTTGTTGACTGGGTTATTTGTATTCTTAGTGTAGAGTTTTTTGAGTTCTTTATATATTCTGGAAATTAGTGCTCTATCTGAAGTATGAGTGGCAAAGATATTCTCCCACTCTGTAGGCTCTCTCTTTGCATTGCTGATAGTTTCCTTCGCTGAGAGAAAGCTATTTAGTTTGAATCTATCCCAGTTGTTGATTCTTGCTTTTATTTCTTGTGCTATGGGAGTCCTGTTAAGGAAGTCTGATCCTAAGCCAACAAGTTGAAGATTTGGACCTACTTTTTCTTCTATAAGATGCAGGGTCTCTGGTCTGATTTCAAGGTCCTTGATCCATTGTGAGCTGAGTTTTGTGCAGGGTGAGAGATAGGGGTTTAGTTTCATTCTGTTGCATATGGATTTCCAGTTTTCCCAGCACCATTTGTTGAAGAGGCTATCTTTTCTCCATTGCATATTTTTGGCACCTTTGTCTAGTATTAGAAAATTGTATTTATTTGGGTTTGTGTCTGTGTCCTCTATTCTGTACCATTGATCTACCTGTCTATTTTGATGCCAATACCTTGCTGTTTTTGTTATTATTGCTTTGTAGTATAGTTGAAGTTCTGGTATTGCGATACCCCCTGTTTCATTCTTCCTGCTAAGGATTGCTTTAGCTATTCTGGGTTTCTTATTCTTCCAGGTGAATTTCATGATTGCTTGCTCTATTTCTGTGAGGTACATCATTGGAATTTTAAGTGGAAGTGCATTGAATCTGTATAGTACTTTTGGTAGTATGGCCATTTTGACAATATTAATTCTGCCTATCCAAGAACATGGGAGATCTTTCCATCTTCTAAGGTCTTCCTTAATTTCTTTCTTCAGTGTTTTGTAGTTTTCATTGTAGAGATCTTTTACCTCTTTGGTTAGATTGATACTCAAGTATTTTATTTTTTTTTGAGGCTATTGCAAATGGAGTTGTTTTCCTCATTTCCCTTTCAGCTGTTTCATCGCTTGCATATAAAAATGCTTTAGATTTATGCATATTGATTTTATAGCCTGCTATTTTGCTGAATTCATTGATGAGGTCTAGAAGTTTTCTGGAGGAGGTTTTTGGGTCCTCTAAATATAGAATCATGTCATCCGCAAATAGTGACAGCTTAAGTTCCTCTTTTCCTATTCGTATCCCTTTAATTCCTTTAGTCTGCCTAATTGCTCTGGCTAGAGTTTCGAGGACAATGTTGAATAGAAGTGGTGAAAGAGGACATCCTGTCTTGTTCCCATTTTTAAAGGGAATGGTTTCAGTTTTTCTCCATTAAGAATGATGTTGGCCATGGGCTTAGCATAAATAGCCTTTACAATGTTGAAGTATGTTCCTACTATCCCTATTTTTTCTAGTGTTTTCAGCATGAAGGGGTGTTGTATATTGTCAAATGCTTTTTCTGTGTCAATTGAAATAACCATGTGATTCTTATCCTTAAGTCTAGTGACATGATGGATTACGTTTATTGATTTACAGATGTTAAACCATCCTTACGTTCCAGGAATGAACCCCACTTGATCGTGGTGCACAATTTTCTTAATATGTTTTTGGATACGGTTTGCCAATATTTTGTTAAGGATCTTAGCATCTATATTCATCAAGGATATTGGTCTAAAATTTTCTTTCCTTGATGTGTCTTTTCCTGGTTTGGGTATGAGGGTGATATTAGCTTCATAGAATGAGTTTGGTAGGGTACCCTCCTTTTCTATTTCCTGGAATACTTTGAGAAGTATTGGAATGAATTCTTCTTTGATAAATTCCAACTTTTAAAAAGATTGTTAAATTTTGTTTATGATCGTGTAGAACTGACAGATGAATTTTGAGAAAAATTGGTATCTTAATATTGAATCCACCCATCCAGGAGCATGATATACTCTACTCATCTATAGTCTTCTTCAATTTCTCTCAGCCTCATTTCATATTTTTCAATGAAGATAAGAAGGCACATTTTATCAAATTAAGTAGGTGTCTTCCATTTCTAATTTCTGAACATTTTTTACTACAAATTGTTGTGAATTCTGTAAAATACTTTTTATTACTTTAATAAGATTGTGGGGTTTTTTCTCCTTTCCTCTCCTAATAGAGCAAATGATGTTGAGTGATTCTTTAATGTTAGACTAACCTTGCATGCTTAAAATAAGCACACTTTGGTCACACTTTTCTTCATGTATTTCTATATTCAATTTGCTAATGTCTACTTAAGAATGCTTGTGTTTGTGTGTCATGAAGGACAGTCATCTACAGTTTCCATACAGAGCGTTTATGTAGTTTTGAATCATGGCGATACTATACTCACGAAGTTACTTCACTGAGTATCTCATGCCAGGACCCCACTTTCATGACCGATATTAGGACGGTAGTTCTCCTATTTACTTTTAGTTGATTAGTGTGGCTTAAGTTTTGTCAACTATTGATCTTTTAGTCTGTTTCAAGCTTAATTCATTTCTTTACCTATTTTCATCAATTTCCTATTTCATTGGTTTTTGATGTTTAGCATTTCCTATCCCTATTAAGTTTGGGTTTACTTTTTCCCTTCTCTTTGTACACCCTTAATTTTTTGAGCTGTTGCTTTCTTTACCAATACAGAAATTTAAACTATATTTTCTCTTCAAGCTCTACTTTAGATTCAAAACAAATTTCATGTTATTATTCAATTTCATTCAATTAAAATATTTTCTGGTTGCCTTTGTATTTCCTTCTTTGACTCTAAATTATTTAAAAGACAAATGGTTAGTTTTCAAATCTCTGAGGATCTTGTTCATATTTTGTTATTGTTTTCATTTTACGTCTGCAGTGGCCAGCTTGCATACTCTTCCTGCATTCATTTTTTGGCATTAATTCTTGTGCATTGAACTTCTCTTCTGCTCCTGTTGCAATCAGTGCTCCACAGATTTCAGATGAATGTGTCCTTTGTAATTTCCTAGCTACTTATTCCACTCACTTTTTCCTATCAATTTATGGCATTTTGTCATCCAAATTGTTTTGCAATTGGTATAAATGTCACAATGCTTTGTTTTAAAATTTTAATTGAAAGCAAATTTTCCTACAAGAAAATTAAAATGCAAAGAAATAATACATTCTTAAAGTATTTTCACACATACTTAACCAGCCCAGAGCTCTTGGCTTGCTTGTTAGATCCCATTTCTATTTGTTATAAGTTTTATTCTGGCTGAAGAATTCTTCAGCACCTCACTCTGGATGCCTCTTCTAGACAGGCATAGTCTCAGCTGTATTTGATGTTAGTTTTGCTTGAAAGTCTTTGCCTTGCATTTGTGAAGAATGGTTTTGCTGGACATAGTGTTCTACATACACAATATTTTTTAGACCTTTAAAGCTATTCCATTTTCCTCTGATTTGAATTATTTCTGAAAGGAAGTCAACAATAATTACCATTCTCTTTGAAATCTCTCATGTAGTGGATCTCTTTTTCTTCTCATTAAGACTTTCTATTTTTTGCTAATTTCTAGCAACTTCACTCCAGTGTGCCTTATTGTGATTTTGTATTTCCTGTGTGATGATCATTAAGCTTCTTGACCCCTAGGTTTATTTTTCTAATTGGTGCAGTTTAATGCTTAGAATTTAAAGATTATATTTATTTTTTCAGTTTCAGAATTTTCAGTTGGTTGTCCCTTATGTTTCTCTTCTCACTATTTTCACAATTTCTTTACATTTCGAACCCATTTGCAACAGGTAACAGATAGCCATCATAGCTGCTACGATCTACTCCCACCTTGGAACCTGAACTTATCCCTCGTTGCATGTGAGCTTCCTGCCAGTTCTTTTTGCCTGGCCCCAGGGAGTTTGCCCACGTTTGTTCAGTTTGGTTTTCAGCCAGTTTCAAGGGGACACCTCTGCATAATCTGAGGTTATTTTTTTTTTTTTCTGTATGACTTTCCTCTTTACAGATTCTGTAAGTTTCCACCGTTTCACCACATCCAAAACCCAGTCTCTGTCTCAGCCAGACAAAGCCACCATGTCCCCTTGGTTCCCCTCTCTGCACTGTGACATGAAGCAACGCTCCCAGGCGCAGCAAGCAAACCCAGCTCCTCCCTCTTCTTTCCTCAAACTACCACAGTCCTTTCCTGCTAGGGTTCAGTTCAGGAAACCCTTGCTTCATACACCCAGTCCCTGTTTCTAATTACTGCATCGTGGCTGGAAGAGAGGTCTCACTTTTCTGAACAATACTGGGCACTGAATAAATGATGCTGTGTGCACGTATGGGTATGCCCTGGTGTATTTCACCTTTATGTGTATCTGCAAAGCACCAGCCTTAAAAGGCTCTGAATAACAGCAGGAAGACAGTACAGTAGAGGAGGGGTCCGGGGCAGGAGGAGGCAGGGGAGGGGAAGCACTGGGGACCCAAGCGGAGCCAATTATGATTCCAGGCACATGCGATTATGTCAAAATGAACACCAATGTTATGAACAACTAAAAGGCACTAATAAAAAATGAAAAGCACTAGTAATGCCAGAAAACCAAAAAAAATCAAAAATAATGGGCAATAGAAATATGGGAGATTATGAAGACTTGAAAATAACTGATTAATTTGTACAAGATCATTTATAACAAATGGATAATTTTGCTAAAAATAATCATATGAAAACTTTTAATTAAGTCCTAGGGCTGGAAAATGAAAAGCTAAAATTAATATTGAACATACAAATTTAATAATGTCTAACAGATAAACATAAGAATGGAGGATTATGTATCCAGGCAGGTTGGGCAGTGAAGCAGAGCTCGGATTAGGGAACAAGCTATCACTGACTTTATTGTTAAAACAACACAGAGTCACAGAAGTGCAGTCAATCGGACAATGGGGGATGGAGAAGGGGGGATAGGAAAAGGGAGGACAGTGGAATGAACCCGAGGCTGTTCTCCCTGGACATAAGGGAGGACAGTGGAATGGGTCCGAGGCAGTTCTCCCTGGACATACGTGAAAACACCACAGTGAATCCCCCCATCACGTGCATACATGAGGATGAGGTCCTAACCAGAATAAGATAGTCAGTACGTACATACATAATTGCATCAAATGGATTCTGCTGTTTGTGTAACTAAAATGAACCAATAAATAAAAATAAATAAAACAGATTTAAAACAAACAGCATACAGTCACCATTCCAGTTTCTGTAGGTGCCATCTTGCTCAGGGTCCCTGCAACTGCCACTGGGCTGAGGGCAGGGCTGAGGTCGCAGGCTTGGCTGGGAAAGGAGCACTGGCCAGCTGCCTCTGGGCTACGGGCAGAAAGCCGCCTTGCCGAGGTGGGCTCAGTCCCTAGTTCTTGCTGGCTGTCCTCAGGGAGAACAACGTCCCATCCCAGGACTCTCCCAACACTCCTTCAACCCAGTACCGTCCGCTCAGTCAGTATTGTACGGTGTCGCCGCATCGAGGAGTGGAGTCCTGACGTGTGCGTCGTGTGTGGGCTCAAGCAGTTCTCGAAGCCAGTCGCTGGTTCTGCCCGAGGCCCGGGCAGGATGGAGAACTGGAGGTTCCCCCAGGGGGCCTGCTCAAGAGTCACAAAACATCCCAGTGAAGGGCAGACATGCTAAGACAGACAGGCGAGTGTAGTCAGAGAGGTGGACGCGGACGGTGTAGAGAGCGACAGGTGAAGACTCATAAAACAGAGATACAGAAACAGACAGAGGGGAAGCCTGCGTGAGGAGGGGAGCAGAAACAGCCCTCCGGTGAGTCCAAGAGTGACCGAAAGTGGCCTTTGAAGCAATTCTCAAAACCAACTCAAGATGCCAATACCCTTCAAAACCTGTAGACCCCAAGCAGGAAAAATATAAGGGAAGCCACACAAAGGCGCTTTGCACTCAGACCAATGAAACACAAAAGAGAAAAATCAAACACATAAACAGAAATAAAATGTTTCCTCTAAAGGACTGATGATCAGAGACACAGTGGATTCTTCACTTAAAACCATCGATGCCATGAGTAGTAAAATGGCCACTTTAATGCGCCATATATTAAAGTTGCCAGATGACAAATCTATACCAGCTGATTATACGTCCTTTGAAAGAGAAGAGACGCGGAAGATAAAGCCAACCACGTTCACAGACACAAACACCAGAAGGTCCTCGTGTTCTCGGGCAGACAGAGATTTCTCACCCAGGCCCACAGTGCAGGGATCACCAGTGAAATGGCTGATGAGCGGATTGCATTAAAGGGAAGACCTTTACTCCACACGAAATCCCACTGAGGAGGGGAAATTCCAGGCATGGAACGAAAGGAGGTCTCTTCAAGATATTTCTACTAGCTAAGTATTTTCTACTACCATTTATATACAATATGTATAAAATTCCCAAATTAATAAAGACAGGAAAACCCACTTAAAAATAGCCAAGGAAGCGGAATACTTTCTTCACTGAGGACAACATGGTATTGGTCCATAAATACAAGAGAGCATCATCTCCATTATTAGTCCTTGAGAAAATGCTGCCCGCCTCTGCACACACCGTCAGAATCTTAGGCTGGGAAAATAAGTGGTGGTGTATTGAGTCTTCAAAATATCATGCAGAAACCAGTGTGAGCAGCATACAGCTGTGTACAGCCAACTGGACAACCTGAAAGCAAGGTATCCAGTAAAGGCGGAAGGAAGAGGTGACACTGGAACGTGATTCTGGGGCTCCAGTTTTGCTCCGTGTTCTGACCTGGATCTTTACTATGTGGGTGTGTATGTATGCAAAATGCATTGAAGCTGCACACTTAAGATCTGTTCACATCCTGTGCATTCTGTTTGAACAAAAATGACAACAAAAAGGGAAACTCCTCTATAAAATCCGCTATCGAAGCATATCATAATACAGCACAGGCATCCATCAGAGAAAGATTCAAAGAAAGGAACTTGGTAGACACACATTTATTTCCTCTCTGAATATAAAATGAAGGAAATGCATCAGAATAACAAAAGAGAAAGTGGTAAGAGTAATTTGAAAAACATTCTAAATTATTTGTGAATACGATCTGTTGTTACTATTTATCACACTGTCTAAGGTGCACTTAACCACTGAGCCACATTCCCAGCCCTTTTTAATGTTTTATTAAGAGACAGGGTCTCTCTAAGTTGTTGAGGCTGAGTTTGAACTCAGAATCCTCCTGCCTCAGCCTCCTGAGCCACTGGAATTATAGGTGTGAGCCACCATGCACAGCTAGTATCATTTCTATTAGATTCTTCAAACTTCCTAGCTCTAAGTTTTCCTTAACTAATATTGACATATTGAATTCTTACTGTGCGTTGGACTCTGTAATAAGGATTTTCAGTGCATTATCTCAATTCATAGTCCAACATTCCCATAAAGGATATCCATGCCACACATGAGGAAATCAAAGTATAAATAGGTTTAGTGACTTGCACAAGTCATGCATTAGCAGGTGGCAAAACCAGGTACCAGGCCAAAGCTTGTCATACTGAAAACATTCAACTCATAATCGCATAGAGTTCTTTAGCCTCTTCATCTCTGCCTTGTGTTTATAGCAAATATCTGGCCTCTCAACTGGTGACCTTCACAAGGCCATGCAAAGTTGGTCTGGATTTAAATATGAAAATGATGATTAGATAGTACATTACTTATCAAAATAGCACTTGCTCTCCTGTGGACCTCGGCAGAGATTCTTACGCACTGTGCGGATTCATTCTGCGGCTCTTCCCTGAGTGTCTACCACAGCTGGGTTCCAGGTGTGGGGAGTGTGATTCTGAACCTCTGAGAAGAATACCCTCTTCCGGAGCCTACAGTCCCCAGGGGAAGGCAGGAAGGGAAGGAAATGAGTTTAGGGCACCTCAGGGGTGACAGGTGGAGACACAGGCCCACCTCAAGGAGGGCGTCCAGGGCAAACTCTCCACAGCAGGCACACGAAGACGCAGGGGAAGCACATCCCATGAGGAGCAGCAGCCAGCGCAGTGGCCTTGGAGCAGCTGGCGTGGGAGGCCCGCTGCGACAGGCAGAGAAGGTGCCCGTGCCATCCACATGCTTAAAACTGTCCGCACTGCCTGGAGGAGCACACTGACCTGAGTGTGGAGGGGCGGCTGGTCTCAAGGTCTGCTGCGTCGGGAGCTCTTCCACTCTGGCGGAACCTGGCGCACACCACTTAGCCCAGTCGCAGCCCTGAGATTCACGAGACCCCTGCTCTGAAGCGTCAGGTAGTGAGCTCGCAATTTCACTGGAGCGAGTCTCCTAGGCTGTGTCTCCACCCGGCAGGAATAAAGCTCACCCCTAACCACATGAACACCGGGGAGCCTGGGTCTCCAGCTTCCACGTGGCCCCTCCTATGGTGTTACATGCAGCACGAAGAGGCTGGGGCGGCGCTGAGAGCCCATACCCAGCAGCCTCCCAGGTGATCCACGCCTGAGCTGCTGGTCCTTGATCTGCGTGTTGAGCATCTAGACCTGGAAGGCTTCTAAGGAACGCCGACCTCCCTGTCTTCCAGTGATAGTTCAAAGCCCGCGGTTTTTACAGCCTGTCAGGATGGGACTCGGCAATGGCACAGATGGTCGGCCTCTCTATCTGGCCCTGGTTGTGATAATTAAGTTAAATAACATATGGGGAAACTCTTTACACATACTAAGTGCACAATTAATATTATTTTTATCTGGTGGAAAGTTAACTGCCACAAATAAAAACCGAATTACTGACGATGGCACTATTAAAATCGTCCTCGGTAACATAAGTTCTTAGGCTCGCCGGACTCAGCGCGTCTTTACGTGCCGAATGGGATCAGCTAACATATGGCGCGCTCTCTGTTCAGCCCTGTGTGGACCCTGGAGGGCGGAGATGGTGATGTAGAGCTGTCTCTGCCCTCCAGGATCTCCCGTGCAGCTGCAGGAGTGAGAGAAGTAATTCGGGGAGAACATAATTAGCTGCTAATTAGGATGATAGCACATTAATTACTGCAGGGGATCAGAGGCAGCGAGAGCTGGAGGTTCGGTGTCCGCGGCTCGCTGTCTGCGTCCCTCCGCGCAGGTCTGCTCTGGGCGAGCCCCGGGCCCCTGTCCCCACGCCCGGCCGCTCGGTGGCACGATCAGGACCAGCTCTTTCTTTCCGCAGCGAATCTCCTCGGCTGGCAGCAGTGTCTGGGGAGCAGATGGCAGTGGAGGCCGGCAACCTCACCCTTCCTGGACCCTGTCAGCCCATCGCAGGCCGCAGGGAACGGGTAGGGGCTGCAGGTCTCCAGAACTTCCCAGCCCCACGCGCCCGGGAGGCACAGAGGCAGAGAGCGTTCGTGTGTGTGAAAGCTGAAGACTTGCCTATTCTTTCGTCTCCTTTTCCCTTCCTGCCTCCACCCAGCGTCCACCTCGAGGTTCAGGGGGACATGTTCAGCTTTTCATACTCCAAGACTTCTTTTTTTTTTTTTTTTTTTTTTTTTTTTAAGAGGTTTATAGCCAAATCAATTTTGGCATCTCTACAATCCTTATTTGATGATTATCCAAATAGGAATTGATTTCCTTCCAAGTGTGAGTAAACTGTAATAGTGTCAAATTATGCAAAAAAGGTGTGATACTTACTTTTGATTTATTGACTGGTGTTAAATTGTATTTATGGTATTATTTCACTTTTGGGGGGAGTGTGTGTACGTGTGTCTCCATGTGTGTCTCTGTGGGTATCCTTGTGCACCTGTGCATATCTTTGTGTGTGTGTGTGCGTCTGTGTCTGTGTCTGTGTGTGCCTGCATTGTCCCCTGTGCTTAAGCATGTAGTACCTCTTATGTCACACAGAATAAGGGTTAATGTGATACATGGGGGTCATAGAAGGCAGGATCTTAATTGCCAGTCAAAAGTTAGACTTGAAGGAAGGAAAAAAAAAATGTCCTAAGAGTAGGATTTCAGGGAGTGACAGATTTATGGAGACGATTTATTGAGATGACTTAGGCATAAAATAACCTGGATATAGACAGAGTGATGAGATAAGAGGACTCTGCAGGGGAAGTGAGTGCATCGCTCTGACACTTGCCTTTTCTTACAGGGCAAGTGGGTCGCCGTGAGGGTGCCACCTGCTACCTGGGAATGCCAGCCACCCCTGGGTGCACAAAGGCCCCCTCAGTCCAGTGTGCAGCCCAGGCAACTCTGATGTCCCCAAGTGTCAACAGACTGCCCCCAGGCGAGCCCCTGCCTTTGGACCGGAATGCGACAGTCATGTTGGCTCTAAGGAAACAAGATGGACCTGAGTAGGGTGGGGCAGAGACTCTGAGGCCCTGGAAGGGGCACTTCACCATTCTCACCACACTTGACTAGGCGTTCTCCCGTCTCTCAGTGCCGATGGTTCTGGGCAAGGGTGTGTGTGCATGCGGGGGGTGTGTGCATGGCGGCTGTGCTTGAACATGCGATATTTCTGGTTTAACAAATGTCTACAGAAGTGTGTTTCTGTTTTACCCTTTACCTGCCAAAGGCAGATGGTGATGTAATCCGTAGGATCTTGGAAAAATGCGATGAGAACATCTTGAAAATGGAATCCCCTCTCTTGCTCTCCATCCCTGAGGCTCAGCTACACTATCTTCTTCATGTCATCTAAGAATCCCAGCATCATGCTCTGACTGATCTTCGGAGACCTAAACTCTTGCCATTTCCTGACTTAAACTTTTTGTCTATTCCAGATCACTTACAGTTCTCCATGGGCCCCAAAGCTTCCTTCTCTCCTCTGTGCCTCTGCCCTCGTTCATTTGCTTAGAAATTCCTTCCTCACTTTCCTCCCTTTCTCTACTTGGCCCTTTTTCTCTAGTTCCTGGAGAACAAAATTCGTCTTTCCTAAAATAAGAGGTACTCCTCTTATTAGCTCTCCATTCCTCATCTCTAACATATAGTAACAAATTCATCTTTTGGGATTCTTCTCAGCAGTCCCCCCTCTTCTGACCCCACCACATTTCCGTCTGCGGTTAGCTGTGGTCTCTGTACCCAGGCCATGCACAGATTTTCATGAAAACATGCAACCAGACTGTGTTCATTCACTCCTTGGTGAGTCTCCTCTGCTTTGAGATGCTTGGGGAAAAGGCTCTTTGTATTTCAAGGATGTAATTGGCTAGAAAACTATCAGTGCTCAATAAATATTTGCTGACTGAATAGCTGTGTGCATTGTTATTACTAAAATCATTACCAATGTAAATATGAATAGCAATCCCATCTAGCCTCTAGAGTCAAACTTTGGAGCTCCAATCTCATAGTGAAATATCTTTACTTCAAAGACAACTTGATATACACACTTCAAATTACAAGTAGCAGCTCCATGTATGATCTCTAAAGGAAAGGAGGACAGTAACACACCATGTCCCTGGATACAGCCTTTCTGTTCCAAAACTCCTCACCCATGTTGAGGGAACAATGAGAGCAGGCCTGGGTCAGTATATCCAGATATGTATCGTCCTGAAGGACACTAACTGTCTCTTCTGCAAATGAGAACTGTGGTAGGTGGCATTATCTATAGAAAGCCACTTTCTTGAAGGTATGCTGGGACAGCTGTCCTTGGGATGCTGGTCACACAAGCAAACTAAGCAAGCTGATGCTGAAGAAGTTACCACGTCTGCATCCAGACATATACAACCCCTTTCTGGGCGGGGACACGCATGTGACCAAGTACTATGGAAAGGATGCATATTACTGGGCCAGCAGCCGCCACTAGACAAAACTCAGTGAGGGAAAGCAGGTGCTGCTTGGTGAAGCACCTCTAGGGACAGGGGTGCCTCAGGTGGCCTGTCACCACTGACTGTCCTAGGAGCAGGCACTGACCCCTTGTAACCTTTCCAACAAATCACATCTCCTAAGCTTTCCCACCACCTGCCCCAGCCCCTGGCACACCTGGGCTGTGGACATGCCCTCCAACTTCAGTGTTCTTGGGAACAATATATGGGTGACGATGATCAAGTGTGAATTTCCCAGGAGACTTTCCAATGATCTGTGAGGAAATATTATTCTCTTATAAACCATCTCAGAAAAACTAGGAATTCTGGGTAAATAGTTGGATATGGTTGTGTGCATGTATCTCAGATTTCAGAGAGCCCGCAGAGTGCAGTGATGTGGAGTGTCCACCCTAGTCATCTGACTGCCTTGTTGAATCCTCCTGATCATCACTAGCTGCATGTAATCAATACCAAGCTCTGTGCCTTTGCTCTGTCTCAGCTTCTTCCTCCCTAAAATGAAGGCAACACAATTACCTAACTCTCAGGATTACTGTCATGGTTTTTGTATGATTACTGTAATGATACAATATGATAACATCCAGAGCATTTTATTTATTTAATTTTTTATTGGTTCATTGTAATTACACAAAATAGATTAAATATTGCATGTTCACCTATGGACGTGACATAATTGGATCAGTCTCACTCCTCAATACCTTCCCTTCCCCTTCCCAGATGTGACTGCTCTACTCTCATCTTCTGTTATTGATACATTGTAATTATATATACATGTTCGGGATTCATTGTGGTAAACTCATACATGAACACAGAATAACTTGGCAGATTCACTTCACAATGTTTCCCTCCTCCCTCCTTCACGAGCCCCATTCTCTACTGTATTGGTCTCTCTGTTTATTTTTACAAGATCCCCTCTCTTTTTTATCATTCCTTCCTCTCTCCCCACCTCTCTGTCTCTGTCTCCCTTTCTTCCTCCATCTCTCTCTCTAACTTCCATGTGAGAGAAAAATTCGAACTTTAACTTTCTGAGTCTGGCTTCTTTCACTGAGCATGATGTTGTCCAGTTCCATCCATTTATCAGTAAATGACAAAATTTTATTCTTCTTAATGACTGAGTAGAACTCTATTGTCTAGGTATATATCCCCATTTTCTTCATCCACGCATCTGTTGTCAGGAACAGTGGGCTCCACATCTTGGCCATTGTGAATTGTACCACTACAAATATTGGAATGCATGTATCACTTTAGTATGCTGATTTCAGATCTTTTGGATAAATTCCAAGGAGGGATAACTGGGTCAAATGGTGATTGTATTCCTAGTCTCTCTAGGAACCTCCATACTGTCTTCTAGGGTGGTGGTTCGAATCTGCAGTCACACAGGCAATGCTGAGTGTACTTTTTCATCCAGATCCTCAGCGTTTATTGCTATTTGCAGTCTCTGTGACTGCCATTCTGACTTAGGGAGATGGAATCTCACTGTAGTCTTTGTTCACGTTACTAGGGATGTTGAACATTTTTTCATGTATTCGTTGGCTGTTTGCATTTCTTTTGAAATGTATCTATTTAGATCCTTCGCCTATTTATTGATTAGACTATTGGTTTTGTTGGTGTCAAATTTTGGGGGTTCTTCATATATTCTGGATATTAATCCCCAGAGGAGTATCTGGCAAAGGGTTGCTCCCGTTCTGCAGATTCTCCCTTCTGACTTTTATTTCCTTTGCTGTGCAAAAGCTTTTAAATGAGATGCTGTCCCACTAATTGATTCTTGGTTTTATCTCTTGAGCTTTAGGAATCTCGTTAAGGAAGTCAGTGCCTGTGCCAGTACGCAGGAGTGTTGCTCCTATGTTTTCCCCTAGCGTTTCACTGTTTCTAACTCCCAGGTCTTTGATCCGCTGAGTTGATTGTTGTGCAGGGTGAGAGGGAGGGGCTCATATCACCTGACCACCAGTAGCAGTCAGTGGGCAGGGGTAGTGATGGTGCTACAGAGTTGCTCTTCTTCACCTGAGGAAAGTCCAGCAACTTACCAAGCAGAACACACCCAGGGGCCAGGTTCAAGAAAGATTCATCAAGATCCTTGAGAAGAAATTCACACAGATTATTGCCTCAACTTACTGACTGCTTTGGTATCAATAAGTGAGAAAGAGAGAAGAAATTTTCCCTAACGGAAATCTATTAGTGTTCTTGGGAACAATATATGGGTGACCATAATCAAGTGCGAATTTCCCATGAGACGTCCCAATAATCTGCGAGGACATATTGTTCTCTTAAAAACCATCTCAGAAAAACTAGGAATGCTATTTTCAATACACTCACAGCTCTGAAACACTGCAAAACTATAGAAATATAGTCTTAATTGCTATGAATTATTTTCAAAGTTTGATGCCAGAAGAACAGAAATATTATGAATTAACTATTTCTCATTGAAAACAAGCAGGTCATAAGCTATGCAGGAGGAACGTGAAACAATTGTAAAATAAGAAAGCAGCAGACGTGGAGGTGGAGAACCGGCCAGGGCAGTCACCCTTCCCTGGACTGCCTGCTTGTTCCTTGCTGTTCTCCTCCTCACCAAAGGCCTGGTCTCCACGCCTCTTAATACCCACATGATTTCCCCACTATGACGCATCCCATCCCCTCCTCTCTGCCTGAAACATGAAGTTTGGGCCCACAGCAATTTTGTTAAATTCTTATACCAAGTGTTGATGTCTCTGAGATGGAGCCTCTTATTTCCTTTGCTTTCCCAGCAACCACGAAGTTGTTTAAAGTCACATCATTTATTTGTGCTGATATTCCCAGCTCGGCCTGCATCTTACTCTAGTTTCATGACTTAAAATTGATTTTGGTTCGTTGTCTGCTGCTATTGCGTTGCATTTACTGAAACTTCATTTTGGCCTATGTGGTGAAATCATGCTCTCTGCCTTGAGGCTCTGGAAATCACTTGAAAGAGAGAACATAGGCAGGAAAATCTTAGGTGGTGACATGAAAGTTGAGATTGTAGGTGGTCATTCAGTGAGTCATGGATTTGTCTTGCAAAATTTAGAAAGTGGCTACAACTGGCCAGACTCCGGGATCTGGGAGTGAACACAGCAAGCGGGACTCCGCTCTAAATTGAGCTGGCAGCCTCGTGAGCAGCAAGAGGGTGAGATGAGAAATCCCAGCACAGTCAGAGTGGCAGCTGGAAGAGCACCGTGCAGACGGGAGGGAGGACCACCCCTCCCGCAGTGGGCGGCACCACTGCGGTGGAGAGACTCGAGGGCAGGTCTTGTGTGGTGAATAGGTGCTGCGAGTGGCAGAGCTGGAGTGACAGTGAGGTCAGACGGGAGGAGGAGCGCCGTGCAGACGGGAGGCGGGGGGCACCACTGCGGTGGAGAGACTCAAGGGCGGGTCTTGTGTGGTGAATAGGTGCTGCGAGTGGCAGAGCTGGAGTGACAGTGAGGTCAGAGCAGAGAACCATGGCAGCCAGGCTGCTCTAGCCTGGATCTGGAGTGTCCGCTAGGACTCTGTGTTGAAGGCTGGTCCCCAGCCTGTGGTGCTATTGGGGGTGGTGGAACCTTCAGAGGCGAGACCCGGTGAGAGGAAGTGAGGTCACAGGGAGCCCTTGAAGGGGGCCTCGTGACCCCAGTCCTGTCTCTGGCTGTGCTCCCCAGCAGCTGTGAGGTGCACCTGGCCTCTGGGCCTTGTGCTCCCTGCCACCAGGTGCGGCCTCATCACAGACCCAAAGGCAAAGGGCCAGACAACCACAGACTGAAACCCCTGGGACTGTGAGGAACTGTTCCTCTTCCAGGCTGGCTTCTTGCTGTCTTCCACAGCAGGAGGGCTGACTAACAGACCTGAAGGAGGGCCGCCGTGCAGCATGGTGTGTGGACCCTCTGGGGAATCAGGCTCCCTGTCCTGGCCCCTTGCCACCCTCAGTGGGCTACACAGTCATCCTCGCCACATTGCAGCCACAGGAAGGAAGAGGAGGACACAGCGGGTGCTCAGGCTGTCACAGAAGCCCGCAGCTGCATCCTACTAGGCACTAACGTCACCCTCTCCCAGCCCCACTGAGGTTTAAAGATATCTGTTCAGCTTTGACTCGTAAAGATGAGTTTTTGTCACAAAGTAGCAGTGAAGGTAAATGTGATTTGAAGGGTAAAGAATGTGACACTAACAGAATACAATCTATAAAACATTATCATTTTTAGCTTAAAATTTTAAATGTGAACTTTCAGTGATACAAAATGCAATCCAATTTTTAAAAAGCAGGCAAAAGACAGAGCAGATACTGCAAGATATCCAGATGGCAAATGAACATGTGAAAAGGTGCTCAACATCATTTGTCAATAAGGAAATGCAAATGAAAACAAAGAGATACCATGACACTCCTATTAGAGTGGCTGAATTCCAACATAAGACAGTGCTGAGTGCTGGCAGGGACACGGAGCAACGGCAACTCTCACTCCTTGCTGATGGGAAAGCAGAGCAGGACACCACTGGGGAAGAGTTTGGCGATCCTTGTAAATCACAGGGTCTTGATAAAATCCAGTATTCACATATCTAGATTACCAATTGATTTTAAATTGTGTGTGCATACAGAAAACTGCCACTTTAATCATAATCACCAAAATCAGGGAGCAACAAGGTCAAATGAGGTGCATCCATGAAAGGAAACACTCTCCAGGAATACAAAGGATTGAGTCATGAAGCCACGGGATGATGGGATGAAGCTCACAGGCTACATGGCAAAAGCCAGTCTTGAAAAGCTAGATACTCTATGATATCACTTATAACACTCTGCAGAATGTCAAACTATAGAAATGAGAGGCAGATCAGCCATCACCAAGGGCCCCAGGTGGCAGGGATGAAATATTAATAGGTGAAGCTCAAGGAAGTTCTTAGGGTGGTGGAATTATTCTATATGATGTTATAATGATGGGTATAAGACACCGGGTATTGGTTAAAAACCTATTGAAATATGCAGAACAAAGAGGGAACCCTAATGAGTGCAAGTTTAAAATCATAATAATTTAGGAAGTCAGGGAATCTCAAGGAGGTGTGCTAAATGTAATGCTGTTGACTATTAGAGATGCATAAGCAGCTTCACCGATTCTGTGCTAGTTGACCAGGTTCTCCAGGAAGTCAGCAGTAATGACACGGCTGTACACCACACTGAAACTGAGCAGCTTCCTAAGGATGGCAGTGGATGCCAGCCAGGCTTCTCGCGGTTAGAGCTGTGGGTGCCGACACACAAGAGAAAGAGGATGGGACGCCGTGGTGGCAGCAGACTGAGGTCCAGAGCTGGGAGCATCAGTTTGAACCCGTGTGGAGCTGAGTAGGACACGTGGTTTCCGGGGAAGTATTCACTTATAGCTCCGTGTGTGCATACACACGTCTATTCTCCTGCTCTCAGATGGAAGGGCCCAGGAGGGATGAAACCCAGTACCAATGAGCACAGCTCACACCACTTCTCGATTTCTAATGCTGTTCTCCCCAGGGTGGAGGGAATGGCCATTCTAGGACTGGGGAGGAAATGCATGAGGTGAGCTGGAACATCTTGTGTGCCAGCAAGGTGAGAAAGGACTGCGGAGCAGCAAGAGCAGCGAGAACCACTCACAGCCAGAGTGGGAGTGGGCCCAGTGGAGCCCACTGAAGAGCTCTCGGTAACCAAGGTGGAAAAGAGCCACCAGCACTGAGGAAGCAGACCCGCAGGCACGAGCTGACCCCTCCGCTCCTGAGCTACCGTCATGTCCTGTGCCCTCCCGTGCCCGCCTGTGCCCACCTGTGCCCACCTGTGCACTGGGACTTCTTCCAGAGAACACATCCGGTGAGGAAGCAAGAAAAGAGGGACTCCACTCGGCCACCTCTGGCAGGCCTGGCCTCAGTCAGCGTGGGCAGGGACGAGTCTCGATGACGTGCATGCCCTTAGTGGACCCCATGAGAACTTGCCACGTCCAAACCCACAACCCGTGGAGGCGGCAGGGAGGCACCACTGCACTGAAGGACGTTCCACGGAGCACCCACACCGTGCTCCACGAAGCTTCCAAAGTCATGGCTGAACGTCACGGGGTGTTCTAGAGGAGTTCCTGGACAAGAAGAAAGACATCGGGTGGAAACTAAGAAATCTGAATCAAGTGTGGACGTCGCTTCATAGTAATTTATCACTCTAGGTTCATTAATTTGACAAACATACCACACTAATGTAGATGCTGACCATAGGGGAAGCTGGATGCAGAGGGGACAGGAGGTTTCTGGACTGGCTTCATAATTTTTAGGTAAATTTAAAACAATTTCAAAGTGAAACGTTTCTTTTAAAGAGGGAGTTGACAGTATTAACCTATCTGCAGCCTAAAACTAGTTTAAATATCCAGACCACTAAAAGTGAAGAAATTTGGAGTCTTCTCTACATTCATGACTTTTATCAGAGTCTCAATGAAAGCCCATGATGGAGTCATAACAGTAGTTTTTATTTTACTAAATTCTATTTCATAAACAATTTCATTAACATAATGGAGCTACAGTGACCTGATAGTGTCCCTGTGGACAGCGAATGTTACAGAAAATTAGCTCTGTCTCACAAGTGGAAGATGAGCTTCCTGCGTGGGCATGGGTGAGGCTGCCACGTGGTCTGACCTGGCTTCTGTTTTCTCTGGGTGAGGTGTGCCCCTCACACAATCACTACGTGATGCTTCGGTGTAGCCCACCTGGAAACGGAGTTTTTATAGTTGAAACTCTCGTGTATATGAGCATCGCAGACAGCAGAGGAGCCGAATGATTCACCAACACAGTGAAAGTTCAGTTCAAGATTTTAGAAGGGACCACACACTTGTAATACTGAAAAGGAAACACGCTAACTGGGAAAGTGAATTACCAACTGGTTTTCTCTCCTGCTGGTCCACAGGAGATCCGGCAACCTGAGAATCCCCAGCTGGACTCTTACCAAAGAATCTCTCATGTCAGGTAAAAGATGCTCCCCAGGACTCTGTTTCAACGAAAGAGAACGAAATGCCAGTTGCTTCTAAGCGTGCTGTGTGCCTGCAATATAGGAGGGCAAATGCCAAATGAGAGCATCTTCATCTCATTAATGTGTTCTACATTAAACCAAAAAGTAAAATGCTCTCACAGAACATGAAATCAGGGTGTTAGTGCACGTGCTTCAGACAGGATGTATATCTGCCACTAACTGTGTCAGACTAAAATTTGAGCAGAAGACCATTTTATACTTACTAGTCATGCTGATATCAGATAACTGATATGTCCCTTTTTGGGATATTGACATAAAGACAAAATTCTCCAAAGTGATCTACATATTTAAGTGAAATTTTGTAAACTTACATTCGACCCCAGTGAAGACCTGCCTTAGAAGGGTCTGGTGGAAAAGGCACAGGTGCACAGGCGTCATCTGTGCAGAAGTGCCAGGTGAGAGCCAGGACTGGAAGTGAAGGCAGAGGGGAGGACCAAGGCTGAGGGAGGCCGTGAGGAGATGTGAGGACCCCGGTCCTCAGCCCTGCAAGTGGAGCCACACCCAGCTGGAGGGAAGAACCGACCTCACCGCTCGGCTCCGTGCTTCCTGTGTGAACACTGACCTCTGTTCCTCTTTAAACAATGGGCATTAATTCTCTCACCAGGTCAGTGAGAACAGTCGGGTAACGTGTGTAAAGAGCTCAGCTCAACACATCACACAAAACGGACACTCGGCGATTGTTAGCTTTGATCCTCACGGATGGATCCTTCCTCTAAGAGGAACGTGGGTCCTGGAAACCCACACAGAATTTCCAAAGATGTCCCTGCACCATGGCGGAGCATGGGGAAATGGCCCTGATCCGTTCATAAAGGTGGACTGTGTCCATGGTGCGTATCCCGCGGGCCAACCTTCCATGTAGCCCGCGGATCCTGACTACACCCCGGTTTGCTCGGCGCTGGCTTTGACCTCTCCTCATAAGACTCATGCTTAATGAGGGAAGTGTGACTGTAAACAGGGAGAGGAAATGACTCCTTCGACCAGGAACTCCTCCAGGAGCGCCTGCCGTGCCAGGTCCTCTTGCCATTTCGTTGGTCTCATTTGAAAATGTTCATCCAAAACTAAAATTCAGACAAAATTCAGAACATCCAAATATATTAAAAGGATCAAACCAAAGGAACTGGAAAAGAAATTAAGTAATATAATATGTCTGTGTAAAAAATATAAAAAATTCAGCTGCTCTGGGATTTGCTAAATTCCTGTTTTCCTTTTAAAATGCTTTTGGGAATAGGCAAAAGGTGTTTTGCTAAGCACTTTTTCCGTTCATGTAGAAAGGTCCCAGAGGAAATTTAATCTCCATGTTTCTGATGCCTTCACACTTAACATCAAAGAGTTATTTTGTAAGGGTTATTTGATATATTAAGAGGGTTTGGAGTATTTTTCCAAGATTTTCAGATTGTTTTTCTTGGGGAAAAATGTGGTCATGCATAACCAAGGGGAAACTAATTCATACACCACTAAGTTCAAATTAAGTTCAAAATTCTGATGCCAAATTGTCTACAGGAAAGCCTTTCCTGGTTAAAAAAGCAATAACATTTCCTCTCCCATGACCCCAACTTTACCAAAGATGTATTACTACTAATTTCACATATATGGCTGTATAAAGAGGTAGGTAGCCCCTCATCAAAAGCAACTAGGAAATTGTACCTTCTGGTCAATTGCTCTCATGAGTTGAAGATGCATAAATGACTGCATCAGAATTTTGCAGAATTCAGAGTGAATGGAGGAGAATGGGAACTCCATTAGTTCTAGCTGCTTACAAAACCTGAAACTTTATCAAGTTCTTTCCACCAAGTGCAAAAGCGTTTAAGCCTCATTTTTAAAAATCAATACTACCTTGAGCTTTTCTAATCTTTTGCCCAGAAATACCCAGACAGCTGATGTCTAAACTTAACAATTGAATTCATCTCCTCAGAATTTTCTTCCCTCTCTTCCATTCATTTTTGATAAAGCAGCCACCTCTCTCAACCTGCATTCTCCTCTTACTAGGACAGCCAGAATTAATCCCTAAAAGGAAAACCCTATCATATCTTCAACCCACTTGAGAAGGATGTGTGACAATACGCTTTCCAAGAAAAAGAAAAGCAAACACTGACCCCATTAGTCTAACCTCGCCCTCGATTCCTAACCTTGAGCTCTGACCCTCTTTGGGACTGCCCTGAGGAAGGCCCCTTCCACCTCTGCCCCGGCTCCTCTCTGCTGCGGCGCCCTGCCTCTGGGCCTGGGAGCTCGGCTGCCCAAATGCAGGGCTCGCCAGCTCCTGTTCCAGAAGCCTTCCCTCACCACCAGCTCCGCTGCACACACTGAGATGCTTCTCACAATGTGCTTAAGAATCAAATGTGGGACTGGTAACCTGGTGATCTCCATCAAGCACCCGGTTTCTGCGAAACCTCTAAAGTAAGCCAGAAATGTTTCAACAGAGATCCACTCAAGATCCACCAGCAATGTTGGGTCCTATGATGCAAGAGACATGACAACATGCAAACCGGTCTAGACCTGCTGAAGAGCTTTCTCTTGTCCTGAGCCCCACTCAAAGCTGGCGACTTCTTGGGTCATTTGTGAACTGAGTCTGAATGCCAAGTTCAAAGCATGAATATGTTGCCCCCAACATCCACAGATGTCTGCTAAGAATCATGGCCCTTTCTAAATGATTGGACAGGTTAGATGATATAACTTAATCTTTTTAAAATATTTTTTAGTTGCCAATGAACCTATATTTTACTTATTTATATGTGGGGCACATGTCAGGCAAGCACCCACCCCCTGAGCCACAACCCCAGCCCACAACTTAATTTTCACTGTAGAAGGAAGATCATGCCATACCCAATATCACTGGACCTTTTAGAAATTTTCAGTAGGGTGATGAGCACCAGGCAGTTTTGTGGAATGCAAATATCTAGAGTAGTTTCCACTTGCTGCTTCCAGGATCCTGTAGGAAAGGATCAGCATGTAGCCATCTAATTTGATGTTCTTTGGCATGAAAGGGCCCAAGGACTAGATGTTACAGGACTGAAGACCTGTCGCAGCCCTGGAAGCTCACCTTTTCTGATAGATATAAAGGGAAAAGAATTCACCCTATCAATAGCCGCCCTCAAGATGCTACAGATGCGCTGATTTGATCCAATAATGACACCTTGGGAAGAGCAGCTGCGGTTGAGTTGCCATCGGAGTGTCCGTAGCATCTCTTACTCTCCAGCATCCACCTGCCTTCTGCACAGGCTGAGGGGGCAGCTGGAGGGGGGCAGGTCCAGTATTGTGTCTTCATGACGGCACAATTTCTCAAACTCCCCCAGGAATGCTTCATTTGGGGTTTACGCTTTTTGAAAGTAGACACATTTCTAGTTGCTTCTCATTGGCCATTCCTATCATAATTCCTAGGTCTCACGAATCGAGGAACAGATGTGGGGATTCTGCTAAGTATGAGTGTTCCAACTGCACCTTTGATGATGGATAAATAACCACAGGATGGATCAGGGACCTCTTGGACCTACTTCCAGACAGGCGTGAGTCAATACTCCGTGACCTCTGTAAGGCACCTTTCTGACTGATGACCGCTCAGTTCCACGTCCAGTCCTGACTGAAGTCAGATTCCTTTCCCTTCACCCTGAAAGTCAATCAGTGCTCCTCCTTGATCCAGAGATCCTCACAGAGCTGGCAATTCCCTCCACCCTCCATAGTTAGGAAGACAGGCAGCGTGTTTGGCAGTGTGGTGAGGTTCTCCCTCTTGGAACAGGGCCTCTCCTGCCTTTCAAGGTACTCTGGGCTGTGAAATGGCTCAAGAGGTTCTGACCAATAAATGGATCATCTAAGTTGCAGGACATATGTATAGTGTATGAAAATCACTTCATTAAAATATACCAGCCATACAAACAAACAAAAATTAAAAACAACTCTCAGTCCCTTAAAATCCATTCACACCCTAATTCCCAAGGTTGTATTTCCCCAAGAAAACCATGCAGTTTCTCAGCCTGAACATTCTTGCGCTCTTCAGCCTCATGCCCTGGGCCTTGCCAGAGCTGAAGCTGTACACAGCCTACAAGCAGGGAGGAGAAAGAGGTGGGAATGGCAGAGCAGCTGTGCCCTGAACCCATGGAGGCACCCAGCTAGGGCGAGAAGCTCTCCCAACTGAAGGGGGGGAAGAAAGGAAAGGGGGAGACAGAGAAGGGAGAGGAGGGAGGCGGAGGAAGGGAAGCCGACCTGTGGAGTGATGCACCTTCACCCACCAAGATGCCGCAAGGCTGGGAATGCAGCCTGTGAGGCCCAAAGCCATCGCCAGCTGTAGATTCTGAGTTTGGTTTTCAAAAGCTTTAGTGACCAAGCACAAGTTGTTTGGAATTTTATGTGATTATGTCTGTCTGTGAGTCTGTCTGGTCTAGGATGCTCAGCACAAGCCGTCTGCTTCTTATAGGGACACTGAGGTAGGAACTAAGAGCACTGAACCCCTCACGCCCCCCTGGGTTTCCCAGCAACTCAGAGAAACCAGCTTGCCCTATCCCACCCCATTTTCACTCACCCAAACATGTTCTAAAGCAGCAAACGCATGCCAATCCAAAGGCTGGCCTTCAGTAGGCACCTGAGATTCTAATATCTGCAGGTCTGACGATCTGCATAAGCCAGCGCACTGCATCCGTGCTCTGGTAGACCCCCATCACTGGAAATGCATCATTAACGTTTGATTCAATCCCATCAGAGAATCACCCCAAAGCACCCAGAAACAACCACAGAACTTGCTTAAGATTCTTCTCCCCGTGAAACCTTCTCGTTAATCAACTCCGTGTCAGCTACAGCACCATTAGAGAAGCAGAACCGCTGGACCCATCTGAGCTTAAGCGTCACCCAGCTGTCTGAGCAGTCTCCGTGATGCTTCCTCCTCCCAGCTCAAGTCTGCAAGCAGGTCCTCCGGAAGGGAAGATGGGGTAAGGCGGCGGAGTATAAGAACAGGTTGGAACTCACACGTAACAAAAGCTCTGCTATTTTTGCTGTGTGCCAAGTTACCCAAAACTAATGGCTTACCACTAAGGACGAGAACTGTGATTTCAGTTTCTGTGGGTCAGAAGTTCAGGGGAGCTCAGCTGGGTCAGGAGGTCTCAGGTGGGCAGGGGCGTCTGTCGGCTGACCTGACAGGGCCGCACTGACCTCTTCCAGGGAGGGTGGTTCACATGGCTCCATTCCTTGCTGGCTATCCAAGGGCCTCCTGAGCCTCTGGGTGGGGACATTTGGGTGTTTGTACAGTGTGTCATCGGGATTTGTCTGAGTGACTTACGAGGAAAGGCAAGCACACAGTCACGATGCTGTTTATGACTTAGTCTCTGAGGTTGTGTGTCACCGACTGAATGTGCTGCCCCCCAAAATCTGTGCTGAAATCCTAACCCTCAAAGAAAAGGGATTAGGAGGCAGGGCCTCTGGGGAATAATTAGGGAGCGAGCATGGAGCCCTCTGAAGTCAGGGGGCTACTGTGTCCTTAAGACGGGGACCCCGAGAGCCACTTGCTCTCCACTTGCCTCATGAAGACACAAAGAGAACAGGCAGTTGTAACCAGTAGAAGGGACTCACCCGTAAGGGGCATTGCTGCCCCCAGACCTAAAATGTCAGCTCCCAGCAACATGAGAGATGGATTTTTGTGGTTTATGATTCACCAGTCTCAGGTATTCTTTCAAAGTATATCCTGAGCTAACCACGAAGCTCTTCAACACCCCTTGCTCAGATTCTATTTGTTAGAAGAAAGAACCTAAGACTGTCCATACGTAAGGGGTGCAGAATAAGTCTCTTTCTTTAAAGAATGTAAAGGATTTGTGGAAGTGTTTTAAGCTGTAATACCCCTATATATTTACTCAAATGAAAGTACACAAGAAGAGCTCTGAGAGATATCTCAGCAGTTTAGGTTTGCTTTATTCAAAGTGGCAAAAAATATCTGTAATATTGCTTAGGGGTCCATCAACAGGAGATGGATAGACACACTGGTATCTCCATACAAGGTAATGCTGCTCAGCAATAAAGACACTATGGACTGTGCAAATATATAAGAATGCCAAAAATATTAGGCAAAGTAAACATCTCACACATTCTCTCTCCCACCTCTGCATCTGTGTGTGATGCTCCATAGAGCTCATTGGCACTGTGTGAACAGAATCAAGACAACAGTGTCCCCCATGTCTGGGAGGGGACGATGCTCTGTGAAGTGGCTGGGAACTGTCTGTGTGCATTATGATGCTGCGTACCTTGATAGGCGAGTGCTTCTCTAGTGTCTGTGTTTCTCAAAACTCCTAACCTGTGTAACTGTTGCACATTTCCCTTGCCTGAAGATCACACTTAAACTGTAAACAAATATTAAACACGTTGATTATTCTTATTCTCACATATTTAAATGTGAAGCTACTTCTACCTGTAACTTACTTGGACAAATGTAAAAATAAGATGGATTCATGAATGAATAGAGAGGTATCAGGTGGAATAAAAGTAGATGATAGATAGAAGTGTGGCAGATCAGTGTAGAAAAATATTAATAGTAGAATCTAGGTGGCACATAAAGGGGGTATCCACTCTCCAGCTGTTTCATCTTTTTATATGTTTGAAAATTTTTATAATAAAATGTTGGGGAATGTGTTTTGGATGCCTTGGATTGCCCTCTTGCGATGTCATTGCATGAGAACATGTCATGGTTCACTTGCTGGTTCCAGGAAGATGAGGGACATCTGGGGTCAACCGGATGCTGTCTGCAGGTCAGAGGCCTGGCTAGCTGCACCCAGGCTAGACCAGTGAACACCCGTCCCTGCTGCAGGTGGGAGGGCGAGACTAACTGATTGCAGGTTTAAGGCTTTAAATTGTGGGATTGTTTGTTACATTGTTTTAGCAAGAACTAAGGGGATCACTGAGGTAATGATGTTCTTGCATTATCACTCTGTGGAGAAGCTCTTATATTAAAAATTCTTCATAAGCTCAAAAATAATACTTGAGAATCAGTCTAACAAAAGAGGTGAAAGACCTCTACAATGAAAACTACAGAACACTAAAGAAAGAAATTAAAGAAAGCCTTAGAAGATGAAAAGATCTCCCATGTTCTTGAATAGGCAGAATTAATATTGTCAAAATGGCCATACTACCAAAAGTGCTATACTGATTCAATGCAATTCCAATTAAAATCCCAATGATGTTCTGCATAGAAATAGAGAAAGCAATCGTGAAATTCATCTAGAAAAATAAAAGACCCAGAATAGTCAAAGCAATCCATAGCAGGAAGACTGAAGCAGGAGGTATCACGATACCAGACTTTAAACTATACTACAGAGCAATAGTAACAAAAATGGCATGATATTGGCACCAAAATAGGCAGGTAGACCTGTGATATAGAATAGAAGACACAGAGACAAACCCATATAAATACAGTTATTGCATACTAGACAAAGGTGCCCAAAATATACAATGGAGATAAGATAGCCTCTTCAATAAATGGTGCTGGGGAAACTGGAAATGCATATGCAGCAGAATGAAACTAAACCCCTATCTCTCACCCTGCACAAAAATCAACTCAAAGTGTATCAAGGGCCTAGGAATTAGACCAGAGACCCTGAACCAAACAGAAGAAAAAGTAGTCCCAAATCTTCATCATGTCAGCTTAGGATCAGACTTCCTTAACAAAACTCCCAAAGACAAGAAATAAAAACAAGAATCAATAAATGGGATGGATTCAAATTAAAAGGAAGAGAGAGCCTGGAGAATGGGAGAAAATCTTTACCACACACACTTCAGACAGAGCACTAATCTCCAGAATTTATAAAGAACTCAATAAATTTAACACCAAAACTACAAACAACCCAATCAATAAATGGCTAAGAAACTGAGCAGACACTTCACAGAAGATGATATACAATCAGTCAACAAATACATGAAAAAATGTTCAATGTCTCTAGCAGTTAGAGAAATGCAAATCAAAACTACTCTAAGATTTCATCTCTCTAATTAGAATGGCTATTATCAAGAATGCAAGCAACAATAGGTTTGGCGAGGATGTGGGGAAAAGGTACACTCATACATTGCTGGTGGGGTTACAAATTGGTGCAGCCACTCTGGAAAGCAATGCAGAAATTCCTTAGAAAACTTGGAATGGAAGCAACATTTGAACCAGCTATCCCACTCCTTGGCCTATACATAAAGGACCTAAAATCAGCATACTATAGCAATACAGCCACCTCAGTGTTTATAGCAGCTCAATTGACAATAGCTAGATTGTGGAACCAAACTTGATGCCCCTCAATAGATGAATGGATAAAGAAACTGTGGTATATATACACAATGGAATATTACTCAGTCACAAAGAAGAATAAAATTATGACATTTGCAGATAAATGGATGAAGTTGGAGAATATCATGCTAAGTGAGATAAGCCAATCCCCAAAAACCAAAGGTAAAATGTTTTCTCTGATAAGTGGATGATGATACATAGCAGGGGGGTGGAGTGAAGGTAAGAGGATAATGGAGAAACTTTGGATTGTGTACAGAGAAATGAGGGGAAGGACGGGGCATGGGATAGGAAAGACATTGGAATGAGACGGACATCATCTCCCTATGTACATGTATGATTACTTGAATGGTATGAATCTACATCATGCACAACTAGAGAAATGAAAATCTGAAGTCCATTTGTGTACAATGAATTGGAATGCATTCTGCTGTCATGTATAACTAAGTAGAACAAACAATAAAAAATAAAAATAAATGCTTCACTGTGTGTTTCACAGAGATAATTAACAGCTGTAATCCATGTCTTACAGGGCTTTAACTATTGAAGACCTGGAGCAAATCCAAAGGAAATGAGTAGCAGGTATGAAGATGGTATGGAAACAGTGAAGACATGCCTAGCTGCTTGTCTTAGAGCAGAGGAAAGTTAACAGCTGATGAGATTTGACCGAACTTAAATGTGAACTAGGTTCAGTTTTGTGAAGTTTCCCTGGCAGCGAGAAGCCAGCATCCCAGGGTCCTCTTGCTATGATTTCATAACTCTCTGGTCATCCTGTGGCATAACTCAGAGACAGGTTGATAAAGGAGCCCAGAATCACATTAAATTTCACTCTCTGAGCCGCGTGACCAGGATGAGCCCGAGATTGAGGAGGATGTCTGAGCAGGTTCAGAGAGAAGGGAAAGAAGGAGAAGCACATTCCAAGCTGTGCCTGGCAACCCGTCCAGGCATCCTGAATCAGCCCTCAGACTCATGCTGAACAGTTGCTTGATCATTTTGTGCTGTCTCCTCTCTGCACCTTTCCTTCCTTCTCCCAGGACTGAACTGAGGAACTCCACCTGGGCTGGAGATTCGCAAACCATGCCCCTCTCTTATCATCTATGGATGCCAACACTCAATGGCAAAGCCTCGAGGCTATTCCGAGGTTCGTGGGCAGTGTCCACCCTGATGACAGGTACCACCTCCCAGGTGTTCACCCGTGGGCTCAGGCTCCTTGACCCAGAGTGCACCAGTCTCCTTCCCAAGGGAATTCCCTGTCCTAGTCCACGTTTCCTAGCCAAGGAACTGAAAATAAAAAGGAGCATTTTCATCGCTATCTCAAAGGCTGATCTTTGCATACCAAATATGTGTGTCAGATTGGAAGGAAAAAATCAAGATTTTAAACGTTTCATGGTGCACATGCCCCTCTATGAATCCAACTAAGAGCCTCCTGAGAAAAGAAGGTCATTCAACGTGTCAATCCTCTGACCAGGGAAGAAATTAAACCATAAACTACAAAGCCTGGGCAGGGTTGGGCCCTGGGCAAAATTATGAACTGCTTCTCAGTGCCCTTGCCCTGAATTTTCAGCCCCTAAGTTCCTCCTTGCCTGTCCTCCCCAGACTCCTCCCGTCCTGGTGTTACTCCGTGGCTACTGCCTTTCCACCAGGTGCCAGGCAAGCCTCTGTCTCCAATGCACCCTCCTGACCTGTTCTGCGCCAGACAGGCTCTTGTTCTTGGATCCACTGTGGGGATCTTCTCTGAGAAGGAACAGGGACAGCATGGCAGGTAGGAGAGAACGAATGGGCTGTGTCAAAACTGCAGAGTAAAACACACACATTAAACAAAGGCATGTGCCTGGCACGCAGGAAAGAAAGCTTGGAAATCAGGCAGAGCTGCGTTCAAACCTGGGTCTCAATAGTGAGCGATTTTGCACAGACTTCACTTTTTAAAGCTCTGCCTGTGGAAATAAAAGGAACAATCCCAACGAAAGCAACGGTGCAGGAGCCTTCCGACGGAACGGGGAGGCCATTGCGGGAGCTGGGCTTGGCCGTCTCCAGCTGCGGCTGGGGTGGGAGCTCTGACACCCCTACCCTGCGGCTCCCGGGAAGCCACCTGGTGCTGGGTCCAGACGCAGGCGGGCGGTTGCGGGACTCTTGTTTTAGGGGCCTGGTCACCAAGTGTGCACGTTATCTTTTACCTGCCCTGCAGTCCCTGTTCTTTCTCAGACAAGATTCCCCTCGACTATTTCTTATCAGTTTTTAATAAACAGACACTGCTTTCCTACCCAAGCGGCAGCTTCCCCGCTTAGCAGAACCCTGCTTCTGAGCTGTCTGAACTTGGGTCACCCACACTGCAGTTCCTAAAACCCCCAGCAAAGCTCTGCTACCTCGACAACTTACTGTTGCATTTAAAACAGAAACTCACATCCACTTCTTCCGAATGTCATTTTGAAAGCTACGAGAATGATACACATGAAGTGCCAATAGTGAGAGTAGTCTTTAGGTATCTTAGTGACCATATGTCATCACACCCAAACAGAAACTGCAGGCGGGTTTCTGTGAATTCCCAGCAGGCGTGTCCATGTGCCATGACCTTATCTGCAGACTGAGTCCTCCCTCTATTAAAATCGTTTAGTTCTTAGATTGTGGTGCATCAGGAAAAGACTTCATTTTTAGCTTATACCTCGCATGCATACCCACTGAAAGTCAGCAAAAATATCGAACACACCACTGAGATAAACACTTAGAGAGATGGTGACTTGCTTTAATTTATTATCCAGGAAATGTCGGAAATCCAACCAAATTTCAGACGAGAAAAATCCTTGAGCCAACCACCATGCTGTTTTTCTATTTCCGTGCCATCTTGCTCACCTTCACACTCTTGCTCTGCCCGTCAGTGTATTCGCCGCTATGACGAATCGCCCCACAAGAACAATGAAGGAGGAGGCTCATGGTTTTAGTGATCTCAGTCCATAAGTGGCTGACTTCATTCTTTGGGGCCTGAGGGGAGGCAGAACATCATGGTGGAAGGTCGTGGTGGAAGAAAACAGCTCGGGTCATGGCGCCAGGAAGCAGAGAGAAGATAAGCTCAGTTCACACAATTCCCATCCCGACGGCGCGCCCCCAGGGCGGCACCTCCTCCAGCACATCCCAGCTGCCCAGAGTGACCACCAGCTGATCCCGTCCTGTCAGGGCATCAGTGCCCTGATTAGGCTGAGACTCTCATCACTCAGGCATCTCAACTCGAACTTCCTTGCACTGACTCACACTTGAGCTTTTGGGTGACTCCTCATTTCTAAACCATAACACTCACTTATTTTAAATTACCATTCAGCTCTTTTATTTGCTAAGGTCTTTGACAAGATTGCAGTTTCTGTGCTAAGGTTCTTTTTTATTGTAAACAAATGGATACATGTTGTTTCTGTTAGTACATGGAGTAACAGCATACCATTTGCATATTCATACATTTACATAGGGTAATGTTCTTTGATTCATTCTGTTATTTTTCCCTTCCCCCCACCCCTCCCACCCCTCTTTTCCCTCTATACAGTCCTTCCTTCCTCCTTCTTGCCCCCTTCCCTAACCCTAACCCTAACCCTAACACTAACCCCTCTCACCCCCCATTATGTGTCATCATCCGCTTATCAGCGAGATCATTCGATCTTTGTTTTTTTGAGATTGGTTTATCTCACTTAGCATGATATTCTCCAATTTCATCCATTTGCCCTCAAATGCCATAATTTTATCATTCTTTATGGCTGAGTAATATTCCATTGTGTATATATATATATATATATATATATATATATATATCACATATATATATATATATATATATATATATATATATCACATTTACTTTATCCATTCATCAATTGAAGGACATCTAGGTTGGTTCCACAATCTGCTATTGTGAATTGAGCAGCTATGAACATTGATGTGCCTGTGTCTCTGCAGTATGCTGATTTGAAGTCCTTTGGGTATAGGCCAAGGAGTGGGATAGCTGGGTCAAATGGTGGTTCCATTCCAAGTTTTCTAAGGCATCTCCACACTGCTTTCCAGAGTGGCTGCACTAATTTGCAGCCTCACCAGCAATGTATGAGTGTACCTTTTTCCCCACATCCTCTCCAACACCTATTGTTGCTTGTATTCTTGATAATTGCCATTCTAATTGGGGTGAGATGGAATATTAGGGTGGTTTTGATTTGCATTTCTCTTATTACTAGAGATGTGGAACATTTTTTTATGTTTGTTGATCGCTTGTAGATCTTCTTCTGTGAAGTGTCTGTTCATTTCCTTAGCCCATTTGTACATTGGGTTATTTGTATTCTTGGTGTGAGGTTTTTTGAGTTCTTTATATATTCTGGAAATTAATGCTCTATCTGAAGTATGAATGGCAAAGATATTCTCCCACTCTGTGGGCTCTCTCTTCGCATTGCTGATAGTTTCCTTTGCTGAGAGAAAGCTTTTTAGTTTGAATCTATCCCAGTTGTTGATTCTTGCTTTTATTTCCTCTGCTATGGGAGTCCTGTTAAGGAAGTCTGGTCCTAAGCCAACATGTTGAAGATCTGAACCTACTTTTTCTTCTGTAACCTGCAGGGTCTCTGGTCTGATTCCAAGGTCCTTAATCCATTTTGAATTGAGTTTTGTGCAGGGTGAGAGATAGGGGTTTAGTTTCATTCTGTTGCATATGGATTTCCAGTTTTCCCAGCACCATTTGTTGAAGAGGCTATCTTTTCTCCATTGCATATTTTTGGCAACTTCGTCTAGTATGAGAAAATTGTATTTATTTGGTTTTGTGTCCGTGTCCTCTATTCTGCACCATTGATTTACCTGTCTATTTTGGTGCCAATTCCATGCTGTTTTTGTTACTATTGCTTTGTAGTAGAGTTGAAGGTCTGGTATTGCGATACCCCCTGCTTCACTCTTCCTGCTAAGGATTGCTTTAGCTATTCTGGGTTTCTTATTCTTCCAGATGAATTTCATAATTGCTTGCTGTATTTCTGTAAGGTACGTCATTGAGATTTTAATTGGAATTGCATTGAATTTGTATAGCACTTTAGGTAGTATGGCCACTTTGACAATATTAATTCTGCCTATCCAAGAACACGGGAGATCTTTCCATCTTCTAAGGTTTTAGAAGCAGCCTTCTTCTTTTTCCATTTTATGTTTTTATCTGTGCATTAAAACTATGCATCATGCTGAGGTTTGTGGTGACATAGGCATGCATGCACCTACGTGATTTGCTCCGATTCATTCCCCTGTTCCCCTCCCCCTCCCCCCTCCCCTTCCTCTGCTCTTTTGGTTTATAAGCACTATCATTTTTGTCTTATGCTTATTGAGGTCATGAAAAATTGACTATCATAAAGTAGGATTTAATTAAAGGAAATGAAACAAAATCTTTGAACAAATCCCCATTCTAGTCTATAATATAATGGATTGGAGGAATGAACCTACAACATACCATCTGTAAAAAATAGCCATAAACCAACAGGATGAGTTTCCTCTGCCCTGTGCTCACTGTCTTTTCCCAGCACTGATCATATGACGGTAACCTGAGTCATGCACACATCCTGCATGGACCGTCTTCAACAGCAGTTAGACCTGACTCAAGTTTCTCTGTCCATGCAACCTCAATATCCTCGGGAGCAAAATAAGAGAATTAAAAATAAAGAATTAAAAATAAATATTTTCAATTCTCTATCTAGGTAAAGACATTTTACCCAATGTGTTCCACTCAAAAATTCAGAGTATTAGCGTACCATCCCCTCATGAAGAGAGTTGGAATTCAGTTCCTCTTAGAGGGGTAGCAGTTAATGCATTTAGAAAGTCAACCATTTTTTTTTTTTTCTTTTGAGTTGCTCTGATAGCTTCCGGAAATGCTCATCTACTGTTGTGGTTATGCAAGACTCAGATCGAAACTCTGATTTGATTTGTTCTGAAGATATTCTACTCTTTTTAATTGATAAGAGTAATGTGTGGAGCCATAGCACTGAGTCACAGAGAGACTCTGAACCAGGAGGCTTCCCGGCAAGTCGCCCACCCCAATTCATTCTCCTCCTCACACAGCAAAACACGGTGAAGTCACACAGCAAGCCTCCATCCTTAGACAACTTTGGGACAGTTAGACATGAGTGGATTTTCAGCTATCAGAACATAATTTGAAGTCAAATAAATCAAATGCCTATTTTGGGCAAAATAAAAAACCCAAAAAAGAAAAGTAAGAAATGAGATCAGCTCTGAACCCTGCCATGAGCACTCAGGTGTATCAACACACACTGTGAGTGGGATGCGCACTCCACTTGTCCCAGAAGCTCCGCTGAACAATGGAGGATGAAGAGGCACCTGGTGAATCCCAGCTCTACGGTGTGCAAGAGAGGACTCGCTGGAAGTCCTGTGTTTCTTTCCTCTTGGTGGTGGTGGAGGTTTTGTTTTTACAAAGAACTCTGAAAATGTATTTACACAGCATCCTGGAAATGAAGGACTGCATGGAGTCCTTAGAGATGTCCACCAAAGCAGTGTGCATTAGAGGAAATACAATCTTAGGGACCGCGGGCCTGGGCAGGGCCAATGGCCACCACCGACAGACCCCAACTCCTTGCCTATATATGCTCTGCCACCTCTTTCCTGGCTCTCATTCCATCAAAGTCTCTCTCTCTCTTTCATACCAAACAACTCCCCCCATCCTTCCAGCACACCATTTCAAACCAGCAAAAATTGAATAATGTGCTATTATGCCCCACTAACCTAGAGTCACGGTTCCAGCCAAGGATGGGATTCACCTAGGTTTCCAAAACAGATCCCCCTACCTGCTCTAAGCACTTCTGATTCAGAGACCCCAAAGTGAGGACAAGAACCTGCTACTTCTTTTCACTCGTGGGCAGCTTACATTTGAGCCACAATTGGGAGCTACTGCTCCAGCTTATGTTTACAAATAACTTCTTTTAAACAAGTGTGGAATATTTTGTTTAAAAAGGAAGGTGGATATTTTTTGAGAACTTTATTTTTTTCCTCCCTGTCCCTAAGTTGTTCCACCCTATCCAGGAACATGGCAGGGACTCTATCCTTGTAGACGTGCTTGTTCATAGAATAGCAACCCCATCGTGTGGTATTTTGCTGAAATTGCTACTAGAGGCATATGAGGTCTGAGTGCATTTTTAATAACCCAAAGGAAACTTTTAAAAGTTCATTAACTTATTTACACATTTGACATTTACTGAGCAACTATTATATCATAGGCATAATACTAGGTGCCAAACAACAAAAAATGCAAAATCACTATCATAATCTATTCCTACTTCTGTTGAAATCTATACAGCATCAAAAATAAAATCAGTTAACTCCAAGATATTGAACAATGTATCCTTCTCCAACTTATCAGTCTGATCATTTTAATTAGAACCCATGATTTCCGGCAGTTTGAACTTATTACAAATTTTGTTTAATCTGAGCTAGAACAAGGCTAGTTGACTGCACCAGGATCACATAGTACCCCAATAATGCGGGGTCTCTTCATCTGCTCTCCCAGAGCATATTTGGTCATTAGGTAGGAATCTCTCAAGGAATCCAATAGAGTAATCCTTCAAAACTGTATGGACTAGTGCTAAAGAGCCATACCCCGAAGAAGCCACTCTCCTGAAGCCACCCAACACCACCTTGATTTTTGTTCATTTGAGTTTGCTCAGTTCTTCCAAATGTGTGTGTGTGTGTGTGTATGTGTATGGTGTGTGATGTGGATGTGTGTGTGTGATGTGTGTGATGTGTGTGTATGTGTGTATGGTGTGTGATGTGTGTGTGTGTATGGTGTGTGTGTGTGTGATGTGTGTGATGTGTGTGTGGTGTGTGATGTGTGTGTGTGTGGTGTGTGATGTGGATGTGTGTGTGTGTGATGTGTGTGATGTGTGTGATGTGTGTGATGTGTGTGTGTGTATATGGTGTGTGATTGTGTGTGTGTATGGTGTGTGGTGTGTGTGTGTGTATGGTGTGTGATGTGTGTGTGTGTGTATGGTGTGTGGTGGGTGTGCGTGTATGGTGTCTGATGTGTGTGATGTGTGTGTGTGTGTGTATGGTGTGTGATGTGTGTGTGGTGTGTGATTGTGTGTGTGTATGGTGTGTGATGTGTGTGATGTGTGTGTGTGTATGGTGTGTGATGTGTGTGATGTGTGTGTGTGTATGGTGTGTGATTGTGTGTGTGTGTATGGTGTGTGGTGTGTGTGTGTGTATGGTGTGTGATGTGTGTGTGTGTGTGTGTGTATGGTGTGTGATGTGTGTGTGTGTGTGTGTGTATGGTGTGTGATTGTGTGTGTGTGTATGGTGTGTGGTGTGTGTGCGTGTATGGTGTCTGATGTGTGTGATGTGTGTGTGTGTGTATGGTGTGTGATGTGTGTGATGTGTGTGTGTGTGTATGGTGTGTGATTGTGTGTGTGTGTATGGTGTGTGGTGTGTGTGCGTGTATGGTGTCTGATGTGTGTGATGTGTGTGTGTGTGTATGGTGTGTGATGTGTGTGTGTGTGTGTGTGTGTGGTGTGTGTGTGTGTGTGTGTGATGTGTGTGTGGTGTGTGTGTGTATGAAATAAATCACTTCACTATTACCAAAAGCTGGAGATATGTACTAGGCTGGATTCTGATGTGCAGATCAAAGGGGCCGAAACATAATTGCTTTTCAGAGAGTTGGTGGGGCACGAGCTCAGTGGAGGAGAACATGCTTAGTATGTGCAAGAGCCTAGGTTTAATCTCCAGAAAAGACAGAAAGAGGGAAAGGGAATGCAGGGGAATGGAAGGAGAGGGGAAGAAAGGAGAGAAAAAGAGGGAGGGAGGAAGGAAATCACTCTCAAGATGACCCCGCGCCCTTTCTCCACACATGACCGTGGTCCTCTCTGCCCGGCAAACACGGAGCGCAGCCCTGCTTGTGGGTGATAAGGCGGCTCAGGCAACACCTCTCCTCAGAGGAGAGTTTCCCACATTGCAGTTATGGACACTCCTTTGTTTTCCTGCTAAACAAGACCCTTCCATAAAAACATTCATTTAAGAATATCAAGAGGCCTTAAATAATACAGAACTACATTTTTTTGTTGATAAACCATAACTTCAAAATTCCAACAAACAGATGCGTTTGCGATGCTATCTATCCTCACCAGCTAATTACTTTCAGGGGTTTAACAGTTAAAGTGCTACGCAAATCTGCAATTCACAGCCAAAAGCCCCAGTGTTTTGGAATCCCTCCGCCATTCACAGACCATGGAAATGCACATAGTCATTCTTATATTAATATTTACGAGAGTAGACTTTGCAAATCTAGCAGGTACAGGAATAAATGTTTGAGAACCGGAGATTTTAGCTACAGTGACATGTTAGTGACTGAACTGTTTACTGAACAGCTGGCACTGAAACCCAAGAATGCCTCCGCCAGAGGTGCACAGCAAGGGCGAGGGACGGATGGCACACCCGCTCCAAGTGAGACAGAGAGGGCCAGCCACCGCTGGACCCTGGGCACTGACCATGTGGCTACTGTGACTGAGAAATCAAAATCTACCTTTTATTTATTTCCAGTTAAAATAGCCACACACGACCAGTTTCTGCCACACTGGACCCTGCATCACTAGGCTCCCACACCATTTGGTATTTGGTTGCTTTTATATCTTCAATTCCTTCCTTTCAGCCTTCCTCAGTCTTCTCTTTAGGATAAGGACATTTTTGGAGAATATACTGGATGGGACATTTTCAT
Source organism: Sciurus vulgaris (assembly GCF_902686455.1). Lineage (NCBI taxonomy): Eukaryota > Metazoa > Chordata > Mammalia > Rodentia > Sciuridae > Sciurus > Sciurus vulgaris. Next base: position 154,056,269 of record NC_136467.1, read on the forward strand.
AGTTTTTTCTCTTCACCTTGAAATTCTTTTCTGGAACTTAGTTTTGCACCAAGTTTGTGGGTGTTTTCGCACCAAGTTTGTGGGTGTGTTTGCACCTGTGAATCTGGGACACTTACACCGGTTAGGTGTGCAATCAGTCCACAAAGGGGGATGTGTAGAGAGGTTCCTCTGATTACAGACAGCTCCTGAGGTCAAGGAAGGGCCCGAAGTGGCTGTTCCCAAGGCGTGGAGGACTCTGCACTGGCTGTTGATGTAGAAAATAAGCAAAGAAAGAATGCACAATGAAAGAAAGTCAGAAGATAATGCTGTGCTTAACCTGAGCACCTCATAACCTTGACAGTGAAGTGGTGAGTATCACACTCTGTTCTACGGTGGCCCTAGGTATGGAGATAAAATGGAGACGCAAAACCATCAAGGAAAATGATTGCCATTAGTCACTTTCAGTAGTCTATAGAAAGGCCGATAGGAATTCCTGCAGAAAGTTAGAAAGTAGATGGGAATAATAAGGGAAGCATTCACTGAGCGATCATAGGTCTGATCCGCAACACACAAAATGGTCTGTCGTGTATGATTCCGCCACTGCTGTATGGAATCAGAGTAGTTTTATAAAACAGTGATACTGGCATAGTTCTGTGAATGAAACAGCAACCACTGAAGTATGCACTTTAGAAAGATAAATTTGACAGTTTGAGTTGCATCTGAAGTGGCAAACAAAAATAATATATAAATATTAAGAAAAATAAGTCTGCAAGAAGAAAGCTCTCCTCTCAGGGAGGATCGCTGCGCGCAGGCTGTGGTAGATCTGAGAGGGCTGATCCTCTTCTGATCAACAGAGAAGACACGTACACGGAGGTGCAGGAGGGGCACGGGTGCCTCGGAGACACGGTGAGAAGGCGGTGAGGCCCTGCCCTGCACCGGGCGGGGTGGGAGCCGGCAAGCTCTCCAAGGCAGGGCAGCCAGAAGGTCCTCCCCAGGTTGACGCCTGGGGGGACAGGGCTAAACGTGGCTGGGGTGTTTCCCACGGGCCTCTTTCTCAGCCTTGCTGTGCTTAGCAAATGGCACGCTTCTACCAACGTGGAGACTGCGGGAGAGTGAGGAGGGGATTGCAGTTTACCCCAGGTGATTCCAGGCAACACGTTCGGTGCGAAGAAGCTGAAACTGAGGCTGAAGGAGACATTGGACTGTGAATCACTGGGAATTAGCAAAAATTCCAGGGAGAATTTAGACTTTCAGGAACATTTAATTTCATGAGCCAAGACTTTCAGTGGTAATGGGGACCGGGCTAACACTGTGAGACACATGGAGAACTGTGCTGAGTGAATACGTGCGGTGGTGGAAGGACAGGGCTGGACAGCAGGAACGCTCCGAGAAGATGGACGGACTGGGAGGTTCTAGGAGAGCCGGTGGATCGTTGGACAGGGTGGTAGGAGGACACAGTGTAGGATCACCTCCCTCTTGGTCTCCTGCTCCAGGCTAAGCACCCTCTGGGTCTCGTGGCTGAACCAGCGGCTCACCATCTCGGCAAAGTGCGTGGGCTGTTTGAGAACGCTTCTGGGGTAAGGCTGCCTCCTTGTTCTTGGCACTGTGCTTGAGCATACATAATGTATATGTCGACTGATTCTAAGTACACAGTCCAGCGTGTTCACGCTGTCGTGTCTCCTGGCTCTGCGGATTCCAGAAGTTTTTAACATCGAATCCCACTTCAACCCTACCTCGCCGTGCATGCCTCCCTCCAGCCCCGGGTAACTCTTTCTGTCTTCGTGAAGCTTTGGTTCTAGGTATCCCACACAAGCGGACTCGGGAATTGTGCCTTCTGCGTCTGACTCCTGTCACCCAGTATACTGCTCTCAAGGTTCTTCCACACGGCACAGTGTGTGTCCGAATTTCATTCTTCCTTAGGGCTCCCTGTTTTTAAATGGGCCCCTGTCTGGCTAAGCTCAGATGCACTGCGTGGGGCCTTGATCCATTTCCAACCCCCCATCTCTGTGAGGCAAAGCTCACAGAAACAGCGGGTCATGCGTCAGGTAAGGACATCCTAGACTCGCCCCAGCAGACAGCTCTTTAATTGTTTTCCTTTTGTCATATTTCTCAAGCAGCTGCTTTGACACACAGAAGATCTTACACTTGAACTCCCAGGAAGGAGCAGATCAGCCTTGCAGGGGAAGGGTGAACATGGAAGAGCTTCCCGCAGGGCCCACAGTTCCTATTCAAAGTTGGAAGCCATGCATCTGGATTAAAGAGCTCTACTCCATGTATGTATGTCAAAATACATTCACAAATATCTAAAAAGAACAAATAACAAGGTTTAATAATAAATAAATAAATAACCAGCTCTAGGATCAAATCCCAACTTCAGGGATTCTGAGATGGTGGGTGGAGTTCACAGAGTGCAGAACACCTATTCACACACATATGCGTATTTATACAGAGATAGAGATCTATACTTTTAATCATTTTATTCATATATTTCATGCACATAAATTGACCTGCATGTTAATGTACATATTTCTGTTATGTATGTGCATATGTACAGAGGCTTCAAATGTACTGCACATGCGTGTTTGTATTCAGTAAAAGTGACTCCTTTAGTTTTGACAATATAAAGAGCCCAATAGGAACTTCAATGAAATGTGACAAAGTGGATAAAAAGAATTAAGAATCCCCAATGACCAGTATGATTCAAAACAGGCACAGGTGACTTGTAAGAATAATTCCAAATGTGTTTGTTAGTGGACTGATTGTGTGAAAGCCTCCCCCACCACCTAATCCAGGGTGACCTGGGAGTGCAGGATGTTAGTGACTTGGGGCAGCTGAATTGCCCCGTTAGAAAACACGGTGCCGAAAGATCCTAAGTACACGGATGAGCAACCACAGTGAATTTCACCCTTACATTTGTCTATCCATGATGCACTAATTTAAAAACTATAAACAGGAGAAAGATCAGAGTAGAGGAAGGAGGGAAGGGAAGGGGACAGAGGAAGGCAGGGGAAGGGGACGTACTGGTGACTGAATTAGAGCAAATTATATTGCACGCTTGTCTAATTGTGTCAAAATAAACACTATTATTATGTATTACTAAAATGAACTAATAAAAGTAAATTTCAAACAGTCCCTTTGCCTCTGAGGGGTGTCTGACCTCCTCTGGTGCTGGTTCCATTTCCAACTTTCTGTGCGAAGCAGTTCCCCTTCCTTCCACTTATAAAGGGTCTGTCTCGACCGTGCATTAGAAACATGCAGGCAGGTATCAAGGGAGGGACTCCTAGGCTGACGACCAGCCACACCCAATCCTTTATTTTTCTGTTCCTCTATTGATGTTTCTGAACCAGCTGTGTCGTCCCTGACTCGGGATGGTTAACTTCTGGGGTTTAGGCTTATGATGACTTGAAAGCAAACCCGTGGGCCACCCGGCCACCCTGCTCCAGTGCAGGGAGTTACAGGACCCAGTCAGTGCTGCATTATAAAGGAAGGTGCCCAGCTAGCTGTGGGCTCATGTCAATGTTCTGAGGGTGTTTAAGGTGGGCCGGGCTCAGCTCAGATGTTTGGTAGCTTGGGGTGTTAACTGCATTTATGGTATTTCCAACTTACAATGAGTTTGTGGGGACTCACCCTCCTCCTCAGAAGGGCATCTGTCCAGCTGAGATGGGAACCCTAAGAGAAGACAAGAGGCCACCCTCAAGAGCTGCCTTGCCTGCAAGGGTCCAACAGACTCTGTGACCACCAAGCCCTGCAAACCGACCCGCCTTCAGGAGAAGGCTGAAGGTGTCAAATGCACAGCCGTTTCCAAACGCTGAGTAGGAAAATTTTTAAAAATCTTTCATTAATAATCTCTATATTGATTACTTGTGGAAATGATAATTGTGCTAAATAGATTATATTACTAAAATTATGATCCCATATTTCTTTATTCCTATTTTAATGTAACTACTAAAAATCTTAAAATTAAATATGTGTCTTTTTTTTAATTTCTGTTGTACATCACTGGGATAGATAATTTATGAAGAGCTAAAAATGACATAAAACACCCAAAAACATTTATCTTCACAGTTAAACTAAGTTAAAGCTAGCATAATAATTATGTTTCAGGCTAGCAAGACAAGGAAAGTACTAAGGCCTGTTATTTTCATATACTGATGAAATTATACATTGTTGAAATGAATGTGAAAAATTTTAGACATTTAAAAGCCTTTAAAATATTGTTCCTGTTTTACCAAATAATTCCACTACTAGGAGGTGCCTGTAAGGAAATCGTCAGATTGATCACACAGATTTATGAACAAAGACATTGGTTATAGTAGTATTTGTTTTAGCGACGTATTACAATAAGTTGTGCATTACAAATAAAGGAATATTTAAATAAAAGAGAGTTCACTCATATGATATTGTCAAAATGCTGATCATAGAGCATTGTTGCACTAATTTAATAATGAATATTCAGTCACGTTTGTTACACTAATTTATCAATAGATGTTCATGCATTGAAATACAGACACAATCTTTCTGATACATTAGTGAGGTTAACATCGTTCTTGTCTAATGCTGGCATTTTATTGTTATTACATATTTTATAAAATTGGACATGGAGAATGTAGGCACTCAAAACACAAAATAATGATAAGGAAATGGAGACATTAATTACCGATTTGATCAGCACGTAATGTGTGCATATATTGGAGCAATGCACTGTACCTAATAAATATGATAATTTTTACATGTTAATCAAAACATTTTGTAAATGTTCAAAGAGATGGAAATGCTAACTACCCTGATTTGATCATTACATATTGTAAACACTTATTAAATTACCATACTGGACTGCATAAATATGTATAATTAGGACAATGCCAATTAATAAAAAATAAGCATGGATTACAGGAAGTGAAAAAAAGAAGACTAAAGTGGGTTTGTATCTGACAATTTCTTCCAATACATCCTCTACATATTTCACTTTCTAATCTCCTAAATTTAGCAATGTCTCATATAGGAATCCAGGGATTCACCTTGTTTTTTTTTTTTTTTAACTCAATTCATCCTTCAACACTTTCCCCTACCAAACCAAGTTATCATCAAAGAACATCTTAATCACAGATAAGCTCTCCAAAGTTTCTTTGAAAATACTAACATTAATTTTAAACTAAATGTTTTTAACCTTTCTTATCTAGGTGTTAACATTTTCTACAGTTTTTTTTTTTTTTTTTTTCTGGCTGATAGAAAAAGAATCAGTAGTAGAATTCTACTAATTTACATGTTTATCAACAACTCTCATCTTAATGCATATTCATTTTACTTATTAATCACTAACTGATAAAATTTAATTAACATAGTTAGAAGCCTCCCACTGCCAAAAAAAAAAAAAAAAAACTGTGACATTATGTACATTTTTAAATATAACAACAGCAATTTGTTTAAGAATCAGGTCTTCCCAGGCTGTGGACTTGAACTTGGACTGTCATTAGTTTTCCTGGTCTTCATCTTGGCAAACCCTACAGACCTCGGGATTTCTAAGGATCCATAGTTAGGACAGCCAATACCTTCCAGTACATCAGATTCTGTCTTTCTGTGTCTCTCTCTCCATGGGGCGTGTGTGTGCACATGTATGTTCACATGTGTGTATGTGCATGTATGCATGTAGTATTACATATGTGTATACCAGTGTGCTGTATTCAGCCTTTGCACACTGCTACCTGTACCTGTGAAGTGGTACCTCGCCTGGTCTCAACTTGGCCTCCTGATGATTAATGATACTGACTAGCTTTCCATGTTTATTTGCCTTCTTCCTTTAGTCTTTGGTGAAGTGTCTATTCATACTTTTGCCTAATTCTAAAGTAATTGTACTTTTTCTCATTATTGACCTTTGGCAATTCTCTACATACTCTGCATCCAAGTTCTTTGGTCAGATACATGATCTGAAAGCGTTTACAGCACAGCTTGCCTCTTCATTTTCTCAGGAGAATCCGTCACAGAACAAAATGTGTGCCTTACTGATGAAGGGTAATCAGCTCATTTTTATTGGCTATGCTTTCAATGTCACGTCTAAAAAGTCTGTCTAACCCAGGGTCAAAAGAATATTCTCAACACTATCATTTACAAGGAGACGATAATTTAAGGGGTACAATGAGGGTGAACGCAGTTCATTCCTGTTTACCTTTCCCACCCACCTTATTGCCGGGTGCAGGATGCTAGATGGTGTCATTTTGCTTCAGCCTGAAGAGTTTTTCTAACATTTCTGGTAGAGCACACCTGCTGGAGACAGGCTTTCCTTGGCTTTGGTTTGTCTGAAGAGGTTTTACTCAACCTTCCCCCGAAGGCTGTTTTCACTGAAATCAGAAGGCAGGTGCCTGTCTCTTTCAGAGGGCTGGCGATACTCTCTGTGCTTGCTGGTTGGCATGTCCTGCAGGAGACGCTCACCATGCTCAGGTGGTCTCCCTGTATGCTTGTGTGTCTTCCCACGACTGCCTCAAGGTTTTCCTGTGCTTGCTGCTTCAGCGATTGGACTGGGACAGCCCAGCCACCTGGGTCCATTACTTGGGTTGTCAAGCTCCTTACTTGTGTGACTTATTACTTACATCAAATTTACAACAGTCATCAGCTATGGTTTTTTTTTAATCTTCATCTCCTTCGGAAACTCTGGTCCTGTGGATTTGGGGCCTCTCCCACTTCGCTTGATGTGTTGCTAAGACTCTTTCTCCTCTCTCTTTTGGTCCTCCTGTGCTACAGTACAGTATTTTAAATCACAGTTTATCTTTTCTCCTATAGAGTCTAACCTTGAGACCATCTACTGACATCTTCCTTTTACTGAATTTTGCATCTCCAGAAATTCCACTCGTGTTTTCTATTTTTAACTTCTTCCTCCACGTCTTTGACACTTCTGATGGTTATTCCTAATGGTAATAGCCACTTTTATACCTAATTGTAATACCTGCTTTCATGTGAAGCCTCCAGGGTCTCTGTCCCCTTCCCGCCTGCTTCTGCGGTGGATTTTCTCCTGGGTAGTGCACCTTTCCTGCCTTTCTGTGTGCCTCTCCATCGTGCGGATAACAGAGCCTGTGAACATTCTGTCATTATGTGTTGAGACTTTGTTCCTTCTTGTAAAGAGTGTTGGGCTATCATTTCGGTAGTCAGTTTTTAAGTATCGTTTTCATGATCAGCCTGTATTTGAGGTTTGTTGGATAACCAACAGTGTAATGTAAGCTCAGCTTGTCCTGTAGAAGGCCATTATCCTTTGTTGTCCTGCTGGGTACCCCAAATGTCGGTGAGGTCTTTTCATCTGGCTGGTTGAAACTCGGCCACACTCCAGCCTGCTGTCAGCTCCAGAGCCTTTCAGCAGCTGTTCCTGCATGGCCCTGAGGGGCTTCAGGTCTGCAGTGTGCAGCCTGCTCCTGGGGTATTTCTGTAAAGCTCTCCTCCTCCCTCTGACACTTTACCTTCTCTGGTGGAGCCTTCTTTTGGCAAGTTTCTGACAACAGCAGGTCCGTCTGTTTTGCTTCTTTTCCTAGTTATTGAGGACAGGAAGACGAGTCTGGATGATATCATGGACTTCAGCCTGGCTGGAAGTAGCTGCCACTGAGAAGTCTCATTTTGTGTAAGAAAAATACAACAAAAGTTGGAGGAACCCTCGAAAATAGGATGCAGCTTTATAAAAAGAGAATAATCTGTGGATGCTAAAAATGTGTCTTTCAGAGAAGTAGAAAATAGAATAGAGGACACCAGAGACTGGGAAATGTGAGGGAAGGAGGATGGAGAGAGGGCAGCCAGGCAGTATGGGGTGGAGTTGGCAGGAGGAACAGCTTCTCATAGTCTAGACCATGGCAGGAACACTTTAATCCTATGTTTATAAATAACTAGTAGAGTGGATTTTTGTTCCCAAAAAAAATCATAAATGAGGCGACAGATATGCCAGTTACCTGAGCTGATGCAAGTACCCAAAAACCTATACAATTGCGTGCCAGTTTAAAAGAAATGTTTTAAAATAGGATACATAAAAATATGGCTTATATATGTGTCTATTTAAAGGAAGCAATCAACAAGGGCAAGAGTTTGCCCTTGAAATATGCTTCTTCATCAGGTATCACAGGAAACAGGAGCTTCATCAACAGTATTGACCCAGGTTCATGCCACCTCAGGGGACATGGTGTAGACGACCTCCTGTAGGGTGATTGGGTCTCTGCCATAACCATCCAAGCAATCCCAGTCAAGGTCTGCAGGAAACCTGCCCAACCTGCCTGGGCCGCACCCACCCCCAGCAAACGGGAGTCTGTGATCAAAGATAAATGGCAAGTAACAAATCTGCACCACATTTGTTGGGGAAGCACTTGAATGTCCTTTTGCTCCACATTCTGTTTAGGAAAGTGAAAACTTTTAGTGTTGCCTTCCCTTCTCATTGGAATGCGGATCGGCCAGAGAAAACCAGAATGTGCAAACCCTTAAACTTCTTAAATAAATGTCTTTACAGCCACGGACATAAAGTATTTCCTTTTACCAAATTGTTTCATCTTTTAAAAATAGCCAATGCAAGCTAACTGCCTCTAAATATAGATCATCTTTTCAAATAGAACTGTGAGACCCTATTTGATACTCTGCTTGCAAATTGCTAACTTATTTTTCAAGATGTTTGCTCCAAAGCATTTGCAATGATTTTTCATGTTACCTGTTCTTAATGTTAAATTATTAATATACTTATAAGAATGGTGAATGCTTTCTAGGTTCATAACATAACTTTTTGTATGGTTATCCTTTCCTCATATTTCAAAAATGCATTAAAGTTTAATTTTATATTTGCTAGGTCATTGTTCAAGATGACAAGCTGTTCAACATGGTTTTTATTTATTTGTACTACAGAACTTAATCTGGCTTTCCATTGTGAACATGAACAAAAAAAGAAAAAAAATCTGTTTTTTCCCCCTAAAAATATAATTTCTTATTTAATTGTATTCAAATTTAGTAAGTATTATACTTCTCGCAAATAAACCAATTGAATGAGAATAAATACCCCTGATCTAATGTACAATAACTTTAGAACAATTTTCCATTGTCCCCATACTAAAAGTGGAATAGTCATAGCATGGAACTTGGCTGCTACATACAGCCCAGTGAAGAGTCACAGCTTGAGGCCGTCTGTTGTCCCAGCCCTGGAAATACACAGGCATTCAGGTAGCATTCCAGCAGCAGATGCTGGGAGGAATTCCAATCTGCAACTATCTATGGAATTTGGATTTACTGCCGCTGATGCCAAAGGTATGGAAACTGTACCAAAGGGTCAAAGAATGGAACATCCATGCTATGTTACTCTGGAAGGACAGAGTGTTCAGCAGAGCCTGTGGGATGCAGCAGGCACCAGGAAATCTCAATAACATAGTTACCAGCACAGCAGACAGGCAGAAGCAGAGGCACCAAAGCTAAAGACTGCAAAAGCAGCTCAAACAAACCCCAGCACATCCTGGCAGACCATTAGCACTGACTCCCTTCTGCAAACCAGACTTCCAAACACCACCAAGGTAAGCACAGAGGCATGTTAGGAAGTTAAAACCAGTTACATGGCCTGGAGCCCACGCTGAAACTGCAAGCAGTTGTAAAAGGGACTTTCATGTTGAGTCCTATTCTGGACTGTTAGGAAGGCCGTTAAAATAGGCACCATAACAGATGGGAATTAACTTCAGAGACTGGGACAGCTCAAGCAGAACATCTTTTATATAGACTCATGTGGTAAACGGGGCAGGTGGCTTACTACATTATGGGAGGCCCCCTCCCCTCCCATGATGCCTCTTCACAGGTGAAGTCTGCATGCTGCTGAGGCAGTGCTGCCAGTGAATGCAGACAGCTAGTTCTGCCTCAGGGACACAGTGATTTTACCAGGAGTAAAAGTAATATCACAGAAAAGAAGCAACAACTGTCACATATGGAGCACATGCTAAGTGTCCCCTACAATGCCATGAGATTTATATTCTAATATCATCTTACTTCTCTCAGCTATTCTTAAAATAGGGGCACTCCCAACTTAGAGATAACAAACGGGGGCCCAGGAAAGTTAAGACATCTATACCTGTCAAGAGTGACAAAATCAATTTAATTATGTTTACAGCCAAGGCTAATGTTATAAAGTTCTGTGTTTCAAAATAAATGAATGAGAGGATGAGTGCATGTCTACCTATATTAAATGTCTACTGTCATATATCCTGTATGATCTAAATGAATTTTAGATTAGAGACAGATCAAATTAATTATGCCTTGATTATAACTACTAAAATAATAAATATTGTGTGGTTATTAATTAAAAGCATTTAAGATACTCTCAGCCATAAGTACCTCAAACCCAGAAATACAGCTCTTTCCATTCTTATGTGGTCAGTAGAGCTGAGAACCAACCACTTAGAGAACTTTGGATTCACTACCACTGTTTCAAAGATAGTGAACTTGCTTTCAAAAGCCAATGAATGGGGCATCCGTGCTACCTCACCATGGACAAAGCAAGCCATGTAAGAGGAAAGAGACAGAAATGCTCTTCACCACACCCTCAGCTGGGTGCCTGCCATAGCATTAAAACCCCTCCCTAAAATGCATGGCCTTTATTTGTCACAGCTAGAGAGGAGTTTCTCCCTCATCGCTTCCTCTGTATGGACTTGTGAACATCAAGACCCAGAAAAACGAGTAGAGAAGACATGAGTGAGGTGAACAGCGGTGGTGTCACTTCCTTTGGTAAGTGTCATCTAGCCAGATAAAATGCTCCAAGGGGAGCGGTTCAGAAAGGGCCACAGTGATGTGACACATCACAGTTGTACAGTTCTTTATTGTCTCAATCTCAGAAGTACCACTGATGGAATTCAGTAACCTGATTTAAAATGCAGAGAACTTTACTGGATGGGAAACTCCTGAGATCTAAAGATAGGAGGAAGCTAGGCAACTTCATATATTTTACATATTTGACCAACCCAAAGCAGAATAAAGCACACCTACCCACAGATTATTGCACAGATTAGGTCTAGAAAACTATCTTTCAATATGATGATAGTGAAGATAGGCAGATAGGCATAAATATGTACATGTGCATGTATATTATAGGTAGATACCTGCATATATACTATAGAGAGATAAACAGGCATAAATGTAGATATAGACATAGACTATGTATAAAAATATGTAAGATATCTACTCTACATGTATTGTAGCTAAGTCTGCATCAGTAGATGTTTAAATCAGCTTTCTCATCTCTGTGACCAAAATACTTGGCAAGAACAATTTAGAGCAGGAAATGTTTATTTTGGTTCACCGATTCAGAAGTTTAGTCCATGGTTGGGCTTGAGGTGAGATGCAATATCGTGGCGGAGGGTGCTGGGGAGGAAAGCAACCCAGGACATGGTAACCAACAGTTACCACCCAGTTGATCCATGTCAGGGGGTTAACCCACCATTAGGTTATGCCTCTCACAATCTTGTCACCTCATCTCTGAACCTTCTTGCATTGTTTCTCTTGTGGGCTTTTGGGAGACACTTCATACCCGAACCGTAACAGTAGATATGTAGATAAACATGATAAGACCTGGTGACTTGGAGTACAGGATGTTCGGGAGCTTTTTGTGACCTCTTTGCAGCTTTTCTGGAAGCATGGAATTACTTCCAAATACGAGCCCTGTGTGTTTTAATTACACAATGAGTTATGGAAAGATGCTTTGCAAATATTTGTGGAAATCAGTAACTAAAAATATCTCCCCAAAGTGAGCATAGATGTCTAAAATTAGAACAAGAAAGGGCACAAAAATTTAAAACCCCAGATGATTCTCCAGTGAAAGCAGTCGAGATTCAAAATGAGCGGGTGAGTGCTGGAGTGATGGGGACTAGTGAGCGGCTGCTCCTCACAAGGCAGGTTCAGGGCTTTTCATCTATGTTTACAAACAGTGCATTGAATGACTCACATACAAAGAAGAAGATTTACATGAAGCAAGCAAATGATGAAGCATTCTTGAAGAAGCTCATGAGGCTTAGAGAAGGATCCCCCCAGATTTAATAGAAGAGTAAGAACTTCGACAGGAGGACAGTGTGATCCCAGGTCAGACTGAGATCTGCAGAGTGTAGACCAGGCGCTGGAACAAGCAGAAGAATATTGAAAACAGATGTCACAGTGAGGCGTTTTCAGCAAGAGAATAGCTATTATTTGTAATAAGTGGACAAAAAAAATTAAATATATAAAGCTTGATGTCCAGCTCAGCCGGGAAGCCAAGGTTGACACTACAATGAAGCTGCTTAACAGCGATTCTGCATCTACGTTAGATGAGCCGCTTGCTGACAAGGTCCAAAGTTTCTAGTCTGTGTCTTATCTCAAGTGTGGCCCAGAGGGGGACATAGTGCTGTGTGTTCACGGAGCACCCAAGTTCTTTCTGTATTTGCTTCCTGATTTGTAACAATGAGAGCTCTTCTCACATTTAGACAAGAGCACTGAAGATTAGTGACGCTAACGCCGGACAAAGTTTCCATTTTATCAAGAGAGCTGTCCCCTATTCAATGTCGTTCCTATGCATACTTAATATGAAGAGCATGGGTCCACTACAGGATTTTAAGATAAAAGGTGAGCATTAAACTCTGTGGGCCACATCATCAGAATATTTGCAGCCAGGGTCTCTGAATGGAGAAGACTTTTGTGCAGATACAGGATGGGAATGGTAAGAACAGGCTGTCAGTCTACCTCTGTGCAGGGTTGGGATGCTCACTAAACCCTGAATTTGGAACCCATCATTCCCTCTCGGGAATTCAGAAGGGTGAGCTCTAGTGGGGTAATAATATGCAGCTGGCTTTGTGATAGCCATGTGGGCCCTTGATGCTGTTTTAGTGGTTTATTTTAGAATTTTGCTCATCTCTTGGGGTGCATGGAAACCCCAGGAGTCAGCATGCAGACTGTGAGAGCGAGAGGCACTGGAGTCGTGTGGACCAGGCTTCTGTGTCCCAGGGGTGACGTTGGCTATTGGTGGAGGCCTCTGCACCTGTTTCCTGAGCAGTTTTCTTGTCTATAAAAGAGTGGTGTAGTACTTTTTCTTCACAGTGGTGAAATTAGGATTAAAATAGGTAGAATTCAAAGCATCTGGAACAGTTCTTGGGTAGGAGTGCTGAATAAACAGTGAATGCTTTTCATACGGCCTGTGTTTGTTCAAAGTTCACTTTGAACTGAGTGTCCTGTTGCATCTACATACTAAACTCAGCAATCCTCTTTCGGGTACAAGGAGAGGTCTAAAGAATATCTTCTTTCCCTTTTTTTATCTTGATCTTTAAAACCCAGGCCTGTGAGCTCTTCCTTTGCACAGCTTTTGCAGACAGCAAAATCAAGACTGCATCCTTGGCCCAGGAGCCTGGAATGGACTTCAAACAATGACAGAGACCCTCCCACGGCAAGTGGAGATAGAATTTACCTCCAAAACGATAAGAACTGAAGTTAAGTTGGGAGCAGAGCACCCCACTTATGTAAACTCCCAGCTGCCCCAAAGTAAAACATGAACCTGTGCTCCAAAAGAGTGGAAAGACAAAAGAGTAAAAACGGAAACAGAAAATGTTTTAATTTGCTACTCCCTCACCATGCTGCAGAACACATGAGCTTACTTCCTGAAAACCACTTCAAGACCTGAAGAAGCTGAAATGTTCCATGAGTTTGATAAGAAACATTCAGCCACAAACATGTGAAATTTCAATGATTCTCCTTCCTGAAGTCAATATTCAATTTTGAGATTAAAGTATCAAGAAGTCTCTCCTTAATTGCTTTCCTGAGATGAGCAATAAAACTGGAAAGTCAGGTTTCCCAGTTTCTTTTCAACCCAGGTAATTCTGCCAGGTTCCAGAAAGATGTGCCTGCAAGATAGAAATAACCATTCAGACTTAGTTCTGAAGACCTCATGGAGACACATGATCTTCTCCTTTGAAACTCCCTGGTTTTTCTGGGAAAAACTTCAATTTCTCGAGTCAGCTCCTGCAGTTCTAACTAAGCAGAATGCTCCATGACTTGAGCTTCCAAGCCACAGAACTCTTTTCAAGCAACTCCTAACAGCAAGGTTTGGTTGCTTGCCTTTCACATGCCCGACTCTGCCCTCAGCTTTGAACCGTTGATATTCCACTCTTCACAGGGTAGTCATCAGGATTAAATAGGACCATTCCCATGAGACACAGCATGGAGCTGGCCCTCTGCAAACATGGAACTCTCCTCCCTGGCTCTACCCTAAGCACAGCCCAGATGTAAAGTGATATGCTCAAACACAGTTCCCTCCCTACCTATCTGTGCATGCTAGATTATTTGTGATATCATTTTATTTATTTCTTCCTTTGGTTGATAAGCCATGACAGAAGTATTAGACTTATCTTGTGGAAAAGAGTAAATTTTTCAGCCGTGAGGAAGGTTTAGGTATGGTTTCCTTGGGAGTTGCGCTAGGAGTATAGATAGTCCCTGAGTTATCATTCTATAAAGAAGAAAAATACTTTGTAGACTTGGAAAATAATGCATCAGAAGAGAATGCACTCCCACAGGAGGATAAGCTTGCAGAGAGAGCAAACACCATCCAGGCAGCGGGCGGCAGCTCGGCTCCATCCACACCCGCAACCCTGAGCTGGCCCTCCTCCCTCCTCCCAGGGGCCTGTCACCACTGCCCGAGAACACCTCTCAATGCCTCTAGTTACAGAATCAGACAGACAAAGGGACGGCAATTTTGGCTTGTGTGATACTTAACCGTGCTTCGAATGAAGTTCACGTAAGAGAGTCTCAGGGGAGTGAACTCCCAGGCTGCCAAGTCCAGGCCTAGGGCCTTACAATGGGAGGACATGCTTGAGAGTGGCTTGTCCCCAGAAAAGGAGCCAAAACACTGAGCAGGGCCAGCAGAAGGAGGAGCACATCAGAACAAGAGTCCTATCGGTTTACACGAGAAGATTTCTGATAGGAGTCGACTGCTGAAGTAACAGACGGTCTGCCTGGAATCACTGTCTGGGTTCCCCTCGACTAATCTGCTCTAATGAAATCCTTACACCCGCAACAGCAGCGAGACATAACAACTTCTTGGAAATCCTCCCTCTATTGTCCCAAGCAAGATCCCAGCGCAGGGGAAGGAAAAACCCTTAGATGTAAGCAGAAGAGGCCTTTGCATCGGGTCACCAGTTGCTTTTTATAAACTGGCTCCTGAGTTGTGCCAGGTTGGTAGAGAAGAGCAATCCACCTGTCTGCAAGTTAAACTGGGGGGTCCATCGGGCAGGCCAAGCACACCCAGCACAGGAGAAGCCAAGAGAGAGCCCGAGATTGCAGAGGTTCAGCCGGACGTTCGGGTAGGTCCAGCCCCCACAGGCGGCATCATTTAGAACTCGGCCTATGTGCACCAGAGGGCCACATCCTGTCCTCGAGTGCTCTGTGCTTTCTGCTTAAGTTCCGAAATATGACTAAGTCTTATACTGTCGTTTTGTTTTGTTTGTTTTGTTTTGAGGTTCTTTGTTGTTTTCCCTCTGACTCATAATCTTTTGAGAAGTCAAGCCAGTCATGTTTATGGATACGGCTTTTGGAGAAGTCAAAGATACCAGGTGACAGACAGGCGGGCGTTTGATTCCTTCCTGGCTTCATTTTCCAGAAGCCTAAAGGTACACAGTGGCTACAGAGAAAATACAATGGTTAGAAGATCTGCTGAGGCAGATAAGGGGGCTCCTGGTCGTCTCCTCTAAATGTCCCCCAAAGAGAGAACTCTCTTGGCAGGAAGAGGGAGACCAAGGATTCTTTCTTGACTTGGGGTATATTTGTGTTTCTCTGCCTGAAATGCTCTACCCACATCCTCCAGGTCCACAGGAAACACCCCAATCATTCTTAATCCCCAGGCAGACTGACCAGGCACTCCTTCCAATATCATCCCTATTTCACCCTGTCTGACAACCAAAGATCACTTTTTATTTTTATTTTTTATTTTTGCTTTTTGTTCTAATTAGTAATACATGACAGCAGAATGCAATCAGATAGATCATACACAGATGAAGGACAACTTTTTCATTTCTCTGCTGTACACAATGTGTAGTTACACCATTGCCCACAACATGATTCTATATTTAGAGGATCCAGAAAATTCCACCAGAAAACTTCTAGAACTAATAAATAAATCCAACAAAGTAGCATATAAAATCAACACCCACATTCTAATGCATTTCTATTCATAAGTGATGGATCCTCTGAAAGAGAAATTAGGAAAACTGTCCCATTTACAATAGCATCAAAAAAAATGAAATACTTGGGAATCAATCCAACAAAAAGGTGGAAGACTTCTATGATGAAAACTATGGAACACTAAAGAAAGAAATAAAACCTTAGAAGATGGAAAGATCTGCCAAGTTCTTGGATAGGCAGAAATAATATTGTCAAAATGGCCATACTACCAAAAGTATTACAGATTCAATGCAATTCCAATTAAAATCCCAACATCTTCCCTCATAGAAAGAGAAAAAGCAATCATGAAATTCATCTGGAAAAATAAGAGACCCAGAATAGCCAAAACAATACTTAGCAAGAAGAGTGAAGCAGGAGGCATCACAATACGAGACTTTCAACTATACTACAGAGCTATAGTGACAAAACTGCATGGTATTAGCACCAAAATAGGCAGGTAGACCAATGGTACAGAATAGAGGACACAGAGACCAACCCACACGAATACAGTTTTCTCATACTAGAAAAAGGTGTCCAAAACATACAATAGAGAAAAGACAGCCTCTTCAACAAATGGTGCTGGGAAAACAGGAAATACATATGCAGCAGTATGAAACTAAACCCCTATCTCTCACCCTGCCCAAAACTCAAATCAAAGTGGATCAAGGACCTAGGAATTAGACAGGAGACCCTGCACCAAATAGAAGAAATGTGGGCCCCAATCTTCACTTTTCATTTTTTAACGCCCTGCTTGAGAACTTCCTGAGTCTGCAAAGCCTTCTGGACACAGGACATGGAGGTAAGTATAGCTCCTGGGAGCCGCTGCTGTCCTCGTGCCTCCTCCGCCAGTGTACGGTTCTGGACGTGTTTGTGTTTTTCATATTTCTCTCTCTACTAGGACACTGAGTTGCTTGAGGGGAGAGAGTGCTTGTTAAGCTTTGTGTCCTCACCCTCTTCTACAGAGCTGGCAAAAATTTAAAAAAGAGTACTCAAAGAGTCGGGCTTCTGGCAAAGCCAGGCTAAATTGCTTTAGACCAAACGTCCCTCTGACAACAATTACAAAATATATACATTTTCTTAAAGTTGGAATGCACTAGAAAACCAAAGCGATGGGAATTGTCAAGGTCAGGCTTCCAGAGGAATGGGGATGAACCTCTCCCTCTGTGGGAATGACGGGTCACCAAACCAACAGCATGCTCCAGAATCCCCCAGCGTCATCACACATAGGAACTGGTGGACAGACTTTGAATTAAAGGCCTCGAGGGACAAGAAGGCCAGGTAGGCCTCCCCTGGTTTGGTCTGGGAAGCAGCAGAAATATAACCCAGATGTAAGGAGAAATTAAAAGTAAAAGAGTTCCCAGAGGATCAGAAGCCCTGTTGCAAATCATCTCATTCTGACTGAATCATAAGGATAGGTCACGAGGAGAGTCCCCTGTCTAAAGTGGAAGCAGGTCCTTTCTGGAAGACTGGCTCTCGTTACCTGTGAGCACTTCCACAAACACAGCTTAGCCCTCCACAAAACATCATCAGGCATAGGAAAAAAGAAATGCTGCAGACAAATGAAGAGACAGACTTACTGACATTGAATTAAGGTTTAGACTCTTGGAAGGCAAGGAAAATTGAGTTATGGACCAGTACTTTTAAAACACTGTGAATATTATTTTTAAGTCACCATAAGAAGGACCATTTTGCAGACAATCAGAAAGTTAAAAAAATGTTTTCAGCACACGAAAAGATTATGGGGGAGTTTTTAGGGAGTCTTGGCCTTGGTGTAATTGTTCAGAGACTAATTCAACAAGTTGTTTGCTTGAAGTGTGCTAGTGCACAACACTCCTGGTACTGGACACCCAAGAGAAATGCTGGTGAATACCAACCCTATTGTTCAAAACTGTTCAGAGTAACATTACCCTTAAACCAGAAATGGAGCTACCCACTGTAGCATGCTGGGTATCTGGCTGTGGTTTATTTAAACAATAGAATAATACAGACATAGAACTGATGACATAGTATTTTGTACAACATGCATAAATCTACACAGACAGCCCTGCATGAGAATCCAGACAAAAGAAACACATCTGGGAGGGGTCCGCATGTATAAAGTCTAATCTGCTACAGGTTGGGACAGTGGTCATCTTCAGGAGATGACAGGAGGTATGTTTGCACAGAGGGAATTCTGAGATGTCGAGAGAAAATCTTCTGTCTTCTCATCTGGGTGGTATGGCCCATTGTGTTTGCTTTATAATAATTCACTGAGCTATAATTTTATGATTTGTGCACCTTTCTCTATGTGGGTTTTATTGCATTAAAATCTTATATAAAAATTATAAATAAAAGTAGGCACTCAATAAATGTTGTTGAAGGAATTAATGTATGAATGAACAGATCAATGAATCTTGTTTCAAGGATTTACAGCCACTAGAGAGAGAAGGGTAAGGGGAACAGGTACTAAGGAATGAATAACCTAACACTTCACCTGGATTTACTGGGATTTATGTCATTGTTAAAATGAGGTGACTATTGGGCACTTGAAATAAATGTCTTTCAGGATATTACCCAATATTTGACTTAGCAATAAATTCTTTCTGTTATTATGACCTAAATTACTCTCACAGTTAACATTCTATTTGTCTTTGGTCATATTTTACTTCTGTTTCCAAAGACTGCTCTCAAGATAGTCCTCTGAACAAATAGATCTTTGGGAAGAGCAGTAGGAAAATGGATTGTTCAAATCCCAGAAAGCCAATCTGAAGTACTGTGTTCCTCTTCTTTATGAATGTGTCCTAAAACTAACACAGGAAAATATTCAGTTGACTCTTTTACAAACTTTGGTACCAATTAGGACGTGAAAGGGGCAGTTTACCAAGTGGGTTCCTAAAAGCCCTGGGGAAGCCTAAGGGTGTTGAATTATTCTTTGCCTATAAATAATGCAATTAAAGAATCTAGTTTATCCTTTCTTTGGTGGTGTTTGACTTGATTTGTTACCACATTTTCCTAACGTTGATTAATTCTGGGCATTGTCCTTTAGATATTTCATAAGCCATGTTTAGCATTTGACATTTCACAAAAACACAAGGATTCCAGATCGTCATCGGGAGCATGGTAGGGCTCACGAAGTAAATGCTGGGCTCAAGTTCTTCAGGAACTTCCAGTAGAGGAAATTAGGAGCGTTGTAAGAAAAAATGAAAACCTAAGAAGATCCCAGGCCAAGCAGCTGCTAGCCCTTGTTGACAGCCACGCCTCTCTTGATCACCTCAAGCCTAAGTGTCTGGCAAGGGCAGTGAGCCAGGGAACTGGACCGGAGCAGCGGCATGCCCCAGGACTCAGTCCCAACATCCGACTTCACGACCAGCCAAAGCAGCCGTGGTCCCTCCACCCAAGCGCAGGGCACCTCCACCCCCAGGTCAGCAGGCTGATGAAGTCTCTGCTCAAGGACAGGGAGTAAGTATAAAATCACTGACGGGTGGACGGCATTAGCAGGCACGTTAGCTGGAGATCAAGTGCACAATCTGCAATGTGACTCACTAGTTCTTTCTCAAAGGGGGAAAGAGCCATTCTCTCAGGGGTCATGCCTTTGGGAAATAATTTTATAAATATGTAACAGGTTCTTCACAGTGTTTCAAAAATAAAGTCCAATGGAACCAATTTTTAGTGGATTCACCCTAATTGGTACAGTTCATTGCATGACTTTCTGCCCTCGGAATGTCTGCCCTACCAGCAGGCTGCTATTTTTGTTTACTTAGTACTGCTTTTTCTTGTATTTGTCTCAACTTGTTTTCCTTAAGTAAGGTGGCTTCTTCTTAATATTTTCAGAGTCATAACCTTGATGAATTAGTTACATTTTTTCTGACATGTTTAAAATAAAGACACAATTGTAAAAATGTGAAAACGTGTATCAGTCATTCTACCGTTGAGAATCAGCATGCTACTGAGAGTACACCACACTTTGGAAAATCTTACATAAGTCATCTCAGCTCGATGCTCCTTCCAGTCCTCCTAATGAGAAGATGAGACCAGGTGATGTGGGGAAGGATTCATATTCAGAATCAGATCCTGCTCTTCCTGCAGCAGTGACCTAGACGGTCGAGTCATTATGTGTTATCATCTCTCCCATGCAAGCAAAAAGAGATCTTGCAGGAATATGAAATTTAAATATGCTTATGTTTTAAGAAGACAGAGTATAGAGCCTATAACATAATAGGAGCTCCATAAAGGCAAATCCTTCTTTTATTCCTTTTTCTTTAGCAAAGAACAAATCCTACATTCTCTGGGTTTGCAATTTATGTTAAGTTTTCTTCAGTGCACGGAAAAGACCTGTTATGAGATTTCATACAAATGAACAACAGATGCACATTACATTGATTCTATTCCATATTATTGCATTGATATATCATCCCCACTTGTACATATCACATTAATTCATAATGTGTCTGTCCCATTAGACTACAGTTGTCTTGAGCACAAATTCTGGGTGTTTAACTCTCTGCAGTCTAAACAGCTCTAGACTCTGTCACTTCTTTCCAACCACACTATCACCAGCTAGTCCAAACCACATGATTTCTATTGTGGACTTGTGCAATAGTCTTCTGCCTGGCCTCTTGGCCTCCTGTTTTGGAAGGGCCTTGCTTTGTGGCCCAGATTGGGTTCAATCTGTGCTCCTGCTTCAGCCTCCTGAGTAGCAGGGACTGCGGGTGCACACCACAGTGCCTGGCTCCAAAGAACTTCTTTGAGAGTCACAAACTGTATCCTTCCCCACAACTGTCTGACCCAATCTATGTGTGTGGTCTCCAGGACATTCTGCCAATCCCAGCAACACATGATGGTCTCACTAACCTCTCACAAACCACAAGTCTTTGTCAGTTTGAGACCCTGATCTTGCTGTACTTTTCCATCCAGAATGTTCCCCCTGAATGACCGAATGCTGTATGCCCTTCAGGTGCCAGAGTGAAGTGCACCTCCCTAGAGGACCCTGTGCTTTGACCTCTCACCCCATGACAGGGACTTCTTTCCATTGCCATGTCCTCAGCAACTAGAGGTTTTGACACATGCTTGTGTGTGTGTGTGTGTGTGTGTGTGTGTGTGTGTGTGTGTGAGTGAGGGATTGGACCCAGGGGTGCTTAACCACTAAGCCGCATCCCCAGCCTTTCTTATCTTTGATTCTGAGACAGAGACTCACTGAATTGCTGAGGCTGACTTTGAACTTGTAAACGTCCTGCCTCAGCCTCCTGAGCTGCTGGGATTACTGGCATGCACCACTGTGCCCAGCCACACATGTACTTTCAATGAATACATGAACTTTTGAATGGGCCCACTCATGGTACAGAGGTACAATATTAATATTTTTACAG
Source organism: Sciurus vulgaris (assembly GCF_902686455.1). NCBI lineage: Eukaryota > Metazoa > Chordata > Mammalia > Rodentia > Sciuridae > Sciurus > Sciurus vulgaris. The sequence goes on from NC_136467.1 coordinate 154,077,745, forward strand.
AAAACTTATGGACCTAAATATGCACATACAGTTACCCGCTTAATTCTGAGCTAGGTGAAATATAATCCTGAATACCCTTCTTCTAGTGCCCGATCTTAGCGCACCTCCAGCGCCATACACTCTCCCCACTCCCCACCCCAGGTCAAATCCCCTGCTGCCACGTCCAGCTGTGTTTCTGAACTAAACCTTGAGAAGGGGACAGAGGCCCTCAAGGAGCAGAGAGCCCGCCCCCCACGCACACCTGCCCACCTCCCCACCTCCCTGCCCGGCCCCAGCTGGAGCACTCCTCTGCCGTGAGGGAGGCTAGTGAGACTTGAAATGGATAAATCTGCCTGTCTGCTACTCAGAAGGGGCTGAGATGTCAGCTCCAAGCCCACTGATAAGGAAATTCTCTAATGATACCAGCAGGCGTGACATTGATGAAGCCTCCCCATCTGGTGTGTTCAGGGGATCAATCACGGGCGAGGGGCTGCAGACGCGTTTTCCTGGCCACTGGCCACCACCATGACGTGCTGAGCTCTTCTCTCTTCCACGGCTCCGCCAACCCTCCTCAGTGTGACTTGAAAGAATGGCTGTACTCTGTAGTTGAGCTGATCTGACCGTGTTCCTCTCTTCCTGTCTACCTCGTCTGGCTATTTCACTGGATGGAGGCCAAGCCTTCCCCTTGGATGGGCTCAGGAAGTTCTTCTGCAGAGCAGAAAGTCTCACATGCAGTTTGTGGCCCAGTAACATCCCCTCTGAGGCCAATGCGCTGTCTAATGGAGTCGCTAGATACATTTTAAAAGTCAGCAACATTCTTCAATTACTGTTGCCGCTCCGTTCCTGGTAGTTAGAAACCCCCGCTTTTCCATTCAGGTGCGCCGCATGGGTGTTGGCACACTTAGGCACCCAGCTTTATCTAATGTCCTTGATGAATTTCCAGGTGTCTTCCATCCCCATAAAAATGATTTGCAGATTCCACGTCCCATCGCTGTGAATAAAGGCTCACATCCATTGTGAGCATTGCTTCTGGGCAGCTATAAAACAATAGCTCACTAATTAGCCAGCACACCAGCTAGTATAGACTGATATTAAACACAACAGATTTTTCCCTGATGATGCCATCAGCATATCCCCTAGTGAGGGAAAAAGAGGAAATATCTTTGGACTTGCATGCAAAATTTGCCCAATATTAATATTAATGTAAGCATAGATTTTTCCAAAAAATATAAATAGAAAGGTACAGAGCAATTAGCTTGATGGAAAGCAAAATATAACCACACTATATTTTAGAGTCAAAGGACGTTGAATGAGAAGTGAGAAATAAATATCCTAACCAAGGATAAAAACTGGTTAGTGAAAAGAATCTGAAATAGAACCAGTATCCTAATTCCTAATTAGTCCTTTAACCAGCCCAATAGCCTGAATCATTGGTTTATGCGATTAATTAGTGAATTAAACCAATGGATGAAATTCTGCTACTCCATAGTATTATCAGTAGCACTGGAAATATTAGTCCAGCCAAAGTTCTTAACAAACATGAAGACTCCTATATCACAAGTACTTTAGAGTGTTGCAATCTTATTCTGATTCCTTTTGCTGTTACAAGATCTAAATCTGCAAATGTCAGTTTTGATTTTCCCATCATGATTGTCTATACTGTCTTCACAGTCAATATAAAGGTTTATGAACGATACAATGATGCGTATGATAAGGTATAAACTTCCAGTGAACTGCCTGATGATTATCCGTTTGAGCATTACAGCTAATTGCTATTCTCGAATTGATAACCACCTGTCCCCAGCCATACAGGCTCCTCAGCTGCGACAAATTATGATGTGTGCAGATAAAAGTCTTTCCCACATAGTGGTAAGAAAAATATATTCAGACCATAATGTCTTCATTAATAACGTGACTCTTCCCATAAAAGAGAGAAAATGTAGCTCATGATTAATTTCTACCTTTCCCTACTCTGGTCTACCTCCCCCACTACTTCTTTCCAAAAACAACAACTGCTTCAGTTCCTTCTGCGATGTACCCCGCTTACAGGAGTATGTAGCAGCGGAGCATCCGTTACTGACAACACAGGTGTGCCAGAGTGTTCTCCACCCTCGGTGCACACTCAGAGAGTGAGCTCGTGCTTCAGCTGCACTAGACAAACCTGAAAAGCTCGGCTAGAGTTTCTCTCCCGGGCCGTGGAGTCAGAAGAGGATGTGCAGCTGGAGGTAGGATCATACAGCACAGTGGTGAAGCCCAGCAGGATTATGTCCACATGGGACTGCTTTCCCAGCTCTCCCACAAAGTCTGTGACAGTAAGCTAGGTCCTTATGGGATGCTAGTGTAAAACATTCTAAAATGTAGACAACTAACTTGAAAGATTTGGGATAAAAGGAGATCAATGTGTTTAGAATATCTGGAACATGGGATTCAAGAAGTCTCGGCTGTTATTATTGGGAAAAGTTCATAAATCCCTCAATTTTATTTCCTCCCAATGAAGGAATTCCATCTGCAATCTCCCTGTTTTAATCAGCTTTTGGGTCACTGTGACAAAAATACCTGACAAGAACAATTAGAGGAGGAAACATTTATGGTTTCGGAGGTCTCTCCATTTAGCTGACACCGTGGATCTGGGCCCAAGGTGAGGCAGAGGATCATGGCAGGAAGGTATGGAGGAGAAAAATAGCTCAGGACATCTGAATCAGGGTGCAGACAGACAGTGCCCTTCACCAGGGGCAAAATATAAATCCCAAAGGCGCATCCCAGGGACTCACCTCCTCCAGCCACCCCCACCTGCCTACAGTCACCACCCAGTTAATCCATATCAGTGTATTGATTCACTGATTAGTTTAACATTCTTATAACCCAATCATTTCACCTCTGAACATTCTTGCATGGCTTACCCATGAACTATGAAGGGGTGCACCTTATATCCAAAACACAATGCTCCCCGAGGGATAGTAAGGCAGCTTCTGGTAAAATACTCTGATACACGCAGACCGACTACTCATGCAATCTTCTCACCTGCTCCTTGACAACATCAAGTGTAGAAAGCCATCCTGTGTCGTGCCGACCCCATCGACCTGCAAACCACCTCTGCACCTTAGCTGTGCAGCAGGAGAGAAGCTGCTGGCTTTAAACACCGGGAGCTCCTCAGGCCCGACCAAGATCACCCTCCACGCTGTCCTGCCCATCGATACATTGCTCTCAGGCAATTGTTAGTGAGGTTGATTACAACCAAGCTTTCTAGTAATACCGAGAGGCACTTCTGCTTACTTTTTAAAGTGAAAAAACAAAATGAAAATTCTCAGGTTAGTCAGAAGTTCTTTCTTCCCCTTGAGTAGAAGGTGAGAGGAGAGCGGCTTGGGAACATCATCGACGTCCTGCGACATCACCTTCTGTTCTGACCTCCCTCGCTTAGTGTTCAGACACAGTGAGTCCATGGTGACTACACAGGCAGGCAGTTCCACAGTTATGGGAGGCATGGCGTGATGCAGCAATTAGTGTCTCTGGATTGTATACAGTTAGAGCGCGCGTGTTTTGTTTTATCTTGTTTTTGATAGTTCTAAGAAAGGCTCCCAAGCTTTTTTAAAAATATCTTTCAGAAAGTTTTATACAATGGCTTATTTAACCATAAGAATTTTCTCTTCCTATTGTGTTTCCCTTTGGTGCTGGAGAAAACACATTCATTCTCAAAGCTGTGAGAAACTGCTTTCTCTATTATGAATTGGAAAATGGCATATACCTGGTTTTTTTTTTTTTTTTTACTTTTATGATTGTATTTTCACTCACTTTTGTTTAGTATTCTATAAATAAATGATGTACCCATTCAATAGTTAATATTTCTTCTTATCCTACTATCTCCTCTTTAATTTTTTCTTAAGTTTAAGTTCTAAATATTTTAGAATTCTCTCTCTTTTTTTTTTTGTACCAGGGATTGAGCCCAGGGAGGTTCACCACTGAGCCATGTCCCCAGTTCTTTCTATTTTTTATTGTGAGATAGAATATCTTACTAAGTGGCCTAGGGCCTCACTAAGTTGCTACAACTGGATTTGAACTTCCCATCCTCTCCTTTGCCTCCTGAGCTGCTGGGAATAGAGACACACACCACACACCTGGCAACCTTTCAGGTTGGAAAATCCCTCAGATGTTTCTCTTTCTGGTCTGTCTTCTCAGAGACAGTCAATTGTCCAAGCAGAAACCCCGAAACAGTGTTTTAGACCCACAGAGTTTAATACATTTTTCCTCTAACACACCATAATTCTAGTTTTCTTTGTTCATAACATGTTTGAAATGTAGTCTTTATGGTACAGAGACTCACAGGTCCATTTTTATTATTGTTCTCATATAAGTACCTCATACTTAGTAATGCCAAATGTGATTTTTCTTCTTTTTTTTTTTTGAAGGAAATTATAGCCATCTCTTACAAAAACACCTAGAGCTATTTATATTACACTAAAGTTCTTTTTATTCCATTTGCTAGTAATGCATTGCTGCAGTGTTTTTCTGATAGATTTGTATAACTTGCAATTTATACCAGCCAACACAGAGGACAGGTTGTTGTTGTTGCTTTGCAAGTATTTTGAATAATGTATAAGATATTGAGCTTTCATTTTTTAAGTGTTATGCAGGGAGTTGCTAATTATTTGCACTAATGGAAAGGAAAAAAAGTGAAGATAATATTAGATATTAGAACAATTCCAACATCTAAGTGAAACTCATGAGTATCTTAAAACTCTGGAGATCCAAAATTAAAAAAATAATGAAGTCATTTGTGGACAGAGATTACTGGGATCAGAACTGGATACTGCACATTCCCTTATCTTACCTAAATGCATCTGTCTTTGGTGGAAGACCATGTGCCTTACAGGCTGATCAAAGAAAGTGCCTAAGTGGAAACAGCCTCTTTCAAAATTTTCTGCAGCTCATGACACAAGTAATCTGGAGTAAAGTGGATCAATCCCTCAGGAAAATAAATTTTAATTATCGAGCATTTGGTGCTGTTCCCCAAGGGTGGCAAGGAGACTGTTAAGGTAATCTGCCAATTTAAAGATACACAAATTAGCTTTGCGTCTACCTAGCTGTACCCGTCCTGTACTGAATGTCAGTTTATGCTAATCACTTAATTTAACACTCATGGTCACTCTCTAGATGTACAATACCAGGTCTACACTGAAAACGCTAAGGCTCAAAGAAGGCAAGTGATCCACAGAGGGCTATAGATAGCAAGCTGGGGAATGAAGGGCAGGAGAGCGGGTGGCTTGAAGCTCCTGGTTACTGCTGTGCGTTCCCAGGGCCCGCCACCCTACCCTTCTTCCATTGGAAACTTTATCTCAAGACATCTGTCTGCAGGGCTCTTCTGCTTTCTCTGATGAGGCGTTTTCTCTGTCTCTGGCAATCATAAAATGCTGGCTGCTTCGTGCCATTCTTTACAAAATCTTTGAGAGATCCTTGAAGTTTTCCATGAATGTAAATGATGTCTAATGATTTACTCTTTAGCCTCGGAAGGAGAGCAGCGGGCAGGTTTTGCTCTCTGAAGAAGTCAGATTTATCACACATGCTGCTGTCCTGGGACCTGCCGTCTTGGCGATCAGGGGCGCCCAATTCGCTTCTGCAATCAGTCACGCCTCGTGTATGCTTGGCATCCTTCTTGCTGTTGGGTCTGGCCATATTTCCCACAGTCGGAAATTTATTCACGTCAGCCCATACCCCAGCAGCTGATAGTTTGTCTCTTTGATATGTTATTGGCTTCGAGAAGCCTGACAGGTTTCCCCGTGTGGTTTTAATACATACTGATGAGTTTCCTGGACTATTATGTATTTTCAAAAACCCTTGCAGTCACCCAAAAGCATTTCACCTTCTTTACTGGATCTCAATGTGGGGTCTCTGGACCACTAGTGATTCCTCAGGGGACGAAAAGGCTTGGGGGATTTTTTCTTTTCAAAATTCACAAGGCTTAGTGGGGAAGTGGTATTGTTAGCCATGATTAAGTCATTGAGCTCCATATGGAATTAGATCTCTTTATTGCATTGAGATTATGCTAACTCATTCTGATAATTTGGTTAGGGAATGCTTTTTGAAATCACGGTTAATAGTTGTGAACAACATGAGTTTTAAATATGAAAAGCTAGCCAAATTATTACTTCATTAAAGTCATTTCTATTGACAAAATTCTAAATCTTAGCATCCAGACAGAGAAGTTAATGTAATGACTTCTGGGAATTGACCAGATTCAGAATTACTGTTTAAAAAAAAAAAAAAAAACAACAACAATAAATACTATTATCAGCATATTGTAATAACAATCAACTATCATTGAATGCCTACTATAAATCATGTAACTTATTTTTTTAATTTGAAATATGTGCAAAACAGAAAATATAGCTTCCTTTTGTTGATAAGTAAAATAAGTTACAAAGGACAAAAACTTACCCCCAATTTCAACATGTGTCAACTTTGTTCTTTGTAGACTTACAGAGGCCTCCAGTCTAAAGAGAAGCAATTATTGACAATTGCCCACTTTAAATAACAAGTGTAGATGAACTGAATAAATTCATCTTTGGAAATTATCCACTTTTAGAAAGGACCTAATTAACCTTGCTAGTGCAGGATTTTCTAATGATAAGACACAGTGCACCGTGCAGTTTTCTTTCATCACTCTGTGCCACATAGGAACGCATACAACATGACCTGACTGGCATCTCTGTTTATACCTACAGCTGCTTACTCTTCTTTGTTTGTTTGATTTTGGTACCAGGGATTGAACCCAGGGGCACTCCACCACAGAGCCACATCCCCAGTCCTTTTTTATATTTTATTTTGAGACAGGGTCTTGCAGAGTTGTTTAGGGCCTTGCTAAGTTGTTGAGGCTGGCTTTGAACTCTTGATCCTCCTGCCTCGGCCTCCTAAGCCACTAGGATTACAGGCATAGGTCACTGTGGTCAGTTCCCCATGTTTTATTTCACTGAAGGCACACATGAAGAGGGTGCTTCCTCCCCAACAGCAGCATGGAAATGGATCCATCCCCAGGAAAGGCACCTGAGCTCAGGCAAAGGACCCCGCAGTGGCCAGCCTTGAAAGATCAGGCTGCAGTGTGGAGCCCACCACCCGCCTCTGCACTGTGGCTTGGTAGTGCGGTAGTCCCCAGATGGAGACCATTGCTTCAGAATGCTTTTATTTCCAAACCATGTGCTGACTTCCTGGGGTGTTGATGCATGTGCCCTTTGGCCTGAAGTCTCATGCTCTAGTGAGTTTTCAATCCTAAAACTGGATTTTGGGGATATGTTTTAATCTCACTCACTGAACACCTTACGATCTGTTAAGGAGTTGTCTGTGACCCCATGATTTTCCTAATGACATTACGATTTCAAAATAATTTTCTTTTTGCCATGTTTCCTGATTAGTCTTTAAGCATTTAAGTCTCAGTTTTTTCTTGAGTTTGCAATCATCTTCAAATCCATGTGCCAAATAATTGATAATCGGTCAATGAGTTCATAAATGCTAATAGTCATGTGGAGTGGCACTCTATTATAGATCCCAGGTTGAGAGGCCAAAAATAAGTTTGTGAGGCTAGCAACTCATGCGAGAAGCCCTTGGGCCCTGACTAGCCCTCTCCCAGTCCTCTCTTGCTTTGCTTCCAGACGTTGTTACAGCCTGATGCACACTTCAGAGCTAGGAACCCGCCCTGCCTCCCTCTCTGGATTTTCTTCATTGTTCCTCCAGCCACGTGTGCCCACACGTCAACGTGCCATTGCACATGAAAGCTGGAGGGCTGTCCGTCATGCACGTGCTGTCTTTCCTCAACATGGACGTCTTCCCTTGGATCCACCCCGTTAGCTATCTTGCCAGTGCACGACTCCTTAATGGACATGTTTCACATTTAGACTTGAATTTGAACATTGTTTTTCTCAAAATTAGGTCCTCTTTGAAGAAAATGGGAATAAACAATTGCCAAGGTGCTGGAAGCATAATTTACGAATATCACCGTGAAATCCGGGAGCCTAAGGAGCATCTCCTGGTCCCCCCAAATCAGTCATCCTCCGCAGGTCGAGAAGCAAGCCCTGGGGCTCGCCGGCTCGCCCCGCCTCAGCCTCAGCAGTGTGGTCAACAGGACTGAAGGTCCTGTGGCCTTGGCTGTGGCCGAGGCCGCGATGAACCCCAGTACGGCCCAGCCCTGGAGGGGCGACGTCTGAGCGAGACACGTCATCCCAGCTGGACAAGGAAATGAACAAGAGCTGGGGCTTGAGCAATATCCATTTCCACAAGGCCGAGTGCGAGGGTCGCTCGCGGGGCTAGCTCGCACGCTGCTCTGGGGTCCCTTGGAAAACCCGGAGCCGTGTGCAGCCTCCTGGTTTGCAGGGCACACGGAGGGCGCCCTCAGCACCCCTGCGGTCTCCAGCCACGGCTCGCACCTGATTCCCGCAGCCTGCGAGCTGCAGGGCTCGCTCACACCTCGCAAGGAGCACCGGTGTCGTTTCTCAGAGGACAAGGTGTCAAGGTCCCTGATGGCACAGAGAAAAGGGTCAAGGTCCCTGGTGGGGAGAATGTGGCCGAAGGGGGACATCCAAGATGGCGGACTAGAGGGAGGCTGTGTGCTCCTTGTGGCTCTGATAACTCCCAGTTTCAAGCAGAGGAGATCTGTTTGATTGCTCACCGTCAGGCGCCTATCATCCGCCATTGGCCTGCCTCTCGCCTGTCCATCGCCTGCCTTACCCCTATCCATCACCCAACGCAGGAGGTTCACCTCCTGAGATCGTCCCACAACAGTCAGCAAACGGATGGCCAACCGCCAGTGGAGCACCAGCTGCCTGCTGTCGCCTGGAAGTTCACTGTCACAGTACCTGCAGGTTTGATTACACGTGGCTGCCACCATTTTGAGACAACTGCCAGGCCCCGTAGGACCCCTGGCCGGACTCACTGAGCCCCATCTCCAGAATCCCTCAGCCCAACTGATCACTCCCTGCCTCTGGGGCCCTCACATCGACTGACTGCTCCCTGCCACCAAGACCCCCAGACCTACTGACTGCACCCTATCACCAGGAATCCAGACCCACTGATTGCACCCGGCCTCCAGGATCCCACAACTACACCAAACACACCTGACCTCCAGGCCACTGCCTGACCAACCGCATCCCACCTCCAGGACCTCCTGCTCCTGAGACGCCTGCTGGAGACTTGAAGCTCATTGTCAGGTAACTCTCATGCATCAGGCTACTGAACACTGGGAGGTTTCATTACTATATGACTGTTATACTGTAGATTTTCTTTTTTCTCCTTATTGAAAAATTTTATGTTTTTATTTCCTTACGTTTCTTCCTCTCTTTTCCTTTGGTTTACCTGTTCCCTCAGAGTCTCTTTCTCCATTTTTTGCATGCTAACATCCAATTTCTTTTCATTATACTCTCACCCTTTCTATTGTCTAGAACTTCTGTATATTCTTTCCTTATCCCATTAACAGCCACATTCTACACCCCTCTGCATCTTCTTTGTCCTCCATTAGAAACTGCAGACCTTATTGCAAATCTGTTTGTTTCATTGAAGATAATATTTGGACTCATTCTGTTTATTATGACAATATTGTTACTGTCCTCATAGGGGCTATTTGGTCTAGGATTGCATAGTGTCTGATTTGGGCACTGCTAATATTGATCTCCCCATAAAGAAAGGGTTTTGGAAATCTATAGGGCCATTATAAGCCTATAGGGGGAAATCTGCAATACCCCAGATCTGCACTGCTAGAGGGGAACATACATGAACAACATGAAAAAAAAAGGGAAGAAAATGATCCAAACAAATCTAGATTCTATAGTAATAGAATCCAATGACAGTATGTTAGAAGAAATGTCAGAAAAGGACTTCAGATTATACATGATTAAGATGATTCGTAAAGCAAAGGATGAGATAAGAGAGCAAATGCAGGCAATGAATGATAATACCAATAAGCTGAAAGAGCGCCTGCAGGAAGCAAAAGATCATTTCAACAAAGAGATAGAGATTCTCAAAAAAAAAAAAAAAAAAAAAAAAAAAAAAAACAACAAATGGAAACCCTTGAAATGAAGGAGACAATAAACCAAATAAAAAACTCAATGGAAAACATCACCAAAAGACTAGACCACTTGGAAGACAGAACCTCAGACAATGAAGACAAAATATTTAATCTTGAAAATAAAGTTGCCCAAACAGAGAAGATGGCAAGAAATCGGGAACAGAATCTCCAAGAACATGGGACATCATGAAAAGACCAAATTTAAGAATTATTGGGATTGAGGAAGGCACAGAGATACAAACCAAAGGAATGAACAACCTATTCAATGAAATAATATCAGAAAACTTCCCAAACCTGAAGAATGAAATGGAGAATCAAATACAAGAGGCTTACAGAACATCAAATGCACCAAATCACAACAGATCCTCACCAAAGCACATTATAATGAAAATGCCTAACATTCAAAATAAAGATAGGATTTTGAGGGCCACGAGAGAAAAGCATCAGATCACATATAAGGGGAGACCAATATGGATAGCAGCCGACTTCTCAACCCAGACTCTAAAAGCTAGAAGGGCCTGGACCAACATTTTTCAAGAATTGAAAGAACATGGTTGCCGTCCAAGAATCCTATACCCAGCAAAACTAACCTTCAGATTTGAAGATGAAATAAAATCCTTCCATGATAAACAAAAGTTAATAGAATTTACAAATAGAAAGCCTGCACTACAGAATGTTCTCAACAAAATATTCCATGAGGAGGAAATGAAAAACAACAATGTGGGTCAGCAAAGGAGGAACTACCTTAGAGAAAAACCACTCAAAGGAGAAACCAAGCCAAATTAAAAACCAAAAATAAGCCCAAATGACTGGGAATACAAATCATATCACAATAATAACCCTGAATGTTAATGGCCTAAACTCATCAATCAAAAGACATAGACTGGCAGAATGGATTAAAAAGAAAGACCTAACAATATGCTGCCTGCAAGAGACTCATCTCACGGAAAGAGACATCCACAGACTAAAGGTGAAAGGATAGGAAAAAACCTACCACGCACATGGACTCAGTAAAAAAGCGGGGGTTTCCATCCTTATATCAGATAAAGTGGACTTCAAGCCAAAGTTAGTCAGAAGGGATAAAGAAGGACATTTCATACTGCTTAAGGGAACCATAAATCAGGAAGACATAATGATAGTAAATATTTATGCCCCAAACAATGGTGCATCCCTGTACATCAAACAAATCCTTCTCAATTTCAGGAATCACATAGACCACAACACAATAATTCTGAGTGACTTTAACACACCGCTGTCACCACTAGGTAGATCTTCCAAACAAAAACAGACCAAATAAACCATAGACCTCAGTAACGCAATCGGTAACCTAGACTTAATAGACATATATAGAATATTCCATCCATCAATAAGTGGATTCACTTTCTTCTCAGCAGCACATGGAACCTTCTCAAAAATAGACCATATGTTATGCCACAAAGCAGCCCTTAGGAAATGAAAAAAAAAAAAAAAAAAAAAAATAGAGATACTGCCTTGTGTTCTATCAGATCATAATGGACTGAGAGTAGAAATTAATGACAAAATAAAAAAAAATTACTCCAACACCTGGAGACTAAATAATATGCTATTGAATGAAACATGGATAACAGAAAACATCAGGGAAGAGATAAAAAAATTCTTCGCGATCAATGAGAATGACGATACAACATATCAAAATCTCTGGGACACTGTGAAAGCGGTACTAAGAGGAAAATTCATTGCATGGAGCACATTCCAGAAAAGAATGAAAAGTCAACAACAAAATGACCTAACATTACAGCTCAAAGCCCTACAAAAAGAAGAACAGAAAAACAGCAAAAGTAGTAGAAGACAGGAAATAATTAAAATCAGAGCTGCAATCAGTGAAATTGAAACAAAAGAAACAATTTTAAAAATTGACAAAAAAAAGTTGGTTCTTTGAAAGAGTAAACTAAACAGACAAATCCTTAGCAACACTAACAAAGAGGAGAGAGAAAACTAAAATTACTAAAATTTGTGATGAAAAAGGAAATATCACAACAGACACCACTGAAATACATAACATAATAAGAAGCTACTTCGAAAATCTGTATTCCAACAAAATAGAAACTAGACATTGACAAATTTCTAGAGACATATGCTCCTCCCAAGCTGAACCCGGGGGGGACATACACAATTTAAACACATCAATATCAAGCAATGAAATACAAGAAGATATTAAAAACTTACCATTCAAGAAAAGCCCAGGACCAGACGGATTCTCAGCCGAGTTCTACAAGACCTTCAAAGAAGAACTCGTTCTAATACTTCTCAAAGTATTCCAGGAAATAGAAAAGGAGGGTACCCTACCAAACTCATTCTATGAAGCTAATATCACCCTCATACCCAAAACAGGCAAAAACACATAAAGGAAAGAAAATTTTAGACCAATATCCTTGATGAATATAGATGCAAAAATCCTTAACAAAATATTGGCAAACCGTATCCAAAAACATATTAAGAAAATTGTGTACCACAATCAAGTAGGGTTCATCCCTGGAATGCAAGGATGGTTCAACATTCATAAATCAATAAACATAATCCATCATGTCAATAGACTTAAGGATAAAAATCATATGGTTATTTCAAATGAGGCAGAAAAAGCGTTCGACAAAATACAACACCCTTTCAAACTCAAAACACTAGAAAAAATAGAGATAATAGGAACATACGTGAACATTGTAAAGGCTATTTATGCTAAGCCCATGGCCAATATCATTCTTTATGGAGAAAAACTGAAACCATTCCCTTTAAAAATGGGAACAAGACAGGGATGTCCTCTTTGACCACTTCTATTCAACATTGTCCTCAAAACTCTAGCCAGAGCAATTAGACAAACTAAAGAAATTAAAGGGATACGAATAGGAAAAGAGGAACTTAAGCTGTCACTATTTGCTGATGACATGATTCTATACTTAGAGGATCCAAAAAACTCCTCCTGAAAACTTCTAGACCTCATCAATGAATTCAGCAAAATAGCAGGCTATAAAATCAACATGCAGGGCTGGGGAGATAGCTCAGTTGGTAGAGTGCTTGCCTTGCAAGTATAAGGCCCAGGGTTCGATCCCCAGCACCACAAAAAAATAAATAAATAAATAAAGTACAAAATCAACATGCATAAATCTAAAGCATTTTTATATGCAAGTGATGAAATAGTTGAAAGGGAAATGAGGAAAACAACTCCATTTGCAATAGCCTAAAAAAAAAAAAAAAAAAAAAAACTCAGAATCAATCCAACCAAAGAGGTAAAAGGTCTCTACAATGAAAACTACAAAACATTGAAGAAAGAAATTGAGGAAGACCTTAGAAGATGGAAAGATCTCCCATGTTTTTAGATAGGCAGAATTAATATTGTCAAAATGGCCATACTATCAAAAGAGCTATACAGATTCAATGCAATTCCAATTAAAATCCCAATGATGTTCCTCACAGAAATAGAGCAAGCAATCATGAAATTCATCTGGAAGAATAAGAAACCCAGAATAGCTAAAGCAATCCTTAGCAGGAAGAACGCAACAGGGGGTATCACAATACCAGAACTTCAACTATACTACAAAGCAATAGTAACAAAAACGGCATGGTATGGCACCAAAATAGACAGGTAGATCAATGGTACAGAATAGAGGACACGGACACAAACCCAAATAAATACAATTGTCTCATACTAGACAAAGGTGCCAAAAATATGCAATGGAGAAAAGATAGCCTCTTCAACAAATGGTGCTGGGAAAACTGGAAATCCATATGCAACAGAATGAAACTAAACCCCTATCTCTCACCCTGCACAAAACTCAACTCACAATGTATCAAGGACTTCGGAATCAGACCAGAGACCCTGCATCTCATAGAAGAAAAAGTAGGTCCAAACCTTCAACTTGTTGGCTTGGGATCAGACTTCCTCAACAGGACTCCCATAGCACAAGAAATAAAAGCAAGAATCAACAACTGGGATAGATTCAAACTAAATAGCTTTCTCTCAGCAAAGGAAACTATCAGCAATGAGAAGAGAGAGCCTACAGAGTGGGAGACTATCTTTGCCACTCATACTTCAGATAGAGCACTAATTTCCAGAATATATAAAGAACTCAAAAAACTCTACATGAAGAATACAAATAACCCAATCAACAAATGGGCTAAGGATATGAACAGACACTTCACAGAAGAGGACCTACAAGCAATCAACAAACATGAAAAAATGTTCACCATCTTTAGTAATAAGAGAAATGCAAATCAAAACTACACTAAGATTCCATCTCACCCCAATTAGAATGGTGATTATCAAGAATACAAGCAACAATAGGTGTTGGCGAGGATGTGGGGGAAAAGGTACACTCATACATTGCTGGTGAGGCTGCAAATTAGTGCAGCCATTCTGGAAAGCAGTGTGGAGATTCCTTAGAAAATTTGGAATGGACCCACCATTTGACCCAGCTATCCCACTCCTCGGCCTATACCCACAGGACTTAAAATCAGCATACTACAGAGATACAGCCACATCAATGTTCATAGCTGCTCAATTCACAATAGCCAGATTGTGGAACCAACCTAAATGTCCTTCAATTGATGAATGAATAAAGAAACTGTGGTATATATATACAATGGAATATTACTCAGCCATAAAGAATGATAAAATTATGGCATTTGCAGGCAAATGGATGAAATGGAAGAATAACATGCTAAGTGAGATAAGCCAATCTCAAAAAACCAAAGGATGAATGATCTCGCTGATAAGCGGATGATGACACATAATGGGGGGTTTGGGGGGGAGAATGGAGGAAGGAGGGACTGTATAGAGGGAAAAGAGGGGTGGGTGGAGTGGGGGGAAGGAAAAATAACAGAATGAATCAAACATCATTACCCTATGTAAATGTATGACTATGCAAATGGTATCCTGTCATTCCATGTACAAACAGAAACAGCATGTATCCCATTTGTTTACAATAAAAATTAAAATTAAAAAAATAAAAAAGATTCCTGGTGGCACTGATACAAAGGGCCAAGATCCCTGGTGGCATCGAGAACGCTGATCACCACGCATGGCCTGCTGGAAATAACCCGCAGTCCATCGAATTGGGAGGAGGCCTGATACTGCCATGTGCTAATTTTGAAACCGCCACAAATGGATGTTAACTTTTCTGTTTTCTAATTTGTTAATTTAGAAAATAAGATGTAAGGAGCAATCCCTATGGTCTTTTCGCTCCATGATCCTCTCAACTCTAAAACAAAATACCCGTATTTGAATATAAGGGAAATAAAAATAAACTAGAGCTGTTAAGAGAAGCAATCCTCAAAAAGCAACTCCAAAATTGAGATGTTTCATAAGGGAGTTAATGATGAAAGCTATAATAGATATAAATTCTTACAGTGACCACCTACATCTACAAATTAATCAATATAACAATCTAGTAATATTGACATAATTATTGCCAATTACTGAAGCAAAAGCTTAACAGGCTTTCCTTCAATATAGCACAAGTGGATGACTTGGAAGTTTGGAGGGTCTATGTACAGAAAAATTAGTCCACGAGTGAAATGAATTTGGGAGAATTGTCTGTTCACGCAAAAGGTATCACATCACATCCCTCCTTGTTAGAAGTAAAATAACTCAGGACCCTTAACTATGAAATCTGATTCTTCCAGGTATCATCATCCTCTAAGTGGAAATAGGGACACATTAAGTAATAATCCATATTTATTTGTTCTTTGCTTTGTCTACTCCTGTGTGACCTACTTGGACTCTTCCAAATCTTCAACTCTAAGAGCTACCCCATGGCCCCTGGGATTTTCTACCCGTGTTCATATCTTTCTTAGTTTCAACCTCTTTTTGGTTTTACACCCTTACACACTAGTGCATAAATCCTTAAATCCCCAGATTTTTATGAATTTGCATATTCTGCTTTATCTCCTGCTGCTAATCTATACCAATTTAGGGAGGGTTCTACATATTTAGCTTTGACAGACTTTCTAATAAGTCAACGTCTTAATCACTCTCCCTGATCTTTGCCAACTTGCTGCCATTTATCACCTCCTTAAATTTGATTGCCAAACCTCAAATACAGCTGCAGAAGTGAGCTGTAGTCTCACGAGACTGAATACAGGAAAAAATGATATAACTCCAGGAAATGAGACTTGGATCAAACCTTTGCTGCTTGAAACTAATCCCCCGGAACTGAGTGGGAACGATGATTTAGCTTTACCCCCTTGAACACAAAAACATCAAACTAAAATGAAAATCACCTTTAAAAATGAGATCCATAATGGACCTTTGAACTGACAGTTTAACAATTCAAAGAATATCGTGAAATAGAGGTTCATGGGTGATTGTAAAAATACTCATAGTCACATTTCAAGGGTCACTGAACCCTTTCTTTCAGTCCAGGCAGAATTAAAACTAAGACAGTCCCAAGAGAGTTGATGTAGACTTCATTTATTATATTTATGACTGCCAATCATTTTTTGATTAGCCTTTCCATATTGGTAAAATCCTACATTATGAGTTCTGCTTCCTCAAATTAGAATTCACAATTCAAATATTCTGTCTTTCTTTTGGGAAAAGAAAAAGACAAAAAAGATTCAGTCAATCAAAATCTTCCACAAGAGAGACTTTGACTTGGGAGTAAATACGTTGAAATAAGCTGATGCAGACAATGGAGCTTGCTAGTGTAGGTGGCGAACAGAAATCATCTTTGGAGAACAGTTACCGTTCTAAGAATTGAATCCCTGATGCTTGGAAGAAACAATTGCAATAAAGATGAATTCCAGGCATTTGATGCCTATTGGTGACAGCAGAAATGGGGGATGTATTTTTTCACCCTTAAGTTAATTTCTCCATGCCTCCCGATGATTCGGGAGCAACCCAATATCCTTCAATAAGGAGCAGCCCTGCTTATATGAGTCTGAGCAATTTCTGCTGTTTGCAACTAAGAACGTTGACCTCAAAACTAATCAATCCAAAATCACTTACAGCAGTTAAAGACTAACGAAAATATTGTTTATGTGGAGAGAGAAATCAAGATAAAATGTTTGAACCAGCAATAGCAGTTCAGTAAGTTCATAAAACCTCAGAAAAAAAGATGACAAGTCCCTGTAGGTAGGAGACTCACACCACTTACCACCACAAACCAACAAGTACTCATCACGATGGGTGTTGCCCACGTGACAAAGCAACAAAAAGAGCAAATAGTTGAGCATTTGAAGCACTAAATTGTAAGGAATTAGAGCTTCATCCAGGTTTCTGTCAGTTCTTACCCACAGGGCTTATGATTACCTAGGAAGTCAGGAGAGGAAAAGGGAGCTAGCTCCAAAGCCTTACATATTTCAAGTCTCTTTAAATGATATAAGTTCTCTTTTTACATGGTGGTCCATTTATATTAATCCATACTTTATATTAAGTAGATCTTTTAATGTTCTTTATATTTGATACTTCATAAGTAGCTTGACCTGGGAGGTAATTCAATCTATTCCACTGTGGTACATGTCTTGATTAATATATTTCTCAAACTATCACTAACAAAATACACATCAGAAAAGATGTGGACCCTGAAGAGCAAACCTGGATAATTTACTGCCTGGATGTCTACATTTCACTTTTGCTAATATTGCCGAAGAGTATTTTGGGTTTTAAGTAGTCAGACAATAAAGGTATAATCAGTTCATAGTCGATAAGAACTCCAAGTCTAAATGTCACTTGTCTCTGAGATGTTGACCTGTTGAATCTCCTGAGTTGATGAAAAGATCGAAGTGGTTGGGAAGGTCGAGGCAGAGGGAGCATACAACTGGGAATGCCAACATCAAAGCCTTGTGAAGGAAGAGCTCCAGGAAACCAGGTCCAGATTCCCTAAGCTGGATGTGGCGTGCTAGTACTGTGAGCATTTGGTCAACAGAACTCCACAAAGCCCACAAAGGACAGGCGAGCCACGCGCACAAAACATGTCTCAGTTTTAACAATCCAGGGTGCAGAGTCCTTAAACTCCCAGAGCATCCAGGGGAGCCAGCCTTAGTACCAGGACTCAACCAGCCCTAAGCTAAAGACTCCCTGGAACCCACCCTAACGAGGACTAAAAGCATGCCTGGCAACACTGTAATGGGCCTGTGGGTCTTAAAGGACTCTGGAACAATGTCCAGTGATCTTTGATATAACCCCCTGCACTTGTTTGCTAGGTCTGTTGCACCGAAGAGCCGAGAACTAATCTGGGTGACTGAGCAATGGAAACGTGTCACCTCCCAGCTCGAAGTCAAGGTCGAGGTGTTAGCCCTCCTTCTGAGCGCTGCGAGGAAAGGCCCTGGCTCAGGCCTTGGAAGCTTTCAGAAGGGCCTCTTCATGTTCCCGTGCTACTCTTTCTGTGTATGTACTTGGGTCCCCATCCCCTTTTACAAGGATCTCAATCCTACTAGCTAAGAGTCCACTATTCCAGTCTGAGCTCCTCTTAAGGAACTGCATTCACAGTGACCCTATTTCCAAACAAGGTCACATTCTGAGGGCCGAGGATTGTGAGAGCTGAGGATTTCAACATACAGATTGTGGGTGGGGGTCACAATTCAGCTGATAGTGTACATCACACACCAACACTCACATATATAAAGTGCATGGTTTCAGCAGCAATTAAAAATCATCAGGCACAAAATAAGCAGGAAAGTGTCATTCCTAAGAAGAAGGCAAGTGAGTCAATAGAAATAAGGTGGAATATGACAGAGATGATGAAATAAACAGAAAAGAACTTTAAATATATACTTTAATGGCAGATTAGGCTACAGAAGATCCAACTATACAGAGACAGCAACAGAATCTAAAATGAACCATAGAGAAAAAGATACTGGGGAAAAAACATACACAGTGGCCCAATAATCTCATGTACATGTCATCGGAGTCACAGCAGAAGTGAGACATGAGGACAAAGAAATAGTGGTGCAAACCTGGCAGATTTAATGCAAAGTGTAAGTTGACAGATACAGAGCACACTGAAGTTTATCGCAAAGAACCTTCTGAACCAGTACAAAGAGAAAACCTTAAAAAAGTTATAGCACATTGAAAGTAAGAATGACTACAGATTCTAAATATGTAAATATGTGACCCAGAGGGCGATAGATTGACACATTTAAAACGCTAGAAGAAGGGCAAGGGAGCCCTATGAACAAGGAATTTGAAATTCAGCAAAGCATCTCTGAAAAATGAAGGGCAAACAGAAGCTTAATAGCTAGGAGAATTTACTATCAGAACACCTATGAGAGAAGAAATGCTGAAGAAATTTCATTAGAAAGGAACACAACATCATACGATAGCTTGGACTTACATAAATAAATGTAGAGTTCCAGATATAGTAAATATTACTTTAATGTCTCTGAAAGGGAACTGTCTAAAACAAAATAATAACAATTACCTAGGTGATTCTAAATACATAAAAGTTACATGTATCACAAAAATAAGACTAAGCACAAAGGGAAATGGAAATATTCTTAAAAATTCATGAGGACTGAATTCATATAAAACATTTCCTTGACAATAACTGAATTAAATTAATAGAAGAATATCTGAAAAAGGCCTCAAATCTTTGGAAGTTAATACACTTGTAAATAACTCAGAAGCCAATGGCACAAAGTAAATTTGAAAATAACTTCAATGAAACAATACCAAAATGGGCAGGGTGTATCTAAAATAGTGAGTTATATGGCTATATTATGGACAAAAAGCAGTTGGAGATTTTTACATACAGAAGAACGAAGCTGCACATCAGAACCAAAGGAATAATTTCAAAGGAGACAAAAAAAAAAGCTGCTTATAGTACAATCACGTGTATATAAAATCTAGGATGCACAAGTTAACCATAAGGATAGAAGGTACATCAGTGGTTGACTGAGTATGGAGGAGGCCAGGCGGGGTCTGGGGAGAGGCATTAGAAACGAAAACAAGAAACTCTTGGATTTGATGCATTTTTTGTGGTTATTATTTCATGAGTGCATATATATGATGAAACTTACCAAATCATACCCTTTAAACATGTAAGCATATTGTATAACAAATACATATCAATAAAGCTGTTAGAAGAGTAATGAAGCTGAAATGAAGACATTTTCAGAAAATAAAACTAGACGAAAGTAATAACTTTATACTAAAGATAGACTGTCATTTAAGTATTCAGAAAATGATCCCAGAAGTAAATGTCAAAGTATGAAAGTAAATATTTGTGGAATAAAATCTAAACAAAAATTAATTATGTAAAATGATAAAAATTTGAGTTTAGTGCAAAATTGAAGATCAGAAAATGCTGGAGGGAAATAAGCAAAATTAAAATGTTCTAAGAATATTGTCTCACCCACAAAGAGGGCACGGACAGCGATTGACATTACTGTAATCAGGAAGCACCTCAACTTTTGGACTGAAAGGACATAATGTTTCCGGTAAAGTTGATTGTAAGCACTGAGGTATGTCAATAAAGATGTGATAAAGAGTGTGATGCTTTAAAAATAACAATAAATAAGCTGGGCATGGTGATGCACACCCACCAGTCTCCATGACTCTGGAGGCTGAGGCTGGAGGATCACAGTTTGAAAACAACCTGAGAAACTTAACAGGGCCCTACGGAACTTAGTGTCTTAATAAAAGATAAAAAGTATTGAGACCCTAGTTTAGTACTAAAGAGACCTTAGGTTTAATCTCTAGTACAAAAAAAAAAAAAAAAAAAAAAACAACAACAACAATAAACAGTAAACACTTACAAGGATAAAAGCTCAGGCTGTCTCAGAATTTTGAATGTGATATTGCTATTCAATACCAGTAAAGTACTGAAATACATCATGCAATATTCCAAGAAGAAAACGTGATCTGGGAAATTAATTCGTAATTAAGAGTCAAAATAATGAAAAACATAAAGAGTGGCTCTGTCACCCCAAATAAGTCCATTTTTAACAGTCCCTGAAGCTACATGCAGCCTGCAACAGCTAACTCAATGAGGTGAGGTACGGACCTCTCCCCCTACTCAATAGAGCCCAAAGGTAGAAGTCAGGATGAGTCTCCAGGCTTTGTTAACCACGTTGAGGAAAAGTAGAAATGAATCATTAATAAGAAATGTGGGAAAAGAGGTGGGAAGTCTACATTGTTAGGTCCTTAGGCCAGAATAACTCCATTTTGAAATGAAGCACCTGCCCATCCAGGCACAACATGACCTTCCCACCCCAAAGAGTCCCCAACTACTGAAACCACAGCAAAGACGCCCAATAACAGTCACAGGGCCAGACGAGTTATTTTTAGCCACTCCATTGTATGTTACTACACAGTTAGAAATCTTTTCCTGCAGGCCGCTGCACCTGGCAGAAGGACAGCCTGGCCGACTCTCACTGTCCACAAACCTTTGCTGGAATTCAGAGCTGTGTCCCTCCTGGATACTCATGCCAGCTACCCTAACACAAGGATGCTCAAGCAGTAGACAGTAGAGAAAATAGTCAATGGACTCTATTCATCATCTGCAAGTAAAAATGAAGTTCATGAATTCACATTGTCATTAAGCACCAAAGATAAACTAGGAAAATTAATCAGCCTCTAACACTTATAAACCACCAATGGGAGAATAAAACATAAAATGAAACAGACATCAGAACAGCTGATAGAGCCGAGATGCAGGAGACTGAGGCAGGAGGATCTCAAGTTCAAGGTCAGCCTGGGCAACTTAGCAAGACCCTGTCTCAAAAAGGGTAGGGATGTGACTCAGTGGTACAGCACTCCTCGGTTCAATCCCCAGTACCAAAAAGAAGGAAAAAGAAAAAGAAAAAAGTAAAAAGTCTGTAGGATACATTTATAAAAAAAAGAAATAAAGCAAAAGTAGGTATCTCCGATGATATATTCATAAGTAAAGTCAACTAGCCAAAATGAATTGATTCAAAAGGCAAACTGAGTTACATACTGAATAA
This sequence comes from Sciurus vulgaris, assembly GCF_902686455.1. Lineage (NCBI taxonomy): Eukaryota > Metazoa > Chordata > Mammalia > Rodentia > Sciuridae > Sciurus > Sciurus vulgaris. The sequence continues at coordinate 154,099,682 of NC_136467.1, forward strand.
AATAGCTCTCTAAAAGTATATACGAAAGTGACCCCAAGACAAAAACAAACAAACAAACAAAAACTAAAGGTAGAGGGAAGAAAGAGAAAAGAGGGAAAACAGCACAAAATTCAGACAGAAGGGGTGTTGGTGTATAAAGGTGTTACCTTGCAAAGGAAGGGTGAGTCACTTCACAAAGCAAAATGTTGTACCCAAACAGAAAAGGTGCCATCAATCATGACGTACCCATAAGAGTAGAAAGGAAAATACTGAATTAGAAAATAAATAGGAACCCAGTTTATTATGAGGTCAACTCAGCATCTCTCAGGCCAGACAAGAGCTAAATAAGACTGTGGAGTGACTGGCAGACACTTTTATGCATTTATCTATTTATGTTTGGTATAAACACAGGTAGGTGTGTGTGTGTGTGTGTGTGTGTGTGTGTGCAGGAACACACCTAAACATGTACAAAACTAACGCTGGAGGGCCGGTTGTGGCTCAGTGGCAGAGCGCTTGCCTAGCATGTGTGAGGCACTGGGTTTGAACCTCAGCACCACATTAAAAAAAAAAAAAAAACAAATACAATAAAGTTATCATGTCCAACTACAACTAAAATCATGTTGTTAAAAAAATGAAAACTGGAAACTGGACAATTTAAAGCACCAAAAGTCAACTTTATTACCCTAAGGTAGGGAACATCTATGAGAAAAACTCTCGAAATGTAAATACAGAAGTATGTGGACCATATTATTTCACCATAAAATAATCAGAAACCAGCAAAAGTAGAAACAAAAAAATATCCATTAAGCAGAAAAACTTAAAAATCACATTATAGCAAAGGGGAATGAAGGGAAGGGAGGGAGTTGGGAAGGACAGTGGAATGAACAGACATCGCTTACCGGTGTTCATATATGAACGAAACTCCACACCAAGCACAACCACAGGAATGGGTTCCCGATTGGAATGGGTCGTACTCCAAGTACGTATAAAATGTCAAAATACACGCTATTGTTGGGTGTATCTAAAAATAAAAAATTTGAAAAAATGTAAAAAAGAAATTACATCACAGAAAATGTACAAAGGAATAATAAAGGTTATATATGTAAAGCACTAGCAGACTATTTCTAAACCTGTGATTCAAGAAAAATTACTAGTTTTAGCAACTTAAATAAGTTAAAATGAAAAACTTAGAAAACAAACTATGTATTGAACTCAAGCAGTTAGAAAAAGAACAATAATTTGAAATAAGTAGAAAGAAATGTATTTTGTAAAATAAAGTTTAGGCAACAGTTGGTTTGGTAACTAAATTAAAAAGCAAGTATTTGAAATATCCTCAAAATAAAGAGATTAATAAAATCAAAAAAGAGAACAAAGTCAGATAGCAAAATATACAAACAAGAATGAGTTCCTAGCCCAGTCAAATAACGTGAAAGAGCGTGAAAGCCTTTCCCGCACCTCTATGCACGTCTCTGAAAATCTGGAGGCATGAGGTATTTTTAAGAGAGTTCTAAATTGCTAACATTCACTTTAAAACAAAATAATAAAAGCAAATGTTTAAAAAAGCTTCCTCAAAGAATACCCTCAGACCTAGATGACTTCAAAGTGGATGTGGTTTTAACTACTCAATAGCAAGAGGAAAAAAATACTTCATAGCAAGATAAGTTTGGAAGTGCAGGTGGAAAGATCCTAAAAATAAGGACTAGGAATGAAGGGCCGGGCTCAAGGAGCCCCAGAAGAGCTGCGCCAAGCTCGGGTGCTGTCCACCGCTGGCAGGGAGACCTAGGCAGATCAGCAAAAAGAGAGAGACCTGGACTCAATGACTGGTAGAACTCAGTATGGAACAGACGCAGCCTTCACATCAGAGAGAGAAACATTATTTCCATTTGTGCACCTTCCAGCCATTTCTGAGAAAAATTAAGCTGAATTTCTGTGTTCCTATTTTTACGAAATTAATTTTGAATGGGTCAAATCTACTTGTTAAAAGAAAAATCACTAAAATACCAGGAAGAATCTTTAGAGGTATTTTAACAATTTTTTAATGAAAATGGTTCTATTTAATTGCTACATAGTAATTACGCATTTTAGAATTTTATAGACACAGGTCTCACTTTTTTGAAGTACATTTCTGTTTAAATTCAACACCTTTCTGCTTTGGCAAACACATATTCGGTAAGCATATGCTAGACTTTTGTGACTTTTTCTACTTAAGATCATCAGACACAAAATTGAGTTCCATGTATTTTCTCTAACAAGTTAAGTATGTAGGAAAGCTTTGATGTTTCTTACATTTCATAAGTGACTCACCTCTTACAGGTTGTATTTTCTGTTGCAGGAAAATGTAGAGATCATAAGGAGCCACTGTGGCAAGTCACAAAGTGGAATTCTTCAGAAACTTTTCCACAGTAGACACCAAGAAGATCAAAAGGAAGACTAACCAAGAGAAATCTATGTCCATCTCAGTCTCAGGACTATGTTGCACAGTGCAACAAACTCCTCTTTCCAAAATCTAAGTTACTAGAATTGGGCTGTATGTTTTAAATTGGAAAAAAAAAAAAAAAAAAAAAAAAAAAAAAAACTGATCCACTTTCCTGAGAATCAGTCAAAAATAAACTGGAACATGAATTTTAATTACTCTTTTCTTTGAAAATGTCTAGGATTATTTCTATGCAACTTGGGTCAATTTTTAAAAATGAGTGAATTTTCCACCTGAGATATATGATACTGCTACAAATATCAAACTCCAATTCTCAAACTTCAGCTAAATTGGTATAAGTGGAACACAGATCTCCTCAAAAAGCACAATGTCCCTATCTCATTTGATGAGAACTATTTTTCATTTCAAAGCTGAGAGCACATGAGAAGAATTTACAGAAGAAAATGAAATCTATATTATCATACTAATATGTTTTTAGTCACATTTGCCCACATTTTGTTAGCAAAAGAATAATTCAAGAACCTTAAAATTATAAATATAAATACCTCATAATTTTTGAGCTTTATGATTGCCTTCATAAGCATATAAAACAAGAAAAAATAATGATCTCTAACCACAAAAGTATCTATTTTTCTATAACAATAGCTATTTGACAGAAAATTGAACCATGAGCATGACCAATGTTTCCAGGGTAGGGCCCTTGGGATCTGTTACCCCTGTTGTCTACCAAAACAGAGAAAGAGCATTTGGTGAATCAGATTGACTTTTCTGGGGAGAAATTGTCTAAGGACATAGGACAAGGAACATGAGCTCTGGCAACTTGACTAAGTGAGATATGTCTCTGGGGAAGGTGACTGAAGAATCAGCGATTACAGGTTTTGAACTGGTTTACATGAAAAATCCCAGCAACTAGGAGAAGGGGTTGCTTGACATACGTTCAGGAAGCTGGTTTCTCATGTCCATGGGATTAAACATCTGGAAAAAGAAGGATGGATCTCTGAAAAGTCAAGGTCTTGCAGGGAGATAGACCTAACTGCAACTCGTTAAGAGGGAGGGTTTACATTCACAAGAACCTCAGAAAAGAAAAAAAAAAAAGAACACTTTAAAATCAATCTATCAAAAGAGGGGAAAGACCTCTACAATGGGAACTACAGAACACTAAAGAGAGAAATTGAAGCCCTTAAAAGATAGAAAGATCTCTCTTGTTCTTGATAGGCAGAATTAATATTGTCAAAATGGTCATACTACCAAAAGTGCTATACAGATTCAAAGCAATTCCTATTGAAATTCCAGTGATGGCCTTCATAGATACAGAAAAAGTAGTCATGAAATTCATTTGGAAAAATATGAGGCCCAGATTAGCCCAAGCCATCCTTAGCAAGAAAAGTGATGCAGGAGGAATCACAGTACCAGACTTCAAATCATACCACGGAGCTATAATAGCAAAAATGGCCTGGTATTGGCAGCAAAATAGACAGGCAGACCAATGGTACACAGTAGAAGACACAGAGACAAACCCACATAAGTAGAGTTATCTCATACTAGACAAAGGTGCTACACTGGAGAAAAGATAGCCTCTCATACAAATGGTGCTGGGGAAACTGGAAATCTACGTGCAGCAAAACGAAATTAGACCCCTATCTCTCACCCTGCACAAAACTCAACTCGAAGTGGATCAAGGACCTCGGAATTAGACCAGAGACCCTGCACCAAACAGAAGAAAATGTAGACCCAACTCTCCCTCATGTCAGCTTAGGAATGACAAGACACCTCCAGTGCAAGACGGAAGATCAAGGTGCGACCCTACTTCATGTATAACCAGAGAAACAAGTTGTACCCCATTTGTGTGCAATGAATCAAAATAAAGAAAGAAAGGAAAAAAGTTAATAAAGGGGATGGCATCAAACTAAAAAGCAAAGGAAACGAGCATGTGGAGAGGATCTTTGCCACCTGCACCTCAGATAGGACATCGATCTCCAGGTTACAGGAAGAACTCAAAAAATTTGACACCAAAAGCCAAAAACCCTATCAATAAATGGGCAAAGGAACTGAACAGATACTTCACAGAAGAAGAAATACAACTGGTAAACAATTATATGAAAAATTGTTCGACATCTCTAGCAATTAGAGAAATGCAGATTAAAACTATATCGAGATTCCAGATACAGAAAATATGGTACATAAACACAATGGAATATTACTCAGCTTTAAAGAAGAATAAAATTACAGCATTTTTAGGTAAATGGATGGAGCTGGAGAATATCATGCTAAGTGAGATAAGTCAATTCCAAAAAACCCAGGATAAATATTTTCTCTGATAAGTGGATGATAATTCACAATAAGGGGGTGGGGCTTAGGGAAGAATAGATGTGCTGGAGTGAAGGGAGGGGACGGACTCGGGGTAGGAAGAATAATAGAATGACTCAGACATTATCACCCTATGTGACTACGTGACCCATGTGACTCCACATCACCTACAACCAGAACAGTAAATTACTCCATGTACATATGGCATGTCAAAATGCAATCTACTGTCAGGTATGGCTAATTAGAACAAATAAAAAATTAAGTGGAAAAATAAGATGATTTATGACTGTAAAAAAACAAACAAAACAAAAAACTACACTGAGATTCCATCTCACTCCAGTCAGAATGGCGATTATCAAGAATACAGGCAACAATAAGTGTTGGCGAGGATGCGGGAAAAAAGGCACACTCATACATTGCTGGTGGGACTGCAGGCTGGTGCAGCCACTCTGGAAAGCAGTGTGGAGCTTCCTCAGAAAACTTGGAATGGACCCACTGTTTGACCCAGCTATCCCACTCCTCGGTTTATACCCAAAGGACTTAAAATCAGCATACTACAGTGACACAGCCACATCAATGTTTATAGCTGCTCAATTCACAATAAACCTCAGTGCCCTTCAACAGATGAATAAATAGAGAAACCATGGAATATAGACATGATGGAATATTAGTCTTAAAGAGGAATGAAATCATGGCATTTGTCAGTAAATGGATGGAACTGGAGAAAATCATGCTAAGGGAAATAAGTCAATCCCCCAGAACCAAAAGCTGAATCTTCTCTCTGATATGCAGATGCTAACACCCAATAAAGGAGTGGAAATAGAAGTTCAATGGATTAGACAATGTCAAATGAAGGGAAGGGAGGGAGGGAGGGAATAGGAAAGAGAATGGAATGAATCGGACGTCACTTTCTTGTGTTCATCTATGAGCGCATGACCAGTGTAACTACACATACGTGTGATGTGTCAAAATACACTCTGCTGTCATGTGTATCTGAAAAGAACAGGTTAATAAAAGAGTGAGGGTTTACCATGAACACCTGCCAATCAGGGAGCTCCTGCAGTCAGGATTAGACAGGTCCTTTAGGGACAATCGCCTGTGTCTGACTGGGGCGGGGCCAGCTCCTGCCCCTCTAAATGACTGTGAATGATCCTTCAAAGCTTCTCCCAAAAGGCCCACCAGAGAAACTTACAAGGCACCAGCCAGATTGTTCTGACCCCTCTGTTTAGGTGATGGACGTCAACTCCGCTCCCTGGATTCTAAATTCTCGTTTGACAGGCGTTCCTTCCTAGCCGCCATTCTTTGAACCTGCAGTGTAGAAAGAAACCTGACCTCCAACCAAGCACGCTCAGGAGCACACAGGCCGCGACGTGAGATAACCGTCTTCCGTGTGTGACTCTGGTGAGTTCCCCAGTGAGGGCCCCTGGCTTTCTCTGGGAGTGACCTCCAGTGCTCTCCCTGTTGCTCCGTAATGAACATTTCTTCACGCTTCTCTCTCCTGGTCGCTGATTGGCTTTGAACTCCCTGGGAACCCAGTGTGTTGTGCTCTACTACCAACGACAGAAAGGAAAGATGCCCAGGAGTCACGGAAGCGGTTCTGACAGGCGGTCAAGCCCCTAAGGAGGAGGGAAGGCCTGGAGGGCTCTGAGGAGCTGGGACTCCACCCTGGACACAGGTGCTGCCCAGCATCGCCAGTACCTGGAGCTGGGTTCCGTGGTCTGGGCCACTAAGGAAGGACTGTCATTCAACAGGCACTGGTCTCTCAAGGGACACGGTAGGCTGCTCCTGGCAGGTGACATCCTGCAACTTGAAGTCAAGAAATGTGGCCACCGCGAAGGTCAACATGAAGGACTCACAAGTGCCCCTCCCAGGAGGAGGCTTTCTTGGGTGATTTGGAAGAATTCCAAACAGGTCCCAAAACGGCATGGCATGACTGAGCTGGCTTTCAGCGTGGTCAGGGAGGCCCCGGCAAGGTCCCCACTGAGGTCCCCACTGAGGTCCCCACTGAGGAAGGCCGGAGCTGGCCTGGCCTGGGCTGCCCACCAGGGAGAGTGTTGAAGCAGCTGCGGCCTGCTCCACGTGTGACCAGGGCAGGGGAGGACCCGGAGACGTGTCTTGAACTCGGAGCCAGACCCTCGGCTGCAGCTGGCGGAAGCTCCTGTCTTTGGCATCTGTCTTCTGATACTGTGTTATCGGTGTCTGAAAATTAAGGATAATTAGATTTGTACTGTGAGTTTCAGTCTCTACAAGTGTCCTGCTATTTCTTGATTAATGTTTTTGTCCCCAAATTCAACTTCTCCTGCAAAAACAGTTGGAGTTTTGCTCTCTCTCTGTTTTCTCTGCCTTGCTTTGTTTTCTCCCACACTTCAATTTTGCTATTTCTGAAGTGCTCTGCTTTAGGGTTTGGAAAACTGCTTAATTCAGTGCAAGATTTATTTTACTACTTGATACAATCTAATTTTTCTGAACTTACATGTGTGTATATATACATCTCTCTCTATATATATGTATGTATATGTTTTCCAAGAATCTCATTCTTTATTGTTTTCTGTTACAAAGTCGTCTTATAAAGATATCTACATTCTACATGGTTAAGGAACCTACTGACTCTTATATTCACTAGATAAAGAATTTAGCATTTGCAAAGTTCTTCTCACCTGTCCATCCTCACACGCATCTGAGTTTTACAAATTTGTCTTCTAACATAGCTCGTGATTAAATATTCAACTGAGATCTCTAACGTAATTTCAACAGCCGCTTGGCATTTGCACTTTAAAGCTCGATCGTGACGTAGCAACTGCAAGTCCTCACGCGCCAAGCCGGCTTGTTTCGAGTCGCCTGCTGATTGGCTGGATGCATTGAAGGTGATATACTCACCGGAATGCTGATCATGCTGTCGTAAAAACTTGAATGTTGCGTTTGCCCCCAGATCCTGTCACACAGGTTTGGCAGCGCACCAGAGTTCCGTAGCATGGTAAAATCACGAAGTCTCTGGTTTCTCCATTCCCTCTGGATGACACATCTGCCTAGATCCAGGTGAGAGTCTTCAGCTTTGCAGTGTAACAACTGGATTGTGGTGTCCCAGAGAGTCCCAGTCCTCACTGAGGTTCTTTTCTTTTTTATGATTATTTATTTATTTATTTCACAGACTGCATTTGATCCATTGCACACAAATGGGGCCCATCATTTCGTTACTCTGGTTGTGCACGATGTAGACTCACACATTCGCGTAATCATACCTGTACACGGAGTGATGGCGTGTCTCAGTCCACCACCTTTCATGCCCCCTCCCTCTCATTTCCTCTACGTAATCACTGAGTTTTAAGAATGCAGGATTCCTGTGACTTCACACACTGTAATGTTGACTGCCCCTTTCAGATTCTTCCTGGCTGCCAGGAGAAGACAGACTTCCTTTGCCACGTACTTCTGCTGCCATGTTTTGCCTTACCACAAGTCAAGAGCAGCAAGGCCAGGCCATCATGGACCGGACACTCCAAAAGCCTGAGTGAAAATGAACCTTTCATCTCTTTCAGTTTTCTATCTCAGGTATTTTGTCACAGCAATGAAAAGCTAGCTAACATACTTACTCATATGATTTTTTTTTTCTAAGAATATTGGGGTTTCAACCTTTATTGAAAATTCATTTTCACTCATTGCACATAAATGAGGTACAACTGTTGTTTCTCTGGTTGTACATGAAGTAAAGTTGCACCATTTGCGTAATCATAGGTATACATAGGTCTATGGTCAATTTTCAGACAATGGCTATGTATCACATGAAAGGTGGGTCAAAGTGGTTTTGTTGGAAGTCTGCCTGGTCACCCCAGCATTATTTACTTAAAGACTATTCTTTCCCCCATTGGATTCTCTTGGGCTTCCTGAAATAAATCAAGTGACCATAAATAAGAATATATATCTCTGGACTCCTGATTTTAATCCATTGGTTTATATGCCTCTCCTTAGGCCAGTACCACAGTGTCCTTACTGCAAAGGCATCTTAGTAAGTTTTGAAATCGGGGAGCATGGATACTCAGGTTTGTTCTTCTCTTACAAGATTGTCATGGCTATTCTAGGTCTTTTGCGTATCCACATGACCTTTAATGCCAGGTTTTCAATTCATCAAAATTAAAAAAAAAACAAAACAACAAGCAAACCCCCAGTAGTTCCCTAGGGATGTGCTGAACCTGCACATGCGTCTGGGAGGCGTAGTCATGCCAGCCCTCACCCCTCAATCCGTGAGCAGAGGCTGTCTTCTGTTTGTTTCTTTAACTGCTTTCCACTGTGTTCTATGGTTTTCAGTGCATAAATCTCATACTCCTTTAGCTAAGTTCATCACCCACTCTTTAGTGTTATAAAAATGGATTTTTTCTTAAGTTTATGTTCAGACTTTGTGTTGCTGGTATGTAAAAGTATAATCGCTCTTCGTTGACCCTGTGTCCAGCCTTTGCTGGATGTGGCCACCAGTCCTGTGGACTAATTTCATCTTCTCTGCAGATGAAGCTACATGATCTGAGAGCACACGGAATCTTACTTCTTCCTCGCTCAGCTGAATGGCTTTCCTTCCTTTTCCGAGCCTAATCTCTGTAGACTGAGTCTCCAGCACAAGGTCAAACAGGAATAAAAAGTAGGAATTTGTCATTTTTTCATCTTTTGCTATACATCTTACATATTTTAGCTTCATTTATGTCCGACTGATATTTTATTATATTATTTTAGTTTTCTTATTACTTCATTTTGTTTCTGAGTCATTTTCTAATGGTTTCCCCAGTAACTTTAATTAGTACCTTAAAATAGCCTCTTGGATTAATTCAGAACTAATTTGACAGTGCCGTCATGTGTTGCTTAGTGACAGGGACACATAAGGAGAGACATGCCACCAAGCAATCCTGTCACGGAGGGAACATCTTAGAGTGCGTTTATGCATGTACGAGGTCCTGGGGCCATGGTCACCCACGAGGTCCACTGTTGACTGGAGCCTAGTTACCTGGTGCCCTGTGAAAACCTGCTATCCCCGCAGCTCGTTCTGTCCCTGCCCAGGGCTGGTCTCTGGTACAAATCACAGTGCTGTGCATTGAAAGCACATCGAGGCAGGTCTTAGGTATTTCTCTGAACGGCTGTCCGTTAAGTAAGAATTAAAACGCAACAACAGGAGAGTCTGTTTGCCTGGTCACTGCCTGTGTCAGTACGCTTCATTTTAGGATGAGCTCCCCAGGTACCGTCCAGCCTCCTTTTGCTCCATCCTGAGGATACTTCTTACCTGTCTCGGGCCAGGTGGCTAGCATTAGGCTCCGTCGACTTTTGTCCACCTCTGTGTGTGATGCGAGGCGGGTTGTTGAGTACCACATTCTGCCCAGCGGTCTTTTCTTTTTCTTTTTCTTTTTTTTTGGGGAGGTGGTGGGTGGCTACTGGGGATTGAACTCAGGGGCACCTGATCACTGAGCCATGTCCCCAGCCCTGTTTTGTATTTTACTTAGAGACAGGATCTCACTGAGTTGCGTAGCACCTCGCTTTTGCTGAGGCTGGGTTTGAATGTGCGATCCTCCTGCCTCAGCCTCCTGAGCTGCTGGTATCTCAGGCGTGGCCATTGCGCCTGGCTTTGGCAGTCTTTTATTGTCCACACTTGGAACATGTCACCCCCTGCACTGGGGCCTCCTGGCTGGCCTCAGTGTCGCTGAAGGCCCACGTACGTGCAGGATCACTCTTCTCTTACTGCATTCCAGATCTTTCCTTGTCCCAGTTGCTCAGTAGGTGAATCTCTAAGTTTATTTCAGAGTTCATGGGGCTCCTTAGATGCTCAAATCCATGTGCTTCTAAAGTTAAATCTGGGGAATATTTGACTAATATGTTCTCCCTTCTCTCTCCTCTGCTCTGATAGTCACAGACACGCAGATCGGCTTATCAGCTGGGGCCTCAAAAACCTCTGAAGCTTGCTGGGTTTTCTTTGTTCCTTCTCTGCTGTTCTCGGGAGTGGAAACTCTCCTGGCAGATCTTCCCGTTCACTGGCTTACTCTTCTGCCCGTTTGTATTCGCTGCTGGGCCTCAGAAACATTTTGCTACTGTGATTTTCAACAGTGGAATTCGTGGGTGTTTGGTTTGCGTTTTATTTTCTGATATTGGTATTTGCTGAACCTTTAGGCTCAGACTTGCTTCCACTTCTGCAGTTCTGTGAACACAGTGGCAACAAACAACGTGGAGTCCTTGTCCAGGAAGTCCAGTGTCTGAGCCTCCTCAGGAGAGTCTCTACCGACTGCTTTTCCCCTGTTCACCACTCAGCTTTCCTGCTGCTTTGCGCATCTCTTTTTCCGTTGCTATTCAAGACTGCAATTCCAATGTGGAGAGGACAGTCTGGAAATTGGAATCCGGCTCCCAGCAGGGAATGGGGAGGCTTCCCTGCAGTGGGGAGTGGACCACTCAGTGGCACGTCCCTCCTCCTGCCGCCAAGCCCCAGGGCGCTGTGTGCAGGCGTCCGCCCCACAGTGGATTTAGGGACTTAATGGCTTCATGGTCAGTTAACGAGCGAGCGAGCCCAGATCTCCCGAGCTGGGGTCGGTTCGCGGGGCTCCCTTCTGCGTTCTCCACCCACCTGGTTCTCTGGATCAGTCTGGATTTTCTTGAACCCCGTTTTCTTTTCTTGAACTACCTTTTCAGCAGTGCCTAATCTGCTGTGAAGATCACCCAGTATTTTTTGAAGTTCTAATAGTTTATCTTTCTGTTCTAGAATCTTGATATATTTCTCACTCAAATATCTTTGTTTTTTATTTTAAATATTTCCCTGTAATATTTCTCAATGTATTTTGTTTTGTTTTCTGTTTGTTTGTTTTGGTGCCAGGGATTGAACCCAGGAATGCTTAACCACTGAGCCTCATCCCAGCCCAGCCCAGCCCATCTCATATTTTTTGTATTCAGAGACTGGGTCTCCCACATCGCTCAGGGCCTCGCTAAGTTGTTGAGGCTGTCTTTGAACTCGTGAACCTCCTGCATCAGCCTCCTGAGCCACTGGGATTACAGGCATGTGCCAACACCCTATTCAATGTCATATTTATCTTTCCCTGTTCCTAGAAGCTTTGGAGACTCTCTTCAACCCTCTGGGCTTTCAATTACCTCTCCTGCAATTAGGAAATACTTGTAGTAAAACTACAACCCCAACTATAGTATTAAATTCCCGTGTTGCCTTTGAATCTTGACCTCATAGTGCATATTTATCACAAACTGCAAAATTTTAGTAGCCAATAATTATACTTATGCATGTCTCTTAAGAAAATAACCATGGGCTGGGGATATAGCTCAGCTGGTAGAGTGCTTGCCTTGCAAGCACAAGGCCCTGGGTTCAATCCCCAGCATCACAAATACAAAACAAAACAAAAAAACCTGAATGTGAATAGGTTAATACAAGGATATTCAATCCAGAAAAATGTAAAATAGAAAGTGGAGAAAATCTAAGCATTTGACAATGAGAGAAGTATGCATTAGATTGTTGGAATAGCATGTAGCCATTATTAATGATATTTTCAAATAGCTTCATAACCTAATAAACTATTCACAATTTCATGTTAAATGATATTTCAGAATAACTATGGTTCAAATAATTAGTTCCTAAATATGAATCATTTATCCATAACACATTGCAAAACAGAAGAAAGAAAATACCCCTAAAGATGTGGCAAAAGAAATCAGTTCAATTTTCTTCTTTATACGTCGCTAACATTTCTGCACTAAATACATATCAAGGAAACTATCACACTTCAAATTCCAAGGTGAACGTGAAGTACCAGAAAGCCCTGCTCAGCCCCGTGTCTGGGAGGCCTGCTGGCCCCGTGCTGCCTGCCAGGCAGCTGGCAGCTGCCCCGTGCCTGCTCCTCTGCTGCTGGGGCGCCTGCTTGCTGGGCTGTCAGACTGCCAAGCTTTGTTTGGAGAGGCTGGCTCTGTGCAGCTCGGGTCTTCTCACTTCTCTGAGCATAGCCACAGGGACGCGCTCGTGTCGAACGAGCAGCCTCTTGGGAGGGTGGTCGGCTCCCATCTTCTGGGTCCTGATCCCCGGCAGCCCGCACAGAACTCAGGTGAAGGTGAGGACAAGGTCACAGAGTCCTCCCAACGTGGACTTGCCCTTCTGACACCATTTACACACATCCACAATATCTGAATATGAGCTCATGCCAGAATTCTTAAAAACGAGAGCGAGGTAATGGGACAATCATGGAGACCAGCTCAGTTCAGAAATTTATGTCAAGATAGCATCTCTGAATGCTGCTGTCATTCACCTCTGGTCTGGTGTTTTAGCCAAGTCTCACTCATCACCATTTTTCCTATAGAAACAATTTTCTTTGTTCATTACATTAATAATATGATGACTTCCTGTTGGCATGCCAAATAATTAATCCTCTATGAGCAGATTTGTTTTAATTTAAACATGTTAATCTTTTTGCACTTTTCAAGCAGGAAGTGAGACATCACCTAACAGATAATTAGTTTTAGCAGCTCCGCATTATATTTCACAAATGATCTGGAAACCTTGATTTGTATGCCAGCCAGAAAATGCAATGCATGGGTCGTGTTGCAAAGAGACATGGTGGGAAATGGGACGCATAACTGTTTTTGAGCAAAAGAGAACTGAACATGTTTGAGTCCTGAGCTGAGCTCGAGGGCAGTGCTGGTGACCCCGACCCCAGAGGAGGCAGTTCAGCCAGCGCACAGCGTGGGTGAATTCCAGGTGGGGTCCAGCATGGCTCTAAGTTAAGGAGGCTCTGAGGAGGCAGGAGACCTGATGATCCGTGGCCCTGCTTCCGCTAGAGAAAGATGGCGCCTACGGGCCCAGGGCTGGATGAACACCTGGCAGTGGTGCCAGAACTAGGTTCAGAGTGGGTTTCCAGCTCTTAAGAAAACTGAGACCCTGTGGGTAAATTCTGCTGTGCAGTGGAGACGGGCAGGCTTGCTGAGGCATAGCAAGCGGGGAGAAAGAGAGAGGAAGGCCTTACGTCATCCCAGGGAGCGTGCGGGCAGCTGGCTCCTCGGCCACACAGAAGTCATCTGCTCCACTGACTCCAGCTCAAGTCCCACACTCCGAGTGAGAGTCCACGTGCTAGGGAAAGGAGGAATTCGATTTCTGGAAGGGAGGGTGACAAAGGTGAATTTGGAAGGGCTGCAGGCAATTACTTCTGGAGACGTCTTGAGACTGGTGGAGAAAGTGGAATTCCCAGGTCCTTACTTCAGTATTTCCTCCTGTCACGGACGATAGAGACGAAGAGACTATGCTCTGGACTCAGAAGCCCTTGGAAAACCACCTTCGATGGAAGCGAGGGCTTCAAAGAATTATCTATCAAAAACCTTCCAAATTTTCCGTGATGCCTCTCTCCACAGGCAGAGGCTGCAGGTGACCGTGTTGTGAAGCACACAGACGTCTACACACGCTGACTGGCTTAGTTTATTCTTCAAACACTCCCACTGAGAGAAGAGCACTGTCTCTCCACCCCCACCAGAACCCATGGGCCCAAGACTCCGGGATCAGAGCAAGGTGGCTCTCCCCACCCCACAGAATAATCCAACCACAGAGTTTTTGATTCTTCTCCTTACAATTTTGAGCTTTTCTGATTTGGGAGTCAGTTTTCCCAAAAGAGCAGCACTACCTTAAGTGGCCAGCAATTAGTCGTCTGCGAAATTGAAAGTCAAGGATATTTGACTTCTACGTGCTACCAAACCTACCAAGGTGTGCGTTACGTTACTGGGTTGAGCGGTTCAGCTTCACACCACTCTGGGAAACTGGGTTGCTGCTATCCAGTGGGACCAGGGTGCTGCAAATAGAAGTCACCTTCTCTGGGGTGCTTCTTAGTTTTTCCAGGTCAAAGAGTGAAGGTTAATGGAAAATTACAACAAACCTCCTCCCTCCCCATTCTGGGTATGTCGGGGGCTGAAGGGGGTGGATGTTCCTCAAGGATTCTGGCCCTTCAAAAATGAAGCCTGGGTACTCAACTAGATCTGTGATCTCAGTGAGCTGTGGCCTTTGGTTGAAGGCAAAGGCAACCAAATGGGTATGGGAAGAGGGAAACTCACCGAGTTCCTGGGCCTCACGATCAGATACAGAACTGAGGCTGCAGCAGCTGTGTGTGGCTCACGGCAGGCGTGCCACCTTTCCCACACTCAGGTGCACACAGCAGTACCTCCAGGTATCCCGAGAGCAAGGCACACTCCCTGAGGTGGGACACGCAGAGCTCTCTGCCTCTCCCTTGATGAATCCGACCTTATCAATGCCCTGTACAGCTCCAACCACAAAAATCAGCCCTGCTGTATAGAAAAAGCACATTCTCAATAGATATTTAAAGTACTTTTTAGTATTACAGGAATTCACAATCATACCAAAGTACTTATCTTTCTCAACAAGTCCTATTTTTTAATCTCAAAAAAACCAAAATACTGATTTTCTCAACACCAGGGTAACTCCCACTGCTTCAGCCATGTTTAATTTTACAGACTGAAATGTATACATGAACTTTCACTTACAGCTTCTGTTGAACCTTATGTTTTCTGTGTTTGTGTACTGAAATGTTTTTACAGTGGTAAAAATCTAAATGTATTCCTGCGGGAAACTCATTGCAAAGAGTTTCCCAGTTTCTTATTTGCCTTCTGTTTTTTGTCCTTCGATTTGTGTGCGTGATTGTTTTAAATTGCTAAATCTCCCTATCTTCCCTCTTGAAATTCACTTCCTCCTTGGTCCAGGAATAGCACCCAGCAGCAGATAATAGAGGTGTGTAAGCTCGGAGAACAAGAGAAGACCGTGCAAGGCTCATCCTCGCCCATTCTGTACACGCACGCACACAGCCCGCCTTCCCAGGGGCCTCAGAGTCCTGGGGTCTAGCCTCTGCTCCACTCATTTCTAAATATCTCCAGAACTCACAGAAAGGCTCAATAAGTGTCTTGTTAAATGGAAAATGTGAATTCGTACACATGTACTTCAATTAGCTTTACAAACCTTTTTCAAAAGGGCCCAAGGCACTGCATATTTATTAATTCTCTTTTTGCTTGTTTACATTTGGCAACAAAATTCTACTTCTTATACATGTGAAAAAATAATTTTTAGCTAAAAACTAGCATTATACCTAGACATTTCAAAAATACATTGAATCAACAAAGTTTCTTGGGAAAGACATCTGCTATAATGTATTATCTGTAGGTTTTTTCTCTTTCACTCACTTTTCTGTAACATGCAGGAAGCATTACAAGCATATCATAAGGAACTTCTCTTCTACTGTTGAAATAACCCACAAATAAATTGAGGGATCCCAAACTGCAGGTGACTAATCGCTATTTCCAGAATCAGCAAGCTGCAAATTTGCCTTGGATTAGATTATTCACAGTCATTCAGAAATTGAACCTTAAACTAAAAGTAATGAATTTGATCCAAAAGAACATAGACTGTCTCACTGGTGTCAGGGTGAGATTAGAACCAGCATTACATAATTTTCTTTTAAGAAAAATTAAAGCTTTATATTTTCTTTTCTTGTTTTTGTTTTGTTTTGTTTTGTTGTTTTTTTGACACTCCCCAGTATCAGACCTAGGAGTGCTTACCCACTGGGCCACATCCCCAACCCTTCTTCACACGTCATTTAGAGACAGGTCTTGTTGAGTTGCTTAGGCCCTCGCTAATTTGCTGAGGCTGGCTTTGAACGTGCATCCTCCTGCCTCAGTCTCCTGAGCCTCTGGGATTATAAGCGTGCACCACCACGCCTGACTAAAGCTTCACATTTTCATGCCAAAAAACTATTTCAAAAGAAGGAAGATCTAACTTTGCAGTGATCACAAAGGTTGCTGTTCTCGTGATTGTATTTTTGTAAATTCCTTCGTTTCCAACATCATGGCTCTTCATACCATTCTCCAGGTGCCATACGAACTCGTGTTTTGGGAGAGACAGCATCCGTGGACATCGTGGATGAGAGTCCTCGTGGATAAGAGCTCACAAGTCACGTCTCCCGCTGTTCTACCCTGTCGAGTGGCCCGGGCTGGGAGGGAGAGGAGGTGCCGCCTTCACCGGTGAGAGACCATCAGAGTCCCCGGCCCATTCCTCACTGGAGATCCGTGTGTCCCTGTCCCATTCAGGGCTCCTTCTTCCTCACCGATGCCCTGACCCCGTGGCGCATTTGAAACAACAAATCCGGCACTGGACCATCTGTCCCGGCCTTTCCTTCAGGGTCCCTGTTAAGGCTGTTCTTGCTGCACCTCCTCCTGAACCAGGTGGTCCAGACCTGAAGCCTTCCACCCTTGGGTTCTCCATGCCAGCGGAAGCATCCACTCCGCACCCAACCCGTCCTGTGTCACCACCACGCGACGGCCCAGCACATCCTCCAGCTGGCTGCCCTGAGTCACCCAGGAGTGAGCCTGCACTCCTTCTCCGTCACCGGGACTGACCCAGCTGGTCACCAGGTAACCTCTTCACAGGGACTGTTCCAGAAACGCCTTCCAGAAGAACAGGCACCCCAGTCTGGCAGACATATGTCCCTGCTGACATCTAGCTGGACTCTAGTCCTGGAGCACTGACTGCATAGGAAGCTCTGGCCCTTGCTCTTCTTCTTCTGATGTGAGGGAGGCGTTGTGCGCGGGCTCTAACATGGTGACCTGTTGTCTCCCCTGCGTGGCAGTGAGGCTGGGTCTCCAGCCAGTCTACTGCACGGTGTTTCATCTGGAAATCCTTCCACGGTGCAGTGACACAGCGGGAGTCCTGACAACGAATTTCCACGCCGTCTCTCCAGGCTACTTTCATGTCCCTCCAAATTGAAATGGATGAGAAAAAATAGAATGCACACTATTAATTCATGAAGTCGAAGGGAGAGTTCATATTATCAGAGTGATACAGACGAACTCTGCAAGGATTTGAGTCTTAATCAGACTTAAAAAGGAAATAAAATTACATTAGAAATTTTATGTACTTCAAGATTTAATCCCTCAGATAAAATGTGATGCCGCCATACAGATTGGGAAGGAGATAAGAATCAGTCTGTTGCTCTGTTTTAAAACTTGCACAAGACAAACCTTGAAGTTAGCTACTTATCCAACATTAAATTTATTCTACTCAACTGTAGATTGCACTTTGGTCAACAAGTGAAATGATCAGGCATCATGCATTCAGTAGGTATTTCTTGTCTGCTGAGTGACAGGCATTCTTTTAGCTACTGGAATGAAGGCATCTAAAAGAGAGGCATGATTTCTCAGCTCAGAGAAATGGAGCTCGCTCGTGGGGTGTATGTTCCAGTGGGGAAGAGAGACAATAAGGAGGGAAACAAATGAGAAAATTTCAGATAGTGCCACAGGCTGGGAAGACAATAAGCCAGAATACTGTGATGAGAGAATGGTGGAAGATCTCAGGCAGGGTTAGGGAAGCACCAAACTCAGAGTCTTTCAGAAATAGCCAGCTTAGAAATATACTGCCAATAATATAACAACTGGGCAATTCAGAGGGAGCAGAGCAAAGACGGAAGCCAAGATCCTCCAGAGATCCCCACTCTCAACAGGCACAGAGATATGGACAGCTGATAGCACACCAAACTACCTCACAAGAGCTAAGGAAGGCAGGCAAGAGACCACTGTCAAGCCAGGCTTGGGCATGCATGCCTGTGATCCCCGCAACTCGGAGGCTGGGGCAGGAGGATCGTGAATTTGAGACCAACCTGGACAATTTGGCAAGACTTTGTCTCAAAATGAAAGTTTAAAATAAGAGCAGAGGGTATACCTCAGTTATAGAGCACCCCGGGTTAAATCCCCAGTGCACAGAGAGGAGACAGACAGACAGACTGACAGAACAACTACAGTGATTTTATTATAATAAAATGAAAGGGAAGAAGGAAGAGCACAGTCCCCCTACTACTGGTAGTAGAGCACAGAAGCCAGGGCAGGACTTAGTCTTGGGCTCAGTGCTGTACCCTCCACGTAAGGCTTGACACCAGGCAGAGACCAAAGGCCCCAGGCCCAGGCCAGAGCTCCCAGGGCCTGGCCAGGCATCAGGGCAGACCTGCACTCTAGTGGAACAGGCTTGCGTTTTAGCTCGCAAGGTCGACAGCCCTGGAGTGGGCCCCAAGCTCCCTCCCTCCAGTCCCTCCTGCTGGCTGCAGGCTCAGTTGTGATCCAGATCAGTGTCATGCTCCACAGCCAGAGCTGGGTCTCATCACCCTTCCTGCATCCTCAGCAAGCACAGCTGTCCCCACATCAGCTGGTGTGGAGAAAGACTCCATTTTCTGAGCATAGACCAGGGCAAGGACAGTGTCTTGGAACTCAGTGCCAGGGTGCTGAAACCCAACACAAGAAAGATACCAAAAGCCTCTAACCCCAGGCAAGAACCCTCTGGAACAGCACCAGGAGGGAAACGCAGCCCCAGTCTGTTTGACTTCTCTTCCTCTCAGTGTCACCTGTGGGTGGTTTCAGTGGCCTTGGACCATGAGTCCACCTCAGCAACACACAACCCATTGCAGTGGGCCATTGGTCTTACCCCAGTGCTGTGTGGATCTCAGTGGTGTGTGGTCTCAGCACTACAGTGTTAGTGGCCACAGAAATGGCATAGGAACCTGTCCCTCTGGCCTAGAGCAGGAAGACTCCTATATGCCTAACTATGGGCCTATGACTATGGATAAGAAATCTGGGCCTACCCCCCATCCCAGGGAGAGGCTTGAAGGTGTGAACTTCCTTTTGAGGTGCTCCACTAGATTTTGCTGAACAACATACCAAATGCAGAATAGGGGCAAACCTAGGCCTGGGTTGCTCTCTAGTACTAAAATGATGACAACACACCTGTGGCAAACAAGCTCTGAGAAAAGAGGTAGCCCACTGGAAATACAGGCAAAAAGAAAGTCAGATTAGAAAGAATGGGAAAAGTACCTAATCCTTCAGTTCTCAGGTGATGTTGTACACCAAGCATAAAGAGCTTTCAAGAGACCATAACCTCACTTAGTAGTCAAAATTAGGTATCCAAAAACTGACAGGACAGTAATCAGTATGAATAAACTCTCAGATCAAGAATTTAAAATAGTTGCTTTCAGGAAATTCAGTGAACTTGAAGCAAAACAGAGAAACAATTCAACACTATAATAAATAAACTTAACAGAGAGATGGCAGCTATTTTTTAACAATCAAGGGCTAAGGAAGTAGCTCAGGGGTAAAGCATGCCACACATGACATGTGAAAGGCCCTGGGTTCAAACTGTACCACAAAAATAAATAAGTTAATTATATCATAAATGCATAAAATAAAACAAAAATTTTTGAGCTGAAAAACACACTAACTGAATCTAAAACTGCAATAAAAGGCATGAATGGCAGGATAGATCAAACAGAAAAATTATTGAGTTTGAATATAGGCTATTTGAAAATATACAGCCAGAGAAGGAAAAAGAAAAAAAGATGAATTTAAATGATGAAAGCCTACAGAAACTTTGGGACAACATTAAAGAAGTGCACATTCAGGTAATTGGGTCTCAACAAAACCCTGAGAATACTAAAGGTTTGAAAGTTTATCAAAGATATGATAACAGAAAACTTCCCAAACCTAAGAGAAGGATCAATATCCAGATATAGGAAGACCAAAGATCACCAGTCAGATTTAACTCAAACAAGTCTACCTCAAGACATATTATAACCAAGTTCTCCAAAGTGGAATGTAAAGAGAAGATTTTAAGACTGCAAGAGAAAAAGAAACATCACATAGAGTGTCCCTATTGTCCTAACAACAGACATCTCAGGGAAACATCACAGACCAGCAGAGAATGGCACGAGATTGTCACAGTACTACAGAGAAACAACTTCTGACAAAGGATACTGTACCCAGTCAATTTATCCTTTAGAAATTATGAGAATTAAGGAATTCCCAGACAAAAAAAGGACAAATCCCCACCAGACCTATTCTACAATAAATGCTAAAGGGATTTCTTCAAACTGAAAAAAGAAGACATTAATAAGTAAAAATCAACCATTGGATGGTATAAACTTTGATTGCAAGAATAACTATACAGGTGAATTCAGAACACTCATATTGTAAGCATTTTTCAAAACCCATTCATATACTTATTATAAAGTTATAAAAAGCAAAAAAAAATTAGTATGTTAAGAAGTAGGCAATGTAGTAGATATAAAATGAGACATCAAAAATTCAAAATGGGGGAAGGAATACAGGCCAAGTTAGGGGGGTTTATTAGTATATTTGGGGTTTTTTGTTGTTTGTTTCTTTTCTTTCTTACCATTATAATTATGTTAAGTTGCTATCACTTCAAAATAGCTTGCTGTAATCAAAAGTTTTTGAAGGCCTTATGGTAACCACAAAACAAAAATCTATAATAGATATATCAAAAATAATAAACAAGGAATCAAACACCTTACCAGAATAAATTACTTAAGCACAAAGAAAGACTGTAAGAGAGGGAGAAAATACAACATCAAAACTGGAAAACAAATTATAAAAGAGCTACAATATGAATTTAACTGTCAATTATTACATTAAATGTAAATGCATTAAATTCTCCAACCAAAAGACATAGTGACTGAATATATTGACTATATTAATTTTAAAAAGACTTAACTATTTGTTCTAATTGTTACTCAAAAGACACTCAATTCTACTCTAAAGACACACATAGAAAGTGCAGAGATAAAATAAGATAGTCCATAGAAATGGAACAAAAAAAGAGAGCCATTATAGCCTTACTCATATCAAATAAAATAAACTTTAAATGAAAAGCAGTAAAAAGAAACAAAGAAGATCATTATATAAATATGATAATAATAATAAAGGGACCAATTCAGCAAGAAGAAATAACAACTATATATCCATATATCCAATATTGGAGTACACAGATAAATAAATATGTTCATCACTCACACACACACACACACACACACACACACACACACACACACAAAGGGAGAGAGAGAGAAAGAGAGATTCCAATATTAATAGCAGTAGGGGACTTATCTCACTTTCAGCTATTGATAGGTAACCCAGACAGAAAGTCAACAAAAAAACAAGAGAGTTAGGTTTCACCATTAACCAAAGGGACTAATAGACATCTATAGAATATTCTATCCAAAAGCTACACAATGCCTATTCTTCTCATCAACACATGGAACATTCTCCAGAATAGATCTAATTGTGGTCTACAAAATAAACCTCAACAAATGTATAAAATTATAATCATGTCAGGTATCTTTTCAGACCACTATTCAATAAAAGTCAAAAGCTAAATCAAAAGAAACATTGGAAACTACACAAACACATGAAAAATAAACAACTTTCTTTTAAACAACCAATTGATCAAGAAAGAAATCAAGAAAGAAATGAAAATATTTCTTGAAACAAATGAAAATGGAAGCACAACACAGCAAACTTATGGGATGCAGAAAAAGCTGTACCATGAGGAAAGTTTATAGATATCAATTCCTACCTACATGAGGAAACAGAGTGCTCAAATAAACAATCTATCATTTCAACTTAAGAAAACAGAAACACAAGAACAAAATAAACCCAAACTTACTAGCAAGAAATAAATGGTAAAGATCAGAGCAAAAATAGATTAAACAGAGACTAAGAAAGCAATACAAAATATCAATAAAATTAAGAATTTGTTCTTCAAAAAGATAAACTAAACTGTTCAACAGAACAAAACAAGTTCAACAGAAAATTCATACAATTATTCATCATGAGCAACTCGGATTCATCTCAAAGATTCAAGAATGATTCCACATGTACCAATCAATACATGTGATGCACCAAATCAACAGACTGAAGGACAAAAACCATATATTATCTCAATAGGTGAAAAAAAGATATTTCATAACACTCAACATCATTCATTAAAAATCACTGAACAAATTAGTTACATAAGGAACATATCTCAACATTATAAAAATCATATATAAGAGTTGGTGGATAATATAAAACAGACTGTGGAAAAATAAAAATCTGTCTCTCTAAGATTTGGAACAAGACATGGCTGCCCAAGTTTAACACGTTTCATTCAATACATACTAGAAACCCTAGACAGAGAAATCAGGCAAGAAAGGAATAAAGGGCACTCAGATCAGAAAAGAAGTCAAATTGTCACTATTTGAAGCTATTTTAATATTATATATAAAAAACCCCAAACAGCCCATCAAAAAAACTCAGAACTAATAAGCAAATTTAGCACAATTGTGGAATAAGAAACCAACATACAAAAATCAATAGCATTGCTATACACACCAGAGTAACTCATCTCAAAGAAGAAAGTTATCCCATTTGTGATAGGTACAAAATAAAAATAAAATACTTTGAAACAGATTTAAGCAAAAGGTAAAGACTATAATGAAAACTATGAAATACTGATAAAAGAAATTGAGGATGAAAAGTGAGATATACCATGTTCATGGATTGGGAGAACCATTATTGTTAAAATATTCATACTATCCAAAGCAATCTACAGATACAATTCAATCCATATCAAAATACCAGTGGCATTCTTCATAGACTTAGAATAAAGCTATCATTTGTATGGAATTACCAAAACATCCCAAACAGTCAAAGCCATATTGAATAAAAAGAATAAAACCAGTGGCATTACACTACCTAATTTCAAAATATAATAGGAACAAATGTAAAATAATCAAGACAGCATGGTAATAGATAAAAAAATATATACCAAGGGGGCAAAATACAGAGCCTAGAAGTAAACCTACCCACCTACAGCCAATCGATTTTCTATAAAACTTTTAAGAACATGCACTGTAAGTAGAGTAGTTTGCAACAAATGGTCCTGATAAAACTGAATATCCACATGAAGAAGAATGAGACTAGGTCCCTATCCCTTGCTATTTTCAAAAACTGAAAAGGAAGAAAGGGTTTAAGTGTAAGACCTAAAACTATGAAATTACTAGAAGGATACAAGGGAGAAATGTTTCAGCGTCTTGGGACTGGCAAGGAATTTTTGGAGAAGGTACTGAAAGCACAGGAAACAAAAGCAAAAATTGACAAGTAGAACCACCTCAAACGGAAAACTTCTACACAGCAAAGAAACAATCGTCAGAGTGAAGTGTCGGTCCACAAAAGGGGAGAGAATACGACCCAGGGTGGATATCGGGAATATATAAGGAGCTCCGAAACTTGAGAGCAAAACACAAATAATCTGATTTTAAAATGGGCAACAGATCTTAAGAGACATTCTCAAAAGAAGACATGAAAATGGTCATGTCTCAAAAGAAGACATGAATATGTGAAAAAACATTCCATATCATTGATTGTCAGGGAAACAAAAATCAAAACCACAATGAGGTATCACCTTATCCAACAAGAATGACCACTCGCAAGAACATAAAGAAGCAAGTGTTGGTGAGAAGGTGGAGAAAAGGTGGCCCTGGCTGGCCACCAGCAGACACGTCAGTTAGTGCAGCCGACGCAGAAAACACTGTGCACGCTCTTAGGTGACTAACAACAGGACTACCACAGGATGCAGCCGTCCACTTGAGACCTCAGTAAGCCCTGGAGACATCTGCACTGTCAAGGAGTGGCTGCTGTTCAGAGTAGGCATGAGCAGAACTGCCCACACGTCCATCTGCTGATCAACGGACGGACACGTGGAGCACCTGCCCAGGGGACTCCATTCAGCCCCAGAGGTCTGAAAGCCTGTCACCTACCCACAGGTGGAGCTGCAGATGGCTGTGTTAAGTGAAGTAAGTCAGGCACTGAACGCAGAGTACCTCAGGATCCCACTCACACATGGAATTTAGAAAGTGGATCTCATAGAAGTCGAGAGAGGATCGCTGGTTACCATAGGCTGAGAGGAGAGAGGGGAGGAGCTGAGGGGGGATCAGGTGCCACTGAACTAGCAGCAGACAGGTGTGGCTGCTGTTGTGCAGCAGCGTGAGTATAGGTAACAGGGGCTGTGCCTCTCCAGGGCTGGAAGAGAGGATCGGAACTTCTCACCACAGGTAGGATGATCAGCGCTCAAGAAGACAGATGTATTTAACCTGATTTCAAGGCTACATGATGTATATCACGTGTATTGGAGGGTCACGTGGTAACTCATTAATATGGACAAATTTTATGTTTCTGTCAGTTAGAAGTAACCTCATTAAAAATATTAAAAACTGCAGTTTATGAAAACATTTGTTTGTAGGCATTGAGCAGGTCTGTGATCCTGTGAGGAAAGATGATTCACGCATCTCAATCACCTGGCTTTCTGCGTGAGGACAAAGAGGAGGACGCTCATGTGGAGAAAGGGATGAGAGTTGTTGGATGCCTTGCAAAAGATGCTTGAGGGATGCGGTATCGGAGAAGAAAACACTGTAGGGAAGGAGCTGTTCATTCAGCTCCAAGTCTTCCTCCCAGGTCCTGCATGAGCATTGCAGCCAAACAGGAGCAGGATGAGACCTAACAGACCAGCTGGACCTTGGAGCTAAGCCTCAGTCCACAGAGCTGCTGGGCAGGTGGGGTGCACAGTCAGCAACAGCACAGATGCTACAAACTCCCGGCCTCTGGGGGAAGTTGAGGGCCCCCTCCCAAGAGCCAGGCCGAATCTAAGAGGTGTGGGCACAGATTGTAATGTATATGAGTCTACTTGTTTTATCAATTTCTAAATTACTTTTGTCATTACTGTAAATCTAAAAAATCTGCTCCCTGATTAGTATTATAAATATTCACCTATTTTTTTTTCTCCATTTGGAAAATAAATGTTGATCATTAATTTTAACCTCAAAAGTTTTTTATCTTTTAAGATTTTTCATTATACTGAAAAATAAAATATTATGGTCCATCTTGGAATCAGTATGAAATTTAATTATTTTTAACCTCATTGGTTTTTACAAGTTTACCAGTTCCTGGTAAAAACATTGGCTCTTTAAGAAATAATCAGGGCTCTTTCCACAGGGCGATCCAAGATGGCGGACTAGAGGGTAACTGCATCTCCAGTCACTCCAGAACCCAGGATTCAAGAAGGGGAGGCATTGAGAGACTCGGACTAAAATAGAACCACAGGGTGAGTCTCCCCTACTGAGTGAAGCTCGGCCTGGGTGGCAGGCCCGGATAGAGGCGGCTTATCAAAGCAGGGCAGGGCAGCTAGAGTCTTCCCCAGGTAGCCCTGCTCACTCCGGCAATGGGCTCCTCCCACACGGCCAGCTTCTCAGAGCAGGCCACCGAGTGAGAGCCTTCTGCACAGAACCAGCTCCAAGTCCCGCCAGCGGTGAACTCCGGCCCGCAGGCAGCTTCAGGGACCAGGACAAGGCAGCCAGGGACTTCCCCAAGCAGCCCTGCTCCCTCCAGCAGCAGGCTCCTTTCATGGCCAGCTTCTCAGAACAGACCACCCAGTGAGAGCCTTTCCGCACAGAACCAGCTCCAAGCCCTGGAACCAGTAGTGGGCTAGGGGCAGCTTTCTTCAGAAGCACTGCATTATCAAGTTACTCCAAGACTTCAGGCTACTGAAGGCTGAGAGGTGATACACTGGAAATCTACAGGGACACTATAAGCCAATAGAAGAAATCTGCAATATCTCAGAGTCCCACTGACATCTGACCAATATGAGAAAACAAGGGAAGAAAATGTTCCAAACAAACCTAGATACTATATCAATAAAACCCAATGACAGCACACCAGAAGAAATGTCAGAAAGGGAGTTCAGAATGTACATAATTAAAACAATCAGGGAAGCAAACGAGGAGATGAAAGAGCAAATGTAGGCATTAAATGATCGCACCAATCAACAGTTAAAGGAGCAAATACGGGAAGCAAGAGATCATTTCAATAAAGAGTTAGAGATATTGAAGAAAAACCAAACAGAAATCCTTGAAATGAAGGAAACAATAAACCAAGTTAAAAACTCCATAGAAAGCATAACCAATAGGATAGAACACCTGGAAGACAGAACCTCAGACATTGAAGACAAAATATTAATCTTGAAAACAAAGTTGACCAAACAGAGAAGATGGTAAGAAATCATGAACAGAATCTACAAGAATTATGGGATATCATAAAAAGGCCAAATTTAAGAATTATTAGGATTGAGGAAGGCTTAGAGGAACAAACCAAAGGAATGAACAATCTATTCAATGAAATAATATCAGAAAATTTCCCAAATCTGAAGAATGAAATGGAAAACCAAGTACAAGAGGCTTATGGACTCCAAATATACAAAATTACAACAGACCCACACCAAGGCACATTATTATGAAAATATCTAACATACAAAATAAAGACAGAATTTTAAAGGCCACGAGAGAAAAGAATCAAATTACATTCAGGGGGAAACCAATAAGAATAACAGCAGATTTTTCAATCCAGACCCTAAAAGCTAGAAGGGCCTGGAACAACATTTACCAAGCCCTGAAAGAAAACGGATGCCAACCAAGAATCTTATACCCAGCAAAACTTACTTTCAGATTTGATGACGAAATAAGATCCTTCCATGATAAACAAAAGCTAAAGGAATTTACAAAAAGAAAGCCAGCATTGCAGAACATTCTCAGCAAAATATTCCATGAGAAAGAAATGAAAAACAACGATGCAAATCAGCAATGGGAAGAACTAGCCTAAAGGAATAGCCAAATAAAGGGGAAACCAAATCATGTCAAAAAACAAAAATGAGTCAAATGACTGGGAATACAAATCATATCATAATAATAACCCTGAATGTTAATGGCCTGAACTCATCAATCAAAAGACATAGACTGGCAGATTGGATTAAAAAGAAAAATCCAACAATATGCTGCCTGCAAGAGACTCATCTCATAGAAAGAGATACCCGTAGACTAAAGGTGAAAGGATGGGAAAAAACATACCATGCACACAGATACAGCAAAAAAGCTGGAGTATTCATCCTCATTTCAGATAATGTGGACTTCAAGCCAAAACTAGTCAGAAGGGATAAAGAAGGACATTACATACTGCTTAAGGGAAGCATAAATCAGCAAGACATAACAATCATAAATATCTATGCCCTGAACATTGGCTCATCCATGTACATCAAACAAACCCTTCTCAATTCCAGAAATCAAATAGACCACAGCACAATAATACTAGGCGATTTTAACACACCTCTCTCACCACTGGATAGATCTTCCAAACACAAATTGAATAAAGAAACCAGGGATCTCAATAACACAATCAACAATTTAGACTTAACCGACTTATATAGAATATACCATCCAACAAAGAATGAATACACTTTCTTCTCAGCAGCACATGGATCCTTCTCTAAAATAGACCATATTTTATGCCACAAAGCTACTATTAGCAAATACAAGAAGAAAGGGATACCACCTTGTATTCCATCAGATAATAATGGATTGAAATTAGAAATAAATGACAGAATAAAAAACAGAAACTTCTCCAATACCTGGAGATTAAATAATACACTATTATATGATGAATGGATAACAGAAGACATCAGGAGGGAAATTAAAAAATTCTTCAAAGTAAACGAGAACAAAGACATATCATATCAAAATCTCTGGGACACTATGAAAGCAGTACTTAGAGGAAGATTTATTTCATGGGGCACATTCAACAAAAGAAGTAGAAATCAACAAATAAACGACTTAACACTATAGCTCAAAGCCCTAGAAAAAAAAGAACAGACCAGCACCAAAAGTAGTAGAAGACAGGAAATAGTTAAAATCAGAGCCAAAATCAATGAAATTGAAACAAAAGAAACAATCGGGAAAATTAACAAAATAAATAATTGGTTCTTTGAAAAAATAAACAAAATTGATAAACCCTTAGCCACACTAACAAAGAGAAAGAGGGAGAAAACTCAAATTACTAAAATTCGGAATGAACAAGGAAATATCACAACAGACATGAGTGAAATACAGAATATAATTAGAAGTTATTTTGAAAATCTATACTCCAACAAAACAGAAAACCTCGAAGACATCAACAAGTTTCTAGAGACATATGAATTACCTAAACTGAACGAGGAGGACATACACAACTTAAATGAATCAATTTCAAGCAATGAAATGGAAGAGGTCATCAAAAGCCTACCAACAAAGAAAAGCCCGGGACCAGATGGGTTCTCAGCTGAGTTCTACAAAACCTTTAAAGAAGAGCTCATTCCAATACTCCTCAAAGTATTCCATGAAATAGAAGAGGAGGGAACCCTCCCAAACTCATTCTATGAAACCAATATCACCCTGATACCTAAACCAGACAGAGACACATCGAGGAAAGAAAATTTCAGACCAATATCCTTAATGAACATCAACGCAAAAATTCTCAACAAAATTTTAGCAATTGCATTCAAAAATATATTAAAAAGATAGTGAACCACGATCAAGTGGGTTTCATCCCAGGGACGCAAGGTTGGTTCAACATCCAGAAATCAATAAATGTCATTCACCATATCAACAGACTAAAAGTTAAGAATCACATGATTATTTCAATAGATGCAGAAAAAGCATTCGATAAAATACAGCATCCCTTCATTCTCAAAACACTAGAAAAAATTGGGGTACTGGGAACATTCCTTAACATTGTAAAGGCCATCTATGCTAAGCCCATGGCCAATATCATTCTAAATGGTGAAAAACTGAAAGCATTCCCCCTAAAAACTGGAACAAGGCAGGGATGCCCTCTTTCACCACTTCTATTCAACATCGTTCTTGAGACTCTAGCCAGAGCAATTAGACAAACCAAAGAAATTAAAGGGATATGAATTGGAAAAGAAGAAATCAAACTATCCCTGTTCGCTGATGACATGATTATATATTTAGAGGAACCTGAAGATTCCACCAGAAAACTCTTAGAACTCATAAGTGAATTCAGTAAAGTAGCAAGTTACAAGATCAATGCTCATAAATCCAATGCATTTTTATACATAAGTGATAAATCTTCAGAAAGAGAAGTTAGGAAAACTACCCCATTCACAATAGCATCAAAAAAAAATAAAATACTTGGGAATCAATCTCACAAAAGAGGTGAAAGACCTCTACAATGAGAACTACAGAACACTAAAGAAAGAAATTAAAGAAAACCTTAGAAGATGGAAAGATCTCCCACGTTCTTGGATAGGCAGAATTAATATTGTCAAAATGGCCATACTACCTAAAGTGCTATACAGATTCAATGCAATTCCAATTAAAATCCCAATGACGTACCTTACAGAAATAGAGCAAGCAATTATGAAATTCATCTGGAAGAATAAAAAACCCAGAATAGCTAAAGCAATCCTCAGTAGAAAGAACGAAGCAGGGGGTATCGCAATACCAGATCTTCAACTCTATTACAAAGCAATAGTAACAAAAACGGCATGGTATTGGTACCAAAATAGACAGGTAGATCAATGGTACAGAATAGAGGACACGGACACAAACCCAAATAAATACAATTTTCTCATACTAGACAAAGGTGCCAAAAATATGCATTGGAGAAAAGATAGATAGCCTCTTCAACAAATGGTGCTGGGAAAACTGGAAAACCATATGCAACAGAATGAAATTAAACCCCTATCTCTCACCCTGCACAATACTCAACTCAAAATGGATCAAGGACCTCGGAATCAGACCAGAGACCCTGCATCTTATAGAAGAAAAAGTAGGTCCAAATCTTCAACTTGTTGGCTTAGGATCAGACTTCCTTAACAGGACTCCCATAGCACAAGAAATAAAAACAACAACTGGGATAGATTCAAACTAAATAGCTTTCTCTCAGCAAAGGAAACTATCAGTAATGTGAAGAGAGAGCCTACAGAGTGGGAGAATATCTTTGCCACTCATACGTCAGATAGAGTGCTAATATCCCATATCTATAAAGAACTCAAAGAACTCTACACCAAGAATACAAATAATCCAATCAACAAATGGGCTAAGGAAATGAACAGACACTTCACAGAAGAAGATGTACAAGCAATCAACAGATATATGAAAAAATGTTCCACATCTCTAGTAATAAGAGAAATGCAAATCAAAGCTATCCTAAGATTCCATCTCACCCCAATTAGAATGGCAATTATCAAGAACACAAGCAACAATAGGTGTTGGCGAGGATGTGGGGAAAAAGGTACACTCATACATTGCTGGTGGGGTTGCAAATTAGTGCAGCCACTCTGGAAAGCAGTGTGGAGATTCCTCAGAAAGCTTGGAATGGAACCACCATTTGACCCAGCTATCCCTCTCCTTGGCCTATACCCAAAGGACTTAAAATCAGCATACTACAGAGATACAGCCATATCAATGTTCATAGCTGCTCAATTCACCATAGCCAGATTGTAGAACCAACCTAGATGCCCTTCAGTTGATGAATGGATATAGAAACTATGGCATATACATACAATGGAATATTACTCCACCATGAAGAATGATAAAATTATGGCATTTGCAGGCAAATGGATGAAATTGGCGAATATCATGCTAAGTGAGATAAGCCAATCTCAAAAAACTAAAGGACGAATGATCTCGCTGAAAAGCAGATGAGGACATATAATGGGGAGTGGGAGGGTTTAGAATTAGGGTTAGGGTTAGGTTTAGGGTTAGGGATAAGGAGGGTGGTAAGAATGGAGGAAGGAAGGACTGTATAGAGAGAAAAGAGGTGTGGGAGGGGTGGGGGGAAGGGGAAAAAATAACAGAATGAATCAAACAACATTGCCCTATGTAAATTTGTGATCACACAAATGGTATGCCTTGACTCCATGTACAAACAGAAACAACATGTATCCCATTTGTTTACAATAAAAAAAAATAATGGAAGAGGAGAGGGCAGTATGTTAAAAAAAAAAAAAAAAAGAAAAGAAAAGAAATAATCAGGTTGACAGGATGTGGGATCATATTGGCTCCCGTGATGGTCAGCAGAGGGAGGTCCCTGCAGTCAGTCCTGGGTGTGTGAAGGGCACAGAAATGAACCAGTTCTGCGTTGCACCCTTTCATGGTTCCTGGGGGTTAATCTATGACTTACACCACACTCATCTGAGCATCAATGAATTTCAGATCTTTGATTTAACCTGACTTGTCCAGAGATAAAATGCAACAATTTTTATTTGTTTAATTCTGACTGCACATCTCCTTAGAGGTCAGATTCATTCCTTGTAGGTTCTCTTTTAAAATCTCATATCATCCTTTTAGTCCCCAATACAGCCTCTCCCCAGATCCCCCTGAGAGGCTCATGAAAATACTCCAGAAACAAGAGAATTCATAGTATCGCTGAAAATGATCAAAAAATATAATAAAATAATCTGATCAAAAAATATCCGAAAAAATGGAACTAAATAAGAAGAAATCCCAAATGAAGTCAGTCACAAGACATGTGATGTGGTTCTTTGCTGAAGAGTCTCAGAAAACACTTTAAAGAAGACTCTATATCAGAAAGCTGCCTCTGCACAAAGCAGAACACCTTCTGCCCTTAGCAGAGACCTATAAATACAGGCTGGGAATTCTCACTCCAATAATCAGCTCTTGCATGCACGTTGACGATCCCCTAGATTCAGGAAGAAGTACCACAAGTAGCTGAGCAAATAATGCAAGTGTCTGCAAATGCTGGGTCATGTCCTCCAGTTGGCAAAAGAGGCTCGAGGCTGTTTATTGGACTACCAGACAACAGGTAAAGGCAAAGGAAGAAGTTTCCAAGACTTAGGAACTACTCTCTTAAAAACTTCCAAAACTAAGCACATTGGTCTTGCGATGAAGAAAGCCACTGCATTGGAGCAGGGAGACTCAGACCACAAAACCACAGTGGGCCCTCCAGCAGGTTCAAAACCACGTCGCAATGACTGTTTTCATGTGGTCACTAATGAAATGCAAATGTAAAAAATGAAATTTGGAAAAGAGCAATCAAGCAACATATTTAACCTAAAATAATAATCTGAATTTTAAACCCTAGATTATAAGTGAAACCCAATAGCTGAAATAGATAAGGAAAAGAAAAGCGTAGAAAACTCCTGCCTTAAAAGCAAAGACTCAAAAGTACATGTGCTTACTCTTCACTGGGAATGAGTAAAATGTAGATTAAAGAAGCCTTTTAGGAATCGCATATAGGCATTCTAAAACATCAAAAAAGAAAATTAAATGAAACATGGCTTATTAAAGAAATTTAAGTGATCAAGGAAAAGCCACCCAAGAATAAAATAAATTGATATGTATACTAGAGCAGTTACAGAAACAAATATGAAATCAGAGAGAGAGAGAGAGAGAGAGAGAGAGAGAAACAATAATCAGAAATGTATCTAAAGTTAAGTTTAAAATCAATGTTTAATCTGAAATAATTGTGAATGAGAAACTAAACCAAAACAGTCCTAACTTTGTGATTTGGAGCAGTGCAACTCAGTACTGTGGAGTCCAGATTCAATATCTGCTGATCACAACTTCTCACATAGTATTGCATTATTGTTTGAATCAACTTAGATATTCTTGTTTATCTGGTGAATTTTGGATTAGATTAAAACAAGAAGATAATTGAAAAATCAATGCACAAATATGCCTCCTTAAGATAAATATTGGCATGCTTTGGATATGATAAATATTGATATGCTTTGAATATGCGTTAATGCAGGAATGTTCCGAGATGAAATACTTATATTTTGAGAGAAGCGACCTCATCAGTGAATTAATGTTTGATGGATTCATTCTTTGAGTTGATCACTAGGTGGCGATGGTCGGTCACTGAGGACATATCCTTGGGGATTATACCTTGTCCCTGGCCCGGTACTCTCTCTGCGTCCCGGGTCCATGAGCTGAGCCATCTTCCTGTGCCACAACCTTCCTCCGAGATTTTCTGCTTCATCTCAGGCCCAGAGCAAAGAGGCCGGCCCGCTGTGGAATGAATCTATGAAACCATAAACCCAAAATAAACGTTTCCTCCTCTGAGATTTTTTTTCTCTCCTGAGTGTTCTGATTAGTGCATTATAGTTACACTTAATAGTGAGGTCCAGTTTCCGTCAGCACATGTGCACCCAACAGAATCTGCTCCATTTCACTCCCCAGTACTACTTCTTTCCCTCACCTCCATAAACCACTTTTCTCTCCCTCTACTCAACTGGCCCTCCTTTTATTTACTTATTTAATTTTAAGGGTGCTTTTTAGTCATACATAAAGGTGAGATTCACCGTGATATATTCATATAGGTGCTGTAATTTGGTCAATGTCTGCAGATCCTCCCTTGTCTGTTCTTCCTTCCTCACCCTCAATCCCCTTTCTTGACTCCACTGTTCTCCCTTCTATTTTCATAGGATACCATCCTTTTTTCATTTCTTATGTTGCTCTAGCTTCTGCACAGGAGAAAAAACATCTGACCCTCCACTTTCTAAGTCTGCCTTATTTCACTTAGCACGATGCTTTCCAGTTCCATCCATTTACTGGCAAATGCCATGGTTTCATTCTTCTTTGTGGCTGAGTAACTCTCCATTGTGTGTATATACCACATTTTCTTAACCCATTCCTCTGTTCTCAGGCACCTGGCCTGGATCCATAACTTGTCCATTATGAATTGCACTGCTACAAACCTTGCTGTGCCTGTGTCACTATAGGATGATTTGAGCACTTTTTGATAAATACCAAGCAGTGGAATAGTTGGACCATGTGGTAGTTCCGTTCCTACTCCTTTAAGGAATTACCATACTGCTTTCCAAATTTGCAGTCCCACAAATATGTGAGTGTGCCTTTTCCCCACATCCTTGCCAGTATTTATTATTTGTATTCTTGGTGACTGCCATTCTAAATGGAGTGAGATGAACTCTCAGTATGATTTTGATTTGCATTTTCCTGATTGCTGTAGATGTTGAACCTTTTTTTCCTTTGTTTGTGGACCATTTGTATTTCTTCTTTTGAGAAATGTCTTTTTGCCCTTTTCTCAATTGGGTTGTTTCTATTTTTTCCCCTTTGGTATTAAGTTTTCAGAGTTTTTTTTAATATATTCTGGATATTAATCCCCTATCTGAGGAGTAGATGAAAAGATTTATTTCTATACTGTAGGCTCTTTTTTCATGTTTTTCATTGTTTCTTTGCTGTTTGGTTTTTTAATTTGATGCATCCCATTTATTGATGCTTGGTTTTGTTTTTTGAGCCTTAAGGACCTTGTTAAGGAAGTCAGTGCCTGTACCACTGCATCTTTTGGAGAGTTAAGGCTGTTTTCCTCTTGCAGTTTCAGTTTCCGGTCTAATTCTGAAGCCTTTGATCCACTTTGAGTTGACTTTTCTGCAGAGTGAATGATAGGAATCTAGTTTTATTCTTCTACACACATATATCCAGTTTTCCCAACACCATTTGTTAAAAAGACTATCTTGCCTCTGACATTAGTTTTGGCAACTTTGTCCAGTATCAGATGACCATATCTATGTGGGCTTATCTGTGCATCTTCTATTCCAGTGGTTTTCATACTTATTTTGATGCCAATGCCTTGCTGTCTTTTTTCCAGAATTCTGTACTATAATTTGAAATTAGGTATTGTGATGCCTCCAGAATTGCAATTTTGTTCAATTATGCTTTGGCTATTGATGTTCTTTTATTTTTCCAAATGAAATTTTAGGTTTTTTTCCTACTTCTGTGAATGTCATTGATATTTTCATGGGGTTGAATTAACTGTATAGTACTTTTGGTAGTAGAGCCTTTTTGACAATATTAACACTGCCAATATTAATGGAGGTCTTTCCATCTACAAAGGTTCTTCTTCAATTCCTTTATTCAGTGTTCTATAGTTTTCATTATAGAGGGCTTTCACCTACTTGGTTAGATTTATTCCCAACTTTTTGGTATTGTTTTGGTTTGCTTTCTTTTGAGGCTATTGTGAATTGCATAGTTTTCCTGATTACCTTGTTGGTAGATTCATGAGTATAGAAAAGCTATTGATTTTTGAATGCTTATCTTGTATCCTGATGTTTTGCAGCATTCGTTTATCAGTTCTACAAGGTTTCTGGTGGACATTTTTGGGTCTTTTAGGATTAGGATCATGTCACCAGCAAACAGAGGTATTTTTAATTCTTTTTCTATTTATATTTCTTTAATTTCTTTATCTCATTTGACTGCTCTGGCTAGAGTCTCAAGAACTATACTGAATAGAAGTGTTTGGCGTAGACATCCTTGCCTTGTTCCTGATTTTTGAGGAAATGTTTTCAGTTTTTCTCCATTCAGTACGATTTTGCTTTGGGTTTATCATATATAACCTTTATAAGGTTGAAGTAAGTTTCTTCTTGCGTTTCCAGGATTTTTAACATCAGTGAGTGCTGAATTGTATCAAAGGATTTTTTTCTGCATACTTTGAGAAGATCATGTGATTTTTCTCCTTAATTCTATGTATATGGTGAATTACATTTATTGATTGATTTGCATATGTTGAATCAACTTTGCATCTCTGGGTAAAAACCAACTGATCATAATATATTATCTTTTTTCTTTTTGTACTGGGGATTGAACCCAGGGATGCTTAACCACTGATCAACATCCCAAACCCTTTTTTATATTTTATTTAGAAACAGGGTCTGAGTGAGTTACTTGGCACCTTGCTAAGTTGCTGAGGCTGGCTTTGAACTCATGATCCTCCTGCCTCAGCCTCCCAAGCAAATGGGATTACAGGTGTGCACCATCACACAGGCCTACTATCTGCTTGAAGAAGATAATATCTTTAGGATTTTTGCATCTGTGTACGTTGGGGATATGGTCTGTAATTTTCTTTCTTTGATTTGTCTTTGGTTTTAATATCAGAGTCATACTGCCTTCGTAGAATGAATTTTGCAGTGTTCCATCCCCTTCTCTTTCATGGAATAATATGAGGATCATTGGAATTAGTTATTTTTTAAAAGTCTGACAGAACTTGACTGAGAATTTAGCTGGTCCTGAGCTTATCTTTGTTGGAAGGCTTTTTAATGCTGCTACAATGTCATTGCTTGATTCTGGTCTGTTTAGGTTTTCTGTTTCCTCTTAGTTCAACTTGGATACAACACGTGTCTAGAAATTTGCCAATGACTTCTATATTTTACAGTTTATTGTACTGTACATTCAAAACAGTTTCTACTAATTCTCTAACTTTTGGAAATGTCTACAGTGATATCTCATTTTTCAGCCCTCATTTTGTTAACCTGGGCCTTCTACCTCTTTCTTTTGCTTAGTTTAACTAAGGGTTTATTGATATCATTTCTCTTCAAAGAAACAACTCTGTTGGATTGATCACTTGCATTTTTTAAATTCTCAATTTCATTAATTTCAGCTCTGAACTTGTTTCCTGTCTTCCTCTTATTTTGGAATTAGTTTCTTCTTTTTTTTTTTACCAGGGCCTTGAATTATAACATTAGATTTTTTTGTTATTTGAGATCTTTCCATTTTTTTAATGCAGGCATTCAATGTAATAAATATTTCTCTTAACTTTCTTCATATCATCCCAGAGATTTTGATATGATGTATCCATGTTTTTATTTATTTCTAAGAATTTTTAAATTTTTCCTCTGATTCATTCCTCATTAAAAAAGTATTATTTATTCTCCAGATTTTAAAATGATTTGCTTTTCATCTATTTATTTATAATTTAATCCATTATAATCTGTAAGATGCAAGTAATTATCTCTTTTTTTTATATTTGCTAGCACTTACTTTATGCCCTAAAATATTATCTATTTTAGGTAATATTCTATGTGCAATTGAGAGTTAATTCCATCATTGGTGAAATAAATATTCGATAGATATCTGGTTGTTTCATTTGATTAAAAGTATTTTAGTTCTGAAGTTTTTATTTATGTCTGGATGACCTGTCTAATAAATAGAGAGGTGTGTTGAAATCACCCAGTATTATCGTATTGGGGTCTATTTGATTCTATAGAATGAGAAAGGTTTTCTTTTTTTAACGTACATAGTTTACTGACATCTACAGCAGAAATATTTATAATATATCTTCTTGTTGGATAATTTCCTTAACAATTATGAAGTCACCTTTTTTTGTCTCTTATTAATTTTGGCTTGAAATCTACTTTGACAAACATGAGAGTTGCTACTCCTGCTTGCTTTTGGATGCCATTTGCATGGCATACCTTTTTTCATACTTTCATCTTCAGTAGGTGAATATCTTTACTTATGAGTCCCCTGTAAACAACATAGGATTGGGTATTGTTTTTTTTTTTTTTTTTTTTTAATCCATTCTGCCAATTTACGTCTCTTGGAGAATTAAACTACTTACATTCAGTGTCGGTATAGAGCAATGATTTTTATTTCATGCCATTTTAATTTATTTCTAATGCTTAATTAAGACTTGATTCTCCTTTAAATGAGACTTGTTCTAGTAAAATTTATTCATATTCTGGCTCATATTTTTTATTTCTTCTGCATAAAATATTTCATTGAGTATGTTTTGTACTGCTTGCTCAGGGGTTATAAATCATTTTAGTTTCTGCTCATCATGGAAAGCTTTTGTTTCACCTTCAATTCCAAAAAGTAGTTTTCCTGGATACAGCAGTCTTCGTGGGCACCCATTATTTTTTTAGGACTTGGCATATGTCAAGTCCTCCTGGCTTTTAAGATCTGTGCTAAAAAAATTAACAGAAAGTCTAATTGGTTTACCTTTACATGTGACCTGCCATTTTTCTATTGCTGTTTTAAAATTTTACCCTTCCTCTATATATTAGGCATTTTAATTACAATGTGTCTTACAAAAAATGTTTTTGATCTTGTCTGTTTGAAGTTCTAAAAGCCTCTTGCATTTCCATCTCATTCTAAAGGTCTGGAAAACTTTCTGTTATTATCAATTCATTGAACAGATTGTGCACTCCCTTAGTTTCTATTTTGATGCCTTCTTCTACAGCCATGATTCTTAGATTTGGTCTCTTAATATTATCTCAAATTTCTCAAATATTCTTGTCATGGTCTCTTAACATATTTTC
The DNA here is from genome assembly GCF_902686455.1 of Sciurus vulgaris. NCBI lineage: Eukaryota > Metazoa > Chordata > Mammalia > Rodentia > Sciuridae > Sciurus > Sciurus vulgaris. Next base: position 154,138,171 of record NC_136467.1, read on the forward strand.
TTTATTTCAGACTTTATTTCAAGATTATGTACTTTGACTTTATAATCTAAGAATCGATATTTCTGTGGCTTAATGGATTTCTGATGCTTTCAACTGAATTTTTATTTAACTTAATGAGTCTTTCATTTCCAGATTTTCTTTTTGGTACTTTTTTCAGAAACTCTGTCTCTTTAACAACATATCATTCACTGCCCGTATTTTCTCTTACTTCATTCCTTACACTTTTCTAGTTCATCGAACATTTTAACTATAAACTTTTATATTCCTTATGTGACATTTCCTCCACTATGGTGTACATGGGATTAATTGTCAATGTGTTGTTGGCAGTTTAGGGTGTTTCCTTGATTGTTCATATTGTTTTTATGTTTATTCATTTGTTGGGTTGATTATATCTTCTGCTTTTATGCAGGGGAATATGTATTGACCTTTTTTCTCTTAAGTGCCCTAGGTGGGTGAATATCCAAGCACTAATACTTCCACTCAATGTATGTCCTATGCTATACTCAGTATCAGCACCATTTTGAGAAGATGCTAAGTTCTATTAACTGCAGTTACTTCAGAGCCCAGGCATGTACTAATAAACCTTAAAGGTGGGGGAAGCTTATTGAAAATGCTGTCTACAGTTCCTCTAATCCAAGTATAAAATTATAGTAATGCTTTTAAATAGTTTGAAAAATTAGTTATTAAAGATTGTAAAATTTCTATTATACTATACAAGAGTTATAAAGGGGGAAATAGAAAAAATGGGCAAAAAGAGAAATAAATAATACAAACTAAGATAAAAAGAAGAAAAATAGGATGCACATATGAGGGAGGAGCTGGCAATGCAAGAAGAAAAAAAGACTAAGCACAGTTGTAACTCTAAGCTAGGAAAGTAATGACAGAATGATCCAGTCAATGCTTTCAAATATTAGAATACTATTAATTGGGGTGAGAGTTGCAATACTGAATAATAAGGAACTATTTATCAATTAAGTGTGAAAAGTAATATTTGTAAGATCAAACTTGAACCATTTATGATATTCCCTACCAAGGCGGGAAGATTTCTTACTGTTTCCCTGTTTTAGATTTCACGAGGATTTGGGATCTAAGGATGCCCACCATCCATTCCTCAGTTCTACCTCTACGTTTTCCTGGGTTTGGAGGTAGTGACCACATCAGCTCTCCTCTGAGAGTTTGAGGAGGCCCCCTCTGACCTGGGACTAGCTAGTTTTCTGTTAGGTCAGAGCAGACAGTCCCTAATTGTGACTTAGCAGCCGGGTGACTTCATTAAAGGCTGTAGTCATATGTACCCTCATGAAGTGAAGTTCTGTGTATCCTGTGCTGTCAAATTAATAGTGAGTCCTCATATACACTTCAGTGTAGAGTGTGACGGTCTAGGGTGGAAGTATTAAAGTCTTGTTGATGTGCCCTGGGTGGCACATGAAGGGTCTAGGGTTACTACCCCTCCCAAGTGCATAGGTCACAAGTTGGTGGGCTCCTATCTATCTGGGCACACTGGCAGTGGCTGATGTTTATGGAATGTAGTTCTGAGAGAGCTTATGTGTTGTGTACTGCCATTGTGAATGTGCTGAGGCTGTCTGCAGGCTGCTGGGGTCGCCCTCAGGAATCGCTACCTTGGGTCTATGCATCTGAATGAGAATCGAGTCACCTAGTAACACCAGGACTCACAGATGTGGACCCTCCTGGAGGAGCTGGCGCACAGGAGTTCCTTCACTGGCTGCTGCTTTTCTGTGCTGCATTGCTGGCTGTATCTTTTGGAGGTAGGGGTGGTGCAGGTTGCAGGGCTCAGGTGTTGCTAACTTTTGAGCCCAGCTCCTCTCCACAGGGGCTTCCTTAGCATGACTTAAAGCCAGGTGATTGTCTGCAGCTGTGAAGCCTGTGACTGCAGGCTCCCTGGGCAGGTGGTGGCACAGAGTCCTCCACCTGCTGATGCTGAGCATCAGGCTACCATCCCTATGACTGACTCCTGCTTCCAGGGGTGTGGCTTGCCGAGCATCTGCTCCCCTCCACTGGGCCTTCTTGTGGTGATACTGTCTGAGCACACTGTGGATGTCTGCAGGGGTGGTGCCTGTGGACACAGGCTCTCTGTGGGCACTCTGTGGGGCAGAATCCACCCTGGCTGTGGGCACTCTGTGGGGCAGAAGCCACCCTGGCTGCTGCAGGTCACCAGGGTTTCACCAGTCGCTGTGACGGGGTGGGACATCAGCTGGCCTGTCGCTGTCTGAGCTCCCGTGAAGGCTGTGGGGAGCACGGAGGTGGGGTGGACCCCTGAGTGAGCTGCTCTCAGGTCGGCGCACCCCACTCCCATCGACAGTGAGGGGATAGAGGTCGGGAGCCTGTGGCTGGCCCAGTCCCTCTGCAAGTTCCTTCTGGGAGTGACTGAGCCAGCTCACTCCAGGACAGTCCCTCTGGGTGTATGTGCTGCTATCTGGGTGAAGGGAGCAGCTCTGTTGAACGCACATATTCTCGAGAGGCCGCTGGCTGTGGACTCTAGGAAATCGCTGCCAGGCCCGGCTGAGCTTTCAGTCCACAGCTGGGTTAAATCAAGCCAGCTCCCTCACGGTCTCTGCTGCTTCTGTCCAGGTTGACTCGGTCTTTCCAACTGTTATTAAGGAAGCAGGCTTACAGGCATTGCCCTCCCGTGTCCTCCGTTACTCCTCCCCCACGCTGGTCAGGGTTTGGGGTCCAGGCTGTCCTAACTTTATGCTCTGTACCACTCCAAGCTCAAGCTGCCCAGTCCCAAGATGTAGGGAGTTTACTCAGCCACCCTCCCCTCTGGCCAGCTGCTCTTCCCGCCTCCCTTCTGGGCTCTGGCGGCGCCGAGTGCTGCCTGCCTAGCTCTGCTTGGCCATCCTCCAAGTTCTTCTGAGTTGGTCTTACAGGTGTCTTGGTGGCAGGGCTGGAAAGGTGACCAACACAACTCTATTTGTTCGTAAGCTGTGACGTACTCAGGACTCCTATTGCCAGCGGGGCACACTCACTGTGGGAGTAAGGAGGCTTTATTTAGGCAGATCAGCTAAAGGCTTCCCCTGGAGTGGAATGGTTCACAGTTCACAAGTCCACTAACCTCTGTGCACATGGTATGCTTGCAGGGGAAAAGAAAAATAAGAGATTTTGACAAAAGTAAAAGTCTTCCCAACTTCACTAATTGGCCGCTCGTGTGTAAAGCATATCCGTAAAGCAAAGTTGCTTGTTATTCTCATCAAAGGTTCAATGTTCTGCTGATAAATAGATGACGTCAGACTTCACAGTTGAAAACACTCATATTTTCAAGAGAGACACACAGTGTTCACCCAAGGGCTGTCTTCTGAAAATACTGAAGGAGAAAGCAATTTGGAATGTTGTCATTCAACCAAGTGTACTTAGACTTAGCTGGAATATTCTGGAAACAATAATTCTCATTCTCTGAATCACAACCATACATGCCATCCGTCAATCACAATTACTCTGACATGATGCTTGTGACACACGCTTGGTATCTGTCCCTGACACACATACAAGCTTGTTTTGAAAGTAATCAAAAGGAAGCACAGTTGCCAGTGTTGTGATTGCTACATCCATACCTGCCTGAAAAATATAAAATAACCGTTTTGTCTAAATGACTCTAATCTGCATAACGAAGGGAAGCTTTTCAGACTCTCTGGTTAGTGCTCATTAAGATCGCTGAGAGGATTGTCACCAGGTTTTGTTTCTGATTGGTGTGCCTTAATTAGTCCTCATTACACTAAGAGGTATGTATCATCTTCATTTTCACTAAAGCTTAGAAAATTAATTTTCCCAAGGTCACATGACACAAAACCAGGATAAAAAAGAAAAAAAAATTCAGGTCTGTCTGACCCCCAAAACTGTAACCTTCAGATGAGTACAGGGCTTACGTCTGCCTTGCCCCTCAGCTATCTGCATTTCAGGTTTGTTTTCAAAGTCTGGGGTCTAAAAGTTTGGTACCCGAAAATAGTTGTGTGCCAGCTAGGTTTCAGCAAATACTTAATGCTATCTCTGAACTGCAGAAGTTTAGAATGAGAGTGGATTTCTAAACTATCCCTCATTTTGTGAAAGAGAAAGTTGGGGCCACAGAAAGCAAGACTTCCAGACTTCCAGTGCCATAGGAGTCCCACCCATCCCTCCTCCATGACGGTGACGGAGGTAGCTGGAAAAGGTGCTTTGTCATCGCAGCACCTGCCGAGTGTCCACAATCTGTGCACAATGGTGCGCCTTCCGCTCACTTGTCTTGACAGGAGTGTTAATAAACGCTTGTTTCTTCCGTTAGTTTTGCTCTTATCAACATGGGGATGCATGCTGCTCATTATTCAGATGTCCTCAGGTTCCAATTAAATCAGCAAGACTTCAGAGATTCCTAATATAACATTTCTCTTTGGCATGCATTAAGCTTCTGCACAGAACAAAAACAAATAAGCAAAGTAAAATCTATGCATCCATACGTATGTCTAGATATATGTGCGTGTGTGTACATATATATATATATAAATGAATTGGCTGTCACCATCTTCCCCAAAGAAGCTTTACCTCATTCGTACACTGGGAAGCTGGCTTATTAACAGAAGAAGGCAGCCCAAACCATGTGGAGCATCGTTCTTTCAATAGACCCTAGAACAATTTTTAATAAAAGCATTAATAAAAACTGTATGCTTATGAGGCTTCATTATGAAATAGTTTTCTAATGCAAATTTTAATCTCCCTAAAATCAGAAAGTATTTAAAAGGATTATATTAGCTATGTCTTTACAGGGAAACAGACTCTAAATATCACTAAGGAGATGGAAGTTTGCTGTGGAGATCATTACTTCTCAATGGAAGCATGCAGAGATACTCAGAAGGCCTCCTGCTGGCCTCCAGTCAGGGAGTGCCCGGATGTGGCCTCAGGACCCAGGGGCCCTGGTGGAGCGTGGTGAGGTCCCACCCGGACCCGCTCCCTGTGCACCTGTGGGACAGCCAGGGCACCACTGGTGAGGTTGCTGTGAAGTGAGGCTTTCCTACACGGAACTCCCGGCCCTGGAGCAGATTTCCAGAAACCCTGGTGCCTCCTCCTCGTCTCAGGGATCATGAGAAGCTTGGTTACCTTTCTGTCTCTGCCGTTGGGGACAAGACATTGAACTTCAGGTTTATTTTATACTCTTTATATGTTCTTCATCTGCAGCACAGGGAAGAATTGCTAGCACTTTTCAAAAGATTCTTCTGGGAATGAAATCTGATCATAGCTATGAAAATACTTTGCAGCATACAGAATACAAAAGTATTAGTTTCTAGCCTCTATACAGTAACAGCAGAAAGATTGATTGTTAAAACTACATGAAAATTACTGTAATATGATGGAAGAGTCTTAAAGATATAACATGCACTTTGACTTAATAGCTCCTCTTATAGGAATCTATTCTGAAGAAATAATCTAAGGTGTGATCAGCAGTGCACACATAAAGACATTGTCAGCAAAGCTGCTGATAATAAACCGTAAGCACAAAAAAGCAAGTGGGTAAGCCTGGGAACAACCCAAATTAAAAAAAAAAAAAAAGTGAATTGCATCGAGTTAGTAAATCTTCCTGTGTAAACATCATGTCTTTGAAAATCAATTATACTATCATATGTGAATAATACAATAGTAACTGTATTTCTAATACCATCATGCGTACACATTGTGTGCATGTGTGTGAAGAAAGAACAGAAAAGGAAGCAAAGACTACCACGTTATGTCTGGGTATTGGAATTATTAGTGAAATATTTGCATTTGCTTTATAATTTTCTTTCTCTTCTAAATTTTTCAATAGTAAACTTGCTCTGTAGATCATTAATAAAATTCAATGATGAAAAAAATCTCACATATAAATATTTACGAGAACATTCTGAAGTATTGTAAGTATAATTATAATTACCACTAACAGAGGACTCTTAACTAATTGTTAGGCATTGTGCCATCAATTTTATGTATGGATGCTCTTTTGCAAATTCTATGAGCTAGATATGCCTATTATCAAATTGAGAAAATTATGTCTCAGGCTAAATATTTTGCCCAAGGGCATAAGATGATTGGATGGTAAATACTTCAATGAAAATCTGATCTGTAGAATTCTGAGACTTAATTGTTCAACCACTATATTTTCTCAAATAACCAACTAACCAAGAGTAATTAGCATGCTCCTCTCAATAACTTACTCAGCAAAGAAACAAAAAAAAAAGAATAGAGGAAAATAAATTACTTAGTCCCTATCTTCTGAGCACTGAAGATCGATTATAAGAATGAATTCACAAACAACCCATATATTATGTTTGTATACTTTCAACGTGATATGCATTAAATATATAATTTATTCACTATACAACATATAACATGGGCTATAAAATACATCCTAAATGCATGTGCATTGTGTGTATCAGACACATGCTGCACACATTGCATGGTGCACTGCACTGGAGCATGCGCACATCATGTAACACACACAGGGAGACCACAGAGCACTGTACCAACCCCACAAGCTCCAGAGCCCGGCAGACATGATTTACAAAGCTCACTCTGCCATCTGGTTGGGTGACCTTGGGGGAGTTGCTTAACCTCTCTCTGAAAAGTTTCGGGATCCAAGAGTGTGATGATAAATATTGAATTCATACGATGCACAAGAACTAAGCGATATAATGGATGTATCAGAAACAGTGTCAGACACAGGGAGGTGGGCGTCGTTTGGGACTTTACAGCTGAGGGGACTTCTGTGTCCCTTGTCTCTGAACGCTTCCTACAGGCTGTGCGTGGCACCTGTAGCTGTGTTTCCTATCTGGCTAGAGGTGCCATCAGGGCAGAACATGGGCCGGCTGTCTTCCCTCTGCACTTCTGCAAAGCACGGTGACAACTGACAGGGACTTGGGTTGGAACCATACCTGAGAGCTCCTGCCACGGAGGCCCACTTCGTCTCTGCTTGACGGTGGACCGTGAAAGAGGAAGAACTGAAGCGGGTCCAGTGGCCACGGACGTTCAGGAGTGGGGCAGCCAGCGCCAAGAGCGGGGTGCTAATCTGTGACCTGTGATGACACTGGACGAGCTTCCACCGGGCTCGTGGAGCCAGGAACCCAGAAGAGGGCCGCAGGGGATTGCCCTGCTTGGGTGGCAGACAGGGCTGGCTGCTGACCTCAGTCCATCCACACCACTGACAAGGACATGGCTCTGCACAGGTGAAAGAGACTGAAGGACACAGCAGAGGAAGTTTCAAGGGCCCCCGTCTGTTCCACCCCCACTCCCATTTCCCAAGCATTGTCGTGGGTCCTGACGACAGTGACCCTGGTGTCACGAAAAACACGGATTTTTTTTTTTTTTTTTTTTAACTCAGACACTAGAAGAGAAAGTAGCCTACCTCTTCAAGAACCAGCTCTTCACAAACACTGCCTCCCACTCGCGGGTGGGAGACTTGTGTCCCCAGCATCAGTGGGTGAAGGATCCACATAAGAAACGGTTTCAGATAAATGAGGTTTGTTTCTGCAAGTGTGACTTTTTATAACAATGATCTTATTGGAACTTTTTATAAATTGTGTATATTTCTCTTCCGCCAAACCTTAAATGGAATCTAATAAAGGTAAGCAGCGAACAGTATGTTTTACACAGAATAAAGATTAGAATTACTTTTCCTTAATTTGAAATTATCATGCTGACATCCTCATGGTGCCTCTCAGTTGTTGTCCGGTGCAGTGAGCAGCTCTGTCCTCAGTCGGCGTTGCCCTCTGTCAAGTCCTCTGCCCTGTACTACTGACCCAAAATCGCTCCAGCAGAGGACTCGCTGTATCTGCTGCCTGCGACTTTTCCTTTATTCCCTCTCTTCCCAGATGTCGCCCTCCCTGGCGCCTGCCTCCTCCTGTCTGTCTCCTGCGGCTGGTAACCCAGGCCCCGGAGCTCTCCGCTTCTGATCTCAAATGGCGGGCCACTTCACTCTCGAGGAAACACAGAGAACGGAATCTGAGCAAGAACCTGAAAGGTTGGCTTTAATGCCCGGGTTTATAAAGTTCATTATTTCCATATTTAAAAAAAAAAAAAAAAAACTATTTTATGGATTCTCATTTATTTTCCAAGTGGTTCTAAATAGTTGAAATTACTATTGGACTCTAAATAAATGAAATTAGAGTAAGACTCTGTGGGGGTGAGGAAAGAAGAAAGCAGAGGATGGTGTTTACTGGCAACTGAAAAGCCTTCCAGGGGACTTGAGTCCGTGGAGCACCGCCCAGCAGCCCTGAGACTAAGCTCTTCCGTAGGATCAAAGGGAAAAACAGCATCCAGATGCTAGATGCCACTTCCAGCAGAGGTGGTTCAAGTCCCTTCGAGATCATTCACTCCCACCCTGTGACTGCACTGCTATCCAAGCTCGGCTGCACAAAGGCAGCTGGCGACAGGGCTGTGCAAATGTTCTTCTCTCACATATCAGTCCCCTGCCACTTAACCCGTGCTCAGGTCACAGGGAACGTTGTTTGATGGAATCCTTGGGAGTATGGGAATAGAGGAATTTTTAAAATTAATCTTTGAAATGTTTAATTTTGATCAATTAAGCTTAAATCTTTTGATGTTGCAAAGAAAGACCTTTCTTGAAATTCTAGAGTCAGAAAGTCATAAAATTATACACATGCCTCTGATATTCCATATTTTAACACAGAAAAATAAACACTGCCCTATAATTGGAGTGCATGATTTTGTCTTTAGATATTATTCTCTCGTTTTCAAAAATTGTCAAAGTGTGTCTTGCTATCTGAGCAAAGACAGAATTACTCCAAAACTCAACAGAAAGCATTTTACTACAAATATGATATCTTTTGAATTTGACAACCTGTTTTCCAACAAAGGACACAGGGAAGACCTACCTTCCCAAAGAGAATTTCCTGTTTATCACCCGCTGTTTGCAAGGAGAAAAGGCAAGTGCCATCACCCACTCCCCACAGACTCCCTCGCTGCTCCTGCCTCCCAGGTCTCCCCACAAGGCCCCATGGGAGGCTGTGGCAGTGGCCTCTGAACATATTTCACAGGATGGACACAGCCCAGCCAGGGTGAGCTCAAAGACCGTAACCAGCGCCTGTGTTCTCTGTGCACAGACGGCCGAGCTTCTTCCTCTGATTCCTGGGCTCATCGTAGACCCCAGAGTGAATCATGGCCAGAATTTTAACGGTGTTCCAATACAAATCCAATGGCCAGGCTATTAAGAAGTCAAAAGTGGCCCTAGGTCACTACGGAGCCTTTGAAATGGGGCTAACCCAAGTAGAGACAGGGACCCATAGGTTTCTAAGATTTCATATGAAAAAGTGAAGATGTGATCTCAATGACAATTTTCATATTGACTACATGTCAAGGTTACAATACTGGGGATCTGTTAGGCTTGATAAAATAAATCAGATTTTTAAAGTGATAATAATGTCTTTTGACCCACATAATAGAGTGGAAAACATTAGATTTGGTCTCTAATGACAGACAAGAATTTATGCAGGTAGTTGATAGGATGAACATGTGAAGCGTTCCCAGTTTTAAAAGTTAAAGTTCCAGTAATAGTTTAGAGACTTCAGTCACATCCAATTGAGAGCACAATTCACATATGGAGAAGTGTATTTTTTTTTTTAAGTAGCTAAAAGAAGCTTAATCTTTCTCAAGAAAGAGCTCCTTCCCTTGGACTCCTAGTAGTTGACTTAAAACAATCAAGCAATTTGCAAGGAGAGAATACCCTGGGCTGCCCCCTTCCTCCCAGCTTGTGCTCCCTATCAGGACTGCATTGCTGGTATTATTCTGCAATCCTATCTTAGATAATATCTGATTAATGTAGTTCTTTTTATTGAAATACAGAGCACTGATTATAATATACAGATTTCCAAAACCACCTCGGTAATTATAGGCCTGCAAAGCAAACTCTGTTCTTTATCCTCTCCAAAGGAAGTTTCATTATCCCTGTATTATCCTGCACATGGAAGAGAATTTCCTGAAGGTGACCTTTTCACAGGTGGTAACCATAGTAACGGATTTCCAGCCGCCAACTCTCTGACACTGCTTGTGCCTGCAAACCTGGCAGGATGCGCAGGACCCAGGCTTTGGGTCCCCCTCCAGAGACAGAAGCTGCGCAAATGTGTATCAATCTCAGAGTGAGATTTTCAAAGAAATTTAAAACTATCTTCTCCCTTGCTAATCAGAAAGGGATCTCTCCCCCCCAAATCCTGGTAATACACTCAGAGACTATTAAAGGAAAAATAAAAGATGTGGATCTTTAAGAGTTGCATGGAAAAAGAAAATTGGTGCTTACATTATTTTAAAATAGGACATTCAACGGATCAGCAAACACCACTTTGGGCGTCTGTTCATTGCTTTAAAGCACCTGCAGAGTCCCCAGGAGCCATGAGGGCAGTTGCTGGTCCTCATCCATGGGGAATGGGCTTGCTGTGTCATCCTAGGGAACTGTAGCCTCAGCACTCCGTTCAGAAAGAGAAAATTCTGGAATCAGTCAGAAAATTGAGAGGTAGACCTCCCAATTGAACGTCAGCCTAGAAAACACCAAAAAGGAGAAGGGAAGTGTCTAGCCATTGTAAGCAAATGATGATACAGCACTCCTGATGTCTGAGGGATGAGAACACAGTGCTGGTATTTACCTACAGGAAAGAGCCGAGTCTCTGCTTCCCCAGGAGGAAGGCAGGCAGGCAGGCAGGCTGGCTCACTGATAGGACCTGTTTCTTTACTTTGTGTGTGGGAGGGGGGCAGGATTCATTCATATTTTCAGTAAATATGTTTATCTCTGGGCTTGTTTTCTAAGATATGAGAAAACTGAAACTCCTCATGTGTTTCTTGTGAAATATTTATTAGTCATGCCTGCCCCTATTCATCCTGGTATGGTACCTTCATATTCTGCTGTGTTTTGTAATTATGATGCTCTTACCTCATTACGAAATTTCTTGGACAGGAAACACAGACTCTTCTGTGTATACATACAAATAAACTCAGATACTCAGTGGACACAGCCTATTTTCCGCCTTCAGGCTCTTTCTTTATCCTGATTTGTGGGTGCCGGCAGTCTCCTGCTCTTCTAGTTACTGGGAGACTGCAAGCTTCCCTGGGTCCAGCCCCTGAAGTCTTCACAAATCCATTCAATGACTTCATTTCATCATACTTTGGATTTTCGTTGTTTTCTGGTCTAATATGTCTTTCATTTTCCTTAGATATCCTGTGTGTTTGCTCAAGTATTGTCAGTCCTGTCAGTCTTTCCTCGAAACCCCAACACGGTCTTCCTCTAAGATGTTCCCAGTAAGGGCCTCCCTCTCTTTAGGGTGGCTTCTCCATTCGTCCCTGTGTGCTTCCTTACCTGTGAGTGCCTGTCCCTCTGGTGCACCCCCGTAAGTTTTCTTTTCCTACCTGTCCTTCTCAACCTCCCTCAAAACTTTTTACTCTATCCTCTTTCCTTCTCAATTACGTGCTTCAATATAAAATATTCTCCAAGGTGCCTGTAGGTCTGAATGCAGGTATACATGAGGGGAGGCAAAGATGCTGTGCTTTCCTGTCCAAGAAATTTTGCAATGAGATAAGAACATCATTATATTTAAACCCAATGGCTCTTTGAAGCAGCTGAGTAGATTAAGGGTATTTGTACAGTGAAATCTTTCCATTTAGCCTCTCTGAGATCCTCCAGCATGCTGATGTTGCAGATGCTGAGCTTTATGGGAATTATGCCCTAGAACCTTCTGGGTCTAATGCATGGAAAGATGAGCATCTTCCTAAAGTGACACCATGAATCCAGGCAATTCTCACTGCCCAGGGTCAACAGAGGGCCTGGTATGGAACTCAGAGACTCAGTCACTTCCTAAATAACACAAGGATGGATGACACGCATTGTCCCTCACGGCTTCCCTTCATTGAACCATGAAAACTCAGCGTTCACCCTGGCTCGGTAGCAGAAGGGAGAGCTACCAGGAGCCTGCACTGTCTAAGACGGTTGGAAAGGCATTGCAAATCAATTTCCACTCTGCTTCGGAGAAGGGGGAGATGGGGCTTTCCAACTCTTCCCACCAGGTGCAGCTGCAAACCCCAGACATTATACACCAAAGAAGCACAAGAAATTCTCTTTTAGTCAGCTTTTTCACTGCTGTGAACAAAAGACCAGATGAGAACAACTTACAGGAGGAAAAGTGTATTTGGGTCTCAGTGTTTCCATAGACTCTTGGCTGCATGGCTCTGGGCCTGATCCATGGCAGAGCATCATGGAGGAAGGGCATAGTGGAAGGAAGCAACTAAGGACATGGGAACAAGGACGCAAATATAACTGCTCACCAGAGACAAATTCAACCCCAAAGGCATGCCCCCAGTGACCTGCCTCCTCTGCCTAAAACCACCTGTCTCTACCTGCCTGTGGTTACCACCCAGTTAATCCATCAGTGGATTCATCTGATGATTAGGTTAAGCCTTTTATAATCCAACTATTTCATCTCTGAAAATTCTTGCATTATCTCATACATGAGTTTTTTGGGGAAACGTCATAAAAAGATCAATATAATTAGCAAATATCTAGCAAGACTGACAAAGAAAGAGAAAGAAAACTAAATTACCAATATCAGAAGGGAAACAGGAATTATCACTATAGACCAAAGAGGCATCAAAGAGATAATAAAGAAATACCACTAGTACACTACACACATAAATTTGATTTCTTGGACAAGATGGATCATTTTCTTAAAAAAACACAAACTATCACAACTTATCCAATATGAAATAGTTTGTATTCGTAACTCTATAATCACTAAGAAAATTTAGTTCATGATTTTAAAACTCCCAAAAAAGAAATCTCCAAACACAGATGATTTTAGGAGAATTCTTTATGAAGAATTAACACCAATTTGATTCAAACCTTCCCAGATGATAGAAGGAGAAGGAATACTCCCCAATTCACTTTTGGCATGCACTATTTCTCTACACCAAAGTCAGACATAGGCAAAACAAAATAAGAAAATAACAGCACAATATCCCTCAAGAATATAAACACAAAAATCTTAACCAAAATAACTAAATAGAATTCAACAATCTATATAGAGAAATATACATTATGGCTAAAGGGGATTTGTTTTAAGACTCCAAGGCAGGTTAATATTTGAAAAGTACATTAATAAAATCCACTCTCTTAACAAAATAAAAGAAAAATGTTTTAATCAATGCAGGAAAGCATTTAACAAAATTTAGCACCTTTAAATAATTAAAAAATGCTTGGAAAAATTAAATAGCAAGGAACTCCTTCAACTTGATAGTGATCATTTACAACAAAAAACTAATGATAGCATTTTTCTAATGGGAAAAAAATGAACACTTTTGCCCAAGATCAAGAACAGTGCCAGGATGTCCAATCACCACACTTACTTAGTGGTAACGGAAGTTCTAGTTAGTGCTACATGACAGAAAGAGGAAATAAAAGACACACAAATTGGAAAGGAAAATATAAAACTGGTCCCAGTTGCAGAAAACATAATAGCCTACATAAAAATTAGGAAGGAATCCACAAAATTAACTTCTAGAATTAATTAGGAAGTTCTGTAAGATCACAGGCTATAAGATAAACATTAAAAAATAAATTGAGCTTAATACATTAGTAGTAAACATGTGAGCATTGCAATTAAAAATGCAGTATTTACAATCGCTCAAAAAATTAAATTATTAGGTAAAAATATAACAAAGATGTAAAGAACTTGTATGCTAACAGAATTGATGAAAGAAGTCATGTTTTAAATAGATATACCATATTCACGAATTTTAAAATCCAGTGTAGAAAAGAATTAATTTCTTCCAAATTGATATGTAAGTTAAATGCTATTTCTGTTAAAATGGAGAGAATATGTGTGTAGCACAGAAATAATTGCTAAGACGTATGTGGAAATGCAGAGGAAGAATAGCTAAAACAATTTTTACAAAGAACAAAGTAGAGAGAGTCCATCTATCCAATTTAAAGATTTACTGTACCAAGGTATTAATTCAAAGATTAAGGTACTGGCAGAGGGTCAGACACATTGGGCACTGGAACAGAACAGAATTCAGGAATAGTTCCACACACTTAGGGACAACTTCTTGTGACAAGTATACAAAAGCAAATCAAGGAAGGCAAGAGCTTTCAACACAAATGGTAAACAAGCCAGATGACCTGCACTGGATGAACTGAAGTCACAGTGCATCTCCATTGCACAATAGTAACAGTAACAAGAGCAAATTGTTGAGATACGCAATAACTTGGATTGATCACCAGAGAATTATGCTGAGTGCCAAAAAAAAAAAAAAAAAACCATCCCCAAAGGTAGCATACCACAGGATTTTTGAATCACATATAAGATTTATATAATATTCTTTGAAATGGAAAATTATAGGAATGAACACCGACTCACGAAGGTCTCGAGTGGGAAGAGAGTTGTGTGTCTATCAAGGGTGACCGGATGGACCCTGTGATGCAGGCGCCTTCTCTGTCCTGACTGCACCAGTGCCTGGCCCAGATGTGGCACTGGGCTGTCACAGCCAGACTGCAGGGGCAGGTAACATATGGAAGGGACCCGAGCAGAGGGCAGGGGGTGCTTTGAATTAGTTCTTACAACTGTATGTGGAGCTATTAGTCTCTCATATTTTTAATTCAAAACTGAAATTTGCCTATGGAAAACAAAATAGTTTCTATTCAAAAGGATAAATATGTCCATGCACTAAATAAATACACCAAACTCACATTGCTTCATGTACAGAAGCTCGGTTAGCATAAGCATTCGTCAAAGCCCCAACCTAGGAGAGGGTGCCTTTTCTGTAAAGTGGGGCACACACAAGCCCAAATGGTTTACCAAAAAGAAAATAACAAGATGTGTGATTTTAAAACATTCTTAACACCCAAAGCGTTCTTTATGGATAGTCACATTGGAAAACCCTGTGGCTGCTTTTTTCCTGAGAGAGGGTGCAGTCTTATCTGGAACAGCAGCTCAATTAAAAAGACTTTTGAAAACACACTTTCTCCTTTTTCCTACATCCTGAAGTGAAATGCTTGGAACACCTGTGAATCTAATATTTAAACTATGCAGAGAGATAATCCTCTTCTTGTGATTGATGGAGGATAAAAGGCTTCTCAAAGCAACAAAACACGGCACTGTTATGTAACTGTCCCAACACACCTTGGCGCTCTCTTCAATTTCCTGCCTCTTTCCCTTTTAACACCTCAGTAATAAACCTTCATCTGGGCCCCTTCGCCTGTGCAGATGGAGATTTTAAGAAAAGGGTTTTAAAAAGATCTAAGTGAATTCAGTGTCATATCTTGCGTCCCTGAGCACCGTATTCTTCAGGAGGCTTATTAGCTTATTATTTTCCGTGAAAGCTGAAAGCACATTGTGGACCCATCTATTGTCAGCCAGGCATTTCCACCACATCTTGACTTGGTAGGCCTGGGAGTTACCATAGTTACCAATTAACTCCCCAGTCCTTAATGCATTAGACCTCACGGAGAGAGGCTGTTTACATTATGAAAAATGCATTTGTTCTACATAAATTAGGGGAACACGGTGGACGCATTCTTACTGCAAAATAACATTAACTCACCTCTCATTAAATTCTTTTTTGAAGTTTTTAATCTAAGCTCCAAAATTAATACAAATCTTCATGTTCACCTTGGACTATCTTAGCCTGAAATACAGCTAAAATACTGCTTCGTTTTTGTTTTTAGACTATGTCACATTGTTTATCAGTCCTATTAACACAATCTATATTTTCTAGAATCCAGTCATGTCCCAAAGTATTTATCAATGCACTTACTGTTTAAAAATATTTAAATAAAAACCATACTTCCTAAATTATTTTACTAAAGTACCTTAAGAACATACATGAAAACCATTATAATGGTATACTCTTTTCTTAGAAAACAAATCATAGTTTCTAATTATATGGCATTTGAGACAATATGAAAAAGTCAATAAAGTTTGTTTTTTCTGATCTTTGATATATTAAATTCTCATATCAATTTATCAGAATAAAAAATTTGTCTTGAATTCTATATTTTGTCTTTAGACATTTAAAACATTCATAGCTACACTATAAATTAAAAATAAAAACCTAAGAATTTAAATATCTTAGATCCTTATGATAGTTACTCTATTTTAACATAAAAGAAATGTGTTAGCCGGGCACAGTGGCACATAATCCCAGTCACTTGGGAGGCTGAGGCAGGAGGATTGCAAGTTCAGGGCCAGCCTTGGCAACTTAGAGAGGCCCTAAGAAACTCAGGAAGACTCTGTCTCAACAGAAAAAAAAATTTTTTTAAAGGACTGGGGATGTGGCTCAGTGGTTTAAAGTCCCTGGGTTCAATCCCTGGTCCAAAAAGAAAAAAAAAAAAAAAAAAAAAAAAAAAAAAAGAAAGAAAGAAAAGAAAACCAAAAAAGAAAGAAAAGAACGAAAAATATCTTAAACATCAACATATGACCTGCTGAGGAGGAAATAATTGATTTTGTAATGATTTTTGCCTATGCCTTATTCACATTATTCTAATGTTATCCAAATAATCATACACTTTTATGATATGACTGTAATATGAATCAAAAAAACTAAAACGAATGACTCTTTGCAGTGAATACCTGCTGTGCTCACAGTGGAACAAACTCCACGCCCCTGAGCAGGTGAGCGTCAGCTGCATTGGGACATCAAAACCAGCTGCAGGGCGCACCCGCCCTGAGGCCTCAGGAGGGACCCAGGCGCCTGTGTACGCGGTGCTGCGGCTCCGGCTCCCGCTCCGCCTCCCACACGTACTGCACAGCACAGGCCGGGAGCCAGACACCGGGCGTTCCTTCTGCCTCACCGCCCACCGCGCACGGCCCCGTCCAAATGCTGGAAAGCTGTCGTCGTCGCTCCTGCTCACTGCCTGCTCCCACCGTCTCCATCCAAGCGTCACAGTGGCTCCCTAACTGTGCCCCGCGTCCAGAACTTTCCATCCATCATGCATTTCTTTTCCACGTTGCAGCCAGGCCTCGTCCTGACCTAAAATAACACGTATGGCCATGCCTTTCTGCATGGTTAGTGCGTGATCAAGTCCACACCCTCTAAAGCCCACCATGCACTCCTGTTCCACTGCTGAACACTCAGTGGGTCGACAGGAGCCTACAGCCCCGCGCCGTCATCCGCTGGCACCTCACAGAGCTCCTCCCTGTTCCCCAATCCTTTGACCCACCTCCCTCGCGGCAGCCTGTGGTTCACCAGTCCACCGCTGAGACCCCAACCCCCATCCACCCCACGATGGGCTATGAGCTTAATAAGACTTTGAGGATGACTCAAAAACAAAGACCTGCAGAGTCACCCGGTGATGACAGAGATGAAAACACGTAAATGACAGCAAAAGCTTAAATCAAGGAGTAATTGACAGAGGCGCATCAAGGAACAGGTGAGGCCCCCTGAGAAGTCCTTTCCGTGGCCAGTGACTCCACTTCCCGTGACCTGATGAAAGCCTTCAAGAAGCTAACCTGTCGGACAAAGGCCCTTCGTTCTCCAGAACAGGTCTCCACTTCAGCCACCCACCTGCCCTCGCACTCGGATGAGTCCCCGACATCCGCGCTTCTTCCTGACTCACACCTTGGCATATGCCAGCTGCCTTCCTCAGCTTCATCTCCTCACCCCTCTGGGCCTGAAGACTCCCCTTCCTCATCAAGATCCAGTTCAAACCTCCCCTCCATATTGATGGCTTCCCTGGTCCCCGCTGGTCCCGTAACCACATGCAAAGGAAATCTGGGTCACTCCTTCTGAACTCTCATGTTTTCAATGCAAAACTGACTTTTCAAGTAAACAAAATAACTCAGAATTCATGAGGTTGTGAGGTAACAGGTGTTCCTCTGCCCTGCTGACAAAAGGATAAATTGAGGTGACTTCTGAAGACTTGGCAAATGTCCCCTGGAAACACATGTTTCTTAATGTCTCTCTCCCTTTCCCTTGAATTCTTCCTCTTTAGCTAAAACTGTAATGAGAAAAAATGAACATATATGTAAAGGGTATTATTTAAGTCCCACTAATATAATATTAAATATTAGAAGTAACACAAACAACCAACTCTACAGAAATACTTTAACTATACTATGGGGAAAAGAGACAATCTACTTAAACTATAAAATGGGAAAAAGAGACAAGAGACAAGCCTAGCCGTTTGCATAGTAAACAAAGCATAATATAAAACTTTATGAAAATTTTTACTTTTTAAAATAGTAAAAACATGCATATTAAAAAGATGTGTAAAATATATCACAATGCTACAGTGGTTTCCCAGGTAATAAGGTTGTGGGTAAATTATACTTTTTCTCTTGCTATCATTATACACTGACTATGTATCCAATTAATAGAAGATGCTATATTTATATACACAAATTAACAGATTGTTCAACTGAATTAATCCACCATTCATCTTTCCATTCATGCATGATCAAAAAGAGTCACTTAAATGGCTTTGTGCAGATACAGCCTTAGTCGTAACTAACTTTTTCTTCCCCAAATCACTGAAATGAGGGGTGCTAGGGACTTTGATCCTGGCTTATCAGCCAGAGAAAGCCCAACTCTGGATAGCAGCTTTCAGGAACCAGACGCGTGGTAATGGAGAAACGTAAGCAGCACAGAGACTCTGAAAGCTTGCCCTACTACAGAAGTGGCATCGTGACTGCTAATGACCTTCAAAACACAAGAAATCCATTCCATCCAGGTCATGCTGACATTTTACTTATTACTGAAAAAGTCACTTTCAAAGAGCCACTGAACAATCACAGAAAAACTTTAATAGATTCTATGTAAAACCAATTTTACTTAACTCATATTGATTTCTCTTTCTCTCTTGTCCCTCGTTTATTATTCTTGGGGACATTTTGAAGTACAGATGGATATGTCTTGAGCACAGCATGTGGACAATGTCCCTTGAACATGGGTCTTGTGGAAGAAATTTTTCCATTTGGTATCTGGAGTTCTTGAGCTGAGAAACGAGGATGGCACCCCACACCCCTACCCTGTTCACCGGAGGATCACGGAGAGGGCTGAATGGGAACCTTGAAAGGGACGGGAGTGGGACATCATGATGGCGCCTAAGCTCCTGACGGTAGCCAGGTGGTAATCATTTTGCTGGAAGAAGAAAAAGCCGCACTGTGGACATCACACAGCATCATTTCTGAGTTCCCAGCAGCTATTAATCCGAGAACATCGTCTAAAAACCTGAACTTTCAGTCACTCAGATGCAAAGAGAATTGAAGAACTGCTACTTTGAAGGGAACGTGCTGCTCTTTTTCCTTGAGGCCCTTGTCAGTCTCCTATAATCTGCGCCTTTGGTACCAGGATCCTGGGAGAAAGCTGCCAAGGACAAGCTCAGAAGAATCTGTGGCTACAAAGCAGCAGAGAAGTCAACTGACTTAAATGACGCCTCCATTGTCACACTGATTGACTGCAAAAAAGAGTCAAAGGAAAAAATAAAGCCCAATCTCTCACAGGCTGAGCAAATTCCCAACAGAATTCTTTAATAAGCCTACTCAGCAGCCAACACCACCTGGGCAGGTCCTGCTGTCACTCAAAAAGCAGCTGAAATTCTTGCATTTTTCAGCATGTTATCACTTAGTAAAGATGGTTGAAAGTTGTTGCTGTTTCATTGTTTTCTTTTATTCCTCAAAACTTTCTTTTCTTCTGCAAGCCGATTTTCATAGGTAGAGCCCTGATCTGCAGCATCTGAGGAAAGGAGTCTGCACGATCCTGCCTGTCTAGGGTCAGAAAATCTCATGACCTTCAAACTGAAGTTCAGAATTCAGGGGCTCAGTTCCCAAAGATTAATTCTCTGGAAATGAAGCATCAAGTTGGTTTATGGGGAAGAACACAGACCCCTGGAGGCTCCTGCATGGAGCCTCTGAAGATGCTGGCCCAGAGCTTCTGCAGAGCTGCGAAGCACTCTGTCATCAGGACCTTGATCTTCCAGGAGTGGGGCCAAAGGACAGTGGGAAACAAGGGAGAATAATGGTCCAGACGGAGGGTTGCTTGCTGTGTGGTTTATGGCAGTTCACTCGCCTTCTCTGTTAGCATTTCCCCGCGTCTGAAATAAAAGAAATGCTTCCTTTTCATGCTTTTAAAACGCAGCAAGCAATCGTGCCAAACAGCAAATTCCATTTCATGAAGTCCTCTGAGGCCCTTCAGAGCAGCGATCCTCAGCGTAATGGGAATGCAGTGGGAGCCACAGTAACAGGCCCCGTGGGCTGGGAAGGTAGGAAAGAAGGGTGTGGCCTGCCTTCCAGAGGCTGTCCCTGAGCTTCCGCTTTAAAAGGCAACAAAGGGCACACTCTCCTGGTGAGACG
This sequence comes from Sciurus vulgaris, assembly GCF_902686455.1. Lineage (NCBI taxonomy): Eukaryota > Metazoa > Chordata > Mammalia > Rodentia > Sciuridae > Sciurus > Sciurus vulgaris. Next base: position 154,158,465 of record NC_136467.1, read on the forward strand.
ATCAAAGGTAAAGGCACGGGAGTCTAACTTTCCTAACCACAAATGAGACATCAGCAGAGCTGCAGACATTAAAGAAAAGCGAAAGAGAGCAAACCCCAGATCCCTTCCTTAAAAGTCCAAGTCCCTCAAGTGAGAACAGAGTTTTGCTAGGCTTTTGAGTTTTAAGAGGTTTTTAACTGAAGTAAATAGTTCTCCATGGGCAACAGCTGACTTGTCCTATCTCAGAACCTAGCCACACACGCTACACCAAGTCCAGTTCCCATTACATCTAGGGGTCACTGCAGGTACCTGCTTACGACTTGAAAATGTGTTCAGCCTCACAGCCTCATGCAGATTGCAGGTGTCAATTCCTAACAGGTGTCAACCCCTTAGGCTCCCAGAGCTCATGGCAGACCCTGCCAGCAATCGCAGGAAGGAGGGCAAGTCGGCAACCATCAAGAGTGTGGAATGGCACCAGGCGGAAGCCCATGCTCCCATTTCCCATTCCTGCGCTAAGGAAGAGGGCACCGGGTTTGGAGTCAGAGGACCTGACTTCTAATGCATTAGCAAAACACATCGCTTGCCCATGCCTTTGAATTTCCTGCACAAAGGGCAAGTTTCGCTAGGTAGTCTCCAGGGCCACAGTGGCTCCAGTGAGGTGTGATTCTGGTATTACAGAGATGCTTTGGAGTCACTCTGTAAGAAGATCCATCACCACCACCAATACGCATATTCACACTGATATATGGTATTTCACAACTGCAGTGTGGGAGGATTCTAATCCCATATAATACCACTCTGACCCAAAAAAAGAAAACTTTCCCTTCAGATAGGGAATGTATTAAAATTAATTGGTCATTTATGACCCCATTTGAAAGAGTTCGTCAGGTTTTCTAATTAAAGAGTGCATCTACACATCTCTTCTGTAGCCTCTTTTTATTTTTTCCCTAATTAAAAAGGTAATTAGATAATTAATTGTTTTGGTTATAAAAAATCATAAATTACTATGTATTTATAGCAATCTTGGCCATTGGGGAGATTTCTTTCAAAAAATCATGAATCTTTATGTCCTAACCACTATTTTCTCTCCATAATCTTTGTACTTTCTCTCACCTCTGTGCAAGAAATGATAGTTGACAGGGAAAGAAAAACTGCAGCCTAACTCAGTGATTAGGTTTTGGTGTTTCAGAGGTAAAGTATCCCACTCTTATTATTGTTGTTCATCTCCATGCATCAACTGTAGAAAATTAAGATTTTATACTGCATAAGAGATAATAATAAAAGCATCTTAAGGAGGGAGGGCAATTTCAGGTTTTAAAGGAGTGATGATCTAAGAATTAAATATTAAGAAAAGATCCATGATGAACAACTCAGTCTTTGAAGAGTAATAATGAAAGAAGAATCTTCAACATGGTCCTAGTCACATGTTCTCACCTTCATGAGGGAATCGGGGGAGAAACGGGGCAATGATGGTCTTCCTTACATAATGGGGGGCAAATTGCTTTCTCAATGACATCTACTCTGTGTACCTCAAAATGACGAGGTGACATGTCATGTCATCTGTGCGGGTCTCTAAGAGATGCTGAGGTGTGAAGTTACTTTTCAGGTTATGCAATACAATCGTAGGTGTAGTTACATATTAATGAAATTTTTCCATTTTTTAGTGTGGGAAAAGTAGATGATTTTGCAATTTAGACTTCATGCTCTGATATACGCTACACGTTTAGGTCAGATGAAAGAATTCATTTATCCTTCTGTTATTTAAAAATTCAAAATGTGATTGTATCAGGTCCCCAGGGTTGCCAGAGCAACAGAAATCCTTCTGCACACATTCTGGAAGCCCAACTTTGAAATTCAGGTGTCTGCACGTCATTTCTCTTGGCGACTCAAAGGGACAATCTCCTAGCTTCTGGTGGTAACACGTGACACCCTGGTTTATGGCAGCGTGACTCCAGCCTCACCTCTGATGTCACAGGGTGTTCTTCCCGTGTGCCTGTGAGTCTGTCTCTTGTCCTCGATTCTAATCTATCTGTAATAACAAAACCCTGACTTCAGATTCATTAGACTACTAACCTGGAGGAGCTTGAACTTAAGCCCAAACTGTCTAACTGCAAAGTTTGTGCTTATAACCTCCACTAGATGGTTCTGTATCATCTGATCATTCACAATCTCCACTGCAGCTAGAACAGGAGAGGGAACAGAACATGCCTGAATTGGAAAACGATGACCATTTCCCTACATGGATAGCAATTCTTTCCTAACATTGTGGATTCAGTTAAAATGTATAAATGTGCTCTCATTTGGAAACATTCAGACTAGAAAATGGGCTAAGGATCATCACTGAAATGCACAAAACTTATCCTTTGCAAGCAAACATCATGGAAGCAAAAAGCCCAAGAGCAGACTTGAAGTTCTGTGGGTTCCAAAGCCTATGTGTAGGTGGTTTGCCACCTGGTGCTTGGGCGTCTGGCACTGCAGGTCTACCACCTAGCAGCTGAGAGGCTGCCGTCTGGCGAGACCCCCCCCAGGACACGTAACCTTGCATGGTTTCATTTTATCTTTACCATAATGCTGTGAGAGCTTTGCTCTCTCTATGCATTAGGAGACTGAGACTTAGAAAAGGGTAGGACATGCCCAAGGTCACAAAGCTCCCCTTTGATGCATGAGAATATCAAACCGCAACCGGAAAAGATTACTATCCTTCACACTTTGGATCACAGAAGGGCAGTGCACATTCACAATGGCCTGCACACACCATGAGCGCCCAGCAATTACGTCCTTCTGGAGAATGGGGGAAGCTTGGGTATGACTGACCACTGACAGCTGCCTCTGTCCTCACTGGGAATGACAGTAAGAGGAGGCTGATGACGTGACCCAGCTAGAACAGAAGGGCATCCATGGCCAGCCCTTGCATCCAGTTCTCACCCACACTTCCTGTCACAACCGTGCAGCCCCTTTGATGAGTCCTCTCTGGAGACCCCCTGCATCCCGTTCCCTCCACACACTGCTGCCTCTGTAGCTGGGAGACACCCGGTCCTCCTAACGGGCTGACGCCTTCAGGCTCACTACCACTCCCGCTATTTTCTGTGCATACACCACTTTTACCACACAAAGAGTTCTGCATGTTTGATCTCACTTAGTCTCCAAAACAAACAGTGACATGGATACCATTCCAATCCTCATTTTACAGAGGAAGGAGATGGGGATTTTATAGGTTTATTGTACAAAACTGAACTGCAGTCTCTTCCTCCCTTTGGTTTCCTCTTAAACGCTGAATTTTTTAACCTGGGACTACTTGGTAGTACAGAATTCTGGAGTCCCACAAGCCGCACAAAGCAAATGACGCAACTTTGATGTGACACAACTCTCATTTCAGACAGAGCTGGGACCAGAAATGGTGTTCAGTCCAGACAAAGAGGCTTAAGTAAAGAGCCGGCTTCAGAGATGCTCACAGGGCTGAGGCAGAGTGGGAAGAGGGGAGTGCTCCCAGGGACTCACAACAGAGGGAAACCAAGGCCAAAGGCCCAGGTGACAAACAGAACCAGGGAACCAACGGAAACAGAAGCCACCCAAGAGTGGTGGCTGAGGGAAGCCTGGGCACTGGGCCAAGGAGAAAGCAGGAAAAGCTCTTCCCCCAGCCCCTCTCCCTCCTCTCTCCCTCCTTTCCCTACTTTTGCCAGTGTTTCCCATTGGCAGACGCAATAGCAGACCAGACCCCAGGGAAAGGGAGAGGCCCTCATGAGGGCCTGGAGGGCGGACTCTTCCAAAATCAAGCTCCCTGGGAAACAGCTGAGCACAGGACGTGGAGCAGGGCAAGTGGATCCTCAGAGGCACGTGAGCACTGTGGACCAGCGGGATCCAGGAGGCTCTGCGCTGCCTCTGGGCTGAGATTGATGTCAGGATGGGAAGCTGAAGCCACCCTGACACTCACATGTGGTTTCACGAAGCAGCTTTTGGCCTTTATGTATTACCTCACCCTACTGCCCCACACAACTGGGTCCCGTTAGATACACCATCTGTTACCCAGGTGTGACGGGCTAGTATTGTTTCACAAGGACCAAAGACCCATTTGCAGCAGAAGAGGCAGATGCTTTGAAACTCTCTCCAGACTCCCCAGGCTGTGCTCCCCCAGGCTGGTGTCCATGGGGCCATACTCCCGATGTGGATGGCGTCCATTCATTGTCAAGTTCAGAAGTCTAGGTCTGCACAAGTGATGTGGGTTACTATGATGCAGCCATAGCTGACAGATGCAGGCCAGGGGAAATGAGGGCGGTAGACAGGTCTGGGTTGGGGAGGCTGGGGAGGAGGTACATTATGAGCAGACTACCAATTGTGACATGATCACATGTGGGTCTCTTGATACTGCAAGAGACAAAAATAGACTGAAAGACAGTGACAAAGACTGCTTTAAGAATCATTCCACCAGGATTCAAGTCAATTAATGTTAAGACAGTACCTCCATTTTCAGGAGAATAAAATCTAGTTCAAATCAGTATTTACTTTTTTGCTTTGTAGCTCTAACATTTCAAGTTAACAGAAGCAATAAATCAGTCCCAGGACAGGTAGTCAATTAAGGAGTGCATTTCTAGAATATTCTCAACAGTGACAAATTAAGAAAAAAAAATAATGTCACCTTATTTAATCATATGAGGCTATTTTTCAATCCTGAGAATAGCCCTAAGTTAAGTTCTCATTGGTAAATTGAAAAATAGTACATGGAACAACTAAATTGAGTAAATAAACAAAGCAAAGTAAAACTGCTATTTGTAATATTACTTATCTCATTAGTCTCACACCTTTAGGGAACACTAAAAGCCACGCATTGAAATTACACATGTCAATTTGGACATTTTCTATGATCCATTAGGCTTTCTTCAATAGAAAATTAATTATGCTCCCATTCCATAATTCTCTCCTGAAACATTTATGCAGGTGTCAAAGATGCTTTTGACACGATTCAGAGCCCCATAATGCCTTTAGCTAAAACACTTAAAGTGTGGTGTATAAACGGGGAATTGCGGTGGATTGAAGCACATAGAAATGAAAGTGGTAATTTTTGAAAAAACAAAACATTTACCATGCTTGGGGGAACTTATATGATGGCTTTTCCAAGGCAGGATTAATTGGTGCTTTTCATTCTCTGGATTTTGGTTTGCCTATAGATGTTGAGGTGTTTCCCAAAAGATCTTTGAATGAAAACTGGACTAAAATGTTCCAGTGTTCTCTGCTACTCTGGGATCCTATGAAAATCTCCAGCAATGTAAGGAATTGCTCTGACATCACCCATTCACATTTAATTTTTGTAAATGCTCTCAGAGTGAAATATGCCAATTTTTAATTTTCAAATTATCATCCACAGCCCCATATCATTCCTTTTGAACTTCGAGTCTGTGATAAGCCCCTAAATAGAATCTCAAGCCAACACTCCTAAAAGAAAAGAATTTGTAGGAATTTGCTGGCTCCCCTGTAAAAGTTAAATTTGAAATGTTGCCTCCTTGTCCAGCGGCCATTGTTCTGGAAGGCGTGATGGAGAATCATCAGAAAAATACTCCCCAGTTCCCTCGTTACACCCACTGCAGGTCTTCTTTGTTTTGGTGAGCTATAAAGAAGATTCTAAATCCTCTTTTTAAAATGAGGATACTCATTTTGTAGCCTGGATCCGGCAGAATAGCCTCCATAGAGGAGGGTGGTGAGAATAGAGACATTGTGCCATCCACGAGGTGACCCAAGCGTATGGCCTGGATATGCACAAGCACATCCATGGGGTGGACTTTGAACAGAGTGCCCCTGGGACATATTAAGAGAGATCTGGAAACTTGCTATGAAGGAGGTGAGAACTCCAGATCTGCTCATTGATACCAGGCTGGACAAAGCTGTCGGGACCACTGGAGTAAAGGAAGGCCCCATATCACATCCATGTGCAGGTGTCTACAAAATGTGATGAGGAGGAAGAATCGCCAAATGAACAGACTTTGGTGACCTATGTGCCCACGACGACTTCTAACATCTTCAATTAGCATGGCTGACAACTGCTAAGAGCTAAATGAAGTTAGAACGTTTCAGAACAAAAAAAAAAAAAAAAGATTTTCAATGGGATGTTATTTTGAACGACCTAAAAATAACTATGCCAGGTATGAAGAGTGTTCAATGCTTTACAAAGCAATGTGACATGTCCTGCTTTATAGGATCCTTACAGTAATATTAGGAAATAGAAAGGGCAGATAGCACGATCCCAGTTTGCGGTACAGGAAGTTAAGTTTTGAAGAGGTCAGAGGCACATCTGCACAATCAACCAGGCTGTGCTGCAAAGGACAGAAGACACAAACATGGAGCACACAGCTCTCGGTACCCCACAGCATCCTGGCAGGATGGAGCTTAATCCAGAAGAGCAGAGGGCTCCATCCCTCTTGGATCATGGAGAAATTCACAGCCAGACTCTGGCTCTCTCTAGAGTCACAACCTGGACTTCCAGGAGTGACTACCTGGACTTCTTCTTCCAAGATAATAAGGAGCAATTTGAGCACTGAACCTCTCAAGTACTCAGAAGCCCTGCCCAGACATCTGCATTACTTGGTTCCTTTGCTGTATATATTCCACATTTCTAATGGTGGGCTATACTGCACAGTTAGAACTAGTTAGTTTTGTGTCTGGTTAGACCACTGACTTGTTATCTTATCCTGAAAAATGCACTTGACCTCCTAACTGCAGGGATGCAGAATGACTTTGATAAGACTTCTCTTAGCAGTGGTGCACACACGGTCTTTCTTCATAATTGCTGCATTCTGGCCATTCAGAGGAGCATGCCTTGTCCATTACAGACCACTGCTGGGGTCCATGCCAGCACATGTTAAGCAAGTGAGGTGGAGAGACGGACCAGGAATGCCTTCTTTTAAAAACAGATAGCATCCAGTATTTATGCCATTGGGAAATCTTCCAAGGGAATGACACACGTCCCCAGCTTCTGTGGGAGAGGCACGTGCTGAAGAGGGTGGGAGGAGCCCACAGCTGTGTTGAGCAGCAAAACGGAAAAGTATTCCAGGAAAATTTTTTAAAGCACTCAGGTTTTCAAAGCAGAGTTCAACAGCCAGAGGGGAGGCCTCCTGCTCTCCTTGGCCAGCCGTGGGTTAGTCTTTGTGTTCTCTTCACATTACCAACCACTCCCACCAGACATCAAGCTCACTCAACCACTCACTCACTCACTCAACCACTCCCACCAGACATCGAGCGAAGGCAGGTGGCTTCCCAGTGTTCTGCCCAGTTCTAGGTGGGCACCGTTACCGAGAAAGAATCTAACTCGTGAGGAGTGTCGTTCACATCCAGTGGCTCCTGAAGGTGCTACAGAGCCCCCCAGTCACAGAGCAGGGACGATTTTGCTGCCAACTACAGGGAATGATTTATGAACGATGCCTGCAGAAAAGACCAGGCGGTCTCCCGATCAATCAAAGTCCAAAGCACCTTCACCGAATTTGCCGCTCTGGTCATTGGAAGCTCATTAGCAGAAGACGACCCCTCATTTTCAAATAGCCTGAAAAGAAACCATGTAATGAAAATAATCTATCAGCTGGGAAGTGAGCAGTGCTAGCCTTAATGAGAAGCACGCACGGTGGTCTGTCCAGTACAAACAGCCCATCCCAAATCTGCATCATTTGTAGAGGGATGTCCATGTATGTTTATATTCAAAACAAGAAATAGCCTCCCCACCGAGACACTGCAGCCAGTAGCCAGCCCGATTCCTAGCGATGTTCTATGTCATTATCTGATTGAAGATGAATTTTTTCTCTTCCCCCTTAAAAGTCAATCTCACTGTGCCAAGACCATGGAGTCCTTTAGGTGTACTGTGACTATCATTAAAAAAAAAAAAAAAAAAAAAAAATCTATACCATTGTTTGGAAGACTGGGAGCTATCATTCATCATCGAGGGTAGCAGAGGAAATGCGGGTAAGAGAGACGGACGGAGCTGCCCCTGCGGCAGGCGAGCAAAGGTGAGCGCAAAGGTGTGCAGCAGGGCCGCCTCCCGGCAGAGGGCTGACCGCCTGTCCACTGCGTACTCTCCCCTCTGGGTCTCAGGCACAATTGGCTCAATACCTCCCTCGTCTCGAATAACCTGAAAAGCATCCCCGGGGGACCACGATCTCTTAGTGGCCATGGACAAATGGCGATGGAGCGCAAAGGAGGCGATCTCCAAGTTCGTTATACAGGAGGGACGAGGTCTGCCACAGGCACCCGAGGTCAGAAGCAGCGGCCGGGGGACCGAGAAGTGGCACGGAAGGACTGACCTGCCAGGGAGGCTCACACGCCAGGATGACAGATGTCAGGACACAGCGGATGGGCCTTAGCAGCCGTGTGGACACTCTCCGGACCCCATCGGAAGCCGTTCGAAGCTGCTCGGGACTTTAGAGAAGCGGCCCACCCCAAGGGTTCCTGGCCACCCTCGTGTCGCCACGCCCCACTGTGACTCAGCAGTTCCCCACTGGTGTCCGGTGGAGCCGAGGTGCCCTCTACCTGCAGGGATGAGGCCGTGTCTCCCTCCACATCCCGGTGATTCCTAAGGTGTCAGGATGACCCATCGTGGCAACAGCTCATCTCCGACCTCCCAGAGGACTCGGGGGGGCGCCTGCGTACAGCAACCCAGGCCTTCCCCGCAGGGAAGATGAGTAGAGCTGCTGCCATTCCCAGCTCAACCGAGGAGGCGGGAGGCCCAGCTGGGCATCGCCATTCTGAGGCGTCACGAGTCAGCTGCGCGGAGAGAGCTGTGGAGTCGTGTGATGTCTGCAAAAGCCAGAACCTCCCCGCTGTGGGGAGGGACGCCCAGATGTCACTCCGGTCGCAAGGGGTGTTGTGATATATTTTTCCTTTGTAAGAATTAAAATAAAGGAGAACGAGAATGATTTTGTCTTTTCATTAACTGTGGTGGATTCAAGTTTCTGTCTTGGAATGAACTTGTCACTCACCCAGTACCCATGTCTCCTCTGGAGAAGGCTGGCATCGCTGCTGGCCTGGCGGGAATCGTGAGGCCCTCACAGCTGTGACGCCTGGGAAAGTGAGAGACCAGACATCTAAGCCCCATCCTTAGGCTACTGTAGTCTGTTCATGTGACTGACACACGGTCGTCCATCTGGAAGCCCAGGCTCTATCACAATGGCTGCAGGCTTCGCCAGGAGCCAGGGCAGGATCCAGTGACAGCTGACCTTGCCCAAGGTCCCGAAGGCTGGCAGGGTGCACCCCAAGTTAAGGAAAACATTATCACCAGGGCTTGCTCCACACTGGAGACATAGTGAGAACTTTCTAATGAGCAGATCAGGGCCGGAGCCAAATGGCCTGAAATCAAATGACCTCTCAGCCTTGCAGCTGAAACCTTGCTACCTAATCTCTCTGGGCCCCAGTTTCCATTTCTGTAACCTGGGCATTATAAAATTGTATCAGTTTCACAGGCCTTGTGCAAGTTCATCTTGTCATCTTTTGTAAAATGTTATCCACTACCTAGCACATAAAACACACTCACTAAAGTTCAATAAATTCAAGTTGTTTCTATCATTTCCAAACCTGGTTAGTCTTTAGAAACACCAGACTCTTGAACTCCCTTCCCTCCTGGCTCATATTTACTGAATCAGTATATCAGGTGTCTCCTAAGAAACCTATCTCCTTAGAGTTCTCAAAGTGAGTTTCTGGTCAACTGAGTTTTAAAACTATTTTTGCACTAAGAAACCCTAACAGTTATTTCCAGGTGTTTTGACCTTCTTAGAAATATTCTACAGAATAAAAGCAACAGAACATTCTCTTTCCTCCATATTCTTTTGATGTAGGACAGATGACGCTGGGCACCTGGGGAATTAGCACGAAGCACATTTATCAGCTACAGCTGGTTCAGAGTGGCTCCTACCAAAAATTTCCTCTGAACCCCACGTCTAGAAATTCTTTGGACTTCATATCCAGTGTTTGTGGGGGAGCTTGGAGGTTTACATTTTTGCATCAGAGTATTTTTTTGCCTTCACAGACAGTGCTCTTTGTCCCAATTTTAGATTAGTCAGAAGTTTTTACAGTTTTTTTTTTTTTTTCTGCATACCTGGCAACTGCCAAAAGAGGAAACTACCAACCACAATGCCCTCTTCAGAGGTTTTTTTCATATCTTACTACAAAAGCAAAAGTACCACCATGAAGTTCCCGGCCAAACTAACTCTCACAAGACACACCAACAGGAAATAGGAAGTTTAATCACATTGGAGGTCTTTTGCAGAAATTTTTGCAGGTATTATTAATAAGAACAATTATGGTGAGGGTCTCCCGAGAAGCTGAGTTAAGATTCTTCCATGGAGGAGGGGGCACCACTACACCTTAACTGATTTGCACTTGTTTACAAGCAAACATGTCTGTCAGTAAACCTAGCTTATAGTCATCATTCCCTTGAGTTTTTTTTTATAATTATCTTCATTTAGTTCTAAGAACTTATGTTAAAGGGGCAGACAATACATCTTATTGAAGCGTTTCAGTTCAGAACAGACCCAAGTATAAATCTCACGCACAGATGTTGATTCGCTGAGGCTCATCCGTTCTCTGCTGAGTTAGAGCTTTTCCTTAACAAGGCTGTGGCTAGCTCTTTCAAATACATGTGGCTTAAATGTGTCAAGCATGGGCAATTTCATCAGCAGCGATGCACTCAAAAATAGTTAATTTCCTAAAGAAATTTATAACAGAAAGCATCAGCAGAGAAGCCCTCTTGTTAGAAACCAGGATTTGCAGTACCAAGTCAAGAGACAGGGCTGGGCCACGCCGCTGCCCCAGTGTAGAGCTCTTGCCACCCAGCAACACGCGCACCAGAGTGCTCTCTTGAAAAGTAATAACGCCGAAGACAAACATGATTCCATTTGGACCTAAAATCAGTTGGGGACTTTGAAGGGTTTAGATGCTTCAGCCCTGCAGCAGACAAGATAAGAAATACCTCAGTAAGGATGCCCTCTGAGGAGGGTTTCTCTCTCACTGGGAGAAAGGATTATATAAAATAGTATCTCAAATTATCTTAGTAAGTCTCTAATATGCACAGGCAGATGCATATAGGCAGATGACCTCTTTTTGTTTTTTTTTTTTTTCAGACAAATGCCATAATTAGAGATCTTATCAGCATAGTTACCCGTTCTGCACATTTCGAGGGAGATAGAAAAGGTCTGGCATGAGACAGACCTTCTATCCATCCCTAATCCTTGTCAACCTCCTAAATGACCCCTGCCAGGAGATTAATCTCCCCTGATCTGAGCTTTTTGGAATTCTGGAGTGGACATGCAAAATATTGAAACGATTAAATTTGAGAATGTGAAATTGGCTGATTCAGTACTTAATGCAAAGTAGGCATTTGGTAAATAGATGTGTCTTTAAAAAAATCTCTTTTCTTTCTTTTTTTTTTTTTAATGTATTAACCACACTTGAGCACTGATTGTTACTGAAGACATACAGCCTGTTCTTGCATCTCAGAAGGATAAAATATCATCAGTTCTACAATGCCCATTATATTTTTAATTAGTCCTAAACTAGAAACTTCAAATTACATTTTTTTTAAATCACAAGAGCATGAAAGGCACAGAGAAGAATGAGAAGCTCCGGAGGTACCTTCAATCCCTGAGGCTATTTCTACATGAAGAATAGAAAGAGGCAAAAGGAAAGAGGCAGGGAAGGGCAGGAGAGAAAGACAGAAAGACGAGCTAGGAGAGAGGGTAAGGGGAGAGGGGACAGGAATCACAGAGGGACACAGCAGGAAGGGACCAGAGATGGCTTCCTACACAGAAAACAAGTGGTCGCTCAATCATTTAGACAAAAATGATATCACAACATGAATGCTTTAGACGAATCACCAAGTTTGAAAACCAAAGGACTATCAACTGTGCGTTCTTTCCACAAATGTTAGGCCGTGCATTCGTGTAAGCCCTTGGGTTATGCAGATCCTCCCAGAGGTACGTGAGTATGAGCTTTTCCTCAGGAGAAGACCAAATAACACCCAGAAATAAAATAGCCGGAGAAGACAAAATAGCAAATGTCACACTATGGCTTTTCGGTATACAGAAATTTAAAGTCATAATCCCGAGACAGACAACAAGAACTGAGGTGGGAAGTCAGTTCACATAGAGCCTGCACCAAATGTGGTACAGCTATGTGAGTTTAGGCCCATCATCTCAATTTTCTGGCACTTAATTTATAACTGTAAACTGGAAGATAAGAACATCCTTCCTATCTATAGTTCAATGCAGTTGAAGAAAAGAATGACTAAGTTGTTTTGATGTTCAAATATATCCAATATCAATATATTCACTGTAAATTATCATAAAACGTTATATACATATGATATTATACATTTGATAATTGTCAGTAACAGATATAATTATTTATTTGTGTATATACATGTGTATTTGTGCAATGGAGTAAATGAAATTAAATTATAGGCACTCATGTTCCTAGAATTAATATCATTTTTAACATTAAAATATAATTTTATTATATTCCAAAGAAAATTATAACATAGGTTTCATAGTTCATATGGGAGAACAAACTGATATTAGCACATATATGCTAATTACATATAAATATAAATGCATATATATATATATATATATATATATATATATATATATATATATTTGGTATCAGGGATTGACCCTAAGGGAGGGTCACCACTGAGCCACATCTCTAAGCCTCTAAGCCCATTTTTTAAAAATTTTTGAGACAGGGTCTTGCTAAGTTGCTGAGGCTGGCTTTGAAATGGCAATTCTTTGCTAATAGTTTTAAAAGAATAATATAATGAAAATGTATTATACAACTAGAGATCGGGAATTTCATTATAAAGGGAAAACAGGCCAGGTTAACAGGCCAGGTTGCATCCGACCCTCACTGGGCAGGCTCAGTGCACCCCACAGATCAACTAGAGGGAAAGGACCCCAGACCTGCACCACCAAGAAATAAGAAACAGCAACATACCTGTGTTCTTATGACCACGCTCTTATGAACATGGAACCGCACGTTTCCACCGGGTACGGTATACTGTTCCAATGTGTGAGCACATGGTACAAACTTTGAATCTCTTCCGGCGTTGCCATCTTCGTATGATGAACACTTCCAGAGTCCCTCCTCCAGCTTCTTCAATGCACGCACATGCACACTGCCTGCACCTGTAGTCACCCCACTGGGCAGTAGCACTCCAGGGCACCTGGCTTCTGTGCAGCTATAGCTCAGTACCCACTGGCCAACCTTGTCCATGCCTACTCCTGCCGAGAGCAGGACCACCAGAACCAGGAGAGAGACACCAAGCTGCACCCATGTGGCCAGCACACCAGGCAGTGGCCAGAGGGAAGCCAGAAAGCATCACATCTGAAACCCCCACCCCAGGACAACCGATAAGGGAAAGAAAACCTCACCCGGCAACCCAGCACTCCAACATAATCATATGCCTTATCCACATCGTGTCTGTGTCTATCCATCTATACTCCCAAAGGGCTTCCTGGGATAAAGGAAAAATATGCTGAATGGGAAATACAAAAACTAAGAACAAAATTAGACCATAAACTAGAAGAACTGGAGACCTGACCTGACTCAGGAAAGAAATGGAGTGTTCACTAGCACACGGCCACAGGTGAGGAGGTGAGCAGAGCAGAACAGCTTGAGTTGGTCACCTGTGTGCACCACAAAGCCTCAGGCTGTGCTGGACAAGGACAGACGGCGGTACTTGTGAATTACAGAAAGGAAATAAATGGGTGGGAAAAGTGGGTATGCAATAAATGACGTTGAAACGAATGGTTACACACTGGAAACCAAATAGAGTTCTGTCTCCCCTCATGCCTTGTACTAAATAAGTTCCAGGTCGATTATTACTCTAAATATCAACAAGCTGATCAATCAATAAAAGATTGTAAAAACACTGTAAATGAATGATTTTATGATTTTATCATGGGCTATATCTTTTCAACTACAAATCTGAAGGAAAAAAATGGTAGACTTACCTATAAAAAGATTTTCTATAACATGAACAGAAGTAATAGATGAATTTTACACTAGAAAGATGTGTATAAAACATATAAATATTGTTCATATGTACTGTATTATATCACACACTTTCATTTAAAAATAGAGAAAAATAAAAATAATTTGCAAAGAAAAATAAAAATACGGAAAAATTAAATCCCACTAATCATCAATTAAATGCAAATGATATGAAAAGATACAACTTTTACATTCAAAATCAAAGTTTTGTATATAAATGTAGAGGTTGCCATGACCTATTTTGGTGCAACATATATTTCATGTGCTACTAGTAATAGTATAGCTGGGTATAAAACTTCTATGAATAAGTAGGCAACATTTATCACAAACATTAAAATGCTTGAATTGCTTTGAAATGGAGATATGGTTTTGGTCCTATATAAAATGCTTCAGACTAAAAGTATTTTGAATTTCAGAGTTTTTCAAATTTTAGAATATTTATATATACATAATAAAATAACTTGGGCAGAAAGCCAGATCTAACTATGAAATTCATTCCTGTTTCATGTGCACCTTTATACACAGAGCCTGAAGGTAATTTTACATCATAATTTTAATAATTCTGTGCATGGAACAGTTTTGTGGTGAGGCATTTTCCACTTGTAACATTATGTCAATACTCAGAAGGTTGCAGCTTTTAGAGTGTTTGCATTTCAGATTACCAGATTAGGGATGCACAACCTGTTAGAGAGAATATACCTTTAGACCTAGTAGAATACGTTACTCACACAACTAACATCCAACCGTGGAGTAGCATTATATAAAACATTTTTATGCTTTTATTGAAGTTTCAATATATTTTAATAAAAAATGATGCCAAATCTCTGTGTTTCAAATGAAGTCACAGGCTCAGAAACAGGTTGAATAACTTGCTGACACCAAGCAGGAAGTGAGTCAGAAAAGAACTCAAAGCTACACATTTGACTTACACTCTAGTGACTGTTCCCTTCTCTCACTAGAACTACCCATTAAATTGAATCCATATAAAATGAATAGAGGTGTATTTTATACAAGCAAAATGCATCTTTGACCCAAGTCTTCTATTGGTTTCAGTTATATTTTCACCTATATTCACAATTCCAGGGCTGCCAGAAAACAGTATCATAGACTATGGGTTGAACAGCAGATATGTGTTTCCTTATGACAGTGGCAACTGGGAGTCCCAGGTGGAGGTGGCAGCAGGGTTGCTTTCTTTTGAGACCTCTCTCGTTGGCCTGGGGACACCCAGTGTGACTTCCTATGGTTCCATTCTGCATGTCTGTGTCTAATCTCTTCTTATGAGGACATACACATACTGGATCTGAGCCCGGCCTAATGACCTCATCTACCTTAATCACCTCTTTAAACATTCTATCTTCAAATGCAGTTGCAATCTGAGGTCTTGGTGAAACTGGAGTTTGAGATGAAACTCAACTCTCTACTTGGGTTGAGCAGTGGAACCTGTAAGCAGTGTAAGCAGCAGACCTCTGCAGCGAAGAAAGCCTGTTTCAGTGCAGGTAGTAAATGTCTACCTGCCTTAGCTCGGAGAGGCACAGCTGGCAAAGCCTGATTCTTCTCCACTTCTACTGAGAGGCGTGCTCAGCTCTCTCAGTGGGGATTCATCCCTCCTGTGTTGCAACGGACCCCAGCAGCTAACCACCAACCCTGTTCCAGGTCTCACAAATCAGTGAAATTCATGGGACGGCAGAAGGCAGGAATGAAAGGAGTAGGAAGAATGTAAACAGAGTCTCACAGGGGCAGGAAAGGCACCTAAGTGTGCTGGGCTAGGGGTTTATATGGCACTTGGGTCAATGCTTTGGGTTCAAGCCTATGTTCATTGGGGTTTGGAAAAGGACCAACATCATTGGCCAGCCCTGCAGTCCCTTACGCTCTGCCCCACCCCATTTTCATGTTGCTCCTCGGGAAGCGGAGGTTGAGGTTGTTGGATAGTGAATGCCCAAATTTCTGGGCTTTGGCACTGCGTGGAGTTAGGCATCCCCTCAGACCTGGGCCTAGCCACCACAGTGCACCAGGTCAGCGTGCCCTGGGTCGCCTCGGCCCTGGCTTGCCCGTGGTGACTCGGGTGCAGCCCATGCTCCAGCCCCTGAACCCCATTCTGGGACAAGGGCTTGCTTCCCTGGAAGTTAGGACTTGAAGATACGGATGGGGTGGCAGAGGATATAATCCAGCCCATACACCCTGGATAAGCGCATTTCTTTAATTAGTTCAACAAATCATTGTGGAATGTCTGTGTCAGCCTGGTGATATGCAAGTCTGCAGAGAGGGATGAAGGCCCCTGATCTTGAGACCTCCTTGCCTACTGGGAAAGACAGAAGGTGGCCAAAGAGTGATGGTAGCAAGCAGTACCATGGTGTGATCAGAGCATCCCCAGGGTGCTGTGAGCACAGTCAAGACCTTCTAGCTCAGACACAGGAAAAGTCCTGGAAGGTCATTTGGAGAAAGGCACTGAGGTGCTTGCTGAAACAAGACGTGGAGTAGTGCCCACTAGTTCAAAGGTCTACAGGGTAGCTGCAAGAGAGTGTCACAGAGGCCGGCAGGGGCTGTGTGCACTGTCGTTTGAAAGTGAACACTTTTCCAAAGATTTTGAGGGACACTGAAATATTTTTAAGTAGGGATTTCATAATATATGCATCTTAGAAAAGTATCATTCAAAATAATGGAAAAGATAATTGAGTGGACGGGAGCAGAAAGTGTCCAGGGAGTGGCTGGCAGCAGGCGGGGGAGCAGGGAAGGGCCAGGCTGGGCCCTCCGCACTGAAACGGTGTCCTTTGCATTCGCTGCTGGTTTACATTCGTGGGAACTGTCCTTTAATTTACAATCTGTGCATCACTGTGCAGATGCACTAAAAATATCTGTTTTCAATGTAATCACCATTTTCTCCAAAAAAGAGAAGTATAATATTGTTTTCATGGAATAGTATGCCAGAGCAAACAGAGGCGTTTATGTAGCCAGATTTAAAAAATAATACTCCTGTGGCGCTTCCTCGCCCGCCATAAGGCTCCCTCTCTTAACAAATTAATACTGCATACAAGAGATTCAATGCTGCAAGTTGATACTGTCAGTGCACGTAAAGAAAACTGATAGCACAGTTAACATCGCCAAGTGCAATCAGACCAGAAGTAGAAGTGACTTTTCTCAAAGTTTAATGATATTAACTACCTGACCTCAAATTGCATAAGTATATTTTTAAACAAAAATCTTGACACAGTTTGATCAACCCTTCTGAACCCCTTAGATTTTCTTCTGGGTTGGGGGTACTGGGGATTGAACTCAGGGGCACTCGACCACTGAGCCACATGCCCAGCCCTATTTTGTTTTTTATTTAGAAACAGGGTCTCACTGAGTTGCTCAGCACCTCTCTTTTGCTGAGGCTGGTTTTGAACTCATGAACCTCCTGCCTCAGCCTCCCAAGCTGCTGGGATGACAGACATGCACCTGCATACCTGGCCTGGTAGATTTTTTTAACTAATATTCATAATAAACATTTATTATGCTCTATAACAAAACTTTCAGGTAGGCAACGGAAAAGAAGAAAAATTAACTCATCTGCTTTGCCGACAAAGTTGGAAAATAGTGGCAGCAGCTGTGGCATTTGTTGAGAAACACTGTAAATTTATTTTCCGTGATGTACTTTCAATTATTTTCTGTTAGTTATCCTGTCATAAATATTTAAAATGTCTTTTACTTCTTGTGACAATAATTAGTATTTATATTTATATTGCCCTCCCGTAAGTCAGCTTAATCTAATAAATCGAGAAATGGTTTGACCGCCCTGATCTCTCTTTCAACCCATAACTACATGTGACACACAATTAGACAAGCCTGGATTTTCTTTTCTTCCTATTCCTTTATCCTCCGACATTTCAAATGTCAACTGTCAGCTCCCCGATACTGCACTAAATCACTTGTTTACCAAGCCACCCTAAGTTTATTGACCCCACAGCAGTAAGGGAGAAGGCCGCCTCTGCTGAGCAAAATTTCAGAAAGCAAATATGGTCAGGAGCAGGTTTTCCCAGGATTTCTGGATCTGGCCCCTGTGGTTTAGTAAAGATCGTTCAGTGTTTCCTGCTAAGTGAGCCATTTGCCCTGCCGAGCATCCCAGTGTGGGTG
This sequence comes from Sciurus vulgaris, assembly GCF_902686455.1. Classification (NCBI taxonomy): domain Eukaryota; kingdom Metazoa; phylum Chordata; class Mammalia; order Rodentia; family Sciuridae; genus Sciurus; species Sciurus vulgaris. The sequence continues at coordinate 154,176,570 of NC_136467.1, forward strand.
AATGGGCTGCTCACCCAGATGAACAAAGTGTCTGTCGGATGAACGGGCTCCTCGGAGTGTTTTGAAACATAGTCAATGTGCGTTTTGCCTTTATCCTTCTCTTCCTGAGCGAAACTTTCTTGGGACACAAAGGTCTCTTGGACACAGGAAGCCCTGGTTTTCATAAGAACTCTGAACCCTTCTCTGGATGTTCGGGGATGGGGGTGATGGCAAGCCTCTCCTGAATTGTGGGAAGCAGCTGGGACCACCAGACAGACCTCGATGGCGTCTCCTCCTCTTGGACCACTTGTGTCTGTCACACCCACACCCAGCCACCCGTTAGACCCAGAGTACCCAGAACATCGAGTGATCTGAACACGCCACAATGGCGGGAGTTCCCATCTGCCTGGAATGCCGGTGTCTCCCCTATTTTGAGCAGCAAAAGTCTACTCATCTCTCACCTCCTCCAGTCTCAGCCCTACCACCCAGATTTTGTACCATGATGTATCCTTTCATATCTGCCACTGAACCTCATTATTAATAAATGTCTGTGCCTCTCTCTGTCTTGACCCTAAAAGAAAAAGATCTGTCCTTTTTATCTTTACTTTCCCAGAGCCTAGCATGCGGTAGTAAACGCTCAATAGTCGTCTGCTGCAGTAAATGAACCAAGTCCTTGGATGGATGAATGGGTGGATAATCGGACAGGTTTTTGCAGAACTTGTGGAATCGATTTGCCTTTCCTTCAAAGAGAAGGACTGACAGGAGGTGTGGTGTCCAGAACTTTGTGGCTGATAGTTTGTCTTCATAACTTTCCTCCACTCATCACATATTTACTAGACAATCAGCCAAGCACCAGGCTACGTGCGTGTGTGCTGCATCCGTCACACTGGGGAAACTCCCCTGCCGCCGTTGCCTATGTCACCACCACCACGCTGTCCACATCAGCACGGCCACATCACCACCCACAGCACCGCCTGCGCCCTCTCAGCCACAGCTACCCCATCGCCACCATCCGCACAACCACCGCGGCACCTGCCACTTGATGGCATCAGGAGCATCGACCAAAGATGTCTGTTGACAGCGGCAAATAAACTCTGGCTTTGAACTCCGCAGCCTTGGACAGCTGGACAGCCCCATCTGGGAATCCTTCCGGGGAAGGTGTAGACAGACACACCCACCTGCAGGCGGCTGGCCACTCTTAAGGGGGCCGATTCCACGCCGGGCATGGAATTTATGAGTTGGAGAACTTTGGATTTCAATGCCCGCCAGCCTCGGATGGAAGAGATAGCAGTGGCCTGAACAGCCTGGGGGCCCAGCTGCTGGAGAAGGGAGCTGGATGGCACCAGGGATAAGGCCAGCGCAGGCCAGCGTCCCACGCCTCTCATCTGTGTGTCTGAAACACCTCCCAACAATGAATCCTTCTATGCGTTTCCCTATGAAATGAGGGTCGGCGGGCTCTCTCCCTTCCTTAGGATGGGACCCATGGGGTCGTGTCCACTATCAAGCCTCCGCTTGAACTATATTCTCGTGTCCTTTGTCTTTATTTCCTAATACTATTTTTTCAGTCTTTTAATTCCAGCTGCCCCACACCTCCCTGGAGAGATCACACAGGGATTTTGTGACGACACCCTTAGGTATCTGATTTCCAGGGTCTACAGTTTGAAGCAGCAGTGGTAAGAAGCTGGTGTGGGGCCGAGAGCTGGATTGCCAGGGCTAAAGGACACTCCAGAGCTTCGGAGATCTCTTTCAGGGAAACAAAAGCTTCCAGAGAGTATGATCACAAAGGACAGACAGAAGAGGGGAGGGAACGACCTCGGATTTGAAATGAAACTCAGACTCCTGAGAAAGTGAATGGGACTTTCCTTACTGTAAAACTCTACTTTCAGACTCTACGTGAAATCATGAAGCCATGAGCAGGAAACCCAGAGTAGAATTCCTTTCTAGTTCATAAACACACATACCTTCTATTCCATGGAACTGTGGGGCCAAAAGGAAAAACCAATCAGATCTCTGACTTTAACAAGGATTAGTGATGTCTGCTCATCAAAGTCAAGAAAGGAAGGCACTCAGTCAGCAGGAATCTCTGCTCCCATCTCTTCAGTTTCTTACTATTACTTTTCTCACTCTTGCTTCTGCTGTTATAAGGTGTTCAAAGCCAGACTTTGCCCTTCTTCTAATTGCTGACTGAAATTCAACCTTCTCTCCCTGTGTCCATGATTTTTTTTAAAAAAACACATATCTAAGATCAATCGATGGTCAAAAGGAAGGGTCTCTTTAAAAGAACAATTTGCCAGCTGAGCACAGTGGTGAATGCATGTGATCCCAGTGGCTCCTGAGGCTGAGGCAGGAGGATTGCAAGTTCAAAGCCAGCCTCAGCAAAAGAGAGGTGCTGAGCAACTCAGTGAGACCCTGTCTCTAAATAAAACACAAATAGGACTGGGCATGTGGCTCAGCGGTGGAGTGCCCCTGCATTCAATCCCTGCTACCCCCACCCCCAAAAAGAAAAACAATTTGTCATTCTACTAAAAGCATTGTACACTATAATCTATTTCTAGAACCTTTCTATACGGGGAACTCTGGAGACTTCCATATTCCCACTCCAGACTGCTGAACAGAAAAAAATGGACAAAAATGGACAGATGATCAAGGGTAGGTTGGTGGTTTGTAATCTAGGCTGGTTTATACTCGATGTGCCATGTTCTGTTGTGACAAATTCAGCATATTAGCTTTTCTATCTCTGCTGTAACAAATCGCTGTAAACCCAGTGATTTAAACAACACAATATTATTACCTTACACTGCTACAGTTAAGAAGGATGAAATGGTGTCACCTGGGAACAGTCAGGGTGCACGAGCCCACTGCGGTCTCGGGAAGAAGAACCAGCCTCCTTGCCTCTTCTCTAGAGTCCGCCCTCATCCTTGACCAGTGGGGCTCTTCCTCCATCTTCACAACCTGCGCAGTGGGTCCAGGTCTCACATCGCACTGAGGCAGGAGGACAAGGGCAGGCAGGACGCAGCCTCAGAGAAGGGAAGGAGGGACTGGGCCACTGCACCCTGGAAGGAGACCTGGGGCCTGGGGAGCATCCTGTCCCTGCCCCTGAGAGCTTCGACCACAGCAGCTCCTGCTCAGCAGCCCTACCCCCAGCCACGGCCAACCATGGACCCTCCCCCAAACACCTGCTCTTAGGCCAACCTGCCTCTCCCCACCCTTATGTTAACAGAGGCTTGAAAACTCCCCCAGATTTGTTGAAGAAGAAAATGTCAATCGACCCCTTTTCAATCCTATTCCCCACCAATGACCTATCTGTAGGGACAGACTGAGCCCTAAAACCACAAGACAGGTGGACAACCCTTTCTCGGGAACCTTCCCCTTTGGAAGCTCTGCTTTCTTCCTTCCTTGAATCTTTTTTTTATTAAAATCTTTTTTTATTTTTACAGACTGCATTTTGATTCATTGTACACAAATGGGGTACAGTTTTCACCTCTGTGGTTGTACATGATGTAGATTCACACCATTCATGTAATCTATTTCATTCGACTATCTTGCTGTCCCCTACCCTCCCACCCCATTTTTCTCTACACCATCCAAATTTCCTTCATTCTTCTCTTCCCCCCATCCCCACCCACCGTTATGTATCATCATCCACTTATCAGAGAAAACATTTAGCATTTGGTTTTTAGGACTTGGCCAATTTCACTTAGCATAATATTTTCCAACTTCATCCATTTACCAGTAAATGCCATAATTTTATCATTCTTCATGGCAGAGTAATATTCCATTGTGTATACATGCCACAGTTTCTTTATCCATTCATCAATTGAAGGGCATCTACGTTGGTTCCACAATCTGGCTATAGTGACTTGAGCTTCTATGAACATTGATGTGGCTGCATCACTGTAGTATGCTGATTTTAAGTCCTTTGGTTATAAACCGAGGAGTGGGATAGTTGGGTCAAATGGTGGGTCCATTCCAAGCTTTCTGAGGAATCTCCATACTGCTTTCTGAGTGGCTGTACCAGTTTGCAACTCCACCAGCAATGTATGAGTGTACCTTTTTCCCCACATCCACACCAACATTTATTATTGCTTGTGTTCTTGATAATAGCCATTCTAATTGGAGTTAGATGAAATCTTAGGGTGGTTTTAATTTACATTTCTAATTACTAGGGATGATGAACACTTTTTCATATATTTGTTAATCACCTGTATATCTTCTGTGAAATGTCTGCCCATTTCCTCAGCCCATTTATTGATTGGGTTCTCTGTATTTTGGGTGTAAAGTTTTTTTAAGTTCTTTATAAACTTTGGAGATTAATACTCTGTCTGAAGTGTGTGTGGAAAAGATTTTCTCCCATTCTGTAGGCTCTGTTTTCACATTATTGATAGTTTTCTGTGCTGAGAGAAAGCTTTTTAGTTTGAATCTATCCCAGTTGTTGATTCTTGCTTTTATTTCTTGTGCTATGGGGGTCTTGTTAAGGAAGTCTGGTTCTAAGCCAACATGATGGAGATTTGGGCCTACTTTTTCTTCTATTTGGTGTAGGGACTTGGGCCTAATTCCTAGATTCTTGATCCATTTTGAGTTGAGTTTTGTACAGGGTGAGAAATAGGGGTTTAATTTCATTTTGCTGCATATGGATTTCCAGTTTTGCCAGCACCACTTGTTGAAGAGGCTATCTTTTCTCCATTGTATATTTTTGGCACCTTTGTCTAGTATGAGATAACTTATTATGTGTGTCTAGTAAGAACAGCATTGGTGAAGGCAGGAACAATGTCGAGTAGAATAGCTTTACCTGTTGGGGGCTGTGCCATGTTGGCGGCGCTGGGATGGCGCCTGATCACATCGGCAGCGAGGAGGTTGATTGACATAAGCACACTCAGGTGACTTTCTCGTCCACGCACACAATGTATGCACATGTGTTCTCGAGCACTAATTGCCTGCTGGGAGCGCCTCGCCTAATCTTTGCGTAAGAGGCGTGGCCCTGCTCTCCGCCTCCTGGAGGTGATATAAGCGTAGGCGGAGCAAGACAGACACAGCAGCCATTAGCAGAAGAAAAGCAGTAGCAGAAGACACGCGGCGAGGCTGTAGCCAGAGAAGACACGCCACAGCAGCCATTAGCAAAAAAGCCAGAAGAAAGAACACAGCAGAGAGTAGGGGCAGCGGCGGAAGGCAGATTGCGGAACGGAGAACTGAGACGCATCACTAGGGGACCTTAGGTAGACACACCCTTAGTTCACAGGATGCAGGACTTTAAGGCGTGGCAGGCCTGTCTCCTTCTAAGCTCTAAGAAAAGCCTGTCTTTCTTTCAAAGTTTCTCTCTTAAGCAAAGTTTCTTTCTCTCTGATAAGCAAAGTCTCTCTCTCTCCTCTCAAAGCAAGTAAACCTCATTTCCTCTATCCTCTATAAACAAGCAAGAAAGCAGTGCACCAAAGAGAAAGATAGAAGTGCCTCAGTTTCCACTCCACCACCCATAAGACCCGTGCAAGTTGTTGCTGCAGGCGGTGACAAATATCCACGGATTTTGGAACCGCAAAGAGCCAGCGACATTTACCGTAGAATACTGGCAGACAGCACGTTTTTCTGAGCTTACCTACAATTTCAACGATGCTTTGCTATGCATGCACCATGTGTTCCAAGTCAAGGAAGAAGATCCACGAAATCCCAATGAGATAGATTTATAGCGGCACCACTAAGTGTCCAAACGCATTCACAAATCACTGTTATAAAATAGTTTGCACTTGTAAAGTGTCTTCCAGCTTACCAAGGGGTGGGCACCACTGCAATCTGGGGTTAGTTCTCTCCAGGCATGTCACATACACACTTGCTAGCTTTTTCTTTGCTGGACCTTTTTTTTCACCTAGAGTTTTAAAAGTGCTCATCCTAGCTGCTGGGTTTCAGCAGTCAAGCCCAGACTCTTTGTGCTGAGACAGCTTTCTCCTCTCCACCTAGTCCTCTTGGGACTTATCTCTTTTAAAATGATTACAAGTCAGTTACCAGCTAGAATTGTCTCAAACCCACAGGAAAATTCAGATAGTCCTACTCCATTATCTGTGGAGACACAGATTCCCTTTTCCCTGCCCCGTCGCCTCCAGCTCAGATTCCCAGAGAAACATATCAAGTCCCCATTTGAAACTCCTCTCACTTGCATTGGTTGAAAAAAAATGGTACCATGGACCATGGGTGGAAATGTTGGTCTTCTGTGGTCCCAGACCGTAAGCTGTCCTCTGCACTCCTTCTGCGTTAGTCAGCTTTGTGTCACGGTGACCAACACATTTGACAAGAACAGCTTAGAGAAGCCAGATTATTTGGGCCCCTGGTATCAAAGGTCTCAGTCCATGGATGGCTGGCTCCAAGGCAGAAGCATCATGGTAGAAGAGATCTTCTCAGGTCATGGCAACCAAGAAGAAGGAATGAGGGGAAAGAGAAGAGAGGTAAGGGGCCAGGGATAAGATACAGTCTCCAAGGCCATGCTCCAGGGACCTACTTCCTCCAGTCACCATGGCTACCGTCACTACCGTTCAGTAGTCCGTCCATATTATTAATCCATCAAATGGATTAAGCCACTGAGGAGGTTACAGGTCTTATGAAGCAGGCTTTCAAACATCTGAACATTGCTCTTCACCGTTCTTACATCGCATCCCTCTGACTTCCCTTCTACCTCCATCTTGCTCGATTAGGGATCCCTGTGATTACATAGGTCCTACCTGGATAATGCAAAATGATCTCCACTTGAAGGCAGACTTACGTAAGAGCTGCCCTTTACTTGAAAGAGACACTGCTTTCACACACTGCAGAACAGTGTGTCCGCCTAACACATGAGTTTGGGGAGAATATTAAAGATCCAAACCATAACAACTTCATATCCTTTCCTCCCTTTTATAACTGAGTTCAAAGGCCACATGTTAGATAAGATGAAACTATGTAATCAAAGAAACTTGAATTCTTTTGCCATCATGTGGAGGAGAATCATCCAGTATAACCAGTTTATTTTCTGTTACTATAACAAAATACCTCAGATTCATACAATGGCTTGAGACAGAGGAGAGGACATCGATCCCCCACCCACAGTGCAGAAAGAGAAGCCCAAGCAATGCTTCCCATTGTTTTAGGCAGCATTTTCACTGCTATGACCAAAAGACCTGACAAGAACAATACAGAGGAGAAAAAGCTTATTTGGGCCTCATGGTTTCAGAGATCTCAAGTCCATAGATGGTCAACTCCATTACTCTGTGCCCAAGGTGAGGCAGTACATCATGGAAGAAGGATGTGACAGAAGAAAGCAGCTCAGGACATGACAATAAGGAAGCAGAAAGAACTATGCTCACCAAGAACAAAATACATACCCCAAGGGCATGCCCCCAGGGACCCACCTCCTCCATCTACACCCCACCTCCCTACAACTACCACCCAGTTAACTACTAATCCCTATCCATGGATTAATGCACCGATGGTAAGAGCTCTCATAGTCCAATCATTTCACCTCTAAACTTTCTTGCATTGTCTCATACCTGAGCCTTTGGGGACACCTCATATCTAAACCATAACACAAAGGAATCCACTCTCAACTCTATGTATTTCCATTCTCTTGATTGCATAGAGTTTTCATATTATCTCCAGTATCCTTTCAATACTATTGGATCAGTAGCGATGCCCCTTCTTTCATTTCTGACATGGATAATGTATGTGTTTTATCTTGGTTAACCTGGCTGAAAGATTATAAATTTTATTTGATCTTTTCAAAGAATCAGTTTTTGCTTTTGTTGATTTTTTTTTCTGTTTTATTCATTTATTATTTCTTCTGCTTCTGCTTGAATTAAGCTTCATTTGTTCTCATTTCTCTAGTTTCCTAGAACGAAAGTTTATTGATTTTAGATCTTCTTTTCTAATACAGACATTTTAATACTATGAACTTCTTTGTAAGCCCCAGTTTCAGTATATCCCACAATATATTCACATTTTTTTCTTAAGATCCCCTTTAAGACATGGCTTGTTTAGATATGTCTTAATTGATTTCCAAGTATTTATAGCCCATAATTTGCTCTATCCTTGTCATTGATGCTACCATTCACATTATTGATACCCTTACTTATTTTTGCATGCTGGGTCTCTCATATCCTCAAAAAGGAGTGTTGATGTTGCCAACTGTACGAGTGGGCTTGTCTATTTGAACTGTACTTAGTTGTGCTTTGTGTATTTTGACACTGTAGTTAGATGCATACATTTTAAGTCTGGTTCTATCTTCTCATATATTTGATGCCTTGTTCATTATGTCATGCATCTTTTAATCCCTGATAATCATCCTCATTTCAAATCCTGCTTAGTCTAAATCATATAGATATTCTGGCCTTTTAATTCATGTTAGCACATATTTTCTTTTAAGTCTGAATCTTCATTTCTGAAGTTGGTTTCTATAGACAGCATACAGTAGGGCTTGTTACTGTTGTTTGTAACCCACTCGTTTGTCTCTCCTTTGATTAGTGTTTTTGCACCACTCACATTTAAAGAGTCTGTTAATACCATTGGATTAATAGCTACCATATGTGCAAATTTTTTTCTATTTTTTGCATTTGTTTTTTTTCCAAGAAAAATTTTCAACTTAGACATATTAATTTTTAGTCCTAGAATTCTATTTTTATATAGAAAAAATATTCTATATTCTATATTTTATATAGTTTATTCTATTTTTATATAGTGTAACATTTTCTTCTGAAATTCCTTCCATCTGTTCATCGCTCTTTATGTTCACCTTTTTCTTGAAGTCAGCAGATATATAATTGCTGTTTATAGCACTTCTCGTCTTTCCTTTCTCTGAGTGTGTTTCAACAAACTGCATTTTATTATGGGTCACATGTTTGTGTGTCTAGCTAACTTTCTTATGTTCTGAGCTTTGTGGGTAACAGAAGCTCCAGATTATGTTGTCTTATATGAAAAGGTATTCTGTCAGAGGGAAGAATTACCTGTGTATCTTTATAACAAGTTTTCTATTTTGCTTTTCTGGGGTGTGTACTTTAGTTTTTCCTTAGTGCTTAGGCATAGTACTAACTATATACAGATGATTTTAAAGAGAGTGTCCTCGTGTTCTTACATTGTGCATGTACTCACACACACACACACACACACACACACACACATATATGTAACAAGGCAATACATATATACATATCCATATATAGACATATATGCAGGTATAAAATATATGAATATATATGTATATATATGCAAAACAGGGCATTTCCACGAAGTATTCATAATAGAAAGAAAAGTTAACTAAAGAAAATACTGCACATTACTTTTTCTACCAATTTCACACTAATATCAGTAGAAGAAGTTATAATGTCATATATGTATTTCCTTGTATAGCCAGTCTCTTAAGCTTTCATTTTACAGATGAGAAAGACTAAGGCTTTTTGAAGCTAAACACCTTGACAGAGGAATTTAGCATCTTTTCAGAAGGAAATGTAAGAAAACAAAAGCAGGAATGATATCATACCAATACTTTTCCATATACATTGCAAACAATCCATAATAAAGCATGGAATATTTCTTTCATGCAAGTAAACATTCAACAAACAAGGAAAATCCAAATCAAGTTCACTATACGTGTGTGTGTGTGTGTCAATTAATTATATTTACTAATCTTCAAATGTTGATTCTGAAATTCAATATAAGCAGCCTTTGTTAAATAGTTGAAAATACGTCTTTAAAATAATACAATTAAGTTAGTACTATTGTTTTAAATATTAGTATCTCCTAATACTCTAAGGGTCCCTGTATCTTTTATGTGGTCTTTTGTCTTTCTTCCTAAAATTTATCAGTAAGTAGGGCTACAAAATTAATTAGTGAGTAAAAAATCTTCTGTCTTATGATTTTTGTATACTAATCAGCAAATAGGTCTGTGGCCTTGCCTGTGAACAGATGTATTACTCAAAAAGCGGCTTGGACTATTTCTGAATTAGAACTAATGGGATCGTATTTTTAATGACAAGTTTCTTCAAAGCAATGAATCAGATTTGAATCAGTTCATTTTGCTCAAAGGAAAGAAAGCAGCGTGCACCTTGCTTGCTGCCCCTGGCTCTCTGCCCTAGACACTATTCGGTCTTCAGAATTGATCTCAGAAAACGTGTGAAGGTCTTGGAAAAGCAGGCAGAACATCAAAGACATTGATGGAACTCTACAGCCATGAGGCTGAGCCTCGGAGGCTTGCATATTTATTTAATATTTCATCTGTTACCAACTAAAGACAATGTCCTAAATCTAAGAAGAAATAATTTTAAGCAAAGCTTAAAAAGATCCTGACAGAATACCCTCATAAAAATGCAGCCAAAACTTCCTGTTGTTATCAAACGTGTAGTTCTTCAGTATGTTGTTTAAAATTACCTCAGTGGTTTAATAAATATTTTACTTTCCAGATAACATAGTTCGATGTTGTAAGAAAACTGTCTTCTCAAAGACAAGTGCATGAGGCTGCAAAAGGAATCTGAAACCTTAGATCTTGGATTTCAAAGTCAGTTTTTTATTTAATTCAGTCCAGTTTTATGTTGCCAAAATTGCTTTTTTTCTACAGGAAATGCTAATCCAGAAGAAAACCTGTCATAGAGTAATAAAGATCACAGATAATAAATGAGCCTCAGTCCATTCTTGCTGCTATAACAAAACACCTGAGGCTTGAGTAATCTGTGAAGTACAAAACCTTCCTTTTCAGAGCTCTGGAGACATGCAGTATCAAAACACCAGAAGATCCCGTGTCTAGTGGACACTCTCTTTCTCCTTCCCAGCTGAAGCCTTGATGCCTGTCCACTCTTGGTGGAAGCCACAAACACTGTGTCCTCTTGTGTGGAAGAAGGAAGAGAGGGGTGAACTTGCTCCCTCCAGCCCTTCTGTCAGCCAGGACACTGATTCACCTCCCGTGGTCCCCCCTGGGGGCCAGAAGCCCCTCTCCTTGAGGGTTCTGTTTCAACCTATGAATTTTCAAGGACATGCACTATCAACCCTGGCACACAGAACAGTGACGGACGAGGTGGCTGCAGGTGAGAGGCGTCAACAAGTCTTTGCAAGATGGAAAGCGCACAGATGACTGGTGGCCGGGAGCGGACCCTGTGCCCTCGCTGCTGCAGAGGGCTTGCTGTCAGGTAGCAGAACTCAGGATGTGGTCCGAGGAGGTCCTGCCACCAGCACCACCACAAGTGGTCAAGAGAGGCTGGGCTGCTGAGGAGGCGGGGTAGGGGGGGTCTGACTGAGAGGCTATTGTTCCCTGAGACCCCTTCCCCTGGGTGGAACGCAGCAGACTGCTTCCCCTGCCTTGGAAATGTAGTAGCAGCGATTTACTTATTTATTTTTGCTACTGTAGATTGAACCCAGGGGCCCTTTATCACTGAGGCACAACCCCATCCCTTTCTATTTTTATTTTGAGACAGGGTCTCACTAAGTTGCTTATGGTATTGCTAAGTTGCTAAGGCTGGCTTTGAACTTGAGATCCTCCTGCCTCAGCCTCATAAGTTGCTGGAGTTACAGGCATGAGCATATGCCTGCCTAGCAGGAAAAGTTCTATTGACCACCACTGACCCTGATGTAGTCCCTGCCCTTTGAGTATGAATGGAACCCCATGCAAATAGGATGAGGTACCACACCCCTGCTTGCTACCTCACACAGCAGAAAGGAGATGACCAAGTGGTCCCAAACACACCACACTCGTCCCTATAAAGCAGAGTTTCTCCAGCCAGTAGCAAAAGTGGAGTTCAGAGAGAATCAAAGAATGAGAAGAATCGGATCTGCCTCTGCGGGCACTAAAGAGGGCAGGCCAGAGTCTCAGCGCACCTGGAAGCAGACTCTTGCCCAGACCCTTGAGGAAAGAGCCCTGGCCAGCACCCTAATTCTGGTTTCACAACACCCAAAGCAAAGAGTCCAGTACTGATTACAGACCTGTAACCAAGCTCATGGTTGTTATGGGGCACAACTTAACAACAGACCCATCACTGCTGAGAAGTCCATATGTGAGAGTCTTTATTAGCCGGCCAGCTGACTGCCCCAAAAATGGCTATTGGAAGAACAGCCCCAATCACAGGGCTGTAAGGGTTTTTATGCCACAGGTCAGTACATAAGTGTAGCAGAAGAGGGAAGTGGGTCAAAATGACCTTACTATGTCATGCTAAGCAACTGATGACGGGTACAGAGGTGGCGTGTTCCCACGGGAGAAGCATTTCCTAAGTAACATGGAATCTCAGGGTAAAATGGAGTCTGTTTAGTCAGCGCCCACACGGCCTGGCCTATAACATTTCCATGGAGTCAAATATGTTGAACTGTCACAACTGTCATTTGTTATATGCAATAAAAACCTTTCATGTTTATATTTATGTATATAAATATACAACATATTTGCTTATATGTTGTTGATATGTACAATAGTGTATTATTATCTATATAATATTTTATTATGCCTAGCATGATATATATTACGTATATAAAGTATATTTGTAATATGTATCTAGATAGAAGACTTTGACATGTATATAAAGGGAAAAGGAACTTTATGCTTTAATGCTTAACAGGATCAATGTTACTAGGTCTCTGAAACACACTTAGAGACTGCAGAGGATTAACACAAGGTCATCCAACAACACGAAAGACAGAAATAAAACCAAATAAACAAATGAAAGGAGCTAGAGGGAATAAAGACAATAAAAAGAACAGAGGGAAATTCCAAAACAACTAATATCAACATGATTATATGGATAAGAGAATACAATGCAGCCAGGAAATAAACCCAAAGCACAATAAAAAATTATAGAAATAAATTGTTCATAGAAATAAAAACAATGACAGCTGAAACAAAAGACCTTCTTAGAAAGTTTGGAAAATCAAATGGAGATCTCTCTTAGAAACAACAACTAGAGAATATGAGTACATCAATAGGGAAGACCAAATGTCTGTCCATCAGAAATTCCAGAGAGGAAAAAATTCACATATGTGAACAAACAACTTCCCAGATCCAAACACAGATTTCAGATGAAGACACCCTGTTAGGTGCCCAACACAGTGAACTGAATATAACTCATTCCATGGTGCTTTACGCCTAACCACCTACACTTTTGTGCAGGTGTTTTGTTTTGTTTTGTTTTCCTTCAAAAGTCCACCAATCTTGACTTTCCTTCTTTATAAGAACTTGTTGTTTTCTGTGTTTGACTGAAGTGCCTCTCGGTTCTCTAAAGCTACCACCCTTTATTGGAACAGAACTCCTAGTTTAAAACAAAGATCGATCGTTTCCTAAGAGCCCCGACCATTTCCTGTGCTTGCTCTGCCTGCCTCAGCGGCCTTGATCCCTTCTTTTTACATAATATTTCTGTCTTTGCAAATCAAAATGCTTTAATACCTAGTAACCTGTAAAAGAGAAATTAGGGTAGTTGCAGAGCATGTTATGGTTTTGATGTGAGGTGTCCCCCAAAAGCTCACAGGGGAGATAATCCAAGAAATTTCAGAAGTGAACTGATAGGATTATGAGACCCTTAATTTAAACAGTGCATTAATCCACTTGAATGGATTAGCTGGGTGGTAACTGTAGGCAGGGAGGGTGTGGCTGGAGGAGGTGGGTTCCTTGGGGCGCACCTTTGTGGTTTATATTTTGTCCTTGGTCTGCAGTGTCTCTCTGCCTCTTTGTCTCTGTCTTTGTCTCTCTCTACGCTGCCCGGCAGCCATGTCCTAATCTACCACACTCTTCTGCCATGATGTTCTGCTTCACCTTGGGCCTTTGAAAATGGAGTCAGCCATCTGTGGACTGAGACCTCTGAAACTGTGAGCCCCAAATAAACTTTTCCTCTTCTAATTGTTCTTTTCAGGTCTTTCGGTCACAGCAGTGGAAAAACTGACTAATACAAAGGGTGAATCTCATGTTCCTTGTCCAGTGTGGACAGAGTACAGGGCCCGGACTCAGTTCCAGCAGCACAAGGTTCAAGGGAATGAGGACTGTTTTGCACACGCCCTCCGGCAGCAGGAGTTCAGTCCAGGGTGTGTCAGATAGAGACAGGACGGTGCTGCCTCCCTTGTTTGGAGGAGGGCTGGCAGCTCCGCCAAGCCCAAGCGCTGAGCAGACGCACCCTCTGCACCTGGGCTGGCAGCAGCCCGTCCCAGCAGACTTGCAGCTCCCTCCCACCTGGGGACTCGGGACCCTTCCCAGCCACAGTCCAGGCCTGGTGTGTTCCTCCCTGCCTGTCACATTCCAGAAAACAGCGCACCCCTGTGCAGAGGGCAGGACACAAGGCCTCGTGAGCCCCGGGTCTCTTTCAACAGCCCAGTGGAAAGCTCGCAGCCACAGCTTCTCAGAACACTGTGTTCAAAACACCCCGTTCACAAAAGACAGAGAGGAGAAGAAAGAAAAATCTGAAATAAAGAGAGAGAGAGAGAAACTGTCCAACCTGAAGATTCTGAGATAAAGACCACTGTTCCCTGGATTTTAATGAATCTGTTTCATCACTGGCCCCTGGAGAATGGCGAGTGCCATGTTTCTGTGGAAATGGTAGAACACGCCCCTGCTTATGGGCAGAAGCTGATCACACTGTGGCCCTGTTATTCTCTTGCGCTCTCCTCCGCCCCCTCCTCCTCCTGTGTTTCTCTCTCTTTCTAGGTATGTGTGCATGCACATATGCATAGTCGTGTGTTGTGCAAAGTCAGGGATGCCCTCTGAGGACACGACTGAGCGACTCGTCCCTGGGCAACCAGCGGACATGCTGCAGAAACCACGACGCCTGAGCTATCTCCAGGCAACACGAGCCCACCGCGCCATGGGCTGTGCTGTCCAGGTTGACCAAAGTGTCATCTCAGACACAACCACACACCACACACACCACACACACACCACACACCACACACACACCACATACACACCACACACACACCACACACACACACACACCACACACACACAACACACACCACACACACACAACACACACCACACACCACACACACACCACACCACACACACCACACACACATACACCACACCACACACCACACAGCACCCCCACACACACACCACGTACACACACACACACACCACACCACACACACACCACTCACACACACACACCATGCACACACACACATCACACACACCACACCACACACACCACGCACACACACACACACACACACCACACACCATACACACCACACACACCACACACACCACACACACACACCACACACATACATATACTACACACACACACCACACATACACACACCACACATACACACACACACACTCACACACACATACACCACACCACACACACCACACATACACACACACATTCCTTTTTCCCTCCATTCATCCCGTTAGGTCCCACTATTTTATCTGAGGTCTGACAAACAACAGACTTGAAAACATGACCACGTCGGGCTTCAGAAGGGTCCTGTGCTAAATCAACGCAAATGTGAACCAGCCAAAGGCCACAATGAGATGTAGGTGTAGATACTAAGATTTAACATCTCATTTTTAAGAGCACCCCGCAAGAGCAGGTCAACCAGCCCTGTGAGTGGCCACTAAAGAGGACAGTGGAGTAGGTTTAACACCTATTAGCTATTTTCAAATAGCCATCAGGGTCTCACCACATAATAATAACCACATCAATCATATACCAGTGCAGATGACTTGCTGGGCTCCTGGGTCCAGGTGGGCCAGCCCGGTCCCCACCCTAACTTTGTATCTGCTGTGATAACTCCCATCTCTCATTCTCTCTCCAAATCGTTCTCTTACCTTCCCTTTCTTTCCATTTGTGGATCCTCTTAATGACAGTCTTACAGGATGCTGTGAGGAAGTGGGTGTAAAATGCAAGTTTCCAGCTCCTGCTTCCATACCCCTGAATACTGCATTCTATCCAGAGAAAATCCTGCAGCCCTAACAGCTACACGTACAGGCAGGAGGCCATCGTCACCAAGGTGCCTGTGGGGAGACCTGAGAGTCCACACCGCTCCAGCCATCTGCATCTTATTGGAGTCACAAAGCTCCGCCTAAGTAAGTTGTGTGCTGTGACGGGTGACATTCTCATCAGCTGAGGGAAGAAACCAGAGTTTCTCAGATTTCTTGGCAGCTTGGAGACACTGTAGAGGGCCCAAGATAAAGGAGTGAGACCACCAAAAGTGACTCAGATGCCTAAAAGCAAAATGAGCACAAAGTTGCCCACACGGGTCTGTAAGATGAAGGTCATTTAGATAACACTATGCCCGAAGAATAAAAACCCACTCCAGCCTAAGCCCACCAGCCACACACTCCCGGGGATAGAGGTTATGGCTTGCGAGTGGCCGTGCAAATATTCCACAGAGTGAAGTCCCCACTTGTGAGCACAAACACCACTTTAACCAACGTGTGATAAAGGGTAGGCCCATACTTTAAAAAAGAGGCGAAAAAATTGAACCCAATAACAAGGCAACATCCCCAAGACTCCTGAATGACAGTCCTGGAATATCAGGGTGCAAAGCGTTTCCGTTTACGTAAGCCACTGTTTTCGTCAGCTTTGTCACTGCTTTGACTAAAAGATCTGTCTGGAACAATTTTAGGAGGGAAGTTTATCGAAGGGCTCCCAGTTTCACGGGTTCCAATCCACAGACAGCTAGCTCCATCCCTCAGGGCTTCCAGTGAGGCCGAAAAGTGTGGCAGAGGAAAGTAGCCACGTGACGATGTGAGGATCAGGAGGCAGAGAGACTCCACTCTCCAGATACGATAGGTACCCCAAGCTCTATGCCCCCACTTCCCCACCTCCTCCAGCCACACCCTTCCTGCCGCCAGTTACCACCCAGCTAATCCCATCAGGGAGCAATCCACTGATTAGATTAAGGCCACAGCCCAATCATTTCTCCTCCAAACCTTCCTGCATTGTCTCATGTGAGCTTTATAGGGACACCTCACATCCAGACCAGAATAGCTACTTATTCTAGGTTCCCACAGTTGAGGCGTAGAAGTGATTTGCCCAAGGTTATAAGGCAAAGCCATTGCTATAATCCAATGCTCCCAAATTTGGAGGTTGAGAACTTTTACCATATGCTGCTTCTGAGAAATGAAACCAGTCATGACCTCAAACCTGCCTACAGACACCCTGAGGCCATTCCTGGGGCAGAGAAGAACCACCACCCCACAACAACGTACACTTCCAAACCTCATCTACCTGAACCCTACAGGACACTGAAATCCGAAGTCAGTGAAGGACTGATGGAGACTGGGGGTGACACAGCCCACCAGGCAGATAAGTCAAGATCTCCCAGGACCAGATGGTGGCCCTACTTCGCCACCGCCCACTTCTAATTGTGTGTGTGTAAAGCATAGACAGTCTTCTGATGTGATGGCGTCGGAATCATCACTGTTAGGTTATTACGGCCACTCCAGGCCCCCTAACACTGGAAACTCCAGGACACTTAAATAAGCCTCAAGGTGACTGCATTTGCGACCGGAATCCACCTGAGGTTTCCTAAGGGAGCGTTCGTATGAACAAGAGCAGCGCACTGCTGGGGCTCTCAGGAGCAGTCCGGGTCCGCGTGCGCCCACAGCCTCTTCCCGCTCACACACCAGCCTCCCCGAGTCCTCCCTCATGACTGCAGCAGGGTAGAGTTTAGAGACTTTGCTCACAGGATGGAGTGTTTCCATCCCGTGCCATGGTATGTCCATGACAGGGTTTCAGGAACCCAGGAGCTTAGCGACATGCCTCTCAATGTCATCTCCATGCTCCTTGGACATGTTTCCCTCAATACGTCCCACTAAGTGACTTCTGCAGTTAATTTAAGCATTTTGGGAACTGTGCTGGTTAATCCTGGCTAACTTGAATGGACTGAGAGAGACCTAGAACACTGGCTAAGTGCATTTCTGGGTGTGTCTGTGAGGGGGTTTCTAGAGATGATTGGCATGTGTCAGCAACAGGATGGCATGGTGGGAGGGACATTCTCCCTGAATGTCCCATAGGTGAGGGCATGAATGGAACCAAAAAACAAAACAGAAGGAAGCCACAGGCAGACCCACCGGCAGAGACAAGCTGGATTCTCCTTGCACAGACATCACCCGAGGACCTCGGATGCCAGCTCCTGCAGTGTGGACTCGCCAGCAGCTCCAGGGCTTCCAGGCTTCAGACTAGGGTTGGTGCCACACCGTAGTCCCTCTTGTTCTGAGGCTGCTGCTTCCTGGACTGGGTAGCTACTGGCTTCCTGTTCTCTCGCCTGCAGATGACCATTCTAGGACTGTCCAACCTCTGACCCTGTAAGTTAAACACATGAAGTTCCTCTTTTCTCTTTTTCTATTTTTTGGTACTGGGGAGTGCACCCAGGGGTACTTATTCCCTGAGCTGATTGCCAGTCCTTTCTATGTTTTATTTAGAGACAGGATCTTGCTCTGTTGTTAAGGTCCCATGAAGCTGCTGAGGCTGGCTTTGAACTCGTGATCCTCTTGCCTCACCTCCCTAGTTGCAGGGATGACGGGCTTGTACCACCGTTCCCACCGAATTCCCACTTTTAATTGTATATATTCTTTTGGTTCTGTTCCTCTAGAAAACCCTAATAAAGGAGTTTTGTCATGGTTACGTTGGTTCTTTCTTGCCGTCTCTTTCTTTCCCTTCTTTTTTGTTTTGCAAATCAATTTTCTCACTCCAGCTACCTGATTCTTTTCTTTCTTGTAAATCAACCTGAAACAAAATGGGTCATTATCAGTCTCCTGATGAACTTCCTTATACCCACGAAGCAACTGGGTGCTAGAGAGTGAATTCTACATCTTCCTACATTTGTTTATTAGCACCCTAGCCCCACTGGGATGGTGTTGGCAAGTGGAGTCCCTGGGGTCGGACTGGCTCACGAGGGCAGGGCCAGCATGAACAGGAAGTGTGTGTTTATAAAAGGGACTCCAGAGAGCCCCTGTCCTTACAATCATGGAGGACACAGCAAGACAATGGCCACCTGCAAAAGACCCTCAGTAGACACCGAATCTGCCCTTGTCTGGTCTTGGACCCCTTAGCCTCCAGATCTGAGAATACATTTCTGTCCTTTAAAAACCACCCAGGACATAGTATTCTGTTACAGCAGCTTTGATGGATAAAGACCCAAGGTGATTCTGATTTGGGAGAAATGTTTAAAAGGAGAGAGAGATAAGGAAAGAGGGAGAGGATGGGAAGGAGAGAGAGGCAGACCTTGGATTATGAATTTCTAAGAAAAGGAGAGGAGTTCAGAGAGAAGGGAAGAATTGAGGGTGAGCCTATTCTGAGGCCTGAAGAATACAGCCAACCAGCTCAACCCAAGAGGACGCCATCTCAGATTTCTCAGGGGATAAAGAAGTCGTGGCTGGAGAAATTCCTCATCTTAGAGACAGAAACACAAATATCAGTACTGAGAGAGCTCACAGGGGTGAGCAGATGGTTATCTTTCAGATGGAAAAAGCACTTGCCTCTGCTCCTCTTACCTATCAGCTGCCTACTTTTCTAGTTTCTGACCTTCTTAAAAATAATCCACATCTCGGTGCAGCCGACTGTATCTACGAATGGTGAGATTCAGACCCACGATAAAATCAGGCTTAGGAGGGTGGGGAATGAGACACACTGCTGACCTCCACCCTTACAGATAGAGCCCAGCTCTCCAGAGAACGGAAAATAAATTATCTCTGGTCATGCAAGGTGAGCACATGCGCAGGTGACGCGAGTCTTCCTTTGGAGTTGTAGACGTCAGCCAGGGCTGATGCCAAGTCTGAAGGGCCAGTGGCTGACATGGTGACCTGTCCCAAACTTTCCAGGAAGTGTCATATACAGAAAAGAAAGGGGCTAAGCCATGAGTGTCACTGGCTGCCGAGGTGAGCAGCAGCTAGCTTGTTTGGTCTGGGTGTTTCGTTGACCTCTGTCCTGTGAAACGCTGACCGTCCTTACGCTGCCATTCTTAACATTAAGATGACGCCACGCCCTTCCTGCCACTAACTGGCCGTGTTGCGCCCCACGCATCACTGGACGCCGTATGACGAAGGAGGAGGAAGAGAACAGGGAAAGTCTCCCATTTCTCTAGGAGCCTGACGTAGTCAATGATCCATTTCACCGAAAGGTAAGACTGGATGCATGTAAGACCACGTAGCGGTTCAAAGCGAAGGCCAAAATACATGGATTTTTTTCTAACTATTTCTAGAATTATAAACTTGATATAGAGAGACATAGACAAAAACTTAAATCTTTCAGATTTTAGCACCCAAGATAAAAAGTCTATTCTTCTATAAACTAAGTCAGTTTCTGGAATTTAGGCCAAAATGTAGGACACTGGAATCAAGATATTTTTATATACATGGGATGGGAGGGATAGAGATTATTTTTCTGTTTGAGATTTAAAATATTAATAAAATATTATTTTCTGTTTCAAGATCTACATCTTTGAAATAATTTTTACTTTCGCACGTATTCTCCTGATTCTTATCCACAAACATACGGTATTAAGGGATTGTGCGGGTTACTTTTTTCTGAGCTTTTCCCCCTCCTTGTTAGATATCATTCCAAAGTTCTCATTTGCTTTCCTAAGTAACTTTTCAATTGCCCACAATTCTACCACACTGGTGGATTGTAATTTACGTGACCATTCTCGTAACAATTGTCAAGCCGTGAGTGGTTGCTCAGCTCCTGGAAAGAGTAAGATTTGTGTGTGTTCCAAAGGTTTTCTCTGTGGCCATGGCATTGGAGCATGCAAGGAAGGGAGCAGGCTCTGGACAACAGTGAGCGGTCTTCTTCCAGGTCTTGAGCAGCTTCCAATACTGCCAGGGGTGGGTTCCTTTCTCAAGGACACCCATGTGACTCCAATGATCTGCAAGTTGCATGGAGCCATGTACCGATAGGGAAGTCTAAAAGGTGGAGAAATCTTGTTTAAAAAGAAAAGAAAAGAAAAGAAAAGAAAAGAAAAGAAAAGAAAAGAAAAGAAAAGAAAAGAAAAGAAAAGAAATACAAAAACAAGTTTTAGATGATCTTACACTGAGGCCTCAAAAACCATGTCCTAGTGTATGTCATGAATGGGAAGAATGTGGGCCCATCTGGGAAGATGCTGCAGATCTCAATATTGCTGCATGTGACTCGCACGGGGAGTTTAGGGAGCAGCCAGAGCTACCCAAGCTTTTGCTCTGAGGTGACCTGATCCATGTCTCCTGGGGATCCCCGGCTCCAAGCTGCTTTTCTGTGCACCATCCCGCAACTTCACTTTGAAACCCCCTGGTTGTCTCAGTAAAGAGCAACGAGCAAAGTGGCCTCAGGTCCTTGTCAGGACCCTGACTCATTTTAGTAAGAGGGGAAAAATAAATGGGAGAGAGGTAAATAGATGCCACTGAAATAAGAGTTATTTCCAAGCAGCAGATTTCCCCTGCCCCTCTCAGGGCAAACGCTGAAGTACTGATGTGAAAACTATCATTTCAGAAGAGATTTCACATCAGGAATGCAAGGTGATAGCAGAAGGAAGCTTATAACTATGTATACACATTCCATGATATTTTTGTGACAAAATATACCTTGATTAAAATATCAACCTCAACTAGCATCAGAATCTATGAACTGAACTGGGCAATCAATTAATTATAAATAAGGTTATTAATGGTAGATGGTCCAGTCAAATTCATCTGTAAAAGACGATTTAGGTTATTTTTTACTAGAGTAAACTTGCAACTCATGGATTTTTCTTCTAAAGGGCAGTCACCTCCAAACCTGAGCCCTGAGATATCTGGAATATACTCCCTCATCTCACATTTATTTGTAAATTACGTTTGTTGACAAAACTTCATTTTCCCATCTTTTATTTAAACAAAGACCATGGCAGGGTCTAATGCTGTCTTCTCATGGGTCGGCAGACTTGGTTATTGCCAGTTCGTACACCCACGTGGAGGCTCCTGATCCAGAACGGGAGTCACCAACTGGCCTGTGGGCCAAGTCTGGACCAATGCCCATCTTTGCAAATAAAATTTTATTGGGACCCAGCTGCTCATCCCTTTTTCTATTGTCTTGGGCTGTTTCTGAATTACAACTGCAGAGTTAAGTAGATGCAAAAAAAAAAAAAAAAAAACTGTTTCCACCTCAAACCCTAAAACATTTGCAGCCCTGATCTAGAAAATCAAAAATTCATCCACAAAAGCATAAGATCGACCACAATCTTTTTAAACTGGTGAAACAAATGTTAAATGATTTACTTTGATGACTATTACATGCCCATCAGTGTGTGTATGTGTGTGTGTGTGTGTGTGTGTGTGTGTGTGTGTGTGTGAACACATGTATACCTTCCCTAACACCGTAATGATTGGTTGACCCCCAAGTAGAAAACTTCTATATTGACCTCTTATGGATGTCTTGTATATTTCATTTCATAGAATGTGAATAAGATGACAATGTTGTATGTGAAAGGAATACAGAACTCACAATCAAGTACCTGGGTTTATATCTGGTTCCATCACCAATAGCCCTGAAGTTGAAGGCTAAGGAAGGCTCGACTTCTCAGAGTCCCAGTTTCTTTATCTATAAAACAAGAATAATAGTCCACATTATCAAGTTGTTGTGACCATTGTAAGAAAATAGAATATAATAAATTGAAAGATAGTTTATGAACCTTTAAAAGTGTGTATAACTGAAGTGTATAGTTATTATTAAATGATTTTGGCATTTGATGGAATAATTTTAACTTCTGAACATATATAAAGCTAGAATTATTTATCTTCATATAATTATTCTACCTTCTTCTAGTTGACCAATAAGCATGTGTACTTAGAAACTATAAGAAGTAATATATAATTTCTGTCATATGTATGTGTGTTTATATATGTGTGTGTGTGTACGTGTATATATACAGAGAGAGAGATAATTGTACCCTCTAAAATGCCAATATCCTCTATTTTAATGCCTTCAACTAATAAATTGAAAATCAAATGGTATAAGTTGTAAGCGAACAGGATGACATCTTGTCACGTTTAGGGGATTGGACTGGGCCCTCACTGGAGCCAGTGTATGTGAACTTAAGAGCTTTAGCTGATATCATCAAGTTCGGGATGACTAAGTCCGACCGTCCTGGAATGGACAGCTCCTACACCCGATAGTGGTCTGAAGGGACATGCAGAGTTGGGGCACGGTGACAGGGAGGAAGCCACAGGAAGACAGGGTCTGAAGAGGCACTGCCCCAACTCAAGGAGCCTGTGCTATGCTTTTAAATCTTAAAGCCCAGCTCTTATTTTTAATTAAAGCCATTAATTTTCCCCACCAAAAATCTTGCTATGTTTGACATGACAGAGTGGAGAACACCTGCGTGGAGCCGCCAGAAGCAGCTAAGATCCTGCCCTGAGCCCCCAGAGGCAGCCAGTCCCTTCCCAGCAGGACTTCAGTCTTCCGACCTCCCGTGCCCTGGGCGGAAGCGCCTCAGTCATTTGAAACCACCAAATTCATAGTGACCTATTGCAGCAGGGCCAGGAAACTGCCCACGTGCCACGGGCTTGTTTTGTTTCATTTTAAATATTAGATGAGAGTTCGAAATAGCCACGTGAAATCGTGTGAGCTAAGCGGAGGGCCTAAATAGACAGGGGCATCACCCTCCGACAGGGAGGATTTCTTATCTCATGAAAGCTCTGTTGGGATTAGGTCCAAACCGGAAAGATTATAGTCGAAGATCCCTAAGAAGGAGGAATAGGTGCTTAGAGAAGGAATGTGAAAATGAGGATTTTATAGAATTTTAAGATAAGAAAAAGATCATAAAACTTTGATCAATTGAGGAAGAAAGGGGGGTGGAAATGCTTTCATGACAGAAGATTTTGGTGCTATTACTAGCTGATGTTAATAGCCTAGGGTTTGCATATGAATAAGTCCGTTTTTAGAAGTTTAAAGAGATTCTTTTTAACAAATGTACAATTTTAAGTATAAAAGAACATTTTTTGGCCCAGTTGTACAGTATAATTTTTTTTCCATTTAGTCATGTTAAACATAGGCAAGATTTTTGGTGGGAAAATTAACAATTTAAATCAAAACTCTGAGAGGAGCAGAAAGATATGAAAGCATATTACTTTGAAGCAAATTTTACTTCAGACCCGTCACAGGAAGTGAGACGTGTGTGCCTGTGACAGGTGAGGTCAGAGAGCCAGAGGTAGCATCCCCAGGAAACCGTCGGAGGTGGGCAGTGGACACAATGGGTGAAACCCTCCCTCCTCCTGCCCTGCCACGCTCCGAGTCCCAGGACCTTCTTCTGACCTGGCTGAGGCAAGAGAGCATGCGGGCAAAGATGGTCCCATCAGGTGCCAGGGCAGGTGTGGGCCCTGACACTGGAGCCCAAGAGCCCACCAAGGGACTGGCTTACCCGAAATTTCAAGAACACAAAAAACTCAACCAGTCACTTCTTCCTCCAGAGCAGAAGGACACTGTTAGAGAAATGTCATGAAAGTGGTCTATCGAAAGGCGGGGAATGGGCTTGCTGAATTCAGTCTCCCTCCCTTTTTAAAAATCGCAAGGGAAGACTGGAATTTAAATATGGGTCCCTGAAAAATCATAGCCAGAAGGACGAGGACAGAAGGGAGAGGACGTAACTGAGAGGGAAGAGGCAGGGAGGAAAGAGGGGGAATGTGCAGGAGAGAAAGGAGAGAGACTCTGCGAGCCAAGGCCCGAGTCTGCGGCCTCATCTTGCTATTCATAAATGAAGGAGAGGCAGGCGTCACAGGGCTGTGGATCTAATTTCTTGAGGGGGAAAAAGTGAAATATTAAAAGATTTTTTCCCATTGCAAATAAGGCAATTAAAACTATTCAATTTGACAAAGCACTGGACCCAGCTGAATTATGCCATAATTCAGGAGAAGAACAAGAGTGGCGAGGGAAATAGAGAAGCCTTTGGCAAAACTCTTTGATAGCTCAATAAGAAGAGAATAAAGGCAGCAATCGTGTTTGAGTCCCTAATAAGCACTCTTAGATTTCCCAGCAAAAGAAAATCATTAAAGGAACTAGTCTTCCCAACTTCAATGATTAAGTTGGGGAATAAAGATTCACTCAAATCTATGCTTTTGTGATTTACCTAAGAGAACTGGTCTGAATTTCAGAACTGAAATTTTATTTTTATTCAGATTTTAGGAGTGCACTTAATTTTATAAGCAAATCATCTAGCAACAATAAAAGCTCACTAACGAAGCAGCCCAAGTCATCCTGGATATGAGCTCTAATGACACCATATTTCACAGGCTGATAAAGAAAAACCAATAGACATAATGGTCTTGCTTAAGTATTCCATGTATTTATAGATACGTCTCTTCCTCTTTTCCTTCTTTCCACAGAAACATCTCATAACTATCAATGAACTGGTACATTTTTCATGGAATCTGATGGAAACTGTGATCCTCCCGACTCCACGCATTGCTCATGCCCCTCCAGCCCTGTCCTCCGTTCCCCACCAGCTCCCCTCCAGATGGTGCTTCACCGCCTGCCATGCTACAGACGCCGCTGAGTCTAACCAGGCATGTAGAGCAGGGGCCTTCGTATAATTCCTCCCAGGAGCCATTTCTCTGCTTTTCTTCGTCCCTAAGGTCTTGCCTCCCCTAGCCCTCAGGGGCCTACCTACTTTCTGACTTGGAAATGAGCTCCTGCAGCTTTCTCACTGGGAAGTTTGGTGTTTGCTAAAATCATAACACCAGGAGGGAGGCGCAGGGAGCCAGGTGAAGCCACGCCTACCACATCAGATACTCTGTCCTGCTGGAAGCAAGCGGAATGCAGAAAACTAAAAGAAGAGCACAGCGTAAGCTGACTAGGGAGCCAGGTTTGCAGGTCACTTGGTGAGGAAGTTGGATCATGCCGTGTGCTTTCTGAGGTCCCTGAGCTGGGTACAAGCTGGAAAATTGTGTCTGGCAGTCACGCCCCACAGAGCAGAGCTGTCTTCAGAATGGAGCCAGCCGCAGTGAGCAGGGGTGAGCCTTCCTAGAGGGAGGAGATGTGGACTCTGCAGACACCTGGAAAGTTCTTCCCACTCTGAGAGTCCATGGTTCTTTGATTTTCTTATTCAAAGTCAAAGTCAGACACTCTCTAGGAACGTTTATTAAGATGTTATCCATTTCAAGTACTTTGGCCACTAATAACCCAAGAGGATGGTTGAAGCTCCTCAAAGAAAATTTTAAAGACCACTTTTCCTCTCCCAGTTTAGAAATGTCATATAAAAGAGCAGAGGTCTGGATTTTTCTTCTAGAAAGTATAAAGTGGGCCCAGTGTGGACTGGCTACCACTTCAGTCCACTGCTCCTTGGGCAGGACCTTCACAACTTGTGCAGGACTGGGTGGAACAAAACACCCACACACCCCAGCAAGTACATGCAGGGGGCTCTGCTTACTGATGGGCATTCAGGGACAACTGAGGCCCAGCGTGCTAGGTAGGCTGGCCTCCCCAAAGCTCAAGAAAACTGTGCAGAGCAGACAGAAATTCACGTGCGTGTGCCCTGCTCGCACCCAGCTCAGGGACCTCAGGAAGTGCTCGGTTCTGGGTTTCGTGCCCCACGCCATGTGATGGCCGAGTTGCAGTAAGGAAGGACATCCTGTCCCAGGGGACGGGGGGGGGAAGGAACAAAGCCCTGGCCACTCCAGCCAGCTCCTCCTCCTCTCAGGATGCTGCTTTCCGGCACTTTTCAGTTACTCTTAAGAACTACAAGCGAGAAAGGAGAGGTCCAAAGCCACTCAGAGGACGGTCCTGCAGAAAAGCTTGCCCGAGCTCTGATTTATAATCCAGAGCTCCTTAAGGAGGACAGTTTATAGCACTCCTTGACAGCATGCCACTACAGTCTTATATTCATAAATATGTAATTCGTGCCTGAATTGGCATCAACCGTGGAGCCAAGTGTTTTATTCTTTCAAGTTGACTCAAGCAAGAATAGAGGTAAGTTAATCCTCTTAAGTTATGTTGCAGTAACCAAAGAATCTCAAAAGCTCAGAGGCTTAAATCCAGTTGGGGTTGATTTCTCATGTGCACAAGGCCTCTGCAGAGCAGAGGTCTCCATGTGGTAACTCAGAGATCCAGGATGACCTACGGGACTTATATCAGAAATATCTACAATATATTATCAACTTACCAAGTAGCCTTCTTCAGTGGAAAATTATGGGGATTTTCAGGAGGAAAGATTCAGCTATTATTAAATCATAAGTAGGTGCAAGCACAGTCCTTGCTCGAATGTCAAATTAGAATCTTAAAATTATGGGAGCTATGGAAATAATGCAGATTTCCATTTTTCCTTTACTTGAGTAAAGTATTTACAACTGAAAGCTTATCTCCCTTTAGACTTATTCCTCTGCCAAATTTGATTTAATCTCCTTTTTCCTCTGTGCATTAGTATATTGACATTTGAAATCTAGCAGGAAAAGAACCGCTCAGTTGATTTACAGAGATGCCAAGTCAGCAAGAAAAATGAGCACCTCGGTCTTCCGCCGCTCCTAATGCCTCCCACTCCCTCTCCTCATTTTTCTTCAAATGCAGACAGTTCAGTGCTGGAAGCTCCCTGGCCTGGCAATTCCTGTGAGGAGTCATCCCAGACTAGATCAAATCAAATTTTGAGGAGGACAGTGCAGTCTGTACCAGTGGCTCCTCGGGCAAGCCCTCCCTTATGGGATGCCCGTAGACTCTCCAGTACTTTTTCCACTCTCAAAAAAAATAGGAAAAAGAAAAAATAAAAACAAGTTTATTGTTATGGCTTTGGAGTGACACTCTCCTCGGAAATATATGATGCACTCATACAAAAAGTAATGGTAACCACAAAAGCCTGTCCACTCTGGGGTGGCACCTGTTCCACAAGGAGGGACTTGAGCTCCGCAGGCCCACTGGGCTGGACGCTCATCCCACAGAATCTCACTTGAGTTAAGATGTGCAGGCAAACAGGACATCACAGGAGGAGAACTGAGCTCAGAGCGGGTCACAGTTCAAGTGTCGAACAGTCACGGCAGTGCTGGAATCTGTTCCAGGTAAATCTGCCTCCAAAGCAGGGGCTGCCTCCACCACATTTTAATAGGAAACCACTTTATAAACAACATTTTCATTTTCATTATTTAACATATATGTAAATTTGTGTATAACACTGACATAATAATGAACTCCAATGACTGCAGAGATTTTCTTCTTCTTGTGTTATGCTTTGGTGGTTGGTTGGTTGGTTTTGTTTGGTATACTCAAAAGCCTCCAATATCAAGTATTCTAAGCATGGGCTGAGGTCAGTTCTTCCTGAGCCTAATTAGACCAGATATCAGAATGAAATATAAAGGGAAAATTTTCTTTCTCTTCTCCTATCTTGGTCTGTTCAACTTCCTGTAACAAAATACTTAGACTGGGTAGCTAATAAACAACAAAAATTCTTACACTTTGGAGGTTAGAAAGCCCAGGATCAAGGAGGTGGTGACCCAGCATCTGGCGAGGGTCCACTCCTGGCTCACAGATGGCAGTTTCTGGCTGTGTCCTCATATAGTGGAAGAAGGAGCAGTCTCTTCCACTAACCACTAAAGGCACTAACCCCACCCATGGGCGCCACTCCTGTGGCCTGATCACCTCCCACTTTGAGGAACAGGATTTTAACATGGAGGAGAAGCAAACCTTCAGACCTAGAATCTGTGGACTGTGAAAGACAAAGCATTTCTTCCCACAATGACTCTAAAAAGCTAAATGAAGGCAGTCATGAATGAGACAAGTCTGAAGTCCACGTCCTAAGAAGCAAGGACTGTAGACCAGTGTGCCAGCACCTTGCCCCCTCTCCACAGGTCAGCCTGCATAATCTCCAAAGACCTGAGCTGGCAGAGCCCCTGGTGTTGGTAGCTGGTGACCAGAGAGAGGCCTACCTCCCAACGCCTGTGCTTCCCTGTTGAGTTAGATTTGTGTTGAACATCTCAGGAGGAATCCTGAGACCCAAGCAGACATGTAGTATGCAAACACTTAAATATGAGCTTAGAAAAAAAATGCTGTCTTCCATCCTGAGACCCCAGGACAAGAACCCACATCATCATCATCATCATCGTAGGGGGGGTCTCATCAGGCCACTTCCACACACCCTCTTCCAGTGAGTCCGAGATGGAAGAAAGTGCATGCACATGACAATGTGTGCTGCAGTTATTTCTATGTAAACAAGAAGGCAGAGCTAAGAAGCAGGAGGGGCTGGCCAGTGCATGCAGCGGCTCCCGGAGGGGTCAGGTGGGCAGGGCAAAGTGGCCTGATGACGCCGCAGAGCCAGGCTTGTCTTCTTTCAGGAAGCCATGAGACCTCAGAGAAGCTCTGTAGCTGCCTGACTTTTGCAGGAAGTCCTTGGACATCATGCACTTCCTCTCGAGTGTCCGCGTCCACTGAAGCTCAGGGAGGACTGAGGACACTTGCTAAATTTCATTTCGAGAGCAGACAGATCCAGTACAGTTGAGAGCTACTCCCCTTAGCCGGAAGCTGAATCATCACGTAAAGTCGCAGTAACAGCAGCGGCCATACAGAAACTTAAAATGACAGTAAGAAGACTACCTTTTAAGTTTTGAACCCACAAATGCTTCAGTTGAGAGATTATTTCCAATACACTTCATACAGTTGACAGTCACTCTATTAAGTCATTATCATGCCAAGTTTATGACTGAGGATAGAGAGGAAACTCAAACCCGTTAAAAGACAGGCTGCATGTTACCCCATGACCACAGGATGGGGTCAAATAGGCTTCTAGTCACCGTCCCCAGCACAGGGGAATGGCGTCCAGCAGGAGCGCCAAGGAAAAGTCGTGTCACCAAGGGTGCGTCATGACCGTGCTCTTCAGTCTTCCAGTCCGTCCTTCATGTCTTTAGAATTACTCAGCGTTTGTGCACCTGTGATCAAAAGGATCAACAAGAACAACCAAGAGGAAACAAAAGTTTGTTTGGCACTCCCAGGTTTCAGAGGTGTCAGTCCATAGATGGCCAGCTCCTTAGCTCTGGCCCCGAGGTGAGGCAGGACATCATGGCGGAAGGGCATGGCAGAGGAACATAGCTCAGGACGTGGCCTCCAGGAAGCAGAGAGAGAGAAAGAGAAAGGCAGGGGAACTCTGCTCACCAGGGGAAAAACGTCAACACCAAAGGAAAGCCCCGGGAACCCACCTCCTCCAGCCACACCCTACCTGCCTGCAGTTACCAGCTAATCCCTGTCAGAGGATTCGTGTGCTGATTAGACCAGGCTCTTCTACCCAATCATATCACCTCTAAACCTTCCTGCACTGACTCACATGTGAGCTTGTGGGGGACACATCACACCCCAGCCATAACATTCCAGGACTACAGAACAATTTTAGTTTTAGAATCCCTATTATCATATAAAGAGTCTTAAAACACACATGCATCTTAATAGTGAGACATATTTATAGAGTGAATAAATATAGGGGCAAAAGAAGCAGGAAGAATTGGGGTTGACTTTTTTGTTGAAATCCCAGCTCCTCAAATCCTGTCTGAAGACAGCCAGGGGCACCTGAGGAAGGAGGTTCTGAAGTGGACAGCAGGCAGGCGTTCCCACGGGGAGCATCTGGAGCAGGGTTCATCCTTTCCCGGGGCCCCTTGCTCCATGATAAAACATGGAACGGAAAGATGCAAAAATGCTGCCTTGGCACTTTGGAAACATGTGGAACCACAGCTGATGCGAGGAGACTGAAGTGTTGGGATTCAACATTCCCAGTCCTGGAAAAGAGATTCCCAAAAGCCTGGCAGAGACGTAGTCCTGGCCACCTGAATGAGGACATTTGATACCTAGGTTTTGTGCAATTTTGCTTTAAAAAAAAGGCATTGTTTCCTCATTATTGTTGTCAGTTAGACTCTAACACCCAGGGAGGGAATGATGTGATTAAAATCCCCAGAAGACGGAGTTGGGTGGGCGGCATCAGTGTGAGCAGTCTGGGGACCAGGATCCCAGCCTGGAGCAGGAAGGTTCGGGTGGAGACGTCACTCTGAGACGGTCAGCCTACTGCAGAGCTACCTCTCCTGCTCGTTCTTACGAAAAGCTCCCAACACCAGCTATCCTCAAACTTTTTGGTCTCAGGCAGCCTTTATGCTCTCAAAAAAACACTGTAGACCTTCAGAGAGCTTTGGTTTAGTTGGCATATATCAATTTACATTCAGCTGAGAAAGTGAAATGTTTTAAATGTGTATTTATGTGTTTAAAATAATATTAAATATGCTATACTTCAATAAAAAGCATATTTATGAAAAATGGTATTTTTTAAATTATGAGGAGGGTGACACTGGGTTATATTTTGCAAATCTCTTTAATGTCTAGGGTAACATAGAAGAGCTGTGTTCTGATATAGTTCATCCTGCAGCTTTCATTGGGGTTGGTTCCAAGTCCCCCGTGGATATCAAAGTCTGTGAATGCTCCAGTCCTTTAGATAAAATGATATAGTATTTGCATGTAACCTAAATACATCCTCCTGGATTATTTATAATGCCTTAAACTACAAAATGCTATGCAAAGTCATTAAACTGTATTATTTGTGCCTTCCATGTGGGTTGTTGCAAAGACACATTTCCTACCACAAACTGGGCACTTGGAAACAGCAGAGACCCAGCCCAGCCTGCCTGGAAGGAGGGCCCAGTGGCAGGCTCTGTGTCCTCCTCTGCCTCAGGAGCATCTGCAGGGTGAGCCCTTACCCAATCCTCCACGCAGCCTTGACTCAAGAATTTGGTGTGACACTTGGACCAGGTCAGAGACAGATGAGCACCTGACTGAGGACTTTGCACTGATCCATGCTCCTGCCCCTCATCATCATGCTTGGAGTTGCTGGCATGCAGCTGCACGAACCAAGTGGGAACTGGCTGTGGACCCAAGGGGCTGCTGACTATTTGGGGATGAACACAGAGGGCTCCGGACCCCTGCCCGGCAGTAAGGAGGCTGCTTACACACCCTCAGCTCGTCTCCTGGGACCAGAGGTGGTGCCTGTGAGCCACGCTCTCCTGGCTGCACTATGGTGGTCCTCCCGTCCCGTGCCCGGTGCCAAGCTGTGCAGCTGTGATGCTGGGTGCCACTGCTGCCCCTCATGGGTTTCCCCGTCCATCCAACCCGAGAGTGCTGCTGCCGCAGGGGGCGTGGCTGCAACTCTGCGAGCTCCATCTCACAGCGTCCGACCTGACTCTGAGCACCACCACTGACACCCCATCTCCCCTGGAATCGGTTTTGCCAACCCACCGACCCCCTGGGCCACCAAAGTCACCTGTGCAGAGTTCGAGCTCCAGGAAGTCGGGACACGGAAGGGCCGTGGGATCAGTCCACCCTCTTCATTCACAAAGAAACGCCTTTCAGACACATTCTGAAGCTGCACAGCAATTGGAAAAGAAAAAAAAGTTATCAAACTTGAACTCCAGAGAAAAAGGGAATCAGAAAATAAACGAGAAAAAAAATCAAGGTAATCTCAGAGAATAACAAGGCCACAACTCTAACAAAGAGCAAGGGGACCCACTTGCTGCTGGGGCCCGTCATCCACAGGTCTGGCCTAAACCTGCTCAACATGAGGCACTCTGAGCTAGCGAGGATTAAGAACAGAACGCAGAGCATGAGGAAATAAAATCAATCATTACTCAGGATCTGGGATAATGAACACGGCTTCTCTTATTATCAGTAAATCATGAAAAGTAATTTCACTGCTATTTTACTGTGAGTTTCTCCATTGACTTTATTCATAAGACCAGTCCACCAATTGACCTACATTTTCTTTAAATGGCCTTAAATCCTTTGTAAAGATTAAAGTCATCATAGAAGTAAATATTTTATATCCTGAATGTGATACAGTATCAGAGTCAGAACCAGGAAGAAAAAGTCTTATAACTGAGACCCTTGAACACAAGACCAGCCCAGAAAATGGAGTCTGCCATATGCATGGATGGGTGTAGACACATAAACCACAGCCCAGAGAATGGGGTTATCTGTGGATGCTTACACGAGCACCTCATTCCTTTCCTCAGCTCGTCTCCCTCAGTTGTCCAGGTTTCCACCTTCAACACCCTTTCTTTGAATACTCCTAAAATTTTCATGTTAGATGTATATATTTTATTAAATATTTATCCATTCACAAGATATCCGAACACCATGATCATGATACTAAAAGCATATCTGTCTTCAAACACTGAGCCTACTGTTTTGGTAAAATATTCTTTAAAAAGTCTTAAATATCTTTTCCCATTGTAAGTTTTGGGCACCTTTGTCTAGTATGAGGTAGTGTATTTATGTGGGTTTGTCTCTGTGTCTTCTATTCTGGACCATTGGTCTACCCGTCTATTTTGGTGCCGATACCATGCTGTTTTTGTTACTATTGCTCTGTAGTATAGTTGAAAGTCTGGTATTGTGATACCTCCTGTTTCACTCTTCCTGCTAAGGATTGCTTAGGCTATTCATGGTCTCTTATTCTTCCAGATGAATTTCATGATTGCTTGATCTATTTCTATGAAGTATGTTATTGGGATTTTAATTGGAATTGCATTGAATCTGTATAGCACTTTTGGTAGTACGGCCATTTTGACAATATTAATTCTGTCTACCCAAGAACATGGGAGATGTTTTCAACCTCTAAGGTTTTCTTTAATTTCTTTCTTTAGTATTCTGTAGTTCTCATTGGAGAGGTCCCTCACCTCTTTTGTTATATTGATTCTCAAGTATTTTTTTTTTTTGAGGCTATTGTGAATGGGATAGTTTTCCTAATTTCTCTTTCAGAGAGTTTATCACTTATGAATAAAAATGCATTAGATTTATAAGTGTTGATTTTATATTCTGCTACTTTATTGAATTCATTTATGAGTTCTAGAAGTTTTCTGGTGGAATTTTTCGCTCCTCTAAATATAGAATCATGTCATCAGCAAATAATGATAGCAAATGCCATAATGTCATTCTTCTTTCTGACTGAGTAGTACTCTACAGTATATGTGTACCACATTTTCTTTAACCATCAATCTGTTGGTTCCAAAGCTTGGCTCCTGTGAACCCTGCTGTTATGACCATCACTATGGTGTGCTGATTTTAGATCTTTTGAACATATATACCAAGGAGTGGGAGAGCTGGGTCACCTGGTGGTTCCATTCCTAGTATTTTGAGAAATCTCCATACTGATTTCCAGAGTAGTTGCACTAATTTGAAGTCCCACCAACAATGTATGAGTGCTAATTTCCCCCCACATCCTCGCCAACACTAATCATTATTTGCATCTTGATAATTGCCATTATGACTGGAGTGAGATAAAATTTCAATGTAGTTTTGATTTGTGCTTTATTAATTGCTAGAGGCGTCAAACACTTTTTCATGTGTTTATTGGCCTTTCCTGTTTCTTCTTTTGAGACGTATCTGTTTAGTTCTCTTGCCCATTTATTAATTGAGTAATTTGTGTGTGTTTTTTTTTTGTTTGTTTCAAGTTTTGGGTTCCTAATATATTATGGCTTTAATGCCCTGTTTGAGGCATAGGTGGAAAAGATCTCCCATTCCCTAGACTCTCCATGCTCTCGTTTCCTCTGCTATGCAGAAGTTTCAGTTTGATGCCATCCCTCTAATGGCTCTTTCGTTTTATTTCTTTTGCTTCAGGGAGTCTTGTTAAGGGGGTTCATGTGCCAACATGTTGGAGTGTTAGGCCTGTATTTTCTAGCAGAGTTGCTGGTCCAGTCCCCAAGTCTTTGATCCACTTAGAGTTGACCTCAGCGCACGGTGCGAGATGGGGGTTAAATTTCATTCTTCTACATATGGATTTCCAGTCTTCCCTCTTTTCCAGTTTTTTTTTTTTTTTTTTTTAATTAAAAACTCTGTCTTTTCTCCAACATGTTTTTGGCACCATTGTCTAATATCAGACAACTACATTTCTGTGGGTTGGTCTCTCTTCCGCGTTCTTCCTGCCTGTTTCTGTGCAGCACCATGCTGCTTTGATTACTGTAGCTCTGCAGTAAAATTTCAGGTCTGGTGTTGTGCTATCTCCAGAATCGCTCTTTTTGCTCAGGATTGCTTTGGTTAGTCTGGGCCTCTTGTTCTTCCAAACGGATTTCGGAACTGCTTTTTTAGTTCTGTGAAGAACGTTATCGGAATTTTGGTGGAGATTGCCTTCACTGCATAATACTTTTGGTAGGATGGCCATTTTGACGACATTAATTCAGCCTATCCAAGAACATGGAAGTTCTTTCCATCATCTAAGTTATCCTTCAATTTCTTTCTTCATTGTTCCATAGTTTTCATGGTAGAGATCTTTGGCATCTTTCTTTAGATTAATTCCCAATTATTTTATTTTATTTTATTGAAGTTATTTGAATGGAATAGTTTTCCTCGGTTTTTTAAAACCCTGTTAAGAAAGGGAATCCAGCAGTTTGAATTTTTTTAAAAAGATAGACACGATACCTTTATTTAATTTATTTAGTGTGGTGCTGAGAATCGAGCCCAGTGCTTCCCACATGCCAGGCAAGTGCTCTGCACTGAGCCGCAGCCCTTTCCTCACCTCTTGTTCAGCAGGTTTGTTATTGGAGTATAAGAAAGCAATTTATTTATGTGTGTTGATCTTGCATCTTGCTGCTTTACTAAAATTGTTTGCCAGCTCTGGTAGCCTGCTGGTAGTTTTGGAGAGCTCTAAAAAGAGGATCATGTCATCAGCAATAGAGGTGATTTGAGCTCCCCTTTTCCTATTCATATCCTTTCCGTTTCCTTCTCCTGCCTCACTGCACTGCATGGAGTTTTGAGGACTGTGTTGCATAGGAACATGGAGAGTGGTTTCTGGTTTTAGAGGAAACGCTTTCAGTTTTTCTCCATTCGGCATGATTTTGGCCTTGGGTTTGTCACACGCGGACGTCACAATGTTGCGTTACGGTCCTTCTGTCCCTTGGGGTTGCATTGGGTCGAGTGCTTTTTCTGCAGCTGTTGAGATGATCCTGTGGTTCTGTTTATGTGGAGGATTACTTTTTTTGACTTGCATATTTTGGATCAACCTTGAACCCCTAGGATGGAACCCACGTGATCAGGATTCACTGCCTCTAAATGTGCTTCTTTATGTGGGTTGCCCATCCACCAGTAACAGTTTTTGCACTTATGTTCATCAAGGATATCGGCCTGAAGTTTTCTTTCCTCCATTAGTCTTTGTCTGGTTCCGATGTCAGGGTAATACTGGTTTCATAGAATGAATTTGGCAGTAATCCCTCCTTTTCTATTTCAAGGAATAATTTGGGAAGGATTGGTATTAGTTCTTCTTTAAAAACCTGGCAGAACTCAGGTGAAAATATGTCCATTACTGGACTTTTTGGGAAAGATTTTGATAGCTACTTCAATTTCGTTACTAGATATTGATCTGCTTAGGTTTCTATATCTTCATGATTCAATTGGGTAGATTATAAGCCTCTAAGGATTTATCAATATCTTTAAGATTTTCTGGCTTACTGGAGTATAAATTGTCAAAATAATTTCTGATGATCCTCTAAATTTCAGTGGTGTCTGTGGTGATATTTCTTTTTTCATCTCTAATTGTATTTATTTCAGTCTTCTGTATCTTTATTTTGGTTAATTTGCCTAGTAGTTTATCAATCGTGTTTATTCTTTCAAAAAAATCAACTCTGGTTTTGTTGACGCTTTGCGGTTTTTTGTTCTCTATCTCATTAGTTTGGCTCTGATTTTCATTATTCCCTATCTTCTACTAACTTCAGTGTTGGTTTGGTCTTCTTTTTCTAGAGCCTTGAGGTGTAATGTTAGATTATTTATTGCATTTCTTTCGAATTTTTTAATGTATGAACTCAGTGCTAAGAATTTTCCTTTTAGAACTGCCTTCGTACTGTTCCAGAGATTTTGATATGTTGTTTTCACTATTCTCATTTGCTTGAAGGATTTTTTTTTTAATTTCTCCCCAAATTTCATTATTCAAAAGTGTATTATTTAGTCTCTATGTGTTATGGTGGTTTCTGTTTTTTCTCTTGTCATTGATTTCTGATTTTACTCCCCTGTGATCTGAGAGGAGGCCAGGAATTAGCTCTGTTTTTTGTTTTTACTAAGAATTGCCTTGTGAACTAAGATGTGATCTATTTTAGAAAATGTCAGATGTGCTGCTGAGAAGAAGGTGAATCTAGTCATTGATGGATGAAATATTCTATAGAGTCTGTTAGGTCCATTTGGTTAATAGTATTTTTTAGATATGAAGAATCTTTCCTTGGTTTATAACTGGATGAGCTGTCTAGTAGTTGGAGAGCTGTGTTGAAGTAATCCAGAATTTTTGTTGTGCTCTATTTGATTCTTAATTTTGAGACATGTTTAATACATGTAAATAAACAATTGTTTGGAGCATAAATATTTACAATCATTACATATTGCTGTTAGATGATTCCCCTAATCCCCTAAAGTAATTTTTTTGTCACTTCTGATTAATTTTGACTTGAACTCCACTTCTTCCAATATGAAAATGTCTATCCTGATTGTTCACAGGTACAGTTTGCATGGTAGATCTTGCCCAACCTCTCACCTTCAGTCTGTGGATGTCTTTGCCTGTAAGGTGAGTCTCTTGCAAACAACATATTATGGGGTTTTATTTTTAACCCCATCTGCCAATCCATGTCTTTTGATTAAAGAATTTAGACCATGTATATACAAGTTTATCATAGAGAGATGATTTTATTTCTTGCCATTTTGATCTATTTGTGATGTTTAATTCAGATTTGGGTCTCTTTTAATTGACCATTTTTCCAGTGTGATGCATCCCTATGTGGTTTGCATATTTATTTTTTATTTATTCTTCATGAAATATTTCATTGAGTATGTTTGTATGTAGTACAGGCTTTGTGGTTATGAGTTCTTTTAGCTTCTCTTTATCATGGAAGGTTTTTATTTCATTTTCAATTCTGAAGTCTAATTTTGCTGGGAATAGCATCCATTTTCTTTCAGATCTTGGTATATATTATTCCTTCCTGGCTTTTAGGGTCTGGGTTGAGAAATCAGCTGAAATTCAGGCAAGTGTGGCAAGCTGTTTTATTCTTACAGCTTTCAGGAATCTATCCTTATTCTGCATATTAGGCATTTTCAGTATAGCATGTCTTGGAGGGGATCATTGCAATTTTATATGCTTGGCATCTTATCTGTCTCTTGTGTTTGAATTCCCATCTCATTCTTAAGGTTCAGAATTTTTTCTAATGTAACTTCATAAAAAAGATTGTGCATCCTCTTAGTTTGTATTTCTTCTACCCCAATTATTTTAAAATTTGATCTCTTGACATTATCCCAGATTTCTTAAATATTCTGGTCACGATCTCTTAACATCTTTTTTTATGGTCAACTTTATTTTCAAGAGTATGTACTCTGTCTTCAAGGCCTGAGAAATCTATCTTCAAAATG
The DNA here is from genome assembly GCF_902686455.1 of Sciurus vulgaris. NCBI lineage: Eukaryota > Metazoa > Chordata > Mammalia > Rodentia > Sciuridae > Sciurus > Sciurus vulgaris. Next base: position 154,214,795 of record NC_136467.1, read on the forward strand.
GTCTAAGCTATTGAGGATGTTTTCCATTTAATTTTTAATTTGATTTATTGTCTTTCATTTCCAGGATTTCTATTGGGTTCTTTTTCAGAATCTTTATCTCTTTATTGATGATTTTTCACTTCTTGTATATTTTCTCTAATCTCATTCCTTATGTCACCTTTTAGTTCATTGAACATTTTAACTATGAACTTTCTAAATTCTTTGACATTTCCTCCACTGGGTGGTCAAGGGAGTTAGTTGTTGAAGTGTGAGGGGCTGTTTGAGGTGGTTTGTCCCCTTGCTTTATCATATTGCTTCTACATCTACCCAGCTATTGGGATGGTTATTGCTGCTTCTTGTAAGCAAGGGGCTACTTAGTGAGCTTCTTCCTCCTATGAGCCCCAGGTTGAATGCCAGGTGTTGATAATTTAACTCAGTGTGTGGCCTCTGTTGATTCCAGTGTTGGGTCCGCTGAGTCCTGTTGACGGCAGTCCCTTCATAGCTACACCACATACAGTTCAACCTCATGAAAAGTGAAGACCTTGTTGCTCCCCATGGTGCCTCTGCTCTGGGTATAAACTTGTAGTAAGGTTCTGGAACTGGTTAAAGAGTCCATTATTGAGTATAGTAAAATTTTACAGCATGATATGAGGCTGAAAGGGGGAAGAACAAAGATGGGGAAAAGAGAAAGAGACGAGAGGAAAGGAAGACTAGAATGAAGCAGCCTGAGGTCGGAAAGAGACAAGGTTGAGGGGGCGTCCCTGGTAGTGACGGGCAGCACAAAAGGGACCTCTGGGTCAGGAGAGTGGGTACAAACTGGGGCAGGAAGGCAAAGACAGGGAGAAGAGCTCCAAACAATGCTTTAAACACATTCACCTGGGCTGAAGGTGCAACGCAGCCCCTGGAGGAATGACTTGCAGTAAGCAAGAGTATTATTCAAAATCAAGGTTGACATTTGAGTCATTCATAGTGAATCGTGCTGAATCTTGGTTTGGGTTCCGTTAGGATTTGAGGCACATTTAAAGGTGCCCATTGTTCTTTGCCTTTGGATCCCTCCAGGTGCCGGGACACAAGAGCCATGCCCTGGTGGCTCCGGCCCTCCCAGTGCCTGGCTCTGGATTTTCCACTCAGGGGCCTGTGGCGCAAGGCTTGGAGTTGTGGTGTTGTGTGTTCAGGGGGCAGCCTCGGGGCTGCGGCTGTGATTTCTGGGGGACCTTGACAGTGTCCCTTCCTGGTGGTATAGGTTCTGGTGGCTGTCAATGAGCTCAGGTCCTACAGCTGTGGATTCTCTGCTGGTGATCTCTGGTGCAGGAATGTCCCCGTGGCCTCTGCAGCTCACTGTCATTACTGCTGAGGAATGGGACTCAGCCAGTTCACCTGGGTTCTGGCTCCACTGCCCCAGGCCGTGAACAGCGGCTGCTGCTTCCCTCCACTGATTCTGACTGGGGCCGGGTCCAGCTAGCATCCAGGGTCCCCTCCAGGCCCCTGTCAGTCCTCAGCTGTGGTTGTGGGGCAAGCTGGAAGCCAGGTCAGACAAGTTGTTGCTTTGAGTTGCCTTGGGCCCAGGGACATTTCTGCCTTGAATCCTCCCGCTGGCTGTGGTGACAACCCAGGCACTTTATCCTTGAGCTTCCTGAGGACTTAGGCACCTTCTCGTCTTGGCTTCCACCAGCCGCAGCCGTGGTCCTCTGGGGTCCCGTATCTCTGTGCTGCTAGACACTTGGGCAGCTTCCCTCCAGCTCAGCCCCTCACCGGCATGAACAGGGGGACAATCTCTCTAGTTTTCCAAGGACTCAGCAACCTCCTTCCATCTCCCCTCCAGCGTCAGCCCGTGGCGGCTGCAGTTCTAAGGCTTCTCTTCCCCTTTCCCCCTGTTCAGTGTCAAAACTGTCTTGCCACTGGGCTCTGAACTCTGGCTTCCACAACCCCCACCTGCAGGCGTCTGCTCTGTCTCTGATCTGGCCTTGGTGGCAGCTGGGCTTATAGAAGCCCTTCCCAAGCAGAATATACAATGTTACACTAACATTTAAATGGAAGGGAAAATATTCAAAATAACATAAAAGCAACACAATAGCAAGAGCTAGGTAAGATCTGACTTGATGTAAGGAGCGTGTCTGCTGTTCAGTAGCTTATTCCAGTACGGAGCGCAGGAAGACAACGCCAAGTGCATATCTGCTGTGCCACTCAGCCCTTTCTTCCCTTTGATTTTAACTGGGTTAAGATGGAAAAGCCCAGCTCACACAAACTAGTTGTCATGATTGGGAGTAACAGCAGGATACTCTTTCTAGTTAGCAAAGGAAAGTCATCCTTTGTCTTCACCCAAAATGCTAATAAATTGAGGGTCTTATAATCATTCTTCAAATGTATCTGAAGAACTAAGCTGAAGTAATTCATACTCTTCTTCAGGTACTGAGTTTAACTTCGTTTTTGTATTTAAATGTTAGTGTAACATTGTATGTGATAAGTTTACTATGCTTCATGCTATGTTTAAATATTAATATCAATGATCTTACGTTCATTGAACAAAACGAAAAAGAATCCAGCTGGACAGAATGTGTGGAGGGATTGGTCCATAGGAGCTGAAAGTCACTGAAGGCCCCTCCTGCTCACTGCAAACAAGGACAGTGAGATCAATCCCCTTCGGAAGTGCAGGTGTAAGCCCAGCTGCCGCCAACGCCCAGTCAGAGAGCAGATGCAATTTGCAGGGAGACAGGTTGGACTCTCCAGTTTAATTTATACTGACCAAAACCTCATTTTTCCTCTTCTGTGAAATATCTAATTCACTTAGACATGAGATTAAATTGTAAAAGCACAAAAATCCTCCATAAAATCATCCTGCCATCAGTACCTGACATAAACTAAAAGTACTGTGCAGCTTCCAATATCAGTGCCTTCATCCAGCTGGATCGCAAAATCATACCAGATTGCAACCCAGGAAGAAGTGTTGATTCTTAATGTTCTGCAATAGTGCAAATTCCAAGAGATATTGTGTTGTCATAGGTATAGTTTTTAATTTATCAGTGACTTACCATCAAATATTGTACATACCATATCCTAACATGCTGGAAAAATTTCATCAGCTGTGTGAGCCATTTTCTCTTTGCCACCCGATGAGCAACTAAATAAGACAAGAGTAAAGCTTTCTCACTGGCAACCGTGGGATCAGGAAGAAATTGTGTTGATGACTTTATATCTTTTTGTTTTTGAAAATATTCAAGAGGCTGATCAATAAGTTCAGCATGCAGAATTTCCAAGTGTCTCTTTAATTTTGAAGGCTTTAAGTTTTCATTTGCAAGAATGTCATTATAAATGACACACTGAGGCCTCTCATTTTCAAAGGGTTTTTCACATTTGGTAAAACCATATTTTTGGTAAGTCCAGCTGCCACCACAGAGCAGAGGCCTGCAGGTGGGGGTTGTGGAAGCCAGAGCCACATCATATCAACTTACTTTTTTCTTTTTGAAATGTGGCTCAAATGAAGTTGGAAGATTATAGTCAGTATTTTGCTCAATATCATCAATGTTCACACTTCAAGATCCAAAACATGCTTCTTTATATTTCATTTAATTATTCCTCTTTTAAGAATGATCCATTTTATCAGTACTTTATTCTAGTTTGATTAATATGTTAGAATTGCTAGTAACTCCAAAACAAATTTAAAAAAGGAAAAAATACATAGCCTAGATAACATCTTTCCAAAAAATGTACTCCAAGAGTGCAAACGAATCTCAGATTTCACATTTAGTTGCGAGTCATGGTAATATAAAGGCAGACTGCACAAGAACCTGGCTGTATGGACATCAAAGGAAACCCAGAAGCAAGTGCTGGAAGCCATTCCTTCCTTAGTCCGTGTACACTCTGTCCATCACATCCCTTCCATCAAACACCTTTCTCTTGTACCTCTAGGACCTCAGTATTCCTAGAGATTAGTGATATGCAGGATTCAGGCCAAGGGTCTACACAAAGCATTCTCCTACTTTAGTTAAATAAAAAAAAAAAAAAAAAGTTCAGTTACAGAATTGATTTCATGACTCATTAACGGGGAACACACATATTGTAAAAAGCAGTGATACAAAGACATTTGGTGACCTCCTCTGCTGCATTGGTGGCCTGGGTATCTACTACCTGGTCTGCTAGGCGCTCTTGACTTTCACAGGAACTTCTTGAAGTTCTTAGATTCATCTGAGAACATTTTGGGAATGTACCTTAGATTTTCCTTCCTGGTACTTTTTGATAGGAAGTTTTAAGAGGTTTTCCCTGGCTAGTTCAACTATCAGGTCAGCGCTGATGATGACGTTCCTGGAAAGCTTCTGCCCTCCAGCCACCTCCACCCACCTGGCCCAGCCAGCTCAGTGGCCTCCAGTCACCGCCCGACCTCCAGCTGGAAAAATCCAGTGCACTCCTTAAGAACACACTTGGGGTTTGACGTGCTGCTCTCTGGAGGTGGCGAGGGTGGTTTAGGGGTGCAGGGCAGCCACGCCCCAGGGCTTTCTGTGCACGCTGGTTTGATGCTGCTCCCCTTGCATCAGGGACACACGTGGGCTTCCCTTTCTCCCTGGTGTCCTGCAGCCTCCCGCCTGGGCTGGACTTAAGGTCGGGACTGGCCCTGGTTCTCTTCTTCGGTGGCCAACGTGCCAGTCTTCCCAGCTCTCAGACTGTTGTGTGGGCCTTAGGACATCTACTGTCACCACCTCTCACATCCGTCATCTCTTCCTGGCTTCCTTCTGTGTCCTGAGGGGTCGGAATCACGGCAGGCTCCCCTCCTCCACCATCCGGGTCTCTACCTTTTTTTTAAAACCAGGGATTGAACCAGGGCTGTTTTTTGTTTTGTTTTGTTTTGAGAAAGGGCCCTTCTAAATTGCTTAGGGCCTCATTAAATTTCTGAGGCTGTCCTTGACCTTGTGATCCTCCTGCTTCAGCCTCCCAAGCCACTGGGATTACAGGCCTGGGCCGCTGCAGCTGGGTTCAGCCTCCTGCTTGTTCACCTCCCATGAAAGTAGAATATTCTTGCTGGAAGCCGCACAGTGGCTCAGGGAGTCTTCACAAGCCCACCACTCCTGCGCATCCAGCACCCAGACTGAAAGGGAACCCTACTGCCAGTCCCTCAGAAGACCCTCTGCGCTTGTTGTCTTAGATCGCCACTCGCCAAGGGTAGAAAGGGCCCAGCCTGTACTGGCCTCGGGTGCCTCTTGTATGAAGAATCAAGTAGCAAGGTGCTCTTTGGTGTCCGGCTGTGATCTTCACTTATATTGTGGCATAACTGAACATTATTTATTTTCATTGTTGTAAACATGCATCTTGTGTGAATATGTCGCTGTTTATCCATTGTATTGTTGATGGACATTTCAATAGCTTCCAGTTCGGGGATATTACAAAGAACGCTGCTATAAACACTGTAGTTCACGTCTCTTGGTGAACCTAAGTACATATTTAGTTGTGTGTGTGTGTGAGTCATAACATACTCTAAAATTTGTCCTAGTAAATACTACCAAATGATGTCCCAAGTGGTCATTCTAATTTATACTTTTACCAGCAGAATATGAGACTTGAGGAAATTTGATTTTTTTTTCTATTAAAATTGGGAGCTCTTGTCTACCATTTTTTCAGGGTTATATTCTGCACAGTTGAATTTCCTGAACAAATCAATGATTACTTTCTAATGACTGTGATACCCATCACATTGCCCATTCTAAGGGTATTGATCTTCTAAAACGAAGTTCCTGATTTGTCATATCAACCCTACAAACATTCTCCAATGATGGGATGTCAAATATGAATCATAAGCCAGTAAAAACCTCAAGGGACTGCAGCAGCAAAATAGAAAGAACTACATCCAAGGATAGTATGAGGAAAAAAATCATAAGGATCAGAGGCAAAATAAATGAAATAGAGACTAGAAAAATATTGCAAAAGATCAGCAAAATTGAACTGGTTGTTTGAAAAGGTAAGCAAAATCAAACTTTCAGCAAGACAAAGGAAAAAAGAGAAGAGTCAAATATATGAAGTTATAAATGAAAGAGGAGACATAACTGATACTGTAGAAAACAAGAGCATAGGAGACTTGGACGAATAACAAATTGGATAATCTAAAAGAAATCAATAAGTGAGATACACATATTATATCAAAACTGAATTATGAAGAAATGGGAAATTTGAACCAATCACTAATTAACAGGAGGTTGAACCAGTAATAAAAAATTTTCCCATCAAAACAAAACTCAGGACCTGAGGACTTTAGTGCTTAAATCTCCCAAACTTTTAAAGAAGAACTAATACAAAATTTTCTCAAATTTTCAAAAGCTGAAGAAAAGGAAATATTTGTGAAATCATTTTATGAATCCAGCATTACCCCAATATCAAAGCCAAATGAGGATGATACAATCCTCATTTGAAAATACAGACCAATATTCCTGATGGATGCAGATGGAAAATTACTCAACAAAATATAAGCACATCTATTCAACAGCACCTTAAAAGAATCATTCACCATGATCAAGTCAGACTTATACCAGAAATTTAAGGATGGTTCAAGATATTAAAATTAATAAATGTGATATATCATGTTAACAGAATCAAGCACAAAATCCATATGATGATCTCATTAAACGCAGAAAAAGCATTTAATGAAATTCAATAATACTTCATGGCAAAAATTCAATGAATTAACTACAGAAGGAATGCACCTCAGTACAGTAAAGACTGCAGATGACAAACCTTCAGCTATTGTCATACTCAGTGTTGAAATATAAAAAGATTTCCTCACACATCAAGCATAACTCAAGGATGCCCACTCATATAATGTTACTCAACAAAGAACTGGAAGTCTAAGCCAGAGAAATTAGGCAAGAGAAGGAAAAAAGCAGCATACAAACTGGAAACAAAGCTACAGTGACCCTATTCGCACATAACATGATCTTACATAACAAAGACGAAGGAACTAACGACTCCACCAAAAAAAATCTTAGAATGAAAGAACTCAGGAAGGTTGCAGGATGAAAAGTCAATACTCAAAACAATCTGTGGCATTTCTATACCCCAAATTGACAAGAAAGTTTAAGAAAATAATACCAGTTTTAATAGCTACAGAAAATAACATACATAGGAATAAATTTAAGGGAGAAGCTGAAAGACCTATACCCTGAGAACTAGAGATTATTCATGAAAGAAATTGAAGGTGATTAAAATAATTGAAAGCATATCCCATGTTCATGGAGTAGAATAATTAATATTGTTAAAATACCCATAAAAATAAAAGTGATCTAAGGATTCAAAGCAATACCTACAAAAATACCAATGATAAATTTGTATTTTTCTTAAAATTTATATGGAACTACAAACAATCTTGAGCAGAAGGAACAAAACTAGAGGTGTTACACTATCTGCAACTTCAAAACATATAACAAAGCTATAGTGATCAAAGCAGCATGGTACTGACCTAAAAACAGATAGACTGTGGGAGCCAAAGAGAGCCTCCCACAATAAAGCCCTGCAGTTACAGTCAAGAGATCTTTTACAAAATGTGCCAAAAACCATACAATGGGGAAAGAATTGTCCCTTCAATAAATGGAATTGGGACAAATAGATATCCACATGCAAATGAAAGAAATGAGACCCCTATCTCACAATATATGCAAAAATAAACTCAAATTGATCAAAAATTTAACTGTAGGACCTGAAACTGTAAAACTAATAGGACAAAACATAGAGGGAAAGTTCCATGACGTTTGGTCTTGGCAATGATCTTGGGAGATGAACCAAAAAGAACAGGCAACAAAAGAAATAACTGGGATTTCATCAAACGAAACAGCTTCTGCACAGCAAATAGAACAACCAACAGAACCGAGAGACCACCGACAGAAGGGAAGAAAATATTTTCAAACCACAGCTCCAGCCAGGGATCAATATCTATCATACAGAAGAAGCTGAAATAACCGAATAGTAAGAAAACAACTCAAAAACCGAGCAAAGATCTGAAGAGATGATTCTCGAAAGAAGACCTACAAAGAACTTTGTATTAAAAAAATGGCTCAATATCAGCTAGTTGTCAGAGAAACACAATTAAAACCCCAGTGACATATCGCCTCGCCCCCGTTGGAATGGTTGTTACCTAAAGATAACTGTCCAAGAGGATATGGAGAAAAGGGAAGCCCCCACACTGGTGGTGGGGATGTAATGAGCACACCTCATATGGAAAACAGCATGAACTGCCTCCAAAAAGTAAATGTAGACCTCCAATATGATCTTGCAATTCCATTCCTTGGTGTGCATCCAAAGCAAAGGAAATCTGCATGTCTGAGAGACACCTGCATCTCAAGTTCACTGCGGCACTGTTCCCAACAGCCAAGGAACAGAATCCACCAACAGATAAAGGGATAAGGGGAACACAGTATCAGGCACCCTAGAGCACTGTTCCACTTTAACAAAGAAGGACAGCCTGTCATTTGAGGCAACGTGGATGGACCTGAGGCCATTATGTCCTTTGAAGTATGCCAGGCACAGAGGGACAAGAACTGCATGATCTCACTCATGGATGGAATCCAAAAGGGCTGACAGAGATGGAGAGGGGATGATGGTCACCATGGGTGAAAGGAGAGGGGAAACGCTGGTTACAGAATAGAGCTAGACAGGAGTGAGGTCAGGAGATGGGCTCTACAACGGGCGAGTGTGAGAATGTACAACGTCCTACCCTTGAAAATTGCTAAGAGAACAGATTTTAAGTATTCCCATTTTCACCGTGAAAGAATTTAATGTATGCAGGACAATGTATACATTACTTAGATTGAGTTAGTCATGCCACAATGCCCACGTATTTTGTGATAGCATATTGTACATTATAATCATATATAATGTTGTCAGCAAATTTAAAAAAGATAAAAAGGGAGCTGGGCACTGTGACACATTCCTTGTAATCCCAGTGGCTCAGGAGGCTGAGGCAAGAGGGTCTCAAGTTCAAAGCTATCTTCAGTAACTTAGCCAGCCCAAAGTAACTTAGTGAGATCCTGTCTCTAAACAAAATATAAAATGGGCTGGGTATGTGGCTCAGTGGTTAAGCGCCCCCAGGTTTAAATCCTGGTACAGAAAAAAACAAATCAGTAGGAAGAGTGTCCTAAGATTCTCGTTTCCAAATCGCATGATCAAAGCTCCTTCTGCTCTGCAGCAAATGTGGTCGGGACTCAGCCTTGGCAGCAGCTCCAGCCAGGGCACCAGAGCTGCTCCACCCAGCCTGGATCCACATGCGCCACCGGCAGTCCTCAGGCCGGCGGCGGTAGCCACATCTGTGCAGCATGGGACGGGACGCAATCTGAACCTGCCAACCCACCTCCTGAGTCTGTAGAGCTCTGCTGCTAGGAGGAAGCACCAAGGACAGACCTACTGACACTGCATTGGTAGAGTTAAAGGAAGCTCTGGAAAGGCCTGTCAACCGCACGTTTCCCACATCTCCGAGCATCATACTGAGTCTGAATCAGACAACAAATACCATCAGGTAACAGCGTCTTAGAACAGAACCAGGTAGCAAGGCCACACTCCAGTCCTCCACAAGCCAGAGGGCAGGAGGAGCTTCGAGGGGCGGTCCATCAGGGAGCCTGACTTCCCCAGACTCCTGCAACCCTTTGTTGGTGGTCTTTTCCAGAATAACCTCCCGTTTCAAGATCCGTCATTTAATCACATTTTCTTTTTTTTCTTTCTTTCTTTTTTTTTTTAACTGTAAATGATAACTTTATCGAGTCATTTTGTTTACAACTGAAACTCTGGGAATTCAAAATTAATATCCTTGCCCGTGAGCGTCTTAGAGACACCAGAAAAGGTTTCCACCTGGTGTTCCACATTGTTCTGCTGTGCTTCGTCCGGTGAGCTTTGATGCGCTGCTGCTGCCCAGCTTCACTCGAACCCTCTTGCCCACAGCTTCACTCGGGAAGAGCAAGTCCAAGGATGGCATCATGCACAGCTGTCAGAGCGCAGCTTCTGGGGTGCTTTTGCTTGGTTTTTGTGTGGCTTTTTAGGGTTGGTTTAGGCAGAATTCTCCTCTGAGCAATGAAAACCAAATGCTTCCCTCTGAACTTCTTCTCCAATTCACACACAAGCTGGACTTGGATTTTCTGGAAAGATTTCAGCTGAGGAGCTGGAACAAATGTGATGATAGCTTTCCGACCACCACCAACTCCAATTTCCTCGGGCGCCGTGATGTGATGTTGAGCCCCCGCAGCTGGGCTCTGAGGTCCGGGTTCATCTCCAGCTCTAGCAGTGCCTGCCAGATGCCCGGCTCCAACTCCTCTGGCTTCTTACCATTGGGCTTCATGATCTTGGCGCTGGAACTGAACATGGTGTCATCCTTGAGGAGAGCCACGTAGAAAGCTTAATCACATTTTCCAAGTCCCTTTTGCCACATGATATAATGTCCATAAATTCCAGGCTTTTGCAAATGCAGATGATGAGCTGCAAAGTAAAATCCAGTCAAGGTGTCCCGCTCTGCACCCCAGTCCCCAGAAGCACTGTCATTCAACAGCCTGCTCGGAGATGAGCGTGCAGTAGAGGAGGTACACACACGTACATTAAAGAATGCAAAAGCAGAGAGTTCTAACCCACCCTCTCATCTGCTTCCCACTCCCAGGTCATGGATGCTTGTGGCTGTTCCTCAGCATTGGGCTCAACCATTAGCCAAGCAGAATAGGGTCACTGCCCTGGAGAAGAGGTCATGAGCGCCTCATGCATCCATCCCTGCTCCTATTCCAGTATCATCGCTCCCTCGTGGGTCTTTTGGCCCTGCTGGTAGGACTTCTGTCCACATTAACAAAGAGGAGTCTGTCCTCCAGGCACTGACGTTGGCATTGCTCAGCTCTCCTCCTGAGAGCTAAGTATCTCCTTACACCTGCTTTCTTCTCTCTTAGAGAAAGGCGTGTGAGATGCCGCAGCCCTCTTCACAGGCTAACACGCCAGCCACGTCTTCCCCAGCTGGCCCGTTCCCAACCTCTCTGGCCATTCATTTCGCTTCTGAGCTCCAGCTTCTGGCACCCAACGGTGCACAGGGGTTGACTGGGCCAAGGGGCCCGGGGTCCTCAATGTGTAACAGGCAGCCATTTCTGGTTCTCTACCCCAGCGACCACTTCTGCTACTCCTTCCAATGATTTGCTTGACCTGTGAAGCCTTCCTCTTTTATTCTCATTATTTTCAGCTAAAGAACTACCCCAAGTAAATTTCTGGTTTTCTTCACTTTGTGCCTCCAGAGATAATAAGACTAATGCTTCTGCCTTATTTTTCTGAAGGTTCGTCCTTAGTTTTAAAAATTCCTGCCTTGAGTAGCATTTTCTTTTGCTACAACTTTATCTGAAATGCTTCAGTTTACTCTGCTGGACTCTGATTATTTTCAGAAAGGTTGACAAGCACGTATAATCTGCTCCTTAGACCAAATACTTTCCTTTTATAACACATGTCGGGTTAGCACCATTTGTCATACCTTTTTTCCTTTAATTTGCTTTTGATATCTTCAGTGTGGACTTCTTTTCCGGATGTAGTCCCTAAGAACTGTTTTGGGCATCTCAAATAGTGAAAAAATATCAGAAGGTTTTGGGAAGATCAAAAGAATAAACCATTCAACAAATCTTGTCCACTGTTACCTTCTGTTCTTCAATAATCCCACCCAACTAGGCTGCCAGATTTAGCAAATAAAAGTAGAATACACATGCCCAGTTAGATCTGAATTTTGAATAAGCAATGAGTACTTTTCTGATATGTCTCCTTTCGTCCATTTCAGGTTAGTCTCTGAAATCCGAAAAGTAGTTCAGGACTTATATAGGGACAACTCCCGGACCAAATCAAGGTCTCATGGCAGGGAGGTGGCATGACTTGTGGATATTGAGCCACAGGGATTCAAGGTCGACCCTTCTCAGCTCCTCCTCTTGCCCTGAAGTCAGTTTGTAATTTCAAAAAGGCAGAAGAGCCTGGTGAGGTGGCTCACACCTGTAATCCCAGAGGCTCAGGAGGCTGAGGCAGGAGAATCGTGAGTTCAAAGCCAGCCTCAGCAACTTAGCAAGGCCCTAAGCAACTCAGTGAGACCCTGTGTTTAAAAAAGATATAAAAAAGGGGGCTGAGGATGTGGTTCAGTGGTTAAGCACCCCAGGGTACAATCCCTGGTACCAAGAAAGGCAGAAGAACTTTAGTTAGCTCACCTATCACTACCTACCTAGGTCTGGCATGAAAAACCAAAGCTTCTATTCTGTGACCTTTGTGGAACTTGGCTTCCATCCCTGCCTTGACAGGAAGTGGGGAGGGGAGAACATTGGTACTGAAGCTTCACCTACTTGGAGGGGAGTCTTCATATTCCCCCAGCTCCACCTACAATGGAGTCATCCCATGCTGTGGACTCCCAGGTCAGCCCCGGCAGCAACACAGGAAGGCGGGACCATCAAATCCGGCTAGGGTGTCAGCTGCGTTCTGGCCCCTCGGCCGAACCAGTGTAACCACACAGCCTAATCATAACGTTTGCTGAGGTCCCTGTGCTCCGTGCACCTGGTTGGTTCCCTGGTGAATGTGCGCAAGGACCCTGTGGAAACAGGCACCTGTCTGTGAGTCCAGCTGCCCCAGGCTCAGCTCACCACTCAAGTAAAACACAGCATCACCTGCCAGGTCCATCGCTCAGTCAGACCACCCATGAAAGGCCGATGGAGAAATGCAAAGAGCAGCTCTCTGCAAGCCATGGCGATCTCATTGCGCACAGCCTGGTCCCCACACAAGTTTCATTCTCTAAGTTCCCTGAGTCCCTAAGTCCCAGTCTTTTCCTCAGGGTTCTTACAATGCACCAAATACTGAGTTATGTCAAGGTCCACCCAGTGATTGACACCATGAGCTGTCAATCAAAAGAGGACGGCAGCTGCATGCCCAGAGCCAAGGGTCCTGCCAAGCACATGCCCTTCACCTCCCCAGAGGTATCCACCTCACCTGGGTGCAGAGAGGCCTACTTTCAGCCTTTCGTCACTGTGTGGTTTCAAATGGAGCAAATCAGAGAATGATGTTTGAGACATTAAATCTAATAAGTTGAAACGTGTACCAACGCCATGGGTCTCCATCTCCACAAGGGGTTTTTGCCTTGGCAGGGAGGAATAAAGGGAAGAAAATAAACCAGAGGTGAGAGAGCAAGAGCGAGAGAGAGAGAGAGAAAGAGAGACAGAGAGGGAGGGAGGGAGGGAGGGAGGGCAGAGGGGGTCCCTCCTCTGATTGCATCTGATAAGCTTATTTGATTTTTATTTTTTAATTTATCCTAATTAGTTATACATGCCAGTAGAGTACATTTATGCATTTGGATAAACCATACATAAATGGAGTGTAATCTCTCATTTTTCTGATTCTATATACTGTGGGACCACATTGGTCATGCAGTCATATATGTCCATGAACTGATAATGTCTGTTTCACTCTACTACCATTCCTACCCCCATACCTTTATGGATTCACGAAATAATGACGGACAGTGCTAGAATACGGTTACTTTTTTTTTTTTTTTTTACTCCTTATCACTTCATTAATGACTGTTGAGAAATGGAGAGTCTGGGTAGGGGGGTGGGGAGGGGATCTACAGACTTTAGTAAACTCACACTCAGTTTCTAGACCTCCTCCCCATGAGTAAGAGCCTGTAAAGACTAGCAGTTGCAGGACAGGGACCGTGCTGGCCTTGGAACTGAGAAACAAATCACATCATTAGCTGTTTTCAGGAGGCCTTTGCTGGGCTGCCAGGAATTTCTAGGCTTCTTTAAAATTCAGTGAGTTTCAGTCCCTGCTCTTGATGGAGCGTTCCTCGAGGGTCCTGTGGGTGTGCTTCTGAGCTGAAGTTTTTCTCCCTGTGTTTTGACCTGAGCTTGGGAAGGCATAAATACTCTATCCAGGAGCAGGAGGGCAAACACAGGAATCTCAGAAAGAAGTAGAGGTCAGAGAACATGGGGGCAGGAGATCAAGACTCGTGCAGAGGCTAATCTCTTTGTATAGAAGTCGGTTCTCATAATAAGACTTGTGAGGGATGGAAAAGTGGTTTGGAGTGCTTGTGTTCTAACCTGCCTTGAATTTGCATTCTGAGCTAAGGAATTTCAGCTGAGAACAAATCCCACCTGGGAGAAAAGGAGGCACCTAAAGTCAAAGTGCAGAAGAGATAAAAATGACCAGAATGTGCCCCTGCAGGGAGCAGCAAGGTCCATTGCAATCCCACCGTAAAGTGTCACCGTTCACACCTTCAAGACGGCGATGAGTAACTAAGACCATCAAGCATTTCCCCCAAACCCCTGTGCCAGTCAAACTGCTTCATTATAGTCCATTTCAGGGCTTAGGGTCAATGATTAAAGATCCATACCAAACTTAAACTAAACCTACACAAATAACTTCTTAAAGTTTGTAAATCAGTGTAACACATCCTAGTTAATAAAGGAAAACCCTAATTGGCCATTTGACATTAGCCCCAGCCTTTCTGGGACTCAGGCTTCCCCTCTTCAAATGCATGACTTTCCTTGCTCTCTAGCTACTCTTTCATAAAGTTCAGGGACTCAGAAGCAGCGGACAAGACCCCTGAAACATCTCTCTTCCAGTTTTCTCTGGGACCAGGACAGTCACAAGTACCCCATTTCCCAAGAATTGCCACGGATATCATGCACCCCTTTCTACCACCTGAATCTGCAGCTCATCCCAGACCAACCTCTGCTCTGAGCCCTTTGCCTCATGGCCTGGGGTGAGCTTGAGTCATTTCCTTGAATTCCAACGCTATGAGACACATTCTAAAAACTATATGGGTGTGCACTTCATTTGCACCAAGTCTGAGATGATGCAGGCAACAGTTTGCAGCCAGATTTCTGAAGTTTGCAGCTCCCTAAGCCAAACTTCTCCCAGAACTAACCCTGCAGGGATAAAGTAAACTAGATCATGGATTAACAACCCAGGGATAATGGGAGACACCTTCCGGAAGTCACTTAAACCAGACTGTGGGATGCGTCCCCAAAGTGCTATCCCACTTCCTCCCATCCCGAATCTTTCCCCACGGCTGTCTGCTTCTCTTCTGATTGTCACTTCTTTCTCCTAATATTTTAACACACATCATTTCTCCCTGGTGAAGCATGTTTGTACAGTCAAATTCATTTTTTCACGGCCTTGTTTTTCAGATTTCATACCCACTAGAATGATTTAGTGACTGGTTCATTATCTGTTCTCAGGGGTCCTAAAATTCAGTGCATGCATTTATTCAGCAAATAATTTGTAGAGTCTTGCATGTGTCAGACACCATGTGTGCTAGTTGAGGACAGGGATGATGTGTTCCCAAGAAAGGGGACATTGGAGGTTCTGTGATACCTTGTCCCTGAGAGTTCCTTTAACATCACTATTTCCTAGAAAATAAAACAGCAACTGAAGAGTGCAAAAGACATGGGAGAAGCCCAAGTGCAAAGCCAGCACCCAGGGTGAGGGCAGCTTGTGTACGTGGCTCCATGGAGGGGCACCTGTGTGATCCCCTCTCCTTCAGCGTGGGCGGGGCCTCAGGGCTTGCCTCCCAAGAGTAGAGGACAGTGGGCTGGACGGGCTGCTGGTCAGGAAGATTAGAGACTCACTCCTGCCAGCATCGTCTCTCCAGCTCTTCTGACGCACTTACCCTGACGGATGGGGCCACTTGAAGGTGGCATCTGAACCTGAGCCACCAAGGAACTGAATCCTCTCTACAGCCTCCAGGCAAACCTTGGAGCAGATCCTGCCCCAATGGCAATGACTGTGTCCCAGCCAACACCTGATCTGACCCTTGGGAGGACTCAGCACCTTGATCAAAGCCTGTGGAAGAGCGTGGAGCAGAGGACGCAACTATGCTGGCCTAGATTTTTGACTCACCCACACAAACTATAAGAAAAATAAATTCATATTGTTTTAAGCCACTGAATTGTGGAATAATGTGTTGTTTGGCAATAGACATTAATGCGCCCATAAGCCACAGCAAGTCTAGAAGTGACACACTGGCAACTGGGGAAAGTCCCAGCTATGTGGCTTTCCAGCTGCAAACCTGGGGTCCCTCCTCTGCTTATGAAAGAATCACTTCCCTGCTGCTCCTCGGGATCTCGCCACCTCATTGGGAAGGCACCCCAACAAGCTGGTTTGGTGAGTTTTAGAACTGCGGATGAGTGAGTGATTATTGTATTCTTAATACAATAGGATTTTTTTCAACCTACATCGTATTTGCAAGAAAAATCCAGTTTGTCGTGTGCGCCTGAGATTCGCTCGTTTTCCCTCTCTGCCACATTCTGTGTGAATACAGCATGATTTTTTATGCGTTCTTCTGTTGAGGGCCTTGGGATCCCGGCAGCTGGAGCAGCGCTGCTATCAAGGTTGATGCACGTGTGTCTGTATCATGATGTGCGTGTGCGCACACACCTCGTTATTTGCAGAATGGCCAGGGTATAGAGCATGCTTCTCTTCTGGGAATCATAACTGCCACAGGGCTTTTGCTTTCTGCAGGGGTAGTACTTACATCATAGTAAATTTAGAGGGAGCAAGGAGAGGAAGAGGATGGGGGGGTGGGCTGGGGGAGCTATTTATATGTGTTTCCATGAAATGAACTGTCTGGTTTCAAAAGACCTGTCCTTCCTCCTTCTATCTTGTCTCATGGATTGATATTTTTTAAACTGCCCACTGCCCTAGGCCTCCAAATTATAGCAGTTCCTCCTATATGAGCACGACCCCCAGGGACTGAGGGGTCCAGGTGTGTGTTAGTTCACTAGATTTACTTATTATGATCTATTGTAATTCAAATTATTCAGACCCAAGGCACAAAAGTATATATTCTCTAATTTTTTGTATTTCTGACTCCTCTAAGATCTGTGAAGATATCTCATTTCAGGATTTCTCCAAAATAAGGGAAAACTAATTTCTCTGAATTGGTTCACATTTTTCAAAACGATTCTGCAATCCTACTTCTGTGTGAGTATGCAAAGGAAACAAAACCAGGATTTCAAGGGAATGTTGCTATACCAAGTTCACTGCAGTCCTATTCACAACACGCCACACACAGAAGGCATTCAAGTGTCCTTCAGCTCAGGAAGGACACACACAAAACATACCACTGCCTCAAAAGGAAATCCTCCCAGCCGCAATGGCACACGTGAACTTGAACAATGTTGCGCTAAGTGAACAGGCCAGACCCAGCAGGACGAACACTGCACAGCAGCACTCGTAAGATGGCCTAAGACAAAGTCATGGAAGCTGAAGGTGGGAGGCTGACTGCCAGGGCCTGGGAGAGCCAGGAAGGGGACGGTGATGAAGGATGCAGTTTCAGTTAGACAAGGTGAAAAGTTCTCAGGTCGCCTGAACAGAGGGTGCCTACCATTAACAAGGCTGTACTGTGCACTGAAAACAAAAATTAAGAGGGGAGGTTTATTTTAAGTGTTCTTTTCACAAAAACAAGAAGAACCATAAAAATAACAATGAGAGTGAGAGAAAGTTTTTGGAGACAAGGAATATGTTGGTGGCATAGGTTGCAATGAGGATTCTCATGGGTGTAGACTTATCTCTACAATCATAAGATGTATACATTAAATATGCATAGATTTTGTATGTCAATCATATGTCAATAATGTAGGAAGAAGAAAACGATGATGGCCTCAGAGAGAAAGGCTGTGGACTTAGAAGTCCCTTGAACTCTGACCATAAGTCTCATCAGTGAAATAGGTTAAAAATAATATCCACAATCAGAAAATTCTGAAAAATAATATCCACAATCAGAAAATTCTGAAAGTCAGAGAAAATAGTTATTAGTATCCCTGCTACAAAAAAAGAATAAAGATAGCACCTCACCCCAAAAATGAACTGCTTAGGAATAAATATAACAAAATACATAAAGGGTCTGTGTGCTGAGACCACCTAATGCTGATGAAAGAAAGCTCAGATATCAATAAAAGCTATGAGACTTTCCTAGGTTGGAAGAACTAGGATTATCCAGGCTCCCTGCCTTATGTAAAGATCCAATACCATACCAATCAAAACGCCAGTTTAAAATATCAGCAAGGCTTTTTTTGCAGATATTGACAAACTGACACTGAAATTTATACTGAAACCAAAGAAACTTACATAAAATAATTTTGAAGAGTAGCCATGTTGGAAGACTCAGAGAACCAACCCTACTGTGAGATGCGCCATAAAGCTTCAGTCGTCAAGATAGTGATTTTGGCCAACAGGAGATAAAGAATCACTGGAACAGAGTTAAAATGTCCAGAAGAAGTTACACAAAGTTGTGCTAGCTGATTTTGATTTGGGCACAGAGGCCAGTAAATGAGCTGACGATGGTGTCCTCAACAGACGCTGCCAGAACAATGGCACATCCATGTCAAATCCGTCTCGTCTCAGCTGTGCTCCAGTAAGCCTGCGGAAATTAGTCAGAGCACAGTCCCCAGTGCAAAGCCCTGCTACGTTAACCCTTCAGAGACAAACAATGGGTTGTCAGCTTCGGGTTGTCTAAGAACTCTATATTTGACACCAAAAGCATGACCTATAGAAAAAAAGTGACAAAATGGATTTCGCCAAAATTAAAAATTTTCATCCCATGAAAGACAAAATTCTTTCTAACGCTACAGAAAAGAGGGAATATTTTTCAAGTGCATATATAACAATGGAATTGCATCCTAAAAGCACTTCAAAACTCAAAAAAAAAAAAAAATAAGTAACCCAGTTATTAAAAACGACCAAGGATTTGAACAGATATTTTACCAAAGAAAAGAACTGGATGGCTCTAAGGATGTGAAGATCTTCTCAGGTCAATTTCTTTAGGGAAATACAAATCAAAACCATTATGAGATACCACTACATACTTTTAGAATTGCTATGTTTTTTAAAAGTCTAGCAATAATAAATGCTATCATTAATGCAGAGTAACTGGATCTCTCTCACACTACTGGTGGGAATGCAAAATGGTTCAACTGCTTGGGGAAAAGTCTGCATATAAGTGAAACACTTTTATCCAGAAGACCCATGGTTCCATGGCTATATCAACCCAAAAACCCTGTATGGGAATATTTACAGAAAGTTCATACATAATCACCAGAAAATAGAAATAGTTCAAATGCCCTTCAACTGGGGAATGGGTGAACATAGATAAAAACTAAAATACCACTGGTGTTAAAAAGAAACACATTATCGATGCAGTCAACAGCACAGGTAAATCTTAAATGCATTGCGCTAAGTTAAAGGGACTGAACTCAAAGACTCACTCAGTGCCATTCCACGTATATTGCGTTCTACAGGAAATAAGACCTCAAAGACAGAAAAGGGTGGTTGCCAGAGTGGAGGGCAAGTGGAGGGTGTGGCCACAAAGGGAGCTTTCAGGCTGGTGAGTTGCCCTTCAACTTGATTGTGGAGATTATTACACAATAGAATGTATTTGTCAAAATTCACAGAGCTATACACAAAAGAGTGGATCTTATTTTATTTAAATTTGAAAATAAATCAGAGGAAGAGATGATATAGTTTGGAAACATTTTTAACTGCTGGTATAGCCATACAGATGCGCACTAGCTGAGTAGGATCCCTGGGTAAGATTATTGCCCATGACAGGGTCTTTTAAAAGGTCAAATAAGCTATATTTTTAAGATTTTCATCTGTTTGGAAAGTTGCTTGCTTTCTGAGCTGCCTCGTTTTCTCTGTTTGAGGCCTTGGCACTTTTGAGAAATTTCAGGAGTGAACTGAGTCCCTTTGCATCAAAAGACAAAGTACTACCTCGAGAAAAGTCTCCAAGGGTAATAACCCCTAAGTAAAACCGATGGATTTGATAAAAAGCAGGTTGAAACTTCAGAAAGGTTCACAGACCCTGTGTTGACGGTAAAATTAATATCTCTTGCTCCCAGACATTCAAAGATGGATTATGTGGCTATGCTGGTTTTCAGGGAACAAAAATGAAGGGGGCGTGCTGGAGAGAAAAGAGGCCTCGTCTATCTTTCATCTCCATGCTTTGTCTTCCTTGCCTGTTGGAGACCAGAGCCCCTGGGAAATCTGCCCTCAGCAGGCTGGCAGGAGAACCTCAGAGTGAGGGTCAAGGGTGGAGCAGGCTGTGCTAGAGAGGCCGAAGTCCCTGGTAGTGACTCTACACCCAGGAAAAGCTTTCCCACCAGGCGCTGGGCACACCCTGCGCCCCACCCTCACCCCGCCCACTGGCTTCCCTCCCTGTGCAGAGCACCTTCTCCCCCAGCCCTCCTGACGGCGCTCCACATTGGCGATCCCTTCGTAGTCACATCCCCATTCCCTGAGATCACTGCATACCTGTCCCAAGGCACATGCGTGATAAAACTTCTTATGCAATTGTGAAATGTCAGGTGTGATGTCTGTTAAACCCCTGGATGGTGAGAGAAGTTCTAGAAGTTCAGGAATGCTCAAATGGGTATGGGGGTGCTTGTCAACAGCTCCTCACAGGGCGTTTTGCTTAAAAATGAGGACAGCCCCATTGATTCCTACTGTTAAACACTCCAATCCAACCAGCAGAAAGTTTCAGACCTCAGAGTTTCCCAGCCGTGCGATGGCTGTTTGGAAAGCAATTTGCCAGATGTCTATGAGAGTTAATTCTCTCTAGGTCCCCACACAATCAGGCCTCCAGTTAACAGCTTCACAGCCATTAAAAATGCAGTGTTTGTTGTCTGGTGCAATATCCTTTATCAAGAAATGGGTCCTTCATGGCATTAGGAAGGAGAGCAATAAGCACCTGGGCACATGGTGACAGCACACTCGAAATTTAACTCCAACTGGAGGACTTCTAGGAGAGAATCAGCTTCCACCATCAGCTGCCATTAATATATTTTAATGCAATTACTGGTAAGAGCTTTTTCACAATAAAGAGAAGTATGTCAGAATTCACCTAGCCAATGAGTAAAAGCTGAGAAAGTCATGATTCTTTAGCACATTGAGGAACTGTGTTAGGCATCTGGACCAACCTGAGCTTGCTCCGTGCCCTTGTCCTCCTAGGAGCAAAGTCAGTAAATAAAGGCAAAATATTCACCATCTGGGAAAGATATTATGAGTAAGACATACGACAAGGATCGGTACATAGGAACACCATATTTAATTATGTATACAAATGACTTAGTATGGAGAGCAGGATTTGCAGATTACATTGGTGGGGGCCACAAGCACAGTAAATAATAAGGTACCCAAATGCCAAGCAGCAGCAGAAGGTTTATATTATTAAGTGCTCTATGTGAGCTCAGAAGATGGAAAATGCAGGTAAGTGTAAATAAATGCCAAATAATGTACCCAGTGGCCAAGAAATATAGAAAGTGAATGTGAGCTCAGGGGACAGTGCCGCAGTCAGGATCAGGAGGGAACAGAGCCCATGCTTGTCAATGGCAATAAGCTTTCAGGAGATCCAGAAATGTCTCTGCGAAGGGATATCTACTCCTCGCACACCAAGGCGCTTGACACCTTCTGAGCACAGAGACAGACCGTCTGCTCCACCTGGGCTCTGTGGTGTCAAGCCAGCTGAATTGTTATGGAAAAGAGTGGCGCTGGCTGCAGCCAGTTCCAGCTCTGCCTCTGATGCCCATCCACCTTGGTCACGTCTGTTCAGATCCCAGGGGCAAGGTGATGCTCCTCACAAGGACTGAGGGACGCCCAGTGGACTGTGACAGCAGGTGGTCACAAGTAGCTCCAGCAGAGCTAAAGTCCCTCCTTGTGGTGGCCCCAGCACATTGAGCACTTGGCACACACACATAAACTTGGAAATGCTCGTTACACGAATCCTCGGTGACGCACCTGACTGCCACACTTCAGCTCATGACTCGTTTAAATTTCTTTTAGAAATGTACTTTTTCACTTGTGAGTATGTACTTTCCAATTGAAACCCAGAAATCAAGGGGAAAATATGATTAATTCAACAGGAAAAAACTGATTTTAGCTGCCTCTGTGTTTCTTGCCAACGTGTCTCAGGCTCAGAAAACTTTGAGAACCATTGGTCTGGGATTCCTGCGGGACAGTGAGGTGCACAGCTGTCCCACATTCCAAAGCACTTCCGCACTCATTATTTCAATCCCCACAGCCCCCCTTGAAATTAAGAATGACTATTATTGACATGCCATTCATTTATAAATAAAAAAGCCACCAAGACTCAGAGAAATGAAATGACTTATATAAAGTCAAAAGTTCCTAATTATGCAGCTATTTCAGATAATATCAGTAAAAGTGAAGAGGTGTTGACACGGCTTACCTAGAGGGTAGCTGTGTCAATGAGTGTTAAGGTTTGGAACTGGATTGTCCCCCAAAGTCTCATGCATTCGGAGGTGGGGGCCTTGGGGACGTGATTGGATGGCGGGTGTCTGACCACATCAGTGGACTGATGCATGGATCCATGGATGGTCGAATGGACTGATGAGAGGTGGGACCTGGTTGGAGGAAGCGGGGCTTTGTGGCCATGCCCTTGGGGACTATATCTTGTCCCTAGTCCCTCCTCACAGCTTTCCAGTCCCAGGAGCTGAGCATCTTTCTCCACCACACCCTTCTGCCATGACATTCTGCCTCAACTCAGTCCCAGAGCCAAGGAAATGGCTGACCATGGACTGAAAACTCTGAAACAGAACCAAAATAAATCTCTCCTCCTCGAAGGTGTTCATGCCAAGTTATTTTGGACACGACTGTGAAAAGCTTTCTCTCACTATACAAAAATACCACTTTAGAGACTCCAGACTATGATCGATCAGCCCCATTGCTTTGGGACCTGCAGCAGGACAGCAAGCACATCACGTGTTGGAGCCAAATTTCTCGTCTTTCAGACCATGGGGCAAAGAGAGCAAGGAGGGGGTCAGGACTGACAACCCCTGGGGCACAGCTTCTGGGACTGGAGTCCTGCCACTGAGCACCACCACTGAAAGTTCTCACCACCTCCAACATCACCCCCGTGGGGACCAAGCCTTTAACTCACAAGTCTTTGAAGGACATGTAAAGCCCCAACATGGACAGCAGACTTTATTTCCTCTGCACTACGGATTCACACTGTGGTCCAGGGGCCAAGGACTGAGACCTGGAGTCTACTGCCCTGCAAGTAATCCTGGATGCCTCGTTTATTAGTTGGTGACTTTAGACACCTTACTTCAGGTTTCTAATGTTTAGTTGCTTGATCTGTAAAGTGGTAATAATCATAACACCTGCTTCGTAGCATTATAGTGCATATTAAATGATATCACACACCTAAAGCAACTGGCAGGTAGCAAGTACTTAATGAAACCAAGCCCTTGAGTAACAAGCAAAAGAAAAAAGTTGAACTAAAATGAGTCTGAATGGTAAACTTTATATCACTTACATGAATATTTTTAAGAGTTTTAATAGTAATACACTGTTGACAGAACAAGGCAGTATACTCCACTTCAAAAGCGTTTTATTACAATGTCAATTTTGCTGAAATAACTAGAAAGAGAATCCCACTGACGTCATTGAACAATGATACTATTTCAAGGGCCTTGCCAGAGAAGATGAGCTTTCTGGCAAACTCATTTCATTAACCAGTGGAGATTCTATAAGTACCTCAAGTCCATTAGCCTTGCACTTTGACCACAGTGAGCTGGCCTGGCCTGGCCACCATGAAGGGAAACGTGCGTTAATCCACAGACTGTGCAAAGAGCTCAGCACTGCCGAATCACCAGTGCACTGGGGGTCTCTCCACTCATGTGTGACCTATTAGTGCTTCTGTCCTTGTGGGACATGTAACAGGGGACCAGGACTTGAGGTCTGAGATGATTTTAAAAGCACCCCCAGGACTCTTTCAGGGCATGATTGAAGAAGCAGGCCCATAGCTGTGTATGACGGACCCACCAAGGCCAAACAACTGGCTAAGGGCACAGCCTGGTCAGGAGCCCAGTCTTGTAATTTGCAGGTTCCTGAATCTCCCCAAACATCCTGATGTCCAAATGGAAGTGTGAGAATATATCCAGCCAAAAATGCCTTAGCCTTATATTAATGGGAGAAGGAATACAGAGTTCAGCTTGGTAACTAAACAGAGATGTTGAAATCCAGGATAATTTTTTCAACAAATTTTCAAAGCTGCTTTGCCTTACTGTTGAAATGAAAACAACGTACCGAAAGAAAGTCAAGCAAAACTAATGAAAGAGCACATCTGCTGCCACGGTGTCTGCAGAGGTGGCAATCACGTTTTTTTATCTTTGAAGGTCACAAATACACACAGTGATATTCAGTCACCAAAAAGAATAATGGAAAGAGGATAAATATTGTTTCACATTACAATTACATTTTGCAGAAAGGTGAAGTAATAAGACTTGCAGAATCTCAAAGATTTTTTTTATTATTAATTACGAAAGCAAGGATCCCAAATCCCCTTTCCACGAACGCTTCAAATAACGAAAGAGGGACTCACAGGCAGATAGACAAGCCAGTGTAGGCAGAGTAGTTAAGAGTAGGAAGGAGGCTGAGCAGCTCAAAGGACTAAGAGGGGCAGATGAACACTAGGGAGAGCGCCTTGGAAGGATGGGCAGGCTGAGACCTAAAGGAGAGTCACCTGCCTGTGGATCCGCTGAGCAGAGCCCCCTCCCCAGCAACAGGTCACCAGGCTGCTGAGAAGGAAGGTGCACTCTGCATCAGAGGAGAAACTCCAGTTGTGAAATTTGAGCAGCAATTAAGAATTGATAGCTCCCAGGAAAGTCACCCTGGTGTGTGGTCAGCCTCCCAAGAAGAACCTGCCTTCACAGCTCCCGGACGCTCTACCCGAGGCTGCCGTTCAGTCTGCGAAGCAGAGATCTGAGTGTTGTGTGCCATCAATCACACTGAGAGTGAGCCCGTCCCTCTTTCACACCTTGCCAGCCAGCCACATTAGCGCCACCCGATGACCCGTCTCTTCATCAGAGGACATGGAAATCTCAAGGAAAGAAGGCTATAACATGGAAGATGACAAGAATAAATAACTGCAAGCTAGTCGAGTTTTATGACTGGGGAGCATAAATAAAAACGGAAAGAGATAGACCTAAGAAAGTATTTTACTCATTAAAAAAAAAGTCAGTAATTGCCTTCCATGCAAGACCGTCAAAGGCAAAAACCAGTACCATTTACAAAGCAATTAGGTGTTATCCTGGGGAAAACATGACATTAAAAAGAAGATTACAGTCAATCGTTCAAAGCTTTTTCTTGTGCCCCGTAGGGTCCTGTGCTTTAAATGTGCAATTGAGGAGCTGACCTGGCAGGGGTACCAAGGAGGTTCTCCAGCCAAGCTGCTGATGGCAGAGGACAGCTTCATTACAGCGGAGGGCAGCCCAGCTCTGCTGCTCACTACAGACCCGCAGTGCCCCCAGATATAATTGGATATTTTTCCCCTCCTGAATTCCAGCATCATTGCCAGTCATCGTCAAGTGACAAATAGAGGACAAACGGCTTTACAGAGAAATCCCAAGGACACAGAAACCAACTGGAGCAGAGCTGATTCTAAATATGAAGCGGGGTTCACAGAGACGTTTCCCCAGGCACAGACCGGCAGCCGCCTCCTTTGTGTCCCCAGGGCAGGCCTCCCGGTCAGCTGACACCTCGCATTCCAGAGTTTTCTCACACTCCAGCCACCAACTAGAAATCGGGTCAAAGTCTGAGGATACACACCGACACAGTTCACCGGAGAGTTCTCAACTGGGAACTCCAGTCAAGGAGTCCTCCTCCCAGCAGGGAGCCGTGCCTGGTTCTTCCTCCCGAGGACGCAATGTCCACGCCAGCCTGCTCCCCTGTCCAAGTTCCTCAGTGTCCGCTGATTGACATTATCTGTCTTCAGTTTCATCCTCTGCTGAGCTGCTGAGTCAACACAGGTTGCTTTTAAAAAAATAAATAAATAAACTATCTGCTTTTTGTGTGCATCAGCTCCAAATGTGGTGTCAAAATGAAATTCCATCAGTTGGGACCTTTCTAAGATCATAACCAGATCCAACATAGCAGGGGGATGTCAATTTGAATGCTAGTACTAGTACCAATGGAAAGGAAATCTAATGCAGGACCAGACTGTAATTAGTCATTTTACATTCCAATTGCAACAAGCAGATCCTAAGAGGAAATGCAGTAGGTTTATCAGTGCCAGCTTATTAAGAGCTTTGCCTAGGCTACAGATATTCAATAACAAGAAGCCTTATAGAGCAAGGACCAAGATCCAATCTCAGACCACCTGGACTTCAGTCCCGTGTTGCATTACCAGCTGGAAAACTTTCAGCCACTTACTGGCTTCTTAAAGCCCCAGGGTCTCCATCTCTAAAATGGACACGATGGTAGTATACTAATGGTTAAGGAAGGTAACCTTAAGAGTTCAGCACCATGCAAAGCACACTGTTAAGGACTCAACCAGTGTTAGCTTGCAGCAGGACGCTGTTATGGTGGTTTAGATATTAGTTGTCTCCCAAAAGCTCATGTTTGAAAGAATGCAAGAATTCTCAGAGGTGAAATGATTATGAGTTGTAACCTAATCAGTGAATTAATTCACTAATGAATTAACTGGGTGGTAACTGTAAACAGGTAGGTTGTGGCTGGAGGAGTATGTCACTGGGGTGTGACTTGGGGTTTATATTTGTCCCTAGGGAACAAAGCGCTCTCCCTCTCTCTTTCTCTCTCTCTGTCCCTCTCTCTCTGCCCCCCCCCTAACTTTCTCTCTCTCCCTCTCTCTCTCTCTCTCTACCTACCTGTTGCCACATCCTGAGCTTCTCTCCCTACCATGCTCTCCCTCCATGATGTCCTGCCACATTCCAGGTGTAGAGCTATGGAGTTGGCTGACTGTGGACTGAACCAAATCAACTTCTCCTCTGAGTTGTTCCTGTCAGGTCCATTGGTCACAGTGATGAAAAAGTTGAACTAAAACATGCACCAGGTTTATTCTTCTTAAAAAGTGTCCTTAAAAAATACTGTGAAAGCTCAATGCATTTAAACTTCTAACTTAGAGCTTCTAGCACGCACAGTGGTCACTGGATGGCTTGCTAAAATTCAAGCACCCTTAGTCTCTGATTCAATAGGTCTGGGGTGAGGCCCCAGATTTTGCATTTCTAAGGAGTTCTCAGGTGACACTGATAGCTGCTGGCCTGGGGGCCACACGCCGAGTGCTGTGACTACAGCAGGTGGAGCCAGAGCTGATTAACTGGACACCCACGGGTGCCCGCCACTCACCTCATGGAAAAGCATTGGTCTTGCGCTCCAGATATAAAAGCCATCTTTTTAAGTCAGTCATGAAGATCAGTATTCAGTTCTAAAAGGTTAGCCAGTACTCAGATATTCTCCTGGACATCAAAGTTGTTAGCACTGACACGCATATGATTTGAGTCCATTCTGGTTAATCACCATACTTGATAAACGGATTTCATGACCTATTCATACACTCTGGTGATTGAAAAATACACTCCTCACTGACCTCCAAGATTTATTGCCACAGGGTCTGTCACACCAGATGCAGTAGGAACACAAGAAGAGAAGTAAAGGATGGCTCAGGAAACAGTCCACGATCAAGGTATCACTTTTCAATATTCCCTGTTCTGTCATTAATCCAAATCTAGATGCTAGTAGCATCCATTAGTTATTAGTAAATTTTTAATAAGAAATTTATAACTTATTCCAACTATTCTCTTTCCAATCATGATCAGTCCATTTTTTAAAAATACAAACTGTGTAATAAAATAACAAAATAAACTGCAAGTTTTTTTTAATTTTTTTTTCTCTCAAGTCATGTCAAAGGTTCCTGTGAGAGTGGGTTCAAGAAAAAACAAAGGTATATATATAAAACTGTGGTACATATATACACAATGGAATATTATTCAGCCACAAAGAAGAATAATATTATGGCATTTTCAAATAAATGGAAGGAGTTGGAGAATATCATGCTGAGTGAAATAAGCCAATCCCAAAAAACCAAAGGCCAAATGTTCTCCCTGATAAGTGGATGATGATATATAATTGAGGTGGAGGTGGGGGTGAGAGAAGAGTGGAGGAACTTTAGATTACATAGAGGGAAATGAGAGGAAGGGGATATGAAAGATGGTGGACTGAGACAAACATCATCACCCTATGTACGTGTGTGATTACACGAGTGGTGTGAGTCTACATCGTGCACAACCATAGAAACGAAACGATGTACCCCATTTGTGTACAATGAATCAAAATGCAGTCTGGAAAAAATAAATAAATAAATAATTTTTTTTTAAAAA
This sequence comes from Sciurus vulgaris, assembly GCF_902686455.1. Taxonomy (NCBI): domain Eukaryota; kingdom Metazoa; phylum Chordata; class Mammalia; order Rodentia; family Sciuridae; genus Sciurus; species Sciurus vulgaris. The sequence goes on from NC_136467.1 coordinate 154,242,910, forward strand.
GTAAAAACAGCTTGTTTAAAATGAAAATGAGACTTAGGATCTTTTCTAGAGGAGTGACCACGTGTCTGTGCGTCTATCCCCGTCATTTGAAAGCATAACAAGAGCATCATCTCTGAAGCCAGTCATGTCATGAATGCTACACGAAAACCTGGTACAAGAACCAGTGACCTCGCAACGCCAACTCCACAGTTTAAAAAGCTCTGTCTTATTGAATGCTGAGCTCTAATGCACATGCTAAACATGGCCACTGGGGTGGGATTCCGTGTTATCTTGTTAGAATGCATCTTCACTGGCACAGAGGAACTTCACGGCAATGACTAAGCCAGGCAAATTTTAAAATAAATGGCTTAGAAGCTTTGTTGGTTGGATTGTAGTATCTTCTGCTTTCAATTCATTAGCAAATGACTTCCAGAGCAAAGCTTGTGACAAAACGCTCGGAGCTCATCCATGCTCAAATGACAGACCAAGCATGTGTCTCTGCGCACACCAGCACCTAAGTCCCCATGCTCATCAGTCCTTAGCTCAAATCTTGAATCTTTTAGCCAAGAACATATTCAAAGAACTGCAAACTCAAAATCAAAATACAATACATGACTTAACAGGACCACATTTCATCTCTATTCTACATTTTTTTAAACAGTTTTCTTGGAGTATTTGAAGTTTGTTTTTTTGTTTTGTTTTTTTTTTTTTTTTTTCATTAGAAAGAAATACTATTCAGAGAATGATTTGTGGTAGTAGTTTGTGTATTTTCCCTGAACCAATGCTCAAACCAGAGTTTGTTTTCACCTTTGAAAATAGACCAGAGGTAATCACTCTAACGTGTACAGCAATGTGCAGTGTTCAGGATACATACTTAGCCAGGTATCCCAGCCAGCCTTCCAGACACAAACATCTTCTGAAGGTTGGGACAACTGAGACGTAAGGAACAGAAGGTGGTGGTCAGGTTTGCTGATGAGGACATTCCAGGCACATCTGGGGAGCCAGGCTTTTCTCCATGTGTAATCACAGATGTTCAGGTGCCACAAATGAGCTGACCTTGGGAAGAAGCACTAGCTTCAACACCCTCTGCTTAAGGAGCAATCATGAACCAAGCTTCCTTGCATGTATGATTTTGTCAAAAGGAACCCAAATACTATGTTTGATTATAATGCTCGAATAAAAACATTTTAGGACAGGGAAGAAAACAAAAATCCTCTCCATGCCCCAGCAAACTTACTGTGGTAGCAAAGGCTGCCATGAGCAGAAGTAGGTACTGACTGCCAGCCCAAGGCAAAGGCCTACTCACTTACCCTGGACACGGAATGGCCAGTCAAGGGTCAGGCTGCAGAAAGTCAGACCTGGAGGAAAGTCACAGGTAGGAATCTGTGGGGAGGAAAGCAGAAGATCTATGCAAGCCACTAGGTGGTGGTTTCCAGAGTCCCCATCTCAAAAATGACCAGAGGTTCACGCCTTTCCTACCACAGACAAGTGAGGGTCCCAATAAGCATCAGGAAGGCTGGTGATTGTCCCCAGGTGACAGAACTGTAAGAACACCCAACTAAAGAGACTCAGCTAAAAGAAACTGACCTCTCACACGTCCACTTCTCCACCCTAAACTGCCCCGAAAGAATCTGCACTCCTTTGTGGGTAGGTCACTGTGTGAAAGTAAGATCAATATTAGCCCAATCTGTTCTCCAGCAAATGAGACCCCTAAACTGCAATCCTAAGATGGCAGGGAGCATGAAGCTCTGCTCACCAAGCTGACCTCACAGCAGATGCAGAGCTGACAGGTACGTGATTAAAATGACCAGGAACAATACCACAAGTAAGCATGGACAGTACTTATCAACAGATGCTCACAAAGTCTAGCCAGAGCAAGTGACTTGAGATCCACCTGAAAGTGTGACGATGGTGAAGGACAGAATGATCCCGAGGATGGAGGCGAAGGAGACAGTTGAGCTCAGTGTCCTGCAGAACCCATGGGTCATGGTCCAAGCACAGGAGGTAACACCTGAGCTTGGTGTCCTATAGAAACCCTGGGTCATGGTGCAAACACTAGAGGTGACATCTGAGCTCAGCGTCTTGCAGTACCCATGGATCATGGTCCAAGCATTGGAGGCGACAGCTCTGTGTCCTGCAGTACCCATGGGTCATGGTCCAAGCACTGGAGGTGATAGCTCAGCTCGGCGTCCTGCAGAACCCAAGGGTCATGGTGCAAGCACAAAGAGCTGAGATCAGTGTCCTGCAGTAACCATGGCTCATGATCCAAGCCCTGGAGGTAATACCTGAACTCAGTGTCCTCCAATACCCATGGGTCATTGTCCAAACACTGGAGATGACAGCCGAGCTCGGTGTCCTGAGGACCCATGGGTCATGGACCAAGCATTGGAGGCGACAGCTAAGCTCGGTGTCCTGCACTACCCATGGGTCATGGTCGAGGCACTGGAGGTGAAAGCTGAGCTTGGTGTCCTGCAGTCTCCATGGGTCATGGTCCAAGCACTAGAAGTGGCAGCTGAACTCGAAGTCCTACAGTACCCATCGTCATGTAACACGCACTAGAGGCGACAGCTGAGCTCGGTGTCCTGCAGTACTAATGGGACATGGTCCAAGCACTGGAGGTGACAGCTGAGCTCTGTGTCTTGCAGTACCCATGGTCATGGTACAAGCACTGGAGTTGACAGTTGAGCTTGGTGTCCTCCAGTACCCATTGTCATGGTCCAAGCACTGGTTGTGACAACTGAGCTCAGTGCCCTGCAGAACGCATGGTCCATTGTTCAATCACTGGAGGTAACAGCTGAGCTCAGTGTCCTTTAGTACCCATGGTTCAGGGTCCAAGTACTGCAGGTGACAGCAGAGCTCAATGTCCTGTAGTACCCATGGGTTGAAGTCCAAGCAGTGTAGGTGAGAGCTGAGCTTGTGTCTTGTAGTACCCATGGGTTGTGGTCCAAGCACTGGAGGTGACAATGAGCTTGGTGTCCTGCAGTACCCAAGGTTCATTGTCCAAGCCCTGGAGGCCACAGCTAAGCTGGTGTCCTGCTGTACCCATGGGTCATTATCCAAGAACGGGAGGTGACAGCTGAGCTCGGTGTCCTACAGTACCCTGGGGTCAGTGTTGAATCACTGGATGTGATAACTGAACTAGGTGTCTTGCAGTACCCATAGGTCATGGTCCAAGCATTGGAGGTGACAGCTGAGCTCGGTGTCCTGCAGTAACCATGGGTCATGGTCTAAGCACTGAGGGCGAAAGCTGAGCTCCGAGTCCTGCATAACCCATGGGTCATGGTGGAAGCACTTGAGGTGTCAGCTCAGCTCGGTGTCCTGCGGTACCCAAGGGACATCGTCCAAGCACTGGAGGCGACAGCTGAGCTCGGTGTCCTGCAGTTCCCGTGGTCATGGTGCAAGCACTGCAGGCGACAGCAGAGCACGGTGTCCTGCAGTAACCATCGGTCATGGTGCAAGCACTGGAGGTGACAGCTGAGCTCGGTGCCCTGCAGTACCCATGGGTCGTGGTCCAAGCATTTGAGGTGTCAGCTCAGCTCAGGGTCCTGCAGTACCCTAGGGACATGGTCGAAGCACTGGAGGTGAAACCTGAGCTCGGTGTTCTGCAGAACCCATGGGTCAAGGTCCAATCACTAGAGGTGACAGCTGAGTTCTGTGTCCTGCAGTATCCATGGCTCATAGTCCAAGCACTGGAGGTGTCAGCTGAGCTCGGTGTCCTGAAGTAACCATGGGTCATGGTCCAAGCATTGGAGTCAACAGCTGAGTTTTGTGTCCTGCAGTACTCAATGGTCATGGTCCAAGCACTGGAGGTGACAGCTGAGCTTGGTGTCGTGCAGTACCCATGGGTCATGGTCCAAGCACTGGAGGGGAAACTGGTCTCAGTGTCCTTCAGTACTCTTGTGACATGGTTCAAGTACTGGAGGTGATACCTGAGCTCGGTGTTCTGCAGTACCCATTGGTTGTGGTCCAAGCAATGGAGGCAACAGCAGAGCTCGAAGTACTGCAGTACTCATGGTACATGGTCCAAGCACTGGAGGTGACAGTTGTGCTTGGTGTCCTGCAAAATCCATGTGTCATGCTTCAAACACTTGAGGTGTCAGCTGAGCTCGGTGTCCTCCAGTACCCATGGGTCATGGTGCAAGCACTAGAGGTGACAGCTGAGCTCGGTGTACTGCAGTACCCATGAGTCATGGTTCAGGTACTGGAAGTGACAGCTCAGCTGAGTGTCTTGCAATACCCATGGGTCATTGTCCAAACTTTGACAGTTGAACTCGGTGTACTGCAGTACGCATTGCATGGTCTGAGCACTGGAGGGGACAACTCACCTCCGTGTTTTGAAGTACTCTTGGGTCATGGTCTGTGCACTGGAGGTGACAGCTGAGTTCGGTGTCCTGCAGTACCTATCGTCATGGTGCAAGCACTGAAGGCGACAACTGAGCTCAGTGTCCTGCAGTACCCATGGGTGATGGTTCAAGCACTGGAGGTGACAGCTCAGCTCAGTGTCCTGCATTACCCATGGGTCATGGTCCAAGCACTGGAGGTGACAGCTGAGCTCAATGTCCTGCAGTACCCATGGGTCATGGTCCAAGCACTGGAGGTGACAGTTGAGCTTGGTTTCCTGCAGTACCCATGGTCCATGGTCCAAGCATGGAGGCAACAGCTGAGCTCGTTGTCCTGCAGTACCCCTGAGACATGGTGCAAGCACTTGAGGTATCAGCTGAACTCAGTTCCAGCAGAACCCATGGGTCATGGGGCAAGCACTAAGGTGACAGGTGAGCTCAGTGTCCGGCAGTACTCTTGGGCCATGGTTCAAGCCCTGGAGGTGACAGCTGAGCTCAGTGTCTTTCAGTAACTATGGGTCATGGTCCAAGCAATGGAGGTGGCAGTTGAACTCAGTGTCCCGCAGTACACATTGTCATGGTCCAAGGACTGGAGGTGACAATGTAGCTCGGTGTCCTGCAGTACCCATGGATTGTGGTCCAAGCACTGGAGGAGACATCTGAGCTCCATGTCCTGCAGTCCCCAGGGGTCATAGTCCAAGCACTGGAGGTGACAGCTGAGCTTGGTGTCCGGCAAAACCCATGGGTCTTGGTGCAAGCACTGGAGGTGAGAGCTGAGCACGGTGACCTCAGTACACTTGGGTCATGGTCCAAGCACTAGAGCTGACAGTTGAACTCGGTGTCCTGCAGTACGCATCGTGATGGTCCAAGCACTGGAGGCGACAACTTAGCTCGGTGTCCTGCAGTATCCAAGGGTCATGGTTCAAGCACTAGAGGCGACAGCTGAGCTCGGTATCCTGCAATACGGATGGGTCTTGGTCTAAGCTCTGGAGGCGACAGTTGAGTTCGGTGTTGTGCAGTACCCATCATCATGGTCCAAGCGCTGGAGGTGACAACTGAGCTCAGTGTCCTGCAGTACTCATGGGTCATGGTCCAATCATTAGAGGTGACAGCTGAGCTTGTTGTCCTGCAGTAGCCATCGTCATTTTCCCAGCACTGGAGGCGATAGCTGAGCTTGGTGTCATGCAGTACCCATGGGTCGTGTTCCAAGCACTGGAGGCAACAGATGAGCCCAGTGTCCTGCAGTACCCAAGGTTCGTGGTCCAAGTCCTGGAGGCCACAGCTAAGCTCGGTGTTCTGCTGTAACCATCAGTCATTATCCAAGCACTGGCGGTGACAGCTGAGACAGTGTCCTACCGTACCCATGCATCATGATGAAAACACTGGAAGTGACAGCTGAGCTCGGTGTCCTGCAGTACCAATGGGTCATAGCCAAGCACTGGAGGCAACAGCTGAGCTCGGTGTCCATGGGTCATGGTCCAAGCATTGGAGGTGAGAGATAAGCTGGGTGTCCTGCATACCCAAGGTTCGTTGTCCAAGTCCTGGAGGCCACAGCTAAGTTCGGTGTCCTGCTGTACCCATGGGTCGTTATCCAAGCATTGGAGGTGACAGCTGAGCTCGGTGTCCTTCCACATCCATGGGTCGTGATGCAAATATTGGAGGTGACAGCTGAACTCGGTGGCCTGCAGTACCCATGGGTCATGGTGCAAGCAATGCAGGCGACAGCTGAGCTCGGTGCACTTCAGTATCCAGGGGTACTTGTTGAATCAATGAACTTGATAACTGAGTTAAGTGTCTTGCAGTACACCTAGGTCATGATCCAAGAATTGGAGGTGAGAGCTGACCTCGGTGTCCTGCAGTACTCATGGGTATTGATCCATGTACTGGAGGCAAGAGCTGAGTTCAGTGTCCTGCAGTAAACAGAGGTCGTGGTGCAAGCACTGGAGGTGATAGCTGAGCTCGATGTCCTGCAGTACCCATGGGTCTTGGTCCAAGCACTTGAGGTGTCAGCTTAGCTCGGTGTCCTACAGTACTCATGGGACATGGTCCAAACACTGGAGGCGAAAGCTGAGCTCGGTGTCCTGTAGAACCCATGGATCATGGTGCAAGCACTGGAGGTGACAGCTGAGCTCGGTGTCTTTCAGTACCCATGGGACATGGTCCAAGCATTAGAGGCAACAGTTGAGCTTGGTGTCCTGCAGTAACCACGGGTCATGGTCCAAGCAATGGAGGTGACAGCTGAGTTCTGTGTCCTGCAGTATCCACGGCTCATAGTCCAAGCCCTGGAGGTGACAGCTGAGCTCGATGTCTTGAAGTAACCATGGGTCATGGTCCAAGCATTGGAGGTGACAACTGAGCTCGGTGTCCTGCAGTATCCATGGGACATAGTCCAAGCAATGGAGGTAATAGCAGAGCTCGGTGTCCTACAGTACCCATGGTCCAAGCACTGGGGCGACAGCTGAACTCAGGTCCTGCAGAAACCATGGGTCATGATGCAAGCACTGGAGGTGACAGCTGAGCTCGGTATCCTGCAGTACGCATGGGTCATGGTCCAAGCCCTGGAAGTGATAGCTGCGCTCGGTTTCTTACAGTACCCGTGGGTCATGGTGCAAGCACTGGAGGTGATTGTAAAACTTGGTGTCCTGTGGTCCCCTTGGGTCATTGTTCAAGCATTGGAGGTGACAGCTGAGCTCAGTGTCTTGCAGTACCCATGAGTCATGGTCCAAGCAATGGAGGAAACAGCTGAGCTCTGTCCTACAGTCCCCATGGGTCATGGTACAAGCACTGGAGGTGACAGTTGAGCTCGGTGTCCTGCAGTATCCATGGGACATAGTCCAAGCAATGGAGGTAATAGCGGAGCTCGGTGTCCTACAGTACCCATGGGACACAGTCCAAGCACTGTGGTGACAGCTGAGCTCAGGTCCTGCAGAAACCATGGGTCATGGTGCAAGCACTGGAGGCAACAGCTGAGCTTGGTATCCTGCAGTACCCGTTGTCATGTTCCAAGTACTGGAGGCAACAACTGAGCTGGATGTTCTGCAGTACCCATGGGTAATGGTCCAAGCACTGGAGGCAACAACTTTGCTCAGTGTTCTGTAGTACCAGGGGTCATGGTCCAAGCACTGGAGGTGACAGCTGAGCTTGGTGTCCAGCAGAGCCCAGGGGTCATGGTCCAAGCACTGGAGGTGACAGCTGAGCTTGGTGTCCAGCAGAGCCCATGGGTCATGGTGCAAGCACTAGAGGTGTCAGCTGAGCTCGGTTTCCTGCAGTACCCATAGGTCATGTGCAATAACTGGAGGTGACAGCTGAGCACGGTGTCCTGCAGTACACTTGGGTCATGGTTCAAGCCCTGGTGTTGACAGTTGAACTCGGTGTCCTGCAGTACACATCATCATGGTCCAAGCACTGAGGAGACAACTTAGCTCGGTGTTCTGAAATACCCATGGGTCATGGTCCATGCACTGGAAGCGACTACTGAACTCGGTGTCCTGCAGAACCCATGGGTCATGGTCCATGCACTGGAAGCGACTACTGAACTCGGTGTCCTACAGTACCCATGGGTCATGGTGCAAGCACTGGAGGTGACAGCTGAGCTCAGTGTCCTGCAGTACCCATGGGTCATGGTCCAAGCACTGGAGATGACAGCTGAGCTCAGTGTCCTGCAGTACCCATGGGTCATGGTCCAAGCACTGGAGGTGACAGCTGAGCTCGGGGTCCTGCAGTACCCATGGGTCATGGTGGAAGCACCGTACGACACTAATTCATCAACTCCATTATCTTGTGAGTTAAGGCCTTTGGTCAACACGGCCTTCTTGAGACACTGAGGCTCACAGAGGCTAAACCCCCTTCCCGGGGAAGGAGGAAAACCCGGGTCCTCTGCTGTCGTGCTTCCCCGCTGCACTGTGAACATCATTCTCTTTGTCCTCCCTCCATGGCTTACCTCACTGTCAGCCCCACCATGGATGGAGCAGCATGGATGCCCCGAGGGTGGAATTTGTTCCTGGGAGGAGGAATTTTCTCCAGTGAGCAGGAAGCTGTGGGAGCTGACAAAGTGCCTTTTAAAACGTTCCAGCTTGTTTCAGGACTGGGAAGGGGGAAAGCAAAGCCGCCCGAGGCCAGCTCATGTGGAAGTATGTCTCCATCGTCCACTCACCCATGGCTGTCCCGAGGAAGGGAGTTGGGGATAGAGGCGTGTGGGCAGTTTGCTTTGAGTTCAGAAATCACAGAGTTTACTGGTCTTCTTGTTTCTTCTGTTTCCTGGTCCTTTTCTGCTTATCCATAGTGCATCTGATCCGTTTCTCACTTTCTCATCAGGTAAGCACAAGCTGATCACGTTGGCGGAACTGTTGTTAACCAATCCCTGATGGCGGCTCGGTTTATCGTCATTAACTGTTGAAGCCGCCTTTGAGGCCTTGATCTTGCTCGCTCGCCAGGGAGCAAGGAGTCAGCCTGAGTTAGTTAACGTGTCATTAGTCCCAACATATCCCCCTCTTTTGTTCTATATTAAGGGTGTGTCTGTCTTAGGTTGCCCCTGGGAGGGTCTCACCCATCATGGAACATCACCCTAGCAGTTTGGGGGTCCACCTTACTCAAAGGTGTGCCTGTCTTAGGTGGTCCTCCTCTGAGGATCTTACCCGTCTTTGACTACCACCTTAGCGCTTCAGGAGGGCCCTCAGGAGGAGCAGGGCTTAAGGGAGAGACACTTAGACCCCAGTGTCCTGATACGAGTGATCCATGATCCTATAGGGCTCCCAGTCATCATTATGAAGGGCGGCATAAAGCTGTCGGACCACCATGAGCTGCACAGACTCAGCCTGGCTTTTCAGTAAATGGATAAGCTTATTGATTATGCAAGGCCCAAAGGTGAGCACAAGGACAATGGTGATTAGCGGTCCCCTAAGCGGGAGGAGGTAGGGGAGCCACCCGTGTAACCCAGTCCAGAGGAAATTAGAGTGGAGCTCGCTCCTACGATGTCCCAGATCTTCTTGTAGGTGTTTGATTTTATCTTGTACAATGCCAGAGTGGTTGGTGTAGAAACAGCACTCTTCACCAAGGAACAGGCAAAGCCCTCCTTCCTTGGCTGTTAGCAGATCCAAACCAGGACGATTTTGCAGGACTACAGCGGCCAAGGGTTTGAAACTGGTTTCCCACTGAGCATTCTGGTTTCCTTCATACATTTCAATGTAAGCCTTGACTGAGATCTGGAAGGAGCTGACAGGTTTTAGCAGAAACTTTGTGCCTAGGGCATTTTAACCCTTTTTCCAGGTTCAGTTCAGGTTTGGACCATGATGCACTGTGCCACTACAGGTTCTCTGAACCTGTGAGCCAGAATAAACCTTTCCTCTTTTTAAGTTATCACAGGTGTTTTGTCACAGTAACACAAAACTGATGGACATACCTGGTTTCTGGTGGTTGCCAGTCATCTGCACCTCTCCTTCTTCTTGAAACATCACTCCCATGTCTGCCTCCATCTCAACTTCTCATACGCTTCTCTACGCCCCTCCTTTGATAAGGACACCCTGCAATCAGCATGCTTTCACCTCGAGATCCTTGGCTCTTGGCATCCGCAAGACCCACATTCCACCTGAGTTTCCAGGCAGACAGGGTGCTGAGTGGCCCCACTTGTACTTGCCCAAACACCATGCTTGCTCGTTGGCTCATGACCACTGGACTTCTTCAGGGCCAAAATGGCAACAGAGAGAGTTGTCTCTGGGTCTAGAATGGTACACAATGCCGTTCACTGTGAAGCTCATGGAGACGGCAGACATTTCTCCATCTCTCTCCTGCATAAAGGCTTTTGAAATCCTTTGAAAGAAAATCTGCTGTGCTGATGTAGCTCTTCATATAACGTATCTTTATCACTAAAACCTCAGGAAAATTAAACTGTAAAGAAAGATCTCCAAAATGCACTATGAGTTTGAATGAAATCCACAAAGGCTTCAAAGAAAGAATAGAGCCCGGGGCCTGTGCCTCTGCCTCCTGAGGCTTCTCAGCCTTTCTGGAAAGGATGCCCGCACATGGATGGTTGTTCTCTATTTCAATGTGTAAGGATGTAAATGACTGGTGGCTTATTATAATGGGAACTTCAAAGGCTTATTGTTGCTGTCCGTCAGGTGGTTTTTTTACATGTGACTTGGTTTTCCTGCAGCTGGTGACAGGAGAAGTACCTTTTGTTGAGCTTAGCACGGGAAGAGTAGCCCCAGCGTCTCTGCAGAATGAGGATGAAAAGATTAAACCAGGTGGCCCAGACCTGAAGGTCCTCTCCCAGCACAACGCTAGGGCTTTACTGTCACAAAATATCACAGAAGGTCAGATGCTGGCTTAAAAAGAAGTAAGGTCAAAGCTGCAGCACCTTCCCAGACCACAAACCCAGTACGCCATTATTCCCTTTGTGTCCCGCAGCAGGATCCAGAGCTTTGCGTATAAAGCCTTGCAAGAGAGGGAAAGGGTAAAAGCTATTAAGCTGAGAACCGTGAAGGCCTCTGCAGACTTTCTCTCTGTGTAATTCTGTTTCAGCTCAAGGAAATTTGGAGAAGCTTACAATGAAGTAGGTATTAAGAGAAGAAGTGTTTCTTTTTTGCTAGCATCTTTTTGTGGGGGTTAGAGGGTGAGTGCCATCTTATTCAGTTAGATGACAGAGAGCATCTGTTTAAGGTTTTGAATTCCCACTGGTTTACCACTTCTTTATCAGTGTCCCTGAACTTGCCTTCTTTTACAAGATTATTTCATTATTTCTGAAGTGCAGAATATGAGTTCTTACCACTGTATCGATGCACAGTGATTGGCAGACACTGAATAATCTATAAAAGTTGATTGAAATAAATGAGACAGAAATAGAAATCAACCTTCAGAAATCCACTGGTCATGCTATTATGAATAAAACTGACAAAAATAAATGCCCGCATTTGTTTATTCAGGATTGGAAGAGTCCTGGCTCTTTAGGAGCGTCAGCCCGTTCTTTCCAGGAACTGCTGGCCACAGCTTCGTACTCTCTGGCGTGAGGAAGATAGAGTTGTTAAGGCTCGGTAATTTTACAGATTGCTTCCAGAATAAGAGAAAAAAAAAGCCAACTCTTCATTTCACTTCAAAACTGTACACTTTGAAGCCACCTCGTACATGTTAAATCTCTGAGTGTGATCATACGTCATTCCCTGGCCTCAGAGGAAATTTGAACAACAACCTTGAGCTATCAATAAAAATCCTTTTCCTTTTCACAACAGCCCAGCCATATTTTCTAACTTTGTTTTGAGTCACTCGAAGCCAGACTTTTACAGTTCCTTTGAATGTACTTCTACAAAAAGAAAAATATGTATTTCTGTCTCAAACATCTAACTCCCTTTTGAAATATATTCCTAAAATTGTAATCCCAGGCTGTATGGGATGTGCAGGAGGGCTTGAGAAAGGGAGGGCATTTGGAAGGTAGCTACCACCATGCTGGGAACTAGGAGGGTCGGATGTGCCAATGTCATCAAGAATTCCGAGTCAGTGACCATCGCACCCCTGGTTTTCAAGACCTAGATGTAAGCGTGAGCTGATCCTCGGAGGGACACTGGGGTAGTGGAATAGGGAGGTCTAGAGAATGGGGCCAACCAGTTCTGCAATTGTGCATGTATGTGAACATCTCTTTTTAATGTTTTAATCTCTCTCCCAGAATATTGTTGGATGCAAGTATGTGTAGCCACCACCCGAAGTTAAATTTAGCTTTCGATCACGTTTGATTCAGACCTCTGCCTTTGTTAAGGATTTCGAATACTGCAGAGAAGATGGAACTCTTCTGCGGTCCTGCCCGCCTCTCTGGATCCCCAGCACCTATCACCGTCATGTGCCTATTTGGTGGGTACATATTGTATTTGCCATCAATATGCAAAGTAATACATAAATGCATACAGTACCCAGGGGAATTTCTGGTTTACAGACATGTTATCACACTCTATGTAACTTTCTACGATTGGCATTTGTTTTACTAGAACTTAGGTGTTTTAAAACCTATTCAGGTATTTATATGGTCCATTCAATTGAATGGCTATAGTACATCGGGGGTAGATGATTTATTGTCCATTTGAGTGGTTTTCTCCCTCTCCCCTCATGCAAACAATCCTGACACTTGCACAGGTGTGTCCCCTGGATTTCCTAGGATGCATCTGGGAATGGCCTGCAGGCCCTGGGGTGAGTGCGCCGGCTCAAAGGGGCAGTGAGCGCATCCCTCTGCGCAGCCGCTCTGGCCCTGCCGGGGGCCTGGTCTCCCCATCTCCGCAGCCTGCGGTTTTCTGCGGTGCCACTTGCTTGGCTTCCCCTGGTTATTCCTGAAGCTCCGTCCTTTTCCACTCCTGAGCCAACCCCCTGCCTCGGGCCTCCCCTGCGAGGGTGCCCGCCCACATATTCTGCCCATCTTTGTTCTGAGCGGTCTCCCTTCCTCTTGGACTTGCAGCATGTGCCTCTGCCTTTGTGGCTGGAGATCACTGGTCTGTGCAGTGTTCTCTTGCTCATCCTTTAACTTCGGTCTATTTTTTGAGCAGAACTTTTTAAAATTTATGTCTTTCTGTATAACTTCTCAATGTATTTGATTTTAAAATCCTTTACAAACTCACTACAAATATAGTTAATCTATTTTATCCTAACATTTTGAATGCTTAGGATATTCATGTATAATAAATTATTTAATATATATATTTGGAAATTATATAAATTTTAGAACACTAGTCTATTACATTTCTTTATAACTTCTTTAAATATCTAGTTTAAGAAATCCTTTCTTATTGTGATCATAAGTAAACTTACTGTATGTGTCCTAGGATTATGAATATTTATAATTTTAATCTATATTAAACTCTTTAGTGTATATTTAGGACTGATAAGTTTGGTAAAGTGTATTAATATACAAGTTAAATTTTACATATTATATAATTCACATAAAATATAATATTTTATATTGCATGTTAATGTGGTTTCATTAAATTAGTCTTTTTTTGGATTTTGGGCTTTTAGAGCATATTAAGCTATGTAATGTATATTTGGAACATAAATTTCATGAACTTTTTTCTTTCATTATATACTCTTCAGGCATCAGGTTGAAGAGTCCTTTCTTACCCTGTGCTTGTAATAATTTACTATTTTTCATTCTAAGGTTTCAAATGCTTTGTTTTCCTTAGGTGAAGTCAAATAGCTCACAGCATCTGTTGACACGACTGTGGTCCCGCGTTCGGCTGGGACTCCACCCCTCCTAGATCTCCGAAACCAAATATCAACGTAGTCTTGACAGCCGTCTTGCTCTGGCAGATCTCACAGCAAGAAAACGTGTGTTCCTGAACCTGATGGCAGTGCTTCTAAAGTTCTTCCATCAACGCCACCCCACAGTGTTCTGAGCTTTCCCTATAGTTCCCACTAGTATGAGCCTTACCAAAAACGCACGCTGAAATTTATTGATTGCTGCTATTCTACCTCGGTAGGAAATTTTGATTTTTTTCCCTTTCATCCGTTAATGTGGTAGATTATATTAATAAATTTTTGTGACTGTGAATCAGGTTTCTGTTATAAAAATAAATTCTATTTACCTTTTGTTCATTCATTTCTTTTAAATTTCTCTATCTTGTTGCTAACATTTCATTTAGGATCTTTGCAACTATGTGCATAAATATTGCATCTGTGTGCATAAATAAATAAAATTGGAGTCAAATTTTATTTTCATGTATTGTTCTTAACTATGTTAGCAGATTTATACTAACCTAATAAAATAAGGTGGTTATCTCTTCACTATTTTCCCTTTTCCAAAACAGGAAATATCAATTTTTAAAAGTTTCAATAAAATTCGCTTACAAAACCTTTTTGACCAATACTTCTTTTTTTAATGGGGAAAATATATCTTCATGTGCCATTGTTTCATTCAGATTTTTCCATTTCTTGTTAGTTTTGATAATATATACATTTTTTTAAAAAACACCCATTTATCAAAGTTTTCGAATTTGCTTGTGTGTTTTGTATTTATAATACGCTCCTGATTTGCTTATTCTCCTCTCTAGGCCTATAATGTCAGCCTTTCCATCCAGTTGTCAATCATTAATTTATCAAATATGGAAAGATCTGGAGAAAGTAGTTCACACAACTCCCAAGCTCAGAAGTCAAACTTAGAGGGAGTTTCAGTAGAATTTGATGTTTTTAAATGAAAACGACTTACCTTTTAGAGTTGCTGGTTTTAATGTTATAATCTGTGTTTTGTCTATTTGTTAAACATGTATATCAATAAAGCTTTTATAAGCAAATGTAGTTCAATAAAGTGATTTTTAATGGAAGAAAAACTTTTGGGTAGAAATGTGGTGCTCTTCTCTCTCTCTAACAAGGTCAACCAACAGGAAATAATCGGACACACTCTGGAGGAGGCTTGTCCTAATTCCAAACAAAGGCAGCAGCAACCTGCCTTTCAACAGCAAAATTTAACACCTAAGTCACAAGGCAAGGTAAATAAAAGACACCAAGAATTTGTTCAAATGCTCAATAAACAGTTTCTCCTCCAAAATTAAGCAGCCCAAATTAAAAGTATTCACTTGAATTTGTTGTAAAGCAGCATTTCCTATAGAAGTGACTCACAGACAATAATGATGCTTCCAGAAATTCTGTACAGGGAGCAGAGATGGGTTATGGAGGACATAAGGTACAGAAAAACTGCACACAACCGCCTAGCTTTGGAGACTTAAAGGGCAAGTCAGCATAAAAATATTTAGAGTGATTTTGCACCTTTGTTTAATCCAGCGTTTCAATATTAATCACTCACCCACCTTTTGCCAGTGCCACGGGCATTGGGGGTCACAGAGTGTGCTTTGAGTGGAACTGTGTGTGATGACTTCCAGGAGGGTTCACAATCCACACACAGCGCAACCAAAGCCCAAAGCACAAGTCCCTTGCTGCAGCCTCAGAGGTGGACACCAGAGACCGGCACAGAACAAAGAAGAGAGGCTGGGGTCTCGCAGTCCTCTGGAGACCCAAGGCCATGGGGGCCGTGTCTGGACATGTCCTCTGGCTGGCCAAGCCCCAGGAGGTGCAGGGTGCAGGGCCCTTGTGGGGAGAGATGGGGAGCAGCATGTGTGTGTGTGTGTGTGTGTGTGTGTGTGTGTGTGTGTGTGTGAGCCTGTGTGTTCTCTGGTCTCTCTCCCTTCTTAAAGAGCCACAGGCATGCAGTCAGGGGCTCCCCACGACCTTATCTAATCCTTTCCACCATCTCAGGGCCCCACCTCCAAACACCCTCCTAATACCTCACCATGGGTCTTAAATTTCAACACAGGAATCTGAGACACATTGAAAGAGGAGTCAAATGAGTAGGATTCTCTTTAAAAAAAAAAAAAAAAAGGCTTAAAATGCTTATCCATTTGCATGTCCAAAGAACTACTTTCCAAAAACACAGTGTGGTTAACATCCTATTTATGAAAGAGAAAAACATAAAAACATAAAAGCCTTTTTCTCTCCCACTTACATACACACACACACACACACACACACACACACACTTTGGGGTGGGGTGTAAATTGTGTGACATTAATCTTCTATTAGAACAGAAAAAGGAAGAAATATTAAGCCACCCCTCCAGAGTGACCCCATGGAGGTCTTACCAAATTTCTGTACAAGGCCCTATCAATGTGACTCACCTTTTCACTGAATTTACTTCAAGCAACTAACTAACTAGAGCCGCCTAACTGAATAGACTTATTTATTTAAGGACTGCTGGAGAGATGAGAAAAAAAGAAGAAAACGGTTTTGCCAGGACCTAGGGAATGCTGACCTGTCTGGATGTCTCTTTGCTTTCTCTCGCTCATCTATCTTCACACTCAGGAGGACCAAGAGTAACTGAATAAACATTATCTTGTCCTTGGCCTTCACCAAACAAAATTGCTTCTATCTGAAACCATTTCCCTTTAGGGTCGGAGATCATTGTTTTAAAGTAAATTGTCGAGGGTGCCACAGTCGATATGGGCTCAGTTCTGCCATTTGCTGCTCCACGGAACAAGTCCAGGCATGACGTGAAGGCTGAGACGACATCACATGAGAAAAATGCTTTCAAGATAGAAAAGAAATCATGTCCAGTTCCTGGCAGTGAATCTCAGCAACCAAAATCTCCCTGTCCAAGAAAACACTTCAAGGCAATGTTTCAGAAAAATGCCAATCATGCCACCTCACACACAGCTGCAGGATGCACCCAGAGAGCAGGTGGGTTTTCAGGAGCTATTTGGATCACAATCTATCTGGAGATATTTGACCAAGATAAAGAGTATCCACCGCAGGAAACATTATGGCTGCCTGCCTACATATTCTCTCCACCCTGCACTCTCGAACTTTTATCTTCTCCCATTTTTAAACTCTGCTAGAATCTAACCTAGTTGCATGTATGACTAGGAAAGAAAGCCATCCACATGATGTTGCCTGATGCGACGAAACCAACTCCCTGATTTTGAAACTTCTCCTTTAGGGTGATGCAAAATTAAAATGTTAGAATCCACATCTTAGGCCCAGAGAACTTTCAAGACAGAAAGCATGTGCCACCTAGTATCTCATTTGCTCCCTTCAACCACTTCTAGGTAGGCAGGTCAAGTCCCTTCATACCCATTGCTCAGTCGGGTGAGATGAGATTTAAAGAAGTATAACCCGAATAAACAGCTTCTCCAACCACTAAACCTATTTCTGGAATGTCAGTATATTATTACATTTTCTGTTACTATAATGAAATCCTCAAGTCTGGAAACTTTATGAAGAAATTATTTACTCCGCTCACAGTTCTGGAGGTCCTAGAGCATGGTGGCAGCCCTGCTCAGCTCTGGCGAGGGCCCCTTGGCTACGTCACATCAGGGCAGATGGCATAGCATAGGACTACTTGTGAAAGGGAGAGGTCTCAGGGCAAGACTGGAAGCCAGAGAGAGAAACCCAGGAGGGGCCAGGCCTACCCTGCTAGGACAGCCCTCTCATAAGAACAAAACGGATTCTGCAAGTACGGCATCAATTCCTTCCTAGGGCAGCTCCCCAAGGCTCCACCTCCTAAAGACCCCACCGCCATGTTGGGACCATTCTGATAAGACGGAGCCCTGGGCACAAACCACATCCAGACATGTCAGCCTCTATGGCACCGTACGGACGGGTGCTGCAGGCGTGGCACCTTCAGTTTTTTGGTGTCAACTTGTTTCTTGTACCGAATTCCTTCGTGTTCTGACCCTTGAGCCATCAACTGGTTTCTGGCTTCTTTTTATCCTCTTCGGATCTTCCGGTCTAATGCTCGGCCCTGTCTCTGGATCTCCACCTGAACTGTACAGACTCACGGTGCTCTTCACAGTGACTCAGGGCAGAGAGTGGGGAGGGGATTCGCAGTGCTGTGGAGCCTGGCCGGGTGCTCCTAAGTGGATTTGGCAAGGCAGGACCAGTTGGTTGGACAGGATTTCTGACATGATGACCTGGACTGGGGGCACTGCAAGGCTGCTCCCCAAGGTCACTGTCCTCCTGGTACACAGCCTTTCCAGCCAGAAGCAAGCACTGCCTGGAGCAAGTAACTGCTGTCTTTGCCTGGTTTCCTTGCTTAGGAAACAGGAAATTGCTTAAGAAATTAGAAAACTTAGGAAACAGGGGAGTATTTGGTCCCCACAGGAATAATTCCCACAGGGGAATCTTTTGGTCCCCTTGTTTCACACAGGAATGGAAAAGACTGCTTCGCCTCAGAATTATTCAGCATAGCAAAGTGTGGTGGCTTCAACTATCAATCCCCACCTACTACAAAGAAGATTCACAGTTTGGGGCAAGAACCCATGTGCACATCCTTGGTCCTGTTCAGGGCCTGCAAAACCTAGCAGGAGCTTTGTCTCTGGAGAAGGATGGGGTTGTTTATAAAGACCTCTGGTCTGCTGGTTAGATTAAGGAAGTAACTGGTATGATACTGACACTTCTTACCTGCCTGGTCTGGCCCCTAAACATCTGCTGGTACATATTTCAAATTTTCTGATAAACATAAAAATGTAATTTTATTAACCTGAAAATATCAGCAAATCTCACTGAAAATCTCATGATGCGTGCATGTTTTCCCTAAAGATCTTTTCCATCTTCATTTTGAGTTCAGGGTTTTTCAAGAACTGCTTTAGTGCACGGCCTTCCCAGGTGGCCCCGATGCATGCAAAGAGCGCGGACCTGGGAGAAGTGTGCCTTCGGCCAGCAGGAGACCTTTGTCCAACTTAAGTGAGTGGGTTTTACCCCATATGGGAACTTATAATTCACGGGAAATTCTGATATTTTTCAAGGGGATGGGAGGTCATTTCCAAAGCCAGCGGAGGCTCCACACTTGAGCACATGATAAATGTAGGAGGGCCACCCTGCTCTATGGGCTCTGACTGGGGAGGGGGCGCCACCAGGGAGCACACTGTGGCCACTTACCTTCCTCCCTATGGGGAGAGGCCCCTAAAGGGCAGGTGAGTGACAGGAGGTGCTTCACTTCTCTGCTCCCATGCCCTCTAGGGACTGCAGGAGAGGGCTCTGGATGTCCTCGGCAGCCCTGCCACTCAAGGCCACTGGATGCATGTGCCACAGAGGGGAAAGCACGGGTGGAGGGCCGACCTGTGAGCCTGAGCAGCTTTGTGGGGAGCCCAGGTCTCACCTCTCCAGGTGGTCACTACTACCATCCTTTTCATCACTGCCCTCTGCCTTTTGTGGATGCCACGCCACACAGGAGGTGTTCTGTCTGCATTTTCTCTGACCACCACCATGACCCAGGAGATACATGTAATTCCTGCCTTCCACACAGGGAGACAGGCTCAGAAAATGAAGCGCCCTAGCGAGACCAGTGGGCAGGCCCGTGAGAAGGCAGGCGCTCTCTCTGCACGCGGACAGTCTCAGTGTCGTCAGAACGGAATCAGTCACACGGAGCCGGCGAACCTGACGCGCTGGACACCTGGGGTCGTGCGGGGGAGTTGCACAGGCTCCTGGCTGCCACAGGTCGCCGCTGGTGCACCCATGGTCCAGTGGCACAGAAGTCGCTCTCTGCATCCGTCACCCTCCCCTGCCCCGCCTTGAGCGCAGGATGCCCTCCCACGCCCTCACTGGCTTTGGAGCCCCCCTCCTTGGGCAGGCGCCCCCAGATCACTGCTCTGGGGATGAGGCTGCAGTGGCGCCCTCAGAGGAGAGGGGCGCTGGGGTGGTCTGCTCTCGGAGGATGGTGGGGGAATACTTGCCAAGGATCTTTAAAAGCCAAGTCTGATGAATAAGATGGTAGATAAAACCTCGGTTAAAAAAAAAAGAAAAAGAAAAAAATTATTGAGCCCAAACAGACTCTCGGGAGATAGACTCCAAAGATTCCAACAATGCGACCCAAACGGTGCATCTCCCACGCCATGCGTGCATCGTGGTAAGTGTGTTTGAAGATGAGTCTTCACTTCCTCCAACCCAAACTTTATACCTACTGTTCCACTAAAGAATTGGTGATCACCTCAGGTGCCTATGACTGCTGCATGAGCAATGGGGTCCTACAGAATGCACAATCAGAAAAATGAGAGATGACACTCCACGTATGCATGATTTATCAAAATGTATGAATGCATTCTACTGTCACATACAACTGACCAGAAAACATTGAAAAATTCTAAAAAATTTTAAAAAAGAATTGATGATTAATTGAAAGTAGAAGTTAATAAAATTCTGACCTAAGATTACGTTTAACACTGTTGACACACATTCTGTGAAGGGATAAGCCAGTGGTGGCAGAATTAGAAACTCTTAGAAGTATTTGAAGACAAGAGCGTGCTACTCCCTTGACCCCAAGCTCTGTATTGTTAAGGTTTTATCTCCTGCTATATTTGTGGTTATTTTCATTACTTCTTGTTGAGAGAATAAGCAAATTGTCAAGTGCTGAATTACTTTTATTTTTTTTGTAATTGTTTCTGATTATCAAACAACTAAAGTTCATGGTAAAAAGTATGGAAAATCCTGGAGAGACCAAAGAAAAATAATGAAAATCACCTGTGACTCAATTGCACAAATTATTTTGTCAAATGTCCCTCTTGCTCATTTTTCTACTCATTTTTACATTTTTTTTCAAAATCGCCAATATTGTACTCATGCATCCTGTTGTAATTATTTAAGAAAATACTATGAATAGTGACAACTAGAAATTTAAATTTCCCTTTTCCAAATCAGGAAGCAACACAGAAAAAGTGATGAACTTGAAATTAGAGTATCAGATTTTTTTCCAGTATAAAGAAATAAGCAGAATTTGTGAACTATGATGTACTGGTCAGCAAGTACTCAGCAGGACATCTTACTTGACAATACCATTTGCAGACATAGGATAACCAACTTCAAGGGAATCCTTGAAAGATTTCTACTTTGAAACATGGTAGATTTAATTTTTCCATACTTCCTTACAATGGAGTAGCATCTGATAGCATGAGCATAGTGGTACAGTTCACAGTTGACTTTTGTTTTCTTAAGTTCTGCTTGGTTGACAAAAAGTAATTTTCCCTAAAAAATCACTCACATCATTGGAATACAAATATAAGAAACATTAAATTAGAAAAAAATTATAACCAAAATATTATACTTACATATTTAAAACAAATTATTTAACATTATAGTAATTTATTTTATTAGGAGAGCACCTAAAGAATTTTCAAGAGAGGAAGAAGTCAGGAGTAAGTTTAAAGTCAGAGAAAATAGACATGCTTAATGAAGTGAACTGATGAACAATCAAATGTTTATGTTAGGTGTGGAAATTTTCCAAAAAACTCAAAGAAAAATAACAAAAACGAATTGTGATCATATTGCATTTTCCATGTTGGTGAATGTCTTTCCCAGCCTGATACATCTGAGATCCAGCCAAGCTACCGCACAGAATGGAATCATTCTTCATTCTTGGCTTAGTGTCTTTTTAACTTCAGCTCGTGCCCTTCAGAAGATCATAAGCTGATTGAGCACATTACAACTAGGATCTAAGATCCCAGTGAAGAGAATAGAACCCAAAACGTTAGCGTGCATCACATGATTTCTAATGCTCCGTCTCAGCGCGTCAGAGGGTCGGTGGGTCCAGTGAGGGCCTGTGAACTTGGCTGCAGCACCTCAGGTACCCACCCAGAGCGGGCTTTCCAACTGCTCCCTGTGTGGGCAGGAATGAGCCAGTCGGGTTGCCAGCTGGGGCTTGAGGGGAGGGAGCCATGCCTTCTCCTGAGTAAGGAGCAGCCTCGTCCGCACCCCTCCGAAGGCATTTCGAGTGCAGAAGGATCTGACGGCGCCACCACCTTCGCCACAGGCAGCACACACACAGTCCACCCCATGCTGGTCTCACTCTGGCCAAGTCCATTTGTGCTGCTATAACAAAACACCTGAGACTGGATAATCGGTGAAGAGCATAAAGTTACGTCTCGTGCTCTCAAGGTCAGGGCACTGGCAGTGTGGTTATCTGGTGAGGGTTGCTACCTGGTGAAAGTGACCCTGGTGACTGCACCCACCCTCCCTGCAGAAGGGGAGCTGTGACCTCTCACAGCAGGAAGAGTGGACAGGAGCCCTTTCATAGGACTGCTGGTTCTGATCACCCCCACCCCCAAGCCACATTCTCATACGGTTGCCCGAGGGATGGAGTTTCAGCATGAGTCTTGGAGGAGCTCAAACCGCAGCAGGGCCCCGAGGACCCCCTGAACAGCCCACTCTGCAGCCAGCTGAGGACGCACTGCGGCCGGTGAGCCATGAACACAGTGGAGCCAACCTCCTAAGCTGCTGAGGGAGATGCTCAAGGCAGGACGCTGGCAGGCCAGGGAGGAGCGCGTCGCTGGGTTCTGGTCCTCAGAGCCGCCAACCCTGCTTTCCACAAATGGAAGTGTACCCTTTCCCAATGAATGTGACCCTTCGGTGACATGGACATCAGGCAAGGTGACCATTCCCACCATGACACAGGTCTTCTAGAAGTCAAGTTGATCTTTGTTATAAAGTTCCTTGATTAAAAAAATCTTGTTATAAAATTACTGTGATAAAATTCAGATCCATTCACGTCATCACAGGAAATTCCATCATGGGAATGGAGCCCAGTCAGGCTGCCAGCTGGGGCTTGAGGGGAGGCAGCCCGCCCCAGTGTCCCTGTGAGCAAAACAGAGAACGTTATGGATGCTTTTCATACTGTGTGCAATTTTATGTTTAGAACACTTGTAAAACTCACTTTAAATTTTATAACCTACTCATGAAAACAATTCTCATACATAATATATGAACTCAAAAAGATCATTATTAAAGAATCTTAATCAAAAGTCTCATTAGTCATTTGAAATAAAAACCAGATAGGAAATGGTGGCATTCACAGATGCAAGCTCAAATTCATCATTCAAATTTTTGAGAAGAAATGACATGCAAATTCAATTTTGGAAATTTCATCCAAATCCAATAATGGGTGGTTTTGCTTTCATACCATAATAATCCACAACATAGAGGAAATCAACTCCTAACATCAAAGCCCATTAAACATCAGGTCACTTCAGTTTCCCTGAACACACAGTTCCAATTACAAATATGCGTTATAGATTTGTGTCATATAATATATACGTTCATGCCACAATAGGAAACTCTCCTCCACAATGACATCAGATAACAAACCTTCGCCGCCAGCCTGCGCTCCCCTTTGCTCTGTGTGGAAGGCTGATTGATTTGGACAAGGCTTGGAATGTGTCACCCAGACACTCACAGATGCTGCGGAGGAAGAGAACGAGCTGAAAGGGGCCTGCCTTTCGCAGGGAACTGAAGATGAGTGTTGTCGCCACCTTTCAGCCCAGAGGAGTAGAGGATGATTTTTGCGGCTTACCCAGAGGGGCTTCTCAGGACAGAGCGCTGGCATGGAGGCGGCTCACGTGGCACGCCCGCGGGGACACTGAACCAGGAAGGAGCCTCTAACCGTCCAGCTCCAACGCTGGAGGCACTTCACCAGAGACCTCATGGACAAGACAGCAAGTCCCTCACGGGGCAGGGACCACGCACCTTCATTTCCCTGCAGAAACACCCCTGGCCACCATACGGACAGCAGTGCCCGAGAACTCTCCACAGTGCATGGGGCAGACATGGACCCTCCTGGAAACAAAGCCCGGAATCCATCAGTGTCCCACCCTCCCTCTGGAGGAACCCACCCCCTCCGGATGGGGGTCAGTTTGGCCTCTGCTGTCTTGGCTGGGTCGGGCCTCCTGAGCTGACACTCCATCCTATTTGTTACTGCAGCAGCCTAGAGCTCACTGGTAAAAGAGATGGGCCCATCTTGGTGTTTTAAAGGAAGGCCTTTCCACGTGGGGGAGCCACCTTGCAGGTGGGCAGGTAGCCAGGATCTACTGCCCAGCGGCTGGCTCACCCCCCAGGCCCCCATGTGTCAGAGTCAGGTTTTCCTCTAGCCCCTCTGGGAGTGAGAGACCCTGGTCTGCAGCGAGCTCCAGAAGGGCTATTTGAATGGGCCACACGCTTGAAGGAGGTTTGTTCTGTATCCACCAAACGGTGAGGATCTGTAGAGACCAGGTGGGGAGTGAAACACAGGGTGCACAGAGCGACCACAGTGAGTCCGCAGGACGCAGGTTGAGGGCCCTCTCATAGCATGCGACCCCAGCTCTGTTGAGATGCCTCACCTGCACAGCAGGCGGCACCGGTGGGCACACACAGGTCTGTCCCTTTCCCAGGAGTACGCTGCCAAGGCCGCCTGCCTTGCCCCTCTCAGGGAGGGGTGGCTTCCCTCCCATCTTACAGCTACAGCTCTGCTCTTTATTCTTCTCACCCTGCGCATTCAGCAGCAGGCTCTGCGGTGGGGACGGTCTCACCTCCTTCCACAGGCAGCCCAAGAACTAAGAGGTGTGCAGGAACATGCATGGATGGAGGGATCAAAGCAGGGCCGGTGTCAACTATGAGTAAAGAGAGTGACCCTGACCGGCCTAGAACTCACACCTAGAAATCAATCCTCTCCCCACCACCACGATCTGGCAGGAACATGGGAACGTTGACGATGCCTGGGTGGCACTGAGCAAGGCCCCCTGCCGTGGTGGTACAGTGCTCTACTCCTCTGCTCAGGCCAGCCAGTGGTTTTGCAGGAACTGCAGCAGTAATCACCCCTGCCCAGAACCAGCCCGAGCCTGTGGCGGCAGATGACAGGAAGAGAAGAGACGGGTCTGTCCTTCATCCCAAACCTCAGTGGCCAAGTTGCATGCTCAGGCTGCTCTCTCCCACACGCAGGAGCTCTGTCTGGATAAAGCATTACATGCGAAGCCTGGAAGACATCTGCACCATTCGGAAACATACGGCCTCGCTGTCTCTTCACTTAACCGCCGTGTAAGTTCCCTGAGGACAGTGTGGCTTTTTAAAAATCCCCCCACGTTCAACCTAATGCAATCTAGACAAGAAAGCATGCTCAGAATGCACGTCGGCGGGCTGGACTGCAGTAGTCGGCAGCAGAGCGTGTATTCAACACGTTTGAGGCCCCGAGTTCAAAGCCCAGCACCAAAAGCAAAAAAGAAGAAAAGGATGGATTCAGACGGTTCGGTTTTTGAAAAGGGAGAAGAAGAGCCAAGATTAGGTCCATCAACCAGAGAATTACAGAAGGCTGCCGTTGCGACGAGAGGGGAAGGTG
Organism: Sciurus vulgaris; assembly: GCF_902686455.1. Classification (NCBI taxonomy): domain Eukaryota; kingdom Metazoa; phylum Chordata; class Mammalia; order Rodentia; family Sciuridae; genus Sciurus; species Sciurus vulgaris. The sequence goes on from NC_136467.1 coordinate 154,267,813, forward strand.
GCCCTGTCCCTCGGGAGGCCCACGGCCAGAGGGAGGTCGCATTCCCCCGCTCTCTCTTCCATCCGTCCCTTCTGAAGGAGATGAAGCGGCCCCTTCTCCACTCTCGGTACCTGTGCACAGCCTTTGGAGAACAGCATGAGCAGCGACTCCCAGCTGAGAGGCGTCCCAGCAGCACTGGGCCACGAGTGGCCGCCCACTCCTGGCTGGCTTATTTGTGAAAGTGCAACTGCAAGATCCTCCTGGCGCGCCGTGTGCTCCTGATGGCATCCAGCCTCCGTGGCAGGTTTTGAATATACCCAGGTTCTGCGCGTCCTGGAGCTCAATCATCTCTTCCTCCAGCGGGCGCGTCTGAACCAGCTCATTTTACAGTGTGGTTAGCAGGGCCTTCCCGTTCAGGATGATCGCTCAAAGCACTTAGGGCGATGTTGTCTTAGCACAGCATCTAGAGTGAGGCCGTTGACACAAATTGCCTCGTATGCTGCTGGAGATTTAGTGCTGTTGCTGCCAGGAGAATATTTTTGCAATGGTTACTGATGTATAACAAAATAAAACGTGCAGCAAAATCAAACCCTCAATCAACATCACTATTTAGTCCAAGATTCCAATTATATCACTTTTCTTAAATGTAGACCATTAATCAAGAAGACAGTAAGCAAAATCTGTACTTCACAATCATTGTCCAAAGACTATGGTGTGGCAGACAATGAAAAAATATTTTTCATTACATATTTCCTTTGGTTCAAAATAAATAAAATTGTCATTTCAAAGAATTCATACCCAAAATGCTACTCATTTTTTACCTCTATATAAAACCTAACCATTTATATAAAACCTAACCATTAATTATGGAGCTGAAGAAACATTTGCAGTGGTTCATTTATTCCCTGCATTCTATTTTGAAGGGACATAAGGAGAGCACAGGAAAGTCACTCTAAAGATGAAGGATACAGCAGGTATCTGAGAAATTGATCTTTTTGTAACAGAACACTTCACTTTCATTTCCTAGAAGCATACCATACTGGAGATCATAAATTTTAAACGGCCCAATTAGATTTTATACCAAGCAATGCCATTTAGCCTTCTGCGGATCCATGAACTCTTTGGCCCACCATGAATTAAATGGTCCTGCAAATTACCACATGTAGGATAATCTGCACTGTGTGCATATTTTCCTATTAATTACTTCTCCAATGCTAACATAATTAAGAACTACACCTAATATGTTGGCTCTTTATTTTAATTACAGCTCTACATCCTGTAATAATATTAAAGAAAGCCCTTTTGAGCTCACCTGGCTTTATGATCAGAATTTTCCATCCCATTTCTATGATTTCCACTTTAATTGGCCTGCTCTTCACAGGCCTCACTTTAGATTTAGCTGAGGCTAGGTGTGGCTCTGGTTGAGGGCCTTTATTCCTTCTAGTCCTCTCCATCCACTGTTTGTCCAAGCAGACCAGGAAGGATACAAATAAACCCAGATGCCCGTAGGGATGTAGAGTGCGCTGGTTCATGTGGAATGCCCAGCTTACTGCATTGGCCATTTGCTCCTCAAGGTCCCTGAACTGCACAGTTAGGTGTGCCCACGAGTCTTCCCAAACTGTTGAGTGGAAGAAGCAGCCAGTGTGCACTCACAGCTCAGAGTCTCATGCGGGGACATGGAGTACTCTGTGTACTGATGGGCAGCCCACAGGCAGGGGCCAAGGGCAGAGAATGAATGAAAGGAAAAAGCACCCCTTCGAAAGGAGAGATTCTCATTCCCCAACCGAGACTTTGGAATCTCTTTGCAAAGAGAGCTTCCAAAAACTTTCCGACGAGTAGGTTTTAAAGAGTTCAGAGAACACGTTCTGTTGGCACAACTTCTCCAACACAGGAAAGCTGTTCCACCTTGCCTAAGCCATCAAAGTTTCTGAAGCACCCACAGGCTGCAAACGCTCCTGAGAAGTGAAGTGCTTCTCACTGAAGCTTCGGCCTTAAAATGAATATACAGAAGCGTAGAACTTAAAAAAAAAAAAAAAAAAAAAAAAGACAGTGGGAAATAAATCCACAACAACTGTTTAAATTGCTATTTTCATATTAAATATTTAAGGATGATTCTGGGATCATTTTGATAATCTTAAAAATCTTGTTCTCAAATCTCACAATATAAGTAATGTTTTCAAATATGAAAAAGGCTTTAACTTCAATGCTATTGACCGTTTTGTGGGAATAACTTAATATTCCTGATGGTTTTTACCAAAAATAAATGATGGTGTCCGGGGGGAAACAATGAAAATAAAAAAGGCTTTTAAAAAATGTAAAGAAGGACCATACAGGCAGAATTCTTTATGTGAGATGGCATGAAACTGACCTGCTCACCATGGTCTAGCGGTGCTTAAATAAAAGGCACAGGCACGTGTCCCAACGTGGGTGACGCAGAGCAGCCAGCCGTGAGGAGACAGCAGCGCAGACAGCGCAAGTCCAAGGAGCCCGTTTATGTGAAACAGCTAAAGAAGCAGATCCGTGGGGACAGGGGGGCAGGAGAGAGGGAGTTCCCACAATGGGCACAGGGTCCTTTTCAGGACGATGAGGTCTCTACAGAACTCATTGTGTGGTGGCTGTCCCACCCTGCAATCATGCTAGAAGCCCTTGAACTGTAGTTCAAGGTCGAAGTGTGTGGATTATCTATCAATAACACTCTTACATGAAAAAACAGAAAGCTAATTTCTGCTACAAATAAGGATAAAAATTGCCTCGTATGAGCACTCTTGACAGTAATGGTGAATGGATTTTGTTTTTAAACAGCCCTAGATTAGTCACATGGATCAGAATGGGTAACATTTATAATTTGTTTTTTTTTTTTTTTTTAAAGAGGAGGCAAACGTCGTGTGCATTTTATGTACCTGGTGCAGAAAGGTGAGGCTGAGGAGCGGGAGGGAGCAGAGATCTACATCATCAGGGGTGGTATGTGGTACCTCCCTGCTCTGCGAGAAGAGCTTGGATCTGCTGCCACAAGCCACCCAGCACCTGCATAAACACAGGATTTTGGCTCAGACTGACCCTCTGGGACTGATCACCTCTCTGGCACGTGCTATACACTCCTAAGCATCAATTTGTTTCTAGGTCCTTAGACACTTGGCAACAGGCTAGCAGCACATGTGGATCCCCTTGCCACCTCACTGTGTGTGTAAAGGCAGAGATTTACAGTCCAACACATGCAGAATAAACCTGAAGAACCTCAGGGCTGAGATGTTTTACTTACGGCCAAGAATTGTGTCTAGAAAAGACAAAACAAAATCAAAGATGGCACCCGTGAGCAGAGCCAGGAGCTGCTTTTACTCACCAACCGCCACCCTCTCTCCAGTCCACCCTGGACTGCAGGTGGAGGGAAGAACTCAGTCAGCTTTATTCTCCCTGATAAATTCTGCAGGCATCGTCCATTTCCATACAGAGTTAAGGGATGGTATATATACGCAATGGAGTTTTCCTTAGCCATAAAGAAAAACAGGACTATAGCGTTTGCTCATAAATGGGTAAAAATGGAGAACGTCATGTTAAGTGAAATAAGCCACACTCAGAAGTCAAGAGGCCCGTGTTCTCTCTCATTAGCGGAAACAGAGCAAAGCAAGAGGGGAAAAGGAGGGGGAATTCCTGGGAAACAGAAGGGTGAGGTAGAGGTAGGGACCTGAGGAAGCGGGAGGAGGGACAAGGAGAAAGGAACAAAACTGTGTACAGACATGAACATACCAAGTGAATCTCACCCTCACTTATTTTAAAAAGTTATATATAAACAGAAGGAAGAGCAGCAGAGGGGAGGAGGAGGAGAGGTGAAGGGGAAGTGACAGAGGTCGTGTTGGAGCAAACTGTATTCCAGGCTGACATCACCATGTCAGAATGAACCCATTACTATGTATGACGATAGCGCTGATAAAAAATAAAAGGAAGCACAGGAAGTACTGCAAACACACACAGGCAGCTTCCACATGGAAAAGGGGGCGTCATGTATACCCACCTGCTGCGGCCCGGCTGCTGGAACATAGTTCAACAGCACCGCTGGCGGCCCACAGTCTCGTTGTTAATATCTCCCCTGCGGGTGTCCTCAGTATCCGGGTACCCTGGCCTGAGACCAACGTCTGTTTAGTCGGAATGGCATTTGAAGCTCATGGCAGTCCCTTCTTATACAAGGATTGAAAGCCAATACCTTAGAATGTCCCCAACACTTAGAGCTTCCCCCTCGAAAACTGACTACAACTGCTGCTAGTGACACCCACTGCCTACACGAAGGGACAAACACGGCCACATTCACATCAGGACTGACGTTTGATGAGGATGTGAATAATTCCCTAGAAAATTTTACCTCTTGGTTTCTCTGAATGACTGCATTCTCCGTACACCTGTCCCCAAAGACCTGCTGTCATGAATTTCTCAATGTTTTCATTTAAATATTGATTTAAATATCCATAAGTAGTTTTTCTTTAAAGTTACCAAAAGGTACCTAGTGCTTATCTAATTAACTAAACACAATACCTATTGCCTCTGAAATATGCTCGTTTACAGGAACATGTGGTTTGACGTTTCTGTACGTTTCTACCTGAAAGCCTTCACCTGTTGCACAGTGCTGCCTGAGGAAAACGTCACTCACTGATGTGTTTACAACGATGACAATCCTTTCAAAACTCTGCTTCTCTCCAAACCACACAATGAGAATCTCTGTACAATAGAGGTAAAGCACAATTCTTTGATTTCCAGCAATTGACACAATATCATTCTTAACCACCTACATTAGTGTCCCAGTGAAAAAATCCATCATCAAACAAGAGGGGAGCCAGGTCCCAGGGTCACAGAGGGCCTTAGCAAAGAATTTACAGCTCCAGGAAACTAGAAACCAAGGTGCCGATCTCAGCTTTGCTGAGCTAGGGGACTGGTTGACAAAGCTCTAATCACACCTGCGTGGGCTCCACACCTTCATTCTTTGGGTAAATTTATAGAGATCCAATAGTAGATTTCAAGATAGGTGGAAAGAGAAATGAGAGAGCAAAATAAATGAATAATAGATGTCAACTTGAGGGAAGCATTTTAAGGGTGAACAGGAAGGCCGGCTGAGAGCCCACCACCCCAATCCAAGGCTGCTCCTGTCACCGACTCTTAAGAAGAGAAGCATGTCAAAGACCCATCAGTCCTTTCTGGGCATGAAGGGAGCAGTCACCACCAGCCCAGACCAAGTCAGTCACTCGTGTGGTGATCCTGGCACCAAATGCTGGAAAACATCGCCCTTCACTTGATCTGCTTGACACTTGACCACAGCATTTTCCTTTCTTCACCAGAAAAAAGAGAAAAGCGACTGAGAGGCAGAGGTGGGACGGTGGGAAGGACGGTGGGAAGGAGGCACATGCAGAGGAGGGCCTGCGCGCTGTTCGGAAGGCTCGGGACGGCCCACTCTGATCCGAGCATGACGGGGCGCACTTCTGCTACCACAGGGACACGAGCTGAGGGCCCCTGACACCACAGCCCTGGGGGACGAGCGGGCTATGCCTCCTGGGGTCTGCTGAGGTCCCTTCCTTTCCTTGTCCAGGAGAAGCAGCCAGGGGGCATCTTTTCGGAAAGAGAACGGGACTTTTTCTTGCCATGGAGTTGGGTTAAATTACGCAGCCCCCTCTGTGGTTCCGCGTGGAGAAAGAACGGAGAGTTCTCCCTCCGCGCTACAGAATTCAGGAACTCAGGGAGGTGCGGACACACGGTCCCTAGGTTCAGATTCAGTTTCAAGACGGTGTGCAGATGATGTGTTCTCAGTAGAGACAACGCTTTGAACCTGACCTTTCCCCTGGACAGCGGTACACACCGAGATCCTCTCCCAGGTACAGCAGTGACTCCCAGCTCCCCGCTGGTCACACATTCCCAAAGACAAAAACCACACTCCACAGAGGTTAAGTGAGTAAACGCACTTTTAGTTTGCGGGGTTTTCGATTTACAGAGGTTTACCAGGATGTCCCTCCAGCATAGGTCACAGGGCGAGTGCACTTAGCGGATCTATGATTTTCTATAGAGAAAGGGCAGGTATAAGGACAAAGCCCAGGTGTCTTAACCTTTATTCTCCCCTAGTAAATATCAGCATAAAACAGGTAGCAGAGATGGGGATTGCCACGTGAGCCTGAGGAGAGCACCCCCACGGGCTGCAGCGAGCAGGGAAAGTGGCTGTAGGTGACTCTGTTAGATAGGTGGGTGGACCTGGCTTGAGGGCTCAAACAGAGCAACAGGCACGTTTCAAAGAGAGCGAGTCCAACCTGGGCCTATGGGAGAGGCCTTGCTCCTGGACGGTGCTTTGACCCCTTAGCTGGAAGGGAGAGATGCAGGCAGAGGGTCAGCAAGGACACCTGCCCCTCCGTGCAGGGTCTGACGACAGCGCTCACTGGAGATAGCTGGAGTGGCAGGCTGGGGCTCTCGGAGGCTCTGGAGCGACAGGCATCCAGTCAACCAGAGATCCCTGCCCGTCACATCTCCTCGAGTCCCACCCTGGACCACAGCCTGCGTGCCACGTCCCTGCACAGTCTGAAAAGTAGAAAGCGACCTGGCTGAGAGAAGCCACAATTCTTCTTGACATTTTAGAACGCACCTTTGCCTTGTTCAGAATGTTCTGTTGCAGGCTTTAAAATGTGAACTATTCTAGGAGAAAACATGGGCTGACATCTTCTTTAAAAGAGAGAAGTCACCTGTATCCAGCTTTGCCTGGAATCAAAACAGATTTTAGCAACCGATTAAAAGGTCTTTATTTTACCCAGATGGAAAACATCAGTAACTCTTTCTACTCGATAGTGATTGACTTATGATTCTGAATGGGGCGCTGTGGAATTTTGGTTAAGAGACTGGAAAGAAATGGTTCACTCAGGCTAGCTAGGTGCAAGCTCACTAATGATGTATCTTCTTCCCTATCCCTGTGTGCATTCTCCAATTTTTCTTCGATGGCAAGATAACTTTGTATTCAAGAAAAAAGTTCTCAAAAGAGAATAAGAAAAATATTGCTGTTCATCTTTAACTAACAAAAAGAATGGCAATAAAACAGAAACCAAAATACCAAAGTGTTAGTAGTGGTTGACTTTGGGGGGAATGTGGGTCATGGCTTTTAGAGTTTCAGTTTTTGGATTTTTTAAACTATTCTTTAATTTTCAAATTTTCAGCAAAGAACACGTACTTTTAACTAACTGATACTTTGAGGAACAAAGGAAATTTGGAAAGAAAATGTTGCCTTATTTAATTTTAATTACCTGGAAATTAAGAGATTGCATTTGGCTAACAGGAGGTAGCTGTTCGGATCAACCGGTACAAACCTCAAGGACAAATGGCCAGGCTGTCTGGTGTGAGGTAGACCTCACAGCACCAAGCACGCTGGGCTTTTAATTTTTTTCAGAAATGTTTGATTGACACAATAAATCCTATCATTTGAAAAAGCATGGATAGACCTGGAGGACACTGTACTGAGTGAGATCAGCCAGCACGAGATGACACACTGCATGATCTCACACGTGCAGCTTTTGGAAGTTTACGTCATGGAACTTGAGGAAAGAATGGTGGTCACCAGAGCGTTCAGGGAGCAGAGGACTGAGGACAGAGAGAGGTCAATCAATGGGCACAGAGTTACTGTTTGACAGCCATGTGGATTCAGTGTCCTCCCTATGCCCTGTTGCCCCAAATGTCTTTCCCTTCTGAGATGAACACCTGCCCCAGTCCACTACTGTCTCTGACATTCTCGCCATTGGAGTCATCTCTTCAGCTTCCAGAAATGTGTCCTCTGGGTGTGTCCCTCTGAAAATAAAACTGTCCTTGAGAGGGAAACTAAATCCCCCTAGGAGCCAAGGACCTGAACCCAGGCTCCAGTTTAGAACTTTGTCCAACCAAAAGTGAGCTGTGATGAACCAACTACAACTTCTTTTAGAATCAGTTCTCTCTTCTGCAAATGAAAAGGTGAACTCAAAATTCATCCTGAGTCTTCTTGGATATGCATTCTGGCAGCACACTCCCTCAGTTTATATGGCCGCCATCTTGAAAAAATGACTGTGTCCATGGGGGGCAGGAGGAGAAAGGAAAATCCAGGAGCCTAGGCATTCCCAGGAGCTCATCAGCACCAGGCGTGGGCTCACCCACCTGCCTCGAGGGGAGGTCATCTCCCCAAGAAAACTCTGTTCATCTTGCAATTTTCTAGGCTATTTAATTCCAAGTCAAGAGTCTCAGTTGATTTCTCATCTCAAGACTCCATCGCATTAGGTGAGCATTTTAATGACTTATTTTCCAAAGTGGTTACTGAGAGAGAGAAATTTATCAATTTTCTAATAAAATGGGAAAATTAAAACATGCGGCCATTCCCCGTGTTTCCACGAACCAGAAAAGGCAGGGTCCGTTCTAATCACAAAGTCATCACAAATCAGAGTAGAGAATATGGACATAAATAATAGGTCCTTTGTGATGATAAAGGAAGGATTTATTTTTTTTATTTTCTCCTCTCTAGGAAACAGAGGGGGGAAAAAAGGCAAAAATCATTGTAAAGAAGAAAGTATCAAGGACCAGATTGCAGGACCATTTCCTGCAAATGACCTTATTATTTTAGAACAGAGATACATTCAGATTCTGAATGCATTCTATGCTGCTACACAATTTCCTGTTTTTCAATTCCTGTAAATATAATAGCATTCAATATATTGATATGGTGTAAAATAAGTCCAGTAACTTTTAACGTTGGATCACCCTCTCTTGGACTTCCATTCAGCCTCCATCTCTTCGAATGGCAGGCAACTTATGCAGCTGACCTTGTTACTAAATTAAAAGTTTGCTTTTTGCTTTTGCCAAGTTCCCTTCTCATTACCAAGTTTCCTACCCGAATTTGTCACAGCCCCCTGGCTAGACTTCTCCCCAACTGGATGAACTGAATTGTAAAATTACTCAGTGGAAACTGAAAGCCTAAAATAAATGGAGATGATTCATCCTGGAGCCTTTTGCTATTTTAGGACTTTCCGACAGCTTCCTGGCACTCAGAAGTAATAAAGGGGTCTGACTTGACACCCCAATTTGTTAACCAGGAGATGCCGTCAGTGCCACAAGGGACCCGTGTGGGGCTAAAGATGCAGAAGTGACAAGGAGCAAAAAGTTGCCACCTCACCGTTAGAGCTCTGTGCAACTGCTCATCTCCAGAATCATTTTATTTTTTAGATTCTTAAAGAATTCCCAAAGCTGATTCCTGAGAATTAGAGTCAGTAACTCCTGGTTCCAGAACTATAAATTTTTCTTAAAAAATAACCAAACAAGCAAACCATTCCCTGGAAATGAAATCTACATAATCGGTCAATAAACACCCAACCAAATAACTGAGCTCTATGTCCAAGTCATCACGGATGACCAAAAGGGGAGCTACTGAGCCAGCTTAAGATGTGCCTCCTGGGTGCTATGTGGGCCAGCGGAGCTGTTGAGCTCAGACTGTCTCGTCCACATGCCAGCCCTCCGTCATCCAACCAGGGCCAAGTGCTTACAGGATGCTAAAACAAGGAGGATGTCGGTCACTGGCAACGTCGGCCCAAGCACTGACCAGGACAGGCAGGCTGTGCCCCTCCCCTGGGAGTGTGTGCTTTTGACAGGTGAGCCCTAAGCTTGCGGTTTGCAGCACCACTTAAATGACATGCTCTGGCAACGGGAAACCATCTGCAGACAACACTGCTGAGAATTTAAGAAACAAAATATTTTGTTTTATGAGCAATATGTACTTTTGTGAAGGATATCCAACATACACCAGGAGCCCAAACGCAGGTTGATCTTCTCAACACCAGTAAGAATATAGGTATCACCCGTGGTGTGCTTACATGTAGCAGGTACTGTCCTTAGTGGTGTATGCTCCTTTTGCTCAAACCAGTTTCATCTGTCTTATTTCAACCAGTTTCTGGGGCAGAATTGTCAAGAATCCTGTCTTCAGATGCATTTGAAAGGGTCCCTATTCTGGGGCCTGCTGAAAAGTGCTAGTCTCTCCATTTTTCAGCCATGATCCTCCCAACTCCAAAGGACCCAGAGAATAAGTCCACCGGGAGCCAACACGCCCCCTTCTTGACATACTCCTGGACTTGAGGCCCGGGACTCACACTGTGCAGCTTGCTCCCAGATCTGACCTGATGGCCATTTAGTGAATGTGTCGAGGTGTATGTGAAGAAATTAATCACTTCATTGACTGAGCAGCACACAACTTGAAGGCATAAGTTGTTTGGAATCTTGTCTTGTTGCCAAGAAACATGTTTGATTCTAGTTTTTTCTTTTCCTTTTGGTTTCCTAGTTTACAATAGTTTTCTCTGGAAGCGTGAAGCTGTCAGTTACATTCTAGTTTCATAAGGTGTTCTAATTCTACTACAAAAAAATGTGTTCAGTGGACATGGTTTTGTGATAGTAACATTTTGTTTGAGGATTTTAAATTCTTAAAATAATGGACCCTAAATTTTTTTTGAAACTCTTAAATGCATGGGGTTCCTTTTGGTTCGAAGATCATCTTCAATAACATTGAATGATGCTTTTCAAAACACATGCCCAGTGGTTTTAGTTAGAAAACAGAATAATTCACCAAATCTTGAAACATCTTGCTGTCCTTTGACTTCCTGGGATGGATGCAATACCTGATCTCATGGTCATTTCAGCCAGGATCCTTTCTGACTGTTTTATGACCTAACTGCAATCATTATGTTGTGTTTATAGACCATTCCTTTCCCCCACAGCGCAAGCTTCTATATCATACCTGGAACAGGAGAAAAATCAATGGGTGACATTGTTGGATACAAAACCAACTGCTGAGCTGCAGGCGTGAGCAGGAAGCTTTTCCAAGAAGAGACAGAGCATCATTAGTGGGAGCTGCACGTCACACAGCAAGACTGGGTAGCCTGTCAACGTGGGGACTTCAAATGCACTGAATAGTTCCCTTGGTCTTCATCTGATAGCAGCTCAGGATGCAGAAGCAGCTTCCCTGTTTTCTCTCTGAGAAGGGCAGTACCCCATTGCCAGAGCATGCGGTGTGGCCAGTTCTACTCAAACATGAGAACGGGGCAAAAGCTTCAAACCGCAAGCACTACCTCCTAAGTTACAAAAGCCCCAGTTTCAAGTAACACCTGCCGCAAGGTGCAGGAAAGCATTGAAGTACAGTGTGGAGCAGGGTCCTCAACAGGGAGGGATCCGCATCCCCAGAAATCACCGGGCGACGTCTGGAGATGTGTTTGTTTGTCACTACTTGGGCTGGAGGTGGAGCGTGACGCTGGCAGTGAGTAAGCAGCCTAATGCCCAGGACTAGCCCCATCAGTAAAAACCACCCTCCACACCCGCCAAAGTGCCAAAGCCTAGGGACCCTGTGGTAAAGGAACAGGCATGACAGATACAGCACTGTACCCTGCTCAAGTGGGGGCCCGCAGCGCCCATCCCCATGTTGCCACCTACACACCCGAGAAGTGCTCAGGTGCCCATGGAGCTGGGCAGGGACCAGCCAGATTGAGCATGTTGCTGGTGTGGAATCGGTGACCACTGTAGCTGGAACATGATCTTGCAGAGATCACCATGGCTTTCAGGCAATCCACATTTCACAGGTGAGAAAACAGGAGGCCAGGAGAGGTCAGCATTTGCTCAAGGCCACTCAAGGAGTCAAACTCAGAGCTCAGGAAACAGAGAGGCAAGACAAGGAGAGAATTCTGGAAGAAGGCAGAAGGGTAGAACATGTTCTCTGCTGCAGCCATTGGAAGGTATGGGATTTCCCACACTCTGGGCCTCTTGTGTTAAGGAAAAAAGGGTGTTCAATACCAACAACGTGTGTGGTTCCCCGAGAACCTGCAGCCCCAGGAGACGCATACCTGCTGCCTGCTAGCCAAGGCCGACCTGACAAACCCAACCCCCAAGGCTGTCCTCCGGCTGCTCACACTGTCAAAGGAGGGCACAGGCTGCAGATGACGTGTTCCGTTCATCGAAATATTGCCAGAATGGGAAGATGGACGACATCTGCCCTCAGCCTCCGTCACTCTGCCGCATGTGCGGAGCTCCTTCTGGCCACCACTGTACGCCAGGCGCAGAGCTCCTTCCGGCCTCTGTGCTATGCGTGACGGGACAGCCTGTGCGGCCACTTGCTCTTGTGTGCCCTAAGGGAGAACGGCCAGGGCGTGCTGCTGCTCCCCTGTACACCACGGAGGTCCCAACAGGAATAGCTCTCAGGCTCCACTGGCACTCTTGAGGGACTTGTGAGCACACAGAAACCCCAGCAGCTCTACAGTCCTAGTAATATGTGGTCAGTAACTTTCATGGATACTGGATCTCTTACTGTTTTCACTCATAAGTTCCAGAAAGCAACCAAAAAGTGAGAGGTGAACATCTCTATTATTCCCCAGGCTAAAGAGGAACCCTGTGGAAAGAGGTGGCGCATATTCCCAGATAATGGTGTTCAACAAAATGAAGGGTCATTTTCTCCGAGAATCCTGGCTAACTGGGAGAACAAGCACTTGTCTGTCTTCAGAAACAGAATCTTGGAATGTCAGTGTGAGAACAGCCTCCCCTTGGTTGTCAAATCCAACATCCTGCTGGGCATGAATCCTCCCGAAAGTATCTCCAATAACAGAATCTGCTTCTGCCTCAGTAACTCCAAGAGGAGGCTTCTACTGCACCACATCATTCCGTTCAGATAGGAGCCATCTGCCGTTGTAAAAGATGCAAACCCTGAGGTGTCCCATTGTGTTCGCCATAGGATGGAAAGTACCCTCAAGTCCTCTTCATCCATAAGTATAAACTCCCTTGTCCAGATTTCTTAAGGTGAATATATTAAAGCTGCCTTCAAGTCCCTAGAGAAGTAATCGCTCTGGTCTTATTTGCAAGTACGCACAGTGTATAAGTAAACTCATTTTCACCCTGGAGAATAAGAAATACATGATATATCATGTACTTAAGGGAAGAATGCCCTAGTCCCAAGTTACATCTTGTCCCCCCTGTCCTATGCACAGGAAGTCTGTGAACACAAAAGTGCAAAGCCAGCTTCCAACATAAAACCCGGTCCTCAAAATTCCAAACTTCTATTAGGTTCCACGTTGCACCTAAGGCCATTGGAAGTAGCTGGCTCTATACATAACGATGCAGGTACAAACGATGGTCACTACATGAATGGATGAGGTGAACGGCCGGGGGCTACCTATGATACTTGAAATAAGTTCATTGCCGTGTGCAAGATAGGCTGGAATCGCCGTGTGGGGCTGGAGGAGCCCCTGCGCACCACACGGATGCGACCACACCCACGGGAGGTCGCGCCTCTCCGTCCTGTGTGCACAGAGGAACAACAGGAAGGCTCCACATCACCCCAGATCTTCCCTCCTTGTTTACTTGAAGAGGTGCGAGCAATCCCTTCAGGTTAGAGAGGACAGGGGTGGAGAGTACAGCTGCACTGGCCGTAGGGTGGAAGACCTGGCCTGTGCTTCATCCAGGGCCTTGCTTAAGAGCTTTTCAACTTTAATTAAAATAAAATGGGCCCTGGAAGAAAATGCAGCTCCTCTGGCAAGGCCTGCACTGGGCTTGCTCCCTGTCATTTCGCCCATCACACTGCCGGCTGTTGCTTTTCCCCCGCTCTTAAATGGCATCTAAATTGACCAGCTCTGTTGCCAAGGCAACGGACAGGACAATGCTAATAGAAGCTACTTAGGACACACTGTGAAAAGCTTAGAAATCAAATTGTTTGACATGAAAGCCAGCGTGCCAGCAGCCAGGCGACTCCGCTAAAGGCTGCCCTGGGCACAGAGCCACCAGCACCAAGCTCTCTCCCCTCAAAATCTCTTGTAGAAAATGGATTCTGTCCCAAGAGCTGGGACAGCTTCTCCTATCAGAATCACTTTGTCTCTCCAACTCAAAGTAGAGAACAATCTTTATGTTATGGTTTCTAAGCCTCCAGAATAAATTTTACTTTACACCCAAGGAAATCAGCAGCCTTTTTTTTTTTTTTTTTTCCTTTCTAGCAACAAAGTCTTCTCCTCTCATGAATAAATTGCAAATATTCTTCTGAATTTTCTAAGATTGTTAATTAAAACCCACTTGATTTAAGCTGCTTCTCCCATTTTGCACTCACAAACCATAAATTATGGAGGAGGTCAAAGAATGAATGGCAATTTGACATGAAGAGGTTGATTTATTGCTTCAGACGGAGTTTTATAGCAGATGTGGCAGGAGTCATAAATTAAATGCTAAATGTTATGTATTATTATGCTTTCAGGAATATAAATGTGTCTAAAATGCTATGCAGGTGGAATGATAAAAATATGAATCTACTCTCCTGGCAATTTGAAAAGGCCCTTTAAAGCTGTCAAAAAGAAAATAAGCAGAAAAACAATCTCCATGGGCCCTGGGATACCTTTCACAGCACCCCTGGTTTATAAAAGCCACCTCTTCCCACAACATGCTGGACATTGGCTTGTGGCAACCTGGTGAGGAGAAGGGATCAGAAATTCTTTCATCTGGAAAAAAATAGTGGGAAAGTAAGAAAGGAAACCCAGGGAGTTCTGTGCTTCCGTGACACTGTGATACACGTCCAGGGCATCACGGTAATTTAATTTATCAGCTGTCATGTGAAAGCTGATCTGGACATGAGGAGACTGGCCGGGCTTCACCTGGCCGCTGCTGGAGTCTCACCATCAAGTTTTAAACATTTTAAAATGTAAGACCAGGACGAGGTTCAGCTATACTGAGCTAGAGCTGGAAATAACTGCAGTGGAAAATTCACTAGGGGGCAGAAGCTGTAAATGGAAAGACTGGCTTTGGGGCTAAGGTCCATTCTTTTCTTGCAGCAGGATGTGCAAGGGCTGAGCAACAGCAGACGCCTGAGATCACAGTCCTACTAGGCCCAGCTGGGAAGGACTGTCTAGCAGATTCCTATGTCCCCTCTCCTGCCCCAACCCCTGCCAGGGCCAGACACACACTGGCCATTCACTCAGGCCTTCGGGTGAGGTTTTCCATCAGGCCTGCTCTTGCCAGGCTTGAAAAATCACCCCCTGCCTGTGCACACCCCACCCCAAGGGGAGAAGACTGGCAACTGCACCTGGACACCAGGCAGAAGGCCAGCACCTCTGGCAGGGGCTCCACACTGCTCACCAGAGCCATGTCCACTGCACGTTCACGCCTCGGCCATCATGAGAAGGTCCGTGCAGAACAGGTGACAGAACCAGGCCACCTCCATCCTTTGTGGGACTCCCCATCCTGGTTCCTGAGTGGATGTGTCTGCTGCCCATACATGGCAGGCCCTGGCCTCACGTGAGACACGGCCAGCTGCCTTACACAGGAGGAACAGAGCCATGCAGACAGAGGACACTGGCTGAAGAAAAGGGCAGGCCACCCAAACACTTGATGCTGTAAAGAAAGCTAACAAATTCGGCAAATTCGAATAAAATGCACCTGGTTAAATTTGAATTTCATATAAACAACAAATGATTTAATAGAGTAAGTATGTCCCATGCAATAATTGGGATATACTTAGGCTAAACAAAAAGTGACAAAAAAAAAAAAAAGCATCCATTGTTTCAGTATTAATTTAACCAATCTCCTGGGGACTCTAGTTTTGAGACACTCACCATTCATTTATGGCAATCAGTGGACTATTTCAGCCACACAGAAACTCCATTCCAGGCCACCTTGCAGCCATCGTCCAGCTTCAGGCTTCTGCCCCACATAGGATGATAATTTTCACAATTCCCTCTGCTGTATCCCCAGAGTCATGACTCACCCACAGCCTGGGAAACCCAGTCAGGAAATCAGACTAATGCTCAAAGAGCATAGGGAAGAAAGGATCCACTCACGCCACAAGATTCCTGGTGCCCTCGGCCCACGTGGTATGTGCTGAACTGACGCAGAAGGTAAGGCTTGTGGAGCTGGGAGGCACCGCAGCCCTCGGCCTGCACTGGGGGATCATTCCCACCTCGACCTGTGAAGGTCATCAGGACAGACTGTGCTCCTTTGGGTCACAAGAATAAAAGGAGAATCACCCAACTCTATAAATAAGCCATCTTGACAATGCCTAAGAGGAGTCCTGTGTTCAAAGAAGCCCCCTAAAGAATGAGGAATACCTGCCAAGACAACTTCAAGAACACCCCATACTTCTAGTGTCTCCGTAAGAAAGATAAGCACCCCTCATGAAAGTACCTCTCCATTCCTCAAAAGTTTTAACATGAATCTCCATGAGCCAGCAATTCCAATCCCAGGCATACACCCCCAAAAATGAAAATAGGGACTTGAATAGATGCATGTATTTGGGCACTAATGTTCATTGCACTTTATGAACAATATCTTAAAGGTGGAAATAACCTAGATGATAATTAAAATGTAGCATGTCTAAAGAATGGACTGTCAGTCAGATGGAAAAAGGAACGAGGTTCTGACGCATGCTACGACGTGGATAAGCCGTCCTGAGTGCAAACAGCCATGCTGAGAGGACAAACAGCACGACGCCACCTAGGAGGTCTCTGAATCGGCAAGATAAAGTCAGCCCTCCTTGCCTCTTTAAACTAGAACTGCCTGTGCCCAGCACGCTAGATCCCCTCCTCTCCCCACACCAGGCCACGTGGGACTGTTACCCAGGAAAGGTGTCCTTCCGTCTGTAAATGCAGGACAAGGTCGAGTAGAAGAGACACACGGGCCTCCCTTCCCCACGTGAAGACCAGCTGAAGAAGCTGAGGGACAAGGCCGGGTCGAGGGCTTGTGTGCCTTTTGTTGTGGGGACTGGAGCATGGTGAGAGAAGAGTGTGCACGAGCCACCCGGTCTACGACCACTGCACCTTGGCCATGATGGGCTGTGCTCCATTCTCCATGGGGACAGGTGACAGTTGAGGTCATGGAGTTCCTTTTTAATGGAGCACAAACTCGGCTCGAGCCTGCTTTCCTTAAAGTGCTCATGAAGACCAGGGTGGCGTCCTTCCCCCAAGGATCACCATTCCTAACCGCTCTGTCATCCCTTAGCTGTCCTAAGAGAACATGCTCAAACCCTTCAAGGACATTCCCAAAGGAAGACCATCAGATGCCTGGAGACGGCCGTCCATGTGACAATGACTGCCTTCACCCGCATGGAGGTGACGAGACACCGGCAAGGCTTTTTCCTCATTTCCCCTTCCAGATGTGTGTTTTCTCGAATGCCTTCAGCTACGAGGAGCCAAGGATGCTTTTCATACATTTCCAGGCACTCTTAATCAGGTAGCTATATTTTCCTCCCAGACAAGAACTGATAGGCAATTTCACTGAACGTTCTCATAGGAAGCCGAGTTGGAAAGCAATGAGTGCCTATATTCCGTATGAACACTCACTCGCTTCTCTCCTACCCTCAACCAGTGGCTAAGAAGAGCTGGATCAATGTATTCAGTGCATAAGGGATCCAAAGACGTCCAGGAAAATAACCCTACTGTGAAGACCAGGTCCCAGGCCCCTCCTGGGGGTGTCAGCCCCGTCGGTCTGTCTTTCCTTGCTCCTGAACATAAGAAATGGAACTAGCTCCCAGATGTTTGAGGAAAGGATCAAAGATGAAAACCAAAGAGTGAAGGAAAATGATTGAAGAGAGATTTTTCCCTCTGGCTGTCCTGCCCGTGAGGCCGTCTCTGCTAACCTGGGGGTCTTAGACCCCAACAGAGTGAGCAGTGTGGCTCAGGAGGGGCCTTGGACACACACTCAGTCCGGCGGGTGGAGACTGCAAGGCCCGCGACCGGGTGTGCGTGACTGGACCCCAACGGAAGCTTGGCATGAAGGCTTTGGGTGAGCCTGGCTGTCGGCACCCTGCGGGGACGAGCACCCCGCCCCAGGAGGGGTGAACATGCCCCGGGGACAGGACTACTGGAGGCGCCGTGTCCGGAACTGTGCTGGACTCTGACCCAGGAGTCTTCCCTTGCCTGGCCCAAGCCCGGCCACCTCGGTGAGAACCACAAGCGAGTGTAACAGCCTTCATGGGTGCTGAGTCCTTCCTCTGAACTACTGTTCCGGAAGATTTTCTGGTGAACCCTCAACTTTTCATCTGGTGTCAAAAGTCAGGGTGGTCTTATGGACTAAGCCCTAACCCAAGAAGAACAGATTTTCAAAAAACCCTGTTATTAATTCCTCAAGAGAAGATCCATGAGCAAGGAAAATGACATTACAGAAACAGCTATTCAGAGAATATAAAATATGTTCTTTGAAACTAAGATTAAGGACATAATAGTAAAATCCTTCTGGAATTATAAGAAATTAAACTATGGAAATTTCTCAGAAAGGAAAGCAAAGAGACTTAAACTTATTTTTCTTGGGAAGGAAAAATAAGCAAACAAAGGATTCAAAAACTAAATAACAAACATATCAGTAAGAGCAGAGAAAATGAGGGGGGGCGAAAAATCATCAGAATCATAGTAAAATTTCTGGAGACTGGAATATAGACATCTCCATCCTGGAAGGGCTGACCAGGTAGGTGAGCAAGTCCAGAGAAAGGATGAATAACTGCAATGTGGTGAAATTCCAGGTCAAAGTGCAAAGAAGAGATCCAAGAAACTGAGGGGAAAAGATGCGTCATTTAAAGAGTCACCATTATGAAGAATCCAATGAATCAATGCCTTTTCCCTTCTGATGCATAGGAGCTTCCACTGGTCAATAAGGCAATTTATACATCAAATACAGATGGGCTGTGATGGGTTAAAAAAATTAAATATTTAAAAGGGCAAGGCAATTGTTAATACATTAGTCCACAGTCACTCAAATAAAAGAGAGAAACAAAATTTATTTAATGTAAGAGGTTTCTACGGCATTACTCTTTAAAAACTGGTAATTAAATGGAAAGGACTGCCTACCTCCTCTGGCTCCAGAGCTCTAGAGCTCTCCTGAGCAGGGCGAGTCCTTCAATCAGAAAATATCTAACTAATTTATGAATACGAATGAAAGGAGAGTCACCCCGCGACCTGTAATGAGAGCGCCGATGTGGACAGTCATCATCCACGGACGTGAAGACCACTGGTGAAAGATTGACGGAGGCGCCGTGTCCGGAACTGTGCTGGACTCTGACCAGGAGTCTTCCCTCACACAGAGGAGAGCCAGCGATCAGTACTTGAAATACTTCTCCACGGTGGGAAGACTAGAGGTGAGAAGTTCTTATCGCCTACAGAACGTTCTCGGGGAGCAACCGGAATCTAAGGAAGGCTCTAAACCTCATTTCTGGTCTACAAGAAATGTGGACATAGAGGAACAAGGTAAGTCTACCTGGAGGAGGCAATCAGCCTAATGCAGCCTGTGAAGGTCTTGGTGTCAGCCACCACCAGCAGAGGGAGGGAGGGCTGGGAGGTGGGAAGCGGTGGCTTTGAGATTCTTTAAGTCCAGAAACCCAGAACCAAATGCAAGGATTGGATTTTGATTCAAATAAAGTGATTGGATATGGACTTGGATTGGGAGCTCTCTCCAAATGCCTTTACATTTGGATGATGTAAATGGAAAAACAAATCCGTTCTTGTTTTTTTATGTGTGATGTGGCCTCTTGCTTACATACGTCTATGCCTTCATTTTCCCGAGAAGATTCTTTCTGAGTGAACTGGAGGTGAAATGAGATGCTTGTTCTGGGATTCGTCCTCAAATATTTCAGGGGAACAAATGAAGATAAAGGTAGTTGGAGAGAACGCTGAGCCAAGTAGCAGAATGCTGATCACTGTTGAGGCTGGCAGGCCGGATGGATGGAGTCTGTGGGATTTCTCTCAACTCTGCTTTTCTTGCTTCTTTTCTTTTATGGCGGAGGATTGAACCCAGGAGCATGCCACCACAGAGCTGCATCCCCAGACTCTTTAATTTTATGTTGAGACAGGATCTCACTAGGTTGCCGAGGTTGGTCTTGAAATCCCAAACCTCCCACCTCAACCTCTGGAGTCCCTGGGCTTAGAGGCATGAGACACCACATCTGCCTGAACTCTGCTATTCTATGTGTTTAGAAATGTTCGTAATAAAATGTCATATAAGATTCTGAAGGAAAATGATTTCTAATTGAGAATTATAACCTGTCCAATTATTATTATTATTATTATTATATTAGCTTTTGATTTTTTTATTTAATACAAAAATAAAGACATCTTCAGACACGCAAGATATCAAATAACTCGACTTTCACAGACATCTCTACCTTCCTCCAGAAGCTAGGGAGGATATGCTCAATCAAAATAAGGGGATAAATTGAGACAGAGCACAGCTTTGGGCCCAGGAACATGTAAGAGAGGTAAAGACGGAAACAGGCAGAGCAAGGTGGGAGCCCGGGTGTGATTAGGAAGAGAAATGGATGGAGACGAGGCGGGGCCGGTGGACTCTGAGCCGAGTCGTCCAGGAGAGACAAACGGCCACACGTCAGCTGTGAAAGGACGAATCAAGTGGAGTCTCTGAACTGATGGGGAGATCTGGAGATAGAAGCAGATCTAAAACTAAAGGCAATTAAGTGAATGTGTTTTCAAAGATAATCAAAAACTGTGGGGAAAAAACACGTTAGTTAGGATAGCAAAAATCATCAGAATACAGTGCATGGCTCAGCCATGAATGCTCATAATATGATCCTGATAATATTCAGAATTCTGATCCATCCAATATTATACAAAACTATGTGGGGGACAGGAGGCAAAAAGGATGGCTGTGTGAAGTAACGCTCACTGGCGTACATGTAAGAGAAAACCCAGCTCTCCTCTTCCAGAGAGCCAAGGCAGTCAGTGATGCCTAAAGCTAAGTAGGAAGCAGCAGTGATATGGTAAATAGCATCATGGAAATAAATACAAAACATGGCTTCCTTTAGGGAGGTGAGGAAGGGCAGGGGATGTGGTAGGGATACACTGGTTTTACTAACAAATATCGTTGAGGTATTTGGCTCTTTTAACTCTATGCATGTAACTTTGATAAAAATATAGAAACTTATAGAAATTGCATAGAAAGAATATAAACAGGTATGGAGATGGGATTAGCACCAAAAGAATCAGCTCCAAGAGTTGAAGTAATTATCTGAGAGGAACAAGAAAGATACGCACGCCTAGTTTTGATTTTAAAAATTAAAATTAAGTAAAATAATAATGAGTCCTTCTGGGGACACCTTGGTCTGCCCAAGCACAAGTGGATGTAGTCTGGGGAGAAAGGGGTTGATCTTATTTCAGTGCAACAGCAAAGATAATTATTCCTACAACTGGAGTCGTGCCTTTCCCCTTCAGGGAGAGCCTGTTATTCCATTAGACATATATTCACTAACAGGCCCATAAATATTTCTAATTAGCTTGTTTGCTGCCATTTTATGAGACTGCTTTCAATTAGCACCCATGTTCTATAAAACTAGAAGAGAGTCTTGGAAGATTGTAATTTTCCTCTCCAAGGAGGCAGGACGATGGATGGCGTGTCCAACAAGACCTCTCATTAGGCTCGGCCATTTATAGTGCCTGTTATTTGGTCCAACATGCTTGTCAAGCTTGGAAGAAAGACTCCAAGTGAGTGGCGGTTTCAACCAATTATTTTCAGGTCCCAAAGCAAGCATGATAGAAGGGTGTAGGCGAGGCGCTCAGAGAGAAGCAGCGTGGTGCCCCGGTCATGCTTCCTCAGGCTGCGAGCTGGGTGGGAACGCTCACTGGAGGAAACTAAGGAAGCTCTGCCATGACTGAGGATGGTCCCAGAGACCAAGGATTCAAAAGTGCATCACAGCCCCAAAGTCAGACCACACAGAAAACGCGCCTCATCCAGAAAGGCCTAGAACACATAGCCACCACCGCCATCATCATCAGTATCGTCACAATTTCAGAACACTGATGAGCAGGTGTGACTTAAAGGATAGTGAGGGAAAGACATGTAGAAAGTCATTGGAGGCAAAGAACTGGGGCATCCATAAAAGTAAAGGTGAATAATAGTTTCAGTATGGTGCGCATTTCACCAAGTGCTACTATGTGCCAGGCACTGTGCTCGACAGTTCATGCACGTTATATCTAACAATTACAGCAATTCTGAAAATGTGGTGGGATTAGCTTCAGGGAGACCCTGAGACTCAGGGACGTTCCCTGGATGGCAAGAGGTAGAGATGGTGTTGTGGCCTCTCTGGGTCCAAATCCCTTCACAACTTACAATTCTGCCTCACTTCCTCTGGATAGTCTATTACAAATCTCCCCCTGAATTTTATAAATTATATTAGATGGCGTCCAGATAGCCCTGAAACATAGGAAAGACTCATTCCTCTCAATCCTTAAAGAAGGAAACTTTGACTGAGCTGTTAGGGTGAGGCCACGCAGCTCATCAGCACCAGAATCGGAACCCATCCAGACCATGTGGTCCTATGTCCCTCACCTTCTCAGTCCGTCACACCACCTCTGAAAGACTAGGGCCAATGCCTGTCCCTTGTGCAAAAGTTCCAGAATAACCCTTTTTAGGTTTAAAATAAGGTGGCCACACATGATGTGTCGTCCGAACAGGAAATCTTTCACAAGTAGCAGGGGTGGTGAGCAGTGACAGGCTGAGCAACAAGCATAAGCCGTCTGACCCAGCAAACCAGAGCCCCAGGGCAAAACAGTCAGAGGAAAGGGCCCGGCCATCCTCCCAGGGCATCATCCCTTGACACCGTGAAAGAACAGTTTCGCTCTGCCTTGACTCAGCTGTCGCCTCTGACCTCAGCTGGGGAAGGCCTATTTGAAGAGGCCACGTACCTCACGTTTCATTTTCTTTTACATGTTAGTGGTTCCCTACTATCTGGAATCCAGCTTAGCAAATAGCAACCCGGGGATCAAGGGATGCTCACCTGCTGTCTGTTGTAAATAAAGTTTTATTGGAACACAACGGCCCCTGTGTGTTTAAATATTGTCCGTAGCTGTTTCATGCCAGAGCAGCACGACTGATTGAAACAGAGACCACCTAGGCCACAAGGCCTATGTGAGCCACTGTCTCCTGAGGGCAGAAGTGCCCCTCCCCACCCTGCACTGAGCCCTCCTCACTCAGCACAGGCCAGCGTTCCCGGCAGGGCTTCATGTGCGCTTCTCCCTTGGGAACACTCTTCAGGGTAGTCGTAGGTGCAGGCAGGGTGCAGCGCTGGAGGAGCTTCCAACAGACAGGAAGCACTGAGTGCTGTTGCTATGTCGTCATCGTCACTGGTACTTGCAACATGACCTTACGCTAGTCAACTGCTTCTCCCACTTTCCATCCTTCCGTCCGTGGAGCAACGCAAGTTAACTGCATCACCATGAAGGACTGTGCATGGAAGGGCTGGACGCTGACACACCCGCACCCAAGGTCTCAACGCTGAGACTTAGCTGAGCAGGACCTTCCCCGTCACCTGCTCACCTAACCCTCGCCCCGCCTGCACATGTGAAAGATCAGTGGAGAAGCTAAAACCACAGCCTGAAGAGCGACTTGGGATTATTTCCAACGCTGGTCTCGGGTCTGAAATGGAACAACTGGGCCCGACAGGAGAGCAGATGGCGGCACCCAGAAGGACCAGCGTGTGCTCCTGGATGATCCACTGCAGAATCCTCATTGTTCTGGATTTATGAATGGCCTTGTATTACACTACTTCTAACTTTTCTTTATATTTGTACCATTTGATAGAATATTAGTCATGGAGTTTGCTGATCCCATGAAGGAAAAAGCACGTTAACAATACACACGTCACTTGCACCCAGGGATCCTAATTGTAGGCTGCCAGCCCCTTCATTGAGTGCTGCTCAGGGTTCCTTGCAGCGTGGATAATAGCAGAGGGCCTGGCCTGTCTTCCTGCAGATGTGTGAGCTGGCACAGGAAGCATTCACAGGGAGGGGAAGATTCTCCCAAAAGGGCTCGTTAGAAGACGCCAGGAAGTCACAGTCCATGAGTGTCTATGCCAAACCGGCCTCAGGCACCAAACACCTAATAAATTTATAGCTGATGACACTGGTACCTGATAATGCACAGAGATGTGTCCGAAACCAGAATTAAAACCTTATGCTCAGCCTAACTGTCTGATTGCAAAACCAGTCCTGGTGGATACGGGTTTGGGAATCCATATGGAAGGAAATGCCTTTCTCACTTCCAGAATTTTAGAATGCTGGAAAAAATAATATTCGAAAAGAAAAAATATTTTCACACTCAAACTGAGGAAAATGAAATTCTTAAGTGTCAGAAATCAGGATGGAGAACTAAGCCAATATACCAATGAGAAAGCAAAGCACAGATGCCTCTTGGAGCAGCAGAGGAGCAGCAGGCACACAGCTGGGGTGGGGCTCTGACATTCCACCAGGAAGGGGCTGGCCATCCAGGTTCCAAGTCCAGTAAGCCCAGGGACCTGGAACGGAGGTGCCAGCAATAATCACGGTCTTCAAAACAGGATCCGGAAAATCTCCTGACAGTCCTCAACAGACAGGGGAATCGCTGTTAGGCCTGCTTTGCAGGAAGGGAAATCTGTGCTAAAACATGGCTCCAAAACAGGGAGAGTACCAAGCCTTCCCCAAAGACGCAAATAAAGAATGTATTTCGAGAAGTGCAAGGTGAAGCCCCTGCAATAGACAGAGGCAGACAGTGGCCTGGGAGGGAGACGGCCCTCGCAGAAGGGGTGAGACTAGCGAGCACTATGCTTAGGGGCCAGCTCCTCATCACGTGTCCGCTCGCCGGCTCAGGTGGATGCCATTGCTGTAACTGTTTGGCAAGTCAGAACGAGGAGGTCTAGTGCTAAGTGGCCAAAGGAGTCCATGGTGTCAGGTGGTGGGGCCAGGGTGAGAATCCAGGTGGACCTGGTCCAGAGCTTGAGCATGTGACCGTCATGCACTGCCAGCATGGGCAGCAGCAAACCCTCCAACGTCACCAGAGAATCATGCCAAGGACATCTGGATGTCCCAGGGTTAAGTGGAAGGAAGACGTATTGGAAAACATAATATACTCACCTCCCTGGTCCTGAAATCACGCCAACTAAACATTCCTATGTGTTAAATATTTTACTTGGAGTAAACACATTACAGTTTTTCTTGGGCTGACTTTTAAAGCAAATCAGCTATTTGAGGGAGTCAAAAATCTAGGAATTGCTTCTACCTATACCAATTCCATCTTTATGGTCACTAGGAGAGGTATTATTGTGTTTTCACAGATAACAATATCAAGATTGGAGAAATTCACTTAAATTACAAGGTCAGTATTTAGACTCAGATATTTTGTAAGACATAGATATGAATGTACGTATACACACACAAATATATATATATATATATATATACACACACACACATATGGATTTATTGATTGGGTAATTCTAGAATATTAGTAGGGACCACTGAAAGGCATCAGACCCCCTTGAGAAGTCCAAATAAACAACCTTTACCTTGCTTTACTTCAAAAATGTGACATAAGCTTGTCATTTATCACTTTACACATTTTTTTTAAACCCTGACTAGTTAACTGGTAGTTGACCAAATTAACATAAAGCCAAAATAAAACCAAAAGAGGTTGAATTAAATGTCTAAAGATCACATAGCAAACCAGATCTCAAACTCTAAGCCTGGTATTCTGCTGCTCAGACCACATGCCTCTTGATAACTATTCTTGGCAAAGACAGAGGTGAGTAGATGGTCTCATTTGTCTGGTTGTTCTGGTTTCATCTTGTGCTTCATTTTCCAGCTAAGTATTTTATACATAAATATCTCCCACGAATGAGAGCCACTGAAATTACATGACTCTTCCCAGTGGAAGTGGGCTCATCTTACTAATGAGCAATTACCATCTCCACCCCTTTTATAATGTGGCTCATTTCACAAAAGCCACAGCTTGCATCACATTTATAAAAATACCACTGGATTACACCCTCTGGGCAGGAACATTGGTTCAGTGACTCATGATCTCAGTCTCTTTTCAATGCCTGTTAATTCTATAATTCCATCTTTTATTTTCTTCTTTTCCCTACATTTGGGAGAAATAAGGAAAGGAAACAGGAGAGAAAGAAAACACAAACAAGCATGCCACGATTTTCTGAGCAAACTGAACAACAGTAATGCCACAGGACCGAGTTACATCCCATTAAAGCAACCATCCAGAGCAATCGCACGGCCTAGGAAGCAGCTTAAAAGCCCCTTCACAGCCGTCAAAGGGGACACAGGTATCAGATCTAATAGGATTTCATCTCCGTAGAGGAGCCAGCCTCAAGCAGCGTCGAAGCTGAGTGCCACCGCGAGATGAAGAAGACAGGCCGTTGTCACCGAGTGTGAGCTTTGTGCTTCCAGAGCCCACAGCTTCCTTTCTCCCTCTCCCTCTCTTTCTCACACACAAACAGGCAAACCCTGAGAGACTGGCAACATCAAAATCCAGAGTTATTTGGTTGCTATTTTATGGACTGCTTCATAACATTTATAATTACATAAAAATCAATTCGTAATATTGTATTTACCATCTGTGTTAGTCAGCTTTTTCACTGCTGTGACTAGAGGACCTGACCAGAACAATTTTAGGGGAGGAAAAGTTTATTTGAGGGCTCACGGTTTCAGAAGCCTCCGTCCATAGAAGGCCAGCTCCACTCCTCGGGGCTCCAGGTGAGGCTGAACACCATAGCGGAAGAAGAGGCCCAGAGAAGCAGCTCAGAGGAGATCAGGAAGCAGAGTGACAGACTTGACTTACCAGATTCAAATATATACCCCAAACCACGCCCCCAATGAACCTCTTCCTCCAGCCACACCCCACCTGCCTCCAGTTACCACCCAGGTAATCCCATCAGGTGACCAGGTTAACGTCACAACCTGGTCATTTCTGCTCCAAACCTTCTTGCACTGTCTCACATGTGAGCTTTTGGAGAACCCCTCACATCCAAACCACAACACAATACTCTATGGATAACTGGAAAGATGTGGAAGGTAACAACACACGCTCCGTGTTCTTTCGGTGTCCTGGGTTCCCCAAGGACAGTTTGCTGTCAAGGACTGGAGTGACATCTGTGCTGGCCATCTCATTATACACAGTGAACACACAGTGAATCTTCACAGCACGTGGCCAACCAGGTCCCCCTTCTCTGCCCTCGGGAGGGAGGCTGGAGTGAGAGGAGTGTGTGGGGACAGAGATCATGGCATCTCCCAATCAACAGCCAAGTGTGGGTACAAAGGTATGGGACGTCTCCTCCGCGTGTGTCCAGGCAACGGCACTTTTAAAGCTCTGAACGTTTGCTGGCCATGGACAGGCTCCACTGCCAGGCACCCAGGGCTCGCTCCTGCCTGTTCTGAGATTCACGCTGCAGCTCTGCTTTCTCTTCCGCTTGCCCTGTCTGGGATCCCTTCCCAGCAGAACCATGCTGCACAGGTCTCGGACGATGATCTGGCAGGTGCGAGCCTCTCATTCACTCACTCAGCAAACACCCCTGACCAGGAACTCCAAGAGGCGGTGGAATTTCAGAGACCAGTAGGTGCTCCTCGTTCTGGAGACACTTACTCTCAGCCAGAGAAGATCCCATATGGTCCAATATTTTAAAATATCATTGCACTTTGGAGAGATTCTATTTTGCATTTTCAGGGCTATTCTTAACATCTACTAAAATTGAAACAAGTCATATTCATATGGGTAATTTAGGAAAGGCATCCCAAACACAAAGGTAACTATGTTCTCTCCTTGGTAGGATCTGGTCTGTTCCATTTCAAGTCGAAACCCAAGTTTCATGTTGATAGGTATACGGCAAGCATCAGAAATCATCTTTCCCTCTTGGAGTAAAATTATCATTGAACTCCTGGTCTCCTGAAATAATTAACAAATCTCATTTTATTTCTAACTGCTTCCCAAAATGTTTCCTTAAAATGGCACTCACAACTTTATGTGTTTTCCTGTTTCTTAGTTTTTAGGTGTGCCTTCCGGGGTGTGGGGGTTGTGTTCTTCAGTCCCCTGTCCTCCTCATGAGCTATGTGGGTTGTGGAACTGGATGCCCCATGTTGCTGTAGGGAGCAGGTAGCCCTTGGTGCCCATCCCATGCCCTGTTTTATCATCTGTCTGTTAATGCCTTTAAAACTCCTGGGTTGATCAGGTTTGACCGCTGTCAGGAGTGCTAGGTGTGGAGGAATTTTGTCTCACCCAAAGGGACCACCAAAGGAGGTCCCTAACCTGTAATGGTGGGACTTAACAAAGCTTTGACCTTACAATGGTGCAAAATCAATATGCGTTCGGCAGAAACCATCCTTCGGGGTTTGAATTTGGATTGAGTGAAGTGCTGCACAATCTTCTCTCACTATGCTGAGCAGTGGCAGCAAGCCACGGACTCCAGGTGGCCACGTGAACTCGAGAGGGAAAACCAACGCTCTGGTGTCCTGGGTGTCGAAGCCCAGACGCTGGGCAGGCCGGGTGATTAAATGCACTTTTACTCACGATATTCTCCAGTTGTCATGGCTCCACCTGAGGCACAGGTCCCACAGGCTCAGCCCACCAGGAGAGTTAAGTCTTTTCTTGCTCTCTTTCTTTCCTTGCACCTGCTTATTAACCTTTTGCTGCTTACAGGTTACTATGCACTGGAGATACAAAGTTGAAGAGATCGGCACTGAAAAACTTGTGGAAGTATCCACTGGAGGACTTTTGCTTAAGTGAAAAAGCTCCTCTACTCAGGTGGCTGGCCGTCTGAAAGCCTCCAGCTGATATTAAGATATAATGTTGAGCTTCATCAGCCAGCTTCTGCAAATCATAGGCACTGGAACCCAGCTAGAAAACTTGTCTGCTTCCTCTTAAAAAGAGATGTATTTGATGCAGTTTTATTTTTCTTCGAAAACATTTGTGTTGCAGTTTATCAACTTATCTTCCTAATAATGAATCATTTTTATCAGCAAGTATCTAATTTTCTTTTGTCTCAGTTTAAAGCAAGGCCATGGGAGGCCGTGCTACTCTTTGCAAGTGACATGGCAAGCAATGGCTTCCCATTCAGCTCGGCCACATCCCAGCTTGATCTCTCGTGATGTCTGCTTTCCCCCAGGACCCCGCCAGCCACCCCGCCCACACCTGCATGTGCTACAGCTGTGGAGGACCCCTGGGTGAACAGCCCATGATCTTGATACTACTCTGATGGCTCTTCTTGCCTGCTCCTCGCTTACTTTGAAAACCCCAGCTTCCCTTTGAGTCTGAAGTCACTGTCACTCTCCATATGACACACGCGGGTGCCCCAGGCACTCACACCTTCTCACTCACCACACGCCCAGGCACTGCCCCTCCCACTGTCAGGGGAGGGGGACATGTTCGCTGCAGCAGGGATGCAGCATCTGCCTGCACCAGCACACGGTTCTCTGGTTATTTCTGGTGAATCTGCAGGCAAGCTCTCCAGGAACGGATTCACATGCAGGTTTTGAACGTGGTGAGAGAGCTTCAGTTGTTGCTATTGTTCTCTGCTTTCTTGTGTTCTGGGGGTTTACTTCTGTACAGCTTTTGTTGTTTGAAGGGTATAAATCAAGCAAATTTATACACTCCCCCACAAGAGGATGATGCAGGCAGCAAAAGAACCGGGTCCCTGAGGATTTCCTCTAATTGCATAAAGAGAACCTACACAGATCAACAGACACAAATGAATCCACACAAATATCAAACTTTTAGCACAAATGGAAGATAAAAATCCCTATGATTTGAAGTTTCCTGCATTTAGAAAAATGAAGACTAATCTCCAGCAAAAGTTTCTCACAGCCTATTCAGACGGTTGGGGGTGTGGAAGGAGGAAAGGGGAAATGGAAGGAGACTCAGGAAAGCTGTACAGAGCGAGAAGGAGGATCGGTCAAACCAAACTGCAGAAGTGATGAAACACTACGGGGTCCTGGAAGCCTCCCAGTTACACAGAAGGGAGGAGACATTCTTGAGAAGAAACCTTGTGCAGAAGAAGAAAATATAAGGGAAGGAAGCAGGTGCCCACTGGAGACTGTCAAATGACAAGTGGGAAAGATTCTCAAGGATCCTCCTTGGACAACATGCTAGAACTGAACAGCGAAGTCACCACCTCCTGTACCCTGTGCCACCCATTGAGGAAACGAATCTCCTTGGACAGAAGATGACAGACTCGGGCACCCAGCCTGGGACACAGCCCCATCTGCCAAGCCAGGCCTTGGGTGTAAGTGAGTACAAGGTTCTTCCATCTGAAGCTACTGTGAAAAGAACCCCAAGGAAAAATGGAGATTTCAGCAGATGAAAATTCTTCCAAATAAATAATTAATAAACTAAGTCATCGTGAAGTCAAAGAAAACTGGAACTCAAGCAAAATTCATAGTTGTCCTATTGGCAATAACCAAGAATTGAAATGGGGGATAAACAAGAAGAAAAGGAACAAGTTTGGTTAGTCTCAGGAAGGATGTGGAAAAAGACAACTGCACAATTACATGGTGCCCCCAAAATAGTCAAGACAGATTGGAATAGATTCTTAATGAGGAATAGTGAAAAAAGAGAAACAATAATGAGACTAAAAATGTTAAAGAAGTAAAAGGCGTAGGAGAAAAATTGATTGAAATGAACAACAGACAAAGAAAATTCAACATATGTATAAGTGGAGTCCCTATGATGGAAACTAATGCCATGAAATAGAACTAATATTTTAAACTACAATTCAAGAAAACTTTATAGCTGTTCACATATGCACAAGTACTACATGTCAACTAAAATAAGAAAACTTTCTTTCAGAAGACAAGTTTAAATTTAAATTTCCATAAATAAAAGAAAATCTGAATCTACATTGTTAATAGAATCAATCATATACTTGGGAAAGTGAATCCAAAAATGATTAATTCCGAAATTTATATTAGTTAAGACTCTTTAATATCTAAAAATATTCCCTGAGGTCTCTAAAAAGAATAATTTATAAGAGAGAGTTTCAGTGGCACACTTTTCAGAATCTACATCCATGCAAGGCAAGGATGAAATGGTATTTAAAATAAAATCAAGCTGGGCACATGGACACACGCCTGTAAATCCCTGAGACTTATGAGGCTGAGGCAGGAGGATTGCAAGCTTGAGGTCAGCTTCAGCACCCTAGTGAGATCCCGTCTCAAAATTAAAAATTAAAAGGCCTGTAGATGGGGGTCAAGGGTAAAGTGCCCTTGGGTTTGATCCCCAGTATCAAAAACCCTAAAAAATAAAAGAAAACCATGAAAAGAAAGTGTGAGTCAGTAACTTTGCGTTCCGCTGTGCTGTGGTCGCGGCATCGAGGCTGCAGAATCACTGCCTTAAACATACAGGTATCCAGGGGTACCACACCCTGGAGTCCTGCCTGCAGGTGAGAGTCACCCAACCCACGAAAAACAGAACCCAGCCAAAGGTCTCTAAGTTCCAAGAGTAAGAATGAGGAACTGGC
Organism: Sciurus vulgaris; assembly: GCF_902686455.1. NCBI lineage: Eukaryota > Metazoa > Chordata > Mammalia > Rodentia > Sciuridae > Sciurus > Sciurus vulgaris. The sequence continues at coordinate 154,299,023 of NC_136467.1, forward strand.
AGTAGCCCTGCTTGTAAGAGGTTCCACATCCTTGGATTCAACCAACCAGAAGTCAAGAATATTAAGGAAAAAAGTCCAGAAAGTTCTGGGAAGAAGTGATGGTGCCCCAGGCCGGGCGCTGCACTAGCTCCCCCAGCGTGCCTGACCTGGGCCAAGGGCCTCTTCACGACTGGAGCGAGGGCGCTGTGCGGCGGGTGCTGCGTGGCTGGGCCGGGCCGTGGGGTCAGTACTAGACACCTCGACACCGCAGGCCTTTCCTCACTTTGCACCTAAACGGTGGAACAACTCCTTACGCAGCACCTGCGTGTACCGGTGTTCCGAGTGACTAGACGTGACGGGCGTGCAGACAAGAGGACATTCTAAATCAAGGTGAATCACACTCTTCATCAGAACGAGAGCAGAATCACCCCGAGTCACACTGGCTGGTAACCTTCACGGAAAGCAGCCACCTGTGTCCCGGGGCAGCCTCGGCAGCGGTCTCCTCCCTCCACTTTCTCCCCACGTCCCTCCCTCGGGCCACTTTGCCTGGCACCAGCCACCCCTCACCAGCTCCCTCCCTCCTCTCAGGCTCCCAGGCCCCTCCCTAGGTGGGAGCTCCGGGCTCCCTGCGCCCCTGCCCTGCTCTGTGCCCTGCCCCTGCCTCCTGCTCCTTCCTTTCCCTGGTGCCTCACAGACAGCCCCGGCCCCAGCGAGGAGCCAGAGAAGAGCTGTGCTTTGTTTAAAATACTGGGGGCTCCATTTTATCACAGAGGCTCCAGCGACCCCTCTTTCCTCATCTGCGGGTATCACAACCCAGGAAAAACTGCAAAGCTAAGACAAGGGGTCAGAACCTCTGCTTCCAGCTTCCTAAACATTGACAAAGGGATGGCAAGCATCATCCACAGCACAGAGCTTCGATGTGCTTCAGCAATTCTTTAAATAGTCTGGTGACAAAACCATGATCAGGTTTTCATCTCCTGGGAGACCTCCAGTGTTCATTAGGGCTACACAAAATCCCCTTTTAAGTAAAATACCTAAGAAGTTATGGGCCTAAGATCAGGACAGAATACCGTCCCCAAAGCATTGGGCAGAAAGGACAAATTAGTGGTATTTTTAAATCAAAGCTAATCTTTCAGTGTTCGTTCCACTGGCCTAGATTCTGTCCATTGTTTAGTGATGTATCAGCTACATAAAAACTCCCATAAACTCACATAAGTCCTCTTAAGATCGCTTCAAGACAGGGCTGGGGATACAGCTCTGCTGGTGGAGTGCTTGCAAGAAGATGTATCCACTTGGACTGGCACCTCCACCCACAAAGTCTACTTTGTGACTCTGATTCCAGCAGCCATCATCAAAATTGATACGGAGCACACAGACAGATGCTTGCCAGGCGCGGCGTGCATTTCCAAGGGAGACACACCAGACACACGCCTACACGACATGCGTTGGGAGACGACACCTATTGAGAGTAAAAGACACCTAAGAAGTGTGGAGTTTGCATCATGCAGGGAAAGACCTTATTAAGGACTTTATGCACCAATACTGCCCCTGAATCCCAGGGCGCACACCGGAGTTGCGTTCTCCTGTGTAAACATGCCAAGTACCCTGCATCCCTCCCTTGACACACTGAGGGTCCAACACTGCAGCTCAGCGAGGGGCCAAAAGAAGCGAGTGGCTTCCGGAAGAGATTTCTCCTGACAGTGGAGCTGGCGTGAGGGTGCTCACGGGCGTAGACTGCATCCTCCCAGCAAGACCAGACACCCAAGGCATGCTGTCTCCCTGACTCTCTCACGACTGCCGAGCTCTCTCCATGGGGTTTGTTCCGAGATCTAGACTTCTGAAAGAGTCACCCTTTTGTCCTGTGGACAGACTCTTCTATACAACTCTTCAACTCCTCCCTTTGCCCTTTCCAAACAACTGCAGTGACTCACGGTTTCTCCAAGTGTCAAATTTGTCCACTGGCCCTAGATCCCACTTGAGATCAGTCTCACTACATGCTCTGTTGAATCTCAGCCTGGACAATTAGCACTTCCAATTATTTTGTCACATGGCCTCAAAGAAACTCGAAGGATACAAAGGACGTGATACAAGACTAATAATATAAACTAGAGTCCAATTACTTGGCCATAAACCCTCTATACAGAAACTAATGCATTATTTATTTAATTATACCAGGATGATACCCATTAAATTTTAACAGCAATTTCCAAAAGTCTTTACCGCTGTTCAACACGAATGCTTACCACCTCTGTTCTCCCATTATCAGGTGACCTTCCCATCAATATGTGGCCAAACTTTGGTAGGATTATCCGACTCACCAAGTATTCAAAATGAATTGTTAGAAGTCTGACATACTTACTCACAGTGAGAGCCAGGACACCACGTACTGGCAATTCCTATAAGGATATTTAACCCTGTACTAAAACACAAGACCTGCAGTTGAACCTGACCATGCCCAAAAAGCAAACAAAGCAGTTCCAATTTTAGAGACAAAAAAAATAAAAATGATCAACGTAAATTCACGAACTAGAATATCTGTAAATGACAAAATCACCTTTGACTATGTTGTCACAACCAAAATGGAGTTTGGCAAACAAGTGTCACCTGGGAAGCTCTTGGGGCTGAGTGGGATCATCATCCAATCCACACGCAGGCCTGCCCCACTCACTGCCAAACTGCACCCTGAGGTCTATTCTCCTGAAGGTCTGAAACGTGGGCTCCGGATGCACGATGACCAAGGCCTTCCTGCTGTCGCGTGTCTCGGTGCCGGTGTGCTTCCACAATGCCGTTGTCCCAAGCCGGCCCAGAGCCAGCTGCTGCTCACTCCACACGTGTGTCAACGCCTGTCACACCAGGACTCCTCCAAAGGCTGTGCGGTTTATCTCTCCCCCCGCAGGGCAGGCCTCCCACCTGTCAGGACTTCAACGGGACACCCGAAGCTTTGGCCATTCTGTCACTTTCCTCATCGGATGGATTCTTAATTACAACTACTCAGATTTCAGTTCAAGAGTATCAGTCTGACATTTTTTTGTGGAGTCTGCTTCTTGGTTAAACTTTTTCGAGCTTTCATCGGCTTTGTTGCTTTCTCTATATCTTTGCTTGGTTGATTGGTTGAGTTCTTTCTTTTTCTTTTCCTCTACTTCTTAGGCTTTTTATTCATGGTTGTTTTTCTAACTACACCTCTGAGTAAGTCGCCCATGTGTCTTCTCTGCTCTCCGACTGTTCCTTGATTTTGCTTTTCCTCACTTTTAGCATGCCCCCATAAACCTGCCCTGGCTGAACAGCACACGTCGGGCAGGCTCTGGTGACAGGACAGATTCCTCCAGAAAAGGCTGCGATGTGCGATGGTCAGTTGGGTCTTTGTTCCCTGGCCTGTGGTGGCTCTGCTCCACTTTGGCTGTGGCTTGCCCTGGCTTTAAGGCGGGCAGAGCTCAGCAGGCTGCCCACCCGCCGGGCCTCCCTAGGGGTCTAGGTGTCATGGGCTGGCCAGGTCCGCCTGCCCTACATCTGGGACCAGCCCCTAGCTCCTCGCCCGCCCCTTGCTGTTGGAGCATGCCCTCTCATGCAGAGCCTCTGGGTCCCCACACAAAGCCGAGTGCTCGTCAGTGTTCATCTGAGGAGACGTGAACTTGAATTGTTTCGTCTCAGGACTTCTCGTGGGTGAATCCCCTCCACTCCCTCCAGCGGCTGTTTCCTGCTGGGTTTCTTGGGGGGCGCATATCCATGCAGCTCAGGAACTGCTGGACAAATCCAGGGGACGTGGTATGCAGGTTTGGGGGCGCCTTCTCTGTCCACAGCTCTTCACTGAGGTTTCTCTGCTCTCTGGGGTACTGTCCTGCTGCGTCGTGGCCCTGAACTCTGGCCTCCAGATCAACACAGTGAACCTGCTGCATTCAGACCCGTTTCCAAGGGGAGGCTTTGCAGGGGAGAAGTCACCATGCACGAACATGTGGCATGACCGAAACCGCTTATTCGTAGGCGACACTGATGTCCTGTGTTATTCTCGTCCCTCCAGTCTCTTTATTAACCAGGACATTGGCCTGTGTTAAAATGACACCTGGAATCACACCTTAAAACTGCAAAGAATCACATTGATTTTCCAATCCAACACCTTAGTTTCCCATACAAGGAAAATAAGCCACATCTAGAGATTCAATAACAGGTCCAAAATTTCTGATGCTTTATTAAATAAACTGCTGCTGCCAAAGCTTCACATGGGCACTCTTCATGGTGCTTCGCCTGGCCATTTTCTTGGGTCTCCCTGCGTCTGATAAAGCTTTTTAAATTGCCTGTGGATTTTTCTAGTTACCACCACTGAGTGACACGTCTGCCTTCTTATTGTTTAATATGGTTAGTCCTGGAAAACGCGTCTCCACAAGCATCCCAGGTGCTGCAGGAGATCTTGATGACGCTGTACTGGCTGCTCTGCTTTCCTGGAGGCGACGGTAGTAAGGATTTCTTCTCAGGCTGAATCTAAGAGGAGGTTTGCCTCATTAGCTCAGGAAACACTGTCACGGGCTCATCCATTCAGTAGAGGCAAGAATTGATGGCAGGTGGCTTCACTCTGCACATGTGGTCTCAACCCATTAAAACAAACAAACAGCCACATATTTATCTGCGTGTCCGCCGTGGTGGAATTAGTGTCCAACAAGTAAAATCTATACCCAGCGCTGCCTCAGGAGCGGCTCTCCTTTCTCTCTAAAATAGATCATTTGGCCCACAAATTTATTCTACTCCATGAAAAGTTAGCAGTTGTTAGAATGAGAACCACAATGAGTCCTTAGGAGAGAACTGATGTAGGGGAAAACAGTGAAGGTAAAACTTCTATTTCTTCTAAGCTGAAAGGAATAATAATGTTTCTCCTTGATATCCACAGGTAATAGCTCATAATGAAATTTTAAACAGAAGCTATGTAAAAATTGCTCTGTGTCCATCAAAATCCAATTACTTTGCTTCCTGGCCAGATAATGAGGCCAAATGTACCAGGTCACCTCATTAGGTGGATTGTCAGTGTACTCGGTCAGTGGAGTGTGGTGGGCTCCAGGCATGGCCTGTAATGGTCCCCCACCCATGACCTTCCCTCTCTCCACCCTGTTAGTCACCTGCATGGGAGGGAGGCAAGGCCCTGCAGGGCCATGGATTCTGTGCTGGAAGATGCCTACAGCCCCAGGTGACTTCTGGAGGACAGTCTGGACCCCTGCCACTGCAAATCCCAAGGAACTGGGCTACCTTCAGAACTTTATCTACTATCTGATTTCCTTACTCTATAGAAATGCAACTGATTTTCATTACACTTGTGTCCAAAAGAGCTTGCTAAATTAATTTTTAATTCTAATCATTTATAGACAGAGTAGAGCTTTCTATTCACAATCATATCATTCACAAATGAGAGTGACAGTTTCCTTCTTTCTTCAATCCTTATGGCTTTTCTTTCTTTCCCTTGACTTATTGCCCTCCAACAAAATCTTGCTAGAAGTGGTGACAACTGGCACTGCTCCTATGCTTGATCTGGGAAGGGGGGTTTCAGCAGCTGCAAGGATGGTGTTTATAGTCCGACGTGGTAGCTGTGCAACATCAGGTGCGGAATTTGCCCTTTATTCATAGCTGGCTAAGAGTCTTTAAACGTGAAGAGCTGCAGGGTTTAAGCATACACTTTTCTGCATCTATTTGGTTATATTTTTCTCTTCATTTTATTAATATGATGAGTTATGCTGAGTTTGTAACAGGAAATGAACTTTACCTTCCTGAAATAAAACCAGCTCGACCTATTGTCCTTTTTACGTAAAGCTTAGTTTTTGTTTCTCTGTGTTTTTCAGGACATTTTCATCTATGTTTATAATTTGTTAGTTATTTCGCCTGTCTCATAGTGTCCTATTCGGTTTTAATACCAAAATTTTGTTCAGTTTTTATATGAGTTGGAGAGTGTTTCTCTTTTTTTTCCTGAAAGATTTTCTGTAATGTTTGATAGAATTCACACTGTAAGCGAAGAGGACCTAGGGCTTCCCTTGTAGAAACATACTCGATTACAGTCAATATCTTTAATTGGCAGACTTCGAGTTTGCATTTCTCCTGGATCAGTTTTATAAAGCGGACTGTTCCTAGGCATCTGTCTCCTCTGGATTTTACTCAATGTGCTGTTCCTTGTACCCTACGTTGTCATTTCCATAAGACCCTTGGTAAGATTCCCTTGCCATTTCTACCTTGTGCCTCTCCTCCTTTAAACCAACCTCTCCAGGGTTTTTATCAATTTTACTATTCTCAGTGAAGAACCAGTTCTTGGCTTTTTGGGATCTCCATTGATATCTCTTTATTAATTTCTGTTATTCATTCTATTAACAACTCTGTCCGCTCCTATAGTCCATTGTTTCTGTTGGATTAAGTTGTCCTATTTCCTTACATTCCTATTTATTTTGTTATTGAGAACTGGTCATCGGGAGTTAAAATTAACCTGCAGAAACAACTTTATTTTGGATAACTGGGTTGATATAAAGTTCCTCCCAGTGAAATATTTTACTTCCACAAGCTGGGTCACATTTATCCACTTTTACAGTCTGTGGTTTTTCCTGGGCCAATTTGATGACTCTTAGTTTTCTAAATGCAAAGTGCAAAAAAAAAAAAATTGCAAAGTGATTTTGACCTCTGTTTTCCTCTTAAACCTACAAGTAACCCATCAGCCCCCAATGCAAACCATAACTGTTTAACGGGATGACATGTTGAGCCTTAGGTTCTCTTAGCCCTGTAAGTGTCTGCCCCACCACTGCCAAAAATAAAAAAAAAGGAAAGAAAAAGAAAAATGGAAAAATGTGTCTCAGACTTTCAGTTGAATCTTCTGTTTTAAGGAATATCATAATTTTAAACACATCAGTAATTTGCAATCCTGGAGATAAAAATTTACACTTAAGGTCATCTTTGCTGACTTAGTTTTTGTCCAAGGAAAAATAAGGAAAATATATTTAGAAGCAATATCTGGTATTAGCACTGTGCTAAACACTCACAAATGCTGACTCTGTTTTAACAGCCTTGTGACGTGACCACCATCATCCTCAGATAAGCAAGTTAGAAGCGATGTCAAGGCGAGAAGTCAAGCCAGGCCTGTGGGGAACCACCTTCTCCCACGTCCATGAGGTCATGAAGCACACAGCCTCCAGGCCCCTCAGCTCCTGTTTCCTTCATGGAAAAGCAGTTATTGGTCATCCACTCTGCGTCTGGAATATTCTAAGCACTGGGAAGACTGAAGTAAATGAGGCAGACAAGCCTCTTGTGCTCGTAAAGCTCACATAATAGCATAAAGAAAAGACAAAGATCAAGTAAATGGATCACTTTTCAGGCAAATGTTATGAAGAAAATAAAATGGGAAATAGAACTCACTGAGATAATGTGTTTCTAGAGTGATGATTTTTAAGCTGTGTCCAATGTGATTAAATGGGTCCAGACAAGCACAGATTTAACAGTACTTCCAGCCAAGGAAGCGGAGGTGCAAAGGCCCTGAGGTAACACACCTTATTGCTCAGACGTCCTGCCCCTTCACATGTTCTCCCTCTTTAAAAACTCAGGTAAAAATAACTAAAAGATGTAAAAATGTCTCCCCTTTCAGAGGTCTTTATAGTCTACCAGATCAAATGGCTTAACAGAAAGAGAGAAGCTCCAAAAGTCATTGCTCCAGGGGAAGTGTCCAGAATGTTCCACACGTCTCTCTATACCCCAGAAGAAAACGTCGCCATGGGCCACTGTGCACCTGGCCACCGCCCATTGCCTCTTCAGGATTCTCAGGTGCCAATGGTTCACGGTGAAGAAGCAGCTGAAGGACTGGGTCGGGCCCCGTATTTTTTCCCAGCTTAGAAAATTCCCAGAGGCCAGGTTGCCACACTCCAGGCTTCGTGAGTTGGATTCTTGGAACTGAGACTACCACCCCACAGAGCAACCATGTAACAGTCAGTCCCACTGCTCAGCAAGTCTGCAAGAACCTGCCTAACTTAAACTGCTGTAAGTTAGCAACAGAAAGCAGAATTCTGCTGGGAGTAAATGGGAGAAAACAGAGTGAGAAGTAATTTGGCCTGAATGCCATTGTAGCAGGAAAGCCACGTCTAGGAAAGATGATCCAGAAGGAAGAGCTTTACAGAGGCTCTTCTGGAAACTTAAACAGCCCAGCAGATGGTGGAATGTGCTGATCTGTTCCATCAACCTGCCTCCTCGAGGCTGGCCTTCCCCGCCGGCTGCGCATGCTTTTCCTGATGCACGGGCTTTCACCACCAGATGGGCCGACTCCAGGTTCTCCTTGAGGCTGTGGCTGCCGGGAGCTCGGGTGAGCCAGAGATGGCGGGAGAGAGATGAGAGGCGTGTCCATCAGCAGGCCTGGCTTAGCGTGCATGGCGTCGCCTGGAGGACTCCTTCAGATAGACAGCTGAGCCACGTGCCAGACCCTCTGGTCAGTAGGTCTGGGTTTAGGCCAGAGTTTGCATTTCTAGCAAATTCCCAGGTAATGTTGATACTGCCAATCCAAAAATGACACTTGGAAAACCCGTTCTAAACGCAAAAGTTTAAGCCGGAAACAAATCTGAACCATGCAGCAGGCATTGCTGCCGGCCCCACAGGGTCACACACGGCCCTGGCGCCCGGGGTGCTGAGCCCGACTGCTAATTGCAATTGCAGCCCAGGTAAGAAGGACCCACCTGTCAGGCCACAGCTTTTCCTAGTGCTCTGAGATGTCACAAAGCAGGCATAAGGATTAGCAATTCTTCCCAGATTTACGAGATTTTTTTTTCTTCTTCGAGTCTATGATTTCTGGCGCTATCTCAGGTAATACAGGAATTTGATTTAACCCTTTCAGACCCAAACACTGAAAGGTATCTTTGCATAGATTGCTCAGCTATCTATATTCAATGCCTCCTGGTTGCAAGACACTGTCATAAACTGGAGATGCGGGAGAAAAGAATAGGATCTAACCCACGGGGACACGTAGTCACATACCTGGTTAGCTAAGACAAAGACCTCACAAACCTCGCCCAAGAGAGAGACAAGAAACTGCAATGAGGACTGAGAGGCAACGGGGGCTTCTACCTTGAGAAGCAGGTCCAGAAAAAAGTTGCCAGGCACGGTGGCACACACCTGTAATCCCAGCAGCTTGGGAGGCTGAGGCAGGAGGATGGCAAATGCAAAGCCAGCCTTCACAATTCAGCAAGGCCCTACGCAACTTAGCAAGACCTTGTCTAAAAAATTTTAAAAAGTATTAAAGGGCTGGGGATTTGGCTTAGTGGCTAAATGCCCCTGGGTTCAGTTCTTAGTGGAAGGAAGGAAGGAAGGAAGGAAGGAAGGAAGGAAGGAAGGAAGGAAGGAAGGAAGGAAGGAAGGAAGGAAGGAAGGAAGGAAGGAAGGAAGGAGTGGCATTTGGGCATGACCTTGAAAAATAGCTAGAATTAAGGGTTTGGGAAATTGGGGCAAAAAGGACAACAGCAGGAAATTCGCATTCAGGAAGAAAGCGCTGTGTGGAAGAGCTCTTCAGAACGAGGATTCCAGGCGAACCAGACGGCAGGCCATGAGATGAATGGGAAGGAAGACTTAAAAGGTGGGTGTCACGGATTAGATGTGAGGTGTCCCCAGAAGCTTACGTGTAGGACAGCACCAGAATTTCGGAGGTGCAGTGCCTGGGCTCTGAGCCTTCACCTAAGACGGGCACGCATCGGCTTGAATAGATCAAAGGCTGGTGCCTGCAGGCGGGCGCATCCCTGGGCATGTGCCTTTGGGGGTGGCATTTTGTCCCTGGTGAGTGGAGCCCTCTCTCTTCCTGGGGCCGGGTCCTGAGCCAATTTCCTCCCCACACCCTTCACCACTGGGTGCTGCCTCACTCAGGCCCACAGCTGTGGAGTGGGAATGTGGAGTGGCCATCCATGCCCGGGACCTCTGAAACCATGAGCCCCAAATTAACTTCTCCTTTCCTGGGTTGTTCTTGTTGGGCCTTCTGGTCATGGCGGTGAAAAGCTGACTAAGACGGTGGGGCAGCATCCGATCCTACGGCCTCAACGGGCAGGCAGAACAGTGAGGCTGCCTCCGCCCAGGGACGCTGACTGTGTCTGAGGATAAAGCACGGGGACACAGAACGGAGACGCACTAGAAAGTCACCACGGTGGCCCCAGGCGAAGCAAAGCATCCAGAGTGGGCGGAGACGAGAGGAAGGAGGAAAGAATCGCAACGGAAGATGCAAGGAGGGGCCGTCACGTTTGAGGACAAGGACAAAAATGGAGAGAAGGCAAAGATAACTCTGGTTTGCGGCACTCAGGGACTGGCCAGACGGTGGCAGGTCTCCCAGGATCTTCAAAGTGCAGAGAAGCCTTCCCACGCCACAGTGCCTTCCCACGCCAAGCAGCCCTCACACTAAGCAGCACGCTGCTGCAGTCCACAGGGAGCGAGGGAGAGCCAGTGAGGAGGCCTCGCCTTGCCCAGCTCAGTCACCCAGCCCTGCGGTCAGCGGCCATCACACTTACTGTACTTCATCGTTCAATGTAAAACCAAAGTGTCCAAAAGCGGCGGCTGGCCTTACCGTGCACAGCATGCTCTGACAGTTCCATTCTGCTCAGCTCCGCTTTCCAACCGTGCTCGACTGCCACCACTTAGTCCATCCCAGGTGCACTGTAGTCGCCAGTCCGACACACACTGCCTCAGCCCTAGGAATCGGCGGGTGTGCAGGCAGTTCAGGAAGGGCAAGGGCTGTTTTGACCATTCGGGGGAGGGAACGGGTGCGAGCAGAACATTCTTCTTACCCTCTGGGATATTTTAGGCTACTCCAAACATGCAAGATGCCGGTAAACATCAAGCTTTAACATAACGGATGACCACCACGTAGAGAAAGGGGTGCGCCTGTGTTTACATCAACAGATGCCCACGGTGGAGGGCACAGCGCATTCGTGTATCCTATGAGAACTTAGCGCCCTGCAGGGAAACCCACAGTAGCTATGGAATAAATCAGGATGCAGGAGGCGAGGCGCTCACATTCCAAAGGCAAACTTCACTCCATGAAAGAACTTTTTCAATAGGCTTAAGCAGCAATGATTCTCCTAATTCATTTAAGTCACTAATAAAATTAACTAACCAGTTGACAGAACCAGCAACACTAAGTTAAATGCCACGCACTATCAGCTTCCTTTCAATGAGACACGAAGCATGTCAAAAAGGAAGATCTTTCCAAGGAAAGATGTGCCAATGTGAAAACTGTTATTTATACCCAACGTCTTGAAAGCACCTCTTGTCCATCAGAAGTCAGAGCTAAGGCAGCCAGCAGTGATGTCATGTCACTCAACTAGGCCTGACCGGAGGGACGAGAGTTGCCTACTGATGAGCTGGAGAGATGGTTTACCTTCCAGCTCTTCCTCACTTAAAAGAAACAGATTCCATGTGTGCACTTCCCTGGAGGAAAACTGGAAAAACACAACCAAAGAGCAGAATAAAACATGGCCCAGTGTGGGTGCTATCATGCATAGTACCATGATAACTAAGGGCCTTCCCAAATTTGCTCCTCCAACATCCCAAACAGATGAGGGCGTTATCCCTGGGCAGACCACCTGGATCTCCAAGTGAAATGACTCGCCCAAAGCCACATCTCTGGGAAGTGCAGAGCTGAGATTTGAAGGCAGGCTCCTGTGGAGCCAGTGACACCTCTTATCTGCCATCAAAAGCAGCAATCCCAGGAGGTCCACCCACCACGTGGTTTGCAGGTGCTGGGGTCACCAAAATGACCTGGACGCACACAGGCGCTGGGTGAGACAACGCTTCACTCACAGAAAGAAGAGACGGCGGAGTCGGCCTCTGTGATGAACTCCGGCGCGGTGGGCCTTGTCCAGCAGCTGACACAGGAAATGATCAGCGTGCCCCCTCTTGTGCTTGGCAGAGGACCCCACTCCCTCCCTGTCAGGAGCAGACAGCAGTGGGGTTGGCTTGTGCCTCGTGCCACGTGCACACATGGTTATGCAGGACAAGGAAGCACACTACAAGCCCAGGACAGGCCATTACGGGCAGAGACAGGCCCAGCCCAGGCTGCAGGGCTTGAGAGTCCTGAGATGAAGGCCTCTGGAAGGGGCATTCCAGGCCCCTATGCTGCCTTGCCATCGGACCAGGGGTGACAGCTTGCACATGCCTGTCTTTCCCAGTACTTCCTTTCTTAGCTTGTCCCAGAACAAAATGGGAGGAAACCCACAGCCGAGCAGGATGGTCAGTCTCCAGCGCAGCCCTTTACGGAGCCTTCTTCAAAAAGGCGGTTGGCTTCAGCGTGTAGGTTTGGGTCACGGCATGTGCAGCAGGATAGGCAGTGGAGACCGTCAACGGTAAATCTTCCTGGGTGCTCGGCTGTTGAGATCGTCTCCAGTTTCTTCTCCTGATCTGTTTACCTCCCTCCACCTCTGGGTTTTCATTTCGTTCCACCAGTAGCCATGGTAACACCCAGAGACCAAGCACGAGCGGGAGACTGTCGCCAGTGTCTTGAAACGTGGGTCTGCGCCAGCATCTGTCATCGCGGGCCAGGGGCCCACAGCAGCCCAGCAGGCTCTTCTTTCTCCTCTGCACCTCCCACCCACTTAGCGGACAGCGGACGCAAGGACCTTCTGTGGCGCTTGAGATGACTGCCTGCTATGTTCCTGGTAATACACTTGCAGACCAGCCTTTCCATGAGAAGGTCTGTTGACCGTTCGTCCTGATCAGAGGTGACTGCTTAAATCTGGACACTCCCTCCAGCTTCCCTGTACACAGAATATTCCTTGAAGTCTTACCACCATGGGTCTTCTGCCTTTTTCTTGCTAGATCATGAATGCCAAGAGACATGAGATGGAATCCAGAACCCAGCTGGGTTCCGTGTGTCCCCTGGAGCAGCCTGCTCAGATTCCCAAATGTTGGGTTCACCCGGGAAAAATACCGAATTATCGTTTCCCTCGTTTAAAATCAAAGGAGATTACAAAGCAAAGATCATCTGTCTGGAACAAGTGAAAACATAGGGAGTCTGCAGAGATGAACAGTATGACTTGGCATAGGTATGTCTAGTGGTACGTGTAAAAACAGCATAGTCTTTTTTATCTTTATTATATTTTAATAAATTTAATAAATAAATTTAATAAATAAATTTTATATTTTAAGTTGCCTGATTTGGCACTGATGGTTACTATTTAAAGTGATTGAGTTTTTATTGCTATCTCTCCACAAGGACCAATGACTTCATAATCAGCTATAAGCCATAAAAACAGATTACCGTAATCTCAACGGCTTGGGAGGCTGAGGCAGGAGGATCGCTAGCTCACAGTCAGCCTCAGCAACTTAGCAAGGCCCTAAGCAACTTAGTAAGACTGTCTTGAAATTTTTTTTAAAAATTGTTTAAAAAGCTTGGGATGTGGCTCTGTGGTTAAGTGCCCCTGGGTTCAATCCCTGGTAAAACAAACAAACAGAAAACACCGTTTATCTCATTAGGATGCAAATATGCACTGGTCCTATAGTTTTTGACTGCCTGAATTTTTGTTTTATATTTTGGTGCTGGGGATCAAACCCAGGGCCTAACACAGGGTAGGCAAGCGCCTACCACTGAAACCCTGGGCCTTGATCTCCTGGATTGTTGTGGTAGATGTCTTGTGAGTACCTACTAAGTGACAGCCATTGATGCTTTTCACACTCCATCTCGTTCATTCTTCAACCTTATGCAATGTGAATTTTTAGTCCCATTTTACAACAACAAAAACTGAGTCTCAGAGAGAGGAAACAGCTCATCTGAGGTCACAAGCTTCTAGGTGCCAGGCAGGAGTGGGACCCAGGCCTGTGATGATCACACCTGCTTCCTCCCCACCTCCAGCGTTGCCCAGGGCCACAGTGACCTGTCCACCTATCAGCATCTGAGTATTCCCTACGAGCCCTCCCTCTGACCACTGAGCCCCTGGTCTTTGTGTCTCTTCCACTGAGTCTCCCAGGCCTTCATCTCGTCTTTTCCTGATCCGGCAGCATTTCAGACCAGTTGTTTCCTGCTCACTCAATGTGGCCTGCTAACTCTCCTCTGTCCCCGTCTTGGACGTCACCCACCCTGAGGAAACCCTGTACCTGAGGGTCAGCCATGAGGAAGGCCAACTACATGAGGATCATTCAACACCGAGCGCCGACCACCCGTTTAGCTCTCACTATTCTGGTCCCTGGAGACCCAACCTCTCGCCCAGATTCACCCTTTGGCTTCCTCCCAAGCATCTGCTCCTGACTCCTGGCCCAGCCCCCGGCCTCCACCTCCACAAGGAGCTCACATCCCACCATGCTGAAGAGACTGAGGCCCTGTGGCAAGAACTCACAGCTTCCCCTCTGCCCTGTCAGGCCTTTTTCTCCCTCTTGGTTCCGCGGAGAAAGAAATGCTCCATCTTAGAACCTGCGCCGCCCTGACTTGTTCGTCAACAAATGAAATGACGAGGAAATAATCATCCGAAGGCAGAATGAGAGAGACAACCATCTCAATGCCTGGACTTCTTTTCCAACAACTGAACGGAAGAGGGTGAAGAGCTGGAAAATAACTGTTGGAGACTGGAAGAGTCGTAAAAGACGCGACAGCCGAACTCAGTGGACCGACCTTGTGTTGATTCTGATTTGAGCCTGTTATTATTTATGGAAAGTGAGGAAAATGAATAAGGGGCTTTAGATGAGAGTGGGAAATGAGTGTTACCTTTTCAGTTCTGACCATAGGATTGTCGCCATGAGAAACCAAGGTCCTTGCCCGTCCAGGGACGCGCGCTCATCATTATGAGCAGAATGATAACTGGTGTCCGAATTTTGTTCCAAGTATTTTGGCCATCTCTTCCCACTCGGAGAATACACGAAACAAGTTTTGGAAAACACTGATGGCTGTCAGAACTGCGTGATGGGCGATGGGAAATCAGATCTTCTCTACTCTGCAGTGTACTTGAAAATGTCCATCCTAAAAATTTTGAAATCTTTTTTAAATCACTATTTGAAAATTATTTTCCTCCTTTAACATCTTAAATGGTAATTGAGTTGTTCCCTCTCCCTCTGTCTCCACACAAGATCGAGCCTCTTCTGTGACAATTTCTCTGAACAGTCGCTGTTGTGGGGACAGTGTCCTTTCCGTGTCCAGTATGGAGAAAAGGCCCGTATGATCGCTGTCTTTCCAGAGGATACAACCCTTGCCTCCCTCCTCCTCTCACCCCAGATTCTGGTTTCTGCTGCCACAAAACCCTGGCCAGTTGCACGAACCTCAGCTGTTGCTTCCCTGACTTCTCTCTGCAGCCACCCATCTCTCCTCTTCTAGATTATTCTAAATTCTTAACACACATAATCATCCCAACAATCCTACGTGGTCAGTATGATAGTTACCCTTCATCTAGGTCGGGGCAGCTGGAGACAGAGGAGGGCGAGCAATGACCCGCAGAGCAGGCGACTCCGGGGAGCCTCGCGGCTGACACCTCGCCCTGACAAACTGCCTCCTGGTGGAGACACGGCAGGACGCCCCTCCTGCTCCACAGGCCTTGGTGCCCACAATGCCACAGTGACGAGCACACTTGGGACGCTGAGCTTCTGCGTCTCTGCTTGCCCAGGAGGATGGCCTCTCCGCCACATCAGTGGGGCCAGCTGATGTTCAGCAGTCAATAAAACCATCAAGAAGCACATTTCCTTTTAAATAAATCAGTCAGCAAAGGGCCTAAAAGTGACAAGCTAGGAAGCTAAATAGACAGAACAGCTAGTGTGGGCATGCATGCTTTATTTTGTTGTTTCCTAAAAGCAGAATAAATGATTTCTCAGAGATATGGGGCACGTGAAGGATTTTGGGCCATAAAAATTTAGCCTGCAGAGATCCCATGTGCGTAAATCCAGTTATTTACAATGTGAATAGACGGACCACCAACTTCCTCCAACAAATCTATACTTTTCTTTTCAGAAACTTCCCATGGTGATAATATGCAAATACCTACCTGCAGCACAAGTGCCCTGCAGGGTCTCACCTGTCCAGCCTACCCCCACTGTCACGTCCCAAAGCATCCCAAACTCTGTCCGCGATCTCCTAAGCTCCGTGTGGCTCAACACCCACCTTCTATACTCTGTCCGCGATCTCCTAAGCTCTGTGTGGCTCAATCCTCACCTTCTATACTCTGTCCTCTATCTCCTAAGCTCCGTGTGGCTCAATCCTCACCTTCTATACTCTGTCCTCTATCTCCTAAGCTCTGTGTGGCTCAATCCTCACCTTCTATACTCTGTCCGCGATCTCCTAAGCTCTGTGTGGCTCAATCCTCACCTTCTATACTCTGTCCTCTATCTCCTAAGCTCTGTGTGGCTCAATCCTCACCTTCTATACTCTGTCCTCTATCTCCTAAGCTCCGTGTGGCTCAATCCTCACCTTCTATACTCTGTCCTCTATCTCCTAAGCTCCGTGTGGCTCAATCCTCACCTTCTATACTCTGTCCGCGATCTCCTAAGCTCTGTGTGGCTCAACACCCACCTTCTATACTCTGTCCTTGATTTTCTAAGCTCCGTGTGGCTCAATCCTCACCTTCTATACTCTGTCCGCGATCTCCTAAGCTCTGTGTGGCTCAATCCTCACCTTCTATACTCTGTCCGCGATCTCCTAAGCTCTGTGTGGCTCAATCCTCACCTTCTATACTCTGTCCGCGATCTCCTAAGCTCTGTGTGGCTCAATCCTCACCTTCTATACTCTGTCCGCGATCTCCTAAGCTCTGTGTGGCTCAATCCTCACCTTCTATACTCTGTCCGCGATCTCCTAAGCTCCGTGTGGCTCAACACCCACCTTCTATACTCTGTCCTTGATTTTCTAAGCTCTGTGTGGCTCAATCCTCACCTTCTATACTCTGTCCGCGATCTCCTAAGCTCCGTGTGGCTCAACACCCACCTTCTATACTCTGTCCTTGATTTTCTAAGCTCTGTGTGGCTCAATCCTCACCTTCTATACTCTGTCCGCGATCTCCTAAGCTCTGTGTGGCTCACTGCCTCAGGTTCTCACACATACTGCTCCCTCAGCCGAGGGAGTTCATTCCCATGTACTCCTTCGAGACCATGCTGAACTGAAATATCCTAAACCACTTTCTTCTCCATTCTCTGCATTCTCTGAGCTCCTTCGTGACCCTATTGACACTTCTTTCATTCTACTGTGATTATTTGTGTCCACATCTGCAATAGTTTGGATATTGCATGTCTCCCAAAGGCCCAGGTGCTCCAGGCTTCGTCTCCTGGGTGGTGAACTGGGAGGTGCCTGAGTCTGTAAGAGGGGACCGAGTGTTAGTTCTTCAGGTCCTGGGGAGCATGACCTTGGAGGGGAAGGCTCCCCAGCCCCTGGAACTCTTCAGGTCTTGACTATGAGGTGAGCAGTTCTGCTCCATCATGCACTACTACCATGATGTGGGAAGCCCAAAACAACGGGGCCAATGGATCATATACCAGAACCTCCAAAACTGAGGCAAAATAAACCTTTGTTCTTTATAATTTATCTCAGGTAGTTCATCACAGCAATGGAAAACTGACTTACACAACATCAAGTTTTCTGCCTACTGGATTTTAAAATTCTCATAGGCATCCATTATGACTTATGCAGCTTTGTTTCTCTGCACAAAGTAGGTGCCCCACTACATAAAAGATCTTGTTGAGTAAATGAGTAAATCTGTTTTATTCACTTGGCTCTAATTTGAAAACCAGGGAATGGGATATCCCTTGCTCAAGTTCATTTATCTATCACATCACTAACAGCTCAAATGAGCTTCAACAATGTCATACCAAGATCCACCTGATTTAAATCAGTCTAAAATATTAATTATAACACCATGGATGTATGATTTAGTAGGTCCAGAAATGAACATGCAAATCACTACTTGCATTATCAAGTTCATATGCTGATGACTGATTCATGGCTTATGATTAAGGTTTCAAAGTGTGCTCAGTCCACTGTACCTGCATGTTCCACATCTAGTGACTCAACCAACTGCAAATCAAAAGTATCCAGAAAAAAATACACATCTGTACTGAATGTATACAAACCTTTTTCTTGTCATTGTCTCTAAAAAATAAAGTATAAAAGCTATTTACATACATAGATACATTGTATTAGGTATTATAAGTAATCTAACATGGGAGGATGTGATTAGGTTATGTGTAAATGCTACAGCATTTTATAGAAGGGACTGGCATCAATGGATTTCAAGAGTTAATGGGGACTCCTCTACCAACCCCTCATGGGTTACCAGTGACAGTTGTGTAAGAAGGGGGTCTCATTTTCTCAGAATGATGAGCATTGCTCATTAACTTCATTCAGTGTCAGTTCTTCTCAGGAAAGTCTAATGTTGTTCATCATTGTTTATGCTTTTGAAATTTCAGATTTCAGCTTGGAACTTGAGTTCGAGGTAGCTTCCAGGTCAGCTAGAGGGAAGCCGCTGGTTCAATGCTCCTTGAGGAAGAGCTGTACCTTGGGGCTCTTCCTACACCCAGTGCACACCTTCCCTTCTGCACACGAAGGTCTCGGTGTCCTCTGTCAGATCAAATCACCTGTGCTTCATTCTCACAGTCTGATGTTGAAATTATTGTCAGTTGCTTGGTTTTATGTGGCGGTGGCGAGGTAGATCTCAGGGAGCGTAGTCTGACTTACGATTTCCTAATTTCTCTGTTACACATCTCCACACTTACCATTGCATTAACAGGGTCTTATCACACCACAGGACCATCTCAGGTTTTATCAATTAGTGCCAACTGTCTTTCTTTTGAAAAATTTAGATATTAACTTTTGATCACCTATATTTGCAGAATGCTAAGCTTCAATGAAGTTGCAGGTGAATAGTATTAGTTTATGCTCATCATTGCCAAGCTGGTGCCCTAGGAATTCTGAAGAGACACTTCTGTCTTTTTTCATGCATGAACTTTGAGTCACAGAGTCTCTTCATTCATATCTGCGCTCTTTTCCATGTGTACACTCTTCCAAGTATGAATGACATGTTGTAAAGACTGGAAGGAGTGTATTCTTGCACAAAGTGATGCCACCCATCTTGACAGATGTGTGTGTGACAGCCGCATGGCCCAGGTAAGGAAAAGCAGCTTGGGCACATCCTTGACCAAGCCACTGCCCAGGAAGGAGTCGAGCCAGGTCAAGCAAGCTGGGAGGAAGAGGCAAGTTCTGGCTCTCACGACTTCAATTACTGCTTGTGTCAAAGGAAAGAACCAGCTGCTCCAGCACTCTGTGTACCTGCCAAAGAGTCCACGTGAAGTCAGACACAGAGGCATTTCTGTGCAGTTAGAGGAGGTTTGTGTCCAAGTCTTGTGTACAGACATTAATTAGATCCCAGTTTCAATCTGTACTAAGACACTGCTCTCTTGAACTCGGAAATAAATGAGAATTGTTCTCTAGATTAAGTGCACTGCACTTCAAGGAAAAACAGGATTGGGGAATGTAGATGAATTTGTTGTAATTTAACTCTTTCAGAAAGCAGAAAAAAAATTTTAAAAATAGAAAACCAACGTAAGACATTATTATACATCACTGAAATCCACAGATAAGAGTACTAAGTGCAGTGAACTTATTCACACACACAAATATTCAGCCCTTGCTACCTGTGTGATACAGAAACAGACAATGAAGCCCAAAGCCTCAAAGACCTCAGAATCCATGATTTTAAAAGACACATATATTCATTCATAAAAAGGCACTGTTGTGATTATCCACATAGAAAATTGCAAGGAATTTACAAGATAAGAAGCTGGGCAATTAATACGTGAGTTTAGCAAGGACTCAGAATAAGAGATCGTCACACAAAAATCAATTGCATTTCTGTACTCAATGTGATCATGTAGAAGCCAAAATTAAAAGCACAGTATCAATAAGTCTCTTCAAGGAAGACAAAATGCTTAGAGATGATCCTAACAAAACAAGTAGAAGATCCACATGAAGAAAATTTAAAAATGAGAAGTCAAAGAGGATCTTCGTAAATGGAAGGATTACTGTTCATGGATTAGAAGACTCAGAATAGTAATGATGCCAGTTCTTCATGAACCGATCTATAAATATAATACAATTTCAATCTCAATTGCAATAAGATACTTTGTATACACAGACAAATTTCTACATGAAATTTATGTAGAAAATCACAGGCCCTAGAACAGCTGAATTCAACCTAAAAAAGAGAATAAAATAAGGGAAATTACTTCACCTAATATTTCTTCCTGGCATGTAGCCACAGCCCTCAGGAAAGTGTGACATTGGTAGAAGTAAAAATGGGACAGAGAACCCAAAATGAGAGTCACAGGTAGGATAAATTAATTTTTGTCACAGGTGCAAAGCAATTCAACAAATTCCTTTCAAGGAATGGTGCTGGCATTATTAGATACCCCATAGACAAGATGATCAAATCTTAACTTAAAAGTCAAACCTTAAAGTAGCATTAACTTCATCACTGATTTAAATGTGAAATAAAAAGCTGTAAATTTTTTTTTTAAATATCAGAAAATCTTCAGGACCTAGTGTTGGGTAAAGAGTTCTTAGACTTGACACCAAAAGTAAAATTCATAAAAGGAAAAATTCATTAACTGGACTTCATCAAAAACATTTAAATATCTGCTCAGTAAATGATCATATTAATAGAATGAAAAAAGAAGCAACAAAAGTAGAGAAAATATTTATGAACCATATCTGTGATAAAGGACTAGCACCTAGAATATATAAAGAACACTCTCAAAACTTTACAAAAACAATCTAATTAGAAAATAGAAAAACTTACAGAGGAATATTTTATCAAGGAGAACATACAGATGGAAAATAAACACATGAAAAGATGCTCAACATCACCAGTTATTAAAGAAATGGAAATTATAGCCACCATGAGATGTCACTACATACCTGCACTGAGATAAAAATGGTGGCCACATCAAGTGCAGGCAAAGATGTAAACTTGATTTTTCATACATTGCTGGTGAGAATACAAAACAGTACAGCCATCTGAAAACCAGTTTCTTATCAAAATCAACTTGCAACTTCCAGCATCTGACCCAGCAACTGTGCTCTTGAGCATTAATCTCAGAGAAATGAAAATCTGTGTATTCCCAAAGACCTACTCTCATGAATGTCGACAGCAGCTCAATGGATTCTAGTCAAAAACTGGCAACACCAAAAGCCCTCCAGGGGTGAGGAACTGAGCGCACTGGTGCATTCCATGAACACTCTGCAACAATCACAAATGGTCTGCTGCCACTCACAGAAGCCTATGTGAGTCTCAAGGAAAGTACGCTGATGTTCACAGCTGCTCAATTCACCATAGCCAGACTGTGGAACCAACCTAGATGCCCTTCAGTTGATGAATGGATAAAGAAACTGTGGCATATATATATATACAATGGAATATTACTCAGCCATAAAGAATGATAAAATTATGGCATTTGCAGGCAAATGGATGAAATTGGAGAATATCATGCTAAGTGAGAAAAGCCAATCTCAAAAAACCAAAGGACGAATGATCTCACTGATAAGCGGATGATGACACATAATGGGGGGTGGTAGGGGTTAGGGTTAGGGTTAGGGAGGGGGGCAAGAATGGAGGAAAGAAGGACTGTATAGAGGGAAAAGAGAGGTGGAAGGGGTGGGGAAGGGAAAAAATAACAGAATGAATCAAACACCATTACCCTATGTAAATTTATGATTACACAAATGGTATGCCTTTACTCCATGTACAAACAGAGAAACAACATGTATCCCATTTGTTTACAATAAAAAAAAGAACATCCATCAACTGCAAAAAAAAAAAAAAAGGAAAGTACGCTGGATGAACAAATGAGACGCAAAAGGCTACCTATGATTCCATTTATACTTCACGCTAGAAATGACAAAATTACGGATGGAGAGCAAAGTCATGGATCCAAGGGGCTAGGAACAGGACGGGGGGATGGGTGTGGCGACAAGGGAAGATCCATGAGGGAATGGATTTGTTCTGTGTCTTGACTATAGTGACGGCCACACAAATCTACAAATGTGATCAAACCACACAGACTCAAGCACACACCAAGTGAAGGTAAAACTGGAGCCATCTGAGTGAGCAGTGGATGGTGTCAAGTCAACGTCCTGTTTGCCCTGTAGAGGTAGAGTGTTTACTTTAGGGAACACCACGTGGAGGTACAGGGCCCTCTGCATTATTCTTTATAACTCAACATAAATCTATAATTACCCCCAAATAAAAAGTTTATCTAAAACACTACTGTCATTTAATAATCTAAGCAATGCCCACCATAACAGCAAAGAGGCTATGAGTCAAAAAAGAAAGAACTTTCCTTAGGGAGTTCATAAAGAAGATTGCAATTTGTTTAGGAAAAATGGGAGATAAGATACAATTTCATTTACATAGTAAAAGTAGGGAGCCAAACTTTCCAGTTCCTGGTGGAACGATGAGGTGGGCCACTGTCAAGGACTCAGTGGGCAGGCGGTGGAAGGCAGGGCTCTCTGGGCAATACCAACGGCTCAGTGGCAGGGCATTCACCAGCCTGCATTTGAAACAGTCCTATGGGCAAGCAGGGCCCGCCACCCTGTTCTCCAGACTCCACTCCTCGCGTGTGGAGCATAAAGGACTTCCAACGTCACAGCCAAACCTTCCTCCCCTACTCAGCAGGGCATGCCGTGAAGATGGGCACTGTAAGGTCAAGCCCAAAGAGAATCCAGTCTGAGCAGAGGAGCACGGCAGAGAGGAGGCAGGGTGCATTAGGACAGAGGAGTGGAAGATGAGTGAGGAAAGAGGAACCTCGCTGTGTTCCAGGTGGCAGGCCACAGCTTCTGTGAAGGGACAGTAAAGACATGGGCATGTACAAAATAGCTCTGCGTACTGCCAGCACTCCATGTTCAGAGTGTGACTGCCACCTTCAGGAACAATGCATGTCACCTCCTCTGTGCATGAGACCTCACACCCTGGGCCATGGCTGAGCCTGAAACATCCCCAAGGGCCACGCTCTATAGGCTTGGTTCCAGGCTGTGGCGCTGTTTGCAGGTGGTGGGACCTTTAACGAGTTAGGCTGCTGGCAGTGTGCCCTCAAAGGGTCAGGACCCGATCCCCTTCTCCTCTTAAGGCACCAGCCAAGGTGGGAACGGGCCTCCTCGACCACACACTCCCACCATATCCTGCAGGCTTGCCACAGGTCCAAAGCAACGGGCCCGTCAGTAATGAACTGAAACTGCAAAAGCAAAGTCAAAACAAACCTTTTCTCTTGTTAAGCTTACTTATCTTGGGTATTCGTCACAATAATAGAGAGCTGACTAGCACGACATGTTTGGAAAATGAGCCACAATTTCACTACAGACTCGAATAAGGAAATATCCATTTCTCCCATGAATTATTCTTCTCAGAATGAATCTGTTCTTTTATTTTGGAATTACCTTTCGGAACTATTTCCTTATTGTTCATTTTAAATTCCTTTATAAGATAATCTATTTTTCATATTCCATCCTCAATAGAAATGAAGCCTCCTCCTTCATCCACTGCAATTTCCCTTCTTTGTTTTGTCTATAACGGCACCAAATCTAGCATAACACCCTCATCCAAAGAGAATGAGCCTGAACCTTGACAGGTCATGGGATTTCTTTCGTGAGACCACACACAGGGAGGTGGAGGAGCTGAAAGCAGTCAGACATGACTGACCGGCTGGCTAGCGAAGCAAAGGTAGTTCTCTCTCACCTTTGAAGAAGTTCCTTTGTCACACTGAGTCCTCAGTGTCCAGAGGGGGGAATCTTAGACTAAAGTTGGACTTGAAAGTTTTTAAAAGATAGCAAAAAACACCAGAGAGGGTCTCCAAAGGGAAAGACATTCAGTGTGAATAAAAACAACTAAAGACCCATATTGAGCAGGGATGGTTACATAGCTCTCTGGATAAAAGGTCTTTAAAAACTGAATACAAAAGTGCAGTGAGAAAGACTTCATCAACACTAAATGCCAAACCATAGTCATCAATAAAAATTCAGTAATTCCATGACCAAATGTCAGAACCAACTATGACGTGTAGTGTATATGTGTATATGCATGCATATATGTGTTCATATATATATATATTCGAATATGCATATATATTTGAATACATATATCAGCAACAATATTAATTCAGTAACTAATAAAATAAAATGGATTTTGTTTATCTTATGAAAAAATATATTTGTGCTAGTTTCTAAAGAAGGTTATATATTTGGACCTTAGGAAGTGAAGTCAGCTTGGGCTTCATTCTTTTATCTGTTAAATAAATGCAAATGTGGTTCAGGGCAGCGAGACCCAGGGCTCCACTTCCTCACCCACTCCTCCAAGAACTCTTGGGGTCCTGCAACCTGGGAAGCAGTTTACAAGGTGTGAATGTGGCGCAGGCGCAGAATGGAAAACAGGAAGGTGACGAGGGTCTGAAGGTGAGCTAAGCTGGTTCCCTCAGTTTCCCCCGGAGGGACGCTGATTCTGTGTGGACGACATTCCGTTCCCACTAAAGCAAAGGTGAAATGACACTCCCAGTGTCAGGAGGAGGCACACGGTGCCCTGACGGCATAAATGAGGGAGACTGGAGTCAGAGGAAGCAGGGGGTGTGTGAGGACATGGCTGGGGAGGGACAGTGGGGCAGAGGCTGGACCTGAGTGGGCACCGAGTTAAGGCAAGAGCCAGGCTGGGAAGAGCAGCTTCTAGGCAGGCGCAGAGCCTGTGAAGAGCGAGGTGTGCTCAGGCTCTGGAAGGCCGTGCGGCCAGACACGGGGGTGGGCAGTGCCACCAGGCGGGCTTTCAGGCCTTGGGGGGATCTCTGTTTTCTAAGAGCAAAGGGAACTCTGGTAAACAGGCTGGAATAGAGGGTCAGATGGAGCATGATCCACTAAGGATCACCACAACATTCTATACTTACTTCACCCAGATACGAGCTCTATGATTTATGGGCAAGGAACTAGAAAACCTTTCTTACTACCACTTCCTTCCACCACATTAGGTGCTGGAAAGCATCTTTTTGCTCCAGCTACTCATGCTAAGAGCACAAATCCACTCCCAGAGACTGCCTTGCCTGCTTGGGACTTCTGTTTCTCCTTTGAAAAGGAGGTTGAAGGGGAAGGTATTAACAGAAGGCTGAAAAATGGCTTCCCCAGGTCTCCACGTTCTGATCCACAGAATCTTATTTGGAAAAAGCATCTTTGCAAGCGTGATTACGCTAAGGAAATTGGTGTGCATCTCCTCCTAGATCATCTTCACCAGCCTAAGTGCCATCACAGGGGTCCTAAGGAGCGGGCAAGAGCCACTACCCAGAGAGAAGAACCGCCAATGTGGACGCCAATGTGGCTCCTGGGGGAGCCAGGAGAGCAATGGCGTGTCATGGGGTGGGCAAAGATGACGGTCACAGACACTGGGAGAGGCAGGCGGCTGGTTCTTCCAGGTCCATGGAGGGAGGACAGCACAGGGACAGCAATTAAAGTGTTGGAACTCCCCCTGCCAAAACTGTGAATGAGTACATTTCTGCTGCTCAAAGTCCCCGAGTCTGTGGCACTTTGTTAAAGCGGCCATGGGGAGGAAATGAACACAGATTTGGGTGCCAGAGTGGGATGGCACCTAAAAATACCTAAAAACAAGGAAATGACTTTTGGCGGATACTGCAGAGAGACTGGAAGACTTTTGAGGGATGAGGTGGGTTGAGGAAAGCACTCCTGCAAAGATCAGTAGTCCCCTTTCTAATCCTGAGGACATCAACTGTCGCATCATACAGTGATCAGTGCGGCTGGAATTGCCGACCTCTAAGAGAGGGTTAGCCTGATTATCTGAGTGGCCCTGAATGGACTCACGCTCATCCTTATATGAGGGAGACAGTTTGGGACAGATAAACACACACCAAGGAGGTAATGGGAAGATGGGACACAGAGATGGAGCAAAAGCCAAGGAAAGCTCCAGGCCCATAAGCTGGACAAGGCGAAGGACTGGTCCCCACCTGAGCTTCTACAGGGAACCCCATCCCACCCTGCGTACTTCGTGGTTTTTGACTTCAGGCAATCAAGACTGTGAAGGGGCCCGTGTCTGTTGTTTCAAGTGACCAGAGATAGAAATTACTTCTACTACAGCCACAAGTCAACCAATACTAACTGTGGTGCAAAGAGCAGGTTCTGCCACAACAACAGCTGGAGTGTGACAAGTGGCTTTGGAGCTGGGAAGTGGGTAGACATTGGAAACCTCGGAATTGTGGTAAAGGACTCCATTGCCTGGAACGGACTGCGGGCAGGAACACTGGTGTTAAGGATGCTCCGGGCAGGGTCATGGGAGGCAGCGAGCAGCGCCATGAAGAGGCTCCTGCCTCTTAGGGGGCGACCATCACGAGGACCAGGCCAGAGTGGCAGCAGTGCTGAGGCAGACCCCAGCACCACCTCAGAGGCAGCAGAGCATATCACTGCAAGCTGGGAGAGGGGTGATTCTTGTGAAATAGATGCATAAACTTGTGTCCCACGGTTGCATGAAAAGCAAAACTGGTAATGAACTTGAACATTTAGAGAGGAGATTTCCAAGCAAAGTACTAAAGGTACAGATTTTTTTTTCCCCTTGATGATTATAGTAAAATTCAAGAGGAAAGAGATAAATCGAGCATGTGTTAAACAAAAAGGAACCAGGACTGGTAACTACAAATCCCAACACTACACACAGCTAATGTGACTCTAAAAAATGTGGAGAAAACAAAAACAAACAACAAAAAAGGAATTAGGACCTGATGATCTGAGAAACTCTCCAGTCTATCTATATCGTGAATGATGCCAACATTAGATTTACGGCTAAGAAAACATGGTGTGGAGTTAAGGCCAAGTGTGGATGAGTGAAGAGACTTAAATCTACTCAGCCTTCTCTGGACAAGTTAAGAGTAGAGACAGGACTAGCCCGTAATGACCTGTGGAGGACAGTCAGTTTCATGGTGAATACCCTGTGACAAACACAGGAGACCGAGGAGGGTTTGACGATGTCACACCAGCACAAGCATTGCCAGCGTGGACTGAGCGAGACAGGCACGAGGTAGGTTCGGGGGAAAGGCTGACGATCGCCCAAAACTGTTGACAGGAAACAGGTCGGTAAAGCATCTCCCCTGCAAATAAGTGCTCCCTTTCAATAAAAAGGAGTAACTGCCACAGGGACAGAAGCAGAGCTGCGGACTCAGAGGCAGGACCCGTCCTGGGTGTTCAGAGCAGGTGCTCAGGCACAGAAGCTGACAGTCTTAGCGCGGAGGATGTGCCCCGCATCACGTGGCACGCCGCCTTCTGGATTCTCCGGGGACAAGTGACACCTCCCCCTTCATCTTCTCCCTTGTGTTATGGAATGTCTACCTGCTACCCTATGTCCACCCCACCTTTAGATTTTGGAAGCAGATGACTTGTTTTCTGCTTCCACAGTTCACGGATGGAGGGAAAGTTCTCCCCTAGGATCTTGGGGTGGGGTGGGGGAATTTATGCTGGATGATCCAGCTGGTCTGTAAAAAAGCAGCCACATGTAGCCCTCTAACAGAGGAGGAGGGAGGCTGGGGATGACACGCAGGTGAAGGCTTCTGAAGACGAGACAAAAGGGTGAAGCCACAGGCCAAGGGGTGCCAAGAGCTGCCCCAGCTGGAGGAGGTAAGGAATGGGTCTGTCTGCAGAACTTCCAGAGGGAGTACACCTGGTCTTTCTGGCTTCAAAACTGTGATATAATACACTTCTATTCTTGTATGCCACTGTCAGTGTTGATTTCTGACAGCAGTTACAAGGAACTTATATAGGACTCCTCAATTTTAAAAACCAGGACCTGTGATACGATGACAGTAGGTCCTTAAATAACCTGGGTCTAGGGTCCAAGTGCTGTGGTACACTCCTTTAGTCCCAGTGACTTGGGAGTCTGAGACAGAAGGTTCACAAGTTCAAGGTCAGCCTCAACAATTAAGTGAGACCCTGTCTTTATCAAAAGGGCTACGGGTATACCTCAGCAAAAATGTGCCCTGGAGTTCAGTCCTCAGTACTGATGACAATAACAGTAACCCTGGTCTCCAAATGACCACAGATTCAAGTTAGTGGTTCTGATAAACGTAATGCCACCTTAAACTTCCTTCACAGAAAATTAGGGTACAGAATAAGAAAGCCAGTGCCCAGGCTTTCTCTACAGTGTTCAGACAGCATTATACATATGTATATATCTTGTAAATTTTGCTTTTTATTATATGATCAAGTGTCGCACGAAAGGGGCATTCTAACAAATGTGTCCTCGAGTGACTCTGTTGTGTGAAAATCCGGCAGACCATCCACAGAGATCCAGACACAGTGGTGACTGCACTGTTTCCATACCCCACTGCTACCTGCCTTTTATTCTATTTTTCCGAAAGTCTGCAGAGGACAGACAGGAGCTAGGAGGAACATCGGGGCCTTCTCAGCCCAGCCCTGGGCCGCTCTCCTGGCTCCACCACCTTCCACGTGTTGGCCCTACGGAGACAGGTGAACAGCTATGTTCTGCCCGCCTCTCTGGGCTTCAGCTTTAAAAGACCAACAAACTGCATTTGATTAAAGAAAAAATATTGAGAGAAGAGGAAAAGGCATGAATGTTGCCAAAAGCTGAAGACACTGAGAGGGACGCTGATCCTGAAGACCCTTGCCAGGAAGACCACCCGCTCTCAAACCAACCAGAAGCCCGCTGGGTGGAAGTCAGAGCTGCCTCCTTCTCTCTGCTCCCAAGATCAGGACCCTGATTTGAAGGGATGCTACAGGGCAGTTGTGGGTTCTGTTAATTAAAAGTCCCTGCACTTACCTGCCTGGGTGGTGCTGGGTTGTCAGGCATGCAGGAGGTGCAGACTGAAACGATTACCTGTTGGGCAATATTGTCTGGGAGATTCTTGCAAAAGCAGCCCACTGGATGAGAGGCCCCAAGGGTGCATTCACCTAGGATTCTGTAATTCCACTGCCCGTAGGAGGAGGGGTAAGGCAAGTTTACAGTCCATAACCTTTGAAGATCTGTTCATTCACCGCTTGGCCTTCCCTTTTTCCAGACTGAATGCGTGTGTGTCTGTATGCATGTGTGTCTGTATGCGTGTGTGTCTGTATGCGTGTCTGTATGTGTGTGTGTGTGTCTGTATGCGTGTGTGTCTGTATGTGTGCATGCACACCTGAGGACATACTTTCTTTCCCCCTTGCAGGTAGTGCTATCCTGGGACACTGGAGCACTCTTGACCTTCCCTCACTCTTCCCGTCCCTTTGACATCCCCCATCACAGAGTCTAGTACAGAAACCAGTTCTGGGTCTGGGTTTCACCAATTATAAGCAGAGATAGACAGTGACAGCCTGCTTTCTGTTTCCCTGCTGACTCCCCAGCTACAGGCTACCACCTGCTTTCCTAAATGGTGACCTTCTCAACCCCTCCGCCTTTCCAAACTTGAGGATTCTCTCCCACATGACTACTATAAAGTCGATAAAGTCACAGGGACTGAACTTAGCTCTGTAATGAAGTACCAGTCCGGTCCTCCGGGGGATGGCATCCTCAGCCAGCTAGAGCACACATTCTCCTGCTCCGGTATTCTCTAGCCAACCCTATAAGCAAGACAGCAGGACCCCAGGACAACTCTGAGCCCTCCTCTTTGGCTGTGCCTGATAAAAGAGAAAAGCTATATGGAGATCAAAGCACTAGTTATTTGAGGACTTCAGTATCAAACTACTGTTTTTTCTAACATTTCTTCTGCTTCTGAAATAGCAGAGTAGCTATTATTTCCTCCAGTGCTGGAAGTGTTCCACCAATTACCATTTTCTGGACATGACCCTTTATGTCTCTGGCTCCCACTCATGATATAGAAAAAAGTCAGTTCTCTGGCAGTGAGTTCCAGGTATTCCATCAAACCCACAATTCTAATATGGCTCTCCTTTTTAGAAAGAGAGACTTGTAGGGTACAATTAATATGAATTATCACTCAGGAAACACCACCCCCAAACACCACAAAATGGTAGGACCTAAAGGGCACACTATCCAAAACCCGTACCCACAGCTACTTACACTGGCTTCCATCAACTCTAGGGCCCTTGTCTGTGCAATTTTGACTTCAACTATCCTGGGAAAAAATTTAACAAAAAGTAGTTTTAATCAATATGCTAATTATATTTCTGAAACAAGCAAACAAATTAACAAAGGTTTATTTGAGTACCTTTTAGTGATGCACATGTGGATTCTAAAGTCAGGATCTTCAAGTTAAAATTTAGCTGGCATCTGGAAATTGGAAAATGTAATGTTATACACTATGCTTGTTTCTGGTTTGTTTTGTTTGTTTGTTTTTTTCTCAGTACAGAATGAACAATTCATTCACTAATGGACATAAATGTACTGAAATCCCAAAAGGTACATGATCATCACCAATACAAGTGACTGGGATGTATTTTCTTCATATAAAAATCCCACGTAAATGCTGAATGATGACAAGCCGCCATCTGAAGTCTGATTAGGGAGGCAGAGTGTTTGTGTTCGGCTGCAGTGGTTACTCTGCTTCTCATCTCTGAACAACCATGAACTTGACTCTAAACAATAACTGACTATTTGCAAATGCTTTCATATTTTCAAGCTCTAACATTTTATACTAGCCTTGGCAGTTCTTATTGAGGCCATAGTTTGAAAAAAGTCACAAAAGTTCGAACTTTAACAGTTAGTGACAGAAGTATGGGATCGGTTTGGCTTCCTCGGCTCCATTAACAACATGCTTCGAAAGTCATGACCAACCAGTAGGTGCACGTGAGTATACTAAGCCTAACAGGTATGAACATGGGCTATTGATTAGCATAGAGTATATTCAACTCCGTCATCCCCAAAGGCTAAATGCCTACAGCTTTCAGTCAACAAAGCAACCCAGGTTCTGTCACGTGTTAAGGTAGCTCAACACCCGAGGGGTCCTGGGGAGTCGGACTGGAGGCTACCATCCTGTGTGGATTCCTTGCAGGTCAGAGTGCAAGCTCTTACAAAGGCTCTAGGGGCACTCCTCCTGAGGAAGCCACTGTCCCCACCACAGGCTTGAGCACAGCAGGTGCTCTGCGTCTCTGGGGGGAGCTGCAGTCTGGACTCTGCCCAGCCTGTCTCTGGCCTGGCTCACGCACAGATGTGCAGTCCCAGTCTCTGAATCCATGTGTGGTGGGTAGGGGAAACAGGAAGGGAGGGAAGGACCTTGGCTGAGACGCTGCAGAGGCCCCTCTCCCTCCCCAAGCCTCAGGTGCATAAAATAGCAGGAGGGTTTGGTAGGGGGTTCCCTGAAGAGTGAGCCAACCCCTTCCCATCTGGCCCAGCCCTTGCCCAGTGCCACTCCATGAAGAGAATGGAAATTCGGGGGTGTTGGCACCCTCTTTCTCTCAGTGGCTCCATGCTTAAAAGTACTGAAATGAGTAAAGAATTCGTTCTTTCAGGCTAGCTCACTGTCCTGATTGACCACCATGACACTCAGAAGCTTCCTTACAGGTCTAGGGGGTCCTCTGAGGACCTAGGTAGTATCATCAGAAAGGACAGTTTGGACAGCCACTTCCCCACCCCTGCCAACATACCTCCTGGTCTCTCCAGAATGGTGGCTTCTTCTGTTTTATATGCTGAAGTTCTGCAAGTCTTCAACTAAAGAAAAGGTTGCTCAAGGAGACTTCAGTGCCTGAAACGCAGCAGAGGTCAATAAACACTAGTCACTGTGAATACTGTAAATTCAAAGTCTCCTGGACTAGTAGTTCTGATTTCCAGCTCTAAATCATCGTCCCATTTTGGGGGAAAACCCCGACACATCCAGGGTGCTCCTGGCGGATGGTTGACGGCTGGCTCTCTGTCACCCCAGCACGTGGGAGCTCGGCCGGGGAGGGTTAAAGAGCTTGACCCAGCCTGCAGCCTGTGCGAACCGTCATCTTCTACTCCAGGAGCGGGAGGAGAGGGAAACGCTTCACGTGGACACGCTGCTTCAAGGGCTATTTTCCTCTTGGTTGTAGTCATATTAAAGCCACACAGTCAGCCTACTGGACCCTGCAGAGAAGCGGCAGAGTCCGAGCGGCGGAGAGGCAGCCTGGTGGGTTGGAGCACCGAGGCAAGCAGGGCCGCCTGCAGAGCTTCCCGTGCCAGGACAGCCCGCCCGAGGTGAGTCAGGGCAGGCCCATCTGTCACCCCACGGCAACCCAGGCTGCACGCTGCGCAAGAGCTGCACCGGTGCCCAGCACCCGGCCGGCTGGGCATGCGCACTCCAATGACTTCCCCCTCCCACTTCCTGCAGAGTGGAGAAAACCGAAGCAGGGCAACCCTGAATGGCCCTCAGGACTGACCAATAGCGTTAGTATGTTGCCAAACTCTGATTAGCGCAAGTTTGGACCAATAGCAGTGACCCAAGTGCTATATAAACCCCTATCCTAGCACATTAGGGTCCAGAAAGTTTGCTGTTGCTCTCTTTCTGTTTATGTTCAGTCAATTCTGCTATTATACTCCTTCATTGTGCTCTGTGGGTTTGGGTTTTTTTTTTTTAAGTTTTTGGTGAAAATAATGCCCTTTTCCCCCTATTTATTATTTTGTGGTGCTCTACCATCTTTTAATCCAAAACAAGCACCCAGAAACAAGAAACCGACCCTGTGTTGCTGGGGTCTGCGGCCCTGTTAAAGAGCGTGGCCAAGCAGGAATTGAGTTCATCTCAAAACTGGTTTTATAAGCCTACTGTGAAAGTGCACGTCAGAATGGGACTTTCTCACAGTGACTGTGATTCCTGTAGAAACTCCAAGACAGTAATGTGCATTTTACAGACAAGGAGACAAACTTCAGAGATTCCAGTGTCACTTCCAGACCACAGCCCAGAAGGTGAACCCTACCTACATGTTAGCCACAAAGTTCCCACATTGACTCCCTACTCAACAATGCGTTTTCC
Organism: Sciurus vulgaris; assembly: GCF_902686455.1. Taxonomy (NCBI): domain Eukaryota; kingdom Metazoa; phylum Chordata; class Mammalia; order Rodentia; family Sciuridae; genus Sciurus; species Sciurus vulgaris. The sequence goes on from NC_136467.1 coordinate 154,331,822, forward strand.
ACTAAGTTCCAATCTGCATGAGTGAAACAGTATCTGTTCTATTATTTATTCTTTATATCAGCTACCCCAATAAGCAAACACAAATTACCAAAATAGGAGTTTTCACAAATAGTCAAAGCAGAATTGTAAATGAAAAAAAAAAAAAAAAAAACCCTAAGAAGGGTGTTAAACTGGATTTGCCTGTTTTTATTAGTTCACAGGATTAATTCCCATGATGTGCTTCACGTGGCTTCCTCTTTTCTGTTCCCTTCAGCAACCTCCACCTGCCACTTTAACCCCTGTTCTCACTCTGGGCTGCAACGAGACGTCTGAGCTAAAGAGATCGCACATTGAAGCAATGTGGCACCTTGTGGAATTCCCGGGGTTGAACTCAGGGGCACTCAACCACTGAGCACACCCCCAGTCCTTTTTTGTATTATATAGATTCAGGGTCTCACTGAGTTGCTTGCTGCCTCGTTTTTGTTGAGGCTGGCTTTGAACTTGAGACCCTCTTACCCCAGCCTCCCAAGCTGAAGGGATTACAGGCGTGAACACCATGCCCAGCACTCAACTTTTTTCCTTTGAATTATCAGTGAGCCCTAAGTTTACTGAATAATTGACTGAATTATTATTATATTATTATTATTATTATGTAGTAGAGATTGAACCCAGGAGCGCTCAACAGCCACATCCCTAGCTCTTTTTTGAATTGCACTTTGAGATAGGATCCTGCTAAGTTGCTTAGTGCCTCGCTTTTGCTGGGGCTGGCTTTGAACACATAGTCTTCCTGCCTCGGCCTCCCTAGCCACTAGGGCGATTTGGTCCCTGAACAGTTGAGCCCACCAGGGGGGTGCATTTCTTGGGCCTCCTCAACACTTTGGCTCTCACTGGTTAGTGCCACTCCAGTTAACCACTCCCCAGAAAGTAATGTCCTACAGCTTCTCTATGACCGTCATGGTCAGGTGAGAGCCCCATTCACTAGTGGCCCACTGAACTGAAGTTTAAGGGAGTCTCAGTTCCCAGGATAAGTGGCTAGCTTGCAATCCACTAAGACAGACATCACGTGGCTCCACACCTAACTGAAATGTAGACTTTTCGTTCCCCATAGGGATACAGCCGCCTCAGTGAAGATGTGGCTGACATTTCTGAAACCCAAAGATACCACTGATACAAACACACATCTAAGGTTGCTTCTCCAGACTGCCAACTTGATAATAATGTCATGAGGAAGTATTGTTCATGTGGCTCAAGAAAAAGACTAAAGATATCCAAATTATTTCTGGCCAGGACCTGTTACTTGGAGTGTAAAGATGTGTGCGAAAGAGGCTGCTGTCAGCCCAACAGGAAAAGCTGCTTCCCCTTGTTCCCTTTGTATAAGCATTTGACAGCACAAAGATGCTCATCCAAAAGGCTGTGTCCACTTTGCCTTTTACATTTTGCAACAGTCAAAATAAGACCAATGGCAACCAAAGGTGAAAAGTGCTTGCTTCAGGTGAGGTCTGCGAAAGGTCTACAGGCCTCCAGAGCTGAGAAGCCTTGCAGCTTTTGATGGTGGGCCACGCTCTTCAGGGTTGCCCAAGTGTCTGCAGCTCTGCCAGGGGCCATGGCCTCTGGTGCTGCCATAGTAGTCACGTGGGCATGCCTTCAACTGCTGCAGCAGCGCTGGGGCCCCTCGTAGCACCACACCCCTCCCACGTGTTGCAGCTCCTGATGGCGGAGGCACAGCCCACCCCATGCTTCAGCTCTTAATGTGGGGGCTACTGCCCCCGTGTTGCAGCCTTTAAGGAGTCGGGGGGGGGGGGGTCTCCACCTCTCAGAGCTGCAGCTCTTAGTGGGAGAGCCCTTGCCCTGCCACAAGCTGCAGCACTTAAGGAGGGAGCTGTAGCCCCCCACCCCCGTGTTGCAGCTCTTATGGGGGCTATGCCCTCCAGTGTTGCAAGGAAAGCGTTGCAGTGTACTCCGACAGCTCGCCACCAATTTCTTTGTTTCTAGGTTCTTGTCTTATGAAAATAAAACCCACACACCAGAGTGACCTTCACAGGATCTATTGAGAAAAGAGGATAAGTTTTTTTGACCAGTATGTCCCGAGCTAGGAAATTTATATAGCACTTGGGGTCTCTGCTAGAGCTCTAAACTTATGCTAATTAGGGTTTAGAAGCTAACCTATTGGCCCACTTTTATGCTAATTAGGGTTTGGAAAATCACTAACGCTATTGGTCAATTCTTGAGTCCGGACATTCACCTCTGCCCCACTTCCATTGTCCCATTGCAGGTGAGAAAGCGGAGCCTGAAGCGGGCACACGGGGCTGCAGCAAGCATCCACTGGGTACCCGGCCTGGCCCCCAAAGGGTGATAGGAGACCCGCCCCAGCCGCCACTCCGCTGTTCTGCTGCCGCTGCTCGGCAGGAACCAGTAGACTGACTGCCTGGCTTGGCAGCCGGGGAGCCCCGTCACCAACATATTCTTCACAAGCCAAAGTTCCGTTTTAGGAGGAGACACAGTGGCCTGGGGTTCACCGTGACAAGAAGTTCCATTTGAAAGTCCTCTTATGTTCTTGTAACTTAACCTCCCGTGACAGACGCGGCTCACAGCAGGCCACCATGGTTCCACCCCGCGGGAAGCACAGAGAGCATCCCCAGCATTCGTCCTCTGGAAATTACGCGAGAGACACTGCAGTTCCAGGACTGTAATTAATTTCATTAAATCACAGTTGGGAGAGTGATTATGCTCTGAATTTAAAGGTCACTCCCTGCAAGGATTTGCAAAGGAAAAATCCCTATCCTCACGTTACCTCATCAATCCTGATAGCACCTCCCATGAGGCCGGCTGACAATCACTTGGCACCTCTCGGGGTCTCTCTGGGGAAGCACACACTTTCAATTTTGCACCCGCAGATGCTTTTCCTAAGACCGTTTCCCTCCCTCTGTCCCTGGGATGAGCGCAAGACCATCCCCACGTGACCCTAACAATTGCACAGGCCCCACACTCACAAGGGCCCCACGATTGATTTAATTAATGGTGTGATGTCATACTCTTGGAACCCCTAATAATTTCTGAACAAGGGGCCAGTTTCATTTGCACTGGACCCCACGGTACACATGGGCAACCCAGATTAAGTTAGAACTGGGATGCCAACAAAGAAGCAGTCCAACAGGGCATCCCCACAACCTCTCAGGAATCACCTTCCCAAGGTGTGGGGGTCTCGTACTGTCGGCCCAGCCCCCTGGGTGCTTCCCCGCATGGCCAACGGTGACCCAAAACTTGTTTTGGTACCTCAAGTGCATAAAGTTCTGACGTCACATCAGGCAAAAAATTTCAAAGCTAGAGCTCAAATTCCCAGGTTCCCTTTTCCCTTCTTGGGCAACAGAAATGGCAACTTCCATTAGAAAGATACCCAGAAAACTCACAGTAAACATGTTGTATGAGTGAGAAAACTTAGTGATTTTGAGCCCCGAAATGTGTTGGGTTATTTTTCCCCTTAAACTTAGATTCAGAAAGTCCTATTGACACCTGAGTACAACACGTGACTCCTCTCTCCCAGACTTAAGGCAGCGTCTGAGTAAAGCGGCTGGCGGACAGTAGAGCTGCTCAGCCTTACAGCACACTCTCCAGTATACAGAACTTAGCAGCTTGCCGGCAATTTTCTTGGAGGTTCTTCTCTAATTCATAGGAAAAAGCTCTTAAACTAGAATAAGTGGGTGTAAAAGTAAAATTCATTATATACAACTAGCCCTGGAACTCACACACAAAATAGAGCCAAAGCCCATATCAGATGTTCACCACCAGACCCGCTAGGTCTAGGAGTTTAGACAGCACTTAGGTCCCTGCTACTGGTCCAGACTTATGCTAATCAGGCTTTGGAAGAAGTAGCAATGCCATTGGTCAAAACTTATGCTAATTAGGGTTGCTCCATTCTGGTTGACCTGCTTCCATTTTTCTCCTTGCAGGTCAGGAAACTGGAGGTTGAGCACGTGGAATGGTTTATGCCTGCAAATTCCAGGCTGCAGTGCTGTGCAGATTGGGCTTCTGCAGCAGGTGACCCTGCCGTGCCCACGCCTGGCTGCGGAAGGGTCTACCCCTTGGCTGGCAAGCAGCACCTCTGGACCAGGACACCTGCAGGGTGGGCTCTGGGCATGCGGCCTTGGGCCAAGCCTGCAACCCTGCTCCAACCCACCCGGGCTGCAGCTCCACCGCTCCACTGCTCCGCTGCTACTTCTCCACAGGGACCCATAGGTGGCTGCACGACCTGTCAGCCAGGGAGTTCTGTCACTATGCTCCGATTCTCACAGCGTCCTTTGTGATGCTCCGGGTCCCGTGCAGGGTCCCGGGAGAAAAAGGCAGGGTGCCTGGGAAGGCACGGGGCAGTGGAGCGTTTATTAGAATGGAGGGAAGACTGCTCCACAGACCCCAGGGGTGGAAGCCCACTGGCTGTTACTTCTCTCCTGCAGCCCAATTATTCTCGGAGCCACAGAGAACAGCTTGAGCAGGGCTCATTGTAAGGGCCACCACGGCAAAGAAACGTGCATCAGAGAAAAAGCATTTCACTGAATTTGTATGTCCTTCCACCCCTGCCGTTTTGTTTCTCAAATACACAGCAAGAGCAAATAGCTTCTTTTTAGGAATGAGGAAAAAAGGGGAGAGACAAAATGACCGGCAGTCACTGTCACTTGTCCTGCCGTGAACTAGGGAGGTCAAGCAGGTAAACAGGAGTTTAACAAAATGTTTGGTAAGCTTGGGAGATGCAGCATCTTAAAAACCCCACATACCTGGCACCCAACTCTGTGCCAGAGGAGGAATCAAGGTCAGTGTGCATTGACTGGAGCAGCTATGCAAGACGGGTCCCAGGCTGCCTGCTGGTGGAACTGCTGCAGGGTTGTATTGCCTGACCACAGCTTCCAGAATGATCAGGGCACGGTGAACCACGGTCTATCAGCCAAGTGACAAAGATTAAGTGAGAACCTGATTAAAATGCTAATTGGGCACATACCAAGATCAGACCAGATCCACAGCTATCACTAAGAAAATACTTGCAGAAGCAGCACAAAGCATCCACCTAGAGAAAGCCCCAGATTGACTCGCTGCATGAGACAGTATCCTGCATGTTTGAAAGTGCAATTATTGGGCAATATTTAGAGGAAAAGTATATAGCCAAATAAACTTCACTGTCAGGTATATTCACAGTGCACTTGATTCAGAAGGGAGGTACAGTACTGGTGTGCATTTCATTGATACACTAATGTTGACAGAGAAATGCCAGGACAAAATGTAATTTGGAAACCAAAACGTGTTCTAAGACTTCCTGCTGATAAAGAAGAAGCATGCTTTGATTCATGTAGAACTTTCCTCCCTTAAAAATCCACCATGAAAATCAAAATTAATAGAAATCCATGGTTTACTAAGTGGTAATTTAGTTAAATTTGTTGTAGCAAGCAGAATAGGAAAGGAAAAAAAAAACTAATCATTTTGTGAGTGAAGTCTTGCAACTGTTATGTAAAGACATAGAAATAAGAGCAGCAGCCTTCTGCTGGTGACATCTGAAGCCATTTGAGACACCAATGCAGAAAGAGGATTTTTGCTTGAACCCTCTCACCTCCCTTTCTGTGGCTTTCTGTCTTCACTAAACCAGCACATGGTCTGTGGAACTCAACCCCACTTATCTGAAGGTTTTCACTGCAGCTGGTGCTTTTGGGTTTTCAAAGGGAATAGAAAGGGCAACATCAGACTAACATCCGTAGAAATTCCCCATTGTGGCCTCTTGGTTGGAGAATGTCCCCAGGTGGCTGCCTGGGAGCACGGCATCCCAGGCCCCTGGACACTCATGCCTGCCCCACTGCACGTGAGCATGCACAGGGCTTCCTGGAGCTGTGAGTGGCAACTGTGGGATGAAGACCACCTTCCTACCACAGTGCCAGGCCAACTTGAGGAAGCACCTGAAAAAGAGCGAGTTAGAGCCACAGCACAGCAGTGACGGACATGGGCTGAGTCATCCAACCCAAGGGCCATCTAAAATCTGCCTTTCTGCAACCATCATGGAAAGCAGTGTGGAGACTCCTCAGAAAACTTGGAATGGTACCACCATTTGACCCAGCTATCCCACTCCTCGGTTTATACCCAAAGGACTTAAAATCAGCATACTACAGAGATACAGCCACATCAATGTTTATAGCTGCTCAATTCACAATAGCCAAACTATGGAACCAACCTAGATGCCCTTCAACAGATGAATGGATAAAGAAAATGTGGTACATATACACAATGGAATATTACTCAGTCTCAAAGAAGAATGAAATTGTGGCACTTGCAGGTAAATGGATGGAACTAGAGAATATCATGCTAAGTGAAATAAGCTAATCTCCAAAACAAAAAGGTTGAATTGTTTTCTCTGAAAGGCGGATGCTAATCCACAATAAAGCGGGGATAGGGAAGAGTAGAGTTACTTTATACCAGGTAGAGGGGAGCAAAGGGAGGGGAATGGGTATGGGGGTAGGAAGGATAGTAGAGTGAAACAGACATTATTACCTCAAGCACATGTATGACTGCATGGCCGATGTGATCCTACAATATGTATAATCAGAAAAATGAGAAATTATACTCCATTTATTTATGATTTATCAAAATTCATAAGTGTATTCTACTGTCATGTATAACTAATTTGAACAAATTTAAAAATCTTAAAAAATGAAATCTGCCTTTCTCTCTAGTCCCCACATCCACCAAATGTGGATGGTAATAATACATAGCACATCATAAACCAAATAATCCTCATGTGGCATTTATGGGTTTTCTTGCACATGACAGGTTAGCAATGTTTGCCATTATGATTACAGGAAATTCTTTCTCTTCTGGGAAACAGACATCTTGAGCCTCTTGGCTCCTGCACGCTTGTAAGAGGCCCGGACTTCTCCTTGTATGAGTCAGATCCTACCAAGTAGGTGAATAGATGTGGCTACCCCAACACTGGACAGAAGGATAAAATATCAGCTGCTGGAGAGAGGTCAGGAAGAGGCAGCCGTGCAGGAAGAGTAGGGAGAGAACGAGGTTCCAGGTCCAGGCCAGGACGAGCGCTAACTCACTGGTGGGAGGATCGCTGCTGGAATCCGGTTCACGGTTAGCACCTGGTTATCACTCCTCAGTGGGGTTCAGACATTGTGAGCCTCACCCTCTAGGCGGCCCGGGAAATGCTGGGCTCCAAACCACCCACTTAACAGGTCTGCCTGGGCTGCCTAGGAGCACTCAGGAAGATCTACAGAATGTCATTCTATCCAACCAGGGAGGCCCGGCCCTTGTGGATCTGAGCTGCAGTTCAGTGGATTCTAGCCAGGTAAAATGTGGGCAGCTCGGTCCAAGAGGTCTTCTAAATTGTCTCATTTCCAGGAGTCATGGTCTCCTGGAAATGCAATCTGAGATTCCAGACCTGAACTTCCTCCACCTGGGTACGTGCAATGCCATCCTTCAGCACCACTAGCTCTGTTGGGTTTTTTAGGTGAGATGATAAATTTCCTGATCCTTCTGGTCTACCAAACTACCCATGGGGCGGGTAACTCCTGGGGGAGCAAGGCTGACTACCCCAGGAGCTCACAGTCTCACAAGAAGACTAATGGGGACGCTGAAGATTTTCAATACGATCGCATGTGTAACAAAGCCATGGGTGGGGGTGGAGCAAGCACCCGAGATAGCAGTGACATCTGCCTGGGGGAGGCTTGGAAGGTTTACATAAAAGCAGTGATCCTTGTATTACATCTCAAGGATGAATAGAAGGAAAAAAGGGAACGGAATCCTGGACAGGAAAAGGGATGGGTTTTAAGCAGCTAAGCACGTGGTGGCACACACCTGTAATCTAAGCAACTTGGGAGGCTAAGGCAGGAGGATCACAAGTTTGAGGCCAGCCTCAGCAACTTGGTGGGACCCTCAGCTGACTTATTGAGAACCTGTCTCAAAATAAAAAAAAATTTAAAAAGGAGTGAGAGACTCAGGAAGTTTGAGCAAAATGAGATGTTTGTTGTACATCTTGTAGAGCGAAGCTGTGGCACCAGGCAGGCGGGCAGGGGTCCCAGGGGTGCACAGCATGAGGGCATCAGAGAACAAATCTTGGGATTTAGATCTAGTCCTGCAGGTAATGGAAACCAACAGGATTTTGTTTTCAAAGTTTTCTTACTTTTTGTTTTAGAAATTTGTGTTTTTAAGAAAAGGGAATGACACGGTGACTTTTATTCTTGAAAACTCATCACATTAGGTGTAGAGAAGAAGAAGGTGAAAGGGTCCGGATGATAAAACCAGGTGAGATGGCATTGCAATGGACTGGAAAGCCAGAGGGGTCAGAAAGGCAGGTCAATTGAAAAAGAATTTCTGGGTGTTTGTGGTGAGAAAGAGTGGAATAAGAATGAATCTGAAATGTAATTCATCAATAGACTTAAAGACAAGAATCACATGATTATCTCAATAGACACAGATAAAGTATTTGACAAAATACAACACTTCTTCATGTTTGACAGACTAGAAAAACTGTGGACAGTAGGAACATACCTCAACATTGTAAAGGCTATCTATGCTAAGCCCATGGCCAACACCTTTCTAAATGGAGAAAAACTAAAAGCATTCCCTCTAAAAACTGGAACAAGACAAGGACGCCCTCTCTCACCACTTCTATTCAACATCGTTCTTGAAACTCTAGCCAGAGCAATTAGACAAACCAAAGAAATTAAAGGGATATGAATTGGAAAAGAGGAACTCAAACTATCACTATTTGCCAACTACATGATTCTGTATTTAGAAGATCCAAAAAATTCCACAAGTAAACTTCTACAACTCATAAATAAATTCACCAAAGTGGCACAATATAAAATCAATACCCATAAGTCAAATACATTTTTATACAGAAATGATGAGTTTACTGAATGAGAAATTAGAGAAACTACCCCATTCACAATGGCATCAAAAAAAAAAAAAGAAAACTTAGAAATCAATCTAACAAAAGAGGTGAAAAACCTCTACAATGAAAACTAAAGAACACTAAAGAAAGAAAATGAAGAAGACCTTAGAAGATGGAAAGATCTCCATGCTTTTGGACAGGCAGAATTAATATTGTCAAATGGCCATACTACCAAGAGTGTTATACAGATTCAATGCAATTCCTATTAAAATCCCAATGAAATTTTTCATAGAACTAGAAAAGCAATTGTGAAATTCATTTGAAAAAATGAGACCCAGAGTAGCCAAAACCAATCCTTAGCAAGAAAAGTAAACCAGAAGGCATCATATTATCAGACCTTAAACTATACTACAGAGCTATAGTAACAAAAATGGCATGGCTTTGGCACCAAAACAGACATGTAGACCAGTGTACAGAATAGAAGACACAGAGTCAAACCCACATAAATACAGGTATCTCATACTAGACAAAGGTACCAAAAACATGGAGAAAAGATAGCCTTTTCAACAAATGGTGCTGGGAAAAATGGAAAGCCACATGTAACAAAATGAAATTAAATCTCTACCTCTCACCCTGCACAAAAAATGAACTCAAAGTGGATCAAAGTCTTAGGCACTAGAACAGAGACCCTGCACCTACTAGAAGAAAAAGTAGGCCCAAATCTTCATGATGTTGGCCTAAGACCTGACTTCCTTAACAAGACTTCCAAAGCACAAGAAGTAAAATCAAGAATCAATAAGTGGGATGCATTCAAACTAAAAAGCTTTTTCTCAGCAAAGGAAACAATCAGTAATGTTAAGAGAGAGCCCACAGACTGGGAGAAAATCTTTACCACATGCACCTCAGATAGAGCATTAATCTCCAAGATATGTAAAGAATCAAAAAACACCAAAAATAAAAGCCAAATAATCAATAAATGGGCTAAGGAACTGAACAGATACTTCACAGAATAAGAAATACAATCAATCCACAAATATATGAAAAACTGTTCAGCATCTTTAGCAATTAGAGAAATGCAAATCAAAACTACTCTAAGATTTCATCTCACTTCAGAATGGCAATAATCAAGAATACAGGCAACAATAAATGTTGGTGAAGATGTGGGGGAAAATGTACTCTCATACATCGCTGGTGGGACTGCAGATTGGTGCACCCACTATGAAAAGCAGTGTGGAGACTCCTCAAAAAAATTGGAATGGTACCACCATTTGACCCAGCTATCCCACTCCTCGGTTTATACCCAAAGGACTTAAAATCAGCATACTACAGTGACACAGGCACATCAATGTTTGTAGCAGCTCAATTCACAATAGCTAAACTATGGAACCAACCTAGACGCCCTTCAACAGATGAATGGATAAAGAAAACATGGTACATATACACAATGGACTATTACTCAGCCTTAAAGAAGAATGAAATTGTGGCACTTGCAGGTAAATGGATGGAACTAGAGAATATCATGCTAAGTGAAATAAGTCAATCCCCAAAAAAATCAAAGGCAGAATGTTTTTGGTGATAATCAGATGCTGATTCATAGTGGGGGTGGCTAGGGAAGAATGAAGGAACTTCGTATTGTACAGAGGGTAGTGAGGAGAGGGGTGGGGTGTGGGGATGGGAAGGATGGTAGAATAAGGCAGACATTGTTACCCTACGTGCATGTAGGATTACACTACACTTCTCTGATAAGTGGATGCTAATTCACAATGGGGACACTAGGAAAAAATAAGGTTACTTCAGGTATAAGGGAGTGATGGGAGGGGACAGGATGTGGGGTAGGAAGGATAGTGGAGTGAAACAGACATTATTACCTTATGTACATATATGACTGCATGACCGATGTGATTCTACAACATGTACAATCAGAAAAATGAGAATCACAGCCCTTTTATGGATGATATATCAACGTGCATGAATGCATTCTACCACCATGTGTAACTAATTAGAACCGATCAAAAATTAATTAAAAAACAAGGACAAAGGATTTCACTCTACACTTTAAAAGTCTTCAGTTCATGTTGGTGCCACAGAAACGAGACGAGATTGGGGTAACACAAGAGAAAAACAAGGAGAAAGGAAGGAAAGGAGACGAGAGCCACACCCTACTCCATCAGCCTAAGACACACGTTTTTTCGGAGAAGCATCCTCTAAAACCTGGACTCAGCAGCTCTTCAAGTGTGAGGTCGATGGCATGTCGGAGCTCATGAAACCTTTCTTCAGCCACTTCTGGAAAGTTCATGGAGGAACAGCATCAAAGTGCAGTGGAACTGATGGACGGGGCCACAGCGTGGACGTTCCACAGGCTCAGACAGCGCCCTCGTGGAAGACGTTGGCTCCTCTCACAGTGCAGACTTCAGGGGCGGGGAAAGGGGCTGCCGAGCAGTGCCCTGTCCAATGTGGCACTACACCCCAGAGTCTCTTCCTAGATGTTCCTGAGCCCTTAGAAAAGAAAATAAATTTACCACCTGTTCCAAATTGTTGCTACGTTATTTCATCGCTTTTAGGAGTTCAGATTTGGTGACAGCTAACGGTTGCACTGAACCTTCCAAATCAAACGCAGGCTTCTTTCCTAATCGGATCTGGTTTTGCTGGATACACCATGTCGGCATGAGAACACTCATCAGGGGCCTTGCATAGGACGCCTGCCAACGATATAACCTGGAAAAATTAAATGGAAACCTCTCGGGAGACAACCATACTGGTAAGCGACATTCCAGGTCTTCGACTTCTCCGATCGAGTGGTTGAGAAGCCCAGCAGCCCAGGGCTCAGGCACAGGGCAGCAGCCTTGTGCGCCAGGGTTGCGTTCTGAGAGGCTCCTCGGCCCCGTTCTTGTCTCTTGGGCTTATTTCACTAAGTATTTAAGAGGAAGACAGACTGGACACATCCTGTCCCCATCCCATTCCCGCTTGCTCTCTCCAGTTCCCTGTACCATAGGAGGCACCGGGAGTCTCCCTGGAAAATATTCCCAGGTGACTCCTTGGTTCGGACTTGGCACAGCACCACTGTATAAATGTGACGTAATGTGGACAGGGAGCGGCGGGGCTGGCCCTCTCCAGTCGCGGCTTCTGCAGCTTGAGTTTGTTTCTAAGTCAGCAGCCAGTTACACACCAGGTGGGGCTCAGCAGGGGGCAAGCTTGGCCATGAAATGTGCGCCTGGCCTCGATGGGGCTTTCCCAGGGGACAGGCCGGCGCGCAGGCCCAGGGAGTGGTGCCAGGGAACCAGGAGAAGCAAAAGCAGAGCTGGTCTGGAAGAGCTCCAGGAATTTTTCCCTCCTTAGCAACCTGGGCTGAGACCTGCCTTCAGAAAGGGTAGCTCATCTCCATGTCTCTGTCTCTGTCTCTCTCTCTCTCTCTCTCTTTGTCTCTCTCTCTTTCTCTCTCTCTCTCTCTCACACACACACACACACACACACACACACACACACACACATACGCACACCAGTCCCCTGATTTGGGCTCCACATTCAGCGAAGAAGTGGCATTCTGCTCCACAGTGTCCATTAGAGCCATTGTCATATGGTTAATGAGTTAATATTTCAAAGCACTTAGAAGCGGGTCAGACCCAGGGTGCTATGTAAATGTTGGTAATTACACCATTATATCCACCCACTTATTTTTTCCCCATAAAACACTGAGAGTCTCTTAAAGGCCCAGCATTGAAAGAGGTACGACAGAAATAAAGAAAAATCAAATACAGCTCCTGACTTTGAGGAATTCAGTGGGATGGAAACACTGGAAGTCAGGGGGTGCTGCCCAACGCCCCCAGCTCCCTTAAGTTACGTGATATTAGTCCCACTACGCACACAGAGAACCCAAGACTCGGAGAGATGACGTGTGGATACACCCTGGTCACTCACGGAGTGAAGCAGAGCAAGGCTCAGACTGGAAGGTGTGTGGTTGCTGTGGACGAGTTCACTGGTTTGGAGAGGAAACAAGAGCAGGGTGGATCTAATTCCACTGGGGAAGCCGGCAGAAGCTTCAGAGAAGAGGTGACGGGTAGAGGAGATTTCAGAAAGGGAGGGCGAGGTTGCAGGCGGAAGGTCGGATGCCTGGTTGCACCCTGGCATCACGTGCACTCTGGGCTGCTTACACAGACAGGCCTCCATGACGAATCCTCAGACGCGGCATAAAACTCCATGGCTTTATATGTATGTTTTAGAGCGTGGGTTAAGAACGGCGAAGGAAACTGGAAATGTGCCAATGAAGCCGTGAATCGCACTGGCTGTGCCCACGAGGTTCACAAGCACTGCACTGACAATCCCGCCCCCGGGAGGGTTGGTCACCCACACTCCTGGAAGAGCCTCAGTCTGTCAGCAGAATGTCCCATCATCCGCCATGTCAGTGGTGTATACCTGGGCTTTTCCCGCTGGTTTCCAGTATTCTGGTCTTTTCACCAGACCGTGCCTCCCGGCTTTGAGGACAGAAAATGTACTCATGGTATCTTTTATTTAAAGGTTGGATTGCAAGGAAAGAAGGGAGGGAGGGAAGGAGGGCCTTTCTCCTCATCCGCGTGTGGACAGCTGGGCGCGCACTGCTTTAGGAGAGTGATGGAGCGCCCACAAGGGATTCATCCGGGGGGCACCCGGGCCGCAGAGAAGCAAGAGGCACGACACAGGAAGCTCAGCAGTAAGGCGGCGCATCCGCAGGTCTGTCTGTCCGTACCTCTCCCTTTCCTGTGGCTCATGTCATTTGTGGAACTCACCAACTGCTGGATGAGTGTGAATTTTTGGGGGGGTCTTTAATTTTTTTTTTTTTAATGTCCTGCTTGTATTTGGTAAGACCACTTCTCCTCCCATGACAAATTAATCACCTGTGAGTATCTCCTGGCAATCCCGACCTCCTCAGATGAGAGAGCAGAGGGTACCTAGCTCGCCATTCCAAAACGGAAGGATGATAAACGACCTGATCAAAGCTCAGGGCTCTGACCGGAGCCGGGGACAGCCGCCTGCTGGGGGTCCTTTCCAGCTTTGTTTCTGCTGGCATGGAGCTCCACTGAGCGCAGTCCCCAGGGCCCACAGAATGGATCTAACACTGTTGTGGAAGGAGGGGAAGGCCAGGAGACAGAGGCGCTGTCAGAAAGAGAGGGGCCCTCGGCACTGGAACCCAGGCCTGCCGAGCCCTCAGCACTTGTCTTGGCAGGAGGGGGTGTGAAGGGTGGTTGCTCCACGGAGAAGCTACCCTCCATTCCAGGGACTGGGGCCGGCAGGGGCAGGCTGCCGGGACCGTCAGGGGCCAGGGCTGGTTCTGGGTGTGGCAACTCCGTGCTCCGTCACTCGGGGCTACAGGTTTGCTGGTGTCTGCAGGGGTTTTGCTTCCAGGGTACCTGCCGTTCCTCTACAGTTTTTCCACCTGTTTGGAGGCTGCAGCTGGTTCTCAGTGTCTCCAGGGCAGGAGCCAGGACTGCTCTTCCACTGAGCCCTCTCCACCACTGACAGAGAACCGACTCCTGCACGAGGCCCTGCAGTTCGCTCGTTGCGTCTCGGGCATCGGCTCCGGTCCTGGTTGGTCACCACAGCTCTGGGGGTAAAGTCTTGGTCTCGTTCTCTGACAGGGCCAGAGCTCAGTGTGCACCGGAATGTGGCTTTGTCTGCCACGATGAGTCGGTTTTGTTAAACGCCAACATGTATTTTTTGTCCTGACTACTTAAACACATGCACAGAAGAGGAAAATATAATTTTGTGAAAGGCGAAACACCTATAGTTAAAAGTCTGGGGAATTTTGAATTTAGGTTTGGTTTAGAAAACTTCCCAGGAGTGTAAAAGAATATGAACAAGAAAAAAAAAATGGGGAGGGAGAGGCAGGGGATCAGGGACTGAAATGGAGCAAATCAAATCTCAGGCATGTGTGACTTGTCTAGTGAACCCCACAACTGGGTGCAACTATAATGCTCTAATTTTTTAAAAATGAGATTAGAGTTTCCACAGGAGACAGTGTTGGGCTTGGAGCAAGTCTAACCCAGGGGCTTCCAGAAGAGCCCGGAAGAGGGGCTCCTCCTGCACGCACCGCACTGCGACGTTGGACAGGCACGCCACTCCGAGGGTGCGCCAGCTCTGGGAGGGCCTCCTCCCATGGAGTGTGACGGCCTCACAGAGACCCTTCTCATCAAACGTGTCCCCCATCACGTGGAACAGCTGCGTCCACATGAGAGGCAGTACCTTTGGAAGGGCCCCTACCTGGTAAGGCAAGAGGGAGCCTTACCCAGGAGCCAGAGTAACCCTGGAACGGAGCTCAGCTTCCCCAGTCCCAGCTGTTCCTCTGCAAATGAGCAAGTGGATGAGTGTGACGTGCCAGCTAGCACCCTAAGGACCTGAGGCAAAGCTGGACCTTAGCAAAGATCCCTCAGGTCTTGTCCACCTCATCGAAGGAGGCTTATCCAAGGAAAGGGCTGTCTTCCGAGAGAAATGACAAGCAAAGAGGGACACTCCTCACCACCACCCCTGCCTTTGTCATGGGTCCCCATGGATCCTGTGAACTCCAAGAGAACAACCCAGAGCAATCAGAGGTCATCCTGCCACCGCCCCGGTCAACACTAACTGTCACCAAGGCTTCTCATGTAATACAAATGTTTGCTCTCAGGATTCAAAGTCGCAGTGGGGGACTGCGTGACATTCAGCCCGACTCTAGAATTCATCATCACCTGGAGGGTCAACTGGGGCCAGACATGGGCACGGGAGCTTTAACCAAAGGACAGAATTGGGACCAGCAGCCCTTCCAGGAGCCTAATAGTAAACCACAGTGTAGTGTGATTGGGGTGGGCAAACAGGTATTTGAAAATGAATCAAAAACTTAAACAGACCCAGGGATATGTAGGAATCTAAGATTTGTGTACAGGTGACACTTTATGTCTGTGAAGAAAGGACACATTAGTCAAGAAGTGATGCCTGGCACATCAGGCTTCCGACTGAAACAGAAGAACGTTCGGTCTTTATGGAGAGTCTGTTGTAGATGACCGGAATTAGAGAAAACCATTCAATGCTGTGCAGAGTATGTCAAATGAACCCTAATATTATGTAACACTAAAGCGAACTAATCAAAAAAATCTAAAAAAAATACTAAAATAAAATATTGAAGAACACGACTTCGAGAGTAGCAGAAGTTCTCCTTAGATGCAAAAGTGGTAACAATCATAAAAGGGATGACAGATTGAGCTCCATCAAAATTAAAACTTCTGCTTGTCAAGAGACACCCAGAAACAGCTAAAACATACACAAAAGTTGGAGAGAAATAATTTGCAACACGTAGAGCAAAAATACCACTATCTCAGTTCAATAAGGAAAAGCCAAATGAGCCCACGGAAAGATGGGTAATATACACTGCCAGGCAATTTACAAGGGAGGAAATATAAATGGCCAATACACCTGAAAGGGCACAGGAGATGTGCCATTTTTTTCCCACCCATGAGATTATCAATGTTTACAAGGGTTGACAAGTTAGACAGGAGCATGCTGAAAGGGCTCCTCTCAGGTGCCGCTGGGGGAAATGTAAACTAGTATCACCACTTTGGGGCTCATGGTGCAGAACAGGCTGAAGTTAAAAGTACATATGCCCTAGAATCCTGCACTTCTAAGTCCTGTCCTCTCCCAAAGGAAAGCTTGCACACGAGAGCTAGGAAGATGTTTGCTGCAACATTGCTTGTGCAAGTGAAAAACTAGGCTTAACCTGAATGCCCATCGATAGGAAAATCGTTCTTAACATGATGCAGAGATCCTCAGGGGCCCTCGGTGGCTAACTTCGCGTTACCTATTAACTTGCACTGATCTCGAAAACATTCCAGTGGGCAGGGCAGTTGTAGAACAGTGCATGATATTTCTCAGGAGAGAAAAAAATTACATCAGTGCCTAGCAAACTTCAGGAAAACGATGTGCTTAAAAAAAAAAAAAGCAAAAAGCAATTGCTGTCAATATAGGGGCAGGAGGTGGGAAGAATGAGACTGGTGTGGGTGATGGCTAAGGGCACTTTGGCCTCTCTGTAAGTATTTTGCATTTTTACAAGGATAATATGTTTTGTGCAATTACAAATTAGCTTAAAACAAAAGCTGCTACTTGATATTTATTGAAAATGTATGTGTCAGACACTGTGGAAAGTGCCTTATAGGGATGATTTCATTTGAAACAAAAACAGGTGTCCAGGGGTCACTGTTCCCATTCTGCAGGAAGGAAGTCATGGTCTACCTGGCTCCATATGTGCAGTTGCCTGCCTTCTTTTAAGGCTAAAGTAACTCTAGGAGGTGCCGAGAGATGGCGCCCAGAGGGTGCTTGGGCATGGCATGTCTCCTAGCCCACGAAGAAGCAGATGTCAGGAATTTGAAGTTCTACATTGGAAAGTAAACAGAATTATGAACCATTCAGCTTCAACAGATTGGGTCAAATTAACCCCTTCTGGTTGCCAGCTCCAGTGGAAGCTAACTAGATTTCCAGAGGAGACTGGCCAGGGACTGAGTCTCAGTTCACATCTCGCCCAGCACACTCTACTCTGTGAAATGGGACTGCATTCCAGTCCCACCTGAAGGCTGCCTGAAGGTTGGAGCCAACTGGCCATGGCTGATGCCCATTAAGTGGGAGTCAAAGGTCACATGATACTAATCTCTGGAAGGGTCCTGTGGCTACTGGCAGTGGGTTTTAACTGGAGTTTCTATTGAAGCAATTTTCTCCTTAATGATTTATCATAAAGAAATGACACAATGAAGTGTCATTTGGAAACACTAAAGAATTATTCAGTGTGGGCCAAGCAAAAGGAAACATGGCGTCCATTAACCTCATCACATGTGGAGGAAGGAAATCGGAAGAAACAGACTACAGAGAACAAAAAAGCCAGGGAGAGGAGAGTCGGCCACCTGTCAAAACAGAGCTGGGCATCGTCTCCCTCACCCTTGGCACTCGATCCCAGTCCACTTTGTACCAAGCACAAGATAAATCTTTGTAGAATTCCGTCTCGATGGTCCTGCTGGCCCCACTAAGAAGACGAAATAAATACTAACACCCTTCAGCCTCCCATTCGCCTCCCCTCGTCACCGTTCCCTGACCTCCCACAGGGTTGGCCGAGCCCGTGAGCGTCACAGGACAGGTGTCATCTCCAAGCAGCTACCCCTCATCCTGAGCACCCAGGATCTCTGCTCAGGAAACACAGGGAAAAGTAGACCCCAACAACCACCCAGACGTGTCCAGGCCCCAAGTGCCAGGTGCACGGGAGCTCAGCCAGCTGTCCTAAGCCATCACAGAGATGGCTGTACCGCCGCCCGTGAGGTGAGGAGGTGCCTTCGCTCAGAGCGTACATTTATGCCTCCCGGGGAAGGGAGGGGGCTTCTCCACGGGCCAGCTTTCTGGAGCAGAGGTCTGCCACTAAGCCTCATCTCCAGAGAAGCAAAACCGACAACTGATCAGCATCATGTGCCAATTTCTGTGGTGTAAATACTCCCACCATGGCCAATTCCAAACCACCAATGATCCCCAACTCCTGAACAGTTACCAGCCAGGTCTTCAGAGCCAGCACAAGCTGACTGCAGCCTACAGAAGTCTCCGAGGGGCTCTCTGACCACAGGAGGGAGGCCCCCACAGCAGCAGCGCCAACAGCAATGAGCCCTCCATTCGTCAGCTGGCCCGGGCTGGCCTCGGGGAGGGTAGGAGGGTGACAAGACATTGTGAGACTCTCTCTGCTGAGGACTTTAGAATCAGAGGTTTTCATTTGAGTGGAGTGACATGCAGTGTTTTGGTGTGAATCCTTCCTACCTCAGAACCCTCAGTAAAAGGCTCCCTCCCGACCCTCTGGGGATCCGATCATTCTGGAGAAGAATGAAGCAGGAGCTTTCTAACGTGCAAAGAGGAAAAATGACAGCACGCACAGGATCCCTAGGCTGAGTCCCCACATGCTGACCTAACCCAGTGGAAGCAGAGAAACAGGGACAGGGAAGGAAAACAGCCCCTCTGTCCACACTTTCCTCACAGTCCCCCAGAGATGGGGCATCCCACTGCCAGAGGAACGAAGGGTCACGTGAGCTCCACTTGACCCCCAAAGCCTCTGCATTACGAAGTTCACCCTCCTCCACGTCTGCCCTCGTGGTCCCGTGTCCTGGTCACACACACGCACGCACGCAGGGCAGTCCTGAGGAGTCCAAAACCCCAGTGCAGCCCCACAGACCCCTAGAAGAGGACGAACCTGGATGTGGACCACGATGGACTCTGAGGGCAGCAGCTGTCGACCCAGCAGATCTGAGCCCAACTGCACAAGGCCAGCAGGAGCCAGCAAGGAGCAGGAGATGGGCAGGCAAGGCTCTTGGTCAGAAAGGCGGTGCCCAAGTCTAGTGAGCCAAATGGATGGGCGGCCTCCCACAGCCAGAGATGGACGCAGAGGCCACGTCCCCACCATGGCCCCAGGCAGAGGGGCAGCTTTCCCAGGCAGCCTTCAAGCTTGGATTGCTGCTCGTGGAGACAGGTGTGGACTGTTCTCTGCCCTGGTATGGAGCTCCCTCCTCCACCTGGGTGAGCAAATGCTAGCCCTGGCTGCCAGGAGGTGAGGAGGGCGGTGGTCCCCAGCCGCTGGGGACCTCCTCTGATGCTCTCCAAGGTCTCTCAGCTCTGCCCCAGGTGCCTGCCAGCACTGTCGGCTGCCAGCTTCCTTGACTGAACTGCAGTAGGAGGGTAAGTCCTGTCTTTTGCCATTTTCTCTTTTCCATGGGAAGCAGGTTCTCAAGGGGATGCTCCTGCCAGTTGATCAGTTTCATTTACCACCCGCCTAGAGTCAGCCCCCTCTCTCTGACTGCCTGACCATCTTTCACCTCCGGAAACCAAAGAAGAATATCTCTGGTGAGAGGAGAGGAGTATTCGAATGGAACAACCATGAAAATACCAAAGCCGGGCAGCAGTACTGAACACCCAACACCCAAGGGGCCAAGGGCGCAGCCACACTGCACCAGTGACACCTCTCTGCCCATCCACAGTCCTCTCACCACTCTGCACAGAGAAGAATGACTTTTAAGGAGCAATAGACTTATGGGAAAACTGATTATTTTGAAATGCTTGCACATTGTTCTCATAAGGCAAATTCTTCTGATCTCTTAGCCTTACACGGTTCAGAAGAGGAAGCTTGGCGATTAGCATGCTGCCTGCACATGAAGAGAACCTCACAGTCAGACACGCCCTGGAATTCATCTTGGAGATTTTTATTAAGTCTCACTCAGCTCCAGATTACTAATTCAGAGCTCAGAAATGGCATCGTGGGGGGCTAAAAGAGGTCATTTGTATTCCTAACATTTCCAGATCCTTCTGAATCATCTGGCAAACTTGCCATCACGGAGGAAGTTAGGTAAGAACCTGAGTCTCTCATCGTCTCTCAAAGCATCCCCCATCTCTCCAGGAGGATGCTCCCTGCTCCGGCAATACTGAATCCGGGTCCAGAGCAACCTCCTCTCTGCATCTCAGGACCTTCACATCTGCTGCTACTTCTGACTGGAACCATGGGCCCCTTGTTCCTTTGCCTAATTAAGTTTGGCTCATTCCTTGCTGTTTGTTCTAGAAAGACCGTCCTGAGCTAATTGAAAGACTCACAGCGTAGACCAGCACCTGCAATGACTCTTTCACACCCGCGTCTCACTGCAAGCACACCGTGCACTGCTCTGCACGTTCTGAGGAGCCAGGCACTGTGCTCACCTGATCCTCAGGCCCCTCTCCAGCCCCAGCGTAGAGCCAGCACACAGCAGGGTGCAGTCAATAGCTCCTGCACTTACAGAACAAAGCAGGAGGCTCTACGTTTGACATGCTCCTAGGGCATCATCCCAAGGGCTTTGAAGAAACACAGTAACACTTGCACAAACCCCCGAGCCTTTCCTCGGTCTCTGGTGGTGTCTCTGTTTGCTCGCTTGTTTTCTGGAGATCTCTGAGCCCCTCACAGCCCCTGTCCAATGGGTTGAGTCTCCAACGCAAGGTCTCACTGGCACCAACCAGCAGATCCTGTCTGAAATCTCTCCATGGCACCTGCTGCTGTACCTGGGAAGAGGGAAAAATCCACTTCTAACAAAGAAAATGCCTCCAGGGATTCTTTTACACATCATTTAAAGAGCAAAAGGAATCGTCTTGCAATCTGTGGTTATCTTCAGAGAATTTTTAGTTCATCAATAGATTTCCTCCAAGTTGTTGAAGAAAAAAAAAGTCATACTATGGACAAATGCATTTTTCTGTTTTACTTTTTTTAAATCAGAATGTATTGAGAAGAGAAAAAACATCTAACGATCAAAACAGAACCATTTTCATGATACCATATGGTACCAGCCAAAAGAAGAGTGAAAGAAGGAGGCCAAGGGGAGGGGACGGGAGGCTGACCGGCCAGGCAGCCCTGCCCATCTGCTTCTCTCCCAGGGAGCCCTGCCCATCTGCTTCTCTGCCCTCTCCGCTTGTAATTGCTGAACAGAACTTGACATAAAAAAGTTCCACCCACACCCAGAGCTGCTAAGAAAGCTCTGACTACTCATCAGATGTAATTACCTAATTGAGTGAGAGAGAGGGAGAAAGAGACAGAGAGGGAGAGAGAAAACACCTTCCTAAGATATTCAAGAACTGCCTCCGAGAAAACCAACCCAAGGCCTTGAGAGACGCTTTGGGTGGTGACAGCCCTTTGTCCCCTTATGCTCCTTGTGCTACAGCCAGCAAAGATTCTGAGCAGCAAGAAACCATCAGGGAGACTCCAGCACACACTGAGATGCTGGTCTGATGAGGGCCGGAGGCCAGAACTTAAGGGCAGTGTGTTAGCTCAGATCTCGTTGAAGAGCCAGAGGTGGAGAGAGAGAGAAGGGCACGGACCCAGGCAGAGCACGCTCGGAGATGGATGCTGAATTCCACGCGCTGAGTTCAACCGGCGTCATTTTACGCCCGACTAAAAGGGTTCAGATCAGAAACTTCAGAACACCTGCAGGAACTCTAACACTGCACAAGAGCTGTGGAATGATACCACACCTTGGAGAACTGCTTGCCGGTTTCCGATCAAACTAAACCTGAACTCCATTGACCCAATAAGTCCACTCCAATAAGACCCCCCAAAATACAAATACACGTCTGCAAAAGGGTGTGTGTCAGACAGTGTTTGTAATGACATTACATAAATATCATCAAATCAAGTAATAGCGTAACTTAGAATATTATTACATGCAAGGATTCAGGGATGTCTTACCACAGAAGCACTGAGACAAAATCCACAAAGATGCGTCGGCAAGTACTTCCACAAGTACTTCCACTAAAACATGGCTTGTAACAGTGAATGACTAGAAGCAGATCTGAACAGCAGCCAGCGGAGCTGAGGAGTGGCCAAGCTCCCTGCCAAGAGCCCACAAAGATAAAGGTGTCGGCAGCGACCTCCACTCCTCAGCACGTCTGAGCTCGTGAGGCACGCTACACACATTCTCTCACTTACTTCGAACCTCTCATCCGTTTCTTGAGACTGGCATTGTCCCCACTCTGTGACGGGACACCTTCAGGTAAATTAATAACCCACGCCAGCTCTACAAGGGCGAAGATAAAGGCTGATCTATCAACTTCCCTCAATACTCCAGGCTCCTGCCTCAGTGTATCACCAAACAGAAAAGCATGGGAGTGGGTTCAGGAGAGCAAGCCATACCCACCAGCTCGTCCAGTCTTGACAGCCTCCTTCCACCCAGCCTCATCGTCCCAAGCAGGCAGGCAGGAGGGGGACGTGGGGCGAGAGCTCAAGGGAAGAAGCCGTAGTGCACAGCAACCTCTGCCCCATCCCCTGCGTGCTGAGAGCCAGACTGCAGGGCAGGAGCAATGGCACCCGGCCCCCAGGGGCACCTCTGAGTGCAGAAGAATCGAGGCGGACAGGCCCCAAGCAGGGCAGCCAGAACAGTCTCTGGCACTGGTGTTTCTGCAAGTCCCAGCTTCTCTGCTCCCAGAATGTCTGCTGCCTCACAATGCAGGGCGTGGCATAGTGCACTCCATGGTTGGCTGTCCCTGCCTGATCATGACATAGTAGGCCGATCCTCCAGACCTCAGCCACGGACAACCTTCAGAGAGGTGTGCACGCTTGCAATGTGTGTGTGTGAGGAGAGCAGAGTGAGTCCCAGAGCAGAGGCTGTGTCATAGTTTTAGGTCGACCTCAAGAGGCCATTTCAAGGAACTCTCTGAAGAGTGGGGTTCTCAAACTGTGCTACTATCCATTTGCAAATTCATTAAGATAATTAATTCCCAGGCCCAGACCAAAAGCTGAAGTCACCCCAGACGCCTCTCACAAGGCAAGACGGGCTGAAGCTTTCTACCGGGAAGCCTGCTGCCTGCCACTCGCCGGGGGCATGCGCTGCCACCTGGTTCTGCACCGGGTGAAGGCTGTGCCGCCATGGACTGTGCTTCCCCGGCACGCTCATTAGTCAAGTCTATTCCAACATGGCGCCAAAATGCCGTCCGTTCAAATGGAAGAGGCAACTCTGCTCTCTCTATAAACACCCTGGAAGTGAGAACAAATGGGGTGTCTGTTATCGCCGTGATCCACTCCCGGAGGTAGCTCACATCACTGTCATGTAACAGCCCAGAGTCTGCAGAGCGCAGCCAGGCTTCCCCGCCACCCCACCAGGACCACCCAGCAGCCTCCTTCTCACTAGCAGCATCTGACTCACGATCTCCAGGTGGCCGTCCAGGGGGCACAGGAGACGAGAGGGGAGACTTCCCAGAACAACAGTGCAGCCCAACCATGCCACAACACCTTGCCCCCAAAGTAGGCAAGTTGAGTGTTTCCCAGGAAAATGCAGGTGCTCCCCAGGTGAGGGAAAGGGCAGTGGTGACCTCCTCCCCACCCCGGCCAAAATGCCAGAGAGTGGCTTGGGGACAGCCTGCCATGCTGGAAGGGTCCGACTTTGCATCCCAGGGAGAGCACAGCTGAGCTACGTTGGCAGGAAGCATGCCACAGTGGCGGCAGTGCAGGTTAAGGGGACAGCTCTATCAACGGGGCCCCGGCGCTGAGGCCCCCCCCACCCCCACACTGAGCCCCCCCTGCTTTCTTTTTTAAAAGCAACTTACCTGCAGCTCTGCCTGACCTCATTCAGTAGGACCTGTTCTACTCCTCAGTTACATTCCTGTTACCTGCAGGAGAAATGCCGGCTCAAAATGCTGATACAAAGAACCCAAGTTACCCAGGGGTGGGGCACTTTTGTGACCCTTACACAGACCAGATCCGAGAATGCAGGCTGATAAGGATAATTCCCCCAAACACAAAATCTGTAAGAACAGGTTCCAATGAGAACCAGTCAACATGGGCTAAAGTGACCTAGAGATGTCATGGGAGAGGGGACTTTAAAGTCTGATGTCATCCCGCTGTCAGTCAAAAGTCAAGAGGTGGACCTGGGTGGGACTCTCTGGACACTTCCCTGGGATTCTCAGTGAAAGTGGAGGACAGGAAGGGCACACAATCCCTCTCCTCTCTGAGAGGACTCACTCTGATCCTGGAGCATCCCCTTTTCCCTCTCACATCCTTTCTGGTAAATTCCTGCCTGTTACCCTGAGTGACTAGTCCGAAATCTTTCTGCATGATCGCAAGAATCAAGGTGAAGAGGGGCCTCTCCACTGCCTCGGTTTTGTGGCAAGCCTCTGTCCTATAACAGGCCATGTGCCCTGATGTCTGCTTTAAGGGCACCAGAGACAGGGGTAAGAACACACAGCAGAAGTGCAGAAAACCACAGGGTAGGGGTTGGAGGGAGCTTGGGTTTAAGTGTCTCTTGGGTAAAAGGAAACCTAGATGAGCTGCCTGCCAACAAGGAGTAGCCCAGGAATATCCCTGAAGAGCCAACACAGAAGTTCCTGTTTACGGCATCTCTATGTGAGGATCATGGCCCTAAATGGTTAGGATGCAAAAATGAATCTAAAACTGCTTGTGACTGAGTTCCTGACCTAGGGGAGCTCACATGTTAATGTCTGAAGTAGATGTACAGACACCCTTTTAAGATGCTGTCATCGGCTTATGATCAGGAGAGCTCAGGCCTTAGGTCCAAGAGGGCTCTGTCCAACCTGGGATCGAGGGGGCAATAGAAGAGATGGCACTGTAGCCCTTGCCCATCACTGCCAGTGGCCTACAGCCTGAGAGGTGCACCGGCACACCTGCAGCTAAGCCGATTCAGTTGGGTCCAGGCTGCCAGACAAAGCAGGAGCTGACCTGGCTGAGGGGCAGAGGAACAGGGAGCATTCAGTTCCCCAAGACCCTGCAGCTGCCCAGGGCTGGCAGGGCCCGTGACAGGAGTGTGCCTCAGCCTTGGGTCTCTGAGCATGCATGAACAGAGGAGCAGAGTTTGCCCTGCTTACTACTTAGACGTCTTTATTTTCTGCCCCAAAGATTGTACAAGTCCTGCACAGACGTCAGAGACTCAGAGCTTAGTAGATGGGCAACAGGAGCCCTGGCTCACCCCAGTAGAGAGGCCTCAGCCCCCACCCTGCTTCTTCACTGCATTGCTGGTCAGAAGTGAGTCGTGGCACCAAGGAAAAGTGTATAGAGCAAAGCATACACTAATGCATGAAAATCAAACTCTGCATGCTTCTCTAAGCTATCGCCAGGCATCAAAATGAGCAAAATCATTTTTTTTCATCTTGATACACATTTTAATTATGCAGCAACCATAAAGTAGAATAATACATGGTTATTAAAAATCAAATTTTCAAAAATAATGACAAAATACATGCTTACTACTCTGACTTGAATTGTGATCCCTCCCAAACAGACACATTTAAATCCACACACACAGCATCTGATAATGCAGCCTTATTAGGAAATGGGGTCACAGCAGATGAAATCAAGCTAGCGTGGAGTCAGCCAGGGCGGGCTCTGATGAAGATGACTGGTGTCCATAAAGGGAGAGGAAACACCACGTGAAGCCAGGGACCCACAGGAAGACACTGGAGACGCAACCAGCAGCCAGGACAGCCCGCCACCACCCCGAGGCAGGAAGCGGCCAGGAGAGCCTTCCGAACCCCTCACTGAACACCTAGGCTCCAGCATGAGGGCAGTTCAGTTCCTGCTGTGACGGGCTGCCTGACGTGTGGTTCCTCACCCCAGGCCTCGGGAGCCCGTGCACTGGCCATACACTGTTAGGAGGGAAAAGGCTGACACGACTCTACTTGGAAACTGCTGGGTTCCTCTCCTGGCCCTCTCAATTTCTTCATGTGAATTACCTGTTTGCACATTTCAGGGAGGATAATTTTGAGGTTGAGGATTAGTCAGCCTACAGCTCAGGGCTCAGAGTACAGGGGTAACTCTGGACCCTCCCCCAAGTCTCCATTGCTCTACCCAGCAGGAACCCAGTGCTGGGGGGCATCCTGAGCCCTTCCCTGGCCCCCTACTTATTTCCCTTGAGCTTCCTCTTTGGCATAAAATAGATTCAATGCCAAATTATTTAGTTTAACTTGCTTCCAATGTTTAGAACACATTTCCTCTTCCAAGAGTGTTGAATTAGCACAGGAACAATAGCTTAGGAACATCAAACATCACATACACTTCCTGGTTGAGCTGTTGGTTGAGCACCCTTGGAATGTAAAACAGGGCCAGATGGGCAGAGAGGCATATTCCTCCCTCCTGTAAGCCCAGAAAGCCAAAGGCTCACTGTGTCAAGCCACCCTGACTTCCTCTTCCCAGGCCTGACCCACCTGGCCTGTCCAACTCCACCTTCTGCAGAGGAGGCCAAGGCCAAGCTGCTGACGAGGCCCGGACTCTGTCCTAGCCTTCCTCTCTTTTATTACTTTGTACATGCATCGATTTCTATACTAGACCAGGAGCTCTTCAGCTCAGGGCCTTGGCTGACCTACTTCTGTGTCTTCCTCACTCATGTCCAACAAGGCGCATGGAAGAACATTCCCAGGTCAAGCACGTGGAACATTTGTTAGGTCTGGTGTCTGCCTCCAGCAGGTCATCACATCTATTGCTCCGGAAATGTCATCTAGATGTTTTGTGTCTCCTGCCTTAGTTCTAATCTTACAGCACAAGCTGGAAAGCGAATCTTTAATTCCCTGTCATTCTCCTACCAAAACTCTGTACTTGAGTTTTCTAGACAGTTTGTTTAATAAATGCTTTTGAAATTAAGCCCACCTAAAATGGGAGGTAATTAGAAAGAAAGACTCCGGGTGAAACTAGGAGACTTGGGAGGGAAAGGACTCGTGCAATAAAGAAACAGCTAGAACTAAGAAGAGAGGAGGAGGATTCTGAGGATGATAAAGAGCACTGAATTTGGGGTCTAGAATGCATGAATCGAGGTGCGATGGGTTCCCGGAGACCACCACTTAGGGACGCCTGAATCAGGAAGAAGATGGACAGGTCTTTAACCTTTATTCCGGGCTAATGTTCCGGGCCACAGTCAGCAATAGGACTTTGACCCATAGCTGACCAGGCAGCTTCAGGAGTGTCCACTCCCAAAGATACGGCCCTCAAGCCCACCTTTGAGCCAAAGGAAAAAGTATGATCGAAGTTACAAAAGCTGAACCAGCCCTCAGTGCTGGGCACACAGATACTTCATTAATTCTTGGTGCATTACGCTGGTAAATTCCGAAGCATAAAACATAGCATAATGCTCATTCTGCTCTGTTTACCCAATACAGTGTCCAAGCCCTGGGTCTAAAATCAGAGGCCTCAGCCTCACTGGACTAGCACTAGTCCACTTGCATTATTTCTATGAAGCCAAGTTAACAACGCTGCTTCTAACCTGTGTCGACCCAACGGCTCTTCAGATCTGCTGCTTCCTAGTAGGAGAAAACATTCCTTCAGAGTTCCATTTCTCCATTACAGCCTAGGTGATTGGTTGGGCATCATAATAGTGACACATAACTCTCCCGCACTGCTTTTATGACATCAGTCTTGAGTGGACCTTGGGCAGAAGATGACTAATGACGCCCCCTCCTCCCTCAGTGGGCACAAATGAATCAGACACCATGCCCAGGAGTGGTGGGAGTAGAGCTAGGCTATGAATCAAGAGGCATGAGTCTGAAAGTCCTGCAAAGACCTCTCTCGGCACTGGTGATTACCTTCTCTTGATATGTGCTCCAATTAAACTTTAACACTCTCTGACTCTTGACTGTTCCCAAAACTCAAATGGAACTTCTATTTATTATGAAAGGTTTCATGTTTTTATGATCTGGATATTTTGGAGGAACAAATCATTCTACCCAGTTATTTGGGTACCTGCTGAGAAAAAAAAAAAAAAAAAAAACCCAGCTTATGCAAAAGACTGTTCTCTGTGGTAGCAAATGAAGCAAAGGAAGCCTTTGGCATAGATTCCACTACAAATTTGAGAAAAGGTATGAGGTCTACCATTTAGTTGGATGGACTTTTTTTTAGGTTTGTGTATACAATTGGCAAAGCTGGAGCCAAGACAAACTGAGAAAAAGAAGCCATTGCATACATTTAGTATAGATTATAAAAACATACTTCCATTTCTCCTCCAAGAAACCAAACTATACTATATACTATAAAAACTATACGATTATACTATAAAATAGAAGTTAGAGTGAAAGAAATCTTCAGTCACTTGCTTGCCAAGAGGTAGGGACATCATTGAGCTTTTGAGCCGCCATTGATCTTGAGGAACAGTATAACTAACATCGCTGCTGATGCTTCCATGTTTGCAGCAGAAGGGAAGGAAGAGGGCCTTGGCTACCTTTAATCCAGAGTTCCCTGGCCCCAGTGTCTTCAAGGTCACTCCCTCCAGTGTTCTCAGGTCCAGTTTTTACTAATAGATAATGAAAAGGATGATCAATTCCTGGTGGAGAAGTCAACTGTGTAAAAGAAACACAAGAGGAGCACACTTTGGAGTATTTCGGGGAGTAGAAGTAGGGGGTGGACTTTTGAGCAATGGGTTTCCCTAGAGCCCCTGAATTCAGTCACAATATTCCACAAGTCACTGGCTTTGTCCTGTCCCACTGAATCCCCTCTGGCAGATATGATGCCAGCCAAGCTTCACATCACTTGAGGCTCACCAACAACTCTCAATGGGATCCAGTTATCCATAAACGAGCTCAGCCCTGGCAGCCCTTCTTATGCCTCAGCCTTGAACACATCAGTCTGAACTGGTTTTACAAATTGCCTAACTAAGAGTGAGCCTGAGACAGGTGTGCCTTGCCCAGGTCCTCCTCCATGATCACCCAGAAAGTTACCTGTGAACCAAGGGAATCGACACTGCCCCCAACAACCTTGCATGGTGTTTGAATGAAATCGCCCCAGCACCTCTTCCAAGGGAGAGATGGGGATAACCTACGGAATTCTACACCTTTGACTCTATGCCTTTATTTCCCCTGCTTACCCCAACATGACCCCAGAGTCATGATTTCGGTAGTGGTGGAGGCAACTTGAGCCAACCAAGGACTTAGTCCAAGTGCAAAGACAGGCGACAAACAGCAATGCTGAATGAGCTCAGCAGCTGTGACATCTTCAACTGGCGAGTCAGGAAGTGTGTCACACCACGTTCTGGGTGACAGCACGTCCGTGGCGGTAATGCCTATGCTGACCTTCAGTGCATTGCTTATGCCTCCTGACATCTACTCGAAGCTTGGTGGCTTCAGCTGCCAGCCCAAAGTGAGGGATTCAACAAGCAGAGCAGCTGAGACTCACAGGGGTGCTATCTTGCATACCATGTGGAGCTTGGCAGGGACAGGACACCAAGCCAGGTTTTCCTACCACCATGCTGGCTTCTGACCATCCCATCAAGACCTCCATGCAGCAGTCCACACTATGACCTGCCCGGAAGACAGATGAATGGGCTTTGACTTGCTGAAAACAACCAAAACTCTTCTCTTATTTGGGAGGTATTTTGGTCTGTCCATGCATGCTGATACGTGTATATTTTCCAAGTTCTTTCCTTCAGTTCTAGCAATGCTGTGGGTGTTGAAGACCTATTATGATGCCTCCTCTATAGTAACCACAAAGAAAAGGTGCAACCAAGCCCTGTGCTTTAAATCTTTCAGCTCATGTTCAAAATGTGTCTCTCATACACACACACGCACACACACACACACACACACACACACACCAGTCCACTCTTACATGATATTAACTGCTTATGAAAGATTTGCCCTAAAGACATAAAGACATTTCTTAAAAGAGGAGATCCCAATAACCAATACATTTATGAAAAAATGTTCAACATGACTAGCCATCAGAGAATGCAGCTCAGAACCACATGTGAAAGCATCGCACCCCTTAGAACAGCCATCGGCAAAACACAAAAAATAATAACAAATGCTGGCACTATGTGGAGAAAAGGGGACTCTCGTACACTGCGTGTGGGAATGTGAGTAGGACAGCCACTATGGGAGAAGTATCGAAGTTTCTCCAGAAACTAAAGCAGATCTGACACACATGATCTAGAAATCCCACTTCTGTGTATCTATCCAAGGAAATGAAATCAGCACACCAAAGAGAAGCCTGCACACCCATATTTATTGGGGCACAATTCACAATAGCCAAGATGGGATGAGCCTCCATGTCCATCAACAGATGAATGGTAAAGAAGCTGTGGTACGCATACACGATGGAGTACTGGCCATCGGAAGAACCACGTCCTGCATTTGCTGTGAAACAGAAGGAACTGGAGGACTTCAGACACAGTGTAACGAGTCAGGCACAGAGAGGGCAACGCCACACTCTCTCATAGGGATGCTAAAAAGAGTCGATCTGAAGGTGGACTACTGATTACTAGCTGCTAGGAATACAGGGTGAGGGAGAGGGAGGCTGAGGAAGGGGACCCGCACACAGATAAGAGGAACAGGTTCTAGAGCTCTACACCCCAGAGGCAGTTCTACGGCTCCTGGTAACCTCTGACATGTCGAATGAATAACTAGAGGAGAAGAGCTCAGAACCTCCAACGCCAGAACTGATACGGGGAAGGAAATGGTAATCAACTCCAGTGAGCACACATTGTATACATGTATTGAAATACCACACTGTACCTCATAAATACGTACAATTATTAGGTGTCAATCAAAAGTGTGTCAGGAGATGGGAATGCTAGCAATACTGACTGGGTCATTACATCTGGTGTCATATATCAAATTTTTACACTGTGCCCCATAATGTGTACAATTAAATAATAATAAAAATATACAAAATAAAAATAAAGACTCCCTCTTCAAACTTTTGCCACAACTCAAGGTTACAATTGTCACAAGACCTGTCTCCTCTCTGGAAAACAGGCTTTAGAAGGTGCTCCCAATGGGTCATGAAGCATTTACTGTGCATGCAATGCACTCATGCACGAGAACAAGAATTAGAAACTCATGAGAAACCGCTAACATCCTTGGAAGAATAAACAGAAGGAAGAAGAGCCCAGGAGTAAAGACTCAGCGTTCTAAAGCGAGCAGAGGTTGCAGGGAGCTCTCTTTCAGTCCCACCTCTGATTCCTTCCTGCACTGATGCATTTCTAAATATCATTCATGAGCCAAGATCCAGTGGTGGCCATGCTTTCCTCAAAGACTTCTCAGATCCACATCCTTTGTCCCTGAATCAGAAGGCATTTCTGGGTTCCTTCAGTTTCCTCTGCAGCTGACCACTTCTCTTCTAGGTAACTTCCTTCCTTGCATCCTAACTGTTTATGAGCATGTCTTTTCCCAGGGCTAGATTTGATTAGAAACCTCTGAGGACAGAATCCACAGATCTGTGAATCCCCGCATAACCCAGCACAGAGCTTGACCATCGTGTGTAACAGGTGCTTCAGGATTCCATCCATGTGTCATAAGAATCCATGATCATGTGACAGCGAAGGAACTAAAACTGATGAAACCATGATGTCGCTTGTCCAGGGTCACACCAACAGGGCTGGCATCCAGCAGGGAAGCTCAGAATGACCCCCCAGGCTGCCAGAATCCTGCAACATCTCTGCATTCGCCGGGAAGCAGATGCTGACCCCTGCTGCCCCAGCTGCCTGTGGCACCCCCTTGGACTCAGGGCCCCTCATCCAGTAGCCACAAAAGCAATGAGCCTCACAGCAGGGGACTTCCAAAATGAGGCGCCATCTGCAGCTGACACCCATTTCCCATGCTCTTGCTATTAAAGGTTTTGACTCCCACCCCTGGTGTACAAGACTTCTTGTCTTCCTCTGCAGGAAACAGGCGCCCCACTCCTCTTCCCAGTGCATTGGTGCTGATTTAGCTTACGACCGACTGAGTTCCATGGAAGAGTTCACAGCAATCAGACGTCTCAAAGGAGGGAAGCCAGGAAGCCAAGAAGCCGGGAAGCATCTTTGAAGGGGAAGGTGGAATTGCCATGCAGACTGACAGGGGTAGGGGGCAGCAGGGGGCTGGGAGCAGGGAAGTACAAGCACCCCAGGCTTGGGAGCAGACCTTCATGTGATATGACAAAGCTCGCAGAGCCTGGTGCAGAAGAGAACAGCAAAATAATCCCTTTCCCAAAAGCAGGAAAGTCTTTTTTTTTTTTTTCTTTTTTTTTTTTTTTTTTTCTTTTTTTCTCCTCTCAGTGGTCTTTCTCCCAACTCTCATGGTGGTTTTTATTTGCTCTCTAATGTTGTACTTCTGTGGGAGAAGGACACCCGCAGGGCAAGGGCAGACCGCCACAGAAACCAGAGCCTGACCCAGCGAGGAACCTGCGAATGTCCAAGCCAGGCTCCAGGCTGGGGCTGAGGACAAGGTGGCAGGAAGCGCCAAATCCCCAGCCTATTCCCCGCAGAGAGCCACAAGCCTTGCCAAGCAGCAGCCAGCAAAGTTTGCAGGTCACATGAGCTGGTTACCTTGGGGCTCCATAAAGATTAAGCAGTAGATGAGGTGTGACTGTGCCTTCAGGATTCTCTGCTGAGCTTGCTTCCTGGGAAGAGCGGTGGGGTGGACCTCCATGGGAGGCTAGGGCAGCTCTGCAGGCTCTGGATCTAGCCCTTCTCTCGACCCTCATCCTGATGCCTTTCCATCCCCATATCACTCTGTTTGCAAGAAAAGATCTGATTGACTTAC
Organism: Sciurus vulgaris; assembly: GCF_902686455.1. Classification (NCBI taxonomy): domain Eukaryota; kingdom Metazoa; phylum Chordata; class Mammalia; order Rodentia; family Sciuridae; genus Sciurus; species Sciurus vulgaris. Next base: position 154,364,643 of record NC_136467.1, read on the forward strand.
TAATAATTGAAGAGGAAGCCAATACATTCCTCCTTCCAGAGAGAAACTCTCTCATATGCCAAATGTTTTCTTTATAGCAGTGGATTTATAAGATCACCAAAGGTCCTGTTGATCGTAGTGGAGAGAGAAACATAGGAAAGTGTACATATTTAGATGGAGATTATGCCCAGTATTCTCTCTGTTCAGCTGCTCCACCTTAGCAAGCCCAAGTGCTACGATCCTTGGCCTTGTGCACATTCTGTTCGTGATAATCTGAAAAGATTTCCTGCGAAGGGAGAGGCTGGATCTCTGAACCGGCCAAACAGAACTTCTTAGCCACAGCATTTGCAAAAATGTGAAATTAGATCTTGATCACTGGGAACCCGCCATCATCATTAAGCAGAAAGGAAAAAGCAGACAGACATCTGCTCTTTCCGGGAGCATGGAGAGCATGCTAATCAGCAGCGACTGCCTGATGTGGAACACTGGGGAGGCTGCACAGCCAGGCAGGCACAGGCCCACCAGGCCGCAGTCATCCCAGTAGCAAAGGAGGTCACCACCAGTGAGTGTCCAGGGAGTGCCTCCCATCAGATGGGACAGGGAGCTAAATGGAGCTTTCTCCATCACTGCGCCATCTTCTGCTTCTGTTCCCTGCATCCCAGGAACAAGCCTGGGAGCTGAGCCCACAACCTGGATCACAAGATCCTGCTGTGGCCTGGGCTTGTCACAAACGCTCATCTCTCCTCCCTCTACCCAAGTCTTGTCCACCTCTCACGGCCCGCTCCAGACCCACATCACTCATTTGCTAATTTATTCATTAACCAAAAATGAAGACTTAATTTGTACAAAATGCCCTGTGACTGCTGGGTGGAATACAAAACACATTGTGGGGACCATGTAGCAGGAGAGAGTAAACAGATTCAAAAGTAGCTGCAAGACAACCAGAACCGTGAGGCAAGTAGGAGCAGGGGCTGCAGTGCTCAAGGCAAAGAGCGGTGAGCTGTGTTCAAGCACATCAAAGACGTCCTTGAGAGGTGGCAGTCGTGCTGGTCTTGAGGAATAGAACAGGTGTGCAGACATCCCCATGGGAGAACCAGCAGGAACCGCTGATGTAAACAAATGGAGGATCCCACAAGGTGTGTGTGCAGAACACGAGTGCATCCAGTGTGGACATGAGACACCGGTTAGACAAGCAGCTAGGTCCAACAACCACGGCCCTTCCAGAGAACAACCAGGAAAGGCAACCTCCCCAACCTCTCTTCTCAGTGACTTTTATTATGCTTCTGTTCACACCTCACCCTTTGCACTCTAAATGGCAGACATTCAACAAGTGTGTGTTGAACAATGAATTAATAAGCTAGTCACTGTTAAACGTTTTCATATACTCTAACCCAGGGAAATGTATCAAGTCAAAGCTTAGTTGCTTCAGAGTGATCACCTTTGTTCCCCAATGTTTGCAAAATGAATAATTAGAGCTATAGTTTTGTAGAACAAGATCGTGGTGATTACTCACGGTAAGGGCAGCCTGGGGGGCAAGCCATGTCTTACTTTATCTCACTAACTGACTTGGAACAGAGACCGAGCCAGAGCTGGTGGACTAGAGGAATCTGGAAGAACTGCATTGCCCCCAATCTCATGGCCAGAGAGGACAATGTTGGAAATGAACCTGGCAAAAGAGGAGGTAAAGCCGAAGAAAAGTTCCTGGGAAACTTAGAGGACTTGAGACTCCAGGCTGAAAATACAAACTCCTAAAACATTTCACTAAATAACAGTAAAGTTGTAATAATAGAATAATAGCTACAATTTATTGAGTACTTATTATTTACCAGACATTGCAATAAATGCCTTATGAATATGACTTCATTTTGTTCTTCTAACTGTCCTATGAAGTAGGTATTGAGAGCATTTCACAGATGAGGCATCCAGTAGTGAAACAGCCCAGTCAGAGTTGAATAGCTGGGCAGTGGCAGACCCAGGACCAAGACCCAGGACTAAGACCAGTCAAGTTCTAGTTAGGGTACCTTTCTGAATGAATGGACACAGACCAAAAGAAATCAGGACACCGCCAGGCACCAGGTCAGAGGGAAGCCATGCCCTTCCAGGAGTCTGACCTCTAATGGAAGGGCAATTCAGAACCCCAGGACTTTTGCCTGCATGTTGTCCTTAAGACTTTCAAGGATGGAAAACACGCATAGCCATGATAGAACCTAAGAAGAAACAAGCATTCAGCAAAAAACAAGCAACATGTCAAAACTCATGCAGGTGTAATTTTTTTTTGCACAGGGGGAACAGAGAGAAATAAGAATACCTACGGGTTAGGTGGAGTTCAAGAGCGTAGCTTGTGAACCCCAGGAACGAAGAAGACAAAGCCATCCTAGTCCTGGTGGCCCTTCTGAATGCTTGCCCAACATTTGCTAGGTGCATCTACTCTTTAATGAGAATACAAAGGGCTTTTAATTTTTTTTTCCTAAAACCCAGGTGGAGGTGAGAAAATAATGGGCAAAGAACTCCTACACTCTTAGTCCTCCCCAGATCACCTTGTAGCTTGCAGCCCCCTCCCCATTAGTAGCTGTGTGACCTTGGATCTGCATCACTGTGTGTGCAGGTTATTTTCTTTGTACCTCAGCCTCTTCATCTCTCAGAATGGGGGTCACAGAGTGTCCATCACATAGGGCTGTGGTGCGGATTCCATGATCAAACATGCATATAATTAATATGCCTAAAAGGTACTTAAAGTAATGCTTGGCAAGTAGTATACACTATGTAAATGTTAGGTGTTGTCATTATTATTATTTATAGCATGACCCTGCAAGGATTAATGATCTTGGTAAGTTTTCTTGTTCAATGCTTCCTACCAGTGGTATGCAAAAAGTGCCCTGGAGTAGAGGTTACTAACTTGCCCACACCCACTAAATTTTCCGAGGCACTCACAGGTGATTTTCTAGTGTGTCCTTGTAAAGCACATTTCTTTCTTTCTTTTTTTTTTAATTATTTTTATCTTACAGACTGCCTTTTGATTCATTGTACACAAATGGGGTACATCTTTTCGTTTCTGTGGTTGTGCACGATGTAGATTCACACCATTCATGTAATCATACATGTACACAGGGTGATGATGTTTATCTCTTGAATATCATCATTTACGTCGTTTTCCTCATCTTTCTTTCATCTCTCCCATTTAGACTTCCGGATCAGGGGCGAAATAAGGAACTGAAACCCCCAGTGCTTGAGAAGTGAGAAGAGCCCTTCACCTCTGGTCTCACCAAGGACAGAAAGCGGAGCGGGAGACGCCCCCACCGACTCCGGTGGCTGCAGTCGGTCTTCCTGCCCCTCCACTCCCCCAAGCCCTGGCCGCCGGGCAGACGTGGCCCGGGCAGAGAGATCACCGGGGCTCGCAGAAAGGCCGAGCAGACACGCGCCCCGCTTCCTGGGTGCCAGGCCACCCGGGCGCGCGGCCGCAGGCAGGAAGGGGCCGGCGCTTGTCTGCCCCGCCCGCTGCCCGCGCACGCGGACCGGCCCGGCGGCTGCGCGGGCACGTGGGCGCCGCTGTCACTCACGCGCAGGCTGAGCTTCGCGCGGCGGGAGCGGCGGCGGCGGCGGCGGCGGCAGCGATGGGACCCCAGCGAGAGATCTGCAGCTAGGCCAGCTGCACTTGCTCCACGGGTCAGGGGATCGGAGGGCCAGGTAAGCCGCGCGGGCGCAGGGCTGCTGCTGTGCTCCCCGGCGCAGCTCGCCGCCAGCGCGCCCTCTCCTCGCTTTCTCTTTCCTTCCTCCCTCCCCGCGCACGCATTCTCCCCCCCCCCCCCCCCCCACTTCTCTCTCTTTCTCTCTCTCTCTCTCTCTCTCTCACACACACACACACACACACACATTCATTCACTGACATGTGTTCTATGCATACACGTCTCCACAGAAGCCATGCATATTAAATTCCGTAAAATTAGAGGTAGCCAACTCCATGCCTTGGTGGTTTGTGATTTGTGTTACGTAAGAATTTGGGGGTTGAACAGCTTAAAACTTGAGAAAAGAAAAGTTGTCCGTTAGGTAAAAATAAAATGTGTGCTGTTGGGAGTTTGTAAAGCTGGTTTGATTTTCCAGGCTGAATTGAATCGGCACCACCCTCCCCGCCCCTTCGCCACATCTGAAGATGTCTGTGTGTTTTGATATGATCCCAGCACCTACTTCCTATTGGAAAGGGATATTGAGTGGGTATCAGACCCAGGCGAGTGACCTAAAGAAGACAGCTGGAGTTGAACAGCTTAATTGGTTCCTGGCTCTGCAGCGAAAATGTTGTCAGTACCTTGGAGAGCTCCTGGGGTTCAGGCAGGCCAGCGCCTTGGGCAGAGCGCATGTGTGCCTTCAGTTCCTTCAGACAAAACGGGAGAGCAGCAGGGAAAAGAAGGAGCATTTAACTGAGAGATTCAGAAACAAGGACAGAGATGGCTTTGGGGACAGAGACAAGGACCAGGAAAGGGGAAGAGGGAGAGATAAGAGATGGGAGAAGGTTGTGAATCTCTTGACTGGTTTCCTTTTCCCATCCTCAACCCCGGTTCTAGTACACTTTGCTTCTTTCCCCACATCTGCTCACATGTACTTAAACTCTGGGGGCCAGGACTTGAAGAAGGTTCAACTGTGCTTTACGTAGATGGACCTGGAAATCCTGAGAACCGTTTGGTAGGCCTCTGCTGGGCTTACTCATCCCCAGTCTTTGAGATCCCCTCCAAATGAATGAGAACCCGTTCACCAGAAAGGATTTTTAAGGGCAACTTGGAAAATACAGCCCCAATTATTTTATTTCACAAGACTAGAGTAATGTAGAAAACCAGTAGCTAGATCCATGGCTGGCAATGTCTTCTTAATTAAATTTTTGCATGGGCACCTGCTTTTCTTAGGCAGATGGAAAGTAAAATGATCATGATAGGAAGAAAATGGATAAAGGAGTAAAACTAAGCCTAATAAGAAAATTGTCCAAAGAGCCTTAGTAAGGGTATAATGCATGTAAGCCTATCAGAAACCATTGTGACCACAAGACTCATTTATTTTACAGTATAATGGAACAAGCCCCATGGAAATCACTTGTGGAATATCTGGGAAGCAAGTAATCTTTTAATGTAGGATTGGTGGATCAGCCTAGTTGGTATTATTAACTACATGGTATATGGTTTTAGCAAAATAAGATTAGCATTGATATAGTATCTTATGGTTTAGAAAACCCTTTTGATTTATGTTATTCATTTACTCCACACGTCATCATGGAAGCCCATTAGAAAGTTATGAACTACAAGTTAGACTTCTGTTTTTAAAAAAGCTATCTCAACTGTCAATGTATCTGTCAACAATAACATGGTTTTATAAGTTCTATGAATGGCTTTTGAAATTTCAATTTTGACCTGGATCACATCTGCAGAGACTTTTTTTTTTTTATTACATAGGATTGAAGAATGTACTGCTAAAAAGAAAGTTCAAAGAGCAAACAACTGCAGAGGGAGCAGAGAACTTCAAAGGTAAGACTCAACCCGTATCATGTGCAAATACAGAATCACCTTGCAGTGCGCATACAGATGAAGGAGAGAGTATCACAGGGAACGTGAGTTCCTTCTCTCTTCTTGTTTTGGCTTTGAACTTTATGTACTTTACTAGAAATATATATCTTGAATGATTGAAGTAATAGAGATAATTACATATCATTACTCTTTTATTACATTATAAAAGTGACTACCTATCCCACTGTCTTGGTATTTAAAGTTCATAATATAGGACCGTGATCTCTACAACTATTCCAGAAAGATAAAACATCTCTGAAATGCTTCCATGGTAGAAACACATCTCGAGTTTTTCAGGTCATGCTGATACACTTCCAGAATGCTTGTACGGAGGAGCCAAAGGCTGTCAGCAGGCAGCCACGCCTCCCTGCACCACCCGGGAGCCGGATGGAGTCTTTTAAGTGAGCCGACCTTTGGGTCTGGGTTTGGATAAGTGGTCTAAATGGCCTGTGTGCCTACACCTGTTCTCTGGCAGCAGTAGCCCTGTAGAAAGTGGCTTTAATGGGAACTTCACTTTCATTTTCTCCAAATTATTTTGAGGAAAAGAAAAGCAGTAGGAAAAATTGAATCCTATTTCAAAGTGAATGAACAAAGGGAGCCTGTGCCAGCCTGGCCACACACGGAATCACAGCGTGGGGAAACACTCACCCTTTCTGTGCCTCCTTTTGCTGCCTCTCTTCCCTCAAGGAGGTCATGAAGACAAACAAGTAATCTTCTTAGGGCTTCATGGGGCAGAACTATTTATTTCTGTTTTCATGGCTGTAAGAATTTTTAAAGTGAAATAAAGGGTAATGTATTGGGCTGAAATTCAAATTTCCAAAACACTGGTGCTACCACATACTGGCGCGCATGGCAATCCCAATGCTGCATGGAAGCATTTGCTGCCCAACACAGACATGCCCACAGGGATTCTCAGCATCTGCACTCTCTCCCGCTGCAGTGCCTCTTTACGATGCCCACTTTGCTGCCCCATGCTTCACGAGTGTGTCTCCTTCCAATCCAAGAGTCCACTGAAGGCACCCTGGGCCCCACCCCCTGCACATCTGCTGTCTGTCAGGCACCCGGCACACAGCAACACTTTTAAAACACTGGGAAAAGGGAGAAACAAGCAATGAGGGACCACTCAGGACATTACCTACACCCTCCAGAAAGTTTCAAAGTACTGAAGATACAGCGGTGAACAGGCTAGAAAAGCCCCCCCCACCACGGAGTATACAGCCCCCCATGTGCATGGTCTATCAGACCACAAACAAGCCAAACCTGGAACACCAGGTGTTAACAAGTGCCCAGGTGAGAAACAAACCTGGACAAGGGGACAGAGAGCCATGGGTGCTGACATTCAGGCAGGCTGATTGTGGGGGGTCTTTCAGAAGAAGGTAGGAGGGCTTGGGTACAGCGCTGTCCTTCCACTGGTCTCAGAGACACAATCGGCACCTAACGTCTAACTATGTTTGCAAGAGAGGCGGTCGCTGTAGGCAGATGACGGCAAAGAGAAGGCCACGGTGGATCCTCATTCATCTGCACCTGGAGATGCATCATCTCCAGGGAGAAGGAAAACAACTCCTCCTTCCTAGATGACCAGAGGACGCACACAGGGGTTCCCTGTGCGCCACCAGGCTGCCAGGTGGGGAGGGGAGGCCACAGTGTTTGCAGATGTGCAGTTCCAGAGGTTTTTTTATTCTCCCCTCCTGTCAAGGTTTCTCTGAAGTGAGGAGCCCTCTGTGAGATCTTAACAACACTCACACACTTGACATGGCCATGTTCACTGCCACTACTGCAGCCGCTGACATACAAACAGGACCCTGGACAACCTTGCTGGGAAAGCGAGTGTCAAGCCAGACAACAAAGCCTTTGAACAACCTCCTTTTCTCTCTTGAGTCCTAGTTTATTGGATATAATTTAATCATTGCCAGGTTTGAAAGTGACTTTAGGTAGTGACCTCTGTGTCCTTTTTAAAATGCCAGAGATGTCAGCCCACCAAGTAGATTCCAAATAATTATAATCTTCTCTGGGACCAAAAAAAAAAAATGGAACCAAAAGGTGCCAGCTTCTCTGAGTCCTACAGCTGTCTGCGGGGATTTCACAGGTCCAGGCCCTTCACTTGCCCTTGTCAGATTTCAAACCTCGTGTCATGTTCCTCCACAGGGTCCTTCTTCTCCGGAAGTGAGTCCCAACTACATATAACTTGGGGAAGATGTAGGGATCCTCTCAGAGCCCCAGGGACTATTTGGCAACATATATTGTACTGAAGCAATGTGTTAGGCACACAGCACACACCCTATCAAGCAGGTTCAGAGGTAACTAACTTAACCAGTAACTTGCCCTCTCCTTTACACTGAAGCTTCATATACACTAGAGTTAAGTAAAAATCTGAGATTGATGACCCATCAGGTACTGAAAGGGGATGGGAAGTCAGTTAATCCTGTGTTTTTTTACAAAAAGTAATTGACTCATTCTGTGTGTTTGTAGCCAAAAAAAAAAAAAAAAAAAAAATCCTAGAAAACTACATTTGGAAGAAATTAAAGGTCAATAAGATCTGACTGCTTTACTTAGGGACCATGAAACCACAGCCCAGAGAAGTTATGAGCTTGCTCGAGAGCCCATGAGCAATCGTGTGCAGCTCAGAAACTAGCATGGAGTCCATTCTCTTCTCAGAGTGGTCAGCACAAGGTTCTGGTTCATGCTGTGTGCTCCTGAAGGCAAGTAGGGATCTTGGAGAGACCTCTCCAAAGGGATCCAGCGGCACTAAAAATCCATCCAAGAGAAAGGTTTGGGCCCCAAGCACTGGTTCTGCAACGCTCTCTATCCCTTGTGATTTTGCCCATACTTTTTTCTCACCGGATGGGACTAGGGAGTCTCCTAAAGCAGGAGCTCAGCTGTTGGGGAAGAGCTCTGTGGTTCTGCTCTGCAGCCAAGCTCAGTCCTGAGAAAGAGCAACCTCAGCCTTGAGAATAGCTCCCACTGCTGCTACAAGGGGCTTTTATTCCTATCATTCCTGTCCTGGTCTTTCCCATGTTAGTCTCCGGTGCTTTATAGACAACTGGAATATGTATATGGAGATGAGCTGGTTCTTACTTGGCAAGGATGTGATGCAGTCCATGCTCCTGCTTATTCTATTAATATCACCTCTCCTCTCCTCCCTGACTCACAGTGTGACCTTTAACAAGGTGATTTTGCTATGCCTCAGTTTCCTCAGTGACACAGCAGTTAGTAATGATTCCCAACTCCCCTTGACTGAATTTTTATTAGCACATCTTGAAGGTGAGTTTAAAATGATTCTGCTTACATATCACTAATAATAGGCTCTTATTAATCATCCTCATTGTCACAGGATTAAATAGAAGGTACCGAAGAGCTCATCCTAGCACTTAAAGTATGAAAACTAAGCAACAGTTCTCTGACCCATCTGACTTTGTAATCAGGTGAAGAACAGTCTATGATCTTGACTTGTTATGGAATGGTAGCCTTCTGAACATGAAAGGTTGGGATGATCATTCCCTTACCTCCTCTGTACTGTCCTCCTGGATGATCTCCTTTGATGTCAGCTGTACCCAGAACAAGGTGTAGCAGGGGCACTAAGTACCATGTGCCCAAGAGTAAGGAAGATGAGGTGACTGGCCACCACCAACACTGCTGCTCACATCATCTTTCTAAGATCAGCCACATCTTTCTGAACTTTACCAAGACCATCTGGGACCAAGGACACACATTTCCAACAAGATGTTGGATGGGTCCACTTTGTGCCCCTAGGACGGGACGAGGTCAATCATCCCAAGTTTGCCCAATGACTCTAGCCAAACAAACCAAGTGGCCACACACAGGCACTAGACAGAACGACAGATGGTTGTCCTTGTAATGAGCAACCTGGTTGGGGTTTGATAATAACTGGAAGCATTCACTATGTCTCTGTTGGCCTGGTTACAGCACAATAGTGGTTTTTCCTAGAAAGATTACCTTCTATGTAATACATAGACTATGTCCACACAAGGAAAGAAACCTAGAAGACAATCAAAAAAATGCAAACAAGCATTTCTTATTTCCCAGTTGCCCATCTATCTGCTTATGTAGAGATCACCAAAGAGCAGAGGATAACTGAGAATTCCCTGACTCACCAAAATCACTGCCCCTCAGTAACGACTTTTTTTGAACCATGAATTATTAACTAAACCCATATAAATGCCTCTCTCCAAGGGTATCAGTTCAAATTAAGTTGAAATTCCATCGTAAAAAGATAGGGCCTCAAGCAACCCACCCATAGCACAGTTTCATTTAGCAACTCTCCTCAATTCTTACCTATGCTATAGAGTTGGTGGGAGATCATAGAAGCCTGGGTCTACTCCCTCCATTGCACTAGCTACCCACATAGACCCATGTATCCACAAATAATGACTGAAGTACGTAGTGTTAGTGAGGTGTAAATTATTGACCAAGCCATTTGTGATTAATAAAGCATGAAGCGTATGTTGTTCTGCAGCATTTTAATCAAACTTCTGTACAGCCTAAAAATCAGGATGTCAGAGAAAGACACATGCAATCTGAAGGTGAAATTCCAAAACAGTTAAGATGGTGCGAGTCTCCCGTGTAGAATCTTCAAGGGAACATGGTGGAGTGTCTGAGAGGACAGTCCAAGACAAACTCTATCTGTGGCAAAAGAGAGTGCCTGCCTAACCCTCTAACAAGTGAGCCTGAGAACGCCTCAATCCCAGTCTGTTAAAGATTTCTTGTCAAGGCAATGAAACCCTCATCTCCCTTATTGCCATTTTGTATGTGTCTCATGCTTAAGTTTTTGCATAATTTAAGTGTCCCCTGCTGCTGTGCCTGGTTTCACTGATGGAGAACTGGTTCCAGCCATTGATTGTTGGGGGTAACTTTGCATTCAACAGAAAGGAAGAGCAGCTTATAAGGAAGACAGGCCTTCAAAAGTGCCTTTCCTCTTAAGAAAAGAGCATAGTTCAGATAAAATGACATTCTTCAGCCTGATTCTCACGTGTAGTGTGTCTTCTGACCCCGAGCCCAGAGCCCAGGGGCTGATGCAGGTGGTGCTGTTGTTCCAGCCGGGAAGAATGAGTTCTTGCAGCAGCAGCGTCTGTGGGTCCCAGCAGGTACAGGCTGCCCCCGAGGGCGGCCCCCAGTGCTATGGAGTACGGTCCTACCTGCACCAGTTCTATGAAGACTGCACTGCCTCCATCTGGGAGGACGAGGACAACTTCCAGATCCAGAGGTCACCCAACCGGTGGAGCTCCGTGTTCTGGAAGGTAAGGAGGAACGTGTGTGTAACTTGGGCAACAGGGAGCATCCCACATAAACTGCACTGTGAGAACCGGGAGGCTCAGGCCCATATGTGCCTCAGTCTGGGGCACTAGATGCAGTTTTCTCCCTTTAGGGAAGGAGAATCTAAGCCCCAGGGCCAGAGGAGGGCCCCAAGTGCAGTGCCACGGTGGCAGTTTGCTCACCAGGAAACCACCCATAGGCAAAGGACACCCTTCCGGCCTCCCTTATAGACCTGGTAGGGATCATTTGACAAACTGCAGCAATTGTTCAAAAAAAAAAAATTGGGTGTTTAGAGAGAGCTAATGGTGAATCATGGTCCAGTGGTCAGAATACCACTTGCACACACAGGCTCTGGGAGCCTCATCAGACAACATGTACGGGCCCCCAGCCAACACCCAGTGAGCACCTACTGTGTGCCAAGAGGGTTCCAAGTGCTGGAGATCAAAGTGATAAACTGGACGACAAGCCCCTGCCCTCAGGAGCTGAAGTCTGTTGTGGGAAACAGCCATGAACAGGAAAAGCCCATGGCAGAAGGTCAGGTAGTGACAAGTGCCGTGAAGAGAAGTCAATCAAGATGAGCAGAGTGTCCCAGGCTGGTGTATGCACGTGAGGAAAGCCTTTCAGAAGAGAAGGCATCCAAGCACAGATCAGGATGAGCTGAGGGAGCAGACCTGAGCTCATCATGCCGAAGGTCTCCTGTGCTGGGAAATAGCAGGTCCCAACCTCTGAAAGGAGAAGAGACCCAGCCTGACTGGAGTGCAGTGTGCAAAGGGACAGGAAAACAGCAGCACAAAGTTAGATGTGGGATCCAAAGATGACAGTGAAGCTTTGGGCTTTTACCTCCGCAGTGAGGGCAGCCATCTGAAGGTGGTCTGCAGCGGACGACACAATCCCACCAAGATCATGACACCATCCTTCTGGCTCCTGTGTGGAAAACAGAGACAGCTGGATCAACTCAGAGGCTATACAAGCCCCCAGGCAGGGCCCGTGGAAATGGTGACATGCAGTTCAAGTTAGCACTAAGTTTGAAGACCAGGCAGTCAGGGTGCTGATGAACTGGAAGTGGGGCATGAGGGAACGAGGAGTCGAGTGTGACCCTGGACCTGCATGGCATTTGGTCTCATGGCTTACTAGGAGACAGGACTCCACAGATGAGTGGGGAAAGAGGGGAGGAACCAGGGGCTCGACTTTGACCGTGTTAGGTGGAGGGACCTGTTAGGTTCAAGTAGGGATCTCTAGTGGACGTTTACATACACCAAGCCACAGCTCATGGCTTTGGAGTTGTTGATACACAGAGTGCATACAAGACACCAGAAGAGCCGGGATCACCAGGAAGACAGCGTTGGGACAGCCCAAATTTAGAAAGGGAAAAGAGGACATAAGCTTGCAATTTACTGGTAATACAGTATGACAAGAAGCACTATAGCCTGAGCATGGATTCCTCCCTGAGACGTGAGTTCAAACCCCAGCTCTCCTGTTCTATTGCTCTGTGACTTTGGGCCTCCAATAGGGAAACTTGAAATACCCACCACATTGTGAGAATTAAATAAGGTAATATTTACAAAGAACTTAAAACAATTGACTGATCTATACCCAATTATCATTCGCTAGATTAGCTATTTCCAGATGAGTTCTTAAATCGAAATAAAACTGGAAATCTAGTTAAAAAATACATACTGGGTAGCATAGTTGCTAACATGGGTTATCCAAGACCTGTGCTAACTCAGATTCATACTATTGTCACGAGCTCTGTATTAGAATTAGTCAAGTCAGCATCCTTGCCCTCTATAAATCTTACCTCCGTTGAATCCTTACTGTCCAGAACCAATGAAATACACAACCATGCCTGCCACATCTTGTATTTACCCAGATAAAAGGGGGTGGTTGCATGATTACTTTCTGCCTCTCTCCATCCCTATAGCTACAGAGGAGGGAGGGAGAGAGACAGAGTTATGTGCTAAAGCCTTATATCCACTGACATACGGGTTATTATAAGCATTCATGTAGACCCAAGCAGGCCAAGTCATGGCTTCATAGAGTACGTTCCTACAACGTCCAAGTCCTAGATTCACAATCCTAATCCTTAAACACTAGAAGCCTAGCATCAACCTGCATGACCTGAGGATTCACTGTCATAGAGCCCTAATCTGTACCACGGGAATAACCCACTGTTCTTGAACTCCTCCTAGGGAAGGCGAGTGAATTCATTTAGTGTTTTATGGAGACCTTTGTGCCAATGCAGAGAAAGGTACCAGTTACACACCTGTTTCTATTATGCTCCTTTGCAATGTTGTTTCTTTTTTCATTTTCAAGTAGCTCCTGCAGGGGTGTTCAAGTTGCTGGTTCCTCTCTGGCTCCACCGCGGTGTGGCTAGGGCCATGTTCTCTCCTGGGGCTGCTCATAGTGCCCTGATAGGCCTCTGTGCTCTGAAGGCCTCTGAGCAGCAGGCAGCATGGAGGGGCTTCACAAGGAAAGCGATTTCAGCAGGTCCGAGTTAGAGTGTTTGCCCTATGGCAGGATCGGTGTAACGTCTACCTCACATGCTGCTCTTTCTTTCTTTCTAGACTAGACTACTTGGTAGGCGCTATAAGATTATACAAGCGCACGCTTCACCTCTGAGTACAGCTCAGCCCGACTTGACGGAGTGCACTGTCAGGGAGGAGAAGCAGACGTGCGCCCATAGTGCTACCACGCAATGTGCTGAATGGAAGCAGTCAGGGCCCTTCCTGGGAGCACGGGGTTGGGGAGCAGGGAGGAGTGTATATCGGCCGCAGCCTGGAGAAGTGGCCCCACCCACAGAGGGGACCACCCATGTGCAAGCAGGAGAGGGGCAGCCCACCGCCCCCAGGAGGAAGAAGTGCACACATTTCTGAGTTGAGGGAGAGATGGTGGCATGTTCGGGACTCTGCAGAAAGTGTGGCTCAGGTGGAGAAAACATTTACAAGTTCAGGGACAGGGGTCATAGATGAACTGAAAATGCAGGCAAGAGGCAGATCACAGAAATCTATGGAAGGCTTGCAAGAAAAGCTTCTCCAGGACCTCTCGGCTTGAGGCGGGCAGGACAGTAATGAACGTGGGTTTTCCTGGGAGGGGAGGGAATGCCCCACGATCTGGTGTAAACACACACACTGTGCACACAGGCATACACACAGAGAACAGTCTCTGTGCCTTTGAGTCCTAGGTGACTGGGCTGCAGCAGCTGCGGAGCTTACCCAGTGCCTGTGCCTTTCTCCATCTTCAAAAGTCGACATGAGGTGGTCCCTTCTGACCTCTGCCACTTGCTGCCACCCAAGGATCGAGCAGGTGAAATTTTCTTATCCTCGTATTTGACCTTCACGAAGGCTGTTGCCACTTGATCGTCTATGCAGCAAGCAGCCCGTATGCGGGCATTCAGCCAGTCCTCTCGCTCCCACCAGCCGCTCCTCGCCCCGGGGTCAGCCTTCTACCTTCTTCTCAGCCTGTCCAGAAACTGCCCAGAGGGCGTTCAGCGTGATGTGCCTCCTCCATCGCCTTATAAAGTGGAGGTGACTCTGGCCCCTCTCTTCCCTCTCTAGACCTAGGTTAAGCGCCTCCTCTCAGCCAACCCCTCGGAGCTACATCAGAGTTTACACCTGAATCTTAGATTTCAGAGTTTTGGTAGATATTAAAGAGTTGGGTTTAGGAGCTGTTACTTTGATGCACATGCGCGCGCGCGCGCGCGCACACACACACACACACATGACAGATATAAGCCCCAAATGTTTTAAATTACTTTACAGTCTGCTTCTCGGAACACTATGGATCATACATCAGACTAACTGGAAGGTCTTCTGATGCTCCCATTTGGCTGTTTTCATCACTGATCCACTTGAAGGGTTTAGGGGCTGTCAGAGACTATTAAAAGGAACCATGTGATAGTATGTTTGTGTTTAAAAGGTTTCTCAAATGACCCTTGAAGGATGGTCAAGGTCAGTTTTGACTAGATCAGGACACTGTTGTGAATGTCTGAGCCAGATGTGTTAATGGTTTTGCCATCGGAGCAGCTGTGGTGGCAGGGAGAGAGGATTCATGAGATTTTTATGAGGCAGACTCTACTGATGGCGATGTGAGGAAGGACTCTGAGTGGGAAAGGGGAGGAAGACAGAGAAACAGGGAAGGGCTTTAGAGTCCCATGTGGAACATCTGGGGCTTGAAGAGCCCTTGGGACATTTTTCTGTAAGTCATGGTATTTGGAAACAGAGCGTCAGAAATCCATCCATAAATACAGACTAGAGCTCAGGACAGCAACTCAGGCTGGAGTTAGAGATTTGGAAATCGCTGGTAAGAAGCAGGAGCTGGAACTGCAGCCTTAGATTAAACCTTAGTGAGAACATATTGAATAAGAGGCCGGGGTCAAGGGCGGAACCCTGGAACACCAATGACTGGGCAACGTGGGCCGAGTGAGCTGCTATGAGGAGCGCATGTGTCGGAGATGACCGCAGGCAAGGGTTTCAAGAGGGCCTAAGTGTTTAATATCAATGGCTACAGAGTATTCAAGTGAGATTAGGAAGGAAAGTCACATTGGCTTTGATAATTGGGAGGTCATCAGTGACCAGAGAGAAAACAGCTCTGAGGAAAACCTGGAGGACTAAGCTTGGAAGTCAAGGGCAGGGATGACCCAGGCAGTGGGACGCAGGGCTTCTGAGCACACTTTGGAGATGGAAGCCCTTGAATGTGCTTGCGATGTGCTGGAGGAAAGGAGTCTCAGGGTGGGGTGCTGATAGGAGACCCCAGTGGCCAGGTGCAGGGACCTGTAGCAGACAGGTTGGGTAGATGATGTGAGGACAGGCACTAGGACCACCTAGACCATTGCCTGACGTGGGTACTTGCTTGTAAAGCTCAGCGTCAGGATGAGGCGAGTAGGGACTTAGGAGCTATAATCTGTCACAGCTGCTGGCAGCTGCCACATCCCAGAGCTCAGGGTCTGTGAGGGAGAAGTCACAGCCACCCTGGGGCTGAAGAAGCCGCCGCCAGTGTTTGCTCTTGGGGCACTTTCCCTGAATAGCCTCCAGCTCAGATGGCTGCTTCACATCCAGCTCCCTCCAGCATCTCCCCACAGATGGCGCCGCCCGCCTTGCTGGTTCTCCTTCCAACAGTCATTCCTGCTCCGCTCTGACAGAATGGCTGCGCCTCTGCCTCCTGGAGTAAACTGCGTCTGCAGACCTTGTCTGCTCTCTGAGCCACAACGGAGGGGCGGTTGGTCCAGACAGCAGCATCTGGACTCCCAGCTCCCTTCCTATCCAGCACTCTTTCCAACAGCCAGACTGGGTTTTCACATATCCTCTGCACCGCCTAGACAGAGGTCACAGTCCCAACACTACCCTTACTGTACCTCTGGAGTTTGTCACAGCCTGGCAGGTCCTTGTCCCCCACTGCTGAGGTGGGCCTCACTGCCCCACAGCCTGAGAAGGCCCTGCTGGGCTGGGCTGGAGTCTCCCAGGCAGCATCTCAGCGCCTCCACAAAGCCCTAAACAGAGCCACTTGACTCCTGTGGACCCTCAAATAACCTCTGTGCTGCCATTCACTGAACTCTGACAATTTAATAGAAACTTCTTTCTCTTAAATCTAGGACCACTTCAGCTTATAACTGTGTCCAGAAACGAGTTTCATGACTCTGAACCTAATCACTCACCAGTCTTATCCCTCTGCTACTCCAGCATGGCACAGGGTTAAGCCGCAGCCCCTGGACTTCCCTCGCCCCACGCCCGACATACTCTCGGGAAAGTCCAGAAGCTCCTCCCATCCTTGCCCCTTCTGCCTCCCACACAGCCGGCTCTCCCTGACTGTCCGTGGGCTTGGCGTTCCTCTCGGGGGGGTCCTCAGGATCCTTGCAATCAGCTGCCCATCACATCCTCCCTCCTCCCTCTAATACTCTGGAGCAAACAGGAAGAGGGAGACGCTCGGTGGGGCCAGCTACTTTCCAGTTCTGACAGTGAGCAGAGCTGCCATCTGCAAGCCACAGTTTGCCTTTTTGCTTCAGGGTGATATTCCAAGAGTGGCTTTTCATCTCATGCACTGCTCAGCTGGGGAGCAGGCTGCGCTGAGGATCGATCACCTGTTCCTGTTCCCTGTGAGCAGTCTGGTAGCTAGAGCTGGGAATATTTATCGAAGGTCAGGCGGGACCAAGAGCCCCAGGGAGACAAAAGCAGACAGAGGAGAGCGCTGGCCTCACAGGCTCTTCTGAAGCTCAGGAAGTAAGACGGAGGCCTTCCTGCTGCCCACAGTGTTTGAGGATTAGTGCCAGTTCTTGAGGAGGAAGGCAATTTAATGATACAGGAAGCATGTCACCATGGGTATTTTAAGTTCATTTACTTGATGCACTCAGAATTTTCCAAAGTGACTGGTTTTCCAAAAGTTATAAATACTGTTTAGTCTTCAAAGGTGAATTTACTTGCCACTAATTTTAGGAACTGTAGAAACCAAACCAAAGTGCTATGCTTTACAACCGTTTCCTCCTGCAGTACTTACGTCTTACGTAGAATAGGTTCTGTTGTTAGTAAACATCATATTGACTCTTTTTTCCTTCAATTTCTTCACAAAATGACATTAAAGGACATGTGCTCATATATGGTAGCTAAAACCCTTTTGAAATAGAAATAATAGGAAGGGAACATACAAAATAGTAATTAGTGAAGTATTACAGATAAAAGAGAAGGAGTTTCCACCCACCTGGATTAGAGCGTGGTCATACCACCTGCTAACTATGAGACCTGGAACTGTGCTTGTTAGCCCCTAGCAGCCTCCGTTTCTAGTGGATCAAACAGGAATGAAAATGCTTCTCATAACATGCTTGTAAAGATTGAATGAAAATGTATCTAGCACTATGCCTGGGTCATGGCTGATGATCCATAATGCTGGCTCTCCTTTCCCCTGCTTGCTATAGTAATGGGTTATGAACATATTTTCCTTCTATTAGCCAAACCTCCTTCAGTAGTGTATCACCCCTAAAATTTTAATATATCAGTACTTACACTTGAAATGTTCAACAGTGACTGGTGCCATTTGGTTATTTATCCAACCTTATTATTCTAACTAAAAGCAATTAGGAACAGGAGAAAATGAAAATTTTCACTTGAAAAAATGTGTAACTATTAACAATTCCTTGTTACAAGAGTAATAGTAACTATTCCTTATTCTAAATACTGAGCAATGTCCATGCAAAATAACAATTTTGCAAGAGTTATATTTCCAAATAATAATGATAGTGACTTATCACAATTTATTACTCCACCAGATACAAGACTGAGTGCTTCCAGGCAGGTCACATTTAGCCTTACAACCATTCAGTGAGCTAGGTACTATTACCATTTGTCAACTGTATCGATGGGGAAATTAGAGATGAAAGAACTGAAGTTTCTTCCTCTATGACCCAAGCCCTAGGTGGCATTGCCAGAAGCCAAGGCAGGGTCTGCACATCCCAAACAAATGAGCTCCAGCTACCCAATGGTAAATCACTCTCCTCTTCAGTGTTGCCTTCCCCAGAAGTTAGAGAAATTTAAGCTCCCTCTGCCACCCGCAACATTCAGCAGCTACTGCAGCTCAAGTAGCTACACAGGAGGGTATAAAACGCTCTGGGCTGGGCTGTGGGCCAGCTCCATGGTCTCCCTGCCCTGACCCTGAAGCTCGGGACCCACTCATCTTGGACCTAGTGACCGACTCTCTGTGTGGCTACCTGTCCTTGCCTATAAGCTAACAGGTAGGATTCCTGCCCTGCTTGCTTGCAAAGGGTCAGGTGGTAAGGACTGTCTAGCCAAAACACCAGGATCACCTCTCTGTGCTACCAAGCTGGGTCTACTGCTCATTGCGGTGGGGACCCACTGAAAGTGTGGGAAGGTGTATTCTAGAGGTGGGCCTTGGTTGGGTGATCAGAGAAGGGCAGGAAGGAGTGGGCGTTCACTCAAGTGTCAGGGAGAGTCTATGATGGGATATTTAATAGATCTTATCTCTAGGGAAGGGAAATGATGGTGAGGCCGAACACATGGGCCAAGGAGCTGCTCCAGCCACATGACCAGCTGAGCCAGAGGAGGCGGAGGTTGGCATTTGTGGCTTGCACAGGGACTGTGGTTTGGTCTGAGCTGAGTCTCAACTGTGAAGTGGGCTCCTCCTGCCTCCTCCCTCATAGCCACAGGAGGAGCATGTCAAGCCGTTGTTCTGTGAGACTGTGCCCGACAGGGTACGGCCTCACTGAACTGGCTCCCAACAACAGCATGGCCTCGGGAGAGTCAGCCAGCTGGTGCTTCTCTCGTCCCTGACACCAGCGAGGCCATGTAGGTGAAGAGGGTTGTGCCATCTCCAAGGCAAGACTCTATACCAACAGGAAACCACCAAGATGCAGCTGCGCGTTCAGGTTGCATTCAAATCCGAAAGGTCTTCTTTCACCTTCATTTTAAGAAGAGTAAGTCGACCTTTCACATAGCTGTGGGCTGACTGGAAAGAGTCCCTTCTCTCCGGAAACTTGACAAGGCCACCCTTGCCCCTCAGGCGGAAGCCCTGGCTCACTCCACCTTGCTTCTGTTCTCTGTCTAGGTCGGACTCATCTCGGGCACAATCTTCGTGATTCTCGGATTGACTGTCCTGGCGGTGGGCTTTCTCGTGCCTCCCAAAATCGAAGCATTTGGCGAAGCCGACTTCGTGGTGGTCGACCGGCAGGCCATGCAGTTCAACAGCGCCCTTGACCTGTGCAAGCTGGCGGGAGCTGTGCTCTTCTGCATCGGGGGCACCTCCATGGCTGGGTGCCTGCTCATGTCAGTGTTTGCAAAAAGCTACTCCAAAGAAGAAAAAGTGCTTCAGCAGAAGTTTAAAGAGCGAATCGCCAACATCAAGGCCCACACCCCACCCATTACCAAGGCTCCTGGCCCAGGGGAAACAAAGATTCCAGTCACTTTGTCCAGGGTGCAAAACATCCAGCCTCTCTCTGCGACCTGACACGCTCCCCACCCGCTCTCCCCACTCTGATTCACACACACTGTTAAAAGGAGGCGGCCAGCTTCCCAGGTGACAGATGGGCATTGGCCACCCCAGGCGTGTTTGGCAGGGGGCAGCTGGCCTAGTGCAGAGCTCACACTTGCTCAGCTCAGGTGGCACTGGCGAAGGTGGCAGCCAGGTGTTAGTCAGTGCACACTCACCCAGCTGCATAGGACGGGTGCTCTGTGTCCCCACCAGGAGCCCCTCCGCAGCTCCTCTCCGATATTGTGGCTTTGTGTTCCTTTCTGTGTCATCTGACCAGCCACCCATGGCTGACTTGGTCCGTCTTACTTTCTAATACTGGTTTTTCCAATCCTGCGTGGTGCTGTCTTCCACCCTGTATCCCTGTGTGCAAGATAGTGTCCTGTGTGTTCATAGAAACATGGAGTTCCCTTTGACCCAGACATTAGTCTTTCAACCATATCTTAACATGATGTTCCTGAGATTGGATACAAATTTATGAGTGTTCTGCATAAATCTTTTGGTTTTCTCTACTTTTTTTTTTTTCTTTTCATTTCAAAAGCTAAAATCACCAACTTTAGAGTCTTGGTGAAAAAAAATTAATATTAGGAGTATCCAAAAGCAATGTCCAAAGGCATTGAATTAGAAGCCAGGAAACTTGAGTTCCTACTACTCACTAGCTGTGTGACGTGGCAGAAATTATTTAGCTTCCTAAGCCTCAGTCTCCCCAACTCTACGATGGCTCTATGGGCCTTCCCTACTCAAATATCTGAGATTCTCTTTTTGCCAGGTGTCCTCAAGTCTCTCCCGCAAGAATGTTAATGTGGTTCTTGTGGCTGTCACCATGGCAGGACTTTTTTCAGAACTGAACTCTTGGAAAGTCACCAAGTCTGCCAGCTTCTCACTACCTACCTTAAATATCCAACCCCAGCAATTTATACCATGCTGTCGTATTTTTATAAAGACAAAAGTAAGCCATCCTCAAAGAAGAAACCTCTAGGTGGATAGTGACCTTAAAAAGGGGTTTTGTTCTCAAATAAGATGTGTTATTCTCCAGCAAGACATCCCCTGTGTCCCTTGCAGCACTTACTCTGTGGGTTTAAATTAGACTGAGGAGAATGAGAGGCATGACCTTAGTACTCTCTCGGAGTCTGTGCCACCTTAAGAGTTCTGTCCTTTTCCTGTCCCCTTCACTGGATAAATAAAGTATGTGAACGAGCCAACCCTGACTCGCTCTGTCATTCCTTCAGCGGGCCTGCTTTTGCTCCTACACGTAATTTTCCATTCTGAGAGGAAACAAGCTCTGATGCTTCCCTCGCCAAATGGAAGAATAAATGAAGCAATTAGTGCTCTTTGTGCCCTGCTTATTTTGCACAGTGCAGCATAAAACATGGGCAAGTCAGCCTCCTGGGCCCAACAGGAGAAGTCATCTCAGCTGCTTCAGGTTCTCCACCCTCCTGTGGAAGTACCTCCATTTCACTTGGGAAGCTGTACGCAAGCCCCAAGCATCTGGGCAAGGCAGGCCCCGTCATTCAAAGCTCCCCCTGCTTGCCTGGTATACAAGGCAGAAAAGCAATCTCAAAGAATGAGTCTTGACTCTGGAAGCCTTCAGACTGCAAAGTAACAGCTGGTGGGACTTGGGAACATTTAGGGGCAGATACTACAGCAGCCATCGAGAGCAGCTTCGCTCCTGCAAGAAGCCTCCAGGAAGCCAGGATGGATGGGTCCGTGCTGGTCTGAAGGGGTGACTCAGCACGCCCTGTCTAGCCGGGCTGAGCAGCCCAGGATCTGGGGGAGTGGGCGCCTGCAGCACCATCCCAGCCCCGAGGCAGAAGGGGAGCCCTTGCAGCGAAGCAGAGGAAGAACAGCATGAGGAAGCAGTTCCGTCACTGGAAAGAATATGGGCCAGTGCAACCAGAGTAGAGCCAACACACAGGAGAGTTTTAAAGCTCTGGGCTTTAAGCATCTGGGGCTGGATGGGGCAGGCGTCAGGGGACTGACAAAGTAGAGGGGCTGCTTGTACTGCTCTCTCGCACACTGAAACTCCAGGAAAAGTGACATGGCCTGCTGGCACCTGGAGGGGCTGCAAATACTACTGGAGAGCCTTTGAGATGAGTTCCGCAGCTCGTGGAAGCTTGGACACCTGGAGGGGCAGAAGCCACAGGTAACAGGCTCAGGCGGAAGTCCACCAGTCTACACAGCCCACTGGCCAGCACTGTCCTTTTCTCCGGCTCCACCAAGGGAGGACTGCCCACTGCCTCCCAGGGCAAAGCGCCATGCCCTGAGTGGTTCCCTATGGTTGGAATCTCATCTTCACAGAAGGGCAAAACTGCCTTTCCCGGCCTTCCACTCACTGGATGAAATCCCTCAAAGTTCCCTGGCAGCCCAACCCTCCGAGGGACCCGCTCACCCTCTGCACCTTCGGTCATTTGGCTCCCATGGGCTCCCTGGTTCTCTTCTTCAAGGAACCTTCCCATGTGTTCTTCATGTTCCAATTTGTCCATTCCATCATTTAAACGGAGTGCCTCCCCGCCCCCCCGAGGGTGAAAAAAATCACGGTAGAGATTCCCGAACTTCCTGAACCCGTCACCACCGTGCACAGTCCCTGCGGCCAGAAGACCGACGTCACAAGGTGCATCCCAGCACTCTCGCCCAGTGTGCCTCCATCGCCATGCCCGGCCTCCCAGCACTCATGATCTGCCTCTTCTCTAGATGACTTCAGAGGCCCAAGGCCACTCCAGGATGTGACAGTAAGAGGAAGAACTTAAGTGTGAGGAGTGGGGACTCCTTGGAGGTATCCCATGAGTATGAAGCCCCTAATCCTCACGAAGCTCTGTGGGTATCCACCGTTAGCATCCCTCCATTCCACAGGAGACCCATCCAAGGACAACCTGTGAATGACAGGCAAGATTGGAAGCAGAGGGGCGGCTCGGGCAGCTGCCCTAGGCATCAGAAGGGCTGCCTCTTCCCTGCCTTTCTGCCCCGCTCACATGCATGCTGTTGCCAGGATTTGGCTTCACATCTGTAATCTTCCATCGGAAGCTGCAGCTAGCTCCTGGGGAAGAGGATCAAGGGTTAAGGAGTGCACCCGGAAAACAAACACGGAAGCGTCTTAATTGCTCATTTAAAACAAGTGTGGCATTCTTAACAGCAAGGACCACGCTGGCACTACAAAACACCTGAATACGATGAACAGGGGCATTACAATTTGCTCTCCCTGTGTGGGCACTGCTGAGTGGGACTGTGCAGGCGAGAGGTGGGCAACAGCCTTTAGTGCAACGTCTGGATTTTTCACCCCAAGACCCCCACGACTGAAGCCCACAAGCCAGATTGGAAGAAAAAAAAAGCTACAAGAAAAGAACATACCGTACACAAGAGGAACCTGCCTCCCAGGGATCCAGCCCAAGAACTCTCCGGGAGGGGCTAATATGGCGCTTGAGTCACTGCTATTAGTCCAAACTTATGCTAATTAGGATTTGAAAGAACTAATGCTATTGGTCCGAATTTATGCTAATTGAAGTCCTAACGCTATTGATCAGCTCTCGAGTCCCACCTTCCAGGCAGGTCCGCCCGTCTTCCACGTCCTCAGCAGGTCCGGAAGCCAGGATGGAGGCTGTGGCTGGTAGGTTCCTGCAGGTTCTGGCTGCGCCCTGCGTGGAGCAGCCGCAGACGAGGGAGGACCAGTGACCACCCAGGCCCGCAGCGCCGCAGGCCTGCATGGCAGCTCCAGCAGCTCCCATGAGCTTGGGCTGAGCTTGCAGCCAGGCTCCAACGCAGCGGGGCTGCTGCTTCCCCATTCCCGCCAGGGACCTGTTGGCCTGCGGCCTGCCCCAGGGAGTCGTGTCACAGTTGTATGACTGTGAGTGTGACCTTGTGCAAGGGTGTGTGACCGTGTGACTGTCCATGTATATGTGTGCGTGACCGTGTGAGTGGCAACCACACAAGCAACTCCGCTCCTCATATTAGTGTATGACCCTTGAGTATGTGAGTGTATGTGGCCAGGCGACTGCACGACTGTGTGCGTGTGTGTTTGTGTGGCAGCCATAAGGACACAGCCCGGTTCCAGCGTACTGGAAATGCTGACATCTGCTCCAGCGAGAGGCGCGAGGAAGAGCCGCTGGCCAGCTCCAGGCTGGCCTCACAGCTGGCAGGTGGAAGCACAGGTAGCCTGACATCCAGAGGGATCCGCGCCACTGGAGGCCTCAGAGGCTACACTGAACTCCCCAGAAGCAGGAGCACTCGGAAGTCACCCTGGGATGCTCGAAGTATAACTTGGCTCCCAGAAGAAATTACATCTCTACGATGAAAAGCAGAATACTATGAACGAACATCAGTCTGAAATTAAAAATTGCTAAAAGAATAAATTGAAAGCATACTGGAAAGTAAAATACCTTCATTTAAAAAAGTGAAAAATATGAAGCCAAAGGTAAAGACATGCGCATTCAACAAAGCAGAAAAAAAAAAAAAAAAAAAACACAGAGAAGAAATTATCAGTAAAATAATAGAAGAAAATTTCTCAAGGCTCTGGAACACAGAAGTATTCAGAAGTATTCAGAATGGAAATGTACATTGCATTTGCAGCAATATGAATTTTTTTTTTTAAAGTCAGACGCATTTTTGTGGAATTTTTGGACACAAAAGATGAAAGAATCCAAGAAGCTTCCAGAGAGAACAACAGGCCAGCTATAGAATGATAAAAATCAAACTGGGGAAAAAAGAGAGTGTGATCCCAGGCAATAGATGGTAAGGTAGCTTTGAGACTACAGAAAATACATGTTACTGTGATCAAGAAGAAAAAAGAAAGCCATAGAAACTCTGGGAAGAAATTTTTAAAATAAACTCTGCACGGAAATCATGGTCTGAATATTAAGCACCACTAGGACACTATGGGAGAAAGGGGATAGAATAGAAGGAAGGAGAAACCATAAGAAATTTAACTTTCCAGCAGGCACATTCTGTTTCTAATAGAAAAGGAGCAGACACCAGGAACCCCGAGAGAAAAGACGGATCCAGGTTGCCCCAGTTTTCCCTAGTGACAACATTTCAAAGCAACATAATGGAACTGCTGCTCACTTGCTTCAACTTTCAAAATCAAACTGTGACCAAAGGAAATGTCTCAATTGTGAAGTGGGCTGAACACGTGATAAGCCTGATGGTGTAATAATAAGGACAGAGCTAGCAAAGTTTGGAAAACTGAAGGGAAAAGACAAAGGGAGACAATGGTGGGGAGCTTAATATCCTTTAATGAGTCAAGAGTAACCCTCCCAGCTACTCAGGCTGCTATAAGAACAAAACAGCGTGAACTAGGAGGCTTATAAACACAAGCAGTTCCTTCCCCACAGTTCTGGAATCTGAAAGTCCAAGACCAAATGCCAGCAGATTGTCTGGTGACGACTTTGCTCCCTGGTTCACAGATGGCATCTTCTGGTTGTGTCCCCACATAGGGGCAGAAGAGAACTCTGTAAAAAGGTGTGCATCCCATTCTTGAGGGCTTCGTCCTCATGAGCCGATCACCTCCCAAAAGTCTTTGATGTCTCTTCACACCACTGAACCAGGAATGGGTTCGACCTGTGACCTGGACATTCAGTCTGTAGCCATAACTGTCCAAGGATTATAGGAAGAAGTCCTAGCCTAAGTTTACCATTTAGTTATATAGGTGGCCCAATGAAAGAGCTAAAACCAAAACATACCAATGAGGAGGAGTAAAGAGAGGGGTAGGGACGGTGAATTAAATCCGCATCTTTCACTGTAGGAAGGGGGCCATTACCTGGGTTAACAAATCAAGAAACAATAAGTGTGTTATCTAGAGCTATGGAGGAAGCCTCTAGAGGGATGTCAGTCAGCAAGTGTTAGGGGGGTTCCTGCGTAGGCTGGGGACGGCTGAAGAGAGACGGGCCTCCTCACGGTCCCTTCTCCATGGCCCTATGTAAACTTTAGGCTCCTCTCTGTGAGCTCCTTGCTGTAGGAAGGAGGATCCCAGCCTTGGGAACCCTTAACCACAGGGATCTGTCAAGGCGTGGGAAGACCTCCAGGAGGTGACGTTTAATCTGTGCCTTGTCGTGTGAGTAGAAATCAGCAGGCGTGGTCCCCACCTAAGGAGCGACGTGTTGAGGGGGTGTTTCGGTATCCTGGTGAGGAAGAGAGCAGGTGATGGGGAGAGAGGCCAAGACTCTGGAGGCGGAGGCGGCGGCAGCATGTGCAAGCACTTGGAGCTGAGTGAGGGAAGCGCACTGGGAGACTGGAAAGCATGCCAGGCAGTCCCTTCTCCCTGGGGAGCCCGAATGGGGAGAGCGTTGGGGACGGCCGGGGCAAACTCACGAGGTCCCTCTGCCGCGACCTCCGCACCAGCAGTGTCCCCAGAGCTGTGTAGCAGGCCGTGCCCAGATGAGTCTGGTAAGTGGAGGGTGAGTTTTCCTAGGGAACACCAGGGTCAGCCAGAACTGTGAGGGGAACCCCGAGGACCGGCAGCACCAGCGGCCATCTCAGGGGCAGCAGGGATCACGGGTGACCAAGGTGGCAATGACTGCATCCCACCCTGAGTCGGCGTGGCCTGCTCCACGGTCCCTTTCTCAACCTGTCATCAGCTCCAAATTCAAGAGGATCTGCTCCCCTCATTGCTGTCTTTGCCTTCTGAGAACTGGAAAGTCAGCAAGAAATGCTGGGCCCTTTTCAGAAAGTGACCTCTAACAAGCCACTGCTGTATGCTGCCCCCGTGCCCATCTTCTGCCTGCTGTAGGGCAAGGAGGAGCGGGGAGGGTAGTCTGTCGTCTTCTACTCTTGCAGAATATTGCAGGAGGAGATGGAGCTTAGAAATGGGACAAAGCGGAGAAAATCGTCAAGACCCCAAAGACGCGTGGAGATCTTTCTCTGGGCCAGGTAATGTGATAAACATCATTATGCACCTTGAATTTCACATCATTCATCCTTGGGGGAATTCTAAGGGTGACTACTATCATTCTCCCCATTTTACAGATAAGGAAATCTAGGTTCAAAGAGACCATTTACTCAGTAACTGCCCAAGGTCACACAGCCTGGAAGTAATCTAGCATTAAAACCCAGGTTACTGACTGGACGACCACCCTCCCTGTGAACAGATTCTGCTAGAAAGGATGGGAAAGCAGCTGCATCTCCCTCTCCTTCAAACACACCCAGGTTAAACACATACAAGCTTTCTCGCAGAGCTCAGGACTTTCACAGGATGCAAATACCGAGTAATAAATGGAATATACATATGCTCTCCGTTAGGGTTGAGGTCTGCAGTGTCCACTGGTGTCCCAGAGGTGCGGCTTTGGGAAGTGGTTGGGTCACAAGGGCTCTGACCTCATCCGTGGATTGATCCATTGAGAGCTGAGTGGACCACAGGGTGGGCCAGGTCGGAGGATGTGGGTCACCGGCGGTGAGCTGGGGAAGGTTTGTCTCCTGCCCAGCCCCACCCTCCTTCTGTGCCCCCAGCTGCCAAGGGCTGAGCAGCCTTCCTCCCGACGCCCTTCTGCCATGGTATTCTGCCTCTGCTCAGGCCCAGTGCAATGTGGCCAACCGACCATGGACTGGAAAACCTCTGAAACCATGAACAAACTGAATCTCTCCTCCTCTCAGTTGTTGCGTGAGGTGTTAAGAGCCGACTAGCACATTATCACCACGTGAACATCGTAGGCTGCCCTGAGCTCCAGGGCGTGGTCGGCCCAGGCGGCTACGCATGTTTTCCCAGAAACTTCATTTTTTGAATGTTTTCTTTCTCTCTTTCTTCCTTCATTTATTATGTGTCTTTTTCTTTTTTATTTATTTATTATTTTGGGCACTGGGGATTGAACCCAGGGGTACTTAACCACTGAAGCTCATCCCCACTCCTTTTTTTTTTTTTTTAATGTTGAGGCTGGATCTCTGCTAACTTGCTGAGACTGGCCTTGAATTTGAGATCCTCCTGCCTTGGCCTGCGTCGCTGGGATTACAGGTGTGCACCGCCAACCCCGGCTCTCAGAAGCTTTTGAAGGGCAAATCTGCAGGCTCCTTGTAGGTGGGTCCTGACTTACTCAGAGTTCTCCCCAACACCTAGCGCAGGGTGCGGTTCACAGTGAAGGATCAACACGTTTGCTGAACTGAGTTCTTTGAATTCAAGAAACTGCAGTCATTGATTTTGTCCCCCAGACCTCCTGATGACCCCCAGCAAGCCACAGGATGGTAAGAATCAGGTTTCCCTGAGCGCCCAGTACCCCAGACCTGTCCTTAAATGCCTTTGCTGGAAAGTGTCAGTGCCTGGAAGCCACGGAGGCTGGTGACCTGATGTCTGTAAGCACAGCTCAGGCCCTGGTTGGGGTGGGCAGCAGGGCACAGTGTGGCACACTCAGGTTCTGCAAGGGGACGCCAGGCACCAGACCTCACCTCTTCCCTTTGCAGACTGTCACATCACTGGAACTCTCTGTGCCTCGTTTCCTCGCCTATCAGGAATGTGATGGCCAGTCCCTGCTGAGGTTGAGGCTGAGGACTAACGGAACAACATCTAGAGCATGCAGACTGAGGACTTCCACGGATGGAGGCCATCTGCTGTCCCCGAGGTGGCCCACAGACAGTCCCCCTGTTCAAGGCTCCAGTGGAAGCACAGGCTACCCTTCCCTGTGCCTTCCCCTCTGGTCCCCCTGACTGCCCAGTGTGAGGCCATCTGGATGCACCAGACAGGCACTGGCCTCTTCAACGTTGAGTTTCATCAAGGCTGGGGGATAGCTGAAGTGGGACGCCTGGTGTCCTTCCCTGTCGTTCAGTGAGAAAGATCGCCGGTCCGCAGCTGCTCAGAACGACTGTTATTCCAGCCAGCTACTTACCCCAGACAGGCCCAGCGAAGGACGTGACTTCGCTGACTTCTCGACTGGCATCTGTGTCACCAGGTGCACCAACTGTGGGGGCTGATCTAGATCCAGCTGCCTCCAGTGACGCACAAAGGGCCATTCAGTGCCAGGACGAGGCCGCTCCGCACTACAGTGCCCTGCTTCTCTGTGGGGTGGAGCTGGACACAGGGCGGGCACTCTGGCTCCCAGGAGCCAGGTATCCCATGGCAGGGCCCTCGGCCTCGGGGTCAGCAGCCTCCCTTCCCGCTTGGCCCACGGTCCCCACTTCCACAACAGAGCCTCCCTGCCTTCTCCTCACCCTTCATCTGAGTTGCATATGTACCGAAGAGGGCAGAAATCCCCCCAGGGGCCTCCCAGACCCCCTGCGGCGTGCTTAACCCCAAGGGTGATGATAAACTGACACTCCTGGTCTTGGTCTATGTGTGGACTCATGATTCTCTCGTGTTTTCTGGTTAGGTTAGAAGCAAAGGACACAGTGCAGAATAATGTGAACTGGGAAGGGGTGAATCCAGGCTTCCATTCACTGTTTGTGATTTTGAGCAAATTATTCATTCCATGTCTCTCACTCTTCCTGAATATAAGGGAAGTAATACTAGTACCTTCCTCCTAGGGCTCTTCTGAGAATTAAAAAAATAAATGTAAAGGTTTAAAAGAATGTCTCCCAAGGAGTTAAAGAATCACAAGAATGCTGTTATTTCTGTCCTTGCAACTGTCTATCTTTCTTGGAGCTAATTTTTGTTATTGTTACATGTTGAGGGGAAGGATATTTGTGGGGGTGGGCAGGGACCCAATCAGTCACTCAGAGTCCCAAGCAGAAATTGATACTTCATAGATAATGATACTTCTTTTGATAATGGCTAATGATGAAAATAAGTATGAGGAGAGAGAACACCAAATAAGACCTAGCTTTTTAATAAATTAAGGTATGCAAAAATGATTTCCCTAGCAACCAAATTTCTAAACACATTTCCACCATCGTCGCCAGCTTCCTCGTTACTGTGACAATTTCCTGCTTTCTAGTGCTGAACACTGAACAGGAAATGAGTCTCCATCCAGAGATGGAAGCAGTTTCTGGTGAGTAGCCAGACACTCTGCCTGGGGAATCTGGGAATTTGACATAACAAACATGGACCTTGAAATAATCCTGGTGGACTCTAAAGTTTGAGTCTCAGAAACGAAGAACACAGTTGCAACTTGATCATCTGGGAACCCAGACCATCATCACTATCCATTTTGTTTTACAACTGGAGACGGTGCTGCTGCAGCTGCAGAGAGGAAGACTCCCGCATTGTTGGGGACACGGGCAGCTGGAGGTGCCGTATGCGACATGACAGAGAGCCCAGGAGACATGCATCAGCGGTGGAGATGACAACTTTCAGAAGGTCACACAAACACGATGCCTAGGCAGGTATCTGGCTGCCCACTAATATGTCACAGGAACTGGTAGGTTGACCACTTCACAGATAACTACACGCACTTTATAGAAGCTTCCTAGTCTCCCTTTCCCTTAACCTGTGGCTATTGGCAGACGCTGCATGGGCTAAGATCAACAGCCATCAAAGCTCTAAGGTAGCCAGGAAGACAACCTTCCCAAATTTACGTGTAAACAGGTGCTGTGTACCCTGCTGTGAAGCTTACCAGAACTAATGTCAAGATGATTGAACAGCAAGTAAAACGGGCTTGATCCACCCCTCCCTCACACAGCATCCTCACAAGCATCATGTCACCATCTCCCTCTACGTGAGACATCCCCAAAGCTAGTCAGCAGCTTTCCTTAGAGAAAGCAGCAGCTCCAAGGCACAAGCACAGCAAGAATGAAATGGAGACTTGGGGAGTACTTGTATCAATAATGGAAAAGTATCTAGAAAGAATCAATTCTGATGCAAAAGTGGGTAGTAAAGAACAGCCAAAGAAACAGGGAAGGTTGCCAGGAGTTTCGAAAGATGCGGTGCTGAAAACCAGAGAGGAAACAAATGATTATAACATCTGACTGCTGGTGAATTCTCAGCCTGAATGCACTTCTCTCGTCAAATCCTCTCATGCCCCCTGGTAGCTTCTCATTAATTATTATTATCTGTTGCACAAGGATTAACCAAGGGTCAGAGAGGTTGAAAGTTTGCCTCAGTCCCACAGAAAGGTCAAAGCACACACTAAAATGGGGTCTGCCCAGTGTAGGTCTGTGTACCTAAGCAGTGGAGACAGTGGCCACCATGAACAGGGAAGACAACAGAGAAGGCAGTGGGAGCCAGGCAAGCCCAGGAAGCTAGTGGAAAGGCAGGCCAGCCCTTCTCTGCCCAGGGCACCTGTGCTACCTGGGTAGTCCTGGAAAGGAGCCACCTGACACAGCTGGCTCCCAGTCCTTCTCACATATCCAGTCTGGGTTCAAATACCACCTGCCCCAGATTCTCAAATGGAAATGTCCCCTCTCCTTCCTGTGAAGGTCTCCATCTTCATCTCTTGTGTCCTGTTGTAC
This sequence comes from Sciurus vulgaris, assembly GCF_902686455.1. Taxonomy (NCBI): domain Eukaryota; kingdom Metazoa; phylum Chordata; class Mammalia; order Rodentia; family Sciuridae; genus Sciurus; species Sciurus vulgaris. The sequence continues at coordinate 154,395,692 of NC_136467.1, forward strand.
TTCTTATCTTGGAGAATGATTAAGCCAATGCATGTCACCAGTCTCAACAAACACTGGTCGCCTACCATGGAGCAGGACCACTGCTGAACTTGCTGACCCCCAGCTGACAGGGACGTGTAGAGGCAGAGGGTCCTCCTCCTGGCTGGGACACATGCTTCTCTTTCATTAGGTGCATTTGGGAAGTGCCTGCCCAGCCAGTCTGCAGTCCCTCTTTCATCTAGCTCCAGCCCTGAGGCCAGGACTGCAGCAGTAGTAGGCAGGGATACTTACATACCCCACCCAGGTCCACCCTTCCAGGCACTCCCACATGGTCCCACCTTCCTCTTTTGCCATCAGCTGCCTGGATGGCAACAGTCTGGGCATCTGGGAATGTGAGTAAGCTATCCTTGTCCACCTGTCACCCAGAAACGATAGTGTGCAGTTCACAGCCTCCCCTCTATATCTTGGTTTCATGGAAATGAGAAATAGATTCTATTTTGCTAAACCATTGAGATTTTACCGTTTTCCTTTAAAATTAACCAGAGGGGTAATATTAAGCAGCCACCATGGTGAATTTAAGAGATAGAAGATCTGTATAGACACCCTGAAGCCTGGAACTTGGAGAGTTAACACACATGTCAAGATAGAGCTACAGCCTCATGGCCATGCAAGGCAGAGAGGTGGAAAGGAAAATGAGACTATTTCTCACTATGGACTCCCTCAAACAACAAACAGTATATGAATGGGGAATTAGGAGAAGTCTGATCATAGACTCCTATAAATAGCATGAAAACAGACCTCTTGCTATCCACCCTAACTTCTTGAAAGAAAAAAAAAATCTATGTAAAATCAAAATCCAACCCTGCAACATTCAGGTCTCAAACATATACTACTCAAAAAAGGTAGGACTCCCAAATCAGAAGAATGTTCATAGAAGTTGATCTACGTCCATGAAACTGATAGGGCACTGGCAAAATGAAATGGGAAACCTCTCCAGAGTATGAATGGTCTCATGCAACATAAAGAATACAAGGATGAGCTCACCATAAAAATGTACAGACCACTCAAGGTCAGATAAGGTCAACAGGCATGCAGCAAGCAGAATAGGCACACAAGAAGCTGAAGTGGTGATTTTATAAATTGTGTGTATAACTGAGTATTTCAGTTTATGTATGTTCGAAAATATGAAAATTTTAAAGAAGGAGTAAAAAGTATAAGAAGAGAACAGACAAAAGGACAGATTTCAAAGATCCAAACAGCTTCTAGACATGATAAGTACAATCACTGACCTCAAAAACAAAACGAAATCAGTAGCGGATTAGATGTAGCTAAAGAAAGACTTAGGGAAATGAATAAAGGTATAAAGTAATCACCCATAACCCAGGATGAACACATAAATGGGACAAAGCATAAAACATGGAGACTTGGAAAATGAATTGAATTCCAATGTGTATCTAAGAAGAATTAGAGAAGAAGAGAAAAATAGAATGGAGTTGAGATAACATTTGAAATTATACTTATAGAATTTTCCAGAAACTTCTGAAATTTTTCTGGAATTAGGAGAGAGGGGAAAAATAAATACAAATATCAAAATAAAATAATAACATAAAGTCAAATATGTGGACATTGAGTAAATTCCCTTTTTAAAAGACAAATATTTATAGATGGGATTTTAAAATCTAGTTCTGTGTCATTTACAAGGGATACTCTTGTAGCATAATGGCACAGAAAGGTTGAAAGTAAAGGAATGAAAAAAGAGATGGATCATTTAACACTAAGACATTGTCTCAGGGACTGGGGAGAGAGCTCATGTGGTAGAGTGCTTGCCTCACAAGCACAAGGCCCTGAGTTCAATCCCCAGGACTGCAAAAAAGAAAAAAAAAAAAAAAAGAAGAAGAAATAATTGTCTCAGGAGTATTGATGGCCAAAGGTACAGCATAGCTCTCGAGAAAGACCATGAATGCATACTGTTGTCCAGTACACAGACATGCAGCTCCTTCTGATTCTTACTTACTCCCAATGAATCAAAATGCAGTCTGCAAAATTACAAACAATAATTTAAAAAAAGAAAAGACACATACCTCAGATCAGTAATACACACAGTGAATAGTACATACAGAGGCTGTGCTGTTCTTTCCGGGTAAAGATACATCGTCGGACACGAGCTTTCGTAATTCGGGCTCTTACTTTGTTAAATGGTGGTACTATGTTATTACCATAAGATCCTTCCAGTTTTTGTGGGATACAGACTACTAAATCAATGTGGATGCAATGAGGACTACCACTCCTGCGTCCTTTAAACATCTGACACTCCTACCTGACTTTTCTCAATGTGTGAGACTTTCCTGGCCTAGGAGTGGATGCTTCAGGGGTTCCCTGTGGCTGTTGCTAAAATAGCTCTTTCTCTGCTCTTCACTGGGACTAGGATGAGGGTCTGTCAACTGCCGAGGACGACGTTCTTAAGAAACATTTCACATGAAGGAAATGGATGCCGGGTAAGTGTATGGGCCCACTCACTGTGTTGTGCTTCTTGGCCAGGACCCCATTTATTCTCCGACTCCCACATGCCTCTACTCTAAGAGAGGAGCTGCTCTGTCACTGTAAGTTCCCAAAAATCAGTGTCAACTTGGATCCTGTGTCCAGCAGTGCTCAACAAAGGTGCATCCCTTTCATCAGCCTATGGTTCTCCAAGTTAACAGGTGTAGGCACCTTTGGGGAAACACTGGGGGAATTACTAAACTGTACCCAGGCATGATGTTTTAGGACTCTTCCACTGGAACCCAAACTTTTCAGTGGAAGGGCTCTAAGAATTAAAAAAAAAAAAAAAAAAAAAAAAAAAAAAAACCTTCAAAAAGTAAACAGACAAAATTCTTTGTTTATTAGGGCAGCTGACCTCAGCCTTCTGATCAACCATGTTTTTGTTTGTTTGTTTGTCCTGGGGTTTGAACCCAGGGCCTTGTGCTTGTGAGGCAAGCACTCTACCAACTGAGCTATATCCCCAGCCCTTGATCAACCATTTTGTACATGATAGAATAGTATAGCTTAAGCAATGCCTTCAATCACTTCCCATTTCTCTTGCCTTTAGAAATCATTTATGAACCTTCTTTGCAGGTCCTAGAAGTCAAGGCCTTTCAGAAGCCATTCCAATATTGATGACCATAATAAGAATCACCCCCACTTTGCTTGTGATGGCTAATGCTGTTTGGGGATCCCATCATCTTGATCACTGCTAGAGAGCCCAGTTCTCCTTCGGCACCTCCTACCTTCCATCCCAGGCCTGAGAGGTGAGCCACCCCTGAGCCTCTCTCAGGCACCGATGCTCTCCAGCACACAGATGGCCTTGATGTGTGTGTCCTCTAAGCGCTCCTCGCATTTTCTGACTTGTGTAGGAGACTCATTCTAGGGTGCCCATGCCAATGTGCCTTCTTATCCCTGCCCCCACGCTTAAGAAGCCATGACAGTCTGGCATCTCCATTTCATTTAGTGAGGACCTGTGACTTTTGCAGTCTTCCAAGAGCCACCACAGATGCATATGGCAACATCTCCAAGGGCCCTTGCTGGGCAGTCAAAACTTGTACCACCAGAACATGCCCCCAAATTGACAAATTCCCCCTCCTCCAGCCATATATTCTTCCCCATTTGATCCAACACCCTCATGTCCTTATAACACTCTTATGCTTGCAGAAGGGAAAACATTGTCTTATGAGGGATCTTCCCTGTTCAAGGCCCCCACATACACTTCAGGTGAGGGTGAGGGTGAGGGTATCCTCCAACAAGTGCATGATTTCTGTAGACCCAAAGCTCCAGTGGGAACCGGAAGAGGTCCAAAGTTCTCAAGTGCCTCTGCCAAGATAGTCCCACAGCAAGTCTTGAGGCTCCAGTTAGTACTCTTCATGGAGGACCTGACGCTGCCAAGCAACTTGCTAAGGGTGTGGACTCAGCCTCTGCTAAGCTCCAGGTTGGTCTTCAGCTCCATTTGCCCTTGAATATGGCAGAAAAGAAAATAATTTTAATGGTACCAATTAGGCCCTCTGAATTTCACACTTAGCCCAAAGTTGCCATGAATTGATTGATCTTGTCATTTCTCTCTTGAATTATTAAAGTGAATGAGTACAATCTAATCCCATATCTGCCTTAGAGTTACCATTTCTCTAAATGCCACCAAATCCAGACTCTGCACTGCTGCTGTGTTTGCTTCCATCTGTCAGCATCACAGGGAACCACAGATGACACTCAGCCATGGCACTCCCACCACAGGCAGAGACTACCAAGTTCCACATGCCCCAAGGCGGGGTGCCTGTCACTGCCTGGCCAGCAAGCTATCCACCTCCAGAATCCAAAGCTAAACTTCCACTTTGGTAGCCCATGCTTCTCTGGTGTCCTGTTCTCTGTTGGTCCCTGAGGTGCAGAACCCGACATGGAGATTCTTTCCTACTTTATGGTGGGAGGGTTCTCCAGAGGAGTAGGAGATGATGGAAGGGAAAGAAAAGCAAGGATGTGGTCCAGCTGAATAGCAAAGTCAGCTTGAGCCCACAGAAGCTCTGGAACCCAAATCATGCCACAGACATGGCCCTGCCTTAAGGCCATCCATGTTGGTCAGTCATGGACTGCAAGCCAAGAATGCAGAAATGGAACCTCCTGGTCAGGGCAGCTTCTGTCTGACTGAAGGCAATTCTCTGAGCAAGTCAACACTCAGGGTAGTTGGTGGAAGAGGGCACCAGCCAGGGAAAATGGGACCGGGGAGGGCACCAACCACCCCCTAGCATCACCGAGCCAGCCAGAAGACAGAATCACAACTGCTTACAGCCAAAGAATAATGCAAATCATTCACATCCAGACGTGTGACACATACTGGTAAATTCAAACCTCAAAAGCATATGTTGGAAATGAAGAATGCCAAAATGTAATTAGCAAGATGTTTAGTTTGAGTTACAGAAAACACACATAAAAATAATGAAATATTAGTGATAAAGACAGAAAGATAAACAGAAAAATGAATAGTACAGAGGTTCATAAAACAGTTTCTTAAAAATAGTAATGAAAATATTGAAAATGAGAACAGCATATATAAACTATTATAAATGAAAAAAAGAACATGGCTAGGTTTAGGCAAGGGTCTTTAAAAGTTCTAAAAGAATGCTACATGTAGCTGGGCACAGTGGTGCCCACCTGCAATCCCAGTGGCTCGGGAGACTGAGGCAAGAGGATCATGAGTTCAAAGCCAGCCTCAGCAACTTAGCGAGGTCCTAAGCAATTCAGTGTGATCCTGTCTCTAAATAAAATACAACAAAAGGGCTGGGGATGTGGTTTAGTGGTTAAGCACCCCTGGGTTTAATCCCCGGTACCAAAGGGGGGGGTGGGGAAAGAATACTACATGTAAGTTTTGGCAAGTAAATTTAGAAGTATGAAAGAAATGAACGATTTTTCAATGAATATGACTTGTCAGTTTGTTCAATAAACATAAAACCTGAATAGGCATAAAACCAGTAAATCAATTCAATTAAAAAAAAAAAAACTACTTTAAATATATACGCACAATACCAAATGGAGGCCTTTTTCAAAATAAACAATCTCTCAAGAAAGAGATGATCCAAACCTACCAACATTTTAGTGAGTAGGAAAGAAAACTTTCCTTTTCGTTTTATGAAGCCAACATAACCCTAACATTGTATGTATAAGTAACAATCAAAATAGATCAATTCCACTCACAAACACAGACACAGAAACTTTAACTACCATCAAGTCAAGTCTAGCAACAAATAAAATGCATGTGCATCAATTGTTGTGCGTCCTAAGAGTAAAGGGATGGCTTGACACTAGGGAAAAGGTAATGTCATTGGCAGCATTTATAGAACTAGAGGAGGGATTTTTTTTGGCACGATGGTAGAGGAGACAGGAGGCACTTCCCATTTTCTCTGCTGTTGGAACTTGAACGACAGGAATTCAGCTTCTTAATGAGGTGAGTGTCTGAAGAAAACCATTAAAAGTCACTTGTTCTACGCAAACCCCAGAGTCCTCAGCAACCACTTCCACTCTGCCTCAGCCATGCCGACGCCTGACTTAAAGCACCCCTGGCCCATCACAGCCCTGGACAGCCATAGACAACAGTGGATCCAGGGTCCCATAAGAGGTCTAGAGGAGCATGTGACCGGCTCTGCCACTGAGCCTCGGGGTGCACAAACCACCAGCAGGAAGGGAGCAGGTCCAGGCAGACCTGAGTTCACTAGACAGGAGAGTGCATCCTGACTTCCCTGTGAGCTCTGTGCGGGAATGACCAGCTGAGTTGCAGAGGGTCTTGATCAGGACGGCAAGACTACATTCAGGAGGGAGACTTGGAAATTCATATTTGGGTGGCGGGCAGGCTACAGGAAAGGTACATGCACCGTCCACCCAGAGAAGTCTGTTGCTCTGCCCTACGAGTAGAACCCAAGGGAGATGCCAGGAACCAGATGCTCAGCCAGGACTGACATCTACCAGTGATACAAGGATTAAAGAGCTTCTGAGTACACCCTCCAAACAGGTCCATCCATTTAGAGCTCGACCCGGCAGTTGGAACTTCCCAAGTAGATCTCTGCCTCACTTCCAACCAGGAAGAGCGGAATCCAAGACATCCAAGCAAAATCTCAGCAGAAGGCACTTCCAGTTCCACCCTCTTCCTACCAACTACACTTCAACCCCCTCCAGCAGGAGAAGTGCCAAAAATCATGAGAAGCGTTTGTATTTAATATCACCAGCCCTTAGTAAGGGACAGAGGACCCTCTGAAATAGGATGGCAAATACTCAACTTCAGCGACCTCGTGGAAAACAAACATTTTTAATGAAGTTTTTTTCCTTTTTCCTTTTAATTATTTTTTAGTTGTTTTTCTGGCCATATTTGCTGATTGGTTTATATATATATACATAGGCACATTGTTTCTAGGATTTTCTTTCCTATTTTACCATCTCTTTTCCTTTTATTATTCTTTTGTATTTCATCCTGGTTTTCTAAGGGGAGTGATTTGGGGGGTTTGGGTTTGTTTTGTTCGGTTTGATACGGGGGTCTTGCTACTTGGTGCTGTCATTTGATCCCGGGGTTTGGTGCTCTTCTGCCTACTGTTCACTTATTCCATCCCTCTTGCTCTCCTCTCTCCTTCCCTGTAATAGTAAAGTGCCTTGTTCTTTCTCCTCCTTCTCTTCCATCTTGAGGGCCTCCGTCCACAACCTTGCTCCCACGTTTTCTTCTCCTGTCTTTTGACTACGCCAACCTTCCTTCAGCCTTTCTACCCCAACTCCCTTACTCACAGTGAACTCTATTTTAACGTCCCTTTAATTCATGTAGTCTGTCCCTTTGGAGAATGAGGCGAGGTGGATCCCAGAAAGCCACACTATCACAGCAGCTCCTAGGCGTGGATCCAACGCAGCTCAGCACCCGCAAAGCTGAAAGGGCGAGGAACTCCTTCACTTGAAACAGGCGACCTGAGCGCACAGAGGAGCGAGGCTGGCCCTGGGGGGCTGGGGATCAGAGACCAGTTAGATTCAGAACAAATCTGGTGGACCCTGAATCATCCCTTCCACGCCTAGACAGGACTGGAGGACAGGCATCCCACTCGCCTCCCCGCAACGTGGTCTGAGACTCCCAAAAAGAGCTGTGCAGCCGAGAAGGGAGTGAACCCTGCAGGGAAACCCTGCATATGGACTCTCCTAACAAGCTGGACCGCTCTAGGTCAGAGTGGAGAAGGAACAAACTGCACAGTAACTGAATAACAGAAAGAGAGCACCCCCCTTCATAAGCCTGACCGAGATAAACAAACAAACTGGCTCCCAGAAAATGGAGGAGGAAATAAAATAAGTCTCAACTCCTCCGCGACCCAGAATTAAAGCAGTTCAAGAAGAACCAGGTACAGTTGAGAAGTAGTTTTTACTTTCCTTATTAAAGCCAAGTCCTTGTCCCAAAGCAGTGGGGAGGTGGCCTGGGAGGGCTGGTGCACAAGCAGGGACACCTGCCCACCCAGCACCACTGCAGAAGCCCACCCAGCACTGGAGCTCTGAACCCCAAGTGTCCCCCCGCCGGGTCTCAATCTCCGGCTTCACCACAAACAGCGAGAAGCAGGAGGAAGGCAGGCCTGAATGGAAGTTTGGACTCAAGGGCTAATCAATAGCATTGACCCAAGGAGTATTTAAACCCCTAGATTAGCACCCTTAGGAGGCAACCTGATCAGGGTCCCTTCTTATTCCAGGGTCAGATCTGTTTCTGTTCTCACACTCAAACAAGTCACACTCCGTTCACCCTTGACGTCTGTCTTCCTTTGAATTTCACTCTTTGAATTTGCAACAAGAACTTGGTGGCAGCCTGCTGGAGTCTGTTGCAACACGGGAGGGCACAGCCCACTGTGAAGAGCTGTAACACGGTAGCCACAGCATAACTCTCAACAGTAGTAGCGAAGACGCAATGCGGGCTTTGTTGACTGTGACCCTTGGAGCTGACACCAGTAGGTGTGGTCTGCTGGAATTAGCTGTGAGCACTAAAATGGGCTCTCTCAGCTGCACAGGCCTGTCACTTACACAGACCCCACCTGCCAACAACAGCAGAGAACTGACTTTCATCTGAGGCTCTGCTTTTATTATTATCCAGCTTCTCAACCAATTCAAGATAATAAGTCAATTTTACCACTCACATTAGTGGGCTGTTGAGGACATTGCTAATAAGTATGCTTTTAACATTTACTAGTTTGAGGCATTGTTATGAAGTGGCTATAATTACCATTAGTATACCCTCTCAATGAGATGTTAGAGACTGGACATTGTAATGCATTCAAACTGAGTGAAAATCTTGCTACCAAGACGTTTGCCCAACCCAGAACATAGGAAATGTGAAAGCAACTCACTAAAAATTACTTTATAGAAAAGTAGAAACAAGACTCATCCCAGAAGATGGGCAGAAACACAAGACAAAAAATCAAGGGAACAAGCTACCCAAATAGCTCACAATACAACTCACCCCATTCATACCACAGTGGAGAAAATGCCAGAAAAGGAATTTAGCAAATTTATAATTAAAACATCCAAAGTCCTAAAAGAAAATATAAGGAATGAACTAAGAGGAAATATAAAAAAAGCTGAAAGAATGTTTCCATAAAGAGATAGCGATTCTAAAAAGAAAACAAATCCTGGAAATGAAAGACTTAATAATATCAATTTAAAATTTAATCAAAAGCATCACTAATAGATAGACCACATTAAAGACAGATTTTCGGGCCTCAAAGACAAAGCACATAATCTTGAAAACGAAGTCAGGGATAAAAAGTATTGGTAAAGAACCTTGACCAGAATATCCAAGAGATCTGGGATAACATTAAGAGGCTAAATCTAAGAATCAATGGTTTAGATGAAGGAACTGAAACATAAACAAAAGGAACATATAAGCTATTAGAAGCAGATTCCTCTCATCTCTAATAAAACTATTAGTAAAGAACATGCAAAAAATGTCCATGGTTGTGTGCAGTATAAAGGGGCATGTGCTGCATATTGATCCAGTCCTTTTTCTTATAACTCTCAGATATGATCTCTTGGGATGAGCAGACTGAGTGTACAGGTGCCTGCATTTCCTTGAGACTGCTTATCAAGCCCTCCTGTTCCTATCTGAAGAAGTCTGTTCTGACTATGGCCTGTGGAGGAGATCACATCCATAGGCTCCCTGGCCTGCTGTCTGCTTCATTCAGTTTTACTACATTCTGGATGTCAAACTTCACTTTTAAGTCATTGTAGTGTTAAAGGAAGAAGTGATGTCTGGGCAAGTGAATCTCCTGTTTAATTCAAAGGTATCTTGGCCCTTCAATGTTCCAGATGAACTTTAAGTTCAACTTCTCAGGTTCTGTGAAGACTCTTGTTAAGATTTTGATTAGAACTGCCTAGGTGTTCATGATATTAAAAGATACGATATCTGAGGAACTGGATGCCAGGCAGCCCTCTGGGATGCCCTCCCCATTGCCGTTTCCTTCTGAAGAAGGCAGCTCATTAGCAGAAGACCAGGAACCAGCGTGGACAATATATCACAAAAACTTGGTTATCTTGAGTATGACCAAGTGAAAGAGAAAAGGGAGAACAAAAGAATGAGGAAATTTGTTGAAAAACATTTCAGAACAAATATCTTTTCTTATATACTCACCCCACCACCAAATCTTACCATGCCATTTTGGACGTAGCAAGGAAAAGGGATTTGTTGTCATCTGCTCCAGCTGCAGTAGCGAGAGACCGCAGACTGGTGGCTTAACAGTGCACATTCATGTTCTCACAGTTCTGGAGGCCAGAAGCCATGACACAGGTGCCTGCCTGTGAGGCCACCCCTCCTGGCTTGTGAACAGCTGTCCTTACAAGGCAGACAGAGAGAAAGCTTGGTGTCCTTCCTCTTCTTATAGGAATAGTCCTGTTGGATAAGAGTCCCATGGTACCTACCACCACACAGAACTTTAATCCCCTCCCTAATGGCTTCCTATGTCCCTTCACATTGGGGGCCAGGACCTCAACACATGAATTCAGTTCACACTTGGATTCTCCTCCAATCCTGAGCCAAAAATCTCCCTAAAACATATTGAGAACTTGATATATGACTAAGGCAAATCACACATCCGTGGGGGAGAGACAGTGGGCTCAATAAATAGTGCTAAGGCTATTTGTTATTCAGAGTAAAAAATAAACAAATGGAATGTGTAACCACACCATGCCCCAAAAATAGTTCTGACTGATTAAACCCTAAATGTGAAAAACAAAACTTAAAAAAATAGAAACAATTATATATAACATATATAATTAACTTCAGAGTTCAGATTTCTTAAATAAAAAAACAAAGAAAAAAGTATATTTGAGTGTATTAATATTAAAATTATCTAGACTAATATCACTTTTAGAAAAGAAAAACAACAACCAACAAAAACACATAAACTGGCCAAGGTATTTGTAAAACATATAAGCAAAGGATATGAAGACGATATGAAGGTTTTTCCAAACAATAACAAAAAATACACAACCCAATAAAAAAAAATAAGATAAACATAGGAGTCAGTGAAGAGGAATCTTCACAGCCAATAAATAAGACCAGAAAGGTTCCCATTAGTAATCAAAACACACACATTTCTCAAGTGTCAGACAAACAGAAAGGAATCTAAGGGCTGACTTGTCACATAGCCAGAGGACGGCACTTAGGCGAACGTGGCTTCCAGGTGTCCGGGTTGAGTGGCGGCTGGCTCCATAGACCAGGACAGGCAACGTGGGAACGGAGAGCCGTGTGCAGGGAGAAGAGAAGTGGAGTTCCAGTAACCATGTGTGCAACCTGGAGTGTCACGCAGGTCTGGAGCTCCCAGGAGGAGCTGGCCTGCAGACACAGATTGGGAAGTCACAAGCTCCTGCACTGTTAAGATGTGACTGTGAATGGGTCAGTTAGGCAGACTCAGAAGGACTCAAGGAAGAGCAGCCTGCTCATAAACCAGCAGTCAGATGATCAGGGAGAACAGGAGGATCCTAACAGTCATCTGTAGCCCAAAAGAACAGCAACCAGTGAAGTGTGAACCACAGGGGATCACCCCATCAGTTGTAAACTTAGTGGGTGGGGGTTGCTGCATTTTTAAGTCACTTTTGTTCCTTTGAGCCAATGAATTTGTTAAATCAAGAAAAAGTAAAGTGAAAGACATTCCTGTATCATTTGTCTTCTTAATGGAAGATCGAGTTTGACGATGAGAGCATTTGAGAGGCTGGGGAGATAGCTCAGTTGGTAGAGTGCTTGCCTTGCATGAACAAGGCCTGGGTTCGATCCCCGGCACCACCAAAAAAAAAAAAAAAAAAAAAAAAAAAAAAAATCTGTGAGAGCATTTGAGAGACTCTACAACAATTTAATAGATTAAGTCCCATCAGGGGAGAGAAAAGAGACAAACACACCTGGAAACCTTCAGGAACCCTGTGTGTTTATTTTCATAAATAAGTATAAAATAGCAAATGCTCACCAGCAACTTTACAACGCCTTGTGGAAATTACAGTCCCTCTTGGTAATGGAAGGTTCTAGAGTTCATTAACCATGTAGTCTACAGAGGCTTGACTCTGCCAGCGTACAGGCACCCTTGCATCCCAGGGCTTGCTTTTTGTTCTTATCGAATGACAAAGATAAGCAGGTCACGTGCAAAAGTCATCTAGTAATGTGTTCGCCACAGTTATGGGAGCCGACTCACACGTACCGGGGCCTTCGATGGTGTTTTTCAAATGCAGAGGGGAGTGAAAAATTATTTTAATTCAGCAGAGTGAAAGCAGCAAATATCCCACAAGGTGAAGCAGAATTTTAGCAAACTATAAAATTGTGAATCCATCCCTATGGACATGTGCACACAAGATGTGTGTGGTTATATAATCTAGTCTGTGTTTCTAAGGACACCATTATTTACTACAAAAATTCTGGACCTGTGTTTCTGTAAAAACATTTCATAAAAGAAAAGTATTTTTAATAAAATAAACAACATACATAGGAAGCTATAAAAAAAAGTCTACCTAATGAAATTTAATATCTATGCTCAATAGAAACATAAGTATATTTTACTGTGCTTAATTTGTATATGATGTAAGTCAAAATGTTTCTACTGTGTTCATGAAAAATGCCACCAATAGGATGAATACATCAAATGTTAGCAACACAAAATAAAACAAACCATAAACCATCCAAACCCAATTTTAATTATATAAAAGGCAGCTCTATTTACTCAAAAGATACAGCTAAAACTTTTGCATTTTAGAGTGTGCACTGATACAGAAATGAAAAGCTAACTGTTGATAATTTGATCAAAACACAAATAATTTTCCTTACAGAGAGATGATCTGAATATAATAAATCCTATGAAAATGTTAACCTTTACAGCTTAACCTTTATTTGTGACATCAACAATCGCCCATTATTATTGTACATGTTAAAGATTTAAGACACAAGAAGAACATTGAGGCAAGAAATCAAAACTTCTGAAATGGACTATAAATGCTCCCTTTCCCCTCTGTCACTGCATTTGTGACAATAACTGAAACACTCAATTAAGCTCTGGGGTTCAAGTTGACAGGACTGCAGGAAATTAATCTGCCCCACCCGTAGACGGAAGCTCAGCCATTGCTGGCTGAAGTCAGTGGAGCGCCGTTAGTTACCTCCTGATTTATAAACGCTTTCCAGGAGCCAGACATTTTGTAATTCTTTTCTAATTCCCCATCTCCTACAGGATGTTATGCCTCATCAAGAACAATATTTTGTCCCTCACTAACATATGGGAACACTTTCTCATTCTCCATCCATCACTCAAACTTCATGGCAGGAAATATACACATTTCATGTGGGAAGAACAAACATCAGACCTATATATACCAGGACATTTTTCTAAAAAGCAAAAATCTAATGATGTTCGCAAAAATGAGTTTCAAAATCAAAGCACCTCATGTGCTTTTAGTAAAACAGAGAACCTTAAGGTAAAAAAAAACCGCTTCCGTTTCAGAAGGATATCACATCACAGGACATCACCAACGCGGCTGAACTGACCTAACATTGCAGAAATGAGTGGAGCATAGTCAGTCTTTCTGTCTGTGCTGCCCGTGGCCCCAGGGGCCCTGGCCACGCTCAGGTCAATCACGCCATCACCGACAGGCATCAGCCTTTTGACCGAGCCTGCGCTGGTGTGCAGCACTCTGCACTCAAGCACGTGGTCCTTTGGCTGATGGCAAGAATGTACTCCGATCACTACAGGAGAGCAAGTATGTCTGTCTGGGTTTAGCTGTGATTTTTTAAAAAATCCTAACCTATCCTAGAATAAACGTTTCACTAAAATGTTGGTAACTCTCTTGTTTTGAGAAAGACATCAAACTCCTTTGAGTCTCAGAACCAGTATTTAGAGCACCACCGTATCCAGCGCTTCTGAGCCTCTCCTCTCACGCTCGCGCCCACAGCTGCTCTCAGTTTCTTGCAGAAGCGCCTCAGCCCGAGTCCCGCTGTGTCTGAGAGGCCCTCTGGATGCCGCAGAGTGTGCGAGGCCATATCCGTGAGCATTTGAGACCCATCTAGGTATTACGTTTCTGTCCAGACTGGCAACAGTTCAGATGTGATGCTTTCTGCTCAGCGATGAACCTTTTTAACTTCAAAAGATGAAAGTGCAGAGCTAATCCCTGCGGAGAATTAGAATTAGCCCGTGAGCTACAGAGGCCCTCTTGTGCTTCTGAGTCACAGCTTCAGGTACACGGTTTTATTCCTAAGTGCGTGAACTCCATCTGCGTGCACGAGACAGGTTGTCTAGTGGATATCCTGTAGACGATGGTGGATGAGCTGTGCCCTGCGAGGGGCAGTTAACCTCATCTGACGGCGTCACCACTCAGCCCACAGAGAGGCACACGGGCTCTAAACCATGTGTGTGGGATGGTTTTTCTCTACTCCCAGGGCAAGAATTGACACTTTCAGCATGAGGCAAGAGGTGTGATCATGTCACATTCTTCCTATGGGTCTGTCTACTGGTCCTCCCGCTCCTCCCCCCAGAAAAGGAAAAAAAAAAAGTCTTAAATTTCATCCTCTGGCCACAAAGGAAAAATAATGACTAAAAGTTTTTCTCTGACCACAGTATGATATGGTGGAATTACTAGAAGTCCCTGGGCACTCAGCAGCTATTCTAACAGAAGCTAAGCAGGGACATAGCCTTAGCCCGAAAATGACTTCAGTCAAAATCTTTATTTGCTCTGCAAAACTCCTCATGTTCCAATTCTGCTGACAAACCAGTTGTTCACAAGTGCCTTAAAAATTCAAATAAGTTTAAGAAAGCAGTTGAGTGACATTAAAACTAGGAATCGTGCATATCCAGCATTGCAAAGAACATCTCGAAGCGTCATGTTGGTTCCTATGTAAAAGCGATGTGAGTTTTTCATAGCATCCTGTCTCTGTAAGACAGCACATGATGCCTAATTCAGATCTCTTCCATCCACTCCTATAAATGGTCCTGAATCCCCACAAAGTCTGACTTTTTGGAGCTAGCCCGACATGGGGACCACCTTTCCCATAGAGAAAACTACCACATTCAGGACTAGAAATGACTTTCAGCATTTATGCTGAAGTCATATCCAAAGTGACATCCACAATTTTAATTCTCTGTGAGTGATTTCTTACTTGGTTAGATGACTTATGTCATTTATTTATTTTTTAAAGTAATATATTTGCAACTTTCAAAGTGGTAAGTTATTCATTCCTTCATAGTAGGTCACAGTTTTATCAACAGGTGTTAAAATACACACACACGAGAAGAATATGTCCCTGTTTAAAAAATGTTTTGATAGTTATTGTGACCTATAACTTCTTGAAGTATACTTAAAATTCCAAATTTTATTTTTCATGTAAAATATCAATATCATGCATCATTAAAATGATTCACGAGGGATTCCCTAAAGCCTAAGTTTCATAGTATAATGAAGAAAAGAACAGGAAGGAAAAAAAAAAAGAGAAATATTTTTATTAAAGAAGAAAAGAGAGAGAGAAATTCTTCAATGGTAAAAGAAAAGAGAAAGAAGCTTCTTGAGACTTAGTTCAAGCCTCTTATATTTAGTCTCAAGTTTAAAGTCACTAAACCTGGAGTAAGTAGGTTGCCTGGAGCAACCAAAGGCCAGCTGGTCCACTTCTCCAGCCACAGGAGATGGCTATCTTTGCTGCCCACCTGAGGAGGGGAGCCCACTTACCAGGAGAAGCACAACCTAGATTTTACACCAGAAACACAGCACCCCATCTGTAATTCACGCCCCCAGATTGGTACAGCCTGTGTCGTGGTGAGCTCCCTGAAATACTGCAACATCATAATCTCTGTCGTACTTCCTATTTCTGGGAGATACCAAAACAGCTATGAGGAAAAATACACCTATTTTCCAAGTATTACAAAGTGCTTTACTTAACTGCCAATTACTCTGACTCCAAATGGTTGGCTATGAAACCTGGGGTGTTTAAGGGGTCATCCTTTAAATTGATGATTAACAGTGATTCTTATAAAAGCACTAGAAGTTGAAATTTCCAATTCACAACTTCTACGTAATGAAAAATATATTCTTTAAAATGGGAAAAATATATTATTTCTATGGCTAAGGAAAGACCAACATCATCTCTAATCATGAGCACCAAACTAATGTAATTACACCCCCCATATGCACCTCACAAGGAGAAAAGAAATTAATCAGTCACAAAGTGGTAATCAGGGACTGTTTCCATTATGACGATTTTTAAAGTTTTTTCACCTATTTCTATCCGATAGCATCTAATTATATAGTAAAGAATCTGTTTAAAAGACTAAATACAGCCAGCTCGGAAAATAAATACTTGCTGATCTCTCCAGGGCAAAAATATCACAAGACAGTGCTAATAGAAATAAAGCAGAAAGCTAGTGAGACTGGGTGCCCGTAAGCTTTTCTCACAGCCTACATCCTTCTTCCTAGGACACTGTCTCACTTTCGCGCAGCGAAGTGGGGGAAGAAAGGAGAAAGAGAGAAAACCGAAAATCTGGAACGAATTTTGGAATAACCGATTTGGGGTTTTCCAATACAATAACATGAGGGGGAAGAAAAGCATCCTATAGGTGAAGGTAGACAGGACCCGTGGAAATCCACAGGACTTCCAGAATTTGCTGGGCAGCAGGAGCAGGCCTTCCTGAGCACCACCATGCACGGCACCCTGGGAAGTCCCTGGGCCTGCTGCCCAGTGCCCACTTGCAATGCTCCCACTGAATGCTACCTCCTACCCAAGTGGGTGCCTTTGGAATGCACTCGAGGTAGAGTCTGGCTTAAGAGGGAGGAAGACCAAGGAAACGTCATTCTCCTGCCATGTCCAAGTGACCTCGGGAACTAAGCTGCAACTTTTTTCATTCAAAAGTTTATTGCTTTCAGAAAATAATACACGCTTTCCTATTACCAGTTCTTTAAGATTCTATGCTTTCTTGGATAAATGCTTTAGAACAAGCTGCCGTCTCCTAATCTCATTCCTAAATTTACAATAAGGTATGCAGTGGGAGTGAGTCTATCTTTGTATCCTTATGAACATAAGTGGCCAACTGTCCACTGCAGATTCTTCTCTGTCCCTCTTGTTTAAATCTTCTACATGACATAAAAACACGTGTGATGAAAACATGTCATTCTCCTTAGTAGCTACTGAGGGTCTGCCGGCCTTGCCCTGAGTCCTCTAGATGTGAAATTCCACGGGTAGGTTCGACCGTCCAGTCGCTTCGCGTTTGGCGCTAAGGATGCGCTTGCTAATCAGGGGTCACGCCTTCATTCATACTCTGGATGCACGCTCTTGGTCATCATCTAGGCCACCACAGCATACTCCTTGCTTTGCTCATTGCTCCCATTTTCCTGAGGACTAGTGACCTTCACTTCTGGCCTCGGTGGCCTTTGAGGGTCCACATCAGCCTGGAGGAAAACATCAAAACGAAGATATTTAGCTCCTTGCTTTACAAAGGTAATAAATGTTACAAGGAAAAAAGTTCCTCAGCGTCCTGTCTAGTCCCTGATGTCCTTGGGCAGGACCAGTGCTCCCTGTGGCCTCCGTCTGTGGTCACCCCACAGTCACACCATTCTATGTGCAGAGAAGGCTTTTCTGGGACTGTAATTACTGTCTCCTACACTGCAGGCTTTATTTTTCTGGGTTTTCTTTTCTTTTCTTTTTCTCCCTTAGAGTTTTTCTTTCCAAATACATCTTTATATTTTTCAGTGGGTAGTTCTCAGAGATGAGGGAGGAGAGCAAGGCAGCAGCAGGCGCCCCGAGTCGGGAGACCCAGGCCCCTGCCGAGGCTCCCCTGGAGGACCCACAGACGTGCCAGTGCAGTGCCAGGGGCCATCCAGCACAGGCAGGTGGAGAAGACAGAACCCCAGACCGCAGGGCAGCTCTCCCGCCTGCCACGCGGGTTGCTCCCACGGTGTTAGTGATACTGTCCCACGGGTCATTTGTTTTCCCCCACTGGACTGAAAACTGAGTGGTGAGATGAGAACTCACTGGTTTGAGAACCAGAATTCAAAAATGCTGGCTTTCAAACTCTGCTGCCTGAATCCTGGAGGCTCCACAACTCTGCAAGAGCCAGCAGCCTGGAGGACTGGGGCCCGTCCAGCTCCCCAAACCCCATGCCACGGACTCACTCATCACCTTTGTAGGGAGAACATGAAAGTCTCTAGGTGACTTCAAGCACACGGTACATTGTCGTTAGCTGTAAGGACCACGTTTCCACAGACATCTTGGACTTATTCCTCCTCATTGAAGTTTAATCTCCAGGGACCAACATCTCCCAGCCCCTAATGACACCATTCTGCCCTCTGCCTCTACGAGTCCCACTCTGCTGGGCTCCATATATAAGTGAGACCGCAAAGTATTTGTCCTTCTGTGCCTGTCGTGTTTCACTTAGCACGATGTCTTCTGTGTTTACTCAATTTGTTGCAAACTGTACGTTACTTTTGGAAACTATATTTATGGAAGACAGAGGGAAAGGTAAACTCTATCTAGGTCATGCATTGAATTAAACTAGACCACTGGGGGAAAACTGTGTACAGGATCTTACTGTCGCGTCCACAGTACTTTGTCGCATCCAACTGCACTTGGATTTCCTGCTATAAACTCTCGTGAAAGGCTAATACAACAAAGAGTTCTGTGAGCCTACCACTGCAGTTGCCATATAATGGCACTGAGAACTGTGTGGACCTGTGTATTGTGATCATCCCACCTTGAGTCAGGATGACATGAGAGACACGCTGAGAGTTTTCATTTCACGTTGAGAATGTTTTGCAGAGTGGTACAGCAGATTGCCGGAAACTTTGTGCCACTTATGAACGCCTGGCCACAAGAAGGCTGTGCACTCTGCCAACATCAAGTTCTCTTGTGCTTTGCTACAACTACACACAAGTACCAGTGCACTGAGTGCTTGGTTCAATTAATCCTTTTAAGGTGGAACAAACAAACCAGACTGATTCTCCCAGAGAGAAAAGAAGTCACTGGTAGCAGAGATGATGCTCTTTGTATCATCCATGTCTCACTGGCCTTGATATCGCTTTCTGGCTTGTTCTTACTTGGTCCAAGCTTGTTTCTAGTTTTTTTTTTTTTTTTTCCTCTTCCCTTTTATTATATATGTTGTTTATTATATATGTTGTTTATTATATATGTTGCTCTGTGAATTTTTAGTACAATGAGAAGAGATAAATGAATGGATGGATGGATGGATGGATGTCAGTGAGATGGACATGTGGACTGTCAGGTAGATGGCAGTACTAAGTTTGTGAACTCTTTTGAAATAAGTGGAAATTAAAATTAATCAAAACTGTATGAGCTCTTACCTACTCTACCATAAGTGATTTCATTGCCAGTTCTAAGCACTTAGATAATTTTCTTAACTGTATGCATGTGTGTGCAGGCCCTCCCTCTCCCTCTCTCTCTCCCGTCCCTCCTTCTTCCCCTCTCTCCCTCCCCCTTCCTCCTCCCCCTCCCTCTCCCCCCTCCCTCTCCCTCTCTCTCTCCCTCCCCCTTCCTCCTCCCCCTCCCTCTCCCCCCTCCCTCTCCCTCTCTCTCTCCCTCCTCTCATGCATACACACAAGTAAGCAAAGTGATACCTCTTCTTTTCCACCGTCAGCACCCCCTGGAGACTGTCTTTCCTCCTCCACTGCCGGCTGGAGCTCATTATTAACCTGGTCCAGTTCCTCGCCGTTTTCTTCATCGGTGCCTCCGTTGGCCCGAGCAGGACCCGTGATCTCCTCACTGTGATCTGGGATCTCCTCCGCTTGCTCAGGGGCATCGGCAGCCTCCCCACCGGCCTCGTCTCTGACTTCTCCATTCATCTCTGAGAAGTCTTCTTTCTGTTCTGCGTCTTTGTTGGTTCTCTCCTCATCTTCTTCCTCATCAACGATTTCTGCCGGTCTCTGATGGAACAAAAGAAATAATGGGTAAAAGTAAGAAGTGTAACAGATTTTCCATAACACCTTACAGTGAAGCGGTAATCACCATACTACGGTCAAGTGCACCTTCCTCGCAGGTGTGTAGCACTTTCCAGACCGTGACAGGTTTGCATTGACTAAATACCTACCACACGCCACAGTTCTCATTTAATCAGCACCCCAACGATCCTGCAAAATTGGCATCGCTCCCATTTCACAGATGAGAAATGAAGGCATGGATAGCCAAGCATCAAGCCCAAGGTCCCATTGGAGAACCAGAACTTGAACTAAACCTGTGACTTCAGAACCAGTGCTGGTAATCCCCACACAGATAGGAAATTAATCCACGGGGTCCTTGGACGCATAGAGGGAGCATCTGGCCCAGAGGAGGAGGCTCAGAACAGGTCTTTGCGGAGACGGGTAGGTAACAACAATTGGGCTGGTTGAGAACTAGGCTTCCTGGCATGGAACAGGAAATGGCTTTCCACACAGTACCTGAGAGAGGTGACAGTTAAATGCTTTGCAAACTCAAGTTAAACCTTTTTCCTGTGATTTGTAAATATGTATGTTTGCTTTAAAAGAGAACAGGAGGCCACGGTCCAGAGCCAAGACTGGAGAAGGAACAAACTGTGTACAAGTCCCGGTCAGGCACTTACTGGCTACCTAACGTCTGTGAGTTTCAGGTTTCCCATTCGTAAGTGCAAAGATAATAAAATTTTCACGTGGGGGTTAAATGAGCTAAGATACAGGAAATGCCAAGCACAAGACCTGGCGTATCACATATCCTTAAAACACAGAAATCCCTTTCCATTTGTTATCACACATCCTTTACTGGAGATATCATATTTCTTCATTGCCACCAACAAAATAACAGTCTTTTAAATGTTAGGGTAGAAAGAACACAGAATTTGTTCTGTTTAAGATCCCAGACCCACTTTTTCTAGCTGTCCAAGATTGGACAGGTCACTTAATTCTCTGGCTGTTGTAAAATGAGAGCTTGGAACTCAATTAGTCCTGGTCTCCCTTCCAACTCTGAAAATTGATTCTTTTCTCAGTAAAACTTAAAGCACAATGCTTTCAGTTGGAGAAGTGAAGAAGGAAGAAAATGAAGAAATAGACTAACGGTTTAAAAATAAAATGTCACATAATATTAAAGAAAAACGTTGGAATCATGAATTCTTACTTCCTTTTAAATTATCAAATGTAGTGATATTATATCAAAGATGCACTTAGATAATGAAGGGAAAAAAAAAACAGTTGTTGCTAAGGTATCGCAAAACCATACAGTTGGTCACCATGCAGATTGTATAAGACAGTGAAGCTGATTGTCCAAATTTTCATTCAGAGGCCTACTGTCAAATAGGGTCCAGCCACAGCTATCCTTGAGCATGCCACCCAGGGTGAAGCCCTTAGGAAGGTCAAAGGCTGGGGAAGCTCAGAGTGGGAAGGGAGTGGATCTGCCAGATGAGGCTAAAAGGAACAGCAAAATATCTATGAACTGTAACTTGATAAGGTAGTCTGGATTTTAGTGTATAACACCCAAATGACTGAAGATGAGAAAAGCCTCCAATCTCCAAAAAAGAAACTCACATTTTCCCAACTCTCCACCATGCCCTCATCTCACCCTCTCTCCAAATAGAACAAACACCCAAGGCACTGAAGAACACACACACCTGAAGTGTGGAGGAGGGAAAAATTAGGATTCGGAGAACCGGGCACTATTCTTTACTAAAACAGAACAAAGGAGGACACTTCACACATGAAAACTGGTTATGGTTCCAAACACAAAACAATTAGCAATCTAAAAACGAAATTACAAAAACAATTCCATTTACAATAGCTTAAAAAAAATAAACTTATCCAAGGAGATGGAATTATCTTAACCAAGGAGTTGAAAACTATAAAAACACTACAAAACACTGCTCAAAGATAGTAAAGAATACAAACATATACCATGTTCATGGATTGGAATACTTAATTTTGTTAAGACAGCAATACTGTCCAATGATCTACAGATGTAGAGCAATCTTTGTCAAAATCCCAATGCCATATTTGTAGAAATGGAAAAATCCATTCTAAAATTCTGAAACATTAAGAAACCTTAAATAGTTATAACAATCTTGAGAAAGAGGCACAAACCTGGAGGATTCACACTTCCTAATTTCAAAATGTACCACAAAGCTATCATCATCAAAACCAGTGGTATAAACACAAATATATGAATCAATGGAAGAGAAGTCCTGAAATAAACTCTTACACATAATTTAAGTGATTAGATGAGGAAATCATCTAATCATCTAGATGTAGAAAAAAGAAAACCTTTTCAACAAATGGTTCTGGGAAAATTGAATAGCCACATAAAAAGAGTGAGGTGGGGCCACTTCCGAGCACCATATGCAAGAACTAACTCACAATGGATTAGAAACCTCAGTGAAAGACCTAAAAACAGACAATTCTTATAGGAAAGTATGGAGCAAAAGCTTTGTGCCCTTGGGTTCAGCAGCCATTTCTCTGAAATGACACCAAAGGCACAGGCAACAAAGGAATGGACAAGTTGAACTTTGTGAAGTTTGCAACATTTGTGCATCGAAAGACACCACTAGCAGAGTAAAATGGCAGCCCTGAGAATGGGAGAAGACATTTACAAACCACACAGCTGATAGGGTACTGACACCCTGAAGTACAGAGAACTCCTAAAACCCAACCACAAAAAAACAAAAACAAAAAAAATAAAACAAGTGATTCAAAATATGCAGAGGACACAGACATTTATCCAAAGAAGACATGCAAATGGCCAGTGAACAGGTAGAAAGATGCTCATCACCACTGACCATTAGGGGGATGTGAACCAAAACCACAACCCACACTACCTCACACCCATTAATATGGTTACTAGGGAAAAAGAGAAAGTAAGGAAGGTCAGCCAGGGCATGAAGCACTGGATCCCTTGAGCATTGCAGCAGGGGTGTAACGTGGCACCACCTCATGGCAAACAGCGTGGCATTTCCTCAAAAGTCTAGGCACAACAGTATTTGTGTGGGTTGGTTTCTGTGCCCTCTATTCTGTACCATTGGTCTACCTGCCTATTTTGGTGCCAATACCATGCCATTTATGTTACTATTGCTCTGTGTATAGTTTAGGGCCTGGAATTGGGATACCTCCTACTTCGCTCTTCCTGCTCAGGATTGCTTTGGCTATCCTGGTTCTCTTATTCTTCCAGATGAATTTCATGATCGCTTGCTCTATTTCTGTGAGGAATGTCATTGGGATTTTAATTGGAATTGCATTGAATCTGTATAGCACTTTTGGTAGTATGGCCATTTTGACAATATTAATTCTGCTTACCCAAGAACATGGGAGATCTTTCCATCTTCTAAAGTCTTCTTCAATTTCTTTCTTCAATGTTTTGTAGTTTTAATTGTAGAGATCTTTTACCTCTTTGGTTAGATTGATGCCCAAGTATTTTATTTTTTTAAGGGTATTGTGAATGGAGTGGTTTTCCTAATTTCTCTTTCAAAGGAATCATCACTTATGAATAGAAATGCATTAGATTTATGAGTGTTGATTTTATATCCTGCTACTTTGTTGAATTTATTTATGAGTTCTAAAAATTTTCTGAATTTTTTGGCTCCTCTAAATATAGAATCATGTCATCAACAAATAGTGATAGTTTGAGTTCTTCTTTTCCTATTTGTATCCCTTTAATTTCTTTGGTCTGTCTAATTGCTCTGGCTAGTGTTTCAAGGACGATGTTGAATAGAAGTGGTAAAAGAGGGCATCTCTGCCTTGTTCCAGTTTTTAGAGGGAATGCTTTCAGTTTTTCACCATTTAAAATTATGTTGGCCATGGGTTTAGCTTGGATAGCCTTTACAATGATGAGGTATGTTCCTACTATCCCTATTTTTTCTAGTGTTTTCAGCATGAAGGTGCACTGTATTTTATCAAAAGCTTTTTCTGCATCTATTGAAATAATCATATGATTCCTAACTTTAAGTCTATTGATGTGATGTATTATGTTTATTGATTTCTGGATGTTGACCTAATCTTGCATCCCTGGGATGAAACCCACTTTATCATGACTATCTTTTTAATATGTTTTTGTATGCGATTTGCTAAAACTCACATAAATACAGTTACCTCCTACTAGATAAAGGTGCCAAAAACATACAATGGAGAAAAGATAGCCTGTTCAACAAATGGTGCTGGCAAAACTGGAAATCCATATGTGGCAAAATGAAACTGAACCCCTATCTCTCACCCTGCACAAAACTCAACTCAAAATGAATCAAGGACCTCGGAATTAGACCAGAGACCCTGCACCTAATAGAAGAAAAAGTAGTTCCAAATCTTCATCGTGTTGGCTTAGGATCAGACTTCCTTAACATGGCTCCCAAAGCATAAGATATAAAAGCAGAAATCAATAATTGGGATAGATTCAAACTAAAAAAGGTTTTTCTCAGCAAAGGAAACAATTAACAATGTGAAGAAAGAGTGTACAGAGTGGGAGAAAATCTTTGCCACACACACCTCAGATAGATCACTAATCTCCAGAATTTATAAAGCACTCAAAAACTTTACAACAAGATTACAAATAACCCAGTCAATAAATGGGCTAAGGAAATGAGCAGACTTTTCACAGAAGAAGATCTGAAAGCAATCAACAGATATATGAAAAGATATTCAACTTCTGTAGTAATAAGAGAAAGGCAAATGGAAACTACCCTAAGATTTCATCTCACCCCAATTAGAATGTCTGTTATCAAGAAGACAAGCAACAATAGGTGTTGGTGAGGATGTGGGGAAAAAGGTACACTCATACATTGTTGGTGGGGTTGCAAATTGGTGCAGCCACTCTAGAAAGTAGGGAGATTCCTTAGAAAACCTGGAATGGAACCACCATTTGACCCAGCTATCCCATCCCTTGGCTTATACCCAAAGGACTTAAAATCAGCATACTACAGTGATGCAGCCACATCAATGTTCATAGCTGCTCAATTTACAATAGCTAGATTGTGAAACCAACCTAAATGTCCTTCAATAGATGAATGGATTAAAAAAACTGTGATTTAGCTACACAATGGAATGTTACTCAGCCACAAAGATGAATAAAATTATGGCATTTGCAGGTAAATGGATGGAGTTGGAGAATGTCATGCTAAGTGAAATAGGCCAAGCCAAAAAACCAAAGGCCGAATGATCTCTCTGATAAGTGGATGATGATACATAATGGGGTGGGGGGGAGGCAAGAGTGGAGGTAGGATGGATTGTATAGAGGAAAAAGAGGGGTGGGGAGGGGCTAGGGGGAGGAAAAAATAATAGAATGAGACAAACATCATGACCCTATGTACATGTATGATTACGCAAATGGTGTGACTACTTCATGTACAAAAAGAGAAATGAAAATTGTACCCCATTTGTACAATGAATCCAAATTTTAAAAATCAAAATTAAAAAAAAAAAGTCTAGGCCTAGAAGTACCACGTGGTCCAGCCATTCCACTCTGGGCAGACGCCCAGGAGAACTGAAAGCTGGGTCTAAAGGGACATTCGTCCAACCAGGTTCACAATAGCTGAGAGGTGGGACTGACCCAAGTGTGCATGCGTAGAGGAACCGCTGAGCAAGATGTGGCACCTGCCCCGGTGGAATGTGGCTCAGCTTCCTACTGAGGGAATCCCGACCACGCTGGCAAGCAGGACACCCCACCAGGTGAAATAAGCCCGGGGCAAAGGACAAGCACTGAACCAATCCACCCCACGTGAGATATGCACAGAGAAGTCGGAGAAAGTGAGAGCAGGTGGCCTTGGGCCCTGGGCAGGAGTGAGTGGGAACGAGGCCTCGTGGGCAGCGTCTCACCCTGGAGGTGCGGAGGCCCGGAGGTGTGCGGGGGGACGGTAGCATGAGTCATGAGGTCATGAGCTTGCTTGGGGTGCGGGCCCCGTGGGCCTGGGGCGAGGAGGGCAAGGCCTACCTGACGTGGACTTTACTAGAGAATAAGATCGAAAACAAAGACAGAGAGGGAGGGAAGGTCCCCAGCTGAGCTGAGCCTCCTGCATTCCTGCAGAGGCTCAGCTCCCAGGGGGGCCAGCGAGCATGCAGCAGGTGGTGGGGCTTCCTCTGGAGAGACCCAGAGGAGCAGGCTGTGGGTGCAGCTGAGTCAGGACCCACTCAGAGGAACCCTGCGGACGGCTCCCCACTAATGTGCCAGAGGAAGAGACGAAAGGTCCAGGGGTCCTGGGCCCAGAGACAGTCAGTTCCCTTCCCGGACCCTGGGGATCCAGGGAAGAGGTCACTGTGGAACCTTGGGAGACACGTGGGGGCTCCACGACTGGGCCAGGCGCCTGTCTGTGTTCAGCAGTACCCCGGGTGCCAGGCACTCAGACAGACACGGGGGTGGTCCGACAACAGAGCTCAGGGCTCACGGGCAGCACAGATGTGCAAACAAATCTGCTGCATCGTGTGGCAGGACAGCAGCAGGAACCTGTGGCAGAAAGGGGCACTCGAGGTGGGCGCAGCCTGCAGCCAGGCCTGGGCCCCGCCACAGAGGCCCCCACAGCCTCAGCGGTGTTGGCAGGCAGGCAGCCACAGGCCAGAGCGGGGTGTCTGGAAGTAAGTGCAGGACACAGCTCTGTGCCCAGGGCACACCCACATTATTCCTCACCCCACAACCTCCCCATGGCCCCAGGACACGTCTCCTGTCCCCATCATGCAACTGAGGGAAGCAGGACCTCACGGCACTGCCACCAGCAGGACAGTGGCTGCAGCTGAGTGGAGCACCCAGGTCTGGTCTGCCCTGGACAAGTGACCAGGCGTCGCTCCTACCCGGTCGCAGCTACAGGGACCCTCCTGGGTCTTTCAGTGGCCAATGGGCATGACGTCTGCAGCAGGCAACGCTGGTCTTCTTCAGAATCACTAACGTGAAGCAAGGGGCCCTGCTGTGAGGTGAGGGGACGTGGCACTGATTCTGAGGCCAGGAGCCTGAGGCAGAGCATGTAAGACCCAGAAAGACGGCAGCACAACCACAGGAAGAGCAGATTTCTTCTTAAACTCTGCTGCAAAATTGGATCACTGCACACCAGCCCCCAGAAATTATCTTCGTGCTCACTGTGTTTCAACTTGCTTTATTCAGGGTAACTTAGTTTTCTATTTCAAAGAGAAGCTACACTGCATTTCCTAATGATAAATAATGATAGACAAAAAACTTGGGAGATGGGTGGGAGAACAGGAGGGAAAAGGGGGATGGAAGAGCGAGGCTCATGAACTGAAGTCGATTTCCATGCACATGAGTTTGTCAGGATGAACCCAAGTACTATGTATGACTATAAGGCGCCAATAAAAAAAAAAAAAAAAATCAGCACCCGCTGTAATTGTTCAGGATTCTAGATACAGTCCCAGTCTCCTGAGAATAGGAAAAGTGCTGCTAAAGCCTATTAAGGTGGCTACATTTAAGTGGAAAACATCTATTTCCTTTCTTGACATCTGGATTTACACCTAAGTGCAACATGATAATATGTTTTCTTCTAATTTTTATCTTGGTACTTATCAATCTTAACATCTTTCTTTACCCTGATTCCCAAATACGTTGATTTTTCTCCTGCAAAGGGCAGGTATGTGCCCTGCTCTGTTTTTAAAAAAGCAGTCCAGCCCCAAATTCGGCTCTGTCTTCTTCGCCTTTATTGCCACCACCACTAACAGGCAGCATTGTGCTTTCTTCCTGTTATTCCTACCAGGCTTCCCAGAACAGTTATGTCACCAGTCATCACATAAAGCCACATCTCATTAGTCCACCTTTAAGAAACGCAAGATCATGGTGCCACAATACCAATTTGATCAATTTACACAAGATGGCAACCTTAGTTAAAAGGCTTATAAGCCTTTAAAATATCCTGAGTTGGGAAGAGTATTTATTATTACTACGACACCACAATTCAGAGCGAAAAAAAAAAAATGCTGCAATGACAGATCCATAATGAATAAATGAAAAGCAATGTGCTTTTTGGTGTGATCTCCTTTGAAGCAGGCATTAAATTATTAAAGACGTTTCCAGTGTACACATCAATCAAATCATCCCCAGAAGGAACCCTGGGTTCTACACACACACACACACACACACACACACACACACACACGTCTACACCATGGAAAGACCTGCCAAGAAGGGAAAGAGATCTCCTCTACATCTGGGTGGGTCTCCACAGTGGGAAGAACAATTCTTCAGGGAAAAAGGAAAAGCAAGAGGCAAAAGAGGAGCGAACTGCTGAGCTCCTCAGGCCCTTCCCTCCTTCCTTCTCTAAGGACACGCCGCAGAAGAGGGATGAGGAGCCCGGAGGAAGAGTCTGACTCACGCCAGCACGTCATCCTCACCCGGGCCGCACGGCTGCTCCTTGCTGTCTGGCTCCCTGGAAGAGTCTTCACAATACCTCACCATTCCAAGCCTTCCCGGTTGTTTCTGCATTGCTATCCACTCTCCGAAAGCAGCACAGATGTGCCAGCCACAGACGCCAGGCAAGGTGAAATCGAAGTCCCTAAAGTAGCACACCCGCCTGGGTGACACGTGACTCCCTCCTCGGGCGGATGGCAGGTGGCAGCAGCCAGGAACAGGTGCAATCATGTCACAATCAGGGAGCACAGTACGCTTCTCAAAGCACTCTCACCTATGGTTTCCCCGTGACGATCCCCGATGCAGAGAAGGGGACACTGAGCCAGAGGAAGCACCACTCAACTCACCAGGGTACACGCGGCCAGTGGGTAACAACATCGTCCATCAGCATCATAAAACGGAAGCGGATATGCGTTCCCTCTGAGGGGTGGTGGCCCTTGGCAGCAATCAGTCCCCATGGTAACCAGGCACCTGGCCGAGGTCTGTCCCTCATGTGAATAGGGGACTATGAGGTAGAGGACTGGGGGCGGTGGGGGTTCCACTCTGCCTCCCTCCCTCTGCCTCTCGCTGTTCACGATTCTCACGAGCAGGACCTGAGTAGGACTCTGCTCCCTGAGGGTGGTCCCTTCTATCGTTAGGCAGCATCAGATCAGAGGGGGACCCTGCTTCCTCACTGACTCGCCTCCCGGCCCCCACAGCTCCTGCCGGGCTGGGCCCCAGCGGGACAGTGGGCTGTCCTTAGCAGTGGGCTCCTTAGGGAGGGATCCGGTCATCAGATCCTGTGTGGCCTGTGCTCTCGTGAGAAGAGGGGAGAGGACAGGCACACACAGAGAAGGTCTGTGCAGACCCAGAGAGAATGGCCATCAACAACCCAGGAGGGAGAGGAAGAAGCCAAGTCCGCCAGCGCCAGCCTCCCTTGCAGCTCCCAGAGCTGCCAGAGAATGGGTTTCTGCATTTGTGGCACCATGTTGGTGGTACCGTGCAGTGGCAGCCCCAGCAAGCCGTGCCCAGCCACATGCTGCCTCCCTGCCCACGCCCACTCACACTCAGCTTCCTTAAGAATCGGGGGAGCTGGGCTCCTGTCACAGGAAGGAGGGCTAGTGGGACAAGGTGGCCAGGCAGATGCCATCTTCCCAGGCAGGAGCAAGTCCCAGGCCACGCGGTTATTCGTGCGGTGCCTTGTATCTTTGCCCAGAGTGCTCTTCTTTCCCATCCTCAGGGCCGCTGGCTCTGGCTGACCCTCGAGCTCCCTCCGGCAGCTGTCACTCCCCACCGATGCCCTTGTAACGCAGGTGAATTCCTCCTGCCAGCTCTAACAGTGTGTGCAGTGTCCCCCTCCCTGTGCCTGATGGGAGAATGCAGAACATGCTTTGTAATACAGGCCATGCCCTCGCAACGTTTGGAACGACCGTGGGATGTGGGGGAACAGCAGCGGGGCTCTGCGGCGGCCTCTGCAAGTCTCTGACAAGGGCGCTTTCTTACTTGTCTCTGAGCCCAGCATCACAGACCAGGGATAACTGCTTCCTGAATGAAACACCATGCATCTGCTGCAGGTCCAGGTGGGGGTAACCCTGCCTTCAGGAAGCCGGAGGTGAGGCGGCAGCCCAGGCTCCTTGGGCACCTCCAGGCGGGTGGTACTGGGCTCTGGGCACCCCGTCTCATGGTGGAATTTAATCCAACCTCATGGGATTTATTTGGGGGAAATACTGTGAGTCTCCTAATTTGCAGCAAAGGAAGCTGCAGCACTGACCTGTAAGCTGGTCTCAATTTCTGTAAGAGGAACAGAGGGACGTGAATGCTTTCTGCCCACTGACTCTCAGTAAGCATTCCCCAAGGTGCAGATGTGTTAGGGTTAGGGGCTATCCCAACGCAGATCAGTGCTAAACAGCTACTTCACACCCAGGGACTCTGAAGCCGTGCTCCGCCATTTCCAGGGGAGGCTCAGAGTGCCAAGGTCTGAGTCTCTGCACTTCTAACAGTTCCTGGAGGTGTTGATGCTGCCTGTCTGGAAAGGGCACTTCCCATGAAGGCTCTAAACCACGCAGAGCACAATATGGTCCAGAATTAAATACAATACTTAAAATAGCATTTTTGGTTAAAAGGTTATAATTATACTAATGCCTCAGAAAAATGCAAAGGGTTACATTTTTAACTTTAAAATTATCAGTCCATTGATTGAAAGCTGGAAGCCTGACTGTTGATCAAATGATTTGGGGCCAAAAGGGGAGTTCTGAGCTTTATTCTAGTATCAGCATGCCACTGTTAATTACAAGTTATGTTATAAAAAAGAAACACATCATTGCAAAAGCAATAAATCAGAAAGATATTTTTACCTAGGCTTGAAGTCCTCTCTCTAACAATTACATCGAGTTTTAGTCAATCATTGACTAAAATTTTAAGGAAACCAGCTTTCAAGAAGAAATTGTTTCTCCAAGGAGTGCAGACATTCTGCAATTTTAGGAATAACTC
This sequence comes from Sciurus vulgaris, assembly GCF_902686455.1. NCBI lineage: Eukaryota > Metazoa > Chordata > Mammalia > Rodentia > Sciuridae > Sciurus > Sciurus vulgaris. Next base: position 154,426,431 of record NC_136467.1, read on the forward strand.
ATGCATACAGGTAATTGTGTGATCCTATATTCTGTTTAAGGCATAATTCTTATGTTTCACTGGAGTCAAAGGGGTATTCATTAAACTATCTTACTACTCATTACACTGATGTACATAGACTGTAATAGTGATCACAGAAGTCATTTGAACTTAGAGGGTTCCAATACTCTGGCTAACATAGAGTACATTAGATTAACAGACTTATCACACACAGTGTAAAATTATGGATAATCAGTACCCTTAAACAGAGAGGTTTTTATAAGAAACTCTGGGTATTTACCTTGTAGGAAGCACACTATGTATTATAAGTAATAGCTCTTAATATTTGTTATTAGAAATGCCAAACCAGGTCTTCCCCATCAGCATGACACTAGCATTGGCATTTTGAGTGCCTTTTGCCCAACTCTGCCTTTGCGCCTGTCTTGCTATTTAGTTTGCAACTGACATTCTGAGAAAATGGTTGATTTGTATGGAAAGACAGAAAAGGTCCGATAGTTATTATTGCTGGCTGCGTCCTGGTGGGGATGGCTCAGGGGAAACCATAAACATTCAGGCTTTCTAGAGAATATGCATGCAGTTACTAAGGTTAACTCAGGATTCCTGAGTGGTGAGGGGAAAGAAGATGGAATATGGAAATCATATGGAAATAAGCCACCGGATATTGAAAGCATCATTTACTCTGATGGTATTTCAACAGACAGATGAGACCGCCCAAGTGACTTACACTTTAAACTCATATCACACCTTTGACATTAACAGCAGCCCCAGAAATTAGAAATGGAGAAAGACAGCTAACCAGAGACAGCAGCGCATGTCCAGCCCACTCAGAAGTAAATGTTGACGTTTCTTATATTTACGTCCAAATTCCCAAGGGCTTCCTTTTCACGTTTAAGAGCTTTTCTGTCTGAAAACAGCAGCGTAAGCTACGATTTCCGCATCATGATATTGCAGCCGGCCGTCAGACCCTCCCTGCTTCCTGCTGCCAGCCCTCTCTTCCTGAAATGTGCCACACCTGGAGGGGAAACAGGAACCCCAACAATGAAAAGCCGCTTCGGATGGCCACGTCCCCGTGTGGTGCCTGCCACACGTGGAACCTGGGACCGTGTGGCTTTGTTGCAGGTTTGGGGGCGGAAGGTCGGGTGGCTTTGTGGGAGAGCTCAGGCACAGATGCTGGAAGCACAGAGAACATCACGCTTGTTTTTATTTCTGTTCCCATGGAAACTGACATCATCTCCTACCCAGGTTGAATGAGGGGTTCTGAAATAATGAGTTTCAGGTTTCCAGGAGAGCCAAGTGCAGCTTTTTGTCTTCAGCTTTCAGGGCCTTACTTTCACAGAAAAAAAAAAAAAAAAAAAAAAGGTTCAGATGTGGTTTGAAGGCACAAAGACCCACAGAGAGGGGGTGACACTCAGCAGCCTGGTCTTCACATGCAGAAGCAGAGCAGAGCGCAGCTGACCACCCGCTGGGCGTGGGTTGGCCTGGGCCCATGGAGGGCCACCAGGCCCTGGGACACTCATAGGAGCGCATGCAATAAATTGAAAACTTACATTTAGATGGCATAGGAGCGTTTAGACGTTATTAGGGGGAAAACAATCCCCCATTAAGTTTCCTTGCTGTAGAAGCAAATGTTGACTTCCTTTCATTTGCAGAGAGATCCCTGAGGGCCACATCTGAATGTCTCACTCCACCTCTATCAAATGGGACGCCACAAACAGCCTCGCTGGCCATGCACAGGGAAGTAGAGGACCGTGTGGCCCCATCCCAGCTCTTCCAGCTGTGAGCGACGCTGGGAGCGCGGGTCACTCCAGGCTCCACCTGAGGACACAGCCTGGCGAAGGCAGTGTTGGCACTCGACGTCCTTCAGCTAGGGAAGGCGGCAGAGGCTGAGCAGCCCCCAACTCGGGGACAGTCAGGCGCCCTCGTCTCCACCTGCCCTCCCTGAGGCGTGAGGGGCAGTCACACTGGGGCCAGGCCCCAGCCTGTGCTGGACGTCCATCACCGGGCCCAGGCCATGGGACGCAGCTCTCTCCTCCCCTTTCTCTAAAGGGCTCTGCTCGTCAGCAGCACACAGCAGAGTTTGGGCCACATTCACTTCCAGTTGTAAACAGTTCATCATTCTACTCAGTAAAGACATAGCATAGCGGCAGATCTGGGGATCTGGTCAGGAAGCACCTCCTTTGTCTTTCTGTGTATTTTACTGTATGTGGAAAAAGCAACATGAATAAGCTCCTCATCTCTCTTGCGTTTCCCAAAAGCCGCAGGTAGCTGCCGGTCCTCCATAGCACCAGGTGGAGCCAGTGAGGAGCCGTGCAGACTTGAACACCCTGCTTCTGGTTGTAACCCCTAGGCTGCAGATTCCCGAAGATGCCATTACATTCTATATGTGTAGACCAATAGTCACAAACTACAGTGACCCCAGGGACCGGGCAAATAGCATCAATAACCACGGAGGACGGGTGTCAGACAACAGGATTGCTTCTGTCCCAGGAACCTGGAGGATGCACGGGCACTGTAAGCCAGAGCCAGCCACAGAGGGTGCTCTTAGGGAAGTCAGGCACATGCCTGGTGCAGATTCCATGAAGACGGCTGATCCATTAACATAAGGGTTACTTCTCGTTAAATGCTGTCAATTGAATAAATGTGTTTTTTTTCTCTAATCCCCCCATGATGGTCCTCTAAAGTATCAAAAGCTATTTTAAAAGGGGTTCATTACCCTATATACATGTATGATTACACGAATGGTGTGAATCTACATCGTGCACAACCATAGAAACGAAAAGATGTGCCCCGTTTGTGTACAATGAATCAGAATGCAGTCTGTAAAAGTAAAAAATAATTTTTAAAAAAAGGGTGACCCCAGAGGACCAGAAAGGAAATAAAAAAACATGAAATCTAGAAAACAATGAAATCACGGATGTGGGGCCAACAGGAGCAACTGAAATGTGAAATGAACTGAGATCTGAGGCAACTGAAATGTGAAGCTGAGGAAGAGGAGCCAGGACGCAGCTCACGGGCTCCTCAAGCTGGAACAGGGGAGAAGAAATCCCCTGACCCATGAGCAAGGTCCCTCCCTGCTTCCCACAGCCCGGTGCCAGAACGCTAAGCTCCAGGCTCACACTCCCAGAGAAAGATAATGAAAGATTCTTCCCGAAGGAAACAGATCAGCACACACACACACACACACACACACACACACACACACACACAAATGCAATACTAAAAATTGGAAGGGTCCAGTGAATGGCCAGAACCAATCACCCTGCAGTGAACTTCTCCCATCCCCGTGAGCTCTGCCTGTGCACGAGGAGTTTCCTTAATGCCTCATTCTGAGCTCTGACTAGACACTTCAAGGGAAGTCTCTAGCATGGAGACAGAGATCCAAACACAGAAAGAAACAAAGGAACTGAAAAACTCAGAAGAAACAAAGATAGTGCAACAACAACAAAACTTAAAATAATAGAGCATCGGTCTTTGGAGAGATCAAGGATAATATCACATTCACAAAACAAGAATAGGATGTTATAAAAAAGAGCACTCAGAGACTATGAAAGAACTCTTAGAAATTAAAGATAGAACAACCTGGAGAAAAATCAACAGATAGAAACTGGGGATGTAACTCAGTGGTAAAATGCTGGCCAATGTGGGCAAGGCCCTGGCTTTGATCCCGGGCACCACAAAAGATACAAAGCAAACAGACTGATTGGTAGAAAATTTGAAGTTTCTGTTTAACAAATTCTAATGCACCAATGAAAATTAAAGAAAAAAAAAAATGAGGTAATGCTCTATGAGTAAACAACAAAATCTTTTACTATGAGGTGAAATACTTTAACAGAAAGAAAATTACATAACAAATGTAAGGTTTTCTACCATTTTGGTAAAAAATACACCTATTTGTATATTTTAAAACCTGACAAAGTAGATCACAGAGATGGAAAGTAGGAGACAATTAGAAGGTCGTCTAGGAGGTTCTGTGAATAAATACCAAAGTTCCAGAGATTAGGGAAAGGAGAGAGGAAAACCAACAAAGAAATAACTGAATAATGTTTTTCCAGAACTAAAAACAAATACTCAACCCACTCAGTACTTGATCAGCAAAGAGACCTGCACCAAGGAGCATAGCTGGGGATTTTCTGAGCAGGACAAAGAAGAGAGTGGAGAGATGAGAAAAGTGTTCAGTATAAAAGTTCACAAAGAAAATGACAACTCAGATCGACAACTGCCCTTCTGAACAGGAAGTAAACTTGGGCAATCCTTTCAAAATGCTCAGAGAAACTGCACTGAACTTAGAATTTTATACCTAGCCAGAACTATAGGCAAGCTTGAGTAGAGAAGCCAAGGGCATTGCCAAACATGAAAAGTCTCACCAAAAACAAGAACAAAAGTTTCCTCTGAAGCTTTTCCCTGGAAGTAACTCAAGTTAAATTCCACCAAAAAAAAAAAAAAAAAAAAAAATTAAGATATACCAAGAAAGAGGAAGACATGGAATCCAAAAACCGGGGGATCCCGCCACTGGAGAAGCAAAGGAAACTCCTGAGCGAGTGAGGAAAAGACCTGGCCAGCTCTGAAAGGCAGATCTGGAGAGGAACCAGCCAGCCCCGGCAGGTCACAGCCTTGACAGGCGCAGCTGATTCCTTCCCCACTGGCTCGCGTCTGGAGAGGAGGCCAGCAGATCTGGCGGAGTGCAGAGGGCCTGGCAACAGACTCACGGAAGAGCAGGCAGAGGAGAAGACAGAAGGCGATTGCTATCCTGGGGGAGGCAAAGGACAAGAATGCAACAGGCACTGAGACCGTCAGCCAAGCACACTCACGGGGGCAGCAGGAAGGACGGTGGAACCGACCAGACGTCGCTGTCCCATGTCCGAGTGTGAGTGCACCACGGTGAAACCCCACGCAGGGCAACCACAGGATGGGAGCCCGGTTAGAACAGGGTCCATGTCTGTGTCACACTCTACTGTCATGCGTATCCAAAAAGAAAGACTTTAAAGATTAAAAAACAGGAACAACTGCATAGTGAGAATAATGTGCCGATTAAAGATTAGATTAGCCAAAAACTTGTAAAACTAGAATGGAAGAAGGTGTGCGTGTGGCCTTAATTTTACTGAGGGTGGGGGCAGGTGAGACATCTCAATAATCATCTTCTATAGTCTCGTTAGCTAGAAAGTTAATGAATAATATCTAAATTTGAAAAACAAAACCAAGAGCTTTATTGTCTCCAATTTAGATGCCATGAATTAAAATGATCTCCATTATTTTACGTACATCTAAAAATAAAAGACACAATGTCAACTAAGCTGTAACATGACATTCTTGTACAATTAATGACCTCGTAGGCATTAAAATAGGGAAGTGGGCATATGTTTTAGAACAGTAGGTATGTGTTTAGTGTAATCCATGAGGAATAACTGAACTCGTTCCAATCGTTTGCCCTCAAGGGACAGGGATTGAGCTGATGAAGGTAGGGCCCCAGGATACAATTTTTGTTATAATTCCTGTTGAACTGGTTGACTTTTAAAACTATTATGTGCACAACAACTTAGATTAAAAAATTTAAAATAAATAAATAAGAAATGGCACATAGCACAACCCCCAATTAAAAACCAAACTTCCTCAGCTCCAGGGTTCATCATGCTGATTTAAAGGCTATTTAATGAAACTATTTAGCATGAAACATTTTGCAACCCTCATTATTTTACCACTCGAAATCAACCCTACTGATAGGAAAAGGTATAAAACAATCCAAAACCACTCTAAAGGTCGCATCCCCATCTTCTGCCCTCTTCTGCTAAATGGAACAAAATGCAAAATACAATTGCTTATCTGGTTATTCTATAGATATTCATTTGCCTGAGTTTCAGAGATGGCAGGCTCTTGCCGATCCACACTTACAAGGGGCAACTTACTTAACTAAAGTGGAGAGCAGGCTCATTTCTTGCCTCCTTATCTTGAAAAGGCATCATTTTGTCATGGAGCATACTGACACATGTCATCTGCACCAGGTAACTGCTAGTCATAGGTTTGCTCCACTGCAGATAGCAGACCTGATTTATTTAGAATGTGGATGCAAAAGAGGGCTTTAAAAGACTGCCTTATTCTTATTAAAACTAAATTCTCCTCTAAGAGATGATTTTTCTGGCCTCCCCATGACATAAAATATCCCCATTGGTCTGGAAGCAGTGCCAGGTTCATTACCATTATTAACACGGACTAATAAAAAAATCTGGACCCAGGGCAGAGCTCAGGATCTCTTTTAGCTGGAATTAGTTCACAACATCCCACCACACACACACACACACACACACACACACACACACACAGTGGCTAGATGGTACCAGTAGACCACATCTGACTACAAAAGGTCTGAGGTTTCACCTACTTGCAAGAGAATGTGTTAGGTTGGCAAAGTGTCATGAATTCTGGCAGAAGATGTGAGTCACCTGGGTGAGTGAAAAGAATTTGCTGCTCACAGGAACAGCAACAGCCAGAATATCAGCATTGATACCCAAGTCCCCATGTTCCATACGGCAAGGAGAAGGGACGAGGTGATTTACAGTGGTCTGCATTTCAGAAAAAGAAGTCCAAGTTTGGGGAATCCAAATCTTTTTTCTTTTGATAATTTTATTAGGGGAAAATAAACATAAAATTTGCCATGCTAATCAGTCTCAGGTATTCAATTCAGTGGCATGAAATGAAGAGAAGACCTGCCTGACCTTTGCACCATTACCTTTGCTATACTGCACCATAAACAAATGTGGCTTTTGCCCCAAAGCGTTACGGTTTAGATATGAGGTGTCCCCTCAAAACCTCACGTGGCAAAGCAGGAATGCCGGAAACTAAAATGATCAGGCTACGAGAGCTGTGACCTGCTCCGTGGGTCGGTCCATCTGATGGCTTAATCGTCTGGACGGACCAACTGGGTGATAACTGTGGGCAGGGGCATGCCTGGAGGAAGCAGGTCTCCGGGACGTGCCCTTGGGCGTTATGCCCAGTCCCCTCGCTCCCTCCTCTTTCTGCTCCCTGGCTGTGGTGAGATGAGCAGCTTTCCTCTCCCATGCCCGTCCACCAAGACGTTCTGCCTCACTTGGGCCAGAGCGATGGAGCTGACCAAGCACAGACTGAACTTGGGAAACCACAACCTCAAAATACACCATTCCTCCTCTAAGTTGCTCCGGTCAGGTATTTTGGTGACCGTGACACAGAGCTGATTAAGACAGTAGTGTTTCTTAATCTCACCACTATTGAGACTTTGGGCTGGATGATTTTTCGTTGTGAGGATTGTCAAGTGCATCACAAGGTAGATAGCAGTGTCTCTGATCTCTACCCACTAGTGCTACCCAAAAGCATTCCCCATCGTGACCACCAAAGGTGTCCACAGAAAAAGCCCAATATTCCCCTGGACACAAAACCACCTCTGGATAACAACAGTTATTCCAGAGGAAATCACCCTCTGTCCTTCAAGGCCATTCACAGCACAACCGCCCCTCAAAGACAATCCAGAAGAAAGACAGGCAGTGTCTGCCTACAAGAGGCCCCGGGAGATGGCCTCCCAACAGAGGCCACACAGCCTGGCACGTGACCTCCTGTTCAGGAACAAAGAGATTACTCAGCCTGTTCGTATGTGATTTTTACACACACACGCACAAACTCACCCCCTTCTTTAAGAAAGGCTTAAATTATAAGGTGGACCATTTAGATAGCCAGAAACCAGTCCAGAGAAGTTTTGCTCACAGGCTGAGGGGATGTGTGCGGACATCATTTATCACTGAGCCCAGGGGAGTGCAGGTCTGCATGTCTTTCCTTGTGAGGAATGTCCTCCTTGCCTGGATGAACGGCTGGACGCTCCCCTGCAGCCCACTCCTGGGCCCTGTGGTGGCGCTGCGTTCAGTCCCCACTCGCTCCACCTAGGGTACAACCTCACGAGCTCACCTACGCCAGCTCACTGTTCTACCTACACGGTGGAGTGGTGTGAGACTGTCTCACCCGGTGTCCCCCGGATTGCGGGAGATGACGCCTGGTCCTTTATGTGGCACTCAGGAGGCACTGAAAGAGCGGCGGCCGTGGTTGGACGCGGGGCCCTGCGGGGCCGCGTCCTCGGTGCTGTTCCTCCCACCATGGAGCCCGCGGGCCGCTGGCGTCTCCACGCTCCCCCTCGGCTCTCACACGCCATGGCGGGCCCAGCCAGGCCACAGGCCAGAGACCGGCTCTCACACCCCAGCCGCGCTCCGCCGCCAGCTCCAGCCGGAGACCGAGAGACAGGGGACAGAAGCTACTCTGGTCATGGTCACCTGCCTTCCTTCCCTCAAGTCAACGTCCGTTGTCGTCATTACCCAACTGGTACCGATCTCTCAGTCTCCCTCTAAAAAGCGAGCATGCACACGCCACCTAAAAACACCGAGCTGGGCAGGCACACTCCGGGCTGAGCCGGGTGACCAGGATCAGGTCTCCCTCCCGCTCCCCGTCTTCATGCTCGGCACACTTAGCAGCACACAGATGCCTCTGCCGGGTTTTGCGGGTTGTTTAATAAGTGATTAGCGGAGAGATTTCTCCTTCACTGATAGCGCGGATTTCCTCCTGCTCTTCGCCGGCGGAATATAAGTCAGCCTGGGTCTGACGGCTCCTGCGCTGTCTGTACTGATCACCCTTCTTTGTCTCAAAACATAATATTCAATTATAACTTCACCGATGACTTCAAATTCCGTCTTCCCTCAGGGAAAACAATACCCATAACTAAGGTTTATGAAAAATTATTAGTCATAGCAAATCCGAAAAAATAAATTGGATTTTTAGAATCTGTGATTTTTAGCACATTAGGCTTTTTGTCAGGAAGGCAGCGCTTGCAGATCATGCCGGAGGAATAACCAAGCAGCCGTCCCGGGCCGCTCCCAGATGGGCACGGGGAGAAGGCGGCTGTGGAATTTGCTGGATTGTGAAATTTGCTTTTGGAGAAGGAAATGTCACCTAATGGGCAGAGGACATGGGGCAACTCTTGGTGACTTCTCCCTAGGCCCCTGAGTCACACTGTCATTTCCGCCCCTCACCTGAATTCCGGCCCTCCACCGAGAACTATAAGAAAGCCAGCTGAGCCCGACGCACAGGCTGGACTGGCTCACTTCTGGCACCGCTTAGTCCCTTCCACGAGCACATGCGTGTGGTACACAAACACACACATACACGTGCACAATCTCTGTGCAAAGGACACTCCTCCACTGGCCTGAGGAAATCAATGCACAGCTGGCAAATATTTGAGCTGCATTCATATCAGTGATTCCTTTACGAAAAACAAATTCCAACCAGCGCACTCTCAAGGACCCTGAAGAGAATATCATGGCATTTTATCTTTAAAAAAAAAAAATGCTTTTCTAAATGGAGAAGGACTTTTTCTTGGATAAAAACCCCAAGCCAGTGCTCCTGCGTGTATCAAATTTCCTCCTTCAAATCTCATCCCTAACTCCATCCCGCCTTGCTCTTCAAAGCTGTTTAGCAAAGACAGACCATTTTCCACATTAAAACACACTCCGTCCCTGTGGCTATTCTTTGGAAACACGCTGGAGCGCTGAAGGAGCTCTGTTAGGTTGGTCAGGTCCTTCCACCCCGGGCACCTGGCAGGTTTGACTTCCCATAGGCACAGCAAGGGCAGGTAGCAGACAACACAGAGCTTGAAAGACAGCCCCGGTTGCCTGGCCGAGACGCACGTTCAAGGGCATGGAGGATACCTGATCGACTGGGATCTCAACCCGCGTGTCTTCATCTTCTTGGACTTCGGCTGCCCCCCGCATTTCCGACCTCTCTTCTCCAGCTTTGAAAATGCCTTCATCTGTTATTGGAGACAAACACAGTGAAAAATCAAAGTCCAATGCTGCCATCGTGTGGCTGGGCACTCAAACTGCAGCAGCATCCCGGGAGGGGGTTGTCAGTAGTATTTCTGTTCCCTTTCCAGAGACAGGACTTGGGCCACCTCTGCCTCTCCCCACAACTCTCCTACATCTTCACTGGGGAAAGGTTCGGAGCTCTGCGGGAACCCCTGCTCGACCTTGGCTACTGATCTGGCAACGCAAGCCTATAAGGGGAACACCCACGAGGTTCCCAGTTCTCCCCACCTAGCCACCAACTGGCCATGAGATTTGGTGCTTTACAATGCTACTTTTCCCAGGGAAATGCTACACACTCGATATAATGTATTGGAATAATTCCCTCTGTTCAGAGCAATGTAGAAAATATTTTTACTATAAAGGAATCATCCAGCTGACTCCACATGCACACACACAAAAAAAATCAATATCCTTTACTTCACAGATTTCTACAAGATTTTCACAACCTATGACTTTAAATCCCTAAGTATAAAATGTAGCCTGAATCTCTAAGTCTGTAGATTAAGCTCCTTCAACTTGCTTTCCCTGGGAAAGCAATCATGGCTGTTTTCCATATTTGAAGTCGTTTTACTGTCTCCCCTCAGCCTTTCTTCTCCAGGCCAAGTAATCACGGCGTCCTGGGCCCATTTGTCATTCTGTCTGTCTACTTGCCTCGAGACAGGTTAATGCTTCAGCGTTCTCACACATGTTTTCTCTGTCCAGTGTTGAAGGCTCTCCAGGGACAGAAACCCTACCTCCTTCCCTGGTAATCTATTACCGTGTCTGATTACCCCTAAAGTCTGGAAAATATCTTTTTATCCTTTGTCTTACAGTCCCCCGTTTCCGTGACAGAAGCGTGTGTGCCAGACCACAAGTACTTAACGTGTTTCACATGATGACTCCACATGGCCACAGTCACGAGGCCACCCTGGATTGATGTGCAGTATGTTCATGCATTTGTTGTGGGTCGATGCTCTGTGAGGCACACTGAGCCCAGGTGCAGCCCGAGGTGGGAAGGAGGCAGATGGTTCCCCGGGTTGCTCATGGTCCAACCAGGAGAGGGTGCAGCCTGGGTGAGGTGTTGGGGGGCCGGTGCTGCCATGGTGAAGGGCAACTCAGAGTCACAGAGGACAAGAAGACGCAGCCAGGTGGGAAGTGACGGTGTGGGAGGGAGGCCTGCTGGCACCTTAGAAGACATCGATTTAATCAGACGCCAGGCTCGGGAGACCACCCCTAGAACGGGGCCATGGCTATTTGGGAGACACTTCTGTGTCCAAATGCTACACCTGCTTACAAAGACCACACAGAAACCTGCAGGCACTGGGAGAAGGTATTCTTAATACTCGCCTTCAAGGAAATGCTTAACTGTATCCCAGCAGAGCCAGGAATGATCTGCAGATGTGTTTTTAGAATAAGCTTTCCACCAGAAAAGAAGAATGCAATCGATAATAGCAAAATAAAATTGAAAGGGCACTGAAATGGAAAATGGCAGCCATGAGGACATAGAGACACACCAGCAAAGCTCAGCACTGCCACAGTGACATGCAGAGGATGCGGGCAGAGTGTCTGCTTTGGGCAAGGGAGGGTTTTGCTCCACGGTGCCCTGAGATGTTTAAGCCAGCTCCTTAGCAGCTCCAGGCAAGAGACGAAGGTCAGGAAGGAACAGACAGAGACCAAACACGGAAGAGCAGCTAGGAAGCTACTGCGTGGCAGGACAGTGCCCACTCAGGGTTTAATATTTAACCAGGAAGGCTGTGCGAAACTAAAGGTGGTATAGTACTGATTCTTAAAGAAAACATTTTAAGAGCACTTTTATTATAAATTGCTTGTGTAAATTATGCATTTTAGAAAACAGAAAATGAAGAAAATAAGCACCTTCTGATCTCATGACCCAGAGATAACTGTCACTAATATTTGGTGACTCTCTCTCCACTTCTCTATCTCTCTCACACACATGTGTGCACACATAGATAGAAAACTGGATCTTCTTGCATATATAATTTATGTCATTTCTTTATGTTAAAGTCACATTGTCTTTGCCATGCCATTAAATACTACTTGGGAACAATAAAATAGGGGGATGGCACATCATCATTAATGAAAAATACAACAAAAATGAAACTTTATTAATGCATAGGGTAAGCTGATGCAGCTGATTGATTGGTGGTCATGTATCACGACCTACTAAAAACTGGCCACTCTGGGAAGTGGGGTGGGGCTGCTCTGAGGGCTTAGATCTGTCAGGGAGACCACAGACCTAGGCCGTTGCTCATTCTTCACGCAGCCTGGACCTCTTTCCTGTCTTCCGGGCCTCATCTTCCAAGACTGAGCAGAGTGCAGAGTACACAATAACTGCTCGATAATCGTTCATCCCAACATGAGACAAAAGACGGATTGCCTAGTTTAATCTCCTACTGGCACTGATTCCCCTCCTGCCCCATGTCCCCTGTTCCCCACCTCCTCCCACACTCTGCTCAATATTTAATTTCCTCTCCCAAAAATAGCCCCTGGAGGGGTTGGCTTCCCAACTCTTGTACAACTAACTCGCCCGACTTCTCGTCCTCTTCTTGAATGCCCTTCTACCTCGTGCCAAAGGGAACCTCAAAGCGACGCTCCTCCCACCCTGTATCCTACCCCAGGATGAGCCATCCCGCATCCCAGCCCGGAAGGCCAGGGCTCTCCAGCTCCATGGGCACCCCTCAGTCACACCTCACCACCCACCCTTATCACCCAGAGTGACCTCAACCATGTCCCAGGTCAAAACCAAGGTGCACAGGGTCAGGAGCCACTGGCCCCTTCACGTCCCCTGCCTGTGCTTTACCACCGACTCCCTGTGTCTGCCCTGCCCTGTGTGGCTGTCTGTCAGAGTCCCGCTCACCGCACGCCCTGTTTGATGTCAATGTCCACAAGGATCACCTCCATCTTACCCCCGAAGCCCACAACCAAAGAAGACCACAGCGCTCTCCTGTGCTAGTCTCCGTCTCACAGACGGGGCTGCTCTCAGATCAGACCCGCTGCCTCCCTGCTGGACCACGGCTTCTGTCTCTGTGAGATCCGCATCGGCACACTGTCGGCCCCACCGCAGGTTCTGAGAAAATGTGGGTCCAGCTGAACTCACAGCACAAGGCAGTATATAAACACCAAACTCAGCGTTGCCTGGAAGGGCGAGTTAGAGCAGAATGTGGATGTCTGTACCTCCACCCAAGGCAAGACCAGTGGGCCAACATGAAGGCTCAAAAGGAAATCAGAAAATCAAAGTCATTCGACACAAAAGATTTGCCAACAAAGCCAAACTTGGAAGACAAAGAATGAATGATATAATAAGAATATGCTTCCTTTCTGTCAACGCCACAGGAAAACATAACAGAAGACACCCTCCATGGACGACGTCAAAGAAAAAATATTGACAATTCAGCACACTTGTGTGCAAGGAGAGACTGAGAGAATTTGCAAAAGTGCTGCATGTTTTATAAAGGGTGCTAGCATTCGAACTTCTCGAAACCTTGCCACCATCCTTTCATTATTACAATGGTTTTGCTGTGCACAGAAAATCGGCGATTTACACCATGGTCGCTATGATCGTGTGTGAGTGTTACCTGGTGGTTACCATGGCAGCCTCAGGCTTCCTACCCACGACTTAGGAAGGGCGGGGCCAGCTGGGGAGAAGGCGTTCAGACTCCAGCGGGACACAGAGCAGTTCCAGTGCCACTCAGGACATTCATAAAAACAGCCACTCAGTCTCCTCCAAGCCAACATCAGCGGGCTCGTGACCCTTTTTGCCACAGACTGTGCTTCTGCAAACTTTTGGTGTGCCACTAGTGGTCTTGCGCACATTCAAGGTTTCTTCGAGGTCACCTTTTAATCGCATTAGCACAACTTCAAACTGTTCATGAAACCGTTTATCTAGTTTCAGTGTTAGCAATCTTGCTTCCTCTGAAATTAATTGCACATGGTCAGAACAATAGCAGCATGCCTTATGGCCTATGAATGCAAACTCCCCCTTTGAGGTAGGAAGTTAGGTCCTCGGGTAAGATGACCCCGTGCTGGTGCACCACCTGGGGCTGCCCAGTCTAGCAGAACACCCGAGCTTGATGTCAGGAGTCGCATCTCTACCCCTGCCTCCCACAAGCTGCTTGCAGCAGTACCCCATGGGGGTGCACGTGGCAAAGTGTCAATGGCCACTCAGGATGAGCCTCTGCAAGTTCTCATTACTTGGTCTCCTAGCAGCTTTTAAAACAGTGCTTTGTCCCTCTCCCTCTCCCCCGCCCCTTCTCTCCTCTCCCTCTCCCGTTCACTACTCTGGTTTCACCAGCATCACCAGCAGCTCCTCCCGGTGTGCCTGGCCAGCCATCCTCCCCTGCTCAGCTCCTCAGTCTTAGGCCACCCACACTGCACGCAGGTCTGCCTCTCCACTTACACTCTTCACAGACCATCTCATCGAGATCGAGATCGTAGCTGGGACACCATCCATCTGCTGATAGTTCCCTAGGAGACATCTTCAAGCCCAAGATCTTCACAGATCCTAAACATAAATAGTCACCTAGTTGCCTAACTTAACATCTCCTGTTGGCTGTCTGATAGGAATGCACCAAGGATAGAACGGAACTAAACCCAAACTACTCCTACCCCAGACTCCCCGCCCCAGGGAATGGCACCACCACTGGGAATTAGCCTCACCTCCCTTTTGCCAGTCTTCCCCCGAGCCATTCCACGGTTAAGGCTTGTCAGTTCAGTCTCTTTCAATAAATGTCCCAAACAGCCATTATTTTTATCTCCACTACTAATGAGGTCTGGTCGCCACCATGTGGTGGGTGGGCTGCTGCAACCCTTCAGTGAATCTCTTCTTGAGCCTGGTCCTCCTCCCCTGCCGTCCTGCACACGGTCCTCCAGGCACCAGACCAGTGATTTTAACAGTGACGAGTCCCTGAACCTGCCCACAGCCCGGAGCTCTCCGGCATCACTCCCCACACGGTGTGCTCCCATTTCCTTTCCGGAACTTACAGGATGAAATGACCGGAGCCCCAGTTCTACCCAGAGCCCCCAGAAGGAGCGCAGCCAGAAGGCCTGGAGTTCAGCCTGGAGAGGCTCATCTGGGAATTCTAACCTCCAGAGCTAGGATACACCTGTCTTGTTTTTAAACTAACTAGTTGGTGAGGATATGTTACAGCAGCAAGAAGAAACTGATACCCCACACGTCTTAAAGGAGTGGGAGAGACTCTGAGGGCAGCAGTCACCAGCGATCCCCCTGTGACCCCAGCAGATGACCCCTGGGTGGGGGCAAGCAATGCAATACCTTCTCCCCTCCCGCCCACAGGTCCATGGTCAGAGAGTCCTCCTTGGCCCTCTGCCCTCTGTCTTCCTTCCCTGTTATTACTTCTCTCTCTCCCTCCCTGCAAGGTGCAAAACACCGCGACCACCCCCACCCCACACTCACATGTCCGCCAGGAGAAAATGGATTAGATATTCCAACTTGTCCCCTGCCCTAAACCTTTGTGATCACAGCCATCCGCTAACAGGCTAGAGAGCGAGGACAGCTTTGACACACCATACTGCTCTCGTTCAATCACTACACCAAGGATCAAATCCAACGCTCGGATGCACGCTGCACCCAAATTCAGCGCTAATCTCCTCTCTCTGAATCGTGAACAGACACCTTAGCGCACGTGACACAGCAAAGCAGTAACAAACACTCTCGTAAAAGTAAAAACACTCCTCCATTATTTCTCACTTATCCCTCAGGAATTTTACCGCCTACACGCGACGCGGAGCCACCCAGGAAGGAAGTCGTGTGGCTTCTGCATTGTGTGATAAATGGGGACCCACCATCGCCACATCGCCAAGCCGACGCTCCTGTTTGGGGCCTCCCTGCAGCGGTGGTGGCTGGAGTGACAGCAGCGCTGGCCGCCATGCACCCAGGTTTCAGCCCAACACCACCGCTGTTCTTCAGTGTGCCTGCGTAAGGGACGTTCGCCAAAGGTCACTGAGGATGGCCGGTACTTAAGGCCGACAATCTAGCTCTCTCACCAGAATCGTTACACATTTCTCTTCAATCGCATCACATGCCACATTCTAGTATCTTTAGGGTTTAAAATTGATTGAAACTCAGCTGGATGAACAAGAAGAAAAATAACCCCACCACGACCAGTTCTGAACACTTGGTGAAAGTCTTTGGCTATCTGCTAACTGGGGGCTCGGGTGTGCTACTAAGACGCTCTAGCAAAAATGCTAAGTCACACTTAAAGCCAACTGCTTTTAAAAAGCAGTTCTTTAAACTTACTGGGGGAAGCATGGGGAACACGGAGTTTATGGCCTTGAAGACATAAAATGATACTCTAAGGAAAAAAACAGGCCTATTCACAACACTCTCGATGTGTCACATCAGTCACCAGAGGCAGAGCTGAAGATAGAGAGAGAGCCACTACAAGCTTAATGTGAACGAGGCCATACAGAGGACACACTGAATTCCTACGCCATCTTCATTCCTAGAGACTGCTGACATGCTGGTGACACTAGGCAGCCCCTGGAAGCAGGGCCTGAAGGAAGGAGACTGACACTCAGCCCACAGCGAGGAAGGGAGGGAGGGAGCAAGGGAGGGAGGGAGAAGGGAAGGAGGGAAGGAGGGAGGGAAGGAGGGAGGGAAGGAGGGAAGGAGGGAGGGAAGGAGGGAGGGAGGGAAGCCGCAAGCACCATCTCCTCAGGCACAAAAGTGAGCCAGGCTGCCTCTGATCCCCGACAGGAGTGACAGGCCCCGCTGCCTGGCCACCCCTGGAGGAAGGTGCACTGTCAGGGAAGATTCAAAACCAGTGACAGCTTGGGCTCGGAACACCTAATCACCCGCTGATTTTTCATCGCTGACCCCCACACGTTCCTTTGTGCCCCATGAGCTCAAGTAGAAACTCTTCACAGGAACGAGAACATCATGCCATGATTTTCTTTAGCAATTTATGACATTACCAGAAAATAACTTTCTCAATACACTTACATGGGCTCAATTTTTTTTTGTCACTGCCGCTTGAAATATCTGGCTTCTTTCCATTCCCTGACTCCCACTCCAGGGTATTAAACATCTTCTGTTATGGAACTGATGTATAAATTTGACTATTAAATATTTGCACAGAATTGGTCTTAACCACCACAGGTATTTTAACTCAACTTTAAATGGATATAACAAAATATCTAAGTGTATATAGAAAGCAAAAGTAGGATTATTATCATCGATTTCCTCAGAATGCAGGTAATTTTGTTCTTATCTCTACATTTATATCTTATTCTTTTTAGATGTAGATGTTTTAGATTTTCATCAAAATCAGAAATATTCAGAGTATAAAGATTAAAGCATATATTTATAAAATACATACTTCATGGCTTTTTACTTTATAACCTCTATGAATTTTTGTATGATCTGAAGTCTGTATCAGATATGTGGGCCTGAGAATAATAAGTATCTCTGAGGAGTTTTTACATAAACCAACAAGAATATGCAGCTTTACGTTTTCATGTCTAACCTTGTAGCCTTATGAAAATTGCACTGCAAATTAGTTTTAATTCATCAGAATAATTGAATTGTTCCTCTTCCCACCCCAGTGACTTGGAGTCACCTAGTAAGTGGCCTAAAATTCATGATTCCTGTTCTTCATTCTGCCTGGTCCCACAATCTCCAGGTGACCTTTCCTATCCTGGTGTGTGAATGAGCCACATGTCACCAGTTCTGTACTCCAGAAAATGTGTCACAGTGACACGGGCAGCGCTCGCTGGTAGCTTCTGAACCTTGGCTCTTTCATCCACGTGCCAGGCCAGCAGGCTCAGGCCCGTGCGGGGTCCACCCCGGGGAAGAAGGACAGGCAGCGACCTCAAGGGGCTTGCTATCGCTGGGGAGTGAAATGGAGAAATCCAGAACACAGACGGCAAGCACCGCACAGGCTGCTGAGCATGCCCAGCCCAGGGAAGGAGAGGAGGGCCTCAGAGGGAGCCTGTGGGAGGCACTCAGCGGAAGGAGCAGCGCGGGCCAGCTGCAGGCACCACAGGCAGTCCGTGGCTGCACCAGGCTGCGGTGGGGGAGTGGCAGGGCATGAGGCTGGCAGGGGACTGACTCAGAGAGCTTGTGGGGTGACCAAGGGTCTGAACTGTCCACCGGGAGGACGGAGAGCCACCGCAGGACTGCAGGCAGGGTGTGGGCTCACAGGAGCACCCCAGACAGGAGGGGAGACTCAGAGGTCTTACCACTCAAAAGACAGTGCTGAGGGGTCAGCATGGGGGACCAGGGGAGAGTCTGGGCTGTGGGTCAGACGGAAGCCACCCTAGCAAGGGTAGAAGTGGGAGGGCAGTGAGGCTGGAAACCAGCGAGACAAAGAAATGGGATGGGAAACAAGGCGCGCAGGGAGACGAGCCAGCTCCAAAGCCCAGGAGTCTGCACGCAGCACCAGCCCCGGCTATAAGAAGGCAAGAGCTATGGGGTTGACAGAGGGACAAGAGACACAGAGAGGCTGTGCTGGTAGGACTCCCTGACGGACATCTGTGGGAGGTAGAAGGGGAGAAAGCTGAAGGAGACACCTAAGATCCCAAGAGCTGAAGGAGGCGCCTGAGATCCCAAGAGCTGAAGGAGGCGCCTGAGATCCCAAGAGCTGAAGGAGGCGCCTGAGATCCCAAGAGCTGAAGGAGGCGCCTGAGATCCCAAGAGCTGAAGGAGGCGCCTGAGATCCCAGTCCACAGGGCTGGTCATGCTATTTACCAGGACGGGGCAGAAAGGGAAGGAAGGGAGTGGGGAGTTCAGAAGGATGTGATGAGTCCTGGTTTAACATGTAGACGTTCCTCGATTTATGATGGGGCCGCGTCCCAGTAAACCCACCCTAAGTTGGATGCGTTGTAAGCTGTAAACGTGTTTGACACACACAGACTGCCCAATATCACCACTGAGCAACGCGGGCACTGTGGAGTATCTGCTGTGTCCCTGGTGAACTTGAGGCTGACTGAGAAGTACAGCTCATTGCCACTGCCCAGCATCACAAGGGAAGACTGTGATGGTTAATCTGAATTGTCTACACCATTGGATTAAGAGATGCCTAAGAAAGCTGGGCGTGGTGGTGCACACCTATAATCCCAGTGCTCAGGAGGTGGAGGCAGGAGGATGGTGAGTTCAAAGCCAGCCTCAGCAAAGCGAGGCCCTAAGCTACTCAATGAGACCCTATCTCTAAATAAAATATAAAATAGGGCTGGGGGTGTGGCTCAGTAGTCAAGTGCCCGAATATTGAGAAATTTTGGGTATGCCAATGTTTCTAGGAATGATTAGCAAGCTGAGGGGCAGACCTACTCTAAATGTGAGCAGCTCTGTCCAATGGGCTGGGGGCTTGGATGGAACAAAAAGGAGGAAGAACGAGAGAGCAGAGCAGAGCAGATGGTCCTCCTTGATGGGCCTCAGATTCTGTTGCAATCCCTGGAGGGCATCAGACTCCAGACCCTTTACGCTTCTGAAGCAGATTCCAACTGGCAACTCTCCAAGGAGTTCTGGGGCCTCCGAACCCAGCCTGGGGCTACAAGATTGATTCCTCTTGTTGTGAGGCTCCAGCTTCCTAGACTGAGCAGCTGCTGGTTCCTCCAGCTCTCCAGCCTGCAGACGGCCACCAGGGAACTGTGCAGCTTCTGCTCATGTGAGCCAATGGTCAAGAAACCAAGACGGTCCATCTCAAAAACATAAATGAAACTGGAACTATACTTCATGAGTCTGCCTCTCATTCTTACTACACAGATGTTCCCGGAGTTCAAATCTTAGCTAGAATACTTCAGTGAATTGTGACACAGTAATCCCCTGCAACAGGCAGAGGTGGGCAGGCAGGTAAAACGAGAAGAGGAAGCTAGTGGCCGGCACTCAATCCAGGCCAGAGAGCACCTCCCGCTGATGTCTGAGTGAATGCATCCTACTTAGGATGGTTGTTAGCTCTTATTTCCAACAGAGACAAAAGACTCCTTTGCTTCAGAAGATCACCAAGAATCTATACAAGGAATCTCAAAAAACAGAAGCTACAGAGAAACCAGGGTAATAAAAGTCCAAAATCTATCTGCAATCACTAAGCTTGAAGTGGAAGATTAAACTAGTTCTTTTAAAAATGTTTTCAAATTATGCATTCAGCATATACCTAAGGGATTAAAAACCCAGCTCAAATACAAATATAAAAATGAGACAAATATGTGTCGTTCAAAGCTGGTTATTAGTATCAATTATTACTGAATTATGCCTTTTAATAATCTAAGCCTCCAGCATTCACTTTCAACTACTGGCAATAGTGCGTTTTAAAACAGTGTGTTTCAAGCCAGTACCACGGTAAGAGCAGACAACAGACCACTTTCAAAGCCTCTCTACTTCTGAGGCAGGTGCTGGTGTGAACTGTGGCCCCCGCTGAAGGCAAAGTGACTTCAAGTGAAAGTATGCAAATTGGTGCAAATCAGTCCTCCAGAGCCAAGGGATTGCCTTCCTCTACTGCAGTTGGCACAGGTGACACGCCTGGATTGCTCCTTCAGTCTGAGTGCAGCGTCTCTAACTTGTTCCAGCAGCTCCAGATTAGTATGCTTCTACTTGCTTTAGATAATCAGAGTTAAGATCTCTTGAAATTGAAACATTCCAGGTGTTTGTAGAGCAGTCTCAGTAACTTCTTAAGAAAATGATAAAATGTTATCAGAGTTGATGCCTTGCTAGAGACATCATTTAGCTTTGACTGGCGGTTAATCTCCCATCTGAACAAGAAGTGGAGGTTACAATGTCCCCAGGCTAGCATGCCTTGAGTGCGCTTAAAGTCTGTGATTCAAGGAACTTACGTTGATAAACAGATAAAAACGAATTTTCCCATTGGAAATGTTTCTCAGCAATAGCTACCCGGTTCCAAATTGTATTCAAAACAGCCTGAGCCAAGTTCATTTTTTTAAAAAATTCTATTTGACTCCATTTTAAGATGCTCAGTAACCACAAAATGCCCCTATGTAAGTGACAGAAACATTTCCGTAAAATGTCAAAGCATCGATGAAAGAAAAGATGGCCAGAGCTCTGCTAGTGACAGAAAGCACACAGAGCTCGGCTAGTGACAGGAAGTATACAGAGCTCTGCTAGTGACAGGAAGTATACAAAGCTCTGCTAGTGACAGGAAGTATACAGAGCTCGGTTAGTGACAGGAAGTATACAGAGCTCTGCTAGTGACAGGAAGCACACAGAGCTCTGCTAGTGACAGGAAGCACAAAAAGCTCTGCTAGTTACAGGAAGCACGCAGAGCTCTGCTAGTGACAGGAAGCATGCAGAGCTCTGCTAGTGACAGGAAGTACGCAGAGCTCTGCTAGTGACAAGAAGTATGCAGAGCTCTGCTAGTGACACGAAGTATGCAGAGCTCTGCTAGTGACAGGAAGCATGCAGAGCTCTGCTAGTGACATGAAGTATATAGAGCTCTGCTAGTGACAGGAAGTATACAGAGCTCTGCTAGTGACAGGAAGCATGCAGAGCTCTGCTAGTGACAAGAAGCATACAGAGCTCTGCTAGTGACAGGAAGCATGCACAGCTCTGCTAGCGACAGGAAGTATACAGAGCTCTGCTAGTGACAGGAAGCACGCAGAGCTCTGCTAGTGACAGGAAGCATGCAGAGCTCTGCTAGTGACAGGAAGTATACAGAGCTCTGCTAGTGTCAGGAAGCACGCAGAGCTCTGCTAGTGACAGGAAGTATACAGAGCTCTGCTAGTGACAGGAAGCACGCAGAGCTCTGCTAGTGACAGGAAGTATGCAGAGCTCTGCTAGTGACAGGAAGTATACAGAGCTCTGCTAGTGACAGGAAGCATGCAGAGCTCTGCTAGGGACAAGAAGTATACAGAGCTCTGCTAGTGACATGAAGTATACAGAGCTCTGCTAGTGACAGAAAGCATGCAGAGCTCTACTAGTGACAGGAAGTATGCAGAGCTCTGCTAGTGACAAGAAGCATACAGAGCTCTGCTAGTGACAGGAAGCATGCAGAGCTCTGCTAGTGACAGGAAGCACGCAGAGCTCTACTAGTGACAGGAAGTATGCAGAGCTCTGCTAGTGACAGGAAGCACGCAGAGCTCAGTTAGGGACAGGAAGTATGCAAGGGAGGCACGGAGCAGCAGGGCCCATCAGGAGCCCGTCAAGGGCGACAATTCAAACCAGATAAAACAAATCAGCCAGAGTTCTCCTCAGGGCGCCGGTGCTGTGGGACAGCAGTGTTGACTGAGCACCTAGCATCTGCTGGGTGCTTCTCAGCAGTATGACCGCCGGTTTGTGTGGGTCTTTAACGAAATGTCACACCTTAGGAAAGACAGGAGGCAGTCTTCCTTCCTGCTTCAGCCTGTGGCCGGAGTTCATCAGGTTCACTTTACTCCAAAAGAGTAGTTCTGTCTTCTTCAGTCTGGGGATGGTATCTCTCAGATATCCTTGATTCTTTCTTTACTGATAATTGAGTAATAAACTGACTTCTTTCCATATCGGTAGTGGAAGAGAGGCAACAATCTCTCAATAGATTTTTTTTTAGTAAACTCTAATTTTCTAATATTTTCATTGTACTAAGTGTAGTATGAATTAATTTCTCTTAGTGATTATATTTCATATACTTTCAGATACAATAAAACACAAATATGGGTAAACCTAAGAAATTATCTATTTTAGAATAAGTGGAAATGCTGAAATATCAAGAAACATTTTTGTTTTCTTCAGCACTTAACTAGAACTAAATGCAAATTAATAATAACAATATTCATGAGGATGAAGGTCAGCTCACATTTACTGGATGCTCACTGTATGACAAACATCACTCTAAGTACATCACATGTGTTGACTCATCTACTGCCCATACCCAGGCTGGTGGTAAGTTGTAGATAAGAAGCAAATTCAAAAATAAAAAATGGAAACAGCCCCACTGGGGTGGAGGTGGGGCTTGTGGAGACAGGAGGGGAGTCTGAGTTCATGATGGGAAATTAAATAAGAAAAAGAGAAAGAGAGGACATCCATTAAAATAAATCAAAATTTTACAGCCACATAAGCAAATATAGGCTGGAGGAACAAGAGAGAACAGAGGGGTATCAATTTTAAAAGTCTGGCAACTTGGGCAGGGAGCACAAGACCTGCACTTAGGCTGGGGTGCGCCTTCTGGTGTGCTGGAAGGAGACCGTCTCATCTCATTTTGCTTAAAAGGTCAGAAGATCCAGGACTTTACCTGTGTGCTTTTCTTTAAAAAAAAAAAAAAAAAATTTAAACTCTTATTGCACCTTCTAACCATCTTAGGATAATTTTTCTTCCAGATGAAGTAAAACTAGACATTTCCTAACTTGGGGTCTGGCTATTGGGATGCTTCCATAAAAGGTGCATGTACCAAAATAACCACAGATTTAACACCTGACTGCATCAGAAACCCCGGTGGAGATGGAGATGCTTACGTAGGACGTGAGTGTCACATGCACGGTGCACAGGACAAGAGCATCCACACCAATTCTATTCTGAGCTCAAAAGTGAAAAGCAAGAGGTTTAGCTTCAGGGTGAAGAATCCCCCCCCCCCCAAAATTCCATTTTCCTTAGATGGTCCTAAGTTCATATGTATTCTTTCTCATTGAAAGAAGAGCTAAAAAAAAGTGGGGGGGGGGGGGCGCGGAAATCCCAACTTGAGCTGAAAGTGTAACTGTATATAAGGCAGTAAGATAAACTGGAACATCAAATAAAACCCATCAAAAAATTGAGTAACTGCTTAAACAATGAAGTCACCAAGCACTACCAAAATCCAGCTCATTTTTATTTTCCATCATGTTTGCTTATTTGGATATAGTTTCTCTTTTTTAAGCAAAAACTGAACTTTGATTTAAAAAAAAAAAAAAAAAAGACTGGTTAAAGTATATATTTTCATCTGGGTTTGCATGTACAAAAAAAGATTAGTGGCCAAATGAATCTAGCACACATTAATGAATTCCACAACTGGGTTTAAAAGGAATCTGGCAAACCTCTATTAGACAACTTTTGGTGCGGGGGCGGGGAGCTTTTAAGTAGAGAGGGATCTCATAATATCACTGAGACCGTGTCTAACTGAATGGACTTTGTTACGAATCCAATTCTAAGACTATTTACACAGCTGATGTTACATTTAAACATACCAAACATACCACGTGTTGTTCTTAAATGCATTTTAAGCTGAACATTTGGAAAGTAGATGCAGAAACTACATGCAATGACCTCACATGGTCACATGGGCCCGGGAGCTTGGCATTTTGGCACACATGTGAACAGGGCGGATACAATCACAAAAGAGCCCCACGGCCCCTTGAAACAGCACCCAGAGGCCCCTGTTCTGTGCAAGCGTCGAGGTCCTCTCTCACTCCCCCATTTATCCACTTTCTGAGGCTCACGCAGGTCGCAGCAATTGTACCTTAACTTTGGAAAGGCCTTTGAGTTGTCAGAGATGGTGCATGCTGGCAAATGAATTACAGACGACGTGCATAAATGACAGACAATCCCCCAAAGAAATTTCTACATTAAATAAACAATCCATATAAATGTTTTGCACATCTGATTTGCTTCCCTGAATTTATTAGCTTATAAAAATAAGACATAAATCGCATTGCATAGGGATTGTGCCAGATAGGCTCTTTATAAATTATCTTGTGCCTGGGGATTTGCAGCCAGCAATAGTTGCCATACTTGGCTGTGTAACCACCAAAAGGGCACTCACACAGAGAAGGCAAATGTCATAGGGAGAAAATGGTCACAACTAATACTTTCTTAAAAGGCTGTAAGAGTAAGAACTACCTTGACCTTCACAGTTCTGGGTTCCGCATTGGTGGGAAATAAAAGTGTTTTTTAATGCATCAACAGCTCTCAATGTCTTCCTCCACCTCCCTCTTCACACAGAGGCCTAAGGTCACGTGGATCATCTGCAGGTGCCACCAGGCACACAGATTCCCACCAACCCCTCAGAAAGACAGATGGGAACGTTCCTCCCCAACAGAGCAATGTGGAGCTGGCCTCTCCGGGCTCACAGGCCAGGCTCCCCATCCAGGCTCCGTCACAGGCACCTTCCTGGTCCACTGGTCCCTTCACTCATTCATCCCCTGGCTCGACTCTGTACTGACCTCCGCGGCTCCTCCGCAGGCACCCAGGAGGACACAGAGAACAAGACAGTGCTTGCTCTGTAGGAAATGGCACACCAAGGTCCCCAGTGCTCGAGTGGACATCTGCTTGGGGCACCAGGGGGCCCAGGGGACCAAGACTCTGGACACCCAAGGAGAAGAGGGGGAGAGAGGGAGAGAAGCAGTCACACCAGGGCTGCGGCTGCAGAGCCCACTTGGACAGGCCTGTCTCGGAACCAGGAACCACTCTGTTCCCGTGAAAGGCCGAAGTGAGCAGAGGGAGACGCAGGGCCCGAGGGTGGAAGAGACCTCTAAACCCTGGAGGATGTGGGTCCTGACGGGGGGCAGCCTGGCAGGGTTTTAAGCAGAGAAGGAACCAGCCAAGATTGGAGATTTAGAAAGACCATCCCAGAAGCAGGATCTGAGGCAGCACAACTGGGGGCGGTGGGTTGGGGAGGCTGCTAGCCTGAGAAGGCGGGGGCACCCCGAGAGCTGGACACCAAAGGAGAGGCAGAATAACCCAGGGCCCGGAAGAGGCCAGGAAGACACGATGGAGGAGTCGCCAAGCTGACGGGGGACACCAGGTGCCGACGCGAAGAGCCCAGAGTCCACAGCAACACCTCCAGTGCTGGTTTCCCACCAGGTCTCGGCTCGGGTCACTCGGTCACTACTTGGAGGCTTGGGGGTGGTGTTACCTTGTTTAGCACAGGACACAGGGAAGAGGTCATTTAGGCACCTGTCCAAGATTACATGAGTGTCAGGAGAGAGCCAGTTTGCATGGGCCAAGAGGCCCCGGAGATGACACTGTGAAGGACAGTGGGGTCTGGCCGAGGACGGCCTTGGCCAGCACGTTTTCATTAGAAAGCTGAGAAAATGAGCCCGTGCTGATGGGGGACTCCAAGGAGCACAGTAAGGTGTTCCCTGAAAACCGGTCATGGGTGGCTCGGATGATCTGCTCAGCTCTCCTCTGCCAAAGCACTTGGCAGTGCGCGCGGGTGTGTGAGAGAGCGTGTATGAGCACAGGCACGTGGGGCAGATGTGGTGTGTGTTGGTGCAAGACCTGGCAATCTTCTCCAGTGTCGTCCAGGATGACAGGGAGCCACTGCTGAGGACGACCCTCAGCGTCCGGGAGGCTCAGCCCTCCCCGTGTGACCCCAGCACACCCAGATTTCCTCTATCTCTGAGCACTTACCAATTACCTCGCCTGCTTCGCACGCCTGGTGGGAAGGCACTTCTTATTCATCTTTGTATCCTTAGCATCCAACAGAGTCATGAAATCAACCAATTAAAAAAAAAACAGTCCAGAAGGTGTCGGTGAATGTTGCGGCAGGTGTGTGCTACACCGGTACTGTGCTCGGAGCCAGGTAGGAGGCAGTGTAGAGAGCAAGGTACCGCAGACTTCTGAGTCAAAGCTCCGTTTTATGCTCCATCTCCTCCTCCAGTTTGGGGGTCCCTCCCACACACAGCTTGTCTGAGTGGTGGATGGATCTGTGCCCCAGCAAAGCTGTGGCAATTTAGAGATGCTAAGGGATTCCAGGTGTTTTGTTTTGTTTTGTTTTTTAATTTTGAAAATGGAGTTGCTTGTAGCATTTCAGTTTGATACACATAGATAATTAAGATGTCAGGGAGTAATGTCTGAGCATCTGCAACATGTTGGACAACCTATTAGGTGTGACTGACCCAGAATAAGCAGTAGACATGAATAGACAAACAAGTCAGTCCCTGAGCAGAAAAGCATGCGGTCTAACCCGATGAATACACACATACACACACACACACACACACACACACACACACACGTGAGTGCATATCGTGTCAGTATAGACACAGACAGATGTGAAGATTCACAGAAAGTTCACAAAGGAGCCCTAAAAGCGAACATTGACCTGGGACTGCTGGTCAGCCACACTGAACATGCCCCCAGCCAGCCGGGGGTCAGCTCTGCATTTCACTCTGGTGCAAAGATTCTAAGGTGGCAAGCCCAAGATTCACTTGAATTCTATGCACTGCACACAGAGAGCCTTCGGAAGTCTTGCCCCCATGATCGCACACACACAAACATGCAGATGCAGACACAAGACTCTGAGGCCACAGCTCCTTGGTAAGTCTGAAACTTGTTTGTCTTTTAATTTGGCTATCCAATATAAATGAAATGAATATTCCCCAAAAAAAGAAAAAAAATAGAAAAGAAAGAAAAAAACAAACCAACCTGGCGATTCATCCCTTGCTTTAAAACCACGTGCTCACATGAACATCACAGCAGCAGAACAGTGAGCTCCACACTCCAAATCCTGACGCAGCAAGGACTCGCCACCCAGGTTGGCAGGAATCCGGACACCCAGGGTTGCACCCTTACCCCTGGCTCCTGCCGCAGACTTTCACTTGCTTACATCCCAAATCACAACCTAGCCAACGAGCACACTTTGCCACACGGGCATCAGGCACTGTGTACTGACAGGGAAAGTTTAAATATTGCCCACAGTAGATGTGCATCCATTGATACTCAGCCCCCTCCATCCATCCAAGCGCTGAGCTACGTCCGGGACACGGAGATGAACAAAGGTCGCAGTCTGTGGTCTCCAGTCATGTTCAGAACTCACCGCATGTTACATAACGGAGGCTGGGGTGTAGGCGTGTGCAAAGCGTAAATGCACCCTAAGAACACAGAGGCTTCTGACTCAGGGCTCAGGGACGCTCTCACCCAGAAGCAACCTCAGCAGAATCTCGTAAGGTCTGTACAAGCCCAGAGGCTGGGCCTCCCCTGAGTGGGAACAGTGAGGACTGAGCAGGCCAGGCCCAGACTCACTTCCCCCTCGAGAGACAGGCCACTCCGGGGACAAGTGAGAGAGGGTCGGGACCATACTTATGTTTCAGAACAGTAATTCGCGACTAAGTCAAAAATAGATGAAAGGAAGCCCAGCATGGTGGTGCGCACCTGGAATCCCAGGGACTGAGAAGGCGGTGACAGGGGGATTGCAAGTTTGAAGCCAGCCTGGGAGACTGCGCAAGACCCTGTCTTAAAATAAAAATTCAAAAGGGCTGGGATGTAGCTCAGAGCACCCCTGGGTTCAATCCCCAGTATCAGGGGAAAAAAGAATAGATAAAAGGATCAAAGGAGAACAAGACCAAGGTAGACACTCGAGCAGCACTGAGCCCACAGCAGAGCACATGATCTAGGCTACTGCGCCGTCAAGGGGCAGCAACTGACCACAGACACATTGGAAGTGGCCCAGACAGTGTCCCCGTGGGATGCAGCCAGGAAGAAGAACAAGCTGAAGGACGACTCTGAGGTTTCTCGCTGAGGCATCCAAGCAGAATATACAAGGCAGATATCCTTGGAAAGGATCCAGGGAGAACGAGTTTAATGTAGAGTCCCTTAAACTTGAAAATTCTGTGACATCAGGTCACAGATGCAAGAGGCAGCTGGGCCGTCTGATGGGGCTCCAGGGAGATCCAGGGCTGGGGATGAAGAGGGAGAGGCCTCTGATGTAACCAAGGCATGAGAACAGTGGGGCCTTTCTTCCCAGACTGAGAAGGAACAGGCAAGTAGCAGGAAATTCAGCAGACAGGAGAATCTCAAACACCCAGGGAAGAGCAGCTGAGAAGACTGCAGGGTGCCCACAAAATATCACTGTCCTGCCCTGCACGTTCTGACACTCAGCATGTGAAAGTAAAAGGCTAAGCGTAGTGAGGTGAGGACTACCCGGTCTTCCCAGGGAAGCCACACTCCCTGGGCTTTGCTGTATCCACATAGAAAAGAGAAATGGAGGTGCGGGCAGTGTCAGGCAGGAACTGGAGACACGCACAGGTGCTGGAGGAGCTGGGACCTGAGCAAGCAGGCCAGCTGCCGCGAAGTGCTGGGGAGCAATGGGAGGTGGTACCGGGGCACACCGAGCGGGCCTCCAGAGGTGGGCAGAGACGGGGGCCTTCTGGAGCAGGCCAGGCCAGCAAGGTGGTGTCTGCCAGAGCCCCTGCTCCATGCAGCCACACCAGCCCCCTGATTCTTAGCAGCTCTGTCCCTGCTGGCTCCTCCCCTGATGGGCCGGGCATGACTGAAATGCCATCGCACAGGCTGCAGGTGACACCTGCCTGCCCGTTCCTCAGCTGCCCCGCCACCCAGGGTCTTAGTTCCCTGCTCCCTGATCCATCTCGTAAACAGGAGGGGGCATGTCAAAGATGGCCAGGGGCGCACCTCTCAGGAATTCTGACCAAC
Organism: Sciurus vulgaris; assembly: GCF_902686455.1. NCBI lineage: Eukaryota > Metazoa > Chordata > Mammalia > Rodentia > Sciuridae > Sciurus > Sciurus vulgaris. Next base: position 154,455,579 of record NC_136467.1, read on the forward strand.
CTGACTGCCGGCGTAGGGAGGAAGCTCCTGGACCTCCTACTGCTGAGAAGTGCCCCAAGTTCTGGTCCTCCACCTGCCAGCTGTGTCTTACAGGAACCACCACATATCCCAGCTCTCCCACCCCCGGCGTATTTCCTAAAGGACTGACACCAGCATGCGACGCAATACAGCTTCATCAGCGTTCACAGCAGCACATCTCACAGTAGCCAAACTGTGGAACCAGCCCAGGTGCCTGGCAGCAGAGAATAAAGAAAACACGGTAGGTAGGCACAATGGATTCTTACTCAGCCACATAGGAAAAATGAAATTATGGCATTTGCTCCTCAATGGAGGGAACTGGAGAGCATCATGCTAAGTGAAATAAGCCAGACTCAGAAATTCAAGGGTCGGATGTTTTCTCTCAATGCAAAAGCTGGAGCTAAACAAGGGGGGGAGGGGGGGTTTCATGAAAACAGAAGGGAGATCACTGCTGTAGAGGAAGGGGAGAGGGGGAGAGGAGGGACGGGAAAAGGGAGGAACTGGGGATTAAACTGACCACACTGTGCTACGTACACATATGAATAGACCACGGTGAATTTTTGCTTTGAGTAAATCTATAAAGCACTAATGTTACAAAAAAAAAAAAAAAAACTATAAATTAATAGGAGGAAGACCAGTAAGTAGAGGAAGGGGAAGGGGAAGGGGGAGGAGGGGGAGGGGGAGGGACAGGGAGGTACTGGGGACTGAACGGGGGAAATTATATTCCATGCCCACAGGACGATGCCACAGTGAACCCGCCACCTGTATGACTAATGCACTCAAGAAAACATGCAAAAGAGCCTGTCGCCTCCTCCGCAGTTCTCGAAAAACACCCCTGTTCTAAACCACAGGTGGTGTCGGCAAGCATCCGCGAGCTTCTCTCCCAATTTCTCCTGAACACACAGTAGTCAATTATGTGCGGATTCTCTCTTCCCAATAACTGAACCTCAGGGATGGAGAGGGCTTGGGCGCCTCGATAATTAGGTAGAAATCCGCTCTGGCTCCTCTCTGGAATCTGGAAGGCTCTTCCTACTACCCACAGGAGCAGAAGGTCACAGCAAATTTGAAGAAATGTCTGCACCCAACTTGGAGAAATTTACACATTGGCTTTTTAAACGAAGGCACTTTTACAGCATTAATTGGAGGTTTTAAGCAGCAGGTGGTGGGGTTTCATTTTATTTCGTGAGGAGGAGTCTCACAGTTGTCACAGGACCTGAGTGAAAGCGAATCATGAATTATCGTGGGTTTTTTCTCGAGCCCTCCAGGACCAGACACGGCTGCCTGCTGCTAATGGTCTCCTTTTGCCATGTAAATGTGGGATCAATCTAGTTCTAAACAGAAGGATCTTTCTAATGCGTTTTTGTTATTTTTCAAGCTGTGATGCAGCTGATAGGAGCTCTTAAAAAATGTGAATTACAGGAAATTCATATTTATAAGCTCCTGCAAGTAATTTTAGAGCGCTGACTCTTAAACATCAGCTAATGAAGGATTCCCAGAGCACCCGTGCTAACTTTCAGCGTCCACACCTCCCCGACCCGGGCTCAAGGCGGGATCTTCAGGCCCTGAGAGCCCCTGGCCCAGGGCTCGGTGACCGAGCTGTGGCCAGTGTCCCGAAAAGGGACAGTGGCAGTGGAGGAGGAGGAGTGTGGACCACAGCCCCTTGAGAGCACACCGCCCGTCAACCCCGCTAGTCGTACTGTGGCCACCGCCAGGTTTGGCCATCAAAGCCGTCGATGGTGCTCTGTGGGTCTGGTGTTGGCTTTCAGTTTCCCTCAAAGAACCCTGGAAATCCCAGCACTGCGACTTAAGCCTGTGGGGGACTCGCAGACGGGCTCTCCTTTGCTCTTTCCATACGGATTTCTGTCACCACAGACCTCGTGGGTTGGAAGAACACGAATCTGTGGCCCCAGGGCTCTGCAGGCCTGGGTCCGAAATGCTCACCTCCAGTGCTCACCTCCAGTGCTGGCGGGGCTGTGGAGTCCCGGGGAGGGTGCATCTTCCTGTCTTCTCCAGCCTCCAGCTGCTGTCCGGGTCCCTGACCCCTGCCCCTTACATCTTCACAGCCAGCAACCGCCACAAAGACTGTGAGCGCTGTGCAGTCTCTTGCACAAACCACCTCTCTGGTCCAAACTCTTCCACCTCCTTCACTTATGTTTAAAGGACCCGTAGGTCATGTTGGCTCCACCAAAGTCCTTCAGAGTCACCTCCCTATTTCAAGGTCATCTGACTAGCCATCTTAATTCTTTCCTGCCACGTAGCATTCACACAGGGGTCCTAGGCTGGATGTGGATCTTTGGGGATCATGATTCCATCTACAAGGTTCTCAATTAAATCTTCCAGGAAAATATTTTCACGGTGCCCCCTCATCCTCAGGGATATGTTCCAAGACCCCGCAGCACGTGCCTGACACTTCAGGTAGCACCGAATTCTCTCTCCGTTAGGTTTTTTCCCACACATACACGTGGTACAGCATGGGAATGCCGGACAGAGGGAGGCCTCAGGTCCCGGGCAGGATGGAGCGGGATGTTGAGAGATGTCATCACGCAGGTCAGAATAACATGCAATTTAATTATGCATCATTTATTTCTGGAATTTTCTGTGCAATATTTTCAAACCACTACTGGCCCTGGGTAACTGAAACTGTTCAAAGTGAAACCACGGATAAGGCAGGGGTGGGGGCTGTCACAGACATTTAAGACTCAATCAGTTCATCAAAGAGGAAAGCTGCTGAGTCTACAGGAGATGTCCCTTCAGAACACTCAAATTCTAGCACGATTTTTTTTTTTCATCACAAACACTTATGGCCATGTCTTCACATAACCTGGAGGAAAATGTGACGTGTCTCCTGTGACCCGGTGCCACTGTGTGTCCAGTGGTCCCAGCTACTTGAGAGGCTGAGGCAGGAGGATCGCTGGAGCCCAGAAGTTAGAGACCAACCTGGGCAACACCGAGACTCTGTCCCAAAAAAGAAAAAGAAACAAAAGAAAAAGCTTCGTGCTTGACGTTGCTTTATGGTCATGTCTTTCAGAAGCACACAACCAGAGGGAAGAGGCCACACCACGCTGTGAGGAATCCCAGGACTGGACGTCACTCGGCCCACAGCCTCGCTGGCCGCCCAGCCTCACTTTCCTCCCAGAGCTCCTGGACTGGCCAAGGACTTCCCTCCCCCAGGCAGGCTCGGCTCGGCCCACACCCTCTCTGACCCCTGCTTTCCTGAATCAGAACCTTAGGGTCCCAGAAGCGAGCAGCCCTGTGAGAGTTCTTGACGGGATCGTACGGTCAGGAATACTCCAGGGTCTTGTTCATTTTTCACAAATCCAACAGTATTTCTTGAGCACCTACTATGCGCCAGGTGCCGGCCAAGACCTGAGACATGAATGCTGGCAAGAGCCACTGGCCTCTGGAGCACTCTCTGGTGGAGGAGGCGGCACCACGTTGAAGGACAACATCACGATCAACAAGAATATCATACCCCGGCTGTGCTACAATGGTAGATGGTAAATAGGGCAGAAGGCAGGCCTCCTGGAAAATGACCTCTACGTAAAGACTCCAGGGCCGAGGGGAGACTTCCAGGCAGAGGGAGTATTCAGTGCCAAGGCCCTGAGGTGGGCACAGACACAGAGCAGGCCACTCTGAGGAAGGGACAGCTCCTTCACTCTGGACCACAGCCGAAATCCATCTGCACCCCATAGACTAGACTCCGATCTCTGGAAGAACTCTCCTCTACCATCATGACCAATTTTTACCTTAAGGCTCTGTACAGTCCAGTTTTTGAATTCCTGAATGGTTTGTAATGCCAGGCTCCATTCAGTAGTGGAGGGGCAGCACCGGAGTCCTAGGAGGGACTGGGAGAAGTCACCACCCAGGGCAGACACACACAGGACACGGGCTTAGGTGGTGCACACTTTGCCTGAACCAGGACTTGCCCCACAGCTGAGCTCCAGATGCAGAACCAGGAACGAGGGCACCACAGGGCGCTTGCACACCTACTTCGCGGCCCCCGCTGTCTGGCCTCCATGTCTCTCTCCTTGCTGGTGGCCCACCTCCCTCCCAAGAACACTGGCTCCCTGCGATGGGAACCTGCCTGGCCCACCTGCCCTGGCATCACCGACAGGACTCTGGGTACCACTGTATGCATGGTGTTCTAGCCCTGGGCCGGGAGCTCTGTTCAGAGCAGCAGATCCACCAGGAGGACAGACATCCGCCAGAGCTGACCTCTTCTCGGCCAAAAATACTGAAATTTCTACAAGTGAGGATTTTGCTTTAAAGGAACATTCTCCTACTTCCTGACCCCATGCTGTCCAGCCAGCTCAGACCTGGGCCTCCTTGGGATGGAGACTCAACCTCCGCCGGCCTCTCCACCACCATCGCCAAGTGCCTGCCGTCGCCAGGGAGCCCTCTGGGCAGAGTGCTGCCCCTCAGATGGCGAGAGGCTGAGAGGGGAGGGAGGTGATGGAGGAGGTGGCAAGGACGCAGAACTGTAATTATTTCTGTGGAGGAAGGACTGTTCTCGGGATGCTGTGCAGAGGCAAGATGTGACGGAAATATTCCCATCACATTAATAATAATAACGGAAAGGCCTTCACCTCCCATGACAAGAAGCTGCAAATCTAAATAATTTTATCTTCTCCTCTGAATATTTCCCAGGATACAACAGTAGCTCTCAGGCAGAGAGGAATTATTCACTGAGCACATTAAAATACTCCCTTTCAAAAATGACTTGGAGATATTTGTTACACTTCTTTGGTAATTTAATACCCATACATATCTATATGTATGTGTGTATACGAACACACAAATATATTACTAAAATGCTCATTTCTGTTGATGGAGCAGCTTAAACTTTATACAGCAATTTAATCCACTGCAACAGATATAAAACGATGTGCAGTCAAACCACACCAGAAACATCAGTAAGACCCTGCACTCAGGCTGGGTGGGGAGATGTATTCCTGTGTAAAATGCCGTAAAATCAAAACACCACATCTCAATTAACTGGGCACAGAAGTATTTAGACTCTTCTCCCAAGAGTTTGAACTAATAATAAACACCTGTTCGCTAAGTTTTCGGACGCCCAGGTGAGGGTGCAGACGGCCCCCTACAGGAGGAGGGTGCCGTCTGGGGAAAGAGGACGCCTCAGCCATCCTGCGGGTGACCATCCTGCTCCCGAGTTCCCAGCGCTGACTCAACCAGCGTGTTCAGGCACGAGACAAACTCACAAGCACGAAGGGTAAGCCAGGAAGCCATCAAAATTAATTAGATCATTATATTTTAGAGCCTCAAAGGAGCAGAGAAAGTCAATGATTCCACGCTTTGGTTTCTGCAGCCCAGAACGGAAGTGCTGGATGACTGGCCCCGGGCGAGACTGGACCCGCCTTTCTCCCCGGCCAGCGATGCCCTTTCATTTGCAGCAGGCTGTATGCAGTCGGCGGGCGAAATATCACTGGGGGCCGAGAAGGGAAAGCAAATCTATCACACTGCCTTCGCAGCTGAGGGGCTGTACCTTCCGGGGTCTGTGTCCAGCGGACAGCTCACCAATGTGCGAATGAACGGAGTTCCCAAACACACATTTTGCCTCGGATTTTCCTTCATTATGGACATGAAAATCTGGCCCACTGTCCCTCTGTCCCTGCCTGGGAGCCACCTGGGACAGCATTGTCACAATAGCAGAGAATGACGATTCGGGGTGGCACTCGGTGGCTTTTCCTGTAATGAATTCTCCTGGCTATATTAATGGTTTTTAATGTCACCACAGTGGGTGGGGACACAAAGTACGGACGGGTAGTTTTCCACCTGTCCAGTCAACTCCCTTCAATCACTAGAGATCCTCTTTTATTCGTCATATGAAGTGGACTTTACATACATTTTCCTTCAAAGAAACAGTTCCACTTTCAAAACCACCCGTTGTGATCCTGGGGTGACATCAGCCAAGGCAGATCCTGCACTGACAAGTCAAGCCGCATCTCGGACACTCGTGTGTGGTTCCAGGCATCCCAGGACAAGGTGGCCACTGATGCAACCCAAAGTCGACAGGTGGCTGTCGTCAGAATGCAAAGGCCCAAAAGGTCTGCCGGACCAGGCTCCTTCCCCGGGCAAAGACCAAAATGAGGGTCAGGACGTCTCCAAGACCTGCAGGGCTACCTGATGGAAGACGCCTTCCCAGGCAGCTCTGCCGACCGCCATCAGAAGTACAGGGTGGGAACTGCCAGAAAGTAGTTTGTGGGTCAGCACAGGAAGGGACTGGTCCCCATGAGAGTAAGGGAAACGCCGTGGGGACAGGGCTCCCCCACGCGAGCCGCCACTCTAGCTGCTCCAGAAAAGCCGACTGGCCTAACGCTCCACTGCAGGACTGCAGAGCTGCGTGATCCAACCATTCAGTCCGCCAGCGCCTGCAAGGGGCCTGCACTGACCCGCCAGGCCCAGGGCAGCCACCTCTCCCCAGGCCCCTTGCCTTTCTTCAATCAAAGGTGGGTCGCCTGGACCACAGTCTTTCTCGTTTTGATCTGAAGGTCCGATTCACTCCACCTGTTGGAGGACTGGGATGGCCTGGCCACAGGGTCCTCTTTTCTGCTGGTAACAGACTCCAGCCTCTAACTCACTGAGGTGGGCCTGTGCCCCAGCTGGCTACAAGCCATGACGCCCTGGCCATGCCGGGCCTGGGGGTGGGCACAGGGTGTTAAACTGGGCCCATCAGATTCCTTCCCTGAGATTTGTCTTCAACCTGAAGTTCAAAGTTCTCTCTGCTCTCCTGGAAGAATAGAGCTGAGAGGACACAAAGACGGAGTCCGAGCCTCTCGTCCTGGTTTCTAAGATCCCTGGTTTTTTCACACTCCCTTCTCAATTCTGTACATTATCTATTTCTATTTCAAAATCGCTTTGAACAAAAATAAACATACAATAAGATCATTCTGTAAAACAACTTACGAAAACACCACCAATCCCAGCTTGTGTGAGATGCACAAAGGACGGAAAGGGATCGTATGTCTCCCTCCGCTCACACCAGAATTTTCAAGAGCCAACCATGCAGCAGACAATGGAATAAAGTCAACATGCACATAAAAATCACACGTGGCGTTATTTTCAGGGTAAAGGGCCAGGATATTTTAAAATCAATGAACTGTGGGAACTGACCCGTTAGCAAATCATAAACTGCTCGGGTGGTTATTGGCCATATTGATGGGTACCAGCTGACAATAAGCCCTGATGAGGTGTCAGATTATTCTGCTAATTCACCCCCAAAATTAATTATCATCTTTGAATCCTCAGCGGCTTTAAAGAGATACATTGGAAAGTGGAAAGAGGTTAGAGGTAGTAATTGAACATTGAGTTTATGCCAGTTTTTCTGATGACGTGCATTGTGCAATTTGTCTCCTGCTAATTGAACTGTGGAGCTTTTTCCACCGAGGTTTTGGACTAAATTTGAAATTGGCGGACTTTTACAAAATTATCTGGTCAACAGGTTAAAAAAAAATAGGCCCGAACAGACCATATTGCTTTCAAAGCTATTTCCATCAGTTAATGAAATGGCACTGTGGGCCTATGTGGTGGAAAATCATTAATGTCATTATTTTGATTACCAGGCATTTGGGAATAAAGGATTTACAGATGTGGGCATGGGGGGGCAGCACTGGTCAATTTCAAAATCAAAGTAATCTGGAAAGGCTGGCCAGGGCTCTGTCATCACAGGCTGGGTTGACAAACACGGTTAATCACACTGCGGGCAGAAAGAAGGCACAGGAAGCGGCACAGGAGTCTGGGCAAGACGGAGAACCCATCCCCACCACGGAAGAGTTCAGGATATTCAGAACTTCTGCCACCGGAAAGCAGCAGGGGCGACTCAGTGCAGTGGTGAGAGTGGGAGGAGACCCGCATACTGTAACAAGAGCTGGCTCCTGTTTCTGCACAGCTGCTCGGGGACACTCGGAACGTCTGATGTCACGACAGCCGAAGCAGAGAAGGCACGGTGACATTGCTTGCTGCTGGCGTGAGGTTCCAGAGCTGGTCACTCCCTGCAAGAGGAGACCCCAAAACTTCCCCTTCGGTCTATGAAACTCATGAACCTCAGCCAGCCGAAGCTGGAAGTGCCACCATCCAGTAATTCACCATAGGGGTGCACGCAGCAGGATTGATCAAGCTAAAGCACAGCAGGAAATGGGCCCTGGGTTCCAGGCTGTGATTCCCCAAGGCCTTTCCAAGACTGTGAGCAAAAGGGATAGAAAGATCTCAGCCTATTTTTTCCATTTTTAAATAATTGTTTCAATTGTACAAATGTATGGGACAGTGTGATAACTCCAGACATGGATATGGTGTGTAATGGTCAAATCAGGGTAGTTAACATTCCCATCTTCTTAAAGAATTTTTTGAAGTATTGATTAACATCTAATAGTCTTAATTTAACTTTTACAATACCAGCACTGTTTACCTGGAAGCCTACACTTGGAAGCCCCAGGAGCACAGGACATCCTATGCAAATATATTTCATGTAATTTTTCACTACTAAAACTTGACCTTGTTTCAAGATCAGAACAATCAGACCTCATTTACATGTCAAAATAAAAGGTTCAGTCACCAGCTTTCTTGGTGTTTTTATGGGATTTTTGTTTGTTTGTTTGTTTTTGTTTTTGTTTTTGTATTTGTACCAGGAATGAACCCAGGGGTGCTTAACCACTGAACTACATCCCCAGTTCTTTTTTATATTTGATTTTGAGACAGGGTCCCCCTAAATTGCTGAGGGTCTCACTAAGTTGCTGAGGCTGGCTTTGAACTCAGGATCCTCCTGCCTCAGCCTCCCGAGCCTCTGGGATTGAGATGGCTTTAATAAAAAACTAAAAATTAAAATATTTTCAAGAAAACTAAGCAATGAACCATGTTTTAATTTCTTAAACTTATTTATTTTCTTAGTGCACAATGATCATATAGAATAGTGGGTTTCCTTGTGGCATATTCGCATAAGCTTAAAATATGATCTGATCAGTTTCCCTTACTCTCCCGAATCACATTTTTAAAATATGTATCTCCTCTGGAATTTTTAAATCATTTCTAAAATATTCCCTAACTACAAAAACACTAGAGAAAATAAATAAATAAATAAAAACCCTCTACTTATCCATATTCATGCAAAGTTCACTAGGGAGAATATTTAAATGTCTTTGGCAGTGTTTTTAAAGACTCACAAAGCACTCGGAGTAATTTCAAAAGCACTTATTTAAGTATGCCCCCCTCCCAAGTTCTTCAAAACTGGGATTGTTTGTTTTATCTCTTTCTATATTTTAATGCTTTATTCCTAACGGAGAATAGGAGATATGAATGTACTTCATAGTTTACTAACTTTTCAAAGAGAAAACATGATTTTTCAAAAAGAAATCACCCAAATAGCAATTTAGTAGTTGGTTATTCTTCAATGGTGCTGGAATCATCAGCAAGATAAAACCCAGACTCCTCCCTCCTCCAGGCCCCAGGCCTCCAGATGGCAGGCGTGGCACCCTTCCCATCCCACACAGGTGGTTGGCAAGAGCCGGGCAAGCTCAGCTGCACAGGCCTCAAAGCCTGCACACCAGTCCCCCCTGGCCTCCACCCACCCAGCCCCAGGCAGCCAGCCCCCGTGAAGCATGGCCATGGCAGGGAAGCCCATCTCTCCTCCTCACAGGAGACTCAGAGGTCCCTGAGGACAGGTGCTGCCCTGGGTCCACCTGACAGGCACTGGGTAGGCAGGCAGGAAACGGGTGTGATGGAGCAAACACACCAAAGAGCGAGCACGTCCTCCTGAGGAGGCACTGCAGACCCCAGCAGGCCCGGGAAGTCCACCCTCCTTAGTCCAAGGCCCAGCTGTGAGAGAGGAGGTAGAAGAGGAAAACCAAACCATTCCAGCCACACTCGGAAACGAGGGAAGCCCTCAGCAAGCAAAAGCAGGACAGACCGCGCAGGGACCCACCGCCAGGCCGCGTCCACACGTGGCCTGCCTACGTGGCTGCTCTGCTCTGCAGATGGCCCTGTGTCTGCCACCACGTGGTTCTGGGCAACTGACCCAACCTATCTGCACCTCGGTTTCCTTGTGTTTACCATGAGACTAGTAAGAGGTCACCTCATGGGGTCCCTGAGACTCAGTGGGCTCATGTACTTAGTGCTCAGAACAACGCCTGTGACAAACGCCAGCTGTCACTGTTATCACTGCTGCTTTTATTATTATCCTTGCTGTTGAAAGAATGACAAAACCCTCTCGCCTGCCGCTCCTCAAAGCAGCCTCTTTGGAGCTGAAGGGCTAGTTTGGAAGAAACTACAATCACCAACCGGATCAGGACGTCACCCGCTGTATGGCCAGTTGTGCCAAGCTGCAGAATCCTAGGGCAGGAGCCCCACGCTCCCAAGGTAAGTCTGGCTCTGGCCTGTGGGATCAGATAAACTGAGACAGACAACCCCACAACCACAGATCGGGAATGGGGACGGGTGGGCAGGGAGGAGGCCGACAGCATATGGGTCTGGGGGTGAGCCCACCTGGGCCCCACCACCTCTTCGTGATCCACATTATTTCCTTTGGTCTCGATGCCCATTTTTCACTTCAGAATGTGTAACTATGATACGCATTAAGAAGGTGCATTCTGCAGCTTGCTGCTGAAGAGAACTCACCTACCAATCAACAGTGTCCCCCAAAAAGCCAAGCAGTGTCAGTAGTGGAAGCCAATATCTGCCATAGAAACAAAGTTCTCACAAAATCTGGAAGACTTCGCAATGATCAGACCATGTTGCTGCCAACAATTAAAAATCTGCTCCTCTCATCTGGAGAGGAAGTTTAGGAAATGATGACCCTCTGGGTTTGCTTCTAGCCCAAATGAAAGCACACACAGTAAAACAATTTGGAACCAAGGAGCCTAATCCAAAGGTCTGTCTTCTAAAATGTACATGAGGTTAGTTTTAAAAGAACTCACCAGCGGTGGGGAAAGAAACTTCCTGCCATAAAGTTACATGAGATGGGCAGAAGTTACCCTGACCTTTCGCCCAACAGGAAGGTCACAGAGCTGCCCCTGAGGCCTCCGCTCTCCTGTGTTGTCCTGGTTTGGTAAATGCCACTGTGCTCCATGAGACAGACATTCCGTGCCTGGAGGGGGAGGGCAGGAGCACAGGGAGGCGAGACAGTGAGTGGTCTTCCCACCTTCTTGCCACCCTCTGTGCCCTCTCCCACTTTGCTCTGCATCCCCCATAAAGGCCAGCACCCTAGTCTCCTCTCCCAGCTCCCCACAACCCCCCAGCGTGCGGGCCTGACTTGCCTCAGCCATGCTCTGTGACCCCTCATTCTTTCCTCCGTCTGCAGACTCAGACAGAATCCCTCAGTGACCTTTTACTAGCTGAAGTTTAGGAACATGAAGGCCTGAGGTAAATGCAGGCCCCCTTCTCCCACAAACACAGAAATGCAGACAAAAATGTGAACTCCCAATTTCTACTCATAGCTAGGTTCAAAAGAAAAGGCAGTCTCAGCTTCTCCAGGGAAAGTGTGCAGGGACTCAGGTTCCGGGCTGGGAGCTGGGAGGCCAGTGGCAGAGCGCTAGGACCCAGATGCCGCATAAAACTATTCCAGGAGCTCCAGATCCACAAAAGTGGCCTTGGAAACTGTCCACTAGCCCCGAAGCACCAAGGAGACTTAGCATCTTTGAGAAATCACAACTCCAGCCACGTTCTATGTGAACGGCTGTCCGTGCAAGTGCGGAGGGGCGGGACTTGGGAAGCCACGGGCAGACTCACCCCGTCACACTGATGTGGGCCAGACCACGTGTGCCCTGCCCAGACAGACGCCGGTTTTCCCTGAAACTCACTCCACCTGAGAAGTGTTTCTCCCATGTGAAAAACCCACCTCCTGCTCGGCACACCCTGCTTGGCAAGGCATAGAGGCTAATTATAAAATGCTTTTGTAAGATGTTCTCTTCCTAGTTCCCATTTTTCCTGGGCAATGTACCCCGACTGACCCCTGGACTGGGTCATTCTGATCCACTTTCTGCGTTGCTTTGGTTTTGACTTATTTGTCACTTGTGGGTTCTGGCTATAAAAATGTACCTCACCTTCTGAAAAGGGTTGAGAGCTGCAGAGGCCACTTGCTTGCTGCCTTTTTGACCTGCTGGTGAGTGAAGTTCCCCCCGCTTCAAGACTGATCCTCCGGTGATTTATTTCAAACACGCCACCACAATGATGGGAGCAGATCTGACTCCCGGGAGTGGGGTCCTGACAAAGGGGGAGCTGGGCCTTCTCTCACTCACTCTGCCACACAGGAGCCCTCTCACCAGGCAACCCTTCCTCCAAGTCCCAATGCAGTTCACAGGCCCCGTCAGATGCCGGAGCTGAGCTCTTAGACTTCACAGCCTCAAAACTGTGAGCCAAGTTCGTTATAAATTACTCAATCTTGTTTCTAGAGCCACAAGAAGTGGACTAAGAGAGCCAGGCGTGCTTATCACACAGGACAAGCAAGGTAGGAGGCAGAGGGTGTGGGATGCAGGTGGAGGCGTAAGCCTGGAGCCTGGCGGTCTGCTGCCAGCCTCAGCCAACCCCTCAGCACCCGTGCGGTCAGCGTGTGTTCTTCAGCCTCCCTCGGGTTCAGTCTCTGCAGCTTCAGGATGGACAAGGGATACCTGGAGTTGTGGGTGACTGCAATCACGGGGTGAGGTGTTTGGGAGGAGACCCACGCTGAGCAGGCAGCTCTGAGTCAGCCACGTGGTCATCTGCCATGTTCTTCTGGTTCAACCCCTTCTTCGCCCACCAGGCACAGGGCCTCACATCCAAGAGGTCAGGCCTACCCTCCTCAAGCCTCTGATTCCTTATGTGAGAGACTGAGACAGTGGCTGCCTCATGGCCCTGCTACAAAACCCAAAGTACACAACATGCACACAGAACTTAAGATGCAGCCTGGTGTATCGGAAGTCCCGAATCACTGCTGCTGCGTAGAACTGTTTTCACACACAAGTTGCTACACCAGTTGAACCAGCAGGGAATGTGTGAGGAAGCAAGGGCCACCGTGTGACCTCTGGGATGTTAAGACACTAGGAGATGAATTCTAATTTGCAATCCCCTCCAGGGCAAAACCTCTCTTGATTACACGCCGGGTACTCCACACTGTTACTGAGGACTTGCCCATCTAAAACTACCTGCTGAACCACCTCATACGAAAGGCAGAACACACAAAAATGGCCAAAAACATTTTTTGAAATATGAAATATTCTGTGTAAGCCTGAAATTAAAGTGGGAGCTCAATGTTGGAAAATACAAAGCCCCTTTCTCCACGATATGCCCGTCAATCCAGTGCCCCACCCCTCATCCACACCCACCAATCACCCTGTGCCACGTGGGTATCTGGTGTTTCCTTCCCGCACTTTGTTTAGGTATTTGTTTTAGAAATGCAATAGAAAGAAAAATGAGGGGGCCATTACATCTGAGGTTCCTTCCACTTTGAGTTCTTCTGTTCTGACTCAATATATTGAAGCTCAGTTCTACAATAAGCCTCTCATCCTTAAGTGACTCCCATAAGAACACTCCGCGTCTCCCTAAACAAAGGAGTTAGCCAAGTCTCTGCCTTGAGACTCTATGTAAAAGGAAGTTAATGTCAGATGATTGCTCTCGATGCTCTCATAATTAAACACACACTAACACCAGCTCTGTGGAGACGGCTCCGACAGGCTGAAACCCACTTAGCTAATATAAGTTGCTGAAATCCTATTTGGGGATCAGGTAGGAAGACAGTTCTCTCTTCACTGAGATATGCTTCTTTTTTAACTCGATGGAGAAATTCATGGCAGCTTCTCCTCTAAAACTCTGAAACAGTGAAACCCCAGCCTTGTTCACACTGGTGCTGCAAGGTCTCATGGTCGTAAGCCTTTCCTGAAGAGGTCCTTGCAGAAGTCTCAAGAGAAGGCAGCGACCCACCAGGAGCAAAGTCCCCGCATTCATGTTCCGGGCTCCTTATACCCCGGTGTGTCTTTGATCTAAACCTATAGAAGCCCCAGTGCTAAATCACAAAATAAGAAGTCCAGATGCGGGGTGAGGACAGGCACCACGGTGATGACGTCCGCTGCTTAGAAACCCATGCCCAGCTGTCTTCAGGGACGTGGCACTTGGCCCAGTGCTGGCAGTGCAGACTCCGCACACACTGTGGAGCAGGGACTGTGGCCCTGCCCGCCCCAGAATCCCGCCCCCCACCCCCCATAACTGCGTGTCAGCTGCCCCCTGACGTGCACATTAGGAGTTAAAGCCCTCTGTGCTGAGTCGGGGCAGGGGGAGCGCTGCAGAGCAGCCCAACAGGATGAAGCACCACTCACAGTAGGAACGGTTGTGGGCAGCAGGGACCACACGGCGGAGCTCACTGGTGATAGCCACCAAGATGCACGGAAGTGAAACCGCAAAGCCCGGGGCTTAATCAGGAGGCCTGAGTCCTGTGGGAGTCGCCGGGCTCTTGTCCCGCTCCTGGCAGCCTCGTTCCTCCATCCGCCCCACCTATCTCCCTGGACTCTGCTCTGCCTGGACCAAGAGGCAGGGAGTGGCAGAAGACACAGGCGCAGGCCTCAAGGCAAGCTGGAATCTATTCAGCCAGAGGTGAGCCAAACAGATAACCTGAGAGTCAGAGTCCAAAATCAGACCAAGTCCCAGGATAAGAAAAGGTAGACTGGGCCCACTACCTGCCAAAGGCCCTTATCTGAGGCCAGTAACCAGCCTGGCTAAAATACAGCACCAGGGTGGCACCCCGATGCTTAAAGGGCAAGGAACAAACAGAGATAATGATTTTGCAAATATTATACACTTCATTTTTAGGGCAATAAAAAATATATTCTGAACATATATTTATCCTGTGCATTCAAATTCTAAAAGCATGCTGTGCCTTCTAGTGCCATAAGACAAAAGGTCCTGGTGGTAAAATCATAAGACACAAAGTTTGCATACTCAAATATAAATAAAATATGTGGACAATTCTAAAAGACGGGCTGCTTTAGAAGGACGGAATTAATACAAATTATTCTGTAAAATGCCATTGCCCAACTTATATCCCAAGCCTCGCACCTATCCTATTAATTCAGCACTAAAGCACACACACACACACACACACACAGGAAATATAAATCGTTCCCCTAAAGCAGTACTACACCAGGCACCAAAATTACATAGCATGATGATGCATAATTATGGCACTTTCAAACAGCATTTGAGAGTGTGTCACAAGCGATGAAAAATGTAATTTATTTCTACTGACAGATATTAATTGCTCTGTGTTAGAAAATTTTTGAACCATTACTGATAAGCCAAAATGGTAAATCAATGCCTGGAAAACAGCTGCAAGGAAAGAGGTATATAGTCTAATCATAAAAACTCCCGCAGCATAAGGAAAGGCGATTTCTCAAAGAGGACATCTATTATTAAAATTTGTGAATTGTTGCCGGGACACAGTTGGAAGAAGCTCAGATGTGAAGTCTCCTCCAGCAGGTCTAAAGTGTTATTAATCTCCGATAGCACCAGCTAATTGGAGTTTAAAATTCTGTCCTGTTTCCTTAGCAAATCACCTTGGTTAATGCAAAACTGGCCAGTCTCAGTGGAACCTACGTGCAGAATAGATTTTTCCTTTGAAATTGATTCCCAAATGGTCACAAATGAATTGTACTGGAGGCTTGGGAGGGGCTGAGTTTTCCTTTATTACTATTAGTATTACTATTACCATTGATCAATTTGGGTTTATTAATTCAGAGAAGATGAAGTCTGAACAGCCAAGTTAGGCCATAGGCTTCTGTGGCTGGTATGGCTGACTCAGAGTCAACACATATTTCCCAAACTCTGCTGTCCTCAAGAAGAATCTAGGTGAGAGCTCCCTTTCATGGTCTTCAACACCCGCCGGACACCTGGGTCAACACCCATACTCTTCACTCATTTGGAAAGACTTCCTAGGCAAATCTTACTCCACAGCCTGGCTCCAACTCTCCGGTCTTGGGCACTTGCTGGCACCTCCTGTCTATTATGTCCAAGTTTCTACCAACAGCACTGCTGATCTCTTAAAAACCTAGGCTGGATCTCTTAAGAGTTATAATGGAATTTATCTTCTCCCTTCTCCTAAGACTCCTTATCAACCTGTTACCTCTTCCCATATACACTTTCAACTCAGACCATTTTCCTAGGGTCTTTTCCCACTCCTTCAAGTACCATTCTGTACCTGATCCCAACTTTCACCAAGTGAAACCAGGCCTCACCTGCTCATCATCCCCAAAGCCCTGCCTCTGGGCTGCAGGATCACATTTCAAGGCATTTGCTTGGTGCCTGAGGGTCTTAATGATTTGACCCAGCCTACCTCTATGGACCAGGCCACTGATACTTGTTTAACCCACCGGGTCCCATCGGCCTGTGATCTATAAAATACAAACACAAAGTAGTTAAGCTTTCCCACCTCTGAATTTTCATGCAGGTAAATCCCCTGTGACACCCTGTTTTCCATCTTTGGACTTCAGATCAAATCTCAGTTCTCTACAAAGTCACCCCAAGCTGGGATGGTGGCCTCCTTCCTTTCCCTCCTATGCCCACATGGCTGATAGCACACGCCTTGCAGTACTGTCCCCTCTCTGTAGGATGGTGGGGGCCATGTCCAGTGGTTCCTTGTGCTCAGTGAATGGTCTGTCCAGAACCACTGGTTGGGCCCCGTGACAAGAGAGGTCTAAAGGGAAGGGAGCTGCCATGCTGAACGGCTGAGCAAAGACAGGAAACCATAGGGTGAGGAACCAGAATTCTAAGTGACGGGCGAGTCACAGCAAAGGAAAACACGAGAAAACCTACCTGAATCAAAGTGAAGCTAGACCAAAGGGGACTTGGTCAGCAGGAAAGTGGAGGTACACGTGGGGAAGGGTGGCCGGGGCCAGGTCAAGGCCACCCACAAGACTAGGCCCCCGCCTACAGAGCCAGGAGACTGACAGGCGCTGGGTAGAGACGAGACACAGATGCTCCCCCAGCACCCAGGGCCCTTGCCAGGTGTGGCCTCTGCCCATCCAAGACAGGTCTCTGCGACACAAGACCGAAATCCCTTAAGTGGATTCACTGACCACCGTGAAGTCAAGCTGGAAACCCACACCAGGGGGAAAACTAGAAATTCAGTAAAACCATTCATTATAATCTGGGTCAAAGACAAAATGACAATGGGAATTTTAAAAGATGTTCCGTAAACAATGAGAATGAGACAAAGAATATATTGAATACAACCAAAGCCGTGGTCAGAGGGAAACCTGTGAATTTAGATGTGTCAGAAAAAGAAAGAATCTCTGAGGATCAACGCTTTATCTAGTTTAAGAAGAAAAAGAATAAAAAGTAAAATTCAAAGGGAGCTGAAGGTAGAAAATAATATAGGAGCAGAGATTAAATGAAAAAGAAGACACGTACTATATTAAAGAAATTTAACTTGAAAATAAAACTGTCACGTAAAGAAAGCTCCAGTCTAACTAGTTACAGCAGTAAGGTACCGTGTCAGAAGAATAAAACATCCAGTTTGGATTTATTCCACAAATGCAAATTTAATTTATAATATCCAAAAAAAACAGTGTAACTCACCATATAATAAGAATAAAACAGGAAAATCCAAAACTCATTTTAAAAAATACCAAAAAGGCATTTGATATAATTCAACACCCATTCTGATTAAAAAATATAGATTGGCAAGCAAGGAAGTAAACTTTCATAATAAGTAGAACCTCCTATATTTGATGAAATGTATATACCAAAATGTAGAACAATCATACTTAATGGTAAAATGCTTGACCTCCTCAGGTCAAGAATTGGATAAGGGTGTCTGCTATAGCTAATTCTATTCAGTTTTGTATTTCAAGTGCAGAAAAGTAAGAAAAAAGCTATCAGAGTGAAAAAAATCAAAATGCAATCTGTAAACATAAATAATAAAAAGGAAAACAATCATTATCTGAAAGCAAAATGATATGAATATCAAAAACCCAAAAGAAACCACAGAAACAATTACAAGTAACAATTGAATTTAGTAATATGACTGAAAGCAAAGTCAAATATATAATAGTGAACTATATTTCAATACACTAGCAACAAATACATAGAAAATTAAATTTGAAAACCATTTTGAATAGCACCAGAAGGCATAAAATAGCTGTGAATTAATCTCAAAAAGATAAGCAATGCAGAGCACATACAAAACATAAGTTAGAGAAATTAATAAATACCTAAATAAAGGGAGGGATACTGTGTTAGTCCCTGTGACCAAAATACCTGACATGAATTTAAACAAGGAAAGAACTATTTGGCTCATGGTTGCAGAGGCTTCCTCCCTGGCTGGCAGGCTCCATTGCTTTGGACCTAAAGCAAGGCAGAACACCCTGTGAAAGGGCGGGACAGAGGAAAGCTGCTCAGTTCATGACAGTCCCTACAGGCAGGCCTCCAGTGACCACTTCTTCCAGCCAGGCCCCACCTGCCTAGAGTTTCTACCTCCTCCCAGTATCCATCCAAATTATTAGTCCATCAGAGGACGAATCCACTGATGAAGTCCAGCCTTTGTGGTCCAATTGCATCCCATTAGGGACCAGCCTCAACACACAGCTTCAACACACTCCCGACGCAAACCATAACAGATACACCATGCTGACATACCATCTGGCTCAACATCTTGGAGACTGGCCTATAGATTTAATTCAGTCCCAAAAAGAATTCTAATAGACGCTTTTGCAGAAATTGGGAAGTTGATTCTAAAAAGTATCTGAAATAAAAAGACCTATAACAAAGAAAAAAGAGATCATTAAAAAGAACAAAACAAGATGAAGGGTTTACCTGGCGCCCAGGACTTATGACAAGGTGGTCAGGAAGGCAGTATGGCACAGAGCGGGACAGAAACAGATCCACCTGCAGAGAAACACTACCTGAGGGCAGAGGCACGTCCCTGAGCAGAGGGCATGTGAGCTTCTCAGATCAAGGAGGGGACCCGCATCACAAAACCCACTCTCCACCCTGCCTCACACCTCCCAGGAGAATCAGTTCCAAGAAGACCTCAGCTTGAAAAGGAGAAGGAGAGACCATGAAAAGTCCAGAAGGAAACACAGGAGTCCTCAGGAGGGACACAGAAAACTCCAATCCTAAACTTAAAAGGTAAAAAAAAAGAAATTAAAAAAAAAATTGAGTTTTTAAAGATTTGGTGCTTCTGTTTAAAAAAAAAAATTAAGAAAGTGACAAAACAAGTCATAGAATTGGAAAAGGCATTTTGGGTACAGGTATTCAACAAATGAATCACAGGTAAAGAACTACAAGTCAGCCTGAAAAAAAGGGAAGACAAAACGACATATACCAGCACAGAGTTGAATAGGAATTTTACGAATGAGAGTTAAAATGGTCAAAAGTCAGGAGAAGATGCTCAACTCCTTCAATCACCAGGAAAATGCGACTCAGAACCACAAGCAGACCCCGGCTCACCTACTGCAATGACCAGAGTGTTTTGAACTGACAACGCGAAGGTTGCTGAGTCTGTGGAGCCACTGAATGTCATCCG